>NW_027203381.1:65436993-68344493 GCF_024711535.1 Dipodomys merriami | reverse complement strand
CAAGGGGGTCCCTGGGCCCTGACTGAACCTCATGGTCCACAGAAGAAACTTGGGAGACACCTGTAGAGCCCAGTAAAGGCTGAGCATGAGCTTCCCCTACATCCACTCTGCTGCCCTTGCCTTGGGGTGGAGCAGCACCATTGACTCAATTCCTGCTTGTGCCACACACACGCACACTCACACTCTCACACACCCCACATGTGTGTGTGTGTGTGTATATATATATATACATATACATATATATCCAAATACACATTTATTTGCTTTGTCTTAAACCAAAGCTCTACTAAAATGAGGTGTTACGACTAGCAATGACATCAAACATTGGAATGTCTTTGGAAATCTTTAATTTTTTTTTTCTAAAATTGCCATGTAGCAAATGAATATGACTCCAGCATGAGCAGCTGTTTTAAGGAGTACTTCAGCCAGTATCATTATTCTAGGGGCTGTATGAGAAACCACAGGTGACCCCTCCTCCCCCCCAACACCATCCCCCCCTCCCGTGGACTATGCTGCTGTGCCCTCAGGGATGTCTCTTGGCTTCTTCCCCTTCCTCCCGGTGAATTGCAGAGAGATTAGCACTAGAGAAAAGAAGACAAAAGGACAGAGGAGGGGAGAGGGCTCCGACAGAAGGGCAGGTTGATAAATTTGCCTATTTATCATTGCACAAACCTCTGCCTCTTTCATCTATTGATTTTTCTGCTCTGCTGTATTCCACTGTATTCCATGGTATCTTGTGAACATCCTTGCTGTGGACTGATCCCAGCTTCAGTGAGGGTCTTCAGTCAGACCCTCCTCTAACCCCATCCTGTCCTCTAGGCCCCATTTTTCTATCTGCATGCTTCCAAGAGGATGGCCCTGTCTACAGGTCTCCAGCCATTATTTCTGTAATAGCCCACTGACAGCGAGCTCTGGCCTTCCAGCATATCCATCACATCAGCCTTATGCTATTTCCCTAGTCCCCTAGTCTAACAAGTAAGTGAGAAAGGAATGCACAAAGGAGACTAGTCGGAGGCAGTTGCCCATAGAAGACAGTAAATCCTTGTGGGCTCAATTTACCCATGAAAAGGTCAAGCTGCAGAACAATCTGCCACAAAATTAATTTGTTAGTCCCTGTCCTTTTTTAGCCTCAGAAGCTGGTCTGGCGCAGCCCTGGAGGATCCTGGGATAAGACACAGGATCCTGTCATAACTGATCAAAAGGGGCCCCCAAGAATCTAGAATAAGGCAAATGGCTTCAAAGCACACTCAGCTCTTAGAGCTCTAGAGACTCTAGGGGGAGAATTGGAGGTTGTTTCTCCAGACCAGTAGAGAGGCCACACAAGGCAAGAGCCCTGGGCTTTGGTTCCAGTGACACACCATTATGCTCCTTAATGCAGCCTTCCACCCTCCCCTCCAGACCCTGCTCTTCTTCTACTCCTTTTTCCACATTCTTCTTCTCAGGAGAGAGTGAAGAGCAGGGAAGCCAAAGGGAACCTCTTGGGGTTGGAGGTCAAGTGCTTGGGAGAGAAATTCTAGAAGTTTTTCCTCTACTCACCCCTTCCAGAATCTTAGCATGACCCACTTCACATTGGTACCACTAGCCAATGCCTCAGTCTTCCCACTCTTCACAAGTCTGACCAGCTGATTTGTGGAAACAGATCTGGTCAGGCCGTGGCAGGCAGGATGTGAGCTCAGCAGGGCCTCCCTTGGCAGGAGACTCAGAATCTGTCTCCATAGCTTTCCTTTCTTCCCATGGGGCAAAGTCCCAGAACACAACAGACAGAGCAGTGGAGCTGTCTCCTTGGGGAAGTCAGTCACTGACAATGAAAGGACTTGTTCCCTTGCAGCCGTGTCTGGAGTGAGGGACACAGAATTGAACTCCTCACCTTGGCTAGGCAGAAGCTGTCTCCCCACAGGCACATCAAGTAGGGTGGGATAAGTGGATACCCACAGTTTCAGGGGCTCAGTCAACATTCATGAGCTGATCCCCTCCAGCTGCCATCCGAGTTTTATTTCTTTCACTTTGGAGTTTATTGGGCAGTTAAAATTCAAACAATCCTGGGAGGGATGATAGCTATGGCTAGCTAGTTGTAACTTAGTATAATTGCTTTCCACTCTCCCAAAGCATCTTTTTCTTAGAGAGAGAGAGAATGATGACTAAGGAAGGAAAGAGAGAGGAGGGAAAGAAAGAAGGGCCCACAAATTAGAGGAAAGGGAGGGGGACAGTCACTCACACAGGACCATATAACAGAGCCCAGGCCTTTGACTCCCACCCATGCTGGGGCACACTTAGCTAGCTCACTAGTTGGCTTGAAGCAGTGGGTTCCACCGTGGTGCCAGGGGTGCATCTTGTATCTAGTAAGACTCATGGATGTTGAGGTGGTGCCAGGGGTGCATCTTGTATCTAGTAAGACTCATGGATGTTGAGGCCTCATCCCAAACCTACTGAGTCAGAAGCACTAGCAGGAAGGCCTAGTATCTATGATAACAAGCTCTGTACATGACACTGATCCATGGGCAAAGTTGAGAACCACTGGCTTAACAGCCTGTCGGTTGTGCAGGAACCCCTTTCCCATCTGACTTGCCCTACTTACTGTGGTCCTTCACGATTCAAGCATGAGAAACCACCATAGGGGATGGTTAGGAGAGGGTCTGGAGAGCTATAAAGTCCTGGTGGAGGTGGGATGGTGACAGGGAACAGGGCTGCCTTGGCCAGAGGGCAAAAATACGGAGATGAGGTAACTGCTTGTAATAAAGTTGAGTAAGTGAGAGAGACGGGTCATTTGAAGGAAGTTCTCCCTGGGCACCCAACTGGGGAACTGTGATCAAAGGCAAGGCAGAACAATAGAGACAGAGGCCTGCAGAAGAGAGCTAAGGTGTTGGGCTTTGAGCTGGGGGTATCATCAGGAGGGTGTGCTCACAATGCCTTCTTCCCTCCAGCATCTCCTCTCTATGGGTCAAGTTGTTCAAGGCGAATTTGTCGGCCAGATCGTGTTTCAGCCCTCATATCTGCCCAGGTACTCCTGGTGGCAGAGGCAACTAGAAGACAGGCCCAAGGTCTGATGGAAAAGCTTAAAGCAGCCCTCTGCAGCCTGTGTCCTCCAGAGCCCTTGTCAGCATCTGGTGTAGAGCACATGGGCAGCAAAGATGGCGCTGAGAGGGAGTTGAGTGGGCAGAGCCCAATTTGCTTTACGTTCAGTGCTTAACCAGCCCTTGGAAGCTTAGGTGCATGATAGGGTGTGACCTTGACAGTGATTGGTTCCTCTTCCTCCCCTGCCATGCCACCTGCTCTTTTTTGCTTTAAAAAGTGCTGCTCTGTGTTAATAAATGAGTTCCTGCTTGACTTGACTCCCGGCTGCCTCTGATTGTCTCCCGGGGTTAGGGAGGCTGGGGAACGGGCCAGCCGCTGTTGGGATGGAAGAAGACCCGACAATCTGGAATGCTGTTTGTTTTACCTGTTTCTTTTCATAAGGGCAGAGATTTCCACTGCTCAATCCCAAAGGGCCTAGAACAGTGCCTGCCCCAGAAAGCAGTCAAGAAATCTCTCTCTCTCTCTGTGTATGTATATATATATATATATATATATATATATATATATATATATATATATATACATACATATATATGTATATATATATATGTGTGTGTGTGTATAGATAGATAGATAGATAGATAGATAGATAGATAGATAGATAGATAGATAGATAGATAGATAGATTGGGGTTAAGAATCCAGGTTCTTACACTTGCTTGGAAAGTGCTCCACCACTTGGAGAGCCACACCATTCTCCCAATCCTTTTTGCTTTGTTAGTTTTTTGATAAAGTCT
The DNA here is from genome assembly GCF_024711535.1 of Dipodomys merriami. Taxonomy (NCBI): domain Eukaryota; kingdom Metazoa; phylum Chordata; class Mammalia; order Rodentia; family Heteromyidae; genus Dipodomys; species Dipodomys merriami. The sequence goes on along the minus strand of NW_027203381.1, from coordinate 68,340,685 downwards.
CAAATTTTTTATACCAGGCCAGTATGGACTACAATTCTCCTGTTTGCACTTTCTACATAACTCAGATGAAAGCTTTGCTTATTGATTGAGATAAGGGATTTTCATGAACTTTTAGCCTGGACTGGCCTTGAACCATAATCTTTCAATATCTGCTTCTCAAGTAGGTTAAGATTATAGACTTGAACTACCATATCTGGCAGAAAACAAGTGAATCTGAAATTCATTCCAGTCTCAAAATTTGCTCCATAATCTACCAGCATTTGTTTTAATGTAAAATAACTTAATGTTTGGGGGAAATGATTTTATCCAAATGCTTGAATTAAACAATCAATGTCTCATGTCTTCCACAATACTGGGCCTTCAGATGCCCTCACACACCACAGCTTAGGGTCATGACACAGTAACTTATGACGAGACAGCAAGAAGGAAAGAGTACAGGACTATAAGGCTAAGCCTTCAGTGAGAGAGAATCAGTGTGTCCGCTTGTGCCTTTGTGTGTCAGCCAATAGGGGACCCCTGGGAATAGGAAGTTCAGAAAGTTATAGCCAAGTGTTCAAACAATGTCAATGAACTTGTCTACCTAGTGCCTAATATATAGTGTATTCCTAATAAGGTTTGCAAAATCTCTGTTGGAATCTCAATTCCAGTGAAATGTTGGTGAACAAGATATTCCAGAAACAGTTCTTGCAGGGCAGTGTTCTCCTTGACCTGGGGGCAGGGCTTTAGATCCCTATTTCCCTACTACCCAGCACAGTGTGTTCCTAGAGCGCCCTTAATGAATGTGTGATGAATGACAAACAAGGCATTGGCTTCAACTGATTTTTCCACATATTAAATTATATTTTAGACCCTGTGGTTGAAAGCCATCCTAAAACATACTCAGTATCACTTTTAAGTGGAGTATGGAACTTGCTTGCATTTTCCTAAGGGAGCCATCACTGATCACAGGTCATGGTGGTAGGCTGTAGGGCAGGAGCAAGAGGAATATATGACTGGATATGTCTTAACTCCCACAAAACATGATATATTAAAAAGAATTACCCTTCTCCTCTCTCTCTCTCTCTGTCTTTCTCTGTCTCTCTCTGTCTGTCTCTCTGTCTCTCTTTCTCTCCTTCTCTCCCCCCCCCCCCCACTCTCTCTTGTGTATGGTAATGAAGATTGAATTCAGGGCCTTGAACTTGCTAGGCAGTTGTTTTACCACTTGAAGCACACCTCCAGCCTCAGAACCTCTCTCTCTCTCTCTCTCTCTCTCTCTCTCTCTCTCTCTCTCTCTCTCTCTCTCTCTCTCTCTCTCTCTCTCTCTTTCTCTCTCTCTCTCTGTCTCTGTCTCTGTGTCTGTGTCTGTGTCTGTGTCTGTCTGTCTCTGTCTCTGTCTGTCTCTGTCTCTCTGTCTCTCTCTCTGTCTCTCCTAATTGACAACTGGAGCAAAAATAAGACTGGAAAAGTATATGAACAGTGTTGTCAGAACTAGAACACTGATACCTCTCTCTCTCTGTCCCCTCTCTCTCTCTCTCTCTATCCCTCTTCTCTCTGTTCTTCCTTCCTTTCTTTCTTCCTTTCTTTCTTCCATCCTTTCTTCCTTCCTTCCTTCCTTCCTTTCTTCTTTCTTTCTTTCTTTCTTTCTTTCTTTCTTTCTTTCTTTCTTTCTTTCTTTCTTTCTTTCTTTCTTTCTTTCTTTCTTTCTTTCTTTCTTTCTTTCTTTCCTTTCTTATTGGGCTTGAACTTGGGGCCTGGATACTGTCCCTGAGATCTTTTGCTCAAGGTTATTTCTCTACCACTTTGAGCCACAGTGCCACTTCCAATTTTCTGGTGGTTAATTGGAGATAAGAGTCTCACAGACTTCTGTGCCCAGGCTGGTTTTGAATCACCATCCTCCTATGTAGCTCAGCCTCCTATGTAGCTAGGATTACAGGCATGAGCCATCAGCACCTAGACTTTTATTTTTTTAATTTATTTTTGTGGTGTCTTGGATCAATTAAAGGATCTCACACATACTAGGGAAGTGCTACATCCTCACCTCAATCCTGAGCCCTTGACTCCTAGTGAAATAGTTTTTTTTTCCTTTCTGTAGACTCATTCCTATCTCGTAAGAGTAGAAAGCAGAGAAGATTTCAGATTAATCCATGTGTAAAGTCTACCAAGGGAAAAATATATCCATCTGTCTATAAGTATATGCCTACTGACATCCTACTTTATCCTTAGTACTATTTGTGCTATGAAAAGGTAATAAGATAAAGCAAACACATGAGTGTCCCTATCCATTGCACTGGAGGTAATAGTAAGTTTCTGTATTCAAGTACCTACCTGTATGAGCACTAGGCTTCACATGTATTGTTGTAAGTAATTTTCACAAGATTTTTATACAATAGATTGCTGTGTTAAGCCTCTTTGGGCTGCTTATGACAGAAAGTGAAACAAGCATAAGAAAACACAAGAATTGTTAGTGAACATAAAGAAAAATGCCAAATTACATGAAATTCTCTTTCTCCTGTGCATAGTAATTCACTTTCCAGCATTTTCCTTCCATGTGATGGAGAAGGTAACCCCAAGTAGTTTGGCTCCTGTGAGTCTTATTTCTTCTTCTTCTTCTTCTTTTTTTTGTGTGTCCGGTTGTGGGGCCTGAACTCTGGGCCTGGGCACTGTCCCTCAGCTCTTCAGCTCAAGGCTAGAGCTCTACCACTTGAGTCACAGCACCACTTCCAGCTTTTTTCTTTTTGCTTATGTGGTGCTGAGGAATCGAACCCAGGGCCTCAGGCATGCAAAGCAAGTGCTCTACCACTGAGCCATCTTCCCAGCCCGAGTCTTACTTCTTTCAGAAAAAGCCCTCTTCTAACCCAACATCCACTTCAGCCTTACCCAAGAATCCTCACTGAGCCTCTTTGTGTCATGTGAACATATCTACTCCAGTCATTGGATGTAGGAGAAACCAATGTGTGTGTGTGTGTGTGTGTGTGTGTCTGTGTCTGTCTGTCTGTCTGTCTGTCTGTGTCTGTCTGTGTCTGTGTGTCTATGTGTAAGACAGGATCTCATTTAGTGGTCCAGACTGACCTCAAACTCACTATGTAGCTGAGGTTGGCCTCCAACTCATGACCCTGAGTGATGAGATAACAGGTGTACACCTCCACACCTACTAGGGAATGGGATATGTTGATTGGCTGCTTTGCTTATTAGAAGAAAGACTGGAAGGGCAATTCATCACCTCATTGACATGGAAATAAACTGAGACGCAAAGGAATCAAGAAATTGCTTAAGGCCACAGGACATGTTCAGGGTGGAACTAAGACAAGCCTAGTTTTAAATATTTTCCTGGTTTTTTTTATTTTTTCAGATTTTTTTCTGAAAGGTGAGAGAATAATTTAAATGCCTTAAAATCAACTATTTGAAAGTGTCTAATTCTGTTTTTAAAAAGTCTGCTTTAAGCTCTAGGTTAGGTATTTGGTGTGATCACTGCTCATTTTTTAAGTATGTGCAAAGTAATCTGTTGCTATTAGTAGTTGGAGTACCAGAGCTATTGAATGATTTATTTTTTACTATAAATTGATCATTGGTAATTGTATGAATTGACACACAAAGTGATGTTAGGGGGCTGGGGGTTAAGCCCAGCGGAAGGGCGCCCGCCCGGCGCGCACAAGGCCCTGGATTTGGTCCTCAGCCCTGGGGGAAAAAAAAAAAAGCTACAAAGTGATGTTAGCTGTGATCGCAATGGGGAATAACAAAATCAAACTAGTTAACAGAAGCATCACCCCAAATACCTCTCTCATTTTTGTAGTGAGAGCATTTGAAATCAAAATCAAAGATCATCCTTTGTTTGAAGTCCATGACTCACCAGTGTTTAAATGAGATACTCAAGAAATTAACCCTTCATAAGTCTAGGACAAGAAGAAAAGGTCAAAAGCTTTGTACATATGACCATATAAGATGATGTTGACTGAAATGGACCCTAAGATAGGGACACAAGTGGTTTTTTCTTTCTTGCTATTGTTTTTAACGTATTTAAAATTTACTATGTGATTTTTTTTGTTTGTTTCTCTGGTATGTTCTTCCCCCACAGTATAACCCCTGTTTTCAATGTAATTGATGTTGGTGCCCTGCATCTTGTATATACATTTTTCTAATTTGGGGAGGGAAAGGGAAAAAAGAAACTGCTTAAATAGATACAGGTTGACCCATTGTAACAATGAAATGTACAAGACACCATATTGAAAACAAATTTTACAACTTGGGAGTGGGGGAGCTGTTAGAGAGGTAGGGAGGAAAGGGATGTAGGGGAAAAGCAAAGGGGGAATAACAATGCTCAATAGGAAATGTACTCATTACCTTACTCATGTAACTGTAACCCCCTGTACAGTATCTTTACAATAAAAACACATATATAAAAAAGAAATCAAAAAAAAAAAGAAATTAACCCTTCAGTGTCAGAAAAAGATGAACACACAAGTGATAAAGAAGATCTCTTCAAGGAAATTTGCTTCTGCACAGAAGGGTGCATAGCCACTCTACCCAGAAATAAGCAGGCATGGGCTAGGAAGGTAGCTCAGTGGTAGAGCCCTTGCCTTGCATGCATGAGGCCCTGGGTTCGATTCCTCAGCACCACATAAGCAAAAAAAAAGCTGGAAGTGGCGCTGTGGCTCAAGTGGTAGAGTGCTAGCCTTCAGCTGAAGAGCTGAGGAACAGCGCCCAGGCCCAGAGTTCAGGCCCCGCGACCGGGCCCCAGAAATAAGCAGGCACATCAAGCAGAGTGTACCACTCTGTTTTGGTCCTAACACAAGGATTGGTGCTGTCCCTCCTCCACAGGAGGAGTCAGGCTCACATGCTATTAGTGATTAGTTTTCAGAGTGATGGAGTGAGTGAAGAAGCTAGAAAGTGTCTGTCAGTGAAAAAATTCTTCCTGAGTGGAGAAAGGGATCCGTTTTTTTCTAACCCTATTGGTAAGGATACATGCCCTTGACATGGCTGGCTGGTTACAAACAACACAGTTCACAGATTTTTGAAAAGCAAATAAAATCCAGGAAATATAAGTACAAAATGGTAACTGGTTACAAGATGCAGATGCTTTGGTTTGACAAAAAGGAATGCTTGCTCTCACATCCCTCTAATAATACAGTATAACCCCATTTTTCTTTAGTCTCTAATAAATGCTTTAAGGTACATGTAGCCAGCATATCTCCCTTGTAAGCGGGTGGTTGTCACCCTCTTGAATGCTTCCAAGGGGAAAATGTGGCACTTGCTATAGTTTATCATAAAGTGGTCCCTGACTCTGAAAGTCAGAGTGGGTAAGCACCCCAAGAAAGTCATGGGGTACTCTAAAGAAATTAGTAGAAATGACTTGTCAGTCCAGCAAGTTATGAGGAAAAAAATTAAATCATCACCAATGATAGATTCCAGTAATGAAGACTGGGAAGAAAGACAATGAAAGAAAAGAGCTCAAAAAAAAAAAGAAAAGAAAAGACCTTATTCTCTGAAGAATCAAAAATATAAAGAATGGTGGAATTAACAACCTAATCAAAAGAAAATTAGGACTAAAGTGCTGGTGTAAGGCTCTGGATTGAATCTCTAGCACCGCAAGGAAAAAACCAAAGGGGCTAGAGGTGCAGCTTGGTTGTAGAGTACTGGGGAGATTCCGTGTGGGAAATATGTATTTTATCTGAAATATAAAAGCTTGTGCAGTCTTGGCCAACTTAGAAAGAGGTAGATGGTGGTCCTGCTCATACCACCCACTAAGAAAATCCCAGGAAAACTAGAATGTGAAGCTAGGAGGGTGGCCAGATGACCATATAAGGGGCTGATAGGTGAATGTGGACGTAAGAGAAATGTGCAGTACATTTAGGGGCAAAGGCTGATGGTCTGTATTCTAGGACAAGTATTAGACTTGCTCTGTGGGGCAACACAAGTAACAATATTTTGTTGGTGTGTGTGTGTGTGTGTGTGTGTGTGTGTGTGTGTGTGTGTGTGTGTGTGTGTGTGTGTGTGTGTGTTGGTTCTGTGTCTTGAACTCAGGGCTTTGTGTCCTCACTTGGCTTTTTTACTCAAGGCTGACACTAGCTCTACTTTTTGAGTCAGACCTCCACTTCTGGCTTCTTGCTGGTTAATTGGAGATGAGTCTCTCAGATTTGTCTGCCTGGGCTAGCTTTGAACCAGGAACCTCAGATCTCAGCCTCCTGAGTAGCTAGGATTACGGGTGTGAGCCACCAGTGCTCAGCACAAGTGATATTTTTGTAATTGTGATTTTGAGGGTTTTTAAAAAAATCTTTTTGTGTGTGTGGTTTTTGTTTTGTTTTGGGTGGGAGGGGGGCTTTTGTTGTTGTTTTGCTTAACAAAGGGTAGCAACCTTCTAAACATCAGATCTGTCATAAGTCACAATTAAATGGTACTGTGAAGCAGGCAAGCAGAGGACATTGTCACTCCTAAAAGAGTTTAGGAAAAGGTCCAACAGGCTGATATGACTTACCTGGCCAAAAGACTGCACCTGGTACAGCAGAAGAGATGTGGATGGCAAGTAGTGGCTAGCAGCGGCCCTGCTCCTCTCCCAGTGAGAAAGTCACAGGAAAGCCATCAATGTCAGAGGATGACGCATAACCCTGAACATCCTGTGAAAAGAAGGTGCAGGCAACAAGCACATTTCCTATGGGAAACGAATGACTTCTACCCGGAAATGGTGTCTGTGACAGGAGAGCAATGCTTTATGGAAGGAAAACAGATTTTAGACACACACACAAAAAAATGATGGCTTCCTTTAAGCGGATTTCTGACAAGAGAATTGGGAACTCTACCGTGAGTAGTGAGTTCTTTTTGGGACAGTGATTTCCAAAAGCAGAGTGATTTCTGGCAGAACATTACATAGAATGGTGACTTCTTACAGAAGCATATAGACAGGAATGAGCATTTCTATCTGGAAGAACCAAAGGCAGCAGCACAGAACACACCAGAGAGCAACAGGGAGGAATCAGGCTGAGTATGGATATGGAAGGAGGTTTGTCAGTGAGAAGACAAGGGCAAGGGGCTGAGGGGGGCAGGAGAGATTCGCATAGGGCATGGTCCTGGTCCAGTATCTCATCTTGCAGAATGGGATGCAGAGTGGATCTTCGTAATAGAAACTGTTTTTGCTAGGCAGTACCAACTGCTTGCTGACCCCACAATTTACTAAAATAGGAGAAAAGTTTGTAATCCCTGCCAGGAAGGGCAAGGACTGATCAAGAACATCTTTATGACAAGGATTTGAAACTACCTCTAAGCTGGCCAGGTGCAAGTGGTTCATGCTTGTAATCCTAGCTACTCAGAAGGCTAAGATCTGAGGATCACAGTTAAAACCCAACCGGAGAGGACAAATACAACAAACTCTTATCTCCAACTAACTAGCAAAAAGACAAGTGGAGGTGTGCTACAATAGTAGAGAGCCAGCCTTGAGTGGCTAAGCAAAAAAAAAAGAAAAAACAAAAGAAGAAAAAAACACAAAAATTTAAGAGATCTACATCCAAGGAAAGGAAAAACAGAGCTTGCAGGACAGACAGCCTTCCAAATAAAGACTGAAGACAACTACCTACCTATAAATAATGAGGGTGAACCCAGGAACCGGAGCAATTGTCTTTTAGGAACCATATTGCTCCCCTTAAGTGGCGATCATAACAGTTTCTTTGGAGCCCCTGGTGAAACTGGATCTGAGATAATGATCAGCCAGGCCACACTTTGCACAGGACTGCCTAATTAGGCAGACTTCTCCCCACCCTAATTCTTCTTCTATTTAACCCTAAATCTCATGTCAGTATGCCAAAGATAGGCTGAAGCACTTACTTTTTCCCTGCTCCACAGGTCTGCAGAGTAATAAATTTCTTTTCTCTAGCCTGTACAGTTCCTATTGCAATAGGTATGAACACAAGTGAGAGGCTAGGAGGTGAAGGGAGAGACCTGGCCCTTCCTCAGTCCCCTAAGCACAGAAATAACAATGCCTTGGATTTCATTCAGGAAATTCTAATAGAAGTTTCTTCTGTCTTAATTGATCATATGTTCTTAGTGAGGCGGGCAGTATAGGACATCAGTGACCTCCCTACAGCTGTAGCCATGAAATTATGCAGAACCAGGTCTTAGCATGCTTGACGACAAGACATCCTTTGGTAGAAGAAGGGATCAAGGGCAGAGGGCACCAATAAGGACCTGGTTAGGCTGGGCTACTCCCAGACCTGCTCCCTGTAGGAAGTGAGATTGTGCAGCAAGCCAGCAAGCCACTGAGCAGGCTGTGCTTCAGAGGGCTGAAATGTACTCTCTTAGTCTGAGTGCTCATGGACCCTGCTCCCAGGTACCTCGTTTCCCCACGTGACTGGATTCCTGTGGGCACTGGCACTGGGAGAATGTTAATTGTGCAGATCTCCAGCACAGCTGCAGCATCCCGAGCCAGGAGTTACATACTTGTGCTTCCGACAGGATGCTGGCCAGGCAGACTGGCACACAAGCCTCCTACAGAGACTCCACTCACTCTGCCAGGACCATCCTTTACTCTCTTTGGGGGTCTTATTATCCCAAGGAATCTGGGATTTTTTTCCCAGCTGCCACCACCCAGCCTCTTTCTTTTTTAAAACATTAATTTGTTATTTTCCATAAGTAATTGTACAAAGGGGTTTCAAGTCAACATGTCCATTTGTGAGTACAATTCATCTTAATCAATGTCACCTCTTCCATCGCTTTCCCTCATCTCCCCCAACCCCATCCATTCCTTCTACTTACCTAGTTCTATATTCACATATGTACATTGAATAGAATTTCTACATTTGTCCACCCTTTTTCTACTCATTTCCCCCTCTCCTCTGCACCATAACCCTCCCCCCCACCAACCACATATGTTTTAGCTTCCTGCTATTCAGTTTGTTAAAATGTTAATTGTGGGATTTTTTTTTGTTTTTTGTTTTTTTTAAATTTTTGGGTCCGGTTGTGGGGCCTGAACTCTGGGCCTGGGCGATGTCCCTCAGCTCTTCAGCTCAAGGCTAGCACCCTACCACTTGAGGCACCACTTCTGGCTTTTTTTCTGCTTATGTGGTGCTGAGGAATTGAACCCAGGGCCTCATGCATACAAGGCAAGCGCTCTACCACTGAGCCACCTTCCCAGACCCAAAATGTTAATTGTTCAAAGGAGTTACATCACTGAAATCCTTCCTGCATATGCATACTTTAGTTAACATGTTTGTGTATATGCCTATGACCCTATGTATATTTATGTAGATATTTATATTTAGATGTAGCTCTCACACATATGAGAGAAAATGTGCTCTCTTTGTCTCTCTGTACTTGACTTATTTCACTAAAAACAATTTTTTTCCAGGTCCATCCATTTCCCTGTAAATGACGTAATCTAATTCTTCCTGCTAGATGAGTAAAATTCCATTGTGTGTATATACATATATCATTTTCTGGATCCATTTGTCTTTGAAGGGTCTCTGGGGCTGATTCTACAACATGACTATGGTGACTACTATGGCAGTGAACATGGGTGTCCTTACTGTATCCTGACTTGTAATCTTTTAGATAAATGCTCGAGTGGCATCACTGGATCCTAGGGTCATTCTGTTTAATTCTCTGAGCAATCACCAAACTGCTTTGCACCATGGTTGCACCTGTTTGCATATCTTGGGGTTCCTCGCAAACTCCGATTGGATTCAGAGGAGGAAAGATTTCCTCAGCTTCCCTCCTTCTTCTTTTTTTTTTTTTTTTTGTCGGTTGTGGGGCTTGAACTCTGGGCCTGGGCGCTGTCCCTCAGCTCTTCAGCTCAAGGCGAGCGCTCTACCACTTTGAGCTACAGCGCCACTTCCGGTTTTCTGGTGGTTTATTGGAGATAGGAGTCGTCTCATGGTCTCTCTTGCCCAGGCTGGCTTTGAACCTCGATCCTCAGATCTCAGCCTCCTGAATAGCTAGGATTACAGGCGTGAGCTACCAGCGCCCGGCTTCCCCCCTTCTTAATCAATAACCCCGACTAGTTCTCAATCAACCTTTCTTGCTTGAGAACTTGCTCCCAAATAGTCGTGGCAATAAACACCACCGATAAGAAGCAGATGTGAGACTCTTCTTAATACTACAGACACAGCACAGAGCAAGTTTTCCTTTCTTCCAACACGAAAAATCTAAAAGATGAAGTTACAGGCTCCAGAGGCCACAGCACCTCAGCAGGAGCTGCAGGAGCTCAGGATCCGGGGCTTCCTGCCGTGAGGGTTGCCCTTTTCTGTCTGCTCTGCTGTAGTTGCTAAGACACACACAGGAGCGTGTCTCTGATAGCCTGTCCCCATGTTGTCCAGTCTCTCTGCTCTCTTGCTGCACCCACAGAAACCACAGAGCTAGGTTGGACACAGATCTTGGCAATGTGCTTGCAGAACCAGATTTTCCTCTTCCAAAGACTTAGAAAACACTGGGCTTGGACAAGCAGGGACAGGCAACTAGGCACAGGAGAAGGTAAAGACACCTGTGTTCCCCCCCCCCGCACCCCTACCCCCACATGTGGCCCTGGCCAGCAACCTTGCTAAGGGCACTCATAACCCGAAACAGAAAATGGTAGCCTTCAAAGACATGCAGCCTGAGGAGAAAACACCCCTGAATGAAGCCAAATATGAATTTCTCTACAATATAGAAACCAGGATGGACCCTCCATAGCCGAGGAGTTGATTGTGGAAGGGCGCACTCCTCAGATGAAGAGATTCCTGAGGAAAGAATCTTTTAGGAAAAACTGGAACCATTTCAGCCAGCGCTGGTGGCTCACACCTATAATCCTAGCTACTCAGGAGGCTGAGATCTGAGGATCGCGGTTCAAAGCCAGCCCAGGCAGGAGAGTCCATGAGACTCTTATCTCCAATAAAAATCACTAGAAGACTGGAAGTGGTGCTGTGGCTCAAGCAGTAGAGCACTCACCTTGAGCTGAAGAGTGCAGGGACAGCGCCCAAGCCCAGAGTTCAAGCCCTACTACCTACCAAAAAAAAAGGAAAAAAGAAAAAGCTGGAACCATTTCATCAAAAAACAAAACCTAAACCAAAAATAAACCCTCAACTCATGAGCACAAAACTAATTGAATCTTTCAAGTGACAAGAACATCTTTGTTGCATTATTTTTAGAAGGATGGGTAAATAATAAAGAATAAAAAAATCAATCATTTCTTATTTTAGAATAACTAAGTACCAACAGCTCCAGGGACTCCCCAAGAGTCCACAGATGGTGAGTGCAAACATCCCTAGCACACATTTGTTTTCTTCCTGTTTTACTTTTGTAGCAGAGACAATGAATGTTCAGTATAATGGTCCTGGGTCAATAGGTCATCAAAAGAAGTTTCCGTTCAGTCAAAGGCCACAATCCCCATTTTGTTTGCATTATAGTGAGATGGAGCCTGATAGAATTTTTAAATTAATCACATGCTCCTTAAGATTGATTTTTGAAGAATTCTAACATCCAGAATCCAAGCTCCTTAGGACGCTAAGCACAGAAGGTTTGTGGTTCAAGGTTAGCTGGGTAACAAATTCTCAAGACTATGCTTCATGGTGATATAAAAATAAATGTGCTCCTAGTGAGGGTCAGGAGGGTGGCTGGCCTCAAAGTTAGCTCACAGGCTTCAGGGTCAAGCTCAGACATCTGCTCTGCCATCCATCACTGGAGCCTGCTATCATCTTACCAGTCTCAGAATCATCACAGATGCTGAAGCCAGGGCTGCTAGGAAATATAGCCATCAGGATGTCAGTCTGCTCTGTGCTGGCAACAGGGATGCACAGCCGAGTGTGCAGTGAAACACAGGGAGCTATGTGGGTGTGCCACACAATGTCTGGATATATCCAGGCCTGAGATAGAACCCTAGTCAGCATGCAACTTCCTCAGGCACTGCCCACACTCACCTGGGTACATCTATTTCTTCAAAGCTACCATTGGCATCTAAGCCTTATTATGACTAGTACATTCTTTCTTGGGATGTGTCAATGTCATTGGACTCTGGTCCAAGCAAGATGATTTCGTTTCTTGGCTCTCATTCATTCATTATATTTACACTTGGCAGTTGAATGGATGAATCCCTGATCTGAGAGCAGAGGGCATAATTCTAAGTAGCCATCTAACTCATGCATGTCTGGGGATTAAATAGCTAACATAGTTTGCTCTAAGCTAATATTGATATTTGTCAGAGGTATTAATATGATGTGACAATTACTAAAATATAATCAACTTAAGGAATGGTCATAATTTGTCAATATATATTTCACAATACTAAATATTTTAAAGTCTAAAAGTTATCATGTAGGAGAGATGTGGGAAACATTTTTCTAATAAAAAGCAAGATATATACTAGAAAAACGCTGAGAACCACTGGTTTGACTCTCTGAGAGTTAATTTCTATATTTCTTAAGTTCTTGAGCAGTAAGGTTCAGCACCCCTGGAGTTGCTGGCACGCCTCCCCTATAGAATCTGTTGTTCACTCTGTCCCTAAGGACATGTGAGGGATTGTCTTAACGCCTTGCACACTTTACCACTTCTAAACCATCTTCACAACTATGCCCTCACTGGCTCCCCCTCCAGTGGAAAAAGTCTTTTTCTTTTTACCATTTCTACTGGGAGGCTTGGTTTGTCTCAGGATCTAGAGCTAGGAAAGCTGGAGACTAGGGCCCAACCTCTAACTGGGGACCCAGAACTCTTTCTGCCCCTCTGCATTGGTAATTAATCCCTCAAGAAAGCTCCAGGCCATTGAGACTCAAAGTCATGCCAAAGTAACGAGCAGAAGAAGAGACTCAGGAAGTCTTCTCTTTTTTTGAGAGAGAGAGAGATGTAGTTCTGGGGTTTGAATTCAGGGGATGGGCATTGTCTCTTAGATTTTTTTTTGCTCTGTCTCTTAGAATTTTTTGGCACTGTACCACTTGAAACACAGTTTCACTTCCAGCTTTCTGGTAGTTAATGGGAGATAAGAGCCTCACAAACTTTCCTTCCGGGGCTGGTTATGAACTGCGATCCTCAGATCTCAGCTTCCTGAGTAGCAACAATTACAGGCATGAGCCATTGGCACTAGGCTGAGACCAGGAAGTCTTTAAGGGCCTTGATGAACTGGTCATTCCATACTCCAGAGCCCTAGTTAGTACATAGAGATTTAAGAAAGTAAAGACTATAGAAAGTCAAGAACAAGTCCATGTTCAGTTGCCATAGAAACCTATGCTAACCTTAGGGTCCATATTGGATACAATTTCCTAAAATTCTCCTTGAGAATTCCAGATAATCTTGGATTTCTAACCCTGAAAAGTAAAGCAGGTTGAACTAGATTAGATATTTCAGGGCTACTTTATCTTTGACATTGTATTAGTCTAGATCAATGAATTCCACTGGAACAAGGGAATGTCTTTGTTACCCTTCCTCATAGGACATCTATCTACTAATTTATTATCCACTCATTCATTCATTGAATGTAAGGCACTGTGCTGGGATTTTAATTTATTTTATTTATTTATTTATTTATTTTTTGTTGGTCATGCAGCTTGAACTCTGGGCCTGGGCACTATCCCTCAGCTCTTCAGCTCAAGGCGAGCGTTCTACCACTTGAGCCACAGCGTCACTTCTGGTTTTGAGTGGTTTATTGGAGATACGAGTCTCACTGAGTTTCCTGCCTGGCCTGTCTTTAAACCCCGAACCTCAGATCTCAGCCTCCTGAGTAGCTTAGATTACAGGCATGTTTGGAAGGCAATATGGAGGTTCCTCAAAAGTCTACAGATAGAGCTTATGACCCAGAAATCCCACTTTGGGGCATTTACCCAAACAATCACAAACAAGACCATACTAAAGCTACCAGCATAACTATGTTTATCACAGCATTATTTACCATAGCTAAGATATGGAACCAACCCAGATGTACCTCAGTAGATGAATGGATCAAGAAAATGTGATATATATATATATATATATATATATATATATATATATATATATATATATATATAATGGAATTCTATTCCTCCATCAGAAAGAATGACACTACCCCATTTGTTAGGAAATGGAAAGTCTTGGAAAAATTGTAGTAAATGAAGTAAGCCAGGCCCAAAGAAACATAGGTCTCATAGTTTCCCTTATTTGCAATAACTAGTATATGTCTAGGACAAGTAGAAAAGGTCAAAAGCTATGTACATATGACCATATAAGATGATGTTAAGTGAAATGGACCCCAAAATAGGGACACAGTGGTTTTTTCTTTCTTGCTATTGTTTTTAACATATTTAAATTTTACTATGTGATTGTTTGTTTGTTTGTTTCTCTGGTATGTGCTTCCCCCACGGTATAACCCCTGTTTTCACTGTAATTGATGTTGGTGCCCTGAATCTTGTATATACTTCTAATTTGGAGAGGGGAAGGGAAATAACAAAATGCTGAAATAAGGATACAGGTTGACCCATTGTAACAATGAGATGTACAAGACACTATGTTGAAAACAAACTTTACAACTTCAGGGAGAGGGGAGGGAGGAGAGATGGTAGGGGAAAAACAAAGGAGGAGATAACAATGCTTGATAGAAAATGTACTCATTACCTTACTCATATAAGTGTAACCTCTCTGTACAGTATCTTTACAATAAAAAATATATACAACAAAAAGAAAAAAAGATTACAGACGTGAGCAACCGATGCCTCGCCTTTAATTAATTTTTAAGTGCACTGAATACAAACTCATAGGACTAGGCTGTATAAGGAAATCAACAACTACAGAAAGTCACTATGACTGGCTTATGACCATTTTTTGAAGAAAAGTTAAAGGTTCTTTTGGAATGTAAAATATGCAGAATGAGAAAATGTCCTGCTAGTGAGTCAGAAATTCCCTGAATTCTAAACAGGCCCTCAAATGGCTGGAGTGTTTAGAGAAAACTAGTAATGGAATATTTTACATTCACTTCTTTGTGATCAGAATCTAAAATCTCATTTTAGAAACTTCAAAACAGGTTTCAGTGTAACTATCTCAAGGGTAAGAGAAAAATATTTGTCAGATATAATCTAGAGTCTGGTATTGGCTGTTATTCACGAAGGGACTTTCTTCCTTTCTTTAAAAAAAAACAACAACTCTTATGTGGTACAATTCCATTATTCACACCATATCTTTTCATTCGATCAAAAAGTAACTACATTTTATTTGTAAGGGAGAAATGGGATTGATCAGGTAAGCGGAAACCAAGGGGATACTTTTAGATGGATAGTCTGGCTTTCACTGCTAGATGGAGAAGGACAAAATTAGGCAGGAAATTACAAAAGCCTGGGACACAGAGGAGGAAATTACTTGCGTGATGTCCCATGTGGAGAATTCACTGAGAAGGTGAAGCCTGCACTGGGCGGTGGCTCAGCTCAGCCAGCTGCAGTGTTCCGTTTCTCAGCGTGGTGACCTCTGCCTCCAGCAGCTGCCATACCTTGATGAGGGGCACCAGCAAGACCAGATGCAGTCTGTTTTTAAGAGCCTTATAGTTCATTTGGGAGAAGTGTGGTGTGATGGGGACCCCCAATCCAGTCAGTATGTGGGAATGGATGGAAGGTACTCACACCCAACAGGGGTGCTGCTTAGACCAAAAAGATGGGAGTCGCTGGACTGTTCCTTCTAGGACTGATATTTTTCATGTGACTCTGAAGATTAAAAAAAAGTATGGAATCACAAGAGCATGATAAGAAATCCTTCAGGGGTGTTGGGCAGCAGTGGCTCATGCTTGTAATCCAAGCTGCTTATGAGGTGTAAACCAGAAGGATCACAGTTTCAGGCAAGTCCCAACAAAAAAGTTTTTTGTTTTTTGGGTCCGGTCGTGGGGCCTGAACTCTGGCCTGGGCGCTGTACCTCAGCTCTTTAGCTCAAGGCTAGCGCTCTACCACTTGTGAGCCTCATTGCCACTTCTGGCTTTTTTTTTCCTGCTTATGTGGTGCTGAGGAATCGAACTTAGGGCCTCATGCATGCAAGGCAA
The DNA here is from genome assembly GCF_024711535.1 of Dipodomys merriami. NCBI lineage: Eukaryota > Metazoa > Chordata > Mammalia > Rodentia > Heteromyidae > Dipodomys > Dipodomys merriami. The sequence goes on along the minus strand of NW_027203381.1, from coordinate 68,324,772 downwards.
GCGCTCTACCACTGAGCCACCTTCCCAGCCCCCAAAAAGTTTTTTTTTTTGGGGTCCGGTCGTGGGGCCTGAACTCTGGGCCTGGGCGCTGTCCCTCAGCTCTTCAGCTCAAGGCTAGCGCTCTACCACTTGAGCCACAGGGCCACTTTTGGCTTTTTTCTTTTTGCTTATGTGGTGCTGAGGAATTGAACCCAGGGCCTCAGGCATGCAAGGCAAGCGCTCTACCACTGAGCCACCTTCCCAGCCCCCCAAAAAAGTTTTTAAGATACCATTTCAACCAATCAAAGCTGGGTGCAGTGGCTCGTGTATGTTATCCAGCTATGGTAGTAAATGTAAATAAGAAGATGGTCGTCCATGCTGGCATAGATTCCAGGCTTTATCTAAAAAATAGCTAGAATACAAAGGGCTGGAGATGTGGTTTGAGTGGTGGAACATCTGTCTAGCAAATGCAAGGCCCAGAGTTTAAACTTAGTACCAGTTGGAAAAGGGGGAGAGAGAGAGAGAAGAGGATGAAAGGGAAGGGAAGAAGGAAAGGGAGATGGTGAGGGAGAATATTAAAACAGAAATCTTCAGGGAGAAGCCGGGCGCTGGTGGCTCACGCCTGTAATCCTAGCTACTCAGGAGGCTGAGATCTGAGGATCGAGGTTCAAAGCCAGCCCGGGCAGGAGAGACCGTGAGACTCCTATCTCCAATAAACCACCAGAAAACCGGAAGTGGCGCTGTAGCTCAAGTGGTAGAGCGCTGGCCTTGAGCTGAAGAGCTGAGGGACAGCGTCCAGGCCCAGAGTTCAAGCCCCACGACCGACAAAAAAAAAAAAAGAAATCTTCAGGGAGAAAAGCAGTACATCCTCTCCCATCTTTCCATTAGTTTAAAAGGAGGAACTAGGCAGACAGGCTCTGGGAGCTGCAGTACCTACCCACAGGTCCATGCAGGTTGTTAGGAGATCCCCAGGGACATCCACTTTTCCCATTAGCTGTGAACTGGGATGGAGCATGCAGCACAGCTGCACTAATATTTGCTCTATTGGATTACAAAGTCAAGTAATTGCCATTTAAGCTTCGAGTCACTGTAAGGGTGTTCATCTGTGCTTTCGTTCATTTGTACGGCAATTAATTTGTACCTAAATTAACAATAAAAATGATGATGGGATCCAATAAGGTTGAAATGAAGGCAGGAAAAAAATTATTCTTTAACAAGCTAGGCCAAACTATTCTTCCCTTTCTCTTCTGTATGTTTCTGTGCTGAAGGTTATGTTCAGGCACTGCAGCAGAAATCAGGTGTGTGTGTTGACCCCTATCAGAGATCCAGCCCCTATGACCGCAGATAGGAAAATGAGATTTAGGTGATGAACTGTATTATTGACTTGAAATGGTCCAGGCAGGTCCCTGTTTCACTATCCCTCTGTGAAAGCCAGAAAACAGGCCTTCTGGAATTGTTTAAAGCAAGACAAGCACAAACTAACCGAGAACATGTTAGTACAGAATTTGGCAAACAAGTTTTGGGGCAGCATATGGCTAGCAGGCACTTTTTGCTTGGCATGAAAGGGTTTGTAAGTCTTTGGGTTTCTTTCTAATGTTTAAAAATTAGGATCCTTCTTATGAATATTCAGATTTCCAGTCCTCTTGAAAAATTGAAATCTTACTGGCACTGCATTGGCGGTGCTGCCTGACAACACTCGTCTGTCTGAACTGAGCTGTTACGGTCACCTTTGGTTAGGCGATGCTTCCCAAGTTACAAGCAGTTCATAACCTGTGCCCTGTACTGTGCCTGCCTCTCCATTACTAACCAGACTGACTACAGTAACTTGAGTTGGTGACATCTGTTTTAGAATTTGTCTAGTCACTCATAGGAGCAACTTGATTTGGTTGCTGTTTGTATTGTAGTTATAGTTTTTACTTCCTGGGTCTTTTTTCTTTTTCTCCTTTGTACTGGAAAATGAACCCAGGACCCCTCATATGCTGTATAAATGCTCTACCACTTAAAACACACACCAAGTCATTTTGTTTGTAGTGTGTATGTGTGTGTGTGTGTGTGTGTGTGTGTGTGTGTGTGTGTGTGTGTGTGTGTGGTGTGGTGGGGCTTGAACTCAAAGTCTCAAGTTCCCTTGGCTTTTTTGCTCAAGGCTAGTGATCTATCACTTGAGCCACACCTCTACTTTCAGGTTTTTGCTGAGTGTTGCACAGATTTGACTGCTTGGACAACTTCAGCTTTAAACTCAGATCCTCAGAGCTCAGGCTCCTGAGTTGTAGGATTATAGGTATGAATTCCCAGCCTGTATGTTGTTTCTTAGCTATAGCCTTTCTAACTTTACCTGGGCTAGCCATTCATTTTCAGTGCCCCAGCCACTGCTTCCTGGAGCATTTTGCTTTGTGAGACTTTGAATGTCTTAAGCATGGAGGTTGTTCTCTGAGCAAAGGTCTTATACCTGCTACTGCGTTCTTTGGTTTGAACATTAAACCTGTTGTTAAACAGCCAAAGCCTACTCAGAGGAAGTTACTTGGGAGAGCAGCTTGCCTATCTGCTCCTTTTAGGAACCAAGACCAGTAGAAACCAAGTGACTTTTACAAAGTCATACAATTTGAGCTAAGACCACAACAGTGCCTTCCCTACCACATCTAAGCTTCTCCTGGAGTTCTTTATGCTGCTGCTTGTTGCAAAGGAAGAACACAGTTGTCCAAGTCATTGTTCAATCTTTGCATCTTGGAGAAGTTTGAACAGTGTAGGCCTGTTGGCTATGCTTGCCTCTGCAAAGACCCCAGTGATTAGATAGAGTCTTAAAGCTTAGCTTCTGATTTAGTATGTTAATGTTGGAGAGACTTGAACTGGCTGTGAGAACAGCTGGTCCTTGGTCTAGCTCTGCCTCTAACCAGCTGTGGGGCCTTGGACAGGTTTCCTTGCTCACCTTTCTAGGTCAGATTTTCCCAAGCATCAGAGAAATCGTGCCTTACAGGATGCTATGATGATTTCAGGGCATAGCAAATATCAAAATTCTCCAAAAAAAATGTAGAAGGTTTGAGGTGGGGGTGGTGGGGAGAAGCAAGTTACTATCATGAACTATGGAGCTACAATAGATTTCTAGAATTCCTTTATTGTACAGATGAGGAAATGGAGGCTCTAGGGACAGGGTCAGCCAGACAATTACAGATAAGAGTTCAGATTAGCAACAACTCTCAGATCCTCCCTGCCGCACTCACAGTTGAAATCACAAGTCTCGGTTAAAACCATCTGTCTCCAAACAACTGGACAGCTGGCCACAAAGTAAAAAGGGAATCACCCTGACGTCCATCCCTCCATGGGGGTTTATAGAAGCACAGTCCAAGCTTCAGAAAGAAAATAGTTTTATGGCTTCTATTCTGGGGATTTAGTACTGAGCAGGAGGAAGGAAGACCCTGTACTTCCTCTTCATATGTCAGGCTGGGCTCTGGGTCACACTGAGTCAGGGCAAGAAGCAAGAGATGCCCAAAAGGGATCTGTGCTTCCCCCCATCCCAGTGCATGCACATACACACACACACACACACACACACACACACACACACACACACAAACACACACACACACACACACACACACACACACACACACACACACTTGCTGATGGCTGATTCCCAGTCCATGAGCACAGGCTTGGGAGACATTGTATGTGCAAATGAACACTGTTTCTACAAACTGAAGGGAGCTGCCAGCTCTCAGTTTAACTGGATTTCTGCAATGACATCCAGGCATGTTCTGTTTTAAATTAGAGTTGGCAATTTCAGAGGGAAACAGCTCTGAAATGGCATGAAAGACAAAAATCTGTTCCTTGAAAAATGACACCATATGTGCCTGCCTCGCTGCAGTTTAGGGTAAAAGGCAATGCCTTCCTTACTCATCAAGTCACCGATGTTAATGTCAGATTTGCAAAAGAACCATATACTAATGGAACCCAAATTAGCTCTAAAATTAGCCCTTAACAAGAAATTCCAGGCTAGCTCAAGGCAAGCAGATTTCTCTGACTGTGAGAGACAGAAAGCACTTTAGCAAAGCAACCACATATTGAATCCCAACTCCAAAAAGATCATTCCCTGCTCTGGGTGAATTGCCTGAGGAAGGGTATACAGCGTGCTGTCTGCCTAGGCATCATTAACCAGCAGCAAAGCCTGCAGGTGAAAGAAGTTATTGAGAGTTTGGGAACAGAGAAGGACCTGGGGTCCAATCTGGGTGGGGACTGAGTCCTGGGAGTGTTAAGATTTCTGAGCATGTTCATTCTTATTATTGATCTAACAACTTCACAGATTCAGGTATGACAGGGAAATCAGTCATAGAAAACATCTATACGGATAAAGCTTAGCAGCTGAAGTTGATCCTTGTGAGTTCTCTTCTGCCATCCTTAAAATGTAGAGGCTAAAAATTATTGTGTGTGGTAACTCACACCTACCATCCTAGCACCCTGGAGGCTGAGGAAGGAAGATTGTGAATTCCAACCAGACTGGGCCATATATAGTAAGCCCTTGCCTATCTCAAAAACAAACTAACAAACAACAACAAAAAAAAAAACTGGGGAAAAAATGGAGTAAAAAATGTGTAGCGTATCTATCTAGCCAGTAGTCAGAGCTCTGAGATGTATCCAGTGATTATTTTGCTATGCTTGGCTTCATGGTAAATCTCTCAGAGGCCCAAGAATGGCCACTAAGGTCAGTGAAAATACCCTTTTTTAAATTGCTGAATTAGTATTTTTTCAGGACAAATGGCCCTGAATTGGGGATTCTCCTGCTTCAGCCTCTTCTATACAGACTCTGCTGGTATTACAGGTGTGTACCACCATGCCCAGTAAGGATGCCTTAGGCAGGCCATTTTGTTTTGGGAGTTCACTTCAAAGTTTGCGGACAAGGGCTGAGGAGAGAAGGAAGGTATAGGCGGTAGCATGGGTAATTAGAACCACTGAAACTCATTCCCTAAAAAAATACAAAGATCAAGTCAACAAAGTAAAGATGTAGCTAGCAAGCAGCAGGAAGATGGCGTTGGTTTAGTTATGGCATCCTCCCATGAAAAGCACATGTGGTCCCTGCGGGTGAGATATGTACATTCAGGGAAGAGAGGATCTCCCATTCAGCCCAGGATCAGCTTCTGAATTCATAGCCTCCATAAGCTCAGAGGCTAGGCATTGGAATCAGGAGAACTAAGTCCTCTTATCAATCTATTGAGAGTTCTGAGAAAGGCCCCATAACATGCTTTGGGACTACAGATGAAGGAGACAGGTGTTTTGTGGTCGCAGAGGAGCCTGTACAGAAGAGGCAACCTCTGAAGTGAGCCTAAAACAATGGGTACAAACAAGTCCCAGGACTTTTACATCATGGGGTGGGCAGGATATCTGCAAACAAGACTCCCGCAACTGGTCCTTGTCGACTGGCATCTTGACCTTTTAGTATGAGGAGGAGAGAGAATGGTGGTAAAGTAACAGGACATGGTGAGGGGACAAGTCTGGAATGCCAGGGTTACTCCAGATAAAGAGGAATAGGAACAGACCAGCATGTGTTTAGAGAAAGTCTTGGGTAGGGTCTAAGATGGAGATCAGTAATAGCAAACAGCCACTGCAGCAGCACAAGACCATGGCGAAGCTTTCCCGAAATGGGTCAGCTGCCTGTGATCCTCCTCTCTTTCATTCCGTTCCTTAGGTTCTGTCTAGACAGCTATGCTCTTGAGCTAATGATAATGAGAAGTAAAAAGGCAATTTTCTGACACTTCCGGTATCTAATAACATTTTCAAACTGATTATTTAAGAAGATAAGAAATTCGAACGACAGATCTGCCAAGTTGTGACACCTACAAAAATTGGTTTGGAACTTATGAGTGAAGAGTTTCTAGGAATACCATGTGCAGTGATTGGGTTCCAGGTTGTCTGTTGGGATACAGTGAGACAACAGTCCAACTGGGCACAGTCAGATGATTTACCTGCAATTCACTAGACCTCTGGATTAGCCCAGGCTCTCAGACAGCTTTGATTAAAGATGACTTTCCTGTTCACTTGACATTTGTCTTTCTAAAACATATGAAGAAGTAGTATCACAAAGATGAATGCTTCTTCAACAGACAGAGAATTAACTTGGAGAGCAAAACACAGAAAAAGCATCGAAGTTGTAAGAGTAGAGACTGTAGAGTGGAAATGGAAACTTTGTCCCCGTGTGTGTGTGTGTGTGTGTGTGTGTGTGTGTGTGTGTGTGTGTGTGTGTGTGTGTGTGTGTGTGTGTGTGTGTGTGTGTGTGTGTGTGTGTGTGTGTGTGTGCTGGTACTGAGGCTTGAATTCAGGGCCTCTTACTCCTGGTTGGCTTTTTCACTCAAGGCTGGCACTCTACCACTTGAGCCAAGCCTCTACTTCTGGCTCTTGCTAGTTGATAGGCTTTTCTGCGTGGGCTGGCTTCAAACACAGGATTCTTAGCTAATCTGCCTCCTGAATAGCAGGATTATAGGTATGAGCCACCAGCACTTTTTTTGTTTGTTTGTTCTGCTGTGTTTGCTTGTACTGGACCTTGAAGTCAAGGTTTCATACTCAGCATGCTCATGGGTGGTGTTCTATCACTTGAACCACTCTTCTACCCCAGTTGTTTGCTAGTTATTTTGGAAATGGAGTCTTGTGATTTTTCTGCCTGGACTGGCTTCTAAAGGATATAGAAACAAGAGAAAGGGCAGACTGGCGCACTTCTGTAGCCTAAGGTGGCTTCTCTTCAGGACTAGTACTGGGTCTCATGAATGATACATTTCCAAATAAGGACAATTTCTTCTAGAAAGAGCACCCTATCCTATTGGTGTTAAAAATTGATACGAAGCAGAATATACCATTTCATATGAGGTACATGGATCATTTCTTCACATGCTATTTCAAAATACCTGTTTAATAAGGCTGAATACTAAAGAATCTGTAAGCAACTGCAGGAACTTGAGGAATTTGTGTTCATATTATTACATTGCCTTATAAATGACAGCACACTGTAGGACCTACTCAAAAATCTGTGGTTATCATCTACTATTGGTGTAAGATTACAAATTTGCTTTCTAACAACCTGTAGAAGTATTAAAAACCAATATTCAGCCAGGCACCGGGCTCAGGCCTGTAATCCTAGCTACTCAGGAGGCTGAGATCTGAGGATCGCAATTCAAAGCCAGCCTGGGCAGGAAAGACTGTGAGACTTTTATCTCCAATAAACCACCAGAAAACTGGAAGTGGCACTGTGGCTCAAGTGGTAGCGTACTAGCTTTGAGCTGAAGAGCTGAGGGACAGCGCCAGGCCAAAGTTCAAGTCTCATGACCAACAAAACAAAAACCAAAAAAAAACACAAAAAATTCAATAAGTTATTACATAAATAAGTCTATATTAAATTTCTAGAAATGAAGGAAGCCTGGTACCTTCGCTCCTGCCTGTAATTTTAGCTACTCAGAAGGCTGAGTTCTGATGATTCAGGTTCAGAGCCAGACCAGACAGACAAACCTGAGACACTTAATTTCCAGTTAACTAGCAAAAAGATAGGCATGGCTCAAGTGGTAGAGTGCCCATCCAGAGTGCAAAAGCCTAACAAGAGTGCAAGGCTTTGAATCAAAGCCTCAGTACTGGCACAAGAACAAATAAATGAATAAGTGAATTTATGAATGAATGAATAATTGATCTGCTTTGTCTCTCATTAAGTCCCCACATTGCCATGTTACTATAATGATATAAACTCTATAACAAGAATTCCTAACCAGTTTGTGAAGCCAGTTTGTTTGAGAACAGCTCTGACTTGGGTTACAGTCTCAGCTTCACACTAGAAACTTATGTGTATCTTTAATAATTTGACTCATCTAAATTTACCTTTCCTGGCAATTACATAAAATGATATCTAGTAATACCATTTTAGAGCAATCAAGTACTGCATAAATACTGGTTATTAGTGATAAATACATCTACTGACTCACAGGCTTGTAAGGAGCTGTTGTTGTAAGGAAGTTATGGGCTAGGATGTAGATCAGTGGCAAAGTGCTTGCTTACCAAGTGCAACATCCTAGGTTCAGTCTCCAGTACCAAAAAGAAAAAGAAAAAAAAGTTATTAGCTGAAATTCTAGAATCTTCCAGTGCTCGAAAGAACTACAATCAGTATCAAGGTTTATCAAATTATCAGCAACTGAAGGAAAAAGTAAAGCCCAGAACACACTGTATTAGGTTAACTAGAATTACAATTGGCAGAAACATATTTCTTATTAAATCAAAAAAAAGTTTTTGCAGTGACACAAATACCAAGTTCTCTAATGATGCTTATAAATCAATTTTAAGATGAATAACTTGCCACGGTAATCGCTCATTTTGCTGGCACTGCTTGGAGGATGAATCTCATAAGCTCATGACCTTTTGTGCCTGTCCACGTAGATCCATCTTCTCCATAATCTCCACGGTTAAGATGCACAGCACAAAGACACTAACATGGGCATGGGCCTTCATTTATTCCTTTCCAAATTTGTCAAGAGCTACATGAGGTGGTTTTTGATAAATTCTACTGATCAATAAACAAGCTTCTTTTGAATATGTCCCTCAAACTCAAGAAAAAGGTTCAATTAAAAACAACAAAGCTTGAGAGTAATGAGAGGATGGACACATGAATGGAGGAAAGGAGGGTGAGCAAACAGTCATTATACTCAATGTACATTGTGTAAAAGATGAACCATGTAACTTAAGGGTAAGGATGGGGGGAGGGGAGGGCTGACACTGATCAAGATGTACTATACTCCTAACCTACCTAACCAATGTTGAATTGAAACCTCTTTGTACAACTACTGAATTTCTTAATGTTCATACACACACAGAGAGTACATATGAGGATTAGTCTGTTAGGACTACCATAATGTGGTAGATGAATTCAGGACCTCACACGTGCTAGGCAGGTACTCTACTATGTAAGCCCCACTACTACCCCTTTCTGCTTTAGTTATTTTGGATAGGATCTTGTTTGTTGCCTGGACCTTGATCCTCCTATTTATACATCAGAGTAGCTGGAATGATAGATGTTTATTTCTTTGTTGTTTCTTTTGTTTTGTTTTTTATGTTAGTCCTGAGCACTGTCCCTGAGATTTTGTGCTAGCATTCTAACACTTTGATCCACAGTTCCATTTCTGGATTTCTTTGGTAGTTAATTGCAGATAAGAGTCTCATAGACTTTCTTGCCAGGATTGGCTTTGAATCACATCCTTGGATCTCAGCCTCACGAGTAGCTAGGATTATAGACATGAGCCACTGGAGCCTGGGAACAACATTCAGTTTCTTATTGAGTGAAATGAGGTCTTATTAAGTTTTTGCCTGAGCTACCTCAAACCTCAGTCTTCTTGATTTCTGCTTTCCACTCTGTCTAGCTCAGGCATTTATTTTTTCCACAAATCTAGAGGCTGAAAGTCTGAGATCTCAGTGCCAGCAGGGTTGGTTTCTTCTGAACACCTTTCCTTCGCTTATAGACAGGCCACCTCTGGCTCTACGCCCTAGGAATCTCCCTCTATGTCCATATTCCCTCTTCTGCAGACACTAGTCCAGTTGGAATTATGCCTACCCTATATCACCTTTTTAATGTTCCAGTTTCCACACACAGGGCCTGGGGTATTAGGGGTTATGACTTCAACAAAGAATTCAGGGGAGAGCCGGACATTGGTGGCTCACGCCTGTAATCCTAGCTACTCAGGAGGCTGAGATCTGAGGATGGAGGTTCAAAGCCAGCCCGGGCAGGAAAGTCCATGAAACTCTTATTTCCAATAAACCACCAGAAAACTGGAAGTGGCGCTGTAGCTCAAGTGGTAGAGCACTAGCCTTGAGCTAAAGAGCTGAGGGACAGTGTTCAGGCCAGAGTTCAAGCCCCAGGACTGGCAAAAAAAAAGGGGGGGGGAGATACACTATTTTCCCCCAGAAAAGGTAAATTCATAAAAGAGTGAGTAAATTGGTCAGAGATCCACAGCTATTTTTTTTAATGTAGAGCTGGGATTGGAAGCTAAACTAGAGCTTTTCCTATGATGCTATCTTTCTCCTTCACAATCAGGCCAAGAGTTTTGGTTATGGAATTTGCGAGAGGAAGATATTCAGTGTCTTTGCAACCTCAAAAAATCAAGCTGCCTGACAGTAACCCCGAAACTCCAGTGCATAAGCTGCACACATCTGTGTCACATTCCCTTCCCCCTTCCCCCTATCCCCTATCCCCCCACCAAATTGAATGGGCATAGGCAGCTCAGTTCAATAAGCCCCAAGGGAGAAGGAGGAGCTTCTTTGTCAATGTCAAGGTCAGCTGTGCAGGCATCTGAAAGCAGCTGCTGGAACAGTGGGAAGCAGTGGGGCTGGGGAGGAAGTGGACAGCTTTTCCAGGAACCATGGTGGTTCTCCTCTTCCTGGCATTTTGTTCTCCTCCTTAAAGGAATTTCTTTCTAGCCAGTTAGGAAATCAGAGAGCAGATCCAGAATCTCTGAAGATTTGGTTCCCTTTCCCCAGACTCAGGCTCAACAGACAGACAGCATCTGACCAGGAAGACAATGATGGAAAACATTGTCTCCTTAGCAATAGGCTCATTTCAGATTTTCAGAAAAATCCACAAAACAAAACAAGATTGGCCCCAAACCCCTCACATTACTTTATACACAGGGGCAGGCCTTCTAGTCTGGAAACTTCTTGGCTTTCCTGGAAACAGTGGTTGTACTCTGAGGAACACTCTGGAACGCCTGTAACTTTCCACCTGTGGACCTCCCTGACAGCTACAAGCCTGAACAGGAATGACCTGGAGAACCCACGGGAGTAGCCAAGCCTCTCATTTGATGAAACAGGATCACCCAAACAACTCAGAATAAACCAGTCATGACGATGTTCAGAATTTCTGAACAGCACCTCTGTGCCAGCCGTTTATACGTAATGTGAACCTCAACACCCTCCCCCACCCCTCCCACCTCCAGGTAGAGAACAGGACCTTCATTTTGCAAGTGAATTAGGCCCAAGTTCAGCAAGATTAAACAACCCCACTCTCTCAGATCAACTATTTTAAATGACAGAGTTAGGGTATGACACTAAGCCAAGGCATCTCTCCTCCATCTGCTGCTCATTTCTGGGCCCAGATCCCCAGTGACAGAGTGGTACAGGTCCTCCAGTTCCCTGTGCAGACCTGCCTCCATCACTGAAGGCCACAGTCGACAGAAAGCCATATCTCCCTTAGGCCTCTGCCAAGTGTAGAGTCACCTTACCACTCAGCCCTCTGCTGAGGACTTAGCACATAGAGGGACCTTAACAAAGGGGAATTGGGGCTGAGAATGTGGCTTTGTGGTAGAGTGCTTGCCTAGCATGCATCAAGGTCTGGGTTTAATTCCTCAGTGCCACATAAACAGAAAAAGCCAGAAGTGGCACTATGGCTCAAGTGATAGAGTGCTAGCCTTGAGCACAGAGAGGCTCAGGAGCAGTGCCCAGGCCCTGAGTTTAAGCCCCAGGACCAGCAAAAAGAAACAACAACAACAAAAAACCAAAGGGGAATTGAACTCAAGTATCATTAGGTCATGACACAAGCCACAGTGTCACAGGTCACTAGGGAAAATGCCAATTCCCCTGAATGGGGACAAAGGTACTGGAGGCCCAGGGGAGCTATTGCTGGAGCAGTGGAGGGCTGGCCACACATGAATGCTCAGCTCAAGCTCTGCAGGGTGAGGGGACAAAGGAAATGAACACAAACCGATTTCTAGACACTGAAGGAGTGGCCTTGGGTGACCTATAGTGCCCTTTTGTTCCCCTGATTTGCCACGATGGTGCTTAATCCTGAGTCTTTACAATAGTATCTATTCTGAAACTGCAACTTAATCAAGAAGACTGACAGTGGTGACAATTATGCCTCACACTGTCACTGTGTTCTTCTGGACAGGTCATTCCTTTGTCACATGCCTTGCCTCCCTAGCTGCCAAATTGGGCCAATAACACTGACCCCTACTTCTCTTGTGGGGGAGGGGGAAGGACAGACCGTGTCTACAGCTAGCCAAGCTTGAGAAGAGTGTTTGATAAACACTGGACCATTCAAATGGAACCAGTATTGTTTTTATTTTCATTGCCAGACTCAAAGAACGGCATTTCAAATCTGTTCTCTAGAGCTTTCAAAGCCTGTTTCTGTTTCCTGAGTGCTTTGGGAAAGAAAGTACTGATCTGCTTTAGAAAATCATGTATTTTCTCTTTTGGAATTAGGCTCTCTGGGTAGGTAAGAGAAACTTAGGTTAAGAAATCAATTTAAATATATATATATATATATATATATATATATATATATATATATATATACATACATATATATGAAACTAGCTGATAGGATTTTGGTCCACTCAGGCAGAAAGAAGTATGAGACCTTACCTCAAAAATAAGTAAAGTAGAAAGGGTTAGGGGCATGGCCCAAGTGATAGAGGATTTGCCTAACAAGCTGGAGGTCTTAAATTCAAACCCTAGTACTGCAAAAAACAAAAACAAATAAACAAACAAAAAAAGACTTAATCAAGTCATAAATTCTCACACAGAGACCTTCCTTCTTGGTATGTGTTCATCAAAAGGTTTGTTTCTTTTATTTATTTATTTTTGTCGGTCATGGGGCTCAAATGCTTATCAAAAGGTTATAGAAACACTATAGGGTGAAGGCAAGCCTGGCTTACATGACCCCCTCCTCCCTATCCTCCTGGAGAGCAAGTATTTGTTTTCCTTTTTCTTAATCTAGTCTCTTCTGCAAAGCCCTTTTAAACAGGTATTGATTTCCCCAGCTTGAATAGGCCATTAATAATGCTGGGTCCTCAGGGGTCCCTTTACTGCCTTGTCTTTGAGGGGATTGTATTTGCTTACTGAGGGCCCCTGGGATATGCCTCCTACTAAAGCAGCCCAAAATGAACTGGGGTGACTTGGAGGCACCGCTGCACTCCAATCTGAATCAGTGGAAGAGGAGTGGAGGGGCTTGTATGAAGCCCACCTTATCCCCTTATATTTGGGGAGGGGATGTTTTCTGAAAGCAGAGAGGCCATGGCTGTTCCTCCCCCGTGGGAGAGATCCGGGAAGGCATGATGCTCTCTTACTGCCTCCGTGTGCCTGCAGCCTCTTCTTCCTCTGCCCTTGCCTCTGCCCTGGCTTTTCCTGTCCAGCTGTGCTGTGATAAGCTTTTTTTCCACTTGTACATTCTACTTCCCAAGGTGTTTCATCCCAAAGAAACACCTGCTCCCTCTGAAGGGGGTTGCCTGGGTTATAAATAAGTCTCCAACAGAGAAAAATGTGCTCAATGAGGGAAAAGAGAAAAAAAAAACAGACAAACAAGTAGCCAGAATGTTTGTCTGAGCATTTCTGTGATGGTCTGAGTTCATCCTGACTTCCACTTCCCTCCTGTATTCTGGGCTTCCCAATCTCTGTTCCTTTGTTCACCCTTTTTTGTTGGCCAGGCATGCTTCCTTCCCCTCTGTCACTAAATGTCCTTCTCAAGACTCAGAACAAAGGGCCTCTTCTTCCAGGAAGTCTTTCAGGATTCCTCAGCTGGACATGATCTCATTATTTCCGATCCTTTATCATCCTTTTGACTGTGTTACCTCAAGATGGAGACACCCTTGGGTATGGGTGGACTCTGCTTGATCGCCTTTTGCAAGTCAAAAATAAGGCTTGGTCCTGATACTTGATCAGGACATAATGAAGAGGGAGGAAGGAAGATGCTGTGGATTGCAAATGGCCCCCAAAGTTCTTGTGTTAGAAACTTAATCCCCAGTGCAACAGTGTTGAGAAGTGGGACTTTTAAGAGGTGAAAAGGTCACAAGAGTTTGGGCCTCATGAGTGGACTAATGGTGTTAAAGCAAGAGTGGGTTAGTTATTGCAGGAGTGGGTTAGTTATCACAAAAGCTGGTTTCTAATGAATGAAGAATTCAATCTGTCTGTCTCTGCTTCTTTGTCTCCCATTCTTCATGTGATACATCTTGGGTGTTATAATTCATCAAAAAAAAAAAAAAAAGCCCTCACCAGATTCAGCCCTTAAATCTCAGACTTTCCAGTCTTCAAAACCATGGATCATGTTAAAACTTCTATTGTTTATCAGTAATCCAGCCTGTGGTATTTTGTTTCAGCAGCATGGAACAGGCAGAGAAAAGAAGAGAGACAGTGTTCCTGGCCAAGCCAGGTGTCTACAGAATCTGGGATGTGGCAGGTCAGCAGGCAATTTTCCTTCTTCTCTGCATGCACTGGGGCTGCAAATGACAAGTCACAGTGGAGAGACACAAAATGGACTGCTCTCAGTAAGTCACCATCTGGACTTATTCTCACTTCTTTCTCTTTTCTCCCCACCCCCACCCCCCCCAACATACTTCTTTCCTTCACCTAGCTGAAAAGCTTGTGTGCAAAGCCTATGACAGATTGATCAGGAAAGAGCTGGATGAAGTCAAGACATGCAAAGGCTGAGTCTCTGACTGGTCAACCAGTAGACCATGATCCCTCCTTGGCTTCTCCTAGCCTCTCCCTTTTCCCCCTTGTCTCCTATGAGTTTAGATTCCCTCTGGCTAACAGAGGAGACCACCCTCTTATGAGGTTGAAGTGTGTGGCAAACAGACTGAGTTAGGTTTGGACTATGTATGGTCTTTCGCATATAGGCAGCCCTCTGATAGACACAGTGAGTTAGTAAGGACAGACCAGAGACAATCCTTAATCCAGAGAGCTGAGGAGCAGGAAGAAGCTACTCCTAGAGAGTTGGGGGACATGCTAGTTAGTGGCTGCTTGGTGTTCCAGGTATCCTGTACAGTTGCTGGATAAACTATAAGATGCTCAGTGATACTTGAATTTCAAATAAACAATGAAATCAGTGGCGTGTCCTATGCAATATTCTGAACATTCACACTAAAAACTATTCATTGTTTATCTGTCCTGTGCTGTGATTGGTGAATGAGACAACCCTCTTTTGGGGACCCACAGGGCTTTCTGCTGCAGTCATTCAGAAAACCCAGCTGCCTCTTTAGGGCCACTGAGGCACCACAGAAGTAGAACCACTTTTAAGACACTCCACTTTAGGGATTGTTGATTCCTTTCTTCCAAACAGAGTTATAATTGACTAGAGATTCCTTTTCTTAGTAGTATGCTTATCTGAGACAGAACCTTACCATGTATAGCCCAGGATGGCTTAGAACTTGTAATCCTTCTGCTTCAGTCTACTAAGTGCTGGGATTGCAGGTGTACACCACCATACCCAGCAGCTGGTGCTGGGACTTGAACTCAGGGCCTCACACTTTTATTCAGCTTTTTGTGCTCACAGCTGATAGGTTAGCACATTGAGCCATGTCTCCTCTTTCAGCTTTTCTCTGCTTAATTGGAGATAAAAGTTGCAAGGATATATCTTCCTGGGCTGTTTTAGAACTTTAATCTTCAGACTTTACCCACTGGTGCCTGGCTTAAAAGTTGCTTTTAAGAAGGGTTAAGAATATATGTTTTGAGCTGGATATGGTGGCTCATACCTTAGCTGTTTAGAAGGTAGAGATCTGGAGGATTGAAGTTTGAGGCGAGCCCAGAGGAAATGTTCCTGTGACCTTATTTCAACAACAGTAAAGTAATAATAATCTGGGGATTTTCGCACATAGCTGTCATGCCAGTTATGTGGGAGGCCATAGGTAGGAAGATCACAATCTGAGGCCAGTCTTGAGCAAAAGACAAGCCTTTGTCTGAAAAATAACCTAAAGCAAAACAAAAAAAAAGGCTGTATGTGTGGCCTAAGTGGTAAAGCATCTGCCTAACAAGGATGAGGCCCTTCAAATCCCAGATAAGATCATCAGATAAGATAGCTTTTGTCATATTGTAATACACAATATTACATATATGCTATGATACATAGCAATACATGATGTGGAGTTTACAGAGGGTGGTCATTGTATTCTCTCTTTATTCTCAAGATGATCCCCACTCCCACCTCAAGCACCTTGGAAGGAAGATGGCCAGTCAGGAAACTGGAGGTCCTGGGAGTTAATGACTTGCTAACAGTCTGGCTAGAGTTTCTATGAAGCCAAAACAACTTCTGAGGTCTGGACTCCTGCTGCAGTGCTCCTCCCTCTACACAGCCTGTCTCCTTCTCAGGCCACTCAGCTCCAAGTTAATTAGGTACCAAAAAAATCTCTTGGGGGAAGCTGAAAGTGAGAGGAAGTACCCTGGAGTAGCTGGTGGAGAAAGAGCAAACCAGAATGGCATGTTTTAATTGATCTTTGATCGTGCCAACAACTGCCAGGCTCCCAGTGCACACAGCTGCTATGTCTGAGTCAGCAGTGTGGGGTGAGGCTCCTGCCCCCAGCTTAGGCTCTTTTTGTATTGCCCCCCCCCACCCAAGATCTTTGTAGAAGTGAGACTGTGCAAAACAAAAGCATTCTCCTTTAATTGGCCAAGCAGCTGGGAGCCTGGAGCCCAGGGAATGCTGTCCAAGGTTACCTACGGCCTTCTCCAAGTGTGGCTTAGCAAATTTCTCAGTATTTGCACTTGATTTAGCCTCCCAGGGGCCCATGCCCAGCTTAGACCAAGGTAGAGAGAGAAGTCTTTTGAAACAAAAGCTGGCCTTGATGGTTTAAAAGAGCTCACCTCCAGACAGGGTGAAGGATGCTAATTGGAAGCCATCTTGCCATTGAATTCACAGTGGAATAGACAGGAATCTTCAGCCTAAAAGAGCTTCTGAGTTCACCTCTTTCACCCTGGGAATTTGCCTCTTCTGATTGTCCCCATTTCACCAATAGCTTTCCTTCTCCTTCTCCCCTTCTTCCTCTTCTTCCTTCTCTGCCTTCTTCCTTTTCCTTCTGAGTTTTGGTTTGTTGTTTGTTTTTAGATAGTCTCACACTAAGGTAACCCAGGCTGGCTTGGAACTCATGTAGCTCAGCTCAGCTTCAATCTCTCAATCCTCCCGCCTCAGCCTCTAAGTGCTAGAATTACAGCCATGCACCATTGTGCTGGTTCCTCTTCTTGTAAGGACTACTCTACTCTAGTTTGACCTCCTCGTAGCTTGATTACAGCTATGAAGGCTCTATTTCCTATCAAGGAAAAACAAGTCAAAATGGAGTAGCTTTGGTCTAAAGCATTTAAAATGGAAACAGAAGGACATTGCTGCATCTGGTTTTGGGCACATCCACTGTGCTCTGATTTAACCAGTTTCACTGTGTGCTGACCTGTGCAATGGAACCCTCTCCCCTAAGCCATACAACTCTGTTCAAAGTTATACAACCTGTCATAATTTCTGATTAACAAATGATGTAACCCTTGAACTTTTAGGTTTCAAGTAAGGCTGCCATTTTCTTGAATTTGTGTCTCTCCTAGGTTGCAATCCTAATTGCACATTTAGGCAATTAATGATTGTCTTTTTTCTCAGCCAGGTTGATTTTATTCTCAATGTTCTGTGTATGCATGTGTACATGCCAGTCCTGGGGCTTGAACTCACTGCTTGAATGCTGTCCCTTGCTTTTTTTGCTCAGGGTTAGCACTCTACCACTTGAGCCACAGCTCCACTTCCAGCTTTTTGGTGATTAATTGGAGATAAGAGTCTCATGAACTTTCCTGCTCAAGCTTTCTTCAAACTGTGACCCTCAGATCTCAGTCTCCTAAATAGCTAGGATTATAAGCGTGAGCCACCAGTGCCTGGCTTTGATCAATATTCTTAATAAGTTCACAGCGTAGGGTATGGGAATAAGATCTTCAACTCTAATAGCTAACACAGTAGATCCTCAAAAGATAGCTTGAGGACAGAGTGGTATAATCTTAGCAATTGGGGCTAAGGCAGGAGGATTATGAGTTCAAGGTTAGCTGGGACTACATAGTGAGTTTGAAGTCAGCCTAAGCTACCTAGTGAGATGAAGGAACATTTTCAATTGAAATCAACAGAATCCACAGAGCTGATTCCAGAGCAACAAACACAAGCACAGCCACAGGCTGACCAGCAGGTAGAAAGAAACCCGTAATGGTACAATGCCAAAGAGACTCACCAGAAAGAGAACATTCAGATAAGCCAGATATTTGTTATTGCACAATTAAAAAAAAAGAACTTAGAAATTGAATGAAATGTTTTCCTGAAGGTTTTGGTAAGTTGACCATCAAGGAAAATCCTTCTGCAGTTTATAAATGCTTTTTCCTGTATCTAGCTTTCGGTAATGGCTGAAGCTGGAGCAGTTTTGAGGAAATATGGAGCCCTTCTAGAGGGTGAAAATGAGGGGCTTCCTTGTTGGCCTGATTTGTTGGCCAGTGTTCACAGTCCCGTAACAAAAGTCCACTGCACATGGTGCTTGTGTTGGCCTGCATGATGAACATTTAAGAATGACAACAAGATGAGAAGCTTTTCAGTTTGTCTGAGGGTAAAATTACAGTCATTTAAGAAACTTATTCTTCTTTATTTTGACAGAGCTGGGGAGTGAACTCAGGGTATCACATTTGCTTGGCAGGTGCACTAGTGCTTGAGCCATACCTCCAGCCCGTTTTTTTTGTTGGTCTTGGGGCCTGAACTCTGCTCTTCAGCTCAAGGCTAGCTCTCTACCACTTGAGCCACAGGGCTACTTCCGACTTTTTCTGCTTTCGTGGTGCTGAGGACTCGAACCCAGGGCCTCATGCAGGCAAGGCAAGTACTCTACCACTGAGCCACCTTCCTAGTCCCCACTCCATCCCTTTTTTAGTTGATTTATTTCTCAGATAAGGGCTTGTGTCTTTCCCTGGAGCCAGCCTCAGATCTCAAACCTCCTATCGCCACCTCCTGCAAAAGTTAGCATCATAGATGCGTACCTCCATACTTGTCTTTATTGAAATGGGATCTTCCTTCCTTCCTTCCTTCCCTCCTTCCTTCCTTCCTTCCTTCCTTCCTTCCTTCCTTCCTTCCTTCCTTCCTCCCTCCCTCCCTCCCTCCCTTCCTTCCTTCTTTCCTTCTTTCCTTCCTTCTTCCTTTCTTCCTTCATTTACCCAGGCTGGCCTTGAACAAGTATTCTCCCAATCTCTGCCTCCCAAGTTTCTGAAATTACAGACAATTTAAGGATTTTAATTAGCAGTATTTTCCATTTTGGAATCAGGCAAAGATTCATTCCATAAAATAGAATAAGTGTTTTAAGGAGCCAAGCAGAGGAGGTTGGTTTTATAGACAGAAAAGGAGAGTAGAAAGCAGAATCACAAACAAAAAGCAGATGGTCGTTTCAATGTTACTTTCCTTGTAAGGTAGAGATGAAGACAATAGAAAAATAGCTCTTTGGTTAATGTCAGGTTACTTTAGATACTTTTGTTTTTTGTGAAAGGATTAAGACATAAGGAACTTAACTGGCTTGTCTGGGGAATTTAGCTGCAATATTATTAATTTTTTTTTTTGCTTGGGTGATGGAGCCCTTTAATCCAAGTGACTCCTAGTTCAGTGGGACAGCAGGTTTATAAGAAGAGGAGGAGTGAGCTGAGCTAGGAGCTCTGTCTAGCTATGTGATGTGCTTTGCCCAGTTGTGGCACTCTGCAGAGTTCCCAGAGTAAGGAGGGTCTTTCTAGCTATGGTCCTTTGGTGCTGGACTTGCCAGCCTATTACCCACCCTATGATATTCAGTTATAGCAACAGAAAACAGACTAGGGCAGCTAAGTGAGGCCTCAGCCTCTTTGTGCTGGGGATCAAACTCAGAGCCTCACATAAGACAGACAAGTGCTCTACCACTTAGCGATAGCCCTGGCCTACGGTTTTCATCTTATGAATGGTTTATGCGTGTTTAGAAGCCATGAGTTCAATAAATGATTCTGCTCCACTGTATAATTCTATGTCTTTCTGCTGCAGGTTGGAGAATCCCTCTGGTATGTGACTCAAATGCAGCATGATTCACGTAAGATTTACCTGGATGATGCTGTGAAGTGTCCATGCTGTATGAAGTCATTGACTTGCTTTCAGGGCAAAATCCACTTTTATCCTTATCCTTAAGTGGAAGAGTCTGGTAGAAGTTTGGAAGAATCTGAGAAGCAGGTCATTAGATGGTGCTCTGGGTTGTAATACTAAATCTTCTTCACAAATTCATATGTGGAAATGGATGTTTGTTGAATACACGCTGACTAGCAACAGCACTGGAGCAAGTCTTACCTGTCTGGATCAACTGACACCCTGTGTTTGAGGGCCCTTTACAAACCACATAGCATGGTTCTGGGTAGCAGGGCTTGACAGAGCAGCTCTCTAGGTGGTGACTAGAGATGGTTTGTCTCTGAGACAAGGACAAGATTTCTCACTGATAAGAATTCCCCAGCATGGTTACATGAAAGGAGAAAGAAATGTGTATGCTGTCCATTTTAGATGTTGTACCTCATCTCACATCCCAGCTAGGCAGCCCTTTAGAGTTTGTGGATGCATTCCATTGCTGGGGCTCCCTTTCCTCAGAGCCCACCTCTCCCTTCCATGGAGATACCAGACCCTGCCTTGAATCTGGCTCTGGCTCTGGCAGAAGATAAGGTTGAGCAGATCCCCCATGTTCTCTGTACGTGCTTCCCAGGTCCTGCTTCATCAGCTTCTCTAGAATCTTTCCACCCTTTGCATGGATGCCTTGCTGGACAGTCTGGAAGGATCCATACTGCTTGCATCCTGTGGGACTTCACTTTTGACCCTACTTGGCTCCACTTCCTGGATCAGGAGCCTACCCACCCCTAGTCCTCCCAGCCACAGACCCAGCCTTGTGGATGGAGAGAAGGGCTTATCTCTCAGCAAGGAAGGTGGATAAAGACACTGGCTCATCTATTGCTCTTCACAGCACAAACCAGGGAGGACTCTGGAACCTGGCCCAGAACAGTAGACACCTTGGGTTCTGGTGGCACCAGGGACACTTTGTGGATAATGTAGATCATCAGCCTGTCCTACCAAGAGCATTGACAGGAGCTGACTAGTCTGAGAGGGACAGTAGCAGAAAGAGGCCAGCTCTGCATAACCATAATATAACCTTGACAAGTCCTTCTCCTTCCCTGCCTCCCTATTTCCCTCTCTCTCTCTTTTCCTCCTTCCCTCTTTTTCTTCCTTTCATAAACAACTATTGGGTATCTTTTATAGGCTAAGCCCTTTGACTTAGGATTGAAAAACATAGTCTTTGACCCCTTGTCATTTATTCGGGAAAGCAGAAATGTGAACCCATATCTATATTTTTTTCCTCCTCAGGCCTCAGTCTTCTGACGTATAGAACCAGGGACCTCCAGTCCTGCTATTGGGTCTCTCAATGCTGTGATGCTGTGATGCTCTCATCACAATAGGCCATCTGTTCCCACCAGTCTAGTGACATGGCAGGCCACAGTCAGCAGGTGACCCGCCCTAGTCAGCAGGGAAGAGCTAGTAATAAATGATGATTTGAATTACATAGAAGCTAGTTGACAGTGGGACTCATTATGGCCAGCAGACTGCTGTGGTTTGGTTCTTTGCTCTTTAAGTTTCCATTCCCTTGGCTACTTCAGCCAGCAAACCACTCTGAAACTGTCAGCTTACTTCCAGCATATCCAGGGGATCCAAGAGGAATTGGATTAAAGATAGGTTATGTTGTCATGTCTGAGCCAAGCTCCTCTGACTGTTGGTAGGTGACTTAGGACTGTGGAATACATGTCTGGGTAAGGAAGACAGCCACACCATCCTGTAGGACTTTTACAGACCCTAACAACCCAAATTAATGCAAAATTCATGTTTCTCTGTCTGACCCAAATCTCAGACATTAGTTGGAAGATTTCTTCCTCCCTACCCCTTCCTCTCTCCCTTCGTTCCTTCCTTCCTTTCTGTGGATGGAAATTCAGGACCTCAGCCTCATACATGCGAGGCAAGTGGTCTGCCACTGAATTACTTCCTATTCCTGCTTTAAAAACTAATTTCAACAAATTAAAATTTAAATTAAGTTCAAGAAAAAAGGAGAAAATATAGTAATCTTTTAAATAAAATCCAAAATAATTTTCAAAAACATTCATTACAAGCTTTAGATTTGAAGTTTTTTTCTCATATCCACATCTTTCTCCGTCTCTCCCATCCCCCATTTTTCCCCTCTGTTTAAACAGTTGAAACCCATCAAAGGACAATGAAAACACCCAAGATACTGGACACACCAGATCTTCACAATCCACCACAGGGTCTTGGCCCTGGGTGGAAGCAGTGCGTAATAACCCACCCTTCTCTTGGGAACTAGTGCCAGTCAATCACTTCTATTGTTAGACGTCAGTCTTGGTTGCTTTTCTCTCTTTTTTATTTCCTTTTCCTTTTGCTGTTCTTCTTCACTGCTGCTTCTAGCTGCCTAGCTTTCAGAGTTTTCGAGTTCCTTGTCTTTTCTGTGCAATATCTACAGAAAAAGTGGTCCCAGAGTGTTGTGGCTCCCATGAATAAGCTCCCTGATCCTTCCAGATGCATAGAAACACAGAGGCTCTCTGAATACCTTTTACCACATTGTCCATCTGTAATATCACAGGTCAGAGACAGATATGACCAGAGAAACTTCTGGGGTATCTGTAAGAGCTATCAGAAGTCCTGTGATGAAAAGTGGATCTAGGCTAGGCATGGCTATATATGCCTGTAAACTTAGCACTAGAGACACTGAGGCAGATTGAGAGTTTGATAGCAGCTTGCTCTACAAGTCAAAGGAAAGAAAAAGGGATCTAGATATATCCATCACTAATTGTTCAGGGTTACTGCTGACCACTTCTTGCTAGCCTCTCCAGGGAGCTTTCAGAGAGGAGAGGCTAGCAATAAAAATGTCCCTACCAGGGGCTGGGAAGGTGGCTCAGCGGTAGAGCGCTTGCCTTGCATGCCTGAGGCCCTGGGTTCGATTCCTCAGCACCAAATAAGCAAAAAGAAAAAAAGCCGGAAGTGGCACTGTGGCTCAAGTGGTAAAGCGCTAGCCTTGAGCTGAAGAGCTGAGTGACAGCGCCCAGGCCCAGAGTTCAGGCCCTACAACCGGAGCCCCCCCCCCCCCAAAAAAAAATGTCCCTACCTTGAAAACCAGCTAAACATCACCTCTGGTCACAAAGCCATCCATAGGAATCCTCTATATATCAGTGCTGTTTCTCATAGGTAGATATATCTAGGTTAACCAGCAGAATATCTTAAGATTGTATTAATGTGGTTTACTTTTTGCTTTGAAAGCAATTCTTACCATCAGCTTCACTGCTAATTTGTAGGACAACTTTTTATTAAAAGAGTTATCACCTTTTTTCTTTTTCTGTTGGCTGCTACAGAAGCTTGAACTGAGAGGCTTATATTTGATAGGCAGGCCCTCTACCATTTGAGCCATGGCTTCAGCTATAGAATAGCTTTTGACTAGGCACAGGACCAGACCCTGCAGATTCCTTCTGGTTATTCTGGATGAGCACTGAAGCTTAGGATGAAGTGTCACTCTGAGACACTCCTACTTAGATGCTGTGGGTCCTGGCTGCTACCAGCTGGCCACATGGGAAGTCCAGGCTCACCTGAGAGGCAGGAGGGGCGGGTTTAAGAAGTGATTGGCTCTGAGCAATTACAGACAAAAACAGATGGGATGAGGCCCTGCAGAGACATTGTGTCATTCTGGAGGTGACATGGGCAGCACCAAACACAGATAAAACTGCTAAGAAGGGGGCCATTCTCTCGTCTGGTGGTTTAGACATACTTTTACCATTTTCTTTAAAGAAACCTCATCTGTTTAATTAGGCTCCAGCCAAGCTTCCTATTTAAAAACAGGACACATTATTATATACAGAGTTACCAAATTTCCAAGGTTTCTCAGCACTTACAATATCATTATCAAAATACCATCCAGGTGTTCGGCTGAGCAGATCCTTGCACAGAGCAATTTAAATGAATAAACACATTTCCGTCTCATCTGTAGGGATTTAGCTGAGTGGCAAATCCAATACAAATGAATACTGAAGGACATGTAAACCACACAAAGTCTGAGCACAAATGTTATGAAGGAATATTAAAAGGCCAGAGCACCTGATTGCCAGGCACACCTGCACTGCCTGCTGGGGCCAGTGAGAAGGAAAGAGTGGATCTGAAGGATGACTGCAATTTGTTTTTTTTTAGACAAAATGGCTTAGACCAGGAACTGGGAGCACAGATACCATGTCTATCTTGAGTCTCCACTGCCCAATGAAGGGCTCAGCAGATAGGTAGTAGTTTGGTTATAATAATTATTGTCCTACTATTATTGTAGGACAGTAGTTCCTTTATCACCCTCAAATTATCTCACCCCTTATCATAATGAAGGTTAATGTTCAGAGACATCTTTAACTTGTCTTTGTGAGAAGGGATGTTCTGGAAGCTTTTTCCCTCAGAATTCCATAGTTTTAGCTTATGGAAGTGATGTTGGATATATCATTTCGAAGAGATGATAATGTCAAAACAAAGAAATATAGATTGTGAAGTATGTGAAAATGAGTACAGTAATCCATTAAATACATGCACAAGGCACAGTGGATTTTTATAGCCCATAATCACTGCCCTACCTACTTGTCTTCCTAACAAATCTCACAGCTAGGCCAACTCACCTAGGAAGAAGAAAGGATTCTGTAAGCCTATCAGTGAGCTCAGGCTGCAACAAGAGGAGGCCAGCTAGGCATACAGCTAAGCAAGTGTGCCTTATACAATCCAATGTCTGTTTCTCTCCAACCCTCAGCCCAGGCAAAGTGAGGCTGAATGCCTGAACTGTCTGGGAGGCTGAGTCATGCCATGACCTGGGAATGGGAGCTGTGGAGTGAGAGAGACTGAAGGGGCAGGAATTGCGTGTGAGCTGGATCACATGTAAGGGGCCCACAGGACTTGGGGCTAAGAAGGGCCCATAGATTCCCCCAACTAGAACAACAGAGCCACTGAAAATCCCCAGCCTTTACAGCCTCTGACTGACCTGACACAACTAGTATTCTTGTCCATTCTTCTGATTCCCATGGTGGATGTGCAAGCTTAGAACACAGTCAGTCATGCACAGAAAATCATTCCTGTGTCCACTTTCAAGGGTATTCCAGGTTTGTTTTGTATGGGTTTTTTCATTCTTCCATAAAATAAAAGAAATTGTGTTTGCTAAGATTTGTCTCCAATTCTCTCTGTGTTTCTTATGTCCAGTGGGGGCTAGGCAGACACAAAGACCTCACTACACACAGTGGGACTTTCTAATGGCCATTTGTGAAGCCTGGGTCTACTGGGCAAGGTGAGTTCAGAGACACACAAAGCATCCCAGGCCTTAGTCCAGGAATCAACTCCCAGCCTCTCCTCTGCCCACAGCACAGCACCTTGGGCTTCCCTCCTTGGAGCTGAAGCCATCTGGAAGCCTTTTGGAGATTACCTGCTGGCTTACATAAAGAGAGAAGACGCTCCAGTCCAAGGAAATAACTAATCCATCACTGTGAATAGTTGACCTGCTGCTCACGTCCAGAGTAAAGATGTTTCTGGATCTACTAGTGAAGTGGGAAGCAGGCAAGAGGAGAGTCCCGGGAGCTTCCTCCAGGAACTTGAGGCAGGCTGGAAGCTCCAGTGAGTTGGAGGCTTCCTTGAGGGCCTGAGCTTGAGGGTGCTGTCTCCTGAGTTGGAGACAAGAAAAGAAGAACAAGCCAGGCACGGGTGGCTCCCACCTGTAATCCTAGCTACACAGAAGGCTGAGCTCTGAGGATCACAGTTTGAAGTCAGCGGAAGCAGGAAAATCTATGAGACTCTTATCTCCAATTAACTACCAAAAAGCTGGAAGTGGAGCTGTGGCTCAAGTAGTGGAGTGCTATTCTTAAAAAAAGTTCAGGACTGTGCCCAAGACCTGAGTTCAAGTATCCTAGCCCTGAGTTCAAATCTCACGACCAGCACAAGAAAAAAAAAGACAATAAGAGAAGGCGCTAAACTCAGAGAGAGAGAGAGAAACAGCACGTTTTCTCTCATATGTGGAAGCTAGATCTAAAATGCAACTGGACGTGATAACTTATAAAGGCATTCACATGCAGACGAAAGGCAGATACTCAGAGGAGTCACCCAAAGGTGTAACCCCTGAACATTTAAAATACTATTTATCAAAATGAATTCCAGGAAATGGAAACATGGTTGTTTAGTTGTGGTTGATGGTGGTGGTGGCATTTGTTTCTGCTTTTGGGTTCTTTTGTCTTTTTAAGGGGACAAAACAGGGACAAGGACACACAAACTAGAGGGAAGAAGAGTGAACAAATGCAGTCATGGCATTCAATATATACTATGTAAAAAATGAACTATGCAACTGGTGGGCAGGGACGGAAGGGGGAAATGGGGAAAGTGAAGGAAGGGGTGACAGTCCAAGAAGAAGTGTACTTATTACCTGACTTAATGGAATGGTAACCCTTCTGTACACCTTAATAATAACAGCAAAAATAAAAATATATTTTTAAAAAAGAAGCAGAGAAGGCTGTGAGGGGGACAAGGGATGAAAGGCGATTTAGAGGCCATTCTAGCCTGAGGAGAGGAAGCATGCCTGAGTGGCAGCCCGGCACATATGGATGGGAGTAGAGGAAGCTGATGATAAACAGTTCCTTTTGTAAACATGAGTGAGCAGCTAGAATCTCTGGAGAGCAAAACTCCAGATTTGCAATGCAGTGGGAGTGGAGACATCATAAGAGACCAACTCCACTGTGAACTGAACTTTATGACACATAGTCACAGCCAGCATCCAGGGAAGTGCTTGCTCCCTCTCAATCACACTGCATCTATCCCCTGGATGTGGTACTGAGAAACATGCAATCACTTGCCCACTGTCATGGTGCCCAAAGCAAGGTGTGATTTAGTGCTGGGGGGGGGGCGCGGGGGAGGGATACTTTCAAAGGTGTGCATTTACTGTAATGAGCCTTTGAAAATACAACTTAAATAATCCACTCTGTGATTTTAAAGATAGTGTTGCTTAGGAGGAGGGTGGGTGTGTATAAAGTAAGTTTGTATAATGCTTAGACACCATATTCCATACGGTCACTGGTTTTGCTTTTTTATCTGTGTGTATGTGTGTAGGAAACCAGGCACTGGATGGCAGTGGTAATGGTGGTCACAGAGACCTGTTTCCTGACACTTCACATGGCAAGCATGTAGTTAAGCACTATTCTCAAGACAGTCCTTGAGGCTGGCACAATGGTTATCTTAGTCCGCACAGGAGGCCTACAGGAGGCCTTCCAGATGCTTCTGGCTGGATTTGAGAGGGTTTCATAGAGAGATTGTCTCTGAGCCGGGGGAAATGAGGGTCTCAGAGAAGGAAAGAGAGAAGCCCTGGGTACAGATGGCTGCTGAGAAGGCTTTCGGGACCAAAATGATGTGGAGAGGAAGCAGCATAGAAACAGCATAGAAAACAGTAGTAGGTCTTTGCATGCGATGGTTAAAACCCTTCCAGTACCACCTCCAGGAGAGTGTAGTGGTTAAAATCAAGAGCTCTGGAATCCCAGATTCACCTCTCCTTAGTCAGGTGTCCTTGCCTAAGTCACTTAACCTCTCTAGGCCTCAGTTTCCCCATCTGTAAAGTGCTTCTCATGCCAGGTACCAATGGCTCACTCCTGTAATACTAGCTACTGAAGAGACTGAAATCTGGAGAGATCTGGAGATTGCAGAAAACTTTTCTGGATAACAGAAAAGTTCAGGGAACTTTATCTCCAACTAATCAGCAAAAGACAAATTAGAGGTCTGGTTCAAGTAGTAGAGCATCAGTCAAGCAAACTGAGCAAGTATGAGACCCTGAGCTCAAACCATATTTAAAAACAAAACAAAACAAAAAACCCTCAGGCTGAGGGAGATGAAAGATGTCAAAATCCAGTCTCAAAACAAGGAATGTTTCTCCCATAAGGTACTGAGAGCCAGTCTTAGCATAGTATAGGACATGTACTGAGTGTTCAGTATGACAGTTACTGCTGTCATTATCACCCAGAGTAGGGTACAGGCTCACTACTGGGAAGACTGTAACTCCCTTAATAAGTCCAGGCTTGGGCTGGGAAGGTGGCTCAGTGGTAGAGCGCTTGCCTTGCATGTTTGAGGCCCTTGGTTTAATTCCTCCGCACCACATAAGCAAAAAGGAAAAAGCCAGAAGTGGTGCTGTGGCTCAAGTGGTAGAGCACTAGTCTTGAGCTGAAGAGCTGAGGGACAGCACCCAGGCCCAAAGTTCAGGCCCCACGACCGAACCCTACCCCCCAAAAAAGTCCAGGCTTACTAATGAAAGTTAAGTAATTTTTAAATGTTTTTTTCTGATATATTTAGTGTCTCCCCCCGCCACCTTAGGAATAATTTTTTTTAAAGATAAATAGAGGCAACTGTACTGATTTAGTGGGACATTTAAACCAAAGTTAAGGAATCAAAGTGGCCAAGAAAGGGATCCAAAGTTGAAATCTCCCTCTCTGTCCCCCTCCCCCTCAACCTCCCCGACTCTTTCTCCAGTATTTCCTCTAAAGTTTTGGAGAGCTTCAGGAAAATAATACCCCTCTTTATTTTCAGGCTAGAATCTCTCTCCCCACTCTCACCCCCTTCCTTTTCTCTAGCATTCCCTCTAAAGTTTTGGAGAGTTTCTGGAAAGTAACATCCTTTTGTATTTCCATGGTTTGGGGCTGGTGGAACTGGTTATACCACCCTGAACTGAAAGTGCCTGCCAGACTGCAAGCTTCTACCCAGGGGGCAGTGCAACCTCGTTAAGCTCAAGATGAAGCCCTGAGATCTCATCTGTCAGCAAGAGGCAGAGAAGGCAGACATAACTAGAAAATCCAGAAGGCTCTGAGTCACACCAGTCCAGTTCCACCCCCATAATACACCAATCATATGATGAATCAGGGAACTGTGTTTAGTGGTGTTACTCTAATAGGAGCCCCTCCACTGGGAAACATAAGGTGTGGAGAATGACTGTTCCTCTAATTCCATCTACCTGATTGTTCAAGTCATAACCTCAATCATCGTGAACACTTGTCTCCCTTGCCCCCAAATTCTATATATCACTGAGTGGTAACAATTTTATTCCCTAAATATGTCTTGAATCTGCATTCTTGGGTCAATTCTAGTTATTAGTCCACGACACTATTTACATATTGTTAGTATTATCCCCATCTTTGGTCCTCAGCTCCACCCAGGCCTGAGCTCTTCCCCACCCTAGAGTTCCCGCTGTACAGCTGGCCACTCCCTCTCTACCCAGACCCACCTGAGCATGCACCTACCTCACTTCCTGCCCCTAGAACCTCCTGCTACTTGGATAGGGACCGGTGCCACGTGCTCCCACTCCTGGGAAATATGGTTCCTCTAATAAACCTTATAATAATCTTTCTCCTGTGCCTGCTTGCCTCCACGTGGTTCCCTGGGATAGATGTGAAGGATCCCTATACATAGGATCTCTTCCTTGGACACTTCAGGGTCCCCTCATCTATATGTAGTCCCTGATTCCTCCTGACACTTAAAAAAAATCAGGTCCTTTGTGTTCTTTGGTAAAAATGAAAATCCATGGTATAGATCTAATACTCTGTGGGCCTAACTCATGCCTTCCCTTCCTGGCCTTGGGCACATACAAGACATGACTTCCCCTCCAACTCACGTTAGAAGCTACAGACTTGTTGCTTTGATTCTGGGAGAAGACAGCTTCATTCTGCTCCAGAATCTTTTCTCTATGGGGTTCTCCCTGCCTAAAATGTCTTCTCCTCCACTTTCCACCTTCCCTTCTTTTTTCCTCTTTCCTTCTGTCCATTCTTCCTCCCTTCCCCACCCTTTCCTCCTGCCTCCTCCTACTATCTTTTCCCATCTTAACTCAAATGGAGGCAGGAGTTCATGTCAGCTCAAGGTTTCCTGAGCTTATCTTTTATAGCATTCAGCATTCAGCACCACTGGTAATAACATAATTGTAATCTTCTGTGATGAATGCTGTATCCTGCACCATGCTCCATGGAGGTGGTTTTTCTATCCCTTGGCACTTGGCATGGTTCCCTTGGAAGCAGTATAGGGTAGATGCCTGGTATCTATTTGTTGATCAGTTCACTGAAGAAGAAAAAGTGACTCAAGAATAAGATGCGACTCTGGTGGATGGTTTGGACATCAAATCCCCTGTTTCTGGGAAACAGGGATGGGCTGGAGAGACATGGGATAGGGTGTGGCAGTGGGGAAGGGTACAAAGACAAGGAGAGCTACTCTCCCATTGCAGTGTAAAGAAACCATGAAGATAGCATCACGAGGAATAAAAGGGGTGGAAACAAAAAGAAAACAGGATTCCTAGCAGAATCCTTCACAAGTGGGACACACAAAGGATTTAAAGTTAAAACAATAGAAAAAATGGCACTGGTAGCTCAGATTTTTAATCCTAGCTACTCAAGAGGCTGAGAGCTGAAGATTGCAGTTCAAAGCCAACTGGAGTGGGAAAGCCTGTGAGACACTTATCTCCAATTAACCACCAAAAAGCCAGAAGTAAAGCTGCAGCTCAAGTGTTAGAGCATTAGCAGTTGAGCCACAAAGCTCAGGGACAGCACCCCAGGCCCTGAGGACAAGCTCCAGGACAGCATAAAAAGGGGAAATTACCAGCATTTCTGTGGGATGTAGATGACTCTTGCAGGCTTTTGCACAGGCCGAGAGTGAACATTTGTTACTTTGTAAGATGTGCAGCCTCTAAATCCTTCTTTACTTGTGGGGTATCTCATGGCCCAAGTCTTTGGGGGAGGTGTCCAGATGTATTTCTACCTGTTTTCCAAGCCTGCTTCTCTAGTTTTACTGGTAAGACTACTCAGTGTCCTTGGAGAAAATCCTTTTCTACTTTCGTCAGTCAAAACTGGTTTTTGTGGTTGGCAGGCAGGAACCATAACTGGTTTAATTTGGAGCCAGCAGAGCAAATGACATTTAACTTCTTCATGTGGTCAAGCATGTGAGTGTCCTGCATGTGGATTTCAAACATGTATTCAAGAATGTAAGCCCCAGAAGTAGACAGGGCCACACTGGTCAACACCTGTCAACTGGAAGCCTAAGAATGTGCAGTGGGTTCATGGTGTCATCCTACTTGGTACTTCCGTGTATCTTTCCTGAAGAATCGGCCCTTTGGTAACCTGTTCAACATCTTTTCTCACTTCTGGGTCTCTACACAAAAGCATAAAGTGTGGGAAGAAATACTCACAGTCAGAGTTCACCTGCCACACTTCCTGATGCCTCAGATAATAGGATGTCAGTCAGGAAACACACTCAGATCCTCTGATCTCAGACCTCAACAGGCCCTAAGAATCACCCAGGGAGCTATGTGATCTGTGATCATGTACATTCCCATGGATTTCCTAAACCTCTGAGGAACTGAGCATGATGAACTGAACTGTATACAAACTTCTCAGGAGGTTTTAATATGAATTGTTTAAGAACAATAGTTTTCATCTAAAGAGTGATTTTACTAGTTGTTCACAAAGGGGTTTTAATTTAACAAGTTAGATAATGAGGACAATGCATCTTGATTAATGTCAACCCTTCCATTGTGCTCTCCCAACTTTCTCACTCCCATCCATAGAGAGTGACTTTTTGGTGAAGTTTTCAGGTTCACTTCCCATCAGGTGTTTGAATGTTGGTACAGTCCACATACGAAGAGGCGAACAAGAGACACTAAAGGCCAGTCACACAGTGTTACTGCCGCATCATTCACCCTCAGCAACCAAGGTCCCCGACCCCATGTTGAGAAGAGAAGAACTGGGAAAGAGGCCACCCTCAGGCTTGTCTGATTCCCAGCGGCCTAACATGGGGGGAGGGGGGAGGGAAGGGGAGCCTAGCACAGTCCAATGCAGGGAGGAGCAGGAGTTAGAGTAAGAAGGCAGCATTCTCCTCCCCATCTGCCCAGAGGGAGCTACTGGGGCTCTCCAGGTTTCACAGGTTCTGCTTATGACTCTGAGCCTAGATGGCCTGCAGCTGGGATATGGGCATGCTATAGGCTGGGGGCAGGTGACAGGAAGACACACCTTGACCTTGATAGGCAAAATTCTCTTGCATCACTAATCTCCTTGATGGGGATTTTGCTCATTTAGAAAAGCATGCAGGGTATTTTCTGAAGGTTAATCATGGTTCTGGGAACCAGCAGACAGGTCTCTATCAAGCCCTCCATCTCAGACCTGGGTATCAGTTGGAGCAGGGTGCCACTTTCTCTCAGTTCAGGTGCATATTTCTACCTCCCAGCACCCATTGTCCATGGGAATTTTTAGAATGTTCCAATAAGCCAGGCCATAAAAAAACTGAGACTTCTGCAGCCATCACAAAGCCTTGAACCACAAGCATGGAGGAGTGGGAATGGCCAGGGAATAGCAGAATTCCAAGGGATGAGGGCTTCAGGAGTCAGGAACCTCGGCTCTGTAGGCTACATAAGGTCCTCAAAATCACTTGGTACTAAACTGGACAGACATGTGTTCTCCAGTGCTTCTTGTCAGCTGCCTACAGCCATCTGCCTGTATCGATAATTTTGTATGTCCCTGAAATGACATCATAAATATCCAAATAGCCCTTGGCAGCAAAAAGTTTCTCCATTCCTCATTCCACCCAAATACCCCACTGTGATGTCACTTCACAGAGACTTTTCAGGAACTCCTTGGACCAACAGTTGTGCTACTAAGCAGGTTTGAGATTCGACATCATTTTCTCACGGTGAATTGTAAAGGTGAAGGTGAACTGTGCTGAGTCTCAGGTTCTTCATCTGTAACAACCCCCACCCCGCCTCCATCCTCCCAGGAGGATTAAGGGCACTAATGCTTGTAAAGTGCTTACAATAAACACATTGTGTCTGGGTCATAGGAAGAATCTGTGTTAGGTGTTGTTTTGATTGTTTCCATTACTATTTTTCTTCTATGATCAGTGAGGCCAATAAGGGGAGAGTTATCTGTCTAGGCAAAGCAGCAAGTTGGTAGTAGACCTAAGTGTAGTGTCAAAATTCCCCGACTTTCCAGAGGGGATCTATTGCTGTCTTAGACATTTTAGGGTTGATGCTGCATGGAAAGCATTGAAGATTTAGAGATAAACCGAAGTCCACTTGGCGGTGGCCATGCTGTATAGGTACAACCCAGAAGGAGTGGAGGGAGACAGAGATGGAGGAATCTTGAGCCCTTATAGCATCCCTGATGATGCTTTGAAATGTTTCAAGACAGATTTGTGTAGAGCAAAGACTATGTTTTGAGCTGCTTTGGGATCCTTTCTGTGTAGTCACAGCCTCATGACTCTCTCCTTTCAATCTAAGGTTATCCATGGCTTCCAGTGGTCCAGATGAGGGTGAGGTGGTGGCTGTGGACAGCTTGGCAGGGTCACTTCTCATTTCCTGAGTCTGCTTTTCAATCACATCACTAACTAGGCAAGGTATTTGTGTATGCAATTAACTTCAAGGAGACAGGATTTATTTTGGCTCATGGTTTCTAAGTTTCACGCAGTCTGCGGCTCTATTTTGGGGCCTGAGATAAGTCAGTATGCTATAGCAGTAGTATAGAGTGAAGGAAGGGTGCTCACCTCATGGCAGCCAGGAAGCACAGAAGGAGAGGGAGTAACCAAGGAGAAGGCATACCCTTCAAGGGCATGTCCCCGGTAACCTACTTCCTCCTAACAATGCACCAAATTATGATTCCATCAATAGATTAATCCACTAGTTAGGTCAGAATACTCAGGATCCAATAACCTCCAAAGCCCCACATCTGAAGGTTGCATTGTGAACCAAATCTTCAATACAGACTTTCTGGGGGACATTTCACACCTAAACCATGAAAGAACTTAAACCTACGTTTTGGCTTGATGACGTATAATATTGATGATATTGGTATTAGAAATTTTGACTCATAGTACTACTTGGGAGATAAAAATGGGCTAATACTTAACCCAGAGCCTGGAGGTATTCAACAAATGCTTATTACTTACTACTGTATCTGCCTTCCTGCACCCATGTGAAGGCAATGGCTTCCCTATCTTCTGTCTAGCTGGGCTATGCCTATATTAAGCAGAAAAAAAATAGTTGGGAAGAAAAAATAGAGGAGTAATTTAGAAAAGATAGAGCTTTATTTCTTCTGAAATAGAGTTAGATGCTCAGGGGCAGTGATTTCCTAGTATCTAGGCTCTATATACTATCTAATTGCAACACTACCAGTTTCTTTGCCAATAATAAATAATAATAAATGGTTGATGATAATAAATTGTTGATG
This sequence comes from Dipodomys merriami, assembly GCF_024711535.1. Classification (NCBI taxonomy): domain Eukaryota; kingdom Metazoa; phylum Chordata; class Mammalia; order Rodentia; family Heteromyidae; genus Dipodomys; species Dipodomys merriami. The sequence goes on along the minus strand of NW_027203381.1, from coordinate 68,290,758 downwards.
GACAGAAGGAACCAAAGGATACTTTGGACTCAAGACTTCATGCTTGCTAGAAGTCTATCACTTGAGCTATATCACCCCCCTCAGGGGGACCTTTTTGTTTTGTTTAGACAGGGCCTTATGCTTTTGTCCATGGTAGGCCTCAAATGGAGATCCTCTTACCTCTACCTCCTGAGTAGCTAGGACCACAGATGTAGACCATCACATCCAACACAAACTATCTCTTAAGGAAAGTTCCTGGAAAATTATACTCTTCATTTTTCCTTATACCACAGTTTACCAAAACAAAGAACATAGCTATAGCTAGGGATAGTCCAAGGGAGTCTGGGAAATGTAGTCGTTACTATGGCATCCTTGTGTGCAGCTAAACATAATGGTCATAGTCCTTTAGAAGAGGAGACTGCATATGAGGAATGTGCAACAGCCTCTGTCCCCAAGCCTCTGGCTTGTTCAAGCCAGCTTGGCGTCTCAGAGCCAGATACTTGATCACCACCCACCCCCAGTGGCTCAGTGTACATCTGAGAACTGGAGTGGAATTCGGGCATCTTGCCATGATCTGAGAAAGCCTTACCCTGTTTACTCACCTCCCTGTTTCCCAGCCTCAGCTCTGAAGGCAGGAAGGATGCTGGAGAAACACTGCCTGCTCTCTGATCTCTCACTAACCCAGGATGCGTTCCCCCCCCCCAACTTCTCTGACCTTCCATTTCCTAGTTGTGCTATGGAATTACCTCCCAGAAGCAGGGTCCCTGGATTCCACTCCAAACATGCTGCTGCTTGTTATTAACCAGTTTCCCAGAAGATTTGTGTGCTATTAGTTTGGGAATCAAAGGAAGGATGGGAGGCGCACTTGGAGTGAACAGAGCCTTTGGTGATCTCACTCACACCTTCCCTGAGCCAGGGTTCTACAAGCTGCCCTGAATGATTGCACTTTCCCTTTAAAGATTCTGTCCTCTTAAATAAGAATGGCCAATAGACACATGAAGAAATGCTCAACCTCTCTAGCCATAAAAGAAACGCAAATCAAAACAACATTGAGATACCACCTCACCCCAGTTAGAATGGCTAAAATCACGAACTCTAATAACAATAGATGCTGGAGGGGATGTGGACAGAAAGGAACCTTACTACATTGTTGGTGGGAATGTAAACTTGTTCAACCACTTTGGAAAGTAGTATGGAGGTTCCTCAAAAGACTCCACATAGAGCTCCCCTATGACCCAGCAATCCCACTTTTGGGCATTTACCCAAACGATCACAAACAAGACCATACTAAAGCTACCAGCACAACTATGTTTATTGCAGTATTATTTACTACAGCTAAGATATAGAACCAACCCAGATGCCCCTCAATAAATGAATGGATCAAGAAAATGTATATATACGCAATGGAATTCTATGCCTCTACCAGAAAAAATGACAATGCCCCATTTGTTAGGAAATGGAAAGACTTGGAAAAAATTATATTAAGAAAAGTAAGCCAGGTGCAAAGAAACATAGGTCCCATGTTTTCCCTTATTTGTAATAACTAGTGTATGTCTGAGACAAGCAGAAAAGGTCAGATAAGATGATGTTAAGTGAAATGAACCCCAAGGTAAGTACGCAAGTGGTTTTTTTCTTTCTTGCTATTGTTTCTAACGTATTCATAAGGTACTGCATGATTTTTTTTTGTTGTTTTGTATGTCCCTATCCCATGGTATAACCCCTGTTTTCACTGCATTTGATGCTGGTATAATTTGGGGAAGGGAAGGAAAAAAACAAATTGTTTAAACAGGGATACAGGTTGACCCATTGCAACACTGAGATGTACAAGATGCTATGTTGAAAAATGAACTTTACAATTTAGGTGAGGGGAGAGGGGAGGAGGAGGGAGGAAGTGTAGTTGTGGAGATGGGAAAGAAGGGATGGTAGGGAAAAGCAAAGGAGGAGGCAACAATGCTTGGTAAGAAATGTACTCATTACCTTGTTCATGTAACTGTAACCCCTCTGTGTAGTATTTTCATAATAAAAAACTTATTTTAAAAAAGGATTTTGTCCTCTTGTGGTGTGTGTGTGTGTGTGTGTGTGTGTGTGTGTGTGTGTGTGTGTGTGTGTGTGTGTGTGTGTGTGTGTGTGTTGGAGGGGGGTAGGCCTCTAGTCCCAATGGTACCTTCCTCCCAGTGGTACCTTCCTCCCAGGGGCCCTACATCCTTGTCAAGACTTGGTACCTCCTTTAGGAAACACCTGTAGTCTGTCCAGCCTGGATTTCCTTCTCCCTCCCTGGGCTTACTACAGCTTTGGTTGTGCATCTGTTGTAACACAGGCTGTCCTGAGACACAGAGTTCTTCTACTCCATCCCCCACACCTCAGCCCACATGAATGGGAACTCCTTGAGGCTGGAAACAAAATCTCACCACAAATCTCCAACAGCCTAATTGTAAATAGCTGTCAACCCCACTCCCTTCACCCTGAATACTGAAGGTAAGGTAGACCTTAGTGTGCAGGCAGAGCCCAATCACAGGCAGGATGCAGGGGGAGGGTGGGAAGAAATTGGCCATTCCTCTCCCCTGAGCTGAGAGAATGGGATGATCTCCTAGACAGTTCTGGGTTTGTGCTTTAGAATTTACAGCCCCCCCCCCCTCCCACACACACACTTTTATTTTCTTACCTAGACTGATTTATCTGGGCTTAAGCCCTTCTGGAAGGTAATTCCTTAATCTTCTCAGCATCCCCTTCAGGGGTTTCCAGCAAGGAGGAAACAGGATTGTAGCATTTGTTCTGCATTCAGCAGTCAGACAGAGGCAAGGAAGTACAGGATGAGCACAAAGGGGGCTCTGGCTGCTTATTTTATCCTTGAATAAAACTCAAGTCTTGCCTCTCCCTCTGGAACACCCTTGGACTAAGGTTTATGCACGTGTCAGGAAGTCTGGGGTGGGATGGGAATGAGAGAGAGAGCTGCTTAGACCCTGACTCCTCCTCTGGCCAGGGCTCCTCCAGAGTTACTCTCCCGTGCCAGGCACTGAGCTACGCACTCACCCCACTGACACCAGAGCCTTGTAATATATGGACAGTTTTCCCTATCACAGACAGAAAGAAACCTTATCTCAGAAAGACCCAATCACTTGACAGAACTAAACAACTGGGAGGCTGCTGAACAAGATCAAAGTCAGGTCTGTATGGCTACAAAACCTGTGTTCTTGCTAACCAGTCTCACCAGAACATAATTGCCAGCAAAGCCTGTCTTCCCCATCCTTGACTGCAGGCTCTCCGAGGTTCCTTCTAACACGTACCAAGAATGGGCTCCCTTTCCTAATCTTTCTTGTCCACTTGGTGACCTTCTAGGTGTGCCCTTCTTCCTGTGTAGCAAACCAAGAGCATCCTTGGCCCCTTCACATGTCGTCTGTAGTTTTGTGTTGTGCATTTGACCTCACCAAAAAGACAAAAAACCCACAAGGCTGAAAACTTCAATTGATCACCATCTACTGTCATACAGTCCTTGCCTCCAAAGGACCCCATTTGTTTCGTCACCCCATGTTTGTTGGCACCTGGGCTTCCAAGGGGCACTGCCTTTTCATTATTCCTTTGGGAATCCCAGGTATAGAAAGATCCTCTGCCATCACACACTTCCATCACACACTCTGGGACTATGAAGGAGAGAAGATAGATAAGGTTGGGTGGAGATCAAAACTAGCCATGTTTTTATTCCTATCTGATAGAATAAGAACTTTCCATTTGTCTCCTCTAAATCAGGGTACCAGTGACTTAGGTTACCCTGGGCTAGCCTGTAAACTCCGAGTCAGTAGTTGGAATTCCCATCCCCAGCACAGGGCCTGACACAAAGCAGAGACCCTACAAGAGGAAGGGGCCAACACGTAAAGCATGGGCTGTGCCTAATGGCATTTGAATTCTTACCAGCAGTTACTCCTCTGTTCCCATCAAAGTCCCTGAAGTCAGGCTGGGCCTCCCGCCAGGTTCTTCCACAGCAGGAATCTATCAATCCTGCCAGCCTACAGGAGAGCTTGGCATGCCCTTCACTGTGTCCCAGAATGCCCACCAATCCCAAGGGACACTTTACCCCATGTCCCTGAAGTTGCCCTAGAGTCTCCCTAAAGACTATCTTCTGCCAACCATACTTACTTTGGCTTCTTAGGGTAGATTCTCTACCACTTTGTATACCTTTGGTTAGACATCAGGAACCAAAATCTTTGCTCAGAACACAGTGTAAGTAGGAGACACAAAGTCAAAGTCAACACCCAGTGGACAGAACACACCGCTGTTGGCCCTGGATGCTGAGAAGCATCCAGTGGGGTGCTGGTCAGTATAGGACAGGGCTCAGCCTTGTCAAGCAGCCTGTGGAGATCCAGCAACAACAGGAAATTCTTCCTGAAGTGGGGGCGGCTGCAGCTGAAGCTGAGAAGACCAGCCACCCGCTGCTGCCCGCTGCTATTTCTGAAGGAGCCCAGCATGGTTACTCAGGGAGCTGTAATTAAGCTCACCTCTAATTTGATCAGCGAGAGTAGCCTGACATGTGAGACAGTAATTAAGTCTCAACTGAGAGAGAAGCACAAGGTGTTTCTGGACCTCTACATCTCTTGGGATTGATGTGGTTCACACATCCTCGCTCCCTGCCTTCCCCCCCCCCCCCCGCCCCCAATCTCCCCTGTGACACATTCCATGGATGTGAAGGGAGGATGGTCCTCAACCCAGCCCTGGATACACTTCCTGTCTCTGCTCCACCCTCAGGTCCTCCCCCAGTCAACAATACCATGGCATTGCAAGTACCTGCCCCATGAGACAGGGCCAACAGGAGCTCAAGGGTTAGCTTCTGGAGCTGTCACTCACAAATCACCTGGTTTTAGTGCCTCAACACACAAGGCAGAGCTTCTATGACCTGGGTTGGTTTAGAGGGCCCAGCCCTCTCTGTTCTAGTCCTTAGAGGAGAAATGATCGCTGCCCACCTCAAGCTCTGTGCATCGGCCTCTCAGGCCCTTGGAGGGCAGTCCCCAGGTGTGGGCTCTGGTGCTCTAGATAACACCTTTGGAAATGCTCATCAGGGCAGTGTCAGCACATGCAAGGCAGGTGACCTGCAGCAAGGATACAGGTGGCTTCCTCCGGCTCACGTCTCCCAGGGAGTTATGCTCAGAATGCCAAGGGGGGGAGGGAGGAGCGAGTTCTCATGACCATGCTCTGTGGTGGTTACTGTGCATAGACTTCAAGATTCCTCTCCCTGTTACATAATCGAGGTATTTTTTCCCTCCTTATTTTAGATCATGGTGCCATCTGCCCTGCTTTTCATGCATCACTAACTTGGGCTGGAGGTTAGATCTGGATTGGCCACCCAGTCCTCTCCCTCATGTGGTGAGAGGCTTGGGAAAGCTTGTTTCCCTATCTATCTAATGAGCACATGACCCCACCTTATGTACATGCCCTGAGAATCAGGTGACAGCCAGGCTTCAAACTAACTGGGCAGAACTGGCTGGGTAACATGTCCATACCTGGCAACGCACACTGGAGTCTGGTGTTATTGGTGTCCCTCTCCCCAGCCTGGGAAAGTCTCTGATAAGAGGTGAGCACACAGATTTGCAGAGTGGAGTGTGAACAGACCTTACAAGCAAGGATTCTCTGGCACAGCCACTAGCTGATTGTGACAGGCAGGGTGAGGCCAGCCTGTTACCTGCTCTGGTACCAGAGCCTCTTGGTGGAATGTAAAACATTAGCACCAGTGAGTAAGAAGGCACTGTCAAGCATCCTGCCTAAAACCCTTGTTCAGCCTCCATCAAGGGATGGCTTCCTGCTGGCTACAGCCCAGCCCAAGAGGTCTCTGAAGGGTTCCAACCCTACTCCCACAGCTCCAGGCATTGACTTCTCTTTTTATTGCTTGGTGCAAGATCATGACGGGAGGGAGTGGCAGACAGGAAGCAGCAAGGGCTGCCACACCTTCTCCCTGCCTCCCAGGCTCAGGGAGGAGCCAATGAGATAGCACATACTTGGTTCCTGGCAGTATCAGTGTGTGCAGTTACAACAAAATGCAATGGATGGGGAACTTTATGTTCACACAGTTCTGGAGGCTGAAGGTTCTAGAGATCTCTCTCTCCCAGGGAAAGATCCCTTCCCCTTCTTATTGGATCACCAGTCTTGCTTATTGGTGATCCTATCAGATAGAAACCCACCATAATGACTGCATTTATCATTAATTACTTCCTAAAGCTCTTCTTTCAAATAGTCATATGGGGATTAGAGTTATACATATATAAACCTGAAAAGGCCACAGTTCTGTTTCAGTGGCATAGGGCCTGCTGTGGGGTAGGTGTACATTGAAGTGCCCCTCCTTCAGAGATGGTATATCCTTCAAGAGACCCAGCCTGGAGCTACAAGCCTGAAGGGGCATTAGAAGCAGAGCCTGTGAATGGTTTGCTCTCAGGATGACTGAAAGGCTTCCTCCACACCTTCTCCCAATAAGAAAAGACTGCTCTTTGCTGTGCCTTCCTAGCTACTCAGGAAGCTGAGATCTGAGTATCATGGCTCAAAGCCAGCCTAGGTAGGATAGTCTGTGAGCTTCTTATTTCCAATTAACTACCAGAAAAACTATAAGTGTCTCAAAGTAGTTAGAGGGCTTGCCTTGAGGAGAAAAGCTCAGGGACAGTGCCCGGGCTGTGAGTTCAAGCCTCAGGACTAGCACACATACACATACACATGGTGGGGAGGGTATCTCTCTACTGCAGAGAAGCAGACAGGCTGTGAGGGCTGAGTTGCCTACATATCCCATCTGACTTCACTCTGGAGCTGCCAAATATGCTGTGAGATTAGAGTACTACTTTTGTGTTACTAGTACTTTTGTTTTGAGCTGGTTCTGTCCCATTGTGATTTTGTGTGAGTCACTTTCTCTCTCTGGATCTTGATTTTGTCATCTATGGAAGAGGTCCCTTGTAAGAGTCCCTTATAAAGATCAAAAGTAGATCCCAAGTCCAAGTTCACTTTCTGCAGGAAGTGTGACCAGCTGAATGCTGGTCAGGACTCAGACCGTATGCCCCGCCCCTTCCTCTAGTTCACAGCTGGATCTACACACGTAACTTCATAGTGTTAATCCATTCTCCTTTATTAAGCACAAAACAAATTCTCCCAAGATGTAAGAATGCCATTTTAAAAGGCTCCAGCTGGAGGTAAGCTCTGTGGTACAAAACATCTGCCTGATAGGTAGACACCACAGGCATTAAGGGTCCATCTCTGAGCTCTGGAAGCCCTTTTGTCTCCCTCCATCCCTCATCCCTGGCTCTCTTCTTCTGACCCTCTAAATAGGCAAAGGGGGCAAAGGCCCCAAAGGCAAGCTGAATTTGTTTAGTGAGATGCTCTTTGACTTGGCATTGCTTGCACTTCATGGCCTGTTCCAGCTTCTCAGGTCCCTCTGACTTCTCCTGCCACCATGCTTCAGGTCACACAGCAGCTAGGAAAGCAGGAATGCTATTTCTAAAGGGTTCTGCTTCTTTGGTCCCCAAGGCAACGTGGGTCACACATCTTGGAGAGACCTCAGACTTGAGTGAGGGAGAAACAGGCTACCGCTGTGGAAGGGTGCCCTCTAGTGGCAGGCCTAACTCTTCCAGTGAGGTGCACATATACCAAGCTGACCCTGAGGATTGCCTTAGGTTTGCACTCTTGGCAATGATCATTTGTCCAATTATCTGGTCTTTGGGCAATTACAGGCTTTCAAACCAAAAAGTGATGATATAGTGTCCTGGCTTAATTAAAAATAAGCTGCAGCAAGAAGGTGATCCATCAACAAAAGCAACCCTGAAGCTCTGCCCAGACCCACAGTAAAGGTGAAAAGATTCCATAGCACCTGGCCTTGATACCACTGCTTCATCTTTAGCTCCAACTAACACCAGTCTACCTTTGGCAAAAACTAAGCAGACACAGACCAGGAAATGTCCATATAGCCCAAGAGCCACTCAAGTCTAGCACACATCCTCAAATCAGTGGAGAAATCTCAAGTGGAAATCCCCAGAATGACTCCTATCCCTTATACACAGCTGGAAATCACTGACTGCCAGCCATGAGTCAACAGAGCACCATAGCCCTGCAAAGAGGCACAGGGTAGGTACCAGAGGGGCACTGGCTCAGGTGAAGATGCAGCGTTGCTCAGAAAATTCACTTATCAATCCAATGGATCCAAAGTGGCCTGAAGTATGGATGGTCATTCTTAAGCAATAAAAAGGATAGTTCCACTGGGTGCCAGTGGCTGCCACCTAATCCTAATCCTGGATCAGCCCATTCAGGAGACTGGGGTCATGGTTCACAGCAAGACCAGACAGGAAAGTCCATGAGATTCTTTTCTTCAATTAACCACCAAAAAGCTAGGAAGCAGTCCTGTGGCTCAATTAGGAGAGCTTGAGCAAAAAGCCAAAGGAACAGTGTCCAGGTCCTTAGTTCAAGCCCTAGTACTAGCACAAGAAAAGGGAAGGGATAGTTTCATGTCTTCTCTTTAGCTACATATTCTTCATGAACAGAAAAGAGAAATCTGTCCGTTTAATTATAAGGCTGGCTTACAGATGAAACAAGACAATTTTTTGAACTAATGTTTTGGCTTAATGACATAAAGGAAGTTGGTACTCTATTAATAAATCAATTTTTAATGTACAGATATTTACCAAAAAAATGTATGAAATTGCCATGTGACAGATATGCACCGTATTTGTCCTGAGGCTTAAGGGCCCCTGTCTGCACCCCCACTGTGAAGGCCTGAGCCATTTACCACATGAAGAAGTGAGGTGGGGCTACTGCTAAAATGGGTTTTCCTAGGGCAATGGCTAATCCATGACTGGTTAATCAAGAGGTGACTAGATGAACTGTCTCCCCCCAACCTACTTCCCCCCACCAGGGCTCATTGGACAGAGGCTGCCAGGAAATGTTTCAGTGTATATAGATCATGTCGGAGACTGCGCCAGGCATGTGGGTCATGATCTGCATTCGGAGCCACCAGTAGTAGTCCATGGGGTGGTAGCGAGTGTATGGGGTGGAGGCGGTCAGGGCATGTGTGACGGCGTCAATGACGGAGGATGTGTCTGTGGAGCCACTGTTGCAGTAGGTCTCCATCTTGGCAATTTTCTCATCGAAGTATTTCCTGCCATAGTCCTTGCGCACGACCTCAGGCAGGTCATCCCACATCTTTTTGGCGATGGCTTGGATGCGCTCGGGGCTGTAGAGGCTGGTGGCAGCGATGAAGTTGCCAGGCTCCACCACACTGACCTTCACACCCAGCGGGTACATCTCATAACGCAGGCAGTCAGAGAACGCTTCCACTCCGAACTTGGTGATGCAGTATGGGGAGCGGGCCGGATTGGCCATGCGACCCAGCATGCTGCTAATGTTGACCACTCGGCCTGTAACGGGAAACAGCAAACACCTGCTCAGGTTGCACTGCCCTGTGATAGGACCAATTTGGAACCACCGAATCATAAGGCCTTCTCCTTCAGAAGCATCAGCAGCATCCCTGATCTTCCCTAGGGTCCCGGTGGTACCAGTACCAAGCAGGAGGGCAAGGAGGACCAAGTGAGAAGCAGGCTTTTATACCAGGAGGACACAGTATAAGGATGCATGTGACTACTCAAAACCAGACAGAGCATGGAGCTCTATGTTGGAGGACTGCTAGTAAGTCCTTTGGGTAGTAATGCCATTGAAGAAAATGAAGGGAGGACAGCTATGTCAGTGTAGATTTGCACATCTATTTCATGCAGAGTCTGGTGCTGGGATGGCAGTACCATATCCTTCCTCTCATGGAACTTAACGTTCAAGCTCACACAGTGAGATGGCCAGAGGAAAACACACGGGGAGTACTGACCCATGATGGTGCTAGGGATGGAGGTGGCAGTACAGAAGCAGGAGTACAGGAGTTAGGCTGCCAAGGAGAGCCTGGGCCATGCTGGAAGGGGAAAGGACCTTTGCTGATGAGCTCTACCTCAACACTGTGCCTTCCTAGACGAGCCCAGGTGTGCAGAGAAGCAGGCTAGGGAGTGACAAGGATTCTGCACCTGACCTCAGGGCTGGGATTGAGGACAGAGTTTTGGGCACTTGGAGGAGTGGCGGACTTTGAAAAGTACTCTGGCCCAGGTCTAGCCTGGAGGTTCCAGGGACCCAACATGGCTTCTGTGCACAGCATCCCTAGGAGTGACCAGGCTGGAGACAGAGCCCATGCAGCCTAAGCTATCCACACAGGGAGGGACACAGCGTCCATCTTGGCACTACTAGGCCTGAAGTTATTGGGGGACTGGGTTTCCTTTCAAAACCTACAGCGGCACTGTTTGTTCCTGTTGTTGGCTACCTCTATGAATCTGTGTGCTGTTCCAGGGAGAAAAATCAGTCAGTAACTTCTAAAGTGGTTTGTTAAGGAGATGGCTTACATGCTCAGAGGTTATGAAGTAGGATGTTTCATCTGTCTTCCTTTTTTTTTTAATTTTAAAAATATTTTTAATTTTCTTTTCGCCAGTCATGGGGCTTGAACTCAGGGCCTGGGCACTGTCCCTGAGCTCTTTTGCTCAAGGCTAGCTCTCTACCACTTTGAGCCATGGTGCCACTTCTGGTTTTCTGGTGGTTAATTGGGAGAACAAATCTCTCAGACTTTCCTGCTGGGGCTGGCTTTGAATGTCAGTCCTCATATCTCAGCCTCCTGAGTAGCTAGGATTACAGGCATGCACCACTGGTGCTGGCTCCAAATTTTTAATCTTGATTATTATTATCTTAACCTAATATTACCCTGTCTCATTTTTCCAGTTGTGGTGTTATAATGTAGTAGAGATACTAACGTGTCTTTCATCACATGCTATGATAACACGTCCACACAGCACTTGCACAGGTTATTATTTCTCTAAGTTAGGTGCCTAGCATGAGTGTTGCTATGTTCTTTAAGTCTTCAGTACACAGACAGACAACCCTCAGTTGTTCTATTTTCTCTCGCTTTCTCCTCTCTTTGCTTCTTCTTTTTGTTGTTGGTGTCAGTACTGGGGTCTAGGTGCTGTCCCTTAGCTTTTCCCCTCAAAGACTAGTGAGCCACTACCACTGGAGACACACCTCCACTTCTGGCTTTCTTTTCTTTTTGATGTTAATTGGAGATAATCTCACAGACTTTCCTGCATAGGCTAGTTTTGAACCTCAGTTTTCTGAGTAACTAGGATTACAGGTGTAAGCTAACAGTGCTGGTTATCGCCCCCCCACTCCCCGCTTTTTTTTTGAGACTAATACTGCTATGTAGCCTAAACTGGCCTCCAACTTAGGTCTTCATGCCTTAAGTGTTGGGATTATAACCATGGACCACCACAATGCCTGCTTACTCTCTCTCCCTAGCTAGCCATGCACCTCTGTCAACCTGTACCCCTAGGCCCAACAGAGTCCCAGAACTCAAGATCTTAGTCTTGCTGCTGTAGATGTTGGCTTGGACAGGGCACGTGTCTCTATTCGGTGCAAAGAAGACTAAAGAGGTCCAGGGGGGCAAGAAGATGGTATTTTCCCAACTCACCTTTAGCTCTTCTGAGAAGAGGGAGGAAGGATTTTGTTGTCCGCACCGTACCCCAGAGGTTCACTTCTGCCACCTCCTTGTAGGTCTCCATGCTGGTAAACTCCACCTCCCCAAATGTGGAGATGCCTGCATTGTTAACCAGGCCCCACATTCCTGGATAGAAGAGGAAATGTGGCCTCAGTCTCAGATGTCACCCTTAGCCCACTCTGCCCCCATGACTTCTAGCCCCTGTCCAAGGGCTCGCAGGAAACTTTCTAGATAAGTTACCTCAAAATGCCAGGAGAAAAAGAGAGGGTTAAATCATGTCACCTCTGCATAAATTACCTGAGCCCATCATGACACAGCCCTGCCAAGGCACAGCCGGGACCTCCCCTCCCCTCTTCCATTCCCTTCCATACCGCCCATCTCAACCACACCCTCAATCCAGTTATTCATGCAGGCTTCTGAGCTTCCCTTACGTCCATCCCCTTGCCAGAAGCCAGGAACATCTCAGGAGCCTTACAGGCCAAGCTCCTTCTAGAGGATTATAGAGTTAGTCTACCTCAAAGGATTAGGGTCATCCATTAAGTTAGGGCCTTAGCTAAACCTTGCTCAGGCCCCAGCCTGCTCCACTCTGGGAGCTTGCTAATTACCACACTCTCTCATCTTCTTCCTCTGAACCACGGTGGTCTGCTGGTTGCTACAGGTGGGTCTGGTAACTCAGAAATCCCTAGTCACCAGAATCCCAGCTGTATCTATCTGTCTGCTATTAGAGGCAGAAACCAGCGTGAGGCTGCAGGCCTGAAGGACACTCAGGTGGACCGGGCTGACTACTTCTTGCAAGATGAGCTAAAGGCCAGCTGGCTATTTTAGTCTCAGAGAATATTGGTGCTAGAAGGTTCCTGGAGTTCATTTTGTTTATTAACTAATCTTACAGTAAAGGAAACTGAGTCTCTGAGACCAAAGGACAGACAGGTTTCATTAGTAGGCCGAGGAGATAATCCTGAACTGAGGCGCAAAATACAGCAGGCTTGTCTGGCAGGACCTTCCTTGGGTTCAAGTACGAAGTGTGAACAGGCCAGGCTTTGGTCTCTGGCAGCTGGACATCCTGAGCGCCTTCCCAAGGTGCAGCCTCAGAGCTGAGCCTGCTTCCCAGATGCCTCTTCGCCTGTGGGAGCCCAGCCCTGCCATGCTTTCTCAGCTGGTCATGGAAATGAGTTTGTGTAAATGACATGTAATTGTCCTCGAGTTGCTTTCCTTCCGTCTTGCTCAAATTAAAGCTTCATGAACTGACCTCTAGTGCTTTCTCCTTCAATTATGGTGAATTAAGGACATTTATTAAGGAGAGGAAATTGCTGGTTAACAGTGTCTCCCAGGGTTGCTTCGCACTCTCAATTCTCATCTTTAGGTCAGCTTGAAGACAACCACGCTTCCCTGAACTGCCCTCTCACCCCCTCCCAGAAGCAGCAGAAGCCTCTCTCTACTTGCCAAGGCCAACACCTTAGCCTATTACCTTTTCCTCATGTGCAATCATAAGCCATCAATCCTTATGCAACTTCAACTTTTCCCTCATCCCCAGTTCCTTCTCTTCAATTCTGTATACATTAGTCGTTTAACATACACTGACTAGGTGAACAAATGTCTACAAATACTAAGTCTCCACATCCTAAAGGACATTTTTATTGGTGATACTGGGTTTTGACCTCAAGACCTCAACCTTGAATTAAGTGAATGCTCTACTGCTAAGCCACACCTCCAACTCTTTTTTTTTTTTTTTTTTCTGATAGGGTCCCAGTTACTGCTTGCTTATGTACCTGGACTTATCTGCCTACTTACACTTCCCACAAAGCCAAGATGACAGATAAATGCCTCTGCATCCACCTATTAGTTGAGAAGGGGGTCCTGTAGACTTTTTCTTCCCCCTTGGCCTGGCTAAGAAGAAAAAGGCTTAACTCCATTCTTCCTACCATAACTTCCTAAATAGCTAGGATTACAGGTATGAACCACCAGTGGCCTAGCTTAAGAGCCTGTTCTAACTATCCCAACCCGCTTTCTCCCTCCCCATAGCTAGGCTTCTGGGGACACACTGCATCGACCCTCTGCACCCCCTGACACACTACCTTGGGGTCCCAGCCCTACTCTATGCTCTCTGGGGTCTCTTAAGCGACTGCACACTAAGGGCTCTGTCCCGAGTCTCCCAACTCTCTAGGACTCAAGTCTGCTGATGCTCCTGGAGGTTCTTCCTTCACTTTAACATTGTCTGCGCTCTCCCAAACATCAGGTAGAAACTTGTACGCCAGAGACAGGAGCCCAGCATCCTAGTCTCACACTGCTTCTCCTGAGGGATGAGGTGGCTTCCTATACTTTTTTGCATATGCAAGATGGCAGTGGTTTTTTGTTTGACTCAGGACCGTCTCACACGCTCGTGCTTACGGATATGCAGCTCTATATAGTCTTCTCCCACCTCCCTGTAAAACAGTGACATCTGACATTGTGCAAGTTCACAACTCCTACATGATGGCTCTGCTGACCTGACGGAGGGGAAGAGTTGACCAGTAGCTCTCCAGTCCTCAGCCAATGTTCTGAATACCCCCATCCCCAGCAGCCTTCAGTCCCACATCACTCCACCCCAGTGTTTCCCATGGGCCTCTTCCCCTACGCCAGCCTTCCCCTCTTGCTCTTGCCCACTAATTCCACCTGAGTGTCCCAAAGGTCCCCAGCTCCCCAACCACAACCAACCCCTCGGGTTTCCCACACTTACTGTACCTCTGCTAATGGCTTCCCTTTCATCTTTAACTCCTCTACTGCTTGGCTTTTCCCTAATGAGTCATCCTGGTTAAGGTGACAGAGATCAAGGACATTTAACATGACTGAAAAAGATCTGAATGACAGTGGCCAGGCCCTGAAATAAGCTTCCAGTTGGTCTCTCCAGATCAGGGTTCCTCCCTAACCAAAGGTATAGATGCTAAATTGTCCCCTATCTGGAGGAGGCAACTGAGGCTGCGCCTTTAGAACAGCCCCAGGGACCTTGTTTACCTACCACCAGCCCTGGGCCAGGCTCACCTTCCTTTTGCCAGACACTCCCTGCTTCTGCGGGTTTCATCCTGCAGAACTAACAAAGCCACTTCCAGGCTTCTCCCCATCTCATTACTCCACGCGAAAGCCTCAGCTGCTAGGCTGCTTTTGTGGCAGTTCTTCCTGGGCTCTCATGGTGGTCAGGTCTAGGGTGAGCACAAGGTAGCTCAAAGTGCACATGCCCACACCACAGATGGGCAAGGTGAGCCCCGCATGGGAGCCATCAGGCACAAGTTTCTCTTTCCAGATTCATAGCATCATGCCTCAGGGCAGGAAGCCAGCAAGTAGACTGTTTCCCAACCACAGCTTCTCCCGCCAGGTCAGGGCTATACCCTTTTGGGACACAGCATACTACCCCATACTAGGGCTCAGCAAGTACTCAATAGATGTTTACTGACTGACTGGTAAGTAACAGTGCCAAGTCGTAACCACACCCACAGCCTGCCAGCTGCCCACTCACCCAGCTTTTCCTTGAGGGAGGGGAAGGCAGGGAGGGATGGCTCCAGATGCCCACCCAGCATCTCACAGTCCTACTGAGGGAAAGGGGCTAGTGGCAGATGGTTGAGTGCTCTAATCACACAATCCTCTTCATCTCACTTCCTGAAGCTGGCTCCCCAGGCCACTGTCTCATGGAGCTAGGATGAAGGGCATCAAACCCCCAAAATGCACCCCACACCCCAGTGTTATGGTGGCACATATGGCTCCTGATATTCTCCTGTCTTGGCATTATGGCTAGTAGAAATATTCTAGGAGAGTGCCATCTGGAGTTCAAAGTCAGTACTGCCTGAGAAAGGGAGATTAGTGCTACTTCTCTAGTAGGGAAGAAAAGGAGAGAAGGGGAGGGAACTAGAGGTAAAGAGAAGGAAGGGGAGGAAGCACACAAATTCATTATCTGACAGATTAACTTTCTTTTTTCAAATCTTGCTGGGTACTAGTGCCTCACTCCCAGCTACTCAGGAAGCTGAGGTGTGAGGATAATGGTTCAAAGCCAGCCTGGGCAGAAAATTCTGTGAAACTCTTATCTCCAATTAACAATGAAAAAGCTGGCAGTGGAGCTGCGGCTCAAATGGTAGAGCCTTGAACACAAAGGCTCAGGAACAGCACCCTGGCCCTGATTTCAAGCCTCAGGATTGGCAGGCATGTGCACGCACCCCCAAGTGCACACACACACACACCACCACCACCACCACCACCACCACCACCACCACCACCACCAATAACAACTTTCAAATCTTGTTCTAACAGATGCAGTACTGGTTAAGGTCATGGTGCATGGTTTACTCAGCCTCTCAGAGTGCACTGTATGGAAAAGGCAGCAGGGAAAGGTCTGTGTGTCTTGGGGTGCACCTCACTTTGTGTAGCTGGGTGAGGCCCTGCGACCAATCCAATACAGAGGATAGAGGTGTTTTCTATCCTCATGGCTCTGAGTAGCCCCATTCTGTGCTCAGGTGATGACTCCTTAAATCCTGGGCAATTCAAGTCACAAAGCCTCAGGCTGTAAATCAATGGTTCCCAGGCGCTGACTGCAGCTGCTTTCTCACCTAGTAGTTTATGAAGGCAATATCCCAGCTGCCTAGGAAGGGTGAGGGAGGAGGATTTACCACAGCCAGGACCAGGCAGGCTGGTAATCATCCCAGTGGGACCCATCCTGCCTTTTCTTAATGGGGCAGGAGTGCAGACTCTGCCTGTTAATTATTAAACAGATGTTCAGTGAATTCTACAATGCAGCAGCCTGGAATGGCCTATCTAGCTAGGGTAGAGTGGTGGTCCTGAGCTACAGAAATGACACAAGTGACAGTCTGCCTGCCCCTGCTCTCCAGCCAGCTACTACAGTTGCTGTTCGACAGAGTGTCCCTACCCACTGTGCCTAAATGAGGTCCTTTCCAAGGGACTCGGGGGTCAGTGGCATAGACTCGCTCTTCCCTAGGTGCTGCAGCAAGGACCAGCTCCACAAAGTACATCCATTCCCCACTAGATTCTAGATGACCATGGTCCCCGTCCCCCAAGCTGGACAGCAGAGCCCCTCCTGTCACAGTCTTCCACATGGCTAGGCTGGAAGGACACTTGAATGATCACACTACAGGAACCTTCTGTGGTACTTGATCCTGTTGGCTACTAGCCCACTGATGGGAATCTGCTTTGCTCTCTTAATTCAATGTTGCTCCTTTGGCCCACTGACCACCCTCCCTGGGGGACCCTTCCTGGAAATCTTAATAAGAATCCTTATCCTTGAGCTATTCTCAACAAGACCTCATCTAGTCTTATCTGAAGGTACCAGACCTTCTGCCACAATGGTGAAGACATCACAAGACCAAAACACAACCTTCTGCTACATCTACAACGACACTACAAATCCGAAATTCTCAAATTCAACTCTATTTAAACCCTAAAAACCATCCTTGCCTGTTGTATCTCCTACTGTTCCATGCCCTGTTCAGTGATAATTAAATTCTGATTGATCTGTTGAGGTCTCTGTCTCCTTTCTTTTCATCTGCTAGATCTTTCCTAACGCTCACCAAACTTGGTATTCCTTTAGGTTTGTGGAACTCTGTCTAATCTCTATGACAGCTGCCTCCCCTCCCCCCCACCTTTACCCCAAACCACTTACATTCCCTTTGAGCATGCCTCAGGGTGTCCCATGAGCACCTGAGCTTCTTCCCAGCCCTCATTCTGCCCCTGCAGTAGGGGGTCTAGGTGTGTGAGATGGAGATCTCTCTTGCCTCTTCTACATCCTCATATCCAAGCCAAGTCTGGCCAGCTTGGCCTTGAATCAGATCTGCCCATCACTGGGCTAGACAACAAATCCATTCTCTCTTTTAGCCCCACCTCTCACAGTCCTCAGAGGAAGCTTCCAGGCTGTCCCCTCAGGATAGCATCCAGGTTCTCAGGAGATGAGCCACACTCTTTGTACAGGGTGCCCACCTAGATGACCTCTTCCCAACTTCGTTTACTACCAACATCTCCACCAGACTCAATCTAGAGCCAAGGCACTCACCAGGCCCCAGTATACCACAGACTGCTTCCCACCATAGTTCATGTTCTGTTTTCTTCTTAGCCTGGCCTTCCCCATTGTCTGGTGCACTGAGCCATTTCCACCACCCACCACACTTGAGACTGGACTCATCCCTCTTTCCTGGGCTGCTCTGCTCCCTGGGGTTTCAATCAGTTCCCCACTGAACAATAAAGTCCTTAGGGGAGACTATGTCTTGGCCATCTTTGAGACCCTAGTACTCACCCATCTCCTGGCTCAGAGTGGGCGTTCAATGAGCACTGGCTGAGCTGGCCTGAACCAACACATAAAGATTCTGAAGTGGCTTTGGACTATATTTTACCCTGCTGTATTGTACTAGCAGGTTGAACTTCCTTCTACTATGCAGGAGGAATTAAAGCTACAAAGAAATGAGTCTTTTGGCAGGACAGGCAGGGCCCCTCCCAAATGCTACACACAGAGACAGACACACAGACACACAGACACAGACACAGACACAGACACACACAGACACAGACACACACAGACACAGATACACACACACACAGACACACACACACAGACACACACACAGACACACACACACAGACACACACACACAGACACAGACACACACACACACACACACACACACAAACACACACACACACACACACTGCCCTTGATACTCCAAAGTGCTCTACCTTTCTCTGGGTCATCCAGGATTGATTGGACTGTGGCCACCGCTTTTTCCACCTCCTCACTGTTACATACATTAAGTTGGATGGTTCTCAATCGGTCACTTTTCAAGTTGTCCAGCTCCTGGACTCCAGCATCTCCTTTGTCCTGGAAGAAGAAGGGATACATGCATTCACATCATTCCTTCTTACTCTGGGGCAGACTACAGACCCAGGCTGACTGACAATAGGACTAGTGTTCTCTAGAAGCGCCCACCAGTACATGGTTCTAGCAAGCCCAGGAGCACTGATAATGTCCCAATGCCAAGGTAAGTGCACCTGTGGGCAGGATGGAGACCCTACCCCCAGCCTCGCTAAAGCCTCCTTTCTCCTTGTGGGACTGCAAGCTTAGGTGAGTACAGATAGTGGAGGGGATCCTGGGAGGAGAGTTCATGCCAGCTGTTGCCCCTGTGGCTATAAAATATAAAAGCTTATCTTTTTTAAGCTAGTAATCGCTATTTCTCCTAATTTTTAAAGCATTGGCAACTAATTCACATTAAAACAAAAACAATGTGGGCCAAAGTATGTCCACAAGTCATCTGACCAGATAGGGCTGCCAGTCTGGCACCACTATGCTGAGACAAGGACCTACCAAGCTCCAGTTAGTAAGGGACCAGAGCCAGGGTCCAGTTCCAGTTCAGTTCCTGGCCACTCAGGTGTGACCTCAATAGATACTCAGTTTTTCTGGCTATAAAACAAGAATACTACTACCTGTCCTGCATAGATCAGTATAATGCGAAAATCAATTTTTCAAAAACTTGCTAAACTAGAAAGCACTATACAAATTCAACCCAGTGCTGGTGGCTCACTCCTATAATTCTGCCACTCAGGAGGCTGAGATCGAAGGATCATACTTCGAAGCCAGCTATGGCAGAAAAGTCTGTGAGACTTATGCAATTAACCAGCTAAAAGCCAGAAATTAAGATGTATGGCTCAAGTGGTAAGTGCTCCAGCCTGAGTGAACAAAATAAGAGGGTGAGACCCTGAATGCAAGCCCTGGTGTCAACATACATGCGCACACGCATACATACACACACACACACACACACACACAAAAATCAAACATGACAAAAATGGGCTTCATTTTGGAAACCTTTCTTGGGCTTGGGCTTCTATGACATCCTGATGCTGTGCTAGGAACTGGAGACACAACGAGGAAGAATTCAGTCTTTGTGCTCAGAAGTCAAGTTCAGGGAGATGACCATAGGAGGGTGGCTGGCTCTGGAAACCTATGGTTGGTAATAGACTCATAGGAGGCGCAGCACTTCAGTGGAGAAGACAGCTGAGGACAGTGCTAGATGGAGCACTTCTGGATGAGGCAAGGTACTGTCACCACAGGCCATACATTATAGGCCAAAAAAAGTGGTGGATGTGAGGCTGGAGTGGTGGGCAAAAGTCTGCTTGGGGGTACTGCCTCAGCTACTAGCGGGTCTTAGTAAAAGCAGACACTATTTCCTGAGTGTCTGCTTGCTGAGCATGGTGCTAAGTACTTGGCATGCTTTTTGTCACTAGCCCTACCATCAAGAGGGAGGCTGTAGGCTCACATGCCATCCTGTGCTATTATACGTGTTTTTCTCACTCAATGTGAAAACACTAACAGTGATAACTTAACTGGCAGCAAGGTTTCTGAGTGGTGAATGGAACAGTGAACTGGAGAAGCTGCAGAAGCCAGGGCTAGCCCAGGGTTCACATAGCTTGCAGTGAAGAATAAGCAAACACAGAACAAGCAAGGCAGGAGCGGGAGCGGGATGTCAGTGTGCATTAGGGCTGGTCAGTGGTCTGTACCAGATGGGCTTCATCCCAAGCACAGGGAAGCCACGTCACACAACTTCAGAAGCAGCTGTGTCAAATAGTGCTGAATATTGGAGACTATCACCCTAAGGATGAGACTTGAAGATGTTCTATGTGTTCCCCGAGAACAGAGTCAAGGTCAAGAAATGAAGTTTGACTCAGAGTGAAGAGTGTGTTTCTCATGGCATGCAGGGACTGCCCAGGAGCAATCAGGCAATGTGCTGGAGGAGGGGGCAATTACCCTCCTGTTTGGGGAGGGGGAGGAGGGACAGGGTGCAGACAACACAGGTATCAGAGGTGGCTCTCCCTCCACACCCCTCCTACCCCTCAAGGGTCATGGCAGTTTGGTTCCTGTCTCAGGGAACCTCCCCCAGAAGCCCAGAGAAGTTCTGAGTCTCTGTCCAGGCCTGGATCCAGGAAGGCAAGTTATGCCCAATCTTCTCTGCACATAGCAGCCATGGTGGATGCTCACTGAGTCTAAGGCTTGGCTCTAAAGTGACCTGGATGTGCCAGCCTTCCCTAGTTTGACAGCCAGGTACCAGCTCTAAAGGATGAGCTTCTGGACTGCTCTCATTCTAAGGCCTCCCCAAAACATAACACCCTGGGGACTGTCTTCCAGTCCTGGCTGGGAGTTGGGGTGGGGGGAGGGAGCAGCAGTGCCTGGACATCTCTTTTCCACAGATGGCATGTGACACCATAAAAACACGTATGTGGCTTTAATATGCCTTTAATGGGGTGGTCTTTCCAATGCCCCCTTGGAAGGAACCTAATAGTCTGCACCTCAAAGAGGTTGCTGACATTGTTTACAGACTATCTCAGAGACTTGCGAGTGTCCTTCCTCTTCTCCCGGCTTAACTAACCCCATCACCATCACTCAGAACACTGTGGACTCTCCCTAGACCTCTCCTTATGCCTCACACTAACATGGTGATATTGCTGATGCAATCCCAAGAAGCCCCTCCGTCCTTCTCCTGTCAGACAATCCCAGGAACCAGCCACCCCCAAGCAGCCTCCACACCCTGCTCTTTGTAGCCACAACACCTTCCACCTGCTGGCTGTGGATGCTGGTGGTCTGACCCCTCTGGATCCATCAGCCCACAGGCCAAGGCCTGACTGCCTGGGCCATACCCCAGCCTGGCTCCCCATTTATCCTGCTGTTCAGGGCCAGGCTTTGGCCCTGCACTGTTGGTGTCTGGTGGACCTGGTCAACTATTGCTTGCTCTCATTACCCTGTTAGGCCTCACCTGTAAGGTTTTCTGCCCCTGAACAGTATTTCAGGAAAGTTCTGGAGTTTTTCCAATCATATGACTATTTGTTTAAGGATCTAGCCCAACTCAACCTACTAACAAAAAACTGCAACCGAACTCAGTTGGACAATCAAACTCCAAAATCTGGCTCCAAATGGAAGCCTAGGGGAGTGTGGAAAGCCAGGAAATGGTAGTGGAGGTTCTTTCTCCCCATTTCCTTTCTCCTTTCTTCTCTCCTACTTCTTCATCTCTGACCTTGTGAAGGTGGGCCAGCCCCTAGGACAGAATCCAATATGCTGAAGCAGCCTGTGTGCTGTGACCTTGGGCTGTCCAAAGCAGAAGAGCTGGCTCTGCCCACTTGAATGTACCTGAGTGTACGCAGAGGCCCATACCTTGGGAGCTCCAATCCACATATGCCTCCTGTAGTTAGAGACAACCTCCTAGCCATCTCACCTTACAATGAGTCTAGCCAGTCCTCCCTGATGTCCACACAGGGCCAGGCAGCTGTGCCCTGCTGTCCCTACACAGCTCTGCTCACTGACCACCCACTCCAGCCTTATTCCTGGACCTTTAGATTTCTTTTGGTAAACACCAGTGCAATATTCTGTGGGCACCAGCTCTCCAAGCAGTCCCCCAGGCCCATGCTTCCCACCTGGGACAGGAGGGGAACAGCAAAGCACACTGGCAGCTCTTTCTAGCCTCTGGACCTTCCACATTGTTGAGGCAGGGGCTCATCCTCACAGAAGAGGCTTGTCTACTCGCCCACGGTGTTGTATCAGGTGGTCTTGAACTTCAGACAGGGTGAGGACATATGTCATATGTGAGAGTTTTTACTTTTTTCTTTCTTTTCTCGCTCACTAGGGTTTGAACTTAGGACCACACTTACTAGGCAGGCATGCCGAACTAGCCCTTTTGCTTTAGGTTTTTTTCATATAGGGTCTGTGTGTCTTCCCAGAGCTAGCCTCAGTCCTACATATACCTCCTACATAGCTGGGATTAAAGGGGCATTCTATCGTGTCCAGCGTGTTTTTTTTTCTTACTCATTGTCTTCTTTTACTCAGGGGGGCTTCAAATTGATTTTCCTATCACTATCTCCCAAGTAGTTGGGATTACAAGTATGAGCCACTGTGCCCAGCTGTCTGTGAGCATCTTGCCACACATATTAGAAACAGCAGAGAGAGGAGACACCAGGCACTATAACATTTTCACGATGAATGGAAGAAAGATCCAACAAAGGAGCTGAGGAGAACCAGAGGGTATGAAAACAAGAAGCAACACGTCACAAACAACAGTGACTGATCTGCTCCAAAGCTGTGGAGGGGGAGGGGAAGGGGGGAGAAATGTGAATGATGTGGCCCGAGTCAGTGCATTTGGTGAAATGGGGCTGTTGGCCATGCCTGGTGTCAGGGCCTGCAGGGCTTTTCTGGCCTGGTCCTGTCATGTGTGCCTCCTCTACCTGGATGCCGGGCTTTTGCCACCTTGAACCACTAGTGGTGCCTGGATATGTGACCTCCACCCATTACAGGCACTCCTGTTTGGTCTTCCAGATGGTGATTAGACATCACCTCCCACAGGGCTTTCCACGAGGATAAGGGTACAGATCTGGACCCCACATCTACTTCCCTCTAGCATTCTGCTCCAGCCACAATGGCATCCTGCTGTTTCTCCAACACGTGGGACATCAACACATCCTCATTACCTGCTCTTTCGCTTCTTTTGGGTGAGGCAGCACTAATTCATCTCTTTGGTGAAGTCCTTCCTTCTAGAAAGCTAAAAGCCCTTGAACATGTCCACACACACTCTACCTTCCTTTCCTGCTCTGCTTTTCTCTGTGGTTTTGATTATCCTACCCAGCAGCAGTTTACTTATTTGTCTTATTCTTTGTCTCTGTTCCTGCCTTGGATCTAAGTTCCCCCAAAGCAAAGACTTCTCCCAGCTTTGTTACAGGCTACAAACATTGTCAGCTCACTGTGTGTGCTGTGTAAATATTTGCTGAATGAACAAGCAGGTAAGAGTGGTAGAGGCGTAGTCTTAATCCAGGCAGTTGAAAAGAAAATAGGATGAATAGGTAGATGATGGACGTATGATAGTGATGAATAAATGATGGATAGATGAGTAGATCATAGATGGATGATAAATGGATGGGCAAATGATGAATGAATGATGGATGGATGGAAAAGCTATGAAGAACCAGTCAGACTTAGCAAGTAAAAAAAGGTATAAGCTATTTTAAGCAACAGATGAGCTAGAATGTAATTTTTTTCTACCAACTACAGAATAGTGAGTCTTGTGGAGGCCAATAGTGAAGAAGACAACCCTTCTCTTACCTTCATCAAGCAGCCAGCAAACACAAGGAAGCCTTTTGAATGCAGATGCTTGGCCAAGGAGAACCCAAATCCACTGTCACAGCCTGTGATCAGGACAGCTTTGCTGCCAGCCTATCAGAAAATGAGAGTCAATGTTAGGAATGCAGTGTCCTGTGGTAGCGGCTGTGCCTCCCAGACACTCTAGGCAACGGCATTAGTGTTTGATGACTAGGCTAGGCCTCACCCTCCCACCTGGCTCTTGTGTGGAGAAGTACCAAACACCAATGTGCACTGGAAGGAGCCCAGACTCAAGATAAGACCAGGTTCCAAGACAGGCTCTGCCACCAATTCACAACTCACTGTGTTGCCTGGGGAAATGACTTGTGCTTTGGGGACCATGATCTTTCATCATCGGAGATATATTTACTAAGTTTAGGATTTACTGCATATACGTGATTTGTACCCAGTTCCTACCAATTTACAAGAGATGTATGAGACCTAGGATCTCCAAGCCTTAGAATGCGTAGGATTATTACTCCATGTTACCAATGAGGCATGAAAGTTTCTTTAATGCCCAATGGAGTTAGTGACAGAGCTGCAGCTGAAACTGGGGCCAAGAGATCCCAGAGTCTAACTGCTGGTTACACCCAGCAGGCCTCCACTGATAGCTCCCTGGCTGGAGTGTAGCTTCTTTACTGAGGGAAGACTTTGGGAGAAAGTGGCTCTGTGGGGCTGGGAATGTGGCTTAGCAGTAGAGTGCTTGCCTAGCACGCACAAAATCCTGGGTTCAATTCCTGAGCACCACATAAACAGAAAAAGCTGAAAGTGGCACTGTGGCTCAAGTAGTAGAGTGCTAGCTTTGAGCAAAAAGCAGCTCAGGGACAGTGTTCAGGCCCTGAGTTCAAGCCCCAGGACTTGCAAAAGAAAGGAAGAAAGGAAGGGAGGGAGGGAAGGAAGGAAGAAGGGAAGGAAGGGGGGAGGGAGGGAAGTCAGAGTGTCCTGAGGGTAGCTCAGGAATGATTCCCAGAGGGAAAGGCCCTGACCATCCTGCTGGTTCCCATGTGGCTGGGCTTTCACTCACCGGGTTCACCTCACTAGCATAGGTCCGACGGCTGATCGGGGTAAAGGATGCTGAGCAAAGCAACAGTGCACGTCTGCAAGAGAACATGAAGCCATGAGCATGGGGATCTGATCCCTCCTTAAACCTTTTTCCCAGGACAAAAGCAGCTCAGAGCATCCTGGGCCACCACCACCTGGTCCAGTGTAGCAGCAATCACCAGAGCCAGGCTGGTATAGCTCAGAGAGAGGCCCTTTTCCACCAGGTGTTGGGTGGTGGACAAGATGCCAGCGTTTAGGTTGTTTTTCTTAGCCACTGTACAGGAAAAGACTTCCTTAGAATAAAGTCATTTCTGGAAACTACTTCTGCTGGGAGGCTCTGCCAAAACTTGACTGACCTGTCATCACTCTAGTATAAAGTTCCATGTTCTCGTTCCAAGGTGACATAGAGGGTAATGCTTCAGACTGATCCAAGTGTGGATTATCCTTTCAATGACACAGCTTTTGTTAAAGCCTTCTGCAAACTCAGCATCCTAACTTTTGACTGTCTTAATACATGAACCACCATGCCAGCTTAATTGTTGAGATGGTGTATTGCTAACTTTTTGCTTAGGCTGGCTTCAAACTTTGTTCCTCCTATCTCTACCTCACAAGTAGCTAGAATTACAGGTTTGTACTACCATGTCTGGCCTAATTAAACTTTTGAACTTTTGTGTTTTTTTTTTCTTTTGGTCCCGTCGTGGGGCTTGAACTCTGGGCCTGGGCACTGTCCCTCAGCTCTTCAGCTCAAGGCTAGTGCTCTACCACTTGAGCCATAGCACCACTTCCAGCTTTTTTCTTTTTGCTTATGTGGTGCTGAGGAATCGAACCCAGGGCCTCAGGCATGAAAGGCAAGCACTCTACCACTGAGCCACCTTTCCAGCCCCTAAACTTTTGAACTTTTAAACTGCACAGATTCATGTGCAGCTAAGAAATAGTACAGGGAAAAATCCAGACATGGTGGCCCAACTCAGTAATTTACTTACTTGGGAGAGAGAGCAGAGGATTATGGTTCAAGGCCATTAAAAAAAATCCACAAAACCATCTTCATCCAATTGCTGTATAAGTGGCAGGAGCCTATTATCCTAGCTACAAGGGAAGCACAATGGCTGGGCACAGTGGTGTGCACCTGTCATCCCCAGTAACTCAAGAAGCACATGGGAGGATTTCAGCCCAGGCTGGACTGGATATAAAGACCCTGTCATGAAAATACACAAGTGGTTAAGGTCCCACTTAGCAGGGACTTTAGTTTACAGGGACCCAAGTTCAATCCCTAGTATGATTTAAAAACAAATTACAATACACATATCGGGTACCTTTTACTCAACTTCCTGTAATAGCAATATCTTTCCAAACTTTACAACCATGCTATTAGCATGGTTATAGCTATACCCCTCCCTTTCCCTCCTTAAGCAGTAACCTGTTCTCCCATAATGTTGACATTTCAAGAATATTATAATGGAATCTTACAAAACGCAATCTTTAGGGTTTGGCTTTTTTCACTCAGCATACTTTTCTGGGGGTTCACCAAGACTTAAGTTTTTCCTCTCTGTTGCTAAGTGTGTGCCCTAACATGGGAATCGAATTATTTGCCTACTAGAGGACATCTCAGATGTTTACAGCTAGTATGAGTACAACTGCTATAAATAGTGCAAGCCAGGGTTTTGTGTAAACTCCTGACTTCTCCTGAATACCCATGGGCATTCAATGGTCACATGGTAGTCAGATGCTATTTCTTAAGCAACTGTCAAACTGTTGTAGCTCAGGTGACTGTGTACACTGTGTCTGTCCCCAGCAGCAATGAGGAAGTGATTGTTTCTCCATCTCTTGGCCAGCATCTTTGTTTTGAAACTATGTAATATTATCTCACTGTGGCTTTACTTTGCCTTTCTCTAATAGCTAATGATGTTGAACGTCTTTTCATGTGTTTTTGCTATCTGTCTTAGTTTGGACTACTAAAATGATATCACAGTATGAGTGGCTTATAAATAACAGACTGGCTTATAAACAGCAGAAATTTATTTCTTGCAGTCTGGAGATTGGGAAGACCAACATCAAGGAGGCCAGCAGACTGTGTCTGATAAAGACCAATCTCCAGAGAGCGAAGTCTTTTTATTGAACATCACATGGTGGTGGAGAAATGGGTGTCTCAGACCACTATGATAACGGCACTAATCACATTGGTCGGGGCTCCTCCATGACCCACTCATCTCCCAAAGGCCTCATCTCCTAATAGCAGCCTGGTGAGTTAGAGTGGCAACATGTGAACATAGGTGTCTGGGTAGGACCCATTTAAATGTCTCTTCACATGTTCTGTCCACACTTGAATGCAACGTGGATTCTTTCACTGTTAAAACTGGCAGGGGGCAGGAATCTATAGTAGTCCTAGATACTAATTGTTTGTTACATATGTGATATAAAACTCTTTTCTCCTAATCTGTAACTTGCTTTTCCATTCTCAAAACAGGGTCTACTTTGGGAAAAGTTTTATTTTTGTCAGATCCATTTTTCATGGGCTAAGCAAAAACAAAAACAAAAACAAAACAAAAAAAACCTCTTTGCCTAAACCTAGAACCTCAAGATTTTCTTCTATATATATTTTTTTCTAAAACTTTTATAGATTCTGTGTTTTAATATTTTAGCTCATGGTGTGTTCTGTATGAGATGTAAGACTTAGGTCAAAGGTGATGTTTGCCTGAGTATTTCTCATTGCCCAGCAGCATCTGGGGTGTTATCTTCTCTCCATTGAATTGCTTTATACTTTTGTCAAAAACCAGTTGGGCATGTTTGTGTGGGGCTAGATTTGCTCTTCTGTTTAACTGAATATGGATATCTATCTGATTTTTCTTTTTGAAAAAAAAAATCTTTATTCTAGTTCCTTGGTCTTTCCCTATAAATTTTAGAAGAATCTTACCTTTACAAAAAAATTTTCAGAAAGACAAAACTGCCAAATGAACCTAAAATGAGTGTGAGGGAAACCACATTCTCCAGTCTTCTTTCTGATCCAGCACATACCTCCATTTTCACTTTTTCCAGTGTTTCATGGTTTGCAGCAAAGATTCCTGACATATTTGGTTTTCTTTATACCTAAACATTTCTCTTTTCTCTCTCCTCTCCTCCCTTTCTCTAAATGGTACTGTTTTTAATTTTCATATTCACATGGTTTTTCAAAGTCTATAGGAATACTATTGATTTTTGGGTTCACTTGTATTCTCCAAACTTACTAAAAACTTACTCGCTAGTTCTAGAACTGTTTCATGGATTCTTGGGAACCTTCTGTGTAAGTAATCATATAATTTGCAAGTAAGAACAGTTTTATTCCTTTTCTTGCCTTGGGGCTCTGGCAGTAACTTCCTTACTCTATGACGTAAGTGAGGAGAGCAAGCACCTGCTCCATGGTTAGTGGGAATCCGGGATTCATATCTATATTCCCAGCTACTCAGAGAAGGCCAAAACCTGTAGGATCAAAGTTCAAAACCAACTAGGATAGAAAAGTCCTGAGTCTCCATTTCCACTTAACCAGTAAAACATTGAGCTGGAGTCATGGCTCAAGTGTTAAAACACCACCCAATAGCAAGCAAGTTGAGAGAGTATGAAACCAAGTTGAAGCTCCAGTACCAGCTAAAAATATTGAAAAGCTAATAAAAGCAAATAAGTAAAATTGGCAACTACTGTAGCCCTGGAGAAAACACAGGCTCATGATTTAAATGCTACTGAATTTGCTAATAACTTAAGGATTTTAAAGTATCTTTATTCATGAAGAACATGAACCTGTAGTCTTTTTTTTTTCTCCTACTATCTGAAAGACTTGCCTTTTCCCTTCTTGGCTCAATCTTTTTAAGTATCCAAATATGGAATATGAAGTATTGCCCCCCACCCTGTTTTCCCAGGTGCATACAGATACCAAGCAGGCTGTAAGTACAGACTGCCTGACGCCACCAGGGCAATCTATCTAAGCCTGGCTGTAAACACTCCATCACGGGCCCAACTGAAAAGCCCTTGACTTAGTGGATCTTCACTAACCTCTGCCTCCTTGCTGGACCCCATAAAACCCCATTCCTGAGCCCATCTCCTTACACAAACCTCCAAACCCGTGGGAAGGTCTGTATCCCTTGCTGGCAATAAATAGTCCTAGCCTGTTGAGATCGAGTCTGGCCTGTTCTATCCTTTCTCATCCACTTTCTAAACACTGTCATTATTGAGTTTCGTAAGTGAGATACTACTAGCTTTATAAATGAAGTGTTAGTGTTGAGTGGACCTGGGAGGCCCAGCTCCCTACCAGGCCTCTACCAACACCTTCCTAGCTGGGAGCAGTGTGTCTCATTTGTGATGGGATGGAACCTCCATGCAGCTATCCTCCCCACAAGGCGGATGACAGTCCTGGCTCTCTCTGACACTCCCCTGGTAGGGACTGAAGCCCTCAGCACAGCCTGGTGAGATGACATCTGGGCACCTCTTGACCTTTGCTGGTGTTGGTAGAGTGAGGCCACAGGTTTTTCTGTGATGAGTGGCCAGAATAGAGCAATCACTGTCTATCCATTTCCTATCTTGCTAAGCTAGCTGATCCCCTGACTAGAGGAGCAGACTTCTGTTGAAGCTCTTTGGGTCAAAGCTCTGGGGTTTCCAGCCTGTCAACTTCTTCAGTTCTAAGTCAGGATACATGAAGCTAAAAAGGAAACCTAGAAAAGTCATAATGGGTCCTGAGGGCTTCAAGTCCAATTCCCTTCTCTCTACCCTTAAAGAGTATTTTAATGCTGGTTTAATATAATATCCAGGAGCACTAGCTTACTCAGCCAGAGGAATAGAGAAACTTCTAGGCGTGGAAGTGCTGGTAGTAGTTAAGTATTAAACCAATAATCATGCATGAGGAAGTATGGGTAAATGAGGAGCTAGTCACAGAGGAAAGGAGATGGAAGATAGGCTTAAATTTTTGTGGATACTGTTTTCTGCCATTTGAATTTGGTACCACATGTATACTTCACCTATTCAAACTAGCAAGTAAAAAAAAATTAACATGTATTATTTTAGGGCTCAGGTGTAGCTCAGTAGTAGAACACTTACCTAGCATATGTGAGGCCCTAGGTTTGATATCCACCTCAAAAAAATCTGTTATCCAACATTCTTAAGAAAATTTTATTTCATTGGCCAGAAACAAAGAACCACTAGGAAGAAAAAGACAAAGTAACACTCTGTCCTTTTGAGTTGCCAAAGTCTGTTATTGTGCATGGATAGCACATGGAAGAGTGTGGCCTGGTCCAAGAAAAGTTAGTTGAAATAAATTTACCCGAAGAGAACCATTTTGTTTTCTGGTGACCTCCAGCATTACCCAAAAGGCAACTAGATGTGGTGATACACACCAGTGATCCTAGCTACTTTAGCCAAAGGTACAAAGGTCATCAGTTTAAAGCCAGCCAGGTGGAAGTAGGACTGTCTCAAAAATAAAATAAAAAAAGCAGGGTGCTGGTGGTTCACACCTGTAATCCTAGCTACTCAAGAGGCTGAGATCTGAGGATCACGGTTCAAAGCCAGCCCAAGCAGGAAACTCTGTGAGACTCTTACCTTCAACAAACCACCAGAAAACCAGAAGTGGCACTGTAGCTCAAGTAGTAGAGTACTAGCCTTGAGCTGAAGAGCTGAGGGACAGAGTTCAATCCCCACAACCAGCCAAAAACAAAAACAAACAAAAAAGCAAAAGGGTTAAAGGTCTATAGTAAGTGGTAGAGTCCTTGCTTAGCACACCTTCAACCCTTAGACTGAATCTTGGATTTAATCCCCAGTATCACAAAAAAAAAAAATCAAACCCCATAGAACTATGTCCCTCGTGGAACTAGATCATTTGTGCTTGTCTTCTTATGGGTTAGTCCCTTAGTACTATGAAAAAAATCACAACAATAAGCTTATTTCAGACTGACTTGCTGCCAGATTGTCTCTAACCCACCTCCCCACATGGACTATATCCAGTCTGGAACGCGATGGCTTCTGGGTGACTTATACTAGCCTTTACTAC
Organism: Dipodomys merriami; assembly: GCF_024711535.1. Taxonomy (NCBI): domain Eukaryota; kingdom Metazoa; phylum Chordata; class Mammalia; order Rodentia; family Heteromyidae; genus Dipodomys; species Dipodomys merriami. The sequence goes on along the minus strand of NW_027203381.1, from coordinate 68,260,077 downwards.
TTGTACTCAGTGGCATATTTCTTTTTTTTTTGCTGGTCGTGGGGCCTGAACTCTGGGCCTGGGAGCTGTCCCTCAGCTCTTCAGCTCAAGGCAAGTACTCTACCACTTGAGCCACAGCGCCAGTGGCATATTTCTATGTCTCCAGAGACCACAAAGCTCACGTTCTCTCCACCCAACCCTGAAAGGCAGAACTCACAAGATGGATGAGTTGGGACTCGGACAGTACTGGACAACTCCAGCTGGCATGAGGGTGTCCTCCTGGGTACCGCCTGGCTTCTCAGCCTTCCCCTCTCAGTCACTGCTGGCAGTGCCTCATCCACTCTAGTCTCACACTCCTGTTGGAACCCTGAAGTCCTGTCTGTGGCTTGGGACCGTTCCTCAATTAGAGACGTTTGGCCTGGGAAGGCCTCATTGCCTTAGCTCTCTCATCTTTAGTTAACAAGCACCTAGGATGTTAGTTAAAATGCAAACTCTTATTTAACTTTAAATACTAAAATAGTAAAGTAAAAATAAGGTCAAGTGGTACACATCTATAATCCCAGCATTTCAGAGACAGAGGCAGGAGGATTGTGAGTTCGAAGTCAACCTTCACCTAACACAAGAAGAGCTAGCTCTGTTTTAAGGGGGGTGGGGGGAAGGACCCAACTCCCAGGTCCCTCTCACTGATATTCTGATTCAGGGAAGGGATGGCCTGGGGAATCAACATGGTTAATTCACCTCAGATGACTCAGTACCAAAGGTCTTGGGAACCCAGGGAGATTTTGGGGGCCCCAGGTTATTTAGGAGAATCATGGGAATGTGATTATGATTGTGTGGTTATACTGTTAAAAAACAGTTCTTACCATTCAGAAACAGACACTGAAGTATTTGCAAATGAAATACCATGTTCAAAACTTACACGAGCGGCTGGGAAGGTGGCTCAGTGGTAGAGTGCTTGCCTTGCATGCATGAGGCCCTGGGTTTGATTCCTCAGCACCACATAAGCAGGGAAAAAAAGCTGGAAGTGGCGCTGTGGCTCAAGTGGTAGAGTGCTAGCCTTGAGCTGAAGAGCTGAGGGACAGCGCCCAGGCCCAGAGTTCAGGCCCCACAACCGGACCAAAAAAAAAACCAAAAACAAAAACTTACACGAGTGAAAAACAGTCCAAGAGAGGCGAGGGAAGAAAAATCATAGCAACATAGATATAACAAGACTGGCCACAAGCTGATTGTTATGCAAGCCCAGGTGGTTGATGTGCCAGGGATCACAAGTATGTTTGAGAATTTCTATAAGATACCTCTTAAAAAATTACAGATACGTTTTAAAAATGATTCCCATGCTTGGTTTCATCCCTGAACAATTAAATCAGAATCCCCAGGGTGAGGCACAGAAGTTTTCTTTTTCCCACACTGCTCTAAGTAATTCTAACCTGCAATGAGAGGTGAAAACTACTGTCTTAAGGGGAGAATACAAGCTTTTCCCCTAGAAATTTCTTCTTTGGGTGTCTCTAATCTCTCTGCACACAAATCAGCTATAAGCCACAGATCAAGTCAGCTGTGGTGACAGTTTGCTTGCCAGTTACCATGCTACTGTCTTGCCTCACTAACCTGTAATTTTGTCACCATGTTTCCTGTTTTTCCAGACTATTGCCTACCTAATGGTCATGTTACCTCTCCTGACCAATGAGGTGCAAGCAGAAGTGGCTGCTGGGAGTTTCCTATCACAGGGACTAGAATATGAGGTTCTTTGCAACTGAGACTCAAACAAAAAAATTAGGTCGAAGTTTTTTCCCAGCACTAAGCCCTTCTGTTTGAGTATCAGCACAGTGATCCTCTGTGCCAGCCTCCTTCCACACCAGGCTTTCTCTCCCAGATTCTGCTGATGACTTCATTCTGAGGACACTGAATGCATTCTTACTCAGTTCTGCCCAAACCCCCTCCCCCATCCCCCAGCCTCATTCAGGCTACTCTGCAGTCCATCTGAATGATCTTCAACATCCTGGAGACAGATTTTTCTCTCACCTGAAATAAGCCAAGAGTCTAATTAGTGCTTTATTTCACTTTGAGGGAAAAACTTTTTTCTTTTTTCTTAGTCCTGGGGCTTGAACTCTAGACCTGATCATATTCTCTGAGCTTCTATGTTCAAGGCTAGCAATCTATCACTTGAACCACAGCTCCACTTCTGTGGTTAATTAAAAATAAGTTTCACTGGGTGTCGGTGGCTCATACCTGTAATCCTAGCTATTCAGAAGGCTGAGATCTAAGGATTATGGTTCAAAGCCAGCCCAGGCAGGAAAGGCCGTGCAATAAATTACTCAGAAAAAGCTGGATGTGGCAGTGTGGCTTAAGTAGTAGAGTGCTACACTTGAGCAAAAGAAGCTCAGAGACCATGCCCTGCACAGAGTTCAAGCCCTAGGACTGGCAAAAAAAAAAAGTCTCATGGACTTTCCTGCCTGGGCTGGCTTCAAACCAAGATTCTCAGATCTCACCTCCTGAGTAGCTAGGACTTTGGCATGAGCCACTGGTGCTAGGCCAAAACTTTTGGAAAAGTATTTTAACTGCCTTTGGATTATTTTTTCCTCTTTAAAAACAATTACCAGAAATTCCTAAAAGCCACTTTTGAACCATGTTTTTCCATGTTTATAAACCAGTTGCTAAGAACCAAAAGAAGCACGTATGTATACAAAGCAAGAAGTCACATGGTAACTCCATGTGCAGCAAACAGAGCAAAACCAGAGCCAGCAGACCTATGCAAAGCATGGCATGGTTCTTGACAAACTCCAAAGCAACCTTCCTGCTTAGGCTTATAGACACAGAATCCTGTGATGAGTCTTAAGGGTTTAAACAACAACAACAACAAAAAGATAACTAAAAGTGGACTCAAAACAAGCAAGCAAACAAACAAACCTTTCAACCTTTCCTAAGCCTTTCAACAGCTAGGTCTGACCCTGTAGTGGCCCCTTCCTACATGAAGGGTCCTTTTCAATTCCTGTCACATGGAGACCATGGGGCACTGAAATTCTGTCTCCAAGTTGAGCCTGCTCTGTGCAAAGCTGTTTGAGCAAGTACTGTGAAAAGTCTAAATGCACAGTCTCCTAAAGGTATTGGCTGACTCAATGCACAGTTTTCTAAAGGTACTGGCTGATATAGAAAATATCAGCTTCCGCCAGGCACTGGTGGCTCACACCTGTAATCCTAGCTACTCAGGAGGCTGAGAGCTGAGGATCACGGTTCAAAGCCAGCCTGGGCAGGAAAGTCTGTGAAACTCTTACCTCCAATAAACCACCAGAAAACCAGAAGTGGCGCTGTGGCTCAAGTGATAGAGCACTAGCCTTGAGCTGAAGAGCTGAGGGACAGCGCCCAGGCCCAGAGTTAATGAACGATGACAAAAAAAAAGAAAAAGAAAAAAGAAAATATCAGCTTTCTAGTTGTTGGGACTCTGAATTTGTCAACATTCAGTTTCACTCTCCTCAAATGGAACAGGAAAGAAAAGGTCTATATCAGATTTTCCTTGCTTAAGCTCCAAAAGAGAAAATTCTTGGGAAGCTAAGGCAGAAAGATCACTTGAGCCAGTAGTTCCAAACCAGCAAAAATCCAAAAAGGAAGAAAGGGAGTTGGGAAGAAATAAAAGAAATAAAAGGAGGGAGGAGGAATACAGGGAGGGAAGAAGGATAGAAGGGGAAGAGGGAGGGCTGGGAAGGTGGCTCAGTGGTAGATTGCTTGCCTTGCATGCATGAGGTCCTGGGTTCGATTCCTCAGTACCACATAAGCCAAAAAAGCCAGAAGTGGCGCTGTGGCTCAAGTGGTAGAGTGCTAGCCTTGAGCTGAAGAGCTGAGGGACAGCGCCCAGGCCCAGAGTTCAGGCCCCATGACCAACAAAATAAATAAATGAAAAAGAAAGGGAAGGAGGGAGGAAGAGAAAGGAAAATAACCCTACCTATTTAATGCTTCTACTACATAACATTAACAATCTCAGTTGAAGTCTCAGGGCATTCTGATTACCTGGTTTAATGTATAAAATGTAAAAAGATCAAAGAAATGGACCACATCAATCATGTGCCTCTGGATGGATGGGATGGGATGGGGAAGTCACACCTTACTTCTGAGTATTTCTTACCAAACATGCACACCTGGATATTTTGGGGGGCTGGGGTGCAGTACAAGGATTTAACTCAGGGCTGTGCACTTGCTAAGCAGGAGTTCTACCACTGGAGCCATGACTCTGGTTCTAAACTTGTATCTAAACACAAGGAAATAACACATAAACTCCATAAACTCTAAGATACATTCCTTAGAATAAATGACTGGCAGGCTGAAAGATTGAACAAAAAAAGACTAAAGAAATGTTGCTGCTGGGAAGAGATATTCCAATCCAATGCACTGTAGGATTGTGAATGGTAGAACAGTTAGTGAAATTACTAGGTCTGTATTTGCATTGGTTAACAGTATTGTACTGATGGTAATTTCCTAATGGGATCACTAAGCTATGATTTTGTACACTGAAAACTAGGTGGAGGGATCCCATCATTCTACTGTGACAATTTCAGTATAACTCTAAAGCTATTTCAAAACTTTAAAAAAGGATTTTAAAGCCATGAAAGCTATTCTTTGCCCCATGAGCCCTGGGAAAGTGTGTCTTCTGATGACAACTCTGGGAGCTGGTGGGAGTTGAAGCATCTTTGATGGTCAGGACCAGGTGGGGAAAGCATGACTCAAGCCACGCCCATCCAGCTGCTTACCTCATTCCATTTTCTCTACCACAGATACTTGTGGCTTTTCCTGGGAGTTGTGACAGGGGTCTGGAGAGGCAGGCAGCCAACATCATGGTCTACTTCCTGCTGGTGATTCTAAAACACAAATGTTCACTGGTATTATTACCTGTGGCATTGAGGGGTTTAGTCAAGAGTAGTCACTTTTCTTCCAGGTTGTTAAAGTCAAATGGCTGAATCTACCAGACCCAGTGCTGGTCCTAGTACCAGTTAGACCCCTCCTGCACCTCTCCACCAACTACAACCTTCTTTAATAGGAAGTCAGGAGCCAGGGATTTGGAAACCTAGGTTCTGGCTGTGGCCGTGCCACGAACTCACTGACTCACTGTGCAATCCTGGATCAGACCAGTAATCTTCAAACCAGCCTGGCAGAAACCACCACCCTAAAGGGACTATGACTCAGTACGTCCGTTCTCTTGTCAGGATCCTCATACCTAGCAAAACATTATCATAGTGACCTGGGCATGGGCTCTCACTCCTGTTGTGTCCATAGGCCTCTCTCTATACACAGTATTGGCAGCCCTACACACCATTAGCTCTGTGTGCCCCAACCCTGTCCTGCTGTGCTTAACAGTGACACCTGCTGGCCAAAGACTAAGGAAGCTGTTGTTCTTTTCCTGAACAAGGTGCTTACAGCCTCTTTGCACACTGTAAATACTGTAGTTAGACGGATTTTGACAGTATTAAGACCTTGCCTGGAAGGTACTCTTCCCCAGCCCAAACCTAACTGATAACCAGAATCTGGTCAATAGGTCTGTGTGCTAGTCTATTTTCTATGTGTTTTGTTTTGTTGTGTTGTGCATGTGTGCTCATGCTAGGGCTTGAACTCAGGGCCTTATGATTGCTCTACCCACCTGTTCATGGATAGTGCTCTGTTAAGTGATGCCTCCAGTCTGACATAGCTCATTATTTACAGATGAAATCTCAGACTATCCTGAAAGTCTCAGCCTCCTGAGTAGCTAATATTACAGACAGGAGCCACAGGTCTCTGTTTTTTTGTTTCACTGAAAGATTTATGACTGGGCAACTTCCAAAAAGAAAAGAGGCTTATTTTGGCTCACCATTCAGGTTCAGAATTGTCTTCTTTCTATATATAGTACCTATCTTACCCTCCAAAATTATTTTATTTTCCTTACTAGACATAATTTTATGAGGCTAGAGGTCTTGCTCATCTTACTTACCACTGAATTCTCAGTACCCAGAATAATCTTGCTACAAAGCGGGTATCCAGAGAGCCTCTGGAATATAGATGATGAGCTGGGTGAGCTTCTCTAGGGGACTATGGGGATGGGAAATCAACCTGTGGCTCAAACAGAAGCACCTACTAACAGCAGCAGAACAATCCCAGATGGGCCCTCTATGGAAGGCTAGGACCTACGCTAGACCTGATTCTTTTTACCCATTGTTATATACTGAATAGTTGGCTAAGAACACACTTCTCTACTTTCTCCCTCCAGGACTGAAGTCCACCCACTGAGACTTTCAAATGCAGCTGTCCGTACAAAAAAAAAAAAGTCCTTTTCATCCCTTAGCTCAATGCCTATGGCAGAAAATGCTTCAACATAAGAGACATGGCTCACGCCTGTAATCCTAGCTACTCAAGAGTCTGAGATCTGAGGATCAAGTTCAAAGCCACTTTGGGTAGGAAAGTCCGAGAGACTCTTATCTCCAATAAACCACCAGAAAAACCAGAAGTGGTTCTGTGGCTCAAGTGGTACAGCACTCACCTAGAGCTGAAGAGTGCAGGGACAGCGCTCAGGCCCAGAGTTCAAGCCCCACAAATGAGAGAGCGAGAGAGAGAAAGATTACTAGAGCTGTCAAAATTGCCAGAATTACAACCCCCAGATCAAGCAGGCATTGCACTCCTAGAAGAATGGTGCTTGCCTACCAAAATCAAGACCAACCACTAAACCTCCAGCCTACGTTCCTAGTCTGTTCTGGCCACCACAGTGAATTCTCATAGTTTTAAATGATCATCTCCAGACCAGCCATATCCCCAAACACTAGATATACAAGTGTCCCTTTGAAAAATTAATAGGTATATTGAATTTAACTTGTCCAAATTGAGACTTTGCTAGTTCCACATCTACATCTTCCTTCTTCCACTTTCCACAGCCCAAGTGCTAGCAAACTCTACTGACTCCACAATATATCTAGGATCCTCTGCTACCACTGTATTCTAAGTCTCACCCCTTTTTGTCCAGATTATTGCAATAGCCTCCAACTAGGCTCCTTGCTTCTATCAGTATCTCTGTGCAGGCTGCTCACCAGTCTGTGTGACTCCCGCACCAAATACATGCAGAATAAACAAAGATTTCCCACAAGGTCCTATGCAATCTAGTGCCTTATACCCTTCTCCCTCACTGAACCTCTGTCACAGTGGCCTTCTTGCTGTCCTTGGAATATTCCAGGCCAGCTCCTGCTTCAGAGTGTCTGTCCTGTCCCCTCTCCCTGGCACACTCTTCACCCATTATCTTCAGGGTTCATTTTCTCACCTCAGTCTTTTATTTAGAGGTTTGTTCTCACCTCCAGGTCATCCCATCAGTCCACCCCCTCCTGGAGATTTTTCTTTCCACCCTACTTCCTTGTTTCTACTTTGTCTTCTTCCTTGGCACTTACCATTATAACATTCTATACATTACCACATTAGACTTATTTATCTTATTTGCTTTCAGTCCCACTAGAAGTCAAGCTCTTAGGCTGGGAATGTGGCTTAGTGGTAGAGTGCTTGCCTAGCATGCATTAAGCCCTGGGTTCAATTCCTCAGTACCACATAAACAGAAAAAGCCAGAAGTGGCACTGTGTCTGAAGTGGTAGAGTGCTACCCTTGAGCAAAAAAAACATAGCTCAGGGACAGTACCCAGGTCCTGAGTTCAAGCCCCAGGACTGGCCAAAAAAAAAAAAAAGCTCTGTAAGAAAGGGGATTTTTTGTCAATTTTGTTCATCCCAACATCTAGAACAAGGCCTTGTATACCATAGGCATGTAATATTTAAATTAAGAGAGTTTTAAGCAGAGTAGTACCATAATCAGACTTACCCTTTAATAAATCTCATGGGAAATAATACATGGAGTATGGACAAAAGTGGGCGACAGATCAGAAGCTGTGGCAGGGACACAGTGTACAGCCACACAGAGTGGACACCACACAACTTCAGTGAAATATGAAAAGTTACTGTGCGATGATGGACAGAGAGGCTGCTTGCCATCTATGGAGATAAATGGAACTGGTCAGAGTCTGATTTTATTTTAAATGTAAAGCTTATATTGCTTACAGACAGATCGAATGAGGCATGTGAAAGAAGAGTCAAAGGTGTCTCTTTAACAGTTTGGAACTACAATAAAACACAACATGAGTATAATGGATGGATTTCAGAGCTTTTCATTCATATATGCTTAATATATTTCAAAAGCTGGCCTTCCTAGCCTCACTTCATCTCCTCTCCCTCTCTCTCCCTCCCCCTCTCTTTCTCTCTCTCCTTTCACACATTCTCCTTCTTCTCCCTACATGACCCAGGATGGCCTCCAAGTCCCCATCCTCCTGCCTCCAGCTCCCAAGTGCCTGCATTCCAGGTGTGTCCCCAATTCCACAAGTCCTGTGCCTCCTGACTCCCATGCCTTACGCATCCTCTTCCAAATCACCTTTCTGCTTCTAAGATCTAAGGGGGCACAAATACCCCTCGTTCAAGCTTTTTCATAATTTAAAAAGAAATCGACTTTCACCCCAAAGAGCCTCCTTTTGCGCACTCGCCCAGTCGGGGTATGCCAGTGGGGATATTTCTGGTAATTATACACCCAAGCTCCACCAATGCCCCCCCCCATTCCTCCACACCAGCGGGCAGACCCGCGTGGAGACGCACCGCCTGCACCGCCTTCTGCGTCTAGGGAACACGTGCTGAGAGGGCGCTAGAGCCGCGCTCACTTCCCAGCCCTGCTTGCTCGCGTGCGTGTCTGTGCACGCCGGGCCTCGCTGGGTACAACGCAAGGCGGTGCGCGCCGCAGGCCCTGGCACTAGCGGGTGGGCCGGGAAATCCGCACCTCAAAGCGGGAACCGCGGGGGGCGGCCAGACGGTGACTCCACACCGGCTGACTAGAGGCAGGCTTTGGCTGACTGGCTGGAAAAACTCGCGCTGCGTCTAACGCCGGCACCCTCCTCCCCCCCCCCCCCCCCCCGCGTCAGCGGCCGCGCGCTGCAAGCCGCGAGGACAGCGAGGGGCTCCATCCGGGTGCTAGGACTCAGGCGCTCTCGGCGCGCCCCGGCACGCAAAGCATACTGAGGGGTCGGGTGGGGGGCGGGGTAGACGTCCAAGATGCGCAGGCGCCACTCCGTTCCACGCCGCGCCCGTGGGCCGCGCAGCCAATGGCTGCGCCGCGGTCCCCTCCAGCGGGCGGGAGGGCGGGCGCCGAGGGGGGCTCGGCCACGGCTGCGCTCCCATTGGCGGAGGCGGCACCACCCTGACAAAGCCCCACTGTCCTCACCGCCGTGGCGGCCGGCCGGGCCGAGCCCGGGCCCACCACCAGCCCCGAATCCCCTCGCTGACTCCCGAGTCAACACCCGGCCAGATCCTCTTCCTCCTTCTCTTCCTCCTCCTCCGGCAGGCCAGCCTGGCTCGTGTTCCAGCGGCTGGACTCGCGGCCTGACCGCTGTCCAGCATCCCTTCCCGAGCGCAGCCTGCGGAGAGGAGGCATTTCCCCGCCCCGGGAACACAGCATCGCCGAGAACGCGCGGGGAGGAGGAGGAGGCTGAGGGACGGGATCCGGGAGACTGGTTGGGAAGGTAGCAGTGCCCGGGGCGGGAGACGGGACGACAGGCCTACTGGTTTCCAGCTCTGCTTGGCCAGGGACGACGAGGTGACCTTGGGCCGGTCCTCTCCCTTGTGGGGACCACGGTTCCCTTTGGTCAAATCGAGTCACCCAGGAACGGGGAGCCCGGGGATTACACCCGGGAGTCGCCCGGTCGGGAGCTCAACCTGTGGCCTCACGGAGAGCACTATTTTCAGAAGACTGATACCACCCCCCACCCTGACCTTGCTCCCACAGGTGCGAACGGAGGAGCGGGGACGAGAGAAAACCAACCACCCGGGGCCGAGCCAGCTCAGCCTAAAATGATCCATCTTTCGGCTCCGGCTCTGCCGCGGCCCCAGGGCTGCGGGACCCCATGCCCCTTCCCCACCCAAATCCCGGAAACCGGGCTCCGTGGCCGCCCAGAGCCCAACCTAACGGAGGCCAGGGCGTTGGCGCATCCCACCCGAGCTCAGAGAAGCTGACCCTCCGCTTACCCCACACCGGATGGGCAGGGGGCTCCGCGGCGGAGGGTGGCGGGGGGACTCGGCTGGCGCGAAGCTCCTACCCTGGCACTGCGCAGGCCTGGCGTGGGGGCGATGCTGGCAGCTTCCTTCTCGAATCCCCTCTACGACCCCTAAACCCGCGTCCTCCAGCGTCTGGCACCCGGATGCACCCACACTCTACGGTGTGCGCGCTCGAGCTGCGCCGGGCGGGGCCCGACGGCCGGCGGCGTGGAGGCGGAGTGAGCTCCCGGGCCGCCCCCTTCTGCCTTCGGCCCCCAGCCTGGCGCTGGTCCCACCGAGGGCTCCCCCAAAACGCTCCCCGGAGGTTAACCTACGCAGGACCACGTGTCTGCGTCCAAGCCGGGAGCGGATTTCTGCCACCTCTCTCGGGTAGGGCCGAGTGCCCGGCAGGTTCCCGCGCCCCGGGACGCCCTGGGGCTGCGGAAGGGAGCAGGTGCGGCTCCAGGAAGTGGGGCTCCCAGGTCTTTTTCATTTGCTGTCTTTAGAGCTCCTTAAGGTTGGCTGGTTGGTTGACGGATGTTTAAATTTCTTCTGATCAGATGAATTTTATTTATTAAAGATTTGCTCCTAAGAGTCTTTTTTTTTCTTTTTCTTTTTTAAAAGTCATAATCAGCACGGAGCCTGATGGTGGCTCACGCCTGTAATCCTAACTACTCAAGAGGCTGGGGTTTTAGATCGTGACTTAAAGGCTACCCAGACAGTAAAGTCCACAAGACTCTTACCTCCAGTTAATCACCAAAAACAAACCAGAAAGGGAGCTATGGTTCAAGTGGTAAAGCACTAGCTTTGGGGGGGGGGTAAATGAGGGGGGGAGCGCCCAGATCCTGAGCTCAAGCCTCATTTAAGCACCCCTCCTCAAAAAAAAAAAAAAAAAGCCAGAATAGTGGAACTTCCCAAGGTATTTCCAACATAAGTCTGTGCACAAGCGGCCTTTCATCAAGTTCCCCTCTCATCTCACTACTCCAAGCCACCGGTTTCCTGGATGAGAAAACTGCTGAGCAGAGTAGAGCAGTTTTCAGGGCCAATTCCTGGCAGAGGTGTGTTTAGGTAAATTGCGAAAGGTAGGAATGGAGAAAAGAGATTAAGTAGATTCAAATGCAAAGAAGTGGGCAGGGGGTATTAAACCTGTTGCTTCTTAAGGGTTGAGGCTTTCTTCTTAATGCCCAACTCCTCTAGCAACTTTGAAGACCAGGGATTATGAAAGGAGTTTGCACTCTGTTCTCTGTACTCTTTTTACAGTCTCAACCTAGAATAGGCAGTTCAGAGCACTCACTCTGCCTCTACATTATGCTACATTAATAATGATAACTACTGAGTCATTTTGAGAATTATATATGGCTAGAAAAGCACGTAGAGGAAGAATTGATCTTTCCACATAGAAAAAAAAAACCAAGTAGATCCTCTTTGGACTGAGAATTTAGTGGAGATATAGTTCTATTTATTGAAGACAAAGGGCAAATGACTTCATTGAGGTTCTAGCAAACACTCTCAGTGGCCAGGTTCACATCCCAGTTTTGCTATGTAACCAACCACATTAAAGTGTAACCCAAAGCACCTTGTTTCAGCTGAACCCCCTGCTGAGAATTTCTCTGCCACTGCCCCCTGAGTTCCATGCAGCAACACACTGAGTAAACTCTGGGATTCGGGACTAAAACCTAGAAGCACAAGGGAGCCAACGCCTCTAGGAATGACTTCTGATCAATAGCAGTCCCAAGTGGTGGTAGACAAACAGACTAGTCTTCCATTCTTCTGACCAGCATTCTAAGATGGTTCTCTGTGCACGTCCTAAAGGGAAGGTGCCAGGGGGCCTGTGGTAGTATCCAGTACCCTTGGATTGCCTCTCTTGTTCCCTCCTCCATTGGACTCCTTCCAGTTCTCCAATCCTATTCCTTGGATTTATTATGCAGCTTTTAAATGACTGGCTGTGAGTGACATTTTCACCATGCTCAGAACTTGAGTGTAATCCCCCTTCCCAAAAGAATATTCTGTCCAACCTTCTCAGACCATATAAACTATGGAATTCCAAATCATATAAACCCCAAGATTTTCACACATCCTTGGGGAGATCAAGCCACACAGTGCTGTTCTCTCTGCCTTGGTGGGACTGACCCAAATGTCACCCACCAGACCACCCTTACTGCCCTTTAGTGGCAGGGCTTATGCAGGTCTTCAGGGATCTCTGAAGTGTGGGTCAAGCCATCTCTCCCGAGAACCTCTTACAGGGAAGTACAACTCAAACCAACTAAACTTTACATCCACACACCCTACTTCAATGCGAAGCAAACAGACTTTGATAATTAGGTTCTAAATAAAACTGGAACTCACTAAGTGGTTAATGTACATTGTCTATCAAATGTATTCCCAGTGAGATTTGTTCTCATTTTTGCTCTGCTTTTAGATATTATACAAAAGAAAACATCTCCTTCAATAATAAATCCAGTGATTCATGAAAACACTTTTGTCTTGATCTTATTTTAACCATATGAAACAGATTAATTCCCAGAATAAGCGGCCTGTATACAAGTCCTGGATCCCATAGCCAGGAGAAATGGCTGGCTGAAGAATAGGGACAAGTGGAATCCTACAAAGGGGTTCTCAGCCCCACCTCCGATTGCTTTTCTCCCCTAGATTCTAGATTCTCCCCTAGTTCTGGAGAACTCAGGGCCTGGGCACTGTCCCTGAGTTTTTCTGCTCAAGGCTAGCACTCTACTACTTGAGTCTTGCTATGCAGCCTAGGATGGCCTCCAACTCACTACCTTCCTGCCTCAACTTCCCAAGTACTGAGATTCTAAGTACCACCATAGAATATAAACTTGAAATGACAAATATTATAAAACATGCTTCTCCATGCTTAAATCTGTTTCCTATTTCTCAAGGAAATATTAATATATTACAATAATGTTTCTATTTAAAAATAAGATATGAAAGCATATGCTTATTCCATTCCCTCCTCAACAAATACGTATTATTTTTATTTCTGCTTATTTATTTTCACTTTTATTCTTGTTGGTCATGGGGCTTGAACTCTGGGCCTGGGTGCTATCCCTCGGCTCTTCAGCTCAAAGCAAGTGCTCTACCACTTGAGCCACAGTGCCACTTCTGGTTTTCTGGTGGTTTATTGGAGATCAGAGTCTCAGGGACTTTCCTGCCTGGGATGGCTTTGAACCGTGATCCTCAGATCTTAGCCTCCTTAGTAGCTAGGATTACAGGAATGAGCCACTGGCACCCAGCATTTCTGTTTATTATTAACAGGGACATAATCTAACATTTTTTTCAAAAATAAAATAAATCAAGTCACAAAACCACTGCCTCTCTGTTTGGGATTACCTGGAGTTTGTTCCAAAGGCCTGTTTCACTCCCCTACTCTGAGTTCCGTCCTCTCCTCTAGGCCTCATCCAAGGCCCAAGGCATTTCCTTCTCTGCCAGCTCTCAGATCAGCCTCTTACCTTGAGGGTGCAGCACACTCTTACAACACTGTTGGCACCCAGGATCCTCTTCAAGAATGTGACTGGCCAGATGCGCTGGAATCCTTTTAATCCTTAATCAGTTAACAGACACCACGCCAGGCTCATGCAGATTCTTCCAGCACTGGAAGGGAAGTTCACACACACATGTGGTAAGTAAAGCCACCTAATAATAAAACACAATACTAGGAGTTCTGGACATTTGTTTATGTGTCTGTCATCGAACAGGCAAAGTTCAGCTTTGTTCTTGTTTATTTTAAGCTTAAACTATCTGTGAGTTTTTACCCTTAGTTTGTCAAAGGGTCAAGGGTAGATGGCTGCTGCTTAGAGACACAAATCAAAGTAAATAAAATGATGCCAAAGGACAGCTCCAGCTCATTCCATCCTTGCTTGCCCTGCCAGGCGTAAGACAGGCATCAATCAGCAAAGGAAATGGCCTGAAAAGACTGAGAAATATCTAGAGTGCTCTGAGCTTGACTCAAAACCAGGACCCCAGAAAGACTTCAAAATTTCTTTGTACTGGGTCTCTTACAAGGGGTGGGGCTTGGGCCAAAACTATACATTTTTTAAAAATTTTTTTTATTGTAAAGATACTATACAGAGGGTTACAGTTACATGAGTGAGGTAATGAGTACACTTCCTCTTGAACATTGTTACCCCCTCCATTGTTTTCCCCCTACCATCCCCTCCCTCCCTACCTTCCCCGAGGTTCTTTTTCTTTTTTTTTTTTTTTTGATTGTGATTAAGTGATTACTTAATTTCCGGAAATTCACAGTATTGTGAAATAATGATGCTCATTTAAAGTCACAAGTTCATTCTAACTTTCCTGGAGCAAATTGTCTATCACAGTCTGTAATATATAACGGTGCTCACATGTTATATAGCATATATGTGATCAGCAGCATGGGGATATTTGGTAGTGGTTCAACCAGATGAGTGGGAGTTCTTTGTTTCTTAAGTCCTGTTAGTTTTGTCATATCACCTAACATTTTGGATTTAGCATCCACTTATCAGGGAGACCATGTACTGTTTGTCTCTTCGTTCTTGGCTTACCTCGCTCAACATGATTCCTTCTAGCTCCATCCATTTCCCTGCAAATGCCATTATTTTGTCATTTCTAATGGCTGCATAATATTCCATTGTGTATAGATACCACAATTTTTGGATCCATTCATCTGTGGTGGGGCATCTAGGTTGTTTCCATATCCTAGCTATTGCGAACAGTGCTGCAATAAACATGGAGGTGCACGTGTCCTTGTATATTGGTTCCTGTTGTTCAGGGTAGATGCCTAGAAGTGGTATGACTGGATCATAAGGGAGGTCAATCTTTAGCTTTCTAAGGACCATCCAGACTGCTTTCCAAAGTGGTTGTATAAGTGTACATTCCCACCAGTAGTGTTATAGCGTTCCTCGTTCTCCACATCCCCTCCAGCATTTGTCGTTGGCTGATTTGTGGATGTGGGACATTCTGACTGGGGTAAGGTGGTATCTCAGGGTTGTCTTTATTTGCATTTCCTTCACCACCAGGGATGATGAACATTTCCTCATGTGTTTCTTTGCCATTTTTATTTCTTCATTTGAGAAGTCCCTCTTTAGTTCCCTTGCCCATTTAGTAATTGGTTTGTTAGGTTTGGGAGGGATTAGTTTCTTGAGTTCCCTGTATATACAGGATGTTAACCCCTTGTCTGATATATTGCTGGTAAATATTTTTTCCCAATTAGTTGGTTGTCTTTCTAGCTTGGTTGCGATAGCTTTATCTGTGCAGAAGCTTTTTATTTTAAGGTAGTCCCATTTGTCGAGTCTCTCTCCAACTTGTTGTGACCCTGGGACTCTGTTCAGGAAGTTCCTTCCTGTGCCTATTAGTTCAAGTGTCTCTCCTACTCTGTCCTGCAGTAGTTTCAGAGATTCAGGTTTAATGTGAAGGTCTTTAATCCATTTTGAGTTGATGTTGGTGCATGGTGATAGGCTGGGGTCCACTTTTAGTTTTCTGCATGTGGCTGCCCAGTTTTCCCAGCACCAGCGGTTGAAGAGGCTGTGTTTCTTCCATTGTATGTCTTTGGCTCCTTTGTCGAATATCAGCTGGCTGTAGGCCTGTGGATTTATTTCTGGATCTTCTATTCTGTTCCATTGGTCTTCGGGTCTGTTTTTGTGCCAGTACCATGCTGTCTTTGTTATTATAGCTCTGTAGTAGAGTTTGAAGTTCGGCATGGATAGCCCTCCCATATTGTCTTTATCCCCTAGAATTGTTTTGGCTATTCTAGGTCTTTTGTTGTTCCATATGAATTTTTGGATTGTTTTCTGTATTTCAGTGATGTACGTCATTGGGATTTTAATAGGAATTGCATTGAATTTGTATATTAGTTTTGGAAGTATTACCATCTTTACTATATTAAGTTGGCCTATCCAGGAGCATGGTAGGTCTTTCCATTTCCTAGTGTCTTCTGCAATTTCTTTCTTTAACTTTTTATAGTTCTCATTAAATAGTTCTTTTACACCTTTGGTTAGGTTAATTCCTAAATATTTTATTTTTCAGGAGGCAAAACTATACATTTTGAGTGTTATAGAAGAGGAGAGAACAAATATGTCTGAAATTCAGACCATCCCTTAGGCCATCTCTCAGTGTTACCACACTCTTGACTAAGTCAGAGGAAAATTACAATAACCTGATTCAGGCAGGATTTTTTTTTGGAGGGGGGGTCATGGGGCTTGAACTCTGGGGCCTAGGCACTGTCCCTCAGCTCTTCGGCACAAGGTGAGTTCTCTACCACTTGCGTCACAGCACCACTTCTGGTTTTCTGGTGGTTTGTTGGAGATAAGAGTCTCACGGACTTTCCTGCCCCGGCTGGTTTTGAACTGCGATCCTCAGATCTCAGTCTCCTGAGTAGCTAGGATTACAGGTGTGAGCCACCAGCACCCGGCACAGGCAGGATTATTAATGAAGGTTTGGATCACTCACCAGATAAAGAATGGTTACAGCTGAAATGCTCGTTGAGGACAAAGAGTACAGAACAGGTAGTAGAAGGTGGATATAAATACCAGCCATGATCATGTGACCAGCCACAGAAACATGTCATTGTCATGGTATTGCTTCCATGTTTCTTTATGAGTGTGTGTGTGTGTGTGTGTGTGTGTGTGCAGTAAATATCTCTGGGTTGGTTTTTTTGGGGGTTTTTTGCATGTCTTATTCTATTACCAAGTAATAAAACATGGATTGGCTTTGTCTCATGATGTTGAAATATTGTTGACTTTATATCATTGTACAATATGGAAGCTTCAGAATCTCAGAGTGGAGTAATCCATATGCTGGTGGCTCACCCTTGCTACTTACTCTAGCTACTCAGGAGGCTTAGATTTGAAGCTCCAGTTCAATGCCATCCTGGGCAGGCAAATCTGAGAGACTCCTGTCTCCAGTTAACTAGCAAAAAACTGGAAGTAGAGATGTGGCTCAAGTGGTAGTGTACTAACCTTGAGCAAAGAAAGCTAAGCAAGAGAACAAGGCCCTGAGTTTATGTAGCTATAGTCACAGATACAGATATAGATGTACCCCTCCCCATATAGATAGATAGATAGATAGATAGATAGATAGATAGATAGATAGATAGATAGATAGATAGAGATACACGTATATATGTATTATATGTATGTGTCTATATATACAAATGTACATGGGTATGTTATGTACATAGATATGCTATGTTCATGTATGTATTATTTCAGGAGAACCCTAACACCCCACTCAAAGTGATCTGTTTTTCCAATTGGACCCTGATACAACCTTGAAAGAGATTGCTGTGCTCTGCCATTCAGTCTGGGAGGACAGGACTCAACAGAAGTACGGAAGGCCCTTGTCCCAGGGCCTGGAGCCCAGGGCAGAGGTGGGAGGGTTGGTTTTGGGCCAAGCAGGGACGTGGCAAAGCTTGCTTTTCACTGTCTCTGTCCTCAGAGGTCTGTGAGTTCATTGCCCTCCAGGGTGCTTGCAGCTCAGGGAGGAGACAGACAAAGCTTAGTTTACTCCACTCCAGGGCCTTTTGGCCCATGAGATACAAGTTAGAAGTAGTAGGGGGGGCTTTGGGATGATGGAGGAGGAAGCTATCCCTGGAGGCTGGGATCAAGGAACAGGTTCCAAGGAGGAAATAACAGCCTTGGAGCTCTTATACAGGAAGAATATTTTTCCTCTGACTTTTTGCTTTTGAAAAAGTTCAGATGTGGGCCTGGTGCTGTGTCTCGTGCCTATGATCCCAGTTGTGAGGAAGATGCCAGGCCAGGCAAAAGTGAGATTTTATCTGAAAAAGAAAATCTGAAGGCAATAGGGCTGGGGCCTGCCTAACAAGCACACACCCTGAGTTCAATCCCTAGGACTGAAAATTTTGGATTTCAATTTACCCAAAAGATAAGGAACTATACGAATATAAGGAACACTCAAATCCCTGTTATCAAGATTTTCCAATGTTACTTATATTACACTTACTTTTCCTTGAATTCTTTTTTTTTTCTCTTGGTCAGTTGCGGGGCTTGAACTCTGGACCTGGGCTCGGTCCCTGAGCTCTTCACCTCAAAGCAAGTGCTCTACCACTTGAGCCACAACACCACATCTTACTTTTCCTTTCTCTGTATGAACATACACATATGCATATTGTAATTCAGCTAACAGTTGCTACAAGCATAACACACCATTTCTAAATGTCTTAAAAGAATTAGGCAATTCCTCTACATAATATGATACTATTGTCATATTCAAGAACTTTAACATTGATGACATATTTTTGAATTCACCTATTACTCAAAGCCCCTCAATTATTCCTTCAGTTCTTTTTTTTTTCCAATCAAGATTCCAATCAGAACTGGGCACTGGTGGCTCGCACCCATAAGCTTAGTTACTCAGGAGGCTGAGTTATGAGGATCATGGTTCTAAGCCAATCCAGATAGAAAAATTCACAAGATTCTTATCCCCAATTAACCAGCAAAAAGCCAGAAGCAGGGAATAGCTCTAATAATAGTGAGAGCCGTTAGCGAAAAAGCAAGGTTCTGAGTTCAAAACCCATAGCAGTTGCACTTGTGCATGCATGTACACGCACCTCCCCCCGCCCATACACACAAAAATATTCCAACCAGGACTAGGAGCATAACTCAAGTAGTAGATTCCAGTTCCTAATATGGTGGGGGCAGAGGGGGCAGGCGAGAAAGAGAGACAAACAGAAGAGTCTTTCATAAGGTCTTTTATGACACTGAGAGTTTTATGAGTTTTGTATAATGTCCCCAAATATTGATTGGTCTGATAATTTCCTTCTGGTTGGATTCAGATGAATATTTCTGGAAGGAATGCCGTTTAGTTGATGCTGAGGTAGAATTTAGGCTGAGGTGGGATAGGTTACATCAGACACCAGGAACAGTAATGTTCCTTAGGTGTACAAAGGCCAGGCAGAGCCAAGAATAGCTGTGGCCTCAGGAGCTGTGGAACATCTCAAGCCCTGGGGACAGGAGGCTGGAGGAGAGGAGGGAAAGCTGCAGGTGAACAGGAAGACAGGAACATTTGGACCATATTCATTGAAAGTTGTTCAGAATCCATGCAGGCAGAGTAACTTCTTGTGTGTTTGGTGGTTTTTTCATGTTTTGTTTTTGAGGGTTCTGGAGTTTGGACTCGGGTCCTTGTGCTTGCTACGTAGGTGCTCTACCATTGAAGTCACTCCTTCAACCCTAAATGCTAGTTTTAGATATGATTTTCTATGTAGCTGAGGCTAGTCTGGAGCTCAATGCCCTGAGTGGTATTGAACACATGATCTTCCTGCCTCAGCCTCTGAAGTGCTGGGATCATAGACGTGACCAATTTTGGCCTGGCCAAAATTAGATGTGTGTGCATATGGGGGAGGAGGGTTGCCGGTGGGATGATTCTAGCTATTCAAGAGGCTGAGATCTGAGGATCACAGACCAGGTCCAACAGGAACAGACAATTAACCTATTAACCAATTATCTCCAATTAACCAGAAAAAAAACCTGAAAGTGGAGGTATAGCTCAGTGGAAAAGCACCAGCAGTGGAGTGTGAGGCCCTGATGCAAGCCCTAGTACACACACACACACACACACACACACACACACACACACACACACACACACACACACACACACACAGAGAGGCATGCATACTTTATTTATTTGCTTATTTATTGGATCAAACACAGGGACTCACATGCAAGCACATGCTAGGCAATGTTTCCTCTGTCCGCCATAGCTTCTCATTGTTTTGATTTTAAAATCTTGATAGTTTTGGAGAATAACCATAAAGCATTTTTCATCGTGTCCTTCGAAGGGTTTAGGTGATGTTTTCCTCATGATTGGACTGCAAACTTTTTTGATGGGTGTGGGAGAATATCCTATCAAGGGTACGAATTAATAAAAGAGAATAAGCTGGACTAGACCATGGGGGCAAAAGGCCTCCTCCTGCAGAGTTTCTGCATCATTCACCATGCCCTTGAGCAGTCCCTCCTGCAGGCCTATTATATCACCGTGGCCTTGAGCAGTTGAGAATGTGAGTCCTTGGGCATCACATCATGGCCCATAGCTTCTGGAAGACTTGCATGTGAACAGTGGACTGATTGGATCTTAGAGGCATGTGCAAACCAGTCACTCAGTTCGAGGGCTAAAGGACACCTGCTCCTGCAGGTTATGTGGGACCTCTGATTGAACATGGTAACTGATATGACCACAGGCTATCCAATGATCTTAAAGTCATGTAGCTCTCTCCTAGATGCACCTTAACCCTTGTACAACCTACCTCAGGCAGGGCCCTGCCTTGGGCCCCTTCTTGTCTAGTGAGAGTGGGCTCTGCTTATCTTTTTCTCCAATAAACGTTTGCCATTTTACTTCCCCTTCTATGTACATATCCTCATTCTTCCAGACCAGGGACAGGTTTTCAGTGTCAGTATGATCACTGATAATAACTTAGCACTGATTATATTATCTTTGACCTTTGACTCAGGAAACTATATGCCAGATTTGGTCATTATAAAATTCATTTTTTTTCCCCGTGGAGTGCTGCAGATGGAATCTAGGGTCTTACACATGTCAGGTAAGAATTCTACCATCCCTAGACCTGAAAGTTCCTATCTTAACCCATTCCTTCTACTCAATGGAGGCAAGTCATCAAGCCCAAGACACACTACAGGGAGGGATTACATTCCACTTCCCAGTGATCGTTAAAAATAGATTGCAAAGACTTATGAAGGCAGATGTGATGGAAAACACATTGTAAAATCAAGCACCTACTATAGGGAATATAGATATTGGTAGAAAATTCTAACCTTATATAATACACATATTTTAGCCAACACTAACTGCATAGTAGTAGATGTGTAGGGGCTTGAACTCAAGGCCTGGGTCCTATTCCCTAGCTTTTTTACTCAAGCCTGGTACTTTACTATTTGAGTCACAGCTCTACTTTCCTCTAATTTAAATGGGGTACAGGAGGAAATAGCTGTTTTACAAACCAGGCTGAAGTATTTCTCCAGTTCTGGTCAAAGTTAGAGCCACCTAAAGGAATAGCTCCTGTGGTAAAAATGATGGCATCACTCAAGGGGTGCTAAGGTACATTTGGTGTGGTGAAGTCCCTGGGGACAGTTACATCCACAGCTCGTGTGCTCAATCTTCCAGTCTTCCCTAGGGTTTCTACTTTCTAAGACTGAGTGGGACAGAAAGCAAAAGTTTACCTTTACTCCCTAGTTCTGAGGTCAGGAGTCAGAAGGGAGCCCTGAAAACTGGTGAGGCCCAGTCTTCATTGTCTATTACTGTCCTCCTCCTCCTCTTTCTCTTCCTCCTCCTTCTGTGTGTGTGTGTGTGTGTGTGTGTGTGTGTGTGTGTGTGTGTGTGTGTGTGTGTGTGTGTGTGTGTGTGTGTGTGTGTGTGTGTGTGCCAGTACCAGGCCTTGAACTCAGGCCTGGGCATTGTTCCTTAGCTTTCTCATTCAGGGTTGGTGCTTTAACACCTCCATCTTCACTTCCAGCTTTTTTGTGGTTAATTGGAGATAAGAGCCTTGCAAGCTTTTTTTACTCCGGCTGATGCAGTTATGAAACCTCAATCCTCAGATCTCAGCCTCCTGACAAGCTAGGATTACAGACATAAGCTACCAGGGCTCAGCTCCAACTTCCCTTCCTCAGGTTGTTTCTTGTACAGCAACTTGAGAATTGACTTGATGATGCAAACCTGATTAATAGAGTCAGAGCTGATCACATGTTTCAAATGCTTCTGATGGATGTGAAGCATGAATTGACCACAGAAGTTAACAGCACTCAGAAATCAATAGCAGTCTTTTTTTTTTTTTTTGTGCCAGTCATTGGGCCAGAACTCTGGGCCTAGGTGCTGTCACTCAGGTCTTCAGCTCAAGACCAGCACTCTACCACTTGAGCCACAACACCACTTCTGGCTTTTTCTGCTTATGTGGTGCTGAGGAATTGAACCCAGGGCCTCATGAATGTAAGGCAAGCGCTCTCCCACTGAGCCACCTTCCCAGCCCTCAAGAGCAGTCTTGATAGGAGCAGAAAGGCCCATCAGTGAACATTCAGGCCTGAGCAGCGTGCAAACAAACAGTGACAAAACTTTATCCTGTGCTGCCTTCCTTCAGCACTAGCAAACATGGTTCTGGGACATTCCGCCTTTGCCCAGGAAGCAGAACGCAGACATCAGCCACACACTTTACCTATTTGAAGCAATCATCTCCTGGAGAGCTGGGTATCTTTAACTCCCTGTGTGGGGAAAAGAGTAAAAAAACCAAACAGATCAAGAGGCTTAAGCAGGATTATGACTTCAAAGCCAGATTGGCCACATGTGTGAGAGAGACAGAGACAGAGACACAAAGAAAAAGAGACAGAGAGATCACTATGAACCTTATCATAGGTACAACTTAAGTTAAAATAATATAAAAAGTTAAAAAATAAGAGAAGGAAAGGAAAGCAAAAGAAGAAAAGACGTTGTAAGCAAAACAAGTTTCTTATATTTAGCATCTGCCATAAGTAAATATAGGCTTGGTACTGCGAACTAGCTATTACCAGATTTTGTGACTACGGAGATGATCATAGTGGGAAGATAGCTCACATAGTAAAAAGCCCTTTCCTTTTTTCCACTGAGTAAGAGTAGGTAAGCCAAGCTGGAGAGGCAGCTCAAACATAAAGCACTTGCCCGGTACATGCAATGTCTGGGGCTTCCCTACACAGCAATACAAAATTGTAGTCATTAAATGAGATGTGTCCAGTTTCCCAGGAAGGAAGTAGAAAGGCTGAGAAGCATTTGCTCGGGGGGTTAGCACATGTATCTTTAACTTCATACAGTTTACCTGCAAGGGGTATTCACAGCAAGCACAAGAATCATGCTACTTTCACCTTTACCCACTCCATCTTTCTGATGCTGTGGTTTACCTTACTTATGCTATAAAATCTAAAAAGCCCTTTATTTTCATTTGGATAGCCAACTACCTTTTAAAGAGACTAAGATAATGGGGGAAAGTAGTATTTACCCATGTAAGTGGATAAAAACATGTATCGATATTTTCATCAAAAAACATGTTTTTCTTGAGAATTTGCTTTCTGAGAGTGGAGGTCTGTAGATCATGAATTCCACTGGTCCTGCAAGGCTCCTGAGCTGTGCCTAACCAGTACTTGTTCATGGCACATGAATGGGTGCTGTCACCAATCAAGGCTAGGTGGTTATCAGATGGGTTTGAGGTATTTCACTTAGCTCAATTTTTTTGGTATTTTAATTATACAAGTATTAAATCTTCTTTTTGTATGTCTGGGGGAAAAGTCTATTTTACTTTCATTTATGAAGGAAATTTGTTCTGGGGATGGAATTCTAGTTAGCAGGACTCCCCTTCCCCCATGATATTTAATTTTTTAAATTCCATTATTTTCTTGCTTGTATTATTTTTCATTCTATGGGACCTTACTGCCAGCTTCATCTTTGTTCCTCTACTTACTTTTCTCACTATGTAACCCAAGCTGGTCCTTTTCTCTTGCTTTCTTTTCTTCTTTTCTTTTCTTTTTTTTTTTTTTTGGCCAATCCTGGGGCTTGAACTCAGGGCCTGGGCACTGCCCTTGAGCTTTTTGCTTAAGGATAACACTCTACCACTTGAGCCACAGCACCACTTCTGGCTTTTTCTGTGTATGTGGTACTGAGGAATCGAACCCAGGGCTTCTTGCCAGTCAAGCACTCTACCACTAAGCCACATTCCCAGCTCTCTTTTTTCTTTTCTTTTCTTTTTTGTCAGTCCTGGAGCTTGAACTCAGGGCCTGGATACTGTTGCTGAGCTGTTTTTCTCAAAGTTAGTGCTCTACCACGCCAGCCATAGCTCTGTTCCCAGCTTTTTTGCTGGTTAATTGATAACCGTTTCACATACTTTCCTGCCTGGGTGAGTTTCAAACCACAATCCTCCAATCTCAACTCCTGAGTAGCTAAGCTTAAAGGCATGAACCACCAGCACCCCATACCAGGCTGATCTCTAACTGTGATTCCTTCAGCCTCAGCCTCCCCAGTGCTGGGATTATAGGTGTGTAACACCACACCCCTCCTCTATACAGTTTTCCTTTGGCTTTTGTTAAGATTTTTTCTTCATCATTGGTTTTGAGCAAGTTGATTATTTTGTTCCTTGATTCTGGTTTTGTTTAGTTTGCTTTGCCTTTAAGAGAGCAGGTCTTGATGGGCACCGGTGGCTCACACCTGTAATCCTAGCTACTCAGGAGACTGAGATCTGAGGATCACGGTTCAAAGCCAGCCTGGGCAGGAAACTCCATGAGACTCTTATCTCCAATAAACTACTAGGAAATCGGAAGTGGAGCTGTGGCTCAAGTGGTGGAGTGCTTGCCTTGAGCTAAAGAGTGCAGGGACAGTGCCCAAGCCCAGAATTCAAGTCCCATGACCAACAAAAGAGAGAGAGAGACAGAGAGAGAGACAGAGAGAGACAGAGAGAGACAGAGAGAGACAGAGAGACAGAGAAAGAGAGACAAAGAGAGAGAGACAGAGAGCAGGTCTTGCTGCATTTCCCCAGGCTGGCCTTTAGTCCCTGAGCGCAAGCATCCTCACACTCATCCTCCAGAGGAGTTGGGACCACTGGTGTGAACCACAGCTTCTAACTTGGCTTCTTTAGGTTTTTTATAGTTGGGGTTTCATTGAGCTTCTTGCATCAGTGGAATTATAGTGTTCATCAAATTGGAAACGTTTGACCATTGTTTCTTCAGGTATCTTTTTCTATCCTGTCTCATTCTTGACTTTTGAATGACCCAGAAGCCCAAAGTAGCCTGGGGGAAAATATGTCTTAAAATTATTTTAGAGAAGACTAGATTTTAGAAAAACATACAGATAGGATATAAACACATGAACAGCATCAGAGAGATGTGGGAAGAAAGAAAAGAGGGGGAGAAAAAAGAGAGAGAAGGCAAAAATATAAAAGAGAAAGTTGAGCACTAGTGGCTTATGGCTGCAATTGTAGCTTATCAGGAGGCTGAGATTAAAGGACTGAGATTCAGCCTGTGCAGAAAAGTCCCTGAGACTCTTATCTCCAATTAACCACCACCACCATCAAAAAAGCTGGAAGTGGAAATATGTCTGAAATGGTAGAGCACCAGCCTTGAATGGAAAAGCCAACCAAGAACACGAGGCCCTAAGTTCAAGCCCTGGCACTGGCACAGAAAAAGAGGGGAATTAATGTGGGCAGCTTTTGTTTTATACTTTGGTTTAGATGAAAGCATTTAGTACTTTTATAATTAAAACAAAAAAATGCTGAGAGAGAGAGAGAGAGAGAGAGAGAGAGAGAGAGAGAGAGAGAGAGAGAGAGAGAGAGTACACAAAGGAAGGGGTGACATTGTCCAAAAAGAAATGGATTCATTACCTAACTGATAACCTAGCCTCCAGAAGTGACAACAACCACTTCCCACCAAGAGCAGATGCTGCTAGAAACTGGTGTAACACAGCCATGGCTGTGGGAGGCCAGTGGAATTTTGCTCAATCACTATCTGTTAGTTTTCCCTCTTCATTTTTAATGTAGCAGGGGCCCTATAGAAACCCAAGAGGAGATTGTATATATGTTATATATAATATACATATATGTATATATGTCATTCACTGAAGTATATTTTCTTCCCAATTGATCTAGAGGGCTGGCAGCATGTCTGGGAAACTAGCCCCTCTAACTGCTGGCTCACAGTCCTTCAGTCTTGGGCAGAGCTCTGACCCACTTTAGTCTCATGGATGTGAGCAGTAGATCAGAGAATTTTCTCCCACTAAGAAAACAACTCAAAGGTCAGCCCTCCCCAGCAATGTGTAAACATCAACATATCTAATTCTAAGAGAGGCCCAAAGACCAAAGAAATGGCCTCTCTCTGCTGTGAAGTCTTCCATGGCTCGTTCTTGCTTATTGATAGGAGAGCTCCCAGATGCCCAGGGACCAGAATGGGTGACTCTCTGAATCCCTCGTGCGTGGCACAATGTGTGCTGCTTAGATGATGCCCTACAAATGTTTGCTGGGTTCACATCAGTGCTGTCCCTCCTCCTGCCACTGAAACTGTCTCCATGAATTACCTGTAATCCTCCTACCTCAGCCAGAAGTACAGGCATTCTCCCATCCCTTTGTGTTTTGAATACTCATCTCTCTGAAGATAGTTCACTCTCTTGCTGAATCCTCACTCAGGCCCAGAATCAAAGGGGAGCCAAAAGCATTATGGACTGAAACCATGAGCTTCCTTCCCCTTCCTCCCTTACATTGGTTTGCTCAGATATTTAGCCACAGCTAAGAAAAAGCAAACAAATGCACTACTTTCTCACACTTAGGTGGGATATGCTCTAATTCATAGAGGATGTAACCTGAGAGGTGGGAAGTAAGAATTTCAGATTTGAAATCTCAAATACTCCAATAGAGAAGCCATGTCCCACATTGTAAGGTGCCTAGGTAGTCTACCATCCCAGCATCCCTGGCCAAACCCCCACTCCCTCAACACACTCCCAACAGCCAGCTGACACTGCTCAAGAAGCTTTGGCCTGTTGGTAACACAAATACTTGTATTTGCTTTGCTCCCTCATGCTCCTTTCCCCCTTCTCCTTACTTTCCTAAATTCAGCTTCTCCCCTGAGTGAAGATTTTATTCATGAGCTTTACATCAGGGTGGCATCTTCTAAGGAAACTGAGCTTAACAGCAGCACATCCCAAGAAGAGAAGAGCTTTCTGTCCCTTGCACTGAGCATGCCCATGGGGGAGTCCATTTAACTTGGTAATGAAAACTGAAAACCAAACTTTTAGGTCCTGGCACACCACAAACTATTAGAAAGGTTAACCTACAGGCCAAATAGGTATTTAATAGATTCAAACATATCTCCCAGCCAAGTGCAGGTGGCTCACACCTGTAATTCTAGTTACTTGAGAGGCTGGGATCTAAGGATTGTGCCACACTGGGAGGGAAAGCCCCTGAGACTCTTATCTCCAATTAAGTACCAAAAACAAAACAAAACCTTGAACGTGGAGCTGTGACTCAAGTGGTAAACACTAGCTTTGAGCAAAAAGCTTAGGGACAGTGCTGTGGCCCTGAGTTCAAGCCCTAGGATCCGTGTCCACATGCATGGGCGCACACACGTGCGCGTGCAAGTATCTCCCTAAAATGACAAAAAATGTTCTTACTGGGAACAGTTCAGGGATGCAGTAAGTTGAGGCTCCTCAGGCAGGACAAGAGATCAAACCAGGTGCTTTCTTGGTTTACAACATGCAGCTCATTTGTGCTTTTCTCAGATAATGTTCAAGTGGTCAGATCAGTTTTGCCAAAATTACCCCTAACGACATAGTGTCTTAAGTTACTCTGTGTTGCCCTTCTATAAAAGTTTGTGTAAACAATTTCTCCTAGAAGTAGGTGCTTGAAAAACACCTCCAGAAGACAGGCATGTTGTTTTACAAGACACAGTTAACCTACCTAACCCTGTATGTTTTCTTCTGTTCTCACTGTCTGGGAACTTAAGACCAATTATCCCAAGATTACAAAACCCCATTTACACCTTAAGTTCCTGGTAATATTCTCTCTTTCTGTCTCTCTGTCTCTGTCTGTCTCTCCATGTCTGTGTCTTTCTCTCTGTCTCTGTCTCTGTCTCTTTCTGTCTCTCTTTCTCTATCTCTATCTCTCTGTCTCTGTCTCTGTCTCTCTCTTTGTCTCTGTCTCTGTCTCTCTCTTTCTCTCCCCCCACCTCCTGGAAATGGTCCTGGAATTCGAATGCCTAAGTGTTTTCTTATTGAGACAACTTGAGAATAAGGTAACTATAGTTTGTCATCCATCTAGGACCCTTTTCTGTGTAAAGGACATGATTAATAATGATTCTAGAGTAGTAGATGGAACCCAGAACTGTTCCAGCCAAACTGAGATGGATGGGGACCCTACCTATCATTGAAAGTAGACTTGGTAAGGGTTAAAGAGCCCCCAGTTTGGCCTTGTTGGTACAGCAACTTGGGGCCTCATTAAACTTAGTAAGATCTGGAGATAGGTTGCAATTCACAGGAAACCACCACCACCACAAAGGTTCTTAGCATGTTTGCAGGGCTGGGAAAGGCAAAGACACCTCCTTACCGCTTTGTTTTTCAAAGCCTCTACCTCCTAAGCACTGAGAATGTCACGACCTTTGACCAATCACAGCTCTAGGACAGTTCCCCACAGAAGAGGCCTAGGCAAGGTAACCTGTCAACAAGGGAAGGGTTGGGCCTGCATGAAGCACTCCTGTGATTCCCATCATTCAGGTGGCTGAGGCAGGAGAATGGAGAGTTCTAGAGAAACCTGGGCTACATAATGAGACTTTGTTTCAAAAGTGAAGGAGCATGGGAGGGGTAGGGGGAAAGTGGGGGTGGAGCAGGAAGAGACCTTGAAGATTGTTTCTTAAAATACAATTTTAAAAATATGATTGTCCATCTCAAACAGCACAATGGTGTCTGTGTAGATGGTGGGGCTTCCAAATGTCAGAACTACTCTGCTAGATTTTCCCCCAGTTTAAAAGCTAGAACTTACCTCCCCACCTCTCCCATATCTTACCTACCCAGGGGAGTACAGAAGCAGGAAAACAAACAAAAAACAAACAAACAAAAAACAGCTGCACTTGTTCCATGAGTTGACACTAGAGGTCACCCTTTCCCAACATTAAACAAGGTTTCACCCAAATACACAAGCTCCCACTTCTCCAAAAGGACTGTAGGCAGCAGCCAGCCCACTGACCCCAGTTAAAAAGTGCCAACCCCTAGCGCATCTTCACCCAAACCAGGAAGGTGCTTCTCTGAGCCAGATGGAGAGGCTGAGACCACCAAGCACCAAGGGAGTCCCTAGGTTGCTGAAGGGAGTCAGTCCGGAGCTGAGGGACCCATCACAGCCTTTCTCCAATCTAGCCATCCCTACCGAGAGGGTGTTGAGTCCTGTGGAAGATCAGGTGATTTGGGATCCAAGGGATTGCCTTGTGGCAGCATGGAAAAGCCTAGATTATTTTTCTACATTCAGGGAGGAGGCAAAGACTGTGAGTTCTGCAGAGCACGGCACTGATGTGTGTAAATTGGAAGGTGCAGGCACCCAGAGGCACCGACACCCATTTCTAATAGGTTAGGATTATCTGCAGACAGAGCCACTGTGTGAAGGAAGCCCTGTATTCTCAAGAGCAATTAGAGCCAGTGGGTACTGACTTTATAATTCTCTCTCCCTGTGTTCTTGGTCAAGCCTCATTGTCTATGTGGTACTTCCCTAAGACAATTCTATAGTATTTACAGTATTCTCATAACAGAGTTTCAGCTGGAAGGCAGTGGGGCTTGTTGGATGTAAAAATGGTGGTGGGAAGTGAGAAAATGTACATGTTAAATGACTGGGCTGAAATGATTAGAGATGGGATTAGAACCTGGGCTGTTCTCTCTTGAGGTGGCACTCCCACGCTGTTCCTGGCTGCCTGTTTCACCTGGGAAAGTTACCTGCCTTCCTCAGCAAACAATGCTGCCTTGTAAAGAAAATGGCTATGGATGAAATATCTTCAACCAGGCAAGGGCCTTGATGTAGACTGGGTGCTGAATGTTCTCCAGAGGTCCATATATTCAAGGCTTAGTGGTTGTGGGATGTCCTTAGATTATTGGGAGTGTGGAACCCTGATCTGTCTTCTGCTTGTTGGCGCATGGGATGGGCAGTTTTGCATTCTGACACATGCTGCCACCACCCTGCTTCACTGCCTCACTACAGACACAGAGTAACATGGCCAACTGATCATGGACCATGAACCACTGAACCACTGAAACCATGAACCCAAACAAAACTTTCCTTTTAAAACAATAGCTTATCTTAGGTATTTTTGTCATAGTGATGGAAAGCTGACAAACATTGGCATCAAAATAAAACTGAAACAGCACTCAAAAAAAATCAACATTTCCTCTGAGTTCCATTAGAAAGCCCTCACTTGCCAGGACAGGCCACACTTTTCATTCAAGACCCTTTGACTCTCCACTTCTATATAGGGGGTGGGTGGGGTGGGGGGGAACGGTGAGCCACTCAGTTCATTAACACTCCAAGCTTATCTTCCTCCTCACTAACTACCAGGATACAGCAGGGTGGCTACACACTGACACATGAAGGCATTACTTATATCTTCAACAGAACAGAGATGTCATTCCACCCAGTCTTCCTAGGAGAGGAAACACAGACGGCCTCCCTTGGCAAATCTTCTAAGCCAGGTTTCCCCAGGTGCTGTGGGTCATACATCCCAGTGCTGCTCCCATAGACAGTCAAGGTAATCAAGAACCAAAGCATTTCAAGCGTAATTCGAAATGCTGGGCCTGCACCTCCAGCAGTGCACCAGCTCTTGCCACACCAAGAATCAGAGCAAGAACCATGTCGGATTGCATCTGAGGATTTCCCTAAAACTAGACACAGGGGCCCAGTGGGTGCTCCAGGAAGGACTCCTCCATTCTAAGATCCAGGTTCACCTCTCCACTCACACCACCAGGATCTCTCTTGGGAAAAGCATGTTTTTTCCTTCCCTTTTTTCCTTCCCTTCGGAAGATCACCAGCTATAACTCAACAAGTGAACATTTCGAAACACAAGAACCCTTTAAAGACATCTGTTCATATTTGTTTTCAAGTTACTCCTCAAATGAAGACTTCCCAGCAGCACTCTTCCCAAGAGCATATGGTACCACATTCCTCCTTTGTTCTCTCTCAAGAACTGACAGTTTGTTCCCAAGAAAGAATCTTCCCTCCTCCAGTGTCTTTTACCGCCTGTTTGAGGCCAACAAGGCCACAGGGAGAAGAATGAGAACCAGCTGGTACTGGCTCTTTCTGACCCTGAAGATCAACTTTAATGTGTTAGGAATCAACCATCTGGATTTTTTCTGCAGTTCAAAGTGGGAAGAGCCTGTTCTTGTCACAGAACTCTGTCTCTACCGCCAGGGTTACAGCAGGCAGTGGCTGCTAGTGTTACAGCTCAGCCATAGGCAACATTGGATACCATTATAGCTCAGCTACAGGAAATTCCTGCTAGTGTTGCTGTTTCACACTGCTGTTGCTTTCTGGGGTTCTTGTCTCAGGAATTTGAAGAACAAATCTAACAGAAAACAAAAAACTACATTTTAGAATCATCTATCTCAGTTGAAGGCCTCTCCTGCTCTCTTTTAGGTGACTGAGACTAGGGTCTGGTCTACGCTCTAATTGGTTGCCCCAATTATAATTAAGCATTTAGAAGGTGATGTATTTATTGGTTGGGTCCTACAACATCCTGACTCATCCTTAATTGCCAATCAGGATCCTTTTGCAACTGCCCTTCCTCCAGGGAAGGCCTCTGGAACTTGAAGAACTAAAAGAGGCTAGGGAGGGGGCAGAGGAAGGATGTTTTGTTTCCTGTTGGAACCCATTTAGAAACAATGTTGACTCTTTTGCATCTGATTTAATCCTGTCAGGCCAAGATACTGCAAGAAGCCCAGGGACATAGCTGTCTACCCTAACTAATCTACACTAAGAAAGAAGTACTTCTGAGATGTTTATATTTTCCATGCTAGTGAATTTAATCAATATTTCTTACCAAAATATCTCCTAGCTCAACTCTAGCCTATGGCTATCAAGAAAGCCTCAGGAAATTAAGTCACGGCTGGGCACTGGTGGCTCAAGCCTGTAATGCTAACTACTAAGGGGGCTAAGATCTGAGGATCTCATTTTGTGAAGGTAGCCCAGGCATGCAAGTTCAAGAGATGCTTATCTTCAGTTAACCACCAGAAAACCAAAAGTGGTGCTGTGGCTCAGAGTAGGAGAGCACTAGCCTTGAGTAAAAAAGAATTCAGGACAGTGCCCAGGCCCTGAGTTCAAGCCCCACGACTGGCAAAGAATCAATCAATCAATAATAAATAAATAAAAACCACATGTCTATTTTTCTGTCACCCCATCCTCTACCTTCAGCTGCTCCAGGATCTCAGTGTACCCATCCAACATCTTCCCCCACCCTGAATTGTTTATGGGATCTCCAGGGCAACAGGGTAAGCACAGGGTCAATTGGCTTCTGTCAGGGAGGCTCCTCACCACTGCCCCTTCAGGCTCAGTCCTCTAGTGTGTCCGAAGTAGTGGGACTGTGCAGTGCCAGGCAGTCGGCATAGCATCACAGGATCAGGGAGAAGGCTTCTTTTCAGGAGGGACACACAGTCTCCAGGCCAGGCTGGGCCTGACCACCCTGCTCTGTGTCTTTTCTTGTCTTTCTCATCCACCTAACATTTGTAATAACCCATGAGTGAGAAAATCCATAGAGGCATGGTTAAAGGTGACAAAGGAGTTTTATTAGTTGGGCTGCAACCCTATCCTGGGTCACCTCAGTACTAGAAGCAGATGCAACTTCCAATGGGGCAAGTTTTTGTTTTTTTTTCCTTTTTCCTCATTCCCACAGGCTTCTCTGCTCTCTACAGGCCTTTCTGCTTTCTTCACAGGCCTCTTCACCTCTCCTCAGGCCTCTCCACCTCTCTGTGGGCCTCTCCAGTCTCTGCAGGCCTCTCTGCTCTCCACAGGCCTCTGGTCTCTGCACAGGCCTCTCTGCTCTCCACAGGCCTCTCCACCTCTCTGCAGGCCTCTCTGCTCTCCACAGGCCTCTGGTCTCTGCACAGGCCTCTCTGCTCTCCACAGGCCTCTCCACCTCTCTGCAGGCCTCTCTGATCTCTGCAAACTTCTTTGCAGGCCTCTCTGCTCTCCACAGGCTTCTCTACCTCTCTGAAGGCCTCTCTGCTTCCTACAGGCCTCTCTACCTCTGTACAGACCTCTCTTCAGGCCTCTCCAATCTCCACAGGCCTCTCTGCAGGCCTCTTGCTCTGCCTCTCCACTTCTCTGCAGTTCTCTCTGCCTCTCCTCAGGCCTCTCTGCTCTCCATGGGCCTTTCTACCTCTCTGCAGGCCTCTCCACCTCTCCTCGAGTCTCTCTGTTCTCCACGGGCCTTTCCACCTCTCTGCAGGCCTCTCCACTCTTCACAGGCCTCTCTGCTCTCCACAGGCCTCTCCACTCTCCATAGGCCTTTCCACGGGCCTCCCTGCTCTGTTCAGGTCTCTTGGCCCTGCACAGTCCTTTCCTCTGGTCTCTTGTCTCTATGTAGGCCTCTCCATCCAGGTTTCTCTTCTGGCCCTGGGCTCCTTGGGCCTCTCTTCTGTCTCTGGTCTCCTCAGGCATCTCTGCTAGCCCAGGTCTCCATCCCTTGCTGCATGTCTCTTGCAGCATCCTTCTCTCTATATCCCCTCCCTGGAATGCCCTCCTCCCTATATCTATTGGCCAGCCCCCCAAACCGCCCTTTGATGCCTGGTCCCCCAGTGGCCTGCATGCATGGTGGTGATGTCAGTGTGGGGCAGTACTTCCTGCCCCTCAGGTTTCCACACATTCACGTCAAGGTGTTCCGTCCCCTTTGGAGACCTCTGCCACTCAGCTCAGCTTCACCCAGCCAGGTCACAGCATGCTCAACACATGTCCCCACTCTGCTAATACAATTCCCAGAGAAACAGCAGCAGATAGGAAATGTTTTCATGGCAAGGGGTGGGAATACGTGTAGAGGTGGCAAAGTAAAGGTCTTAGAAATTGCTTCAAAGAGACTTCATTTTATTTATTTTTTTATTATCTTTAAATTCAATTTTCAGTTTATGAGTACAATGCATCTTGATCAATGCCATTCCCTTTATCATGCTCCCTCATCTCTCCTAATCCCACCCATCCCCTCAATTTTCTAGTTTCAGTTTCACATAAATACCTTGAACATTTCATTTTTAGGTTGGAAACCAGGATTCCAACAGTATCTGACACTTTCACTCATTGGCCAGAGTGCTACCAACTGAGCCACACCTCCAGTCCCTGCCTTGAATATTATGACTTCATTTGCTCACCTTTCCTTTCTCCATTTGTCTATCCTTTTTCCTCTTGACCTCAACTCCCTTCCCCCATAAACATACCACAAATTCCAGCTTCCTGGTATATACTTCATTTTAATTACTTAAGTGCTTCTACTTTCACATTACTGAAATGTTAACTTCTCAAATATATTGCCTCAAAATAGGAAATGTTAATCAATTTTATAGAAACTAAACCAAAATACTAAAATGTATCTACATACTATAAACTTAATTTGGTAAAATGACATCATGAGGACCCTAGAAAATGAAATGTGATGCAGTGTTGCTGGACAGAATCTATGGTGGCTATTTCCTTTTTCTTTTTTCCATATTTTTTCTATTAAAAGTTTCTTTTTCAGAGTTGTTAATTTTTGTCTTCTTTTAAGATCTATCCTGTGGGAAGATTTTTGATGGCACGGTGATTAAATCAAAGAAATAAGTACATCATTAGGTTAGTGTGATAACATGACATTGTCCCCAGACTTTATTTCCTAGGAACCACTTTCCCTGAGAGCTGGTCGCCATCCCTGGCA
Organism: Dipodomys merriami; assembly: GCF_024711535.1. Lineage (NCBI taxonomy): Eukaryota > Metazoa > Chordata > Mammalia > Rodentia > Heteromyidae > Dipodomys > Dipodomys merriami. Next base: position 68,225,666 of record NW_027203381.1, on the reverse strand, counting down.
CTTTCAATCTCCTTGAATCACTTACCATAAGCTTCTAACCTGCTGAGTGCTACTTTTCAAAAAACTCCTGCTGCCCACACAATTATTTTAAAAACATGTTTCTCCAGTTGAAGGTTATGTGGCAATTAAAACCTGCAGAGAATGCTTAGATTCGGAGCCGTTGCTGGGGAAAACATGTAGCTCTCCTCTGTTATTTCCACCCTTTCCTGCTCAAAATAGGACTTGGTGTTTCTCTGTGGGTGGGTAGTGTTGAGTACCAACCTAATCATTTCTTTTTTCCTCCCCAGAAATCTTTTATCAGTTGTCATGGGCCTCCAAGATGGTTGTCACTGACAAAGTCTTCCTTCCCAGAGGGGAGGCAGGGGCACGCTGTCCTCCTCCTCACCCCAATCAGTGCCTGAGTCACCCTGTTCCAGGTGCAAGAGGCTCTCCTGAGTGTCACTCTGTTCTCCTATCAGGCCACTGTCCTGAGGGAGTGGGCGAGACACTGGAGTTGGTGGTCGATGTTCCTTTGGATTAGAGAATTCATTTTGGGAAGCAAAGAGAACCTCTTTCCTGTTGTTATAAGCACAAAGGAGAAGATCCACATGAGACAAAATACTCCCTATAAAACCATGTCCATGCCTTGACAAGAGAAGTTTTACCAGTTGGCTGCCAGTGGCTCAGGCCTGTAATCCTAACTACTCAGCTGATAAGATCTGAGGATCACAGTTTGAAGCCAGCCAGTGCAGAAAAGTTTGTGAGACTCTTATCTCCAGTTAACCAGCAAAAAGCCAGAAGTGAAGCTGTGGCTTAAGTGGTAGCCTTGAGTGAAAAAGCTAAGGGAGAGGAAAGTTCTAAGTTCAAGCCACAGAATTAAGAAAATAGACCCTAATCAATGGTTGGGGTCCTTTCACTCACAGTATAGCAATCATGGTGGGTGAAGAGGTATTCTTGCAGTGCGGGCAGTCACACACCTGTAAGTGCCCAAGGCCCAGCAGGCTAGATTGGCAGATCCAGAGGCTTAGAGTTCAAACTCTGAGAGCTAAGGGCCTAATGCTCTGGAACTCCTAGGGCTTCTAGCTTTAGGAGCCAGAAGTTTATAGATCTTGGCACTCAGGTCAGAGGCTTATAGTTCTGGTCTTTAACCCCTACTATAATCCTTGGCGTCTTCCAGCAGTACTGACAGTGAGTGGTTGCAGCAGAGGGTGGCAAGCAGCAGCAGCTCTTAGGCCTAGAGTGTATGAGACCTGGGTCTTTTAGGCTTGGCAGTTATCTGGACAGTGCCCATTGAGCAACTGTTGGGCTCTGGCAACAAGTGGTTGTAATTGCCCTGTAGCTACCTCAAGGAGTCTATGGAGTACTCACAGTATTCCCAGGTACCAGACTCTGGAAACAGAGGCTGTCTTCCCTGTGAGGTATATTCAGTTTCTTTCCTGTCTCACACAAAAACTTGAGCATGACACAAAGGAACAGTAGCAAAAGAACTTAAGATGAAAGTAGGACACAATGCAAGGGAGCTATGGGCTTGAGCACGATGATTCAAGGGCTCCAGGCTTGGAGCCCAGGGTTAGGTATGGATGGACAGGTGAGGAGTACACCCAGGACCTGGGTGACTCTTGAGCAACAGAAAGGCTTTTTCTGAAATCAGTCCTGTTTTGTGTATACTGTTAGGTCCACCTGAGAGAACAGCCCCCCCACCCCTTTTCCTCTTCATGAAAGACAGCATGTAGCCTTGCCAGAAATCCCTTGCTCAAATACTACAAGCACCAAGTAACTGTTAATCACCTGACTGAGTCGGCAAAAGGACCCTAGGCTCTAAAACAACTTCCCTGTTTATCACAGCCACACCTTCTCTTGCCCTACCTAACATAACTGAACCCAGCAAAAAGAAGTCAGGTTGCTATACCCTGCCATACAGTGTAGCCTAGTGGCTTGGCTCTTCAAAGAAACTCTTTTCTGCCAGAACCAAGTGTTGGTCTCCTTTCACCACCTCTTATATATACCAAATGCTAATTCCCAGGTTTTAACCCAGGCCCGTGATATGAGCAGTGTTGAGTTACAGGCAGGATCTCAGGCTGGCCCCTTTCTCAATTCCTGCCTCACAGTGAGATCAGCAACAAATTCAGCAACACAATAAGATCTCCACAGATGGTTAGACAATTACAAGTAAAACATATAGCAAAACACAATAATTGTCTCTCATTATGGGAATTCAGAGGACCAAGAGAACAGGGGACTCCCACATCTAGAATATAAATACAGCATTCAGTTGAGAGCTTTTCATCCTCTTCTTCTTCCTCCTTTTCCTCCTCCTCCTTCTCCTTCTCTTTCTCCTTCTCCTTTTCCTTCTCCTTCTCCTCTTCCTCTTCCTCTTCTTCTTCTCAAGGAGAAATTGCTTCCTTCCTTCCCTCTTTCCCTCCTTTCTTCCCTCTTTCTCTGCTTCCCTCTCTCTTTTCCTTCCTACTTCCATTCCTTTCTTCTAAGTTACAGAGGCTCAGGGGGGACTATAAATATTTGAAATTAGCTTAGGCTGCATTAGTAAAATCAGGGTCCCCCAGAAAAGAGCAGTGACTAGTCTTGATTCTGCCATGTGGTGGCATCTGAGGGTGGGATGTAGCAGTTACTGAAGGGTTGAAGAACTTGGCATGGGAGGGAAATAAGGGACAAGCAATGTTTAACTTGGAAGAGAGTTCAGAAAGGCACATGACCACAGCCTTTGCCTGCCTTCAGATATCTAAAGTGTTGTTGGCAGTGTGATCCTGAATAAGGGTGTGAGATAGAAAGGGGAGGAAGAGAAAGCCCATTCAGCTTGCTCTCACAGTCATAGCTGCCAGATATGGGTACCAGCTGCTCAGGATGTCGTGAGCAGCTTCCCCCAAAATGAAGAGGACAAGAGATGATCCAAGTTTGGGGGTGCTGTAGGGAAGATTCTTTCTATCAGAGGTTGTTTGAAAAGATCTCACAAACCACTGACCAGAAGGCTCAACATTATTAAAACGTCAGTTCTCTCAAATCAATCAATAGGTTCAACACAACTCTCAAATCCAACAGGTTTTGTTGTTTTTGTGGCTGAACTCAATAAGCTAATTGAAAAATTATATTGTGCCTGGTACTGGTGGCTCAAATCCTAGCTACTCAGTAAGCTGAGATGTAGTTTGATCATGTTTTGAAGCCAGCCTGTGCAGGAAAGTCCCTGTAACTTATTTCCAATAAACCACACACACACACACACACACACACACGCACACACACAAATTATATTAAAAATAGAATGAAAAAGTGAGAGAAGGGATGGGTTAGGAGTGATGGGTGACAATATTGTTAGACACCTTGTACTCATATACTCTTTTGTAGAATAGGAACTTCTTTGTTCAACTACTTAAATATAATAATAATACAATGTAAAAAAATAAAATAAATAAATAAAAGAAAATTTATATGCATGTAAAAAAATAGAATGAGGCTGGGAATGTGGCTTAGTGGTAAAGTGCTTGCTTAACATGCATGGAGCCCTGGGTTTGATTCCTCAGTAGCACATAAACAGAAAAATTTCAAGGGTAGAGCACTAGTGTTCACAGAGAGACTCAGGGTCAGTGCCCAGGCCCTGAATTCAAGCCCCAGGACTGGCAAAAAAAATTATGATTTTTTAAAAAGGAGAACAAAGATTTATTACGAAGCTAGCCAGGACAGTACTGTTGTAGTTCCTTACAAATTCAATTTGAGTGTACCTATTGTTGGAAACACACTTTTTCAGTGTTACTATTCCAAAAAGTAACAATAATAAATATTATTCTGTCAAGCTTTGTGCTGGTGCTTCATGCCTGTAACCCTAGCAATTTGGGAGCCTGAGATAGGAGACAAGCAGTTCTAGGCCAGCTTCAAGTAGAGAGGATGACAAGAGTCCATCTCAATGGAAGAAGATGGGCATGTGGCAAATTCCTGTTATCCCAGGTACAGTGGGAAATGAAAAATAGTAGGATTGAAGTCTAGGTGGGTGCCAGGAACTGAGACCCTACCACAACAATCAATAGTGTAGGAAAGAATCAGGGGCCAGGCTCAGTGGTAGAGTGCTTGCCTAACAAGCATGAGCCCTGAGTTCAATTCGAGCACTGTTACAAAGCAGTTATTTTTCTATTTGTTTACTATACCTTCTTTCCTTTTCTTTTTTGTCAGTCATGGGGCTTGAACTCTGGACCTGGCCTCTGTCCCTCAGCTCTTCAGCTCAAGACGAGCGCTCTACCACTTAAGCCACAGCACCACTTCTGGTTTTTTGGTGGTTTATTGGAGATAAGAGTCTCATGGAGTTTCCTGCCCAGGCTGGCTTTGAACCGTAATCCTCAGATCTCAGCCTCCTGAGTAGCTAGGATTACAGGCTTGAGCCACTAGTGCCCAGCTTCATTTACTATATTTTCTGAGAACTTTTTCTTTCCTTCTATTTTTTTCTGAGTGTCTCCATAATGCTGATGATTTTCCCCTGTGTTTGTTGATCTCTCTGCATTTTATAGGTCTTTTTTCCTTTCTGATTTTCTCTCATCTTCACCCTACTTACTCACCAACACTTCAACTCCTACCTCATCTCTAAATTTTTTTTCTTTTCCAGCTTTCCTCAGCCTCCTAACTGTGGCCAGTCTAACTGGTATACAGTGATATACCTCTTTGTTATTTTAATTTACTGCCCTGATAACTCACTTTGCCTTCATCTCTGTGACTGTCAGTGGATATTTTTCCCCTCTCAATAACCTTACCCAAGTCTCTTCAGTGCTTCTCACAGGTGTCACTTGGGCTTTCTGCTTCATTAATTTCATCATCAATCACCATCATGTGTAATCAGAGGCAAACAGTCTTTCCTCCAGTCATTGGCTTGCATGGTGAATGGTGTTGTGAATACAGACGTGCCTGAATCTCAGACAGAAGCTGCCACCAGTAAGACTTTACTCCCATTGTTTATATTTTCTCATCTTCTATTCCCTCCCCCAGGAAATGAAAATAGGGGGAAAAATCAGCAGGGAACTCTACATGTCCAATGGAAGAAGGCACCAAGGAGATGCTATAGCCTTCATGGCGTTGGCAGAGCTGTAGAAGAGAAAGCTGTAGGCAGAAAGCCTTCCTTAGCAATGTCCTCCCAAGGCTCTAACTAAAGGCTTTGGATAATTGATTTTTACTGCACACAATAAACTCTGAGCTCTGGGCTAAACTTCTTCAGCTCCTGTTAAAAGACAATGCCTTTTAACATGTGAAGAAAACATAAAGGGGAAAGTTCTAAAACTAATAATGTAGATAATCAAATCATCAAATCATTGAGCAAATAAATTAATTTTATTTTAGATCATTAAAAAAAGACACAATGCTCAATAGGAAGTGTACTCATTACCTTACTCATGTACCTGTAACCCTCTGTTTAGTATCTGTACAATAAAAAATTTAAAAAATAAAATAAAATAAAAAGACAATGCCTCCAGGTAACTCCAGACCCTGGCCTCTGAGTTCATAATGGAATCTCCATCACAAACCTGCCCCAATATTGGAGGGAGCATCTCAGCTAGGGTTTCTCCATTGGGCTGTTAGAAAACTCCCTGTGGGTTGAATTTATTGCAGATTTTCACCATGTTTCCACCCAAGGAGCAAAGCTCAACATATACATGGCTGAGAGTCTTAGTAGGTGTGCTTTGGTTAAACTTTTACATGTGCACAAATGTTTGTTTTATTTTCATCCAAATTTCTGTTACTTTTGCTCACACAGTCACTTGCTTTATGCCAAGGTCAATAATAACCAAGATGAGTGCAGGGTTACAATTATACTGGAGAGCAATTATATTTACATGTGTTGACTGGCCAGACTGGAACCTGATCATTACTAGAAGTAACAACAGAATCTTTCACATGGATTCTCTAAGAATTGGAGAAATGAGAACTCCGTGTGGTTGTTCATACTGAAGAGAGTTTATTAGCAGAACCAAACCTCTGGCCCCATGAGATGGAGGTGTGCTAAAAGCAAACTTATGGTAGGAGAGAGATTATATAGGAGACGGTGAGGAGGAGGTGTGGCCTAAATGGATGAGGAAGTGACATCAGAGCCTGGGGGACCTCCCACTGCCCCCAGGTGCACTAGTTATCTGTGTTACAGGTTCCTGGCAGTGATTTCTAGAGAGGGCTACATTTGCTCAGAGGGAAAACAAAGGGAAGGGGCCATTTTTCCCAGTAGACCTAATGGATTCATTTATATTATACTGGTTATCTGTGAAAATTAAGGTATTTAGTCTCTCTGGGTAAACAGACCACAGAGACTCTGAGCATGCTGACCCATGAAGGGAAAGAGAGATTCCTAGGCATTGTTACTTCCAAATAAAAATTTAAACTTGAGTTTTTTCTTCCTGTGTTTTCCTGATGACCCATCAGTATAGGAATACAAGCTAAATGAGCTTAAAGCAAGCCTGGAGAAGATGGCTGGGTGACTGAAATCTCCCTAAGAGTAAGACAGTATGGAGAACTTGGGATTGCCAAAGCTTTGCATTGGTGCTGGTTTGGAAAGCAATGTCCTTGAGGTAAAGGATATAAACTTCCTGGTCACATTTATGCCTTTCCTAGTTTTTGTTTGAGTTCTTCCTCTCATTTGCCTAATTCCAAATTTGAGGAACATAGTTCCTCTGCATTTGAGATCAGTAAACAAGCCTGAAATTATCATGAGACACATTAGAAGAAGATCCATTTCTTGTCTGGGGTTATTTTTGTCTATATTTTTATTTGTTTTTACACCAGTACTGAAGCTTGAACTGAGGGCCTAGCTGCTATCCCATAGCTTTTTTGCTCAAGGTTAATATTCTACCACTTGAGCCAGAGCACTGTTTCTGGCAATTTTGGTGGTTAATTGAAGATATGAGTCTCTCAGACTTTCTTGCCCAGGCTGGCTTTGACCAAGATCCTCAGATCTCAGCCTCCTGAGTAGCTAGGATTAGAGGCATGAGCCACCAGTGCCTATTATCTATGTTCAGTCTACATTTCAGGCCTCAATCCTAAAAGCCCTTGAAGCCAGCCTGACCTGGATAGAAAGCTCTGTAGACAAGAACATTGAGTACTGATTCTCCCACCAGGTGCCCAGCTCATTGCTCAACCCTGTCAGAGACACAAAAGAAGGAGGTTCATGGTCCCTATAGTTTGGCGTCATATAAGAATTATTCCTGAGCATTCACGTGCTCAAGTGATTCCTGGGACTCACAGCTGGTCCAAGTGGTTCCAGCCAATGTTGGAGAAAATGCAGATCTGTAAGGTATATTAAATAGGTAGGTTTCATTAGCTAGCTGATGAAGAGAACACTATGCACTATTCAGGCAGGAAAAGAAGTTTATTTACCGAACTGCTGCCCCTGCGTGCATGGTGGAGAGGCATGGCTAAAAAAGGAAGAAGCAACCCACACCTGGGCCAGGACTTATCTAAGCCAGGGAAGGGAAGAGGTGTGGCCACATGGGGGAAAGGTGTGGCCACACTGGATCCAGATGTGACCTTAGGGTCTGGGACCCTGAGATGGAAGGCATGTGCCCAGAGGTGGCTCAAGCTATGAAGATGATTGCTTCCAGGTGTGCCAGTTATCTAGGTAACAGATACTGGGCAGAAACTTAGACAACAGTTAGGAAGGTGTCCCTGTGCAGACCTTACATTCCAGCCTTTGGATAATTATGAAAAAGGGCAAAGATTCTTTTTGACTACTTCCTGCTGGCAGGGGTGTCGACATTAGGGGTAAAAGGCTGAGATGTGGTCCCCGCTGGGAGAAGGCAGCAGGCAGCAGTTGTCAGTTGGTGGTAGTCCTTGAATGAAGTCTGGAAGAAGTCTCATTAGGCAGTGAGGGGCTGCACACACACACACACACACACACACACACACACACACACACACACAACCTAGAGAGCAAACAAATTCCAGGCTGTCCTGGAGTTGGTGGAAATGTCCCTAGCTACTTCTGATATCTAGCGACTAGGTAGAGAGAAGGTCAGGTAACAAAAGCAAGAATGTAAATTCCTGTCCAGTTAAAAAGTAGACAGGTACAGACATTAGATGGGCAGGCTTCTTATTTCTATTGACCTCCCAGCTCTGGTTAATTTTGAAAGGGCAGGCACAAAGTAGTTGATGTGACAGCATCTCCTCTTACTCCTCTCCATGGTCCTTTGATCCCCAGACAGGCTGAGTCTAGGTGCTCGTTGCTGGGATGGCTTGTCCCAGTTGGTATTCATGGAGGTTTGAACTCAAGGCCTGGGCACTGTCCCTGAGCACTTCTGCTCAAGGATAGTGCTCTACCACTTTGAGTTATAGTACCACTTCCAGTGTTTGCTGGTTAATTAGAGATAAGAGTCTTGAGCCATGCTTCCAGCCTGGCTCTTTGCAGGTTAGTTGGGAGATGGAGTCTTAGGGATTTTTCGGCCCAAGCTGGCTTTGAACTGTAGTCTTTGCCACAAAAACCCTTTATTATTTCCAATTAAAGCAACAAGGAGATCAAGTAGAATAAGTAGAGCTTACCTGGTCCTTATCAAGAATTGATCAACAAATATTCTGAAATGACAAAACTCATTAGATATGATGAGAATTTTAGTATAGATATAGTATTGATTTCTTTCTGGTAACCCTAACAGTGCTTAAATTAACCAAAGTTACAGAAAGAGCCTTAGCTTTTGCAAATTCAAAGCAATCTTTCACCAGGAAATCAGCAGTGTGTGATGGATCCAAGCCAGACTCCAGTCTACTTTCACCATGGTGGAGGTAGTCAGGATGGTCTAGGCAGACGTGAGGCCTGTCTTCCAGGTTGGAAGAGATGCACTGGATCTGGACTGCATGTAGACTGGTGGCATTGAACTACGAATCCAAACTGAACAAACTTCAGGAATATGAGATAATTTAAGCCAAATAACTTGATTACAGTGCCAGATAACAAGTTTACACAGACACTGACATACACGTATAGGCATGTGTGCGTGCACGCACGCGTGCGCGCGCGCGCACACACACACACACTATACACATTAAGTTTTACAGCACCCCAAAATGACTAACGGCTGTAGACTCTTGGAATTCCAGCACTAAGATGACATTATTTTACCCAGTATTTAGAACCATGTAGTAGAATATACACCACAAACAAAAAAGGCAAAACGCAAAACCTAAATTTTTTGACAACAATGTTTAGACATCTTTGCTAACAAAGCACATCAGGTGGTTGGGCCTCAGTTACTAGGGCCTGTGAAAAGAGGCAGCAATAAATGGGTGGAGGAGTAAGCTTGGTGGAAGGTTAAGGGTCAGATGAGACCAAACCCACCATGTGGCCAAGATGGCAAATTTGTGAAAAAGTGCAAAGAAAACCTGAAAAAATGTAAACTCTGACAATTTTCAAACCTAGAATGGCTAGCCTTTGAGGGGGAACCTAGAGGGGGGTCCCCGGGACCCAGCCTGCGTCACACTCTTCAGGGCACAAGCCAAAATGTTGTAGAAAAGAGAAAGGGAGAGATGGGGAAAGTTGTACATGATTGGCAGAGAGAGAGCAAAGAGAGCCTGAAAGTAAACAGACTTCTGACCATTTACCATTGCAGTGGCAAAAACTGTCTACATCTGAGAATGGCATAAAAATGAGGTGCTCTGGCTTTCCAGGGAGCACAGGAGGCATCTCAAAGGGGTTTCACGGCTCGGCATGACTCATAGCACCCCATTAAATGAGTAGGAGAGTCAGTCTGGTGAGTGAAGGAGAGCTGACCAGGCAGAAGCAGCGTCCCGACTTCCCCCAGAGCCCTCTAGAGAGAAATGGCCAAGCCCCCAAAGCCAAGCATCCTTGGCTCTAGAGGGGACCAGCCTTTCAGCTAAAGGCTGTAGGAGCTCTCTGACGTGGTGCCACATCTGGACAGAGACTGAGCAACAGAGAACCATAGAGAGAAAACAAGTGGTGTGGATGTGGATGCGAAGGCCAGCAATGGTATTAGTGAAAAGTCTCAGGTGGTGTCTCAAGGCAGTTTGTTTCATGGAAAAGGGGTGGTTAAGAAATTCTAACATTTCCAACTCAAAAACCCCATCTGAGTCACAGCACCATATGTAAGGTATATTAAATAGGTAGGTTTCATTAGGTAGCCAATGAAGAGAACACTATGCACTATTCAAGCAGGAAAAGAAGTTTATTTCCTGAACTGCTGCCCTCACTGTGCATGGTGGAGAGGAATGGCTGAAAAAGGAAAGGGCAGCCGACTCCTGGGCCAGGACTTATCTAGGCCAGGGATGGAAAGGGGTGGCCACACTGGATCCGGATGTGACTTCAGGGTCTGGGACCTTCTTAAGGTCAGATGGGAGGCATGTGACCAGAGGTGGCCTAAGATGTGACCTAGCAGGAGGGGAAGTTGATTGCTTCCAGGTGTGCCAGTTACCTAGGTAACAGATATTGGGCGGAAACTTAGCCAAGAGTTAGGGAGGTGTCCCTGTGTAGACCTTACAAGATCCCTTACCTCACACCTCTAGAGCAGGCTATTTTAGTAGGTTTTCTGAGCATATGCACACCACCTCCCAGTTGTTTATCCCAAGCTTGTCCTGTGTGACCTCTGAAGATCCACCTGCAACCCATCCCCCTCACCCAACTCCTGTCTTCATTAAGAGGATTTTAAAAGGTTCCCTCTCGAGTAACTTTTTTTAGACTATTTTATGTGACTTAATTTTTATTTTTATTTGAAGGAAAAGTACTGAGGATTGAACTCAGGGGCTTGCCCATGCCAAGTTGCATCCCAGCCTCAAAACCTTTTTTTTTTTTTGGCCATTCCTGGGGCTTGAACTTAGGGCCTGGGTGCTGTCCCTGAGCTTCTTTTGCTCAAGGCTAGCACCCTACCACTTGAGCCATGGCACCACTTCCAGCTTTTTCTGTGTATGTGGTACTGAGGAATCGAGCCCAGGGCTTCATGCATACTAGGCAAGCACTCTACCACTAAGCCACATTCCCAGCCCCTCAAAACATTCTTAATGAATCGTTTCTGTGCCAACAAAGGAACTGCTTTTTGTGCATTCCCTCCTTTCATCAGGACAAAGCATTTTTCTATTCTTCTTGTTTGATTGTTTTTCGTGTTTTTAAAGTTAGACGGCGTCTTGCTGTGTTGCTCAGGCTAGCCTGGAACTGTTGGCCTCAAGTGATCCTCTTACCTCAGCCTTCTGAGTAGCTGGGACAACAGGCACGTACTACCAGCCCCTTGCTGAATCTTGTATGAGTGACCTCACCTTGAATATGGGTCTCTCAGAGCACTTGCTGCTATCTCTACTTCTCTTTCCATTAAACAGATCCTCCAGAGAGTTTTCCAAATGGATAATCATTCCATTTAAAAAACTCTTCTTCATAATGTCCTCATTAAATATTCTAATATTTAATAAAACATTTAGATCCAAAGGCATTCCCTGGCTATCTTATCTGGAGTAGTTCCTACTCTTCTCTCTACCTAAGCTCATTTTGATCTTCACATAACCTCCTTTAGTTTTTTAAAATTTGGTTTTATGTCTGTATTTAGTTGCTTGAATCTTTCATCTCTCTTTCTTGTTGGATCATACACTGCACTAAGGCAGATACAATGTCTGTTCTCACTAAGTAGCCAGACAAGACTGTTTTCCATGACAAATGAAATTGAACACAGCCTGTAAGGAGAATTTATCCGGGGGAGGGTAGAGCACTTTCAGTCCTGGCCACACCTCATGCTAAGGAGGGCAATCTGTGTAAGCTATAATACAAATGGCTGCTGCTCTCTCCCACCCTCCAGATCCAATAATGGCAGCCCTCTGAGGAGTGCTTTAAGCTAACGAAACACTGACAGGAAAGGAAATGCTGGGAAATTCTGCCTAGCCAAGTGGACTCACTGCAAAACCAGTAGAGTAGGCAGCCAGTATTTGTGAATGAATGAATGAATGAATGCACTGGGCTGGCAGCCAGGGGCACATGGCCATCTGCTTCCACTAGAAGAGAACTTCATGAGAGATGGGATCTTTGCTTCACTCTTCACTGTAGTCATAACATCAAGAATGTTTCAGTAAGATTTTTGTGTGATAAATACAGAATGGATCTGATATAAAGTTAGAGCAACCTGTGGGGGGTCCTAAGAAACAAAGCTTTTCTTTTGTGTAGAGTTGGTGAAATGAAGCAAATGAGCCATTTTATACATTTAGCATGAAGGGAAATAAAAATGACCAAACAAAAAACCTTCTTAAAGAAGTACCTTGTTGGTAGGGTTCAGGTGGTTCACACCTGTAATCCTAGCTACTCAGGAGGCTGAGATCTGAGGATCACGGTTCAGAGCCAGCCTGGGCAGGAAAGTTCGTGAGACTCCTATCTCCAATAAACCACTAGAAAACTGGAAGTGATGCTGTGGCTCAAGCAGTAGAGCACTCCCCTTGAGCTGAAGAGCTGAGGGACAGCGCCCAGACCCAGAGTTCAAGTCCCACAACCAACAACAATAACAACAAAAACATATTACCATGTGTCCCATAAATATGTAGAATTACTTGTTAATTCAAAGTAAAATTCTAAAATTTAAAAAAATTAAAAAAAAAACTCATATATTATTCTAAGGCGCCTCCTCAATTTTTTAACAGTGGAGGTAATCTAAGCTAAGAGCTTCCCTTTCAAGATGGGATTGGACTTTGATGTATAGAGTCTTTTTTTTCTCCACACTATCTTAAGAAGCACTAGATAAAAGGCCAAAGTAGAAAGTACAATATTACAAAACTTTTTCTTAACTATTTTTCCACCTTATTAGTAGGTATTGTTTTCTTCTTTTTCTTTTTTTAATTTAATTTAATTTTGTTATAAAAGTGATGTACAAAAATGTTCTCTCAGGCTAGGAATGTGGCTTAGTGGTGGAGGGTTTTCTTAGTATGCATGAAGCCCTGGGTTTGATTCCTCAGTACCACATAAAAAGAAAAAGACAGAAGTAGTGCTATGGCTCAAGTTGGCAGGGGACTAGCCTTGAGCAAAAAGAAGCTCAGGGGCAGTGCCCAGGCCCTGAATTCAAGCCCTAGGACTGGCAAGAAAAAAAAATGTTTTCTCTTTCTGTTTCTGTCTCTGTTTCTCTCCCCACCTGCCCGCCCCCCACCCCAGCCATATCCTGGGGCACGAACACTGTCCCTGAGCCTCTACCACTTGAGCCACAGCTTCTGGCTTTTTCTGAGTAGTTAATTGGAGATGAAGTGTCTGACAGACTTTTCTGCCCAGGCTGGCTTCAAACTGTGGTCCTCAGATCTTTCAGGTATAAGCCACCAGTGCTAGTTTCTTTTTTTAATCTATACAAAAATAGAGCAGGGCTGGGAAGTTGGCTCAGTGGTAGAGTGCTTGCCTTGCATACATGAGGCCCTGGGTTCAATTCCTCAGCACCACATAAGAAGAAAAAAGCTGGATGTGGTGCTGTGGCTCAAGTGGTAGGGCGCTAGCCTTGAGCTGAAGAGCTGAGGGACAGCGCCCAGGCCCATAGTCCAGCTCCCACGACTGCCCCCCCCAAAAAATTATCAAAAATAGAGCAGGGAGAAACAAATTAAAATTTAGCTCTTCAAGGTTCAGAGTGATCTTAATCTTCCATATCAAAAGTGCTAGTTAATTTTATGTTAAATTTATGCAAATAAACCTGATAAAGAGTTATTTCTTTTCTTTTTTTCTTTCTTTCTTTTATTTGGGGGGGGGCAGTCCTAGGGCTTGAACTCTGGGCCTGGGGGGTGCTGTTGCTGTTGCTGTTTCTGCTGCTGCTGCTGCTGCTGCTGCTGCTTTTTCTTCTTCTTCTTCTTCTTCCTCCTCCTCCTCCTCCTCTTCCTCCTCCTCTTCCTCCTCCTCCTCCTCCTCCTCCTCCTCCTCCTCCTCCTCCTCCCCCTTCTTCTTCTTCTTCTTCTTCTCTTTTTTCTTCTTCACCTTCTCTACCTCCTCTTCCTCCTCCTCCTCCTCTTCCTCCTTCTCCTTTCCTCCTTCATTTTGCTCAAGGCTACCACTTGAGCCATAACAACACTTCCAATTGTTTCTGAGTAGTTTATTGGAAATGCCAAGGCTGGCTTACTTTCCTACTTCTGAACCATGATCTTCAGATCTCAGCTTCCTAAGTAGCTCAGATTATAGCTGTGAGCCAGCAAGTATTATTTCTAGAAGGTATTAACTTGAATTCACAAACTGAATGAATCAGATCCTTCCAATTTGGAGAGGGTATGGAGGGTTGGAATACTACAAAAGGGCAGAGTAAGCCACTTCTCTTTCTTTCTAAGCTGAGACCTCCATCTCTTCCTGCTCTTGTACATGAGAGTTCTTAGTTAGCAGGCTATGGACTTGGATAGATCATCATTAGTCCTCTAGCTCTTGGGTCTTGTGCTATTGTTGGCTATACATGATGCACACATTCACCTTTGTCTTTGCTTTACACATGTACCAGTAACCGGCAGTTCTGCTTCAGGCAAGGATGGATCCAGGTTCCTTTACTTGGCTACATTTTCAGAAAGGTTCTTTATCATACCTGTAATCCTAGCTACTCAGGAGGCTGAGATCTGAGGATCACAATTTGTAGCCAACCCAGACAGGAAAGTCCGTAAGACATTTATCTCCAATTAACTACCCAAAAAATCCAGAAGTAAGGCTATAGTTCAAGTGGTAAATTACTAGCTGTGAACAAAAATGCTCAGGGACAGTGTCCAGGTCCTGAGTGCCAGCACCAGAAAGCTCTTATTTAATTCAAATGTGTTACTCAGATGATCCCTGGAAAGCTCTAAATTTGCATAGTCCTTAATGATAGTGACTTAGTGAAGATATAGAGAATAATTTTAGAAGGACTTGGCAGATATCCCTGGGAAGTCTGTAAGGAGGGTTGCCCCTACAGGAATACTGTTAAGTTTTCAGGCTTGGGACAGCTAACTTCCCCTTGCAGTGAAAGCATTGTCAGTCATCTGAACCACAGGAGCTGAGCAGTTGTTGCAAAGTGGAGAGAGAGGTTCCCATAGGAAATGCTGTAGAGTTAGAAAGAGACAAAGTGCTTTGTCTTAGAGTCACAAACAGTCTCCTCTGCTTTTCCTCTTTTCCAGCACTTTTTTTTTCATTTTACCCCAAGTTCAGCCCTGAGCTGGGCTCAATCTGGAAAGGGCTGTTGCCATCTCATTCTCTGTATCCAGGTAACTATGGGTGTTACAAACAGAAGGGCAGTTTTGGGGACAGGAGCAAGAAGGGGGCAGAAGGAGTCAGAAAAGGAAGCTGCTGCCTGAGAGGCAGAAGAAAGGGAGAGCCATATGCCCTGCACATGGGTCTGAGACCTGAGTGTGCTTAGTGCTGCATAAGAAGGTTGCCTCATTATTCTGGCATGAAATGATGAGGCCATTTTCTCTCCCTTCTCCACATTGGCTTAGAACACACACTAAAATCTGAGGCTGGTTCCGATTCAGATTTTCTCTTGGAGCCTCAGGGCTTCAGCTCTCTGCTAATGAGCAAAGCCCTTCCAATACACTTGCGCTGGCATACCTGTATCACACACACACACACACACACACACACACACAGTATAGAGAAATCAGTGCTCCATTTTGTTAGAAGACTCAGACCATTTGGCTCAGGCAAGCTACTCCAGGGTAGCATATCATGTTCTTAGTTACCAGGTTCCGGGGAGATGGACTCTCTTCTCCACCAAGTGTCCTCTGGTCACAGCCCCATGAGCATCACACACAGATGAGACTCTCCCCATATCAAAACAAACCCTGTGAGAACCAGATGTGCTTGGCTATGGCTCCATCTCTTCTGCATGGTGGTGGGTTACTGCAGTTCACTGGGAAAGTAGTTTGGAATTTACAAAAGCTCCAAATCCTGCCTTGGGGAGTCTGCGCCTCTTGGCTGGCTCATAGCGATTCCTTTGTGACCACAAGATAGGTTAAATAATCACATGCTGGGTTGTGCGACTCTCATTAGTTCCATCAGAGCAGCCTGGTGCACAAAAGGGAGGCCATTTTCTGGTTCAGATAAACAGCATCATCTGAAGACAGCAGCAGATGCTGTTCTCCAGGCCCCTACTTCCTCCCTTTTTGCTGATTCCTCAGCGGTGACCTGGGAACTTACCTCTGATAGGCAGAAAGTGGACTACACCATGTGGTTATGGACAAAGTTTATTGGCACATAACATGCTTATATACAGTGTACAGGCATGAGAAGTAAATCTTCAGTCAGGGGACAGAAGGTTAATCTTAAACAGTTTTATGGGAGCACGGACAATGAGGGTTAACTTTAAGTCAATAAACAGGAATAGCTAATCCTGTCAACAAATGTGAAGCAGTTGTAGTAATCAAAGGTTGTAAAGAGTAAGCAAGGCACAGGTGAGCACACAAAGGGAGTTTTGAGATATTGTTCTACAGGGTTAACTTTGAGGAGCACTACCTGCAAATCCTTATCTGAAGCTGGCAGTGGGGCAGGCGACAGACCTTTACCCTGACTTGGAAGGAGTGCTCCTCTTCCTCTCCCAGAGAGAATGCATGCTAGGCGAATGCATCCTCACTGCAAGCAGGACTTCAATGGGATCACATGAGTCAATGCCTCCAACATTCCCTCATCTCTACTTTACTGTCTCTATTGCTGGGACACATGGAGAAGAATGGGAACCAGGCAGCCCTGGTGCTGACCTGGTCTGTGAGGAATGTGGAGAGCAGACAGGGGCCTCTCAGGCCTGAAAGATGCAAGGGGAGATGTGTGGGATCCAAGGGGTCTAATGGTCCCCAGGCTAGTGTGACCCTCCCCTAACTTTCTCTCATCCCCTACCCTGCGTGAGTCTTGCCTTAGTCCCATAGTAAGTTCCATTTCCAATCACAGGAGACTAGAATGGGAGCAGGAGGATTCAGCTTTGATCTGGGCGGAGGAAGGTCATTGCCAAGGCCAGTGTGGTGCTAGGTGATGACAAAGCTGGGCCTGGAAGCCTTATGTTGTGGGTCACAGACCTGCAACCTGTGCTCTTCCTACAACCCCTAATATGAGGAGGCCTCTTGAGCCAGGCTGTTGGGAGATTCTCAGACTCAGCCCTTCAATGTAAGTATCAACCTATCAAGACACTGCAATTGCAGCAGAACAAACTGGGGGCATGTCCTAGGTGCTTCACCATCCTGGAGAGACCACTGATTGCCCATTCCTCAAGGTCTCATGGGGTCTGAGCAGAAGCTAGGATGTGTTCAGTCTCCTGAGCCCTTCCTTCCTCTGCTGTCCACCGAGTGACCAATTTGTAAGCTTATGTACCCCTCTTTTGGATTGACATCCTTCACCCTGGATCATCTAGAAGCCAGGCCCAGTCATAGTTGTCTATTCCCACCTACCCCAGCTTTGACAGCAACATAATCCAGATGCCCAGTCCTGGTCACATGTGGGTTCGAGTGTATAGTCACAAGATTCCAGCGTAGAATGTATTGTCTCTGCTATAGATGTTTCCGCTGGCTACATGACAGTTATAAGATATATTGTGTCTGCTACATGCCAGATATAGGATGTTTTACCTGGCTGTAAGCCAGCTGTAGAACGTCCTTCCCTGGCTGTCTGATATCTCCAGTGTCCAGCTGTGACTACAAAGATTTCCTGCCCCAGCCCCTTCTGCTTTCAGACTCCTGACACTATATCTACCTCTACGGCTCTGTGAGCACTTTGCTACTCTTTATCCCATGAGAGATAGCCTGTCAGCTTCCAGCTGACATTAAACACTTCTATTTTTTCTACGTGACTGTGTGTTCAAGTGGTTTTCTGGGTCAGTACTTACACGTTCACCATGTGATTCATCCTCAGTTGATTGTGGATCTGTATGAATCACAGATGCTAAAGTCCTAAAAGACATCTTTGTGCGCACTCTGGAGGTCATGTTTGTTAGAAGCAGAGGTAGGTCTGAGGCAGTCTCCTGATATCTTAACCTATAGTCATGTCTGCAGAGCCTTCTGAAGCCTGACAAGTCCAGCAGTTTTCTTGTTACTAGAACTGAATTGGTATCAGTAGGCTGTATGATTCACACTGCAATGCTCACGGGGCCTCCTGAATTCATTCATCAATCTACACTTCAGGTTCCCACAGTAGTACTATCCACTCATCTACTCTTGAATTTCAAATCTAAGTTCCTGTGAGTATTCAGTTGCTCCCTAGCCTGTTCTATGATGGTCATATATCCTCTTCATTTTCTTCTTTTTTTCCATTTGTGCTGGCCCTTGGGCTTAAACGTAGGGCCTAGGCATTCTCCCTGAGTTTTGTGCTTAAGGCTAGTACTAGTACTTTGCCACTTGAGCCACAACTCCACTTCTGGCCTTTTTGGCAGTTAATTAGCAATAACAGTCTCACAGACTTTCCTGCCTGGACAAGCTTTAAACCACAGTTATCAGATCTCAGCCTCCCGAGTAGCTAAGGATTACAGGCATGAGCCATTGATGCCTGTGGCTGGTTGTGTATCCTCTTAACCTTTCTCTAGCCTATGTTGTACCTGGGCCACAGATGGGCTTCTGCCTTGCCCAGTACAGATGCCATGGGAAGCCTGGTACAGCAACCTGGGCTGGGCTGACCTTGCCATTCCATCTGCTCAGGGAGCAGTGTTTTCTTTCTACCATTGTTTAGAGTTTTTGTTTTTTGTTTTTGATGTCTCTCTTTCCTTTTCCTCTCCTTATTCTGAATCTCATCTCCCTGAAGCCAGCCTACCCAAGCACATCCCTGCAAAGCAACTTTAATTAGGGAGACTCTGGGCTTCTTTTCAAATGACCTCTTCTAAATTTGAAGATTCTGGGAAATCAGTTAGGCTAAAGGAGTAGGATAGGGGAGAAGTGAGTTAGGTGGAAACCCAAATATTTAGACCAGCTGGGTTTCTTTCTTTTCTTTGTTTCTTTCTTTCTTCCTTCCTTCCTCTCCTTTCCTTCCTCCTTCCTTCCTTCTTTCCTTCTTTCCCTCCTTCCCTCCCTCCCCTCTTCCTTCCTTCCCTCCCTCTCTCCCTCCTTCCCTCCCTCTCTCCCTCCTTCCTTCCTTCGTTCGTTCGTTCCTTCCTTCTTTTCTTCCTTCCTTCCTTCCTTCCCTCCCTCCCTCCCTCCCTCCCTCCCTCCCTTTTTTCTTTCTTTCTTTCTTTCTTTCTTTCTTTCTTTCTTTCTTTCTTTCTTTCTTTCTTTCTTTCTTTCTTTCTTTCTTTCTTTCTTTCTTTCTTTCTTTCTTTCTTTCTTTCTTTCTTTCTTTCTTTCTTTCTTTCTTTCTTTCTTTGCCAATTGTAGGCGATGTCCCTGAGCTCTTTGGCTGAAGGTTAACACTCTACCACTTTGAGCCACTGTTCCACTTCCAGTTTTCTGGTGATTAATTGGAGGTAAGAGTTTCATGGAGTTTCCTATCAGGGCTTGCTTTGAACCACAATCCTCAGATCTCAGCCTTCTGAGAAGCTAGGATTGCACATATGAGCCACCAGTGCCCAGACAACTAGGTTCTTTTGAATGACGGTATGTCTCAAGGAAGTGAAAAATCTCATCCTAGAATGGTTACCATGACAACAAAATGGCCATCTCTAAATGTGGGGTTGTTGCTCAGCGTAGTGAGGCAGGGCCGCCTCTTGGCCTCTTCAAAGGAGCCTCTCCTTGGGCTTTATCACAGTCATAGGTGGTTGAAAGTTTCCTATTTGAAATACAGTTGCTATTCTAAGTTTTTCACATACTTTGGTTTTAAAGTTGGATTTGTTTGTTTTTCCTGAATTGCTATTTCCAGTCATATCAAAGCAGTCCAGTTCAAAGAAATGAAATGTTTGGGAGGAAAAGAGATTTGATTCTTTTCTTGTTGTTGTTGTTGTTGTTGTTGTTGTTGTCAGTCATGGGGCTTGTACTCTGGGCCTGGGTGCTGTCCCTCAGCTCTTCAGCTCAAGGCAAACACTCTACCACTTGAGCCACAGCACCGCTTCTGGTTTTCTGAGTGGTTTATTGGAAATAAAAGTCTCATGGAATTTCCTGCCCTGGCTGGCTTTGAACCTAGATCCTCAGATCTCAGCCTCCTGAGTAGCTAGGATTACAGGCATGAACCACCGAAGCCCGGCTGAGATTTGATTCTTTAGTGCTAAATGCATGTTAATCAAGTTGACTTAAAAGGCCAATATACCAAAATTAGAAGGATTCCTGGCCAACCTCAGGCGAATGGGTTGTCCCCGCCCCCCACCCTCCCACCCCCTCACCAACCCAAAGAAACCCAGATCCTCAGTAGTGCTGAGATACTCAGAGTGGCACACTGCCAGGCTCAGCTAGGCCCTTGAGGTTCTAAGGATCCCTATCCTGTTTCATTCTCTTGGATGGAGGTGAACAGAGGAATGGAGTGCACCAGTGTCCACTTACAACTCCTATATCTTCAAGAGTTTTCCTGGATGATGTTTATGCCCACCTTCTGCTATCAAAGCCACCTGCCAACCTTTTGTTCCATGTGAGGGATCATTATGTAGGCAGAGAGCAGAAGACCAGGGTGACTATACAGAGGAAAGAGATAGCACAGCAAACTCCACAAGGGTGGGGAGCTAATTCTGTACATCACATCTTCTTGGTGTCTGGTCCTTAGAGGAAGTGCTCAGTAAATAGTTGTTAGATTATAACATCTAGATTTCTCATAGCAGGCCTGAAGATGGGGGAAATGGAAGGAGATCCCAGGGTAATCTTATCTCAGAATCATCAGCTCAACAGAGAAAATCTTTTCAATCCAAGAATCAGGACCAAAGACTGTGGTGTGAGCTTATGACACTTGTGCCTGTTCATACCAAATCAAATTATCCTAGGCTAATTCACTGCCACAAGGAAAGAGCAGGAATGGAGTAGAAATTGAAAAGACTAGATAGACAGAGTTGGACGGTCTAAAGATGAGAAAGGAAGGGGAATCAAAGGGAACCACAATGCAAGGACACCACCATCCAGTAGGCACATGTGCTAAGAGAACTAGTGAATTAATTCAGCACACCTGGACAGTACTGAGTACCATCCAGTTGACTGATTCTTTATCGAAGTTGCTTTCTCCCTCTTCCTTTCCTTTTCCATGTTGTTAAAGATAGGACAACCCACCTGGAAACTTCAGAGGGCCCTCAACCAACATCTTTATATGAGTATCACAAGGCAGTGGACATACCCCTACCTCTTAGAATCTCCAGGCAATAGACAGAAACAAAACAAAACAAAACAAAAACATATCTGCCAGGTGCTAGTGCCTCACACCTGCTACTCAGGAGGCTGATATCTGAAGGTCATGGTTCAAAGCCAGCTCAGCCTGTGAGACTCTTACCTCCAATTAAGCACCGAGAAAGCCAGAAGTGGAGCTATATCTCAAGTGGAATAGCACTGACCTTGAACACAAAAGCTCAGAAACAGTGCTCAGGCCCTGAGTTCAAGCTCTACATACACACAGAGAAAGAAATAAACGTATCTTCCCTCTAGCCTGGCATCAGGGAAACCCTGATAATCATTATCTGTGGACAGTACATTTCTTTGTGGGTAAGGAGGCAGGTTGAAACACAAGCCAAGCAGAGAGCAGACACTATGGGCCAGGTGATGGTCGCTAGGGCCACAGCCTCTGACACTTTAAAATCACATCATATGAGAGCTTTTTCTCAAACAGAACAAACCCACTTCCAAACATCAGCCTTGTTCCTCTGCACACACATGCAGAGCTCTCCCGGTGTGTCCAGGGCCTGGCAAAACAGGGGGAAGCAGTCCCAGTCTGGCCACATTTCTTTCTTTCTTTTTTTCTTTTTTAATCTGCATTCATCATCAGGCCCTAATTTATTCAACAAACTTTTACATGGCTCTTACACTGTGCCAGACTTTGTGGCAGAGCCTGAGGCTTCAAAGACATAAGTATAGCTTTCCAGAAAAGAAAGAGTAGCTAAGAGCTACTACGATCTCACAGCTGGGGTGAAGGCAGTTTGGGAAGAGAGGAAGCCACAGAACCTAACCAAGGGCTTCAGAGAGTCTCCTGGGGACAAGCCAACACTGGCAAGTGAGGAGGGCAGTGAGGATCTTCCCAGCAAGGGGAGTGTCTCATCTCAGCAAGCAGGAGGTTAAGAGCAAGTGAGATCCCGGGTTAGGGCTTCCCCGCTAAGCTGCATGCTAACTCACTGCCAGAGTTTTAGCCATCCCTCACATGAGGCCTCTCACACAGTAGCAACAATCTTTGGGGGTGGGATGCAGGAAGCAGAACTGTCAACATAGTTGATTGGGAAACAATTAGTTTGCAATGGCCGGGTGCCTTGAGGTCTTATGTAAGCAGATGAATTTCAACTGAGGGTGAATGGTGGTAGCCTTGGAAAAAAGACATCATATAATATTGCTTTTGATAAAGTAAAATCAATCAATCAATCCATCACATTTGATCATTTTCTTAAGGACTTGAATGAAGACAGAAATCCTATTCTTCAAGTTTGGGTGAGGCCTAGTCTGAGAGAGAGAGAGACAGAGACAGAGACAGAGAGAGACAGAGAGAGAGAAAGAGAGACAGAGACAGAGAGACAGAGACAGAGAGAGAAGACCTATGCTGCACCTTAAGAGCCACAAACAGCTCCCTCTCACAAGAAGAGAAGTGTAGATGTGCTCTGTGAAGTGCTTTACAATAGGGAAACGTATGTTTAGGAGCTGGAGATGTGAATCTCAGTTTATCTACTCGCTGTGCCCATGACAGCCCCTGTCTGAGAGTCTACTCTCTCCATGAAATGGCTGTAATCCTACCTACCTGGCATAGTTGTCACTAGCTTAAAAGAGATGACGTATTAAAATATTAGTCTTAGGAGTGTTCAGTATCCCACAGCTGGCTCATTAGTCAGTGATATGTCTTCTACCACCCTCTGCCCTCAGAAACTCTGTTCAGGCACAAAATAATCAAGGAGGTAGGAGGATGTTCCTTTCACCATTCCCACCTCCTCCAAACATACTTCCTTCATTTCTCTCTGTTCTTTTTCAAGACAATACATAGCTCCCAGATACCTTTGGATGCAGGCTGCTCCTGCATTTCATGAGTGATCCCAAACCCACGATGCGTGTGTACGTGCTTCAGCCCTCATCCAGATGGTGACTGCACCTGATGCCTAAGAGCCTGGGTCTGTCCTTCTACTGCCCAGGGCCCTCCCCAGATGCCATGACCCCACTACTTCCTGTTTGCCAACCTCCCTACCCAGCCTTGAGGAACTTCCCTCCACGCCTCCACTCTCAGATGATCTTGCTTAAAATATATTGAGATTCCAGAGGACAAAGGAATGAGAAATGCAGAATGTCAAATTGATCAGAGAAGCTGGGCATCACGGCTCAAACTTGTAACCCCAGCTACTTAGGAAGCAGAGATCAAGGGGTTGAAGTTTGAGGCTGAAATATGGATACTGGGTCTAACTGGCACCATCTTGGCATCTTAGTGGATGAAGGTAAAATCCCACCCCAAGGTGATAGACATGTCTGAATTCCTAAAGGCAGGGGCAGGGACTTGGACTATAGGTTATTGGACTTGCCAGACCTGTATCAGGAACTTGCAAGACTTTGAACTCTTGAGCTTCCTGAGACCCTGCCTTCTGCCCATTATCCTATTTAGGCTCCACCATCTCAGCTGCCATTTTGCGCCACACTTCATGTCTACTGACTCAGGTCACCATGGCGTCCCTCTTCAACTTTCTATCAGAGTTTATCTGATTTGCTAAGATTGTTTTTCTGCTGTTTTTAAAATTCTACTACCCTCATGGCTCAGTTTTCTAACTATTAAGTGCATTCAAGGCTGCAAGTATTTTTGGGGACATGTGTCTGCTTATAGTTGCCAGTTTTCTGATAAAGACTCTTGATTTGACTTCTCAAGGTGTGGCTTCTCTGTATCCTGTGATCGAATTCCCATATAACAAGGCAGGAATGGGCAAAAGGATATTTTCAAGACTCCATATCAACTAAGCTTGGGGACAGTGGCACATGCCTATCATCCCCAACGACATGGAAAGCACAAGTAGCAGAATTGCACCACAGGCCAGCCTGGGCAGCCCAAAGAGACTGGAGGCGTGGTTCAAGTGGTAGAGTACCTGCCTTGCAAGTATGAGGCTCTGAGTTCAATCCCCAGTACTGAGAAAAAACAAAAGGCAAACCAAGAAGAGGCCTCCCAGATATCCTCTGACAGGGTTCTCACCCTCTCTAGACCATGGTTTGCTTTGATATAGGCACAATTCTATAAATGTATAAATAGAAGATACAGGGTCAGAAATATATCTCAACCCAACTTCCTGTAGGATCCAGGATTCCAGATAATACAATAAAAGAGCCAAGCCAAACCATCATATCCCTATTCTTGGACCTGTGCAGAAACCAAATTATTCGTTATTTTATAAAATGCTGCTTCCACATTGAAAAAGCCTTAATCTGATCCCCAAGGAAAGGTATGGCTTACTGACCCTCTATGAATTCGCAAGAACAGACCTTGCTTTCTTCAGGATTGCAAAACCTGACAAAGACTATTTCCTGAGAAACATCCGGAAAGGCTTAAGGTCACAATAACTTGACTGAGCATTCATTAAAGGCTTTGGAAACTGATTGCAGATGTTCCTGACCTAGAACTTGATGGGTGGGTGACTGGTGGGCTGTGGACTGAATGATAAGTAAGGTGGCCTTTCTGGAGTTTGGACCACTAAGTCTGCCAGCCTGCTTCAGAAAACACAGCCCTTGGGACTGGGAATGTGGCTTAGTGGTAGAGTGCTTGCATAAAGCCCTGGGTTAGATTCCTCCATAAAAAAGAAACAGAAAACAGAAAAAGCTGGAAGTGGTGCTGGGGCTCATGTGCTAGAGTGCTAGCCTTGAGCAAAAGAAGCTCAGGGCCAGTGCTCAGGCCCTGAGTTCAAACCCCAGGACTGGCAAAAAAGAAAAAGAAAGGAAAGGAAAAGAAAACAGAGCCCTTAATATTTCTCAGGAATTAGTGGGCTGTTGATACCTCTTCACTCTGCTGAGAAGATGGGGAGGTATTAATCGAACCTTCCTTTTTCTGTACTGGGCCAACAGCATGATGTTAGATATATGAGTTGGATCCATATTTAAATTCTCATTTCATCACTTTAGCCAAATTATATGACCAGTTCCCCTGCCCGTTCTGGAGTGTCCTGGTGTCTCATGGGAATCGTAGTCATCCCTTCCTTTCACGATGTGATGAATGGAGTTAATAAACAGGAAGCAACCACCAAAAGCTGGATACGCTGGGGCACACTGTTAACCTCAGCACTCATGAGGTATAGGCAAGAGGATCTGGAGTTTGAGGCCAGCCTGGGCTACATAGCAAAATTCATTCTCAAAACCAAAACAAACTGCTGGATGTTGGTAGGTCATCCCTGTAATTCTAGCTACTGAGCAGGCTGAGCTATGAGGACTGTGGTCTAAAACCAACTTGCGCAGCAAAGTCTGTGAGGCTTTTAACTCTAATGAACCAGCAAAAAGCCAGAAGTGGCTTTTTGAGCTGTGGCTCAAGTAATAGAGCCTTCTTCCCTTCTTTCTTTCTTTCCTTCCTTCCCTCCCTCCCTCCCTCTCTCTCTCTTTCCTTTCTTTCTTTCTTTCTTTCTTTCTTTCTTTCTTTCTTTCTTTCTTTCTTTCTCTCTCTCTTTCTTTCTCTCCTTCCTTCCTTCCTTCATTTTCTTTCCTTCTGTCAGCTGTGGGGCTTGAACTCAGCCTAGGCACTGTCCCTGAGCCTCTTTGAATGCTCAAGGCTAGCTCTCTATCACTTGATCCACAGTACCACTTCCAGGTTTTGTGTGTGTGTGTGTGTGTGTGTGTGTGTGTGTTTGAGTGGTTAATTAGAGATAAGAGTCCCATGGGGACTTTTCTGGTTGGGCTGGCTTCAAACCATAATCCTCAGATCTCAGCCTCCTGAGTAGTTAGGGATTACAGGCGTGGGCCACAGGTGCCCAGCTTAGAGCACTATACTTTAGTGAAAAAGCTAAGGGAAAGTGCCAGGCTCTTAGTTCAAGCCCCAGTACAGGCACACCCCTCCAAAAAAAAGAAGACTTCAGATGTTTGAATTGATCAGATATAAATCTAAAAAAATGTATGCTGACCATGTTTAAAAAAGTAAGAGATAAACTCAAAACTTCCTCTGTAGGAAACCAAAATATGACCTAGCATAATTGAAATCAAATCAAATTAAAATTTTAAGAAATAGAGTACAGTAACCAAAACAAAAATTTATGGACAAAAGTTCTTGTTATAGACAAAACCACATGGGCAAAAGGTTGATGGTTTTCCATTGTCTTTCTTCTTCACTATTGCAGGCTTAGAAACAGTGCCAGAATATGCTTAGGTTTTTTGCATGAGGATATACGTTGTAGAATAAATGAACCTAGGCCTCCTGCCTTCCAATGCAATCTTCTTTTCTACCCTATCAAGTTTCTGCTTTCCACAGTTGATTGCTTTCTTCCTGTTCACCTTTGATCTTCAGATGGTTCTAGCGCCTACAACAAATGAAATGGCCACTTGGGGGCAGGAGGGAGAGGAAAGAGAGCTTCTGAATAAACGATAAAGTCTATAAAGTTAACTTGAAAAAAGAGGTTGGACTCAGTGATCCAAAAAAAAAAAAAATAGAGCATATTCAGAAGACTTTTTTTTTGGGGGGGGGTAACTCGAGGACATCACATCAAAGCAGTTCTGAATAATAAATGGCCCCAAACATGGCATATCCAGGACAGGATTTTTGTAGAGAATTCCCAGAGTGGTAGTTATCAGAGGTAGGTCATTGACTGGGCCCAAACTCTACATAGCAAATCTGATTGGCAAATTGAGGACATTGAAGCTGAGACATGCCAGAAGCTGGGGGACACTGACTTCAATCGCTCATTCAAGGGTAGTAGAGCATTCTGCAGTTTAATCTTCAGCAGGTATGGATACCACCCTCTTTCAGCTTCTAGATTCCACTTAGAAAACATAGTCTTAGTTACTGGGCTGTTTTGCTTTAAGACTTAGCTTCTCTATGCTGCCAAGGCTGGTCTTGAACTCCTGAAATCAAGAGATTCTCTTTGCCTGAGCATCCTAAGGTGTGGACTACAGAAGCATAAGTTTGTTCTTTCATAATATCAGTCTGTAAGTACTATGAGGTAAGCATTCCACTCTTCAGTCAGCCATCTACACAATGACATTTAATAAATAAATAGTGTGTATGTGCAGGTTCTGTGCAAAGAGCCAGTACTCCTGCCTGGGGGTAGCATCCAGGAGGAGGGAAGACATGACAGCCATGGGTAACTCAGTATGTTGAGCTGAGGACAGAGCAATATGTACTGTAGAAACACAAAGCACAGCATGGGAAAGAATTGAGGAGGACATGTAAGCCAACTCATAAAAAGTAAATGGACATTCAGGAACCCTCTCAGGATGGGTTTTCACATGAAAAGTACAGCCATGTTTCCCCTTTGTTTTAACTCGATTAAAGAAAAAGCACTTTAGCAGGGTATTCAGGATGACTCTGGTATTTTGAAAGAATCACTTACTAAGAAATAAAGACATTCCCAGCTGGATGACTTTATTGTTTGTTTTACTTAAAACAAAATAGTTCTCTATTTTTTGCCCCAAATGATCACCAAAATAATTCCATTTTTGTTGCTGATGCAATCACCTATATGATGTAACATCATTCAAACAAAGGACTGTTTGCTCATGAAACCACTGGCCATGCTGATAAAGAAATGGCAATGTGCATGTTTTCTCTCCCATGTGGAAGCTACACCTAAAATACAACTGGACATGATAACTTATTCAGGGCTTTATGCATTTACACATGAACCCTTCTCAGGATACTCTTCTCAGGCCTGTAATATTAGCTACTTAGGAGGCTGAGATTTGAGGACTGTGGTTCAAAGCCATCGGGGGCAGGAAAGCCTGGGAGATTCTTATCTCAAATTAACTACCAAAAAGCTGGAAGTGGAGCTATGGCTCAAGTGTAGAGTGCTAGCCTTGAGCAAAAGAAACTCAGGGAAAGTGCCCAGGCCCTGAGTTCAAGCTCTATATCACACACACACACACACACACACACACACACACACACACACACACACACACACACACACACAAAGGATACTCTTAGAGGAGGAACCCAAAGGTGTGACTCCCCTGAATATCTAAAATACTATTTATCAAAATGAATTGAAGAAAATGGATACATGATTTTATTGTTATTATTGGTATTGTTTTGGTTTTTCGTTGGTTTATTGTTGTTGTCTTTTGTGAGGTGGCAAAGAGAGGCAGAGGATGGAAAGGTGAGCAAATGCAGTCATAAGAGTCAATATATACTATGTGGGAAATGAGTTATTTAACATGTAGTCAGGGATGGAAAAGGGAAGCTGGGGGCAAGGAAAGGAAAAGGTGATGTTGTCCAAGAGTTGCATTCATTACCTGACTATGGAATTGTAACCCCTCTGTACACTCCATTTAAAAAAAAAGAATTGAAGCGACAATGAAAAAAA
This sequence comes from Dipodomys merriami, assembly GCF_024711535.1. NCBI lineage: Eukaryota > Metazoa > Chordata > Mammalia > Rodentia > Heteromyidae > Dipodomys > Dipodomys merriami. The sequence goes on along the minus strand of NW_027203381.1, from coordinate 68,197,296 downwards.
AAAACCCACAGAAATGGTGAGACAGTTGACAGCGGGCAGGAGAATAAGGCAGATCTAAGTGAATTGATGTATTACCCTAACAAAACTTGTTTTAGAACACTGAATAGTATTGAGAATATTTAGACTTGTTTATGAAGACCTAAAGAACAGGTGTGAATATAACAATGCTTATTCCCAAACTATGGGGCTATGAGGTGCTTATACTTTCTAAGTCCTACATTTGGCATAATTTTCCTTAATTAAAATATATATTACTGCCAAGTGCCAGTGGTTCACACTTGTAATCCTAGCTACTCAGGAGGGTGGATCTGAGGATCATGGCTCAACACTAATTCAGGCAGGAAAGTCCATGAGACTTTTATCTCCAATTAACCCCGCAGAGACAGAAATGGAGTTATAACTGGATTCTGTCCCAGCTTGCTCAGGGACAGCATCCAGGCCCTGAGTTCAAGTCCCAGTACTAACATACACACAACATATACATACACCACACACACACACACACACACACACACACACACACACACACACACACACACACACACACACACACACACAGAGTAATCAGTGCTCCATTCTGGTGGAAGACTCAATCAGACCACTAGACAGACAAACTACCTACTTCAGGGAAGCATGGAATATTCTCAGTTACCAGGTTCTAGAGAGATAGACACTCTTCTCCATCAAGTATCCTCTGGGCTGAGTGTTGGGCAAGCTCACGGGCTGGCTGAAACCCTGAGCATCATATGCTGATGAGATTTTTCCCATCAAAATGAACCCTGTAAGGACATGGCTCCATCTCTTCTGCATGGTGGTGGGTTACTATAGTTCACTGGGAAAGTTGTTTGGAATTTACAAAAGCTCCAAATCCTGCCTTGGGGAGTCTGCGCCTCTTGGCTGGCTCACAGCTCTTCCTTTGTGACCACAAGATAGGTTAGATAATCACATGCTGGGTTGTGCGACTCTCATTATTTCCATCAGAGCAGCCTGGTGCACAAAAGGGAGGCCATTTTCCGATCCAGATAAACAGCATCATCTGAAGACAGCAGCAGATGCTGTTCTCCAGGCAAACTCCTTGCCCCTACTTCCTTCCTCATCTTCACTCTACTGTCTCTATTGCTATTTCCCATAGTAGGAGGACATATGGAGAAGAATGGGCCCATAGGGCCTGGTGGGCATGGTGTCTGTGGAAGGTGGAAAGCAGACAGGGGCCTCTAAGGCCTGAAAGATGCTAGGGGAGATGTGTGGGATCTAAGGGGTCTAATGGTCCCCAGGCTAGTGTGACCCTCCCCTAACTTCCTCTTATCTCCTGCCCTGCCTGGGTCCTGCCTTCCTCCCATAGTAGGTTCCATTTCCAATCACAGGAGACTAGAATGGGAGCAGGAGGATTCAGCTTTGATCTGGGCAGAGGAAGGTCATTGCCAAGGCCAATGTGGTGCTAGGTGATGACAAAGCTGGGCCTGGAAGCCTTATGTTGTGGGTCACAGACCTGCAACCTGTGCTCTTCCTACAACCCCTAATATGAGGAGGCCTCTTGAGCAAGGCTGTTGGGAGACTCAGCCCTTCAATGTAAGTATCAACCTATCAAGACACTGCAATTGCAGCAGGACAAACTGGGGGCATGTCCTAGGTGCTTCACCATCCTGGAGAGACCACTGATTGCCCATTCCTCAAGGTTCTCATGGGTCTGAGCAGAAGCTAGGATGTATTCAGTCTCCTGAGCCCTTCCTTCCTCTGCTGTCCACCGAGTGACTGTTCACCACATGATTCATGCTCAGTTGATTGTGGGTCTGTATGAATCACAGATGCTCAAGTCCTTAAAGACTGTGCCATCTACTCATCTCTGTGGGTGCCCTGGAGATCATGCTTGTTAGAGGCAAAGGTAGGTCTGAGGTGGCCTCCTGATACCTCAACCAACATGGCTATGTCGGCTGACTCCTCTGATGACCTGGAAGTTTTCTAGTTATTGAAACTGAGGAGTTAGGGGTTACAGTGCCAGTCAAGCTAGAATGTTTGTCACACTTGAATTAGTCTATTTGGCATTCTGCACTGCAGGCAATCTGTGGTGGAAGTGGAAACTCCTCTCTAGTCATCCAGATTTCAAATCTATGATCATCCCTCTGCTCTGCAGATAACTTAATGTGATCCAACGAAAACTACTGCTAGGTTTCAATTTACACTCCGTTCCTCCACCCCTAGCAATATGGAGCTGCCTAGAATATGTAGCTTTGAGGGTCATAAAGGGTACTAAGAGAGGAGCTGCTGAGAGTACTTTGATGTCTCAACTTCAGCTTCATCTGCACCGAAGAGGTATGTCTGCTGGAGATTATAATAACAATCTGTCTCTAGTTCACTGAGGCTCAGAGAAGTAGGGACTTGTGCTGCATCTCACTCAGCAAGCTTGGTCTGATTTTTAATGCTGGCTCTGTTACCTGAGTCATATTCCAGGCTTGGGGTGAAATCCCTGATCCATTGCAGGAAATGAGATTGTTGATTTTTCATTTTCACAAGTAAGGAAAAATAAATACCAGATGTTTGAAAACATGCTACAGTTCATTTTACAGGAACTTAAAAGTACATTCTGATGGGGAAAAAATTAAATTAGAAAATCCACAAGGCAAAAAAGAAAAGATGTTTTGAATGAAGATGTGCTTTGTCTTTCTCTCACATCCATAAACAATATCTCATTGTGCCTTCTCCAGGGAGCAGCTGTGAAGGAAATTGGAGGAAGGGCACAGATAGAACACCCCATCTTTGTACTTCATACAGAGCTGGGCTTTTAGGCTGGCCTTCCTGAACTGTGGGGGGTGTGGCAGGCATGACTACTAAATGTCAATGACCTGATAGATGCTTATAAAAGGACTTGGGAGAAGCCAGTCGCCAAGACTGGCATCTTGACGTGGCTGATGCTGTATGCGGAAATTGCTTTCATCTTGATCAAAAGGTATGTACTGTGGTTTTGTTTTTATTTATAACAAGTGATGCTTACCAGGGAATGGCTTTGCACTGCCCCTTTGCAGCCCATGGAGTGCTTGTACAGGGGCCTCACTAACTTGGTCTCATTTTTCTTCAGCCGTGTAAGGTACAACTAATTAGTATAATAAAACAAATACTATGTAAGTGAGAAGTGTGGATACACTAGGCAGCAGGCCTGTACTCACTCCAAAGTTTCCTCATATCCTACACCCTCCTCCAGTACACAAGACCATGAGAAAATTCCATGCACCAGACTGAACATGAACTCTGCACACGACCCACAGTGCCTGGTTGTAAAAAACCAAGTGAAAACTGGAATCAGGTGAGCAGAATGTTGAATACTCTAGCACCAAAATATTTTGTTGAAATTTATTGTTCTTGTTAGATTGGAAGACTAAAATGAGTCATTATGATTTATTTATTTGGGAAACATATTTTATTTCATCATGAGAAACCTCAAAATCTAGTCTTAATGTTCTATAGCTCCCTGAGGTCCACAGTGATACCCAGGTGGCCTTAGGGAGACTTAGGTTTGAATTCTGGTCTTATGGTGTGTCAGGAAAGAAGCTGGGCAGACTAACCTCACTCAGTACAAGGAGAATGCTAGTGCAGGTTAATTTCAAAGGAGATACTGGACAGTTAGTGTAGAGCACATCTAGGAACTGTGGCTAGGGTTTCCCACAGACAGGCTCAGTGAATATTGGCCGCACTCAGAGCCTGGCCTTGGATAAATGCATCTCAGCCTTGGAAGAATCGCTGGTAAGTTATTTGTTTTATTTTATTTCATTTTTGTGCCATTACTGAGGCTTGAACTCAATGTCTGGGCACTTTCTCTGTGCTTCTTTTGCTCAATGCTAGCACTCTACCACTTGAGCCACAGCCCCACTTCTGACTTTTGGGGACTAATTAGAAATAAGAGTCTCACAGACTTTCCTGCCTGGGCTGGCTTCAAATCATGATCCTCAGATCTCAGCCTCCTGAATAATTAGGTTTACAGATATGAGCCACCAGTGCTTAGTTTGCTCTTAAGTTATTTGAGAGTAGGCTAAAATAATTTAAATTTGTTTTTAAAAGTCACACTCATTAGGATAATCTTCCTATGGTATCAGAAGGTATGAGAATATATGCTTATAAATAATTTATATCTTACCCAAGACCATATGTATACATTAATGATATATTCAATAAATGCTGAGGGAAAGAAAATAGAAGGGACATAGGAAATTAGGAATCTATCAACCTCCCCTCTCTGAAGGAGTTTTAGCCATAGAAACCAACCTCTTGCAACCATGAGGCTTCTCTGCAAGAGATATGGCTAAAGGATATTATCTTTGTTCTATAATTCTCCTACGCACCCAAAATGTGTTTCAGCCTACTGGAGAATGTCTTGTAACAAGACATTTGTCAAAGTAAGACATGGAACTTCTATTATCATTGTTTCAAAGTGCAAAGAGACCCTGTAGAGGATGCACACTGTGTGTTACCCTTTAAGGTTCATGTTAGAGTAAATTAGACTTTGCCAGAAAACAACACAGACATCTAGGTACAAAGAACCAAGAAAAGGTTTATTGCCAGTAAAGGGACAGGCAAGACCCTTCTCACAAGGGAGAGGAAGTCCTGGCTATTGTCTCAGGGGAATTTTTATAAACTCCAAGACTTTGGGAATCTTGCACTCCCAAAGGAGTCACCCTCTCAGGTGACCCATATGACCTGTGAGCTTTAGGGGATCTTGCTGCCTTATATGATTATAGCTGCCCCACAGGAGTGCTATCTCAAGGAAAAGTGGGGTAGAGGCTAATCATTTACTGACTTTACTAGTGTAGCCTAGGGAAAGAGCATGCTAAGCTATGAGTCAGGAGGCTATTGATACACAGGGACTGATGGGAAGAGCTCCTAGGGATACAGGAATCCCTTGAAAATGAATGCAAAGTTTGGTGGATTTAAACAAACTCTCCCGCTTCCCAAAGGTGAAAAAGCAGGTGCTGTTTACATGGCAGTGGAAGCTGGTGGGCAATGGAATCTCCAAGACCAAAAATGGTGGTCCCAATTCAGACTTGATAGAGGGCACCTCAGCAGCTACTACTCCCTCCTCCACCAACACCAGCTGGAAGCTCCCGCCTGAGCTCTTACTCATTATATAACTGTTCTTTTGAAACCCAAGCAACAAAACCTCCAGAAGAAAAGCTATTGATTATTAAAGTTATTTGGAGGTTCAGAGACTCATAATGAAGTGGTTATAATTATTCCTGTTGTGACACATCCTTTTCAGTGCTCAGATCTGAGAACATTTTGCTTGCTTTGACTCAGTCATCTCATCACAGAGAGAAAGGCAGAGAGGTGGAAATAGCTTGTGGGCAGTTACAGGCAAGGAGTCATAAGGAAGGGAGCAGATTGAGGGCAAGTCAGTAAAGGGGGCAGAGAAGAGCCCAGGCTTCCCACAACCTGCCCTCAGCACCCTTCCTTCTCCAGCCACAGACCCCCCTCCCCACCACCCGAGCATCTCTAAGTTGCAATGCTCATTGCACAGTTACACACCAGCTGACAGTCCTTCTAAAGTTAAATGCTCATCATCTACGCCTGTAATAGCAGCTACTCAGGAGGCTGAGATCTGAGGATCATGGTTCAAAGCCAGACTGGGCAGGAAAATCTATGACACTCCTATTTCCAATTAGCCACCAGAAAACCAGAAGTGATGCTGTGGCTCAAGTGGTAGATTGCTCACCTTGAGTTGAAGAGCTCAGGGACAGCGCCTAGGCCCAGAGTTCAAGACCCATGACTGGAAAAAAAAACTCAAACAACAAATTAATTAATTAATTAAAAGGCTCGCAAGCAGGGCACTGGTGGCTCAAGCCTGTAATCCTATCTACTCAGAAGTCTGAGATTTGAGGATCATGGTTTGAATCCAACTCTGGGCATGAAAGTCTATAAGACTCTTTTCTCCAGTAAACTTCTAAAAAAGCCAGAAGTGAATCTACAGCTCAAGTGATAGAGTACTAGCCTCAAACCAAAGAAGCTCACGTAGGGCTGGGAAGGTGGCTCAGTGGTAGAGTGCTTGCATTGCATGCATGAGGCCCTGGGTTTGATTCCTCAGCACCACATAAGCAGAAAAAGCTAGAAGTGGTGCTGTGGCTCAAGTGGTAGAGTGCTAGCCTTGAGGTGAAGAGCTGAGGGACAGCGCCCAGGCCCAGAGTTCAGGCCCCATGACCCTACCCCCCCCCAAAATTAGAAAGTATGACACTGTCTCTGATTTCAATAACTAGCATTTGTTAAGTTTACTTATTAAATTATACATACTTCTCTGTCTCTCTCTCTGTCTCTGTCTCATGAGGTAGGCTCTATATCACCTACACTATATCACCTACACTAGTCTTGAACTTTTGAGCTCAAGTGATCCTCCCACCATAACCCCACATACCACCAACACTGGCTTTATATTAATGGCTTCATTTAATTTACAGAAAGACTCATAAGGTATCCAGGTATGATTATCATTCCCACTCTAGGGGCCAAGAACCAAGGTCATAACTTGGACACGGTTATATTTGGTAGGTGGCTAAGGAAGAGTTTGAGCCTGTTCTCCCCTGAATACTGTTCTCTGTTATAGTCTCAAATCTATTTCTGGGGTTGGTAGAACAGTTCAAGGGTATGGAGGCTGGGGACATTTCCCTTAGGAATCTCATAGGATGCTCAATGCATTGCCCTACTTTGATTTGTTTTTGTTTGTTATTTCATAGGTTATTTGTTTGTTATTTCACTTTCCCTTTGTTTGTCTCCTATCACACCCTAAATACACACTATTGAGTCTGACAGCTTGAGGCCCTAGAGTAATTCTGAGGATAACTAGACATGGTGCCCATCCTGCAGATACATATGTGTTGGGAATAGGGTACAAATGGACACAGCAAGCTAAACATGGGATGAGGGTGTTCAAATGAGGTTCAAAAGACCACACAGTGTCATGGATGATCACGCAGGTACCCCACAGGATGAGGGGTGGCATGAACTGAAAAGGACATATGCTGAAAGTCAGGCACTTACCAGAATCTTTCTCCATCATTGTGTGTCCCCAGGAAGCTCAGACACCTTCAGCTACTTTGTTTCCAGACCCCAAGATGATGAAGATGATGTTGTTGCTCCCACTGGCGGGTCTGTTTGCTGTGGCCCAGGGTCAAGCATTCCACCTTGGAAAATGCCCTACTCCTCCGGTGCAGGAGAATTTTGATGTGAATAAGGTGTGGCAAAAGTCGAACTCTCTATTTGTTTAAAAGAAGCAACACCCTGGGTATGAGTAACACTGAAGTTATTATCAGTCACTGGCCCTCAGTATGAATGATTATTGGTCACACAGTATAACAATTTTAGTTACTTTTGCATTATCATAGTCCCAATACCTGACAGAAACAACCTAAGGGACAAAGGGTTTCTTTGGGCTCCTAGTTTCAAAAATGTCAGTCCATCAAGTCAGGGAGGGTGTGGCACAACAGAGTACTTCATGTCATGGTGGCCAGGGAGCAGAAGAAAAAAAAGAGGAAGAAGCTAGGGCAAGAGAAAGCTCCCTAAGAACATTCTCCCATAGCCCACTTTTTCCAATTAGACCCACTTCCAACCTTTCAACACTTCCCAATAATGTCATCCTATTATGAATCCATCAAGAGACTTGTCTATTGATTAAGTCAGAGCCCTTAAAATCTAATTGTCTCTGAAACCCCCACACAAACTCACCCAGTGTGGTACTTTATTAATCTCCTTTTCTTTTGACAGAACTGGAGTTTGAACTCAAGCAGAACTTCTTATTTGCTAAGCAGGTGTTCTACCACATGTGCCATGCCTCCAGCTCTTTTATTTTCGTGACAGGGTTTCCTTTTTTTTTTTTGCCTGGGCTAGCTTGGGATTCAATCTTCCTATTTAAACTTGCTGTCTCATCTGGAATAACAAGTGCTTGTCACCACACTCAGCTTTTTCTGTTGGGATGAGACCTTGCAGATATTTTGCTTTGAACTATGATCTTTGTATCTCAGCCTCCTGAATAGTTAGAATAATAGGAGTGAACCACTGGAACCTGGCTCCTAGGTGTCTCTTAACCCAACCAAGTTGTCAGTCAAGATTAATACCACGGGAAGTATATGGTAATGGGTCAAAATGTGAGAAGAGGGGCTAGAGACTGAGGGGGCAGAAGCAGTATCCACAGTGTTGAAGGAGCTCCCTCAAGTGGGGTTAGGAAGATGAGATCTATACTGAACCCTACAGTGACTTTCTCCATTAGTATTTTAAGGGACGATCCTTTATTTAGGTAAACTTGGTATACCACAATGAAAGATCCAAGGAATTTAAGTTTTATTTCAATTTTGAGGTTAAAAGGCCCAAGATGCTTTGGAAATTATAATTGATTAGTATTTATAAAATACTAATGTGTTTGTGTGTGTGTGTGCACTAGAGTTTGAACTTAGAGCTTCAATCTCTTAGTTTTTTCACTCAAGACTAGAGCTCTACCATGTAAGCTACACTTTCACTTCTGTTTTTGTTTTTTAATTGGAGATAAAGGTCTCATGTATTTATCTTCCTTAGCTAGCTTCAAACCATGATCCTCAGATTTCAGCCTCTTGAGTAACTGGACTAGTAGGAATGAACAACCAGCCATTCACTCGCTTGCTTCTTTGTCTGCCTGCCTGTCTGCCTGCCTGCCTGCCTGCCTGCCTCCCTCCCTCCCTCCCTTCCCCCCACCCTCTGGTTATACTGGGATTTGAATTCAGGGACTTCAGCTTGTTAGGCAGGTAATTTGCCACAGGAGCTACAACTTCAGCCCTAAAGCTGTTTTAAATGTATTATAAATTGGAACGACTTCTGAAGACATCTATGAAGCCAGTTTAGCTTTACTTTTTTATGTTAAGTGAATGTTAAGTTCAGCATTTTTTCTTTTTTGATCAGTCATGGGGCTTGAATTCAGGACCTGAGTGTTGTTCCTAAGCTCTCCCTCAAGGCTAGCACTCCACCACTTGGAGCCACAGCCCCACTTCTGTTCTGTAGGTGATTAATTGGAGATAAGAGTTTCATGACCTTTCCTGCCTGAGCTGGCTTCAAACTGTGATCCTCAGATCTCAGCCTCCTGAATTGCTAAGATTATAGGTGTGAGTGGTTAGCTAGAAGTACAGGCATGAGCCACTAGCACCTGGAAAGTTCAGCATTTTTAATAGACAGTTGTGCGTGAACAAATGAGTGGACAGTTGTGGTCATAAATGTGGGTATATGTGGGTAGATAATGAGGGTATGTAAAGGTGCACAGGAAATGCAGGTGTGACATTGGACAGGAAGCAGTGTAACTGCCTCCTGTTTGCAGTCCCATTCTGACATTCTGAAGATGAGCTCATTTCTATTTGCTTTGTTGAATAATAAAGTACTTTAAAATTTCTAAAATAATTTCAATTAATATTGGATTTTGCTTTGTTGAATAATAAAATACTTTAAAATTTCTAAAATAATTTCAATTAATATTGGATTAGCTAAGTATACTCGAATAGTTTAAAGTTCTAAAGGTGCAGAAGAGGGCTGAGGGTGTGGCTTATTGGTACTATGCTTGCCCAGTAGGCATAAGGCTCTGGGCACCTCATAGAAACATAAAGCAAAACCAAAAATACTTAAGGTACAGAAGAATACACAATAAGAAAATTTCCTGTTTCCTTTGTACTTCAATTGCCTTCCCCAGGAATAACCAATAAGAATAGAGGATTATGTATATTTTTGGAAACAATGTATTCACAAACAAGAAAATATGTGTACACCTGTAGAAAGCAGAATAGTGGCTTCCAGTGGCCATACCCTAAACTCTGGAACCAGTGGCTAAATTCCTTTATGTGGAAATGGGGATTCTGTAGATGTGGCTCAATAATAAAACTCAGGCTAATCTGGCCACTTATTATTGTGATTATTATTATTATTATTATTATTATTATTATTATTATTATTATTATTGAATTAGCTTGAATTATTCCAGGTTAACCATGTAATCCCTTAAATGTGAGAAACCTTCTGAGCTGTCATCAAACAGAGATCTGATGAAGTATTAAGAGTCAGAGAAAGAAAAAAGCATCAGAGATGCAATATAAAAAGAATCTAATCTACTTTGGCTGGTGTTGAAAATGGAGGGAGTTCAAAACCAAAGAAAGCAGGTGACCCCTAAACCTGATAAAAGCAAAGTTCTCCCCTAGGGCATACAGAGAAGAATGTGGCCCACATCTCCATTTTAGTCTAGGAGACTGAGATCAGAACTACAAGAACTATGAGATAATAAGTCTGAGTTGTTTTAAGCTTGTAGTAATTTATTATGCCACAATAGAAAGCCAGTATCATAACCTCTTCCTCTATTTTTGCACAAAAAATAGCTTAGATAAAGCTACTACATCATTTTGTACCTAGCTCTTTACCATTCTTCATTAAATATATCTGAGATATAATTGCATATCAGTCATTTAAAAGAGGATGCAAAACTGTGTGCTGGTGTCTCAGGCCTTAATCCTAGCTACTCAGGAGGCTGAGATCTGAGGATCGTGGTTCAAAGCCAGCCCAGGCAGGAAAATCTATAAGACTCTTATCTCCAATTAACTACTAGAAAACTGGAAGTGGCCCTGTGACTTAAGGTGGTAGAGCATGGAGCTGGGAAGGTGGCTTGGTGGTAGAGTGCTTGCTTTGCATGCATGAGGCCCTGGGTTTGATTCCTCAGCACCACATAAGCAGAAAAAGCTGGAAGTGGCACTGTGGCTCAAGTTGTAGAGTGCTAGCCTTGAGCTGAGGTGCTGAGGGTCAGCGCCCAGGCCCAGAGTTCACCCCCACAACTGACCAAAAAAAAAAGTGATAGAGCATCAGCTTTGAGCTGAAGAGCTCAGGGACAGCACCCAGGCCCAAGTTCAAGCCCCAACTGACCAAAAAAAAAAAGAGGATGTATAAAGTTCCTTTGGATGAATGTACTATTTATCTAGCACTCTATTTATGTTCACTTAGACCATTTCCTGTCTCTTCTCATTACAAACAGTACTAAAACAAATAATCTTAAAAAACATATTCCCAGAAGTAAAATTGCTAGGTCAAAGTGTGTATGTATTTTTAGTTTTGCTAAATTTTGACAAACAGCCTTCCACAGAAGTTATAAATTGGTATTGTCTATGCTAGGCATTTTTAACAGTAGGAGGGTTCCCCTGGCCCTTACAGGCAGAGTGGCAGCTTCTTTAAAGACAACACTATACTTCTAAGTTCTGGATGGAGAACAAGGTCCTGCAGAGGGATGTCATCTGAATCCTGAGCACCTGTCGGAAGCCTTTGTGGCCAACTTCTGGTGCAGGGTCACAACCAACTTTGAGTCCTAGTGCCCTACAGCCAACATGTCTGACTGCACAAATTTCAAAGATGCTTTGTAAAATCCCGAAACCTTTGAAATGGAAGATTCTTTTCCATCATCTAGACTAATCCCTTCCTTTTTAGGATCTGGAATTTCACACAGGCTTTGACTGAAGAGGGCATTGAGAACATACCTAAATAAAGAGCCCTTCAGGAATAGAATGTAGCATTCAACCAGAGCAGCACACATCCCATTCATTTGTTCTCATTTGAATCAATGTCTTGCTCAGTTACACAGGGAACAATGCAGCCTCTTTTGCTGGTTTCCCCAGGAAAGGGCTCTGCTCTAAAGGACAACAGGATAGAGTTCGCAGGTCCCCAGTGAGACCCAGAGTTTTGCTCTATTTGTTATCTCCACAGTATCTTGGAAGATGGTATGAAATTGAGAAGATCCCAGTGAGCTTTGAAAAAGGAAACTGCATCCAAGCAAACTATTCTTTAAAGGGAAATGGAAACATCAAAGTGCTAAACCAGGAGATGAGGTAAGTGACTACTCACAGAGTCCGGGCATGGTGCTGGCCTGGGGTGACTGGTACCTGTGTAATTGGAGTCAGGGAGAAGATAAGCATGCCTCAGGACTAAAATGCAGTCATTTATTTCATTAGCTACCTGCTGGGCACTGATGAATACCATGCCCTTGGAGAAGCACGAGGGTCTCAACAGTACCCTTCACTGTAAGAAGCACTGGTACCAAAGACATTGGGACCACCTTGTACCAATGGTCCCCAAGCCCTTTCTGAACCATCTGCTCACAAAAACCTTCAGCTTTGCTTGGAACTGGGAACATTTCACCTCCCATCACAGTTTATCCTGTCTCTGGGCAGATTTACTTGTTGGGAAACTCCTTTCTTAAGGCAAGAATCAAATTCCTATATACACATATGTTCATTCTAGGTTATGCAAACCTAGGGGATACTTCAGGAGTATGATTACTGAGGGGTGTGTGTGTGTGTGTGTGTGTGTGTGTGTGTGTGTGTGTGTGTGTGTGTGTGTGTGTGTGTGTGTGTGTGTGTGTGTGTTAATACTGGGGCTTGAAATCAGCATGTTGTGCTCTCACTTGGCTTTTTCACTTATAGCTGGTGCTCTACTACTTGAGCCACACCTCTACTTCCAGCTTTCTTTTGCTAGTTAATTGGAGATAGAGTCTCTGGGACTTTCTTTTCAGGGTGGCTCTAAACTGTGATTCTCAGATATCAGCTTCCTGAGTGGATAGGGTTACAGACATAAGCCACTCTCACCCAACTATGGAGGGCTTTTAACACTGATATTTGAGCCAAGATTTACACATTGGGAAGCAAACATAAACTTAAACAGCGCCAAGAAGTCCTTCCCAGCCACCTTCTATCCACAAAGGTAACAGCATCAACAAACACGTTAGGTATTTCCTATGTGCAAGATACTATTCTATGTGTGCATGTGTGCAAATTAATACATGCTCATTAATGCTCATAATAACCCTGAAGTAAAAACTATTGTTAATCCTATTTTTATGGATGAAGAAACTTAGGTAGAGAAAAGTAAGTTTACTACAGAGTGGATAAATGATTTAAAAAACTAGCATTTGAATCCGGGAGAAATGAAATAGAGAGAAGAACTGAAGACAGATGAAAGATACTGCTGGGAAAGGTTGTCCTTCCTGTTTGCTATAGGTTTGGAGAACTGTGTTCAATACCAAGAAAACAACTACTATCATGTGGAGTTCCGAGGCTCTCAGAGATTCTCTGTGGCCATCCACTATCCACCAACCTCCCTGTCTAACAGCTGACCCTGTACCCCTGCATAAACCAGAATAGTGAAGGAAGGATCTTTATTAAAAAAGAAAAAGAACAAGTCCAGCTCATTTCAGAACTCCAGGAAAGGGCTGCAAGAATAGAGATGCAGTTACCAGAGATCTCACAGGAATTTCATAGGCCCTTATTAGTCAGCTGTTTGATGTAACAGTGAAATCTCAGAGGTAATTAGCTTGGAAAGAGAAAAGGTTTATTTTGGCTTATGGTTCTGGAAGTACCAGTCTGAGATCCAGCACCCCATCCTTTAAGCCTCAGGTAAGGGTGGCCCATCATGGTGGGAGTGAAGCAAACCACTCCCCTCAGGAGCCAGAAAGCAGAAAAGAGAAATAAGAAAAAACCAGGGTCCCACAATTGCCTTGAGGGCACACCCTAGTAACCCCAGGACTTCCCACTAAGCTCCACTTCCAAAAGTCCCCCCACCCCACATCTCCAATAGCACCACCCTAAGGCCAAGGCCTTTAACATGGACATTGGAGGACCTTTATTCAAATCAAAGTAGGCAACCAAGTTGTAATGATCTTATTTTAAGTATTTTTTCCCATTCTAAAACCACAAAGCAGAGATTTCTCCTTCTATTTCTCCATCTCTTTTGGAGTGGCTAGGGCCCTCTATCCCTGCCTCTAAGACTACACCTGTTTCAGACACAGAGTAGGTGGAGCAAAGCTTATTAGCTCAGGAAAAGATGTGGCTTCTCCTTTTAGGATGGCTACCAGATGAGAAGATGTGGCAGGGAATCTGGGCAAGGGAATTCTCAGCCAGAATCAGAGAAACTGAGGGTTTAGAGTTCAGCTGCCTTGTATTACATCCTAGTTCTGCCACTCAGTATGTGATCATAGGTTAGTTAGGATTATCCTGTAGGTAATAATAAAATACTCCTCCATGAGACTGTTTGAGCATTAGGTGAGGAAACACATGTAAAACTCTTAAGACAGTGTTCGGCATGTAGTAATCATTGAATAAACTTGACCTTTTAGGGCTAAGCTGCTTCTACCTTTGCAAATACAAACACATTTTTCCATTGGTAAATTGTGAATTTCTGATCAAAGACTGGTGTTTTGGAAACTGTTGTGTGGAACAAAATACAAATGATGGCAAAAAGGGAAGGACTGTGTTGGAAAGAGAGTGAGTTGTTGCTAAGTTACTGACTGCAGAGAGAAACAGACCAGTATTCTAGCTGCCTGAGTTCCAGGTGAGAGAGCAGGGCATGCCCTTCAGCCCCTGGTATCAAACAGACAATACAGCCAGGAATATGAGAGTACATTTCCCAAGCTTCCTTACTGGTTGCTTATTGTCTGGCTTCTAGAAAATCTATCATCACGAACCTGCACTAACTTGCTGACCTTCTAACATGTGATTACTTTCATTTTAATCTAGCTGGCTTGCTTGAGGATTGATGGACAGCTAGCTCCTGTTACCTCCTAAGAAGGGTCTTCAGCTACCTGAGCACTTCCCTTCTCTACCCCCATGTCCAGGCCTTTCTCCTTTCCCTGCAGGATCATGGGATCATTGGGAGTTAACCAGAAATGTCCCAGGTTCCCTTGAAAGTGTGCAAGTATTGTATTCAATCTAAGACTATCACTTTTAAGAAGGGTCATCATTTTATGTACCACCAAGAAAGAAATGGCACTTCCAGGGGCGAGTCTTAAATGACATCAGCCTAACCAAACACATGTTTTAATGTGCAAGGTCTAGAATCACCTGACAACCACTAAGTCAGTGTCCGTGTCTCTCTACTGCTTGTTTTTACCTAGTCCACATCAAAATCTGCCATACTTGCTTGGATGCTTGCTTAACTGGTATGGGCTTCTGAGCTCAGCTCCCTTGATGAGACATGACACCACTGAGACCCAAGGAGAGGAAAGCATCTGCAACTCCAGACTCCCTGGATGTTTTGCATTATTTTCACTGGTCAGCTTCCTCCTTTGACTCTCTCATTTGTGAGGAAGTGAATCTTCTCTCTGTGTTGGGCTATTTTGCCACATTTTTCTTCTATTTTGCTCCCCCTCTCTTTAGAGTTTGGGAGCAGGAAATGGGTTGAAAAGCAAACGACAGATGGTCCAAAAGAACAGCGTTGAAGGAAAAAGGCCTAAACAATTATCGAAATCCAGACCATTTCCATAGTTACTTCTTATCACTGAGTCCTGCCTTTTCCCACTTGGTCTCTCAAAGGAAGGTACAAAGTGTGCATGCGTGTGTGTGTGTATGTGTGTGTGTGTGTGTGTGTGTGTGTGTGTGTGTGTGTGTGTGTGTGTGTGGCATATGTATGTACTGGGGCTTGGACATAGGACAAAGCTGGAGCTCTACTACCTGAGCCATAGCTCTATTTCCAGCTTTTTGATGGTTAGTTAGAGAAAAGAATCTCATAAGGGGCTGGGAAGTTGGCTCAGTGGTAGAGTGCTTGCCTTGCATATGCCTGAGGCCCTGGGTTCGATTCCTCAGCACCACATAAGCAAAAAAAAGGAAAAAGCTGGAAGTGGCACTGTGGCTCAAGTGGTAGGGCACTAGCCTTGAGCTGAAGAGCTGAGGGACAGTGCTCAGGCCCAGAGTTCAGGCCCCACAACTGGACCAAAAAAAAAAAAAAAAAGAATCTCATAAGACTTTCCTGCCCAGGCTGGGTCTCAACTTCAAGACTCAGATGTTAGCCTTCTGAGTAGCTAGGATTATAGGTATGAGCCACTAGTATCCAGTTCCAAGACTGCTTTTGAGAGCCTTACACCAGAAATCACCATGTTGGCCAGCATGGTTCCTTGAAAGGCATAAATCTTGACTTTTCAATGAGTTGTCTTTTTTTCCCTTCATTTAAACTCTCTTTCTTTCCTTTTCTCTTTTGTTTTCCACTTATTACAGACCTGATGGAACTGTGAACCAAATTGAAGGTGAAGCTACCCAGAGCAACCTTACAGAGCCAGCCAAGCTGGGAGTTAAGTTTTACCAGTGTAAGTATCCATTTTTCTCAGGAAATTTAAGGCATAAACATATGCAAATGGAAGTCTATGCCTTAGTTGGAGGACTTCTGTCACACCGAAGTGCCATCCATCAGGGCACAACACACAAGTATTTGAGTACACACTCCATACCATTCACTGGGTTAGGCCCTGAGATGAAATGATGTGCACGACAAAGCTGGCCTTGTCCTTCGTAAGTGGACATCCCAATAGGCTGCTGATCTGCAACCAGATTTACCATAGGATGATCCGTGGTGTTCCTTCAGATGAGCCCTAAAGGGAAGCGTATGTGGCACAAGCGGCAGGAGAACTATTATGGTGTTACTTCTCAGGGGAACAGAAGACCCCAATTTAGAAGGTGTGAGTAGTACAACTAACATCTCTTATGGGAGGCAAGAGATGCAAGAATGAAGGCAAATTTGAGCCCTGGCACTGCCACTTTCTAGTCACGTTGTTGGGACTCTAAGAGAGATGTAATCACAATCCGCCCTGGATTCTAAGATAATTGGAGAATGGACACAGGAAACAGGAATAGAACAATGTCCCTGGAGACAAACTGGAGAGCTGAGCTTCAAACAGTGAGGTTTTCTAATGCTGGAAAGTATTTGGGATACCTTCTCCATCCTTCATAGCAGATGTTGAAGTCACCAGCTGCAAGAGAAATCACTATCCCACCACCCTACCACCCTTAAGAAACACACACACACACACACACACACACACCCCAGTGAAGTCTAGAGAAAAAGATCTTATTTACAGATCAAGGAAGGAATGTTGGAAGGAGAAAATAGCACTTCCCACCTATATGACTTTGAGCAAATAACTTCACATTTACCTACTAGGAATATCTTCCCAGTGTCATGAAGAGAAACTTAGATAGTGCATGTTCTGTACACATTTATTCAAATTAGTTCTTGTCATTTTTACAAAGAAATTGAAGAGCAGGAGAGCTGAGTGATGAGGGAAGCTACTGAACTATCTAGAGGTAGATTTGGACTTCATTCCCATGCCTCCAAACTCTTAAGTGAGTTTCTTTCAATAAAAAGATGGGGAAGGACTTGGGGAATGGAATGAAGATCAAATATCATTTGCACCATCCTCATAAGGAACATTGGAACAGGAGTTCACAGAGGCCTGAGCTGTTTCCTGGGGAAGATGAGAAGGATTTATTCTGGCTGGAGGACTTAGATATTTACACTGGGCCTTGCAGAGTATATGGGGGATATGGGAATGAATGGTCTAAGTGGAGGGAATGGTATGGGAGCTGCCTGGATAAAGAAGCCAGAGCAAGAGAGGCTGCATAGAGTGAGGGAAAGGGTTAAGGGTGCCCTTGAGTGCCATGAGAGAGAGTTCACATTGCAATCAATGCCTGTAATAAGAGATTGTCAATGTCTCCTATATTGACATAGCTCTCTGTTGTGTCAATAGAGAGAGCGAGAGGAAGGTTTCTGTATTAAAAGGAACTATCTGGAAAAACATATTCTTGAGAGCTAATACTCTGTGAGGGGAAGACAGAATGGGAATGTGCAGGTAGTATATGTTCTTGCTGCTGGAAAAGATAGGAAACAAAAACATTTCCCCCTCCCTACCAAGTCATGCAGTGTTCAAGACTTTTTCCAACTGGGGTCATGCAGAGCAGCTGAGCCTCACAGACAGATGGTATAGACTTCCCACCCTTGTGAGTGAGGCAGGCAGGGCACTGACAGTGCTGGAAAAACATGTTAAAAGTCAGGATTCCATCCTGGCTTCCTCCCAGCATCCTCTGTTTCCTCTGATTCATTTATAAATGAAGAGTAAAAGGTAGGAAGGAGCTTGATGGCTGGCCCTCAGGTATCTTGTATTTCCTGATAAGCATCTGGGTCCTGAACATCTGACCAAACTCTGACTAGCTTCTCAGGTCATTCATAATGGAGAGATATTTTTTAGTGGAGGAAGTGGGCTACTTGAAACTCAGGAAAGCAAATCACTCCCAGAAAAGCCATTTGGGATTTCTAGGGGACAACATACAGCTTCTGCTTGGTACCTTTTCCATGGCTAGACTATGAATCTTTCTGGGCCTCCACTGTAGAAGCCCATTCACAAAGGAAGTTTCTAGATCCAGATAGGGTAATTTCTCCATCTCTCCAGTTAGAGTACCCTTTAATCTTTGGGTTTCCACACATTATGGATATCAATTGAGAAACTTTTATGGCTACTGTGATAGAAACAACTTATAAACCATAACCAACTGGCTTACCACACTAAGAGTGGGAAGATTTGCAGGGATCATACAGAAAGGACAAAAAAATCAGCCTCTGCTTTCTCCCCCAGGTAGATTCTAGAAAAAGTTGGGTGGTACACACTGAAATCCTGGGGCCCTAGCCCTATATTCTTTACTTACTTGGCTAGGTGATAACTCCATGTGCACTGGTCCAAAGGATACACCTGAACCCCCTACTTGTCCCCAAGAAACCTTCTTCTACCAGGAAGGAGGGTATAACAATGGCTCTTAATGCTGGCCAAACATTAGAATCACTGGGGAGCCATTAAAAGTACCAACCATCTGCAGATCTGAAGCTAAGGAAGAAGTACAGGAAAGTGGGCTTAGTATCTCTTAAAGACCCCATATGATTCCACTGTAAAAAACAGTTAATAACTCCTGACCACAAACAATAGGCTCCTATCCTGCAGATGTGGCTTCTCTTGCCTGGGTCCTTTCTCATGCTGTCTTCCCCTGGTTCTCAGTGATGCCATCCTCGCCATACTGGATCCTGGCCACCGACTACGAGAACTACGCCCTCGTATACTCCTGTACCACCATCATCTGGCTCTTTCACCTGGATCATGTCTGGATCTTGGGAAGAAACCCTTATCTCCCTCCAGAAACAGTGACCTATCTAAAAGATATCCTGACTTCTAATAACATTGACATCGAGAAAATGACTACAACAGATCAGGCAAACTGCCCTGATTTCCTGTAAGAAGGCTCAGAAGGAAGCTGCAGAACACTCCATGTTATTTCTTTTGCTTAGCTTTCCCCCACCCACCCCAGCCGACCCCTTATAAAGGCAAACCAACCAATCATCATAAGCCACTGCCTCTGGAGTTTGACTACAGAGGCCCATGGAAAAAAAGTCATGGAAAGTTGGCTCAAATACAGCTATGCCCCACCCCATTACCCTGCTAGCCTAATAATAAATACATTGCCGACCTATTGTGCTCACAGTGGAATTCCTATTAGCTTGATTATTGTGGGTTTCTATTATAAATCTATGCTTAGAAATACTGCAACTCTTACATTAAAAAAAAGAAAAAAAACAAAGCTCTGAATGGGTCTAGTTTAAAAGTAGTAATCCTGTTCTGGGAAGGGAAAGCTGATAGCAGACATTTTTGGGTGACCTGGAACCAATACCCCATTCTGCAACAGAGGCTCTTATAGGGGAATGATTTAGGGGTTTTGAAGTTCTGTCAGGCAAGTTTCTTGAAGGTCTTATCATCTTATTATCTCATCAAGATAATGAAGAATGGCCACTGCAGGGGATGCATGGGGGTCATGCAAAGAAGGAGGGAGTCCGAGAGGGAGAGGATAGGGGGTTAGAAAAAAAAAGAGTTAAAAATCTTTTAGTCTTTTTTCAGTTTACACCAACTGCATTCTGGGCATTGAAAAACCCAGAAACTCTGTTCTTCCACAGAAGCTCATAGTCTCACAGTCTAGTAAAGAAGACATGTCTTTACTTGTTTGTTACTACAACCTATCAAGTACAGGTGTAGGGGTACATGGAGGGGGTCCTGGGAGCTCTAAGAAAACCCCAACCACTATGAGACACAGGAAGCCAAGGGAAAGCAGTCCTTCCTGGGGCCTTACCACTTCCCTTCTCTGCCAGGGAGTCAGAACCATCTTGACTTGGACATTTTCACCACGTGATTTATAAAATCAGAAAGACCTCACAACCATCACCCTGAAATTTCACTTAAGTCACATACATTTTATAGTCTACTAATGTCTTGGGAAATGAAATTTGAGCTTTTCAGTAAGACTTTTCCTTAAAAAAAAAAAAAAGGACAAGAATATAAAACATTGATTTCCTTGAGCCTTTGAGACATTTTTATAAATCAAATAAGAACCTAGAATGTAGCTTCTAATTTAAAATGCCAAAAGGCTAGAAAATACAAGGCAAAAAGGCAAGGAGAAGGAGGAAGATAGTTAAGAACCTCTTCCAACTCTGCAGGCTGACCCCTGTGCATTGCCCAGTGCTCACCAACCAATTCTAACATGCTATGATTACACAAATGGTCGCCTGTCTTTTATCTCATGGTAAAAGTAAACTGTGATCTCATTCCTTTCAACAAAGCAAGGCCATTTTACACCTTTTTGAGTGTCATGCTCAGTACATAGGTTTAATTATTTTATGTGAATGAATTGCTCAGTGAGTGGGTAGATGAGTAGACTTTATTGAATTTTTGTAAAGAAGGGAAAGGAACGTATAAAGTAGTTAATCAAGGGTAGGTGAGCTTGAGGAAAGCATTTGAAACTCCAGAGGACAGCATGTGGATGCCGTGTCTCTCGAGGAAACAACAAAAATCTAGAAGAAAAGTAAGGGTAGCCAGTCCCCCATCCATTACTTGTCCCAACAGTCATCAACTTAAGACCAATCCTGCTCCAGCTATCACCCACTGCCAATTTTTTTTGTCCCCTTAAGTGTATGTTCTGGTACTGTTCTGGTACCGGGGCTTGACCTCAGGGCCTGGGTGCTAGCCCTTGGCTCTATTGCTTAAGGCCAGTGCTCAATCACTTGAGCTACATCTCTAATTCCAACTTCTTGCTGGTTAATTGGAAATAAGAATTGCATGGACTTTTCCTGACTAGGCTTGACTTTGAACCAAGATCCTCAAATCTCAGCCTCCTGAGTAGCTATGATTACAGATGTGAACCACTGGTGACTGGCTTCTTAAAGTGTTCTGCTGCAAATCCCAGATAACAGATCCTTTACTTTCCCCATAGCTTTCTAAGCGCACATTACTAGCAAATATAGTGCAAATTTCCAAGTTATGTTTTATATCCTGGGGTTACTCAGGACATAATGTAATCTCCATATAACTAAACAAGTATTTTACATAGATAAAAATATTATCAATGGTATTTTTACATCTAGATGAAAGAAAAGATGTATCCACAAAAGTGCTCTTTGTAACTTTCCACATAGCAACTCCAAGCTGAAAGGTTAAATTTAAAACAGAGAAGTAGGATCATAAATTCTAGAACAGCCACTGGTATCATGCCATGCAGTCATTAAAAAGAAATCAGCAGGCCTAAGTGGCTGCCACACCCACACTCCTGCTAGGGGAGCCCCTGCTGGCGGCCTTGCTGCCCTGCAGAGCTACAATGTGAGTCAACTTACACTGTCACATCTGAATGAATCAGGGTAGGTCTGCTTGAACTAGTGATAACCAATCCCCAGGCAGGACAGCAACTTTGTTGTTTTGATAGGTTGTGAGGTTTAAATTTAGGGCCTTCGAGCTATCCTTGAGCTGTTTTGCTCAAGGCTAACACTCTTCTACTGTGAGACAGACACAGTACCATTTCTGGGTTTCTGATGATTAATTGGAGATAAGAGTCTGTAAGAGTCTGTAAGACTCTTATCTCTTACAGATTGATTCTCAGATCTCAGCCTCTTGAGTAGATAGGATTACAGGTATGAGCCACCGGTGCCAAGCTGAATAGCAACTTTTGATTGAAAAAGACAGACTGGAACATCAAATTGGGATTTGACTTTCAGGGATCTGGAGAGAAGAGGGCTAAAATCTCCAAAAGTGTAAGGTCACATAGTTTGGGGTAACTATGATGGGCAATATACAATGGAATTTCTGATAATTCAGAGTAGAAATGCAGACATCAGCAGAGACCCTGCCACCCACCCCAAACCCCTGATAGGAGCTTTGGTTGCTGATGGCTTTCCAGGTCCCCCTGGCAGCATTGGTTGCTGATGGCTTTCCATCTCCTAGCTCAATTCCTGCAAAGCTTACATTCCTTCCTTGGGTTTCTGCAAGATTACACACACACACACACACACACACACACACATACACACACACACACTTTTTAAAGATAATTTAACATGATGAAGTAAAATGTTCCTTGCAACCAAAATAACCCTAGGACAAAAGTGTTCACAGATAAAGTTAAGTGAAAAAAAAAAGAAAGTATTTGAACTATGTTGTATTTATAGACACAGAAATGATGGCAAGGACTTAAAGTGAAAGAGAAAATGGAAGCAATTAACATGTTAGAATAGAGCAATTATGAGTAATTTTTTTTTTCTCTGTGCCAGTATTGGGGCTTGAACTCAGAGCCTAGGCACAGTTCCTAGCGTTCTCACTCATGGCTGGCTCTCTACTACTTCAGCTACAGTTGTGCGTCTGTCTTTCTTGCTGGTTAACTGGTGATAAGAGTCTCAAGGATTTTCCTGCCCAGACTGGCTTCAAACTCTGATCCTCAACTCTCAGCCTTCAGAGTATATAGGATTATAGACATGAGCCACCAGCATCTAGCTATGGGTGACTTTTCCCCCTTTTACTATTGGTCTTTGTAGTATGGCGTTATACAGATATAGACAGACAGACAGGTAGATAGAGATAGATATGTAGATACCTAAACAAAGATGTATACACATATACAGTCCCAAAGCATGCTTTTAGTTCAATGTAACCCTTTGCTGGGAAGTTGAATGTAAGTCCTCTCCAAAACGGGCCTCTTCTGACAACTACCTGAGATTTGAGGCCTGTTTGAATCTTAATGAATCATAACCAGATACCTCTGAGATAGAGATACTATTTGTGAACACAGGATGTGTTCTAGTCTGTATATTGTCTATTAAGGCAACCATTATTTACTATAAGGAGGCCCTCTACATTTCCAGGAGACACCATGGAAGATCTAAAGTAATTTAGGAAAATATTGTTTCATTTTATAACAGACTTCCCCCTAGAGCAATCATTTTCACCTTGAAAGTTATGAGTAACTATGATGATTTTTAACATTTGCTAAAAATTGTCAACTTTTATACTATTTGACTATTTGTAATATTAAAATAGACTCAAGAGTTATCTAATATTTTTCTGTAGAAAGGATGAAGTGGAAATTTCAAGAAGTGTGGTGGGAAATAGAGACTTGGATCTAACACTTGCTTTCACCCACCACAAATTGGATCCTTACTGCAGCAGATCTCTATAACGAATAATAAAGGAAAATTTTGCTGAAAAGGAGTAAATACCTTTACTTTTTAAAGGGAAAGCAAACCAAAAACATTTATAAAATTAACCTTTATGCATGTGCATATCTGAGGAAAGCTAGGAGGAGGGCACAGAATCAGAGGGAAACAGAGGGAAAAATACAACAGAGGGGTCCATCAGCTGCAATGGACATTGATGAAAATGAGCAACTCAAGGGCAGTGATGGGAAGGAGGGAATGAGAGAGAAAGAGGGAACAGCTTACACTGAGCAAAAGGAGAGAAATATACATATTATCCGATTTGGAAGAAATAGCTGTAGTGTCCAAGTTTGTAGAGTCCATAGCTTTATAGACCACGATAATGACAATGAGCCTCGTGAAGGTTAAAATTTGCTTGTGACTAACTATCACTATCCCACAGGACTGTGAAATTTGTGAAATTTATGTAATCACTTAATCTCAATAAAAAATTTTTTAAAGATTAACCTTTAGTCACACATAGTAGTGCATGCCTGGAATCCCAGCACTTGGGAGGGGACACAGGAGGATTGTAAATTTGAAACCAGCCTGAGCTAATAAGATTTCATCTCAAAAAGCAAAAACAAATTAGACTAACCTTGTACTTTGTATCTTCCTCTAAACCGTATATGTATGCACTATACAAAAATAATACACATTGTCTTGCTACATGCTATATTCTATGAATGTATTGGAAATGTTATATTTTATTGTCCTGAGTTTTCCTAGTCTGAATATTATAATTGAAATATAAAGAAGTCCACCTTAATCTAGCTCCTCGGCATATTTAGAGTACTTAGTGACCTAGGTTGCTAGTTAACCTATGTCGACTCTCAACAAACTAAGTCAGAAGGGAATTGGGGACAAGAGCTACCAGAGACTTTGCCCAATGTGTGTGATGTGGCCAAAATGCAAACTTTATCCCACATCTCTTAGCTTGTGGGTACAGAGCCCTAGTGATTCCTCTGGATACCTGTAGAGGGTGCGATGCTCAGCTTCTCTCCTGCCTCCTCTGCACCTGGCATCTCTTCCTCCTGCCTACTTTTGTCTCTTCCCTCTTGATCCTTCTTGGCACCCAGTCTGCTGCCCTCTATCAAGGCATGCTTATGATCACCTGGGGAAAGTGGAGATCACTTTTCTGAGAAGGCATCTCAGGATGGGAGAGAGTACATAAAAGAGGGTGAAGTGCTTCAGATTTTCTCCCAGGTCACAACTGAGAACCATTACTTTTTCAAAAGAACTGACCATGCTTCCCATGTGTCCAACCTCTATGCCATTAGTAGACATCTTTTCTCTTCTGGACATGCCCTACTGTCAAAATCCAACCCACCAAGTTGGGCACGATAGTTCACTCTTTAATCCCATCACTTGGGAGGCTTATGCAGGAGGATCAATAGTTCAAGTCTAGCCAGGGCTAAATGGTGAGATTCTTTGGGGTTTTTTGTTTTTTGTTTTGTTTTGTTTTTGTTGGTCATGAGGCTTGAACTCTGGGCCTGGGCACTGTCCCTCAGCTCTTCAGCTCAAGGCTAGCAGTCTACCGCTTGAGCCACGGCACCACTTCTGGCTTTTTTCTTTTTTGCTTATGTGGTACTGAGGAATCAAACCCAGGGCCTCCTGCATGCAAGGCAAGTGCTCTACCACTGAGTCATCTTCCTAGCACGCACGTACACACACACACACACACACACACACACACACACACACACAGCACCACCACCAGAAATTTGTTCTCTCATAGTTCTGAAGACCAGAAGTCTAAAATCAATATCATTGGGCAGGAATGGATGAAGGTACAACCAGAGATGTGCTCCTTCTGGAGGCTATATGAGGATAATATACTCCTAACCTCTTTTAGGTTTAGGTGGCTGCCAGCATTGCTTAGTCTGTAGTCAAATCACTCCTACTTCACATTTTTTTGCCCTATATCCATGAGGTCTTTGAGAGAGAGAGAGAGAGAGAGAGAGAGAGAGAGAGAGAGAGAGAGAGAGAGAGAGAGAGAGAGAGAGAGAGAGAGGAGAGAGAGAGAGAGAGAGAGAGAGAGAGAGAGAGAGAGAGGGGGGAGAGAGAGAGAGAGAGAGAGAGAGAGAGTATGAAAGAGAGAGAGAGAGAAAGAGAGTTTTCCTTCTAAACATTCTTTTTTTTTGTGGTCAGTCATGGAGCTTGAACTCTGGGCCTGAACACTGTCCCTCAGCTCTTCAGTTCAATGCTAGTGGCACTTGAGCCACTGCGCCACTTCTGGAGTTTTCCATTGCCCTCCTATAAGATATTCAGGGGGCTGGGAAGGTGGCTCAGTGGTAGAGCGCTTGCCTTGCAATGCATGAGGCCCTGGGTTCGATTCCTCAGCACCACATAAGCAAAAAGAAAAAAAGCTGGAAGTGGTACTGTGGCTCAAGTGGTAGAGCACTAGCCTTGAGTTAAAGAGCTGAGGGACAGCGCCCAGGCCCAGAGTTCAGGCCCCACGACCGGACCCAAAAAAAAAAAAAAGATATTCAGGATGGGCTGGGAAGGTGGCTCAGTGGTAGAGTGCTTGCCTTGCATTCCTGAGGCCCTGGGTCTGATTCCTCAGTACCACATAAGCAAAAAGAAAAAAAGCCAGAAGTGGCGCTGTAGCTCAAGTGATAGAGTGCTAGCCTTGAGCTGAAGAGCTGAGGGACAGCGCCCAGGCCCAGAGTTCAGGCCCCACGACGGGACCCCAAAAAAAAAAAAAGATATCCAAGATCTACCTGAGAAAGCCCAGATAAGTCAGGATAATCTTCCCATCAAGATTCTTAACCTAATCACATCTACAAAGACTCTTTTTGTAAATTAATTTTTATAAATTAATCAATTTCAGCCCCTTGCAAGGATGCTTTATTTTCTTATGATGCATAGTAATAAAAGATAGAAGTTCCACCTTGGGCCAGGACCACTTCACAAAAGGAGAGGAGGAAGAGGAAGAATCACTACTTTCTCATCCTCAATGTGGAGATGACTATGAATACACTGTCAGAATTCATAAGTTCATCTGAAGAATGAGCTTCAGGAAATGTCCATTGGGCACTCAGTGAGATTGGGAAATTTTCCATGAAGAGATGGGGTCTCCAGATAGGTTCATTGATGTACTAGGCTCAACAGAGGTATCTGAAGGAATAATGACTGTCCCGTATTATACTGATGTGTGGTTGTCCATAATGTGAATTATAA
The DNA here is from genome assembly GCF_024711535.1 of Dipodomys merriami. Classification (NCBI taxonomy): domain Eukaryota; kingdom Metazoa; phylum Chordata; class Mammalia; order Rodentia; family Heteromyidae; genus Dipodomys; species Dipodomys merriami. The sequence continues at coordinate 68,170,791 of NW_027203381.1, read as the reverse complement.
AGACTCACCAAACAAGAAAAAGAAAACAAACAAAAAACCAAAACATTTTCAAGTCCAAGCAGAATGGATGCTGATTCCTAGCAGCAGAATTTCAAGCATTGTAGACAAGTCAACGGAAAAAAATTTCAAGCATCTTACATTGGCCACTATCAGCTCCATATACTTTCAGTCCAAGCCTTCTGTTTCCCACTCCACCATGGTCAAATTGCAGCTAGTCCTCTGTGAGTCACATCCATCCCCAGGAGATGACAAATGCACTCAGGAACTCTCTGGCCAGCTTAGGAAGAACTGGAAGAAGCAGGTGGCTCCTCCTTTGTCAGTGAGTTTCAGCTGTGAGTTAAGTGGGTGTTTGTACTTTGCTTGCAGCTGAGTCCAAACAGAGAACCAGAACCAGGGTGTGCAACATAGAGTCAGAGGACTCCCTGCATCCTCCCTCCCAAGTGAGGGTGTGGTTGGTAAGAGCCAGGACCAACCCACTGGGAGATGCTTTGGAAATCCACAATGTAGTGCCATTTTGCTTAAGGGCGTTTTTGTCAACAAAGGACATTGTGCATTGGAAGCTGTCTAGATGGGTAATTTTTGAACCTATAAATTATTAACAAGAATAATTGGAGGGAAGGAAGGAAAGAAGATATTAAGAAAGCGTAGTACCAGAAGCAGAGTTGTGGCTTAAGATGTAGAGCACTAGCCAAAAGTGAAAAGGCTAAACTAGAGCAAGAGATCTTGAGTTCAAACCCCAGTACCAACACAAAGAAAAGAAGAAAGAAAGAGTATGGGAGGAAGGTGAGTTTGATCAAAGTACCTTATATGCATACACGTATTTGTGAAAATACAATCCTTCATACAATTAATTTATTAAAAAAAACTTTTGGTGGTATAGAGTTTGATTGCAGGGCCTCTTGTTTACTAGGTACGTGCTCTACCATTTGGACCCCCAGCTCTTCTTTGCTTTTAGTTATTATTTTATATTTATTTTGTCTGAGCTGGATTTGAAATTCTATATTCCTGATCTCTGGCTTTGAGTAGTTGTATTACCAGGAAATATAATTTTTAACATGTCCATCAATACATTCCTTCAGGCACATGATGTGTATGCCTGTCATGATGGGAGGAGTTGGGAATAATTCCTTTGGCAAGCTTAGACGCTGAGGTTGTTGACATTCCATTTGTTAAGCCTTAGCTCTGATGGCTTCTCGAGAGGCATCTACCTAAAGGTGATTGCCCTAGTTACTTTTCATTCTTTCTCTCTTTTGATTTCTTTCCTATCACTTGTCACAATCTTTGATTATTTTGCTTACTCATTTTCTCACGTGCTTAGTGTGCCTATCTGCCAAGAGAATGAGGCTCTCCAAAAGCAGCAACCCTACCTTTGTGTTCACTCATGTATCCTCAGAGCATATAAGAGGGTGTGGTACATATTGAGACATTTAGTAATATTCATTGAATGAATGAGTGAGCACAGAGATTTAATAAATATCCCAAGACCCAGAAAGAATCAATAATAGAAATGAAAACACAACCCAGATATAAATGTATTCATAGGCCTAAACATTTTCACCAAAGATTGCTTCCAAATTTGCTATTTCTGGTATGTTTCCACAGCTGGCCATTGGAATATCACCCCTTGTATGCACATTCATTTCCCAAATGGGAAATCTGAAACTCAGCTAAATGAAGTGTCTTGAAAAAAACTATGTAGCTAGTTATGCTAATGAATTGAACTTAGACCTTAATTTCTATCTAAGAAGTAAGACTTGGGTTTTTCTGTTTTGTTTTTAATCTCATTTTGTTCCTTTTCCTCACAAACAAAGCATATTCTATCAGAAAAAAAAAATGATTTGTCTCCATGAGAAAAAAATGTTATGGTATAAAGACAATGTCCTATTTGGCCAGTCAATAACCAGTACATGAAGAGGTTTATCCAAAGAATATTATTAAAAACCATTTTATCTAGTCTAGATGGTATTCAATATTATTAGAGATTACTAAGATAATGACAGGACACCCTGTTTTCCAGGGCCACTAGACTTGTCACCCTGGAAGTCTTGGTTATCCTTAAAAAGATATATTGTCTCACATGGTAAAAAGGCAACTCCCTTTGGAATCAGGGAGACTGAATGACTTTCTATGGCCACTTTAGTCCTGAGAGAGCTCTGGACAACACAGCAGTAGAGATGAGACTTCTATAAACCTTCTTTCCCCTCCTCCTCTGGGATGCTGCTGCCTCCTTGTAATGTGAGAGATGAACATTGATTGCAAGGATTTAATACATAGTTAGAATAATGGTGTTGCTTTCTTTTAAATGTGCAGTTTTAATGTTTTCTTTACAGGTTACGGACTGTGTAGCCTATGATATCCATTCTTCTTTTCTTACTTCTTTCTACTTGAGATCATTCCTTCTGAGATATGCTTTGGAACTAGAGCAAAAAGTATCATGCTCTATTATTGAGAGGAGAAAAAAAATTATTGGAAGCAAATAAAAGCCCTGAGCTGTCATAAATTCCCATAAGCAAGCCACTGCCATCACAGAAAAGAGTGATGGAAATTGTGCACTGGTGGCTCACAACTGTAATACTAGCTACCCAGGAAGCTGAGGTCCCAGCTCTCTAACAAACCTCTTTATGGATTAATATTATTCTTTATGTCTAGTGTTATCACAGTCATGTTTACTACCTTTCTAAAGAAAGGCATTTCTGCCTTTGCCAAAATAATATCTCCCTTAAAGTCACAAAGAAAGGCCAATAACCTTTAAGATATTATTGTCAGCACCAAATAATGGTAGCTAAGTAGTAGTATCATGCTGAAATGGAAAACAAAAGTACAGAGAAAAATGATCTAAATCCAAATTATAATCATTTCAAAATATTAAAATAGAAATGACTCAAGTAACAAAGAAACTCTCTAAAAACAAAATCCACAGAACATTCTAGAAAACACTGCTTTAAACCACCAAATTCAACTCAATCAAGATAAACAATGGTAGATTTTTGCTTGAGGGGAGAAAATTTGTAGCGTAGGCAATGTTTTCAATTTTCTGCTCTGAGGACTGGTCTGACTTATTATTTGAATTATGCCTTAAGAACTCCCACAATCATATATTAGCTTGGGCAGGAAGGCAGTAGATCTTGTTCTAAGAATTTCTGCCTCCAGAGCTGATGGGAAATGTGTATATCAACTCTAAATTATTTACCTAAATTAGCTGGAGATGTAGCTCCATGATAGAGCAATTTTCTGGCATGGTGCAAAGCCGTGGGTTCCTACGTTAGCTCTGGAAAAAAAAAAAAAAAAGGAAAAGAATATCATTTTGGATTAGAGATGTGCCTTGGCAGTATAGCACTTGCCTAGCAAACATGCAGCACTAAAAACAATTTATACAAATCATTATGATTTTTAGGGGGGAGTGTAAGAGAGAGAAGGAGAGAGAGAGGGGGGAGAGAGAGCGGGAAAGAGACAGAGACAGACAGACAGCGAGACAGAGTAGTGGGGCATGAACTCAGAGCTTAGAGATCTTGCTTAGTTTTATCATTCAAGGCTGGTACTCTACCACATTTGCCACACCTTCACTTCTTTTCTATATGTGTTGGTGGTTGATAAGGTAAGAGTCGTGGAGATTTTTCTGCCTGGGCTTGCTTTGAACCTTGATCTCATATTTCAGCCTCCTGAGTAACTAGGATTTCAGGTGTGAGCCACCAGTGCCCTGTGGCATCTACTTGATTTTGAGCTGTAAATTTGTTAGCCTGTCTCCCAGTGAAAGGTGGTTCTAATTCATTGTTGTATTATTCACTTCCACTTCAGAGGAATCAAGTTAACATAGTATTGTTATAGGAATTGGCTAAATAGGATTTTAATAAATATTGTGACCAAAGTAACCCAACTTTGTATTTAAAATTAGTTCCTAGCAGATACCCAACATTTTCTAAATGATAGTGTTATGTAGTTCCCTTGTGGCTGGTATTCTTATGGTACTATTAAGATAGTTTTTAAAATATCTTAAAAATATTTTTAAAAAAATTGGACTGTAGTATAATATAATTGAAAAATAGCATAATAGTAAAATAATTAGTATTCCAAAATGTTAGTTGTAAATTACAAATACTAACGTACTATATATTATGGGTGACTAAAAGCAAGTTATTTCAAGAATTTACAAATGGGATCTACCCAGCACAATCATCTTCAGAATCTCCATGCAAACACAATTATTTCATATGCTGCCATGTTCCGGGTTGCCTGCTAAGTGTCCCATCCCACCTTAGTCAGAGATCTGGCTACTCAGCACCCCAGATAAGCAAAACACTATCTCTTTGAAAGGAGGATGGTGTAAAGACTATATCTAATGTCTGTGAAAATCTGGCAATTTCATTAAGAGAAAGCAAAACAGAAATGCTAAATTGGGCAAAAAGCAAAAGAAACCTAGAATATCCCATCAATGCTGAAAGGACAGTGGTTTAAGTCCACTGCTCTTAAGAGAATTGTCTTGGAGCCTGCTAGAGGAAAAGATGAACAAAATAAATAAACCATTACACTATGGAATGTGGAGATCACATTATGATTAGGAGGCTGTAATCAGAGTAGAATGGGGCATTATGGGACTATCTGATCCTACCTTGGAAGAGTGGGGAGGCAGGAGTAAATCCAAAACTGCCTTTGGAGGAACAAGCTGTAGTTAGCAGGAAATAGAAGGGGAGGAAGCCCACATTCTAGGCAGAAGAAAGACTGACTCACGGAAGGAACTCAAATAATTCAGGAGCATCTAGAATGTGGGGCACTGTGGAGGAGCAGTGGAGTATGAAGCTATGTAGGTGGCTATTGGTTGGCTCATTGGTAGGATCTTCAATGACAAAGAGCTCATATTTCAATCTGAAGGTGAAGGAAAGTAATGGAAGGTGTTAAATCTAGAAAGTAGCCAGTCAGGGTGGCACATATCTGTAATCCCAGCACTTCAAGAAAGAGGTAGGAGTTCAAAACCAGCTTGGGCTACATAGCAAGACTTTGTTTCAACACAAAAACAAAAGCTGGAAATTAATTTAATTTGCATTAAAAATAAAATCAGAATGTCAATTTATTCAATGGAAAAAAATTAATAAGAATGGGTCAGCGGCTGATGTCCTCTGAGAAGCAAATTCTCTGCCCTTGGTCTAGACCAGGGATGCCAAGGTCTAAGCAGGAAGAAGCTGGTGAGCCTTGGCAGCAGACAGAGGCAACCTCATTCATTATGCAATGGCCTCCTGGCCAGATACTTTCCCTCTGGGAAGGACATTGGCCTGAGCTGATAACCCTGAACAATGGCTCTGGCAGCAAAGAGACAGAGGGGATGGGGGTGAGGGGTTGAGACTGAAAGTGGAAGGACCTGCCAGATGGCCAGGGCACTGCTGTGTGCCCTGTGAAGGTCTGAACTAGGCAGAGGGCATGGAAAGAGAAGATAGATTTAGGGAGACTTTTAGGAGGCAGAATTATAGGAACTTAGGGATCGACTCTGATTGGGAAGCGATGGAGAAGTAAGAGTCCAGGATGACTGCTTACTGCTAGCCCAAAGGGAAAGGGAAGGAGTATGGGCATGTTTGCCTGGAGACATGGCTCCCACCAATAACCTGCTGCTAGTGAACATAGATTCTTTACACATGAACTGAACATGAAATTAACCATTTCAGGTCCCAGGTCTTTACAGGTCCCAGTTCATTTGCACATGTGGCTCCAGATGACACAGCTTCCTTCTCCCCAGTAACTCCAACCTGTCAATTCACCACATCTGCCCAGACAGCTTTCTATGTCCTTTCCTTGCTTTCATTCCTAACTATGTCCCCGAAAAGAAATATTGAGTCCCTACCCTCTAATACCATGTGACTTTACTAGAAAACAAGGTCTTTGTAAATTGAATCAAGTTAAGATGAGTTCACTAGAGTAAGCACTAATGCAATCTAATTAATATCCTTGTAAGAAAAGGAAAACACCCCATGAAGACAGGAACACACAGGGAGAACATGAGGACCGCAATTGGAATGATGCAGCTTCAAAGTAAGGAGTGATAAGGATCTGTAGTGACTAGCAGATGCCAGGAAGAAGCAAGGAATGGCTCCACCCAGAGTCTCAAAGGGAGGATGGCCCAGATGACACCTCCATTTTAGGCTTCCAGTCTCCAGAACTATGGCAGAATGTATTTCTACTGCTTTAAACCATTCACATTGTGGTAGCAAACATGGAAAACCAATATTCCAACATTTCCATGTGTCCATGTTTTCTATGTATGGAATATACACAGGCATTTCCAGCTAATCTAGTGAGGTTTTTTTTGTTTTATATTTCTTCATTAAATAGCAAATTAATATTTAAGGACAAGAATCATGGCTTTTTTTTTTTTTTTTGTCAGTTGCAGGGCTTGAATTCAGGGCCTGGGCATTGTCCCTGAGCCTCTTTATGTTCAAGGTTAGTGCTCTACCACTTGAGCCACAGTGCCACTTCTGGTTTTTGAGTGGTTAACTGGAGATGAGTCTCACAGGGACTTTTCTGCCTGGACTGGCTTTGAACCTCAATCCTCAGATCTCAGCCTCCTGAGTAGCTAGGATTATAGGTGTGAGCCACCAGCACCCAGCCCTAGCTCTTTTTGCTCAAGGCTAGCACTCTACCACTTTGAGCCACAGCACCACTTCCAGTTTTCTGATAGTTAATTGGGGATAAGAGTCTCACAGACATTCCTGCCTGGGCTGGCTTTGAACCTCAATCCTCATATCTCACCTCCTCAGTACCTAGGATTACAGGCATGAGCCACTGGTGCCCAGCTATGAATTATGTCTTACATATCTTTGTACCTTCATTAATCTGGTACAGTGGATAAATTAATAAATATTTCTTAAATGAACATAGAGTTCTTAATGAACTTTAGAGGGTGGTGGGAGTTTACTAGAGGACAGCAACTAAAAGGGACAGTGAGGGATACATAGTTGACATGAGGCTGGTGAGGAGGAGCGATGACATGTGTAGTGGGTTAGGATAGGGAGAGACATGATGAAGGAAGTAGCAGTCTTAGGAGTCAAAGAGAAAACCTCTTCCTAGATTTCTGCCCTGTGGTATATAGTGCCAGGGATCTGCCAGCCCCTATTTGTGAGAGTTGTAAAAGAACCAGAATTAAGGAATGAGGATCACACAGAGTGTGTGGCAGGAAGGGCCAAGGAGAGATGCATTATGCAGATACTTATGAGTGATGATGGGGAAATAGGCGTGTGTCCATAGTGGCTGAGGATGCCAGGAATGAGATGCCCAATGAATGAATCTTGAGTATTAAAAGGCTTCTTCACCATACCACCTGATTCCTGAGGGCTGGCTGGGCTGGCCTAGTTGGCTTCTGAAAGCAGCTGTCTTAGGAGTGAAGGGGCTGGCTGCATTCCAGAGCTTAGAAAGATTGAAAGTAGAGTTCAATGCTTGCAGTGAGGGAGCCAAGACATTTATGCTAAATCCTGCTTTGAAATAGTATAGCCTTAATTTAATGTCATCATATTCTAATCCTTCCAGGAGTATAATGTCACCTTTAATAAGATGCACAGATGATTAACTAGATTTTTGTTCTTGCCCTTCTGATAAATTTTCTTGATTTCTATGTCCCTCTTTAGAGGGAGAAGAAACATAAAATAAAAGAAACTAAAGTTTTTATGCATTCTCTTTGAGGCTGAAAACCTCTGCAGGAACTTACCCTGCAGCCTTTACTTATTGTTGCCTCTATGGAGGGGATCAAGCAAGATCAAAGTGAGCTTCAGCTGTAGTCACCCATAAAGAATCTAACAGAGAGTCAAATGTTCTTTTGGAATCTTCTGAAATGTGGTGCTTAAGAATGCCAGAATATTGGTGGTGTGGTAGACTTTCATAAAATTAAGATAAAATCGTTGTCTGCAGTCTAAGTTGGACAGAGTAGAGCTCCCAAGTAGATAAGGCATTAATGACAAATAGGAAAAGAAAATATTTTAGTTGGCTACCTAGAAAACAATGACATAGATGTAGAATTTATAGAAATCTGGGGGTAAAGCTAATTTGCACTTGGGCTACTTTATCTTCCTTTTGTGGGGATTCTGAGGATTCTACTTGGGCTTTGTACACTCTAAGTTTGTGTTCTACCATTGTGATATATTCTGAACACCCCCCACCTCTGGCTTCATTTGCCATTTGATTCTACTCAAGCCACTAACTAGAATCCCCATATATAAGAAATAGTGAGAAGTAAGTTCTTTTGTGCCTTGGAATAGTCTCTTTTTTGGTGCCAGTGCTGAAGTTTGAACTCAGGGCTTGGGTACTAGTATCCTACCAACTGAGCCACAGCACCATTTCCAGCTTTTTTCTGTGATTAATTGGTGATACATGTCTCACCGACTTTCCTGCCAGGACTGGCTTCAAACTGTGATCCTCAGATCTTAGTTTCCTGAGTAGCTAGGGTCACATGTGTAAGCCACCAGCACCCAACTCCTTGGAAGGTTCTTAAGTAGATATATGAACAAGCATTGGAAGGATTCAGCATTCCCTGCTTGGTATTTTACACATCAGAACATTTATACAAATACCACCAACACACAGGCCCTAGGTGCAGGTTTCCCAAGCTTTTCCCTGAGTCTGTTTTAACAAGGCTTCCTCCTGATTTCCAGTCCATGGGCAAGAAAATAGGAGATATTGCTTTCCTTTGGGATAGCTTTGTGTTTCCCTTACGTGCTTTAGCCACAAGACAACACAGAGGATCTAGAACTCTGCCCAGGGCAAAGGGCCATTTAATAAGAATATCTGACTGGCACAAATAGGAAAACATACTTTTGTGAAAACAAACACTTTGCTCTCAGTGGGCATACAGAACCAAAGCTGGAAGAGACATAAAAAAGGGCGTGTATAATAATAAAGGGTTGCACTCTGAACTTGAAAAGAAATACGTTCTGTAGTTTATTATATGGATCTAAGCAAAAGGTGGTACTAGAAAAAGGCTTAGCACTTAGTCCTCACTAAAGATCTTTCACTGATTTTTGGAGGAACCCTTTGGTTACTCTCTACCTCTTCTGTATGCCTTCATTTCATTACTTCTTTCCCATCATTCCGCTGTTGATACTTCACTCTGCCATGTGTAACAAAGATGTATAATCAGCTTGCTTTCCAAGAAATGATGACTTTATGAGCACTACCTTGGAGAGAGGCTCTTAGAACAAGTTATTCATCAATTCCCTGATTCAACCAACCCTTACTGAGCACTCCTAATGTCAGACATCACATTCATAGGGTTATTCTGTTGGGGAAAAAGAGGGCCTAAAAGGCCCCAGTGAAAGAGTAGATACCAAGAGAAATGTAAATAGTCCCAGGAGATCTTGAATGGTGTGCAAGAAGAAAGTGATCTTTTTAGTAACTCAAGTGTAAGATTTGAAATGGCATTTTACACAAATTAATAAGGCATGCTCCTTCATGAAAAGGTGAAGGAACATAAGTATTTCTTTTCTTGCTGGGCTTAGCATTCTTCCTTTTAAAAAGCTTTTATTACTAGACACACACACACCTATGTTTTTGTGTGTCTTTCCCAGCTTTGATTTTCTGTTCTATTAGAGAAAACTTGCATTTCAGGTTTTTGTTTTGTTTTGTTTGTAGTTTTTTTCATTTTTTTGTTTTTGTTTGCCTGGTCCTGGGGCTTGAAATTAGGGCCTGGGCACTATCCTTGAGCCTCTTTGTGCTCAAAGTTAGAGCTCTGCCACTCGAGCCACAGTGCCACTTCCAGCCTTTTCTGGGTTATTGGAGATAAGTCTCATGAACTTTCTTGCCTGGGTGGCTTTGAACTGTGATCCTCACATCTCAGCCTCCTGAATAGCTAGGATTACAGACAGGAGCCACCCGTGCCTAGCTTTATTCAGGTTTGTTTGTTTGTTTCAGAAGAAGCCTTAGTGCCTGGCTCAATCAGTTGCTCTATTCAGAGGGCCTGTACTCTGGCACCTTGAAAAGGGCAATGTGACTAGTGGGAAGAACACAAGGGAAAGAAAGTGGCTCTGAAAAGAAAAGGAGCCTACAGAAAAAGAGGGGACCAGATTGTGGAGATCCAGGAAGTTTAGACTTTACCCTATACAATATATGCAGCTTCCTAAGGCGGAGCTTTTTGAACAGAAACAAAGGAGTCTAATTATCTGAACCATGTCTTATCTTTGGGTGTGGCAAAAGAGAATTGAATTTATAAGTTTAAAATCATTACTAAAGCCAATTTTTAAAATATTAGAGCAGTATGAAGACAAGTAGGAAAGAGAGTGGAGGTTCCTAGATGAATCAGTCTGGAGGCTGTCATACCAATCATTAAAAAAATAAAATTTTGGCATATAGTGATTTATACTTCTAATCCCAATAAGCCGGTAACTTAAGGCAGGGGACTGAGAGTTCAAGGCCAACATGAGCTACACAGCAAGACCCTGTCATAAATTAACTAATTAACCAATTTAAATAAAACTATATATTTGGGACATTTCAAACTAGGAAAAATGCAAGCATGTATAAATACAGCAATAAAGTAAAAATAGCCTTCTTATTGCAATCAATAACTAGAGTCCAAAATAAAAGTTTTCAATGAAATGATTATACCAACACACACGTATGTGATACACGTACCTTGTGTGTTGCTGGAGACTGAAACCAGGACCTAGTTTATGCTAGGCCCATGCCCACCAATATGCTCACACTCAGCCTCTATATTCTGAATCAAAGTCTACACTCTCTATCCCATTATGAGTTCAGAGAATAATAAAGTGCAATAAGATTTTTGCCAAATTGACATCATGAAACTATAGTATATAGAATACAGAACTGCTTAGTTCTCACAATAATTTACAAGCCAATTAAGACTTATGAAAAATTAGTCACATTAAAAAATGATGTCTGGGAAGCACACGATAAATTCAGAGCTTAGGCAAACCAATAATTAACATTTTCTGCTTACCATTATATTGAACCTGCTTTTTCTTTCCAGTTTTTGTCTAAGATATTTTGAAAAGAATTTTGTGTCCAGATTCCTTAGGTGTTTAATTTTTAAGAGTCAAGGACTGATGAAAACTTTGTGTTCCTAAGGGAGACATGTGCTCTGTGAGTTGCCTTGGTCACCTGTAGGCTTTTGTGTGAGGTCTTTGAAGAGAAATAGTGGGGCTTTCATGGTTACTAATCAAAGCTAGTCTTTTAAGCAAAAAAAAAAAATTAAAAAGGTTAATCTTTGTCCTTGGCACACTTTCTGCCTCTCTCTGGCTCTGTCTGTAATGTATTTTATATTTTGTTTCATCTTGCCTCTGATATCATGAATTTCTACAATGTACTACAAAATATGAGCTCATCCTGTTGGGGGAGTGATTACCTGAAAAGGAAAAGAACAACATGCTATTCTTGTCGAACAAAGAGCTGCTTCTAACTCTGTGCTCATTAAGTCACAATCTTTGGGTATTTTTCCAGGGGTTGGAGTGGAGGCACTATCCACTTTTCTGTCCAGGGGCCTGTAGTTGAGAATTTAGGCAATTTGGGTGGAACTGACCTCCAAAGCCATTTCCAGCTTTGGAAATTTGTTCTTGGTGGGAATCCCAGTTGTGTCAGCTTTAGTAATACATTCTAAGGGAAAGAAAGCCAGCTGGCTCAGCCACACACAGGCTGCATTAATAGTGTCTCCTCTCTTTTTCCAAATATATGACATTAGTCAAGAAACCATGAAGAAGACGTTAAGAACAGAAACAATTGCCAGACAATCCTATTTAATGTATTTATTTAAAATGTGTATATGATTTCCCTTGAGCTCAAGACCTACATCAGAATCTGCAACCAGCATGGAAGATTCCATCCACAATCCATCTCTTAGCAGTGAAACCTTTAGCTACAGGAAATGTAACACAAATACAGCCAAATTCATGGCTTGAGTTGTTTGGTCTAGATGATCTCCTCCAAAAGTAAGCAGAGGCAGGGAGAGAAAGCTCTGTTTAGAGACTCCCAAATGGAAATCTTCTTTGGGTCACACTGAGAAATAAAGTGGTTCAACTATTCTGAAATATGAAGGAAAGTTGTGCTCGTGATCTTTCAGCCAAAGTATTATTTTATGTTTTTCAATTGTTGAGGAAGTTCTCTTCATTTGCATTCACTTTTAATGTAGTCAGGAATAGAACAAATACAAGGCAAAAGTTTAACTGTCATGAGGGAAACATTCTCTGAAGTTCTTCAGAGAATTCTCCACCCCATCTTGTGCTAAAATCTTTTAGCTTATTAACTATAGCAAAAATACATTATATCGCCAGGCACTGCTAGCTCATGCCTGTAATCCTAGCTACTCAGGAGGCTGAGATCTGAGGATAGCAGTTCAGAGCTAGCCTGAGCAGGAAAGTCCATGAAACTCTTATCTTCAATAAACCACCAGAAAAACAGAAGTGGTGCTGTAGCTCAAGTGGTAGAATGCTAGCCTAGCCTTGAGCTGAATATATATATTGAAAAGGGTTACCACAATGTGATATTATATATATATATATATATATATATATATATATATATAATATATGTGGTAACCCTTTTCATTAGAGAGTCTCCAAGCAAAGACATTGCTTAAGTTTGCGCCCAAATTTAGGCCCAGTGTGATGCATGCCAAGCCCAAGCAGGAACAAAGCATGCTGCCCAATAATTAAGAATATGAAGAGAAGTTTTGTTGATTTTCTTGAAAACAGAATTACTACCTCTGAGCTGGGCTCCTGCTGATAGCTCAGGAGAGACCACACAGGTGCTGCCAACCCTGGTGGCAAGGACAAGCCCATCCCCCTCCTGTCACTGAGAATCCTCTCAGATCCCTGGGTTAGACAGGACTGTTAAGATTGTAATACTAGATTGATTGTAAGGTCCTAGCCTGGGAAGGACAGACTGGGGAACCCTTGGCTGAGAACAAAGGCAGGGTCAGGGCCAGTGATTGCTGTGAAAGCCTGGCTTGGGAGATTTCTCAGGGGAATACATTCAGCTCTTAGGACTGCTATCTCTCTTGCCTTCCTGCCCACTCCTCCCACCCCCATTATCTCCATCAGCATTCCCTCCCCTTACCAAAGCCCTCCATCAGCAGGAACTCGGCCAGGGACCAGGCTGGAAAATCAAAATAGACTAGTTTTCAAGGACCCTGAAATTGTTCCTTAGGAGTGGAATCTTAAATACTAGGAATTTTTGGGGGGACCCAGAGATAAAGACTGGAGCTTATTTAAGATAGTATAGAACCTTGCCTAACTCCACCCCTCCACGGTAAAGGGAGCTGTGAAGAGGAAGGATTAGGGAGTGAGGGTCTGGTATGGTTGGAAAGAGGACAGACAACCAACTCATGGGACTGCTTGATAAGGCCCCTTTCAGACCTAGTAGTCTTTGGGTCCCCAGAAACCTGGTATGCTACAGTATGCTACAGATGCCAATTTGGGATGGCTTAGTCTGCTCTAACCTATCACAAGGACGTAGAGGCCTAATCTGGAAAGGGGAGGGGAGAAAGCCCGATGATAATCAAAGATTGGAGTTGAGAGAGAGAAGTGGAGGAGATGGGGGCTGCCACAACAAAAATCAAGGCATGGCTAGCTCCCTAAGAGGACTCTGCGACTCTGAAGTCAGCTGTGCTCCCCTGGGTTCTTGCATTTCAGCTGTCTCTCGGCTCTAGCCCCTCAAGTCTCCCATCCTCCTTGTCTGTAGATGCTGTGATGGGCAGCGACATGGTGAGGGTTTGCCCACTTCTCCAAGCCAGGCACTGTACGCTTTCCTTAAAAAAGCCACCATTCTTGATGTCATAAGAGGTCTGCCAGGGTCTTTCCAATGCTGATAATCCACGACTTTCGAATAGAGAGGTTAAGTTTTTAGGTGGGTTAAACAGAAAACACATTTCGTTTCTTCCAAAGTAAGGTACTATCTCTCTCTTGGAGGAATGAGATTACCTGTGAGCCTCAGTTTTCTGACATGAAACGGAATAACAAGGTGCTGGGAGAGAGGGTGCTGAAAGCATCAAAGCCAGAGAACCTTGAGGTCAGGCTCTAAGGAAATCAACAGCCAGGCTCCCCACCGCAGCCCCAGGGCGGGGCCCGCAAAGAGCCGCGAGGAGCCCGGCGAGGAGGCTGGCTTTGTTCTGGCCCCGCCCCCGACTGGCCCCGCCCCGCCCCTCCCTAGATATCGCGAGAGGGCGGGCCCGCTTAGCTCGGGCGTCCGCGTCGCTCCCGCGCTGGGGCACTCGACCGGCCTCCGCTGTGGGCCGCGGGTAAAGAGCCGGCGGCAGAGGGCCGCCCGCCGCGCGGCGTGGGCTGTGGCGTCGCGGTCGTTTGAACGACGCTGGTAGTCGCTGTGTATGACCGCGGGCTCTGCGGCTGCCTGGCGGGTCTCGGTAACGCCCGACCCCCCCATTCTCCTGCCCCGGCGCTGCAGCAGCGACCCTGAGCGGACCGCCCGAGCGACCGGCCATGGCGGCGTCCACGGCCTCGCACCGGCCCATCAAGGGAATCTTGAAGAACAAGACCTTGGCGGCTCCCCCGGTGGTGGCCTCAGCCCAACAGCCCGGCCCGAACGTCGACGAGGAGCTAAGGTGAGAGCCTGGGTGGGGAGGGCGGGGGGAGTAGTCCGTGACGCCCCTCTTCCCGGCGATACCCCCCCACCCGGACCCGAGCGCGGCCGGCCGGGGCGGTTCGTGGATGTGCCCGGGACACCACCGGGCTCTGCGGCTCCGGCCCGCGCCAGGGTGCGGTCAGGAGCGGGGGTAGTGACCGTGTTTTCTTCGTTAACTATATGTGTATATAATTTCTTTTTAGTAAACACGATCTTTGAACTCTTGTCCCGAGAGCCTTAAGGACTCACAAGGAGTTTTTAAGACCTTATCAGTTAGGGGTTTATTATTTCCTAACCTCTATGGTCTGGAATCTAAAACTAAAATTCTTCGATAATTAAAGAAATGTTTTCTTGCCTTAGGAATCCTTTAACGATCCAGGCTCAAGACTAGTAAGAGACCTCTTTCTCTCTCAAAAAAAAAAAAAAAGGACTTATTTCCTTATTAATCATCTTACCACACTCATTCTGGTTCTCTGCTTTGTTATCATCTCTGCACTTCAGTGGAACTAGAATTTTCCAAGTCCTGATCTATACTTAGTGGAAAATTATTTATTGCTTCATATTTTACATCTGCAGTTAGACTTCTGGGAGCTTTCTAGTTTGTGGTCCTGTTCAGATGTTGTCCAAACTCTGGAGAGCTTAATGTTGACCCAAAGCATTGTGCATATAAATAATTGGAAACAATCCAAGGTCCATTAGGAGGAAATAATGAAATATTAATTATGGTACATTTGTGTAATGGAATAATATATATACCAACCTTTATAAAAGGTGATGCGTGTGTAATGTAACAACTTTTTTTTAAAATAGGGTTAAGAAAAGTTACTACTGATATTTGTACTGAAGCTCAGTGAGGATTTTAGTGAAATGTGACACATTACACTTAGAGCATTTCTGTATAAAATATCTGACTTATGACTTGGCATGGCAAGTTTTATGGGGATTGTTACTTTCGAGAAAATACTAAATAAATAGGAATGCAACTTAAAGTTGTAGTCTTTTGGATGCTTCATTCTTAGGATCCCTCACATGGCAATTTTCCAGCCTCTGCTTGGAGGTTATGGGACTAAGAAAACAGCATCCTATTATAACATAACTGAAAAACCAAAATAGTTTAAAATAACTACAGAAAGCTCTGATGGTGCTTCAGAGTATTTAGCATTCAGCACTCACTTTTTACTTATTTTCCAGTGTAAATTTCTTTCTGTCCAACTACCAAAAGTGTGTTTTTTTCCTTTTTCTACTTCTTTACACCTTCTCAGCTTTGATCTGTTGTAACTTGTGACCTCAACTTATAGGTTAGCCCCCTGCATGCTAGGTAATAATTTTAAGGCAGGTCTTTCTGCCATAAAAGACATTAGACTAAGTAGGTAAGGTACTTCATCTATAGAAACTCCTGACAGGGCAGAGTCACTTCAAAGGGATTTTTTCAAGTAGGTGACTGACCCTACTAGTTCAAAGGTCACAATCCTATCCTCAAAGGGAGCTACAAAGCCATAATTTATTTATTGAGGTGTATGATGTATGATTTCAAGTAGTAAAAGGGTATGGACTTTTTCATAATGGTAAGTTACAAGACTGTAAAGAAGTTAATTGTACTACTAAACAATATACATTATTATTTTGTCACAATTCAGAGCAAGCAATATTAGTAACTTTATGAGAGCCTCTTTATAAATAGAAACATAAAGGTATAGTTGAATGCATTTTAATTTTTTGTAAAGTTTACTTAAATATCATATAACAAGAACTGAAAAATACCTCTTGCAATTACAGTGTGCTCAAAATTTGTAAACATACAAAAATAGTATAATGATCTTACTTGAAGTGTTAGAACAGAATATAAGGCAGGTGCATCTCAATGTGAAAATAACCAGGAATCTAAGTTGTCATTACTTGCATAAGCCCCACAGACACTAAATTGTAAGTACTGAACCTTTGCTCTTAGAGAAAGTATAAGGTTGGGTTTTTTCAACCCTCTAATTACATTTCTATCAACTGATCAATACATAACCTTGTTTTCTATGTGATTTTTGTAAAGACACTTTATTTAGCAAAACATTTCCTTGTTTAGCTTCAGCTATGTTCATTGGGTAACTCAAATTTCTTCCTGCTCTACTTATGTCTAAGCAGCCTAAGCACCTCCAATATTGGATTTTAGATACAAATAAATTTTAGCAAGTAAATGAACTCCCAAATAGAGAATCTATAGTTTTTGTATCACTATCTTACATGTTGTTTCACATGGAGGTTTTTTTTTTGAAGATAGCTTTTTTTTTTAAGGAAAAATATTCACACTTTATATATTTGTATAATTCATATACATGCATATTATTTATAGCTAACTCAAGACAATATACACATAAAAGTAAGCTTTATAAACTTGAGGTTGATATTTTAAATATTTCAAAATATTTCGAATTTTATTTTTTAAAAATTCAATTCTTATCAAAACTGATCAAACAGTAATTAGAAGGTTTTTTTAGTTGACTCAGTACTGTTATTTTTGTTTGATTGGTTTGTACTGAAACTCATTACCTTCCTGCCTTAGCTTCCAGAGTTGGGAGTGCAGGCATGTACAACATGCCTAGCCAATGCTGTTATTTTCTTATTGTTCTCCTTATACTTTTTATATTAATATTATTAGTTTCAGTGAGTGGTTTCCTTAGGTGTCAGGTTAACTAAAACCCATAATGCACATAATTAAGCATAGATGTCAGCATATTGTAACATGTACTGTTTAATGTAAATGCTACTGTCATCTTCTGAACCTCTTCTTTCAAAATACTTTGAAATGTAGTATGTACAACTTGGGAAGGTCTAACCTAACATACCTAGCAAGTGTGTGCGTGCGTGTGTGTGTGTGTGTGTGTGTGTGTGTATTTCATTTAAAAAAAGATCTCATTGATTCTAAGATGTGCCACCAATAAAGAAAAAACTTATTGCCAATTATAGAATGCTAAACATTTTAAGATTTTTTTCAGATACATTATAGTGTGAATAAGGTTCATTTTGAGATTGTTGAAAACATAATAGTAAAAGTGCTATCTTTTAAAAAACTTATTGTTATTGTAAAGGTGATGAACACAGGGATTACAGTTACATAAGTCAGGTAATGAGTACATTTCTTTTTGGACAATGTCACCATTTCCCTCTCTTTCTCCCAATAGTTTCTTTCTATCTTACGAGAAGTGTTTTTAAAACAATAAGTACTTAATTTGAGTCAATTGCCTGTCTAACCTCTCATTAGCACATTTTATTAGCTCTAATTTTCAATGTATTTTTCTTTATCTTAGTTTAACTATTAAGTTAATAAATGTTGTTAGTCCCATTGTAATCAAAATGTAGAGATCTAATATTTTCCCCCCAATATCTCAGGTTATTTTACAGTCTACTTTGGAACCTGCTACTGTTCGATTCAAATTTTACATAGTCTTAGATAATGCACTCAAGTTCAATTTGAAATTTGCGTGTTTAATATAATTTAAGATGTAAGCATGCTCCAACTTTGTATTTTTCTGCTCACTAAAGGGATGTCTAATATTACAGTCAAATGCTAAGTAAAATAAAAAGTTTATCTTCCAAAAGTCACCTTTTCCTTGCTTGTGACTGCTTTTAGTGTTAAGTCTGTAATTAGTTCAGTTGTGGTGTCAAGATTCAAAACCTTGTACTTGTCAGCCTACATAAATTAAATCGTCATTTAAGAAAGAACCATTTATTGCAATATGCAATTAAACTTTTAACACCTTGAAGCAAATTCCCACTCTGAGCACAGCCAAAACTATCAAACAAGTTACAGGCAACAAGAAGTGCAGTTAGGCTTTAAGATAACATTATATGAGCTAATGAAGTGAAAGTAAAAAGTAGTGACTTTAAAGGACCAAATTTAGGCTAAAAATCAGTCACCCTAGCAGGAGTGGAGAAACTGAAACCAGCAGGTGTCCTGCCATCATAGCAGAATCTCTCATGTCAGTTACAGTGTTCCTATTTGTGTTTGTGGAGATACCGACCCAAATAAGGTCATACGTACAGTTCCTGATGGTATTGAGCTTAAACTCAGCGTGGATTGGTCCTTGAATTTTGTTAATTCAGAAAACATTAGGAGTGTTAATTTCCATATCCAGTCTTTACTAAGAGTTTCTTGTATAAGAGTTTCTTGTGCTTCACAAACTTTTCACTAAAGAATTCCTAGGATTTTTTTGGAATCTGCTTTCTTTACAAGTGCTTGGGTTGTTTTTGTTTTTTCAAGATACTGTTTATCTTTCTTGGATGAACAAGCATAGGGTTTCATTTTTTTCCTAGTGTTAAAGAAATAGTTGATTTTGAATATGTAAAACTTTAAATTCCACTTATACAGTAGAAAGTAAACAATGACAAACTGGGAAAAATAAGAGATAATTATTATGTAGCTTGTTTATGTAAACTAAGAACTCACCCAAATTTGTGAGAATTTTCTGATAAGTAAAGAATAATAATTCAAACAAGTAAAAGAAGTATTTATCATTATTTGTTAGATAATGACGAAATAAACACAAAGCAACTTTAAATACTACTTTATACCTGTTAAACTGGAAACTCTCCCTCTCTCCTCTGTTTCCCTCTCTCTCCTGTTCTCGTTCTCTTTACCCCTCTTCCCCCATCCCCATCTGTCCTAGCAGTGTTTTGGTAATTATTGGAGACATTACAAGTAGTCCTATTTTTAAAAAACTATACAGGTGCTAGATAGAAAACCCTTTAACCCAACTACTCAGGAAGCTAAGATGGGAGGATTACTTGCATTGTCAAGACCAGCCTATCTTTAAATTAAAAAGAAAAAAAAAATGGGGCACTAGTGACTTATGCCTGTAATTCTAGCTACTCAGGAAGCTGAGATATAAGGATTGTGGTTTGAAGCCAGCCTGGGCAGCAAAGTCTGTAAGACTCTTATTTCTAATTAACTACCTAAAAGCTGGAAGTACTCAAATGGTACAGCGGTAGATTTGAGCAAAAAAGCCCAGGGTCAGTGCCTAGTTCCTGAATTCAAGCCCCGGGACAGGCACAAAAAAGAAAAAGAAGGCAAAAATTTTAAAAAACACACACAAGCAGCTTGATCCAATACATATCAACATATATATTTTAAAGTATATATTTCATATATGTTTACTATTTTACATGTACTGATATATGTATTAGTGGAAAGAATAAGCAGAAGTCAGAATCATTAATGCCTTATGGGGCTGAGATTGTAAATTAGTAAATTTTATCTTGATTTTTAAGAAAATGTAATTTCTGCTTATAGCCTGTATTTATCTTTCTTCTGTCATTATGTTGTGAAGCAGATTTAAAGGGAGTTAATATCCCTCTTCCTTTGCATTAGAGATACACTATTATTTAGGAAAAACTTGTTCTACTCTGAAATTAGGAAGCATCCAACAAGGGCATTAGTATGTGTTTGTTTTTAAAATAATTTTATTATAATACATAGCCAGAAAAGTATATTTAATGTAAAATTAAGGCTGCAGAAATTAATGAAGCAGGCACTCTCATGTGTATCATTCTGGTCAATAGAGGAAATGTTTCTACCCCTCAATATGTCCCCTGTCCTTTCATCTCTTTCTTATTTGAAGAAAAACCATTGCCCTGATTTTTAGGGTATTTACCTAAATACACATTCCTGCGCTCTGATTTTGCCTTCCTGGAGATTTGTTACTTTTCTTTTACAGTATCCTTATTAGAAAGTGTTTAATTGGATTGTTTCCTTCACAGAACATACTTTTCTTAAAACTTTTGTCTGTTTTTCATGATCCTAATCAGAAACTCCTTATCATTTTTCCTACCTTAAGTCTGTAGAAATTTATCTCTTTCCCTTGTTGAAAGAGAATATGGCCATAAAAAGAGTATTTTGTATATGATAGGGGTATTTAATTAAATAAAATTCCTAAAACAATAATTAGGGAGAAATATAAAGTATTGCTTTATAAAAATATTCTGTAGCAGTCTTCAGTATTTCAAAATTATTCATTTTGAATCTTAACAGCTAAAAGTAGAAGGAATTCAGTGCATAAGAAATTGAAACTTTTTGTTGTTGGTGGTGGTGGGCATGGGGCTTGAACTCTGGGCTTAGGCATTGTCCCTCTTCAGCTCAAGGAGAGTGCTCTACCACTTGAGACACAGTGCCACTTGCGGTTTTCTGGTATCTAATTGGAGATAAATGGACTTTCCTCCTGGGCTGGCTTTGCACCTTGATCCTTAGATCTCAGCCTCCAGAGTAGCTAGAACTACCCTTTATTACATTTACATAGTTCAGTTGTTTCTGTTTAAAGTATTCTTTTTTTTTTTTTTTTTTTTTTGCCATCCTAGGACTTGAACTCAGGGCCTAGGCACTATCCCTGAGCTGCTTCTACTCAAGGCTAGCACTTTATCACAAGTTCATTAGCAAGTCACAAATTGTATAGAAAACAAAATAATATTTGCTTATTCTTAATGAGATTGATATTTAAGACACTGAATTATTGAGGATCTTAGTTGGTGAATACTTTATTGGACAGATATTAACAGGTGCTTGGAAAACACTTGTTTCCCTTAAGTAAATCCAAATGTATTGTATGTATTCTAACCGGTGCCTGGCAGAAAGTGAAACTTTTTTTAGGGTACCATATCTGAACTCATTATCTATCATGCTAACGCACAGCTTAACATAGTTTCCATTATTTTAACAATTCCAAATTATAAGGACTGTTATTAAAAACTCTTACTTTAGTGCTCATGTAGAGTAAATATAATCAGGAGAGGCATTTCATTGGCATATCTGTAGTCACAGGACTAGCAAAGGATAGCTGAAATTAAATTTCAAGCCTCTGTCTCTTAACTAGGTTTTTGCTGTTTTCTGCCACAAAATCAGTTACCGTTGTGATAGAAACCTTAGCCATATCAGTGCTAAAGCCAGGTCTGTTTATCCAGTCTAATTCAATTAGCTGATTCTTTTAGTATTAGTGATATTTTAATTTGATTAGTTGAAAATTCAGATGAGCTTGGTGAATAACATGAGATCCATGCTTAATGAATAAAAAGCCTTTCAAAATGCAGCACTTTAAAATAATGGTCCATGTGTCTTAACTAGCTGTTAGCCAGATGCTGGTGGATCATACTTAGTCCTAGTAACCCATAAGGCAGTCTCATTCAAGGCTGCCCTTGAATTTGCTAGCCCAGGCCAGCCTCAAATTCAAGATACATTTGTCTCAGCTTCCTGAGAGCTAGAATTACATGCATGTACTACTATTCCTTCCTGGAACATTTGTAATTTTTAAGGTGACTCATCAAACTCTGTTAAGTGCATAGAGAGGGGAATATGGTAATAAATTTAAGTATGCCATTCTTCAAGGACATTTTAGAACTTGGGAAATTGAAAATGTATACAGTAAACTTTACTAATACATAACAAATGAAGAAAAGATGATTTGGGTCAGTAGTTTTTAAATTTACATTGTATTTTTATTGTTTTAAGTAGTTTTACAAAGGAGTTGCCATTTTACAAAGCAGTATGTTAATATATGAATATATACAATGAATCTTGGGTCCATGTCACCCCTTCCATCGATCTCCCCCATTTTCCTCCTCCCTTTATTACATTTACATAGTTCAGTTGTTTCTGTTTAAAGTATTCTTTTTTTTTTTTTTTTTTGCCATCCTAGGACTGGAACTCAGGGCCTAGGCACTATCCCTGAGCTTCTTCTACTCAAGGCTAGCACTTTATCACAAGTTCATTAGAAAGTCACAAATTGTGTAGAAAACAAAATAATATTTGCTTATTCTTAATGAGATTGATATTTAAGACACTGAATTATTGAGGATCTTAGTTGGTGAATACTTTATTGAACAGATATTAACAGGTGCTTGGAAAACACTTTTGTTTCCCTTAAGTAAATCCAAATGTATTGTTTCTTAGCACACCCTTGTTTTCCAGATTAAAAAGTTATGATTTTTTTCAGTTTAGCTTAGAATCTGAATTTAGTATAAGTTGTCTAGTTTTATGTGTTCTGATTTTTAGAGATATCCTTGAAGAAGTTAGGTTAGGGAAGTACTTCTGTAATTTTTGTTCTATTTGTTTTGAAAGATTCTAACTGTATGTCCCAGTAAGTCCTCAAACTCCTGATCCTTCTAACTCAGCCTTCCAAGGCATAAACCATTACTTTCTGTTTGTCTGTCTGGTTGGTTAGTTGCTTTGATTTAATTTTTTTGAGACAGGGTCTTGCAGTATAATCCAGGGGTGTCTTCAAACTCACAATCTTCCTGGGTCTGTTTCCAAAGTTAAGAGATAGAGAAATGTACCACATGCCTGGCCTGTTTATGATTTTATTAAAACAATTCTTAATATATAGTAGAACAAAAATAGTTAAGTACTGATATTGGATAATGGCATAGATTTTAGTTTTAACTGTTAATCTATAGACCAGACGATAACTAAGCATATCATAGTATAATAGGGTTTTGAATGGCTAATTCTGAAGCTTAGGTTTTAATGTATGGGCACTAAGTATTCTTTTCTTTCTCAATTTTAGTAAAAAATCTCAGAAGTGGGATGAAATGAACATCCTGGCAACCTATCACCCAGCAGACAAAGACTATGGTTTAATGAAAATAGATGAACCAAGCACTCCTTACCATAGGTAATATACATGGACATTTTTTTTGTGACTTGCTTACATTTTGCATTGATATGAGCTTCTGGATAGCAGCATATTTGAATTTGTATTTTGTTTTATATAATTAAAGTAACATACGTAAGTTATTAGTAATATAAGTAATGTGTTAACTTTAATGGAAACATTTTGTATATCACAATCATAGTAACATTCAGTTGTTACTTATAATAGCAGGTGCTTGCTATCTTCTAATGATGGACAAAGAGGAGTAAGTTTTGCCTTCTTGAAAGGAAAATGAGATTTGAGTTTGTTTCCCAAATAGAAATCAGAGACCTTCCTTTGCAAATATACAAAAAGGGTAACTGATAAATAACTGTTACCTTACCCACTCATTACTGTTGTTCATATCCTTATTTTTGAGCTTATGTAATTTGTAGTTCAGGTATTCATATTATGGTTTTTTGAGTGTTTTGAGTGTCTGTTTTTACTTGTTTTCCTGGTTGAAAAATTATATTTCATGTATTAATTAAAATGTGTATGTTGACCTAGTATGATAGGTGATGATGAAGATGCATATAGTGATTCAGAAGCCAATGAAGCCATGACTCCAGATATCTTAGCTAAGAAGTAAGTATTAAAGCAGTTTTGCAATGAGTTTTAAAT
Organism: Dipodomys merriami; assembly: GCF_024711535.1. Taxonomy (NCBI): domain Eukaryota; kingdom Metazoa; phylum Chordata; class Mammalia; order Rodentia; family Heteromyidae; genus Dipodomys; species Dipodomys merriami. The sequence goes on along the minus strand of NW_027203381.1, from coordinate 68,146,948 downwards.
TGTTCAATCTTAAATACATATTATACTGCTTATAAAAGTGCAAATAAAAGGCTGGGAGGCTAGGGAATGCTGAGGATTGAACCAGTACTAACCAGGCCTACTGCTCTATCACTGAGTTGTATCCCCAATCTCATCTAGATTTTTCATACCAATTGTTATGGTTCTGTTTCTTGATTAAAATTAATATATGCATCTCATTGTTGCAATGGGTCCACCTGTATCCCTATTTAAATGATTTGAGATGTATAAGTCATTATGTCGAAAACGAACTTTACAACTTTCGTGCGGGAGGGGGGGAGGACGGGGGAGAATTGGGGGGGGGGCGGGAGGAGGATGGGAAGGGGAAACAAAGGAGGAGGCTACAATGCTTGATAAGAAATGTGCTCATTATCTTGCCCATGTAGTTGTAACTCCTCTGTACAGTATTTTCACAATAAAAAAATTAATATATTCAGGTGGCAGGAAATCACTGTTCAGGTATACCTAAAAATGGGAAATCAAGATGTGTCTTCATGTGCCAGACACTAATGGATCATGCCTGTAATCCTAGCTGATCTGAGCATCTCAGTTCAAAGCCAATCTAGGCAGACAAATTTGAGAGACTTGGGGGGCTGGAAATGTGGCTTAGTGGTAGACTGCTTGCCTAGTATACATGAAGCCCTTGGTTCAGTTCCTCAGTTCCCTGTATGCAGAGAAAGCCAGATGTGTCTTCATATGTTGGGGGGTTTTTTTGGTTGTTTTTTTTGGGGGTGGGGGCGGTCGTGGGGCCTGAACTCTAGTCCTGGGTGCTGTCCCTCAGCTCTTCAGCTCAAGGCTAGTGCTCTACCACTTGAGCCACAGCGCCACTTGCAGCTTTTTTTCCTTTTTGCTTATGTGGTGCTGAGGAATCAAACCCAGGGCCTCAGGCATGTAAGGCAAGCGCTCTACCACTGAGCCACCTTCCCAGCCCCATATGTTGTTTTTAAATACCTACTACTTACTTTTTAAAGAAGAAAGTAAGAAAAGCAAATACAGGGACCGAGAACGTGGTTTAGTGGTAGGGCGCTTGCATAGCATGCATGAAGCCCTGGGTTTGATACCTCAGTAGCACTTACACAGAAAAAGCCAGAAGTGGTGCTGTGGCTCAAGTGGTAAAGTGCTAGCCTTGAGCTGAAGAGCTCAGGGAGAGTACCCAGGCCCTGATTTCAAGCCCCAGGACTGCAAAAAAAAATAAAGCAAATACAAATTAATATATAAAACTAAAGTTTGGACTGGGAATGTGGCTTAGTAGTAGAGTATTCGCCTAGTATGCATGAAGCTCCAGGACTGGCAAAAAAAAAAAAAAAAAAAAAAAAAAACATTTTACATTAGCTGGGTGCTGGTGGCTCCTGCCTGTAGTCCTATAGAGACTCAGGAGACTGAGATCTGATGATCATGGTTCAGAGCCAGCCCAGGCTGGAAAGTCTGTGAGACTCTTAGCTCCAATTAACTACCAGAAAAACATAAGTAGTGCAGTGGCTCAAAGGGCTAGAGTATTAGCTGAAGAGCTTAGGGACAGCACCCAGGCCCTGAGTTCAAGCCCCATGAGTGACCATAAAAAAAACCAAGTTTTTTCAACCTTTGTTATTCATTGATTTTTAGCACCCGTTCTACTGTTCTTGTTTCTTACTGGTTTCTACATCTATTCCTACTCTTACTTTTTATTATGAGGCTATAGCTAACATGTTAATGATTTTTAGCTGTCCTCCTGACACTCAAAAGTTGAATAAGAACTTTAAACAATACATGAGTATCGCAGTGTTAATTTATAAGTGATTATCATACAGATTAGCTGCTGCTGAAGGTTCAGAGCCAAAGTATCGGATTCAGGAACAAGAAAGCAGTGAAGAAGAAGATAATGACCTCTCACCTGAAGAGCAAGGTAGTTTATTTCCTTTACTGCATTGATAAAATCTAGTTTGGAAGGTAGGCAAACTTTTTTTTTAAAGGGGGGAGGGGTGGAAAGAAGTAAAGGGCAGGAGAATAGAAAGCAATTCTTTTATAATTCTACTTGTTATTTTATTGTAGTATAGTATTTTCCCTGTAATTTTAAGAATTAAGGAAAAATATTGCCATCTTTAAAATTTCTTTATAAGTATTCTTTACTTTGGTACTTTTTACTGCTTAGTACAGAGTAGATACTCAGGAAATACTTGTTAAATTAATGCTTTTAAGGTCATTGAGTAGATGGTCTTAAAGTAAGTAGAGGTAAATGTAAAAGCTAATTAGCTTGTTCCTTGTGCTTTTTCTGTTTAAAATAATAGTGCAATTTATCAAATGAATCATGGAGCACAGAGAAGTAGTATCATAGGAAGAGAAAGGGAGACAACCTTCTTTTTTAACATGGAGGGAAGGAGACTCAAAGCTTACACAGATAAGACTACCTCCTCGTGGTTTATTTTTACAAGGAGCCATGTTTATTTTTAGAGGTGAGGCGAGAAGAGACACATTTTACCTTGTTGCTTTTTATACTTTTTGAGCAATGTGAATGTATGATCTCAAGAAATAAGAGCTGCACTGCCTGGCTGCTGGGTGAGGATGACTCACGCCTGTACTCCTAGCTACTCAGGAGGCTGAGATCTGAGGATTTCAGTTCAGCACCAGTCTAGCAGCAAAGTCCTTGAGACTCTTCCTCCCACTCCCAGGAATGTTATTTATTTATTTTGTATATATTTTTTATTGTAAAGATACTGTACAGAAGGGTTACAGTTACATAAGTAAGATAATGAGTACATTTCCTATCCAGCATTGTTACCCCCTCTTTTGTTTTTCCCCTACCATCCCCACCTCCCCAACCGGTTCCCCTCCACTCACTCACCCGAAGTTGTAAAGTTCGTATTCAACATAGTGTCTTGTACATCTCATTGTTAGAATAGGTCAACCTCTATCCTTATTTAAGCATTTTGTTATTTCCCTTCCCCTCCCCAAATTAGAAAATTGTATATACAAGATGCAGGCCACCGGAATCAAATACAGTGAAAACAGGTTATACCATGGGGAAAGAACATACAAAAGAAACAAAAAAAAATCACATAGTACATTATAAATACATTAAAAACAATAGCAAGAAAGATAAAACCACTTTTGTACCTATCTTGGGGTTCATTTCGCTTAACATCATCTTATATGGCCATATGTACATAGCTTTTGACCATTTCTGCTTGTCCAAGACATACTCTACCTATTGCAAATAAGGGAAACCATGGGACCTATGTTTCTTTGGGCCTGGCTTACTTCACTTAATATAATTTTTTCCAAGTCTTTCCATTTTCTAACAAATGAGGCGGTGTCATTCTTTCTGATGGAGGCATAGAATTCCATTGTGTGTGTGTGTGTGTGTGTGTGTGTGTGTGTGTGTGTGTGTGTGTGTGTGTGTGTGTGTGTGTGTGTGTGTGTGTGTGTGTGTGTGACACATTTTCTTGATCCATTCATCTACTGAGGGGCATCTGGGTTGGTTCTATATCTTAGCTAAGGTAAATAATGCTGTGATAAACATAGTTTTATGCTGGTAGCGTTATAGTCTTGAGACTCTTATCTCCAATTAACCACCAAAAAGCCAGAAGTGGTAGAGTGCTATCCTTGGTGAGATCAGGGATAACATCTATGCCCTGAGTTCAAGCTCCAGAATTGGCACAAAAAAAGAAAAACAGAAAACAGAAAGAAAAGAAATAGGGCTGGGAGTATGGCTTGAGTGTTAAGAGCTTCTTTCCAGCTAGGTAGGAGATCCTGAGTTAATATCTGCAGATTCCACATCTGTGGATTCAGCCACATTAATCAAAAATGTATAATAAGTAAGCTTGTATTAAACAGATTTTTTTCTTCTGTTATTATTTCCCCAAGACACAGTAGTAAAAACTATTTACATATTAGATATCACAAGTGGACCTAGAGATGATTTAAAGTATAAATTATATGTGAAAATTAGATGCAAATACTGTATCATTTTATATAAGGAATTAGATCTGTAAGTTTTGATGTTCTTGGAGGTTCTAGATCCAATCCCCTTCAGATTCTGAGGGATAACTGTGTAGTTAGTTTTACTATGCTCTTAAACGGAGTCACCAAAAGACAGAAGATGTAGCTTAGTTGTAAAGTTGCATAGTATGTGCAAGGCCCATACTGGGTTTGAATACCACTCAAAAGGGAAGAAGGAAGGAAGGAGAGTGATGGGAGGAAAGAAAGAGGAAGGAGAAAGAAAATATTGAAGTTTTACAATAAAAATTACCTATATTGTAAAGGAGGTTAGAAATTTTACAACTAAGTTTCCAAGTATTTGTCAGTGACTTATCAGGATCTTAGTAATGTGTGGGTAAGGTGTAATTCAGTATTCTTTTCTAATAACTTGGTCTGAGACTCTTAACTGTACAAGAAAGAATTTGACAGAGCACATTTCTGATATTCATAATAACTTCCTGACTGACTTTTCAAAAGTATACCCTGAGGCATATGGAAGTGGTTTCAAATTTTTTTTTTTTTAGCTTTCCTCCACCCCCCCCCACCCCCCATTCTCAGCAAATTAACATAGTATTACTGTTTTATTTCCTAAGGGTAATTACTCCTCAAATTGTAGTTCCATGACATAGGCAGCAGGGGGAACCACTTAACCAGTTATAATGTCATTAATTCAGTCTCCTCTGGTAGTTACCATATTATGAAGTGTTTTACACTTAAACAACAACATATTTGAAAAGGGGTCATTTTTATTGATAGTAGAGATTCTTAGGAAAAAATAGTAATTTATAACAGCAATTAAAATTATTGACTCTGGAGTGTGACAAACCTGTTTGTTTATGCTGTGGGTTTGTGCTGCTTGGCTAATTTGCTTAATTTCTCTGAGCCCCCCCTCTCATTCTTATTTTTTAAACTAGGAGCTATAAAAATAAAATGATATTCTAGAACTGACTGTGTTGAGGCATACTTTTAATCCCAGCTACTTTTGAGGTTGAGGCACAGACAATCTTTTAATCTTACAAGTTCACAAGTGACTTCAAAACCTCATCTCAAACAAACAAAAGTTAGAGCTGTTAGTAACCATTAGATGAGATAGAGAATTTCAAGTACTTAGTACTGATTATAGCATATCATAGATAAGTTGATGTTAACTTTTAATAACTTAAAATAGCCAGGACATGCTTTGTAAAAGTAGATATGTAGAAGCTAGATCTAAAATACAACTGTGCACGATAACATATACAGGAGGCTCGATGCATTTACATACAAACTGACTGAAGGATGGTATACTTAGGAGAAAAATTGAAAGACATAACTCCTGAACAACTCATATACTGGTTATCAAAATGAATACCTGGGATTAGAAGCATGTTTTGGGCAATAGGCAAAGGAGAGGGGTAGTGGGGGAACAGGAATGGAGGAAAGAAAGGTGAGCAAATATCATTATACACAATGTAAAATGAACTATGTAACTGGAGGGTAGGGACAGGAGGAGGATAAAGGAGAAGAATGAAAGAAGGGGTAGCATTGGCCAAGAAGTATTGTACTTATAACCTGACTTATGGAATTATAACACTTTTGGGCAACCATTTAATATTTTTTTAAAAGGAAGCTAATACAGTTTTGGGGTTCATATATAGAGAAAAAAGCCCATTTGTTCTTGGCAGGTTGTGAATATTAATACTAAAAGATTAAGTTACAGACTTCTATGAAATTAAATATTTGCCACTTTTTTTGAACTCAGGGTGTTGTCACTTGAGTCATACTTGTAACCCTGCTTTTTTGTTGGTTACTTTTTAGACGAGGGTCTTAAAAACTTTGTTTGGGCTGATCTGGAGCCATAATCCTTTCGCTCAACCTCCTGATTATAGATGTGAGCCTCTGTTGCCTGGCATATTTTTTTTTTTTTTTTTTTTTTAAATTGTATTTTATTTTATTTGAGAACATACTGTACAGAGGGGCTACAATTACATGGGCAGAATAATGGCATATTTTTTTTTAATGATATGACTGAGGAAGAAATAATTTTCTTAGACTACATAAATAAATACAATTTACAAAGGAGAAACACTATTGCATCAACTCCAAGGAATGAGATACAAGATAAAACATCATCACGTCACATTTCTTTCCTTGCAGAGCAACAAAGATGAAAAAGATGGACATTTGCCTAATGGTGCTAAATGCTAACCTAATAGGCATGCCCTGGGCTCCAGCACCACACACATATGTATACTTGTGCACACAAAAATGACAGTTTCTCTTTTAATGTGAATGTGGGAAAACAGATACTCATATTCTATAGGTAGGTAGTAGTTTCCACTCAGCGTACACAAACACATAAAATTAAAAAAGGAAAGTTTTGTGATACAGTATTTATCCTTACATTTGATGTATTCTAGTTATTGTACTCATTTCATCTTTTTGTATATCAGTTGTGATTTACTTGTTTTAGAGAAACAGTGCTATATACACATGCATACATACATACACATAAAATGGTATGAAAACCTTGAAACAATAGGGAAATTAGAAATCTTTGAGAAAATGTACTTAAGTTGTAACTCACCACTTTGTAACTTAATCATTTAAACATAAATCTTGTATACAAGACAGATTGTTTACTCTATATTTGTGTACTTTTTTTTGGTCAGTTGTGGGCTTGAACACAAGACCTAGGTACTGTCCCTAAGTTCTTTTGCTCAAGGCTAGTACTCTACCCTTTTGAACCACTGTTTCCTGGTAGTTAATTGGAGATAAGAGTCTTCTGGATTTTCCTGCTAAGCTGACTTTGAACTGCATTCCTTAGATCTCAGCCTCTTTGAGTAGCTAGGATTACAGGTATGAGCCACCAGCATCTGACATTTATATACTTTATTGTTGAAATAGCATCATTCCCCCCCTCCACCCCACCCCTGTTCCTGGGGATTGAACTGAAGGCCTTGGCATTAGTCTCTGAGCCACAGCTCTACTTCTGACTTTTTGGTAGTTAATTGGCAATAAGATTCTCACAGAGTTGCCTGCCTGGGCAAGCTTTGAACCACAATCCTCTGGTCGTAGCCTCCTGAGTAGCTAGGATTACAGGCATAAGCCTACCTATGCTCAGCACTTGGAAGGCACTTATTATTATACCACTTGAGCCACACTCCATCCTTCAGTTTGTTTTTCAGATAGTGTTTCATGCTTTGGCTTAGGCTGGCCTCAGACTTAAGCTGACCCTTCTTCCCAAGTGGCTGGGATTGTAGACATGTGCCTTCATGCTTGGCTAAACATTATTATTTTGAAAGTGAAAGGACACTTTTGAGAGTGAAATGAGGATCAGTTTTACACTTCTGTTACATAGTAGACATAATCTAGACTGCTCCAAGTAAACTGAGATAAATGATCTAACAGTAAAAAAATAAATAAAAACCTATATTGAAATGATCTGTACAAGTTGAGAGGGGGGATTGGAGGAGGAGGGACAGTAGGGGAGAAATGAGGGAAGAGGTAACAAGTTTGACAAATGTATTTATTACCTTACTTATGTAACTGTAACCCCTCTGTATATCACCTTGCTAGACAATAAAAAAAGCCAGCCTATACCTTAATATATGATTCAGTTTAAAACTTTATAGTATAACTTATGCAAAGGGACTTCCTTTGTAATGTTTAAAACATGCACACAATGAACTTTTGACAAAATTCACCCTATGTATATTACTTTAACTCCTCCCTTATCACTTCTTTTCAACATGCATATACATATATGTATGTATACAACATATATATACACATATATAAATATGTATCTATAATGAATGCCTTCACCTTTTCCCTTTCTCTTCCTGCTGGTTCCTCTACCCCCCACACAATAATGTCATATTTTGTAATGTCTAGATTTAATACATATGGCCAGTTTTTATAAAATAAATTTTAGAAAAAACTTCAGCCACGTGTGTTGGTTCATATTTGTAACCCCAGCATTGAGGAAGCTGAGGCAAGATTGTGTGTTCCAGGGTAATTTGGGTAACATTTTCAAAACAGGAGGAGGCAGGGAGCCCAGGAAAGAAAGAAAGAAAGAAAGAAAAAAGCCTAGAATGGCTAGAGATGTATGTGTAGTTCAATGGCAAGAGCTCTTGCCTTGCATACAAGGCACCACAAGAAAAAGAATCTAGGGCTGGGAAGGTGGCTCAGTGGTAGAGTGCTTGCCTTGCATGCATGAGGCCCTGGGTTCAATTCCTCAGCACCACATAAGCAAAAAAGCCGGAAGTGGTGCTATGGCTCAAGTGGTAGAGCGCTAGCCTTGAGCTGAAGAGCTGAGGGACAGCACCCTGGCCCAGAGTTCAGGCCCCACGACCGGACCCAAAAAAAAGAAAAAAAGAATCTAGTTATAACATGTTAGTGGTAATTTCTTGGGATTTTGTTGTGGTATTGGTGCTGAGGAATAGATTTGCGCTTCATAGTATTAAGCTGTACTTTACCATTGAGGTACAACCCCACCACATATGTGTTACTTGTTTGCTAAAGAGAAAAAGGGTTGCTCTTTAACTTAGTCTGTCCATTGTAATAGAGATCATTCAAACCATTATTTTTGGTATGTTGCTGTTTTGTTTTTGAAGTTTTGAAATATGTCAATAAGCAGTCATAATAGAGCATGGTGATACATGCCTGTTGTCCTACCTACTAGAAGACTGAGGCAGGAGGATGGCTTGAGGCCTCAAGTTTGAGAACATTCTGAGCAACATAGCAAAACTCTCATCTCAAAAATATAATTAGAAAATTTAGTAACTGTCACCCCTCTGTACATCACCTTTATTTATGATAACAATAAAAAATTAAGGAAATTAGTTACAAAGATTTAGTATTTTTGTTTTGCCATATTCACAAAAGCAAAAAGAGAGGTGCACCTGGCACAATCTTTATAATTTGATATCAGTCTCAAAACTTTGCTTCTTCCAACCTTAAATAGAGACTGAAAAATGATTGTTGACTAGTACATATGAACATTTTAAGTATTGTTGATAAAATGTGCCAGTTGTATTGAGCGGGTAGCTCTTTGTATCTAAAAGTTTAATAAGGATTTTTAAAAGGAATTCGTTTTCTTACAAAAATAGAAACCATGGAAATACTGAAAATATCCATATTTCCTTGACCCAGAATTTGCCAGTATTAATCTGAGTTTTAATTTTCAGTGTGTATATATTCACAAACTTCATATGTAATATAGATATGTATCTATGTTTTCTTCACAAGTAATGACTTCTAATGCCCATTCTGTTGAAATGTATTTGAACCATTTAAAGTAGAGGTGCCAAACTTCTGTGAAGTACATGGATAGTAAATATGTTAGATTTTGTGAGCTATATTGTCTCTATTAAAAACTACCAAGTTCTGCCTTTGAGTATAATAGCAGCTTTCACCATGATAAACACAGTAGGCATGGACAAGGCTGTCTAAGCTTGCTTTTTTTTTTAATCTTATAGAAAAAAAGCGACAATTTGAAATGAAAAGGAAGCTCCACTACAATGAAGGACTGAATATCAAATTAGCTAGACAGTTAATTTCAAAAGACCTACATGATGATGAGGACGATGAAGAAATGTCAGAGACAGATGGAGAATGCATGAATATCGAAGACTCAAATCAAGGTCAGATGTTATAAAAATACTACTGAGACTGTGATTCTCTGCACCTAAGATAATATATTTTATTTTGCTTTAAACTTGTGAAAAAAAATCCTCAGAAATTTTTGCTGTTAGACTTTTATTATGCCAGTGTTTCTGAAATTTCAGGCCTGGTGACCAGCTTTAAAATAATTTTTATGCTTAGAGTTGATTTAAATCGATCATATGTTACATATTGCTACTTTTTTCTTAGAGCTTTATTGGCTTTAGGCAAAGACATTTGTATTTGTGTTAAAGTACGTTTTGTTTTTTGACTATTGCAGATCATATTTTATTTGGCATAACAATCTAAAGCCTATCATTGTCTTTCGTGGTGTGTCTCTTTACGTGATTTATTTTTTTAGTGCTAAAGATTACTGAGTGCCCCACATGCTATTAAAATTTTAAGGATGTATTTAACATGGAGATTGTTTTGACATTACTTTAGGTGCAGAAAATGTATGTGTTTAGTTTTGATGCTTTGTACTTTCTGGATTGACAAGTTATTTTGATCTCTGTGGGAGTTCTTTGGATTTTGAGAAGGAATATCACTCAACCTGACCTGATTACAAGTGTGTGCCACTGTGCTTTTTTTAAGTCTTAACAACTAGACCTTTGGCCTTTCAATTCTTATCAGCCATAGGAAATAGATTTTACTTTATTTTTCATTTTGTTTGTTTATTTTTGAGATGCTGAGAACCAAACCCACAGTCTTGCTGGCAAGTGTTTTACTACCAAATTATACCCTGGACTCCTGTTTCTGATCTATTTTATTGCTGTTTTTATCAAGAGAAGAGTATTTAGACTCTGTGGTATAGTTTTCGGCTAATAAATTTAAGATTTTTTTTATTTTGTTTTAGGTTTTTGAGTTACAACAAACTCTTAGGGTTCTACCTGTGATTTACTTGTAGAAATGTCCAATCTGAAACGTATTTTACCTGCCACCAAATAAATATTCCTGTTCTGCTCTTTATATAGAGATATACAGATTTCCTTCACATCAGTCTAATTTGTCCTTTGTGAGATAGACCTTATTAAGGTTTTTATACTTGCTTTTCAGCCATACCAGTGGAAGATTATGTACACTGTTGGTTCCAGGGTTGAAGATTAGTTGGTTCTTTTTGTTGTTGTAACAAATACCTTAGAAGGTAACTTCAGAAGAGGAAGGATTTATTTTAGCAAATGATTTCAAAGGTTTCTGTCCATATTTTCTTTATCCCATTACTTTGGACCTGTGGTAAGAGAGGATATGTATACTAGAACAGCTTGCTTACCTTATGGCAATCTGGAGGCTGAGAAAAGACAGGAGTGCAGGGCAAGCTACAGTCTCCAAGGATATGCTCCAAGAAGTTAACTTCCTCCAGGTAGGCCTCATCCTCTAGTTTCAAGAATCTTCCAAAATAGTACCACCCAAAACACCAGGCACTAGTGGTACGCCTTTAATCCTAGCTACTCATGAGGTTGAGATTCAAGGATCACAGTTCAAGACCCGCTGAGCAGGAAAGTTCTTGAGACTCTTTATCTCCAGTTAATCACAGAAAAAGCAGGAAGTGGCTCCATGACTCAAGTGCTAGAGTGCAAGCCTGAGCAAAAGAGCTCAGGGACAGTGCCCAGAGAGAGAGTTCAAACCCAGGACCAGTGCCTCCCCCCCTCCCCCCCCAAAAAAGCACCACCCAGCTGAGAATAGAAGTTTAAGCATAAAAGCCTATAGAGACATTTCATATTCAAATGATAACAGCAATATACAGCGAATTATATTCACTTTTTTCCCTTTTTTCTTTGCAGGATCTACTACAAGTGACCAACGACAAAACAAATCACAAGATTCATAGAAGACATGTATCCAGCATTGCAGTTGTTTGTCAAATACAAATCCTGTTACTATAATACACTGCTTCTTGTTCTCCACAATTCATGACTCAAGTACCAAAATACATTACCAGTTATGTATTGCCAAGAATTAAATGGTAACCTTTGAGGCTGGTTAGATGAAAATGTCTAATGCATAGATTCTTGTGCGTACTTCACTAAGACTTTAGTGTGACATCTTTAGTCCAAACTGCTTTACTTTTGTAAGAACACTGGTTAATTTGTATAAGATATTATATAGCTTTTTATGCTTTAAAGGTTAAAAAGTGTCTTTGGGGGAGGGAAGGGGACTAAGTTATTTTCATCATCTTCTAGATGTGTGATACCTCTTATAAAAACTTTGTAGAAGTTGTTTCTTTTTAATTTTTTAAATCAAAACCCCAGTTTGAACACAGGATGTATAGTTGGATAAATATTCAGGCTGAAAGGTTATTTTAACACTTAACCTTCAGTTTGATTTGTCTAATTGAGAAGGATCGTAAGTGTTACTCATGCATTTTTCTGGCCTGATACCTTTAAAATTCCTATAGAGTTTTTTTATGTGGGTGTTTATAAGGAAAAGATTGAAAAATTTCTCATCAAAACTATCCGTTTTATTTCCACAAATAAATAATCAAGTCAAACTTGCGCTAATGTCTGCTCTGATGGCCTATTTTGGTATTTGGGGCAGACTTCAGATCAGAACTTTTTTTTTTTAAATAAACATAATTTAGCTTTTGTTCACAACATTTCTTTTATATGTCTGTCTTAACCTCGTGCTTTTGTTCTCTATTCCTTTTTACATAGAATTATAAAGATTATGTTAAAGAGTGGCAAAGATTGTTATTACCATTATGAACTCTTGATTTCTCCCACAGATTCTCTCATTTGCTGCAATAATGAAATTCTTATTTTGACCATCAATATCTACTGGTCCTAAAGAAGAAGATAGAGTAATTATAGTACTATAGACAGGAAATACAATTCAGTCGCTCAGTTTCTACACCTGTCTGATTTACAGCTTGATAATGAAATTGCTCTTAGTAGTTCATTTGACTTAATTAGATATCAGAAGACAATTAACAGAGACTTTTGCATGATAAGACAATTATATGTAACCAATGATGGATTATTTCTGAATGTAGACAGAATTAAACCTGCATTTTTTTCATTTTTTTATTTAAAGATTTTAAACAGCCCCTGTCTAAGGGAGTATGATAATGTATACTATGACAAATGTACTTTATTCTTCTAACACAGTAAGAATTGTTTAGATTTTTTTTTCCTGAAATATAGTGAAGTTCCTGTGTGTCTTGGTTTAGTGATGGTTTTATTTAACTTATTTGTAACTGAATTTTTTGTTAGTACCAAAAGAATTCATAATATGATCAGACTTAAAATAATTCCTGTGTATTATATATATATATGAAATGGCATTTATTGAAAAACTTACCTTCCACATCAAGTTTATGGAAATAGCGGAATGTCAAAATTAATAAACAGTGGGAGGACTCTTTGCTGTTAGAAGAATGTGCTTGTTATTTTGAATCTCTTTTATCAAAGTACCGCTACAGTTGCAGATGCAGAATTCTAATTACACAAATGTTGATGCACTCAGATCTCTGTTTTCATTTTTTCTCTTTTGAGTTCTTAGGAAGTATCCACATATGCTTTTATATTTGTAAAAGTGGCCTATTGTACACTATGGAGAAAAGTTGAAGGTTAAGCCAAATATATTCCCCCCAAAAACTTTAATATATTATTACTATTATTATTAATATTTTGGTGCTAGCCCTGGTGCTTGAACTCAGGGCCTGGGCACTGTCCTTGAGATTCTTTTTTTTTTTTTTTTTTTTTTTGTCGGTTGTGGGGCTTGAACTATGGGCCTGGGCGCTGTCCCTCAGCTCTTCAGCTCAAGGTGAGTGCCACTTCTGGTTTTCTGAGTGGTTTATTGGAAATAAGAGTCTAATGGACTTTTCCTGCCCTGGCTGACTTTGAACTGTGATCTCCAGATCTCAGCCTCCTGAGTAGCTAGAATTACAGGTGTGAGCCAACGGCTCCTGGCTTGTCCTTGAAATTCTTTTTTTTTTTTTTTTTTGTGGTCAGTTTTGGGACCTGAACTCTGGGCCTGGGTGCTGTCCCTCAGCTCTTCAGCTCAAGGTTAGCTCTCTACCACTTGAGCCACTGTGCTACTTCTGGCTTTTTCTGCTTATGTGGTGCTGAGGAATCGAACCCAGGGCCTCATGCATGCAAGGCAAGCACTCTACCTCTGCGCCACCTTCACAGTCCCTTGTCCTTGAGATTCTTTTGCTCAAGGATAGAGCTCTACCACTTGAGCCACAGCTCTACTAATGGCTTTTTTTTGGTAGTTCATTGGAAATAAGAGTCTCATAGACTTTCTGTATAGGCTGACTTTGAACCATGATCCTCAGATCTCAGCCTCCTGAGTAACTAGGATTACAGGCATGAGCCACCAGCACCTGGCCTTAAATATTTTTCTTTTAAGTTAATATACACTAGCAATAGTAGAGTAAAATATAGGGCTACATTTGCCAGTGTGTGAATTTTATTTTCTTCCTAGCTAGCTATCTCAAACTCATACTTCATTGTGCAGGTGTTTAGATACCAGGAATGATCTTAGACTGTTTTGGCTGAATAGTTTTTTTAGTTGTAATAATAATAAAAAGAACTGAGAAATGTCCCAGTTTCTTGTGATACTGAAGCAGGAGGATTGTGAATTGTAAACTAACTTGAACTAGCTAGACCCTATTTCAAAAAAAAAGACAAATGTTTATTAAGAGCTACCATTTATTGAGAACCTAATGTTTGTTCTTGCCCAGCATTGTGCTAGGTCCTGTTTTTTTTTGTTGTTGTTTTTTTTTTTTTTTTTGGGTCCGGTCGTGGGGCCTGAACTCTGGGCCTGGGCACTGTTCCTCAGCTCTTTAGCTCAAGGCTAACTCTCTACCACTTGAGCCACAGCGCCACTTCTAGCTTTTTTCTTTTTGCTTATGTGGTGCTGAGGAATCGAACCGAGGGCCTCATGCATGCAAGTCCAGTGGTATAGTGCTTGCCTCATACCACATAAGCAGAAAAAAGCCGGAAGTGGCACTGTGACTCAAATGGTAGAGCGCTAGCCTTGAGCTGAAGAGCTGAGGGACAGCACCCAGACCCAGAGTTCAGACCCTACGACCGGATCCCTCCCCCCCAAAAAAAAAAATTGAATTGTTATTATAAAGATGATAATTCAGAAGGGTTGCAGTTACATAAATCAGGAAATGAGTACATATCATTTTGGACAGTGTCACCTCTTCCCTTGTTCTCCCTAGTTTTTCCCTTCTTGTCCCCACCCACAAGTTGTATATAGTTCATTTTCAACATAGTGTCTATTAAGTACCACTGCTGTATTTGTTCAGCCATTATCCCTCCATTTTTGTGCCAATCTGAAGTTTTTAAAAATTATTTTGTTTGGGCATGGTGGCAGTTAGGAAAGTCAAATGCGCATATACTTAGTGGTTAAAATGTCTTAAGTGTAAGATTTGGTTGTATTCCACAAGTTTTGTTAATTAAAAGCATTCTGCTTCCTACTTGAAACATGATTTTTTTCCATAGAATCGATATTATAAAATAAAGCTAGTTCCTAAATACCAGTGTGTATCTAAACCAGCATTTTCCAATAAGTTTTATGAAACCTTCATTCCAAAAGAGGTTCAATGAAGCCAGGCGCCGGTGGCTCACACCTGTAATCCTAGCTACTCAGGAGGCTAGATCTGAGGATCGAGGTTCAAAGCCAGCCCGGGCAGGAAAGTCCATGAGACTTATCTCCAATAAACCACTAGAAAACCAGAAGTGGCTCTGTGGCTTAAGTGGTAGAGCGCTCACCTGGAGCTGAAGAGCTCCGGGACAGCGCCCAAGCCCAGAATTCAAACCCCACAACCGACAAAAAACAAAAGGTTCAATGAAAAAGATTTCCATATGTAATATTTGCAAATAATTAAAAACTATTCTTACTACTTAGGAGACTTAGAATAGTACATGTTATCATATTAAGGAGACTTAGAATAGTACATGTTATCATATTAAGGGGCTTGATGAAATTTAGGAATGTAGTTTAAGTAGAATTTACACCTAGCATGTACAAAGCTCTGGACAAAAAAGAAGGGGGGAAAAAAAGGCCGATAAAGTCTGGCATTGTGGCACATCTGGCACAGTAGTACATTTCTGAAATCCCACCGTTCAGGAAGCTGAGGTGGAGGTTGCAAGTTTGAGGCCAGCCTGGTTTCATAGTAAGACTGTCTGAAAACAAAAAGCCTGGGGGCTGGGAAGGTGGCCCAGCGGTAGAGTGCTTGCCTTGCATGCGTGAGGCCCTGGGTTCGATTCCTGAGCACCACATAAGCAGAAAATGCCAGAAGTAGCACTAGTTGAAGAGCTGGGGGACAGCGTCCAGGCCCAGAATTCAGACCCCACAACTGACAAAAAAAAGTCTGATAAGTCTTGATGAAGGAAACGTTTAAAACTTGGCTTAATCTAATGTTTTTCAAATGTATTTCACAGTAACCATGTCACCTGACTAATACTCCCCAAATAGAGGAATAGTCTTGTAATATAGTAGGAATAGAGGAATAAGTGCAATATATGGAAATTGAACTTAATCCTAGAAAAGGAATAGATGGTTTGTATGTAATTTGCCAAACATAAGACTTTAATTTTTGGTAACTTATGCTAGAAACTTTAAAATGCAGAACAGAAGAGGGTGTGGTTGATGTGGTTGGTTATAAGCTGCTGTGGTTTAGTACTGATAGTATATTGCTCCAAGATTTGCTGCCCTAAGCAGTTTTCCAAGTGTCCTTACCATCACCACCTGCATAGCTGGTTGACATGAGCACATCTGCTACTTATTGGGAAAATAGAAGACAGATTAGCAAGTGTCTCTGCCTATGGCTTATTACCCCAGGCCTTGGTTAGTTTGTTACCTCCTATACTCATCTAGGTTTTTATTTGAAGAGTAATTGGGGGAGGTAATGGTGACAATAGTTAAGTGCGGGTGGATTTGGCTAATGTTTTAGTCATGATTTTATCACAGCTGCCCAACCTGAAATTGTTTTTCCTTAAGTCTGCCAAGCATTTCAGTTCTATTGCCAATGGGATTATTGGAATTGGAAGAGAACTTCTATAAATTACTGTTCCTCTTGTTTAATTCTTTCTACCTTGATAACAGTGTTGACTAGAAATAGAAGAAGGTTGTACAGGCTGATTCTTTGTCTCAGTATTATTTGACCTTTTTAAGTAAAGGAGTTTATAAACAACTTTGTATATGCCTTGTTTGACTCTGATAGTGTTAGTAGTAACTGTAGCAAACATAAGGAAAAGAGAACTGCACCCTCTCTGAAGTATTTCTGTATAAGCAGTTAAAGGACAGAATATTTTTTTTCTTCTTACACACATTGGGTGTGAAAAAGACACACCCAATTGAAAACTAAGCACTTTCTCTAAATATGGGGAAATACAGACTTAAGGCTCCCATTTTTAAAGATTTCCAAGTTTAGGTGTGAATTCACAATGCAGTGAGCACTGCTTTAGGGAACAAGAAAGTCATAAGCATCTGCTTTCCATCTCCAGCCATTCTGAGGAGGCCTTCCTGGTACATAATATAGGAATGGGCTGTTTATAATTAGCAAGACTACTACTTAGCATATTTCTATGCAGATTCCCTTAAAGACAAATTAAGATGTCTGTAGTCAACTACCACAAGATTGTTACTAAGCAAGACAACATTTCCACAAAAAATCAGATGTGCCACTGTCTATTTCACACCACTGCCTAATACAGAAGGTTGCACTTGTTACTTTACCAATGAAACTACAGCCTTTTAAATAAGTTTATTGGGCGGGGGTAATCTATGTGGGGCCACAACCATGTGGGAGTCCCACTCTAGCTTATCTAAGGAAATGTGCACTAGTCCAATGCTAACTTTGGAAAGCAAATAATTTTTGGCTTCACCAAGGAATGTCTTGAGTTGTTCATGGTAAATTCTAAAGTATATTATCCAGCCTAGTAGGTTTTCTTGGTCCAAAACCAACCCTGTGAAAAGAATGTAACTGATGAAATTCTAAAATGAATTGAACCCAAATAGTGTTATTTCAAGCTTCAAGCATTGTATAGATCGACTGGAGTCATCTGAAATTTTATGGTTTGGATGAGAGTGCACCAATATGTATAAAGCTGAAGGAAAAACAAGTTTATTTCTCAGAACATTTTGAAATGCTTATTAAAGAATCAGCTATGGGACTGGAAGGGTGGCTGAAGTAATAGAGTACCTGTCTAATAAGCATGAGGCTCTGTGTTCAAGCCTTTCCAGGAATTTTGCTTGGCAATATGCACATAAAGGCAAAGACTGCTCCAAAGTACTTCAAATCTTACGCCTGCTACGTGATTAACGGTCATTTTTGCTTTTGTTTTTCAGTATCTCCAGTTCCCTGAGTTTCCCCCTTTTAGAGCTTACCTGACATGTACTTCACTAATTTCTTCATAAGACTTTTCTTCTATAGGTTCAAATGTAACTTCCTCAGAGGTGGTGTTCCCTACTCGCTTTATCTAAAAAAGATGTGTACTACTATTCTTGGTCATTTTCTTATCTGGTTGATTCACTCTGTTGTTGCTTCTTCACCAAATTGAAAGTTCCAAGAGGATTGGGGCTTTTTTTTTTTTTAAACATCTATGGGTCTCAGGAGAAGCCTCAACAAATGTTGGATGAATAGAGTGTTTATAAGGAAATCATTGTTTCTTTCCTGTCACTCTTTCCTCACATACATGTGTGAATATTAGGACCAAGAAGGCCTTTAAAAACCCAACTCATTGGGGCTGGGAATGTGGCTTAGTGGTAAAGTGCTTACCTAGCATACATGAAGCCTTGGGTTCGATTCCTTAGTACCACATACACAGAAAAAGCCAGAAGTGGTGCTGTGGCTCAAGTGGTAGAGCAAAAGATGCTCAAGAACAGCATCCAGTCCCTGAGTCCAAGCCCCAGGACTGGCAAAAAAATATAAACTAAAAACCAACTCGTCTAATTACTTTTTGAGAAGGCAACTCAGGCAAAGTAAGGGTTACCCAACTGGTTGTTGGCAGAGGAAAGACTAGAATTGGTTTGTCTGACTCAGTTTCACAAGCAATGTCTCTGTGGGTTAAATGCTGTGGCCCTGCTTTGGCTTCTTGGTGGTTTATTCAGGGCAGAGGGAGTTGACTCAAGCCAGGCATGATGGCACACACCTGAAACACCAGCATTCAGGAAGATGAGGCAAGAGGATCACAAGGTTGCTATGTATGGGATACATAAGAGTCCCAAAACTTATTAATCAGGATAATTCTACCTAAGTTGGATTTCTCAAATGAGGCCTAGTACCAAAACTCCCAAACTAGTAAGCATTTTGAAATAAAACTTGCTACAATGAAGCCGGGCGCTGGTGGCTCACGCCTGTAATCCTAGCTACTCAGGAGGCTGAGATCTGAGGATCGCGGTTCAAAGCCAGCTCGGGCAGGAAAGACCGTGAGACTCCTATCTCCAATAAACCACAAGAAAACCGGAAGTGGCGCTGTAGCTCAAGTGGTAGAGCGCTCGCCTTGAGCTGAAGAGCTGAGGGACAGCGCCCAGGCCCAGAGTTCAAGCCCCACGACCGACAAAAAAAAAAAAAAAAAAAAAAAAAAAAAAAAAAATCTTGCTACAATGAGAATGGTGTATTTTCCAGGATCAACAAACCAAGTCTCCAGGATGAAGTTTTTCTTGTTGACTCCTGTTTGTTCTTATGAATGCTAAGCATATGAATATATTTTGAGTCTTACTCTCAAAAGCCCATTAAAGAACCAAGTGCTGGTTGTAATCCTAGCTACTCTAGGAGGCTGAGGCCTGGAGGATTGTGATTCAAGCCATTCATGGCATCTCCACTTAAGCAAAATGCTGGACTGGAGGCATGGCTCAAGTAAGTCATAGCATGTTAGCAATGAAGAAGAAAGCTAAGAGCATGTGAGACCTAAGTTCAAGCCCTAGTACCTCCAAACAAAACAAAGTTAGAAAATAAGACATCTGAGGGTTATTGATGGTTTCTGTAATTAGGACCTGTGACTGCCAAGAGGCTTGTTTTCATTTCCAATTTCCTGGCTGTTAGAAATTGCCAAAAGTCTCACACTAGGGGGAGTAGGTTGTTACTGAAATATCTAATACTTCCTGAACTGTGTCTAGCCGTACCTGTCTTATGAAAGTCCTTACCACTTTTGGAAAATACCTTTTCCAAAGGATAAAGAATTCCCTTGTACCTTCTGCTCTGACAGATGCACAGCCTCTGCCCATTGCCAGCAACTTACTGCCAATTAGTTTATAACAGGGTTTACTCTTGATGTTTGGACACATGTATAATGGTATACATTGACCATTGTAAAATCATACAGAAGCTTTCTACTGCCCTAGAAATCTGGTGTGCTACTAATTCATCCTTCTACCTAACTCTCATAACCACTGTTCTATTATAGTTGCCTTTTCTAGAATTTTACAATATGTGTCCTTTTCATATCCTTATTTCACTTAGTGATACATATTTAAGGTTCCCATGGTTTTTTTTCATGTTTTGTTTGCCCATTTTTTTGTAATGCTGAATAATGTTCCATGTTTTTTCTTCATGTTTTGTTTGCCCTTTTTTTTGTATTGCTGAATAATGTTCCACAGTTTATTTGTCTTATCTACTGAAGTACCTTAGTTTCCAACTTTCAGCAAGTACATCATGGTGGCCTGTGGTGACCTGTTTTCTGCTTCTTTGGTAAATGCCAGTAGGCACAATTGTGGGTTATATAGTAATGTTCATTTTGTAAGAAATCCCAGTGTCTTCCATGGCTATGCCATTTTGTCTTTCCACAAGTGATGCATGAATAAAAGTTCCTGTTCCACATCTTGCCAACATTAGGTGTAAAAAATGTTCTGGATTTGGGCCATTTTTAATAGTTGTGTAGTGGTATCTCATTTTAATTCGCATTTCCCTCATGAAATGATGTGGGGCATCTTGTCAAATTTTCTCCTTTTTTTTTTTTTTTTTTTTTTTTTTTTTGCCAGTCTTGGGGCGTACACTCAGGGCCTGGGCACTGTCCCTGAGCTTCTTTTGCTCAAGAGTAGCACTCTACCACTTGAGCCACAGTGCCATGTCCAGCCTTTTCTGTTTATGAGGTACTGAGGAATCGAACCAAGGGCTTCATGCATACTAGGCAAACACTCTACCACTAAGCCACATTCCCAGCCCTTTTTTTTTTTTTTTAATTGGGCCAGGGTTTTTGTTTTTTGTTGGTTGTGGGCTTGAACTCTGGGCCTGGACACTGTCCCTGAGCTCTTCAACTGAAAGCTAGCGCTCTACCACTTGAGCCACAGCATCACTTCCGGTTTTCAGGTGGTTAGTTGGAGATAAGAGTCACACACACAGACTTCGCTGCCTGGGCTGGTTTTGCACCTTGATCCTCAGATCTCAGCCTCCTGAGTAGCTAAGATTACAGGCCTGAGACACCAGCGGCCTGTGCCGGATGAGCAAGTTTTGATACGGTAATTTGCCATCCATATAGGATCTCTAGTGAGATGGCTCTTCTAGTCTATCTTGGTGGGATTCTTCTGAAGAACTAAAGGAATAAGTATTGATGCAAATGAGAAGGAAGGGGAACATATAAACCGTTAGTAGGAATTTAAATTAGTACAGTTGTTATGAAAATATGAAGATTTTTTAAAAAGTTAAAAATACTGACCTAGAGATAACTTGATCAGGAAGATAGGATTCCCTAGCAAACTTTATCAGTTGCTCTCCAGATGTGCTGACCCTGTGCTTTTCTCAAACGTGGGAAACTCAACTAATTTGTGGTAGTGGGAGACAAGAAAAACCCAAAGCTTAAAAGTAGAGCTACCAACTGCCTCATAATCCAGCCGCTCCACTTTTGGATATACATCCAAAGAGAATGAAATCACTATATTGAAGAAACACTTGCTCTCCAAACAATAGTCACTGCAGCATTATTCAAGATACAATCAGCAATCTATGGATAGATGAGTTGATAAGGAAAAGATGGCTCAGGTACACAATGGAGTACTGTTCTACCTTTAAAAAATAAGGAAATCCCAGCGTTAGAACTATTTCAGTGACAGAATGCTTCTTAGCATGTGTATAGGGTTCTGGATTCCAATCCCAGCAATGCTAAAGAAGGAAATCCTGTATTTGTGACATGACTCAACCAGGAAAACATTATTCTAAGTAAACTAAGTTGGGCACAGAAAGAGCAAAACAAAGCCACATTCAGAAGCAAAGACTAGAATGGTTATCAGAGACTGATGTGGATTGGGGAAATATCAACTACCCAAAAGTCCTCTTTCCCTCCTTCCTCTCCCTTATCTTTCCTTTTTGTTTTGTTTGTTTTTTGTTTTTTTTTTAAATTTTGGTGGTGGTGGTGGTCATCATCATAGGGCCTGAACTCTGGGCCTGGGCACTATCCCTCAGCTTTTCAGCTCAAGGCTAGCACTCTACCCCTTGAGCCACAGCGCCACTTCTGGGTTTTTTTTCTGCTTATGTGGTGCTGAGGAATCAAGGCAAGCACTATACCATTGAGCCACCTTCCCAGTCTCATCTCTTTCCTCTTTTTTTAAAAACAAAAAGTTTTGAGGCAAGTCTGGCTATGTTTCACTACTAATCTTAAATTCATGTGCTCAAGCTATCGTATTTCACCCTCATGAGTAGTTGGGACTATAGGTATATGCTACCTTGCATGCCTTGGATACATATTTCAATTTGTTAAGTTCAGGAGATCCATTCTACAATGTAGTGTCGATAGTAATAATATTTTGTATACTTGAAAATTGCTTTTAAAATGGTAGTAAATGTTCTCATCACAGAAAAGATACATGAAAATGCATAATTAATTAGCTTGATTTAAACATTCTACAATGTATACATGTTAAAATCATGTAAGCCAGAGACCAATTGCTCATGCCTGTAATCCTAGCTACTCAGAAGGCTGAGATCTGAGGATCGTGGTTCTAAGCCATCTTAGGCAGAAATGTCCCTGAGACTTTCATCTCCAATTAACCAGAAAAAAGTGGGAATGTAGCTCAAGTGGTAGAGATCCAGCAGAAAGTCAAATGAGAGCAAGAAACACTCTGAGTTCAAGCCCCAGAACCAGCATCAAAAATAAATATCATAAACATATACATCTATATATAACTTTATTAATTTAAAAATAATTTAAACAAAAAGGCATGCTTTACCTAATTCTGTTTCTACAAATGATATGTAACCTAAGCTGATCTCAAACTTAAGATCTACCTACCTCTGCCTCCCAAGTGCTGTGATTACTGATTCGTACTACCATGTCCTGCCTCCTCATTCTTTTATTCTGGGTTTTGTAAAAGCGAGCAAGTTTTTAAATGTTGACTTTTAAATTATTTTATGTGATGAAAAGTCAGAGGATGTACTTAAACTATGAAGGATGTGAGGTAGAACATATCACGTATTTCAGACACTCTCCTAAGTGTGCCCACATAACTTGGTCTCAAACAACAGGGCTAACATGACAAAGTCTTCCTTATAGGTAGGGCCACCTGGGCCATCTGTGATCTTGGTGAGGATGACTTGGCCTTGTGAAGGTAGAGGCCACATGGCAGAGGGGCTGAGGAGTGAGTGCGTAGTGCAGAAGTGGGTATTGAATATGTGAGAAGTTCAAGTTTATGAACACCAAAATAGAGATAGAATGGACAATGTGGGCCAGGGATTTTGTATATTTAACAATTACATTTTAGGAATTGGTATAGACTTAGGAGATGGG
Source organism: Dipodomys merriami (assembly GCF_024711535.1). NCBI lineage: Eukaryota > Metazoa > Chordata > Mammalia > Rodentia > Heteromyidae > Dipodomys > Dipodomys merriami. The sequence continues at coordinate 68,123,657 of NW_027203381.1, read as the reverse complement.
AGAGCGGGAAGTTCACCTATTGTATACAATTACAAGATAATGTTTAAGGGGACAAACAAGTCGTTTAAGGATTCAGGTGGACCTGTTGCAACAATGAGAAGTACAAAATGTCATGTCAAAACCAGCTTTACAATGTCGGTGTGTGTGGGGGAGGGGGGTATGATTGGGTGGGGGGGAGGGGGGTACGATTGGGTGGGGGGGAGGGGAGAGGCTGGGAAGGGAGGTGAAGGGTAAACAAAGGAGGAGGCTGCAATGCTTGGTAAGAAATGTATGCATTATCCTGCCCATGTAATTGTAACCCCTCTGTACAGTATGTTCTCAAATAAAATTAAATTAAATTAAAAAAAACAAGATAATGTTTAAAAATCAATCATTAGCAATAACAGTTTGAAATAAGAGACCTATGAATAAGATAATAATTTATTATCCTGTTCCTTGAAGTACCTCCCTCCCTTTCTCTGCACCTTATATTATGCACATGTTTAGTCAGTCTCTGATTAGGGCTTTTTTTTTTTTTTTTTTTTTTTTAAGTCATGGGGCTTGAACTTTGGGCCTGGGTGCTGTCCCTGAGCTCTTCAGCTCAACCACTTGAACCACAGTGCCACTTCGTTTTCTGGTGGTTTTTTGGAGATAAGAGTCTCATGGACTTTCCTGCCCAGGCTGGCTTTGAACCAAGATCCTCAGATGTTAGCCTCCTCAATAGCTAGGATTATAGGCGTGAGCCACTGTCATCTGGCCTTGTAGCCTGTTCTTTTTTTTTTTTTTTTTTTGGATCTGGTTATGGGCCTGAACTCTGGGCCTCGGCGCTGTCCCTCAGCTCTTCAGCTCAAGGCTAGTGCTCTACCACTTGAGCCACAGCGCCACTTCTGGCTTTTTCTGCTTATGTGATGCTGAGGAGTCGAACCCAGGGCTTCATGCATGCAAGGCAAGCGCTCTACCACTGAGCTACCTTCCCAGCCCCCCACCTTTTTTAAAGCAGTGTCTAAAACACTCCATTGTTTCCTGTAGTATGTGTTTATGAGATCTATATTAATATTTCCATTATTTTCATGTTATTTGCCTTCAAAAGATCATCTATTTTTAAACCTTTAATTAGTCCTCAAGCAGATGGCATAACAAACAAATCTTTTTCAGAGTCAGAGGCTCTGGCATATATTTTGTTAGAGCCCCAAATTTTATAGCTCTTTGTTCACACATCTTATTAAGAAAAGTTACTGCAATCTAATTTTAGCTACAGCACAAATTTAAATATCTATTTATGTGGAAAAAAACAGGCTATTTTGGGGGTAAAAACATTTGAAATGATCACCTTTTTTGTTAAATGCAGTTTTGGACAGTAAGGAGACAGGGCTCAGAGAAAAGGGATGCTTCAACACTCTGTAACGATGCTTGGGCACAGAGCACAGCTCGGAGCTAATTTTGGAACCCAGCAGTCAAAGCAAAATTTTTCAGAAGATAACTGAGAAAAAGCAGGTCCTTAAGTTTATATTCTTTTGTTTAAATCCAGTGTATACAAAACTAACTTTCCTCACCAAACAATGACAATGATTCTTGTCATCCATGCCATGCATCAAGTCAAACTGTCACTGACTGTCAAAGTTGCCTGCAAAATGTCTCTTGTATCTGCGCAGTCTTTCTTGTAACTGCTCTGATCATGGTCCTTTATGCCCCACTCTTCTAAAGAGTCTCCTTCCTTCAGTCTCTCTTCTGTCATTTGCTAATCTAGACCCATCCTATTCCTGGATGAGAACTATCATTTTGGAGTAAATGTAATCACTGGTTAAAATATTCCTGAGAGCTTGCAATATAAAATCAAAATTCAATTGGCCCTTAGTCCTTTATGTTCTGGTCATGGTCCAAGTTTCTAGTCATATTCATTTCTAATCTTTTTATGTCCCCTGGGTTTTGGGTAAAGCTCAGCCATTCTTTTTCTTGCTTTCTCTGAATATCAACCCTCTAACATTCTTGGTTTTTTTTTTAATGTCAAATTCCACCTCCTACATTAAGCTTTTTCATATGTGATTTTCATTTCCTTTGAATTCGTATTATATTATGCTTATTTCTCCTATATTATGTTCTCTGTGTTATTGATGTGTTCCTTTCGTCTGGTCCCCTGAGCTATTCACATCTTCCTCATACTTTCCAACACAGGAAGGTTCTGTGAATGTTTACTCTGGAGTCTTGAGGTATGTTCATTAATGAAGCAATAGTATGTGACTTCGATCTGTACTGATGGTGTCTTAATGTCAATTTACAGCTGGATGTGGGTGGAGGAATAAGAAGCAATTTTGCATAGATAAATTCCAGTGCCTTGGATCCGTTTCTCAAATGAATATGAGAAAACATTCCAGCTACATTGCTCTTCCTTTCTCTTGTCTCTAAATCTGGATACTGAACAAATTTCTGGGCTCAGCCAGGTGCTGGTGGCTCATGCCTTTAATCCTAGCTACTCAGGAGGCTAAGATTTGAAGATCACAGTTTGAAGCGAGCCTGGGCAGAAAAGTACCCGAGAGACTCTTACCTCCAATTAACCACTTAAAAACCTGCAAGTAGAACTGTGCCTCAAACTGGTAGAGCACTAGCCTTGAGAAAAGAGCTCAGGAACAGCACCTAGACCCTGAGTTCAAGCCCCACGACCGACAAAAAAAAAAAAAAAAAAAAAAGAAATATCTATTTAAGCTAGGTGCTGGTGGCTCATGCCTGTAATCCTAGCTATTAAGAAAGCTGACATCTGAGGATCACATCTGAGGAAAACCTAGGAGACTCTTATCTCCAATAAGCCATTCAGAAAACAAAGTAGCACTGTGGCTCAAATGGTAGAGCACTTGCCTTGAGCTGAAGAGCTGAGGGACAGCGCCCAGGGCCAGAGTTCAAGCCCCACGACCGACCAAAAAAAAAAAAGAGAAAAAAATATCTATTTGATTTAATTTGAAAATACTCTTTTTTTTCCTGGGCAAGGCCTTACAACATGCAAAGGTGATAGGAATGAATGAATCATGGCCATTTACTCAAAGATGACTAGGGTAGGTTTGACTTGAACAGCTATCTGCTTCCAAATGCTAGTTAGTAGGAAAACACAATGTTTTGTAATTTCAGTGAAATTCGGTCCATGGAGATAAAAATGTTAATTTTTGCAGATGTGTCAAGTTTACTCGTGGAAAAAGTGTCAGAACACCATACCATCACTCAAAATAGCTTCTTGAAGGCACTGGGTGCCTGGATTTAGAAAGTTTAAAAATAAAAGCAAACATTTTGCCATATTTTTCAAATGGTGGGGTTTTTTTTAAGCTATGCTTTACACAAAGACTTTTTCACTACACATCAGGATAATGTCTTGTATTACCCAAGTGATAAATGTTCTACCAAGTTTTCATAAATTCTCAGTGACTTTTTCAACTGCCTCTTTCAAGTTATTTATTGATATAGGAAGACTTGTTTAGCAACATTTATCCAGAAACACCTTAATCTAGTTTTGAAGAGAATTTAACTTTGGCTGCTATTCAAATTCCAAAAGAAAAAAATTAAGAAAGGTAGGTGGTTGGATAAGCTCTAGATGGCTTCAACTACACATTAAGTTCCTTCTTAAATTCACATAGCAACAGTGAGGCTTTGCTATATATTGTAAAGGTCAGAGAGGACTTACACAAATACGGAATAGATGAGTATAGATGGAGTCCCATTAGACTGTTGAAAATAGATGAAGCCTCTACTACTGCATTGTGACTACGGACATGGTACCATGTTACTCTGTGGAATAGGTTCTACCCTGAAAAATAGCAAATGTGATGCATGGTTGATTCACGTAGATCATTTTTAGGGTGTCTTCAAAAGACACTGGATTTCATCTTCACCTTTCAGCAGAACTCCATGGACCAAGGCAGATAAATTCCTTCTGTGTGCCCATTTAAGTCCGCTACATTTAAACACTTAAACATCATTGTTAACCCAGGGAAGCTTGCTACATTTATTAAATCTCTAAATTCTGTTACACTTTTAGCTATTTAGTATAGTTTTAGCTATTCTGTTTAAATAGCAATGTTTTGCCAGTGTGGTTGTACATGTCTATAATCTCAGTACTTGGAAGGCTAAGATGGAAACATCATGAGTACAAGGCTAGCCTGGGCTACATAGCAAGATTCTATTTAAAAGAAATAAAAATAAAATTACTTCTTGGCCATTTAAGATCAAGTGTAAGAATAAAGAGCATTGTTTTCCTTAGGCTAGGATTATAGTTCAGTGGGAGTATATGTTTAGCAAAGCCCTGGACTCAATCCTAGCTCCAAAAATAAACAAGAACATTTTTTCTTTATATTCATATGTAAAATTTCCATTTAAAAATAAACTGCAAATTCTGAAATAGAAAAATGCACATTAATGAACTCATTTGAGCATCTCAGTTACTAATAGTAGTGTTGCCGAACATCAGTTTTCTCAAAATCTTTCTAAGTGTTATATATATAATAGCTTATTTGCGCTTCAAAACTACCCTAATTTGGTAGGTCCTATTATCACCTCTATTTATAAATGAGGAAACTAAGGCCCTGAGAAAATGTCGCCAGTTGATGTCACATACACACCAAGTAGTACACACAGAATTCCATCTTGGGTAATTTTTAGAACACACGTTCTAGATGCAGGTGGACCAATATTGTTGCCTAAGTCCATATAAAATACTTCCTTTGTCTACTGTTCCTTCACTACCCTTTGCAAGTTTTTGTTTCAGTTATCTTCTTACCACATACATATTAAAGTCCACATGCTCTGTCATGGCTGCAAGACCCTTGCCAGCATCATCTGTCTTCTGTTACCCATCATCCACTACCATCATCCATCACCCATTACTTTTCCTTGTTGCTCACTCCTTACTACTCAGATATCTGGAGCTCATTCCTACCTCAGGAATGTAACAACAACAACAAAAATCCTGTCCTCTTGGCTTGGATTGCTTTTTTTTTTTTTTTTTTGTCGGTCATGGGGCTTGAACTCTGGGCCTGGGCTCTGTCCCTCAGCTCTTCAGCTCAAGGCGAGCGCTCTACCACTGGATTGCTTTTTTGTAAGCTTACTTTCTCTCATTTTATTTACCTTCTCATTCTGTCCAGTGTTACCTCCTCCTTGATCACTCCATAATCCACTGACATTTCTCTTTGTAGTGCTTATCATTCTTGAAACTATCTACTATTTATTCTTGTATCACCTTTCCCTTCCACCAGAATGCAAATTCCATGCAGATGGGGGCTCTGTCTGTCTTGCTCATGACATGACTGTGATTGGTGCCAGTCATGGTACATACTCTCTACTCACTGAATGAATATATTTAGTTTCTCCGAGGAGTTGACCAGGCAGACAATGCCAATAGTATCTTCTTTTTATAGTTAAGCCTCTTCAAAAGATGAAATCAATACCTCAGCTATATCTACTAATAAGTACTTGTTACTAGAATGAGGCCAAACTTCCTCCCTCTTTACCCTCAAGTCTGGGCATTTGTCATTGTAGCATCATGCTTTGCCTGATGTCATCTGTTTTTCTCTTCTTTGTTTCCAGGGCGGTTACAGAAGTTTTCTGAGATTACTGTCTGCTTCAGTGATTGCTGTAACCACCACAGCTAGATTGACTATATGGTTTGAAAATTCTTAAAATTGGTAGCTATGGCTTCTGTTGTTTCCCAACATGTTTATAAACCTGTGTCCCCCTCCCATTCCATATGTGATCAGGATATTTAGCTAACCCCAATCTTTGCTTAATTTTAATTTTATTAATTAATTTTAATTTTATTAAAATTAAGCAAAGATTTAAGTCCTGGACTTTTTATTATAAATTGTTTAATTTCTCTGGACCCTGTTTTCATTTTGTAAGAGGGGATAACAGTAACTACTTCATAGGATGGTTCTGATGATTAAGTGAGATTATATAAAGTGCCTGACATAACGGTGGCTTAATATAGAAACTCTGAGTATCACTGTGTTCCATGAACTTGCAGATGAGAGGATACAACAATGCACAAGCCAGATTTGGGGCCTGCTCCCCCAGAACTGTCTGTCTAATAGCAGAGTTCCATAAACACAGAATGTGTCAAGTACTCTAAGAGAATGTGGGAGGAGTTATCCTTGACTCCTCTCACACCCCACATCCAACCCATCAGCAAATCTTGTCAGCTCAATTGTCACAAAACTCAAGAATCTGACCGTATCTCACTGCTCTACTGCTGGTACTTGGCCTAGGCTTTGATCAACTCCTACCTGAGTTACTTTTAATAGATCCTAAGTAGTTTCCCTGTTTCCACCCATAGCCCCTGTCATTTATTCCCCACAGGTTCTCTTTAAACCAGTCAGCCTGGCATAGATATGCACACTTTCAATCTCTGCACCAAAAGGCTAAGGCAGGATGATCTCAAGTTGGAGGCCAACTTAACCTGTATAATAAGGCCTCACCTCAAAGAAAAAAAAATCCCCAAACAACAAAAACCACTTCAGTCAAATCATTACTCATATTACAGGCAGAATAAGTCTACCCTACCCCCAAAGATGTCTGTGTCTTGATCTCTGAAACTCATTGTTTCTGGGGATCAAACCCAGTGTCTAGTGCATGCTAGGCAAGTATCCTCTCACTGAGCTACATCCCTGCCTCCAAATATATTATTCTATAAGGGCTCAGCAGATGTGGTTATAAATCTTGATATGGGGAGATTTCTGGACTATTCATATGTGCCACGCCTCATCACATGAGTCCCTCAGAGTGGATGACCTTTCCTGGCTGTGGTCAGAAGGAGATGAAGCTGCAGTGGAATCGTCACAGAGATGCATTGTGGCTGCCTTTGAAAGGATGGGGGAGGGCTCTAGAAACTAGAAAGCAAGAAAGCTCATTCCCCCCTAGCGCCTGCAGAAGAAATGTAGCCCTGTCAACGAATCGATTCTACCCCAGCAAGATAACTTCTGACCTCTAAAACTGTAAGAGAATAAATTTATGTTGTTTTCATCCACCAAGTTTCTGATAACAGCAAGGATGGAAAACTAATACCTCACTCTTCTGTTCAGAGGTCTCCAGTGGCTCCTCAGCTCACCCAGGATAAAAGGCAAGGTGACCTTCAAGGTCCTGGGAGATCGGGTCCCTTTCCCTCACTGCCCTTTATTTCCTTCTGATTCCCTTGCTCCCTTAGCCTCAGCCACACTGGACCCTCCCTCCTCCTAGACTGGCCCATCCCACAAAATCCACACACTGTCCTATCACCTCCATGAGCCTGTCCCCCGCCTCCTAATAAAAAGATTGACACCTTCTCTTGCCCTGTGACACATTCTGCCCACCTTACCTCCCTTCACTTTTCTCATTAGCACTCAACCGCCACCTGATATATCGTTTAATCACTCATTATCTACATCTCCCCTTAGAAAAGACAAGCTCTAGAGGGCAGGGGCTCTGTCTCCTTTGCTACGCTATCTCCTTGCATGGGTAAGTGCTCAGTAAATAATTCATCAACTGAATTGAGTGGATGCTTAGGGGAGGGAGGGAGGAAGAGAGAGAAAGAGAGAGAGAGTGTGTCAGCTAGAGCACAAGCATGAGAGCATACTGTGGAAAAAGAGGCTAGCTCAAGTAGTGTGAGGAAAGCAGAGGACCTAACCCGAAACTCAGGTGAGAGCAAAACACAGGCCTTGTAGGCAGTGTTACCAATACATGTGAGGCCGCCATGTAAATAAGCCACAAGGCTGGAGCATACAGGGGCAGCGTGATGAGGCTCAGAAACTATTTTAAGCAGCTGGGCTCACTGTTCATTGTGGAGGGGCAAGTTTGGGCCTTGGAGCTAGACTGCTGTTTGTGTTCCCCTCTTACCCTGCCTCAGGGGTGCTGTGGGCCCTCAGGCCAGTTACTCATCATCTCTGTTGGATGTGTATGACCAGGACCCTATTTCTGGGGCTATTGTCAGGAGCAAATGAGTAAACCATGAAGAGTTTAGGAGAGTTTTATGCTGAGTATTGGCATGGTAATACTTAGGGTTGTTTTGTTTTGCTTTTTGTTTTGTTTTGAGATAGGATCTTGTTATGTAGCTCAGACTAGCCTCAAACTCTCGGTCTTCTGCCTCAGCTTTCTGAGTGGTGAAATTTTGCCTGCCTGCTTGCCTGTCTTTCATCCTCCCTCCCTCCCTCCTTCCCTCCCTCCCTCCCTCTCTTCCTTCCTTCCTTCCTTCCTTCCTTCCTTCCTTCCTTCCTTCCTTCCTTCCTTCCTTCCTTCCTTCCTAGTACTACTAGGCTTGAACTCAGGGCCTGGGTGCTGCCCTTTAGTTTTTAACCTCAAGACCAGTCACAGCTCCATTTCTGGCTTTTTTTTTTCTGGTTAATTAGAGATAAGGGTCTTACAGACTTTCCTGCCCAGGCTGGCTTTGAACCACCATCCTCAGATCTCAACCTGCTGAGTAGCTAGGACTACAGGCAAGAGCCTGTGGAAGTACTTAGGTTTTAAAATTTTGTTATGGCTGCAATATAGAGAATGAAAAGGGGGCAAACTGTCCTCTCAAATGGGCTTTCCAAGGACTGTGAGACTACTTTTGAATTACGAATGATAATGCTTATCTTCAAAATGTTCACTACATTCTTGAAAGTTAGTTCAGTGAGAAACATCAAAAGAGCTTTTGCTGATGTGAATGGTGCTTTTCAAACTGAACATTGTGACTCAATAGTGGGCCATAGACCAATTTAGTGGGTCATAAACAGCTTTACAAAAACGATAATAGAAAAGAAAACAGAGCTGGCCTTTGGAAAGGAGAAGTCATGTGTCTTGACACTCCTGTTTCAATTACTTGTATGGATCTGTTTTGCTCCTCTGTGTTCACCTCACAACAATCGTGACCGTAACATGAATTTCTGGCCAGAGTTCTGGGTTTCACAAGTTTCAGAAACACTGCTTCCGGGAACCTGTTCTACTTGTCTTAAAAAGCTGACTGTGCCTCTGGGTGAGCCTTTTCCAGACTCTGTAAGGCTCTGTAAAAAGATGACTTGAGCTTAGGAAATCTTGCCTATTTGGTATGTGAGCCAAGCGAGTTACAAGCAAAACCCAACTAGTCCTCAAGGTTTCAGCTGGGGAGATCAAGCCTAGCCCACCAGTTGCAGAAGGCCAACTGAAGATCCCAAAGTACCTTGTGCTTCCAATGTGGAGAGTGGGATGGAGAGATGGGGAGACATGAATCGCTTATCTCCATAGTACCACCCACCTCAGTTGCCTTTGAAAGTCACGTTGTTGTCAAGCTGCCCAGAGCTCAGTGCCAACAGCCATGTCTACCTTGCCCCTCCACTTTCAGCTACCCATCATGGGAATCGGCAGAGGTCAGTCAGGGTAAAGGTCCCTGCCCATCTGGTGGTCACCTCTGTTGAACTTTTTCTCCAGGTGAAGGGCATGGCAGGTCAGCTGCACCCAGGGGTGGCTACCTGGTCAGTGCCAGCAGTGTCACATACCGTGGTTGTCAGTGGCAGCAGGCCATTGGCACTCGCTTACCTATTCAGGCTTTTCTTATACATTTTCTAATGATCTAAGAGAAGTAGGAAAGCCAAAAGTCAGGGCTGTGAGGCACCAGAGAAGCAACTCTGGGACCAAGAAAAAAAGTTGGATGATTCTGTTCTTTGAATTTGGCTGGGTTGTCAGTCCACTAGATAGCAGGACGCGGTGGCATGGAGGCGGGGGGGGGGGGGTGACTCCTGGCACTGTGACTCTCTAGCAGTTTACTTCTTGTTCTGGCTATTTTTTTTTTTACTGACTTGAAACATCATCCTTCCCACTGAATTCCAGAACATATACAGCTGCTGGATCAGATGTGTACTTTGGAACTTACAGCATTTTGGCAAGCATTTGTTTTGGTGCATAAGGCTGTTAGTAATCTCAACATTTAGAACATTTTTTACAATGAATTTTTTCACTGGTGAGAAGCTATAATTGTAATATAGATTTTATTATGAGGTAGGACAGTGTATTTAAAAGTTGTTTGTTTGTTTTTTAAGCCGGGCGCCGGTGGCTCACACCTGTAATCCTAGCTACTCAGGAGGCTGAGCTCTGAGGATCTCGGTTCAAAGCCAGCCCGGGCAGGGAAGCCGGTGAGACTCTTATCTCCAATAAACCACTAGAAAACTGGAAGTGGTGCTGTGGCTCAAGCGGTAGAGCTAGAGCGCTCACCTTGAGCTGAAGAGCTGAGGGACATGCCCAGGCCCAGAGTTCAAGCCCCACAATAAAGGTGGGTTTTTTCTTGTTTGTTTGTTTTGTTTTTTTGGTCAGTCGTGGGGCTTGAACTCAGGGCCTGGGTACTGCCCTGAACTCTTTCCCTCAAGGTTAGCACTCTACCACTTTGAGCTGCAGCTGCACTTCTGGTTTTCTGGTGGTTAATTGGAGAAAAGTGTCTCAGGGAGAGCTGGGAAAGTGGCTCAGTGGTAGAGTGCTTGCCTTGCATGCATGAGGCCCTGGATTTGATTCCTCAGCACCACATAAGCAGAAAAAGCCAGAAGTAGAGCTGTGGCTCAAGTGGTAGAGCACTAGCCTTGAGCTGAAGACCTAAGGGACAGTGCCCAGGCCCAGAGTTCAGGCCCCATGACCAACAACAAACAACAACAACAACAACAAAAGAGTCTCATGAGGACTTTACTGTCTGGGCTGACTTTGAACTGTAATCCTCAGATCTCAGCTAGGATTATAGGCATGAGCCACCAGCACCTGGCTCAAAAGGATTTTGAACATTTATTCTAAATAAAAACAATGAAAACAAGCTACCTTTTCATTATGAGAGATTAAGCAATGAGGCATCTATAAGCCATACTGACCAGATGCTTAGGAAGTAGCTTCTTATATTTTCTAATAAGGGGCATATTTGACTTTTTTTTCTATCAGTGATTGGAGAACATAAATGTTTTCAGTCAAGAAAGTCAACAGTTTGGCTTTATCTATACCAATGTTATCATATGGAGGAGGAGACAACTTTATTTGTATTGTCTTATATACAGTACTTACCAAGCCAAAGTTCTATGGAGATGTAAGGGGAAAACATAGGCACTTGGCAGTGTTGAAGGTGGTGGATGACCTTGACATCTATAGCAGTAGGAAGGGCTTCTTTGTTCACTGCATAGCCCTTGTGCCATGTACAACACTTTGAGGCTTAAAATAATAATAAAAAAAGCAACAAAACTAAGGCCCCTCTCAATAATTTAACTGTGTGAGTGTGCGTGCACACAAGTGTGCAAATGCAAATTCACACTAGCTTGGGATTGATCTCAGGACCTTGCACTCTACCTTTTCATTGGAAGATGGCTGTCATTCTTGAGGACCATAATCTAGGATGTGTCATTGAAAAGCATGTTCCCAGATTTGGTCTAGAGCCACAGGCAGAAGCAACAGCTATTGCGTGAATCCATCAGGGGACAGGAGTGGCAGCAATGGGAGGGCATTTTGGTCCCCAAGACTCTGTAACTTAGGGACAGTGTCTGGTGGTAGCGGCAGCGCTAGTGCAGGTGGTGACGTGTGCAATGGGTGGCAGGGTGTAGCATCCATAGTCCTCACCCTACCATTGTCTCTGTATTCCCCAGATACAGATCTCTACCCTCCTGTGATCTTTGGTGATCCAATAACTCTTTGGTAATTTTTAAAAATCATTTTTTATTTGTAAATGCCAAAAACAGAGGGGTTATAGTTACATAAGTCAGGCAAAGAGTACATTTCCTTTTGGAAAATGTCACCCTTTCCCTCACTCTCTCCCGGGTTTTTCCTTCCATCCTAAATTCAGTTGTATAGTTCATTTTCAACAGTGTCCAGTGAGTACCATTGCTGTATTTGTTCACTCTTTGTCCCTCCATTTCTGGGCTTCCCCTTACATTCACAAAGACGTATAGACAAACAAAAAGAAAACAAAACGGCAAAATAGAAAAAAAACCCTCCTATTTCCATTCCTGAAGTTCGTTTTGATCAATATTTTATATGATCAGATGCACATAGGCATTGTGCCTTTCTGTTCCTCTCCTAAGAGTGTCCTCCTTGGTCTCACTGTATGTGAATGCCTAGAGACCTATATAATTTATTATGCCCTAGTCCTAGATCTAGTTTCTGCATATGAGAGAAAACACACACCATTTGTCTCTCTGAGCTTGGCTTACCTCACTTGACACTTATTCTAAATCCATCCACATAATATTCTTTCTAATGGCTGTATATAGGTACTACACTTTTTTTGGGGGGGAGTCAGTTGTGGGGGCTGAACTCAGACCTGGGCCCTTCAGCTCAAGCTCATGAGCCACAGCACCACTTCTGGCTTTTTTCTGCTTATGTGGTGCTCAGGAATCAAACCCAGGGCCTCATGCATGCAAGGTAAGCACTCTACCACTGAGCAAATTTTCCAGCCCAGTACCACACTTTTTTGATCCACTCATCTATTTAGGCATCTGGGCTGTTTCTACAATTTGGCTAATGTGAATAGTGCAGCAATGAACATGGATGTGTAAGTGTCCTTATGGTATCCTGGCTTGTGATGTTCTAGGTAGATGCCCAGGAGTGGTCAGGCCAGGTCATAGGGAAGATCTATATTTAGTTTTTGGGGGAATTTCCAGACTGCTGACCAGAGTGGTTGTATTAGTTTACATTCCTACCAACCAAGGGTTCCTTTTCCCCTACCTCTCTGCCAACATTTGTGGTTGTCTGAATTCACAATGTTGGTCAAGCTAACTGGGGTGAGATGGAATCTCTGTTGTTTTGATTTGTATTTCCTTTATGGACAGAGATGATGAGCATTCCCTTATGTGTTTCATTGCCATTCTTACCTCTTCTTCTGAGAAGTCTCTCCTTAGCTCCTTTGCTCATTTAGTGATTGGTTTATTAGCTTTGGGAGTGGTTAATTTATTGAGCTCCTCATATATTTTGGATATTCAGCCTTTATCTGATATATTGCTGGTAAAGACCTACCCCAGTCTGTTGCTTGTCTTTCTAGTTTAGCAACTATGGTCCTTGCTGTGCAGAAATTTTTCATTTTGATGTAATCCCATTTGTCAAGTCTCTCTCCTATCTTTTGTGCCCCTGGGACTCTTCAAAAAGTTTCTGCCTATGCCTATGAGCTCTAGTGTTTTTCCTATTCCCTCTTGCAGTAGTTCCAAAGTTTCAGGTCTGACATTGAGGTCTTTGATCCACTTTGAATTGATACTTGTATATAGTGATGAAGAGGGATCCACTTTTAGTTTTCTGCATATGGCTATCCAGTTTGCCCAACACCAATTATTGAAGAGGCTATCTTTTTTTCCCACTGTATATCTTTGGATCCTTTATCAAATATCAAATAACTCTATGCATCTGGTTTTATTTCAGGATCTCCTAGTCTGTTCCATTGATCTTTGGGTCTATGGGGTTTTTTGGTTTTGTTTTTGGTCAGTTGTGGGGCTTGAACTCTGGGCCTAGGTGCTGTCCCTCAGCTCTTCAGCTCAAGGTGAGTGCTCTACCACTTGAGCCACAGCACTACTTCTAGTTTTCTGAGTGGTTTATTGGAGATAAGAGTCTCATGGAGTTTCCTGCCTGGGCTGGCTTTGAACCACGATCCTTAGATCTCAGCCTCCTGAATAGCTAGAATTATATGCATGAACCACCAACACCCAGCTTTTTAGGTCTATTTTTGTGCCAATACTAAGCTTTTTTTTTGTTTGTTTTTGTGTTTGTGTGTTTTTTTTTAATAATAGCTCTGTAGTAGAATTTGAGGTCTGGGATTGTGATACCATGAGCATTACTTTTTGCCTAGCTTTGGCTATTAGAAATCTTTTGTGTTTCATAGGAATTTTTGGACTGTTTTCTCTCAGTAAAGAACCTCATTGGGATTTTGATGAGTATTGCATTGAATTTGCAGGTCATTTTTGTGAGGATGGCCATTTTCACAATATTAATTTTACCTATCCATAAAAATGGAAGGCCTTTCCACTTCCTATGTCATCTTTGATTTCTTTCTTCAAATTTTTATTTATTTTTTTGTTTATTGTTTTGTAGATTGTGGGCTTGAACTCTGGGCTTGGGCACCATCCCTCACATGTTCAGCTCAAGGCAAGTGCTCTACCGCTTGAGCCACAGAGCCACTTCCAGTGATCTGAATGGTTTATTGGAGATAAGAGTCTCACAGACTTTCCTGCCCGAGCTGGCTTTGAACCCTGATCCTCAGATCTCAGCTTCCTGAGTAGCTAGGATTACAGGCATGAGCCACTGGCTCCCGGCTTTCTTCAAATTTTTATAGTTTTCATTATAAAGGTCTTTTGCATCTTTGCTTAGGTTTATTCCTAGGTGGTTGTTTTTTTTTTTCTTTTTTTTTTTTTGAAGCTATTCTGGTTTTCATGCTTTCCCTTTCTGCTTGTGCATTGTTGGTATACAGAAAGGCTACTGATTTTTGTGGGTTAATTCTGTGTCTGGCTACTTTGCCAAAGTTATGGATTAACTCTAGGAGCTTGGGATAGAGTCTTCTGTGTCCTTTAAGTATAAGATCATGTCATCTTCAAATAGGAATAGTTTGACTTTTTATTTCCCTTTGTGAGTCACTTTTTTTTGGGGGGGGGGTCTGGTCGTGGGGCCTGAACTCTGGGCCTGGGCGCTGTCCCTCATCTCTTCAGCTCAAGGCTAGCGCACTACCACTTGAGCCACAGTGCCACTTCCGGCTTTTTTCTTTTTGCTTATGTGGTGCTGAGGAATCGAACCCAGGGCCTCGGGCATGCAAGGCAAGCGCTCTACCACTGAGCCACCTTCCCAGCCCTGTGAGTCACTTTTATATCTTTTTCTTGCCTTATTACTCTGTCTAGGAATTCTAGAAGTATTCTGAAGAGGAGTGGAGACAGTGGGCATCCTTGCTTTGTTTCTGATTTTAGAGGGAATGGCTTTAGTTTTTCACCATTTATGAGTTTGGCTGTTGGTCTGTCATACATAGCCTTTATTATTTTGAGGTATGTTCCTTCTATTCCTAGCTTTTCCAGAGCTTTTTACACGAGTAGATGTTGGATTTTATCAAATGTTTTTACTACATCTATTGAGATGATCGTGTTTCTTGTTCTTGGCTTTGTTGATGTGACATAACAAAAGCTCCTAGAAAAACAGGAACAAACCAAACCCAAACTACTAGGTAGAGAGAAATAGTAAACATTAGTCCAGAGATCAATGAGCTAGTGACAAAAAAAAATTATACATAAAATCAACAAAACAAGAAGCTGGTTCTTTGGGGAAAAAAACAAAATAAAACAAAACAATAAGACTGCTGGCTAAATTGATGAAGAAAAGAAAGGAAGAGATTCAGATCAACAAAAATCAGAGATGCCAAAGGAAACCTTATAACAGATCTCCAAGAAATCCAAAAGATTATGAAGGATTACTTTCAAAACCTATACTCAAACAAGATGGAAAATCTAGTGACATGGATAGATTCCTAGAGACATACAAACTGACCAAGCTGAACCAAGAAGATATAAGACACTTAAACAGGCCCATATACACAATGAGTTTGAGGAAGTAATCCAATCTTCCAACAAGAAAAACCCTAGGTCCTAATGGACTCACAGCTGAATTCTACAAGACATTTAAAGTGGAACTAACACTAGTACTCCTCAATTTTTCTGTGAAATAGAAAGGGATCCAATGAAAAAAGAGAATTATAGAACAATCTGTCTGATGAACACAGGTGCAAAGCTCTTCAATAAAATACTAGTCAACCGAATTCACAACTAATCAAAAAAAAAAAAAAGATACAGTATGATCAAGTACATTTCATCCCAGAGATGCAAGGCTGGTTTAACATATGTTAATCAACATAATATATCACATCTTTTGTAATTAAAGAAATCAATTAGGGCTGGGAAAGTGGCTCAGTGGTAGAGTGCTTGCCTTGCATGCCTGAGGCCCTGGGTTTGATTCCTCAGCACCACATAAGCAAAAAGAAAAAAGCCGGAAGTGGCGCTGTGGCTCAAGTGGTAGAGCAATAGCCTTAAGCTGAAGAGCTGAGGGACAGCATCCGGGCCCAGAATTCAGGCCCCACGACCGGACCCAAAAAAAAAAAAAATCAATTAGCTGGGTGCTGGTGGCTCATGCCTATAATCCTAGCTACTCAGAAAGCTGAGATCTGAGGATCACAGATCGAGCCAGCCAAGGCAGAAAAGTCCTGGTGAGACTCTTATCTCCATTTAGCCACTTACAAACCAGAAATGGGACTGTGGCTCAAGTGGCAGAGCACTACTCTTGAGCACAAAAAGGCTCAGGGACAGTGCCCAGGCCCTGAGTTCAAGCCCCACAACTGACAAAAAAGAAAAATCAATTTTATTAAGGTATGGTTTACATAAATTAAAATGTACCTATTTGAAACGTACAATTGAGTTTGGATAAATATCTATACCTATATAATTACCACCACAATCCTTATATACAATATTCCCATCACTCAGAAAAGTTCCTTTGTGCCCTATGATGGTCATCCCTTTCTATCTAGACAACTATCATATGTTTTCTGTCACAATTTTGTGTTTTCAGGAATTTCATAGAAATGGAACGTTACACACATACTGCTTTGTGCCTGGCTTCTTTCATTCAGCATAGCATATTTGGAACTCAGCCATGTTTCTTATCCTATTTTTATTGCTAAGTAGTGTTCTATTATATAGATATATAATAACTGGTATATTCCTTTGTCTCTTTTTTTGTGTGTGTCAGTACTGGGGTTTGAACTCAGGGCCTTGGCAATGTCCCCAAGCCTCTTAAGTGTTCAAGGTTAGCAGTCTACCACTTGAGCCACAGTGCTACTCCGGCCTTTTCTGTTTATGTGGTACTGAGGAATTAAACCCAGGGCTTCATGCATGCAAAGCAAGCACTCTACCACTAAGCCACATTCCCAGGCCTGTTCCTTTGTCTCTTGATGTGCATTTAGGTTGTTTCCAGGTTGAGACAATTCTGAATAAGGCTTCTATGTACAACTGGCAGGATTTCAGGGAATTCTTTTTTTGCTTAAAGTAGCCAGAGTTTATTTCAATTGCTTGTTAACCTAAGGCCATGGCCACAATAGTCCTAGCACTGGGGTTTAGAAGTGGTTATACAAGGAGACATTGAGCCAGTAAGGTGGCCACAGACAGTTCCTGTGTTTGCTGCCAATGAAAGAGTGGGATGACTCCACAGTATCTTGAGTTTGAGATTAGCTTTTAAGTTGGTTTTTAGAGGCAGACCAGAGGCTAACTTGGACAAGGGGAGACTGTGGCTAGGATACTGGTTAAGATGCTATTTAGAACCATCTGGGCAAGAAATAGCATAGACCTAAACCAAGGCAATGTATTAGGGTTTGGAAAAAGGGCAAAGACTAAACAGCTAGAACATGGGCAGCAGTTGTTAGGAGTGGGGGTTCAGTTAAATGCATCAATGATGGGAGAGGAAGACTTTCATAGAAGCTTCTGGAGAGATGATATAGCTCAGTGTGAAAGTGCTTGTCTAGCTTATATAAGGCTCTGAGTTTGGTCCCCAACCCCACAGAACAAACACAGTTAAAGGTTAGGAAACACAAACTAAGAAATATGTTGTTCTGGATCTATGGTATTGTAGCTGAGCAAAGACATTTTCTTATGATGTAATAAAAGTAGAAAGGTGTGTAGGGGTGGAAGAAATAGGAGAAATGGAGTTCACTGAAACATTAACCATTTGAGCCAGGCACAGGTGGCTCATACCTGTAATCCTAGCTGCTCAGGAGGCTGAGATCTGAGGTTCAAAGACAGAGGGCAGAGAACTCCCTGTGAGACTCTTATCTCCAATTAACCACTCAAACATTGGAAGTGGCTCAAGTGGTTGAGCACAAGCGTTGAGCACAAAGAGGCTCAGAGACAGCACTCAGGCCCCAAGTTCAAGCCCCCCATGGGCTGGGAAGTGGCTCAGTGGTAGAGCGCTTGCCTCGCATGCATGAGGCCCTGGGTTCGATTCCTCAGCACCACATACGCAGAAAGAGCCGGAAGTGGCACTGTGTCTCAAGTGGTGGAGCGCTAGCCATGAGCTGAAGAGCTGAGGGACAGCGTCCAGGCCCAGAGTTCAGGCCCCACAACCGACAAAAAAACAAAACAAAAAACCCAAGTTCAAGCTCCACAACTGACAAAAACATTTAACAATTTGGGACACAGTTAACTTCTACTCTGAACTCTTAGCGGAAACCTGACTTGATAACTTAATCTTCCTTGGCTTATGAAATACAAAAACAATCACATTTTAAATATTGAATGTGTCTTTTATTTCTACCTCCACCTATATTTACTTAGCACCTATTATATTTCTGGTCTCTGTACTGTGTCTTGGAATTACAAAATGAATTTTAGCCAGTTCTCAGCTCTGAATGCTGTCACTGCAACTGCTTATGAGACCCATGTCCAGACCAGGCCCATAGAAACTCTTCATTCAGTAGATGGGGCTCTTGTATCTGTATCCATATCTTATTTAGTTCTTACTCTGCCGGTTAGATACCGTTATCTGAGCTCATAATATGGTGGATAAGAATATATAAGTGGACAAGTAATTATAGGGATTCTAATGAGGAGCTCACTCTGGGAGAGGAATATATCCACATATTCAGTGTTTATTGAGCCCCTAGTAAGTGCCAAGTACTGGGATAGACTCCAGAGCTCCAAAGATGAAAAGAACATAAAACACCACCAAGAAAGTCTAGAGACACAGGGGCATACAAATCTCAAACATTCATCATGCCCCAAACTCTATTCCAGTCCATTTCTGTACAATGTGTAGGAGAACATCCTGAGTACAAAGAAGGAGTCATGTCACTATGATGGGGATGTAGCCAGGGAGGTGAGGGAAGAGCCATCCAGGCAGAGGAACTATCACTTACCTACGTAGGACTGAGGAAGCTGCATCTGGAGCAGATGAGAGAGTTTCTTCAAGAATGACTAAACATATTAGTCTAAGAAGGGAGTCCGGCTGTGAAGAAATCATGAAAGGTCAGCTGGTGTCAGGTATTTACATAATAATGGAGTATGGAGTTGATCCTCCAGACTTGCCCTTGGAATCCAAGCATGGGTCATATGGAGGTGGGGAACCTGGCCAGGAAAGCAGAAGTCTGGGTCTCTATTCTGTTTTCAACTTCACTGTCCAAGTTTTTATCTATTTCATGCATGACCTCAGTGATTTTCTATTGTTATTTTCTTTCTTTTTTTTTTTTTTTGAGACAGTCTTGCTATATAACTCACCCTGACCTTAAACTTGAGTTCCTCCTGTCTCATCCTGGTAAGTGTTAAAATTACTGGCATGCATCATGATATCTAGCCTTAATAAACTCTGGGTGAGGGTCATTCATCCAAAGTAGATGTATAGTTCTTCAAGAGAAATTTAGATTTTGGATTAAGAGATAAAATCTGTAAGCTCCAGTTGGTTGTGTAATATTGGGAGCTGCCTTCTGGAGTATCAGAAATGAGTTACAGGTATGCAAATGAGAAAAAAAGCAGCTATGGGGAAATGACTAGCATGTGGGAGCATCCAGGTGGCTTTATAGGCTTTCCTTCCAATTTAGTTCAAAGTTCATGGAAAGCCTTGCCATCTGGGTTCTGGATAAAACTTGCCCATCTAATCATAAACTCTTTTGGTTTGGCATTACTAATTATTAAAAATATCCTTTCTGATACAGATGATGTGTGATATGATTTCATTTCTTATTTCTTTTCTCTTCTTCTTCTTTTTTTTTTTTTTGTTGGGCATGGGTCTTGAACTTAGGGCCTGGGCACTGTCCCTCAGTTCTTTAGCTCAAGGCTATTGCTTTACCACTTGAGCCACAGCACCACTTCTGGTTTTCTGGTGGTTAATGGAAGATAAGAGTCCCATGGACATTCCTGCCCAGGCTGACTTTGAATTGCAATTCTCAGATCTCAGCCTCCTTAGTAGCTAGGATTATAGGCGTGAGCTACTGGTGCCCAGCTTCATTTCTCATTTCTTCAAAGAGAAAAAGTGTGGTCATCTGTGTGAAAGGTTGAACATGTAAAGAAGGAAGAAGATAGTTGAGTTGTTCTTACCAGAGAATGGAAGGTGTGGTGTTCTTAGTTGGGAGTGGCATGAAGAATTGTATCTTCCTTTGTACAGGGGTAACCCATAAGGAAGAAGGAATATAGATGAAGATGTGAATGTTCTTAGTGACTCTTTCTTTATGAAGAGTCGAAGGTATTACAGATCATGAGAGGAGTAGGCCATAGTTTGGGAGAAGGCTTGAGAAAAACAGCAGTTGCACCAGTGGGCCAGGGATCTGGCAACACAGATCAATAATACACAAAGCTGGAGATCTTAAGTACACAGCAGTGAATGCAGTACTCAAGTCACCCTCAAAAGCCTTCTATCCCCTTTAAAATATAATTGAATCATATAATTTCTCTGCTTTAATTTTTTCCAAAGATTTTCCCACTGTTTTAAATATGAATTGGTAGGGCTTGGTGGTAGACCACTTGTCTCCCATGCTAGAGACTTTTGATTAATTCCCTGGTAACACACACACACACACACACACACACACACACACACACACACACACACACACGCACGCACGCACATACACACACACACACACACACACACACACACACACACACACACACACACACACACAGCCTCCAGTTTTGCTCAGCAACTTGAAGTAGGGAAAGCAGAAAGAAAATGTTTGGATTGTTCCAGAGCTGAGGGTGTGATGCTGCCTGGGAACAAGGTAGGGTGGAGGAAGACAAGACAGGGTGGATACCAACTGCCTGGATGATTAAAAAAATAAAAATAGAGTACTGTGCTGGGGGTGTGAAGGAAATCTATGGGAGAGAAAATTGGAGATATCTAGTTTGAGCTTGTGAGAACCTTCTGAGAAGGTTGAAGGCTGGGAACATTTTTCTGAAGTGGTATATTTTTGAGACAGATAACCTTTCTATTCTTTAAAGGTATAAATGTTACCACTCCCCATCCCAAATCTAAACTCTGAAGTTGTCTTCAGAATTTAGATTTTTTTTGCCTCCCCTCACATTAAGCACATTAAGCTGTTCATCAGATCCTTTTGATTTTATTCCCAAGCAGTTTTTTTTTTTTTTGGTGCCAATATTGGGCTTGAATTCAGGGCCTGGACCTGGGCACTGTCAATTAGCTTTTTCTCTCTAGTTTGGTGCTCTACCACTTGAACCACAGCTCCACTCCCCACTTGTTTTGGTGATTACTTGGAGATATGAGTGTCATGGACTTCCTACCCAGGCTGGTTTTGAACCTCTACCTTCAGATCTCAGCCTCTTGAGTAGTTAGAATTATAGATGGGAGCTACCACAAAGTAGCACTTTGATTGCCACTGCACTGGTTGAAAACATCAAAACTGCTTACAGCATTTAGTCTCAGTCCTAGTAACTCCTATTCCCATGCCTGCTCTCCTTCAAATCATGAATCAGACAATGTTATTCACAGGCTTAGATTCTTTTAGTGGCTTCTGATTGCTTTAAGATATACTAAGCATGGTAGACAAGGTCCTTTGTAATCTGGATAAAGTTTCCCTTTCCAGCCCTATTTCTTATTTCTTTCCAAAGCTCTATGCTCTATTTATAGCGCTTGAGGACCATGTGTTTCTCTTACTTCTGTGTGTTTAGTGACATAATTCCTTGTGACTAAAGGTCTTGGAAAGATCTTCCTCTTCTTTGCTTGGATCTCACCTTCCCACTCCCCCCCTCCCGCCCTCACCTCCTCCCCACACCCAATTCCTCATATATGCAGAGGTATAAGAACTTCTTTTCTTTCCTCAGGAGAGTAGACTCTTACATGTTCCTGACATAGCTCTCTTCTGAGAGCTCTAGAGACAGAAGATTGCTTATTTCACTCTTAAACTTCAAAGTCTACTCTAAAGTGGAGTACACCCTCAATGGATATCACTAAGTGAGAAAAGAATGAGTGAATGTTGGACTCAGCTGATGTTGGGTGGAGAACTCTGAATCAGGGGTTACAACTGTTTTGTGGGACCCAGCCATCATTATTATTTTAGGGAAATGCCTTGTCTACTACTCAGCCACTACTCTCTCCTGCAGCTCTGATTCCTAAACTTGTCCTCATAATGATTAAATTGAAGTGAACCCATCCCTTTATTAGCTTGCCAGGGAAGTGGCTCAGTGTGGCCTGACATAAAAAGATGAGCTGGGCTAGATGAATTCTTTTCTTCTGGGATCCAGAATTTGGGAAACAGATTGAAGTAAGTAACAACTCTGGGAGTTCAGGTTAAAAGGATATATCAAGAACTGGCAAAAATTATGTAGCAGAAATTGCAGAGTGGCCCTGAAATTTATTCTTATCACTTGTGCAAGGCTAATAATTTTTAAAGGTTGCTGATATTTGAAAACAACATTTTGCATTAAAATTTGGCTGATTGGTTTTTCTTGTAAACCTGAAGTTGGGTATGTCCAAACCTGACTGGAGCTGAGCAACACTCAGGACACGTGCTTTCTGTAAAACATAGTTCCCATCACTCGGCACTGCTTAATGCCTGACCAGATCTATTTATCCAAGTTACCTGCTGGCCTCTGAAACCGTCTTATAATTAAGCTTCCCCCATTCACTTTATCTGCTGAGCCCCCAAAGTTGTCTGAAAACCAGGAGGTGGAAGCAGCCAGTACCAATGATGTGTTATATGCACGTCAACTTCACAGGGAAAAAAAACCCATACACAGAGGAACTTGTTAAGGTGTAGGGGTAGGAAGGAGGGAGATATATAGTGTCCAGGAGAAGACAATCAGTTCCAGAGATGCCTAGGGTCCTGCACTTCCCAGTTCCAGAAACTGCCAACTAAAATTCTTTTTCTCTCTCTTCCTTTCTTTCTCTTTCCTTCCTTCCTCCTTTACTTTCCCCCTTCCCTCCCTCTCTCTTCCTCTCTTTTGCTTTCTTTTCTTCTTTCTTTTTCTCTTTCCCTCTTTCTCTCCTCCCTTCCCTTCTTCCTTCCTCCCCCTTCCTTCCTTCCTTTCCTTTCTTTCACTTTCTCTTCCTTTCTCTTTTTCCTCCCTCCCTCTCTTTCTTTCCTTCCTTTCTTTCTCTTTCCCTCTTTCCTCCCTTCCCTTCTTCCTTCCTCCCCCTCGTTTTCCTTCCTTTCCTTTCTCTTTCACTCTTTCTCTCTTCCTTTCTCTTTTCCCTTCCTTTCTCCCTCCCTCCCTCTTTCTTTCTTTTCTTTTCCTCTTTCTCTCCTCCATTCTCTTCTTCCTTCTTTCCCCTCTCTTTTTCCTTCTTTCCCTGTCTCTTTTTTTCTTTCTTTTCCTTCTCTTTCACTTTCTCTTCCTTTCTCCTCCCCCTCCTTCCCTCCCTCCCTCCCTCCCTCCCTTCCTCCCTTCCTTCCTTCCCTTTCTTGTACCAGTATTTGGGCTTCAACTCAGAGCCTCACATTCTCACTCAGCTTTCTTGCTTATGGCTGGCACTCCACCATTTAGCCAACTTTCCTGCCTAGGCTGATTTTGAATGATGCCTCCAATTCCACCTTTTTGCTAGGTAATTGGATCTAAGTTTCTCAAGGCTTTCTGCATAGGCTTGTTTTTGAACCTCTACTCTCAATTTTAGCCTCTTGGGTAGTTATATTAAAGGTGTGAGCCAGTGGCACATGGCAGGTTGAAATTTTAAATAAATAAATAAATAATAAACAATTGAGACAAAGCTTTGGTATATAGCACAAGCTAGCCTCAAACTGAAGATCCTCCCGTGAAGTTAAATTTTAAATATGACTCCCAAATGTCATTTTGACACCTTTCAAAATGCTATTCTGTGATAAAACATTGAAACAGTAAGTTATTCTGTATGTGGATTAGTTGTTACAAACTAAGTATTCAATTAAATGTAGTGGAAAGTCTCTTTTTTGGTAAATTTGGTACATAAGTTATAATACTAGAAAAGGTTGGCTTGATCAACTGATGTATCTAAGGACAATAAACATTTAAGAGTTAATAGTTTGTAAGCTATCAAGAAAATCTATACAAATTATGCAATTAAAACAAAAAGAAGTCAAGTTTAAAACCAAAGAAGCAACATATGAAATATGCTCATATTCTTTAAAATACATATCAATATTATACTGTTACCTTTTTTTTGTTTTTTGTTTTTGTTGGTCGTGGGGCTTGAACTCTGGGCCTGAGCGCTGTCCCTCAGCTCTTCAGCTCAAGGCGAGCGCTCTACCATTTGAGCTACAGCGCCACTTCCGGTTTTCTGGTGGTTTATTGGAGATAGGAGTCTCAAGGTCTTTCCTGCCCGGGCTGGCTTTGAACCGCGATCCTCAGATCTCAGCCTCCTGAGTAGCTAGGATTACAGGCGTGAGCCACCAGCGCCCGGCACCTTTTTTTTTTTTTTAAAAGAGTACCATCATTTGAACTTAGGGCCTCGGGGCTGGGAAGGTGGTTCAGTGGTAGAGCGCTTGCCTTGCATGCCTGAGGCCCTGGGTTCGACTCCTCAGCACCACATAAGAAAAAAGCCGGAAGTGGCGCTGTGGTTCAAGTGATAGAGCGCTAGCCTTGAGCTGAAGAGTTGAGGGACAGCGCCCAGGCCCAGAGTTCAGGCCCCACGACCGGACCCAAAGAAAAAAAAAAAAAAAGAACTTAGGGCCTGGAGCTTGCTCAACAGGTGAGCCATAACTATAGCTGAGCTTTTTGTTGGTTATTTTGGAAACAGAGTCTCATGGACTTTTCTGATGGTTATTTTAGAGGCATAGACTTTTCTGCCTGGGCTGGCTTGGAACTGTGGTCTTTTGAATCTTAATCCTCTGAATAGCTAGAATTATAGCTAGTGGGCCAACATTACCTGCTAACTACTGTTACTTTCTAAAGGTGCTGAAGAGATTAAAGTATAACCATAGGTTATAGAAAACAATGCAACAATCTAAAATAATATAACAATCTATACTTAGGGTCAAAGGTTGTATTGACTTGGAAAAGTCAGAGGGCTCAGATTTAACTTTTGATTATAACACTGAAGCAGAAAGTGATACAAATATAACAATCATCATTTACTATATGACACTGTGAATAACTGGACAATTTTATCAGATCAGTGATGTTATCTTTGTTTTAAGGTGAGAAAGCTAGGAGGTAAGTCCAGGCAGTTTGACTCCATCCAGATTGTCATTGAGAGCACTATAATGTTAGAATATCCTACTTATGCATTTTCATAAATACATCCATAGATGGTTGACTTAAAAATATTTATTTAAGCCAGTGTCGGTGGCTCACACCTGTAATCCTAACTCCTCCGGAGACTGAGATCTGAGGATCACGGTTCAAAGCCAGCCAGGGCAGAAAAGTCCGTGAGACTCTGATCTCCAATAAAACACCAGAAAACCGGAAGTGGCACTGTGACTCAAGTGGTAGAGCGCTAGCCTTGAGCTGAAGAGCTGAGGGACAGCACCCAGGCCCAGAGTTCAAGGCCCAAAAAAGACAAAATGCCTGCCCTGCAGAATTGTGAGGATTGAGTGCTTCTAGAAAAACTGTTGCTCAGGGCGATAGGTTTTGCAAAGTGGAATATAAAGATCCTGTTGGTCTGAACCTTAGCATCTAAGAACAGTCAGAAACTACTGGGAGAAGAGTTAGGGGGAATGGCTTCTGTGGCTTTAACTGCTGTTCCTCCATACCAAAAGCCCTCTCTCACTCCCGTCGAAGGCCTTCCAATCCTTTCATGAGTCCTAAATGTCAGCTCTTTCAGGAAGTGGTCTCTGATTATATAAAAAGATGTATGTGGGAGCAAGTTCCAAATTAGTAAGCGATGGAACCAATAAGTGAAACATGGACTTGATTATTACAGTTGCCCTCCCCTTTCTCTTGCCTTAGTTCCTCTACACTGACAGGAGGTGGTGGCTTGGTTACATCTTCCTTTTATAATTTCTGCTCTTGCATCTTCAGATTTCAGCCAAAGCTGCTTTAAAGAGGAAATCTCCTTTTCAGACCTGCAGGAGGCGGCTCCCCGGCGCTAGCAGCTCAGCAAGGCGGGGCTGGGGAAACAGAAGAGGCGGGGGCTGGGGTGGGGGGGGGTTGGGGAAAACGCTGGGCGCAGCCACGTGACTTCCTTCCCAAGGAGCCTCAGCTGCCGGCCTCCCAGCAACCGCTGCATCCCGCCTAACAACGGCTGCGTATCCTGGTTGGCTGTCGGGTGCGGTTGTGGCAAGGAGGTGCCTACGGTCGCGTTGCTCATTGGCTAGGATTACCGTCGTTCAGAGGCGTTGCACGAGCGCCCGCGGGCGGTCCTGCCGGAAGCCCCTCCCACTGGCCGCCGGGTTTGTGGCTGGCTGGCTGCGACTGTCACTCTGGGGCCGTTTCCCCGAGGCCGGCGCTCAGCTGGAGGCGGGAGGAAGAGGGGCCGGACTGGGGCCTGGAGAGCCGTCGCCGTCTCCGCGGCTGCTATGACCAGCAGGCGAGCCGCCCTCCGCAGCTCGGCGCACAGCTAGTCGCGGCCGCGCGCCCGTCGAAGCCGTCCGGGTCCCCCAGTGCCGCCGCTCCCGCGGCCCGCTCGGCTCTTCCAGCGCCGCCCGCCAGGCGAGGCGGAGGTGGGATGAAGATCACCGTGGATTTCGAGGAGTGCCTGAAGGACTCGCCCCGCTTCAGGTAAGCGGCACCGCCGCCCGGCGCTCGGCCGAGGTCTCCCCGGAGCTGCCTCGCCCCGCCGCGGGGCCGTGTGAGGACCGGCGGGGCCGGGAGCGAGCCGGGCCCGGCCGTCCGCGCCTTTCCGACGGGGCCAGCCACCGTGGCCGCCGCTGCACACCCGACGAGGGCACCGCGGCCCCGGACTGGCCCTTCCCGAGGGACGAGGCGTGGCCGGGAGGAGGACGTCGCCGCTTCGCCCCTTCTCCGCGTCCCGGGTTCGGGGTGGACCGCCCCGGAGGCCGGGCGCACCTCCTTTGGGCTTGGGAGGGGGTGGGGATCGGGGTGCTGCTGGGTTCCTCAAGTCCTTTGGCGAGCGCGCGAAGCTTCGCCCCCTTCCTCTTCCAGGGGCTCTTCCTTTCCTCTTCCTTCCGCTCGGTCTGGATTTCCACCCCCTCTCCCCTCTCCACCCGCTTTCCAGCGAGCGAGTGTGCGAGAGCGTACCGGGCATCCTCCGTGCACTCCACTTAGTTCCTCTTTGCGCTTTTCCGCCCCTCTTCCCCGGGGGTGGGGGTGGGAGGAAGGAGTGGGGGGCGATCGGGGACATCTGCTTCTGCTTCTGCTTCGTCTCCCAACCCGAGTGGCGTTCTGGAAAGCGCTGGTGGTGGTTCATTTGTTCGGGAGTCGGGGTGGGGTGGAGTGAGGGGGGGGGGTGGCTGTCACCATGCGCGTTCCGTGGACCCTAGTCGGTGACTTGACTGCTCTTCTCTCCGCATAAGCTCTTTGAAGAAGAAGAAAAGGCTGCCGTGGTACTGGGGCGCAGGATGAGGATTAGAGAACCCGAGCTTTTCTGTTTTGAGAACGGAAGTAGGAGTGCCTTGAGGATTGCTCTTCTGTTCCTCTTCCCGCAGCCTCGGCCCTGAAGGGGCCTGGATTACTGTCGGATGCTCCCAGTGGATCGGTCACATGAAGTGATCTGGTGGCATTCTGTGATTCACATGGACTGCCCAGCCTCCTGTGTGAGAGGTGGCAGTCCTCAGGAAGTCCGGAATACATGCTCTTTTCTTTCTAGCATTGTAGGAAACTCTTGAATTGCCTTTTTTTTTTTTTTTTTTTTAAAGAGAATGGAGTTTTTCTAGGTTGTAATTTGTAGTGTATTGATAGGGGTAGTGCTAGGCCTTAAAATAAGACTTCCGTTAGTGCAATTTCTTGAGAAAGCTTCCTTCAAGCATTGTGTGTGTATGTATGTATGTATACGCACACGCATGCACTCATCTCCCTGCCAAGCCTGGACTGTTAATTCTGCCCAGGAACTAACTGTTCCCATGCTTATCACTATTCATTTGATTTCCCATTCTTTCAGTGAAGAACAGGGAAGGAAGTGAAAATGTAAAACGAAGAAACTTATTAGAGAAGTTTGAAGAACACTGCAATTGGTGATCTTTTCTGGGTGTTAATTTTAATTGGAACTTAGAGCTATTACTTGGTTTGATTACTACACTTGATAATAAATTTTGCACCTTTTATGATCAGGGTTTAGGGGAACATAAATGGATTGTTTAGGACAGCCTTGCAAATTAGTTTCCAAGGCAGAGTGGCAAATTAAGTAATTTTTAGAGTACCATAGAAAGTTCTACTAATGTGGTCAGAAAGTTCTGTTAATGTGATTTTTTTAAAATTTTAAATGAATTAATGTGCTTTTCTTTTTAGAGCATGTAGCTTTGTACTCCCTTGGTTTCATGTTTTAAATCTGATAAAATGTTGAGAGGAATGATTTGGAAATACTTCTAGTCATTGATGTTGGTCGCAAACTATGTGATGCTTTTACTTTTAAAATTCAGGGAATAATTGAGTATAAAATATGGTCATTAAATTATATGGCATAGTATAGCAAACTCTTGTTAGATTGGAATGCACTATTAGTTAAGATAGAGGTGTTCAGAAGTTGTTTCTAGCATTCTAATTATTGTCAATTTCAAATTGGGAAGAGATACTAAGATAGTAAGAATCCCAGCATTTGAGAATAGATTAGATTGCAGCAGAGGAAAAATTCTCATTATTCATACTCCCAATATATTTTTTTATAACTTCACTTCTATGCAGTTCTAAATAGTATATGATGAGTGTTTCAGAGTAGTATATGATGTATATATTATAGTATCAGCATAGTATCATAGACTATGTATCATAATATGACACATATAAATAGTATACAATGTGTGTATCAGAGAAACTTGACTTAGGTATTATGTAAGTTATGAGTGATATATTAAAGCATGTCAAAATAGAAAATTTGTGAGCTGTGCATTCCTATAATGCCAACTTCTTGGGAGATTGAGGTGGTGGGATGGTGAATTGGAGACCCTCTTCCTCCTCTCCTTTCTCTCCCTCTCTCCCTCTCTCTCTCTCTCTCTCTCACACACACACACACACACACACACACAAATAAGGAAAGGAAGAAGGACTGATTTTGTAGTTGGATGACTAGCCAGTTTACTTTTAGTGTTTGGCTCTATTCTCTCTCCCTCTACCGAAGTGGTTTCAATTCAGCATGTCATTTACCACCCCCTCTCCCCCTTTTTTTATGCCAAGTCCTGGGGTTTGAACTCAGGGCCTAGGTGCTGTCCCTTAACTTTTTGCTCACAGCTAGTACTTTTAGCACTTTCTCTTTGAGAATTTTGATGGTTAATTGGAGATGTCTCATGAACTTTCCAGGAACATAATTCTTCAGATCTCAGCCTCCTAAGTAGCTAGGATTACAGGCATAAGCCAGTGCCTGGCATTAAACATGTCAATTTCTGAGTACAATGCATCTTGCTCTGTGTGTTGTCTTTATGTCTTATTTTTATTTTCTTTCACAAATGAATGTTCTTGCATTTAGATTTGGCATCTGGCATGTACGTGTAACTGCAAAAGGCAGATCTTTTTCTTGTTAAATGGTTAAAGAAATAAAGGTGTGTGTGAAGACTGGCTCAGATAAGGAGAAGAAAATGTTGTAGTTGCGACATTGTGTTTGGTAATTGGAATAAACATTCTAGTGAAAGGTTATTTTGTTTTTTTGTCTTTAGATTGGAGGACACACATTTCATTGTGTACTTTTGGAGTTTCTTTTTTAGTTTTTTTAAACACCAGAGTAAAATTAGCTTAAAGGTCAAAACTTGTACTTTGAAAAATCTATAAAACTGTAAATGTGTCTAAGAATTTTTTGTTTTTACTGGAACTTTACATTTTGATTGACATTCCATGACGTTAGATTTTGGGCACTAAATTATATTTAGTTTAGAACTTTGTAAAGTCCCAACAGGAATAGTGAAAGGGGTGACATCAATGAAGACACATTGCTTTCATAACTGATTTTTTGAATGGTTAACTCCTTTGCACGCCTACAATTAAAAAAATTTCCAATAGTTGGAAGGCCCAGTAGGAGGATTTTAGGTTCTAGGTTAAGATGTACTACATAGCAAGATACCGGCTCCAAAAAAAAAAAAAAGGTGTTTTCATTACTTAAAAATACTTTGATTGACTTAGGAAATGTATATTTTGTTTGAAATAAAAAGTTGAGAGGCCATATGTGATAGTGCATGTCTGTAATCCTTGTACTAGGGAGGATAAGGCAGGAGGATCATGACTTTGAAGGCCCCCTTTGACTGCATAGGGTGACTTTGTCTCGAACACATATGGACACAGACATGGACAAGGACACCCTTTGCCCTCAGACACACACAAGCTAAACAAACAGTAAAAGTAACAGGAAGTTGAATTGTATTTCTTCTGAACTGTGAAAGTTTTCTTGCCTCTGAGCAGTGCTCAGATACAAACAATATTTGCTTTTCAAACACTGTAGTCTTATTTATTTATTTTTGATTAGCATGACAGTTCTATAAGGAGGGGTTCATTTTTCCACACATGTAAACAATGTTTCCCAAATCAACCTCACTCCCTTCATCACTCTTCCTTCTTAAAATAATTTCATTAGGTCAAATATTATAGTCTCTATCTGATATATTTATTTATTTATTTTGTTTTGTTTTATTGTGGTCGGTCATGGGTTTTGAACTCAAAGCCTGAGCTTTTTCACTCAAGGCTAACACTCTACCACTTAGAGCCACAGCACCACCTCTGGCTTTCTGGTGGCTAATTGAAGATAAAAGAGTTTTACAGACTTTCCTGACCTGGCTGGCTTTGAATCATGATCCTCAGATCTCAGCATCTTGAGTAGCTAGGATTATAGGTGTGAGCCACTGCTCCTGACCTTACATTTAGGTTTTAAAAAATTGTTACTCTCGATTGTACACTATCTGTTGCAGTAACAACAGAATTTAAAAAAAAGTGATGTTGGTTTAATGGGTGAATTGGAATGTTATGTGAGTATATATTTTGTTTATTTATTAAGCTGGTACCAGTCCTTTGTTTTGCTATTAAGCTGGCCGATTTGCTACTTTACATTTCATTTTTTTAACAGGTAAGCTTTTCTAACAGTTGGCACCTAATATATTGAAAACACAGTAGACAAAGTACATGACCCTGATATTCCTCCTGAATCTTCATTTGAAATATGATCAACCTGAAGTTCTCTACAATATGCTAGAACTCATACTGGACTTTTTTTTTTTTTTTTTTTTTTGTCAGTCGTGGGGCTTGAACTCTAGGGGTACTGTCCCTGAGCTCTTTAGCTCAAGGCTAGCACGCTACCAGTTGAGCCACAGTGCCACTTGCCACTTTTGGCCTTTTAAAAATTTTTATTTATTTATTTTTTGGGGGGGTCCGGTTGTGGGGCCTGAACTCTGGGCCTGGGTGCTGTCCCTCAGCTCTTCAGCTCAAGGCTAGCGCTCTACCACTTGAGCCACAGAGCCACTTCCAGCTTTTTCCTTTTTGCTTATGTGGTGCTGAGGAATCGAACCCAGGGCTTCATGCATGCAAGGCAAACGCTCTACCAGTGAGCCACCTTCCCAGCCCCGGCTTTTTTTTCTGTTTATGTGGTGCTGAGGAATCGAACTGAGGGCCTCATGCATGCGAGGCAAGCGCTCTACCACTGAGCCACCTTCTCAGACCCATACTGGACATTTTTATAGCTACTGTCTCACTTAACTTTTAAAATATGAAGTAGGAATTATTACTGTCTTTGCCACAGACTGGCTTCAAACTTGTAGCCCAGACTGGCCTTGAACTTATAATTCTCCTACTTCCAACTCCCAAGTGCAGGGATAATAGGAGTACATCATAGCTGAATTACAATATTTTCTCTTTCTTTTTTCCTTCTTGCACTGGGACTTGAACTCAGGGCCTGGAGTACTTCACTCATGACTAGGGCTGTACTTACATCTCCATTTTACTGGTTAATTGAAGATAAAAGTCTTTGAAGATTTGTCTACCTGGGCTGGTTTAGAACTTCATTCCCCAGATCTTAGCATTCTGAGTAGCTAGGATCATAGGTATGAGCCCCTGGCACCTGGTATAATCCTCATTTAATTTTTTTTGGTAGTCCTGAGGCTTGAACTCAGGGCCTGGGCACTATCCCTGAACTTCTTTTGCTCAAGGCTAGCACTCTACCACTTGAACCACAGCTTTAGTTCTGGCCTTTTTTTGTTTTTGTGGTATTGAGGAATTGAACCCAGGGCTTCATGAATGCTAGGCACTCTACTACTACACCTCATTCCCAGCCCTAATCCTCATTTTAAAAAAATATTAGACAGGTTCCAGAATATTCTGAGACATTAATGATCTTTCTTAATGGTGGACTAGGTAATACCTGCGTAGGAAGTATAAAGCCCTGTGTTCCAACCCCAGTACTGTATGGATAGATAGATAAATAGCTGAATGGATAGATGACTAGGTAGGTAGATAGGTAGGTAGATAGATAAGACTTGGAAGTGAATTTACACCTCCATCTGTGTTTTTTTCTTTCAAGGTTTCAGTTCCATGAATCTATCTCAGTGTGACAATAGCAAATGAAAAATTGTAGAAACAAACAATTCATGTTTTTAAAATTTGCCTTTCTGAGAAGTGTGAAATCTTATGTTGTCCTGCTGAATCCCAATGGGGTCTGAATTGTTCCCTTGTCTAATATATGCATACTATGTAGGCTGCCTACCCATTAGTCACTGAACTGTCCTGGTTCTCAGATGAACTGAAGTGGTATTGCATTGCTTGTGTTCAGATGAGTTTTATCTTACTTTGTAATGGCCTCCATTACAAAGTATAGATATGCTGGCAATTCATAAATGCCAGAAAGATACTTGAAGTACTTCAATTAAGTGAAAAGGTGAAAAGATCTTGTATGCTGAATTTAAGATATCTGGTGGATACCAGATAGACCTGTAATCCTAGCTGCTCAGGAGGTTGAGATCTGAGGATCACAGTTCAAAAGGAGCCTGGGTGGGCAAGGCCATGAAACTCTTATTTCCAATTAACCACATAAAACCTGGAAGTGGAGCTGTTGTTGCTCAAAGTGGTGGAGCGCTAGCCTTGAGCAAAAAGGCTCAGGGACTGCTCCCAAGCCCTGAATTCAAGCCCCACAACTGGCAAAAATATCTTTGGTGCTTTGGTTTGCGTGTAAAACGTTCTCCACAGGCACACAGGAGCCCAGTTGATGGGGCTGTTTTGTGAACTGGGGAGGTGGGGCTCAGCTGGAGGAAGTAAGTTTCATGTGGCATGTCTTTGAAACTTATACCTGCCCCCTGGTCTGTTCTTGTTTTGCATTCTGTCCTCAAAGTAAACAACTTTCTTTCTTTCCTTCTCCTGCCACCACAATGTTCTGCCTGGAGCCAAGCAGCCTATGGGTCAAACCTGCTGGAAACATGAGCCCAAATAAGTCATTCCTTTAAGTTGTTATTTAGGTATTTTGGTCACAGCAATGTGAAGCTAATACAGAAAATTGGTACCAGAGAAGTTGATCCATTGCTGTGACTTCACCTGATGATGTGGGTTCAGAAGAATTGGTTTGTGGGAAGAATTTGGAAGAGCTTGGGAAATTGGGCTAGAGAAGCACTTGGGTGTTCTAAATAGAAGTTAATAAGTGACTCTGGGGGGAGCTCAGAAGACCAGAATGCCTAGAATAATACAGACAGTGAAGACTCAGGAAGTTTCTGGTGTAATTAATTGAGAACTGTATTGGTAATTGAACTAGTAGAGACCATACTTGTTGTGGAAAATAATTTGCCTAAATTTTGTCTATGTCCTGTGATAATAGGATGCTGAATTTAAAGATAGTAGACGAATTAATATGGCAGGAAAGTTCAAGGCAGTCCAACATTCACTTGGTCCTGGGTATCAGTGGCTGCTTTTAACTAGATTTCGAGAATTGGCAGCATAACTCAAAGCAGAAAGATTTGAAAAATTTATTTGGTCAGAAAAACCAGTGTAAAGATGGTTCTAAAGAAGGCATAGTTTCTGAAGAGATCAGTGCCAATAAAAAGAAACCAACTACTTTGTATTGGGGACATTAGGAAAGATGCCTTGAAGGCATCTCAGGAATTGGCCAGACCCCAGTTATTATAGGCACAATGGCATGAATGAGTGATCTCCTCTGTAAGACTTTCACTTAATGGAGAAGTGTCTCTGGGGCACTCTGCTCACAAAAGGGCAGCCTAGGACAGTGTTTCCCTAGGATTCAGTTCACCTTATTCTGCTGCCCAGAGGCCGGTACAGCTATGCTCCAAGGAGACCCAGATACTGCTTTTTAAATACCAGTGTTTAAAATCTAGTTTCTCAGGCATGTAGAATGCAAGAGTTTGGGAGGCCAGGGAGCTTCCCACTCAGACTTCAGAGAATATCTGGGAGACCAGGCAATGTATGACGTCATTAATGTCCCTGAGAGACACCCCAGGATGGTGGAGATTCTAGGCGCGTGCAATATCTGCTGAGAACAGTTGACACTGAGTAGAGACAGCCCACTTGGGCTGCAGCCAGCAAGGCCACAGGGACAGAACTGTCCAAAGCCCATTGGAACTCACATCAGGACACCCTGGATACTAGAAAGAACCATAAGATTTATTTGCCCTACTTGTTTTGGTTTAATTCTTCCTTATTATTCTCCTGTTCCTTCATTTTGGAATGGGAATGTTTTACTATGTCATTTTATATTGCAAGTATGTGATTTCCTTTTTTTATTTTACAGGAGCTCACAGCTGAAAGGTTGCCTTGAGTTTCATATGATATTTTGAGTTTGGACTTTTGAACAGTATTGGAACTGTTAAAGACTTTGGGGACTTTCTAGGTGAACTAAATGCATTTTGCATTATGAGATGGCCATGAGCCGTTGGGGACTAGAGGCAGAATGTTATGATTTGAGAATGAAATATTCCTCATAGGCTTAGTGTTGAATGCTGGTGACATTATTTTGGGAGATTATAGAAATATTGGGAAGTGAAAGCCCGGCCGGCGCTGGTGGCTCACACCTGTAATCCTAGCTACTCAGGAGGCTGAGATCCGAGGATCGCGGTTCAAAGCCAGCCCGGGCAGGAGAGACCGTGAGACTCCTATCTCCAATAAACCACCAGAAAACCGGAAGTGGCGCCGTAGCTTGGTAGAGCGCTCGCCTTGAGCTGAAGAGCTGAGGGACAGCGCCCAGGCCCAGAGTTCAAGCACCACGACCAACAAAAAAAAAGAAATATTGGGAAGTGAGAGTCCAGCTGCAAGAAGTAGGTTCCAGGGGTTGTGTCTTTGGAGATTATCTTGGTCCCTGGTCTCTTTCTGTCTTCTCTGCCTTCTGTTTACTATGGTTCTGTGAACCATTCCATCATGCCCTCCCTACTACAATGGATTAACACCTCTGAAAACATAAGATTCCTCTTTCCTTAAGACATTTTGCTTAGCTATTTGGTATTGGTGACAAGAAAAGTAACTAACACATATGGTAAGAATGATTCTTCTTTTTCTGAAATTGTGAAAATGGAATAAGAGATTTGTGCTAGTTTTGTGCCTTACCTCAGCCTGTAAAAGTTACATATATATTTATATAGTTCATGTTTAGCTAATATGCAAAAAAATTAATAATTTGTGAATAGAAGGCATGAACAGACAATGTGTAATTGATGTCAGTGTGTTGTGTTAGGGTTTAGGCTATAAAAAGATTCAAGCAAAAGAGCCCTTGAAATGATTGAAACCTAGCCATTTATTGCAAGGAAGAGATTATATACGTGTATGTGTATAACCATCAAGTGTATGTTTGGACTGAAAAATGCAAACCTTACTGGAGAGCCTGATGAAGAAACTGCCACATTTTCAGTGGTGTGGAAAAAATTGAAGCCAGGCGCTGGTGGCTCATGCCTGTAATCCTGCCTACTCAGGAGGCTGAGATCTGAGGATCGAAGTTCAAAGCCAGCCCAGACAAGAAAGACTGTGAGACTCTTATCTCCAATAAACCACCAGAAAACCAGAAGTGGTGCTGTGGCTCAAGTGGTAGAGCTCTAGCCTTGAGCTGAAGAGCTGAGGGACAGTCTGCCCAGGCCCAGAGTTCAGGTCCCACGACTAACCAAAAAAAAAAAAGTTGAATAAGGTTTCTATTAATATCTTCAGTGAGGAAACTAGGCTCTTCTAGGAGAAAATGACCAACAGAACCTGTGCACACCAGAACATAAAACATGGAGGTTGTATTCTCATTACAAAATGCTAAAAGGTTTTGGCAAAAAAAAAAAAAAAAACCCGTATAAATCTATTGAAAATGTCTAAGTATTGACTTTTGTTTCTGATACCCAACTTTTGATGTCACCATGGTTCAGTGGTCCAGGATTACCTGAAGCAGATGAATAGCCATTTCATATGTCTGTATCATTCATCTTAGTACCCTTCATCACGTAGGCATTTGTGTCATCTCACATCATAGTAAGAGGAAATATAACAACAGTATGATATTTTTAGAGGTAATATACTAAATTTCTAATAGTATAATAATGATGATGATGATGATTCTCTTATTGTGCCCAAACTGGCACTGAACTTGTGATCCTCCTGCTTCATTAGTAGTAATACTTTTATAACTATTTTTTTCCTTCCCGATTAAGTATTTGATCAAACTTCACAGCATGGGTTGCTTTTCATTGCATTTAGCCACCTGTGTGTTGTTGAACCAATTACCAATTCATCTCTCATTGGAATGATTTAACAACTAAGAAAATTTTTAACTATTATGGCACTAGGTGAGATCTCAGTTGTATCTGAGACCTTGATTTGGGTAGGAGCTAGATATGGTTTATGTTATACTAAGAGTTTTTGTAGATCATCATAAGAAACAGTGGGAAACTAAATGTGACATGTTCACATCTTTGTCTTTCAAAGCAAACTATTTTAGTGTATCTCAGTATGGAACAAAACAGATACAGCCTTTGCCAAACATGCCACATGCTTGTTATCCTAGCTACTCAGGAAGCCGAGATCTGAGAATTGTGGTTCAGAGCTAGCCCCGGCAGACAAATCCATGAGATTATTATTTTCAATTAATGAACAAAATACTGGAAGTATAGGTGTGGCTCAAGTGATAGAGCACCAGCTGTGAGGAAAAAGGTGGAACAGCACCGTGTTCAAGCCTCAGTACTGGCACAGGGCAACCCCCCAATAGATAGATAGAAAGATAGATTTAGATTTGATACACGCACACACACGCGCGCGCGCACACACACACACACGGATATCTATTCTCAAAAAAATTATAATAAATTCTCAATCTGAGAAAGTTAATTAGGAAATAGGTATGAGATACTAGGTTATTGTTAATATTATATAGTAACGCTAAAGAGATTCTGTTCAAGATTCTTGTTGAAGATCAGTAAAAATAACAGTGTCTTGAATTTGTTTTAAAGAACACCAACAATGAAAGGGATAGGACTATAAACAAGTATGAGAAATTTTTGATAATTGTGGAAGCTAGGTAATCGGTACATAGGAGTGTATTGTTAGTTTTCTATTTTTTTTTTTTGGTGTGTCTTTAAGGTTAATAAAGAAAATTACTACTTGGGGCTGGGAAGGTGGCTCAGTGGTAGAGCGCTTGCCTTGCGTGCATGAGGCCCTGGGTTCAATTCCTCAGCACTACATAAGCCAAAAAAAAAAAAAAAGATAATTACTACTGATTCTTAGTTTTGACCCTCCCTCAAATGAACCAGAATGTTCAATTTTATGTGAAATTTGTCTGTAATCCAAAACTAATGTTATTTTCTAGAGTGATACTTCATATATATAATACTGCTGAATATACCTATACACACACACATATACGCACACACACACACATATACGCACACACACACACACACACACATATATCAAAAGAACTTACTGCTAAATATTTGATAGGTAAAGAACTTTTAGCAGAATTGTTCGTTTCTGAACCTTTTTTTTTTGGTAAGTTGTGGAGCTTGAACTCTGGGCCTGGGCACTGTCCCTCAGCTCTTCAGCCCAAGGCCAGTGCTCTACCATGTAAGCCACAGTGCCACTTCCAGTTTTCTGAGTGGTTTATTGGAGATGAGAGTCTCATGGAGACTTATGCCCGGACTGACTTTGAATGGCGATCCTCAGACCTTAGCCTCCTGAGTAGCTAGGGTTACAGGCGTGAGCCACCGGCACCCAGCTCGTTTCTGAATCTCTTGATATCAAATGTTTTAAGGTATTGCATAATCTTGCTCTTAGAGTATTCATTTAAAAATCTCAGTCTTTTAGGTATACCAGAATGCTAGCTATGACAATAGAAAAATTCTGTACAAGTTACAAAACTGTTTAATTCAAACCATCACTCACAATTATAGAACACTATTGTAGAGATTTTTTTTTTTGCTTATCAATTGGCTATTGTAGTGTGTAATCTTTCCTATGATTACAACATTAATGCATTACTAGTGCTGCTTTACTATGATTTCAGCAGATATAAATAAACAATGGCATCTCTTTTGATTTCAGTCTAGCAGCTGTGTCTTGGTCACAGGTGATAGCAATGCTTAAGTAAAAATAGGATGACAGTATTTTGAAGGTAGAGTTGATCCTAAGAATTACACTTATGGGGCTGGGAAAGTGGCTCAGTGGTAGAGTGCTTGCCTTGCATGCATGAGGCCCTGGGTTCGATTCCTCAGCACCACATAAGCAGAAAAAGCTGGAAGTGGCGCTGTGGCTCAAGTGGTAGAGCACTATCCTTGAGCTGAAGAGCTGAGGGACAGTGCCCAGGCCCAGAATTAAGGCTCGACGACCGGCAAAAAAAAAAAAAAAAAAAGAATTACACTTATTCAAGACTTATTCTTCCTATAAGGAAAAAATAGAGAAAAATAATGTTTTAGTTCCCATTTTGTTTATTTAATGTTTCATTGTTATTTGAGAAGTTATACATGTAGTCAAATAGACAATTCTTAATCAGGCAGGGTTTTTTTTTCTCCCCAAACTACCTTTTTGTAGCCCCTGCTCCAGACCTATTAAATGAGAACTTTTAGAGGCAAGTAGGACACAGATAGAGAAATTTTGAAACTATTTCTAGGTTATTCTAATATGAACTTATAAGGACACTGAAAGTCTCAGAATTCTTCATTAACAAGTGTAAATAGATAACAAGAAAGCAAAATGATTTTTATTCTTTTCTTCTCTTTTGAACTTATATTTAACCTAATAGTTACAAGAAAGATATAGTTTTCACTGTTATTACAACACTGTTCCTCCTTTTGTCACTGTAAAATGTAAAATTTTCAGAAACACAATTCATGGACATTAAAATGTTTCTAGCAAGGAAATGACATGAAAATATTTGTAGTTAGTTTCGTTTGTTTTGGCAGAACTGGGGTTTGAACTCAGGGCTATTTGCTTGCCTGGTTTGCTTTTGTGGGTCTAGCTTTGATTTTTGCTGGTCATTTATTCGTTCATTCATTCTTTTTAGAAAGAGCATAAACATGCCTAAAAATCAGAAGAGCAGCATAATTGCTCCCTCTGCCTTCAAATTAACATTGCAAAACAAAAATTATTCCAAGTAGTTCACTAATTTATAAAGTTTCATGATTTTCCTATTATAATTTATCTAGAATTAGTAAGATTCTTCTAAAACAAGACTGTTTTTGTAACATGATAGTTTTTTTTCTTGGAAAACATAAAATTTTCTTTAGCGTTTTCAAATTAAATAGCCCCTTCTTCCATGATTTTTTTTTTTTGTTTTCTTTGTGCATTTCTTGGGATTTGTTTGTTAAGAAAGCGTTCTATCTTTTTTGCGTTCGTTATCTTTTGAATAGGATCTCACTTTTTCCCAGGCTGGTCTGGATTTCAGTCCTCCTATTTATACTTCCTTTATAAAGGTGGGAAGACAAGCCCATGTCACCACACTCTGCTTTTCATTGGTTGATGTGGGAGACTTGCAACCTTTTTTTCTGGGCTGGATTATAACCGTGATTCTCCTAATCTCAGCCTCCCAAGAAGTTAGGATTACAGATGTGAGCCACTGCATCCTGCCTGCATTTCTCCTCCCCTCCCCTTCCTTATATTCCCCTCCTCTCCCCTTCTCTCACTACCCCATCCTGGGGCTTGAACTGAGGGCCTCAGTGCTGTCTTTGACCTTTTTCATCTTTAATTTGCTCAAGGATAGCAGTCTATCGCTGAACTATGGCTTCACTTCTTGGCTTTCGGTAGTTAATTGGAGATTAGAAACTCATGGACTTTTCCTGCCTGGGTTGGCTTCCAACTGCAATCCTCATGTCTTAGCCTCTTGAGTAGCTAGGATTACAGACATGAACCACTGGGGCCCAGCCTGAATTTTGTTTTTGAGACAGTGTTTTGCTTACTTTTTCTGGGCCAGCTTTCAGCTCATGATCCTCATGTCTTCTCCCCCTGATAGTTGGGGTTATAGGCATTCACTCCCCACATAGCCTAGCTGTTATTATCTTGTAACAAGTTGATGGTTATGGAAATCATTCTGCTTTATATTTGAAAATATCTCTGGTCTTCTGTGAGAATTTAATTGTTGAGTATGGTCAGAGGTAGGTGTATGTTTTGACCCTAATCCTGTGTTTTTCAACTCATAATATTTAGATCTGATTAATGATAAGACAGACATAATGAAAATTAATGAAATAATTTAAAAAGCCTTTGAAAATGTATATACTTTAAACCTATACATTTCTTGTAAACCAATAAGTAAACACAAAAATATTGTGGAGAGATCTCATTTAAGTTAGTAACAAGATAGGACATAGAAAGTTTGAAGGACTTCATAAGTTATAAAACAATTGTAGAATTTAACTTGTTGATAAAATGACAATATGACTGAGGAATTTACTGAAAGATTGCAAAAGTATTGCAGTATTATGAAGTTTACGAGGAAGAACAAATGTGTGAGACTCGGAAGTTAAGCAAAAAAAAATAATAGTAATCAGAACATTCTACTACCAGATTTTAAAATGTATTAATGAAATACAGAGATTAATCCTATAAACAGACAGATGAAAGGAGGATATTTTAAATTACCTTTTAAGTAGCTGCACAAAGGAGTTTTTGTTTCACAAAGAACTTTATGAATATAATGCATCTTAATCATTGTCATTCTGAAAGGAGAAGTTTTTAGAAAGCCAGAGACAAAGAGTATACATTTAGTGAATGGCAAAGAAGTGATTTCAGATCAAAGAGAAAAGTAGTTACCTGTCTGTTCAAGTTGGAAACATTTATTTATGTATTTATTTTTTTATTGGGCTTCAAAACATTTTTTAATTATTTCACATTGTATTTTTTTTTATTGTAAAGATACTATACAGAGGGTTACAGTTACATGAGTGAGGTAATGAGTACACTAACTCTTGAACATTGTTACCCCCTCCATTGGGAAACATTTATTTTTGTAGGATTAGTTTTGAATGGAAAATGATTTGTGCTGGGATTATGGATGTGTATTACCATGCCTAGAAAAGCATAGATTCTTAAGTTTGCTGGCAGGTCTGTATAGTTAATGACAAAGTATAGTTTACTATTGCCAAGTTTAAAATATTTCTTTTAATGTTCAGTGTGAGTTTCAGTGCAATACACTTATTATATTATTTATAAATTTCTCTATGGCTTGACCTACAAATTTGTCAGAAATTGGTCAGCAGTAGGAATATACCAGAGAAGAAATATTGAAGATTATAGATTTCCATGGAAATAGCTGAATAAAGTATGCATGACACCTTTTGATCTATTTTTCTTACAGCTTGTTTTTTTTTCTTTTT
This sequence comes from Dipodomys merriami, assembly GCF_024711535.1. Taxonomy (NCBI): domain Eukaryota; kingdom Metazoa; phylum Chordata; class Mammalia; order Rodentia; family Heteromyidae; genus Dipodomys; species Dipodomys merriami. The sequence continues at coordinate 68,081,986 of NW_027203381.1, read as the reverse complement.
TTTTTTTTATTGTGAAAATACTGTACAGAGGGGTTACAATTACATGGACAACAGCTTGTTTTTATAGTATAAAAATCTGTGTAATAGCTGGGTGCTGGTGACTCACACCTGTAATCCTAGCTACTCAGGAGGCTGAGATCTGAGGATCTCGGTTCAAAGCCAGCCCGGGCAGGAAAGACCGTGAGACTCCTATCTCCAATAAACCACCAGAAAACCGGAAGTGGCGCTGTTGCTCAAGTGGTAGAGCGCTCGCCTTGAGCTGAAGAGCTGAGGGACAACACCCAGGCCCAGACTTCAAGCCCCATGACCAAAATAAATAAATAAATAAATACAGTAAAAATCTGTAATATTTACTGTCTTGAGAATTTTTACATTTATAGTCCTTGGTAGTAATTATATTCATCTTGTGTAACCATCACATCTTCCCTCTCTAGAAGTCTTTTATTCTCACAAGACGGTTACATTATAGCCATTAAACAATAATTCTTTTTTTTTTTGCTAAACAATAATTCTTAATTTAATTTCTTCCTATTCCAACTGGCAGCAGCCATTTTTTTGCTTTGTTTTCGGCACTCTTCAATGTTGCAGTACATGTCAGAGTGCTTTTTTTTTTTGTTTCATAGTATTCTATTGTATGTACATACTACAGTTTGCTTCTCCACAATAAGCAAACATGGATCTGTGAGCATGGGTATCTAAGTATTGTTTTCCATTTTTCTGAGTATATACTCTCAAATGGGATTTGCTGACTCATAAAATAATTCTGAGTTTTTCGAGAAATCACCATACTGTTTTTTGTGGCACATGTACAGCATTACATTCTCACCAAGTGCCAGTGCCATGGAACCCAGGCATCCTTGAACTTACAGACTTGTAGTCCTCCTCCTTGGCCTCCACAGTGTTAGGTTACAGATGTGACCCACTATCTTGGTATTTTTTGTTGTTGTTGTTGTCGTTGTAGTGGCTATCCTATTGAATGTAAGGTAATGTCTTAGCCTGTTTATACTGCTATAACAAAATACCACACTCTGGACAACTTTCTCTCTCTCTCTCTCTCTCTCTCTCTCTCTCTCTCTCTCTCTATATATATATATATATATATATATATATATATATATATATATATTCCCCCTCACATTTCTGGACACTGGGAAATTATGATCTAGTTTGGCAGATTCAGTGTATGGATGAAGCCTGTCTCTGTGTTTCCAAAGTTGTGCCTTGTTTCAGTGTCCTCACATGACAGAAAGTAGAAGGGCAACAAGGATACAAGAGGACTGAAGATACCCACTTCAGGGGCTGGGAAGATGGTTTAGTGGTAGAGCACTTGCCTTGCATGCATGAGGCCCTGAGTTCGATTCCTCAGCACAACATAAGCAAAAAGAAAAAAGCTGGAAGTGGTGCTGTTGATCAAGTGGTAGAGTGCTAGCCTTGAGCTGAAGAGCTGAGGGACAGCGCCCAGGCACAGAGTTTAGGCCCCACAACCGGAACAACAACAAAAAAGATACCCACTTCAACCTCTTAAAACAGTACTGTACTCATCCATTCATGAGCTCAGAGCTTCTATGACTTAATCACTTCCTACCTCCTAATACTAAAGGATAGAGATCAATTTCAGCATCAGTTATGGAAAGACATAAACATTTAAGTCATAGCAGGTGGTGGTATAGTTTTGATGTGAACTTCCTTAGTGATGTTAAGCATCTTTTAAATCTTTGATGAAGAAATATCTGTTTTAGTCCTTTGCCCATTTTTGGTTTTGATTTTTTTTTGTTGAATTAATTTTAGCAATTCTCTATGAATTCTGGCTCCCTTAACAGAAATATAATTTGCAAATCTATTTTCTCATTTTTTGGGTTGGGTTGCCTTTTTACTGTGTATATCTTTGTGTTGGGGGTAAGGTGGTGGGGAAGACTGGGATTTGAAACAGGACATGGTATGTCACTTGGCTTTTTCACTTATGGCTATGGCTCAATTATTTGAGCCATATCTCTAGTTCTACTAGTCTTTGCTGGTTAATTGGAGAAAAGTCTCTTGAATGTGCTGAGGCTGGCTTGGAACCTCAATCCTCAGATTTCATCCTCCTGAATAGCTAGAATTATAGGCTTGAGCCACCAGCTTTTAGTCATAGGTGTTTTTTTTTTTTGCTGGTTCTGAGGCTTGAACTTTGGGCTGGGACACTGTCCCTAAGCTCAAGGCTAACACTCTACCGCTTGAGCCATAGAAGCATTTCCAGCTTTTTCTGTGATCATAGCCTCCTAAATAGATGTGAGCTACTGGTGCCCAACCTAGGTGTCTTTTTGATAAACAAAACTTTTTAAGTTTTATGCAATTTATTGTCTTTTGTTGCATGTGCTTTTGATATATATAATAAACTATTGCCAAACCAAATGTCATGAAGTTTTTGTTTATAGTTTTTTTTTCTAACAGAGTTAGGTTTTATAGTTAGGCTGTAGATCACTTTTGGAGTTAATTTTTGTATATTCTTTTTTTTTGTATATGTATATTGTTTACCAGTGAATGCCATTTTTGGAAAACTGTCTTTTCCCATTGAATGGTCATGACACCTTTGCCATAAATTACAGAGTTCGGGTTAGTTCTAAATTCTGTATCTTTACTAGTCTATGTGTTAGTCAGTTTTCTATTCTCAGATACCTGAGAAAATCAACTTACAAGGAGGAAGGGTTTATTTTGGCTCATAATTTCAGAATTGCAGACTATGACCAGCTGGCCCTCCCTCTCCCTCTTGTCCCCCATCTTTCTCCTCTTCCTCCTCCTCCTCCTTTTTTTTTTTTTTTTTTAAGTACAGTCCTGTATATACCTTGTGTAACCAAGGCCAGCTTCAAACTTGAGATTTTCCTGCCTCAGCCTCCTGTTAGGATTACAGATGTGTGTACCATGCCTGATTCAGCCATGTTGCATTTAGCCTGTGGTAGTGCAGTAAGTATATTGTAACAGGAACACACACTGATCTTATAGAGACTGGGAAACAGAGAGAGGAAGGAGTAAGGTTCTAGTATCATCTTTGAGGGACTCCTCAAATGATCTTAGCCTTCTATCAAGTCTTATCTCCTAAGAATTCCACCCCTCCTAATAATGCTACAGATTGGTGATCAACACTTGGCCTTTGTGGGGCATTGCAGATGCAAATTATAATACTGTAATCTGCCTTTATGCACTGAGTAGGACTTACAGTACTCTGATGAATAGAATGATCAAGGTGTCTTTATTATCTTGTTTCTGGTCTTAGTCGAAAAGCTTTCATTTTTTTCCCTTGATAGTACTGAGATTTTAAAGGGCCCTGCATTTGCTAGACAGGCACTGTATCACTTGAGCCCAAGCTTTTACTGTTGTGGCTTTTTTTTTTTTTTTGACAAGCTCTCACTTTACCTCCTAGTTTGGCCCTAAACTCATGATCCTGCTGCCTCAGTTTCTAAGTGCAAAAGATTACAAATGTACTACCATGCCTGGTTTTACTGTGAATTATTGATACATGGCTTTTACTATGGTGAGGTAACTCCTGTATCCCTCCTTCCCTCTCTCTCTCTCCCCCTACTTCTTTTCTCTTCCTTCCTCCCCCTCATTTTCTCTCCCCTTTTCTCTTTACTTTTCACATTTTTGTAGCAGTCTGGGAGCTTGAACTCAGGGCCTGGGTACTGTCCTTGGCTTTTTTGTGCTCAAAGCTAGCTAGCACTGTACCATTTGAGCCACAGCTCTGCTTCTAGCCTTTTGAAGTGTAATTTGACTTTCATATCCTGGCAGTGATCCTCAGGATCTTAGCCTCCTGAGTAGTTAGGTTTATAACTGTGACCACTGTTGCCTTGTGTGTGTGTGAGTGTGTGCGTGAGTGCATGCATACGTGCATGTGCTGGATATGAGGCTTGAACACAGGGCCTTATATTCTTTGCTTGGCTTTTTCTCCCAAGGCTGAGCTACACTTTCATTTCCTCCTCTATTCCTATTTTGTTAAGTATTTTTTTTTATCATGAAAATATCTTGAATTTTTTCAGATGATGTTTCTGTATCAGTTGAGATGATCATGGATTTTTCCCCTTAATTTTGCTAATATTATGCTATCTTAAATGTATTTTTTTGGTTTATCAAACTATCCTTTTATTATAGTAATAAATCCTGCTTGGTTATGGTTCATAATCCGTTGTTTTGTGAAATTTGGCTGGCTAGTATTTTATTGAGAATATTTGCATTAGTATCTCATAAGGTGTATTTGTAATTTTTTGTGAGGTCTTTTTCTGGCTTTATTACATAAGGATAAAGCTAATGTTATAGATAGGTTTTTTTCCTTTTTAATTTTTTGAGAAAAGTTCTGAAAGGATTGGTATCCATTCTTTAATTGCTTAGTAGACTAAACATTAGGTCCAGGGATTTTCTTTATTGAATAATCAACAAATTATTGATTGTTGATTCTATCCTTACCCGTTATATATCTACTCAGACTATTTATTGATTGTTGATTCTATCCTTACCCGTTATATATCTACTCAGACTATGTTTTTGATGTTTTGCTGGTATAAGACTTAGAAAAGAGGGACTGATGGAATGGCTCAAGTGCTAGACTGACTGTCGTAGTAAGTGTGAGGTACTGAGTTCACAACCTAATACCTCCAAAAAATCCATAAAGTCAACCTGTAAAAGGAAAATATAGTAGGAAGTGAATATTATGAAATCTAGATAATCAGGCTTTTCAGGTATCTTTCTGGGTTGGTCAACTTATTCATTGTTAGATTAGCAGTGAGTCACCAAGGGGAGGGCCAGGGACCAAAGAAGGAAGAATATTTTGTATAATCTTTCTTGGTAGGGAACTAATTCTGGTTACCTCTTAGAACATTATATTTTGTACTAAAAATATGGCCCTATAAAAAAGAAAAAAATTAAAGTGAATATATAACCTTGGTTCTCCAAGTTAGCCTTGAAAGAACTGCCCTGTGTGGCTACATGTTAGTTTTCATTGCTATCGTATTCACTTTCAGATTTGGATGCATGTTTTCATTTGCTTCTTTTTTATATAGCTGTGAAGCTTTTTAAAAAGCACGTTTCTAAATTTTAAATAACATGAGAGAAAAATTTAAAGTATAGTATATAGTCTAGTTAATGACAACTAACTTGTGTTAGGGTAAAATACATTTCTTAGGTCCTGCCCATTTCTTACTCTTGGCTTTTTCCAGATAATAGATGGCATTTTAACATTTGGCACTGGGAATGACCTTCTCCTTCAGGAGAGCCCCTTGTTCCATAGGAGTTGACTTTATTCTGTAGGCTTAAATAGTATATCCACATCAGACTGCCCTCTACTTACACAGTACATGCCTCTATTTAGTACATGTTAAGAGATGAGTTAGCTTTCTTTAGCAAAGTGGCCACTAGAATTGAAAACTAATGATGGTTAGTCTATAATATATTAACATACATAAAGTTTTTTCTTATTTTGGGGGATGGGAATGTGGCTCAGTGGTAGAGTGCTTACCTCACATGCATGAAATCCTGGGTTCCATGCTCAGTACCACATACACAGAAAAAGCCAGAAGTGGCACTGTAGCTCAAGTGGTAGAGTGCTAGCCTTGAGCAAAAGAAGCTCAGGGACAGTGCCCAGGCCCAGAGTTCAAACCCTAGGACTGACAAAAAAAAGTTTTTTATTATTTTAAAATATTATATGCTTTTTAAAGAAAAAGATAGGTTTATTTGTTACAATATAGTTTTCTGAAGGAGTTTATAGACTTAATTTGCTCTTAAATGTAGTGCTCCTCTCTCCCCCACCCCATGGTCGTGGGGCTTGAACTCTGGGCCTGGTCCCTCAGCTCTTCAGCTTAAGACTAGCACTCTTTACTTGAACCACCTCACCACTTCTTTTTTGGTGGTCTATTGGAGATAAGAATCTCACGGACTTTCCTGCCTGGGCTGGCTTTAAACCATGATCTTCAGTTCTCATCCTCCTGAGTAGCTAGTATTACAGGTGTGAGCCACTGGCACCCAGCTATAGTGCTTTTTGTTCTGTGGTTGATTGCATCAGACTTAACCTGGAAGCTTATTATAATCACACATACTTCAACTCAGAAGGTTCGGCCATAGTGAGTAGAATAGTGAGTGGAATTTTGAAATGTTCGTTAGTTGGTCAGAGATGGGTACAGTTTCCATTTATTTCAGATTTCTTACTCTGGCACCCTTATATATGAATAGATTTTAGTGTATATATATATATATATATAATATAATATAATATATATATACATGCATTAGTTCCTTCTGGCATTAAACTAAAAACAATAGTTACTCAAAATTGACTTAGTAGTTAATTTTTTTCTCTTTTGTTGGTCATGGGGCTTGAACTCAGGGACTGGGAGCTGGCACATGCCTGTCATTCCAGCTATATGGGAGACTGAGATTAGGAGGATCATGATTCCAGGACAACCCAGCAGAAAAGTGTACAAGACTCCATCTCAACAGAAAGAAGCCTTGTGACACCAACCTGTTATCCTAGCTATGATGGCAAACATAAAACAGGCAGATTGCAACCCAGGCACACCTGGACAAGAAGCATGACCTTATGTCCAAAACTGATAGCATTAAAAAGGGCTGGAGGTGGGCTCAGCAAAAGCCCTGATTTGAAACCCCAGGACCAATACCTGCATACATAAATAAGATTGTTCCCACTATAATCCTTGAAAATGCATTAACATTCAAGAAGAAAGATAAGTAGCTAGATTCTTTTACTGTCCATTTGAAAATCATTCAAGAAAACCAAAGTAACAAACTAGACCAAAAAAGGGAGCATCATTTTCTTTGTCAGATATCTAGGGCAATAGTTCTGCTGAGGTTGACTTTAAACACACTCTTAACTCATACATACACAAGGACTGCTAATCTAGCTACTTCTCTAAGACCTATAGTACAGCTCAATATTTGTGCTTTCTTGTTTTTCTATAAAATTAGAATTGATTGCATTCCAATTACTATTACTACTGCTATTTGCTAATGCATTCTCAAAATTAAAATGAATTCACAAGTACAAGCCATTTCAAATTGTTTTTATTAACTGGATAGATTATACATTCTAGTCTACAAATTTAGAAAGTTTATCATTCAACAGAAAACAAAACCATAAGACTCATTATTTTTGCTTAATCTAGCTACATTAACCTTAATGCAGTTGTACCAACTACATTACTGAAGAATCAAGAACATTTACACTGGAAGTAGAGGCATGGCTCAAGTGGTAAAGTACCAGCTGTGAACAAAAAAAAAAAATGAGTGCAGAGAACATGAGACACTAAGTACAAGCCACACAAATGGCAAAAAATGAAAAACTTTTCTGCCCAGACTGGCCTTGAACTATGATCCTCCAGATCTCAGCCTCCTGAATAGCTAGGATTACAGAGGTGAGCCACTGGTATCTAAACTGAATTCTTTTCCTACAGTGCTTATCAATACTGCATGCATACCATCTAATTCATTTATTTATTTTTTAATGTTTTTCATTTATTGCTATCTTCTTCAGATGGGCAGCTATCTGATGGAAGGATCATTTTTTTTTAATTCATGTGTATGAAGCAGTATATTATTTGTTGTCTCTTGTTGTCAGAATAAAACAAGGGAAATTTCAAGTTCATTAATTAGAATTATCCTAGGGGTAGTGGTTTAAAATTTTTATTCATTCCATGCATCTTTCCACTTATTGAGCAATATTTACTTACTAACTACTTAAAGTAGGAATAGATATGTAAACAAATCATAATGACCATCTTTAGAGACCTTTGAGTCTCAACAGGAGACATTGAATTACTGTTACATCAGCTAGGAATAGTGGTAACACGTAATCCCAGCACTTGGGAGGCTAGGGGAGGAGGATTGAAAGTTGAAGGCCAACCTAGGATACATATCAAAATCATGTTATGCAAATATATAAAGCTACATTAAGATAAAAATATAAAATAGTAATGTAAAAGATAAAAAACATTAAGAGGAAATGAGTAACAACCTCAGGATCATGAATTGTAAGAACTTTTAGTAAATTGCTGAATGGCAGAACGTTGTAATGAAAGTAAAGCAGCTGTGTTTAGAAAAGTGTTTACACTGTATTTCAACCTCATAAAATGTTTAATTTTACAAGATCTATGAATAGAATGTATTATTACAAATTTAAGAGCCCAATAAATAGGTTCATGGTTTAAAGGCAATCTTGAACAGCTTCTGATAATGTCCTGGAGAGAACCCTGGGAGGCTGAGATTGTGATTACTTATCCTGCTGTGAGTTGCTGGGTGTCTGGTGCTCTAGGTACTTGAAAAGGGTAGTCAAAAACAGCCATGAAAGCAGGAATATAGCAGGTTTCTGAATGTGATTGTTAGGAATTTTATTATAGCTTATCCCTAGATATCTTTGTCCCTTGATTTTTTTTTCCTTCCTTTTATTGAGAGTGCATTGATAGTCTAGTCTTCTATTAAATGCTTGGTCATCCTGACAGCATTGCCAGCCAGTGTTCTTTCCTCTTGGAATTCTCCTCTTCTCCTTTTGTCGGCATGAAGTCTGCAGTAACATCTTTTCTCTAACGGTATTACTGAAACCTTTCTGTATGATACACAGAAAAGTCTTAACTGCTTTAACTTTGATTTTTAACCTTTTAAAGAGTAAAAATAATTTTCTGATATTCCTATTAAGTCAAAACCTACCAAGTGATAGTAATGCTTGAAAATGGAATGATGTGGAAAGTTAGCTTAAAAATGTTGAGACAAATCTACTTGTATCTACTTGTATATATCTATAGCTTTTATGTTTTGGACCCAGTCAAAGACAGGTCTGAAGACAATATTGTGTAGTAAGTTTGTAATTCTTTCTTTTCCCCTCTTAACTTTTTACCTTCTTTCTCATTGTAATGACTTTACCCCTTTTAGGTGAACTAGTGCCTTTACACTGGCTTTTTCTTTTCTTTTCTTTTCTTTTCTTTTCTTTTCTTTTTTGGTGCTAGTCTTGGGGCTTGAACTCAGGGTCTGGGCACTGTTTCTGAGCTTCTTTGGCTCAGTGCTAGAGCTCTACCACTACTTGAGCCAAAGTTCCGATCCCAGTCTGTTTCCGTAGTTAATTGAAGAGTATCACAGACTTTTCTGTCCAGTCTGACTTTGAACATGGATCCTCAGATCTCAGCCTCCTGAGTAGGTAGGATTATAGGTGTGAACCATCAGTGCCCAGCTCATATTGTTTTTCTATGATGAAAACGTCAATGAAAACTAGTAATCAGCTGCTTGCCACTTTTGATTTATTGATTTCAGCATACATAACAAATGGGACCTCTCTTTTTCTACCCTTTCTTGTAGCAAAGCATAATGATACTAATTTCCCCTGTCATCATAGTGACATTTCACTGGCTTGAATATGCTAATTTTCTGGACAAGAAATGCAGTCTGTCACAGGAGGAGGAAGAAAGCAAATAGTTTTCTGAATTAGAATTGACTATGATGAAAAAATAATTTCATATTAGATTAGATTTTCCTTAGACAAGTTTCCTGTAAATAATGAGTATTTATCATCTCACATGATAAAAATAACTGTGCATAGCTGCTATGTGCTATTCAGAGGAAGTACTAGTGGTGACTACTGAAATCAAATACCTTTTAAGGTGAGAAGCTGAACCCTTAGGAAGAGAGCTGCAATACAACTTTTTTGTCTTGCGGTTTCTCTTGAGAGATATTTAAGAATTTAATCTTAAAAAATTTGTGATCTAGGATTTATAAGGTTGTTGATACTTGAGTAATGATTTAAGAGTGTGCTTTTCATTTACTTGTACCATAATGCTTATGTCACAACCTTGCAGTATGGTTTGGTGACATATTCATTCAACTATTACCATCTCATGGTTTTACTTTGGATGCTCTGAATTGATAGGGAGCACTCAAGGGAAAAAAGTTATGTTTTTAGCTGCCCACTACCACTCTCCTTAAAAATCATTCTATTTGTGGAATGGCAGACTAATGTTTACAAGCTGCAAAGTAGAATAAATGAAGCATGCTCAGGAGATCCAAGTATGGCAATGCAGAATCTATTTTTTTTTCTCCCTCTAAAATGTTTAGCTTAGGAAGTGGCACTGTGACTCAAATGGTAGGGCACTTGCCTTGAGCTAAAGAGCTGAGGGACAGTACCCAGGCCCAGAGTTCAAACCTCATGACCAACAACAACAACAAAAAAAGTTCAGCTTAGCAAACAGCTTAAGAAACCCTGCTATTTTTTATCTGTATGCATATTCCTTGCCTTTTGCTATGTACTTTAGGAGGCAAAAATGAAACTTCTTAATACAAAATCTTTTGAGGGTTTTCATAATCGATAGTTTTAGGAAATTTCTTTTAAAAAGGGCGTTTCTGGTGTCTGTCTTTTGGCAAAAGTTCAGAGGGAGCAATCTATTGATGTGTGGAGATTTTTTTTGCCTTTTTTTCTCTCTTAGTGAATCATAGTGAATTTTCCTTATTTAGCTATTTTCCTTTCTTTGGAAGAATAGTCTACTATGGCCCAAGTTGAAGGCTGTTTAGCTAAATGAAGGAATTGGTTAGGGATGGTAGTTTTCTTGATGTATGAATACTGGCAGTTTTGAGTATCTAAATGGCTATTCAATAGATAGGCAACTTTTAAGAATAGATCTACAATATAAAACAAGGAATTCAAGCCAGGCACTGGGTAGTTCATAGCTAGAATCCTAGCTCCTCTGGAGGCTGAGATCTGAGGATTGATGTCTGAAGCCAGACCAGTGGTGAGTCAGTCTGAGATTTCTCTTCAGTCAACCAACAAAGAGCCAGAACTGGAGGTACGGCTCAACCAGTAGAGCCCCAGACATGATGCCCAAAGTTCAAGTCCCAATACTGCCACATATATTAAAAAACCCAAACAAGGGGCTGGGAAGGTGGCTCAGTGGTAGAATGCTTGTCTTGCATGCATGAGGCCCTGGGTTCGATCCCTCAGCACCACATAAGCAAAAAGAAAAAAGCTGGAAGTGGCGCTGTGGCTCACGTGGTAGAGCGCTAGCCTTGAGCTGAAGAGCTGAGGGACAGCGCCCAACAGAGTTCAGGCCCCACGACTAGACCCCCACCCCCCCAAAAAAAAAACAAGGGAGGGGGATAACACTGTTCCACAAGAAATGTACTCACTACCTTCCTTACATAACTGTAACCCCTCTGACATCCCCCTTGTAATAAAATAAAATATTAAAAAAAACCCAAACAAAAACAACACCCCAAATAATTCAAATGTTAGCTTGAAAATCTGTACTCTCTCTCTGCATATATGACAGAGAATTCAAATGTTAGCTTGAAAATCTGTACTCTTTCTCTGCATAAATGATAGATACATTCACTTTTTTTACATTGTGAGATTAAACTCAGGGCTTTACTCATGCTGTAAGTGTTCTACCACTGAGTTAATCTTCAGTCCTATATACTATATTTGTGTATTTATTGAATATTTTATATATTTGATAATTCCTTAGGACCTCATTATGACTTAGAGCCTGTCTTTAATTGCTTGTGAATATTTATTTTGTGTGCACATTAATCTTTTTCTTTTGGTTGGTTGTGGGGCTTGAACTCTGGGCCTGGGCACTGTCCCTTAGCTCTTCAGCTCAAGGTTAGAGCTCTACTACTTGAGCCACAGTGTCACTTCTGGTTTTCTGAGTGGGTCATTGGAGATAAGAGTCTCACTGACTTTCCTGTCAGGGCTGGCTTGAACCACGATCCTCAGATCTCAGCCTCCTGAATAGTTAGGATTACAGGTGTGAGCCACCGGTGGCCAGCTTGTGCTCATTAATCTTGAATGTCCTGTTGTTGCATTTTAGATTACATTATCATATGACTTAGTTTAAAATTTCTAATTCCATTTTAAAGATTTTGTTGTTTTACTTTTTTTGAGACGAATTCTATGTAACCCAGGCTCATAATTCTCCTATATCTTGAGTGCTGCGATTATTGGCATGTCAGTATGCCTAGCTTCACATAATTTTCTTTCATAAAGAAAATGTAGTGCTTGTATTACATATATTATTTAGTTATTTGTATGGATACTCTTAAACCTGCAGTTTAAAACTGTTGCCATAGTAGGGATATGTAATTATCTGGGTGGAAAGTGTTCTATTTTAATGCTTTGTGTAGAGCTTCATTTAATTCTCAACCAAAAGTGATCCCTATGTGATTAGAAATGGTTCAGTGTTAACATCCGCTGCTGTTTTTTTTTTTTATATCTTCTAATTTCATGTTTTGAGTTAACTATTTTTTTAGTTAATAATAAAAAATTGTGATATATGAATATATAAATATTGAAGATGTTACAAAAGTAAAAATGTATTCTTCTGAATTTTGATCTTATTCAGTTTCTTAGGGTACAGTTTGAGCTATGTCCTAAAATTTACTTTCTTATATGTATCTTATATATGAGAAAGACTTTTTCTTCATGTTGTTTATTTAGTATTCATTGAGGGAGGTCAGAAACTTTCTGTGAATGGTCTGATAGAAGTGAACACTTTAGGCCTTTTGGGCCCTCATGGTCTGTCTTAATCAACTTACATTAAAGTATGAAATCTATCATAGACAATAGGGAAATAATCTGTGTGTGTTTTCGTAAGACTTTACTGACACTGAAACTTGAATTTAATATAATTTTTGCATGTTGCAAATGTTTCATCTCTGGATTTTTCCTCAACCATTTAAATATGAAAACCTTTTTTAGCTCACAGGCTGTTTGAACAGGCTTATAGACCACACTTGCCTGTTGGGCTATAATGTGCTAGCTCTTAGTATTTTGCTGATACCTTTTTTTCCCTTTCCTTTTCCCCCTTCCCTCCTGTACTCTCTCTTCCTTATTTATTGTCCTCATTTTAAAAATTTTATCTTACTGTTTAATTACATATTTTCTTTCATTGTTTGTGTTTGTAGCTTGATTTTTATTTAGTGGTTGCAGTGGGATCAAACACAGAACCTTGTACATGCTAGGCAACTGCTCTACCTCTGTGTTACCAGCCTGATTTTTTTTTTAAAATAATGAATTTTAAGATTGGAGAGGAAGAGGGATCTGTAAGTTTGATTTTTAAAATGTGTTGCACCTTAAAAAAGTTATATGCTGAGTAATATTCGGGAGGGTTGCAGAAGAGTAATATTTGTCATCTAATATTTGAAGGTATGTTGTATAAACTATTAATATTAAGCATGTGTTCAGAATGGTTTTAGCACATTAATAAATAGAAGTAATAGGGAGTCAAAATTGTGGTTGATGGTATGGACAGTCCCTTATTTCAACTTTCCTTACAGCTTCTTTTCTTTCTTTTCTTTTTTTGGATATAGAGGTCTTATTGTGTTATCAGGCTGGTCATGAACCCCCTGGGATCTAGCTATCTCTTTCCCTCACAGACTTGGTAGCTGGGTCTACAAGGCAGTCCACCAGCATCATCTTTTATAGTTCCTTTAAGTGGCTACTTCGCTACTTATTTTACAGATGCACATTTTTCTGTAAGACACCTTTTGGCCTAGAGAAGGCCATGGTGGAACAAAATTTGAACTGAGACTGTGCCTTTTCTATATTCTGCATTTTTTTTTTTTTTTTTTTTGCTGGTCACGGGTCCTGAACTCAGGGCCTGGGCGCTGTCCCTCAGCTCTTCAGCTAAAGGCTAGCACTCTACCATTTGAGCCACAGCGCCACTTCCAGCGTTTTCTGCTTATGTGGTGCTGAGGAATCATACCCAGGGCCTTATGCAAGGCAAGCACTCTATCACTGAGCTACTTTCCCAGCCCCTATTCTGCATTTTTAAAAAAATTATTATTATTATTTTTTTTTGTCGGTTGTGGGGCTTGAACTCTGGGTCTGGGCACTGTCCCTCAGCTCTTCAGCTCAAGGCCAGTGCTCTACCACTTGAGCTACAGCGCCACTTCCATTCTGCATTTTTTTATACTAAGAAATACTTAGTTTTTATACTAAGAAATGCCTTAGACAATAGTTTCCTAATCTGTTACTACAAATGTTTCACATACAGCTTTTATGATCAACAGAAAATTTTAATTTTTAAGTAACTTATTATAATTGCTTTTATTGTTATTTGTGCCAGGACTGTGGTTGGTATTCTACCATTAAAGCCATGTCTTCAGCCTGGCTTTCTTATAGTTAAATGGGAGATGGAGTTTCTTAGACATTTTTTTCCCCCTAGACTGGCTAGGTTTCTAGTCATCTCTTGTACTCAGCAAGAGATTTTTCTTTTTAAAGAAATTTGGAATGCCGAATGGAGGGCTAAATTTTAGATACTTTGAATAAAAAAGACTGTTTTAAAGTGACAGGTAAAAAAGCAGTTATTTCTGTCTTGTACATAAACTTATACCTTTCTTTAAAGTTTTGTTTCACAAAGGTAATTTGGTACACTTGGAAGATGAAGTAAGGTTGAAGGGTACATGAAGTTTCTATCAGTCTATAAGTTTAGAAGAAATCAAAGGTTGCATCAAAATTTAAGCTGTTCATCTGAACAAAAAAATTGAAATTTGAGTCAAGATAAATAAAAGTTAGCTGGGCGCTGGTGGCTCACGCCTGTAATCCCAACTACTCAGGAGGCTGAGATCTGAGAATTGCGGTTCAAAGCCAGCCCGGGCAGGAAAGTCTGTGAGACTTTTACCTTCAGTAAACCACCAGAAAACTAGAAGTGGCGCTGTGCTCAAGTGGTAGAGAGCTTGCCTGGAGCTGAAGATACCCAACACAACAATTGGGCATAGAGGTACATACCTATTATTTTAACTACAGGGAAGCAGAATGGTTGGGCACAGAGGTGTACCTGTCTTCCCATATATACAGTGAAGTACAAGTAGGAGGATCACAACCCAAGCTGTGATGATCCTTGCATTAAACAAGACCCTACCTCAAAAATAAATGCAGACAGGGGCTTGGAAGCATAGTTCAAGTGGTAGAGTACCTGGTTAAGAACAGCAAAGCCCTGAGTTCAGTTCTCAGTACAACCAACCAACTAACCAACCATTTCCCCAAACTTGTTTTCTTTTCTTTTCCTTTTTTTTTTTGTTGGTTGTGGGGCTTGAACTCTGGGCCTGGGCTCAGCTCTTCAGCTCAAGGCCAGCGCTCTACCACTTGAACTACAGCGCCACTTCGGTTTTCTGGTAGTTTATTGGAGATACAGAGTTTCACGGACTTTCCTGCCCAGGCTGGCTTTGAACCACGATCCTCAGATCTCAGCCTCCTGAGTAGCTAGGATTACAGACATGAGCCACTGGCACCTGGCAAAACTTGTTTTCTTATGTGACATGAATGTACATTTCTTGACATTGTTCTTGTTGTTGGATAGTCAGGTTTATAGTTAAGTATAGTGAATGCCCTAGTAGACATATATTTGTTTTCATATGGGGTAAGTTTGAATGATTTGTAGATGAAGGTGTGGGAATTAAAGTGAAAGGGAAAGCTTTTCTAGGTAAAGGAGCAATATGTATTTTGAAAAACACTGCTGAAGGTAATAGCCAACTGTTGGTCAGGGAAGTGTTTCTGTTTCTATGAGTGGAGATATGCTGCCTCTTGTTTCTTACCATATGTGGGAGCAATTCTTTACTGAACAATTTATAGTTTGTTTTTTTAATTTTGGAGATTTAAAAGCTTTAAAAAATAAATGTCGGGGCTGGGAAGGTGGCTCAGTGGTAGAGCACTTGCCTTGCATGCATGAGGCCTTGGGTTCGATTCCTCAGCACCACATAAGCAAAAAAGAAAACAAGCCAGAAGTGGCACTGTGGCTCAAGTGGTAGAGCGCTAGCCTTGAGCTGAAGAGCTGAGGGACAGTGCTCAGGCCCAGAGTTCAGGCCCCATGACCAGATCCATAAATAAATAAATAAATAAATAAATAAATAAATAAATAAATAAATAAATAAATAAATAAATAAATAAATAAATGTATGTCACCAGATTTAGAAGTAGAATCATAAACTGTTAGAGTGATTCAAAGATCACACAGAGGTGAAATAGGTAGCTCTGGAAATAGTTTTGAATCTTAATGTTTTTTGCTCCATTCCACTGCCTGAGACTGTCTTACCTAGGATTTGGAATAGTTTTGTGGGAGGTTAGTCTCTTCCCACTATCTGATTAAATCACTTCTTAGTTACTTCTAAAGCTAATTGTTGGAAAATAGTTTATCAAGAAGATATAGGAAGATGAAATAAGACTGGGAAGTGTCCACTCATCGAGCACTTACCTGGTGTGTGTGAGGTCCTGGGTTTAGTTACCAGCATTAAAAAACAACAAAAGAAAAAAAACTAAGCAGACTTAAAGTAGGGTGAGTTAGACTTTATTATATATAACTTTTAATGTAAAATCTTATTTGTCCTTAAGAAAGTTCTAATTGGTACTATATATTGTTTTCTATAAATTTCCAATTTGGGAACATTGCATTGTATTGTTATAAAGTGCTAACTAGTATTAGAACTCATTCTTTTTTTAAAAATATTTTTATGATCTATAAGTAGTTGTACAAAGGAGTCACCATTTTCCAAAGAGTATTTGGAAACATACAATGCATCTTGATCATGTTGCCCATTATTCTCTTTTGTGAAAAAGTATCTGTCTTACTATTTATTTTCTGATTTTTATACAGTCTACCCTTTGCTAAAGTTTCTATATTAATTTTTCTGCATTATAGGAAAATAAAAGCTAATACTATTCTGAGTTACCTTTATTTTTATTATTATTGTAAAGGTGATGTACCAAGGGGTTATGGTTACATAAGTCGGGTACTGAGTACGTTTCTTTTAGACAGTGTCACCTACCCCTTTCCTCGCTCTCCCAGTTTTTCCCTCCTGTCCTCATCCACAAGTTGTATCATTCATTTTCAACATAGTATCTAGTGAATACCATTGCTGCATTTGTTCACCCTTTTTGTCCCTCCCATTTTTTGCCTCTTTTTACCCTCCCAAAGACAGATAAACAAGACAAAGAGATAAAAAAAAATACAAACAACAAAGTAAAAACCTCGTTTCTATTTTTCTGAATTATCGCTAAGATAAAAGCTTCTTTGGTTGTCAGTATTACAGTGGCTTGGCTGCAGGTGTTTTCTTGGCTGGAAATCTGATTAAATTTTTTAATTAATTGTAAAGATACTGTACAAAGGGGTTAGAGTTACAAGAGTAAGGTAATGAGTACATTTCCTATTGAGCATAATCCCCTACTATCCCTTCCTTCCCCACCTCTCCAACTACTCCCTTCCCCCGCCCCCCAAGTGGAAATCAGATTTTTTAAGGGTCAACTTTTAACATTTTCTATTCAGATTTTTTTAAAGCTTTTTTTAATGTGTGATTTTGGGTGATATTATTTGATTAATAGCTATCTAGCTATGAATCTAGCATTTGTTTTTACAAACTCTTAGTTATTTAAAAAATTAATGCAGAACTGGGCATGAATGGCTTCCTCCTGTAATGCTAGCTACTTAGAGGCAGGATTGTGGTTTGAAGCTAGCCCAGGCTAGTCTATGAGGCCCTTATCTCCAAATGACTACCAAAAAAACCTGAAGTGGAGCTGTGACTTAAGTGGTAGAGTGCTAGTAGCATTGAGCAAGAAAACTCAGGGACATGTCCAGGCCCTGAGTTCAAGCCCTAGCACCAGAACCACAAACAAACCATGCAAAATAGCTTTAATTACTGATTTAATTTGAATAATACTAATGCTTTTATTACATCGGCCTAATGAAACTTCTCATTGTCCCAAACAAAAGTTCTATGTCTGCTAAACTACACGATTATGAAGTATTTGTTTTTTATAAAATAATTACTCTATGTAAAGTAGAATTGGAAACTATATCTTTATTTAAAGTTATTATTCAAGAGTACATTTAAATAAATGAAAATTTACTTATATTTAACTTTTCTAGGGCTGCTTTGGAAGAAGTAGAAGGAGATGTGGCAGAATTGGAACTGAAGCTTGATAAGGTAATTTTTTAAGAATTTTAAAATAGTAATTCTTTTCCATGAGTAATGATTAGTATCTTCAGTCATACTGTAGATAGTTCATTTTAATTTATATCTCTATCAGGGTAAGTGCTATTATTCCAGTTTTACACTTGAAGAAATTAAGGATAGAGATACTGAGTAGCTTATTTATTTGAAACTAGAATATTAAGTGCCAAAGCAAGAATTTTTTTTTTTTTTTTTTTTTGGTCTGGTCGTGGGGCCTGAACTCTGGGCCTGGGCGCTGTCCCTCAGCTCTTCAGCTCAAGGCTAGCACTCTACCACTTGAGCCACAGCGCCACTTCCGGCTTTTTTCTTTTTGCTTATGTGGTGCTGAGGAATCAAACCCAGAGCCTCAGGCATGCAAGGCAAGCGCTCTACCACTGAGCCACCTTCCCAGCCCCCCAAAGCAAGAATTTGTAACAAAATTCTGACTTAAAAGTTTGCTAAGTATCTTGTGGATTGTATTTATCCTTTTGGATGCTTAGTAGATTTTATATATAACCTTGACCATCATTGATTATAAATTTAGATGTGATCTGGTTTAAGTATAAAAATTTAAAATGCTCATTCCATTTTTAAGAAAATATAAGAAATGCTTAGTGATTGTTGCAGCCATCTTCTGTATAAGGGTAAATATACATTATCTTGCTTCTATATTAATTGTTGATAATATTTTTTGGCTAGCTATACAAGAAGTCTGTCATGTACCAGGCAGATACTAAAATGAGCAAGACATGACTTCTGATATTTATTCATTCCTCTGCAACTATTGTTAGCTAAATCTCTTCAAATGTTTAGAGATAAATCATAGGCATGTATTTGAAATACCTTTTCTGAAAAACAATTTCTATTTGTGTAATTATTATAAAACATATTGCATGTAAAGTAATGCATCTCAAATTTTACATTGGAATCACCTGAGGTCTTATCTGTTGAAAGCATAGATTCTGATTCAGTAGATCATAACACCAAAAAAACCCCACAGACTGAAATATTGTCATTTGGTACTAGAAGTCTTAAGCCTGATTTAGAGCTCTCTCTTCCAAAGGGCATGGTAGAAATTTGACAGTTTTAACCTGGAGTTATTTTTCTCTTCTCTCCCCAAAGTTCCATAGTTGCTTGTATGTTTCTCTTCTTTAAGATCTTGATCCCTTATAAAATGTACCTCTCATATGTTTTTTTTTTAATTGTGAAAATTCTGTACAGAGGGGTTACAATTACATGGGCAAGATAATGATTTGTTACGTCAAAAACCTTTCAACTTTGGCGGGGGGGTGGTGGGGGTTTAGGGGTGGTGGTGGGGAGATGGGAAGGGATGGGAAGGGGAAACAAAGGAGGAGGCAACAATGCTTGATAAGAAATGTACTCATTATCTTGCTCTCTCACATGTTTTGAAGCAATTATTTATCATTTTTACTTTAGAACTATGGGCATTGATAGGGAGAAGTAAATCTGAGGAACACAGAAGTGCTTATTAGTGAAGGTGTTGGCGTTGAGGAACTAGTAGGGGTTGGCAGAAAGGAGGAGGGGTTGCTCAAGATTATTTTAGTGATTTCTTAACTGTTCAGGGCAAGTTCCACCTATAATATCACTGTAACTTGTACCAATGACAGGCTACACTAGCTAGATGACTTAGGTCATGTTTACTTTGCTTATAATGTATGCTACCAGTAGTTAAAAGTTTTTTCTCGTGAGTAATGCTTCATGAGCGGCATTGCTTATTGGGCCTAATGACTTGTCCCTTCTGTAAGGTGTTCTAGAATAGACAACATTATATTGTGTCATAGTTGTCATATAGATATAATTTCTGTATTGGTTGCATTTTTTCACTGGTGTGCTTGTTCCTATTTATTTAAGTGCACATCATTTGAATCTCAGCTCAGTTGCTACCAAACTTTGGCTCTTTTTCTTGTATTGCATTATTTCTTGAGTAGGTTTCCACTTAAGCTATTATAACATTATTGTAATTTTTAGTTTGTAGCTTAGCCTAGTAGTTAAGAGCATGAAACTTGTAGCTACTTTGAATTTGAACAGGGTTCTGCCAGTTAGTAACTATATGACCTGGACAAACTAATTGCCCTTTTTGTGCTTTGGTTTCTTTATCTTCTAAAGGGGGAAATATGAGTATATGTTTATTTCCTGTTATAAGAATAAGGTCACCTAATATATATATACCGAGTGCCTAACATGGTTCTTAACTCATTCTAAATGAATATTGATGATGGTGATGTTTCTTCAATAGACTATAAGCTCCTTGAAAACAGTCTGTCTTTTAAAACACACACAAACATAAGACCCTCATTTGGTGTGCACTTACTTGGCACAAAGTCCTGTGTTTACTTCTGTTAGCTCTAATCTTCCGGATAATGTTGCAAAGTTCATGTCATCTCCAGTTTGCACATGAAAAAGTGAGAATTAAAGAGTGTGTTATTCAAAGATAGAAAATAAGCTTTTTACATTCCTGTCATCTGTGCTTTAGTAAAGGAAATATGAAATGAATGAATTGGTGCAACTACTTTGATAATTTTGAGTAATTTGATGTTTCTTCTTTCTTTTTTTTGTCAGTTGTGGGGCTTGTACTCTGGTCCTGGGTGCTGTCTCTCAGCTCTTCAGCTCAAGGCTAGCACACTATCATTTGAGTCACAGTGCCACTTCCGACATTTACTCTTAAATAGAAACATTTCTCTTTGTAAGTCCGGTCGTGGGGCCTGAACTTTGGGCCTGGGCACTGTCCCTCAGCTCTTCAGCTCAAGGCTAGTGCTCTACCACTCGAACCACAGCGCCACTTCCGGCTTTTTTCTTTTTGTTTATGTGGTGCTGAGGAATCAAACCCAAGGCCTCATGCATGCAAGGCAAGCACTCTACCACTGATCTACCTTCCCAGTCCCCTTTTTTTCTTTTTTTGATATGGAATCTTGCTAAGTAGTCCAGACTAGTCTAGAACTCTTCATTTGTTCTTTCAGTCTCTTTAAGTGCTGGCATTATGACAAACACTGCCATTCTTAGTTGTCTTTGTGTTTCTGTCTGCATTCTTAAGTCCTTCCTCTTTGAGAGCTGCAATGTGTATGTGTGTGCTTCTGCTCCTTACAGTTTTCCCCTAACTCCTGTGATAGTGACCTCTGAGCTAATCCTGTCACCTGTTTTCCGGTGCCATATTCTGTGCCTCCTCACATTTGTAAGCTGTGAGATCTGGAATGCTGATAGGCTGCTTTCTCACTTGTGCCTCCAGTTCTTCCAGTTCTCAGCCTCATTGTTGCGGCTGTTCTTCAAGTTTACCTAGACCTCTGTTCTTTTCAGCCTGTTTACTTGTGATGTCTTAGATCACTTACAAATTCACTTCCGTATACTTTTTTTGGGGAGGGGGATTTTTTTAGTTGAGGAAAAAGTTCACTTAACATAAAAGCTTCCGCTTAAAAATCATTTTTAGTATACTCATACTGTTGTGTAGCAGTTGTCACTCTCAAATTCCAAACTCTTTCGTTACCCCCAAAGAAAGCCATACTTGTTAGCAGTCTCCTGTCTTTTCATCCTCTGACAAGTAAATTTACTTTCTGACTCTTGATTTTCCTAAGCCTCCTGAGTTCTGGGATTGCAGGCGTTTGCTTCCAGGTCTGCAAGCATAATATGTTGTAACATGTATCAGTTCTTTGTTTTCATGGAGTAAATTACATGCTCTCTTTTTGCTTGTTTGTTTGAGGAGGCAGTATTTGGGATTGAATTCAGGGTCTTGTGTCTTCTCAGCCATACTCTCCTCTCCCCTCCCTCTTACCCCCTGTTTCTCTCTCTCTGCTTTTGTCTCTTTTTGAGGTAAAGTGTCACTTTTTGCCCAGGATGGACCTTAGATCTTGATCCTCCTACTTATATCCTCCTGAGTTTGGGATGACAAGTGTGCATCACTCTGCCCGAGTTGTTGGTTGAGATGGGATCTTGCTAACTTTTTTCCTGGGCTTGCTTTGAACCTTAGTCCTCCTGATCTCCTATTCCTGAGGAACTAGGATTACAGATGTGAGCCACCTGACCCAGTCTGAATTATGCTCTTTCATGGATATAACACATTTGTTTATCTAGTAATCAGCTGATGGGCATTTGAGTTGTGTCTCTTCTTTCAGTCTGCTCTTAATTTACATTAAAATTTCTCCTTAGAGGCCTTCATTTCCTTTTTATCTATCTCCCACCCATTTTAATTCTGTTTTATTTTTAAAATTTTGTTTTACTCTGGGACAGCCTCTTGCTGTGTTGTTCAGGATGGTATTGAACTTCTGAACTCAGTAATTCTCCGTCCTCTTTGTGCTTGTGAGAATTCGTTCTCCAGCATCTACAGCTGTGCCATACAGCCCTACAGGAGATATTATGTAACTGTTGAAACCCACTGATAGGTACAGAGTCCTGAAATTCTTGATGCAAAACAACTTTTCTAGATGCAGTCCCTCTTTTGTTACTTTTAGTAAGCTCTTCAGTTGATCATTATTTTTGCAGGATGCACTACTTTGTCCTTCATTCTTAGCAGAATGATCTTTTCTGCTTGGTGGGAATATCTTTAGTTCTGTTCCAAACTAGAATGTACAATCTGTTCTTACCTTTTGTCTCCCATTCAAGTAATAAAATTATCTCTTTATATAAACCCTCTACTTCATTGGCATTTTGCTTCAGTCTTCTCTCCTTTCACTATCACCTCTTAAGTAGGTTCAGCTCTGCTTCTTAGTAAAAATCAAACAAAAGCAAACAACAATTAGAAGATTTATCTGAAAAAAGAGCAAAAATCTCTGCTGAGTAACCTACATGTGCCTGTAAGTTTGTACCAAGATCTTTATGTGAGGTATCTTACCTTTTACAGAACCAGTCTGGTTAGTGCCATTTTTGTCACAGAGGAGGGAACTGAAGTTTGCTGAGGCTAAGATCACCCATACCGACTTAGATGGCAAGCAGGATCTGACTAGGATCTGAACCTAAATAAACTGAGCTGAGAACCTTTCTTTTAACAATTCTATTTTGTTAACATTCTCCTACCCCTTTCAAGGAAACCTTTAATTATTTAATTGATTGAATAAGGAATAATATTTATGTGGGATAAAATTCAAAGGAAAAGAAAATGTGTGCCCAGGGAAAATTAGTCACCTTTTAGTCTCTTTGCGAGAGGAGCACATTGACCTAGTTTCTTAAGTGTTCTTAAAGAAGCTTCTAATTCTGCTTTTTAGTACAATGACTTTCATTAAAAAAACAAAACAGAACACAACCATGAGTACTATTTTACATTGATTTTCTTTCCTCATTTATGTTGGATGTTATTATTTGTTATTCAACTGTCCCCTGACCTTTTTTGGCACTGGGGATTTAACTCAGGGCCTTGCATATACTAAGCTGCTAAGCACACCTTCTACTGCTGAGCTATAGCCCTAACCCTGTTTCATGTTTTTATGGCTGACTTTTATTATAGTAATTTATTCAGTTGGTTACTGATGGACATTTAAGATTGCACCAATATCTTACTGTAACTGCAATGAATAACTGCAGATATGTCATAATGTTTATGATTGAATGTATCTATGATAACATTTAAAAATTAAATTACTAGGCTAAAGATTATGTGTGTTTTAAGTTTTGAGAGTTCTTGTTAAATTGCCTTCTGTAGAAATATTACCAATTTCTATTCCCCACTAATGGTGTCAGAATACTGTTTTCCATACCTACTCTCTCTATAATATGTTATCAAACTTTTTTTAGCTGTAAAAAAACAAGGTAATTTTCATTAATTTTAGTAGAAATGAGGTTAGATATCTCTTCATGAGTTCTAAGACACATTTTTTTTTTTTGATCGGTTGTGGGGCTTGAACTCTGGGCCTGGGTGCTGTCCCTCAGCTCTTCAGCTCAAGGCAAGCGCTCTACCACTTGAGCTACAGCGCCACTTCTGGTTTTCTGGTGGTTTATTGGAGATAGGAGTCTCATGGTCTCTTCTGCCCGGGCTGGCTTTGAACCGCGATCCTCAGATCTCAGCCTCCTGAGTAGCTAGGATTACAGGTGTGAGCCACCAGCGCCCGGCTTCTAAGACACATTTTTATATCCTTTCCTTGGAAGTTTTCTGTGTATGCCTGTTAACTCATTATTTCTAGTGGATGGTTGGGTTAAGTTTAGAATGACTTGTGTGGCTTTTCTCATGGTATGGAAATTAGTCTCTTGTAATTTGTTGCTAATACTATTTTCCCATATTGTGACTTGTATCTTGACTGTTACAATGTTTTTGCTATAGAAATATTTTATTTCGTTTTTTGGTGCCAGTACTGGAACTTGAACTCAGGACCTCAAGCTTTCACACTTTTTTTTTTTTTTTTGGTCTGTCATGGGCTTGAACTCTGGGCCTGGGCGCTGTCCCTCAGCTCTTCAGCTCAAGCCAGCACTCTACCACTTGAGCCACAGTGCCACTTCTGGTTTACTGGTGGTTTATTAGAGATAAGAGTCTCATGGAGTTTCCTGCCTGGGCTGGCTTTGAACCTCGGTCCTCAGATCTCAGCCTCCTTGAGTAGCTAGGATTACAGGCGTGAGCCACCAGTGCCTGGCTTCACTCTGCTTTCTTGCTCATAGCTGTATCATTTGAGTTGTACGTTTAGTCTAGCCTTTTGCTAGTTAATTGGAGATGGAATCTCAAAGAATTTTTCTCTAGCTGGCGTGGTAGTGAGATCCTGTTAAGCTCCTAGAACTACAGGCATGGGCCATAGGGCCCCGAGAACATATTTTATTTTTATGTAGTTCATTATCCTGTACCTTTTGAGCTTCACACTGATTTTCAGAAAAACTTTTTTTCATTTTGAGATTATCAAAAACAGTACTTGTTTTTTCTTGGTTTTACAATTTTTTTTTTTTTTTTGGGTCCGGTCATGGGGCCTGAA
The DNA here is from genome assembly GCF_024711535.1 of Dipodomys merriami. Lineage (NCBI taxonomy): Eukaryota > Metazoa > Chordata > Mammalia > Rodentia > Heteromyidae > Dipodomys > Dipodomys merriami. The sequence continues at coordinate 68,057,156 of NW_027203381.1, read as the reverse complement.
CTGTGGGCCTGGGCACTGTCCCTTAGCTCTTCAGCTCAAGGCTAGCGCTCTACCACTTGAGCCACAGCACCACTTCCGGCTTTTTTTCTTTTTACTTTATGTGGTGCTTAGGAATCAAACCCAGGGCCTTATGCATGCAAGGCAGGTGCTCTGCCACTGAGCCACCTTCCCAGCCCCACAATTTTTTTTTTTTTTACAATTTTTTATATGTAAATATTTCATGTAAATATTTGGGACTTAGAATCAAATAGATTTTTTTTAATTTTTATTTTTTGGTCTTTTCCTTTTTGGTAGTGGGGATTGAACCCAGGATGTTGCACTTGCTAGGCAAGTCCTTTGTCGTTGAGATACATTCTAGCCCAAGAATCAAATATTTCCTATTCCCCTTTAGATCAATAGTGTCCCTAATGTCAAGTTAAATACTGCACTGTCCAACCTGCTGTAATATTATTTATATTTTTATTTTTTTTTTGAGGGTGTCTTCTCTTCCATTGATCAGCTTCTTCGTCTTTATTACCAAACTGCAGTTACTGTACTTTTTTTTTTTTTTTTAAGGCTAATGTTCTTATTTTGAGAGTTTTTCAAAAAATTTCTTCCAAGCTGGATGCTGGTGGTTTCACTCCTATAATCCTCCTATCTACTCAGGAAGCCAAGATTTGAGGATCATGGTTCAAAGCCGGCCATGCAGGGAAGTCTGTGAGAATCATATGTGTAATATATTATCAAAAAGCTAGAAGTGGAGGTATAGCTTAAGTTGTATGGCACTAGCCTTGAGCAGAAGAGCACAAGGCAGTGCGTAGGCCCTGAGTTCAAGCTCACAGCCAACAAAAAAATCTTTTCTCTTTTTACATATTGGTTACTACATATAGACTTACTGTATATGAATTAGTTTTACTGTTGTAATGCATCTTATTATATAAAAACTAGATTTTTGTTGTTGTTGTTGTTGGTCATAGGGCCTGACTCTGGGCCTGGGCTCTGTCCCTCAGGTCTTCAGCTCAAGGCTAGCACTCTTACCACTTGAGCCATAGTGCCACTTCTGTTTTTTTCTGTGGCACTGAGGAATCAAACCCAGGGCCTCATGCATGCAAGGCAAGCAATCTTCCTCTGAGCCACCTTCCCAGCCCACTGGATAATTTTAAAAGACATCTCTGCCACCATCTCCCTTCCCTCCCCTCCCCTCCCCTCCCTTCTCTTTTTCTCTTTCTTTTTCTCCTTCCTTCCTTCCTTCCTTCCTTCCTTCCTTCCTTCCTTCCTTCCTTCCTTCCTTCCTTCCTTCCTTCCTTCCTTCCTCCCTCCCTCCCTCTCTCCCTCCCTCCCTCCCTCCCTCCCTTCCTTCTTTTCTTCCTTTCTTTCTTTCTCCAATATTGAGACTTGAATTTAGGGCCTAGGTACTGTCCCTGAGCTTTTTAGTTTAGGATTGCCACTCTACCACTTTACAGTGGTACACTGTAAAGTGTACACAGCTCCAATTCTGCCATTTTTGTGGTTAATTGGAAATAAGCATCTCTTGGATGTATCTGCCTGGGATTGCTTTGAATCCTGATCCTCAGATCTCAGTTTTCTAAGTAGCTGGGATTATAGGGATTATAGGCCTGAGCCTTCAGAGCCTGGCTTGCTACCATTTCTTACAGCGAAAGAAATGTGGAAAATAGTGAAAGGTATACAGTTGATCTTATGGGAATGTGTTCTGTAAAGAGAATTCCATGGTAAAATATTTTTTGAATATCTGAATATCTTGCAACATATTATATCTCTTCTCTTGAATACACATTGATATTAAAAACTCCTGGTCCGGAAATGTAGCTCAATGGCACAGTAGTGGCCAGGCATGTGTAAGACTAGTTTCTATGTTCAACAATGCAAAACAAACGAACAAAAAAAACATAAAGCACCTAAAAGTTTAGTAGTATCCTGTGGTTTCTTTTCTAGACATCCTTCTGTGATCTTCACTGTCTCAAATCAGGTGATTTTCTTTGTTTGCTCACGGATGGCCTTGTCATAGCACTTGGTGTTTGTGCCTTATGGAATTTATCTGCCATTTTTGGTTAGAATCAGAGCTCCTTGAAAACAGAGTGCAAGTTTAACTTTTGATTCTCTAAGCTTTAGGGCAGCAGTCCTATTTTATTTTATCATATGTGTGTTTATGATTTCTAAGTAGTAGTACAAAGAAATTGTTAGTTTTAAATTATACTCGAGTTCCCTTTGTAGTTTTTGTGGTTCTCTTCAAGATCTCTCCCCTTTTCCCTTGCTCTAGAACCCCTTTCATTTTTCCTTCATCCCAGAGGTGTTCCACCACTCCTCCTCTTCCTTCTCCTCTGTGTCTCTGTCTGAATGAAAGACATAAGAAGGAAAGGAAAAAAGGAGGGAAAGGGAATGAAAGAAGTAAGGCAGATGGAAAGATAAGAATAAGGGTGAGAGAATGAGAACAAGCAAAAGAGAAAGACAGCTTTCACTGCACAATGCTCAGACCCATAGGCCTTAGAGAAATTTTTTCCAATAATAAGTTGATTAATCAAATTCAGACAACTGCTTTGATAGAATTATATTAAAACTATGAATATGACTTTATTAACCCACATACCAGTTTACTTACCTTTCCTCCAGTGTACCGTAGTTATTTTAATTTTTTAAAAATTATCTTTATCATACTTTTCTTCTAGGAGCTCCTTTTTTGGGGGGGGTAGTTTAGGGATAGAAACTAGGACCGCAGATTGTTTCTAACATATTTATAAGATGATTTCTTCGTTGCTTTTTATGTCCCTCCCCCACGGTATAACCCCTGCGTTCACTGTATTTGATGTTGGTATAATTTGTGGAAGGGAAGGAAAAAAACAAATTGTTTAACTAGGGATACGGATGGACCCATTGCAACAATGAGATGTACAAGTTGTTATGTCGAAAAACAAACTTTACAACTTTGGTGGGGGTGGGGAAGATGGGGTAGGGGGGTGAGGGGGGGTAATGGGAAGGAATGGGAAGGGGAAACAAAGGAGGAGGCAACAATGCTTGATAAGAAATGTACTTGTTATCTTGCCCATGTAATTGTAACTTACACTCTCTGTACGGTATTTTCACAATTTAAAAAAAAAAAAAAAGAAAAGAAACTAGGGCTGCAGGCCTGGGCAAGTGCTCTTACCATTGAGCTACATCCCCATCCTTTCTCCCAGTAGAGACTTTGAATCTTTAGGGATTTAATTTATGGGGTTGAATTTAATTTGATAAAATTATTATGTTTTTGTTATTATCAGACAGTCTCTGGGTCCTAAAAGGTCACCTTTTTGGAACAACTTTTCTGTGAGTTTATAAGTCAAAGAAAAAATAATTTGTTTTGGGCTTATTGGTGAAGTATAATTTATCTTAACTAGGTTAACTCCCATAATTGCCAAGACTTGTTCAACTAAGTAACATAAAATTATTTCGAACCTGATGTAATACTTTTTTCTCTTTTTTTTCAGCTTGTGAAACTTTGTATTGCCATGATTGATACTGGAAAAGCCTTTTGTGTTGCAAATAAACAGTTCATGAATGGGATTCGAGACCTAGCACAGTATTCTAGTAATGATGCTGTAGTTGAGGTCAGTATTATTAAAATAACAGGTAAACTAATTGTTACTAATAATTATAGTGATATTTAAAACTAGAAGTAGAAAAGGTATCACCCCTTGTTGTTACGACCTATAAGGCTGTCTACCAAGATGGTTAGCTGTAAAGGTTAATTTGCGATGTATGTGTCTAGCATCAATACTAACCCAGCTTCTCAGTGTTTGGCCACTTTACTAAATTTGCTAGCTGCTAAATGAGCTGAACCAACATCTGCCCAAGGGTCTGAGCTGGGAGGCACAGGTTACCAGTAGCTGCTTATTGAGACAAACACAGAATGTGAGCCAGTTGAGAACAGGACCTAATGTGTGTATGTGTACTGTTTGCTTCTGGTGAGCCTGCTGCCTTGGTTAGCTTGAATCCTTTGTTGCACCTGTGTAGTCTTATGTTATTTATTCCAAGATGATAATAAATGATGAAGACGTAGGTGTGCTTTGATGGTGAATTAATCGATAGATATTTAAAGGGGCACAGTATTAATAGCCTCAAGACAATTTTACATTCATACCATGGGTAGGACAAAGCTATTGCTTGAACTTTTCTAGGTTGTATGTTACCACATGTAGACTTGACCTCTCTGCAGAGCATTTCTATGAATAAGTGAGATTGTTCCTGGAAGAAAATGCTGTTATGTACAATGTTACTTGACCTGTCAGAATTGCTAACATAACATTTTTGTGGCTTTTAAATGACTTAATTTTCTTTTTGTTTCTGTCTTATAGACAAGTTTGACCAAGTTTTCTGACAGTCTTCAAGAAATGATAAATTTTCACACAGTAAGTGTCAGTAAGTAGGTACTACTATTGGCTATGTTAATATTTTAGTATTTTCTTTGACCAACAGTATTTTTATGACAATACTGAAGTTGATTTAATGACTTTAGTTGGTCCATGAGTTTTTAATTGGCTGTGTGTGTATGTGGCTGTGGCAGTGAGAGAGGAAATGTACACACTTAAATTTTCTTTTCTAATGTGGTAAACTATTAGTAGTAATGAAACATTCATTAAAACTCCCACTCCCTATTTTAAGTTCTGGCTTTGCTAGTTTTTAAGCATTTATTTAAGAATAAAAAAGTATAAGTCATTAGGTGTGTTGGCATATCCCTGTAATCCTAGTGCATAATGGAGTATTGTGAATTTGAGGCTAGCTTGGGGCTACATAGTAAGTTTTGGTTCTGCTTGGGCTGGTTCAGTAAACAAACAGTAAATGTCACTTTAAATTTAACCTCTGCTTCCTCCTCCTCCACCTCCTCCTCTACTACCACTAACACCACTACCTCTTCCTCTTTCTCCTCTTCCTTCTGGTCCTGTCCCTCTCCTCTTCCTTCTTTTCCTCCTTTCCTCTCTTATTTCTGGACACTTGAGCCTTGTCCCTCAGCACATAGCATTTTAAGATACACATATCTTTAAATCCTATTCTAAGAAGTATTTATAGATATGTCTAAGAGTTGAGGGCATTTCTCCTTTAAGAATGAGGAGTATGCTGGACGCTGGTGGCTCATGCCTGTAATCCTAACTACTCAGGAGGCTGAGATCTGAGGATCGCAGTTCAAAGCCAGCTGGGGCAAGAAAGTCCGTGAAACTCTTATCTCCAAAAAACCACCAGAAAACCGGAAGTGGTGCTGTATGTAGCTCAGGTGGTAGAGCGCTAGCCTTGAGCTGAAGAACTGAGCCACAGTGCTCAGGCCCAGAGTTCAAGCCCCACAACCGACCAAAAAAAAAAGATTTAGGAGTATATATTACTCTTGAAATGTCACAAAATGCCTTTATATATTGAATTAATTTACAGAAAATATGGAAACTTGTAAGTTATAGATTTCATTTTTCAAGAAATGAATAGGGCTGTCATAAATTTTGGAGCACTTAATAATTAGCAGCTATTACAATAGTATCCACATTTGTATTTATGAAATCTAATTTTTGTTTTTAGTGAATTTGAGCTTCTTAATTTTTTATCATTATATTGTGGGTGAATTTACATGAACATATTTATTTTCAATTGCAGTTCAAATTTTAGCTGTTCCAAAATTGACAAGTTACTGACCTTAGTGCCTGTCTGAATTTTCTTGAATATATACCTAGCTGAAATTGCTAGGTCATATGGCAGTTCTGTATTTGCCTTTTTGAAGAGCCTCCAAACTGATTAATTTTAATTTTAATTTTTAAAAATTATAGTCATTTTAGTAAGACTAAAGTAGAATCTCATTTTGGTTTTGGTTTATATTTCCTAGTGACTAATGAATACTGAGTATGTTTTGTGTTCTTATTGGCTATTTGTATATTGTCTTTTGCCATTATTATCATTGCTGCCCCTTGAAGTCCTTTGTCCAGTTTTAGATTGCTTTTTTGTTTTTGAGTTGAATGTTTAGAATATTGTCTATCTTCTGACTATTAAGCCCTTGCCAATAGATTTTCTCCATAAATTTTCTTTTTCAGTTTTTCCTTTTTCTTTTTGATGTTTGGGATCTTTTTCATGCCAAAAGTTCATGTTCTATCCCTGAATGGCTTTTTTAGTCCTTCCTTTTTACTTTCCTGATAATGTCATTTGACCATAGACGTTTTAAATTTTGATAAAGCCAAAAGTCCAGTTTTTCTTTTGATGCCTGTTCTTTTACTATCATATATAAGAGAATTAATTTCCAAACACAAGAGAATTTATTTCCAAAAACAATCTCATGAAGTTTTTTTCCACCAAGAATGTTTGGCAGCACTGTTTGACATCTGCTAGGAAGGTACGTTACCATTTGAAACATACCTTAAGCCCCATTTTGCATTTGTTTAAAGTTAGAGTCTTACTGTATGTTAGGGCCAGCCAGCCTGAGCTATGATCTTCCTACTTGTCCTTTATGGTGTTACTGGCAATGACCTATACCACTGTGTTTTTCCCTATAGCTGGGATAATAAGCACTTGCCACCATGATCAGCCATTGGTTGAGATAACTGCAAACATGAATATCTTTTGTATGACTGTCAACATCTCTTTTAATGTGTTCATATTTACCCTTAATGACTTAAGCAGGACATGGAGGGTCCAGCTTGCCTCTGTTCCAGTGTTGACTAGGTGGCTTGTCTGTGACTGGAAGAACCAATGTGTTTGGCACCAGAGCTTGGTGGCTAGAATGGTTGGAGTTGGCTGGGTTCTTTGCAGTCTCTGGAGTCTCTTATTTTCTCCTCCCTCCCTCCATCTCATGTTGCTGGGCTTGAACTTAGGGCCATTTGTGCCATGCCTTAGCCTTATTTTCCAGGTTGTTTTTTGTCTGCATTTGGCTTTTCTCCAGTAATACAGTCAGCCAGTTGGTGTTCAAGGGTCTAAAATCAGTAGGTGTTGCTTCCTATGGCTTAAGAGTCGCATTGTTTTACTTCTGTTGCATTCTTTGGATGAAGTCGAGCTACAGGGTGAGTTCAGATTTGAAAGAATCAGGAGGCAAGTTCTGCCTCTTGGTGAAAGTGTAGCAGGCACCTGTAGAGATAGGAGGAATTACTGGCCTTCTACCACATCTTTTAATACCTAATAAATACCTAATTTTACCAAGTGTTAGGATTCAAGAAAATTCGAGAACCACTGAAGGTGAGATCAGTGATTTTTAGAATGGTCCTTGAACCAATAGCATCAGCATGATTGAATGCTTGCTAGAACTGCAGATTGTCTGAACCCACACATAGTCTCTGTAATCAGAAACTATAAGGCTGAGAGCCAGCAACCTGTTTTAGAACAAGCCTTCCAGGCAATTCTTTGGCACTCTAAAGTTTGAGAACTACTCTTCTAGAGTAAACTGTGTCTTACAGACAAATATAGCTCCTTGCATTTCTTTCTTTCTTTTTCCTGCAAATTTTTATTGGAACACTGCTACCTGCACTTATTTTGTATCATCTATATCTAATTTTGACTTTAATAAAAGGGTTGCATTGTTGTGACAGACTTATCTGGTCTACAAACCTCATATATTTATTACTATGAACTCCTTTTCAGAAGCAGCATGCTGACCTTTGCTCTTGAGGATTTCTTAATTTTTTCCCACTTTTGTGGACTGTATGCCATAACACCTACTGACACCTGTTTTCTGTGTTAGTGAAAGTTATTTAGTGATTTTTCTGTCATTGGTGAATTCTTCTCACTGAAATGTTGATGAATGGGCTACAACCCAGTCTAGTTACAATCAAAATCTTTGGGTTAAGAACCTAGAATGAATTCCTCAGTGCATTCATATATGTAGCCCAGTCTGATCAGGTGGCTTCTTTACTGACATTCTTCTCTGATTTCTGGTATGTCTGAAATTGTTCTATATATTCTACATTTCTAATAAGGTGATACTCAGCAGTCTATTTAGTCATCTCAGCATCTGTATATTAATATTTTCTCCTATTATTTCATTCTGCAACCAATTTGGAAACTCTAGGATTAGAGCAATTTGTCTCAATCTTTTTTCTTTTGTTCTGATCCTTGGGCTTGAACTCAGGAACTGGTTGCTGCCCCTGAACCTTTTTGTGCTCAGGGCTAGTGCTCTACCACTTGAGTCACAGTGCCACTCCCGGCTTTTTCTAAGTAGTTTATTGGTATGTCTCAATATTTAGTTAACAATATCACCTGGAAAACTTGCTAAAAATATGGAAAGATCTCAGTCTTCTACAAATCTTTGTCATTTGTATTTTCTATTAACTTTTTTCTTTCTTTCCTCCACTCTCTTCCCTTATGGCCTTTCTCCTCCTCTACCTTCTTCCTCTGTTTTTTGGACAAAGTCTCGTTGTTGTCCAGGCTGGCTGTAAACTTTCAATCCTCTTGCTTCAACTACTTGAGGACTGAGATTACCAGTGTGTGCCACAATGCTCCATACTCTCCTAACTTTCTGTGTGATTTTGATATAAATCTAAGCCACTGGGAAGCCATTAGTTTAGAGAAATTGATAATTACAGGTAGAGTAGAACAAATAATAAGCATTTATTTAATACTTGTTAGTAATTTTTCCTAGTGATTGCAAAGGAAAGTCTTGATTTACTGTCTTCTCTGGTATGTCTTTTTAAAAGTAGTATTTAACAGGTTTCCAACTTTCATGCATGATTTTGCACATATATTTATCAGCTTTTAGACATTAATGAACTGACTTTTAAAAGGAAGAAATGATTTTAATTTTAAATTGTAGTTCCATAATAACTGGTAATGTTGAACATATTTCTCCCCATTCATACACCTTTTTTGGTAAAATGCTATTTTTAATTGTTGATATTATTATTACTAAATTTTAAAAAGTTTTTTTCTAGCCTACATTCCATATGTATCTTTTCAGATATGTTTTACACATACTTTCTTTTAGGGGTTGGCTTGCTTTTTCCTTTTTAGAAGCGACATCTTTTGAAGTACTATAGTTTTAAATTTGGGTGAATTGTGGGTGTTTTTGGTTTGTTCTTTAAGTGTTCATATAACCACAGTTCACTAAGATTTTATTTATGCTAATTTGTAGATGTGTAAGCCTATGACCCATTTAGAGCTAAGTTTTGAGATGTTCCACAGTAAGTGAACATCTTCCCTCCCACCCCCCTATATGGCTTTCCAAATTTTTGTTCCGTAAGTGAACATCTTCCCTCCCACCCCCCTATATGGCTTTCCAAATTTTTGTTCCATCAGTCTTTGTTTATTAACTTATCCCTATTTATAGTTCTTGAGCTGAGTATATAGTATAGCTCAGTGATTGCACACTTGCCTAGCAGGTGCAAAGCCCTGTATCCTAGTATTGATTTTAAAAAAGGAAAAGAAAAACTATGACTTGAACTTATGAGTAGGTTATTTCTGTTTCATTGATCTTTTGGCTATCTTTATGCTTGCTAGACAGGCATTCTATCCCATGAGCCATTCTCCAGCCCTTTTTAGCATTAGTTACTTTTTAGATAAGGTGTATCTCCTTTTGCTAGAACTGATCTAGATCATTATTTTCCTGCCTACCCATATTCACATAATTGGGACACAGGCAAGAGCTACCACACTCAACTTATTTGTTGAGATAGTTCCTACTAACTTTTTACCCTGACTGGATTTTAATCACAGCCTTCCCAACCAGCAACTCCCAAGGAGCTATGATTAGAAGTATGTACCTTGCTGACTGATAGGTTCTTTTTTTCCTGTTCATCTTACTCTTCTTCAAACTAAGAATGAATTATTCTGTAAATTATTAAAGTACTTGCAATTTCCATGTAAAGTCCTGTGAAACTTAGCCATACTTAAAACGGTCCTTGTTAAGTATCATTTAAGAGGGACAAAAGAATTATTTTTATTTCTAATTGCAACCATCCTTTAACCTAAAGCACTATTTAAGGTTTACTTGAATTTCAAACATACAACATTTAAATACACAGTCTTCCCAAATGAGTAACACTTGACTAGGCTGTGAGGCAGTTTTGTTGGAGTTTACATTTGTGGTGCTTCAATATATCAGACTAAAAAATATCTATTGTGGATGGGTGGGGGGGTTCTATTACTCATTTTACCTACTGAAGCCTGAATTACAATAAAGAAAATTGGTTGCCTTTCTGTGTGAGAATTCTATTTCAACATTAAAACAGATTTGATTTTTTTTTCTGTAAATAGAAAGAAGTTCATTTTTGAGGATAAAACTGGCTTAAATTTAGTTTTAGGTTCTTTTTTAAATTCTTACATATTTGATGGTCTTCAGTAAGAAGGAATTTCGGTATTATTAGAATTGGAGTACTGGTGAAATGATGTGGTATTTATAGAACTACAGTAAAATTATTTGTTTACTTTTCTAATCACCCAATGTTACATTTTGTCTTTTAGATACTGTTTGACCAAACTCAGAGATCAATTAAGGCACAACTTCAGAATTTTGTTAAAGAGTAAGTCATTTAACAGTGAAGAGCAAAGAAAAGTGACTGGTTAATGATGTCATCTGGGAATTGATATTTTTTGAAATTATGGATCATGAATTTCTGAAAATATTGGAGGTCTTTGTTTACTTTGTGATATGTGCATTGTATTTCTTCCTAAGTTCTTCTGCATGGGAATCAGATTTCATGTCTGTCATTGGATTCCTTATAGTTTGTTTCATGAGCATGTATTCAAATATATAGCTAGAGTTGTTATAGGTTTAATAAACATTTAAAAAATATACACAAAAATCTACTGGCCTTTTGAAATGAAACCCAAAGGTAGTTGAAATACTGTTAGGTATTATAGTTGGAACTAAGTTTTGTCTAGTCTGGATATGTTATTTTCTTTGAAGAGAAGATAGTTTAGAGAATGACTCACGGAAGTTCATGTTTTGTTATTGTGAATCTTTTGTGCCAGATTCATCATGTTTTGTAGTGAAATAAAAGTGAGTTAGACTTTTAAAAAGTCTAAACTTTCAAATGAGATAAGTTCCCTTTTTCACATTAGTAATTTTGTTTTTCCTCTTGTAATTCCTAACTGAGAATATAAAGAACTGAAGAAAAAGTTTATTGTGCTGTATTATTAGAGATGTTATACATATTATAAAACTGCAAGTAGTGACAGATCTTATTAACAACATAATGCATTTTTGTTTTCAGTGTTGAGCATTAAACTTGGCCTCACACATGCTAGGCAAGCATTCTACCAGTGAGCTCCAACTTTAGCCCAGTAGGTTAGAATTTCTCCTGAATATCAAGTTTCATAGATTGTTTCAGAGGTGTGTGTGCATTTTTTTGTGATTTTTTTTTGTGTGTGTGTGTGTGTCGGTCGTGGGGCTTGAACTCTGGGCCTGGGCGCTGTCCCTCAGCTCTTCAGCTCAAGGTGAGCGCTCTACCACTTGAGCTACAGCGCCACTTCCAAGGTGTGTGTGCATTTTAAGACTTACTTGTGTTTACCTTTCAACCCATTAATTTCCTCTGAGAAGATACAGATATTGTTCCCCTTCCCTTTGCTCTCTTTCTCTTCCTTCTCCCCTCCCCTCTCCCTTCCCGTCTTCCTTCTTCTCATCTTTATCCTCTCCTTTCCCCTCCACTGTACTCAGGCTTGAGCTTACTACCTCAACCCCAGGGCATTGGGCTTGCTTGGCTCTCATGCTCATGGCTAGCTCTCTACTATTTGAGTCATACCTCCATTCTACAGTTTTTCTGGTTGAGATGGAATCTTACAGACTTTACTGCCTGAGGTGACTTTGAACCTTGATCCTCCAGGTTCTCAGCCTCATTGAATAGCTAATATTGAAATCCTTAACCAACGGTGCCTGACTAATATTGTTTCTCAAAGTAAGGTTTGTAAACTACCTATAGAAGTAAAATCAAAGGTGTGTCTACAAGGCCTCTCAAATTTTTTGAGACTTGTCATAGCACTTCCAAGTACTTTCATAATTTACAGAATGACTTCATTCACAATTTGAACTAGAGTGAGATAAAAAGGAAGAAAGATCAATACTCAATTAATAAATTATAATCTTTAGGAAAATCTTTGGGAAAATGCCTTGGAATTTGTATTTTATACAGGTGTTCAAGTAGTGATTCTGTATATACTTCTGTTTAAAAAAATCATTTGGTTAGATAATGGTACATGTCACTGATGTCATTTAAAAAAAACTTCCTTTTTCTGTTAATTGGATTATTTACATTTTTACATAGATTTAAATAATGAAATGTTAGCTCACTGTGTCAGGATTTGTATATTCAGGTTGATCATCCATAAGCCAAAAAATACGAAGTTTAAAATGCTCCAGATCTGAAACACGAAACCTTTTGAGCTCTGGGGTATTAGATTTTTGGATTTTGGAGTATACAACCAGAATTCTAAACAAATATTACCAAATCCAAACAAAAACTCCATGATCTGCCCAGGTGTATCAAATAAGGTGTATTTAACCTGTAATTGAAAAATAATATAGTTTTGTTATAGTTTTCATTGCTCAGTGAAACAAATGACCAGAGATATGTTAGAATTCTGAGGTTATTTTGCCAAAATTTTCAAAGGCTCACTTATTTTTTTAAAAATTTTTAGGGATCTTAGAAAATTCAAAGATGCCAAAAAACAGTTTGAAAAAGTCAGTGAAGAAAAAGAAAATGCATTAGTAAAAAATGCCCAAGTACAAAGAAACAAGCAACATGAAGTTGAAGAAGCTGCAAACATTCTGACAGCAACAAGAAAATGTTTTCGACACATAGCTTTAGACTATGTCCTTCAGGTATCTTACATGTTTGAAATATTATTACTCTATGTATGGTTACCCCCATAAAATAAATACTATTAAAATGGAAAGGTAAGTATTCTGTTTTGTTTTTGGGAGACAGAATCTCGCTATATTATAGCCTAGGTAGGATTCAAACTTGAGATACTCTTGCCTTAGCCTCCCCAGTGCTGAGATTACAGATGTGCACTACCATGTTCAGTGGAAAACCTGATATTTTGTGGGGACAAGTCATCAGTCTTTTTTGTGTGTGTATGTGTGTATGCATTTAGATAGGTGTATGGACACATATGCCTTTGTTTGATTAATCTCTCTTTGTTTTCCTTCTTGTGATGACCATCCAACCCAGGGCCTTGTGCATGCTAGGCATGTGCTCTGACATTTTGCTACATCCCTAGCTCATGGGTAAAGTTCCCTTTAGGTGGCTCTGATTTTGACCAGGCAAACACTCCAGTTTGGTTGCAGAACAGTTTTTCTCTTCTTTTAACATCTCTCATTTTAAAGTTGCTATGTCCATTTGATTAATACTTGATATTAGCCTCATGGTATTGCCATGTTTTACTGGCAATAGTAAAAAATAATTTTTAATTATTATAAGTGATAACTTATAATAGACTTTTTTGACACATTAAAGAATTCTATTGAAGGATAAAACTAGAGTTTGACTTAGGACCTCATCATGCTTGCTAGGTAAATGTTGTACAACTTGAGACACTCTCCCAGTACAACCCTCTACCCCCAGTGTTTGAACTCAGGTCCTTATGCATACTAAGCAAGTACTCTACCACTGAGCTTATACTGAGCTCTGGTGATTATTTCTTTATAGTAGATATTTAAGGCTCACTGTTATTACTAAATCAAACCTATTTCTAGAAATAGTGTTCTGATGTTTTGCCAGAAGGTACAGCTTTTTCTTTTTGTACAGTGTGTAATTGAAACTAGTGTGAACGTGATAGATCTCCAAAGGAATTTGAAACTTGTGATAATGAAGGTAGAACGTTTTATTTAAAATGCATATGATGTGTTTTTATGTATCATGCATTTAGATGTTAAAAGCTTTAAAGCTTAGGGAATGGTCTTTTCTGAATCTTACTTTATAAAACTGCAGTGTTATCTCAGAGATTGTGGACCAACTTTCCCTCTCCCTCTGTCTCTTCTGTCCGGCCCTCCTTTTCTCTTTTCCTTCTTCTTTCCTTTCTCCCCTTCAACTTTCCTCCCTTCCTTTCTCTTTCTCTCCTTTCCTCTCTCCCCTACTCTCTCTTCTCTTATACAGGTACTGAAGCTTGAACTCAGGCTATTCTTTTTTTTCCTCAGGTCTTGTACTCTATGTTTTAGCCATACCTCTGCTTCTGGCTTTTTGCTGGCTAATTGGTGAGAGAGTCTCAGGGACTTTCCTGGTTTTGAATCGAGATCCTCAGATATCAGCCTCCTGTGTAGCTAGTATGAATCTTTCTTTAAAAAGTCTACTAAACTGTGCAGAAATTAGTGATTAAAAACCACTTAGGTAACTTTGCAAAAACACAATATGAATTTTGTTTTTTTTCTAGTAAGTGGGAAGAGAAACATTTTTAAAAATACAGTATATTATACAGGTTTTCAGCATAGTTTAGTTAAGTCTGCCTTTCATTCATATCCTTTCCTGCTTTAGGATGAGCTGTGAGCCTTCCTAACAGGACACTGAATGAATGACCTATGTAGAGTCCTTATTTATTAGACATATTCTAGTTTTAGCCACCTTGGCTCTTCTACTCTACGGAAAAGATAGAACATACGCATCCTCCTTCTTGAAATATCCATTTGTCTTCATTATCTGAAATTAGTTTCTCCTAAGTTCTGTTTCTTTTCAATTTGTGCCATGGGCTTTTCTCCTTTGTCTGCCTTTCCTTTTCCTTTTTAAGTCTTGTATTTTATTCTACTCTTTTCTTTATTATTTTCTGACATTTTCATCATGGCCCTTGTGTAAATTACCACTTGTACATAGATGACAAAATCTATTTTCTCTGAGTTCTTCATTTTCATTTAAACAATAGGCTATTTGCAACCTCTGCTCTTTTTCAGATCATATGAAGTTAATGTTTGAATTCTCAAAACTGAGTAGTGTTTAAAACAGATGTACAAAAGAAACCAATGCTTAAAGAAACATCATTTAGATTTATATTGGTCTGTTTTTGTTTTCTAGTCAGTACTTTACTATTATAAGATAGGCAGAGAAATTAGTGGCATGGACATTAAGTAAGATTCTGACATTGGCCTCAAGAGTTTATGATTCTTTTTACGTGCAAACATTTTTTTCATTAATAAGTTGATATGTGATTACTGACAAAAATGTTGAAAATGCAATTTTTAGAGATGAGAAATGCTATAAAAGGCTATTCTCTTAATTTATTGAGTTTTTTAGTAACCTTAATTAAAATATTAGGAACCATTACTTTATTTAACAAATATTTATTTAGGGGGCTGGGAAGGTGGCTCAGTGGTAGAGTGCTTGCCTTGCATGCCTGAGGCCCTGGGTTCGATTCCTCAGTACCACATAAGCAAAAAAAAAAGCCGGAAGTGGTGCTGTGGCTCAAGTGGTAGAGCACTAGCCTTGAGCTGAAGAGCTGAGGGACAGCGCCCAGGCCCAGAGTTCAGGCCCCACGACCGGACCCAAAAAAAAAAGAAAAAAAAGAAAAAAAAAACAAATATTTATTTAGTGCTTACTATGTTTGCTTGGGGACTGGAGATGAGAAAAAGGCAACCTTTAACTTTGGAACTCAGTTTTTAGGGAACAATTAGAAAACATAAGGTACCTATAAATGCTGTGAGTAAACTTAAATGGGTATGATATTGTGTTAATACCTTTGTGAGGAGGTGTTATTGAAGGAGAGACTTGATTAGATGAGAATAGCCTCATGTACACCAAGTTATAACCTAACAGCTAGTACAAAGTCACTAAGGCAACGTCATGGCTAGAGCACAGACAGAAGTAATAGAAAACCAGGTCAGAGAGAGAGGGAAGAGCCACATCATATTGGGCCTTGTTGGTAGTTATGAGGGTTTTAAACTATAGGTAACAGGATTTTACTTACATCTTATAAATACCACTCTGGTACCTGTGTTGAGAATGTAATAAAGAGAGTCAGAAGGGAAGCAGAATCTAGTTCATATCCTGTTACAACAGTCCAGAAAAGATATGATGGTGGTCAACTGATGAGAATTTGTATTTACGCTCTATGTTGAACCTTAATGTACTGCAGACAAGGGAGGTGGAGAAAAGATATATACTCCTTCAGAATTCAAGTGTCAAAATAGTTCTATCACTACAACTTATAATTTTAATGGACATATATACCTTGAGATCAAAATCATTTGAGAATTTCTTTGGCACGTTTCGCTTAACTCTTTTGGGAAAAAAAGAGAAAAAGGTCAAAAGATGAAAAACAGGCTTTACTTACATTTTGTTAAAGCCACTTGAATAAGCAAGTTTTACACTATTGTATTAGGAATTAGTTTTGAAAAAGCCTGAATAATTAACCAAATGTATTTTTCTTCAGATTAATGTTCTTCAATCAAAAAGAAGATCAGAAATCCTAAAATCAGTAAGATATCAACTGAAATATTTAAAAATGTTAATATGAAATGATACATATTATAGTAGCTAGTATGTATATATTCTCAGTTCATGATTGTTCTTCTTTTTGAGCTTTCGTTTCTCATATCTTGTCTTCATGTTATGGTTGTGTGTATCTTCTTTACTCTGAGCTCCATAAAAATAAACTTTGTACTGATTACTTCTGTTTTTATTTTCTATTACCTTAATATATTCTTGCACATACACACTAGGTATCTAGTACTATTTGGCAAATGACTGAAAATGATGGTTGTAAACATCTGTGAATATTTGTTTTGAACTTCATGTAAACAAAATACTAGCCAGGAACCAGTAGCTCAAGCTTGTAATCCTAGCAACTGAGGAGGCTGAGATCTGAGGATCACAGTTCAAAGCCATCCCAGGCAGCAAAAGTCCATGAGACTCTAATTGACAATAAAACTTACCAAAAAGTCAGAAGTAGAGCTGTCGTTCAAATGATATCGTATTAGTCTTGAGCAGAAAAGCTCAGGGATACCATGCCTAAATCCTGAGTTCAAGCCCCAGTACCCACGTGTGCATGTGCTCTCTCTCTCTCTCTCTCTCTCACACACACACACACACACACACACACACACACGCACACACACACAAATACTATCACACTTAGGTTTTGAATTTTCTCTCATCTATAGTCACTAAAATTTTTTCTCTGCAACTTCATTTATAGTATTTATAATTTATATTTGGTTATATGCATTATTATTATTACTATTATTAGTTGTAGAGCTTGAATTCAGCATCTAGACACTGTACCTGAGGTCTTTCACGCAAGGCTAGCACTCTACCACTTTAAGCCATGGTGCCACTGCCAGTTTTCTGGGGCTTAATTGGATATGATAGTCTCATGGACTTTCCTGCCTGGGCTGGCTTTGAACTGCAATCCTCAGATCTCAGCCTCCTGAGTAACTAGGATTACAGGGGTGAGCCACCAGTGCCCTGTTGATTATATGTGTTATTTAGACTTTAAAAGTACTTAGGTTTGGGGCTGGGAAGGTGGCTCAGTGGTAGAGTGCTTTTCTTGCGTGTGTGAGGCCATGGGTTCGATTCCTCAGCACCACATAAGCAGAAAAAGCCAGAAGTGGTGCTGTGGCTCAAGTGGTAGAGTGCTAGCCTTGAGGTGAAGAGCTGAGGGACAGCGCCCAGGCCCAGAGTTCAGGCCCCATGACTGGCAAAAAAAAAAAAAAAAAAAAAGTATTTAATAGTAACATCACATCTGGTGACATTTTTCCTTAAGACTGATTATGTGACAGCTTTTGAGTTTCTTTTGTGTGCAGTTACAAAACCGTTGGAGGTTTGCTTTTATTTACTCTTTTCCCCCTGAATCTTTTTTTTTTTTTTTTTTACCACTGATGACAGGGATTTTTTATTTACCCCCTCCCCCCTTTTGGTCTTAGGGCTAACAAGGAAGTGAGCAGGGATGTGGAATTATATGGCATATTACACTCTTTCTTATTTTGAGAACCTTCAAAATAATTTCTCCTCTTAATTTCTTTGCAGTTTTGTTTCCCTTAGGCTGTGCTTAAATTACTTTGGATTCTTGTCTTCATCTTGTTCTTGCTTTTTCTTAAATTTTATGTTAATCTTCATGTCATACCTTATTAGGTAGTATAATATAGTTAAGTTATGCTTACTAATATATATATATTTATTTCTCCCTCTCATGTTCTCTAGATTGAGTGTAATGGGTGGGACTAATATTTAGTGATTACTTTTGTGAACAGTTAAAATTCTTTTTAAAATTTTCTAATTTTATTGTTGCTTTTGAGGCAGCATCTCATTGTATAGCTTAAGCTGGCATCAACTTCGAGATGGTTGTGGTTTTTTAAAAAAATTTTTGTGGAGGGCTGGGAAGGTGGCTCAGTGGTAGAGCGTTTGCCTTGCATGCATGAGGCCCTGGGTTTGATTCCTCAGCACCACATAAGTAAAAAGAAAAAAAAAAAGCCGGAAGTGGCGCAGTGGCCCAAGTGGTAGAGCGCTACCCTTGAGCTGAAGAGCTGAGGGACAGCACCCCAAAAAAATTTTTTTTGGGGGGAATCATGGGGCTTTACCTCATGACCTGGTCGTTGTCCCTAAGCTCTTTTGCTCAAGGCTAATGTTCTACCACTTTGAACCACAGTGCCCCTTCTCATACTCAAGATACTTCTGTCTCAACCTCTGGAGTACTGGGATTTCAGGTGTGCACTATAACCCCCAGCAGTGAGCAGCCAAATTCTAGCATGTGACTATATAGGGATATACAGCTAGCTGATAAATAACATAGGTGCATAGGCTATGTTGTCAACCAAGTCCAGGTAAGAAGAAAGCAGCAGACAGCCAAATATATAAATGAATGGTGATGGCTATTTTCTAGGAAAACTTTATATATGTGCATGAAATGTTTATACTATGTGTTTTTCTCATTTTTTTAAATGATTTAAAATCTAAAAGTCATTTTTAGCCCAAAAGCTATGACAAAATAGGTGATGGTAGGTCTAGATGTAGTTTGGAGGTCATAACTTGCTCACCCGAAATATACCATAAATTACCCTCATTTATTAATGTAATTTAAAATAATTTCCATGTTTTTGTCATTAAGGTTGTTATAATGATTATTCTTATGTATCATCTGATTATTGCTAGGGGAGATTTATAAATAAGAGATTACCTATAAATTTTAACATTGAAAAGGAAAACTATTGTTAAATTTCAAGAGTTGTACAATAGTTTCACTACCAATGAGTGAGATTCAGTGAACATTTCTCCATTAACCTTACCAATAGTGAGTATTACAGTCTCCTCCCATGCCACTTGATGGATATAGATGGGATTAATTTTGTATCTTATTAATAACAAATTAGTTTGAACTTTTTTCTATTTTTGTGTCTGTTGGAGTGTGTCAGTTTTTCATAATGACAACATCTAAGATTATCCTTAATCATGTGTTTTTTCCTAGTTTATCATTTTTTTTTTTTTTTTTTTGTCGGTCGTGGGGCTTGAACTCTGGGCCTGGGCGTTGTCCCTCTGCTCTTCAGCTCAAGGCGAGCGCTCTACCACTTGAGCTACAGCGCCACTTCCGGTTTTCTGGTGGTTTATTGGAGATAGGAGTCTCAGGGTCTTTCTTGCCCGGGCTGGCTTTGAACCGCGATCCTCAGATCTCAGCCTCCTGAGTAGCTAGGATTACAGGCGTGAGCCACCAGCGCCCGGCAGTTTATCATTTTTAATATGACTAGTGTGCCATTTTTTCCTTTTGTCAGTTGTGGGGCTTGAACTCAGAGCCTAGGGCCTGTCCTTGAGCTTTTTTGCTCAAGGCTAGCATACTTCCACTTTGAACCACAGCTTCACTTCCAGTTTTCTCCACTTCCAGTTTTCTGGGGACTAATTTGAGATAAGAGGCTCACTGACTGCTTGAGATGGTTTTGAACTGTGATCCTCAGATCTTAGCCTCTTAAGCAGCTAGGATTACAGGCATGAGCCACCAGTGACTAGTATGTCTTTTAATGTATAGATGCTTTATATTATATATATATATATATATATAAAGTCTATATATATATATAATCGTACTGTTAGTTCCTCTTCACTTTTATAATTCAATGTTTTTAATTATATTAAAAAACCCCTGTTATTATTTAATTCTAGCATAATTTTACTTTTGTGAGTTTTATCCTTTAATCTTTGTGTTGCATTTAATCAGCCATTATTCCAGAAGCTTTTTTGTAGAATTACTGAATATTATGAACCTTCTTTTTAAAAAGTATATTTTTATTATCTTTAAGTTATTGTACAAAGGAGTTTCCATTCAACAAAACAGTTTAAGAAACTTTGACCTAATTTAGATATTAGAGAAATAGATATCTTCTTGCTAAAAATAAAATCAGTATCATATAATTCTTTCAATATTAACATTTAATTGTATATTTCCTTCCCATATGAGAACTTAATAAAAATAAGTGACTTTTCTTTCATAAGTGAGTAAAATACAAAAAAAATCTGGGAAAAAACTCAACCCTTAATATCCTTTTTGGAGTTGTGGAATGAATATAAAGAAACTTCCACACTGGCAAAGTATTTACTCATTATTTGTAACAACAACAACAACAAACCCCAAATGATTATATATGCTCCTATTTTAGTTTTCACTTCGTGATCTAGTAAGCTGCAGAGTGAGTGGTTTGTGAGTTGTTGAGAGTTTTATGTTTCTTCTTCTCTTAAGTGTTACTTCCTTACTTCCTTAGTTTTCTTGGAACACAATATACCTCAGAATACCTAAGATGATAGTGTGGTTGCTGAAAATGTGGTTAGTTGATATCATCTATATCAATTTCTATCATCTAGATACAGTCCAAACAACTAAAATTTAGGTCATTGTTAATTTAAAGTTTAAGTCAACAAATTAAAGAATTTAAATTTAACTTTTAAAATTTAAAAAGAAATTATTTTTTCCAGTTTTTTACAATTATCACATGCATAAAAAATTACTGTTTAATTTAAAATAGATCTAATACTTTGGACTCTTATGGAAAAAATTTAAAACATTAAACAGGATAAAACTTTAAAATATTGACCTAGGAATTTTATATTTTATAAAATTTTCAAATATTTTTCTAGGAATGGGTTTAAAGTTGGTGATCTTTTTCTCCCTATTAGATGTTATCCTTTATGTATGCCCATTTGGCCTTCTTTCATCAAGGATATGATCTCTTTAGTGAACTTGGGCCCTACATGAAAGATCTTGGAGCACAGGTAATCTTGAACTATATTTCTTGATTTTATATTAGTTATATTTTAAAAGAAATTTATCATGTTAGCTAATTTGATGTTTCATTTACTTAATGAAAATTCAGCCATCTAGTTTATTTATCTATGGGCTAAATATATTTACCAAAAATGATAGTAAAGGTAAAAATAGCCTATCTTATAGATTTTATATGACGGAACCAAAAACTGGGTGGCATATATCTGTGATTCTGTTACTCAAGGAAGCTGAGACTGGATGCTTTCAGTTTTGAGACTGACCAGCCAGGTCTACATAGTAACTTTGGGGCCAGTCTGATCTACATAGCAAGATTCTATCTCAAAACATTCCCCAATACCCACACACAGCCCCTACACATGCAAAATTTATATTTATAGTACATGTTGCTGGATTTTTCTAGTTTCTTACATTTGAATAATTGAGATACTGTCCTAGTTTGCTTTTCATTTGAATTATAGCACATTTCTATTTTAAAAGAATTTCATTTTGCTATGTTGATAATGAAATTATAGCAATTTAGGACTATACCATTTCTATGTCCTTTTTCATTTTATACAGAGGCATTTGAGTATGTGTCTGTGTGATTTTATATTTAAACATATATATATATATACATATATATACACACACTGAATACACATAGACATACACAAGAATTTTATATATATGAATTTCACCGTGTTCAGATTATTTTCCACATCTGAGTAGCATTTTGTAGTGGAACTTCCCTCTTTACTCTCTCCCCCTTCTCCCCCCATATTGAGATTTGGGCTGAGAACCTTGTTCATGCTTGTCAAGTGCTCTACTCTATCCCCTTCCTGAGAACAGGGTGGGGTCATTGATTGATAGGTTTTCTTGATTTAATATTGTCAATTTTTAGGTAGTTTTTTTTCCCCAAGGTGGTTTATTTTTTGAGGCACAGGAATAAAGGATGGAAAATAGAATTAAGGAAATAAGATACAAATGTAAATGGATTCAGAATTGTGTTTACTGATAAAAAAGTATATGTAGATGGTGTGTGTGTGTGTGTGTGTGTGTGTGTGTGTGTGTGTGTGTGTGTGTGTGTTGAGCTATTACGGAAGACATATGTTTTTAATTACACACACACACACACACACACACACACACACACACACACACACACACACACACACACACACACACACACACACACACACACACACACACACACACACACACACACACACACACACACACACACACACACACACACACACACACACACACACACACACACATAATTCTGGGTTTTTTGGTCTCTGTTGAATTTAATCTATTAAAAGAAACCAGCAAGTCACCAAACTGTTAATCTCTGTTAAAAGTCTGTTTGAAATCAGTTGAGATTGTGTTTATTTGCAAGTGAGAAAACAGAATAGTGATAGTTTAAAAAGGTAGAAATATAGTTCTTTTTTTTCTTTCTTTTTTTCTTAATAAGTTTTGTATTGTGAAAATACCATACAGAGGAAATACAGTTCTTCAATGTAAAAAATACAAAGCAAAATATTATGACTATTTGATTCTCAAGGACTCAGGCTTGCTATATCCTTTGAGTTTGTTTCATGGTTCAAAGTAGTTAATAAAGCTCTCACATTCCAACTAGCAGGAAGGAGGAAAGGGGAAAGACACATTCTGTTTCCTTAAGGACATCTGGAAATTGTATGTTATTTCTGTGTACATTCTAACGAGCAGTGTTAGTCACAAAGTCATACACACTTCAGGGAAACCTGGAAAATACAGCTTTGATGCCAGAATGTGGTCTGCTAAAATATGACCTTTCTGGTCATGAGAACAAGTAGCCTTATTTACCACTTAGAGAAGGGTCAGGGTTTTGTAGAAATCAGTAGATAGCATATGTAGCCCAGTCATGAGGGAAGGTAAGACTTTTCTATGTGATTTTGGCCTATCAAACATTAGATTACACTCTCATTTTAATATAATTTGTAAATCAAATTGCAATTGACTAGTTGAAATATTTATATATTTTAAAGTTTTATTAATTGCTTTTATAATATTTTCCCCCCTCAAATGTCAAATGTTTTCAGGCCTTTGTAATAACTAATAATGCCCATAGTGTTTAATGGATATTATATCTTTGCTATAAATAGCTAGTTAGGATTTTTGTTAGAAATTTAGTTGGTAAATAATAGAATCTAAAACTCTGGAGTGATATTCATTTATTGTTACTATTGGGAGATTGGGTTGTCTTCTTGCTGTGTTGCTTAAGTGATCCTCTTGCCTCAGCCTCCCAAGTGCTGGGAATATAGGCATGTGCTGCCTGCCACCCAGCTCATGATTTTTTTTTTAACTATCTTTTATTTGGTCATTTTTTCTACATTTAGATTTGATTGTAACAGTCAACTTGAAGACTTGAAGCCTCTTGAGTGATAGGAAGTATCTGTTAATATTAATTTGTGAGGGTTGACTAGACTTGTTTAGCTGAACTACCCTTTGCCATTTGGGGGTCACCAGTGTCTCCTCTTGGTAACTTTGATTGTAACTATCCAAATTTGTGGAGTGAGTCAGCATGTACCTTAAGCTACAGTCATTTTCCTTATTCAAGGATTGAACACATATTGCTGACATTCCCAAGACAAGGCCTCCTGCCTTGAATGCTTGGCACCATGATTGTTCTTGGAAACCTTTTCCCTAGCAGGAATGGACCTTTTCCAAGAGGGATTAATACCAGAAAGAAATATGAAGTGTTTTTAAGTTTAGCCAAAAGGAGTTTTTGTGCCTAACTTGCAAGTATGGTTTGAAAAAAAGTGCTTTTTTCTTTGATTTTTAAGTTTATATTTCTCCTTTTCTAGTTGGATCAACTGGTTGTAGATGCAGCAAAGGAAAAAAGAGAGATGGAACAAAAACATTCCACTATTCAACAAAAGGTACATGAGGGGAAAAGTTAAAGAAGATTAATTTTCATTTTACTAAATTAGTTTTGGTTTAAGCAAGGTACCATTGTGTTATAACAAATCATTTCAGTTGTTTAATTTCATGGTACAAATAAATGTCTTTTTGTGGAAAGTAGGATATTTTTCAGATGTTAAGGTATGTATTTTATTATTCCTTCAGATCAAAACATTTGAAAGCCATGTTCTTGAACCAGTTTATAAAAAACCTATTTTAAATACTATTCATAGTTTCATTTAGGATGCTACTAATATTCTGTAAATGTATGTATGTGTGCATGTGTGCATCTGTGTAATAAAGAAGAGACAGATAAAAGTGAGTAATAAAAGAGAATGATGATATGAGGGAGATAAAAGAGGTAGAGAGAGGAAGACAGTGAGAGAGAGATTGATTGTGAGCACATGTGCCTTGGTTACAGTGTTACTCATTTCCCCGGTGCGCTCACTTCAGAGCAACACTCCTTTCTTTCACAGTGGTGCTAAAAGGTGTGATTTGTTAAAATGCCCAAGGCCAATTACACTAGCTTTTGGAAATTGCTTTTAAGAATGAAAATTCAAATATTAAGCTCTTTTTTTCTTTATAATGAATTGAGTGTTATGTCTGAAATGCAATATGATAGTATATAATATATACTATATTTAATATATCTTAAGTAGTGAATTTTTTGTGCAGTAATTTTTTTTTGGGGGGGGGTCCGGTCATGGGGCCTGAACTCTGGGCTGGGGCGCTGTCCCTCAGCTCTTCAGCTCAAGGTTAGCACTCTACTACTTGAGCCACAGCGCCACTTGTGGCTTTTTTCTTTTTGCTTATGTGGTGCTGAGGAATCGAACCCAGGGCCTCATGCATGCAAGGCAAGTACTCTACCACTGAGCCACCTTCCCAGCCTGTGCAGTAATTTTTTTGTGCCAGTTCTGGGGTTTGAACTCAGGACTGTTTTGTTCAAGGCTAGTGCTCTGCCACTTCAGCCATAGCTCCACTCTGGGTTTTTGGTGATAAATTGGAGATAAGTATCTCATAGACTTTCCAGCCTGGGCTGGCTTTGAGCTGTGATCCTTAGATCTAAGTCTCTTAAGTAGTTAGGATTTCAGTAGTGAGCCAATGGAGCCTGCCTTTTTTCAGTACTTTGAAAACAAAAGAGAGAGAGCATTGGTTGGATACAGTATTATAAGTAGATGTCAGGCTGCCTTGCTTGCTTAAAAATAAATCTGTTTTCTGTTTTCTTAGTAAAAACAGTTAAGTCAACTTCTTTTTTTTTCTTTTTTTCTTCCTTCCCATCCTGGGACTTGAATTCAGGATCCAGGCACTTTCCCTTACGTTTTTGCTTAGGACTGGCACAGCTTCACTTTCAACTTTTTGGTAGTTATTGGAGATAACAGTCTCATGGGCTTTCCTGCCTAGGCTGGCTTGGAACCTTGAGTCTCAGATCTCAGGCTCCTTAAGTAACTAGGATTACAGGTGTGAGCCACCAGCGCCTGGCTAAATAGTATTTTAAAAAGGAAGGATTTTCTGTTATGACAACCTTTGTTATGATTCTTATTATCATTTTTTTTATAGCAGAGTCTTGTTTTGTAGCCTTGTTGTCCTTGAATTCACTTTGTATACCCTGCTAGCTTGGAACCCACAATACTCCTGCGTCCACCTCTTGGGTGCTAGGATCACAGGTATACACTACCATAACCTGTCCTAGACTCACCTCAGATTATTTCTTCTTCCTCCTCCTCCTAGTTCTCTTCCTCTTCCTCCTCTTCTTCGTCCCCCTCCCTTTCCTCCTCTTCCTCTTTTTTTTTTTGGTGGTTTCAGGGCTTGAACTTAGGGTCTGGGCACTGTCTCTGAGCCTAGCTCTCTAGCATTTGACCCACAATACCACTTCTGGCTTTTGTTTATGTTTTTGTTTTGAGTGGTTAATTAGAGATAAGAGTCTCATGGGGACTTTTCTGCCCTGGCTGGCTTCTAACAGCCATCCTCCAATCTCAGCCTCCTGAGTAGCTAGGATTACAGATATTAGCCACCAGTGCCTGGCTACATTGATTTTTTATTTCTTATTATTATCAGATAAAACTAACTCCATATTTTCTTTTATTTAAAGTTGGAAGGTTAGATTAACTTTTTAAAAAATTAAATGAGATCTGGGTATGTATTCCAGACTGGATTTGAACTCTTGATTCTGTCTAGAGTAGCTGGGATTACATGTGTGCATACCATGCCTGGCTTTAGTTTTTTGTTTTTTGTTTTTTTTTGTTTTTTGGGTCCGGTCGAGGGGCCTGAACTCTGGGCCTGGGCACTGTCCCTCAGCTCTTTAGCTCAAGGCTGGCGCTCTACCACTTGAGCCACAGCACCACTTCCGGCTTTTTTCTTTTTGCTTATGTGGTGCTGAGGAATCGAACCCAGGGCCTCGAACATGCAAGGCAAGCACTCTACCACTGAGCCACCTTCCCAGCCCCCTGGCTTTAGTTTTTTATTTGAGTAACTTTTCTCTCTTTCCCCCTTTATTTTTACCTTTTTTACTAAAACCAATTTAAAAAATTTTAGTCTTGCTATGTGACCAAGGCTAGCTTAGCACTTGTAATCCTTCTACCGCAACCTCTGGAGTGGTAGGATAACCAACAAGTGTGTCCCATCATAGCTGGGGCACTTTTTTTTTATTGTCAGGAAAAAATGGAATAAATTTAGGGTGTGGGACATGATGATTTTTTTTCTTTTTAATGCAGTGCTTAAGTTTGAACTCGGGGCCTCATGCTTGCTAGGCAGGCACATTATCACTTAGAAATATCCCTACCCCTTTTATATTATGCTCCACCACTTGAGGTACACTCTCAGGCCTTTTTTTGCTTTAGTTATTTTTCATAGAGGATCTTGCATTTTGCCAGGGATCAGATTTGTACTACAATCCTCCTACTTAGACTTCTAGTATATCTGGAATTACAGGTATTTACCACTACACTTGGCCCAATATATTTTGATGAGTAATTTGTTTTAGTAACATTACTGTGAAAAGATTATTAAAATGGAATCTT
This sequence comes from Dipodomys merriami, assembly GCF_024711535.1. NCBI lineage: Eukaryota > Metazoa > Chordata > Mammalia > Rodentia > Heteromyidae > Dipodomys > Dipodomys merriami. The sequence goes on along the minus strand of NW_027203381.1, from coordinate 68,030,103 downwards.
TTTTTTTTTTTTGGGTCCGGTTGTGGGGCCTGAACTCTGGGCCTGGGCCCTGTCCCTCAGCTCTTCAGCTCAAGGCTAGCTCTCTACCACTTGAGCCACAGAGCCACTTCCGGCTTTTTTCTTTTTGCTTATATGGTGCTGAGGAATCGAACCCAGGGCCTCAGGCTTGCAAGGCAAGCGCTCTACCACTGAGCCACCTTCCCAGCCCAATGGAATCATTTTTAATTGAAGTCAAAGATTGAAATGTTTGTAGAAATATATGATTATTTGCTTGAATTCAAACATTTAATGATTATATATATTTATATATAATTTCATATCTTTCCCTATTCTGTTAAAGATTGTACTGGAGGTTCAGAACTGGTATTAAATCTGAGATTAATTTATTTGACTTTAAACAATACTTCAAACTATTTTCCTTTATTGAAAATAATGCTATTTTTGTTCATTATGAATAATTACCTTTTTTTCTGTCCTTAAATGCTGGCACAAGGCTGCATTACAGGTAAAAAAAAAAATCAAATTTAAGGGAAACTGTATTTAATATAATTACTTAGATTTCTAAAGAACTGGAATTGATCAATTAAAGACACTGTGATGCTGTAAATATCTGTGTACATGGTTTTGGATATGTACACATTTTTGGTGATTTTCTTGGAATAAAACTGTCTAATCAAAGAGTCCACCCTTAGTCGGTATTACTGAATTATATCTCAAAATGTGATTCCATTCTTTGCAGGTAGCACTCTGAGAATTCCCATTGCTCATTGTCACCTTGTTATATTGCAAACAATTTTATGTTTTTGTTAATTTTGTGGGCAGATGTGAACCTATATCACTGTGGTTTAATTTATACATAATTTTGTGACTATATCTGTTGATCATTTAGTCATACTGTTTGTGAAATGTCTATTAGTGTTTTTTTCCCTTTTTTCCCTTTTTCCTGTCAGGTTAGCTGTCAATCATACATTCCATGTATTCTGAATATAAGGATAAGCCCCTTTGGGTTTATGTGTTTTAAATTTTTATGTAGTTTATTAGTTTTTATTTGATGCCTTTTGTGTCTTGTTCAGTAAATCTTTTCCATCTCCAAGTCATAAAGATCACTGCTTTAATTTTTTTTTTGTGGTACTAGGGATTAAACTCATGGCCTCACAAATGTTAGGCAAGCACTGTGCCACTGAGCTAAAACATTAGACTTCATGTTTAGATGTTCAGTACATGTGTACTTGGGTTTTTGTTTATGATGTCAAGTAAAGATCCAATTTTCATTTTTTTTCCATTAGTAGTGGATCTGGACTAGTTATCAATGTTTTTTTTCCCCAAATGTTCTATAGTATGTCCTTTTTGTACTTCACATTTACATATAGCTAAGGCTGTTTTCGGGCTCTTTATTCTATTAATCTTTTTCTCTTAATATCCTGTTACTATAGTCTCTTAGTTGTTATTAGCTTTATAGTAAGTCTTCATATCGAATAAAGCAGCTTCGTACCTTTTCTTTTGAAGAAATGAATTACTGTAGGTTTGCATTTCCATGTAAATTTTAGGAGCAGCTTTTCAGGTTCCATAAAAATAGCTTTTGAGATTTTGACATTAAATGAGATCAAGTAATAATCTTTGGGGAAAATGATGTCTTTCTTTAATAGTGTTGTTTAATTGATGGCCTTGTTATATTCTTCAATTGCTGGAGTTTTTTGATTGATTTTATAAGGATTTATTATTTTCTTTTATATCTCTTTTGCTAGATTTATTCTAAACACATTTTTTTTTTTTTTGGATCAGTCGTGGGGCTTGAATTTAGGGCCTGAGTGCTTTTGTTCAAAGCTAGCGCTCTACCACTTTGACCCACAGCACCGCTTCTGGTTTTCGGTGGTTAATTGGAGATGAGCATCTCATAGACTTTACAGCTCAGGAAGATCCTCACATCTCAGCCTCCTAAGTAGCTAGGATTACAGTCATGAGCCACTAGCACCTGGCTCTAAACACATTTTAAATATTCTTGTAATGTTATCTTTTTTAATTTATTTAAATTCATTTCCTTCTGTTGTATTAGAATAAAGGCAATATTTCTCTATTGATTTTGTAAACAGTATTTTTTTCTTTCTTTATTTTCGTGCTGATACTGAGCTTGAACTCAGGGCCTCGAGATCTCACAGCTTTTTCACTTATGGCTGATGTTCTACCATTTGAGCCATGCCTCTGCTTCTGGCTTTTTTGCTGGTTAATTGGATGTTAGTGCCTCTTGGATTTGTGGAATCATAATTTTTAGATCTCAGCCTTCTCAGTAGCTAGGATGATAGGCATAAGCAACTGGTGCCTGACACTAATCAGTATTCTTGTAATTACTGTAATCAGTAATTCTCTTTGAATACTGATTATTTCTGGATACTTTATTTTTTTTTCTGGATACTTTAAAATGATCCTTGTAAAACATTTCATTCATAAATATGGTAGGTTTTTCTTTCCAACATTTCACCATTCTGGCTGGCTACAACCTTTATCATAAACTCAAATGTAAGTGGTAATAATATTTCTTTTTTTTTTAGTTTTTTTTCTTTTATTATTAGGACTATTGCTGCTATGGAACAACTTTATTTTATTTTATTTTATTTTATTTTATTTTATTGTTCAGTCGTGGGGCCTGAACTCTGGGCCTGAGCGCTGCCCCTCAGTTCTTCAGCTCAAGGCTAGCGCTCTACCACTTGAGCCACAGAGCCACTTGGTATGTGGTACTGATGATTTGAACCCAGGGCCCATGCATGCAAGGCAAGCAATCTGCCACTGAGCCACTTTCCCAGCCCTGGTAATATTTTTTGTCTAGCTTACAATTGCAATGGAAAAAGCTTCTATTTGATACCCATCACTGACCATCCATCTGTTTTTACCTTTTTATTCCCTGAACCTCATAAGAATGTTCAAGTTCTCTTGTTGGGCAAATACCCCTAATGTGAAAGCTAGATTCCTTGCTCTGCTGACTTCTTTGGCTTTCAAATTTCATATTAGTCTTTTGTCTTTGAGTATTCTTTCTTAATTTGTCATCACTAGATCATCAGAGAGATTCTACAATATATCCATTCCAATATTATCAGTTGCTAACATTATGACATTTCTCACATTTTAAGTACAATGATTGTCATTTTAAAGTACTTTAAATATTGATATTAATAGTAAATTAAATACTTATTTCTCTCAAAGACATAGTTGTAGAGTAACATTTATAATCCACTACACATTCAGAGAGGTTTTATTCTCTGTCTCTCTGTCTTTTCTCTCTCAGTATTGGAAGTTGAGTACAGGTTCTTGTGCATCATTGAAAAGCACTGTACTGATGAGCTACACTCCCAGTTTCATTATTTTCTTAAATAGAATTAGGATTATTAAAGAAACTATACCTTTCTGAATGAAACATTTAGAAATGTTACAAAGTCAGTTATATCTATTTCAAACTTAAACAAATGTGCATAATTTGGTAAATTATAGCCTTGTGTTGAAGGTAGAACTTACTGTACATGCAAAAAGCACTGGGTTCAACATCTAGCACTGAGATATACATGCAATAATATAAATAAAGACAAAATCATATCCTCAAATAAATTAGTTGTTTTTTTACAGATCTGAGGAATGCAGGGCTTTACACATTCTAGGCTGGCAGAGTACCACTGAGATACACTCTTGAGCTTTACTTCAAATAAATTTTAACTGAGAGAATTGAAGTAATGCAGTGGTTTTTCTAAAAAGTACTAGGAAGAAATGTAATGATCCATTTATAGATTCATTTTTTTTTTCTTTTTTTGGTCGTGGGGCTTGAACTCTGGGCTTGGGTGCTGTCCCTGGGCTCTTCAGCTCAAGGTGAGCACTCTACTGCTTGAGCCACAGCGCCACTTCCTAGATTCATTTCTTATGATTAAAGAGTAAAAAATATCAGGAGATGCTAAGCCTCCTAGGGATTCTTCAGACAGGAAGGCCATCACCACATGTGGGCATTAAAAAGTCCAGAATTATGACCTAAATAAACACCTTTAATACAGATATATATATATATGTATGCATACATATATATGTGTATATGAATGACTTTCTCTTTCAACCCTTGCCTAAGACTTATGCAAAAATAGCAGTTATTAAAATTATTCCTTTTTATGTAATTATAAAGGTTAAAAAAATCAGATTTTCCTTTTATTTCTAATTTCATTCCATTTCCACTCCCTGTCTTAGCAGTCTCAGATTTGGAAGGCCCTTGAGTGACTCACTCTACCTCCCCTTCTGTTCAGGTCCCTTACTTCTCAGGTTTATCAGCAGGTGGGCCATCAGTAAAAAGGTTTCTCAAGACAAGTAGCATTCTAGTTGTAGGTATTGGTGCAGGAATAAGTTCAAAAGTTCTGGTACTTGATTTTTAGAGTTTTAAATTTGCTGTGATTCAACATTATTGAGACTGTGTTCAAATTAGGAAGTTCGTGAGGAAAGTATTGATTATCTGATTTCCAGACTTTATGAATCATTGGAGGGAAATCAAACATTTGAGTTACATGCAAATGTATAATATGTTAATATATTGACATCATATTGTATGAATGTAATAATCAATATTAACATTTAATTAGTAATTGATAAATATTAATCACTATATATTTCTATACTATATTAATACAGTATATAGAAATACATATATATATATATATTTGAATGATTAGGGTGGTACAAGAAGCCTATGAATCATTTTGTAGTTAACATTAAAAGTGAGCACAAGGGGTGAATATGTGTGTCAGTGACGCCAAGCCCTGTGTTCAAACCCTAGTATCTTCTCCCTACTTCCTCCCAAAAAGTGAGTTTGACATGCTCACTTGAAATTGTCTGAAAGTCCTTTCTTTGGTATTGCAAAACTAAATTCTAATTTAGAGGAAAGAAAAAACATAGTTTTTTTGTCCTATTTTTGAACTTACTAAATAGTAATTGCTCCTCTTATATTAAAAAGCTACCATGATAGTAGTACATTTAGAAAATATTGGTAGAAGCCCGGCACTAGTGGTTCATGCCTGTAATCCTAGCTACTCAGGATGTTGAGATCTGAGGATCATGGTTTGAAGTCAGCTTAGGCAAGAAAGTCTATGAGACTCGTATCTCTTGTAACTACCAGAAAACTGGAAGTGGAGCTGTGGCTCAAAGTGGTAGAGTACTAACCTTGAGCAAGACAGCTCAAGGTCACCTCCCAGACCCTGAGTTCAAGCCCCACAACTGGAAAAATAAATAATAAATAAATTAAAAAATATATAAGTATATTAAAATAGTACCAATTAAGTACATTCTTATGGTTTCCCTTATTTGCAATAACTAGTATATGTCTGGGACAAGCAGAAAAGGTCAAAAGCTATGTACATATGACCATATAAGATGATGCTAAGCAAAATGAACCTCAAGATAGGGACACAAGAGGTTTTATCTTTGTTGGTGTTGTTTTTTAATGTACTTATAATGTACTATGTGATTTTTTTGTTTGTTTTGTATGTTCTTCCCTCATGGTATAACCCCTGTTGTCACTGTATTTGATTCTGGTGCCCTGCATCTTGTATATACATTTTTCCAATTTGGGGAGGGAAAGGGAAATAACAAGGATACAGGTTGACCCATTGTAACAATGATATGTACAAGACACTGTGTTGAAAACAAACTTTACAACTTGGGGGGCAGGGAGTTGGGGAGGTAAGGAGGGAAGAATGGTAGGGGAAAAACAAAGGAGGGGGTAACAATGCTTTATAGAAAATGTACTCATTACCTTACTCATGTAACTGTAACCACTCTGTACAGTATCTTTACAATAAAAAATACATATTAAAAATTAAAAAATAAATTTAAAATATCTAGGTAGATTCAAATAATCCCAATTAAATATATTGTTATATATAAAAAATTATAACACATATTGTCATAAATAATTGTGATAAAAGCATTTCAAATATATCACTTGGTTTCTGTGTCTTTGTTTACATACTATTACTTTGTTTTTTTATATTCTATGTATTCACCTGTCCTTTTAAACCAACATTATCTTAATTGTTGTACAATAGTCTGTTGAATTAAAATACTTTAGTGTGCTGAAACATCCTCAATTACTGGCCATCTAAGACCCCCATATTTTTCATGAATAGTGTTGAAACAGCCTTAATACTAAACTTTCCTTCTTTTTCAACTCTTTCCCTAGAAAAATTGATTTTTGTAGGTAACATCATGACCTAATCTGTCTTCTCGTGTGTTATTTTGCATAGGATTTCTCCAGTGATGATTCTAAGCTGGAATATAATGTAGATGCTGCAAATGGCATTGTCATGGAAGGGTATCTCTTTAAACGGGCCAGTAATGCCTTCAAAACGTGGAACAGGTAATATATTTCACATGTGAATCATGACTTTTCCATATTTGGAGTTTGGCAATTGCTTCCTTCATTTTTCCTGAAATTCTATAAATTGTGTAGTAAATTTATGTCTTGCTTGCATGCTTTCTTATTTCTCTTTTTCTTTTTCTTTCTCTCTTTCTATTGTGCTGTTATTTGGGCTTGAACTCAGGGCCAAAGCTAAGGGAGCTTAGCTTTTTCATGTTAAGCTAGTACTCTGTGATGTGAGCTACACAGCCTTTTGGTGGATACTTGGAGATGAGTCTCTTGGACTTTTTTCCCTAGCCTGCGTCAAACTGGAACCCTCAAATCTCAGTCCCCTGAGTACATAGAATTGTAGGTGTGAGCCACTGGTAGTTAGCTTGTAGTAACTTTCTTGATCCCAGTCCATTGAAGAAAAGACTCTTAAAGCAGGTGAAAATGAAAATATTCTTAATCCTTAGACTGCAAGCAAGGTTAAGGAAGAAGCAAGGTAGAACTTTCATGTTGTTTGGTTATTGTGACTATATCATCACAATTATTGAACACAAGCTACTTCCCACAATGGTTATTGAATAGGTATTAGTTCAAATTATATATTAAATATAACTGATGATTAAAATAATTAAGCTTTTTTTCCCTTTTGGTTCCTTCCCTATATGTATGCTTTTACTTACTGTTCACTTACTAATTTTTAAGCCAGATGATCCTGATATTTGGTACTTTGTAGAAGCCATAAAGAGGAACTTAAGGACATAGTGTTATTTTTCAGATGGGAAACTGTAATAGCTATTTTTCTTTTTTTTTTTTTTTTGTCAGTCATGTGGCTTGAACTCTGGACCTGGGCACTATCCCTGAGCTCCTCTGCTCAAGGCTAGCACTTATACACTTGAGCTGTCAGGTACTGGTGGCTCATACCTCTAATCTTAGCTACTCAGGAGGCTGAGCTCTGAGGATCAAGGTTCAAAGCCAGCGCTGGCAGGAAAGTCTGGGAGACTCTTAGCTCTAATTAACCACCAGAAAACCAGAAGTAGCACTGTGGCTAGCCTTGAGCAAAATAGCTCAGGGACAGCACCCAGCACCTTGAGTTCAAGCCCCACGACTGACAAAAAATAAAAATACAAATAGGATTTTTTGGTAAGTTTGTTCAGTATATAATTTAATAGAAACCCAAATGTTTAATGCCTTGAGTGTGATTACTTTGGTTTCTTAACATGAAGGAAATATATTGAATATTTCCCTAGCATGTTACAGTCAAATTTAAATTTAAATGGTAGAAGGTTTTATTAGAAAAACAAACTGAGAGTGAATTTCAACTAGGAAGAGTAATAATTATATTTGACATTAAACTTGTTTAAGTTTTGAAGAACTTGAAACAAAAAAACATGAATATAGTGATACTCACGTCATAGTCATTCAACTATAGTGATCTGATTAGAAATAATGTTTCTAATTATTATGAAGTAAAAATGAAAATGGATGTTTTACAGGGTCTGAAAAATAACAATAATCTTTTAAACCTCTGGGTCATTTCTGTAACTAGAACATGAAATGGGAAAAAATTAATGTTATTGGTGAATCTCATAGTAAAAAAAAATTATTCATCCAGTATAGTTTTATGTTAGAATTAAGTTTTAAACTTCAGATTTTAAAACAACTTCCTTAAAATTTAACAAAAGGAAAAATACAATAAATCTATAGAAACTTTTATGTTATAAAGAAAAGAAATAAACTTCCTTCAGTGATGAATGATCTCAGACTTAAAATGAAGCAACATGGGCTAGGAATGTGGCTCAGTGGTGGAGTGCTTGCTTAGCATGCATGAAGGCCTAGGTTCGACTCCTTAGTAACACATAAACAGAAAAAAGCCTGAAGTGGCACTGTGGTTAAAGTAGTAGAACACTAGCCTTGAGCCAAAGAAGCTCAGAGACAGTGCTCAGATTCTGAGTTCCAGCCCCATGACAGGCAAAAAAGAAGAAAAAAAGAAAAAAAATCATATAAAAAATAAATGAAGCAGCACAGTGAAAAATTAAATTGGTACTTATGACAATAGAAGAAAATTTGTATTAGAGTGTGCTAACATTTTCATTTTTATTTGATTTATGAATTCTATTTAATAGATCTAGAAATAAAATGAAGTAAGGAATAGATAAACAATCATCAAAAGTAAACATGTTATGTGCTGATTGGAAATTGGGCTGCTTTTAAAGGAGGTGCCATTTATGTTTTGAGATAACAATTACTATTTAGAATCATGGGTTAAAGTCTAATAGCCCAATTATCAGTAAAGTAAATGAGCTTTAGAGATAATTGAGAGAGAAAATAGATTAATTGCACTCACAGTTTTGGAGGCTGAAAGTTCAAGATTTAGTGTCCTCATTGATCTGTCTTCTGGTGAGGGCCTGGTAGTGGATTGCATCATAGTGGCAGAAGTGGTATACAACTCATAGTAGACAACAGGGAGTTAGAGAGCAGAAAAGAGCCAATCTTCTTTTTCTATAACCACCCTTCCATTGGTGGTTCCCCAATCATGTAATTACCTAGTCAAGACCCTATCTCTTAAAGATTTTATCTCCCACCATACTGAGGACTAGGCATAAAACTTTGGGGGACAAATATATCTAAAGCATAATAGAAAGTAGTTATAAATGGGAGAAGAAAAAAGTATAGTAAATGTTAGTTAAAATATTCTTGTTTTTGCATTTAGAATGTATCAGTTTCTAACAGTTTTGTCAAGAAGCTAATGTCAGGAAATATAAATACTTTCTCTTTAGCCATATTTTATTAGTATCTGCCCTGCTTTTCTAATTAGTTCTCCATCTAACATAATCTAATCTGTTACTACTAGTCTTTGGGTAAGATTATATATTTGTAATATTTATGCTTTAACTTAAAAAATATATAGGAAACTATGTAACTTGAGGGTAGAGATGGAAGAGGGAAATTGAGGGAAAATGAAGGAAAAATTGAAGAAGCAGCATTGTACTCATAACCTGACTTACGGAATTGTAACCCCAGCTACTTAATATGAAGAGTTTCTAACTACTGCTTATATACTTGTGTGTGTGTGTGTGTGTGTGTGTGTGTGTGTGTGTGTGTGTGTGTGTGTGTGTGTGAGTGTGTGTGTGTGTGAGTGAGTTAGTGAGTGAGAGAGAGAGAGAGAGACAGAGAGAGAAGAGAAGAGAGAGAGAAAGGAGAGAGATGTCCTGGGGCTTGAATTCAGGGCCTGGGTGCTGTCCCTGAGATTTTTTGCTCAAGGCTGATGCCCTATACCACTTGAGCAACAGTACCACTTTTGGCTCTTTTGGTAGCTGATTGGAGATAAGAGTCTTACAGACTTTCCCGCCTGGGCTGGCTTTGAACCTGGATACTTAGACCTCAGCCTCCTCAATAGCTAGTATAATGGGCACGAGCCAATGGTGCCCAATGATTAATTAGTTTTAGGGAACATTTTATAGTCACCATACTGTGACAATCTATAGTTTTATGGAATTATGGCATATAAAACTTTTAACATCAACTTTTTAAAAAGACATCCTTCCTGAGAGATATGTGAATGCGACTTTGACTTCCCAAATAGTTTTAAAACCTCAGCTTATGTTTTGTAATTAAAAGTCTTTTGAAAGTGGTATTCACTAGTCTTAAAGTTGCCAGAATAGATATATATTTTATGTGATGCAATTAAAATAGCATCAGAGTGAAAAGGTTTACATCTGAAGTGGACTGTTGAGCTAGTTTCTGATTGTTTTCAGATTTGTAGTTAGTGGCATCTCAAAGTTAGGTATATCTGTAATACAAATGGCTCTTTTTGTCCATGGATTCAAGCAAAATATGTGACTCAGAAATATTTGGAAAAAAATAAGTCTGTAGTTAGTTTGTGCAGACTTTTATTTCTTCTTATTCCTTTAACAGTACCATCTAACAGTTACTTACATACATTTATATTGTGTTAGTATACAGAACTAGATATCATGGTGCATGCCCATCTGTAGTCCTATCATACTCAGACTGAGGCAGGAGGATCACTTGAGCCCAGGAATTCAGGAGTAGTCCGGGCAACTGACAAGGCCCTCTTGTGTACACACATGCATGCACACACACATTTACATTATATGCAAATATAAGACGAGCATCTATAGATTGGATATCCTTGGAAAGAGGGTTATGGTTCTGAAACTCTACACATATCAAGAGACTACTGTATTCTTTCTGCCATAATAACTTTTCCTTGTCAGTTATTTTCTCAGTATGATAGCGTCACCATATGCATAAACTAGTGGACTATTGGAATAGGATCAAGTGTATTCATATATTCCTCCTTTTGTTAAAAAAATGTAGAAAAGATAAAAAAGGAAAATAAGTACATTTTGATATAGTTTATTTAACGATGTAGAAAGGCTGACAAAATAGCTAATATCATTGTTGTACTAGAAAGTACAGCTAAAAGCATGAAATGTGTTACACAACTTTGTTTAAAAAAGCAAAATGTTCTATATGTTGCTGCTACAGATTAAATGTTTTATTCTTACTGGTTTTTGTTTTAAAATAAGTATTCATAAATTAAAGATGACTCTTATGTGTGGCCTTAGAATCTTTGCTATCATTTGATAAAAATGGAGGTGGGTAGGTGGGAAGTTTCTTTGGCTAATATTTTATAATCTGAAATTCTACGTGATCCCATTTCTTTACAAAAACCTTTCATTTATTCTATATTTCTGTAGATATACCTGCAGTGATTTTAGGAGCAGTTTTTAATGAAGTGGCAAGGTACTATCTGTATTGTCTAGTCATGACCATAGATTTAGAAAATAATAATAGAAGAGGTTTGCCCAAGTATACTAAGACCATCCAGAATTTTTATAAGGTAATACTTGAAGCATGGTTTGAATATTTCTAAAATATTAGTATTTCAGATTCCCAAGAGTTAGAATTAATTGTTACACATTTGTATATGATGCTTAAATAAAATACAGCAGATACTTTTGATTATTTTGTTAGTTTATAAGCTTAAGCTTGTTCCTTCAATTCTTGCTTTATTTGTATCATGCTAGTCCTTTGCTTTTTTTTTTTTTTTTGCACATTTGCATTTTCATTCTTTTACCACCTTTCCCTTATGTTTTAATCCTGCCCCATTTTTTTACATGACAGGAAAAAGCCCGATCATATCAGGTACCAAATGGCTTCCTTCCCTTTCTCATCTTACTCCAGTTTCTTCTTTGGCACGAGAAAGCTCATAATTAACCTGCATTTAAGCTGGATTACTTGCAATGGATAAAATGTCTCTTTATGTTTTAAATTGGGAACAAAAATAGAAGCATTTTATTTGAGGAATGAAATTATACCTCTTGATTGCCCATCTCTGTACTTCATTTTAATCTATAAAGAACATTTCATGTACTTTCAGTTACTCAAAGAATACTGTTATGTCTCTCTTTTTTTTTAAATTAAGGAAATAAACTAGCCAACTATAAAATTTGAGCAGCTAAGATTAGTCACTTTGGAAACCATATTAATTTTGTTGAAAGAATACATTGTTCCTAAGTTTTCTTTGTTTAATTTTTTCCCCTATAATAAAGTAGGTTGAATTTATATAAACTAAAATCATGTTTGTTAGTTTATTTTATTAAATGTTTATCTACTTGGCATCTGTATGTATAAAGTATGAGCCCATAATTTACAGTTTTGGTGAGAAACCATCTACAGACTTAGAAGTTTGACTTTTTCCTTATGATCTTAAGTACAGTTCTGGAACCTAGTAATCAAATGATACTTGATTTTTCTAAATATTTTTTCCTTTCCTATCAAAATTTTGTCATCTGGACATTCTTAGTGTATAAAAAAGAATGATCTTTAATTTTTTAATAAATTTCATATTTTAATCTAAAAATGCTATACTGAATTATTTCAACTGGGTAGATATGTAATGCTGTCTGATATTAATGAATAAATTTTCCTTTTTGAAAACTTGTATTTTTGGCTTTGTGTTCCATTCCTTAATCTTGGAGACCTTAGTATATTAGTTAGCATAATGCCTTTGAAAGTTTTTCTCTTTGGATCTAATTACTTTTTTCTTTATTGGTGCCAGTCCTGGAGCTTGAACTCAGGGCCTGAGCACTGTCCCTGAGCTGCTTTGTTCAAGGCTAGTACCTCACACTTGAGCCATGTCTCTATCACTTTGAAATTTTGGGTGATTAATTGGAGATAAAAGTTTCATGGGCTTTACTGCTTGGAGTAGCTTCAAACTTCAGTCCTAAGCCCTAAGCCACCAGCCCCAGCTTTGTTACTTTTTTTTTTTTTTTTTTTAAGAACTTTCAAATTTCAAGTACCAAGTATTTAAAACTATTAAATATTCTGTATCCCAAAGCTCATGAGCTGTTTGCCATTCTCAGTTTTCCTTTTCTTAGAAATGTTAATAATCACTAGGTTTATTCTATAGGAATAATTTTACCTGCGTGAAGTTTTGAACAATGAAGAGTGCACTTTTTTTGTTTAAGTTTTAGTGGTAGTAGAGGGAGATAGTATTGTAATATGTAAGCTTTCTAATTCAGATTTTTTTTCTACCTAGGATATATGTTATACCTTCTTAGGAGGTATCTAAATTAGATTACTTCATATTGTCTTTCCTGAGCATACAAAAGCTTGATGAAGTGATTATGCCACTCACAAGCAGATAAATGGTAGGGAAACTGAGTTTCAAGAAAGATATGATTGGTTGGGAGGTGTCTCAAAGAATAGACCACCTGCCTAGCAAATATATAGCTCTTGAGTTCAAACTCTACTGTTGGGGACTAGGAAGGAAGAAATACGATATGAAGTTAATAACTAGAGGGAACTATCTCTGAAAAAAGAACACTTCCTCCCCCAGTATTTTGTTATTCTTTGCAGGGAGTATTATCCTATGATGAAATAGGTCAAAAGAAATTTGTTTTTTAAGGACCTTAGAAGCATGGAAGTTACATTGTTAAATGGGCATTTTTCCCATAGTTCAATAAAACAATAAAATGGTTACTATGCTATAAGACCTATGAATCTTCATTAATATAGGTCACTCTCCAGCAAACAATTAAGAAAACCCCTTTAATCAGTAGCAGAGATTATTTCCATTGCATGTCATCTCACATGGCAGAGTTGCACCATTTTGTTTGTGTGTAGGTATTTCCTTTAACATTTCTAACCAGCCATCTGTTCTAAAAGATACTGAGAAGTTCTTCCTTTTCTAGCCTGTTGGTGATTTGCATTTAGAGGCAACCCACCTTGTTTTATCTAGGTGCTTATTTAACAGTTTTAACAATTTTATAATAAAAAAGGGGAAACCTTTTTCTTATACCTAACAATCTAGTAAAAGGCTTGAAAATGGAAAAGCATTTCTTAATCATTTTCTCAGATTTGGAGAAGTTTCCAAATTAAAAAATTTGAAATGTCTAAATATAATTTCTAGTGCTTGGTACTAGTAGCAATGAAAAGGTAGACTTTCTATCTGCTAATAGATTAATAACTAATGTTTACAATAGAGACCATCTTACATGAAACTAATTTTAAAATGATAACTTAAATATCATTTTACCTTTCATGCTTGTTGAGAAGTTTTGCTTTCTTTTATAAGTGCTTGTGGCTGTGATATTAAGTCTTTTTTGTTTTAATAAATTAGAATTAGTAAATATGGTATACATGGCTTAGCCTTTTCTTCTAAAGCAGATTGCAAGTAAATGTTTTTCTAATTTACAGTAATAAGCAGAACCATGTAATTGAGAGGATCATTTGTGATAACTTTATTTTGCTTAGAAGTACACAGTATGACCAAGTTAGTTGATGATTATCCTGTTTGAATCAGTTCTAGAATGATTAAGTTTTCTTTTTTGCTTATAAAATCAAAGACTTGCTGAATTATCTGCTGAAAGGTTGAAAATAAAACAATTTATCCTAATGTTTATATGCAAGGATATTTCAATTCACAATTTATATTTTAATTTGATAAATATGTAATTGGGAGAAAACATTTTATTTTGAGGAATCTCAAAAGCTTCAAATTTAAATTTTAAAACAATTATTGGATGATAGCACAAATAACAGCTTTTGTTGGGATGTGAATTTATGATATAAAGTGAATCAAAATATTGTAAGTTTATTTTCCTAATTTATGGTTTTATGATGTTTGCTCTTAATTTATCTCATTGCTTCTGGTCTATAAAAAATATAATTACTATTTGCTGATTGTTAGTCCTTTCTCCAGTATTTCATTTCTGTCCATAGGAAAAGTAAATTTATGTTTATGAAAACAATCTATTTTGTTTTTTATTTAGACGCTGGTTTTCAATACAGAACAATCAGTTGGTTTACCAGAAAAAGTTTAAGGTAGGTCTTTTCTTAAGAAATGAACTGAAAACTCATGCGCACAAATGCTCCCTGTGCCAGTGTTTCATTGTAAGGAGAGTTGGCCTTATAGTCTTTTTTGGTAGGTAAGTCCTTATCAGCCCTGTCTTTGTCCTTGGTCATGCCACTTACCTACACTTGGGGATGGGCTAAAAATACATTTTTTGGCATCTGGAACTAACTATCTTCAGGACAAGTGTTTTGTCTCTTCAGCCCCATCTGGTTTTATTGCGAAAAACTACACATATTTTATTAATTCAAAATCAGGAAAAAGGAAAAGAAATTAAGAGAAAGCTGAGTGAGTTCCCAAGTTTAGCTTTTTTTTTCTCAGTTCTGATTGAACTCAGGACTTTGTACTTGCTAGATGAGCACTGTACCACTTGAGCTATGCTTCCAGTCTCTAATTTTACTTTATTTTTTATAGTTTGCCTTAGTAAATATTACAGTCCATAAGTGCTCATGTACAAAATTATTATAGTTACTACTTACTAGTGTTATGTTTTAGCATGTATAAGGAAACTCTTGAGTGGAAACTATTAACATTTAAATTATGTTTATTTATTGATTGATGGCACTAGGATTTGAACTCCATGCTTCACACTTGTTAGGCAAGTGTTGTAGTCTTTTTGCTTTTTAGTTTGTTTTTCAAATACAGTGTGTAGGTAACTTTGTCCAGGCTAGCCTTGAACAGTGATTGTCCTACTTATGTCTCCTGAATTATAGGGATACACCACTACAACTAGCTTAAAAACCACCAATATTTTATCCTAAAGGCAGAATGATTCTGAATCTGAATTCTCTTTTTTAAACCAGTATTGGAAACAAGAAAAAATTAGTAATTAGGAAGCATCAAAAGGAGGTGAAGAAAAAAACCTGTGAAATTTTTTTTTTCTTTTTTTGTTTATCAGTGTGGGGCTTGAACTCTGGGCCTGGGCGCTGTCCCTCAGCTCTTCAGCTCAAGGCTAGTGCTCTACCACTGAAGTCACAGCACTACTTCTGGCTTTTTCTGTTTATGTGGTACTGAGGAATCAAACCCAGGGCCTCATGCATGTGAGGCAAGCACTCATCACTGAACCACCTTCCCAGCCCCTGTAAAATTTTTATACAATAAATCCCCAAGACAAACCAGACTATGTGCACTATATGCGTTCTTTAATGTAATTTTTAAGAACCAGCAATGCAAGCTGGGCACTGGTGGTTCATGCCTGTAATCCTAGTTACTCAGGAGGCTGAGATCTGAGGGTTGTGGTTTGAAGCCAGTTAGCTCCATTTTACCACCAAAAAGCTGGAAATGGAAGTGTGGTAGATTGCTAGCCTTGAGCAAAAAGCCCAGGGACAGCACCTAGGCCCTGAGTTCAAGCCCAGAACTGGTGTGTGCAGGTGCATGTGTGCACACACACATGTATTTGCACAGAACCAGCCATGCAAATTCATAGAGAAATAAAGTAAGTTCTTGCTTCTAGGTAGACATGAGGAGATTAACTGGAAAGAATGCCAGAGAGCTTTCTGGGATGATGGAAATAGTGTCTTACCTTGTTTTCAATAGTGGTTACACTGGTTGATAAAACTGTTAAAACTGAAGTTTCCATGTTGTAGGTATAAACTATACATCAGTAAAAGTTAAAAGTAGTTTATCTTTGTATTGAGAGAACATACTCACTGTTTTACCCAAGAGCAATTTTACTCTCTTGATTTCTATAGTATTATAATTAGAAGCATTTTGACACTCTTCCCATTTTTATTAGTATAGATTGATGGCATAAAGGGATTTTATTGTGATATTTCCATACATGCATAGAACATATTTTGATAAAATTGACCCTCCTATGACTTTCTTGTTCTTCCTATTCCCCCTTTTAAACAGCGTATAATGGACTTTATTATGCTATTTTCATGTATAAATTTAATGCCCTTCAGTCACTCAATTTTAGATTCTTTTATGTGTATGTGCCAGCATTAGGGTTTGAACTCAATGTTATTGTTTGGATTTTTTCACTTGTAGCTCATGTTCTACTACTTGAGCTACAACTCTAGTCTTGAGTCCTGAATTCTGTGTGTGTGTGTGTGTGTGTGTGTGTGTGTGTGTGTGTGTGTGTGTGTGTGTGTGTGTGTGTGTGTGTGTGTGTGTGTGTGTGTGTGTCTTTGTGTGTTTGTGCATGTGCGTGCACATACATGTCTTAAATTAGGGCTTGTGTTCTGTTCCTGAGCTTTTTTGCTCAAGGCTAGCACTCTTCAACTTGAACCACAGCTGCACTTCCGGCTTTTTTGGTAGCTAATTGGGGATAAAAGTCACAGACTTTTCTGCTCAGGTTGGCTTTGAACTGCAGTCCTCATATCTCAGCCTCCTTAGTAGCTAGGATTATGGCATAAGCCCCCAGCACCCAGCCTGAGTCCTGGACTCTTAATTATAGCTTTGAGATGGACTTCCTTGTGTCCTAGGATTATTACTCTAATGTCTTTATGATTTTTTTGTTTGATAATCTTGTGAGGCAGAAAGAGAATATGCTTTTTAAGGATTTTCATTCAGTGGTCATAATTCTGAAAGGTTAAAAATGACATAAATTATGCTGGAACTATGATTGAAGTGGTAGAGCACCTGACTAACAAGCTCAAAGCCATGAGTTCAAAATGCAGAACAGGCCGGGCGCTGGTGGCTCACGCCTGTAATCCTAGCTACTCAGGAGGCTGAGATCTGAGGATCGAGGTTCAAAGCCAGCCCAGGCAGGAAAGTCCATGACACTCTTATCTCCAATAAACCACTAGAAAATGGGAAGTGGCGCTGTGGCTCAAGTGGTAGAGTGCTCGCCTTGAGCTGAAGAGCGCAAGGACAGCGCCTAAGCCCAGAGTTCAAGCCCCACGACCAACAACAAAAAAACCCAACAATAATAATAACTCAGAACAGCCAAATAAAAAAACTTCTTAAAAACCATAAATTGTAGTCATTCATTATAACATATGGAGTGACTTTTTTTTGTACCAGTAATGAGGCTTGAATTCATGGTCAGGGCACTGTCCCTTAACTTTTTTACTTAAATTGGGTGCTCTAGTACTTGAGCCATACTTACACTTCTGGTTTTTTGATGTTTAATAGGAGATAAGAGTTTTGTGGTTTTTCTTACTAGGATTGCAGGTATGAGTATCTGGTGTCTGTCTATTATATATAAGTGGAGACTAGAGGAGTAATAAATATAAATGAAAGTGGAAAAAAAATAGCTAAAATTATTGACCATCTAATAAGTTCACTTAATCCATATGTAATATTTTTTCCATGTATAATAATTTTGTGAGGCAAATAAAATTATTAATAAGACAGAATTACTTCTATTAATTATATGTGTTGATAGTCCCTAAGAGTAAGGTAAAATAAAATCCTTTATTATAAATAATATTTTAAAGTATGTTGTTATTTGTAGTATAAGTTGATAAATATGGGAATCCTGTTTCTTTATTGTAGGATAACCCCACTGTAGTAGTGGAAGATCTCAGGCTCTGCACAGTGAAGCATTGTGAAGACATTGAAAGAAGATTCTGCTTTGAGGTGGTCTCGCCAACAAAGTGAGTAGTTCTAAAGAATTTGAAAATTGATTTTATGAACTTTGTGTTTATGAAATTTGTGTTTGATTTATGATTATCATAAAAAGATTTTTTAAAAATAAATTTCAGTAATAATACATATTATGAGACTGATGTACTACCTACTCTGCTAATGAGGTACCTTGATAATACATGTTATATAACATAACTTCTTTTTATGAATTTTATCCTTTAAATTCTATAATGATTATATGCCCATATGAGAACTCTTTAACTCTTATGATAAGGATTTTACTTCATATTCTGATATGAACTTTGGTAGCTCTTTTTCATGTATAGCACAGTTCAGAGAAGTAATGTATGGTACGCTTAAGAGTTTATCTGTATATTTTAATGTAAATTCATCTACTTTTAAAACTATATATATATTTTATATAAATATAAATAAATAAGTAAATACATACTATATGCTATTTCTTGATTATTTTATTTTTCTTAAGACAGGTATTTGTTTTGTAGCTCAGACTAGTCTCATGCCTCAGCCTCCCAAATGCTGGGTTTATAGGCATGGACTACTATACT
The DNA here is from genome assembly GCF_024711535.1 of Dipodomys merriami. Lineage (NCBI taxonomy): Eukaryota > Metazoa > Chordata > Mammalia > Rodentia > Heteromyidae > Dipodomys > Dipodomys merriami. The sequence goes on along the minus strand of NW_027203381.1, from coordinate 68,011,253 downwards.
TGTCTTGTTTATATTCTTTTATGTTTAGGGATGGATGATTTGTTTTAAGAGAATATTTATACTATTGGTATCTTTATTTCTTTGAAAACAATTTGTCCTGAAAATAGGCTTAACATTTCAACAAATTATTAAATAGCAAAGTGGACAGAAGTATAAAATTTATGGATTTGAGCATTTTTTATTATTGAACCAATATCTTATTTCCTTTTAGGAGTTGTATGCTCCAGGCAGATTCTGAAAAGCTGCGCCAGGCATGGATTAAGGCTGTTCAGACCAGTATTGCAACTGCTTATAGAGAGAAGGGCGATGAGTCAGAGGTTAGTAAAGGCATTATCAATATCAAGTGAAAAATTACAAGAAGTGTCTAATCTCAGTCACATGCTAATATATGATTATAATATCTTTATGATAGATAATTTTTATGTAATTGAGTGAGTTTTTAAAATCTAGGCTGAATTTCTCATTTTAGTTTTCAATATTTGAACTTACCTTTATTTTAATATTTGACTGTATATCCCAGATTGGAATAAAGTATTCTAATGTTAGTGTTTTCCCCTAAATATTTTATGACTTTATGTGAATGAATTTTGAGAAATGAAACTCACTGCTGTTGACTCATATGGCAGGGCTGAGGCATAAACTTAGTGATAGACACTTGTCAGAAATATGATTAGGGAAATGAAAAGCTCCCTAAATTATATTTGAAAGGTCAGGAGTAGCTCAATTAGAAGCCTTCCTTAGCAGAAAATGAGGAATTTACTTAATCCAAGCAATGAGGAGAGGAGCAATTTCATCAGTAGCCAATATTGGATACTAATTATTGGAACACTGGCAAAAAGGGTATGTTGGTGATAAAACCCTCAAATTGGTGTGTCACCTGAATTATACTTCTCCAGTTTAAATCAGTTGTCCTTAAGTTTGCAATGTAGTTAGTGGTCTGAGATTTCTTTACATAAAGAAGATTTCTTTACATAAAGGAGATTTTTCTCTCCTTTGTCTCATATTTTTCTCTTTGACTTATGAAGGATTTGAGGACTTTTTCCGATATGCTATTGAAAATGAGCTATTTATGACTTTTTTTTTTTGGTCCTGGGGCTTGAACTCCGGGCCTACATGCTGTCCTTGAGATAAGAGTCTCATGGACTTTCCTTCCCAGGCTGGCTTTGAACCACCATCCTCAGATCTCAGCCTCCTGAGTAGCTAGGATTACAGGCATGAGCCACTGGTGCCCAGTTTTATGACTCTTATGCTTGAAAATATCTTAATAATACTATGTTCTCATATTTTTAATAATTTGATTGTTACAGAATTTTATATTGGAAATAATTATCCTTAAGAATTTTAACTGCATTATATTTTTGTTAGTTCTACTATTTATTTATTTATTTTTGTTTGTGTGTAGTATCCAATGTTGTTGGAGCTTATTAATGATACTTTATTTTTTTCTCTCTAATTTCTCTTTCTAAAATTGTGTTCTAAATGTGATTGTGTGTTTCTTAGCCTACTCTTTGAGAAATTTCAGTTAATCTTTTAAACTTTCCATTGATATTTTCATCCTATTGGCATTAATTTTCCAAGAGTTTCCTTATGTTTGTTGAAAGTTTATACAAATCTGTTGCTTGGTCATGGATACATTTTTACAGCTTTGGTTCTTCATTTCATTGTACCCTTTAACACAGGAAGCTTAAGTTCCTACCAGATCATTTGAGTCCCTACCAGATCATCTGAATGGACTTGGGAGCCAGGCATTAATATTTTTAAGTTTTTCCTTTTTTCCTTTTTCTCAGTCATAAGGCTTGAACTGGCCTATGTGCTGTCCATGAGCTTTTCTTACCGGTAGTTTCCATGAATAGCCAAGAATGAAAGTCATTTGTGTTTATAGGCTTTCATTGTTTCTCTGATAATTTGCTCATAATTATAATTAATACTATAGTTACTTAGAACTTCTCAGAGGAACTTCTAGACAAGTAGATAAGATTTTGTCAACTGTAAACTACTTGTCTGGATTAGTTGTTGAAAAATCATCTAGTCACAATCTTCACAGTCTTTTTGGCTAGTATCATTTCTTAGAAAAACTAATCAGTTTTCTGACTATGAGCTCCTATTTTATCCAATATTATTTACTATCATCATCCTTTTGTTGCTTAAATTGAGTCAAGTTTGAAAAGAGGAGTTTTCTGTATTCTTTTGCTTTGTCCTCACTGTTCTTTGAGTGTTCCTTTATTTATAGCTCAACAAGTGGTTCTAGGTGCATCTTCTGCTTTCTCTGTATTAAGCCATGAAATTAGCCATTTCTCCAAAAATCTCTGACTCCTTTTTTTAGAGAATGATACTTAGAAACCAAGGTAGGATGTATAGTGTCGCATATGCATACATTTACATCTACATTTCTTTATCTACTCAGATTGAAAACCATTAGTAAGCCTATTGGTATCTTCAGTTCTGGTTTAATATAACAGGTTTGATTCTAGTTTTCTTCTTTTCCATATTAATAATGTCTTTCATTGTAGTGAGAAATTAGGCTCTTATTTATTCTCATTTGATTTGCTTTGTGATAGATCCTTGTGTATATAACCAATATCCTGTGTTTCCTGCCCTTCCAGCCCTACACTGATATCCTACTTAGGCTCTGCCACTTCACACTAGGGGGCATTCCTAGTTAGATGCCCTCTTCTCCTTCATTGGTTTGTATTTCCCTTGCTGGACTGCCTCTCTGGGCACACATCCTTACTTCCCTGCCTAAGAGCCAAGGTAGCTCTCTTCGGTGGGTTTATGTCTCACTACTCTCTGCTAACATACTATTTTTAAAAAATTGTTCTATTTTTAAATCAAAACTTTTTGTAGACTCTTATCTTTAATTGCTTAGAATCAATGAGCCATGTCATTGTATAGACTAGGGTATATTGAATATTTTTATTATTTGTGTAATCTTTATAATTTATATAATCTTGTATAATTTGTATAACCTTCACTATGCGCTTAGAAACAGCTTTTTACTGTGTGTTATTTGTGATTCACTCTGTAATTGATCTGTTCTTTAGTTTATATATAAATAATGCCAGCAGGGTACTCATGCCTGTAATCCTAGCTACTCTCAGAAGGCTGAGATCTGAGAATTGCAGATCAAAACCAGCCCAGGTGGGAAAGCCAGTGAGACTCTTAATGCTAGTTAGCCACCAGAAAACTGGAAGTAGTGCTGTGGCTCAAGTGGTAGAGTGCTGACCTTGAGCAGAAGAGCTCAAGGTCAGTGCCCACGCCCAGAGTCCAAGCCCCTTGACTGACCCTCTCTCTCCCCCCCAAAAGCCACAGTTTTTCTAGTTATTTATTTATTTATTTTTCTTTTTGGAGGGTCTAGTCGTGGGGCCTGAACTCTGGGCCTGGGTGTTATCCCTCAGCTCTTCAGCTCAAGGCTAGCGCTCTACCACTTGAGCCACAGCGCCACTTCCAGCTTTTTTCTTTTTGCTTATGTGGTGCTGAGGAATCAAACCCAGGGCCTCACACATGCAAGGCAAGCACTCTACCACTGAGCCACCTTCCCAGCCCCTTTTTCTAGTTATTTACTGTAGTAATTCATAAAATAATTCCCTTACAGTTAATTATATAAAAATATTTGTTTTTCCTGAAATAAGGTCTTAATATGTAACCAAGCTGGTCTCAAATTTATGATTCTTCTGCCTCATCCTCCTAGCGCTGGAATTCTTTCTTTCTTTCTTTCTTTTTTTTTTTTTTTTTTTGTTGGTCGTGGGGCTTGAACTCTGGGCCTGGGTGCTGTCTCTCAGCAGTTCAGCTCAAGGCTAGCACTCTACCACTTGAGCTACAGCGCCACTTCCAGTTTTCTGAGTGTTTATTGGAGATAAGAGTTTCACAGACTTTCCGGCCTGGGCTGGCTTTGAACTGTGATCCTCAGATCTCAGCCTCCTGAGTAGCTAGGATTACAGGCGTGAGCCACCTGCGCCTGGCTCTGGAATTCTTTCTTATTCATGAATCTTAATAGTATCAATTACCTTTTCTGTCTCTTACCCTGTTTTTCCCATTCTCTTTGCTTTCTTCTTCCTTTCTGCCTCTTTATCTTGTTCATATGTTCATTGTGTCACTTTTTACATATAATTTGGAGTGTTTGTATATTTACCCTAACTAGACTGACAGTTTGTTGATGGAGGAACCTGAATCTTGCATCTGAGTCTTTTCATCCTGCAGTAAACAGTGCCTAAACTACTAGTGCTTGTTTTATGCCTTCAGTAGCCTTTTAATGTCTGAATTAGAAGCTTTTTTTCCTTTTAAGCAGATAGTATGCAACATAATAATTTCTTTTTAAACAGCGAAACATTCTTAATTTTTTCAGAAGCTGGATAAGAAATCATCTCCATCAACAGGAAGCCTAGATTCTGGAAATGAGTCAAAAGAGAAATTATTGAAAGGAGAAAGTGCTTTGCAGCGGGTTCAGTGTATCCCTGGCAATGCCAGCTGTTGTGATTGTGGTCTGGCAGATCCTCGGTGGGCCAGTATCAACTTGGGCATCACCTTGTGTATCGAGTGCTCTGGGATTCACCGGTGGGTAGCCCACTCAGAGGGGTACACTTCTTTTGGATATAGTAAATTACTGTGCTTTACTTGGTAGCAGATCTTTTCTATTTCTCTAATTTTGCTACTTATATGTATGTTGAAGGCTATATTAGGATTTATGTCATTGTAAGAGAGAATGAATATAAAATAGAAACTTGAAAATTTTATATTAATAAATAATGCAGTCTTCTTTTTCCCCCATACAGGAGTCTTGGGGTTCATTTTTCAAAAGTACGCTCTTTAACTTTAGATACCTGGGAGCCTGAACTTTTAAAGGTAAACTGAATATCTGCATGAAAATATTTCATATTTTCACATAAGTGAAGAATTCAGAAATTTGGTTTATAGTTTTATGGTTTACTCATGTTAATATCAAACTAAATGGTATTAAACATATCTGAGGCTCTTGGTAAGTTGGATGTTTTTAAGTTTTTAAGTTGTTCAGTTTATATAGTATACACTTTTGTTTTGCTTTTTGTGATGGGTTTTGTTGTGCATCCACAGCTTGCCTTGAACTCAGATCTAACTGCCTCACCCTCCCTAGTCCTGAGATTACAGGATTATACCACCATACCTGATCCTATATCTCCCTCTTTTTTTTCTTTCTTTTTTTTTTTTTTTATAATAGGCTTGATCTCAGAGCCTCTTCTTTACTGAGCAAGCAAGCTTGCTTGCTCATGACTGGTGTTCTACCACTTGAGCCATGCCTCAGTACTGCTTTGATGGTTAATTGGAGATGTGGAATCTCAGACTTTTCTGCCCAATCTGGCTTTGACCAGCAATCCTCTTGATCTAAGTTTCCTGAATAGGAAGGATTATAGAGTTTAAAAAGCAGTGGCTGTTATATATAGCAATTGTATCTCTAAGCCCACTCTTTAAGAAAACTACTATTCATACATTTTTGTGTTAGATTCTTATTAAAAATATACAGATACCTTGGTATAGTAAACTTTGTAATGTATTGTTATACCAAATGGCATCACTGGGCTATTATAGCATAGGACCATTCAGAAGTAATCAAACCAAGAAATTCTCTTTTCCTTATCTAAGGATTCAAATCTCTAAAAGTGTAATAAATAATGACATTAGACTACAACTCCATTTATAGTGATATTTACCTAGCAGTTATTAGTACAGTCCTTTCAAGTTCCCCTGTCTAGTTTACCATATTATAGAAAATAAATTCACCTAAGGGTTAGAATATAGTCAACATATACTTTGTCAGAAAATTGTGTCTTATGTTTTTATTTCTGGTCTTATGTCTATTATGTAAAAAATGCCTTATGGAATTAATTCGTAAACATCTAAATGAAATTAACTCCCAGAGTAGAGCCCTACCAGTTAGATCCTACCAATTATTATGCATTCAAAGCAGAAAGTGTGAGATAAAGAACAGAATCTAATTTCTGTAGCAGCTTTGAATGTAGATAATTATGTAAACCTATCTTACACATTAAAAATGAAACCTTAAAGCAAATTTTACAAGTTCTTATGTACAAATTAAAAGGAGGAAGTATATTTTTATCCAATTTTGAGTTAAAACCTTACCTGTCTGACCATAGAATTCTTTTTCCATTTAACTCATCAGAAATTATCAATAATAGAGCATAGAAGGGGGAAGGAAAACTAGTAGAAGATGGATTCTGCAGAAGCTTAAAATCATGCTGAGAAACAGCATGTAATATAACATACATGTAATGACATTAGATAGCAGATATAGGCGAGTGTGTGTGTGTGTGTGTGAGAGAGAGAGAGAGAGAGAGTGTGTGTGTGTGTGTGTGTGTGTGTGTCTGTGTGTGTGTGTGTATTGGGGCTTGAACTCAATCCTCTGTCCTTTAGCCTTTTTGCTCAAGGTTGGCGTTCTACCACTTGAGCCATAGCTTCACTTTCAGCTTTTTTTCTCTTTCTTGTGTTTAATTGGAGATAAGAGTCTCATTGACTTTCCCTCTGGTTTGGTTTCAAGCTGAGATCCTCAGATCTTAGCCTCCTAAGTAGTTAGGATTATAGGCAGGAGCCACTGGGCACCTAGTTCCAATTTTAAATAAAGGATTATTAGTAAAGCAGGTATTTAAACAGGAAGGAAATACTCTGGGTCAAGCCTGTCTAGATGAAAATGAAATTATCCCCTAGGTAGTTTAGGCAAGTTATTATTGAGTGTCAGGTAATTAAAATATACATTTAAAAGACTGTAAGTAGAAAATACTGAGGAGTATTATGAGAACTCTTTGGGAGGAAATAGAAGTCAGATGTTATTACTGAAGGGACCAAAGGCTCACAGTACTGATAGTGGTTTGATATTTCTTTGTTTTAGAATTATAGGGGAAGAAATAGGGAAATCATTTTAGGCATATATATAGGAGAAAGGAATAATTGGATGTGATTAAGATAAGCTTTGTACAACTTTAATTATTTTAAAATTAAAATGGCATATATAAAAGATTAGCTTTGAAATAATAAGTAACCAAAAAGAAAGTATTCAAAATAATAACCACCATCTTCACTCCAAGTGAACTATTGGGGCTGGTATGGTTGTAGCCTTGAGCTTAATTTCCAGATCCAAGAAAAAAATAGTTACTCTTTTGCCACATATTCTTACAGATTATTTTATAATATATTAGAATTTGTAAAGAAAAATGATATAATATTGCATCTTAAAAAATTGAAGAATAATTCCATTTAGTTATGTATGTATGTTTGTACGTGTGTATGTATGTATTTGTGCTGGTCCTGATCCTGGGGCTTGAACTCAGGGCCTGGGCATGGTCCCTGAGCTTTTTGCTCAAAGTTAGCACTTGAGCCACAGCTCCATTACTGGCTTTTTTGGTAGTTAATGGAGATACATTCGTGCCTAGACTGGCTTCAAATCTTGATCTTCAGATCTCAACCCCTGAGTAGTAGCTAGGATTGTAGGCATGAGTTACTGATACCTGGCTACAATTTAGCTGGTTTTTTTAAGTAGAGTTTGGGTTGGTCTGCCTGCTTCCCTCCCTCCCTTTTTCCCTTCCTCCCTTTTTCTGGGACTTTTACTCAGGGCCTGCCTGGGTGGTATCCCTGAGTATTTTTGATTAAGGCTTTAGTGCCTTATCACTTGAGCCATACAGCTTTACATCTGAGTTTGGCTTAAAAAATTCATTTTTATTTTAGATAAGTTATTTTATCAGCTAATTTTATACATTTTAATCATAATATACATATCAGTTTACTCATTGGGTAGTATAAATTGTGTCATTCTTGATAATTTTTCCAAATAGGTGTTTTTTGTTTTTTTTTTGTTTTTACTTTATACTAGTACCTGGTCTTGAGCTCAGGACGTCTGGCTTTCTTTAAACATTCTTGCTCATGGCTGGAGCTCTACTTGAGCCATATGTTCCATCTGGTATTTTGCTAGTTAATTGAATATGGAGTTTCACAGTCTGTATGCCTATGCTGTCTTTGAACTATGATCCTTCAAGTTTCAACCTCCTGAGTAGCTAGGATTATAGGCCATGAGCCACCAGTGTACAGCTAGTTTTACCAAATTTGTAACCAACTTTCTTAGAATCAAATGTAAAGTAATACTTTCCCTATCATTTTTTCCCTTTCAATTTCTTTTTTGACCTATTTTAAATTTTTGTAAATAAGGTTGGTGTCTATGCTATCATTTTCATCCAGTGATATATCTATTGTCTCTATTTCTAATACAGATTTTAGAGTGTGTGTGTGTGTGTGTGTGTGTGTGTGTGTGTGTGTGTGAGCGCGTGCACGCACATGCACGCCTGTGTACCATTGCCAGTACTGTGGCTTGAACTCTAGATTTCAAGCTCTTGCTTGTTTTTTCTGCTGCATAGCTCTGGCTCTATGACTTGAGCCACACCTCCACTTCTAGCTTTTTGCTGTGTATTTGGATATAAAGTCTTTTGACTTTTACTGCCTGGACTGGCTTTGAAGCTCAGTCCTTCCATCTCAGCTTTCTTAGTAGCTAGGATTTTAGGTTGAGCCACCAGCACCTAGCTTTTCTTGTGCAGATTGTTTAAAGAATAATACCTAATTGGTATCACTACTTTGAAAATTAAAAAACGGGATATATGAAATACAATTATAATTGCTCAAATAAGGAAGTATAGAACATTTAAAACTGGGCATGGTGGGTGACTGATATCTATAATCCTAGTAATTTAGGAGATGGAATTAAGAGGATGGTGGTTCCAGGCCATCCCTGCACAAAACTTGTTAGGCATTCATCGCCTCCTAAAACAAGCCAGTTGTGGTAGAATATATTTATAATCCTAGTTATTCTGGAAGTCTGGAGGGACGTCAAAGACCAACCAGACCAGACCCTGTCTGAATAATAACTGAAGCAAAAAGGGCTGGAGCTGCAGCTCTAGTGCTTGACTTGAGTTTAAAAACCAGTATCACCAAAAAACAAACATAAAACCTATCACAGCAAACAGAATGGCACATTTAAAATTTATAAGAAATATCTGTGTCAGGGCTGGGAAGGTGGCTCAGTGGTAGAGTGCTTGCCTTGCATGCATGAGGCCCTGGGTTCGATTCCTCAGCACCACATAAACAGAAAGAGCTAGAAGTGGCGCTGTGGCTCAAGTGGTAGAGCACTAGCCTTGAGCTGAAGAGCTGAGGGTCAGCGCCCAGGCCCAGAGTTCAGGCCCCATGACTAGACCCCCCCCCCCAAAAAAAAAGAAATATCTGTGTCAGGGTGCCAGCTGAGAGGGGAAGAAGGGGAAAGAGAAAGGGACAAAGGAAGAGGAGAGGTGGGATAGGGAGAGCAGGGGAGGGGGAAAGAGAAAGGGAGGGCCTATGACAGGAAACCACATCTGAAGAGAAATGGTAGTTATATAAATAATGAGACCCTAAAAGAGTTCATGAATAAGGAAACAAGGAGAAAGGTATACAGTTTTCTGCTTGCCTGATGTACTGCTTGCCTAATGTACACTTTCTAAGATGCCTTTCCTACACTGCTTCTATTTTTTTTTTTTTTTTTTTGTCGGTTGTGGGACCTGAACTCGGCCTGGGCGCTGTCCCTCGGCTCTTGAGCTCAAGGCCAGCACTCTACCACATGAGCCACAGCACCACTTCTGACTTTTTCTGCTTATGTGGTGCTGAGGAATCAAACCCAGGGCCTCATGCATGCGAGGCAAGCACCTTCCCAGCCCCTGCTTTGATTCTGATATCCAGATGGCATTCTCACTTTCTTGATGTATCATCCTAGGCCATTTTCCTCTCAACTAATAATCCCCAGTGTCTTAACTTTATTCTTTACAACCATTGTCTTATTATGCTAGATAAGACCAGGGAAATGAATTGGATCACCTGCATCTTGGCATAGTATGTTTGGTCTAGTGGTCAAGTCTGGAATTAGACCCAACCAAAAGTATATGATTTGCTACTGAGACACTACAGATAGATCTTGTGAATTGTAAACTGAATCAGAGGTAGAGGGACAGATAAAAATAACATCTAAAAGATTTTGAAACATACAGCAACGAGTTGTTTAGTATTTGGAGATAGAACTCAAAGAGGAGGAAAAGTTCAAAACTAAGTTTCAGAAAAGTTGTATGTTTGATGGATTTGAATATTTCTATAAGGAAAAAAACTGAAAAGAATAAATATTTAACTTTAGTTGATTTTCCTTAGACTAGCTAGCATTAACTATACCTAACTGTATCAGTTATAATTTACTGCCCCACTACAGATATTCAGATACAGTAGTTGTGATACATAGGTAAATGGATAGGTAGATGCTTGCCATTATATACAGTGTATGTATGTACATACAGTACATATAGTATTTTGTTAGATTGAAAGACGTAGGAGTGCTAATGTTGTAGTGAAGAATGACAAAATGATACTTACTCTCAGTTCTTGTCTGTTTTAATTTTAAGCTTCTTTGTGAAATGAGTAATTGTAGCATATGCAAAAGAAGTAGTGAACTATATTGACTTTGAGTCCTTTTAAATTTTAGCTTAATTTCAGGACTTTTAATTTTATAGCTTATTTTTCTATTTTCCTGTCAAACAGCTTATGTGTGAGTTGGGGAATGATGTTATAAATCATGTTTATGAAGCTAAAGTGGAAAAAATGGGAATAAAGAAACCACAGCCAGGACAAAGGTACCATTTTAATTGTCTTTAATGTCATACCCCACCTCTAAGCAGGAATGTAGCTATGATTTTATCTCACTGCAGTTGTTATATACTTTTGAGACAGAGTGTTTACAAGTCATCATTACTGCTTCTCTTCAAATTTGAGTATCTCAGTCTTGAGTATATTAGTTTGACAATTATACTTTATTGAACAGGGAATTATAATTTATAGATGGAGATAAGTCTTAAAAATTAAACATCTGTTAAGAGTGTAGAAAATGCTTAGCTGTTAAAAGTATATCATAGTTCTCTTCCTGGGAGGAATTTAAAGAGAAATAATCTGTTCATTAATGTCTTCAATGACCAAGTTTCAACATTGAATCATGTTACAGTGTTTGACTTAGTTCAGCAAATATTTGTTAATCACATAGGTCATGAATGGCATTGTAATGTTGAACAAAGATGATAATGCAGGAGAGAAGGCTTATGTGCTATGCTAGATTGCACTTCAGTTCTGTTATAAGGAGGTTACTGAATGAAGCAGCTAGAAGAGAGTGCCTTCAAGATAAAATTTTTGCTGCTGGTGCCTGGTGCTGCTTTTAGTCATTCTGATTTTCTTTTTGAAATGTTATTTGTTAAATGTAGTTATATTCAATGTATATTATGTAAAACTTGAGCTATGCAACTTTAGGATAGGCATAGGAGGTAGAAAATGGGGGAGAATTAAGGAAAGGGTGACATTGATCAAGAAGCATTGTAGTTATAACCTGGCTTTGGAATTGTAAAACCTTTGTACAACTACTTATAATAAGAAAAAAAATTAACTTGCCAAAATCTGACCAATAAGCATTGTACTCATTACCTGACTATGGACTGTAAACCCTTTGTACAACTACTTAATAATAATATTTATTTTATTTTATTTTATTTTTTGGTCATGGGGCCTGAACTCTGGGCGAGGGCACTGTCCCTCAGCTCTTCAGCTCAAGGCTAGCACTCTACCACTTGAGCCACAGTGCCACTTCGGTTTTCTGGTGGCTAATTGGAGATAAGAGTCTCACGGACTTTCCTGCCTGGACTGGCCTTGAAGCAAGATCTTTAGATCTCAGCCTCCTAAGTAGCTAGGATTTTAGGTGTGAGCCACTGGCGTCCAGCATAATAAGAAAATTTTAAAATTTTAATTTAGTAGAATTTTATGCTGAGATTTTTAACCCTCTAAACTAGTGCTATTTAAACATTTGCCTATGCATAATTGAGATATTTTAGACTTTTCTAATTTAGCCAAAGACCCAATCTCTAAGGTAGGTGGGTACATGCGTGCATGTGCCTGGTTCTAGAGCTTAAACTCAGATTCTGAGTGCTGTCTCTGAGGTTTTTAAAATTTAAGTTTAAATTTTATTTTTTTTGTTGGTTGTGGGTCTTGAACTCTGGGCCTGGGCGCTGTTCCTCAGCTCTTAAGCTCAAGGCTAGTGCTCTACCGCTTGAGCCACAGTACCACTTCTGGTTTCTGGTGGTTAAGGAGATAAGAGTCTCACAGAGTTTCCTTGACTGGGCTGGCTTTGAACCGTGATCCTCAGATCTCAGCTGCCTGAGTAGTGAGAATTACAGATGAGAGCCACTAGCACCTGGCTTTTTTTTTTTAATTGAAAACAAATTTACTAGGGACATATATCATTTTCATGGTATTCAGACTTTCCATTCATGGACAACCTAGTTTTCTTCACTTATCTAGGTCTCAGTTTCTTGTCTTTTAAAAAAATTTATTGTTAAGGTGATGTACAGAGGAGGTTACAGTTATATAAGTAAGGTTTTTTTCCCTCTTCCCCCTCTCCAACCCCCTGCCAAGTTATACAGATCATTTCTAACATGTTGTCTTGTGAGTATTGCTGTTGCATAGGTTCCCCCTTTATCCTTTGTCTCACCACTTTGTTTTTTCCTTTTCCTTCCCTAGTTCAGATAAACATATATATATAATGCCCAGGGTACCAAAATCAAACCCAGTGACAACAGGGGGTAAACAATAGGGGGAAAACACAAAGGAAAAAAGAAATCACATAGTACATTGAGAACAATAACAACAAAAGAAAAACCTCTTGTGCTCTTGTGTCCATGTCTTAGAGTCCATTTTGCATAGCATCATCTTATATTATCAGATGTACATAGCTATTGAGCTATTCTGCTTATCTGTTAGACTATCCTAGATGTATACTAATTATTGCAAATAAAGGAGACCATGGGATCTATGTTTCTTTGGGTCTGGCTTACTTAATATGATTTTTTCCATGTCCTTCCATTTCTTTATCAGTGGGGCCGTGTTATTCTTCCTGATGGAAGCATAGAATTCCATTGTATATGTATACCACATTTTCTTGATCCATTTATCTACTGAGCGTCTGCATGGCAAAGGACATAGCTAACAAGATCAGTAGAAAGCCCATAGATTGGGAGATCTTCACTAGCCATACAGCAGACAAGGGCCTCATATACTTAGAACTCAAAAAATTAAATCCCGCAAAAACAAATCCTCAAAGAAACAATTACCCCATTAATAAGTGGGCTAGAGACTTCTCTGAAGAGGAAATAAGAATGGCCAATAAACACATGAAGAAATGCTCAACAACTCTGGTCATAAAAGAAATGCAAATCTGCAAATCAAAGCAACATTGAGATTTCACCTCAACCCAGTTAGAATGGCTAGAATCAAGAACTCTAATAACAACAGAGACTGGAGGGGATGTGGCCAAAAGGGAATCCTACTGCATTGTTGGTGCGAGTGTAAACTTGTTCAATCACTCTGGAAAAGCAGTATGGAGGTTCCTCAGAAGACTACACATAGAGCTCCCCTATATCTAGTAATCCCACTTTTGGGCCCAAATGACTACAAACAAGGCCACACTAAGGCTACCAGCACAATTATGTTTATTACAGCATTATTTACCATAGCTAAAAGATGGAACCAACCCAGATGCCGCTTAGTATATGAATGGATCTGAGACTAGCGCTCTACCATCAAGTCTCATGGACTTCTCTGCCTGGACTAGCTTTGAACAGTGGTCTTCAGATCTCAGCCTATGAGTAGCTAGAATTACAGCCATGAGCTACTAGTGCTTGGCTAAGACCTAAGAATTTTAAAAAGAGATAATGGAGAAAAACTACAGGACAGATTTGGTGTTGTAAGTCAAAAGCTTAAATGTGATGCTTTTATTTTCACTTAGGAATGTTACTGTGTTTTAAAGTATCTTATGAAAAATGATAGCCATCAATAATGATAGTTCAGTATGAGAGTATTTCTGGGCAAAAATGAATTAGTTAATTTTGATAAATTTTTATGCTTTTCCTGGTAATATTTTTATTCTGTAAAAAGCATGAGAGTATATGTAAAAAGTAAATATACATAAAATTAAGAAAATAGAGTGCCATGTAACCATTTGTGATTTTTCAATTAGGCTATTTAATTTCTGAAATTGATTAATTAAAAATTGGAAAGAAACACATTATATAAGAACTGTCACTGATTGTTTTAACTAGTTTTGCAAAACTATTGTTTGAAAATACTCTATAACTAATAACATCCTTTCAGTATTGGCCATGCTCAGCATTCAGCAAGAATATCATGACATTTTTATGTGTACCAGACAGGAAAAAGAGGCATATATCAGAGCTAAATATGTGGAGAGAAAGTTTGTGGATAAGTATTCTCTATCATCGTCACCTCCCGAGCTAGACAAAAAGATTACCTCCAAAAGTTGTGAAGAAAAGAGGCTGAGCATTTCTAAACTTGGGCCAAGTGACCAAATCAGAGCATCTGTCCAAAGTCCAGGTATTATACCTCTTTTGCTATGAATATAAATACTACCTTAAATTGAAGTCAGTTTCATAATTTCTGAATTAGAAGCTATTGTAGGTTTCTTTTTTTTTGCTAAGCACTGTTCCCTTCTACATATTCTAAGGAAAAACTAGATATCTGTGTCTTTAAAGCAGTTAATTTGAAGTGATGCCATGATAACCCACATTTTTAGGTAATGTGTATATTTTAAGGAATAAAACTGCTTAAAATGCAAGGGGAAATGGGAATTAGAAATCTGTCATGCCAGAAGCCCTAAATATCTGATTAACTACCTGATTTCCTTCCTATTTTTTCCTCCTGGTTTTTCCCAGTAACATTTTTTTTCCTGCCCTTTCCCTTCTTATGGCCTGCTTTGTGCTTTGCTAACTTGCATGTCCTCAGTGGTTGCTGTAAATAGCGACGAGGCCAGGCGGGAGTCTCTGTTCTGTCCTGATGAGCTAGATTCACTCTTCTCCTACTTTGATACTTCTTCAAAACTGCGTAGTAGTAAGTACTACTCTTGTGGAGCATTCCAAGTCTGTGCCAGTGGTCATTGTGCGGTGTGGCCATTTCTCTAGATGTTACCCATTGTCTCAGAATTACATATTACTTACAGTCATGCAATAAATCAAGCTCTTTATGATTCCTGACATTTTATGGGGTATTATATGTGTTATTTTCAGGCTTTGTGAGTGATTTATATCACAATAAGATAAGTATTTAAAAACTAAAATTGTATTAAATATTCTACTGGTGGTGGCTGAGTTCATGTTGACATATAAAAGCTCATTTCAAAATTTCTTTGGTTGTGGGACATGTTGTTCTGAATGTCGTGACCTTTAATCACTAGCCAATTTTTCTTTAAAACAGTCAAAAGCAATGACAGTGGGATCCAGCAAAGCTGTGATGATGGAAGAGAATCTTTACCCTCCACAGTGTCAGCCAATAGTTTATATGAGCCTGGTGAGTTTTGATGGTCTTTAGTGTTAATTGGTATACTCTGCTGAAAAATACATTTAGTAAATGCCAATTCTTCGTTAAATAGTTTCTTTAAAGGAAACAGCTCTTTAGAAGGCAATAGGAGTAATACTGTAAAATCAGAAAGCAACTCTTTCTGTTTATATTTGGAAGTTCTTTGCTAGTTCAACATTCTTTTAAGCCACTTAATGTGCACCTCAAGTGCCTTGCCAATAGGCAAGGATAACTTCTAGTCCATCTGTACCATTTTATATTTATTTTCATTTATGCTGTCTCTGTTCCCCTCCAGCTTCCCCTTTTCTCTTCTCCTTCCCTTCCACTTCCCTCTTCCCCCCCTTCCTTTCCCTCTCACTCTCCCTTTTCCTCTCATCTCCCTTGGCTTCCTTTTGGTAGTTCTGCTTTAAACTCAGGGCTTTATGCTTGCTGAGTAGATACTCCATCTTTTGAGCCATACCTCCGGCTTATTATTCTTTTGTCTTTCCTTGTGGCTTTTTTTGGGCTCGTCCTGGGGTTGAACTTTGGGCTTTGGCACTGATCCTGAGCTTTTACGCTCAATGCTAGTGTTCTCCCACTTGAGCCATAGTTCCACTTCCAACTTTTCGGTGGTTAATTGGAAATAAGAAGCTCACAGAATTTCTTGCTCCGGGGCTAGATTTGATTCTCAGATCTCAGCCTCCTGAGTAGCTAGGCTTACAGGTATAAGTCACCTGACATCCTGTATGGCTATAAGTCACCTGACATCCTGTATGGCTATCTTTTCTTATCAGGAAAAAAAAAAAGATCAGCAATTCATCCCCATTAGAGAATGACAAATGCTTTATTCCTGTATACTCTCCATAATTTCAGTGATTTGGGTCTTGCAGTAAACATTCCTCAGATTATTTGAACTGGTTATAGTGCAAATTGTGATGGTATTGAATCATCCTAGGAATTTAGGTTTGAACCAGTAGTAAAATACTTTAGGGATTCTTGTTTCCTCTTAAGTCCAATTTTTAAATTTCATTCATCCATTCATGTGCATCACTAATTAGATGACGAGGTATTTGGCTACCTTAAGAGAGTCAAAGTTACTCCTGCCATTTACCCATGCTTCATTGAGTTTCTTCACTTTGATATTAGCCAATTTTTAACACAACACTTAACTCATCTGTTGAATACTTGTAAGACCACAATGGCTTATACAGAAAGTTGACATTTGAGGAATGCTTATGTCTATAGGAAATAAGATATCTGTGTAAAACACATCCCATTACCATCAATTAGTGACATCAGAAACTAGTATCTCACGTTTCATATTGTTTCTTAAATTGTAGTAAACATTATTGATCCGTACTGACAGTAATCCATCCTATTTTTAGACAAGATCTTTACCAAGATTTCATTTTTATTCAAGTATTTATGTTTGCTTTTCAGAAGGGGAAAGGCAAGATTCTTCAGTGTTTCTGGACTCTAAACATCTTAATCCAGGACTTCAGCTTTATAGGGCTTCATATGAAAAAAACCTTCCTAAAATGGCTGAAGCTTTGGCTCATGGTGCAGATGTGAACTGGGCTAATTCAGACGAAAACAAAGCAACACCACTCATTCAGGCTGTATTAGGGGTATGAATTAAAACAAAGAAGTTTTTGGTAGAAAAATATAAACTATTATAATACATTTTGAACATGGGTTTTTTTTATTATTAGTATTCTGAGATGGGTTGGAAAATAAAGAGGACTCTGTGTACCTCAGTAATTACTGAACATCACTTTGTTTTAGCTTTGTGGTAGTGGTGGTGGAATAATAGAAGAGAATTCTGATAATAAAAGTAGTAAAATGAAATCACAAACTTGCAAGTAAATCTTTACCAGGAAGTAGTTATTGGGAAGAAACAAATATGACTGAAGACTGCTTTTGCTAGGTTGTGTTTTGAAGTGCTATTTGAGTAATATACTGTTTCTTGTTGTTTGCGTGAGTATATTCTTACCTTCTTTGTCTCTCTTAGGGCTCTTTGGTGACATGCGAGTTTCTCCTACAGAATGGTGCTAATGTAAACCAAAGAGATGTCCAAGGACGAGGACCACTGCACCACGCAACTGTCTTAGGACATACAGGGTAACTTTATTGCTTACACATTTATGTAGGTTTTATTTTTAAAAACACTTTAAAATAAAAATTTGCATTTTCTTAGGTTGAGGTCATTAGGTAGTTTGTAAGGAGATGCATTCCTATGACTTATATTTTATGATGGAATTTTAAATGAAAAAAATTTTATTCAGATAAAAACTACACTTTCTTTCCAGATATGAAATATCTTGTCATTAAATAGATCCGTTTTTGTATTTTGCCTATTTCTGACATTGTAGTCATTTGGAGAGCTTGAGTGTATGTATTTATGCATGTAGTATGCATACACTATCTATACACAGTCTTTTTTAGGAGAATCTTTTAACTGGAAATCTTAGTTTTTTTCTTGTAGCAGCTAGTTAAATTATATAAACTACTTTCTTTGGGAAATTGACATTTTAGCTTCTGGAGCAATATTATTACTCAATAATGTCATAAAACTAGACTTTTCTGTTAGAAAGTGTAAATGAAGTAAAACTGTTGACTTTGTACAAAATGTTTGTCATAGGTGATTATTTACTTATTTGGGCAGTTACTAGGGCTTTAACTCAGTGCTAACTGCTTTCTAGGCTAGTACCCTGCCACTTAAGTCACATTGCCATCTCTTTTTTCCTTAGTTTTTCAGAAAAGATCTTACTACTTTTGCCCAGGTCAGCCTCAGACCATGATTCTCCTATCAGTGCTTTTCTGAGTAACTTGGATTAGCGAAGTGCACTATCATTAATAGTATCTTTTATTAGAGCTCGTTTTCCTTTAGTAGCAAAAAGATTCAATTCAATAATGTCCTCATATAAAGTTTTCATACATAAAATACTATTTAATTGACTTTTAAATATTTTCTTCTTAGATTATCATAATTCTTCCCATTTTATTTTATATAATCTGTTCATCTGTTTTCATCTATTTTAATTAATTATTTATTTGTTTGTTTATTTATTATTTAGCTGCTCATGGGGCTTGAACTCTGGGCCTGGGCGCTGTCCCTCAGCTCTTCATCTCAAGGCTAGTGCTCTACCACTTGAGCCACAGCACCACTTCCGGTTTTCTGAGTGGTTTATTGGAGATAAGAGTCTCACGGTCTTTCCTGGGTCTTTCCTGCCCGGGCTGCCTTTGAACCGTGATTCTCAGATCTCAGCCTCCTGAGTAGCTAGGATTACAGGCATGAGCCACTGGCGCCTGGCTATTTTTATTTTTGTCACTTCAAATTATGAGTATTTGTGGAATATAACAAAATATTCCTATTCTTTAACTCTTGTATTTTAATTAATATGGTATTTACATTGCCTTGGGTTTTTTTTTTCACTCCAAAATAATAGGCTTGAGTGATTTTTCTTTTGTTTAAATGTCTCAATATCTGTGTACATCTTTTAATGATGCTCATTATAATTTATATTCCTTCTTACTTTTTATAGCATTAGATTATGCTAGGTAAATATGAATGAAGCTACCTTGAAACTTGTAAAATATTGATTGTTGAATTTTTAATACTTGAGTCAATGTTCATTAATTATTTGTAAAATGAATCAAGAATTTTTAGTGAAAATATTAATTCTGTAACTAGGTAGAACTTTTTATTTATTGGCCATATCTAAAAATCTTGTTTCCTTAAATAGGCAAGTATGTTTATTCCTAAAGCGAGGTGCCAATCAACATGCCACGGATGAGGAAGGGAAAGACCCTTTGAGCATAGCTGTGGAAGCAGCTAATGCTGATATTGTAACCTTGTAAGTATTTCCTTTTTATTTGATGATTCCCATACAGCGTATTTCTTGTACAGAGTACTCATTACAGCTTCATGCTTATGTGTGAACTTTGACTAGTTAATTTACTGTGTGTCTTGTGCTTTTCTAAGTACATCAAATGTAGTAAAGCACTTTGAAATACATGACTTGATTTGGTTCTCCCAACAAACCCTATGAAGAAAGTAAAGGTATTTTTTGTGTGTGCTGGTTCTGGGACTTGAACTCAGAACCTGGGTGCTTTTGTGCTCAAAGCTAGTGCTTGAGCAATATTTTTGGTAGTTTTGGAGATAAAAGTCTCATGGACTTTGCTGCCTAAATTGGCTTTGAAACTGTAATCCTCAGATCTCACTCAACCTCCTGAGTAATTAGGATTATAGGTATGAACCACCAGCACCCAGCTAAGAAGGTATCATTTTATTATCTTTATCTTATAGATAATTTGAACAATCAGTGTTTGAGAAATCAATAAGTGTTATAGCTAGGGCTTGAAATCAAGACTTCTGATTGTAAGTGTGCTTAGCCACTTCTATCATACCACCTAGCTAGTGAAAACAATAATCATTGCCTTTGTGAAGCTGTTTATTTACCTGTTAGTGTAGTACTGGGGCTAGGTTTGCAAGTGGTAGAGTAACAGGTAGTTATTTGACTACCTGGAGGATTAGTGTATTATGAATTGAAGGACAGGGACATTGATGCTACTAACTTGTGAAGTTATATTGCCTTTGGACAATGATAGGAATCTGTGCTTTAAAAAAATATTTTTTACTGTAAAGGTACTGTACAGAGGGGTTACAGTTACATGAGTATTGAGCATTGTTACCTCCTCCTTTGTTTTTCCCCTACCATCCTTTCCCTCCCCAACTCATCTCCACCCTCCCCCCAAGTTGTAAAGTTCGTTTTCAACATAGTATCTTGTACATCTCATCATTACAATGGGTCAGTCTGTATCCTTGTTTCAGCATTTTGTTATTTCCCTTCACCTCTCCAAATTAAAAAAATGTATATATAAGATGCAAGGCACTGGAATCAAATACAGTGAAAACAGGGGTTATACCATGGGGGATGAACAAACAACCAAACAAAAATCACATAGTACATTATAAGTACATTAAAAACAACAGCAACAAAGATAAAACTTCTTGTGTCCCTATATTGGTGTTTATTTTGCTTAGCATCATTTTTTTTTGGAGGGGGGGTCAGTCATGGGGCCTGAACTCTGGGCCTGGGCACTGTCCCTGAGCTCCTCAGCTCAAGGCTTGCACTCTACCACTTGAGCCACAGTGTTACTTCTGGCTTTTTCTGCTTATGTGGTGCTGAGAAATCAAACCCATGGGCTCGTGCATGCAAGGCAAGCACTCTACCACTGAGCCATCTTCTCAGCCCTAGCATCATCTATATGCTTTTGACCTTTTCTGCTTGTCCTACACATATACTAGTTATTGCAAATAAGGGAAACCATGGGACCTGTTTCTTTAGGACGGGCTTACTTAATATAGTTTTTTCCAAGTTTTTCTATTTCCTAACAAATGAAACAGTGTCATTTTTTCTGATGGAGGTATAAAATTCCATTATATATATTACACACACACACACACACACACACACACACACACACACACACACACACACACACACACACACACACACACACACACACACACACACACACACACACACACACACACACACACACACACACACACACACACACACACTTTCTTGATCCATTCATCTACTGAGGTGCATCTGGGTTGGTTCCATAACTTAGCTATAGGGACTAATGCTGCAATAAACATAGTTGTGCTGGTAGCTTTAGTATGGCCATGTTGTGATCATTTGAGTAAATGCTCAAATTGAGATTGCTGGGTCATAGGGGAGCTGTATGTATAGTCTTTTGAGAAACCTCCATACTGCTTTCCAGAGTGGTTGAACAAACTTACACTTCCACTAAAAGTGTAATAGTGTCCCCTTTTGGCCACATCCCCTCCAACATCTGTTGTTACTAGATTTCTTGATTATAGACATTCTAACAGAGGTGAGGTGGAATCTCAGTGTTGTTTTGATTTGCATTTCTTTTATGGCCAGAGTTGTTGAGTATTTCTTCATGTGTTTATCGGCCATTATTTCATCTTCAGAGAAGTCTCCCTTTAAGTCTTTTGGGGGGGGGGCTGAACTCTGGGCCTGGGCACTGTCCCTTAGCTTCTTCAGCTCAAATTGAGCGCTCTACCACTTGAGCCACAGTGCCACTCTTCTGGGTTTTTCTGCTTACGTGGTGCTGAGGAATTGAACCCAGGGCTTCATGCATGCAAGGCAAGCACTCTACCACTGAACCACCTTCCCAGCCCCTCTCTTTA
Organism: Dipodomys merriami; assembly: GCF_024711535.1. Lineage (NCBI taxonomy): Eukaryota > Metazoa > Chordata > Mammalia > Rodentia > Heteromyidae > Dipodomys > Dipodomys merriami. Next base: position 67,989,604 of record NW_027203381.1, on the reverse strand, counting down.
AGTCTTTAGCCCACTTATTAATTGGGCAGTTGTTTCTTTGAGGATTTGTTGTTGGGGGATTTAATTTTTTGAGTTCTAAGTATATTTTAGATATGAGAACCTTGTCCACTGTATGGCTAGTGAAGATCTTCTCCCAATCTGTAGGCTTTCTATTAATCTTGCTAGCTATGTCCTTTGCCATGCAGAAGCTCTGCAGTTTCATGCAATCCCATTTGTCCAACCTTTCTTTGATTTCTTATTTTTCTAGGTCTTTATTAAGAAAATTTCGGCCTGTGCCAAGGAGACCTAGGGCTTCTCCTATTCCTTACTGTAATGTTTTCAGGGTGTCTGCTTTGACTCCAAAGTCTTTGATCCATTTGGAGTTGATTCTGGTTCAGAGTAATATATAAGGATCTAGGTTTAGCTAGTTTAGCTTAGTTTATTTTAGTTAGTTTAGTTTTTTTAAAGATAAGAATTTGAATATTTGAATAAGATTTTGGTGGTACTAGAGTTTGACCTCAGAGCTTTGTACTTGCTAGGCAGGCTCTCTACCACTTGTGCCATGCTTCCTACCCTTTTGGTCTGGTTATTTTTGAGACAAGGTCTCACTTTTTGCATTGGCTGGCCTAGATGACAGCCTTACACCACTACATCTAGCCTTTTCTGTTGAGATAGGATATCTTGAATTTTTTGTTCAGGCTTACCTGGAACTGAAACACTTTTACTTTGAATCTGCTGAGTAGCTAAGATTACTGGTCCAGAGGCCAGGCAGGCAGTTCAAAAAGAAGAGAGAACTTTTTCCCATTTCAAATGTTTTTAAAGTTAGTTGGTTGTTTTTTTTAAGGCAGAAGAAAACTTGTTTTCTTAATCCAGTGCTACATGTTTTCTCCAAGATCACTAACCTAAAACAGAACATATAACTAATAAAAATCTTGGTAACCCACGATCATTTATTATTAATGTATCAAAATAATTCCTAGTAACTACAAGCAAATATGCTGTTTATGTGTTGGTAATTATCTCACCTCACAGTGAGCTGGAGTGAAACAACAGGCTATCACTTGCATGCTATAGCAGCATTCATTGCAGTAATTGGCAGTTATCTTGATAGTTGCTGTAGGAGCTGCTGGAAGAATTGCAAGGGTCTGAAATACACTTGTTAGAAATCTTTTCTTACCTTTCTCATGAGACTTGTATGAAGGTAAGAAAGTTGTTTTGGTCAGCTCAGATCGCTAGATCTTGTAAGCTAAAAGCCAGTTTGTTTCAGTGAAAGAAAACTATATTAGTACATGTATTACCTCCTTATATAGTTTATTGGTTTATGAACATTTATATTCTGTAACTTCATCTAAAAGATCCTTTTGTCTGATTTTAGGTTACGATTAGCAAGAATGAACGAAGAAATGCGGGAATCAGAAGGACTTTATGGACAGCCAGGTCAATATTCCACTAATAACCATACTGAAATGCAGTATAAGAAATGCATTCAGGAATTTATCAGTTTACAATTGGAAGATTCATAGGTCTCTAGATAATGAATGTGATAATATTTTATAACCTACTTGTAAATTGTGAATTGTTAGCTATGTACTGTAAATCACACAATTCTTGGGTGGCTAATTCCGAGCCTTTAAAAACTCATAACTCTTCTATTACAGTACACGTTGACTTCTATATTTAACTCTGGCTGCTGAGTCCCTGTCTGCTGTACAGATGTCTTCCATATACATTCCAGTGAAGTGAATGGAATGATAGAAGTGTTCTTTATATACTTACAGCAGCAAAATAATTGTTTCCTTTTTGAAATTCTTTTTATCTTTCCAGTGAATATAACACCATTGTTTTCTTTTTGTTATTCAGGGAATTTCTATAAATTGTGTTCAGGGAAAAAAAGTCACCTTGTATTTGGCATATAAAAAGTCAGTATGGAAAAGAGTAAGAAAAACTTTATTGATGTTTGTATTCCAGTTTAGCAATGAGTTGAAGATTTAAACTAAAAATCTACCAGAAAGTTTAGAACTCCACAGTGGAAATAGAATTAGTTTAAAAGACTAAAGAAAAAGTTCTTGTTTTAATCTTTGCTCCAAGCAATTGTAAAATATTTGTTGGATAAGTAAAAGTATTTAGAGCAGTATTTTGTGAACCTGATGTAAAGTAGACTTAGTAGAGAAATCTCAACTCATGATCACCTCAAGTTTCATTTTGAGTAATTTTCACCTGTGTCAAGATGTCAAGGATAGAAAGAAATGTTACTGATTACCTTCTTCTCTTTGAACTCATACTGATTAGATATTCTTCACAAAGAAGAGAATAATTGTTGGACCTCTAGTTCCATGAATTTAAGAATATGAATTACTAAGATACCTGTTTTAAATTCATATACATATTAGAAAAAAATTTAAGAATTCATGACTAATACCTAAGGCATGTTAAATTTCCATTGAGTACATTTGATTTGTTTTAAGTTACTTGTAAAATGATTTTTAATCTGGCCTGGCAATATCATCTCTTCCTCCCGTTAAATGTTTTGAAATTTCTGTGCTTTATACTATCGTCAGACATTTAATTTAACTAGATTAATATATAACTAATACCCATGTGAGACTATTCTTTCCTCAGAAAGCTGTATTTACTACTTATTGGCCTAATTTAATAGGAAACAAGTATGGACTTAGAGACTAGAGGCACTTCAGCTAGATACTTGTAATCTAGAATGTCCCACTTGAATCCTATGGATCATATGTACTATTGACTTATGATATTCTAAGAACTAAGAGTGCTGATTACAGGTGAAGCTCTGGTGTTAATTCTGGACTTTGCCCATTTGTTTCAAACTTGAATGTTAGAGTTTAAATAAGTTATAATTTTGTAATAGATATACTTCAGTGATAGTATTACTAGGCCATTTTTTTAGGCCTTTGTGTTTAAGCACTTTAAATAAAACTGATCAAAGACATTTGTGAGGTAAGAGTCAACTTCAAGATTTTAAGTTAAATAGTATTTTTTCCCTAAAATCTTAATATGTTTAGTTAGCTGGTCTTTCCTTAAGGTATTTGCTGATGGAAGTTCACCCAGCTGATTAGTCATAGGTCCCTGATCAACTCTTCTCTGGAATTGGAAGCTTGACAGGACAGAACCTCTGTGTTCCTGCTGCTCATAGCTCAGCCCAAATTGATTGGGCTGCTTCTTCTAGCATATAGGAGCACTCCAGTGTTTTTTTCATTGTTGAGTATGTCTTAAGTTTATATGTAACTCTATGAACTTCCATTAATCAATACTAAACCATTTTATTGAAAATTTGAAAAAAAGGTACCAATTTTAAAAAATCTTTCTACTAGTAAAAAGTTTTTAATTTAGAAGTTAAAAAATTTTAATCAGTATTCTGCATCAGGATAGAAAGCGATTTCTTTACATATTTGGAGATCATCTTGAAAATGCTAGATTTTTGACTCACTTCAGGGCCTACTAATAAGGCAGAAAATCTTTAATGTTATACAGGTGACATGATGAAATGGCACAGCATTTGCCCTCTGCTTACTTTCTTTTCCTTCATAGTCTTTGGAGAGCAGATATGTTTGATCTGACAGCAGATCTTTTATTTTTCCCTCTGCTTATCTGTTCATTTTTCTTTTCTCAGACATTGGCTGATTGTTTTATTGACATCGCTCCTTCTTAGAAAAATTGTCCTTAATTGTGTAAGAATTTTCAATCTTTTGATTATGAAGAGCTCTGTCATTTAAAAGACTGCTATAATTGCTTGGCAATCATGAACTTATTTCTAGGAAACTCAATTTCTGAACTTCTATCTACAACCCTAAGGACCTGGTACTCCTCAATTTTTGCAAGACAATTTTAAGAGCACACAATTTCTGAAGGAAGGACATGTTCCTTTTTAGCAGTTCCCAGGATTCTCAGAAGCCTGAGGGAGTAAGGGAAGTAGCACACCCTGCTCTCCACTGTTGGAAGTCAGTTTGGTGGCTCCTAGTTTCTCCTAGTCTCTTCTTAATGGTTGGCAAGTTCTCAGCCAGTAGAGAATCACTGGCTTAGAAACTACTTCTGAATATGTGAGTATGTAGCTGATCTAGGTAGCTACAGGAAGAAACTGTTACGAACCAAGAGCTAGCAGCATAGTACATATGATCACCTGGGGGTAAGAGACACATGTTGCTGTTCTTTGACCAAGTTACTTTCAAGATTAAACTCAGTAAACACTTGAATCACCCTAATTACTGTTGTGATAGATATTCTAAATACCAAAAATTAGGAATGAATTTACATCATCAGTGGAAACAACATAACTTTATTATTATTATTATTATTATTTCTATTGGCAGTACTGGAGTTTAAACTCAGGGCTTTGCACTTGCTAGGCAGGTGCTCTACCACTTGAGCCACTCCCCTAGCTCCTTTTTCCTTTTTTTTATTTTTCCAATTAGATCTTACATTTTTGCCTGGGGCTGGCCTCAAACTATGATCCTTTTACCTATATTTCCCTCATAACTGAGATTATAGGTATGTACCACCATGCCTGGCTTGTTGGTTAAGATGGGGATCTTCCTACTCTTTGCCTGGGCTGACCTCAAACTCCCAATCTTAGCCTCCTAAGTAGCTGGGATTACAGGTGTGTACCACCACACCTTCAGTCTACATTTTTAAAAACTCAGAAATGACCAGGTATAAAGAAAAGCTAACTCTTCTGAAGGGAAAAAAATGTGGTTCGGTGATTTAAAGAATATGCTTAACATTACAAATATTGAATGATTAGTTGTTTTCGTTTGTAATAGACTGTGCAATGTACTTCTGGAAATATTCCAGGACCATATATTCTGGGTTTTGTTTATGTGTTCTAGTATAGACAAATTGTATTTGCCTTGGGAAATATTCCAAGTGATTAAAATTCTACTTAAATTTTGAGTAATCACGTTGAACTTCAATTTGTGTGAGTTGTAGTAATTATCTTGGTCCTTATTGTTTTATTTTATAGCATTTGCTTTTTGCAAAATATTTTGAGGTTTAAGAAAGGTAGCATATTAACAATGCATTAATTAATGTTTTGTTAGAAACTGAATGTTAACAAAAAGTTTTGTGTATGAAGATGAAAACATCTTTCTTGGTGTATCCTTTTAAAACATACCCAGTTAGTGAAGCCAGTGATTATTACAGCACCAACACTTTCCTTTAAGGAGCATTTAATTCAGTGAGTAAAAGGTCTTAAAATTTGTTTTGCATGGTACAATGGACCTACTAAAATGTATTTGTGGAATAGATAATAGATGATTTAAAAAAAAACGTTGAAAACCATAAAAACTCACAGCTTGTTCTACAAAATATGCATTGCTGATTGTAGAAGCCATATATTGCCATTGTACTGGTGTTACACTTGAGAATGCTCATCTGGTGCTATCTGTGAACTACTTGGCATTAATGTCTGCTAGAACCTTTTTCCTGTTTCTTCTGAATGTATAATGTGTGCCTTTTAAGTTATTTTTCGTGTTGATTGGTAAAATTAGTGTGGTATTTTTGTATTATAATCTGCACTTTAAACTTTCCTGGAAAGTAAAATTCTACACTATCTAGTTTAAATAGTATTTAAAAATATTTCTAATGTTTACAATAAATATTTTACATACTTTAATTCAACATCTAAAAATAAGAAAAATTTAAAAATATTTTGTATGGTTTGTTAATTGCTATTTAGTGTTGATTTTTTTCTCATTTTGTTTTTTGTCTTTTAGAATATCTAAAAATGCTTATAGTTTGTAGCTTGTCTTAGTGTAGAAGTACACTTAAGTTCTGAGCGTGGGCTGGGATGTAGCTCAGTGGCAAAGTGCTTGCCTAGCAAGTGCAACGTCCTGGGTTCAATCCCCAGTAGCAAAAAAGAAAAGACCAAAAAAAAAAAAAAAGTTCTGAGCGTAACTGGGTTGTTGTAATTGGGTTGTACCAGTTGTTCCAGTAGGTCAGCCTTTAGTTTCATTTCCTACCTTAGCTCTAGCTCTTATTCTCTTAATGTTCTTTTCTTTTTTTTAACTAATTGTTTCAGGTCATGATTAAATTTCCAGGGCTACATGAAAACTGTGTAGGGGTTTAAAAAATTGCTTTTTATGTCAACTAAGTGGTAAAAGGACTAAGTATTAAGCATATTAAATTTTTTTATTAAAAATTCTTGGGTTGTGCTGGTAGGCCTTTTTACTAGATTTCTATCCCTTTCCGCAACAGTTTTCTAATTCTAGCTTTTGGTATAGCATGGATTGCCTCAGCAATCTTACTTTTTAAACATAACACAACTTAGTGCACTGACAGCAACTGTAGCATAAGTTTGTTATTAGATGGATGCAAGATATCTAATGGGAAATAATTTTAACAACCATGTTGTAACCATAATCATTTAAATCAGTGTTTTATGCCCCAAATCCTGAAAACCACATTATGCCAGTGTCTATATAAAGCTAATGTTTAGCAGAAAGCATTTGTGATGAATTATTCATCTTGAAATTAAGATTCCTTTGTTTGAGGGATTAATTGGTATGTGTATATATAGTTTCTCATAATATGATTAACTGTATTCAGTTTGCTATGGTTCTGCTGCATCTGTATAAGAATATTTACCTGTGTCCATATGTTTATTTCTCTTAACAGATATCTTTATTGTTCCCATTTTTTCATAGCACTATTGCTTATATGACCCTACAGTACACAGCAAGCTATAACAGTGTTAAACTTTGGTTTAGTAGTTTTCTAGGCTTTGTTATTTTATAAGCTTAGTAAATAGTGGTTTAGGTATATTCATCCTAAGCACTAAAGTTTAAGTAAGGAATTACTTAATTCAAATTTCTTATAATTAAATATAGTATTATAGTAGAAGGCTCTTTCCACCTGCTTATATTTTGCCTTGTTAATAACTTGCATCCATCAGAAACATTAGTGTTTAGTTTTGGTCATTTGTTTGGGCCTTTATCAAAAAATATTTATTTATAAAGAATGTCTTGCTTACTTTATTAGAATGACTTTTATTTCTCATATGTTAATAAATGTATTTCTTTGCATTGCTTTGAACACTTTCATCTCTGCTCTTTTCTAACTTTGAACTTTCCTCTGTGGCTGCATCTGAGATGCTTTTTTTCAGGTATAGTTTTTCTTTTCATTATATATTCTTCTTGGATTTGTATCTAGTTGGGAATTCTTTTCTTCCAAAAATGCTCATGTGAACAGACATTTTAATATAATGATTTATAAAGAATGAATACTGTTTTTATTAATGTTCTAATTGTATATATTTTAAAACTATCCTGTTATTTCGTGCAGGTGATGAAACTTACCAGGACATTTTTCGTGACTTTTCACAAATGGCATCCAATAATCCAGAGAAGCTAAATCGTTTTCAGCAAGATTCACAGAAATTCTGAAATTTTTCAGGGGAAAATTTGAAATTTGATGAATTCCTAATGTATACAGCCTAAAACTCATAATTTTTTTTTACTGCTTTAAATCTGCTTATATAATTTTGGTAGATACTGAATTTTTTGGAAAAGGTACACATTTGTGGATACTTTGAAAAATTAAAACATACACCTCATAGTTGGAAGAGGGAACTACTTTACAACCTCTTTTATTTCATTTTTATTTTTTTAAAGCCTGTTTTATAGATAAAATTTGGATCTAGGTTTAGGCCATTTCTATACTACAATATGCTAAGAGGTTCTTCGCCGATGGGTGATAGCCTTGATGTTTCTTCCTGTACACTGTGCCCAGGATCATTCAGTCAAGCCTGTCTTCGTCACGTGTGAGCCCGTTATCCTTCTGCGTCAGGAAAACATCTTTTCCTTAGCTTCCCTGATGGTTTTTGTTGTTTTAGAAATTGGTGTATTGGTAGCCCAGCTACTATCCACACAATGTGTTACTGAATTAGAAATATTCTTTGACCCATTGCTCAGAAATGACATTGTATTCCTTAGGCAATTTAGTTGTTATCTATCTATCTATCTATCTATCTATCTATCTATCTATCTATCTATCTATCTATCTCTATCTATCTATCTATCTATCTATCTATCTATCTATCTATCTGTCTGTCTGTCTGTCTGTCTGTCTGTCTGTCTGTCTGTCTGTCTATCTTATGTATATCTAATCTAACATACATTTATATACATGCATGCACGCGTGTATACACACATATACATATATCATGGCTGTACAATTAGACCAAGTTCAGTCTTTTAATTTTCTGCATGTTTATGAAGCAAAGAACTCTTAGTTTTTGTTAGTTTTTTTCCCCTTGTTCTGGGGCTTGAACTCAGGGCCTGGCCGCTGTCCCTGATCTTTGTAGCTCAAGGCTAGCACTTTACCACTTGATGTACAGCTCCACTTCCAACTTTTTTTTGGTGTCTAATTGGAGACAAGTCACAAGGACTTTTCTGCCCAGGCTGTCTTCAAACCTTGGACCAGATCTCAGCTTCCTGAGTCACTATGATTATAGCTGTGAGACACCAGTGCTCAGCTTTTTGTTTTTTAATCACCAAAACATCTTCATTCAGAAGTTGTAGTTCTTCATTGTTGGGGGCTGATTTCCTAAAACCTTTATGGATTAATATCAATGTAATAAAACTGTTTCAAAGGTTTCTTGCATGTTGCAACTTATGCTGTCATCAAAATTATACTTGAAATTTGTCTTTGTAAGAAACATTTTTTGCTGTTGATTCTGGTGAAAGAAAAGTCTCTCTTTTTTTTTTTTTTTTGGGTCCAGTCGTGGGGCCTGAACTCTGGGCCTGGGCGCTGTCCCTCAGCTCTTCAGCTCAAGGCTAGCGCTCTACCACTTGAGCCACAGTGCCACTTCCGGCTTTTTTCTTTTTTGCTTATGTGGTGCTGAGGAATTGAACCCAGGGCCTCAGGCATGCAAGGCAAGCGCTCTACCACTGAGCCACCTTCCCAGCCCAAGAAAAATCTCTTTATACAGAAGAAAAAATAGCTCTTTTTTTGGTTTATACTATGTAAAAGCTCTTTTTTTTTTTTTTGGTTTATACTAAAATGTAAAGCAGTAAATTCCTTAATTTTTTTCTATATCTTATATTCTATTCACAGTTTTATCACCTGTATAACTTTAGAATTTGGTTACATGATCCATAGACTCTCAAATTCCAAAATATGAATATACTTATTTTTCATGTACATGCTGTAAGTCGGTCTGATTCCATCTTTGACTGACAATGCCTCATTGAGAGAGTAGAATAAATTAAATAGTTTCCTAATTTTGACAACAGTTCTTTTAGGAATTATGTGCAAGTAATATTATTGCTACCCAGTTTCTAGATTAAAGGTTTTTAAACTTGCAAAAAATAAATTATATTTAGTCAGATAGTAAATTTTATAATATTCCCTTTCTCCCCATAAGTAGTCTTTGATTAAACATCAAATCAGAATCTAAACAGGAAGTATATGGAAATAAATTCACATCACAGAAAATCTACCATAATTTAGCATAATTGTAAGCATTGTAATGCTTGTTTAATAATAGTCACTACATATTAGATAATGATGAAAATGCATTTTGAATTGTCTCTGAGGAAATACTAGTTTTCAGAGCATTGTTTTTAACTACAACACAAGAAACATTAAATCTTTCCAATTCCATGTTGGAATCACAGATCACATGGACTCATAGGCACTGTGTCTAAAGGGGAAAGTCTGATTTGTAACATTTTTATTAGCGTGTACTCTGAAATTAATTGTCCTAAGACCATAAAGAAGAGAGATAGGTTAAACAAACAAAGAAAGGAAGACAGGGAAGAGAAAGCCTCACTTTTCCCCTGTCGTGTCTATTCTAGTTTTAACCATAGACTTCACTTCTGAAGCTCCTGACCTTTGATCATGTGGAGGTTCTTTCCCCTAGTATTGGCATTAGTGCTGGCGATAAACTTTGGGGTCTCAGGTGAGACCTGAGGGAATTCCTGCTTACACAATTATCTCCAGTGGCACTAGTCATGTGTTGTCAAAATGGTGTTTACTTATTAAGTAATGTCTTCTTCATTGCTAGAGATGTAGTTAAATTGATTTTTGAATACCCTCAGAGAGAACTACATCTTTAATAGTGCAAGGAGACAGGTAACAAAAATACATTCTGGGACTTGATTACTTAAATGTGCTAAATTTGACCGAAAAGATATAGAAGTAAACAGCAAGATTTTAGTAGTTACAAGGTAGGCTGATTCTTAAGTAAAATTTGCTGTGTTAACTAATAGCTTTTATACAGTAACAAATACGAGTTTTCTTTTGCTGTGAAGCGTATCTGGAAAATTATGTACAAACAATGCTAATCATTCTCTAGGGCCTCTTTAGTCTGAGTGATTGCTCTTTCTTTTCTGTTCATTACCAATCTACTGATAAAGAATTTCTGGTTCTTTATGTAGTTCTGTTAGCTCATAGTCGTTAGCTCCCTAAAAATTGTATTAATATAAAAATATCATAGCATTATGAAGAGTTCATGAATTTCAGTTTAATTTCATAGCCAGACTAAAGGTAATTGAGTAGTTATTTGCAATGTTTCATTGCAACATTACATGTTTAATATTCTTGAAGTGAATTATTTCTACAGTCCTTAGAAATCCAGAAATTTCCAGGGATTTACTATATTACAGTGTGCCTGACTTACACTGGTCTTCACTGTTTTAGTGAAATTCATTGTTTTTCTTTCCCAAACATATAGATTTACTTTATAGTGTGTACTTGAGTTCTTCATAAATGCATTTTGAAAAAAAATTAGACTTTCACAATTTGAATGGGTTATGTTTGGAGTAGTAATGTTAGTGGTATTTTAAAATACAATTTTATGAATTTAATTATGTTCATAATAAACCAAATTGAGTTTAAGACGAAATTTGCTACATTTTGAATAATCAGACATTCCCAGATCATTCTTACATTGTCATATTTACTCTTTTGTATGATTGTACTTTTGCCTATGGACATGAGTTGGAAAGATGATATATTTTTATAGAATTATGTGTCCAGGATGACCTTAGAATTGCATTGTATAGTGGAAAGAGCACTGGACTACTAGTCCTCTCTCTTTTGAATTCAGGGCTCCACACAAATTAATGAGTAGATGAAACAAAGTGAAAGTATAAAAGCATTCTTTTGTGTATGTTTTGCTATTTGGTGGTATATTACCTTATATCCTGAATCTCACAGTAGGACTTCTGAGGTCTTCATTTATGAGTTTCCACGTGGTCTGCCATTTGATCTTGGCTTGCTTTTCATGTTTTATAGAGGTAGCCACTTGGTTTGCTGGCTGGTGGCAGAACTCAGTTCTGACTGACTGCAAATCACAGGCACTCTACTTGTACCATGAAATGATTTGAAAGCATTGTCCAGCAGCACCTTCCCTTGTGTTTGATTATAGAGACTCCAAATATTCTGGAGAACCTGGAGGACAAGGTTTGAGGGGACAGGTTGGGATTTGAAGGCATCAAAATGTAGGACATTTTACATTTTTGGAAAAACAAAACATTTTAAAGGTAATTTAAACCTCCCAATTGTTTGATGGTTTTAAAGGAAAACTAAAAGGAGCTTGGATTCTGTTTGGCTGAATCCTGACATCTGTAAAGACAGTTTTATGGACATCTTTTTCTGTTTACAAATAAAGCAGATTAAATACAATTTTGTCTGCATTAACCTTTTTACTGTCATATCTAGATTTCTCTTGTATTTTCTCATTCCTGTTTTGGGTATTAATTTTAAACAGGGAAAGCTTGCTAATTATAAACATCATTGGCATCATGTATTTTACACAGAGGCTAAAAGTTAACTTCTGGAAATAATGAACTCTTTTCTATATATGTTTACTTTCTATATATGTGTGCTTTGTGGTATTTCTGGATCATTCCAGTCAAAAACAGTATGTAATATTTCTTGCTACCTGAGAAAGTATCTTTTAAAGAATGTATAACCAACACTCCATTTACTTTCTATTAGTATGTAGAGAATTTGTATCTAATTCCTGAATGTAGTTTTACCATAGCTTGTCATTGTAAATGGAACAAAGTACATTATCTTTATAGTTATTCTAAAAATGTACATTATGTAAGAATTGTAAATACTATACTTGATTACTTTGTATGCTGAAAAAATTACTATAATAATTCAATAAAAATCTCACCTGGCATTGTTTTCTGCTGAGAAATTCTACTTAATTTTCAGTTACTTTCTAGGCATGTCTATTAATCTACCTTCATATTCTCCATCCACATGCAGCCATCTGGAAGGAGTTTGGCTTCCTGTCCACCAAAGGAAGCCCCATTACTAATGTCTCACTTATTCTTAAGCTCCTAGAATAAGCTTCCTTTCCCCAGTAGATAGCCATCATTCACTGCCAGACTGGACTAGATGCCATTACAGTGAGCAATTCAAAAGCAGACCAGAGGCAAAGCTAGCAGCCCAGAGACAACTTCTAGTTCCCTTCCAGTATTGCCTCCAGTTTAACCCTTATACCTCACAGGAGCTTGAGGAACTTACCCACCAGGAGCCTCCCAGGAACCACAGAGAAGGCCATCTCTAGGAGGATGATTCATTCTTCCTGAGGCAGCTTTCTTTCCCAGGTGCACCAGGTGCTGCCATCAGATACAAGCCTTTCTCCCACCTCATATATCTGTCCCTAATCTAGACAACACATTTATACCTCATCCTCTTCATAAACCAATGAAAACACATTTCTGTGTGCATTGGAATTGAAGGAATGGAGAACTAAAACCAGATCTTGATGCTTTTCTTTTCCTTTAAAAGCTGCTTGAGGTTGGGCTGGGAATGTGGCTTAGTGGTAGAGTGCTTGCCTTGCATGCATGAGGCCCTGGGTTCGATTCCTCAGCATCACATAAGCAGAAAAGGCCAGAAGTGGCACAATGGCTCAAGTGGTAGAGCGCTAGCCTAAGCTGAAGAGCTGAGGGACAGTGCTCAGGCCTAGAGTTCAGGCCCCATGATCAGCCTCCCCCCCCCCAAAAAAAAAGTTGCTTGAGATTTAGTTGCCCATGGCTTATGCCTACAATCCTAGCTCCTCAGGAGACTGAGATCTGAAAGTCTCACTTCCAGAGCCAACCCCAGCCAACAAATTGAAGAGACTTACCTCCAATTAACGCAAAAAGCCAGAAGTGGAGGTGTGGCTCAAATGGTAGACTTCAGTCTATTGTTCAGCCATAATTAGAAAATGCTGAGCAAGAGCTGGAGGCTCAGAGTTCCAAGTCCCAGTACAGGTGCACACACAAAGTTAAATGAAAGCAGGACTAGGGGCATGGTAGATTGCCTGCTTAGCCATGAATTCAGTTTCTGTTAAGGCAATAAAACAAGTGGCCACAAAGCAAAGCAAATCAGAAATTCTTTCTACCTGTGCTGTCCAAAAGCTACATGTCACTATTTAACTAAAATACACAAGAGTTTCTCAGGCATAGAGCCCCATTTTGAGAACCCAGTAGTCAATGAAATTCTAGGCACACCCTGGACTGTCGCCACAGGATATTCTATTACATGATGGAGAATTTGCCACTTTCTTAATATAGAAACCCTGTTAAGCCTTTAGGTATGTCTTATACATGGACACAACAGGACCATACTGCTTTGTCACCTACTTTCACTACCTATATGGATAATTAAATAATTATAAAAAATTTCAAACGTAGAGGACAGCTTCAATTCCATAGCCTCATTAAAAACATTGTTTTGTTTAAACTGCCTACTTTTTCTCCTCCTTGGGGTTTTCTCAAGTAAATCTCAGACTCTTCTTTAAAAAAAAAAAAAAAAAAGAATTTGGCCCGGCGCCAGTGGCTCACGCCTGTAATCCTAGCTACTCAGTAGGCTGAGATCTGAGGATCTCGGTTTAAAGCCAGCCCAGGCAGGAAAGACCATGAGACTCTATCTCCAATAAACCACCAGAAAACCAGAAGTGGCACTGTAGCTCAAGTGGTAGAGCGCTCGCCTTGAGCTGAAGAGCTGAGGGACAGCACCCAAGCCCAGAGTTTAAGCCCCACAACCGACCAAAAAAAAAAAAAAAAAGTGAAAAATGTTGTTTTGATGGGTGGTTATATATTTTTTTAATTTAATTTTATTTTATTTGTGAACATACTGTACAGAGGAGTTACAATTACATGAGCAGGATAATGCATACATTTCTTACCAAGCATTGCAGCCTCCTCCTTTGTTTACCCCTTCCCAGCCTCCCCCCTCCCCCCAATCCCAATCCTTCTCCTTCCCCCCCTTCCCCCCCACCCCGGGTGGTTATATTTTTAGGCTCATTCAACGTATCAGATATTGTTAGGTAATGGAGGTAAGTTTAGTTGAAAAAAAATAGATAATATCTCCTATTGGAGTTTTTCTATTTTGCAGAGGAGCAAGATAGGGCTTGAGAGTATGTGAATGGCCCTTAGGGAATGGTTGAAGATGGGTCCAAGTCCGGACACTAGATGGGAAGGTGTTTAGTGACTGTTTTTGTAGTCATATAAACCAAGATCTGAAGGTTTAATATGAAGCTTAATATTTATAAATATTCTAGAAAAGTTATGGTGGCTAAACTTTTCATATATGTTGGATATAAATGTTATATTGCATATTACCCCCCCCATTTACACACACAGACACATACACACACACACACACACACACACACACATACATACAGTGGGAGAGGTCCCTGATAGAGTTGGGAACATCAAATGACAACGTGGCAATTCTGTAGAGGAGTTTAGCCTTCCTCCTACTCCATGGTAGTTAGTATATGTTGAACTTGTTGTCAGGCCTGTTTCATAGGTCTGGTGTTGCATAGGTCTGGTGTTGTCAGAAGTGTTGCTTCATTTGAAAAGAATGAGAGTTGAAAAAAAAAGTGGTGGTCCTGGGAAAGGTGAGGTTCACCTACACTTTGAAAAATAGTGGACTGGCCTCCTAAACTGAAAGGTCCATTTGTGCACATTGGTTCATGCATTTCACATCTAACTTTCACACATCCAGACTACTTATTCAGGTTTAATTCAGAACTCTTGGTGTACCATTGATTCTTAGAAGACTGAAGTTAGTTGATTTTGTACTTAGCTGTCTGGCAGTGTCTGACTGGGGTCAAAAACGCCCACAGGTAGCTGTGTGACCTCAGCAAGTTATCTTGGTGTGATTCTGTTAAGAATTTGCAAAACTCCCTGGGACTTACTAGGCTCTTTTAATTTTATTTTAATTTTTGGTAGTACTGGAGTTTGAACTCAGGGCTTTTTATTTGGTAGGCAAGACCTCTGCCGTTTGAGCCACCTCCAGCCTTTTGCTCTGATTACTTTTTTTTTTTTTTTTTTTTCAGGTTGTAGGGCCTGAACTCTGGGCCTGGGCGCTGTTCCTCAGCTCTTCAACTTAAGGCTAGCACTCTACCACTTGAACCACAGTGCCACTTCCAGCTTTTTCTGCTTATGTGGTGCTGAGGAATAGAACCCAGTGGCTTGCAAGACAAGCACTCTAGCACTGAGCCACCTTCCCAGCCCCTGTTCTGATTACTTTTGAAATAGCACCTCATATTTTGCATAGGTTTCCTGAACCTCAATCTTCCTATTTATCTTCCTATGTAGGTCTTGGGAACTCCCCCCCTCCCCTAGCTTAGAACTGTGATCCTCCTTTGGATGGATCTCAACCACATGAGTAACTAACAAGGTTTGCAGGCATGAACCACCAAACCTGGGCTTTTTACCATGTTGAAGCCTGTTGAAAAAAAATTATATACATATTATATATGTGTGTGTGCTACCACAATCTTGAGTACTACAACTCAGGGTCTCTGAATGATCGCTACATTTGGGGTAGCAGGGTCTCACAGATTACCTCGGTTCTGTTGTAAAGGTGCCAAATATATGGGTTATGGGGAGATTTCCACTTCAAGTGTCATCATTTTAGTGTGAAATGAGCTTTCTAGTTTAAAATCCTTAGCCACAGCTATTCTCCCAGAGGTGAATGAGCAGGAAAGAGGACAATAAATCTTTCAAAAACAATTAGAAAAGACAGATAAAAGTTTTCCCTTGGGGCTGGGAATGTGGTAGCCTGCTTGCTTAGCATGCATGAGGCCCTGGGTTCGATTTGTCAGTGCCACAAAATAAATAAATAGAAAAAATAAATAGTATCTTTTGTAAGTCCCATGTCTTTTTTGTCTAGCCTATCTGTTTTGCTAACTGAAAGTCCTGAGTTGGGGGTATCTCCGTTCCTTCACGGATCAGCTTCACCGTCCAGCCTCTTGGACTGGGCCAGGGAGGAGCGAGCCCTTATTCACACAGATGTCGAGCTGGCCACCCTTCTCCGGGGCTGCAGGACCTCGCAAGGGCCTCGGGGTTCTCCTTTCCTCTGAATCTAGGACCCCGCGGCCGCCGGGCACGCGCTGGCCCTGCCTCCCGAGCACCCGCGCCCCTGATTGGCTTTCGGCAGCCTCGCTCCGCCCCCGCCATGGCCGCCGCCTGGCGCGAGGGCTAGGTGGCCCGGGGAGAGTGTCTCCGAGGCCTTCCCGGTCGCTGGGCCTGCGGACTCGGGGCGCATGAGCCTCCTCCGGGGCGCGCCCCCATGCGCGCGGGCCATGGCGCGCCTGGGAGCGGTGCGCTCCCACTACTGCGCGCTGCTGCTGGCCGCGGCGCTGGCCGTCTGTGCCTTCTACTACCTGGGCTCGGGGCGGGAGACCTTCTCGAGCGCCACCAAGAGGCTGAAGGAGGCCCGCGCCGGGGTCCCCGCCGCGCCCTCGCCGCCCGCGCTCGAGCTGGCCAGGGCGTCCCTGGCGCCGCCTCCGGGGGCCAAGGCCAAGAGCCTAGAGAGCGGCGGGGCCGGCCCGCTGGATTATCACCTTCTGATGATGTTCACCAAGGCGGAGCACAACGCCGCGCTGCAGGCCAAGGCCCGCGTCGCGCTGCGCTCGCTGCTGCGCCTCGCCAAGTTCGAGGCGCACGAGGTGCTGAACCTGCACTTCGTGAGCGAGGAGGCCAGCCGCGAGGTGGCCAAAGGCCTGCTGCGGGAGCTCCTGCCGTCGGCCGCCGGCTTTAAGTGCAAGGTGAGCTGGGGTCGCAGCCGTGGTTCCCCTGGTGGGTGGCCCACGCGCGTTCTCCCGCGGTCTAGGCTTGCTCCTGTCAGGGAATGGGGAGAGACTTTCCTGTGCTGTCTGATTTATCAGCCTGTAGCCCAGACTCCTCTTCCCCTCTGGCTCCTCAACATGCTCTCAGTGGAGGCCTAGGCTGGGGGTGTGTCCCAGTGCTGCAAAAGTAAGGCTGCTGCCATAGCTGGTGGCCTAGCTTCTCGCTGCTCCCTCCCTCCCCCCCCCCCAAATCGGAGATTCAGCACACCCGCATTTTGCACACCTTGCGGAGATCAGTTGCAGTGCCTTCAAGATCTGCACCTCTTTTTATGTTCCTTCACTTCGCAGAGTGGAAGTGGTCATTTGAAGACATCAGTTGTCATCCGAGCAACATCTGCTGGACAGTCTTGGTGAGGCTTCTGGAAGTGTCCAAGTTGCACTGGCATCTCTCAGTAGCATTTAAGGGTTTTCAGGCAGAGCAAGTCAGGTCCAGTGTGAACCATGTCATATCCTCTCCAGTGATTCCTTACCCCCAGCCTCCAAGGGTCAGGAGCCCAGTTAGAGAAGCTGTGGTTCCTCCTAGTGAGGAAGAGAAAGTTCTAAGAGCTACAGATACCATCTAGGGAAAGCACGCATGTCTTGCAGGCTGGATCAGCTCCACTTCTCCTGTCCTTCCTCTTCACTGCCTGGATCTCCTTGTTCAAGACTGCATGCTTGCCCTAGCAAGTTTTGACCTGTTGGTGGTAAGGAGGAGTCCACATTTTCTTCTTCTTTTGATTGGAAGAGTAAGTGATCTTAAACTATGGAGATGAATGTGAGCCTGGAGGAAGAGCAGCAAGGCCAAAGCAGTGTCTCAGAGGATCTGGGAGTCTGATGACTAAGGGGGAGCTCCTCCCAGGATCATGCTGGACTTGGGATTGTGGTGGCCACTTGTTGCCCCAGGCCAGGAAGCAAGGGTTCCCCTAGCTGCAAAACTCCACTCTTAGACTTTTGGCCTTTCTATAGTAAGAAATACCTTCTGGTCCTGATGTCCTTTTCTGATGGGCTTGTTTGTCCTATGTAGGGGACATATCTTAAATGGTATGGGAGCAGGCGTGTATCAAGTTCTGGTTTTTTGGTGGGGCTGTGTTGTGAGCCTGTCATACATCTCTAGCTGTGTTTGGCCTATTGTGTCTATTCCTTGGTTTGTTTTTGAAATATAGTGTCATAGCCCAGAATTTCCTCACGCTCTGAATCTTCTTGCCTCATCCTACTGAGTACTGGAATTATAGGTATATACCACCATGCCCAGCCAATTTATGTCCCATCTGTACTTTCTACCCAGGATGGCCCTTCTTCCTCTTGGGTCCTCATTCACTTTTTTCTTTCTTTTGAAGTACTAAGAATTGACTTTAGGACCTCATGCTTTCAAGCCAGGCACTCTGACACTGAAGCCATACCTCCAGTCCCTTCTGGCATTGGTTATTGTCCAGGTAAGGTCTCACTCTTTTATGCCTATACTGGCCTGCTCTTTGATTTTGTTTTTTTGCGTGTGAAGGACCAGATTTATTAAAGTAGCCATATGGAATATAACACAAATTAGTGTAAAGCATCATCTATTATTTTAATAATCACTTATTGAATATGGACTACGTGCTGGGTACTGTGTTAGAAATGAGAGATACTTATAAAGAAACAGACTTTGCCTGCAGAAGCTCATAGGACCAGGGCAAAATTAACCACTTGCTGCAACAGAGTAGAAATTCTAAAAGAGACCATTCTTATGAAGCCCTGGGGATGCCTTATATCACGACTCCTCTTTACAAAGTTAAGACATTTAGCACACACAGAGGCACTCATATAAATCACTCTAACAGTATAGGGATCTTGTGTGCAGAACTATACTAAATAGATAAAAGTAAAAAAATCTAGCAGGTGCTGGTAGCTCACGCCTGTCATCCTAGCTATTCTGGAGTCTAAGATCTAAGGATCACAGTTCAAAAGCAGCCATGGCAGACAAGTCCTAGAGACTCCATCTCTAAAATAAGAAGCAAAAGTAGGCTTAGAGGTATGGTCCAAATAGTAGAGTGCCAGTTGAGCTAGTAGCTAGCAAAGCAAGCTCAAAGCTCTGCCCTCAAACCCTTGTACTGGAACAAAAAAGCAGTCTTTTGTCTAAACATAGCTAATATAACTAAAACTCATAAATATCTACATAGTGTTACTGAACAAAGGTACTGGTGGGCTCTGTGTGAGCATGATGCTATAAGCAATCTGATTCCTGGCCTATCTTTCTTCCTTTCTTCCCTCTTTGCTCTTTGATTTTCTTTGTTGTGCTTCCTTGTGTTGCTGGGGATGGCAGACAAGTGTTCAGCTATTGTGCATCCTCCATCTCTGCCTCCCAAGTAGCTAGGATTATATGCTGACCCACCACACCTGGCTTTTCAGCCACTCTTTACTCAGTTTCTACTTCCCTTGAGAATGTTCCTACCTCCTGGGCACAGTCTGTGCCCAACCCTGCATAGCTGTCCATTCCTGACATCTGCGCCAGGATTTCATGTTCTAGGAGGCTAAGAATCCAGGACCTAGAGTTGGGCTCCTTGTAGCTTCATTGCCCCTAGGAACCCCTAGCTGAAAAGTATGACCTCCTCTTCTTCCTTCTGGTACCACTCTGGCGCTGTTGTTTGATGTCATATCACCTGTATGATGCTTGGCTCATAGTTGGCGCCATAAGTAATGGCTCATGACCAGCTCTTGTCTTGGAGTATGTGTTTCCTGGTTTGACTTGCTCCTCTTGCAGGGTTCAGTTCTGACAGCCACAGCCCTCAAAGGAGGCTTGCAAATGAAACTGCCACCTTCTCTGTTGAGACCTGAGAGGTGAGGATCAGGGTAAGGATTCTAGCTAGCTACAGGGCAGTGGGCAGGTAAGGGTTTATCAGTCCTGGGATCACATTGTTCCTATTGCTTGTGAATCCATCTTTTGTGTGAATCTGTTTTCTGTGTGTGATTAAAGGTGTTCTTTTTTCCTTTAAATGTGTAAATCTAAAGGACTTGCTTTAATGTGTGATTTAACTTCATCAGATTTGGAACGCTTCTCTCAATATGAAAAACCTATTTCACACTTCCCCTTCCCTCTGTCTGGAATTCCACCCCTTCTCCCATCTTAACTCCTGTCCTGCTTTAGCTCAGTGGGTTTCGTTGGTAAATTTTTTTTTTTTTTTTTTTGGTCCAGTCGTGGGGCCTGAACTCTGGGCCTGGGTGCTGTCCCTCAGCTCTTCAGCTCAAGGCTAGCGCTCTACCACTTGAGCCACAGCGCCACTTCCGGCTTTTTTCTTTTTGCTTATGTGGTACTGAGGAATCGAACCCAGGGCCTCAGGCATGCAAGGCAAGTGCTCTACCACTGAGCCACCTTCCCAGCCCCCCGTTGTTAAACTTTTGTGGAGCTCTTGTTCCACACTTTTGCAGCCCTGGGTGCTTTTTCTTGTAGCATTTGTCACAGTGGTATTTATATAGTTATGTGTCTCTCTTGCTAGTCTACAAACCTCTTAAGGACATCCCTCAAGTACCATGACCCTAGCCCTTAACACCATGTCTTACATGTGTGAGTGCATTTTATAGAGAGAATTATTTTTTTAGTTGTGATGATTAGGAAGGAAACTAGCAATTGTTGTCAGCAGAGATCTTCAAGAGCATATATAGCAGGTGAGGAAACTTGCCAAGGCTGCCTGGAGACTTACTGACCTAGTTGGGACTGGCCCAGCTTTCAGGCCAATGTTTTCCCCTTTGTGCTGCATTTCCCTTGTAAGGAGCACCTCTTTCTTATAAAGTCCAGAGGGCAGTTTACTCGCAGGGAAGATTGACTTGAAGTCAGTTGACCTCTGGAGAGGGAGGTAACTGGAGAGCCACTGGCTTCCCTTCAAGGATAGGCAGAAGAAGAGAAGCAGGGATTTCCAGAACTCCCCCACCAGATAAATTTCCCTTCTTAAGGAAGAGTTGGTGGATATGACAGGGGAGGGGATGTAAGGACGGGGGCAAGAAGCCAAGAGTGTTGGTTTAATAGAGCATTCACCAAATTGAAACACAGAATAACAGGTAGAAGTGTGCTTTCTCCCCCTCACAGTGCAGTTCCAGTTCCTGGCACATCTTAGGCACTCAGTAAGTACTGCTAGTAGACCCCTAGCAATAGTGGATTAAAGCTAAGATATCCTGGAGCAGATCTCCGTGGGCCACACACTGCTGTTGCAGCTCAGCTGTCCTGTCAGGTGCCCGAGGCTGCATCTTCCTTGACAAGTTAGGAAAAGGTGGCAATACACGTGCTTCTCACTTATAGGCATTTGCTGGGTTCCAGGGGGCAGCCTGGGCCAAGGAGGCACTAGGGTTGGCAAATATTAGAGCTCTGCAGCTACGGTGATGGATTCTCCAGTTCCTTTCATTGCTAGAGCTTGGGTGGGGTTGTAGCTCAGAGGTAGAGAGCATCAGTAAGGCCCTGGGTTTGATCCTCTGAAAACAAACAGCTTCCCCTCAACTTGATGAGTGGCCCGAAAGGGCTCCCTCATGGGGCTTCAGAAAAGCCTGAAAGTGATAACCCTGACTCTGGCTGTCTTCATTCACAAGGCAAGTGACCTTGGGACTCCAGAGGATGCTTTGGCTTATCCCAGCATTAGGCCTCTTGCACTAAGTGGAGCCTTTGGCTACATTGTGATGGTCTAGAAATAGATGGATAGAGAAATGTGTCCTGGATTGAGAGGTTTTTTGAGATGAGGCTGGCATTCTATACCTGTTAGGATCCATCATGACCATTCCAGAAGACCACATGGAGGCAGGCAGGGACAGGAGAAAGATTATTATTATAAGGTTTATTAGAGGTCTCATAACTCTTCTTGGAGAGGGAGAAATATGGCGTCTGCCCCCATCCAGGTGGGTAGTTCTGGGTAGCACAGGTAGGTTGGTGGGGGAAGAGAGCGAGTGGCCAGCTTTACGGTGGGAACTCTGGGGTAGGGAGGAGCTCAGGTCTGGGTGGAGCTGAGGACCAGAGGTGGGGATAATGCTAGTAAGGCCATTTGAAAACACTATGTTTTACCAAGTAGACTTAACAGGGACACTCTTAAGATACTTATTTTTTTTTTTTGCAATTAAAGAATGAGATGTAATTCATATACCATAAAATTCACCCCTTTGAAGTATGAAATTCAGCGATTTTTAAAAGAATATTCATAAGATTATACACAGCTGGTTCTGTCCAGCAGCTATGGGGGTGAAGGAAGAAGAATTGCCCATGCAGTATCGTTTCATAATGAGGAATGAATCTAACAGACAGAAATGATTAAACTGAATCGGTCTCCTCTATCCTCTACCCTTATTAGGACAGATTGCCCTGGGGCGAACTTTAGGGACAGATCAAAAAGGGCACATTCCAAGAGGTAGATTTCTGGACTAGTGGAAGCAGTAAGATAAGTAGTTTAGGTAACAGACCAGGGTTACCACGAAGCAGTGAGATAAGGACCCTCAGTCAATCCTTCCTGTATTTTGACCAGATTGCTACTGAAGGTCAAGTACCCAGCCTAAGCAAATACAACACCAGCAGTTTTCTCGTGGCAGAAAAATACTCCATGGGGTCCTAGGGTTCCCACAACCACTCATTTCAGAACATTTTTGTCATTTCAGAGTGTGTGTGTGGGTTTTTTTTTTTTTTTTTTTGGGTCGGTCGTGGGGCTTGAACTCTGGGCTTGGGCACTGTCCCTGAACTCTTCAGCTCAAGGCAAGTGCTCTACCGCTTGAGCCACAGTGCCACTTCCGGTTTTCTAGTGGTTTTTTGGAGATAAGAGTCTCATGGACTTTCCTGCTTGGGCTGGCTTTGAACCTCGATCATCAGATCTCAGCCTCCTGAGTAGCTAGGATTACAGGCGTGAGCCACTGTGCCCAGCCAGAGTGTGTTTTACAAGAAAAATCAATTACTTCCACTCTCTTCTCCCTTGCCTGAAAGATTTTGAACCATTTTGGGAAACATGCATTGGCCATTTCTGAGGCATGTAGCATGTTATACCTCAGGCCAGCCAGGAGGTGTTACTGTTGTGAAGACTGATGAGGAAACAAAGTGCTATTTGCTGGGTACTTAAAGGTTCATGCACTTTCACATTCACGTCACTGGGGCAGCGGGCTCTGGATGGAGGAGGCCTCTTGGCAGCCTTGGGTGCCTTTGGGACAGCGCACAGATGAGGGGAAGCCATCAGCCATGCCTGAGATTGTGTGAGAACAAGACTGGGCTGCTGTCAGTGCCTAGAGGGTATGACACAGCTACCAGCAGCGGGAGAAGGAAGGGAACTCTGGGGTTTTCGTGCAGCATCTTCAGCCTAGCCAAGACCTTGAGTCTCAGCCAGGCAGGGAGGTAGTGCACACAGAGCTGGGTTCCTCTGTACCAGTGCTAGCCTCTGCTGGGTCCAGCTCAGCCTTGTCTCCCTTAGTGATTTCCCTGGAACTGGCTGACCCTCCTGCCTGACTTCCTGGAGGCAGACCCTTGCTGGGGCCAGCTCTCCAGACAGTAAAGTGCCAGAGTCTAGCTGGGAGCCAGGACTGGGGGAGTGTGTGCCTTGGAGGACCTCACTTGTTTATCCTGTGCCTTGCATGGGCGCTGGGGGACCTCGTGACCACCACATGCAGGGGAGGGGGGCAGGTGGAGGAGGAGAAAGAGGAGGAGGAGGAAGAGGCAGACTCCAGGCCTGTGTGGCCCAGATGCCAAGCAGCCAAGGCCACTGCCCAGCAGTGACCACAGGAGGGCGCCATGGCACCGCGCTGGCGCCTCGTCCTCAGACCTGCCAGGGGAGCCTTTCCCGCCTCCCCGCTTCCTCCTCCATCCCCGCCCCCGGGGCTTGGGGGACTGAAGCACCGGGGCCACCGCGAGGGGCCGTCATTTCCTTCCTGCCGGGGGTGAACCAGCGTTGCTGAGGCCTCTGGAGGAAGGCTGGCCGGCGGGGCGGTGGGTTTGGCAGCACAGGCAGTGTGGATGGGCAGGCTTTGTGCCTTGGGCCTGCCTAGAACCCAGCGTGTGTCTTTTCTGTGCCACCTGTGCCAGGCATGGCCGAAGGGGTTTCGCTTCAATGTGGGAAATGTGTCTGAGAGCAGGGCTGGGTGTCGGGTGCCCTGTGGGCCCGGAGGGGAATTGGGTCCCCTCTCTACCCTTGGCAGGTCTAGGGGCCTAATTGTGGGATCTCAAGGCTCGATTCCCACCTCACAGGCCCATCCTGTGAGGAGGTGAGAGCTGGTGGAGAGGGAAGGATTCCCGGTGTTGGCCTGAGAGGCTCAGGATCCACAGGCTTTCTGAATCTGAGAGGCTCAGGATCCACAGGCTTTCTGAATCTGAGAGGATACAGGATCCACAGGCTTTCTGAATCTGAGAGGATACAGGATCCACAGGCTTTCTGAATCTGAGAGGCTCAGGATCCACAGGCTTTCTGAATCTGAGAGGATACAGGATCCACAGGCTTTCTGAATCTGAGAGGCTCAGGATCCACAGGCTTTCTGAATCTGAATCCAAGGACTCTGCTGCCAGTCCTCAAAACTTCCCTCCCAAGACTTCAGTCTTGTTCCCAGGGCCACTCCCAGGTTCCAATGGGCTGTGGAAGGCTGGTCAAGAACACCCCCAGCAGGGTCACGCCTGCCCCTCTCCTGCAGGTGCAGGGGTGTTGACCTTTATGCCCTGCTTCCAAGACCACTCTGTACTGGTTCCAAACCTCGGAGCCAGCTGGCACAATGCCTGGTGTTAACTTAATGTGTTCTAAATGAAAGCCATTTGTTTTATTTATTAGGGTGATTACTGTTAAGCAGCCCCAACTAAGCAGCCCTCCACTGGTGGGACAAAGTGTCCTGAGTCTAGCCTCTGTTGCTCATGTTAGGCCCCAGGCTGTGTTCCCTCCCCTCCCTCTCCTTCCCCCACCACCAAGTCTTCTCTTCCCCCAGTCCTGCAGCTGCCAGTGCATTCTGTTCCTCACATTTGTTTCCCTGGATGGGTCAGGAAGATGCTGCAGGGGAGGTGCCTGAGACTTCAAATATAGTCTCCTATATAGGGGACCCTGTGGCCCTGAGCCCCGAGTTACATTTGTGAGCCTCCACACATGACTCCTAATGAGGCAGTGCTGGGCCCAGCACATGGCAGGTGGCTGGTAAATAATACTGCTACTAAATGGTGCCTGAGTTAGGTAGGTGTGTGGGGAGCAGGGACACGTCCTCAGCATTCCAGGAGGAATGATTCGGCTGAAGGGCAGTGTAGCTAGTTTGCAGGCAATGTTTGCCCAGGTATAATAGGTTGTCTTCAGGTTTTTGGAATCCTCCACACTCTCCCAAACTCTAATTTTGTTGTTGTTGTTTGTTTTTTGTCGATTATGGGGCTTGAACTCTGGGCCTGGGTGCTGTCCCTGAACACTTCAGCTCCAAGCCAGCACTCTACCACTTGACCCACAGTGCCACTTCCAGCCTTTTCTGTTTATGTGGTGCTGAGGAATCGAACCCAGGGCTTCCTGCATGCGAGGCAAGCGTTCCACTGACCCACCTTCCCAGCCCAAACTCTAATGTTATTTCCTTCTCTAGCCCATCCCTCCCTGACAGTGCACAGTTGGTCCTTCGTGGAGCAGGAACACTGTGCCTTGCTCAGTTGTACCCACAGTGCTCTTTCTGCTGGGAGGAGGAGGCCCCCACTGTTCGTCCCTAGTGCTGTTTCATGTCACGGTGGGAGAGCTTGATAGTCTTGTGTGGACATGGGAATGGTCCTGCTCTAGCTTTTGTGGGATGGTCTTCTGTGAATACTCTAGTTTCTAGGAGGTTCCAGTTTAAACTTGTTTTTTTTTTTTTTTTTTTTTTGGGTCCGGTCGTGGGGCCTGAACTCTGGGCCTGGGCACTGTCCCTCAGCTCTTCAGCTCAAGGCTAGTGCTCTACCACTATGAGCCACAGCGCCACTTCCGGCTTTTTTCTTTTTGCTTATGTGGTGCTGAGGAATCGAACCCAGGGCCTCGAGCATGCAAGGCAAGCGCTCTACCACTGAGCCACCTTCCCAGCCCCAGTTTAAACTTGTTTAAAATAAATCATGTTGGGCTGGGAAGGTGGCTCAGTGGTAGAGCGCTTGCCTTGCATGCACGAGGCCCTGGATTCAATTCCTCAGCACCACATAGCAAAAAGAAAAAAGCCGGAAGTGGCGCTGTGGCTCAAGTGGTAGAGCGCTAGCCTTGAGCTGAAGAGCTGAGGGACAGCGCCCAGGCCCAGAGCTCAGGGCCTACGACTGGACCCAAAATAAAATAAAATAAAATAAAATAAACGATGTTTTTTTCGCCTCTTAATTCTTTTTCATTTATTTGTTTGTTTTTGGTCTGATTTCACATACCAGTTGTTCACAATCTTTTTTAGGGGTAATTGATTTAAAACACCAAGCCTGCTGGTCTGGTCTGTACTCCCCTACATGGACCCACAAACTCTAAGATCTTGTTCATATCCTGGGTCTTGCTTGGACTTCATCCCTTGGAGCTCCTACCCCACAGACTGCATTCACTGAGGTAGCCCAAGCTCTTGCCTGATCATCTTTGTCTGAAATGTAGGCTCCGTAGGAGCTGCCTAAATGTTCAGGCTCCTTGAATTCTGTTCAGGGTGGGCTGCATTGGCCCTGACACGTGCACAGGTAGGTTAGTGGGGATCCAGTATAGTGCTAACTTGGCTTTGGGCTGCTCAGGACACTGTTTTCTGAGGGGCAGGATTTTCCTGGGGTGCCTGAGGCTGTGTGAGAATGGAGAGCTGTCTGTGGGAGTTTTGAGGATGTGCATCCATGGTAAATTAGTAGAAAGTGCCATGCCTATCTTAGAGACAAAGGACCTGAGCCAGCTGGTAACATTGTCTCTGCTCCCTGTTCCTGGCAGGAGAGTCAGGACCAGGAGGGGAGGATGGAGCAGGGGAAGAGGAGTTGAGCTGAGTAAGTACTTGGCCCTCTGGCTTAATAGAATCATGAAGCAGGAGGACTCGAGCCCATGAAGAGACAGCTGCAGAGCTCATGCTTGTCTGGCCACACCAGGATGCTTGGTTGTCTGTGTAGTTCCACTTGTGACGGCCTGGAATTCATATACCTGGGACTTTGCCCAGGTACTTCTCTTGAAGCACCACCCCTCTTTCCATTGTCTTTAGCTCTTTTATTCCTTCAGATGCCGCTATGGTACCAATACATGAGGTTACACCTCTGGCCACCCCACTCTGGTTAACATTGACCCTCCCACTTCGGGCTCCTGCTATGCTAAGCTGTGCTTTGGCACACACGTGGTTGCAGGGCAGGGCTGGCTTATTTCTTTGATTCTGTCTCGGGAAGGTAGTGTAGGCTGGGGCCTGGTGCAGTGGATGGCAGCGCAGACTCATTGCAGGAGGGTGATGCCAGTGCAGATGGGCAGCCAGGTGTCAGCGTGTATGTGAGTTGTGTCCCTGTTTTCTGGTGAGGGTTGGGGCAGGGCTGCTGGGCACTGTTAGTCTTCAGACTTTCTGTGAGCAAGACTCTCAGGTTGGTGGGATTTGGGGTCCTAAGGCATCCAGAGAGGCTTTGTGATGATAAAGAAAGCTTCCATAGGCCTCTTGACACGAATTCTTGTATAGGAAATTGTCCAGCCTGAGACCAGCCAGGATGATGCAGATGGGTTTTAAAGACTTCTTCCTGGGTTTCTCAACTATCCTCCTTATAGTACCAAGAAGAAACATGATGCTGGCCTGGAGGAGGTAGGGGCTCAACTGGACTCTCACCTTAGACAGCTTAGAGAGCCACTTGGTCTGTTCAGAGTCCCTGTTGGCCTCAGGGATGGACAACTCCAACTTCTAGGTCTTTCTCTTGTCCTGGCTTCTATAAGTAAGGTCTTCCAGTGCCTCTAAACCTGACTTTCACATCTGTCTGTCGGTCACCTCTCCATGACTATAACACATACCTGAGATTACCAACTATTTTAATGTGAAGTTTATTTTCATTGTAATTTTAGAGTTTTGATCCATGACCGATCAGGCAGACTCGTTGCTTTTATGCCTCTGGTAGGGATGTTGGGTAACAATGGTATGGGGCACATATGGCCCAAAGAAAGAGGAACAGGTATATGGTGGGACTTTGGTCTCTCTCTGGTCCTGGGCATCAGCATCATGGCTGGAGTGCTGCATTCTGCATTGCTGTGCTTGTGGGCTTGCTGTTAGTCTCAAAGTATGGGCTCACGTGACCAAGAGGGGGCTGGTAGCCTGGCATGTGGGAGCCCTCTGGGAGGCAAGCTATGCTGCTTAGACTCCAGGGCACTGTCCACTCTGCAGCCCAGCCAGATGGTGCTTCCTGTGTGGAGTTCCTAGACACTGAGAGCATCATTTTTGTGATAACAGCCATGCTGGGGCCTACATAGAGAATTGAATATGGTGAACAGCCTTCCTGAGGATGGGAGACCTTTGATAGATTGGTTCAGTCTCTATTCCAGGTTCTTCAGACTTCACTGAGAAGCTTTTGCTTTGATCAGAGGCATGAGAACCTGAACTTAGTCACTCTCTTGACACTAGGAGCTGGAAGTCAAAAACATTGCTTTTATGAGACGAAAACTGTGTCTTAAGCAGTTGGCTTTGGGGAATGAAATCTGAGCTTGTTGTTGAACCTTGGGTTTCTAGAACTCTTGGCTTCTGAGCCCTTTTCTGTGACTTGTGTAGCATCTGGACTTAGTTTGTGGAACTCATAAGGGAATTTAATGAAGCCTGGAAAGAAGCAAGGCTAACTTTGGCTCTGTGGACAAAGCCTGGCCCAGGGTGGGAAAGAGTTGTGAGAATGTGTGTGTGTGGGGGGGGTGGGGGGAGAAGGACTTAGGGCTGGGAGCTGACAGCACACCCTACAAAGAGCCCTCATGCCACAGAGGGTGTGGCATGAACCATCTTCATTTTCCCATGTGCCCCTTGGGCCCTTGTCACTTGTGGCCCTAATTTTGGTGTGGCAGGGGAATTCTATCCTCTGCTCATTTCGATTCCTGTGGAACCCACGTGTGATGGTGTCGATCATACTGTTTCCCATGCTGCTTTTCTGTTTTGTGCTTGTCATTCACAGGACCATAGTATAGGCGGTTGTCATATTTTTTTTTCTTATAAACTGTCCTATGGGTGTCACATTTATTTTTGGACACAGAAAATGTCTCTCTCTATGATTTTTCTTTTTCTTTTGAATCGTTCCTCGATGTTCTTCCTTGATTGTTCACAAGGAGCAATTCACAGGCTTGTGACCTGAAGCCAGAGTGAATATGTGAAAGTGAAGACCTGGTAGTAGGACTGTTCTTCATTGCCCACTTGCTGACATGTTATTGCCAAGTTGCCTGCCAGCTTACACTGCACAGACCTGCTCTACTCTTATGTAGAATCGTATGAATGCACTCACAAGTTTTAATGACCAGACAAACCAAGACTGAAAAACTCAGGAAAAGGAAATAAAGATACTGCTGTCTTGCGACTTAGGTTAAATAGCTGCTGACAATTTGCTGAATTTGTTTCAGGTTTTATTTTTTTTTAAGAAGTAAAATATTACAGCTATCGCTAAAGCCCATCTTGTGTCTTCCCTGTCCTCTGCCCCACAGCTGCTGACTGCCCCACGTGACAGGTTGGTGTGTTTTGTGGAATTTGTTTTGTATTTTTGCTTTTATGACCTATAGATGTGTGTGTAACATTTGTCTGTTGTGCTTTGTGGTTTCAGGAAGTTATATAAATGGCCCTTCACTGAAAAAGATGGTTTGGAGATTTAGCCCTGGGAACACATGTGGTCTTATTGCTTCTTTTTCTTCTTTTTCTCTTTTTCTTTTTTGCCACTCCTGGGGCTTGGACTCAAGGGTTGGCTGCTGACCCTTAGCTTTTTCACTCGAGACTGGTACTCTGCCACTTGAGTCACACCTCCACTTTTGGCTTTGGGGAAGTTAATTGGAGATAAGTGTCTTATAGACTTTTCTGTTTGAACTGGCCTTGAACCTTAATCTTTAGACCTCAGCCTCTTGAGTAGCTAGTATAACAGGTATGAGCCACTGGCACCTGGCTTACTGGTTTAACTGCCGTGTAGTATTTCATTACAGGCACACCTCAGTTTGCCATATCCCTCTTGTTACTAGAAGCCTTGCCTCAGTGAATACCAGGCACACACCTCTACATGCAGGTGTGTGTGCTCACATGAGGGGTGTTAGCTGTCCTGGGATAGAAGCACCTTCAGCTTCGTAGCACACTCTTGTATTCTCCATACTGGCCGTGCCTTCCCCCTTCCACGCCCTCCCGACACCAGGCTGGGTTCCTTTCTCTTGCTGTAGGTCTTGCTGCCTTTGAGACAGGAGGCAGACACGGGAGGCAGCTTTGGGAACAGGATGGGAAGGAAACTTGGGAGGACAAATGTGCACGCTCCTTGGTGCCCCTGCAGACTTGAGACTTGGGTCAGTGTGCCATAAATTGTAGCACCTTTGAGATGAGAGTAGTGAGGAAGACGCCCAGGTATGGGTGCAGTGGCTGCCCAGTGCGGACCCAGCATCCTCAGCTGTAGCTTCCCACTGGCCTGCCCTTGCCTTCCTTTGCCAGGCTGGAGGAAATGGCTCTAAGGTCTGGCAGTAAGTCTGGGTCCTCTAGTGATTTGCCATGCAACCCCTAGATCGCCCCTTGTCCCCTTGCTGGACCTAGCGTCAGAAGCATGAAGGTTGAATCATGTTTTGTGGCTCTTTGCTATGCACATGTTGCTCACTCACTTTGGTTTCTGCAATTGGGAAGTGGTCTGGGCTGGAGCCTGGGGAGGCTGGCAGGTCCAGGTGGGAACCTGGATTGAGGGCTGTAGTGGCCTGGTGTTCCCTGTGTCCTGGCTTTCTTCTCCCTGTGGCATAGAGCTGCTATGCTCCGTTACATGGTTTGTTCTTTTCTGTAGCGTGGGAAATGTTCTCAGATCTCAGGAAGTTGCGTTTGCACCAGATACCAGATACCAGAAGGGCTAGAAGGATCTAGACACAACAGAGAAGACAGAGAAGACAGCCAGTGCAAAGTCCCTGAGTCATACAAGGGTTTGGTATGTATGTAGGTTTTAAAGATTGCCAGTTGTTATGGTGGTTGTTGTTTTAGCAGATTTTTCTTTCCCTCTTAGCAGTAAGGCTTCACATCCTTAGTACAGATCAGTAAGGAAACTTCTTTTCTTCCTTTAAGGTTAGCAGTGTTTGTGAAGCTGGCCCGTGTTAGGTGGAGGCTGAGGAGACCAGTCTGTCCTGTCTGCTGTCAGAGCAAGTCCATTGTGTTGTGCTTATTCCTCCCTTTGTCCTGAAGAATGCTGTGGGGCAGGGCGAAGATGGAACCTGACCTGGTCCCAAGAGGAAAGAAGCAGCTCTTAGTTGGAAATGTGCTAAGTGCTGGTCAGCTGCCTCTCCATGTCTTCCTGGGTATCCACCCAGGCCAGGGGGAGGGCTGAAGGCAGGGGACTGGCCTGGAGGAGATACCATTTCCCTTGTGGGGTGTACGCTCCTACTTAGTGACTTTTTCTAAACATTAAGACCTCTTTAGCGCAGAAGACTGTCAGTGTAGAAGCATGAAGCACGATCAGCAGATGGGACACTAAGCACGCGGAGTATGGAAGCAAGCTTCTGGGGGGCAGCCCTGGCAGAGGCTCAGCAGTAAGGCCGGGCATGGCAGGTGGGAGGACCTGCAACAGCTTCTCATGTGGCTAGCACATGAAAGCCAGAGGCGCCGATGGCTGTCTCCAGTGTCTTAGGACTGCATCAGTACGTTCTTTTCTCAAATCTAGCATCAAATCCAGGACTGGCTTTTACTTCATGGGTCCCTCTGCCTCTTGAATCCTGAAAGCACTGAGTCTCCATCACTAAGAAGTGCTGAGTCCACGCCGATCCTATGCATGGCATAATAATGACACAGACAAATGCCACTTGAAGGGGAGCACTTGTATTAGTGATGGCAAGCTTTCTGGCTGAGCTTAGATATTGCCACTGGATCCTCCCAGTGCTCTGGCCATCCCCTCAGGACGAGCTGAGCCCTCTTTGCTGTCCTGCAGGAGATGGGTTCTAGTGCTCAGCAGCGTCAGAGGGACTATCAGGTCCCCAGAGCCTTCCCTAAGCCTTGTGCATCACTGTCCCCTCCTCCCGAAGGTCTCCACTCTCCGCCAGCCCAGCCTCCAGTGGTCTGAGCTCTACAGTTGGTAGCTGGTGCTCTTCAGGCAGGCTTCAGGGTTTTCTGGGTCCTGGCATCTTTGGTGCTCAGGGCCTGCCCTTGCCACCTGCCCTCTTGGCTCCACAAGTGTGGCCAGGACTGACTCCCAGTGATAAATGAGTTTTCGTTATAGAAACTAGGCTTGGCCTCATTTTAGGTCCTCAATGAATGTTTCTAGGAGTCCTGATCTCTCTGTGTCAGTGTGTGCTGGGCTGGGCTGGCAGAGGCACTGGCTCCTGCCTGACACCAAGCTTAGGCCTCTCCAGCCTCTAATATTGGAAATGCAGAACATGTGCTGTGTGGTGGAATGAGGCAAGCTTCCTCTCCCTCCTCTGCCTTTTGAAAACTATCCTCTTCCAAAGAGTTGAGTCTTTTTGAAGTTCTGTGTGTTACATGGCATTTTCTCCATTATATACTTTATTTTGAACAAGGACATTTTAGTTTTAAGAAACCTTCAGAAATTCTTTGATAGAAGTAATTAAAAATAAAAGGAGGCAAGCTGGGTGCTGGTGGCTCACACCTGTAATCCTAGCTGCTCATGAGGTTGAGATTTGAGGATCACAGTTCAGAGCCAGCCCAGGCAGGAAAGTCTGTGAGACTCTTATCTCCAATAAAGCACGAGAAACCCGGAAGTGGCACTGTGGCTCAAGCTTAAGAGCTGAGGGATAGCGCCCAAGCCCTGAGTTCAAGCCCCATGACTCACAAAAAGAAATAAAAATAAAAAAAATAAAAGGAGGCAAAGAAATCATACACAAATTTAGTCTTTATTCCTGATGGAGGTCTGACCTCATAATTATTTGTGTAAAATGTTGTTTAAAAAGGCCTTTAAGATACTCACAAGACAGTATGTTGGAAATGATCTGTACAACTTGTGGGGGATTGAAGCGGGGAAAGAGGGAGAAAAATGAGGAAAGGGGTAACAAGAAATGTAATCACTACATTACTTATCTAACTGTAACCCCTCTGCACATCACCGTGACAGTTTTTTGGATTTTTTTGTTTTTTAGTGAAAGCAGGGGTTATATTGTGGGGAAAGGATATACAAAGCAACAAAGAGATAATCTTATAAATGCGTTAGAAACACATGCATGAAAGAAAAAAACATTAAAATACACATCTAAGGGTTCATTTTCCTGACATCACATTATCTGACCTTTTCCGCTTGACTCATACATATACTAGATATTACAAATAAGGGAAACCATGGGACCTATGTTTCTTTGGGCCTGGCTTAATTCACTTAATATAATTTTTCCCAAGTTTTTCCATTTCCTAACAAATGGGGCAGTGTCATTCTTTCTGATGGAGGCATAGAATTCCATTGTGTATATATACCACATTTTCTTGATCCATTCATCTACTGAGGGGCATCTGGGTTGGTTCCATATCTTAGCTATGGTAAATAATGCTGCAATAAACATAGTTGTGCTGGTAGGTTTAGTGTGGTCTTGTTTGTAAACATTTGGGTAAATGCCCAAAAGTGGGATTGCTGGGTCATAGGGGAGTTCTATGTGAAGTCTTTTGAGGAACCTCCATACTGCTTTCCAAAGTGGTTGAACAAGTTTACATTCCCACCAACAATGAAGTAAGGTTCCTTTCTGTCCACATCCCCTCCAGCATCTGTTGTTGTTAGAGTTCTTGATTTTTGCCATTCTAACTGGAGTGAGGTGATATCTCAATGTTGTTTTGATTTGCATTTCTTTTATGGCTAGGGATGTTGAACATTTCTTCATGTGTCTATTGGCCATCCTTCTTTCTTCTTCAGAGAAGTTTCTCTTTAAGTCTTTCGCCCACTTATTTATTGGGCAGTTGTTTCTTTGAGGATTTGTTATTGGGGGGTTTAATTTTTTGAGTTCCAAGTATATTTTAGATATGAGACCCTTGTCTGTTGTATGGCTAGTAAAGATCTTCTTCCAATCCGTGGGCTTTCTATTGATCTTGCTAGCTATGTCCTTTGCCATGCAGAAGCTCTGCAACTTTATGCAATCCCATTTGTCCAACCTTTCTTTGATTTGTTGTGTTTCCGGGTCTCTATTCAGAAAATTTCGGCCTGAGCCAAGGAGACCTAGGGTTTCTCCTATTCCATCCTGTAATGTTTTCAGAGTGTCTGCTTTGAGTTCAAGGTCTTTGATCCATTTGGAGTTGATTCTGGTGCAGGGTGATATATAAGAATCTAGCTTAAGTTTTCTACATGTAGTTAACCAATTTTGCCAGTACCATTTACTGAAGAGGTTGTCTTTCTTCCATTCTATTGTTTTAGCTCCCTTATCGAAGATTAGATGGCTATAGGTCTGTAGGTTCATTTCTGGGTTTTCAATTCTATTCCATTGGTCCTGAGGTCTGTTCTTATGCCAATACCAAGCTGTTTTGATTACTATGGCTTTATAGTAGAGTTTGAAGTTTGGTATTGATATTCCTCCAGCAGTGTTCTTTCCATTGAGGAGCGTTTTTGCTATTCGGGGTCTTTTATTGTTCCATATGAATTTTTGGATTGCCTCTTCTATTTCCTTGAAGAATGAGGTTGGAATTTTGATAGGTATTGCGTTGAATTTGTAGATAGCCTTGGGAAGTATTGCCATTTTCACGATGTTAATCTTTCCAATCCAGGAGCATGGGAGGTTTTGCCATTTTTTAAGTTCTGTGTTGATTTCCTTTTTTAAGATTTTAAAGTTTTCATCATAGAGGTCCTTCACTTCTTTAGTTAAGTTAATTCCTAGGTATTTTATTTTTTGTGGGGCTATTACAAATGGAGTTGCTTTCCTAATTTCAGCCACACTTTTCTCATTGTTGGCATACAGAAAAGCCATTGATTTTGGGGGGTTAATTTTATAACCTGCTACTTTGCCAAAGTTTTGAATCAGCTTGAGTAATTTGGGAGTGGAGTCTATGGGATTCTTTAAATACAAGATCATGTCATCTGCAAAGAGGGAGAGTTTTATTTCTTCTTTCCCTATTTGGATCCCCTTTATGTCTGCATCTTGTCTTATTGCTGTAGCTAGGCATTCTAATACTAGATTGAAGAGCAGTGGAGAGAGTGGGCATCCTTGTCTTGTTCCTGAGTTAAGAGGAAATGGCTTTAGTTTTTCACCATTGAGTATAATGCTGGCTGTAGGTTTGTCATATACAGCCTTTATTGTATTGAGGAATGTTCCATGGATTCCTAATTTTTCCAAAACCTTCATCATAAAGGGGTGTTGGATCTTGTCGAATGCTTTTTCTGCATCTATTGAGATAACCATGTGGTTCTTATTCTTGTTCCTGTTGATGTGATGAATAATATTAATTGATTTGCGTATATTGAACCAGCTTTGTATCCCTGAAATGAATCCTGTTTGATCATGGTGTATGATTTTTTGGATGAATTGTTGAAGTCGATTGGCCAAAATTTTGTTGAGAAGTTTTGCATCAATGTTCATCAAAGAAATGGGTCTATAGTTCTCTTTCTTTGATGAGTCCCTGCCTGGTTTTGTGATGAGGGTTATGATGGCTTCATAGAATGTGTTTGGTAGTGAGCTTTCTCTTTCAATTTCATTGAAGAGTTGGAGGAGTATTGGTGTGAACTCTGCTTTGAAGGCCTTGTAAAATTCTGCTGTAAAACCATCTGGTCCTGGACTTTTCTTAGCTGGGAGGTCTCTTATTGCTGTTTCTATTTCAATGCTTGATATGGGCCTGTTAAGCTGGTTTAACTCATCTTGGTTTAGTTTTGGCATGTCAATATTTGCTAGGAAAAGGTCCATTTCTGTCAAGTTCTCAAACTTATTAGCATAAAGTTTTGAGAAGTATTCCCTTATAATGTTCTGAATCTTGGTTGTTTCTGTGGTGATGTTTCCATTCTCATCTCTGAGTTTATTAATTTGGGTGTGTTCTCTTCTTTTTCTGATAAGATTTGCTAAGGGTCTGTCAATTTTGTTAAGTTTTTCGAAGAACCAACTCTGTTTTGTTGATTCTTTCTATAGTTTTTTTGGATTCTAATTCATTTAATTCTGATTTAATTTTGATTATTTCTTTCCGTCTACTGGATTGGGGTTTATCTTGCTGCTCTTTTTCAAGGAGGTTTAGATGTGTCATTAAATTGCTAGTTTCAGATCTCTCCAATTTGTTGATGTAGGAGCTCAGAGCTATAAACTTGCCTCTGAGTACTGCCTTTGCTGTGTCCCAGAGGAGCTGGTAATTTGTGTGTTCATTTTTGTTGAATAGCATGAACATTTGAATTTCCTTTCTAATCTCTTCCATGACCCACTCTTGATTCAGCAGTGTGTTGTTCAGCCTCCATATGATACCGGACTTTCTTTGGTGGCTTTTGGTGTTGAGGTCTAATTTTATTCCCTTGTGGTCAGAGAGAAGGCAAGGTATAACTTCAATGTTTCTGAATTTAGACAAGTTTGCTTTGTGGCCTAAAATGTGGTCTATTTTAGAAAACGTTCCATGTGCTGCTGAGAAAAACGTGTATTCTGATGCTGCTGGGTGAAATGTTCGGTAGATGTCTGTTAAGTCTAGTTGATCTATGCAGCTGTTTAGATCTGCGGTTTCTCTGTTGAGTTTTTGCCGAGTTGATCTATCTAGTGGGGAGAGTGGTGTGTTAAAATCCCCAACAATTAATGTCTTTGGATCTATATGGGATTTGAGGGAAAGTAGTGTTTCTTTGATAAATTTGGGTGCTCCATTGTTTGGCGAATAGATATTTAGAATTGTAATATCCTCCTGAAGGAGAGATCCTTTAATTAGTATGTAGCAACCTTCTTTATCTCTTCTCACGAATTTTAATTTGAAGTCTATTTTATCTGATATTAGGATTGCAACTCCCGCCTGTTTATGGGGGCTGTTTGCTTGGTAGATTTTGTTCCAGCCTTTAACATTGAAAATGTGTTTGTTTTTACGGGCAAGATCTGACTCCTGCAGGCAGCAGATAGAAGGGTCTTGTTTTTTAATCCAACTAGACAGTCTATGTCGCTTAATTGGAGAGTTCAGTCCGTTAACGTTAAGAGATAGGACTGAGAGGTATTTGGGAGTTCCTGCCCTGTTATCCACCTTCTTGGGGGCTGCGAAAACTGGGTTCTTCCTATGGTTCTTGGATTCTCAGTTTGGGTGCAGTTTCTTGGCCTTTGTTGCGGTCTTGTTGGTTTTCTATGTGTAGGACATCTTTAAGAATCTTTTGTAGGGCTGGTTTGGTGGAGATGTATTGTTTCAATTTTTCTTTGCTATGGAAGGTTTTTATTTGGCCTTCAGTTATGAAGGAGAGTTTAGTTGGGTACAGTATTCTTGGTTGATAGTTGTTTGTTTTTAGGGCATGGCATACATCATTCCAGGCTCTTCTTGCTTTGATTGTCTCTGCTGAGAAATCTGAGGTGATTCTAATTGGTTTCCCTTTATAGGTGATTACCCTTTTCTCCTTGACAGCTTTAAGGATCTTTTCCTTGGTCTGAGTTGATCCTGTGTGGATTATAATGTGACGGTGGGATGTCCTATTCTGGTCTGGTCTATTTGGGGTTCTAAAAGCTTCTTGTATCTGAATAGGCCTATCTTTTTGTATGTTTGGGAAGTTCTCTGCTAGGATCCTGTTAAACAAATTTCCTAGACCATTAACTTCTGTTTCTAGGTGCTCCTCTACACCCATTATCCATAGATTAGGCCTTCTGATGGTGTCTTCCAAGTGTTGGATAGATCTATCATATTTCTTGGACTTGTCTTGGATGGTTGTATGTTCTTTCTCTATAATATCTAGGCTGTCTTCAATCCCTGAGATTCGATCTTCTGCATGGTCTAACCTGCTGTCAAGACTCTCTACTTTGTTTTTTATCTCTTTTCCTTCTAATTGGTCAGCTTTGATGTCTTCAAGTTCTTTGTTGAAGCTCTGTTTTAGGTCTTGTATGAATTTCTTTACTTCCTTAATTTGGTGTTCAGTGTTTGTTCTCAGATCACTTAGTTGATTGGTTATGGTTTCTTTGGACTCCCATTCCTTCTGTTGGTTTCCATTCAGCATTCCCTTTGTGGTCTCCCTGACTTCCTTCAGCTCTTTGTTAATGGATTCCATGAATGCCTTTAGTGATCTTTGTGTATTCTCTACCTGGTCTCTCAATTCCTGAATTACTCTTTGATTAGCTTCCTCCTGTTCGTGGGATTCCTGCAGTTCTCTTTCCTCCCGTTCATGGGATTCCTGCAGTTCTCTTTGAGTGTTCTCAGCCTGCTCACGCCATTCCTCCCTTTCTCTTTGAGTATTCTCAAGTTGTTCACGCAAATCCTGTATCAGTTATTCAGTAGCTTCCTCACGCTTATGATATTTCTGTATAAACTTTTGGGATGCCTCCTCTCTCTCCCTATCACACTCATACAGAGTCCTTTGTAAGTTGTCAAACTTCTCATTTATCATGTTTGCCACCAGTGTTTGTAGAGCTATTTGGGAACTCTCCTCTGGATTGTTCATTATCTGATCTGACCCCTGATTATCAAGATTGGGAATTGAGATATCCGGATTTGCCATTTTTCTTGTGTTTTTCCGGCTTACTCTGCCCATTTGAGATGAAAATAGCACCAGTTTTGTGCTAGAACACTATCTTAAGGCAACCATCAACCAACGTTTGCATTTATACAGTCAATAGTCTACAGATACAATCTAGTTCAACAGATACATCTATTCAACATCAAACAACTATATGTTAATGGGCTTCGAACCGCAGAGAAGAATTTGGAAAATCAGAAATTTTTAGGGTTAGGGAGAGATGTGGGTAAAAAGTCGGAATAGATTGGTGTGGGGAGGCACAGGGAAAGTTAACTATGTCCTAATCTCAATGCAGGAAATAGGTTGGGTAGGATGCAAATAGAGAGAGAGAAAAAGAAGAAAGGGAAAGGGAAATGAAAAGAGACCAGAAAAAAAAATAGAAACGTAAAAATTAATATAGTTATGGAGATTGAAAGACCATCTATTTAGAGAGGAATGTGAATATATTGAGAAAACAGGAGGGAGATAGAGGAGATGTGAAAACTTAAAAAAATGCTTAAAATATTATATAGGTATAAAGAGGTAGTACTGCTATTAAGGAATTTAAGTCTCAGAGGTTTTGGATTGAGTAATAAATTTGTGGACTAAGTGTGTACCCAATGGGGGATAGGGTCTACTAGTTAACTATGGGTTTATCTGAGGATGTGCAGGACAAGAGTTAAGTCACATACAGAAGAACAAAAGAGAGGAAAAGGTGAAATGGATAAGAAAGGGAGAAAAAAAAAGATCAGAAGTTCAGTAGAGCTAGACAAAAAACAAAAAGATAATTAAGAAAGAAAGAAAAAGAGAAAGAAGACAAGAAAAGAAAGGAAAAACGCACATTCACGTATTCCTAAAATAAAAATTATAAGAGGGAAAAAAAAGTTACTGGGAAACAATTATTTTTTCAAAAAAGGCAAAAATTAAAGATTAATAAAAGTTTTAGAAAAGGAAAAATTTTTTTTATATATATATAAGGTACCAAAAAAAAAAAAAAAAGAAAAAAGAAAAGAAGAAGAAAACAAAAAAAAGTTCTTTGATTTTTTTTTTTTTTTGATTTTTTTGGGAGAGGTGGGAAGAATCCTGTATCTCCCTTTTGTCTGTAACCAGCCTCTTGTTGGAGTCTCTGGTCAGCTTGAGGTCCTGTGGCTTGATTGGTTTCTTAAGTCAGTTTGTTCGAACAGGCAGAAAAATGCTCTGCTTTACCCAAGATTTTGAGATTCCCCCTCCCAGGTTAGTTTAATGGGAGGGTGATCTGCTTTGAGAATCACAAAAGAGGGGTGATGAGGCTAGGTTCTGGTAGAGTTGAGGCCTTTCAACAAACAGTAGCTTTTCCCTGGGGCTATTTTGTGAAAAACTCACAGAGCCCAGCCTGGAGCCATTCTCAGGGTTTCTGTTTTTCAATTGATTGTGGAGGCTGCTAGAGGGAGGGGCAGCCTCTGGCTCTGGTTACCCAGTGAAGAAAGCCACTCCAATGTCTGGTGCCTGAGCTGGGTGACTTTTCCCTGGATGGAGCTGAGTCTGGCAGGTCACTTCCCGTTAAGTTCTTGTGACCTGCTAAATGACTCGTTTTATTCCAAGGCCTGGGTTGGAGCTAGCAGCTCCTCCGAGCTTTGTCGGTATCCAAGATGGAGATCACCGGTGCTGGGGGGGGGAGGGGTGGCCTTCCCTCCTCTGCTCCCTGAGAAGGAGTGAGGACGTCGGGCTTGTACTCACGCCGAGTCTTGGATCCTGGGTTGTCTCTGGTCTGCAAACTGCAGGATGAAGATGTCCGCTCCTTGTCGGTTCTTGCTGGTGTTGAGTAGAATCCTCTCGCCCGCTGCGTCTGGCTCCTTCGTCCCGGACTCTCTGTGTGAGCACTCAAGTATGGCCGTGGCTGCGGTCGCCGCTGCGACCCTGCCGCCGCCGCGGCGGCTGCTGGCAGGCGCTCAGATGTGTCTCCTTGTCTTGGCTTCCCCTCTCTTGTCTAACTCTCTGTTCTGTGATGGTACACTTGGTGTGCTTCTCTGGCTTAGGACTGTTCACTGGAACTCTAAAACTGCTTTCTATGCGAGAGCTTGTTCAGATTCCAGCTTCTCCTCCGCCATCTTCCCGGAACTCCCACATCACCTTGACAGTTTTTTTAAAATAAGTTTTTTATTGTGAAAATACTGTACAGAGGGGTTACAATCACATGAGTAAGGTAATGAGTACATTTCTTATCAAACATTGTTGCCTCCTCCTTTGTTTTTCCCCTACCATCCCTTCCCTCCCACCTCCAAAACTACATACCCCATCACTGCCCCCCCACCTAAATTGTAAAGTTCGACATAATATCTTGTACATTTCATTGCTGCAATGGGTCCACCTGTATCCCTATTTAAACAATTTGTTTTTTCCCTTCGGCCTCCCAAATTATACCAACATCAAATACAGAGAAAACAGGGGTTATACCGTGGGGGAGTGACATACAAAGCAACAAAAGGACCACGTGGTATATTATAAATACTTTAGAAATGATAGCAAGAAAGAAAAAAACACTTGTGTCCTTAACTTGGCGTTCATTTTGCTTAACATCATCTTATCTATTTTTTGTCTGCTTGTCACAGACATATACTAGTTAATACAAATAAGGGAAACCCTGGGACCTATGTTTCTTTGTGCCTAGCTTACTTCACTTAATATAATTTTTTCCAAGTCTTTCCATTTCCTAACAAATGGGGTAATGTCATTCTTTCTGATGGAGGCATAGAATTCTATTGTGTGTATATACCACATTTTCTTGATCCATTCATCTGGGTTGGCTCCATATCTTAGCTATGGTAAATAATGCTACAATAAACATAGTTGTGCTGGTAGCTTTAGTATGGTCTTGTTTGTGATCATTTGGGTAAATGCCCAAAAGTGGGATTGGTGGGTCATAAGGGAGCTCTATGTGGAGTCTTTTGAGGAACCTCCATACTACTTTCCAAGTGGGTGAACAAGTTTACACTCCCACCAACAATGCAGTAGGGTTCCCTTCTGTCCCCATCCCCTCCAGTATCTGTTGTTATTTGAGTTCTTGATTATAGCCATTCTAACTGGGGTGAGGTTGTATCTCAATGTTGTTTTGATTTACATTTCTTTTATGGCTAGAGAAGTTGAGCATTTCTTCATGTGTCTATTGGTCATTCTTATTTCCTCTTCAGAGAAGTTTCTCTTTAAGTCTTTAGCCCACTTATTTATTGGACAGTTGTTTCTTTGAAGATTTGTTGTAGGGGGATTTAATTTTTTGAGTTCCAAGTATATTTTAGACATGAGACCCTTGTCTGTTGTATGGCTAGTGAAGATCTTCTCCCAATCCGTGAGCTTTCTATTGATCTTGCTAGCTATGTCCTTTGCCATGCAGAAGCTCTGCAATTTCATGCAATCCCATTTGTCCAACCTTTCTTTGATTTGTTGTGTTTCTGGGTCTCTATTAAGAAAATTTTAGCCTGTGCCAAGGAGACCTAGGGTTTCTCCTATTTCTTCCTGTAATGTTTTCAGGGTGTCTGCTTTGACTCCAAGGTCTTTGATCCATT
This sequence comes from Dipodomys merriami, assembly GCF_024711535.1. Taxonomy (NCBI): domain Eukaryota; kingdom Metazoa; phylum Chordata; class Mammalia; order Rodentia; family Heteromyidae; genus Dipodomys; species Dipodomys merriami. The sequence continues at coordinate 67,947,399 of NW_027203381.1, read as the reverse complement.
TGGAGTTGATTCTGGTGCAGGGTGATATATAAGGATCTAGCTTTAGTTTTCTATAAGTGATTAACCAATTTTGCCAGCACCGATTACTGAAGAGGCTGTCTTTCTTCCATTCTAATTTTTTAGCTCCCTTATCGAAGATTAGGTGGCTATAGGTCTGTGGGTTCATTTCTGGATTTTCAATTTTATTCCATTGATCCTGAGGTCTGTTCTTGTGCCAGTGCCAAGCTGTTTTGATTACTATGGCTTTGCAGTAGAGTTTGAGATTTAGTATTGATATTCCTCCAGCACTGGTCTTTCTGTTAAGGATTGTTTTTGCTATTCAGAGTCTTTTATTGTTCCATATGAATTTTTGGATTGCCTCTTCTATTTCCATGAAGAATGAGGTTGGAATATTGATAGGTATCGCATTGAATTTGTAGATAGCCTTGGGAAGTATTGATATTTTCATGATGTTGATCCTTCCAATCCAGGAGCATGGGAGGTTTTTCTACTTTCTAAGTTCTGTTTTGATTTCTTTTTCAGGTTTTTAAAGTTTTCATCATAGAAATCCTTCACTTCTTTGGTTAAGGTTAATTCCTAGGTATTTCATTTTTTTGTGGGGCTGTTACAAATGGAGTTGCTTTCCTGATTTCAGCCACACTTTTCTCATTGTTGGCATACAGAAAAGCTATTGATTTTTGAGGGTTAATTTTATACCCTGCTACTTTGCCAAAGTTTTGAATCAGCTGGGAGTAGAGTCTGGGATTCTTTAAATACAAGATCATGTCAACTGCAAAGAGGGAGAGTTTTACTTCATCTTTCCTTATTCGGATCCCCTTTATGTTTATATCTTGTCTTATTGCTATAGTTAGGCATTCTAATACTAGATTGAAGAGCAGTGGAGAGAGTGGACATCCTTGTCTCGTTCCTGAGTTAAGAGGAAATGGCTTTAGTTTTTCACCATTGAGTATAATGCTGGCTGTAGGTTTGTCATATACAGCCTTTATTGTATTGAGGAATGTTCCATGGATTCCCAAGTTTTCCAGAGCCTTCATCATAAAGGGGTTGTTGGATCTTGACCTTGACAGTTTCTTTTAATGCACCATAAAAATCCTTTAAGATCACTAATGAAAGGAAGATTAATAAAGGGTGACAAATATATGGTTATAGTTGGATGAAAAACCCCAGTAGAGTTTCTGACATAACTTGGGTAATGTTGTAGGTCAGAGTAACATTTCCAATAACCCATCCCAGCTGGGTTTAAAGTTGCCGCATCCTGCATGACTGAAGTGGCTGGTGAGGTGACGGACTCTGGGTGACTCAGCCTTGTGTCGAGTAGATAAAGGCATTGCATCTGATGCTCATGAAGGACTGGTTTATTTTATTTTTAGTTTTTTGAGACAAGGTCTTACTGTGGGCCCCAGGTTGGCTTCAGACTCATCATCTTCCTCCCCCATCCTTCCAAGTATAGGGATTACAGGTGTGAACCATTCCCCCTGGCTCACATGGAGGGTCTGAGGAAGAAATTATTCTGTAGGCTAGAATATATGTGGAGAAAATGATGTTTTATAACAATGAGACTTGAAGTTTTAAAATATGTATTGCAAATAAATCAACAAGGGTTACAAATAGCAAGTTACCTTTTTTGTCTACATCTGTAAAAGTCAAATGTTCACACTGGCACAAAGCATTGTTTTATGGTGTCCTCTTGGCCAGTTATCTAGGTTAAATGGAAATTCTTCCTGTAGCTCCATTTTAAAATGAACTGTTGTATGTGTGTGTTGGGGCGGGGGGTGGGGGGATTAAGGGAATGGAAAGTAGAAAAATGAGGGAGGGGATAACAAGTTGCATAAGAAATGTACTCACTACCTTATGTATGTTACTGTCACCCCTCTGTACACAAAATTGACAATAAAATTTTAAAAAAGAAGAAAAGGAGAAGGAAAGGACAGAGGGGTGTCCCTTTCTCCCGCACCCCACCTCTTTTCTGTCTTTAGTCTTGCTTTGTGGTACCTGGTCTGGGCTGGGGGTTCCAGAGGATGGTAGGCTCTTAGGTCACAGTTGGAAAACCTGTTTTGTTCTTTGAGAGATCTCATTGTTCTGACTGACATTTGCAGTGTCTGTGGTTTGCTCCCTACTGCATAAGTGTATCCATGGAACATATTCATTTGATCTGTAAGTAGATTTATTATATGAAATATTCATCAGAGCGGGCTTCACAGCACAGCTCTCGGAACAAATGTACTGAGTACAGTTTGTCCTCATAAATCTATTATTGCTGATGGGATTCAGTTGTTGCCTGGCAGCTCAGGGTGATCAGGGATAATGGTGGAGGTAGAGCAGTCTTCCTGTCGGTCGAGCTTGGCCTCCCTGGCCTTGACTGCGGCCACGCTTGTGGCAGGCCCTGCTCATGGGCACACATGCACCTCCCTTCTTTCTGCCCCATTTTGAACGAATTCAGAAGCCTTCCTTTGTAAGCCCTCTGTGATTTCCAGCACCTTGCCTATTCTAGCTCCCAGAAATGGTTTAGAGGTGCAGTGAGCTGGGAGGGAAAAGCTAGCTCATGAGCACTGACCAATCAATGGGATGGGATTCAAGGGATCAGGAGATGAATAGAGATGGTATGCTAAGCCTTAGGGTTGACAGCATCTCAGCAACCCTTTGAACTGAATGCTTGTCCTGCACAACCATGGCAGCTGCCATAGGAAGTAGGTTCTTTCATTCCTGTCTTACCCATGAAGAGACCCAGGCTCAGCACTTAGTTACACCCAAGTATAGTCTGGTCTCTATGTGGCCAGAACTGGGTACGCAGTTGGAGCAGTCACAGTCTGTAAAGCCTCCTGTGGCATGGGGTACAGGAACAGTCTGGGGGATTGTGGTAGGCTGTGGGAAGGCTGGAGGGGAAAGCTGGGAAACTAGATAGGAGTTTACCAGACAGATGTGGTTGGAGGAAGACAATTACACATATAAGAAAAGCAAGTGCAGATATACAAAGACCTAGGACACAAAGGGGTGGTTGGCAGGGACAAGGCACCTGGTTCAGTGCTGCCCAGTTCTGAGGGAAGGGCTGGGCAGGGAAAGTGGGCAAAGGCATGAATGCAGGCCTCTTGAGCCTGGCCAGAGTTCTGGACTGTGAACCAGGTCAGTGGGGAGCCAGCTGAGGTTGGGAAGCGAAGGAGAAAGCAATGAATTTGTATATTTGGAATATGACTATAGGAAGGGTAAAAAAAAAAAGCCTGTCAAGAGGCCAGGGCAGGGTCTAGGAGGTGAGAGAGTGAATTGTGTTGGGAAATGGCAGGAACCACCCTCACTTGCTGTCTCCACCTTGAGAGGCCACAAAAAGAAAAAGTCAAAGTCACAGAGAAGAAAAGCAGCAGAGGGCTGGAAAGGTGGCTCAGTGGTAGAGTGCTTGCCTTGCATGCATGAGGCCCTGGGTTCAATTCTTCAGCACCACATAAGCAGAAAAAGCCGGAAGTGGTGCTGTGGCTCAAGTGGTAGAGCGCTAGCCTTGAGCTGAAGAGCTGAGGGACAGAGCCCAGGCCCAGAGTTCAGGCCCACAACCGACCAAAAAAAAAAAAAACCCCCGAAAAGCAGCCAGAGAAGGGGTGAAGGAAAGCAGTGCTGTGGGAAAGATCAAGGTACAGGATTTAGAGTTACTTAAAACAGGTTTTAATGAACGATGAGGACCAACCCAGGATGGAAGTTTTCTCAGATTAATAGTATTTTAGGACCTTAAGAAGACTCAGGATAAAAGCAAGCACATAAATGAAGAGAAATACAGGCTTGGGAGAAATAAGATATATTGGAAGTATTAAGAATAAAAGAAACATAGACCAAAAACAGAACCCGAGTAGAGGAAAGCACATGGGGTTTGCCCCCGTTGCAGGGCTGGGGCCTGACAACCAGGGCTCCAGAGGCCCAATGATGCAGGTGGCCCTGGCAGCCTGGGCAGTCAAGAGCAAGGGAAAAAGTGGGTAACCCACCTGTTAGGGACATTTGCAGCACCATCCTTTCTCCTGCTGGCAGGAAGGGCCACCATCCGCATGAAGCATGACAGGGGTTCCTATGGCTTCACCTTTGGCTACTGTCACCTGTTCAGGTGGCTTCTTGGCCTGGAAGCTAATGGTGGTGGAGTAGACAGGTGGGACCTGGAAGGAAGGAGGTCCTTGTCCTGTCAGCTGCCAGGGAATGAGTGTCAGGAGGGGGCCGTAGATCTCCTAAGAAGGTGCAGGAAGAAAGAGGAGAGATGCTCTGGCTTCTGGCTTGAGCACTGCTGTGTGGATCTGGCTTCCATGGGGCATGGAGAGCAGCAGGAGAAGCTGCAAGGCAGAAGCGAGCAGAGTGCTTGGCAACACGGTGTTATAGAAGGTAGAGATGGCTGTGGGATGGACTTTGAATCTTCTGGAATAGTGTCAGACAGTAAGCGACCTCACTGTTCCTGAGGCCTCTCATCACTGGCCATGCGATGTCTTGATGGCTGCTATTAAGGAGAGGATGTGTTGTTAGTGGAAAGAAAATGGGATAGTCTATTTTGACAGGATAACCAACCTCTCTGGTACCTGCTGTCACCATTGTAATTTGGAGGCTGGGACAGTGGTTTCTGTCCGATGGAAGCCCTGTGTCATCACGGGGATCAGAGTAGGGATGTGAGGAAATATCATCAGTAAAGCTCGGTGCAGCATCTGGTAGTCCCTCCAGATTTCTGAGTACTCTGAGGAAAGTGGTGCCTGGTGATTCCTTGTGCCTCTCACAGCACCTCCAGAGTGCAGGGAATGCTGGAGAAGGTTGGTTGAGTTGGTAGATGAGTTTAGCTCAGCACTCTAGTGCTGATCAGGGGAAGAGGTCCTTTCACTGTTCATTTACAGTCCTGGACAGGAAGGTAGAACCAGGGTATCTTGTAGGCTGTAGCACATATATGATGGCCACTGGGAGCGATGGTGGGCCCTCAGCCATGCCGACGATCCTGAGTTCCAGCACCAGATGCTTTAACATGGCTTTCTGACCCAAAGCACAGAGGTACCTTCCTGGTGGTTGCCCTTGAAGTTTGAAAGTATAAAACTACCAGGTGCTGGTGGCTCATGTCTATAATTACACAGAAGGCTGAGATCTGAGAATCTGCTTTCCTAAGCAGAAAAGTCCATGAGGTTCTTATTTCCAGTTAACCAGCAAAAAGCCAGAAGTTGAGCAAGAAAGCTAAGGAACAGTGCCTAGTTCCAGAATTCAAATCCCAGTTCATTGCATAGCTTCCTCATGTTGAACATGGTCCCACACCAGCCTCTGTGTACCTTAACTGACTCACTATTCCCCATTTCCTTAGCTCCCAGTTACTCATCTAGGCCCACCCTCATCTGCTTCTTGGACCCTGAGAGGCCCAGTTTTTTTGCTTTGTGTTTTTGCTGTTGTTTCCTTCCTGGGCACAGGGTGTGTTGGGTGTCTGGAGCCCAGAGCAAGAGTCACTTGGCTGAGTGTCGGGGCTTTCCTGTTCCCCACTACAGGTTATCTTCCATGATGTGGCCGTGCTGACGGACAAGCTCTTCCCCATCGTGGAGGCCATGCAGAAGCACTTCAGTGCTGGCTCAGGCACCTACTACAGCGACTCCATCTTCTTCCTCTCGGTTGCAATGCATCAGATCATGCCCAAAGGTAACCTCGACTGCCAGAAACAATGGCCCCGAGTGTCCAATTCTGCATGTATATCCCTGTATCCTGCACAGATGCTGCTCTATGTCAGAAGAAGAACTCCACTAGGCAGAGAGGGAGAATGAGCAGCCAGCCATGTCCTATATGCAAACCAAGGGCAGGTCTACCCTGCATTGCATAGGTCCTGGGGTCCAGTCAAGAGGACAGAGTGTGGGCTAAGCAGCTTGCTGCTCCTGGCCATAGGGACCTGGACTATAGCAACTTGGGCTACAGCCCCGACTTTGCACATTGTTCAGAGGTCCCCTCTGCAAGGTTTAGTTGTTGATCTGTTTGCTTAGTTTGCTAATCTGTGACAGATTGGGTTATAATGTACCATTCAAATTAGTGACCCTATTCTGTCTGGTTTGAAAAGAGCAAATCTAGATGTGAGAGGTACAAATTATGGACCTTGTAAGACTATTTCTGAAACTCAGCTATACACTAAAAGGATCTTCCAGGCTTCTGTCCCTTCTGGGATGAAGAGACACAATTATCCTGTATGTGATAGGTGCAATGTGTGAAGAATTACTGGCAGAACTGGTCATCCTTGACTGTGAGTTTTGGAGAAGGTTACATGTGTAGTATGCCCCTGGCTTTCAGACTCCCTTCCTAGTGACCCTTGCTTGGTTCTTGGGCCTGGATATCATCCAGTTTCTCATCAGGGTGAACCATGACCGTAGCCTCTTAGGGGTGAGAAGAGGTGTTCTGGGGCCTTAGAATATTTTGTGTGGGTCTGGGGCTTGAACTCTGTCTCCCTGAGCTAGTAGTACTTTACTACTTGAGCCACAGCTCCACTTCTGGCTTTTGGGTGATTCATTAGAGATAACAATCTCACAGACTTAACTGCCTGGGCTGGCTTCAAACTATGATCCTTAGCTCTCAGCTTCCTGAGTAGCTAGGATTACAGGCATGAGCCACCAGCATCTGGCTTTGATTGAATTTTTAGAGAGATTCCACACTAGGCAGGATTTGATAACCCAGGGTAAAACCAAACCACTGGTAGAGGCTTGCTGCTCTGGCCCAGCAAATCAGAAGTTTAACAAAAATCAAGAACCAGCACCTAACAGACCAGAAGGGACAGGTCAGCTGGGAATCAGGAGAATTCACATCACAAGGAAAAATAAGCTGACCTGTCTTGCTGGCAAGTTCAAGCACCTAGCTCTGAGTGGTCTCTTGGTTGTAAGACTAGGGCTCAGGGGGTTTTGTTAAGTTGCCATATTCTCTCCCAGTCCTGTGAGGTGGCAGATAGAACAGATCAAGTAGTTTTGTCACCTGCCTAAGGTTATAGAGCCATTTAAGTGGAAAAGCCAGGATTTGTATCCAAGCCCGTCTGGCTTAGTCTTGTCTCTAGCAGCTCCTTCTGTCCCATCAGGTGTCCCACATGGGACCTTTTTAGACATGCCTAGTGAGGGTATAGTGCCAGGCTTCAAGAAGGCATGGTTATTGGTTTCCTAGATTCCATGGCTGGCCCTAGCTCTGCAGCTGGCCATGTACATTCCTTTTGCTTTGTCTTTGGACCTCAGTTTCCCCATATATAAAGTGAAGGGCTATCCTGGGCAGTTACCTTTTGCAAATCCAGCATGTGTGGGAATTCCCCTTAGATTGTGTAGTTCTGGGGAGCTAGGGGAATAGTTTGACCTTCATCCCACTCCTAGCTCAGTCTGTGTGTATATCAGATTTTGGTATAGGATTCTGTTTGGTCAAAAGGTTCTATGACTAAATAACTTTGAAACAGTTCATCTAGATGGGTCAATGGGCCTGACCATTGTGTTTCATCCTGCATGTGTGATTGGCCTTCCAAGGGATAGCAGAGATCTAGGAGCAAACATGTCAGACTTGCTAGGCCTTACTGCATTTGTCAGCTGCCAGGCCTCTCACTGCTCATCGGGTGAACTCTAAGCCAGGTTTTTGTTTAGGGTGCCCAGCAGAGGCAAAAAACAGCTCTCTTGCTTTAATCTGCAGGGAACACAAGACACCTCTGCCCCAAGTTATGGGGAAGCCAGATGGTGAGTCATAAAGCCACTCTGGTCTTTTCCTATTTGCCCTGTGTGGTAGCCTGGCATTGATTAGAGGGCCTTGCCTACAGAGAAGAGGCTTCGGGGACAGCTTTGCTAAGGATGTAAGGCATGGGCCAGGGCCTCCCTGGTGTGCAGGAGGAGGTGGAGAGAGGTGTTTTGACACAAACATCCCATCTTTTCTCAGGCTCTTTACTGGGATGATAATATACTTTTAGAGATGCGTTTTTGCATATGGCCAAGGTCTATTTCCCAAGAAAAGAGTTGTTAGGAGTTACTACAACTTGATAGTCACAAAATGAGCTGAGCAGTACTGCTGTTTCCTGTGGCGTCCGGGGTGTTTTCTATTAGGAAATCTGGCTGCTGCTCAATCCTTGGTGCTGTTGTCCCCACTGGGCAGGTCATTTGGAATCCCTGCAACTTTCGGAAGAACACTTTGTTTTCAGACATCATTAGCACTGTCTTGAGTTGGTCGTGGTTCTTTATTGCTGTCTTCTGTGTTTATTTTTTTTTTAATTATAGAAATTACTGTTGTTTTGTGCTTTGGTTGAGGCTTTGTTCTTGTATAATTGCTGTATTCTTGCTCATTTGGTTATTTCATTTTCTTTTCTGGCTCTTGTTGTTTTCTTTTTCTTTTCCTTTTTTCATTTTGGCTTCTTTTTTGCTCCAGGCAAGTATGGATGGCATGGGAGGGGCCTGAGCCTGTGACCCAACCTGGGGAAGGCAGAGTAAGCGGATTGTGATGTTTAGAAAGTTGTGAATCTAGATGTGGTGACTAGGGTTCCAGAAATGCACGCTATTTTCCTATATCTGAACATCTATCCCCTTCCCTTTCTGTAGAATACTGGTCACTGTTCTGTGGCTAAACTACTGTTTCTCTCCTCAGTTCCTTCTTGGCGTAAGTGGGGCTAATCAGGGCTTTGTAAATGCCAGACCGTGTTCTACTTGAGCTATATCCTCAGGTCTGTTTGATTCTTCATTTTCTATTTTAAAAGTAACAGCCAGGTGTTAGTGGCTTATACCTGTAATCCCAGCTACTCAGGAAGCTGAGATCCAAGGATTATGGTTCAAAGGTAGCCCAGGCAGAAGAGTCTGTGAAACTCTTAAATCCAATTAACCATTAAAAAGAAAATGTTTACATATGGATACAGGTTGACCATTGTAACAATGAGATGTACAAGACACTTTTGAACATTGAACTTTACAATTTAGGTGGCGGGGGGTGGAGGGGGTATAGTTGTGGAAATGGAGGTGAAGGGATGGTAGGGGAAAAACAAAGGAGGAGGCAACAATATTTGATAAGAAATGTACTTATTATCTTGCTCATGTAACTGTAACCCCTCTGTACAGTATTTTCACAATAAAAAACGTACTTAAAAAAAATAAATAAAAAGCCAGAACTGGAGCTGTGGTCAAGTGATAGAGCACTAGACTTTAGTGAGAAAACTAAAAGCATCCTGAGTTCAAGCCCCAGTACTAGCATCAGTCAATCAATCAGCCAGTCAACCAATTAATGTAACATTCATTCACAAAATAGAAAACACTATCCTTTGTCATTACATAAGCATCACTTTTATTTAAACTCTGGACCTGGTGTTGTCTCTGAGTTCTTCAGCTCAAGGCAAGAACTCTACCACTTGAGCCACAGTGCCACTTCCGATTTTCTGGTTTATTGGAGATAAGAGTCTCAGGGACTTTCTTGCCTGGGCTGGCTTTGAACTGCGATCCTCAGAGCTCAGCCTCCTGGTAGCTAGGATTATAGGTGTGAGCCTCCAGCACCTGGCAGCATCACTGTTCTTAATTCCTTGATCTCCTTGTATTTTCTTAACATATAACATTTTAAATTTTTGGGAAAAGTAGGCATCACACCTTATAGTCAGATCATTTTGAGTCTTAGTATATCAAGTTATGAATGTGAACTTTTATTTCAACTCAAAAAAATGAAAGAAATGATGGTCTGGGGAGGTGGCTCAGTGGTAGAGCGCTTGCCTTGCATGCCTGAGGCCCTCAGCACCACATAAGCAAAAAGAAAAAAGCCGGAAGTGGTGCTGAAGCTCAAGTGGTAGAGTGCTAGCCTTGAGCTGAAGAGCTGAGGGACAGCGCCCAGGCCCAGAGTTCAGGCCCCACGACCGGACCCCCCCCCAAAAAAAAAAAAAAAAAAAGAAAGAAAGAAATGGTATGCTGAAAGCTGTATGATAACTTTTCTAGTTACCATATGTCATCATTTTCTGTATAATTATAATCCATGACAATTTCTTAAATGGTTCCATTGAATAAATGAGACTTAGAGCACTATCATTTCCCTGAGTTCAGCTAGCTGGATGCTTCCTATTTTCTTTCTAATGTCATAAACTATAATGAATATCCACATGCATAAAGATTGTTTTTTGGTGGGATTGTTTGCTTATCATAGGTCCCTAAGGATAGAAACACTAGGTCAAAGGTGGTCCTCATAAAGTCAGAATGTGTCAACTCCCAGTATCCCCAGAATTATTGGCTTGCATGGGTATGCTCTTGTAGGAGCTCCCAGCTCCTCCTTCCTCTCTCCCTCCTTTTTTTGTGTGTGTGTGCTGGCCATGAGATAAGAGACTGCTCTATCATGCGCTCTCCCTGTAGTGCTGCCTCAATACAGTCCTGGAAACAATGAGTCATTTGTTCCTGGGCCAGACTCTACAATTGTAAGCCAAAAGAACTGTTTTTTTCTTTCTCTCTTTCTCTCTTTCTCTCTTTCTCTCTTCCTCCCTCCCTCCCTCCCTCCCTCCCTCCCTCCCTCCCTATCTGTCTTTCTTTCTTTCTCTTTCTTTCTTTCTTTCTTTCTTTCTTTCTTTCTTTCTTTCTTTCTTTCTTTCTTTCTTTCTTTCTTTCTTTCTTTCTTTCTCTTTCCTTCCTCCCTTCCTTCCTCCCTTCCTTCCTCCCTTCCTTCCTTCCTTCCTTCCTTCCTTCCTTCCTTCCTTCCTTCCTTCCTTCCTTCCTTCCTTCCTTCCTTCCTTTCTTTCTTTCTTTCTTTCTTTCTTTCTTTCTTTCTTTCTTTCTTTCTCTTTCGTCAGTTGTGGGGCTTGAACTCTAGGTCTGAGTGTAGCCCCTCAGCTTTTCAGCTCAAGGCTGGCGCTCTACCACTTGAAGACAATGCCACTTCTGGTTTTCTGAGTGGTTTATTAAAGAAAAATCTCATGGTCTTTCCTGCCTGGGCTGACTTTGAACTTCAATCCTCAGATCTCAGCCTCTTCAGTAGCTAGGATTACAGGCGTGAGCCACTAGCGCCTGGCCTTTTTTTTCTTTATAGCTGATTATCTCAGGTGTTTGCTTTTAAGGTTGGAAAGTTGACTAACACACAACCAAGTATACTTTTCCTGTTCAAGATTCTCATTCAAGATGCTACATATATTTAGTTATCATGTTAGTTTTCTATTTTTCTTTTGTCAGTCCTAGGGCTTGAACTCAGGGCCTGGGTGCTGTCCCTGAGCTTTTTTTTTCAAGGCTAGCACTCTACCATTTTGTGTTTCATGCCACTTCTGGTTTTCTTGTGGTTAATTGGAAATAAGAGTCTCATGGACTTTCCTGCCCAGGCTGGCTTTGACCTGTGATCCTCAGATGTCAGCCTCCCGAGTAGCTAGGATTACAGGTGTGAGCCTGACATTTTTTTTTTTTTTTTGGCTGTCAGGCGTGAACTCTGGGCCTGGACACTGTCCATGTGCTCTTCAGCTCAAGGTGAGTGCTCTACTGTTTCAGCCATGGCACCACTTCTGGTTTTCTGGGGGTTTACTAGAGATAGAGTCTCACAGACTTTCCTGCCCAAGCTGGCTTTGAACCCTGATCCTCAAATCTCAGCCTCTTGATTAGCTAGGATTACAGGCATGAGCCGTTGATGCCCAGCTTGACAATCATTTTTAAACTGTGATTTAAAACCATGGACACTTTGTAGAATATCTCTCAATGAGGGCTTGTCTGTTATTTTTCTTACTGTTGGTCTAGTGTTAGGAGTGGGCTCCCCCTTTGGATATCACTTATGTGGCGGGGGGTGAGGCGGTGGGGTAAGAAGATTTCATTGCTATATTTCCACACTGTATTTTTTTTACACTGTATTTCTTTTTTTTAAAATATTTTTATTGTAAAGATACTATACAGAGGGTTACAGTTACATGAGTGAGGCAATGAGTACACTTCCTCTTGAACATTGTTACCCCCTCCATTGTTTTCCCCCTACCATCCCCTCCCTCCCTCCCTTCCCCGAGGTTCTTTTTTTTTTTTTTTTGATTGTGATTAAGTTTACACTGTATTTCAATCAGTTTTACCCTCTGTATCATACTCCCTGTACCCTTCCTTTTATGAAGTAGAGTCCCCAGCAGGTTTACTTGCTTTCTTTTTATCCATGATAAGAGGGTTTTGAGAGGAGGACATAGTGGTAAAGTGCCATTTCTATGATACGACTTCAGTGATGGATCACCTCAAGGGCACATGATGTATCACTGGTGATGTTGACCTTGATGACCTTCCTCATGTAGCACTTGTCAGGTTTCTCCACTATAAATCTTTTTCTTACCTCCTTTGCTGTATGTGGATGAAAGTCACTATATATAGTCCATGTTTACAGAATGTTTAAGGATGATTGAAGGATGCACGTCCCCTGCCTAGACTCATCCCATATGTCCTGTTGTGGGCTTCAGGATCTCACAGATTTTAAGAATTACTTCCCTAGAGCAAGTACCATTTTATTACACAGATTGAACTCATAACCATGTTTGAGCCTCCCTTGATTTCTAGGCCTAGTGCAGGTTGTCTTGAGCCACGCAGGTCTGAACAGGCTGGAAGGGGAGTTGATATATCACAGAGTATGGAGTGACCTTGGGAAATCACTAAAGAGGCCATATGGTATTACAGTTGAGAGCTTGGTTGCTGGAGCCTGATGCCTGGGTTTGTGACAGCACAACTACCAACTAACTGGCCACGTTGCATCACTTCTCGTTTTTCCTATTTACGAAGTGGAGATAACAATATTTCACATCTCATGGGGGTAGTTATGAAAACTAGTTGGGTATGAATAGGTGTAATAGGCTTATAGCAGTGCCTGAAGTAGGATGAATATGGAGCCTCTTCCTTCCATCTCACTCTCCTCTGCAAAATGAAGCTGGTATAGGCCCAACTGCAGAGGATTAGTGAGGTGATGCCTATGACTGTGCATAGCTTTGTGTTGAGTGTGAGCGCCCAGTCACTGTTGTTGTTTTAGTGGTGACAATGAGTCACGTCTCCAAACACAGCCCAAGGAGAGTACAGGGCTAGAATTCCCATGTTCTTAGACCACTCTCTTTTGCCTGTTGGGAAGAGCTTCTGACAAGGCATTTTAGTCCATTTTCTATCAATAATAGCTCAATACAACAGGCTGAGTAAGTTAGAAAGAAAAAGAGGTTTATTCTGGCTTACAGTTATCGTCCAATATTGAGGGGACATCTAAGGGTGGCCTTGCTATCAGCATCCCAGGGTGGCACCGATTATCATGTACAAGAGACAAGGTACATGTATGTGTGCTGTGCTTTCTCATCCTCTTCTTATAGGATTTCATCATGGGGTCCAAGCTGATGACCTAATCTAATCCCAATCAATTCCCAAAGGCCCCATCTCTAAACATTGCAGTCAGATTGTTTCCACTCTTTACATAACTTGCAATGAGGCTAAAACTTCAACATGGATTTTGGAGGGAACAAACAACCATAGCCAATTCTATGTTCCATCCTGGGCAAGATAGGTCACCTTTTGTCCCCTGGGAAGAAATGAGTAAGGCCTTTCTCCCTCATCCCAGAGCCTGGCTAACTGAAATCCACATATGATTATTATTGTTACTACCATTCCTATCTCCTTGTGCTTTCAAAGAAGATTTGTGTGGTATAAAGGCCAGGCAGATGCAAGGTGTTGTGAAATCCTTGAAAATATAGGGCTTACAGCCTAATTCTTCTTTGCTCCAGAATCACTTTCTTTCAGCCTAGTGTGGTGCATGTAGCTGTAGAACAGAACAGCAAAGCAAGCTGGTAGTGGACTGGGTGACCCAGTCCTGCTCTTAGACCTGTATCCCCTGGCATTGTGGGAGCCAGCACCCAAAGGTCCTTATTCAGCAGTCTATGTCATGGGGAGCTGGGGACAGGCGATTTTACTCTTTAAAGGACATTTTTGGGTCAGTAATACAGTATGGGAAATGCTAGTATCAAGCTCAGGTTATTCATATATGGGAGCCTCTTAGGTTCACAGGCCTGTTCACATGATAGAGAATTAAGGCAACCCAGGAAACTCACAGGCTGGGCTAAAACCCACCTGGGAAAAAAATCCAGATTGAGCTCTCATCCATCTATTAATTAATTAATTAATTAATTAATTAATTAATTCATTCATTCATTCAAACACCAGGGATAGTATGTGGCTTTTTGCAGAAAGCCTTTGAATTTTTTTTCTCCTTTAGATAAAATTCAACAGCTATAGTAAAAGCCATATTTAGGATTTACTTATTGTACCTTTGCTGTCATGTACAGGAGGTGTTTAGTTCGGAACTGTTCTTTCATTTCAGAGGTGGTTTCTAACTTCAATGTGAAGCTAAATCAGGACATTGTTCTATATCAATATTCAATTAGCTGGCCTGAGACAGGTTTGTTCCTAATGGGACAGGTTACAAGTGGATGTGAAAGCCTTCTGGAATGTAGGGTGTGGTGGGACAAGACGGGTGTTATGATTTAGATGTAAGATGCCTCCAGAGATTCATGATCCTTCGTGGTGATGCTTTTTAGATCATGGTGGTTGGATCATGAGGATGCTAACCTCATCAATAAAAATAGCCTACTGATGAATTCATAGCTAAATGGGAGAAGGGGGGGGAGGAGAAGAGAGGGGAGGAGAAGGAAACAGGGGGAAGGAGAAGAGAGGAGAGGAATGTAGCCTGGTTGGAGGAAGTAGGTCACTGGCAAATATCCTTGAAGAGTAGATCTTTGTTGATGTAACTGGTCTGTGTCTTATTTGAGGTCATGATCCTACTACCCATTTATAAGAGCTAAAGGAACTGTGTAAAAAAAAAAAGAGTGAAATGTGTTGTATGTCAATTCAAAATTTAAAAATTTTAAATAGTTTTTATTATTAAAAGAAAAAAAAAGTAAATCTTATCCCTGGCCTTTTCTGTCTGCCTCTCTTCCTGTTTGCCATGAGGTGAACAGTTCTACCACCTGCCTCCATCAGGATGCTCTGCTTCACCCAGGCCTAAAAGCAATGGAGCTGATGGACCACAATTCCTTCTGGAATTGCCTTTCTCAGGTATTTTGTCAAAATGATGAAAAGGGACTAATACAGGGGGATCCCATAGAAATCTTCCCACCCCCACCCCAGTCAGTCTCAAGGGCCTGGAGAAAGCAGACACAAAGTCCACTCAGTTTACTAGTGCCGTGTGTATGTAGTTTTCCTTTAGTCTTTGAGAGCCTCACTGTGAAAGATGCTGTGAAGCTATTTGCTTTTGGGTTGAGTTGCCTGAGGATAGATAGTTGGTGAGGTTCTTTCTGACTCTTGCTTCCTGGTCTCTGACATAGACAAGAGAAGAGTTGCTCTTTTCTGGATCCTGCCACATAGCAGGGCAAGAGTCTCCTTCTAGGTTTTGTCTGGGTAACACCTGAGCATGACTTTCCTTCTTTCTGGAGTTTTCCTGCCTGCCTGCCTGCCTGCCTGCCTGCCTGTCTGTCTGTCTGTCTGCCTCTCAGCAAGAGGAATCAATGGAGGTAAGGTTCACCTCAGCAGGACATTCTCTCCTCTGCCTTCATAGTCTTTGGGTTGGGGAGGAATTGTGTCCTGCTAAGACTTTGGGCCTAAGTCACATTTTCCAGCCTAATTTCCTAGAGTTCTGCATCACACCCAGGTGATAATAAACCAGTGTTGAATTTCCCACCTGCCATTGCTCCTGATGTGTATAAGTGTCTCAGAAACTTGTCAGAGAGTGGGGCCACTGGGCTGTTTCTGAATTTTCTGGCTCAAAAGTTAGGTAGTATTGCCAACCGCCCTCATAACTTCTCCTAGAGACTTCAGGTGAACAACTTGTGTTCTCTGAGCACAGGTTCTTCGTAAAATGGGGATAATGGTTGTATAAACCTCACCAGATGGTGATGATGAAGGAAAACCTGCCATCATCAGAATTAGCACAACCTGATAAGCTATTGCCAGAACTAGCTTGACCTTTATGCTTCAAGTAATTTTCAAGAAACTGTAGTCCTTGGGGTAAACCTAAACTCAAAATACTTGTGCTCTACCAGAGCTAAAACCTGGAAACCAAGTTCTAGAAAAGAATTGTACCCCTGTCATTTGGGGCTCAGACTTCAGAGTAGAAACTCAGCTGTGCCCACCAGCATAATAAACCTGAGTTCTCCAACCCTGAATGCCACTTGCTTCTTCCTGGAGTATTTTCCACAATAGTGAGACTGAATGAGAAGTGAAGAGCCATCTTGCCTGGCTCAGAGGAGCTCAGTAAGTAGCGATATTAGGACATTTCATCCTGGAGGGACAAATGTAGATAAGCATCAATAAATCCTGTGGCTCATGAGTTTAACTTCGTGTAATCAGCGTTTGTTAAAAACCAGTGACAATAGAGTGCCTTTTTGAGGGGTACCTATTCCCATTCTGGGAGAAAATGGTTTCACAGAACTCTAAGCAGTGCTGCCCTGAAGTAAGGTTGACAAGTAGCTCACAAGTGCTGCTCTCTCTAGTGGTGAGGGAAGGCAGGAAGGAGAGCCCTGGCCAGCCATCAGAGAGAGGCATTTCAAGTCAGTTCCTCTTCCCCGCAAGCACAATCCATTGAGCGTGTATTTGACTGTCACTGAATTATGCACTCATTTAATTGGTAATCCATGTCTACTTCCTCAATGATTTGAAGTAGCATTGGTACACCCAAAGTTCCCTTGGACCGCGGGTGAGAGACATTTAAAAGGTGAGTATCTAGAAACATACAATGGGTGGATACCCTCCTGGTCTTTACTGTCAGCCAGTGGTTTCATAAGAGGGTGATCTAGAGAATAGCTTAGGAGTCCTGCCCTTAATCCTTATAGGGAACTCATTCTCTTCTGGAGGTCTCTCCTGGGTAGAAGAAATAGGTTTTCTTTTTGTCTCTGAAAGGCATCATGGGTATAGATTTAGCTGTCTCCACTTTCCTGTGAGCCCTGTGCAGGGCCCTTTGCCCCCAGGTGGCATTGAGGGTAAGACACAGTAGTGTAGACTGTCCACCCATGGCCACAAACCATGCTCTCTCTATGTGGCCATTTATCATTGTCTGGGGATTTAGGTGACCCAGGGCAGTGTCCTTCTGCTGTTCTTATAGCTCTGTGTTTTATCTTGTGTTACCACTGTGCCTTGTGCAGGCATCTACAGGTGGCTGCTGCATTTTCCTAGTATCTCTGGCTTCTCTGTTGTTCCTTTTACCCCACCCCACCCTATCCCCACACCCAAGCCTCATTAATCTACTATTCAGAGAGCCAGCTCTTCCCTTCCTGGCTTTGTTTTTCTTCCTAGTCCTTATGGTCATCTATGGAGAAGGTATTTGCTTTTCGGAGATCTCCTGTCTACCCCACCAAAACGTAAGTTCTCCAAGGGCAGGCACTTTGTGTGTTTTATTCACTATGGTGTTCCCAATGCCCCCCCCCAAAATACCAGACATGTAGTAGGTGTCCATTAGATTTCTGCCAAGTGAGTTAAATGAACAAACATTAATCAGTTATATATAATTAGCTTCTTTATTTTGAGGGTCACCTAAAGTTGCCATGGCTACCTTCCTGCCTCAACTCTTTCTCTTAAGTCTATCATAGAAGTGTTGGGGGCAGCTGCTTCTAATAAATTACGGACTCTGGATGTCCCGAGTGGGTGAAAATTTCAAACTCATAACCAGAGATGGAGTTTCTCTGAGCCATTCTGTGATGGGCTGCCACTAAGGACGCACAGTGTGCTCTGGCTCCCGGTATGACTAGAAGGCCCTGACTGCCAGCGTGCAACATGGTGCGAGGGCAGGAATTCTCCTGTGGAAGAAACCAAAGGAAAAAACAAATATTCAGGAACTTTGCTGAGTGAAAACATCTGAGTAAATACTGAACAAAGGTTATAAACATGTGTCCAGTGTTTCAGTGAAAACTATTTTTCTGGCAGCTTCCATGGAGCAAATCTGTGGCATTTGCTTTCCTTTATTGTGAAGAAGGACAGCTGAACATATTTGTCATAAAAGGGTAAAAATAGTAATGTTGTGGCACAGACCACTTCCTACTAATTCAATGCCAGGAGCTCTTTCTCAACTAATGAAAATTGTTGCCATATTGGTTGAGTAGTGACATCGTCCCTTTTAGTCTCTCTCCACTGGCTGTTAACCTTTTAACTTTTCAAGATCCTCTTGAAAATTCTTGGCTTTCAGTCAAAGGAGTCAGCTGGTTTGTTTTCTTGCCACAAGCTGATTAGCTCATTGCTTAGCCTCCTCTCTCCGGTGGAGGGTCTGGACTCTGCCACCATGTTCAGGTTGTTGCAGCTGCCTAGCCTCAGGAAAAAAGAAGCCGAGTGAGGGGATGGTCAGATTGCAGCATGGCATCTAAAGTACTATTTGGGCTTGGGGATCCCAGTGGGTGGGCTTGGGGAGCACTGTTGGACCCTTTATATGGAGAATGGACTAGATTCTGGCAGAGACCATTTTCTTTGAGGAAAAGGTTCAGGAGGAGGAGAGGAAGGGTAATAAGGGCCAGGCTGAGGACTAAGGGTGTGTGAGGTGGGCAGTGTGGGTGTTCAGGGTATTGGGTGTATTGGGAAGCCTGTGCTCAAATTCACTCTAAGTCTGTCTGCAGCCTCTGCAGGTGTTACCAAGTTCTAAATTTATCATCCATTGTGCTCGCCAGTACTTCTGAGGTTGACAGTCCCTGTACATCTCTTTATCTCTGTCTTTGTGCATTGTCCCCTGTGCAGGAGAATTTGTAGTTTTGATACTCAAGCCATGTATGTCCTTGCTGATGACCAGGTCCTTTTGGTCAGATTCAGCCTTCTTGGATTGAATCTCCTCTTTTTTTTTTTTCCTACCCAATTACTCTGACTTCTAAACATCTTTGGAATGTTCTGGATTCTGCCTGGGTCTCCAGAGATAGAACTGCAGGGGTCTGGTGCCTCAACTTCTCTCACCTGGTCTGCAAATCATCTTGATCATAGTAGTTGGCCTCAAGCTTTTTTAGTCAAATGTGTGTTCCGCTGTCCTACTTCATGGCTGGCTCAGCTCCTTGCTCTAAACCTGGATGGCCCGTCTTAGTTCTTATCTTAGGCTTTGCCCCTTAAGAAGCTCCCCAGAGGGCAGGCTGTCTAAGCTCAATGTCTGCCTGCCTCTGGTTGGGCCCTGGGGGTAGGAAGACCCCTGTAGAGACCTAAATCAGTCAATAAGTGACTGAGATTGCATAAGTTTTAACTTTTTATAAAATTTAAAACACTTTGAGTGGGTAAGGGGATAAGGGTACCTTCCACCTATTCTGGGTGGTCCTACTGAGTCAGATCAGCCAAGGAATATACCATTAGGTGATAAGCACTGTCTTAGAGCCTTATGTCCTCCAGAGAGCCAGAACAGGTCTCATCTGCCCTAAACCTTGGCCTTTTGGCTTACTTCTTGTGTCATACTAACTTCTCATCTATGCCCAGGATTTCTGTTTGCTGAGCAGGCTGAAGGTGATCCTAATCTTACAACTTAAAAGCTTCTCTCTAGCTTGAAGCTAGTGAGATAAGTCTCTTCTGCATTGAGTTAGGAAGGCAGGTACACTATATGTATTTAAGCATGGTATTTGTTCATTGTTCACTTCAGGTTTATTCAGTAATCACATTAATCCAAGACATGTGAAATGGGGAGATTAATCGTGCCTGGGATCAGGGGGAGCTTCTGGTTGTCAGATAATTTGTCAGATGCTTTAGGGAAACTTCCTCTCACATCTTCTGGGGTAGCCTGGCACTCATCTGATGTCTCCTGGTAACATCAGGTGCTCACATCTTTTTCAGCCCTTCTCTTCTTTTTCTCTTTTATGAGAAAGTGAGATTTATGTAGTCACTGAATAAAGGGTGGTTTATTACTGAGACCTCTTTGGAGACCTTGAGTGAATCCTTTTTCTCTCATACAGTATCTTTGTTTCTGTCTAAATGTTTCCAGTTTTTAATCACTTCAACAGCTTTTACAAAATGTTACTTTCCTGTTGCCAAAGAATTGAAGTATGTGTGAGGTTTTGGTTTATTATGATGGCTCTTAACAAGCATCATTTCAGATCCTGATAGATAATCATCTGGCCAGCCTATTGGCCATAAATTGTTGATTTCTTTTTATCTATTGATTCATTTTGTTACTATTTACTGATTTATGTTGTCCAGTCAGCTAGGACAGAGCAGATGAGACCATGTGGTTTCAAACTCAGATGCGTGGGTCTACCTCTTCAGCAAGGATGTGGCTGTGGCTGTGGCTTTCCACTATACCCTGACAGCCATCAGGACTGGGGATGACTCAGCAAGGAAGGAGGAAAGAGATGAGCTAGATGTGGCTTTTGTCCTTGTGGCTTCACTTTCTAGTGGAGACTTTAGTCATTTACATAACTACACACACAGTGTCATACAAGAAGGAAAGATAAGTGGCTATCTACAAATGCCATCTACCTTGGGGAATGTTTTAGGCAGTCTCTATGGCTCTAGTGGACTACCTTCTGGTATTCATGTCCTCCTGGGAGCTCCTTCCCTGAATGTGGGCTGGGCTTAGTGACTTGGTTTTATCGAACAGAACATGGTATAAGTGCTAATATATCATCTCTGAGATTGCTATGAAAGACTATAATATCCACCTTGGTGCTTTCTTTCTTTCTTTCTTTCTTTCTTTCTTTCTTTCTTTCTTTCTTTCTTTCTTTCTTTCTTTCTTTCTTTCCTTTCTTCCTTTCTTTCCTTTCTTTCTTTCTTTCTTTCTTTCTTTTCTTTCTTTCTTTCTTTTCTTTCTTTCTTTCTTTCTTTCTTTCTTTCTTTCTTTCCTTTCTTTCTTTCTTTCTTTCTTTCTTTCTTTCTTTCTTTCTTTCTTCTTTCTTTCTTTCTTTCTTTCTTTCTTTCTTTCCTTTCTTTCTTTCCTTTCTTTTCTTTCTTTTCTTTTCTTTTCTTTCTTTCTTTCTTTTCTTTCTTTCTTTCTTTCTTTCTTTCTTTCTTTCTTTCTTTCTTTCTTTCTTTCTTTCTTTCTTTCTTTCTTTCTTTCTTTCTTTCTTTCTTTTTCTTTCTTTCTCCCTCTTGGGCTGCTTGCTCAGAGGCATCTATCTGTTACTGTCTTAAGAGCTTCCCTGGGGTAGACACCCCCACCTCTCCCCATAAGAAATCAGTGTGTCTTTGTCCAGCTTCCAGAAAAAATGGAGGCCTCCCAGCCACACACGTAGGTGAGAATGGATGTGGGTCCTCATGCTGTTGGTCCCTCGATTTTGATCATAATCTATGGGCCAGAGGCATCGAGTTGAGTGGTGTCTGCATTTTCTCAGAATTTAGATAGTGTTTGTAATTTTCAGCTGTTAACTTTGGGGTTAACCTGCTTTGCTATGCAGCAGTAAATAAACTGCCTCAGCAGGGTATCAGCCTAGAGCCACGATAGGGTATACAGAAAGGTGTGCCTTTAAAAAATATGCATATATTTTTTGCATATTTTATATACATATATTAACCCATTTGAAGTGTTCCTAATGAGTCTATAAAAGTACATGTCCTTGTAGCTACTAGGAAAATAAATACACCAAACACTTTACTCATTTTAAATCCTCTTTTAAGATAAACTTCATGCAGTCAGTCATCCTATTTTTTTCCCTTGATGCCAGGGTTTGAACTCAGAGCCTTGGTGTGCTGAACTTAAATTCTGCTACTTAAGCCACATGCCTCCAACCTGGCTTTTTGCTAGTTATTTCAGAGATGAAGTTCCAAGAACTCTTCTGCCTGGGCTGGCATGGAACCCCTAATTCTCCTGAACAGCTAGGATTATATGTCTGAGCCATCTGTACCTGGCCATCAATTTTCAGCTATCAATGTGTGATTCATTGTATTTTCTATTCCTCCTCTCTTACATACATATTTCTTCCCTGCATATTAGAATTGGAGTACCCGTCAACCATATGTTCTCTCTAGTGATTAATAATGCAACAAAACTATGATTAAATGAGGTTGATGAAATGAATTTGATCACTGCCTGAACCACTATAACTGTAGTCTTAGATTAGGCATATGATTTTTTAAAATTAATTTTTTAATTTGTCATTTTTTTCATTGGTTCTGGGCTTGAATTCAGGACCTGGGCACTGTCCTTGAGTTTCTTTTGCGTAAGGCTAATACTCTACCACTTGAGCCACCGCCCTACTTCTAGCTTTTTCTGTTTGCGTGGTAATGAGGAATTGAACCCAGGGCTTCATGCGTGCTCAAGCACTCTACCACTAAGCCACATTCTTAGCCCTAATTCATCATTTTAAAGTTTTTTGTGGGGGTTGTTTTTCTATCCATGAACTTCCAGAGGAGAGTGTACCTTTGATTTAGGGAATTTGGGAAGGCCTTGTAAAAGCATTTGAGAGAGGCCTACCTGTTCAAAACTACACATGTTTTATAAGGCAGACCATCTGTGCATACCAGAGGGCAAGGAACTTCATTTGTCAGCCCTATTTTTCAAGCTAACCTCCATTCTTCTGCTGAAGGACTGCTGAAGGACCTGCTGTTTTCTGCCTAATCCAACAGGTAACATCTCTGAGGAAGATGGGGGTCTTGTAGGCCCTGATGGCTTTCATCCATGGTGCCCTCAGTGTGTGAGACTGCTTAGCACCCACTAAGCAACAATAAGCAACATCTCAGGATTCACAGGCCTGGCTTTCCTGGTGCTCCTTAGTCTTGGGTCCTTCCAACAGTCTGGACAGGGTGCTTCTCATCTCCCACACGTGGGCCCTGCCCTTTCTGGCGCCTCCTCAAAGTGGATCGGCCTGGGTGGGAGAGTTTGAAGACCTGGGTTAAACACCTGTATTTCTCTTCTTTATGCTATGTGTTTTTTGGTGGTGGGGGTCAAACTGAGGGCCACGTACACATATGCTAGACAAGTATGCTACCACAGAGTGGTAACTCCCAGACACTCTTCCACTTTGAATTATGGGAAGTTTCAAATACATACAAAATCAGAGGGAAGAGTGTAATGAACAACCCTGTACCAATCCCTGAGCTTCAGTTGATACTAGCTCATGGACTGTCCCACCCCAATTCCATTCGCACCTGTTGCCTTCTCTCCCAACCAGCTACCGTCTTACTCATTTGTTCTATGTACTTTGATAAATGCTTCTGATGGATACTTTCTTTTGTACAAATACAGCATCTTTATCACATTTATCAAGCAAACAATAATATCTTGTGATCATTTCTATCCATTCACATGTTTCATGTCTCAGGAATGTGACTTTATAGTTGAAATCACAATTCAGACAAGGGCAATATATTTCATGTGGCTGGCTCTTAAGTCATTCTTTTTTTTTTTTTTGAAGTTAAAATTGTAATTTTAAAGTAGTTGTAAATTGACATGTATTGTAAAGAAGGAATACAAAGATCTTTTGACCACTTTGTTGCAATGGTAATATCTTGCAAAGCTATAATAAACATAACCAGGATGTGGACATTGTTAGTCAAGTACTGGGCATACTGTGAGGATCCTTTGGGCTCTCCTCCTGAACCATACCTTCTCCCACAACACCCAGTGACCACTGATGGGTTTTCTCATTTCTATGCATTTGCATTGTAAGCAGTTACATGGGATTATTACTGTCAGTCAATATAATTCTGAAGGGATTCATTCAAGTTACAACATAATTCATTTCCTTTTAGTGCTGAGTAGTAGTTCATAGTATGGATGTAGTAAAGTTTGTTATCCATTGAAAGATGTCTGGATTGTCTCCAGTTTTTGGTGATTATGGATAAAGCTGGTATAACATTTGTGTACAGGTTTTTGTGTGAACATGAAGTTCTGTTTCTCTGGAATAAATGTCTAAAACTACAGTATCAGGGTCTTATGGTAGTTACATGCTACATTGTATAAGAAATTGTCAAACTTCTCTAGAGTAGTTACATCATTTTATACTGCCTTCCTCCCCCACCCCCTCAGCAATGTACGAGTGTTTCTTGCATGTCTCTTTTTTGGGAAGTATTCAGGTTTGAACTCAGGGCTTTGTGCTTGCTAGGCAGGCATTCTGTCACCTGGATCATTCCCCCAGCCCCTTTTACATTTTGGTTGTTTTTTGAATAGGGTCTTGCATTCATGCCTTTGCTGGCCTGAACAATGATTCTCCTATTTAAATTTCCTGTATAGCAGGACTAACAGGTGGGTGCCAGCACATCCTGTTTTTTTTTTTTTTTGGTCGGTCATGGGGCTTGAACTCTGGGCCTGAGCGCTGTCCCTCAGCTCTTCAGCTCAAGGCGAGCGCTCTACCACTTGAGCTACAGCGCCACTTCCCACATCCTGTTTTTATGCTGAATTCTTGCTAACTTTTTGCCTAGGCTGGCTTCAAATAAGGATCCTTATGATCTCCACCTCCTAAGTAGCTTGGATTATATAGGTCTGAGCCTTGCCTGGCCTCTAATGCTTCTTTTAATCTGTAGAGTATTATATCTAGATTATTAATCTTATTTTCTGATCTACCAGTTGGGGATAAAAGTGTGCATTCTGATGATCTCTCATGGCTATGATGATCTATGTGTAACTGTTTAATAAAATGTCCCTAACTGGGACTATCAGCACTTTCCTTTTGTATCTGAGGTAGCATCTTCAGTATGAACTGTGTGTGTCCTGTCGTCCATGGCCTGGCCAGATGCTGCAGGGCAGCTGGATCAGGAAGGTTGTTACAGGTCATGCATGTTGACATTCAGCTTAGCTTCTGAGGGGTGTGAGGATGGTGGGGAACGAGACACATTGTCTGAGCATCCCACAAAACCTATTGTCCTTGCCCACAGATCAGGCATGGCCACACTGGATTCCGGGAATGGTTCTCTACATCACCTTGTCATGTACTCCTGACCTAGTCTCAACAATTCTGGTTAAGGTATTCTTGCTGTTGCTGCTGCTAGTAGTTGTGTGTGGATGAGAGGGGGGGAAAGAGGGAGAAAGGGAAAGAGAGAGAAGGGAAAGGAGGGTAGGAGGGAGTGAGGGGGAAAGAGAGAGAGAGAGACAGAGTGAGCACTTGTAGGCGCAAATGCAAACCAGATTTGCGTAAGATGGTAATGGTCTCTTTTTTTTTTTTTAATTTTTTTATTGTAGAGATACTATACAGAGGGTTACAGTTACATGAGTGAGGTAATGAGTACACTTCCACTTCCTCTTGAACATTGTTACCCCCTCCATTGTTTTCCCCCTACCATCCCCTCCCTCCCTCCCTTCCCCAAGGTTCTTTTTTTTTTTTTTTTTTGATCGTGATTAAGTGATTACTTAATTTCCGGAAATTCACAGTATTGTGGAATAATGATGCTCATTTAAAGTCACAAGTTCATTCTAACTTTCCTGGAGCAAATTGTCTATCACAGTCTGTAATATATAACGGTGCTCATATGTTATATACCATATATGTGATCAGCAGCATGGGGATATTTAGTAGTGGTTCAACCAGATGAGTGGGAATTCTTTGTTTCTTAAGTCCTGTTAGTTTTGTCATATCACCTAACATTTTGGATTCATCATCCACTTATCAGGGAGACCATGTACTGTTTGTCTCTTCGTTCTTGGCTTACCTCGCTCAACATGATTCCTTCTAGCTCCATCCATTTCCCTGCAAATGCCATTATTTTGTCATTTCTAATGGCTGCATAATATTCCATTGTGTATAGATACCACAATTTTTGGATCCATTCATCTGTGGTGGGGCATCTAGGTTGTTTCCATATCCTAGCTATTGCGAACAGTGCTGCAATAAACATGGAGGTGCATGTGTCTTTGTATATTGGTTCCTGTTGTTCAGGGTAGATGCCTAGAAGTGGTATGACTGGGTTGTAAGGGAGGTCAATCTTTAGCTTTCTAAGGACCCTCCAGACTGCTTTCCAAAGTGGTTGTATGAGTGTACATTCCCACCAGCAGTGTAATAGCGTTCCTCGTTCTCCACATCCCCTCCAGCATTTGTCGTTGGCTGATTTGTGGATGTGGGACATTCTGACTGGGGTAAGGTGGTATCTCAGGGTTGTCTTTATTTGCATTTCCTTCACCACCAGGGATGATGAACATTTCCTCATGTGTTTCTTTGCCATTTTTATTTCTTCATTTGAGAAGTCACTCTTTAGTTCCCTTGCCCATTTAGTAATTGGTTTGTTGGGTTTGGGAGGGATTAGTTTCTTGAGTTCCCTGTATATACAGGATGTTAACCCCTTGTCTGATATATTGCTGGTAAATATTTTTTCCCAATTAGTTGGTTGTCTTTCTAGCTTGGTTGCGATAGCTTTATCTGTGCAGAAGCTTTTTATTTTAAGGTAGTCCCATTTGTCGAGTCTCTCTCCAATTTGTTGTGACCCTGGGACTCTGTTCAGGAAGTTCCTGCCTGTGCCTATTAGTTCAAGTGTCTCTCCTACTCTGTCCTGCAGTAGTTTCAGAGATTCAGGTTTAATGTTAAGGTCTTTAATCCATTTTGAGTTGATGTTGGTGCATGGTGATAGGCTGGGGTCCACTTTTAGTTTTCTGCATGTGGCTACCCAGTTTTCCCAGCACCAGCGGTTGAAGAGGCTGTGTTTCTTCCATTGTATGTCTTTGGCTCCTTTGTCGAATATCAGCTGGCTGTAGGCCTGTGGATTTATTTCTGGATCTTCTATTCTGTTCCATTGGTCTTCAGGTCTGTTTTTGTGCCAGTACCATGCTGTCTTTGTTATTATAGCTCTGTAGTAGAGTTTGAAGTTCGGCATGGATAGCCCTCCCATATTGTCTTTATCCCCTAGAATTGTTTTGGCTATTCTAGGTCTTTTGTTGTTCCATATGAATTTTTGGACTGTTTTCTGTATTTCAGAGATGTACGTCATTGGGATTTTAATAGGAATTGCGTTGAATTTGTATATTAGTTTTGGAAGTATTACCATCTTTACTATATTAAGTCGGCCTATCCAGGAGCATGGGAGGTCTTTCCATTTCCTAGTGTCTTCTGCAATTTCTTTCTTTAACTTTTTATAGTTCTCATTAAATAGTTCTTTTACATCTTTGGTTAGGTTAATTCCTAAATATTTTATTTTTCGGGAGGTTATTGTGAATGGGGTTGCTCCCTTTATTTCCCTCTCTTCCTGTACATTATCAGTGTATAGGAAGGCAACTGATTTTTGTGGGTTTATTTTGTATCCTGCTATTTTGCCAAAGTGATTTATGATTTCTAAGAGTTTGGGGATGGAGTTTTTGGGATCTTGGAGGTATAGTATCATGTCGTCTGCAAAAAGGGATAGTTTAACTTCTTCTTTTCCTATGCGGATCCCTTTAATGTCTTTTTCTTGCCTTATTGCCCTGGCTAAGGGTTCTAGGACTATATTGAAGAGGAGTGGAGACAGTGGGCATCCTTGCCTTGTTCCTGATTTTAGGAGAATTGGTTGTAGCTTTTCCCCATTAAGTATAATATTGGCTATTGGTCTGTCATAAATGGCTTTTATTGTTTTTAGAAATGTTCCTTCTATTCCTATTTTCTCCAGAGCTTTTAACATGAATGAATGTTGAATTTTGTCAAAGGCCTTTTCTGCATCTGTAGCGATAATCATGTGATTCTTGACCTTGGCTCTGTTGATATGTTGGATTACATTTATTGACTTACGTATGTTAAACCATCCCTGTGTCTCTGGGATGAAGCCTACCTGATCATAGTGAATTATTTTTTTTATGTGTTTCTGGATTCTGTTAGCTAGAATCTTGTTAAGGATCTTTGCATCTGTGTTCATCAAGGAGATTGGCCTGTAATTCTCCTTTTTGGTTGGGTCTTTGCCTGGTTTGGGGATGAGTGTGATATTGGCTTCGTAGAATGAGTTTGGGATAGCTCCTTCCTTCTCTGTTTCTCTGAAGAGCTTGAGGAGTATGGGTATTAGTTCTTGTTTGAAGGTCTTATAGAATTCTGCTGTGAATCCATCTGGTCCTGGGCTTTTTTTTGTTGGAAGACTTTTGATAGCTTCCTGTATCTCATTATAGGATATTGGCTTATTTAATTGGTTAACTTCTTCTTTGCTCAGTTTGGGCAACTTGTATTTCTCTAAAAATGCATCCATTTCTGCCCGATTTTCTTCCTTTAGAGAGTATAGCTTTTGAAAGTAGTCTGTTAGAATTGTTTGGATATCTTGGGTACGTGTGGTGATGTTTCCCGTGGCATCCCTAATCCTATTAATATGGGTTTCCTCTCTTCTTTTTTTAATTAATCTAGCCAATGGGCCATCAATTTTGTTTATTTTTTCAAAGAACCAGCTTTTTGTTTGGTTTATTTTGGTTATGGTTTTCTGATTTTCTAATTGGTTAATCTCTGCTTTTAATTTGGTTATCTGGCTTCTTCTAGTAGCTTTAGGTCCCATTTTTTCCTGTTTTTCTAGCTGTTTTAATTGCAACATGAGATTATTTACTTGGTCTGTCTCCATTCTCTTGATGTGGGCACTGAGGGCAATAAATTTGCCCCTCAGGACTGCTTTTGCTGTGTCCCACAAGTTTCTTTGTGAGGTGTTTTCATTTTCATTGAGTTGTAGGAAATGCTTTATTTCTTCTCTGATCTCTTCTGTTATCCAGGCATTGTTAAGGAGTGTGCTGTTCAATTTCCATGTATTGGAGAAATTTCTGCGGTATGCTTTGTTATTGAGAGCTAGCTTGATTCCACTGTGGTCAGATAGGATACAGGGGATTATGTCGATCCCTTTGTATTTGCTTAAGTTCCTTGCATGAACTATGATATGGTCTATTTTGGAGAAAGTTCCGTGAGCTGCTGAGAAGAATGTGTACTGTGTTGTTTTAGGGTGAAATACTCGGTAGATGTCAGTTAATTCCGCTTGCAGTATGGCCTCTCTTAATTCGGTAGCTTCTTTGCCAATCCTCTGGTTGGTAGACCTGTCCTTTGGTGAGAGTGGTGTGTTAAAGTCTCCTAGTATTATCGTATTGGGATCTATTTTATTCTGTAAGTTTGAGAGCATTTGTTTGACATATCTGGGTGCACCAATATTTGGGGCATATAAGTTGATGATGGTTATATCCTCCTCTTGGATTGTTCCCTTTATTAATATGTAGTGTCCGTCCTTGTCTTTCTGTACTGATTTTAATGAAAAGTTTATTTTGTCAGATATCAGGATAGCTACTCCTGCTTTCTTACTGGGGGCGTTTGATTGGTAGATCCTTTTCCACCCCTTCACTCTGAGTTTGTTTGTATGTTTGGCTGAGAGGTGGGTCTCCTGAAGGCAACAGATGGATGGGTCTTGTTTTCTTATCCAGTCCTCAGTTCGTTTTCTTTTAATTGGCGAATTCAGCCCATTTATATTAAGAGAAAGTATAGAGAGATGCATTGTTGTCCCTGCCATTCCGTTTTCCTAAGTTTTTCTTTTTTCCTTTCCTCCTGTGCTTGCTCAGTTAGACTTTGAGTAACGCCTGTTTGGGGCAGGCCCCAGTTCCTGGCTGCTTTCTTCAGGTTGTGTCCCCCCTCTTAGAATTCTTTGTAATGCTGGCTTAATGTTTATGTATTCATTTAGTTTTTCTTTGCTATTAAAAGTTTTCAGTTCTCCATCAAATGTGAATGCTAGCTTTGCCGGGTAGATCAGTCTGGGTTGGCAGTTATTGGCTCTCAGGGCTCGTATGGTGCTTTCCCAGGCTTTTCTTGCATTCATTGTTTGTGTGGAGAGATCTGCAGTAATTCTTATTTTTTTCCCATTGTAGTATAGCTCCTTCTTCATTTTTGCTGCATTCAGGATTGTTTCCTTATTATTCAGATCTATCATTTTTACTATAATGTGTCTAGAAGTGTTTCTCCTGGGGTCTTGCTTGTTGGGTGTTCGATAAGCTTTTGTGATGTAGTTAAGATGGTCGTTTTTGAGGTGGGGAAAATTTTCATTGATTATCTTGTTAAATAGGTGGTGCATTCCCTTGCTCTGGAATTCCTCACCTTCGTCCACTCCAATTATGCGAAGGTTAAATTTTTTAGCATTATCTGCTTGCTCTTGAATATCCCTTTGGTTTAATTTGAGTAATTTTTCCATATCTGTCACTTTTTGGTCCAGTTGGTGTATTCTGTCTTCTGTATCTGACACTCGACCTTCCATTTCATTCACTCTGTTGACAGTGGCTTCTATTGTGGTTTGCATGGAGGAAATGGATCCCTTTATGGATTCAATGTTGGTTCTCAGAGTACTGATCTCACCTCTCAATGAGGTATGCATTACCTCTAATTTGGCGTTTATCTCACTTCTTACTGAGGTTTGTGCAGCTTCTATTTTTGCATGCATCTCTTGTTTGATACCCTGTATCTCTTTGGATAGTTCATCCTTGTGCTCTTTCAATTTCTGATCAATTTCTCGCTTTATTTCTTGAGTCATTGCCTCCAGCAACCCTTGGAAGTAGCCTTTGTCTTCCATTCCTGCTTTGCTCCCACTGGGGCTCTCCCCTGTGTGGCTGCTGGCTTTTGAGGTGAGCTTGCTGTCCTGGGTGGTAGTAAACCTTGTGATTTTTCTCTGTGATTTTCGCATGGAGGTTCAGGAGACTGCTCTTCAATTTTGTTTTGGTGTGTCTGTCTTTGCTTGGTTGCTGATTCTGTATTGGTAGAGAGAGTCTGTGCCTGATCTGGGTTCTGTTGGGAGCCTATTTCCAGCTGCTATTCTGACTTACTTAGGATTCTCAGCTCTCTGCTGTAGATTGCTTGCAGTTCCCGCCTTTGGAAGGGTTGAGCAGCCTAGACTGCTTGTGTTTGCTCCTACGGGTGCTCTTGTGAAGAACAGATGCTCTGGATGCACTCTCGGTAATGGTCTCTTATAACACCTTGTGCAGCAAATTCCAGACTCTATTAAAAATAAAGAAGCTTTTTCAAAGCACTTTCCCTGCCTCCTCCTTTGTCCTCACCTCCTCCTCTGTGCTGTGTGTTACCTGACTGTAATTTCCACAGTTGGTCATCATCCTTCCTTCTCCTTTGCTGAACCGTTGACTGATACCTTGCAAATTGGGGTCAGACTTGTTCCAGGACTTGTTGTCCCTACATTGCTTGCTGACCTCAGATAAGAGGGATAATAGCTCCCTGGCCATGTTCTCTTCAGCATGAAGGATGACAGTCCCAGCTGTCATGGACAGGGGCTGGTGGAAACACTTAGAAGGAGAATCCTGCTGGAGGCACAGTGGAGGGAATAGGTCTTTTAGGCCCTTGCATCTCATGTTATAGGCCCAAGTGAGTGCCAGGTTGCTGTTTTTTGTGTTTTAGGAAATAAGGTTTTCATTTAGTTAAATTCATTTCTTTGTGCGTTTTCTCCAGTGCCAGCTCCTTTTTGCGTTACTGTGGATTCCAGGCCTGGGGTGGGATTGTGTCTCTGCTCTCTGGAAGGATATGTAGACTTAATACAAGTTTTCAGTGAGGTGTGTGGGGGGAGAGGGTTGGAGGGGTGGTTCAGCTACTTAAATCGGCAAAGGACTGTTAGAGGCCCAGGAATGTTGAGTTCCTAGCACTTGTGTAATAATCTAATGCAGGACAGAAGAATGAGCATGAATCACAGCCAGAAGATAGACAGGGGTGTCCTTGGAGTTACTCTACATGGAACCTTCCAGATGTTTCTATTTCTTTGTTCCTATTGTCTTTCCTTTTCTGGAGATGGGGCTCCTAGGGATCCCAGGGAGTTGTGTGTTATCCAGACACTGTAGGTGCACTTTCTCTGTCTCTCTCTGTGTGTTTCCACAGTAACTTTTCTGTGGACTTTCATCCTCAGTGTGCCAAGCACATAGGCTCTGCGGGTACATATCACACAATCCCATTTATTCATATTATAGCTTTTGTGACGCTTATTAACACCCACAGAGTAGGGCATTCTGTGAGAAGTGCCAGGATGCATCTTTCTGGCTCAGCCTACTCAGGAAGAAACACCAGTCTCATTCTAATTACTCCATCCCCATTATTCTTGCTACCATCTCCTTGGGTCAGGTCCTTGTTGCAGAATACTACAGTAAAAAAGAACATGACAATTTAGAGAATGCTCACTTTGTGCCTCACTACATGTTTGGCTTTATTCCCAGTAAGGGTGAAGGGAGGTAATTGGGTTTTGAAGCAGACCACTCCAAAATACAGAATGATAGGGAGAAGAACAGGACTGGTGCCTGGGCTGCCTAATTCCAGGGCCAGCACCCTTGTCAGGAAAGGGAATTTGAACAATTTTTTTTGGCAGTGCTAGGGTTTGAACTCAGGCCCTTGTCCTTCCTAAGCAAGTGTTCTTACCACTTGAGCCATACCACAAACCCAAGGAATTCAGAGGCTCCATAAACCTCCAAGGAATTTAGTTAAAAGTTACCTGACTAAAATTAAGACACACAGAAACAGCCCCTCAAACACTTCAGGTGTTCGCAATGGTGAGATATAGATTTTTTTTTAAAGTATGCTGATCATGTCTTAAAAAAAATAACTTGAAAATATCTATAGGAGCAGAGTGCTGGTGGCTCATGCCTGTAATCCCAGCTACTCAGGAGGCTGAGATTTTAGGATTGCAGTTCGAAGCCAGCCTAAGCAGGATAGTCAATATCCTACTCAGAAAAAGCTGGAAGTGATGCTGTGGTTCAAGTGGTAGAGTGCTAGCCTTGAGCACAGAGAGGCTCAGGGACAGTGCCCAGGGCCCAATTTCAAGCCCTAGACCAGGAAAAAAAGAAATATTGTGTGTGTGTGAAACTAAAAAGTGACAAGTATATTTAAAAAAGAACCAAGTGGAAATTTTTTAGAAATAAAGAGTCCAGTAACTGAAATAAAAAGTTATGGACAAAATTTCTTGTTGTATACAAAACCATGTAGATGAAAGGCTGATTGTTTTTCATCAACCTAAAAAAAGATTTCCCTTAAAATACCTTAAAATGACTATTCTAAAAAATAATTTATAGAATTTTAAATATATTTTATCCAAGTCTATTCTTCCTCCAAGGTGAGTACTGTAAAAGGGATTTTTGTGTTTCTTTTTAGACCTTTTACTATGTATTTATAAACAGATATTTATCAACATACAACAGAGTTTTTTTTAGTATAATTGAGATTAAACTCTTCAGATTTCCCTGCAATTTGCTTTTGTTTCACTTATTAACATGCTAGACATTTTTGCTATCCATGCAAATTGTAGCTTTATCATACAGATAAAGGGCATTTATTTATTTTTGGCTTTTTTGTTGTTGCTCAAAATTGGCTGAAAATTGTTGACGTGTGCCATATATACATGTAGCACATTACATTTGTTAAATTCCTAGCTGACATTGCTGACAAAGGTGTGTGCATATTTAATCTTGTTGGATATTATTGACTAGTTCTCCATGAGTGAGTTTGTCTGTCTCCTATGCTCCAGACATCTAGGATATAAACAAACTTTTCATTTTTTGTCAATTTGGTTGGAGACAAATCATATCACAATGAAATATTAAATTTTCTTTTCTTATGAGGAAAATTGAATCTCCTTCGATATGGTTGAAAAATGGTTGAATGCCTTTGTCTGAACTATTTTATGTCTTCATCCCTTTTTTTTTTTTCTATTGGAGTATGGACTTTTTCTTACTGATATCAAGGAGCTCTGTATTTATCAAGGAAATAAGTTTTTCTTTTAGTAAAATAATATTTATTTATTTTAGTTTTAATTATTTTTCAATTTATTTTTATTTTTATAAAAGATTATAGAATAGCTGGGTGCCAGTGGCTCATGCCTGTAATCCTAGCTACTCAGGAGGCTGAGATCTGAGGATCACGGTTCATAGCCAGCCCAGGAAGGAAAGTCTGTGAGACTCTTATCTCCAGTTAACCACCAGAACACTCGAAGTGGCACTGTGACTCAAGTGGTAGAGCATTCACCTTGAGCTGAAGAGTTTAGGGTCAGTGGTGTCCAGGCCCAGAGTTCAAACCCCACGACCAACAAAATAATAATAATAATAATGGCAGAGAAAGAGAATGTGGTGGTATCTGCATATGATGGAGAAGACAGGAGAGAAACAGGATTTTTTTAAAGGAGGAGTCCTTGGTATGCATTGAATATATTTTCTTTTTGCATGAGGCTGAATTGCTGAGCTTTTATCCTGCCCTTAGTTGATTCATGGGTCCAAGTAAGAAGTCAGTGTTTCTCAGCAAAAGCAGCTTCTGTTATAGGGGACCCTGGGGCTTAGGGTCCTTATGGTTCACAGTTCTTTTCTGTGACATGCTTAAACTGATGAGGGGCTGATGGAGCCACAGTGAAGGAAGCCATCTGATACCCTTTTCCCAGCCTAGTTTAGACTGGGGTTTCCAGGCTGGCTGCACCTCTCTATGTAACCCAGATTCCTGCCCACAGTGTCTATAAGAGTTTCTGCATGAGGCAGTGGATAGTAGGTCAGTGAATGCTGCTCACTGAAGCTTCTGCCTGGGAGTGGTGAAGTTGGTGATGATGAAAGACAGTTTCTATATCTTGTAGCAGGTTTCCTGGTGAGTACTGGCAAAAGCATTTTCAAAGCTTGATTGCATAAGGGGAATGGGCTTTCTCTACTACTGTTTTCACAGCTTGCAGTTCCACTAGTGAATGTGCCATGCACTGTGAAGACTTAGCTCATGTAAGACACCTTGGGAGTGGGTGCATTTAAGTTTAATTTGCATTTGAATTGTGAAAAGTAAGTGGGAATATTATATGGGAACATGGTTGACCCCCTTATTGGAGAGTCATAACAGATAACACATTGGAGAAGAACCGCAGCTAGGAAATATATTTAGCTTTCATTATGCAGCATTTTCCCAATGAACTTAGCCATAGAGCACTTCTTTCTACATTATTCTGAATGGTGTACAGACCTTAAACACCAGTTTAGGAAATGCCATCACGGTATCATGGTTTATAAGTCTTTTTTTTTTGTTTGTATCTTTTTTATTATTATTGTGAAAATACTGTACAAAGGGGTTACAATTACATGGGCAAGATAATGAGTACATTTCTTATCAAGCATTGTAGCCTCCTCCTTTGTTTCCCCTTCCCATCCCATCCTCCCCTACCCCCCACCCTTCCCTCCTCCCCCCCATACCAAAGTTGTAAAGTTTGTTTTCGACATAACAACTTGTACGTCTCATTGTTGCAATGGGTCCACCTGTATCCCTATTTAAACGATTTGTTTTTCCCTTCCCCTCCACAAATTATAACAACATCAAATACAGTGAAAGCAGGGGTTATACCGTAGGGGAGGGACATACAAAGCAACAAAGAAATAATCTTATAAATGTGTTAGAAACAATCGCATGAAAGGAAAAAATATTTGAATACATATCTTAGGGTTCATTTCCCTAACATCAACTTATCTGACCATTTCTGCTTGACTCAGACATATACGAGTTATTGCAAATAAGGGAAACCATGGGACCTATATTTCTTTGGGCCTGGCTTACTTCACTTAATATAATTTTTTCCAAGTCTTTCCATTTCCTACCAAATTGGGCAATGTCATTCTTTGTGATGGAGGCATAGAATTCCATTCTGTATATATACCACATTTTCTTCATCCATTCATCTACTGAGGGGCATCTGGGTTGGTTCCATATCTTAGCTATGGTAAATAAGGCTGTAATAAACATAGTCGTGCTGGTAGCTTTAGTGTAGTCTTGTTTGTGATCATTTGGGCAAATGCCCAAAAGTGGGATTGCTGTGTCAGAGGGGAGCTCTATGTGGAGTCTTTTGAGGAACCTCCATACTACTTTCTAAAGTGGTTGAACAAGTTTACACTCCTACCAACAATGCAGTAAGGTTCCCTTCTGTCCACATCCCCTCCAGCATCTGTTGTTATTAGAGTTCTTGATTATAGCCATTCTAACTGGGGTGAGGTGGTATCTCAATGCTGTTTTGATTTACATTTCTTTTATGGCTAGAGAGGTTGAGCATTTCTTCATGTGTCTATTGGCCATCCTTCTTTCCTCTTCAGAGAAGTTTCTCTTTAAGTCTTTAGCCCACTTATTTATTGGGCAGTTGTTTCTTTGAAGATTTGTTGTAGGGGGATTTAATTTTTTGAGCTCCAGGTATATTTTAGATATGAGACCCTTGTCTGTTGTATGGCTAGTGAAGATCTTCTCCCAATCTGTGGGCTTTCTATTGATCTTGCTAGCTATGTCCTTTGCCATGCAGAAGCTCTGCAATTTCATGCAATCCCATTTGTCCAACCTTTCTTTGATTTGTTGTGTTTCTGGGTCTCTATTAAGAAAATTTTAGCCTGTGCCAAGGAGACCTAGGGTTTCTCCTATTCCATCCTGTAATGTTTTCAGAGTGTCTGCTTTGACTCCAAGGTCTTTGATCCATTTGGAGTTGATTCTGGTGCAGGGTGATATATAAGGATCGAGCTTTAGTTTTCTACAAGTAGTTAACCAATTATGCCAGCACCATTTACTGAAGAGGTTGTCTTTCTTCCATTCCATTTTTTAAAAATCTCCCTTATCGAAGATTAGATGGCTATAGGTCTGTAGGTTCATTTCTAGGTTTATAAGTCTTTCCATGCTGGGTTTTGAACCCAAGGAGCTTTGCCAATAGAGCCACACCTATATTTCTAATGTTCTCATCTCCAATGAGAGCCTGCAACGCTAGAAAGGGCAGGGGTATGGTAAGGCCCACCAGGAGTCATTGGGAGTGGGTGCAGTCATTTATATCATTTGTAGGGTTTTAATGAGACCAGGCATATAACATAGTAAGTGCAATGTACAAGTAAAGCATTTGTTGTTATTGCTTTAGTTAGTGTGACTAGGGTTGGTATATTCCTACATCCTGCCTGTTGGATTCCAAGGTCTTTAACTCTACATATTCAGGAACCTCTTCTTACCATGGATGTAGTATAGCCCAGAAATCCTTCTTTGGGCCCTTGGTCTTCCTGGTTTGAGATGCTGGGGCAGTTGTTTCTGATCAACTCTGCTTTGAATCTCAAGGAGAGTGGAAGGGGAAAACTGTGTTATATGGTCCTTCTTTAAGTCTGCCTCATACTTCTAGTTACTGATCCTTTTTGTGACTCACCTGTGCCAGTTATTGTCTCCTGAGTTTGCATCCTTCCCTTCCCAAGCATACTTCTTGGATGTTTCTGTTAACAGTTTCTCCATAGTCAGGAAACACAGTCTTAGTTTAGAAGCCAGGCTAGACAGAATTGAGTAAGTCTGATATATACTATATCCTCAAGCCCCAGTTGAGTGGTTACTGGATATGAATTAGTCACACTTCTGTTAGTCTGATTTTATAAATTTATATTTTATAAATAAGGGAAAGTTGAGGGTGAAGCCTGTGATTAGCAAGCCTTCTCTTTCCAATTTGGGTAGGTGGTAACCATGGAGACCATGAGGTATGGCCAGAATGTGGTACATCTCAGCCTTGTGCCTGCATGGCCTTTGGGGAGAAGCCTCTGGATTTTTCTCTTATTGTTAATGTTATCATTAATGTATAATAAATGTATATATTTATGAAACATATGTGATGGTTCAGTACTTGTATATGTTATGTAATGATCAAATAAAAGTAATTAGCATATCTATCATTTTGAGTCATTTCCATTCCTTTATGGTAAGAACATTCAAAAACTTCTTTGTGCTGGGCCACCAGTGGCTCATGCTTGTGGCTCTACCTACTCAGGAGACTGAGATCTGGAGATCAAGGTTCAAAGCCAGCCCAAACAGAAACGTCTATAAGACTCGTATTTCCAATTAACCACCAAAAAGCCAGAAGTGGAGCTGTAGCTCAAGTGACAGAACACTAGCATTGAGCACAAAAGCTCAGGGATAGTGCTCAGGCCCTGAGTTCAAGTTGCAGGATTGCAAAACCCCCAAAACAAAAGATCCCCAAACCTTTTTCTAGCTTTATTGGAAAATAAAGACGTTACTATGACTAAACCCATGCAGAAATTTAATTCCCAAAGTCTTATGTTAATGATATTGATAGGGTAGAAACTTAATCTAATTATGGTGCTTATAGATGGGGTCTTTGGGAAATGATTACTTAGGGCATTAGGATCACCATACCAGTGGCTTATTATGGAGAGAGAGGGGCCAAGTGGGTTACGATACACATGTGCACCTGCCATGGTATGATGCAGTCAAAGGGGGACCATCACAGGATCTTGTACCATGGTTTTGGACCTTCACTCTAGAAAACTGTGATTGAAAAGAAATTTTTTTTCTTCTAAAGGAAGCCTTGGGTATTTTGTTATGGTGGTGAAAAGCTGACTAATGCAGGAGGTAGAAGATCTTTACAGTGAAAACCTCTCTTGTTCATGGATTGGAAGAATTACTATTGTCAAAATGTTCACACTACCCAAAGTCAAAAGATCTAATTCCATTCCCATGAGTATACTGTGTCTATGCAAAAGCTCAGACTGCTTTGGCACAATGGAGCCCTGGCAGTTGAGAGACAGGGTGTTGATAGAGGACTTTTATGAAGACTTTTACAGAATGATGAGCCAGCTGATCCAGTAGATCTCAGACCTTGACCCTAAAGGAGCATTTTCCCAGGAATTTGTTTAGGTCAGTGTCTGGAGGAGATGGGGATGGGTTATATCCTAGCTTGGTGTTGTCTTCTCACAGGCAGGAGTTAGTGGCCAGATAACAAACATCTGATCTTCATTGTTTAGTTATAAGATTTTTATTTCAATATTGGAAATTCATAAAAAAACAATTATTTTTGCCAGCAATAAGTACTTCCTCAAACTGTTCTTGCTACTGATTAGTAGCAAGGTTACCAATGCCTTTGTGCCATACTAGTTCCAATTTCGTAGTAGATAAGCTAAACAGGAGAGGGGAACAGCAGTTTTCCAGAGCAGGAAGGCCAGGCTCAAGTGAAGTTTACATAGTCTTAATGCTTAGCTTCAGTGCCAGTGACATTTTTCATAAAATAAACAAGTGTCCTAAAATGTATGTGAAACTAGAAAAGACCCCAAATAGGCAAAACAATATTGAGCTCATGAGCAAAAACAAAACAAACAAACAAAAAAACCCAACAAAGCAAGAGGCCTTATACTTTACCTGCCTTCAAACAATACCCCAAAGCAATACTAACCAAACCAGCATGGCATGAGCATAGAAACAGACACACAGACCCATGGAACATGTTAGAGAACCCAGAAATAAGTCTATATATTTACATCCAGCAAATTTCAACAACAGTGCCCACAACACATATTTGGGAGAAGACAATCTATTTGATAAGTGGCATGGAGAGACTAGGTATGCATATGCTGAATACTAAAGCTAGATTCTTCTCTCTGACCACTTAAAAAATAATCAAGTCAAAATGGATTGAAGACTTGAGTCCCATAACTTTGAAGCTGCCAGAAACAAACACCAAACAAACAGACAAAAACAATGTAGAGATACTTTACTGTAAGCTCATGAAGGGACACGTGAACATTTCTGGTGAGAGAATAATCTTCTGTGTCATATACTGATAAGTATATAATCTTCTGTGTCATATACTGATAAGTAGGGTTTCCCAAAGATATACATCAGAATAATATTTTTAATATTATGCCTCAGATATTTGATTCTCTCAGAAAAAAAAAAAACTACCCAATGAAACATTTAAATACCATCCCTTGTGTCTGTGCGCGCATGTGTGTGTTGGTTCTAAGGCTTGAACTCAGGACCTGGGCATTTTTCCTGAGGATTTTTTTTTGGGTTTTTTTTGTGTGTGTTTTGTTTTTGTTTCCTCAAGGATAGCACTATACCATTTGGGCCACAGCTACATTTCTATATATTTTTTTTCTTTTGTAGTAGTTAATTGAAGATAAGAGTCTCACAGAGTTTCCTGCCTGATCTGGTTTCAAAGTGTGATCTTCAGATCTCAGCTTGTTGAGTAGATAGGATGACAGGTGTGAGCCACTTGTGACCAATAACATCCCACTTTAGCTAAAAATAAAATTTCCAGAAGGAAAGGTAGACAAGCTGCTATTGTTTTAAGAGTTAACTAGGCCATGTAAATTCATTGCCAACTCAGCACCAAGTTATTCAGAAAAGAATTGCCTTGGTGCATGTTGATTTTTTTTTTTTTTTACTCCAATGTGTGGTTTATGCTGGCAAACACTGGCTCTTCAGAAGGACATACCAGTTCCAATGCAAGAGTCTTTTCTTCTGCCAAGTCCTCTGCCTGTCCTCAGATGTGCTGTTGCTTTTTAAAAAATTTCTATGAAGTGACAGTTAATGACTTGTTTAGCTGACAGTTATAGCATCATCTCATTCAATATCCCTTATTACTCAGGCATCTTAGTTACTGAAAAGCACTTTTTAAGAATGTTCTTGTCTGATGTGACTCTTAATTTTAAATTTTGTACATGATTGGGTCCTAATTCTTAATGCAGCGGGGAAGTTATAAAAAGAAATGAGCAAGTCATTTATTCAGAGTTTAAAAGCAAAGACCGAGGCCCATCCATCCTCAGCTTTTCATCAGCCTCCTGATTCATGTCTCTATCTCTTCTTCAGTAGGCCCTACTGTATTGTGTCTTCCAAGATCTCTGGCTAATAGAGCAAATAGGCCATCCTCAGATCTCCATTTGTGGTGGGGCTGG
This sequence comes from Dipodomys merriami, assembly GCF_024711535.1. Taxonomy (NCBI): domain Eukaryota; kingdom Metazoa; phylum Chordata; class Mammalia; order Rodentia; family Heteromyidae; genus Dipodomys; species Dipodomys merriami. The sequence continues at coordinate 67,907,049 of NW_027203381.1, read as the reverse complement.
TGGTACTGGACAGTGCTGCCGGGGTGGAGAGGAAGCAAAAGTTCTTGTGGGTTGTGTGTATGACCTGTGGTTAAGAAGCATCTGCCAGCCTGCTGCCTGCTGCTGTGTGACCTAAAGGATTTCTAGCCAGTGTCCAATTTCTAGAGCTATGCTATCCCATAAGGTAGCCTCTAGCCACAGGTAGCCATTTACATGTAATAATTAAGAGTAAACAAAAAAAATTCATTTCCTTCTGGGAGCAGGTAGGAGGTTCATACTTATCTTCTAGCTCCCTAGGAGGCAGAGAAATTGTGATGATTGTCATTTGAGGCCAGCCCAGGCAAAAAAACATTTTTGAGATTCCCATCTCAACAGATTGGCATGGTAGTGACAGCACTTGTCATCCTAGCCCACAGCAAGAAGCATAAATAAGACGATCGTGGTCCAGGCTGGCTCCCATCTAAAAATGAAGCAGAGTACTACGGGCTGAATCATGACTCAAGCAATAGAGCCCCTGCCTGGCAGTATTAAGGCAAACCCCAATCTTTCCCTTTCTTCTCTGGATTTCATTTCCCAGCCAGCTGATTTGAAGTACTTAGTGATCCAACATGATGAATGGTTTCTGAACTTGCTAGTATAGATGTAGAACACTTCCACCAAAACACGAAGTCCTACCGGACGGCATTGTTGTTCAGGACTTAATGGCTTCCTGAGTGGTATGAGAATTTGGGGAGCTGCTCATAAGATTTTTGAGAAGTTTAAATAAGCTAACCAGAGGGAATCATTCAGTATAGTGAATGTACATAGTAACTGCTTAGTGGGTGGAGTTATTTATTATCATTTTATTTGGAAGGAGAGGCTCAAGGATTCTGAATATCAACTGCCTGGATTTGAACCTACGTTGTACCTCAGAGTTCTAACATGTCTCTTTCAAGTTAAATGACACAATTGTTGTGTAAAATCTTGATCTTTACACAAGCTTGGCTGTGGAGGCAAATCATACTTCCAGATATATTTCAGGATATTTAGCATTGCATTGGGGATTAGAAGAAATTTTGTCCTTTCAACCTCAAGATTCTGTGACTCGGACATGCTGCACAATGGACAGAACAGTTTGAGCTGTTGAATTCTGAGCTGGAGGGGCCCCTTTGATCACCCAGGACTGGTGACCTGGGCCTTTGGTTCCTGAGAATGGAAGCAGGAAGACCATGTGCACTTGGGAGGTAGCTTTGGCTCTTGGTTGAGAAAATATCAGCAGGAATCTGGATTTCTGGAGGAATTCCTAGAGACCAGAGTACCTTATGTCATCACTTGTCCAGCTCAAGAAAGGAGGAAAAATTTGCAGATCGGAAATAGCTGCTACTGGAATGCATGTCCTTTGCACCCCACTAATTGTCTGGCCAGCACAGACAATTGTGCTAGCCTTGTTTCCTGGATTTCCTTCCATAAGGAGCAAACAACAAACCCTCCATGTGTGATTAGCTGGCTAGATTCTGATGAAATACCTTTAGAAGATAAACTAATTTCATTCTATCCCCTGTACTTTTCTCACTGTCTAGAAGTAACATCTCTGGGAGTAGTTGGCCTTTTCTAGAGTCATGTGTTTACTCCCTTAACTAAATACAAAGTTAAGTGATTTAATTGAGGTAGTAAGTGACTTCGTGTTCCTAGGATGACCAAGCCAAAGTGACTTTCTTTACTGGGGTCTTTGTCAGTGAGGAAGATTTCTTAGGTTAAAAATAAAAGGATGAAACAAACAAGGACATCTCTTGAGGTATCCAGTAAGAAAGGGACATTTAAATATTTCCTGGCATCATCATCTTCTAAGTGCACCATTTTGTTAGTCATGTCTGGGCATGTCCTCAGGCCATATCTTTCCTTAATAATGCCATATCAGTATTCACTGGAATGCAGCTTGCAACATTCACTTCTGGCTGAACATGAAAAAAGTTTCAGTCAACAGTGTGCAGACAAAGGAATTAAAATCAGAGATGCTGCATTTTCTCCTATATATTTCAGGTCTTCAGTTATGTCACAATAATAAAACTTAGGATGGGAGATCAGGAGATTGCCTCTCTGATTGATTGACTGTATTCTTAAGGCTCTTCATAGCACTACACAGATAAATTGAAGCTTCCTGAGAATATTGAATGGAGTTTGTGGTGGTGGCACCAGATATCAAGAGCAAGGTAGTGGAGGAGTCAGAAGCAAAGCTTCTGTTGCCAGTAAGAGGAATCAGGTGGATGTAGAAGCTGTCACTCAGTCAGCAAAGATTGATTTACTTCCATAATGAACCAAATCCTGCCTAGAGACACAGGGGTTAGAAAGACAGACGGGGTCTCTGTCTTTACAGAATATGCAGAGGTGATAGATACTGCCCAGGTACAACTGGTTGATGAGTTGCAGCTGTGATCAGAGGTGTGAAGAGATAGAGGGACAGCGGGAGTGGGGATTTGGAGTGTGTATGGGAAGGGGCAGAGTGTTATGAGACAGATGCTGATTGATGGATGGAATTTGGCTGGGCTGGGAGGGAGTGGAAGGATGATCCAGATTGGGAACTAAGAGACTGAAAACCCTTCAGGATTGGAAGGAGCTTGCAGCACGCTAGATACTGAATGAAGTCTGAGCAGAGTCGCTGGAGCACAGGTTGCTGCAGACAAGGGGTGGAAATGTGGCCTTGCAGGGCTTGGAGACCATACCAAAGACTAGGGACTTTATCCTGGGGACAATACAATTTGAACCATTGATGGAGTTAGAGCCAATGGAGCAAAGCAGTTTGCATTTCCATTTGGTGATTCGATACTTTTCAGATGTTCTATGGGATGGACCTGAAAGAATGACCTGGTCTTGAGAAGCCCCTTAGGATACACTGAAATCCAATGAAGGGTTCTGTGTATGGAATGGTGTGGTCAGAGACTCAGTGCTGGAACACTTGGAAAAAAGGAATGGCATAGTCTAAGAGCAGCTCTGTGATGGCTTTCAAGTTCTGAGAAACTTGGGTGCAGCAGAAGGCAGCTGAGGAAGCAGGCATTGGGAAGTGAAGAGCCTTGAACTTCTGCAGTGGGAATGGAGACTGAGCCCCAGCTGAAAGGTGTCAGAGGGGTGGGGCAGGAAAACAGACTGAATGCTGACTGGAGGAGCAGTAGGTGCTCTTGGAAGAGTCGAGATTGTGGATCCGATTTTTTTTTAAAAAAGTCATTGGAGAGAGGTGGGAAGAGGAATTGGAGGGGCTTCCAGGTTTGGTTTGAAAAGAGGGGGTATGGGAAGGTGATCTCTCTTAGAGAAGAAGCAAAAGTCAGGCTTCTCTTGCAAGTGCCAGGAAAGACTGGGAAAAGAAATGGAAGATACTATCCTGTTGTGTCCTGCAGCAACCAGAACTTGGGCCAGCCTGCTGCTCAGGCTGGTCAACCCAGTGCTGGTACTCACAGCCTCAGAGTGGAGGACCCATGCGCTTTGTTCTGTAGCCCTAAGGGCAGAAGCTGATTTTTATAAAGCAGCATAAACGGTCTGAACAGGGACATCTCCTCTCTTTTGGCTAAGTTTCTGCCCAGTATCTGTTACCTAGGTAACTGGCAGACCTGGAAGTAGTCACCTTCCCCTCACATCCTGGGCCACCTCTGGTCACATCCTGGGTCACCTCTGCATCTGACCTTAGGAGGGTCCCAGACCCTGAGGTCACATCCAGATCCAGTGTGGCTATACCTTTCCCCACCTGGCCACACCTCTTCCTGTCCCTGGCCTAGATAAGTCCTGGCCCAGAGGTAGGTTCTTCCCCCCTCCCCCCCCCCCCCACCCTTTCCTTTTCAGCCATGCTTCTTCACCATGCATGGCCGGGGCAGCAGTTTGGTAAATAAACTTCTTTTCCTGCCTGAATAGTGCATGGTGTTCTCTTCTACCTAATGAAATCGACCCCTAATATACCTTACACTTACCATGGTCATTCAGTGACCTCAGGTATCAAAGGGAAAAATATAAGCAAATGAATCCCAACCTCTTCCAGCCACTTTTGTCCCTGAAGTAGAACCCAGAAATACTGGTGGCTTATATTGTGCTCCAGCCTCTCTGTCTCGGTGGTGCTGGTTCTGGGGAATTTGTTTTAGTATCTTTCTTCCTCCCCATTGCACTGCAGATGCACACAGCTTCATGTTCCACTAATCAGATTATTGTGATGGAACATTCCAACCGAGCTGCTTTTTCCATTCTTTATTCTTCTAAGTTCAAAAGACAGAGAACATTCCAAAACCCTAATTGTTCTGCTGTTTCCCAGAACAGACCTTTCTCCAGAACACCCTTTCTTTTCCTTCCTTCCCCTTCCCCTTTTTCTTAATCCTGTCCTACCTCTTTTTCTTTTATCTTTTTTAAAAAATGGAAGTAAGGTCATTTATGATGCTCTCTGCTCTGCAAAAGGGTAGACATGAGAGATACCTGGCTCTCCTTTTACAACCTCCAATTTGTACAGTAAAAAATAACCATAAAAAGGTCTGTAAAAAATACCTACTATTTAGAAAAATGAAAGCAAAAGGATTATTTAAGACCCAGAGATAAACCATGGAGCTTTCCTTTTTTTAATATAGAACATTTTATTGATAAAAAGTGAGAATGCTTTGACCTGAAAGGGAGCTCTGGATTTTTTTCTGAACTGAAGTAAGTCCTTCTTTCAGTTTTTCTTTCCCCTAGCCCAGTACCTATTATAGATTAAAGTTCTCAGAGATTCGTAGGTTATGTGGAAGGAGGAGGGAATTCTCTTGACTGACCAGTGAGCCCTGAAGGGAGGAGTTAGCTTGTTTCTGGGAAAGAAGACCTTAATTAGAGGAGAGACTTACAGGTTTTTTGGGAGGTGCTTCTGAACCACTTTGAGGGGTTTCCTAAACTTCCAGAATTAGAAAGCCATTTATAAATGTGGTCTCAGGTGTAGTGACAGCCAGCTCTCAAAAGGAGTTGGATTTGGATCATGTTTTCAGATAAAGGTGGTGGCAGCCAAGTCTGATGGCTTTTGCTTAGCCTTTTGTTGATACATAATGGTGTTTGACAGCTTGAATTCCAAAAAGGAAGTGAAGCAATGTATGGAGGGCTTCCTGCATTGTGCTGCGGACCATTCTTCCGTTCCCCACTTAACATTTTGGAAGGTGTAATCTGAAGAATTGTGTAGTCTAATTGTAGACAAGAAGCAGCAGACGTGCCTGTCTACTGCTCCTTTTCAGTAGATTGACTCACTCTTAACAAAGGAACCAAGACCAGGGTTGCACAGGGATCTTGGTGCAGGGCTTCTCTATGTGATTCCATGAGTCCTGTGGGAGATTCTGGGTGAGGGGAATAGGGTGATGGATTTAGAGTTCCCAAACTTGCACCTGTCTTTAACACTAACTGGTTGTATGAACTCCATCATTTATTTGTCTGCGTGAGTTTCAATTTCTTGATTTGCAAAATGAAGAGTTTTATAGAAAATGAAGGAGACAAGGTAGATGAAAACATGATCTAGTTAATTATTTTTTTTCAATGTTCTTTATAGATTTTGGAATTCTATCCTTGGTCCACCCTTTAATACATCAGAAGGTTTCCCACAGATATATGTTATTAGGCCCAGGGAGCATCATGGTAGCTGTGCCCTAAAGGTTTTAATTCTGACCTTTTGTGGAGAAGTAGTAGTTGTTGTCAAAAAAAAATATGTCTAATTGGATGGATTTCACATAAAGGAATGAATAATGTAAGGTCTTTATTCTTCTGTTTGCATTTTCTTCCTCTCACCAGTGACTTTTTGGATTCAATTTTTCACTCTCTTGATAGGGAAAGCAGATCTTGGCTCCTAGAGGTAGAAGGAGGGTGAAAACACAGAGGCCTCTTCCTCTGCAGACTGGTGTAAGCTGTAGGCTGTGGCAGTACCATTCTTGGCTCACCTGGAGTCCATGTTTGTGGCTATAATATTTGTCCAGTTAAGTACAGGTTATAACCTGGATTTTAGAATGGAAAGGCTGTGTCTGTCACCTTGTGTATACAGCAACAGGTTACCTTATGGAGTTACTGATAATCAGTGAATAGCGTTTCTGAGTTGATATTAGTTGAGCAATTGTTAATTGTTAGCCATTGCTCTAAGTTGCATGTGCTAACTCTGAATCTCCATAGAAGCTTGGAAGGTAGATCCTGTAGTTTGAGAAAAGCCAGCACACAACAGGTTAGGTGCTGGCTTACCTCTTCTGTTCTAGCTTTAGGTGCTTGCCCACAACCACATATCAGTTAAATGGCTGGCACAATATTTGGAAAGATGATGACTAGGAATCAGGGATATGAATTATTAATTAATATGCTCACTTGTGTTTGACAGGTTATCTTTTGAGAGAGAAACTATGTAGTAGTGTGTTTTATTGGAGATGTAGGGAGACTAGCTTTCAACACGAATATTAAAGCTGCTTAGGAATTTAATCTCAGACTTTAGCCTGGGAGCTAACAGCATCTGTGAGTTAATTAGATGTGTGGACCCTTCTTGTGTCCCTGTATGGTATGATGGTTTTGAGGATTAACTGTGGGGAGACTGGCACTAGTTTGAGACCCTGTTGTACCAACTACCATGTGTAGCACCTACTCATTGGGCCCTGCCTTCTTCCCTACAAAGTGATTACAGTAATGGCACACCATCTCAAGATTGTGCTGGTGACCAGATAAACTTGTATGTGGAGAAGGTGTAAGACAAAGAGAGACCCTGGTCCATGATAAACCATCACACAGTGTTAGTCACTTATTATCTTCCCCCTCCTTTACCCTGCATTCTTCAGGGAATCAGAGATACTTGCTAAAATAACACAAGTTGGATAGATTAACAGCCTGTGGCCCCAGTGTGAATAGATAGAAGGGGCAAGTGTAGGCCTCTGGAAAAAGACTTAATTAAAGGTACTCAGATGGCCCTCCTCTGCTGGCACCATTGTCATCATGGAGGTAGCCTTTGTTACCAGAGAAAGGAAGATGGGAGTCCATGGGGGCAAGCAAAGCTTCCCTGAGCCTCTATTTGTAGAATAAATTAGCACCCTTATTTCTAATTAACACCTTTATTTCTAAAAGAGCATTTTTTTTTAGTTTTAAATGCCTCTGCCCTTATCTATCTCTGTCATACTCTATTCCATTCTCAAGTCTTTCATCTATACTGGCTTCATTGAGATCAAGTGGAAAGTTTATGTTTTGGTTTGTGGTCCATCCTCTTTAGCCAAGTAGCTATGTGGCTGTCACTCATGGCCGGCATACGTGTAGGCTGGGGGAACAGCAGCTGCCTGGCCAGGCTGCTACTAGAATATATAAAGTTGGGCCTGTGAGTCTGGTCACGTTTGCAGAGGCACTGGCTGCCCTGGCTAGCACCAATGGTGGCTGGTGCTTTTGGCCAGATGGGGCCACATCTTACTCTGTGAGGGCTGGAAGGCCCTGGCTGACCTCAGAGCTTGAACCTTATCTGTTTGTTTTCTTATCTCCAGGGACTGCAGAGCCAGGAAGAGGACTGCAGCCCCCATAGAAAGAAAAGGAACAGGAAATTGTTCAAATGGGATTGATGAAACAGGAAAAGCCACAGGAAACAGCTCTAGAATGGGGGAGTTGTTGCCATGGCAATGTCTGAGGAACAGGCAGGCCAGGGGGTAGCACATCCTACAATCTGTGTCTTATCTTTCCAGGTCCTCCTACAACCTAGGCTGTTGCTGAGATTAGGGCAAAAACCTGGACTGTTAGGCTCAGTCACTTGTCCCAAAACACAAGTGAAAAAGATGAGTAGTGAAGGCAGAGAATGTACATTTAATGTGGCTGCATCAGGAAGAATGGATAAGGGAATTCAGTGACCCCCAAATCTATCTTCCAGGGGAAGACAGGAACTTTGAGATTTTATAGGAATGAAGACAAAGGAGGGGGTTAGATGTGCACAGTTGGCTGGGCAGGTGGTCTTGGTTAGGCCAGTGTTCTGATCTCTCATTGCTTCTGTTCTGCTTCTGCAGAGTTCTGGAGAACTTCTTATAGCTGTTGCTTGGTAGTACTTTTGGTCTCTTATCGTGAAGTTGTTTATTGATCAGTTCCATCATTCTGGAATCCAAAGTGACTGCAGGAGAGACTCGTAGTAGTTAATGGACAATAATAGAGAAAGAGAGGGACAAAACAGAATCAGTCTGTGCCAATGGCTCCCTCCAAGGCCTCTGAAGCCTCCAGGGTAGCTGTGACCTGTCCTCTTACATAAGGCTCTGTCTGTGCCCCTCCTGCTCTGGCTTTAGTGAAGACTGAACAGAAGTTAGGGAACAGAAGTTAGATAGGAAGCTGTGGGGAGGCCATGGAATCCAGGGGTGCTGTGTGGCTGCCTCCTCTGCTCCCCTTCTTCCATAAATGGAGGTCAGGCTACTTACTTCCAGGGTCTCCACTGCCTGGAGCTGCTCAGAGATGCACCCACCCTCACCCAAGCCGCCTAGAGCTTGAACAAAACCCCAAGAAAAGGAAGAACTGAGAGGAGGCCTGAAAGCAGTGGTGCATGGGAGCAGGCAGGGGGCGTCCTCAGGGACTCCCCATGTTATACAGCCTGGTGGTACAGACTCAGGGTTCCGACACAAAAGCCACCCCTTGGAAATCACTTGGTAATTGTGGCATGCTTTTAAGTTCCTGGCATGTCTTTATTCCTCTGTGTGAAATATGAAAATTCACCATTATTTGCTCTGCTCCCAGGAAGGATGAAATTGAGTTCTTAGTTGGAAACTGCTTGCTGGATATAGACTGGTTTGCTTCTATTTCTAGGATTTTCCTGTTGGGCTTGATGATGAATTTACAAATCAGCAGCATTCATTCTGGGGCTTGAGTCTCATCACCATGGCTCCACCCCCCTAGCTTCTCTCCTCTCTCTCTTTCTGTCACACACAGACACACACAGACACACAGACACACACAGACACACAGACACACACACACACACACACACACACACACACACACAGAGATATACATATACACAGAGCTAACTTCTGCCAGGATTGAGCTTACATTTAAATCAGATACAACTGCAAACCAGTTCTTGCGCTTCCATGTGCTCTTCTGGTCAGCTGTTGAACACTGCAGTTTTTAGCAGAGATAAGTGAACTGTTGGACTGAGTCAGAGAATTTCAGTGTTGGAAAAACACTAGACATAATCTCATCGTCAGTTCCTGACTCTCCTCCATAGAATCCTGGAGAGCTGCTGTCCACTGTGCTAGTGCCATTGCCACAGATAGCCTCTTTCATCTTCAGATGTTTAGACTCCAGAAAATTCTTTCCTACATTGTCCCAGACCTGCTTGTCTGTTGATCTTCTCTCAAGTCTTGACCTCAGCCAACAAACCTACTTCCTTTGTTTCTGAAATTCAAAATCAGCTGTCAGTCAGGGGAAACAGCCCCAGTTCTGCATGTGTTCCCCACCGGAAATATTTCTAGACAGCTCACTAGCCGGAAGCATGCACTTGGATCTGCTGTCATGGGTCTTTCCTTTCCCTAAGATACAAAGCACAGATCTGAGCACAGTTGGTCAGATGTGGACTGTGAAAGCGACAGATGCAAATGGGAGTACAGATGTCAAGGCATCCTCCCTCTGAGTTAAGGGCACTACCTCGATTGTAGCTGCGTGCAGGGCCTCACAGGTTGACCACATCCTGCTGGAGATAACAGTGCTTGCCCACGACACTGTGAAGTCCCTTGGCTGTGGCCACTCTACATGTCAGGGTGGATCTCACCCAAACTTTGATTTGCATGTGGAGATCAGAGAGTGGGGCTTCCTGGAGCAGGGGGTTGGGGAGAGCAGGCTTCCCAAACTCATTTAAAAATGAAAGAGAGAAAGGGAAGGAGAAGGAGACAGGCATGGGTCTTTTCTGGTGTTTAGGAGTTGAGGTTGAGTTAAGGGTTCTGGAATGTTCTGTTGCCACAAAGGAAAGAGGATTTAGGTTTTCTTCTCAGTGGCAGATGTGCAGAGGTGGGAGGGTTTAAAAGCTGACAGGAGTCACTTGTCTAAAAGTAGTCAGATGGTTACACCCTTTTCTTTTTCTTTTCTTTCTCTGTCTCTGTCTCTGTCTCTCTCTGTCTCTGTCTCTCTCTGTCTCTCTCTCTCTCTTTTATTTTTTGTCGGTTGTGGGGCCTGAACTCTGGGCCTGGGAGCTGTCCCTCAACTCTTCAGTCAAGGCTAGCGCTCTACCACTTGAGCCACAGCGCCATTTCCTGCTTTTTCTGCTTATGTGGTGTTGAGGAGTAGAACCCAGGGCCTTATGCATGTGAGGCAAGCACTCTACCACCGAGCCACCTTCCCACCCCCTTTCATTTATTTTCTATTGACATTTTTTTTTCTGGTCCTGGGGCTTGAACTCAGGGCCTGGGCGCTGCCCCTGAGCCCCTTTGTGCTTCAGGCTAGCACTCTACTACGTAGGCCACAGCACCACTTTCAGCTTCTTCTGAGTAGTTTATTGGAGATAAGAGTCTCAGTGACTTTCCTGTCCAGGCTAGCTTTGAACCATGATTCTCAGAGCTCAGCCTCCTGAATATCTGGATTACAGGTGTGAACCACCAGTGCCTAGATGAGGTAAAAAAAATTTTATGCAGTGAAATCTTTAGCTATTAAATGTTCAGTTCAATTATTTTATTTTATTTTATTGCTGGTTGTGGGACTTGAACTCAGTGCCTGAGTGCTCTCCGTGAGTTTTTTCACTCAAGGCTAGCACTCTACCACTTGGAGCCATAGTGCTACTTCGAGCTTTTTCTGTGCTTAGAGATAAGAGTCTTAGGGACTTTCCTGCCTGGTCTGGCTTTGAACCAGGATCCTCAGCCTCCTGAGTAGCTAAGATTACAGGTGTGAGCCACCAGTGCCTGACAGTGCATTTGTTTTTGACAAATGTATACACCTCTCTAAGCAGTTTCCTAATCTAGACATATACCATTTTTAAACATTTAGTTATTAGCATACATTGTTTGTATGAGAAGGGGATTATTCCATTACAGCATTTCCACACATGCATACAAAGTACCCAGTCACCCACACCCCTCTAGTAACTCTTCCCTGCTCCAGTTCCCCCTTCCCCATATCATTTCAACATGTTTCACTGTTCTTATTTTGTATATACTACTTTGACAATATTCAGTCTCATATGTCTGCCTTGTTAGCATTGCCCCCTTCTGCTGGTGCCCACCTTCTTCAACAAACCCTGCCCACTTTTCTGTCATTCATGTTTTAATTTTTTATACTATGTATTAATTGTACCAAAAGACTTCACCATGGTGTTTCAGATGTACAGGTACTACATCTTGCTCAGAATAATCTCTCTATTGCTTCCTTCTTTCCCAACTCCCTATTTATGGACAGCTTTCATTGAAACTCCTTATCCTCATACATAATTGCAATATATTAAGTGTTTTCATTCTTCATCTTTGTTATTCCTCTCTCCTTTCATCCTCCTAAATAGTCCTATACTTAGAATCATGTCCTAAAGGGGTCTGTATGTATATAAATATATGTATATGTCTATAGATGTCTATATGTCTTTTAGGTCTAGCTTCTACATGTCAGTGGAAACGTTTGACTTTTTTTATCTTGGCTTATCTCGCGCAAACTGATATCCTTAAATTCTGTCGATTTTCATGCAAATGACAGGATTCCATTTTTCTTTTTGTCTGTGTAATATTCCATGTTGGATGGCTGATTCCACAATTAGCCTATTTGAACAGTGCTTGTATTGATTTATATTCCTTCAGATATATGCACAATATAGATATGGTGGGGTCATAAAGTAAGCCTATTTTTAGTATTTTGAGGGGCCTCCCTATTGATTTCCATAGTGGTTTCATGAGTTAAGGCTTATACTATTTCTATCTCCTCACTTTTGAGGCTGCTGCTAACATGAGTCTCCTGGTTATGAATTTGTGTGATTGGTTAGCATGGTGCCACTTCAGGGCTTAACACTCCTCCCCTACTAAGTGTCTCTCAGTTTGGTACTGGGTCCTGTCTTTCCAGGTTCTACCTGAGATAGACTCCTTGGCTGGTCCCACCATTCTGTGTGTGTGTCTGCTTCATAACTGTGTTAAGCCCAGAGTTACCTTTCTCTCTTCCAACAAATCCTTGATGAAAATTGTTAATATACAAGGCTGAAGAGAGTCCTGAATTTATTTGAGGTCATATTGAAACTGAAGCTTTTCTTCAAACCCCATCCAGAGCCTCATGTGAAAGGAACCTAAGAACAGTCCAGGACTGTTTGGTGGGTTTTCTTGCCTCATGAACGGACTGTGAGGCACCAAGTCACCCTGCGGGGTCAGCAGGCAACCTGTAAGAGGATGTGAAGGCATTTGGCCAGAGAGTACACACTGAAACCGGAGGAAGGCGCAAAGCTGACAGCAGTGCCTGCTATCTGTCAGCCTGGAGACACCTGGCTGATCTAGCTGGTGTGAAGGCCCAGAAGGTAGTGGGCCCTGACATGCTGGCAATCGGGCAAGAGCTGTGTCAGCAGACCTGGAAAACTGGTCCTCAGGCAAGGGCTTAAAAGTCCCTTCCCACTGGTTCTGAGTAACTGTTGTGTCCTCCTCTCAAATCCTGTTTCCAGCAGCCTCTAGAAGCATGTGCTCTGTGAGGTGAGGAGTGTTGCCTTGGGAATAGTAGTTTGCATCCTCTTACTGAGCCATTTATCTGGTCGATTCCAACTCCACACTTCTCAGGTCAGCATAGGGAGTGCTGGCTTTGGGGTGTGGTACAAAGTAATGCCATGCTCAGCTTAGCTATTCAGTCTTATCAATTCTAGCCAGCTCTTCAGTCTCATCAGCCCCTGATCATGAGGAACTAAAAAAGCATAATAAACTGGATGAATGAATATAACAATAGCAGTGTGTCAGAGAGGTGATGGGTGCCGATAGATCACAAGTTGGATGGTTATGTTTGACACTGAATAATAGATCTGAGATATATGGTCAGGATCTACTTCTCATCTGATGTTCTGCCACTGATTCTCAAGTGTCAGGGGTGGGGAGTGGGTACACAGGTGTCAGAATTGCCTGTTGCAGTACAAAAGCTACACCCATCAAGCGTACCAACACAAACTTCACTGATGTAGCCTACTACACACACATAACCACATGATGTGGCCAGTTACTCTAAGGTACAAACTTGTGTGTACCTTATAGTACAGTATTAGTACCTGTACTAATACTGAAGGCGAGTGTGTATATCTGAACATGTAACAAAACCCTAAGACTTCAGAATGTTTTAGCTTCATTGTAATCATATGGAACCATCAATAAATATGGTCCATTGTTGATTGAAACATTGTTATGTGACCCTTGACTGGACTAATATTTTAAGCCTTCATGGAGTTTATAGTTTCATGGGAGAGGTGAACCATAAAGAAATATCTTCCCTTCCCCTCACCCCCAGGCATAAAACACACCTTTACAGGTGGCTTCAAGCCTTTAATATAGTTCTCTTATGGTCACTTTGATCATGGCTCTGAATGAGCATTTAATACAGCTGGTTATAATCACCTGGTATATGTATGTACATATGATGGGGTAAAAGAAGGGGTCACATGGTGTTGTTTGTTCACCTACATTATACCCTGATTTGTCTGAATGTCTATCTATTCCCATCCCAGTTGGTGAGAGTAGATGAATTGTTTTCACAATTCAAAGAGCTGAGGCCAGTTCAGAACCAGCCTCTGGTGTTGGGAAGGAGAGAATGCTATTTCTCCTAGTCTTCCTGGTAGTTTCAGCCATAGCCTCTATCCATGAGCCCTGGCCTCACAGAGTTGGGTCATGGACCCATAATGCAGGGAGATACAGATGGAAGAGCTCTATTCCATTGCTTATGTTGGACATCCTCTCCTTTAGGAGCATAATGTGGAAAGCCAGTGTGCCTGAGGCACTCCTAAAATTTAACACCAAAATGTCTGAATAGTAGAGAGCCTTGAAGAGATGGCAGGTCTTTTTTTCCTCAGCTTTTTAAAAATTATTATTATAAAGGTAATATACAGAGGGTTATAGTCAGGTAGATGGCAGGTCTTTAAAGCAAGGATGTTGATCAGCCCAGGAAGTTGCCACATTACTACTCGCTGCTTCTTGAGCTCCTTTCTGTTTCAGGCACCTGCTAGCTTTCTGGCCTCAAGTTTGCCTGCTCTCCTTCATTCACTCTGCTCTGGCCCCATTGGTGCCCTTTCTTTTACTCCAATATGCAGCCAGCATTTGCTGACTTTTTTTTTCTAATGACTCCCTTAGTTCTCTCTTCCCTCAGACATTTGCATTTCTGTATCCCCATCATTCATACTCAGGTGCCACTTTCAGAAAAGCCTTTCCTTGATCATTGCCCTCCAGCAGCCCCTCCTTGTAGTATCCTGCTCCATCCCATTGTCCTCCTTAATATCTGCTCCTAATGCTGTCCCAGATCACCTTGTCTAGTCTTAAGCTACAGGAAAGCCAGGCCCCATCTGTCTTTTTCCTGCTGTATCTGCAGTGAGCCAAACAGCATCTGGGCCACAAACCCAGGACAGGAGTCTTAAATACTTCCTGGATGCTCAAAAGAACTCAGAGTTGTCATGAACAGTAAAAACTGACTGTGTCCTGTCCACCCATGTGATATGTCCCAGGCTGTGTCTGGCAGAATGTTCCTTCACAGGGTCTAGCTAGGAAACTGTCCTGGACCTGCAGACATTTTGGGTGCTGTCCTGTTCTACCATGCCAGCTGTCAGCTTCCTGGTGGAGTGTGTTTTTTTTTTTTCTGCAGAGAAGAATACTCTTAGCATCTTCTCCTTTCAATTTTTATTACAAGTTCATGAGTCACCCATGAGATTCAGCAGGAAACCATGGTGCAGTTCTAGGCCTTTCTTTTGGAAGAGAGAAGGACTTCATCCTGGAGTAGAAAAAAAATTACAGCTCAGCATGAGTTAGGAGTGCTTTTGACAGGCCATGTTGACAATGCAGAAATGGAAGTTACCAGCTGTCATGACTTGACTTAGGATATGAATGGAGGTAAGAGTTTTAAGGCAACCCCCACACCAAACACAAAATACCCCCACAAAACTCAAACTGGCTTCCACAGAAAAGAGCATCCCTTATTTTGATACGTGTCCAGTGTTTCTGAGCACACCGGATTGTACCTGCCTGGCTCTGTCATTGAACTCATTAGAGTATCCCTTTAAGATTATTCCTCTATTCTCTCTCTGGAAACTTCTTTAGCTCTGCACCTGGATGGTTGGCACAATGACTTCGAGTTGTATGGGTCACTGAGTGGCTGTTCAGCTCTTGATACTGGTCTGGAAGATTCTTAAAGCAAACTAACCTGCTCTGGCATTCAGCAACCAACCCTAAGCTTAGAACTGTGGAAATCTGCCTGCTCTGGTGGAAGGGAAAAGGACCAGGTCTTGGCTTCCCTGCCGAATCAGGGCAAGGTGGGTTTAGAGACAGTCAAGAAACCAACTATCTCAACACAAGCCTGTCACCAATAGGTTAAAATGTTACTTGTTTCAGTAGGAACACTGAAGTTTTTCCTTTACATAGGCATGCAGGAAATTAAACCACAAGAAAGGCCAAGTTAGATTTCTTAATCTGTCCAAAACAATGAAGTTTTCAAGTGTGGGTTTATGGCTGGAAAGTGACGGAGTAAAAATAGCACAGACTGACTCCATGAGTCTGCCTCCTCTGGCTCCCAGTGTGGATGCATGTGAACTCTGGGAAGAGAGCTGGGCACTTTGGCTGTCAGACCTGCCTGCCTTGGGGAAAGCTGGTACTTGCCGCGGAACACAAACTCACTTTGGATCTTCTACCCAGGTATTATACCTGCTCTCTCCAGGCTCAGTTCCAGGAAGCTCACTTGTAATTTTGGGGTGGCTACTTTGGGTATTGGGTTTAGATGCTTCCTGTTTTTAGGCAATGGTATCTCTTCAACCACTCTTATCCATGGTGAGGTTGACAACTGTTGACATCTGAAGGAGACTTTGTGTTTGAAACACCTTTCTGGACACCAAGGGCTGACTCTTCCAGTCCTGATCTCACAGTTTCTTTTTCTTTTTTTTTTTTTTCTTACATTTTCTTAAAAGATGTTGACCTTTCTCTGTGTCAGGCTCTTTTAGGCCTAGACTTTGCAGACAGAAGCTGGCATGAGAGAGAAACATTCATCCCCTCAGACTTGAGAGTTTTGCTCAGAGGTTCAGAGAAACAACACATGTCATTGCCTCAGACTTCAGGATGTACTTGGTAAAAGGAGAAGAGTAAATGGAGCATGATCCAATTATACCAATGACAGGAAAAAGAAGCCAGGCGAGAGGGACTACCACTTGTTTGCATTTTATTTGAAAAATGCTTTGTAACTATCTTCTGGTGAAGCAGGAAGGAGGCAGAAGTTTATAGATAGACTTGGATTGTAAAAATGGAATAGGATTCCTAAAGAAAGTTGAGTTATAGCAAAGCGTATTAAATCTACAACTAGGCCTAAACCTAGGTATTTTCTATGAAGTAGCCGATTAGATTCTTTTTCCTTCCTTCCTTCCTTCCTTTCTTCCTTCCTTCCTTCCTTCCTTCCTTCCTTCCTTCCTTCCTTCCTTCCTTCCTTCCTTCCTCCCTCCCTTCCTTCCTTCCTTCCTCCCTTCCTTCCTTCCTTCCCTCCCTCCCTCCCTCCCTCTCTCCCTTCCTCCCTCCCTCTCTCCCTCCCTCCCTCCCTGTCTCCTTCCTTCTTTCTTTCTTTTTGTTTGCTTGCTTTCTGTCGATTGTGGGGCTTGAACTCTGGGTGCTGTCCCTGAGCTCTTCAGCTCAAGGCTAGTGCTCTACCACTTGAGCCACAGCACCACTTCCAGTTTTCTGGTGGTTAATTGGAGATAAGAGTCTTGTGGATGTTCCTGCTTGGGCTGGCTTTGAACCTCAATCCTCAGATCTCAGCCTCCTGAATAGCTAGGATTACAGGTGTGAGCCACCACTGCCCAGCCCAATTAATTTCTTTAAAAGCATTTGTAGCTGAGCACTGGTGGCTCACGCCTATAGTTTTAGTTACTCAGAAGGCTGAGATTTGAGGATCTCAGTTTGAAGCCATCCAGGGCAGGAAAGTCCCCAAGACTCTCATCTCCAATTAAGCACACACACACATACACACACACACACAAAGCCAGAAGTGGAGTTAGTGGTAGAGTGCTAGCTTTGAGAAAAAAGAAAAAAAAAAGCTAAAGGATAGCTCAAAGATAGTGCCCATACCCTAAATTCAAACCCAGGACACTCTCATTCTCTCTCTCTCTCTCTCTCTCTCTCTCTCTCTCTCTCTCTCTCTCTCTCTCTCTCTCTCTCTCTCTCTCTTTCTCTCTCTCTCTCTCTCTCTCTCACATACACACACACACTCACATACACAAGCATTTTTAGTTTGAGAGTAATAGATAGCTAATTTGTAAAGATGAAAAGTATTTACAAACTAATAATTGTATACTTACCATAGTGATATAACTGTGTATAAATATATACCCACACATATATCTGTCATGCCAATAATCATATATTATATAGCAATCTTGTATAGTTTCCAGTCTTAATTTGTTTCTGTGAATACCAACATATGTGTGTGTGTGTGTGTGTGTGTGTGTCTGTGTGTGTGTCTGTGTCTGTACGTGTGTCTGTGTTTGGGGGGGGGTAGAAAACTTGCTAAAGTATATAGAAGAAATTTAAAATAATCTGTAATTCCATTATGGGGCAAAAATGACCTCCTAATTGACAACACCTCCCAGTATCCACACCATTGTATGGTTCTCTCTTCCAGAATCTGTGCTGGATCTCTCACTTGCTTTTGACAAATAAGATAGAGTAAAAGAGATACTTCATGAAGCTAAGTCACAAGAAACCTTGTGGTTTCAGCCTGAGTCTTTTGGAACACTTGTTTTTGGCAAATTCCCTCTTGGAACCCAGCTACCAAACCCCAGGAAGAGCCCACACAAAAACACCTGGGTTGACAGCCCAGCTTGGCACTTTCACCTTGCTGATAGCCTCCACTAACAGCTGGCAATGTGTAGAGCTTTCTCGGATGCCAGCTGTGGCTGAGCCTTTGGTAGCATCAACCCTGGCTGTCATTTTACTGCATCTACATGGGCCTCCATAGGAGAACCTAGCTAAGCTTAACTAATCTGTAGAACCACCAGGGACAATATACAGTGCTGTTTTGAGCCATTGCTGTTTTAAGTTTGTGATTTATTATACATCAACAGATACCTGACAAAGGTATGGGCAAATTTTGAAGCCATGTATAAGGGGGGTTATGTTGAAGCCAGAGAGTTCCTACTCTTGAGCCAGTTAGGCCTACTTGTCTTCCTGCTATGTTACTCACTAGCTGTGTGACTATCTGTAGGTGACTGGCTACTTGGCATGGGTGAGGTCAATACAGTGCCTATATCTGTCATGCCTGATGCTTATCTGTGCTGTTCTGTGAGCAAGCAAGAAGGGTGTGAGTTGGGGGAAAGAAAACCTTTGTTCAGAATTACAAGATGGCTGGGCTGTAGGGTGGGGTGGGGGTTGGGGTATAAGAACATCTATTTTATCCTTACAGTAAGAGACAGTTGGTGCTCAGAAGGGAAATGGCTTACCCACAGGGTGGACATGAAGCCAGAGTTTTCACCTGCTCATACTTGCCCTGTATCCCTAAGTTTACATTCCATTACATAAGATAGAGCCTATTAAACAGCTTGTTTCAAGAACAAGTTTGGGAAATAAAGGGTGGTCTCGTGCATTTATCACTCATTTATTTACTGACTGACATTAAATGGACATTGGGTTTGTAGGCTAGTGTTTCTGGAGATTTCCAAGAGAATCCTTAGTACTGTGAGTGCTTGGATGATGGGCAAAATATTCAGCATCAGCCACTCTGATGCTTCTCCCTGTCCAGTTCCCCTACAGCAGACAAGCACCAGTACCTCCTGTGGGGGAAGCTTCTGCTTTCTACAACCTGCCATCAGAATGAAAGCATTAGAAAATCACCAATTGGCAACCAACATAGAAATAATTTATTTAGACAAGTTGTCAGTGGATGTTAAAACCTAGCAGGTAAAAATGTGTTGAGGAATAGGATATTGTCATTATATCAAAGAAATTCCCCCAGTGCTGTTCAAAGACAAAAGTAGTGACTTTACAGAGGTCAAAGTCTGCGTCACTAAGTAATGAGGCAAACTGACAAGATGTGCTTCCTGATCAGAGGCAGTGACAAGAGCTGAGCATGGCTTCTGTGATATTCCTGACAAAAGATGTGTAATCTGGATCTACTCAGAAGCAAACATTAGGTGAATCCAAATTGAGGGAGCTTTTACTAGATAACCAGCCTGTATTCCTTATACTGTTCCCAGGTCATGGAAGACAAGGAAAGACCAAGGAATTATCAAGAAGTGACAACTATTTTGCAATCCTGGACTAGAAATTTTGTTTTCTGTTTGTCCAACTGACAGACATTGAATGGAACTGTGGAATACATAGTATTGAGATATTGATGTCAATTCCTAATGTTTAGTTACTGATATTAATTTCCTGGTTCTAATGTGAGTCTATTGTTGTGAGTGTAATTGTCTTGTTTCTTGTATGGCCAAATATTTAGTAGTTAAAACCTTTCTTTTTCTTTTTTATTCTTTTGTTTTTGGCTGCAGTTATCTCATTTTGGCATTGTACCCTTTACATCTTCAAGTGAAATTACCAAATAATTTCAATTAACAACCTCAATTTTAGTTAATTAAAAGACTGAGTTAATTAAATAACCAGAATTCACTTAAAATAAGAAAATGAATCAAGCAGTGCTTACATACAATCTAGCTGACAGAATCCTAAATTATGGTCTCTGTTAGGGTAAAAGAGGGATTTCTTAGTGGAAAGCAGTTTGTGTTCTGACTGAAAATTGGAGTGTGACTCTTAGCACATATCTAGACCCTTGACTTCTCTGCCATCTGTGCCATACATCAAACTCCTAACGGAAAGGACCACTTGTGACTTCAGTCATCTTGAGGAGGAAGAACTACAAAATAGGAACAATAAACCCCACTTAAGAGGATTACAGGAGGCAGCAAACATGAGGGATCCAAGCCTGTGACTGGCATATAGGCACTTTATCTCATTTTACAGATGATAATAGATAGTTCATCTTTTTAAATGTAGTACAAAAATTAGTATCATGGTCTTTTAATAAGACAGGAAACCTGAAGAGCCACTGCCTAATGGCTACTCCATTTGCAAACTGGGCCAAAGGTGTTGCTATGGAAAAAAATGAAAGTCATATGTTGTTGGTTTTTTCCCCCCTTCTGATGCAGAAGGAAGAGAATGGGTTGTTGTTTCCCCATGCCTCACAGAGAGACATGTCTGAGTTCATAAAACAAGGAGATGGGGTTATCTCTTCCAAAGTTGTCATGACATGGCTTCTGGAACCTTAAGTGATAAAAGGCCTGTTTCTTCAGCTGCTTCGTGATCCTCTACAATAGTGAGGGCTTCCCTGTCAGAGGGAAAGCCCTGTTCTTGGCCTCAGCTCTGCCCACTCGGAGGGCAGATCTCAGAGGTACACCACACTTCTGGCTATAGATCTTCCAGTTGTTCTCAGCTGGAGGAGGCTGAGGAGACCTGGCCTTGAGGGAGAGGGTGGTGGTTAGCTGCAAGAACCCACTTGAGGAGGATGAGCCTGCTGAGTGGAAGGAATACAGAGCGTTCTGTCCTGGAGACAGAGCAGCAGATGACTGTGCACCCAGCGGAGAGCTGATGCCAACAGATAGAAATGGTAGAAATACAAAAGAGATATGTGTCATACCTATGTCCCCTAGAGTTGTTCAGCCAAGGTCTAAATAAATCCTATTCAACCCCAAAGCAGATGATGATTTATACCCTGTCTCAGAAGGTGCACAGGGTGAGAAAAGAGGCTCGTGTGACCCTATCATGGAAGGAAAACTCACATCAATTCGTAGTCATTTGTTTTGTCCATGAAGAAGCCGAGTTAGAAACAGTGCCATGATAGCTATAGCTAGCCCTTAGTTTCTGTGCTTTGTTCATTCTGAGATGGGCAGTAAGGCCAGAAGAATTTGTTATAGTTAAATACAAAGCTGACTATGGTCATGAATTTCAACTTCCTGGCCCCCAAAGCTTTCACTAGAGTCTCTCACAGGCTGCATAAATCATAGTTAGGAGGCCTGCTTCCTCTCACTCCCCCTCCCTCAGAGGTGCAGGCGGCTGCTAATGTGGAAAACATAGATTAGCAGGCAGGAGGCAAGGCCTTCAGGCTGGCCAAGCAGAGCCTGCAGACCTGAGTGCTGTCCTGACATCCAGGGACCCGGAAAGTGAGGGTGAAGAACAAGCCTGAGACTTTGGAATGTGAATTCCACTTTCCATCTGTGTGACAGTGATAACTGGTTTAACCTTTTTGGTTTCCTCATTTGTCAAGTGGAAATAATTATATTAATCTCACACTGCATTTGAATGATGCTCTGAGCATGATATATTTTGGCTATTGCCATTAAAGACTTCTAACTTACTCTGCTCCATTAAATCTTTTTTTTTTTTTTTTTTTAAAATTTCTTCACTGATCTATGCTAAGGGAAAGGGAATCGAGGAGGCTTCAGGTCCCATAGGGATGGACTTGAGGGATGGCTGTAGAAGCAGGGACTTTTCTTGCTCCATAGAGGTCTCTCAGTCACTTCATAGAGCTAACAGGGAATAACTGCTGTTTTTACCCTGGATGTGCAAGTTTTTCTCATTTTAAAATATAATTGAATGTTGAGCTGGTGGCTCACACCTGTAATCCTAATTACTCAGGAGGCTGAGGTCTGAGGATCAAGGCTCAAAGGCAGCCTGGACAAGAAAGTTTGTGAGACTTTTATCTCCAATGAAATACCAAAAAAAGGAAAAAGCCAGAAATGGCTCTCTGGCTCAAGTGGTAGAGCACTACACGGGCCCTGAGTTCAAGCTTTAGGACTGGCATATATATACACACACACAAACCCCAGAACGAAACAGACAAGAAAACCATAATGGGTTTTAAGTAGAGGCTTCAGAGATAGCTGAAGGCTTTTCTCAGAAACATGTATGTGGCAGAGTCATGTGACCAAGTACAGTCCATGTGCAATGGCTTTCTTGTTGGGTTGTCTTGTAAAAGTGGCCTAAATTCTCTAACCTCAGGTGCCTCATTTGGAAGTGGGAGGTAGTAACACCTCAAAGAAGTGCAGGGGTGACTCCTTAGCTGAGTCAGTTATTGTGGGGGCCTCAACATGGGCCTGGCACACAAACCCCTATTCCTGCTCCTAGAGAGGAAGTGTTTTTCCGACCAGGCTGGAGGAGTGTCAGGAATCTGTGCCCAAGGCCTAGATTTTTGGCATGTTCCTCTCTGTTCCTTCATAGCAGCTATTCCCGTAGTTAGCCAGCTGCCCGGCAGCTGGGCTTTCCATTGCAAAGGGAATAGTGGAGGGGACTTTCAGGGCCAGCTGGGAATTGACCAAGTTTCCTGTTGGATGTGACAGCAGCCACAGTCAGCTCCAGCCATCGATGCCTTCAGAGACACGACACGGGCCTGTGCGTTACACTGGATATGGTCCATCACATGCTTGGACCCTCTAGTGGGAGAAATTGGGCTGGTGAGGCTGGTGGGGCACAGATTGCGCTGTCCTGCAGGTCCCAAAATAGCCCTACTGGGGTCATGACCTCTCTCGTCCATGGAGGAAGTCTCCACCCCATTCAGTTGTCCTTTGACTCCTGCAGGCCAAAGGTGCTGCCAAAGACCAATTAAAAAGCCCCCAAATATGATAAGACAGGTGGTTAGTTGCAGCAATATTTCAACATGGACAGCAGGAAAACAAATTCCCAAGTCAGGCAGCTGCTTCCTGGTCCTCTGTCAGGATGCCAGAGTCACGTACTTTGGGGTTGTCATCATTTCCCTTCTGCGCAGACCCTCTCTCAGCTAGGAGCTAGTGGGAAGCCAGGCTGATATCTGGGTGAGGACTCTGCTGTGTTGTAAAGTTATCTATAGGAGGGCCTGAAGTTATTTCCCACCTAAAGAGAAGGCACGTGCACAGTTAACCTGCCCCTCCCTGAAGGCTGCTTGCAGGCAGTACACCCTTCCTTCCCTAAACCCAGCTGGTCTTCTCATCCTTTTCTGAATATTGTATATGTTAAGATGTATCAGCCAGGGATTGTTTCTGGAGATGGGAGAAGGGATGGGAGAAGAACCAAGGTCTTCTTTCTTCCTCCTCCTCCTCCTCCTCCTCCTCCTCCTCCTCCTCCTCCTCCTCCTCCTCCTCCTCCTCTTTCTCCTCCTCCTCCTCCTCCTTCTCCTCGTCTTCCTCCTCCTCTTCTTCTTTAACATTTTTCTTTGGCTATTTTTTTTCTGGGTATCATCAGCTACTCACACTGGGTTGTAATTCCATCCACAGTCAGATGACAGGCCTTATGGCTGTTTAATTAGAAGCTGATGATGAGTTGTCCAAGTCTGTTTCTGCAAGGGATATTAGGTTGAAACTCTCCATGCAGTACAAACACTGAGACTGTAGCCTTCTGCAGCACAGTCCTACCCAGCCTGGCCTCAACAAACTCAGGGATCAGGCCGTGGAAGCAGTTGTCAGCCCCTTTAGGCCTGAGAGTCTAGGAACTCCCAAGGAGTACTATCCCTAGTCAGCAGTGATGCTGGTCATGGGGTCTCAGAGGTCTTAAAAGCCGTGTCTTTAACTAGCTCTTTCCATCTTGCCCATCATTTTCCAGTTTGTTAATAGAGCCATTCCTTTAGTCTGAAAAAGGAGCAAAAGAAAATGAGGGCAGACAGACAGGCACCCTTATAGCCCTAGGCTTAGGCTCAAGTGGATCTTAGTGTCTTTTCCTGCTCTAGATGACATGGCTCACATGGTGAGGCCCCTTGAGGTGGGGGAGGAGATTGAGGAAAGCCACTCTGAACAGTGCTTCAGGAGAGAGTAGTTGTAACTCCGTTCAAATATCCCCGATAACTGAGCTCTAGGTTGCACTGAAACCTGTCAGGGTTCATTCCAGCCAGTCCCTAAGGTCAAGACAGCTGCTTTGGTTGGTGTAGAGGCCAGTGAGGGAGCAGAGGAAACATGGATCTCCTAGCTCTGCCCTCCCAGCCAGTTCCCATCCTCAAGGAGCATTCTCTGCAGGAGTGATGACAGGTGTGGAACAGTGGGAGGCAATAGCCATGCAAGACTGAAGAGGCCACAGCTCCAGCCCACGAGTGTCCAGATAGGCCAGGGCAGGAGGCACTCATGTCACTGCCGCTAAGTAAATAGGATGTAAATGATCTATACAGCCCTGAGGGTATGCATGGCATACAGTAGGAAGAGCTTCCATGAACCAGTGGACTAATATGGGTGAATGGCTTCTCCTGCCATCAGAAGTTCCTTCAGTTGCAGTGAAATTATCCCCTTTGTTTTCTTCCTCTAAAATCACAAACATGGTCAGGTTGTTATAGAATTTTTTTAATCTCTTAAGGTCTCTAGCTCTTCTGTGTGCCCTTGGCTCTTTGGTGGTGACAGTGGAATCAGTAATCCACTTTCCTGAGTGAGTGTCTCATCAGAAGGGAAACTGCCTTGCTAGAAGGAGTATAGCATGCTGGGTTTTCAAATCAAGTGGACTTGAGAGCCCTGTTCCCTCCTGGACTTCTATGATTTTAGACAAATGCCCTTAACTTCTTCATACTTCTCTTTCTTCATCTAACAATGGGAATAATTCCATTTAATATTGGAATATATGAGAAATAAATTATATCTACTTAAAGCCAGGTGCTGGTGGCTCATACTTGTAATTGTAGCTACTAAAGAGGTTGGATCATGGTTCGAAGCCATTCCAGGTCTAAAAGTCCAAGAGACTCCATCTCCAAAATAACTAGCAAAAATAGGAGACTGAAGACATGACTCAAGTGATAGTCCACCAGCTGAGGAAGGTTGAAGTCCTTAATTCAAACATAGGCACCAGCAAAAGAAAAACAAACAAGCAAAAAACACCTAAAACTAAAAAAAGGGATATATGTGCTTCTGTGTGGTCATCATTGATATTGTTAGAAGTATTCCCTACCTCATATCTAAAATATATGTAGAGCTCAAAAAATTGACCCCCTCCCCAATAAACCCTCAAAGGAACAAGAAGTCAGTTAATAAATGAGCTAAAGACTTCTCAGATGAAGAAGTAAGAATGGCCAATAGATACAGGAATAAATGTTTGATAACTCTAGCCATAAAAGAAAGCAAATCAAAACAACATTAAGATTCCACGTCACCCCAGTTAGAATAGTTATTATCAAGAAAACCACCAGTAACAGATGTTAGGAATGTGGGCAAATGGGAACTCTACTACACTGTT
Source organism: Dipodomys merriami (assembly GCF_024711535.1). Classification (NCBI taxonomy): domain Eukaryota; kingdom Metazoa; phylum Chordata; class Mammalia; order Rodentia; family Heteromyidae; genus Dipodomys; species Dipodomys merriami. Next base: position 67,881,799 of record NW_027203381.1, on the reverse strand, counting down.
GGTGGGAATAGAAACTTGTTCAACCACTCTGGAAAGTAGCATGGAAGTTCCTCAAAAGGTTAAATATAGAGCTTCCCTATGACCCAGCAGTTTCACTCTTGGACATTTATCCAATAGACCACAAACAAGGTCACACTAAAGCTACCAGCACAGCCATGTTCTTTGCAGCATTGTTTACCATAGCCAAGCTATGGAGTCAATCCACATGCCCCTCAGAGGACTGGATCAAGAAAATATGATATATATACACAATGGGATTCCATGCTTCCATCGTAAAGAAATGGAAAGATGGGGAAAATTATATTAAGTGAAGTAAGCAGACCCCAAGAAACATAGGTTGCCTATTTTCCCTCATTTGTTGTAACTAGAATGTGCCTATAAATCTACAAGTAAACACACTGGATGGCAAAAGACAAAATACACTTGGACATAATAAATTATACAGGACTCTAGACATTTACACAGTGAGGCTGGAGGAGGTTATTCTTAGGAGAGGATCATAAAGGTACAATAGCATGTGCATATAATCATATAAAATGATCTTTATTGAAATGAACTCCAAGAAATGAAAACTAGAGGGTTATTTTATTTTGATTTTTGTGTTTGTTTTTTTTTCTTTGTTGCTGTTTTTTTTAAATTTCTGTACCTTTTGTCTTGTATGCAAGTTTATCTGTCTTGGGGAGGGTTAAGGGGGAGCACAGAAAGTGGGTAGCAAAGGGTGAACAAATGCAGCAGTGATACTCACTTAGACACTATGTTGAAAATGAACTATACAGCTTCTGGGGGAGGGGGACTAGTAGTGAAAACTGGGGAGATAAATGGGAGAAGAGGTGAAACTGTTCAAAAAGAAATGCACTCATTACCTGACTTATATAAATGTAACCCCTCTGTATATAACCTTTACAATAACAATTTAAAAAAAAAAAGTAGTCCTTAGGCCATGAGGATGAAGTCTCACTGCTTTCTTTTTTTTTTTTTTTTTTTTTTTTTTTGGTTGTGTGGCTTGAACTCTGGGCCTGGGCGCTGTCCCTGTGCTCTTCAGCTCAAGGCAAGTGTTCTACCACTTGAGCCAAAGCACCACTTCCGATTTTCTAGTAGTTTATTGGAGATAAGAGTCTCATGGAGTTTCCTGCCTGGGCTGGCTTTGAACCGGGATCCTCAGATCTCAGCCTCCTGGGTAGCTAGGATTACAGGCGTGAGCCACCGGCGCCCGGCTAGTCTCACTGCTTTCATTGCCCTGTCGACACCACAAAATTGCTAGCATGCATCCTGGACGTTGCCCATCTGCTAGACAAATGCTCCTGTCCCTCACCTTCCTTATCCATAGAACCTGGACCTTTGCTGGGGATGGTGGGCCATCCAGTCCCTATTTCATTGGGCTTCTGCCTTACTGTGCATAAGAGCTGCCTGAGACCCACAGGAAAGGGACCAACAAGTGTGTGCTATGGTCCTGAGAAAGAAAGGAAAGGGTCAGCTTCTCAGCCACAGATGGCCAACCCTTGGTGGCTCATTATGACTTCTTGGTGGCTGCAGTTTTCATTCCTGGACATTCCTTCCTGGGATACAGTGTCCTTCTCTCGGGTCACCATCCAGATTCTTCCTCTGTTAAAGAGCTTTGGTAGCAGTGGCTACCTGTTGCTCTATCCTGAGGCCTGTGTCTGCTCTCCACCCCTTGGCCTAGGGCAGATTTCTAGGAATTTAGCAAAGTCCCAACACAAGACTCTAGACATCCAGTCTCCCAGATTATCAGCTGCCTGTCCTGACTTCTGGGCGATTGCTTTTGTTCTTGTTTTTAGGTGCAGGAAGGAAAGCAGTCGTTTTGGTCCTCCTGTGTGAGATGTAACAAGGGCAGGCAATGGGGTCCTCAGAAGTCTGGGCAGACTCATCTTCCTGTATTTTCTGATAGCCAACACAGCCTGGCATCATCCCCTGTGCTTTTCTTTAGTCAGAGCTGCTGCTGGATTCTCATCTGATTTTCTTTTCTAGAAAATTATGTGCAGTGTCAACTAAGGTTTTGTTTCTGCGTCACAAAGGGAAGTAGAACAAGGAACAAATGAATCAGTTTTTCTTGAATCGTAAAGCTGAGATTTCTTCGTACACTAATTTAGAAAATGGTTGTTGAATAGTACAACATTCCTGAGTGGTTGCTGAATACCAAACCCTGAACAATGATGAATAGAGGCCAAAGATGGAGCCCTGTCCTCAGAGGGCTTTGGTGACAGCCTATCCTCAGAGCAGGCAAAAAAAGACAGTGTTTAGAAGGTGAGAGTTTCAATTCACCCCTCCCTTCCTGCCACACTCTGGGCTTAGTCCATCTTCTCTTTCAGGAAGTTTTCCTTGACTGCTTCATGCCTTAGCCACTTCCTTGTCTCCAGATTGGATTCCTAGAGCTGCAAGACATTTCTACACATAATCTCACCCTCTCAGCCTTACATGATGAAGCAACTGAGGTCTAGAGAAGCTGAATCCTTTCTGTCTTTCGCAGGATCATAAAATTAATCTACAGGAAAACTAGAACTTGAGCCATGTACTCTGATTCCCAGGCCAGGCCTCATCCTATGCGTAAGTTCTTGCTTTGAGAGATGAGGGAAAGCTATGGAAGGGAAGACATTAACCAAGATGCATTGTACTCATAAATTGATATATTGAATTGGAATCCCTTTGTACAACTACTTAAAGATAATAAAAATGTGTAAGTACTTGCTCTCCCTCTTTTATCATTTATCCCTACATACTCCCTCCCAGGAACCTTTATGCATTAGCACTGGCTCTCCTTCTGTCCCTACAGTGGAACTGTGTATCATTCACACCCTGCCTGGTATCTGGGACTGCAGGTCAGGCTTAGCTGGGCTTAGGACAAGCAGTAAACTTAGCTGGGCTTTCCCCTTGTGCCCAGTAAACTGCCATCCTCCTCTTCATCCCACCTCAAATCATCCAGAGCTCTTCTATACAAGGAATTGGGAGACTGAATAACTAGAACTCCTTTTGTCTTGTAGACAGTATGTTATTTTTTTATACTTTTTTTGGCTCGATGAAAAGTATTTATTATGATGATCATCATTCATCTTTGAAGTTGATCCTTGTTATATATTATTATATAAAATACAAAACTTTGTAAGTTCCCAATTGTTTGTTTGAAAATCTATATACTTATTTAACAGTGGTGATATAATATGAATAATCATCAAATGATTGTTAAATTGTGAAAAAGAAGCACTATTAACTATTTTTTTGTTTTTTAACCAGATAGTTATTTCACTTGTTCTTTTTAAAAAAATTTTCCCCTACCATCCTATCCCTCCCACCTCCTCAACTATTCCCCCCCCCACATTGTAAAGTTCATTTTTCCAACATAGCAGTAGACAGTACATTAAAAACAGTTGCATGTGAAATCTCTTTGCTTGTCTCTGGGACAGCATCTTAACTTGACACATACCCGTGTTTACAGAACTATACACCCTGCAAACCTAGAGTGCAAGCCCTGTGTCAACTTAAGAGCCTAAGATTTAGATAATGCCTTTTATTTCTCTCTCCTCCAAAGAGAAAAAAAAATCTGGATCCTTTCAGTTTTATGTAGAGCATCTGCAGAGCGTATCTTCCAAGTCAGATACCTTGAGTAGTAAAATGGTATATAGTTATTACGGCTGGACCACAGGCCTAAATGGGAGCATATGGTCACCTGGTTTAAATGGAATGAATGCCTGCAGTTGGAAGGAAAGATGTGGGCTATTGTTTGTGAAGATTTCTAGTGCAAAGAGGGGACTGCTGGTCACTGAAAGGCTTTTGTTTCCAGTGGAACTTGGCATCATACAGCAATCACTGCAACAAGCTGGTGACTTTCTCTGTGCCGCTTGTATTTCTGTCAATGTCTGATACTCTCAGGGTGTGCCAAGATGTGGGTCTGTTTTATTGTCTTTTTGTTTTTTGAACAGGGTCATCTCTGTTTAGAGTGAGCTAGAACTCACTATGTAGCCCCAACTGTGATCTGGACCTTGAGATCCTACTGTTCCATCTCCTGAATAACTGGGATTCCAGGAATGTGCTACAACACCTGGCCTTATTGTCTTTTTTTTTCCCCCTCCAGAGATCCTGAGGATCATTCAGCTGGACCTTGACCTAAAGTATAAGACCAATATCCGGGAGTTGTTTGAGGAGTTCGACAATTTTCTGCCGAATGCTGTCATTGGCATAGCCAGAGAGATGCAGCCAGTGTACAGGTACGCATGACCGTCAGGGGATACGTCTTCACCCTGTCCTGTTTTCTATTACCTGGCAACAACCTGACCCCTGTCCCTTTTTATTTCCTCTCCATTCTCATGACAACTGGCTTTCTTGCCCTTAAGTCACCATGATACTGTCAAGTGTGTATCACAGAGAAACCTGGGAGCCAGGAAATGTATTTAAGAATATTCTCTAAAGCATTATTTGTAGTACCCCAAACTGAAAAATACCTTAAATGTTCTAGACAACAGAATGGATTAATAAAATGTATTCACTCAACTGAGTAGTTTATAGCAGTGAAAGTAGACTACATAGTAGCTGCATGCAATGGTGGGCAGAATTAAATGGTACTCTTTAGGGTGGCATACATAAGTACCAAGGAAGTGCTTCTCAAAGCCACTTTGTGGGGCAGGAGCACATGAGAAAGATTGTGCTTTATTTCTTCACCTGGATAGGTATGAGCTGTGCATAATATATGTCTTACAGTTCAACAACAACAAAAACATGAGAGAAGAATAGCAGAAGCAGGTTTTTATTAAAAACTAAGCTCATGGCTAGCAGGCAACCTGATAGCTTGTACCAACACCAGCACTGACCATGTTGGTTCAGGAAGAGCTGAGATTCTGTTGTCCCCAGTCCCTAGGGTGTATGGGCTCTGTGGCCCCAAAGGCTGGCTCCTTGTGGAAATCCTGGAGCAAGGCCCAGTCACTGGTTTAGCCATGATTCTTTGGTCTAGATCATATAACAGAAAATTCCTGCAAGGACTCAAATGGGTTGATAACTCATGGGGCCTTGTGGGCTGTCCCCCCATAATCCTCACTCCAGAGCCACTGGGTGAGTCTTGAGTTGAGCAGACTCCTCCTTCATTCCTTTACTTTCCTACAGGGTGTATCTTCTCCGTCACCAAGGAGTTGACAGAGAAACATTAAACCAAGACTTAGATGCTAGTGCCAGCTCTTCTACCATACCTGGGACCTTGGTGGCCCCCTGAGAAGGGGTACAGATGAGCTCCAAGACCTCTCTCTCTCTTCCAACTCTGAATTTGGCTGGTACAACCCCACCAAAGCTGCTTGTCCACATGGAGCTCTCTCATGTTCTGGAAGGCTGGGCCCTGGGGACACTTGATGGGGCTGAAGATCAAATGCACTGAGAACAGCAATGGCTGCCAGCCCTGGCTTAGACTCTTCTTGAGCTATACACATGGGAACCTGGAAACCTTATCACACTTAATTTAGATAATTCGGGCCAGAATTTATATTTATGGTCAATCTAGGATTTTATAACAGTGCAACTTACATCAGCCTGATTAGCTTTCCCAAAAGAAGCATCTGAAAGATTATAGATTGAAAATGCAATTGAATTTTTCTTGCCCTGTGACTCTTTAGTTACTATGATGTACTTGGAGAACCATGAGACCCACTGTGGGCTGAGACCAAGAGTGCCATTTACAGGGCTTGAGCATCAGAATCAATAGACATTTAAAATCCTTTTGTGCCCCCTCCCTTGCACACATTGCTAAGGACTTCTAATAATGAAGGCTGCACATGAGGCCTGGGCTGCTGCCTGCTGCTGGCTGTAGGGAGTCACTTTTTCAAATATGCATTTTGGTATCTACTGGGGCTAAGAATGGTTTGGTACTGCCTGGCAGCACACAAGAAACCACGTGCTTTTTGCCTCCTCTACAAGAGAACTGGAAACTTCAGGGACCGAGAACATCAGTGACAGTTGCTTGCTGCTTCAGTGTCTCAGCCTAGCTGGGGTATGAGGATGGAGGGTTGGGGAGGGAAGAAAGAACTAGAAAGGGAAGGGAGAAGGAACCTTATGTTTACACTAGGACAGGTAGAGCTGGGCCTTTGTCCTGAGCCAAAGTCCTGGCCCTTTCTTCCTTGCACGTGGCTGAACTGGCCATCTGTCCTGACCTCTGCCTGCAGAGGCTGCCACTCGCCAACCCTGCCTCAGTGGCCTGGTGAAATGTGGACCAGTTACTTAGTATTATAAGTGGATTCTGCTATCATCTGTGAGAGGAAAGGTAAATTAAGCACAAAGCTAAGTAACACAAGTATATCATGACTGGTTCAGCAAGTATGTCTGGGTCTGGCAATAGGTTTGGATCTTCTCAACTGTATCTGTGTGTGTGTGTGTGTGTGTGTGTGTGTGTGTGTGTGTGTGTGTGTGTGTGTGTGTGTGTGTGTGTGTGTGTCTGTCTGTCTGTCCGTCTATCTGTCTGTCTGACTATCTTTCTGGGCTCTATCCCTGAGCTTCTTTTGCTCAAGACTAGTGCTTTACCACTTACTTTAGCCACAGTGCTACTTGCAGCATTTTTAGTAGTTTAGCGGGCATAAGAATCTCACAGACTTTCCTGCCTGGACTGACTTTGAACCGTGATCTTCAGATCTCAGCCTCCTAAGTAGTTAAGATTATAGGAGTGAGTCACTTGTGCCCTGCGATTGCATCATTTTTATTGTCACTTGGCTCACAGCAACTGTTTTTCAAAAGGACACATCGAGTCATTTTTATGGTGGTTTTCCCTTTATTGTATGCCGTGAATGTTCCTCTAAGCTAGGAGGAAGGTAGGGGAGAAGTGTTTCCTACTGTCCATTTGACAAATGACTTTTTTTTAAACAATCTTTTTCTCTAACATACATCAAACTGTTTTCTAGACGGTGGTGTAGAGATCATGGGATGTTAGAACTGTGACAGATGATTTTTGTCTGAGTCTCTGTAAGACCACATCTCCTGTGATCTTCATTTAGAAAGCGAAGTACCTAGTCATCTTGGGTAGAAAGCTGTCTGTCCTTCCTTTTACCCCTTCTCTGTTTCTTCATTATCTAGACCCCACATCAGGTTCTGCATGGTGTTGTGTCTGATTGGGGTAAGTGGACATAAGGAGAGAATATTCTAGTGCTTTCTCTATATAGGTAATTGTACTTCACAAATATATGCCATGTGAACTTGCTTCCTTGTAAATGTAGTAGAAAAGTTGAGGAAACTATGGATCCTCTTTCCATGTTGTTTATAGATATTATAAAGGTGTACTAGCAGCTAGGCACCAGTGACTCACACCTATAGTCCTAGCTACTCAGGAGGCTGAGCACTGAAAATCATGGTTTGAAGCCATCCCAGACAGAAAAGTTCCCATGACTCTATCTCCAATTGAGCAGTGAACAAGCTCAACTGGAGATATAGCTCAAGTGGTAGAGCACCAGCTGTGCATGAAAATATGTATCAGCAGGTTAGGCAGATTGATGTGGAAGAAATGATATTAGCAAATTTGTTGTGAGACATTCTTCAAGCCACTTGCTTTTCTGACCTGATTTTCCCTCTGTAAGCAAGGATGCATAAATAATCACATAATTGTTGGCAAACTCAGATGAAGCAATGCACCTGGACTACTCAGAAGTGCTGGTATGAGGACCACAGGGAAGAATGCTCCCTCCTTTCTTGCTTTATTCCTAGACTCCTAGTCTATCCCAGCCCAACCACACAGGACCATTTAAGCTCTAGGACACCTGTGACATGTAACTTTAGATGAAAAACACATATTAACTATGTTGCATTAACGACGCTGGACATACTTATAATCAATTATTTGTGCTATATCAGTAGCTTAACAGGTTGTTCTGTTTTCTTTGATTATTTGTTTTTCCAAATCTGGCTGCACTACCTCTATGCAAGTTTCAAAACCTCCCTTTTCAGCAGGAGTCTGATATCTGGCTTTCCTGCTGAAGCCTTGAAGGACAGAAGCAAGGGGTGTGCATACAAGGGTGCACAAATGGACTGGCCAGGGGTAAGGATTGGGAAGCCACCATCAATCAAAGCATCCTGCGGCACTGGCTCACGTGTGCCACCCTGGAGGAGCCAGGAGCCAAGCCAGCCCAAGTCATCTGTAGAGTCTGTGAGACCAGGAGGGCTGGCAGCAGCTGTGGATCACAGGCTCCTGCTGCCCCTGGAGAGAGAAAGAGAGAGAGAGAGAGAGAGAGAGAGAGAGAGAGAGAGAGAGAGAGAGAGAGAGAGAGAGAGAGAGAGAGATCCAGGTTGCAGAGAGAGACAGAGAGAGAGATCCAGGTTGCAGCTGTAGGTTGTGGTCACTGTGCCCTGGAACCCCATGAGAAGCCTATGAATGGAGGGGGCGGGGTCACAGCTTCCGGTTAAGGTTACTGTTGCCCTCTCCCTGCTCTGGCTGAGTCCTGGAGTGAGCTTAGACCCCCCCCCCCCCCCCCCCCCCCGGGGAGCCAGAGCAGGGCAGATCCTGTTAGCTGCCGCTCATGCATACCAGGCAGGAATCTGCTTTTGTGATCAGTATTTTAATAGTGTAGACACTTTCACCTTCTCAGGATCACATGACTTTTTAAAAAATTCATTGCATTGTGCCAGCCTAACCTCCTTCTAGATCCTTGAAATGAAATGTCTGTGCAGTTTCTTTACAGCTGTCTTATTCCATTCCCAAGACTCTTGGGAGTGCTGGGGAGGAAGAGAGATGGATCGATACCCACCACTACCTGTGTGATCTGTTCTGTTCCTGTGTGATCTTGAGCAAGTTTGTCAACCACTCTGAGCATTAGTTTCTTTAGCTGAGAAATGCGGAGTTGATGGCAGTCCCTGGCACAGAGAAGCACTTAATAGTATGGCAGCACTGGTGGCCACAGTCCCAGCTTAGCTGGGTGCCAGTGACTTCTGCTTGTAATCCTCACTAGTGAGAAAGCTAAGATCTAAGCTAGTCCAGTCAGGAAAGTGAGTGAAACTCTTATCTCCAATTCACCACCAGAAAAACGGAAGTGGCACTGTGGCTCAAAATGGTAGAGTACTAGCCTTAAGTAAAAGAGCTCAGAGAAAGCCGGGCGCTGGTGGCTCACGCCTGTAATCCTAGCTACTCAGGAGGCTGAGATCTGAGGATCGTGGTTCAAAGCCAGCCTGGGCAGGAAAGTCCGTGAGACTCTTATCTCCAATAAAGCACCAGAAAACCGGAAGTGGCGCTGTGGTTCAAGTGGTAGAGCACTCGCCTTGAGCTGAAGAGCACAAGAACAGTGCCCAAGCCCAGGTTCAAGCCCCACGACCGACAAAACAAAAACAAAAACAACAAGAGCTCAGAGACAGTGCCTAGCCCTGAGTTCAAGCCTCACAACCAACAAGCAAAACAAAACAAAACAAAACCAGAGTCCTAGCTCATCCATGATTAGTTCTGTGACTCCAGGAATTCATTTAATCCCAGACCCTCCATTTCTTCTATGCAAAGTCTTGGCCACTGGAAACCTAATTACTGTTCAACTTTTGGGGTTCTCTTCTTGCTCGAATGTGTCCCTGTCTTACAATCCTGCTGCCCAGACTGAAGGGTTGGATGTAGTGTTTGCTCAATTTCTTACAGCCAGTGAGGATGTGGTACATCCTCCCTCCCCACATCAGTTTGTATACTTTTACTATATATACCTTACACAATTTGAGAAATGTACAGAACAGAAGTTGACAGTATTACAAAGAGAAACTACTAGTTTCCTGAGCTATTTTTTTTCCTACTTTTAATTATGGAAAACATACAAAAAGCTGGGCATGGGTGGCTAAAGCCTGTAATCCTAGCTACTCAGGAGGCTGACATCTGAGGATGGTAGTTCAAAGCCATCCCAGGCAGGAAAGTCTGTGAGACTCTTATCTCCAATTAACCACCAGGACACTGGAAGTGGCACTGTGGCTCAAGTCGTAGAGCGCTCACCTTGAGCTGGCCCAGAGTTCAAGCCCCACGACTGACAAACAAAAACAAACACAAAACAACAACAACATGTATACAAAAGTAGACAGAATCATAATATTCTGGGTGCTTTTTTGAAAGGGGAAGTTTGTTGTTGTTATTTGAGACAGGGTCTCACTGTGTGGTCCAGGCTGGCCTTGACTCACAATCCTCCTGCTTCAGCCTTGTGAATACTGGGATTAAAGGTGTATACCACCATACCTGCCTTGGGTGTTTCAGTATTATGATATCCATGGCACATCACTAATGACTAGCCTATCACCAATCTTGTTTCATCTCTTTCCTATCCACTTTTCCACTTCTCCTGACTATTTTGAAACAAACCCTAAACATCATACTATTATATCTTATCTATCTATATCTGTAATTTTTAATCTTGTTTCTTTTTAAATCTCCCTGCCATGACTGGGCTTACAGCTGAGGAGTTACATAAGCTCATAGTGTCAGTTTGTCTACAGTTTTCTTTTGATCTCCGTTGGTAAGAGAGAGGAAAACAGAGAGATGGCTCTAACACTTTGCTAGCCTGTGCTCTCCATCTCTGTCCAGACTGTCTCTTGTCAGAATGGACATGTAACCACCACTTCTAAGGGGTATGGTGGCTGATATAAATTCATTGTTCACGAGGCAGAAGGCCCTGTATCCTAAAATAACCTACCAACGGCCCTTAAGTGTATGAACTAGGACTAGAATACACACTCATTTGACTCTTCTCTGTCTGCTGATACCTGACAATGAATTGCTTAGCCCTTCAGTATGTGAGTGAGTGTGCATGGATGTGTGTGTGTGTGTGTGCATACATATGTGTGTGTGTAGGTCAACCAAGATTGAGCCTGTCAGTTTCTATTAGAGTTAAATCTGAGTGAAAAAGTGTAAAGTTTGCCATCTTTTCAGTAGAGATTTCTTTAGAAAGCTGGGCTGGTTTTATATAGCTTGTGTGATCTCTTAAGAATCACTTGGGAGGATGAGGCGTACACCTGCCTTGCAATAGATTAAAAATCACTATGAAGTTTTACTTTTTAATACCAACATGAAAAATGGATTTTAAAAGGAACCAGCTAAAAATAGAAGAACCAGTGGTATTGTTAGGATCTGACTGTTTACTGTCCTGGGTACCTAGGACTGTGTCCCTCTGGATAAGCGGGGAGCACTTTGATACCCCCAATGAGAGGGAGAATGAAGAGAGGGTGCCACAAGGGTCCATGTGTGCCAGCTGAGAACCCAGGATTGGGGTGGATTTGAGGGGCCACTGTTGAACATACAATTCCTTTTGGGTCTTTTGTCTGAGCTGCATGTTACGAATGCTGTGATAATACTGATCCAGTGACAGGAGACCCCACATTATACACAGATATTTGGACTCCTAAGGACCAGCCCCCGGTGAGGGAATAGACAGACTGGTGCTGTCCCTGCTGATTAGTGCTAGCACCGGGAGTTTGTTAGGCAAATGAGGGAAGAGATGATCCCTCAGAAAGCTTTCTCAGCAGCCACTGGCCAGCTACTAAGGGACTTGATGACTCTGTCACTGATCTACTTAAGAGAAATTGTTTTCACACTGTGTTTCTCTCTTTAAAGAAACATTGCTATTCTCAGTTTTTATTTGGCTCATTGTGTATGCGTACCAGAGGATTAGGTGCTTTGAAGAATTTCAAAGTCGAAAACCTGTTCCTGCTTTCAAGGTTATATTGTGGGGGAGATTGGGCAGATGACACATAACAAAGACACAAATACCAAAGATGTTCCTGTCATCTGGAGGTACTTTGTTCCCTGAGGCTTCACAGTTGGAGGCCTGGTCTCTTGGAGGGGATGTGAGAAGGGTTGGCAGCTCTAAAAGATAGGGCCTACTTGGAGGGAGGGCGTTCCCTCAGAAGGAATTAAGATGGCTGGTTCGTTTGTGAGGGCTGTTTCAAAGGGAGCAGACTGCCAGACACCAGTGGTTCATACCTGTAATCCTAGCTATTCAGAAGTCGGAAATCTCAGGATTGCGGTTCAAAGCCCAGGCAGAAAAGTCCATGAGACTTTTAATCTCCGAATTGACCACCAAAAAATAGGAAATGGAAGTGTGTGTGAAGTAAGTGCTGGTGTAAAGCCATCTACTGGGAGGCCCTCACCAGATCCTCACCACTACTGGCATCGTGCTCTTAAGGCTCCAGGACTGTGTGCTAAATAAACTTATGTTCTTCATAATATCACCCGGCCTTGGGTATTTTGCTATGGCAATAAAGATGAACTAATGCAGGTGTTGACACTAGGGTTGTTTGGAAATGCTGAGGGGATCAATCACAAAGACGTTCTGTAATAGGAACTGTAAGCTGTGCTGAATGGCCCACCACAGCCTCAGTTTTATATTGTGCCTTCACATTGCTAAAGAGTGGGTGACCTTTGTTTCCTCTGAAAAGTGTCTTGGACGGGTAGTTGGATTTACTTTTTGCACACAGCCTTTAAGAAGTGTGCTTGGAGTGGACCAAGCTCTGTGCCCAAATAGAAAACTTAGTGGGTATTTGATGAGGGCCTACCTTTACAGCAGAAATAAGCTGGACTCTTTTGTTCCAAAGGTCTAAGTGGTGTAACCCATCCCAGTTTGGCCTGCTGGGATGGGGGCATCAGCAGGTGTGTCCACCAAGGCATTGCAGAGGATGATGCATCTACAAGGATTCTCTTCTTTGCATTACTGCAACCTGTTTCTTTTTCCCAAATAAATATCTCATTGGAAGGACTTTGTTTGCAATCTAGGAAGCAAAACAAAGTACTTATCCAAAAGCATCTTTCTGGAGAAAAAGCAAAACAGCAGTGTTGAATCACAGTGACATTTGTAGAAGAGGGGCCTTCTGTGACAAACAGCCTGTGGCAAGGACTGAGTTAATTGTGACCAGCTGCACGTGAAAGGAATTGCAATCTGTCTCCTCCGAGGCCATCTCAGGTACACATTTCAGTTGCATAACTGCATTTCTGCAGGGAACTAAGTGAAATGGATATTTAGTCCACACAGTCCCTCTGTCTCCAAGTTAGCAACAGAATTGGTCAAGCTTTTAAACTGAGCTTGGCCTGGAATTGTCTCCTACTCCTGGTCTCTGGCTCTTACCTATGGTCTTTTAATAAGCCATTGACTGCTGATCATATATCTATACCTGGGAGAAGGCACCAATGACCCCCAGCATCCAGGAGCTGCTCATCAAAATGTTCTAACATAGGACCTCAGCCTTCCCAGCTGTGCATGTCCTCAGAACTTTTATAAAAGAAGCTTACTTCAGAAGTGGAATTGCTTCATACAGAATGGTTTACCTGGATGTTTCCTATGTCCTGGCCTCTGCAGATAGGCACTCACAATGCTGGCCCATCCCTGTGGACTTTCAGAAATGTGAATTCACGGTGATACTCATGGGGCCTCATTAATGTGAGCTACAGTGGAGTGAGTGCCAGTGTATTTGCTCTGCCTCCACTTGATTCTCCTTGGCCCTATAAATTATATTTATAATTACAGCCTCCCTTAATAAAATGAAGCTCAGTATCTGCAGAGAAACTCTTTCCCTTACTGTCAGAACCATCCTGTCCCAGCTGGTCCAAGGATCATGAACTTGGAACCATAAAGAGGACTATCTAATCCCAGCATTCTACTTGGGCTGCCAGTGAACAGGACCTTCATGTTGATAATTATGTCTTTGCAACTCATTGGTATTCACCTTTCAGAGAGCCTGGAAGACAGTGTCTAAACAAGATAAAGACATAAAGATGAATCATGTTATTTAGAAGGAATAACCAAAGCAGAGGAGCACCTGAATTTTCTTCTGCCTTTTCCCTCCTGTCAGTGTCACAGGATTTGCCAGCGATGTGATCTTGTCCTGAGCACCATCTCTCTACCCTCATACTTCACATTCTTTTGTTTTTTTTTTTTAAAGTTAGCAGCATCATACAATGATTACTCAATAAATATTTGCAAAAAAAGAAAGAGGAGAATCTGGCTGGTAGCCTTATGCCTCTAATTTTAATGGAAGTCTGTAGTTTGAGATCAATCCAGGAACAAAAATTCTTGAAACCGCTTCTTAACCCATAGGTGGGCACAGTTGTATGTACCTGGTAGCTCTAGTTCCTTTGGCCCAGAGGAGACTGAAATAGGCAGGAGGAGGAAAGACTGATCTACCTTTGCCAGACAGAACCCGGGGGAGACCCAGAGACAGCATGAGACCAGCTATCAGTACAGTGCCTGCCAGACACCTGCAGATACCAGGCCAGAGCCCATGTGTCCCCAGTCCATGTATCTTTTTCACATTAAGGATTAGATGGAACAAGTGTTTTGTTTTTTAATGAGTGAACATCTGATAAGCTCTCAAAAAAAAGTTGATTACACAGTGCAAGTCACATCACAGTGTAACAGGTAGATGGAGAAGCTACTTGTGATTCAGAACTCAGGGTGCATCCTATTATAACTGTATAGTTTTAGGTAACCATATCCAGGAAGGAATACAAGTTTTTGAAGATCTTTAAATGGCTTGTGAACGAGAGAAAGGAAGCAGTTGAGAGAAAATATAGCTGTGCTCTGGCTCTTGATAAACATTTCTGAGGTTGGTTCATGTGTTTGTTTCTGACATGAATATGGGCTCCATGTTGCCACATCTGCATTGTTATCTTTTGTTTTAGAAATCTGTCATGTTAGTGTGAAAGCTTCTGACTTTTAAATAAATATTGACAACTCATGGAATACCTCAAGATGGGAATTTTGAGTATCCCTTCTCCATACACACATAGGATTAATGATAGGCTTCATTCCCGCTTAAGTGAACCAACATGTAGTTTCTAAAACAATACATTTTTATTTAACTCAGACCAGAAAATCCTGTCCTAGAGATCTAATGTAATAATCAAATCTCCTCTTCTACCTGCCACATTGATACTGCCTGTGAGTTGGTCCATGGGAGGGGCGTAAAAAGTTCCCAGCCCCTTACATTGGGATAAAAGCTTGTGCCAGGATGAAAACCATTGGCCTTCTTATCCTAGAGATGACCCACTTTCAGTCTAATAAAAGTGTATTCCTTTCCTAATAAACTTTCCCAACACTTTCACTAACAAGAATAAAATTAATAAAATAATAAAATGTTTCTGACTACACACCTTCTGTTAGCCAAAGAGAACATATCTGTACCAGATTCAGCTCAGCAGCTGCCTGGCTGAACTGGCTTAAAGGTTCATTGAGGCAAAAAGCTAGCCAACTGTTCCTGCTACTGGCCTGGGCCCTTACGAGGTGTTAGTTGGCTGCTCCTTAGATGCAGTGTTCAGCTCCACACAAACTTACCTTTTCTTAAGTATTTTTTTCCTATTAAGTGTTTTCTCTTGAAAAGGGTGATTTTGGTCTATCAAATGTTTCTCTTCCTCCCTGATCCCTACCCCCTCCAGTCCTGGGGTTTGAACTCTGCCTGGGCACTGTCCCTGAGCCCCTCTTTGAGCCACGGTGCTATTCTAGCATTTTCTGTGTAGTTTGTTAGAGCTAAGAGTCTCATGGACTTTCCTGGCTTTGACCGGTGTGATCCTCAGATCTTAGTCTCCTGAGTAGCTAGGATTACAGGCATGAGCCACCAGTGCCTGCCTACTTCTGGCTTTTTTTTTTGGGTGTGTGTGTGTTGGGGGGATTTAATGGATATAAAGAGTCTCAGGGACTTTCCTGCCTGGGCTGGCTTTGATCATCAGTTCTTAGATCTCAGCCCCCTGAGTAGCTAGGATTCAGGTATAGCCATCGGCACCTGGCTTTCAAATGCTTTTCTAACCAACCTAATAATAGTGCATTAAGGCTAAGCAATTCTTTTCCAGAAATGTACCTTAGGAAGAAAACTGAAGGCTTCCTTGAGTCTTCATTTATTGAAGTTGGCATTTGTTTGTTTTAATGTGTATAAGAGTATCTTCCGATTGTTCTCAGTGTCTGAAGATGCTTTAGGCCTTGGAGGCCTGGATCGGGGATGGGGGAACCTTCGCAGGAGAGTCTGGAAGGATGCAGTTGTTACATGTTCACTGCTTCTCCTGTTAGCATTCTGCCCCATCTGTGCTGTTGTGGAGAGACCAGTGGAGCTCTGGACACATGGGGGTGGGGACAACATTTATGTGGCCACGGGCCCCAAATCCTCCTGCCTGCTCAGCAGTAGTGTCACGGATCCCCTTCATGCCTTCACAGACTGTTATCTTTGATGGGCCTTCTGGAGGCTTTTCTCCCTGATCTTAGAGACAGGCAGAGTTGCATTTCTCCTGGATAATTCTTTTCCTTCTGTATAACCAGTGACATGGCTTTTATTTGTTGTTGTTGACTACTAAAAAACTCACAACAAACTTGTATCCCTATAGGAAGTTATGGTACTTACAGCATACTATTGGTGACAGTGTTTATGCTTGGACAGTAGATGTAAACTAGGGCTATCGTGGTCCATCCTAAGTCTGATGAGGCCCAGCTAGGAGCAGGGGTGTATAGAGAGATGGACTGGGGGAGGATGCTGTAAGGGAGAGAAGCTATGGAAGGCCTGCGGCTCGGAAATGCATCTGAGTTGGGAGTTATATGGGTACAATAAGGAAATGATCAAAGTAAGATTTCACTAAACACATTGCTATACCAGATATATTTTCCTTTTCGTTTAGTTCACAAAGCTTTGAGAGGAGGAAAATAATGAAAACAAATTTCCCAAGGAATCCATTAACCGCATAGTGAATTCCAAAATTACTCGAAGTCTAGTAGCTCATTGGAGATGGAAGCAGGCCTGTGTAGGAAGTAAAAACTATTAAGTGTGTGGTATACCTGTGCACAGTGCTCTCAGGAGGGATGGCCTGTTCACCACGGTGGAGACCTTTGACCACAGGAAAGGCCTATGGATACTGGAAAGCAGTATTGACGGTGGTCAGGGAGGCTTCTGAGATTAGCTCCAAGAATAGCAGGTGTGGCCCTGTTTCTGCCTAAATTCTTTGTCTTCAGAGAAATAGAATTTGGTACAGCCTAAACAGCTAAGTTCTGGGGAAGCTGCTGACCCACTGTAACCCTGCATAGCCTGAGTCCTCAAGGTGTCTGTCAAACGCTTGGGTAAAAGGTACAGGTGCCCTTCAATTTTGGATACAGTTATATCTTGATAAACATTGTAAATGGTAAGTATCATTAATTGGAAAATTCATTTACTGTACCTTACTTGCCTAACCTACACATATTAGCTTAACCACATAGAACACCATTGAGTATTGGTTGTTTCCCCCTCAGACTGAGGCTGACTGGGAACCATGCTTCGCTGCTGCCCCGCTAGTATCACTAGACAGTACAATACCACAATCTCAAGCTCAGGAAAAAGCAAAATTCAAATTCTGAGTCACAGTTTCTATGGAATACATATTACTTTAACACCATTATATAAGTTTTAAATCTTAAGGACACTGGATATGAGGGTTATCTCAGCATTGGGGCAGCAGAGGCAGGGTAAGTGGTAGATTTGTGATCAGCCTGGGCCACATAATGAGAACCTGTCTCAAAAACCTAAGGGCTAGGGACATAACTTAGTAACAGAATGTTCACCTAGCATGTCCAAGACCCTGAGTTATAGCCCAATTAGTAAGTAAATACACACATACATATATGTGTACTTATATATACATACATACATAAATACCTTACATTATAAATCAGGACTGTTTGTATTTTGAAGTCTAATAGTTAGAGCTAATAAGTTAGTAGCTTCCATCACAAAGTAAACCATGTGAGTATTTGGAATCACTTCCCAGCTTCATACACAGTACGTCTGTTCCTATCATATATTGGGGCCAGAAAGGAAGTGTTGAACTAGTCCACGGTCCAAACTAAGCTTTTAACTGGAATTTCTGTGTGAAGCGTGAAGTTAGCCTATCCCATAAATGAATGTTACTAGGTGCCTTAATTCAGGCTGCTGTAACAGATGATGTCATCCTGAGTAACTAATAAATGACAGGAATTTGTTGCATACAACTCTGGAGGCTGGGAAGTCAGGTGCTGGTAGATCAGGTTTGTAGACAACCATCTCGTCACACTTCCTGGTATTGTAGAGTCCAGTAAGAGCAAGTGCTTTTGTATCTCTTCTCGTAAAGGCACTAATCTCATCACAGGACCTTCACCTTTGTGACCAAATTTGCTCCCAAATTAGGGTCTGAGTATGTCACCATACGGAGAGGCACACATGTAGTTTGTAACACCAAAGCTGTCCCCTCTTATCTACTGATGGTCCATGTCAGCTACTCATGAGCAGGAATTTGGCCTGGAGTTGTAAAGGAACATTAAGCTTTTCCTATGGGATAATGCTAACACTGCTTGTAGATCCACGTGCTACTTTTGAGACCTTACCACTGGAATTTGGCCATCATACCAGGGAGAAGGAATCTAGGGGACAAGGTGAAGGAGGGAGACAACTGACTCTTAAAGATATAGTCATTGTCACCATTGATTTTTTTGGCTGGCCTCAAAATTCCCAAGAAACACTTTTAGTGTGCATTAGCTGCAGTGTCAGACTCCCTCGAGGGCTGCGCTTCTCAGCCTGTGACTGTGACTGTGAAAGGCTGACTTGCCTGCTTCTATATACTCCAAGGAGCCTGAAGCAGCCCTCACAGAGAGAGTGTTGATCTCACACTAGACTGTGGGGTTCAGAAAACGTCACCTCCAGACTACTGGATGGACTTCTGTCATGTCCAGAAGAGGATTCTAGAAACTAGAGGTCTTTGTCTGGAAGAAATCATCAGGTCTGGGAGAGAAGAGTCAAATCCTTCCAGCCCAGTTCTGGGAAGGGAATAGAATGGAATACCCACATGGCCTGCCACTGGCATTACCCAGGTCTTGAATCTCAAGGACATTTCTGGGAAGAGATCCATTTTTCTCTCATCTCAGCACAACTGAGCTTATTCAAGTCAGCTAAGTGGCTTTAATAGCTTAGCTGTGGTGAATTCTACACATATTTGTCCAGGGCCACAGGCACCCTTCTTTTAAGGTACAGGTTTTTGACCCTTTGTACACTGAGGATGTCTTAAGTTGAAAATGCATGTAGTGCTCCTAACTTACCAAACATTTTGTGTAGCTGTACAGTGGCTACACACATCATGCTTTCATGGCTGACTGGAGCTCAACTTGCTGCTTCTGCCCAGCATACTCAAATAATATTGAACTGCATATCATAACAAGGAAGAAAAATATTCAAATTCAGAGTTCAGTTTCCACTGAAAATGTATTGCCTTCATTGTAAGGTCATCTGGGGACTGTCTATACATAGTCTAGAGGGTTCCCCCAACAGATGCAGTTGAGGGTCTAGGCACACTCTAAAATTGCTTGTGGTCCCACTCCTGTGACTTAGAGGTACTTCCAGACTCCTTTCCACTGCTTATTGTGACTCTGAGGCTCTATTTTGCCTTCTATTTCTGTCTCATGGAAGCGCTCTAGACTGTTGCTTGACTTTCAGTTTCATTTCATGCTGGACATAATCTCTAGGATCACTAACAGCTCTATGTTCTTCAGCCAAAGGACATCCTGTGCCTTCTGTGTCCCCCAGCTAATTGATAATGCCCTCTCCAGCTTTGTTGTGCAGATGCAGCACTATTCTGTGGATTGGGCTAGTTCTAAAAACTTAACTCCTTGGCTAATGTTGGAGGACCTCCACATTCTCACCTGCCTCTGTCCCCACCTCTGCGCACCTGCTCCTCTTGTACCTTTTGTTTCAGTTGCACTGGAATAATAGTTGTTCTTCAAACAAGGGCTCAGCTATATTTGTGATTTGTGGGTATGTTCTTCCCTATACCCCATCCTCCTCTCCCATTTTCCCTACTCACTCTTTGAGGCCCAAGTGAAATGTCACCAATTCTAGAAAGCCTTTTTGTGGGCCACCACATCCAACCATACCTATACTCCTCAGCACTTAGTACATAGTTCAGAAAACAAATGGTTCCAATACATGAATCTCCCCCTACAAGGCTGTGAACTCCTTGAGGTCTAATAAGACACTGCCCATTACCTCTCAGTCTAGGATGGCTGAAGCCATTCTTCCAGCCATCATCTACCTCTAATGACACTTTGGAGATGTAAAGCTTTCCTATTTTTTTCCCCAAATAATGGCACAAAAGATAGCATAGGGATATAAGCAGATCACTTCAGTTTCCTGGGAAGGTACATGCTCTCATTGCTGTTGGGGAATAGACTAGAATGTTAGAGAAGTTTCTGACCTGTGTCTGACAAGAGCTGGGTTAACTACTGGTCTACCATGTACTGGTCAAATGACTTTGTACTCCGTGCTTAATCCCTTTAAGGCCTCAGTTTCCTCATCTGGAAAATGGGAATAAACTAGCATATTGGTTATAAAGTGATATGCATGTCCTTTTCGTGGTATGGCACATTTGAGACATGTGACTTCCATATTGCAAGACAAGCAAAAATGATGTGTTTGAAAAGTCTGTCTGCCAATTCTGATGTGCTGGAGTGTGTGTCCTCTTTTTTCCCTGTTTGCGACTCATTGCCCTTGATCAGTATGGGTGTTCAATAAATGGCTGAGATCAAAATGGTACCATATCCATTATTATATAACACCAAGCTCCTCGGTGCCCTACATAATCCATTACTTCTTCTGTGTAGTCGCCGATCAGCAGTAGTTACAGAGCACAGGGGTTCCTGCAGAGAAAGTACACTGGCCATATAAGGCCTAGAAATAATTTGGTTCATGACAGAACAGACATATATGCTTCTTCCCGGTCATTTGCCATACCAATAGTTTAGTATGGCCTGAGAATGACCCTTGGCCAATAAAAGGTTCTCCACCCCTGCTAAAGCATGAGGTAGGGCTACTCTTGAACTCAGAGGCATGTGTCCAGGGGGTAGTGAGCAGGCAGTGATCACAGTTTGTTTTGGATAAAGCCATCCTTGGTCCTTCATTCATAACCTTGAGGTTACAGGCCAGTTGTATGTCCTTATTCTTGATGAAAAATACAGCCTTGCCTTCCTCTTCCATGGTGCCAAAGGCCCATGTGGAAAGCTAAGTGGCAAAGATTCAGAAACTGTCCAGATTGGCAGTGACCATAACTAGTATTACAAGTTAAGAAGTGAAAATAGCTTGCACTGATATGGTGTCTGGGGTTTTTGAAGCACAAGAACTAAAGTGCTTCAGGCATCTGAATGTCACTCCTATTTCCAAAAGAGGGCTTCCCTCTCCCCTTTGGCTCTTCCTCCAATTTGATTCACGTTCAGTGCCCCTCCCCTTCTGTCTCTTACAGCCAGCTGATGAGGACACTGTGATCCCAGGGCTGCCTAGGTAAAGTTATAGAGAGCCTCCTGTGTCTTGACTATGTTGGGGTCTAACCATCCCCTTCTTACTCATTCTTTAGGGTCTTTTCTCCATTGACAACCTGCCTTTGGCCATCCAATGCCACTTCAAAGAACAGCCAAAAGCAAAGACTAAGATACTTCCTTGGGTTTCTGCTTGGTTCTTTCTTGTCCAAGCCTGAAGTGTCCATGCCCTTGAAAGACACACTGTTGCCTTAGCAGCACTTCATGGCGCACTGTTAGCTGTGAGGTGCCGATGGGAAATGCAGAGCTGCAGTCCCTGAGGTATGAGCAGGATGGTGCTACTCACAAGTTGGTTTTTGGTTCATATTTTAAATGTACTATGTGAACTCAGTGAAGTAAGAGGACAGGTAGTTTGGTTCCCATTTTGCAGATGAGACTAAGACTGGGACAAATGGCTTTTATTTAGTCCGTCAGGACTAGAACCCAGATCGTTGGCTTCAGTGCTCTTTCTCTGTGCATCTAAATCCCCTCCTGTTAAAGACAATCAGTCTTCCCATTAGGACATTTAAGCACACTCCCGGTCTTCCTGTTTGAGCTCCATATATGTGAGGCCCCACCTTGTCCACAGAGTATTTGGCAAAGGCTGGGTTTCTGCCTTAACCTTTTCAGTCTCTCCAGAAAAACAACTTGTGTCACTTTTCCTCACAGGCTGTTCATGTCCCCAGGGACGCTGTGATTGGTGTTGTTAGAGAGTCTGACTGATCCCAGACTTCCTTGTGTTTGTGATCCTTGGGGAATATCATTGGTGTGAGTTTTAGTGTGAACCGTGTCCTGTCAGACCATGAATGTGTTCTGCATCAGGGGATAAAATTACTTATTAAAGGACATAGACTTCAGGTTTTTTTTTAATATGTTTACAAGCTAGCTTGGATTTAAATGTCTCTTACCATTATGGAGACACTAAATAATTCTTGCCTATCCATCCATCCAATCATCCATCCACTGCCCCGTCCATCTATCCAAAGTAATAAAAAGGATTTGCTGTAGGTTGAAGCCTCTTTTCATCTGAGTTTTGGAATCTGCCGTTTAACTGGATGTCCCATTCTGCTGTTCGCTGCAAATGCAGCTTTTTTCTGTTGTAGCATCTTTCCTGTGGGTCTAAATCCTCTGTGCTAGGTGTGGGGCTGTGCTCAGAGCAAACCCAGGTTCTCTAGCATGGTGTCTGGGTGCTCACAGGGTCATCAGTTCTGGGAGGTGGAAACCATTAGCACTTTGCCTTCCTCTCTCCTTTGTCTCTCTGCTGCCTCTTTCATTGAAGCGCTTGCAACCATTTCTGCGAATGACTGACTGGTGAGGGAGGTGGAAAGGTAGACATGAGTGGCTTGAGTCAAGTCAAGTCTTTCCTATCTGCCTTGCTTTCCCCTATAAAATGAGAGGGGTGAGTAGAAGTGCCTTTTTTACTCTAAGAACTATAGAATCTCAAGAAATGGGAGACATATTGGAAGCATCTTTTCTTACATTGGAATTTCCCCTACAGCATCCTCTCAACTTGATCGCCTCTTGCCATGGGGTTGTTTCCAAGGTAGCCCATTGTTTTGCCATTGGACAAGTTCATGGAGTGTATTTCTTTTTCTTTTTCTTTCTTTTTTTTTTTTGCCGGTCATGGGGCCCGAACTCTGGGTCTGGGAGCTGTCCCTCAGCTCTTCAGCTCAAGGCTAGTGCCCTACCACTTGAGCCACAGCACCACTTCCGGCCTTTTCTGTTTATGTGGTGCTGAGGAATCGAACCCAGGGCCTCATGCTTGCAAGGCATGCACTCTACCGCTGAGCTACCTTCCCAGCCCCCATGGAGTGTATTTCTGTGTATGAACTTTAAATCTGTTCACTGTGGTTTCTACCCATTGTGTCAACTTTGAGACTATCTAGACCTTATCTGTGCCTCCCCCTCCCCCTCAGTCTTTCAGATGATGTCTAAGAAATTAGATGCTCTTGTTTCCTTTATGTTGTCGATTGCTGGACCTGATCGCCTTCCCACACCCACCCTTTGTGCCATGTGTTCTGAGTGCCAGCCATTTGGAACTATGAATGGAATGCCTTCTATCTTGGTAGAGTTTCCCAGAGGCAGGAAGGTAGCCTCTCTAGAATAAGGCTTTTAAATGTATATTTCTTACCTGGGGAGCTAGATCAAAGTTTATAGCTTCTTAGAGTTCCACTCTGACTTCCTGAGGACCAACCTTGTCAGCTTCCAGAACACAGATATATTTGCACATTCACAACCAGCTCCTGTCTTCTCGAACCTTGTCTGTACCCTGCCCTGGGCAGAGAAGAGGCATTGTTCATGGTCGTTAGGGTTAGTAAGGGTCAGGGAGTATCTGGAAAGAGGTTTTGGATTTGTAGGGATCCATGAACATGTGGCTACCCAGCCCACATTCACTTGCTTTCCCTCCTCACTTGAAAAAAAAAAGCCCAGCTTCTCTGCAGTTCTGTTATTTCTCTGGCTGTGGGCTGCTGACTTGGCCATCTCAGGCCTCAGAACCATGGTCAAATGGATGTCAACAGCTGCATTCAGGGATGTAGCAAGGTCTGTCCACTTTCTCAAAGCCATTGTGCCCAGAAGAGCTGCTTTCTCTTCTTGCTGTCTGGGTAGAGACCGAACCTGCCTGTACATTTTAATAGCTGTTAAATCCAAGGGCTTCTGTACCTCAGACCTTCCTAGCAGATAGAATGTATGGTTCTGGGGCATTTGTCATAGGATTTCTTAGAGGATTTCTCTAAGACTATTGCAAGGCCTCACTGACTCTGTTGTCATTGAAAAATAACGAACTAGAAGCTTAGGTGTATTTGGTGTGTTTGTAGATGAATTGCCAGGGATTTTTGCAAACTTTGGGCAAAATACACAGAGCATCTTTTACCTGCGTAGATTCTGGTGTAGTGGTGGTGGTGTTCTCTGGTATTTTTCCAGAGTCCTTGGAGTGTCTGGTCTGCTGGTAGGTTCTAGAGAGTGGAGGACCCCATCATTTTCCAAAGGGGAGGGTCAAGCTGTTAAGTTGGGTGACTGGGTCACTTCCTTTCTTTTGGATCAGAGAAGGACCAGTGGGGGAAGGGAGGTATAGCGTTCTGAACCTAGTAGAGAGGTCAAAAGTCACACTGCTTGGATTTGAATTCTGGTGTTGCCATTCACCTACTTACATAGCTTTGTCTTGACCATTTAACTCATTGGACCTTGTTTGGGTCATTGTCTGTAAATCAGTGCTTTCTTAATGAGGGCAATGGGTTGTGAGGATTCAATGAGTTAATATCTAACAAGTGCTGAAAACAACTCCTGGCATCAATTAGATATGAGTAAGGGAAGTAAAGGCTCTGGGCACATACACCTGGTACAGCATGGTAACCAGTTGCTGCAGCATTCACTTGAGGGCACCAGAGCATCTGCCTGTAGTTATTTCTAGCAGCTTAAGACATGAAATGCTTGTCATGTTAGAGGCTCAAACTCTGGTTTTAGAGTCTAATCGATGCTGTCAGTTATAGAGCAGTGTCTCCTGAGGTCTTTGGCCATGTTTTCCTGAAATACTCCCACAACTCCTGGGTACCTTTTGAATTTGCCACTTGTTTTTTTCTTCTCCTTCTCCTTCTCTTCCTTCTTCTCCTTTTCCTTCTCTTTCTCCTTCTCCTTCTCCTCCTTCTTCTCTTTTTCCTTCTTCTCTTTCTCCTCCATCTTCTCCTCCTTCCTTCCTTCCTTCCTTCCTTCCTTCCTTCCTTCCTTCCTTCCTTCCTTTCCTCCTCCTCCTCCTCCTCCTCCTCCTCCTCCTCCTCCTCCTCCTGCTCCTCCTCCTCCTCCTCCTCTTCCTCCTCCTCCTCTTTCTCCTCTTTCTCCTCTTCCTCTTCTTCCTCCTCCTCCTCCTCCTCCTGTTCTTTCTCCTCTTTCTCCTCCTCCTCCTCTTCCTCCTTCTCCTCCTTTTCCTCCTCCTCTTTCTCCTTTTTATGATGGAAAGCTTATCTTCCCTTCCCACCGCAGGGCTGGCAAAGCCTTCTCCCTGCTGGGATGCTGGTGCCATTTAGGAAAAATTAATTTTCCTCTCTTTGTTGAGGCTCCAGAGCCCAGCAGCCTCTGCCTTCTCAGCAAGAGAAATCCCTGAGCCCCAGGCGCCTTCTTCACATGCCTGCCTGTAGCCTGCCCAAGCCTGTCTGTCCCATCTTCTTGCCAGGCTGTGGGGACCTGACTGTGTCACCATTTGCTTACCATCTCCACCCAGGTAGGATTTCTAGAATAAGGTGTTATAAATTTTTGTTTCACTGCAACATCATTAATTAGGAGATTTGCTTTATAGAATGCAGTTGCCTTTGCTCTTGTTAATCAGCAAATCCTGAGAATTGCGCATGATATCAAGCAAGCCAAACAACTGAAGACTTGCTTCCCTTTTGTCATTAGTGAAATGGGAAGTCCACTGTGTGTCTTAGAATTGTATGGAGATCTGCAAACACCTTCAAATGCTGTGTACATCTGTGAAAGATCCTTGTTGCTCCAGGACTTTAGGTAATTTAGAAGAGAAGGAGCTTTGGCATTGTTCCTTGGCTCTTCCAGTATGACGTGGTGTGTTGAGACAGGTCACCTGTCACCTCCCAGGTGAGGTCTGATGTCATTAATGACTCCAAATTAATGGTGAATAATTCACACTTAAAAATGTGTGTTATTAGCTGGGTGCCAGGGCCTCATGACTGTAATCCCAGCTACTCAGGAGGTTGAGATCTGAAGGTTGTGGTTCAAAGCCAGCCTGGCAGGAAACTTCGTGAGACTCTCATGTCTTATTAACCTCTACCAAAAGTCAAAAAAGAGCCAGAAGTGGAGCTGTGGCTCAAGAGGTAGAACACTAGGCTTGAGTGAAAAATCTCAGGGGTAGCCCCCAGATCCTGAATTGAAGCTCCAGGATTGGCACAAAAAAAGTGTATGTTATGTGCAAAGTGATTCCTGATAGTTTCCTTAGTCACCACAACTCTCTGTGGTCAGTATTGTTTCTATCCCCATTTTACATTTTTAAATATTTTTATTGTAAAGATACTGTACAGAGGGGTTACACTTACATGAGTAAGGTAATGAGTACATTTACTATTGAGCATTGTTACCCACTCCTTCATTTTCCCCCCACCATTCCTTCCCTCTCCACCTTCCCAACTCCTCCCCCCACCAAGTTGTAAAGTTCATTTTCAACGTAGTATCTTGTACATCTCATTGTTACACCCATTTTACATTTGAGGAAGCAGAGTCTCAGAAAAATGATAACACATGCCCCATGTGTTACAGCTGGCAAATGTGGAGCCCGAGTCCAAACCTCAGAGGTCTGACTACTCAGCAGTCCTGATCATTTGCCCCCGGGCTGATGAGGGAGGCCATCCTGTCTGGCCTCCCTAGATCTTGCTGGATAACTTCAAGCATCTTGTCCTTGCATGATATTGATCATCTGCCTAGACTTCTTTCTTCATTATTGTATCTCTTCACTGAAGCCCTGGGATGGGCACAGAAACATTTGTTCCCATTTTATAGAATTTGCCCAAGGCCACATGTAGGAAATGGTGGGTCCAAGCCTCAAATATAATCTTGTCCTTTCTACTATAGCGTAGTGTTACATCGTTTGTGGTACAAAGGTATGGGTATGTTGGGGTAGCTGGTAATTGTCACTGTGGAGATTTGTTACCTCTTGCCCTACCTTCCCTGCCCCAGCTCACGCTGAGAACAGTCTTCTCCAAAGGAGACCCAAGTTCTCAGTTTGAACTGTCACTTGCATCACTGATATGGAGCCACAGTGGAGGACAGGAAGTAGAAAGATTATCTGACAGCTGGGGCAGGGCTTTCTGGGAAAAGCTTCTTACAAGTGGAGGGGAGCTTTTTGGGAGACGCATTTTCCTGCTATAGTGAATTTCAAACCATTTTCTATGAATGCTGATTTGTGCAGTTTGCTGCAGTTGCAGAAATAGCCATGCTATCAATAGCTAAATGCTGTATGTATGACTTCTCTATTTGGGACAGCTGGCTGCAAAGCCAAGGCCTGCTCTTGCTTGGAAGGTGCTGATGTGAATGTGAAATGAGGACTGAAATGTTGCCTGACTGATGCAGACAAGTGAATCAGAGCGTACCTCTCTTTCATGGACAAAGAAGATTGTGTTTGGAAATGAATAGGGATAAGGAAGGAGGGGAGGAGATCTTCTCCAGCCTGTTCAGCTTTTTGCATTGGGCAGTATGGTAGTTGCATCTTTGTAGTTAGAATGTCTGTGTAATCCTGTTGCTGTTGAGTCCCTTTCTGCCTGCTCCTTTCTAACCAGCAGGACAAAGCCACACCTGGCACAGCCTGAGGTCCCTTTTGCTCTGGCTTCAGCCTGATCATTCTGCCTCCACTCCTCTTCCTCTCTACACATGAAATTGTGTGCACAGTATGCTGTGGGTTTGTGCTTATATTCTCGGTGATGCTGACAGATGGCCTGGTACACCCCTCCTCTTCCTGCCTCCAAGGCTACACTTGTGCTGATTCCTTAGCAGGGCATGTCCTTCACCAGCTCCAGCTGTGGGCATCCTACTTGTTCTGTGAGCCAAGCTCTCATACAGCGGCTTCCAAGAATCCTTGCCTTGACCTACACTCTGTGTTCTGCTCCTGAAGTGCTTTGTTGAGGTGCTGCTAAAGTATTTATTTGATCCTACCTGGTGGCTCCATAGCTTGGCTAGCAAGTTCTACTCATGCTCATCCCTGTGTCTTTTGTGTCTAACTCAGCACAGTTTCTAGAAGACAGCAGAGAGTGGAATCAGTGGTGACTTAAAGCCAGCTCAAGACTGCTCTCTAACTGGATTCCAATAGCTTACACCTATAATCCTATCTACTCAGGAGGTTGAGATCTGGAGGATCATGGTTCAAAGACAGTCCAGGCAGAAAAATCCATTCAATTCCATCTCCAATTAACCAGCAAAAAGCAGGTCAAGAAGTATGGATCTTGTGGTAGAGTGCCAACCATGGGCAATCAAAGTAAGCAAGCACAAAGCCCTGAGTTCAAACCCTAGAACTGACCAAAAAAGAAAAAAAAAGTTGTCTTTAGGCGCTAGTGGGTGACTTGTGAGGATACTGATGTTGTATCAGGCAGTCCTCAGAGATGGTCCTGATTGAGTGCATTACATGGAATATTTACTGAGATGGGGAAAAAAGCCATTAGTTTTTGAGGAAATGTGAATCAAAACCACAATAAGATACCAATTCACACCTGCTAGGATGGCTATAACAAAAAGACAGGACAATAGCAAGTGTTGCAAGGCTGTGGGGGAGCTGGAGCTCACTTACTGTTGGTGGGAATATAAGGTGATACAGTCACTGTGGAAGTTCCTGAAATTAAACTACATGACCAGTCCATCTCACTGTTACATATGTTCTGAGGGGACACATGGCCCCACAAAAACCTATACGTGAAAGTTCACATCAGCAGTATTTGTAATAGCCAATGTCCATCAACTGGAATACAGATGAACCAAAATAAAATGTGGTAGATCCATATAATGGAAGATTATTTGGCCATCAAAACAAAGAATTGGTACATGTTAAAACATGATTGGACCTCAGAAGCATGATGAAGCATTAAAGAAGCCAGTCACTAGTCTTTATATGAAATGATGGGAATAGGCCAACATTGCAACTTAAGGCAGGAGCAGGTGGCTAGGAGGAAGGGGATAGCTAAAGGGTATGATCTTTCCTTTGGAGATGATGAAAATACCCCAGATTACCTGTATGGTAACTATACAATTCCGTGAATATAATAAAGTCAATTGAATTGTATATTTTAAATGATTGTATTACATATCAATAAAGGTGTTCTAAAAGTAGCAATATTAAAGGCATAAGAATGTATATTGCTCTACTATAAATGTAGATTCCAGTGTACATCTTAGCTCTTCTTTTCATAGAAGGAGACATCTTTTAATGCTAGCCTTTTCCACTTGAGCCCACTTTTCCTTTACACAGTATTTTTTCCAGGGTCAGATGAGCTTTCTAAAGTCACTTTTTAAAGATATATTTTTCATATTTCTGACTCAGCTTCCATTTTACTTCCTGAGAGAATTGAAATGCTGCTGCTGGCATTTAGATGACCTGATGGGCCTCTGAGGCAAGGCAGTTGCACTAACCATTCAGTGTCGATGCATGCATTCATTCATAGCTAGTCATTTGTTCACAGCCAGTATTTACTGCATGCCAGAGGTAAGCTCTGAATAGACAGAATAAAAGTTTCCACCATCAAGGAGCTTAGAGTTCAATGGAGGAGACATTTAGATTAGAAGTAACAAATCAGTATTATTATAAGGAGTGCTCTAAACAGAAAGGAGAGGCAATCAGACAGCACCAGAAAGCGATATGTTGCAATAGACAGAAATTGGCCAGAAAAAAACAAAAGAAAGGCCATTTTAGGTAAAAAGGTCCTTCCTGGGTTTCAAGGGACCAAGAGTTCTGTCCAGGTGTCAGGTGTGCAGGTCAGAGGCCTGGTTGGAAGAGTCAGATATGAAAGGCCTCTCCAACTAGACAGAGGCAGTGGGACTTTATCCTTTAATGCATGGAGAGGTCTGTTTTCATCTTCAAGTTAGGAAGATCAAGTTGGCAGTATAAGGGATATTTGATTGGAAGGAGATGAAACTGTGAATGAATACATGAGGCCCAGGTGAAATTTAAGGAGTAGAATTAGGTAGGAGGATATGTGTGCTGGGGTCAAGGATGAACCTGGCTTCTAGCTTGGACTTCCTGGTGGGTTAAGGTACCTTTTGTGAGGTTCAGAGGCCCTGGAGGAGAGGCAAATGTGTCACTCATTTGGTTAATAATTTGGCAACATTGGAATTGAGCTATCAAATGTCTATATAAGCAAACTTGGGCCACAAGCTAGAAAGTGACACAAGTGTTCTCGAGTGGCCCATGTGCTATCTGCCCTCCAGCCCTGCTGTTGGTTACAGGCTCTCCAGTACCACAGCATGTTCCGTAGCTAACTATCTGAGGAGAAGGACTAACTGGTGTGGAAGTTCCCTTCCAGGTTACATGTTTGCACAGTTACCTCTTTTGTAACTTACCTAACCATTTGAGAGACATTTCAGAATTCACTTCTCTGTTTTGTTTTGTTGCAGTGTCAAAAAATTTGGATCCACATAATAATGACTTTTAGAAGGAAAAACTTAACAAACATAAATCAGAGCTCAACTATGATTGATTACAGTGATTCATGATTTCTCAGTAAATGAAAAGTTGACATGTTTACAATACATATTGCTTGAAAACAGTTGGATCTGTGAAGGACATACATATACATGATATACATATATATATATATGTAAGCATATATATATGTATATACACACACATACAATAGCCATGTAATAAATATCACTTGTTCCCGGAAAAAAAGAAGTCACAATATACATAAATATAAAGAACCTGCAACATGAGCCCAGTAGAAAAATATGAACAATTAACAAGCATGTTTTCAAAGTTACATACATTAGCTACAGTTATTCAAAGACTACATCAAAGTTAAACCAGTTTGGAAATTACAACTGTATTTAATTCATTCCATCAATGCAACAGTTGTAAATGAAGGTAGAAACACCTTATTAACGCTCTACTGATTTAAAAAGACTACCTATTAAACTCAGACACAATCATCTTAAGAAATGTTACAGAATTAAGTTACCTTATCAGGATTCTTCCACTGTTAGATCTAACTTCATAAGCTTACATTTCAACTTCATTGTCCCCTCCCTCCCGAAGGCCTCCCTTTCAAGCTATAATCTCTGAACATTCTGATTTTTGGGATACCGGGAGGCTTTTCCCAAAGCAAAGCCTTCTAGAATGTGGATGCCCCTCCCAGGCCCTTCAAGTGGCTCCCACCTTTACCTCTCAGGACTTCTTTAATTACCTAGTCAGCTTCTGAAAACCCATAAGGAGAATATTTTTACAAAACGGCCCTCAGATGTTGGTAGCTATGATCAGGTTGCAGAATGGAGAACATGGAGATGAGAAGGCTATTTCTTTCTGCTTCCCTGAGAGAGTCTATTTAGGTCCCTCTGCTTTGTAAATTGCATCACAGCAGGCCAGATAGTCCAGTCACCTCTCACCTGGTTTGCAGTGTTTTCCAAGAGGCAGCTAAACAGGATGGAGGCTTCTGAGAGATTAAACTTCCCTGTGGCAGCTGGGGAGTGATGGGCGTGGTGGTTGGACAGTCTGTTCTCTCCAGGGAGAGGGGGTGTTGGGATCAGACCAAAGGAAAGAAGAGAAACCTTCAGGGTCTGTTTTTCTGTATCTCTCCTTTCTGAAGAATGGATATTCTGTCCCTGCCTGTTTCTTTCCCAGAGATGACTTTTAAGGTACTTTTCTATCACAGAACTGTGGGATGTCATTGTTGGAAGGTGCAGTCCAGATTTGGGCAGGGGGTGGGGGGGAGGGGAGGATACTTCCCAGAGAGCAAAAATTTGAGTCTCCGTCACTTTCCTATCTCCAGCACTTGGTGCCAAGCTTGGCACAGTGTCTTCATGGTCACTGAGTGGACAAATGAATGAGTCACTGGAAGATCCTCAGTTGCCAGGAGCTACTTCTCACCTGCATTTACTCACTGGACCATGAATCCTAAAGGCTCAGGCTAGGTCTTAGCTGGCTGTGCACAGGCCAACCCAGTGCACAGGGCTAGGAGGATGACCGAATGCCTGGTCTGGCATTCAGGGCCTACCCTGCCTCGGTCTATAAGGTTGAGTGGGCTCCTTGACCTCCTTGCTCTGTTAGGAACAGAACTTATTAAAGAAAAAGACAACCTACATTGGGTTGCCTAAGGCGAGCCTGTGATA
Source organism: Dipodomys merriami (assembly GCF_024711535.1). Taxonomy (NCBI): domain Eukaryota; kingdom Metazoa; phylum Chordata; class Mammalia; order Rodentia; family Heteromyidae; genus Dipodomys; species Dipodomys merriami. Next base: position 67,849,760 of record NW_027203381.1, on the reverse strand, counting down.
AAGAGAAATTTTAAGTAACCTGGTGTATGTGCGATTCAGCCATTTGTCACTATTGACATTTCTCATTTGCCGACTGTGGAGCAGTAATTCCTAGATGTAGTTTTGTGGTACTCACAATATCTTCTTCATTTATCACAAGAGATGTCAGGAACTTGCCAGGAAGTTGCTTAAATCAGAATTTTAAATTCAAGTATTTTTGTTGATTTATTTATCTTAGGCCCCATCTACATGCAAAGATTTTTAAGATGGCATCTAATAATGGAGATGTTGGCAATGTTAACTTGAAAAACAAAAGTACAAAAGGCATGTAGAGAGAGGAGGGCAGAGTGTATGGTATGATTGTTTTGATCAGAATTCATTTTAGAATTTAGCTTCTTTGGAGGCCAAAACAAAATACAATGAAATATGTGATATACTTTGTAGCAGAAGCCCATGACAGCCCCATCAGATGCCCTCTGCTACCCAAGTCCAGTGACAGCTGCAGTGGACAGTCCATTCTCCAGGCTTTGGTGTGCTTTTCCAGGCTTTTCCAGCTCCCTGCATTGTTCTTAGAGACTATTTAGCCTGGACTTTTTTTTTTTTTTTTTTGTCAGTCATGGGGCTTGAACTCTGGGCTTGGGCGCTGTCCCTCAGCTCTTCAGCTTAAGGTGAGCACTCTACCACTTGAGCCACAGCACCACTTTCAGCCTTTTCTGTTTATGTGGTACTGAGGAATGGAACCCAGGGCCTCCTACATGCGAGGCAAGCACTCTACCACTGAGCCACCTTCCCAGCCCTAGCCTGGACTTTTGACTCTGTGTCTTCCTTGTTGTTTTCTTTTTTCGATGCACCTCTTTCAATTAAGTATTGGCTTCTTGAGTGCTAAAATTCTTGGTAAATACATACTAAGTTAGTCCTGGGGGCTTCCATAAAGTTGAGAGGCCATTTATTCCCACTGTTCTTCCCTCTGCCCTTCAGATAAGACCTACACCCTCAACACCTGTGTTAGAAGATGTCCTGTGTCTGTGAAAAATGGCTCAAAAGCTGGCACAGACTCCGGCCTTTCTGGAGTCAGCCTCTTCCTGTCCTGTCTGGTTAGCAATGGTGGGAGCCTCAGCCCTAGGAATTTGGCTGGCTGTGTCCCAGCAGCAGTGGTGATCCAATGGTGTAGAGTGAAGGTGGCATCCTTTCTCTCCCTTCCTTTCCTCTTCCTTCCCCACCATCCCTTTTATTTAAAAAATATATGTTTTGAGACAGGGTCTTACTATTTATGCCAGGCTTGTCTTATATTTGACTGGTCTTAAACTTGTAATCCCAGTGCCTCTGACTCTTGAGTGCTGGGGCTTATTGGTGTGCACCGCTGTACCGTCTCAGATAACTCATTTTCAAAGCAACTTGGGTTCTTGGAAGTAGGTATTAAGGTGTTTACTCTTAAGTCTATTGGTTAGCAGATACTTCCTGAGTACTGTCGGCTGTAGAATGGGGATCTGTTCATGACCAAAAAGAATGTGGACTGTACAGTCTAGCAGGGGAGGCACAGACATATTAAGGAAATTATTGTCTCAGAAAAAGTGTTCTGTGCCATGCTCAAAGTTCTCAAGGATCTCTCAGGCTATTTTTGCAGTCCTCTTTCCCTCCAGGGGAATCCTTGGGCTTAGATTAGTGCCACACTTTTAAGGTAGGTTTCATGGAACACCAAATCCCAGAACATGTCCTTGGGAGAGGGATTTCATGATCAAGTAAGCCTAGGAATTTGTATGTTTATGCAGTCTTTTTCCCCACCTCCACCCAGACTCTTAGAAGTCCGTCCTACAAAATGGTTTCATATTTGCATGTAGCCTACTTAGTCACCCACTGTGTACTTTGTATAATACCTGATACCAGGGCAATGCTATGTAAGTAGTTGTTTTGTGTTACTTAGGAAATGAAGACAAAGAAAAAAAAAGTCTGCCTACTCAGTACAGGCGCAGGAGAGAGAAAGAGGGGAGGGGAGAGTTTCAGTCTGCAGATGATTGAACCCATGGATGTAGAATCATGAGAATGCACATATATTATTATTCCCTCTTCTTGATTCAAGAAGTACAATGAAAGCCTCTGCAAAGCCCTGAAGAACACAGTCCTGCATAGCTTTGTTGAAGGTTACCTTTTAAACTTCTAGACCTTTTATTAAATGGCACCTGCATTCTTAAGGCTCCAGTATGCCATGGAGACAAGGGGCCAGAGACCTCTGAAGGCTTTTCTACTCTGTGTGTGTGTGTGTGTGTGTGTGCGCACGCGCGTGCGTGCGTGTGTGTGTGTGTGTGTGTGTGTGTGTGTGTGTGTGTGTGTGTGTGTAATTACAGCTTTGTGATGCCTTGGGCTGGGCAACAGAAGCCCCCAACCCTACCATCTGGCAGCCTTACTCCTTGGTGATGGCCATGCTGGGGTCTCAGGAGGCAGCTGGCTGTGAATTTGCTGCAGTGGGTTCTACAAACATTTTGAGACATTCGTGGTCATGGCACTGCCTCAGAATCCACAATCATTCTTAATCGGTCTCACAACAATCAATTCACCAAGCCATCTGTCATGGGAAACTTGAGCTGTACTCAGAGTCCCATTAATAATTCAGCTGACGAGCGTCTGCAGACACAGTCCTTCTAACCCAGGACTTACTGTCTTCTGCCTCCAGAGATATCTCAGGGAGAGTTCTCTGTCCCAGCACAGATGCTAATGAATCACGAGTAAGTGGTACCTCTGCGCTCTCCCCATGTCCCCAAAGCCTCGTCAGAAGGATGATGGATACAGGTTAATCTCACTTGAATTACATCAGTTTTTTGTCAGACAGTGGACTGAGGGAGCTGGCCAGTAGGGCTCTGGGGAATGGATATCAACACAACCTCTGTGTGCAGAGGTGTAGGGACTTGTCCACTAAGATGACTGGCAGGACTTCTATTCCTTTCCTACCTATAGAATCCCCAACTGTTCAGAAAAACAATGTAGATTCTTTTTTAAGTTCAAGACTTATATGTTAAAAATACCTAAATATATTGGTTGAATTAGTTCTGGCTGATTAGAACTGGTTCTCATTCCCAGTTAGTGGAAATATAGGATGTCATGGCTGAATGGGAGCATAGAAATCACCTCATTCAGTCCTTCATTTTTTGATGTAGTAGAATGAGACTAAGGAAAGACTCAAGGTCACCTGATTGGTCCTTACAAAGCCAGGTGGGTGCCCAGCTCCTTGCAGCCAGCCATCCCTCCAGTATAGATAGCATCCTTGGAGGGCTACAAACAGCCCTGGGCATAGTGATTGTGGGGCGCCAGCTGCTCTTCTTTACTGCTCCATGAAGCCCGGGAAGCATATCTATCCTGGCTGCTGTGTTGATGGGGTGGTGAGGCGATTTGTTAGGGGCCATCAATAACATGCCAGGAAAAACTCTTCCCTCATTGCAGCTTCCCTGCTAATACGTGCTGCTTGGGGCTGGCGGCTGCCTGTTTTAAATCCTCTGCCTTTTGTCATAGAGTAGAACTTAGTTGAGCTAAGCTAGGCCTTGGAAGCCAGCCTGCCTCATCCTTGGGGTCCATCCTAGGGTAGACATAGAGTAGGTTCTTCACATTTACCTAAAGACTGGAAATGGGAAGAGGACAGAGACTAGAGCCTTACCTCCCCTGCCTGCATTTTAACCTCAGCCCTTTTAGACTACGGAGAGATTTAGGAGGCTGAGTATTTCATGAATTCCTATGGTGAAATCTAATGCCTGAGGTAATGATATTAGGAGATGGGACCTTTGGGAGTTGTGTTAGTCAAGAAGGTGGAACCCTTGCAAAGCATACAGTTCACAGGCCACATAGCTGTAACCTTGACCCCAGCCCATGCCAGTCATCTTCACAGAATCCTGTCAGGGAATAGCAGGAGAGCTGTACCTGAGTCCTGAGTATAGATGAAGAAGCAGGCAGTGAGTTCTGGGACCTCTCCACAATGGACATGCTGGGCTTGGCATGCAGGATCTGTCTCTGTAAGAGTCTGTGTTCTCCCAGTACTGTTGTCTAGAGCCTTCCTCATCCTGCCCTTCTAAGACTCTGAGCCTAGTACTTCTAAGCACAGAGAAAGGGGATCTAAAGGAGTGGGAAACCATGTGACAGGTCCCAGGTACTGGGACTACTGTAGCCCACAGGGAAACAATGGAGAGATGCTGGCAGTGCTAAAATAGTCACAGTTATGGCTAATGTTTGTACCTGTGGTATAGTAACATTAGGTAATGTTGCTGGACTCACCCTGTGTTGTGGGCACTATGCTCAGCACTTCATATGGAGCATCAGTTAATCCTCATGACCGTTCTATAGAGGCAGTATTAGATGATGAGAGAATTTATGGAAGCACCACACACAAGCCAGTCCAGACCACCAATTAGACAGATAAGAGCCTGGACTCCAGGCATAGGCAGGCTCCCAACTAGGCTTTCCTCTCTGTGACCACGTGGGGGCATCAGGGCAGCAGAAGGGCTGGGTGGTTTGGAGAGAGGCCACCCCCCAGGGTGGATGGGACAGAGACTTGCACTGGACATTAGGTTCATCCTGTGAGCAGATCATCTTGTCCTTGGGGCCTCCATACTGGCCTTAAATAGAAGGATGGGAGAAATCTAAGATTTTTGTTTTCAGAGAAAAGACAGAGACCATGTGAGGGTCGAGTGGAACCTGATCCTGGTGAAGTTGTGCCAGTGCTCCAGTCATCCTGCAGGGACGCTGCAGGCCCAGCAGGAACTTCCCACCCTGGGTTGCTGGGAGAGAGGGACAGAGCCTGGCCCCCCAACCAGCCCCTGACCCTTCCATAGCTCCCCCTTCTGCTAAACCCCTAGCCTTGTTGTTGCAACTGCACAGAGCAGCCTCCCCAGCTATTGTTCTTGGATTCCCTTCTCTGATCTTAAGACCTTTGAGAAAAGAACAAACAGCTAGGAAAACACAGGGTAGTTTAAAAATGTTTGTGATTGTGATTGTGATTGTGATTGTGATTGTGATTGTGTGTGTGTGTGTGTGTGTGTGTGTGTGTGTGTGTGTGTGTGTGTGTGTGCTGCATGGAACAAAAGAGGCATTGGGGAGACTCAGCATTGTTCCAGGACAGCAGAGATGAAACAGCCCTTTGAGCCTTGTTCAGCCTGCTTGATGATAGCAGCTGGTTGTGTTCTAATGCACAGTGGCCTTGACTCCCCGGTGCCAGGTACCAGTTCTGTGGATGGGTTAAGGAGCCCATTGATGCTGTAATTGCCTTACATCCTTACAAAGTTTCTAGCCTGTCCCTTTCATCCTGTTTCTGGGAAAAGGGGCTCATGTTATCACCTACCCTAATTGTTTCATGCTAGCCCCAACTATTACTAGATAAATACGTATAGAGCAATCTGTAGGTCACATAGTAGTTCAGTGAGTTCCCTCTTTAATTATATAAGTATCATCTCTGTTTTTATCTAAGACAAACAGACTCAAAGCAGGGAAGTAACTTGCCTAGCATCCCACAGCTAACAACAGATCCTCAAGGGAATACTGTGTGCTTAGGGCCCTACTGAGGATTCCTCCTTCAGGGAATTAAGTCTTGAAAGCTCATTTCCTCAACTTCTTTGGGGATTTCAAAACATTGTAGATATACAGTTGTCTTTACTCAGGAGAGCTATTTCTAGGACTGGGAGTAGAATCCTTCCTCCAGGCTCACTCCAGATTCTCCTGAATTTGTAGGATTCGAATTGTGAGGTTTAAGCCACAATGGTTTCTTTCTCCCTTTGCAGCCCCAGAGTGTGGGTTAGTTTTGTAGAAAGGAAAGCCTTGAGTGATACCTCTCTGGTTCTCCCATTTAGAGCCTTCCTTGTCTCCTCAGATCCTGGCATAGTACCTTACACAGAGCAGGTACCCCAAATGACTAAATTTATACGCATGATATGACATGAAAGAACATAAGTGCAATGGTAGTTAGGAGCTTCATGATTCTGTCTCCCAGCACTCAAAGCTGACGGAGGGTGGGGGGGGGGTACCCAAGGTGGCTTTTTTCCTTCCTTTTTAAAAATTGTTATTATAAAGGTGATATACAGAAAGGTGACAGTTACATCAATCAGGTAAAGAGTATATATATTTTTTGGACAGGGTCACCCCTTCCTTGGCTCTCTCCCAGTTTCCAGGGTGGCTTTTTTTTTTTTTTTTTTTTTTTTTTGCCAGGGTGGGGGTAGTGAAGAAAAGCCAGCCAGCTACATTCAGAGTTCCCAGGTAGTCCTCTGAAGCAGGCTTTCCTGGAGAGTGTAGGAATTGAGCAGTGGTTACAGGATGAATTGCCACCATTACAGGGCAGAATCTAGAGATGGTACCATGGCAAATCTTCCTCATCTTGAGCGAGCCTTGGGATGTTCTCATCATTTTACTTTCTGGGGCCTGGCATAGACTCAGAGCTTCTCATTCACTCCTTCTATCACATATAGTCAGCTCATGGCATTAAGGGGCTACTGGGACTTTTCTTGCCCTATCAGAAGGCCCTGACACCTATGGGTCCCTCCTCCTGGCCACACCTTTTCCTGTCTGTGTCATCATTCAGTCCTGGAGATGCCATATAGGTTGCCCTCCCAGACAAGCTCTGTGTTCAGAGTCTAGCTCCCAGGAGGATTTTATGGAATAAATGACTAAATAAAGAAACAAACAGCTCATAAGAAGGAGGAGGAACACTGGGTGTAAGTATTCACACCTGTAATCCTAGTTACTGAGTAGGCTGAGATCTGAGGACCACATTTCAAAGCCAACCCAGGCAGGAAAGTCTGTGAGACTTTTTTTTGTAAGAATATTTTATTTTATTTATTTATTTTTATTGTGAAAATACCGTACAGAAGGGTTAAAATTACATGGGCAAGGTAATGAGTACATTTCTTATCAGGCATTGTTGCCTCCTCCTTTGTTTCCCTTTCCCATCCCTTCCCATCTCCCATCTCCCCTCCCCCTCCCCGCCCCAGCCAAAGTTGTAAAGTTCGTTTTTTGACATAAGGTCTTGTACATCTCATTGTTGCAGTGGGTCCCTATTTAAACAATTTGTTTTTTACCTTCCCCTCCACAAATTATACCAACATCAGATACAGTAAAAACAGGGGCTATACTGTGGGGGAGGGACATACAAAGCAACAAAGAAATCATCTTATAAATATGTTAGAAATAATCGCAAGAGAGAAAAAAAATTTGAATCCTTATCTTGGGGTTAATTTCGCCTAACATCAACTTATCTGACCGTTTCTGCGTGTCTCAGACATATACTAGTAATTGCAACTAAGGGAAACCATGGGACCTATGTTTCTTTGGGCCTGGCTTACTTCACTTAATGTGGTATATATGTACAATGGAATTCTGTGCCTCCATCAGAAAGAATGACATTGTTCCATTTGTTAGGAAATGGAAAGACGTGGAAAAAATTATGTGAGACTTTTTTTTGCTGGGGGGGGGGCCCTCCAGTCGTGGGTCCTGAACTCTGGGCCTGGGGGCTGTCCCTCAGCTCTTTAGCTCAAGGCTAGCGCTCTACCACTTGAGTCACAGCACCACTTCCGGCTTTTTTTCTTTTTGCTTATGTGGTGCTGAGGAATTGAACCCAGGGCCTCAGGCATGAAAGGCAAGCGCTCTACCCCTGAGCCAACTTCCCAGCCCCTATGTGAGACTTTTTATCTTCCATTAACCACCAAAAGAAGCCAGAAATGGAACTGTGGCTCAAGTGATAGAATGATCTCTCTGAGCAATAAAGCTTAGGGAGAGTTCCCAGGCCCTGAGTTCAAACCCCAAGACTGTCACCAACAAAAGTGAGGGGGAGGGGGAGGAGTTCTCAACCCATTTAAAAAGAGAAATGAGCTTAATAAGTGAAGGCAGTATAGTTATGTGATTAAGACTGTGGGTTCTGTGTGCACAAGTTCAAGTTCTGGCTCTGCCACGTTTTAGGTGTGGGTCCTTGGTAGACCACCTAACTTCTTGGTGTCTCATATTCTCTCCTCTGTTAAATAAGGGGAAGGACAATGCTGCACACAGGGCTATTCTGAGAATTAAAATATTTCGAACTGTGTAATGTTCTCAGAACAGTAGCTGCCATGTAGCCAATATTAATGTAACCCATCACACTACTTCTCCAAGGAAACTCATACTTCATTATACTTGTTAGAAGACAACCCGAAGCTGGAGGTTCTCAGAGGTCCCACTGGATGTTTAAATCCCACACTTATGGCTATATCAGGTGAGTATTTCCCCTGGAGAATTCCATCTTACTGTGGAAGGGCAAAGTGTCAGAAAATTCCACTGACCAACAACTAGCTCTGGCCAGGCTCCATGCAGGACTGCTCATATGAAATGCTGTATAATGTCTCAGTAATCCCAGGAACATATTAATGTTCTCTTCTTACAGGAAACAAAGCTTACAGAGATGTAGCCCCTTGTCCACAACTCCACAGCCGTGTCATGGCTACAGTTGATCAGACTCCAAAACGTTTTAACTGGTTCTAGGAGGTCAAGTCCACAGGGGAGTGGGGAGCCGTGGTGGCCCTGTCTCCTGTCGCCTCAGGGAGTGAGCAGAGTACATTTGTGTGATTATCCAGAGCTGAAAAGCCCAACATGTCTAGCTAACCCCATGTTTGCCTAGTATTTAGCCGTAATAGCTCAGAGAACTTGACCTAGATTCCAGTAGGTTTTAGCCAAGATAGTTGTGTCCAGCTATGACATTTCTTGTTTCTACTTTATAGTGCGTTGGTCCTCTGTTTGGTTAAAAATGGGCCTGTTAGTTTTAAGAATAGTAACTATCCTTTCCTCATTTCAGTACCCAAGTCATTTCTATAGCATTTGTTCTATGAAAATGATGCCAAGTGAATTGTGAGAGAACTGAGTTCTTAAGACATTTCCAGCCAGTGCCAATGCCCACTCTGCCCATTAGAGCAAGCACGCTCTATTTGAACGAAGAAGTCACTATTGAAGTAAGCAAATGATTGATTAATTCACACATTACTCCCCAAGGAAGCATTTGGTAAGGTCATTCTACCTCCAGTTCAAATCTTTAACTTCATTTTATCTGTGATGGTACTAAGGTTTGAATTCAGGACCTCATGCTTGCTAGACAGGCACTCTACTGCTCAACCACATCTCTAGTCCATTTTTGTGTTGGTTATTTTAGAGGGAGGGTCTTACTTCCTGCTTAGGCACATGCCTGGACTTTGGTGTACCCACTCTAGGTCTTCTGTCATAACCAATGTCAGCAGAGTGCCACCACAGCATCTTTCTGTTGAGGTGGAGTCTTGCAGGCTTTTCTTCTCCAGGCTAGTTTGAAACTTTGAACCTCCTATTCTTAGTTCCCACCAGCATACCCCAATAGCTAGGATTATATAAACCATTGGCACCTGCCCATATTGTTGAAAATTATATGTTTCCAAGATCAGAACCAGTGGTGGTCCATGTGTGGGCCACAGTAATATCTAAACTTAGTCACATTAGCATGTCCCTTTACCTACTGTTTATGCACATTCAAGATGACAAGCACACTTCTTTACACTGGGCACTGCCTGGTTTGTGGGCTTGGATCTTTGTTTTGTCAATTAACAATCTATTACTATAGGGAAAAAATGAATAAAGAAATTCTGGGCACTGTCCCATACTTGCCCCCATGAACTATTCTAGCCAGTTAGTATTTATATAGCTCACCTAAAAGTTAGCCAGGTCCCTCTCCCCTTTCCCTCTTACTGTCTTTATTTCTTTTCCCTTCCTTTTGTTCCCTTCTCTTTTCTTCCCTCTGTTTCCTTCCCTTCCCCTCTCCTCCCTTCCCTTCCTTGTCTTTTGTTTCCTGCTTCCTTTTTTTTCTCTCTTCTTCCCATCCCCTCCTAATGAATTAAATTATATTCCCCAAGAATTAATTTACTTAGATCTCACTTCGAATATGACTTTATTTAGGAACAGGGTGCTGAAGATACAGGTGAGGTCATTAGAAGTAGCCAGTATGTCTGCTGACCTCAGTATGAAAAGGTGAAGTTTTCACAGGGAGAATGCCCTGTGAAAATAAAGGCAGAGATCAGGGTGGCATTTCTACCAAATAAGAAAGGGCTGATTGCCAGCAAATTTCCAAAAACTAGGGGAGAGGCCTAGAATGGGTTCCCTTCCACAGCCCTCAGAAAGAACCAACACTATGGACACCTTGATCTTGAGACTTTCAGCTGCATCTAGAACAGTGGAATAATACAATTTTTATTTATTTATTTATTTACTTTTGTTTAAACCATCCAACTTGTAGCACTTTGTTCTAGTGGTTCTAGAAAAAAACTGCTTTCCCCTCACTTCTGGCTTGGGAGAGCCAGGAGAGCCACGTTTACCATGACCCTTTCCCATGGCATGCTCCGAGGTATTCAGGTGAATTCCTCACTTGTTATGAGGGCAGTGCTGGGGAGCTGACCTTAGCTGTGGAATCATCACCCGTGTGCCCTCCTTGCTGCTGTTCAAGGATGGAGGTCTGCAAAGCAGATAGAACCTGGTATAATGCGGAGAACATGAGTTTTGAGGGTAGCTGAATGGAGGTGATTTAAAGCCCTCGTGTTGCCACTTTCTAGTTGAGATTCCACTGCCTTATCAGTATTTTGGAAATAGTAATAGTACTTTGGGGTTTTAGTGAGGACTTAGAGCGCAGGTCAAGCTCTGAGTAGATATGTGATAGCTGCTTTATTACAAACTCATAGTTCATGGTAAGTGACTTCAACAGTACCGTAATGTAGATGATAATGCCTGGATTTGCTTTCCTAGGATGAAATACTCCGAGTTCCAGGTGTAAATGTGAGTGTGTGTGTGTGTGTGTGTGTGTGTGTGTGTGTGTGTGTGTGTGTGTGTGTGTGTGTGTGAGAAAGAGAGAGAGAGAGAGACAGACAGACAGACAGAGACAGAGAAAGAGAAGGGAGATCAAGATGGAGTAATATGTAAAGATTGTTTATTCTTTGTGTTTTATTGTTCTCCAGATTTCATTTTTTACTTTGAACATGTATTTTACTAAGTCTTAAATGAGTGAGAGTTAAATTCTGCCACTTGAGTAACAGTTGAATGTCCTTGAGAAAGGTTTCATTATACCTAGTTTTGAGGAAACCTTTTTATATTGCTCAGATTATTTGTTTTCATAAATGTTCTTTGCATTTCTAATTGCTGTTTATGCAGTACTCGTTTTAACACAAGGTAATATTTAGTAAGGGAAAGAACCCCATAACAATGCATTTTCAGGCTGGGTAGCCAAGGGCTGCCTTTGTGGGTCCCCAGGGTCGGTGGCACCTGGTCTGGACTGTGGGGCACAGCTCCCATAGGGAGAGTGGAGGGCTGCTCAAACTGGCCTAGTTGGGTAAGGATGTGTCCAACATGTCTCAGGGTTGATGTGATCAGCAATGTGAGAGGTGTGTGGCAAGCTAGGTTAACCAGGTAGAACGAGTTTTGTTTGTTGTATACAGGGCCCCTCCTTAGCACTGGCTAGCACCCAATGAAGTAGGGCCTTATAGAGGAAGTCTGGGTGGGTGATTTCTTATGGCATGGGTTTCCAATTTCCTCAGTTAAGAAATGTGGAAGGGAAGGAGGAAGGGTGAACAAATGCAATCATGGTATTCAGTAGACATTATGTAGAAAATGAACTGCAACTTGCAGGCAGGGATGGAAGTGGGGAAACTGAGAGAAAGCAAAAAAGAAATGTGACTTATGAAATGGCAACCCTTCTGTACAACACCTTAATAACAATAAAATTGTATTTAAAAAAAAAGAAATGTGGTTAGGGACTAGGGACATGGCTCAAGTGGTATAGCACCAGCTGTGATGGAAGAAACCTCGTGGTGTCCTGCCCTGGCTGAACAGGGAAGCTCTGGAGGACTGTTGTGGAGGTACCGACTGCCATTGTGGAATTTGCCCATTGGCCTCAAACCTTGCAGAACACTAACTGTCTTGCTGCCATAAATACAAGGTCATTCTAAGCAATACAAAATCACAGCACTCTGCTCTACAAGGGTCAGGGCAGGTGCCTCTGTGTGTTTGTGGATTTATTTTTATTTCCTAACCCTGTTACTAACAGAAAAGAGACTCCAAGGAGCCTCTGATTTTATTACCCTTGGAAGCAGTTTATCTGTTGTCTGTAACATGCTTGGCCAGATGTCTGTCTGAGTGTCTCCTTGCCTTCCCCTTCCTTCTCTCCCCGCCCCACCTAAGGGATGGCTTGAGGATTCTGCCTTGGCCTAGGCCTTGGGGGTCTCAGGATGGAGACCATCCACTTGAGGTCCCAACACAGACGTGACAGAGGTAATGGCAAAACAAAGATTGAAAGAAAATATCGCTCCTGGGCTGCTATCTTCTGAACTGCTCTGCTGAGACCCTCCCTCTGTCCCTCAAACCCCCCAACCCTGTTGAGGACCCTTTTCTCTGTAATAGGACTACAGTTTCATACCGTGCCAGCAGAGTCTCACCTGGGTAAATCCAGGTCTTCACATAGGTTCCAGAACTTTCTCTAATCTATTCCCCCACCTCAGTCATAATCACTAGGCCTTGAAAAGGCCCGACCTAATGAGAATTAAGCACCCATTTAAGGGCAGAGACTAGAAATAGCTAATGCCACAGGCCAAAGAGGAGAAGGGGGAGTTGTAGAATAAAAGCAAGAGCATCATTAGTGAGTGACAAATGAAGTTTTGTTTGGTGTCTACAAAGGCTTTCTTTATTTTTTTCAAATGATAATATAAAGTAACTTTATTGATTATTTGCTAACTTTGTTAATAATGGCAAGTTGGGTACTTGGCTGTAAAGATCTCATGTTTAATTTAAAGCATTCCTTCATGAAAATTAATACTCAGGGCCTTCAAGTCAGTAGTTAAGTGCTATATATACTACTGCGAAATACTGCCTGAAATTGAGTAGAAGTCTCACACTTAATGAAATGTAAGTATTTTGAGAAAAGAGAAGACTTTGGCTGACCAAGAATTAGCAGTTTTAGGGTAAAGGAAAGCGGAGAAATAGGAAGCAAGCCATTAAATGCTGGTGACAGTTGTCACCAAGAAAAGGAACCCTGGGTTTCTCATACCTTTCAGCAGCATCAGCACACAGCCTGGCACAGTGGCCAAACCCTCTCAAAGATGCCCTTGCCACACACAGCAGGCCTTAGAGTAGTGTAGGAGTTTAATTTCCTGTTCTTTCATAAAAAAGACTGTTTCTTTTTATGAAAAACATAAATCAACCACTGTTGAGTCACTAACCTTCTAATGTTGTGTGTGAATAAAGAATATCTGACTATTATGTCATCAACTTCCCCCCATCTAAGCGATTTTAAACTACATTTTAACATAAATTCCCATAGAAAGCTATTGATTAATTTTACAAGGAAGCTTCCTCTTGTGGACTTCATGGCACTTTGCTATTGAGCTTCAACTGTGGTAAATATGCCAGGTAGGGAAGTACTTGGGTACTGCAAATTGTAGGCAAAAAAAATGTACCATGTTTTTCTCAAGTGTCAGTTTTAGTACAGATTAAGTAGGGAAGAGGGTGTGTTTAAAATGTATGTGAATGTGAGCTAGCCACCAGTGGCTTAGCCCTGTAATTCTAGCTACTTTCAAAGGCAGCCAGGTGTAGGGAAGTCCATGAGATGAGGTTCTTATCTCCAACGAACCACCATGAAACTGGAAGTAGATCTGTGGCTCAAGTGGTAGAATGCTAGTCTTGAAAGAAAAAAGCTCAGGGCCAGTACCCAGGCCCTGAGTTCAAGTACCAGTATGAGTGTGTCTGCATGCATGCATTCATACACACATGTGAATGTATAATAGACTAGAATCTTAAAGTTTCATAAACTTGGAGGCAAGACATGATTTCATGCCCTTGGCACCAGCTTTGTCCCAGGTCCCCTTGGTAGGCATCAGAGTTTTAGGAGCTCTGGCCAATAATTTTTGTAGTATTATCAGTTTATCATGACTAATTAGAGTTATGAAAACAAAATATATGTATGTTTGACTATACATGTGAAATGCGAAGTATAACCAGTCCAGGTGCAGTTCAGCCCCATCACAGCTTTCCAGGGACCCTGCTTTAGTGGTTTATGTAGGACCTTCAAGCCTGCATTTTGAACATCCATCTGTAAATAGACTTGGGGACCAAGAACCAAGTGATGTATTCTAACTATAGGGATGGGGAAAGGGCTGCAAAGTAGTGTCCCATGATCTATGCAAAAGAGGGTGTCCTTAAAAAAAATCAACATTTAAAATCTATTTTGTTGAGTTTTCTTACAAATTTAAAATCCAGGGCAATCCTAGACCTGCCTTCTCTCCAAAGGCATGGGCTTAGCTGAGCCAGAGGTAGCCACTTTCAGATGGTCCGTGTTCCCTGGATCTTTGCGGTCCTGTAGTCTCACCCATCTAGGACCTGGGCCCCTGTGGACCTGAGGTTTTGATCCTTGCTCCTGTAGTATATCATATCTGAGACTCTTCAAGCTGAATAGCCAAGTCACAAACCTCCTTTTCTAGCCAGGCAGAAGGACTCTACTGCTATCCCAAACTATCTTCTGCTGCCAAAGGAACAGCTTACCTTGTTCCTACCTGTGAATGAATTATTCCAGAGAACAAGGACTTCATCTGAGGAGAAGATTTGAGTGTATGATCAGAACTTGGACTTATCTCCCTGTTTAGTATTTCTTGTCGTTGAATCCCTGCCTTCTACCTCTGTTTCCAGAGTTTCCAGAGCCCATTTTCTTTCTCTTATGGCCTCTGCCCTTTCACCACACACACACACACACACACACACACACACACACACACACACACACACACACACACACACACACAAACATACCAATCCCTTTCCATTATCCCAGTGGCAGCATGTTCTCTGTATGCAGCATGCTCTGCTGCATGATAAGCTTTATGGTCTGAGATCTCATTTTCCTTTCACTATTATGTCCTTCTAAAATTGTGGTCCATCTATTGGTGCTTATAAAAAGTAGGCTGAATACCAGTAGGAATTAGATTTCATGGCAAAATAAGTTCAGACTTCTAACCATATTTGAGCAGGGAACTTGTAGACCATCAAACCCTGGTCAGAGGGTGTGTGTGATCTCATGGTTGAGAGCCATTAGCAACTGTCAGTTTGCACTGGCCTACCCAGCCATCAGGTGCAAGATCCTAGCTCCTCTCTTCTTCCCAAAGGATGACATTTGTATTGATCACTTAATAGGATTGCATTGTTTTTCTCACCTTGGTTGCCCAAGATCTGAAACCATATTTCTCCTACCTGCCACCTGCCTTGATGGATTCTCAGGGGCTCACAAAATGCAGCTTAGGCCTTCCTCACTTTCCTCAGTCTAAGTGAAGACACAGGGTAGTGTCACTGACCCATAAAAAGGCAAAGATCATTTTCATTTTTAAATATAGCCACTTTTTAGCTTCACTGATACTGATTCTGTCTGGGATGTGTGTCCATATAGCCTCTAATAAATCCAGAGTAGTGAGTGCAGGTCACTGGGGTAGAGTTACATTTCTGTATTTTTCTTTCATTTGATAACAATGCCACCAGAAAAAGTGAGGCCCTGTCTTGTGGCTTAGAATCACAATGTCTTCTCCTGGACAAGTGTTCATTTCCATGAAGACTCCCAGTGTCCCTTTTCCTGCCGGCCACAGCACTGGCACTACCTAGTGTTACTGTCCCATTCTCCCCACAGGCTTCTAAGACTGTGGTGAGAACGTTTCAGTTCATCAGATGCCAAAGCTTAGCACAGAAAGTACTCATTCTCAACTCACAGCTGTTAAGATGGCGCTTATCAAAAAGACAACAAATAGAAAGTGTGGGCCTAGGGCTGGGAAGGTGGCTCAGTGGTAGAGCGCTTGCCTTGCATGCTCAAGGCCCTGGGCTCGATTCCTCAGCACCATATAAGCAAAAAGAAAAAAGCTGGAAGTGGCGCTGTGGCTCAAGTGGTAGAGCGCTAGCCTTGAGCTGAAGAGCTGAGGGACAGTGCCCAGGCCCAGAGTTCAGGCCCCTACGACCGGACCCCCCGCCCCCCCCCCAAAAAAGAAAGTATGGGCCTAGGATGTGGAAAAAAGAGAATCCTTGTATACTTTTGTGGGGAGGGGTTAAAGTGGTGCGGTCATATGGAAAACAGTAAGGAGTTCCTAAAGAAATTAAAAATAGAACTACCATAATCTCTATCAGAAATTCCTTTGAGTATACTCGAAAGGAAATGGAATCGCCACATTGTGAAGAAACCTGTACTCTAGTAGTATTCACTGTACCCAAATATGGAAACACCTTGTTTGATCAGGGACAGACAAGTGGAGACAGCTATAGTGGAATATTCTTCAGCCTTTACAAAGAAGGAAATCCTAATATTTGCAAAAACATGGATGGACCTGAGGAATTTTATGCTAAGTGAAAATCAAAATTGCTTGATCTCACTTACATATGGAATCTTAAACCAAAAGCCAAAAGTTGAATGAATACACAGAGATAGCTGAACAGTAAAGATGGTTGAGGATAGAAAATGGGAAGAATGGTCAAAGGATACAAGTAGCAGGCATGTAGGAAGGACCAGGCTAGAGTTCTGATGTTTTACCCAGGACTATAGTTAGTATTGTGTGGTATTCACAATTTTTTCTAAAAGAGTAGATTTATAGGCATGTGAAGCTGGGTAGCAGTAGCTCATGCCTGTAATCCTAAGTACTTAGTTGATCTGGAAGTTTGAAGTTCAAAGCCAGCCCTGGCAGAAAAGTCCACAGGCTCCAGTTCCAAATTAACCAACAAAAAGCCAGTCTGGAGGCATGACTCAAGTGGCTACTGGCCAAGCACGCTCAAGGCTTTGAGTTCAAATCCCAGTGTTAAAAAAAAAATAGGCATATGAGATGATGGGTGTTAATTTGTTTGACTGTAGGAGCCATTTCACTATTGATAAATATACCAAAAGATTGCTTTATATACCCTCACATGTCCAATAAGAAAACATACATTATAACCTGTTAGAAAAAAAAAATCTAGCAGCCATGCCAGCCATATTTTCTGATATATCCCAATGTCATATATTTGCCTTAATAGAGGGCCAGGTGTTCTCATTTTTGTGTAGGACATGTGTTAATTAAAGGTACATTTGTAACTACCATACTTTACCCAAATCCTACTGAAAGAGGTAATGGGGCTGGTCAGCGTTTAAAATTATTTAAATAGAGAAGATAGTACTCATATGCATTGCCACAGAGGATGTTTCTGTTAAGTTTTGTTTTACCTTTGGTGATGCTCTGAAATACAAATACTAACCTACCAGAAAGATTCTGTGCTTATTCTCAGTGTGCTCTAAGAGATTAGGAGATGTAGCTGTGGGCACGCAGTGTTACACCTGGGCTATAGAACTGAATGAAGTAGATTATTGCAGTGTGGTGATGCATGTCAGGCCTGTACAGCACTGGCAAGAAGCCTGGCAGGCTTGGAGGAGAATATAGTAGCCATTAGTCATAGCCTCTGTACGTGCTGTGTGATACTTGGTGGGTCATAACACCAGGCATGGAGTGCTGCTAGGATTGCTTCAAAAGCAGAGGCAGGCAGAGGCCATTGCTGTATGTCTACAAGGTAGAGAAGGCTGTCTCAGGAATGGCAAGTTTGATTCTTGAGGTGTGGTGGTAAACGTTTATCTTTCTAGATTAGTATACTTCCATAAATATGGACAGAGTGCTTACTTTGGTCTAGGACCTAAGCTAGGTGATAGACATAGGTGAAAAAGGCAATAGGTCTGCAAAGATCTCACAGTTTAGGAGATAGGTGTAGAGAGGATTCTTGTAAACACTGCAGAGGGTATGGCCTCTGAGCAAGGTTTCAGTAAAGAGTAGTTTCTCTAAACACCAGAACTCATAGGCAGAGGCAGAAACTTTTAAGAGTCCCAGGGGCACAGCAGATAGGAGAGAGACTTGACAAATGGGATTACATCAAAATAAAAAGTTTCCACACAACAAAGAACATAGTTACTGAACTAGAAAGACAGCCAACTGGGAGTAGTAGATCTTTACCAGCAATAAAGGCCTAATATCCAATATATACAAGGAGCTCAAGAAGTCAACCCATTCAAAGCTAATAAAAACATCACTGAATGGGCAAAGGAGCTAAGGAGAGTCTTCTCAGAAGAAGAGGTAAGAATGGCAAAGAAATGTATTAGGAAAAGCTCAATATCCCTGGTCACAAAGGAAATGCAAATCAAAACAACTCTGATATTCCGTCTCACCCTAGTTAGATTGGGCAACATCATGAATTCAAACATAAATGCTGGCAGGGATGTGGGGAAAAGGAACCCTATTGCACTATTGGTAGGAATGTAAACTAGTAAAATCACTCTAGACAGCAATCTGGAGGTGTCTCAAAAAACTAAATGTAGATCTTCCCTACAACCCAGCCGTCCCACTCCGGGGCATCTACCCCAGTGTGCCATAAAGACACTTGCAAATCCATGTTCATTGCTGCACTATTCACAATAGCCAAGCTGTGGAAACCACCCAGATGCCCTGCAATAGATGATCCAAAAAATATGGTACCTATATACAATGGAATTTTACCCAGCCATTAGAAAGAATAATATCATACCACTTGCAGGAAATGGGTGGACCTAGAACAAATCATCTTAGGCCAAGCTCAGAGAGACAAATGGCATATATTTTCTCTCATATGCAGAAGCTAGATCTAAGATACACAGGGACATAATAAATTATACAGATCTCTAGTCATTCACACAGAGTGAGACCAAAGGAGGATACTCTTAGGAGATGAACACAAAGATTCAATGCCTATGTGCATCTGATCATATGAAATAATCTTTACAAACTCCAGGAAAAAGAAACAGGAAGTTTTTTTCTTTGTTGCTGTCTTTTGTTTTCTTTTCTTTTTGTCTTGTTTGTTCTTTTATCTGCCTTTGGGAAGGGAAGAGGGGCACAGAAATGGAGAGACAAAGGATGAACAAATGCAGTGGTACTCACTAGACACTATGTTGAAAATGAACTATACAACCTGTGGGGAGGGATGGAAGGACAAACTGGGAGAGAGTGAGGGAAGGGGTGACATTGTCCAAAAAGAAATGTACTCTTTGCCTGTCCATAGAACTGTAACCCCCTTATAATAACAATTCAAACATTAAGTTTTTAAAAAAGAGTTGTTCTCTATTATGGAGGGAGAGGGGCTCAGCAATCAAGAGGCATGGTGAGGGTAGTCCAGGAACTTTGGTCTGGGTAGAACACAAAAGAGAAGGTCAGGGAGAAGAGGATGAAGCCAGCACAGGGCCCAGATCCAGAAGAGTCTCCTGTGCTTACATGAGGAATTGGAATTCCACCTGTAGGCAAGGAGGAACAGAGTGGAAAACTGAAGACACCTGTCTTTAGGCCAGTGCCAGACCCTATCCATTCTGGGCCAGATCTCACCATCTGGTTTTCTTGGCAGTCAAAAATGCGGCACTGTTAATTCACTTCCATTCCCAAGAGGTCAACTTTTCTCATTCAGGTGTGTAGGCAGAAGATAAATCAGAGAACAGTAAGAAGCCATCCCAGCCCATCAGAGGTCCACAGATGGTGGGGGCCAGGGAGGAAAGAGGGCAGATGTGGGGGCTCTGCTGTGGTGGAGAGATTCTTTTCACAGTCACAGTCTCAGCAGAGTCAGGGCGACAAGTGGGATTTCCACATTCCCCAACTTCTACTCCTTTTTCTGTGCTAGTTCTTGTGCTTAAGTTAATTTGTTTTCAATTTTTAAAATAATACAGGAAGATAGTTTTTTTCTTCCTTTTCCCGTTTATGTTCACCAAGAAACAAATCCCAAGTATTTACTAAAACTGCACTGCTTAGAACAACTTGAGAACCTTTGCTCTAACCAGGATTTCAAATACAGTTCTCTATCACATGCTTCTGTCTTTCCTGAGTCATGCAGAGACAAGGGTTTGTCACAACTTTATTGTAAATAGTAGATTTCACTTCCTGCAGAACTGACTGCCTCCGGGCTGACAGTGCAGTCCCCAGGTGACCTCACTGGTCTTGAATGGCCCTGTGTCAGGACATACCAGATATGCTTCTTTGGTGCAGAGCCTGGGTGGTGATGGGTGCAGACCTAGTCTAAATAGCTGTTACCCCAGATGTGAGTCTGTGCACCTGCACCAGGGTCTGACTTGGGAAAGGAGAAGAAGGGGAAGAAATGGAGCCTTTTCACAGAAAGCTATTTGAGAACCTGCCTCCACCCTGTGTGTTCTGGGGCTCCCTTAAAACATTCCATGTTGGTCAGGCAGCATGCTGCTGCCATAGTCTACCTTTGGTGTCCCCAGCTCTGGAAAATAGGTTCACAGTGACTGCAGAACTATGTGTGCCTGAAATAGGGAGGTGGCAGAGGGAAAGCAGCGCCCCTCACACAAGGGCAGATGTCCCACATCAGCAGGAGACCATGGCCTTGGGCACACTGCAGGGGCAACTGGCTTCGCAGGGACTTGCAGAGTTCAGACTGAGGGCAGAGGAGTGGGGAGGAGCCCATGAGCAGGTGGTGCTGGGAATGTGGCCAAGATCGAGGCTTTCCAGTCATCCGTCTGTGGCAGGGTTCAGGGGCTTTGACTGTTAGACCTGAGAGAGGAACCCAGCAGCAGCAACCCATGCACAGGAGGTCCCCTGAGACCTGTGTCGGGGTGGGGGGGGGGGAAGGGGGAGGGAAAAGGGGGGAGGGGATGCAATGACTTCTCTGCCACTTAAAAATATTGCTCAGATATATAATATAAATTGACCACCGGGCTACTTTTAAGTTTACAGCCACTGGCATTCCATTCACAGTGTTACACAACCACCACCATTGTCTGTCCCCGAAATACCCAAATAGAAAGTGTACCGTTTCAGTTCTCCATTTCTCTTCCCCAGCCAGCCGCTGGGGAATAGATATTAATTAGCTATTCTAGGAAGTTCATATGTGTGCAGTCAGGTGACATTTGTCTCCTCTGCCAATCTGCTCCTCTGTACTCGCACCCAGAGGAGTTGGTGAGACTTTCTTCCTTGTTCATCAGTAAAGCTATCCGCCCTGTGGGCCTTTCTCAACTCTTTTCAAGTGACCCTGCCTTTTTGTATTTGAACATTTAGTTAGAAGCTTTTTTTTTTCCTGTTCAGATGATTTCTGTTTGTGTGAGACATAATACAAGAGTCTTAGCTGGCGCTGGTGGCTCACTCATGCCTGTAATCTTGCCTACTCAGGAGGCTGAGATCTAAGGATCATGGTTCAAAGCCAGCCCAAGCAGGAAAGTCCATGAGACTCTTATCACCAATAAACCACCACTCAGAAAACCAGAAGTGGTTCTTTGGCTCAAGTGGTGGAGTGCTAGCCTTGAGCTGAAGAGCTGAGGGACGCATCCAAGCCCAGAGTTCAAGCCCCACTACACACACACACACACACACACACACACACACACACACACACACACACACACACACACACACACACACACACACACACACACACACACACACACACACACACACACACACACACACACACACACACACACACACACACACACACACACACACACACCCCAAGAGTCTTCTCCCACACCCCTGCCCCTCTCCTCATGAATCAGGGACAGCTGTGCCATCTCAGAGTAGAAGTCCAGGGTTGCATTTGTTCTGTCTGGTGTTCCTGGGTTGCATTTGTTCTGTCTGGTGTTCCTGGGACCCTCTCCATGCCCTGAGAAGCAAGGGGACCTATTACTGTGAGGGGAGGCTTTGACTGAATTCCTCACCCCTGTAAGCAGCTTCGTCACCTATAAAATGGGGATTATAATAGTCACTACATGCCAATCTGTATAGAGTGAGTTCACATATGTAAACACTTAGAATAGAGCTTGTACTATTCTACTTTCTATTATTTACTAGCTGCATGTTTGCTGTAATCATTGCTGTTTTTGTAGCCTACATGACCAAGTTGCAGTGAAGACAAAATGGGATAATTCATATAAATTATTTAGGAAGTAGCTGGTGTATAATAAGCATTTCTGATATTTACCCATATCATTGCTGTCTGTATTATGTACATATGTGTGTGATTGCATCAGAAGCAATGTAGCGTTAAGGCTGGATTCAGAGGCCATCCCTAATTTCATGATACCAATGATCCTGTATAGGGGACTGAACTTTTCCTTCACACGGGTTGGGGCAGATAAAATTCAACTTGCCTACCTTTCCTGTTTTCTCAAAACAACAGAAACAGGTGTCTCAGATAATAGGTACCAGAAGATCTCTCTTCTTGGAGATCTGGAGAGGTTAAAACAAATTTCACAAAATCCTGCATTTGGAAGCATTGTCTGAATCCATAGCACAGTCTTGGCATGTTCACCTCCTTTTTTTTTCCTCTTTGAAGTCTGAAAATAAATCATGCGATAGATTCTTTCTAACCTCCAGTAAAAGATCCTCACATTCCTCCAGAGTTCAGAGCACTAAGTGGCCTTTTCTGTTGATGTGGGTACCTACAGTTTCAATCAAGATTCTCATATTTTAAAACCCACAAAAGAAAAACTATCCTCTGTGAAAACCAAGCTTGTTTCTGTGCTCTGATTTCAGTCACCAGTTACAAGTCACCTCTGTGTGGCAGGTAAATAGCTGTGTGAAATCTTAGTAGGGTGGTGTGGGAGGGATGGCTTCTCATAAATGTGTACTTCTGTCTGAAGGAATGTGGACTCTAATGGGAAGCTCAACTCCAGCTTCCCACAGGTAGAGGAAATGTGTCTGCATGTACATGGGTGTTCTGGTGTGTGTGCATGTGTATCCCTGTGTCTGTTTATGTGTACATGTATGTGTGCATTGGTGGATGCAGCGGGACAGAATGTAGTTTCAGAGATCACAGGCCATTTCTCCCTGCTCCAGGCCCTCTGAGTACTATCTCTGTCCCTGCCAGCACTCATATATTCCCTTTTGGGCCCCAAGTATCCATCTACTTCCTGCATGGCCCAGGACAAAGTCAAAGGTATCCTCTAGAATATATCTTGTAGTAATATGTTGACATGACATTCTGGTTAAAATCAAAGGAGTTGATTTTTTATCTGTACTTAGAGGTAGAGAAGGTTCAGGTAATTTCTGTGTCTTTGCTTTAGAACCTAGAAAGTACCTTGTTAGACATCATATATGGCACTGGGTTTCCTTGGCTTCTTGCCTCTTTCTGGAAGAGCAAGATCTCTGAAGTTTCTATAGGCCAGGAAAAGGAGCAGGGAAGGAACATTTTTATAAGAGGCACTTTCCCAGCCAGACCTGAATAATGTGATTTTTAAAAGCACCTAGTTCATTTCTGTTGACTGCTAACTTGCCCTGAGAATCAAACTCAGACAGAAAGTATCAGGGTAGGCTGTCCCCTCCTGCAGACAGTCAGGACACAGTAGACCTGGGGCTTGTGGGCACTTCCATAGGCCCTCTTCTCTGTCTGGCTTTTCCCAAGAGTTATCCAGCCTCGTTGCTCATGCTCAGGAGTGCTATTGACCAGGGCATGTGTAGGTATGCTCATCAGCATGATCTTAACAGCCCTTTCCCTCCCACTTGGGAGCACTCAGAACCACATGTTTGATTGGTCTTAGTTCTTCGGTCTAAGAGATGGGCCTTACCTTCTTCCTCCTGACTGTATGGAGCACAGTGCCTCACCAGTAGGAAGGAGGGAAGAAGGGAAAAAGAGCTCCATCATCCAGGGTCTTGCCACAATTCTTCATTCCTTCTCTGACAGTCTTCCTAAGCGCATGCTCCCTACCCCGCTAGGGAGCAAAGTGAAGGAAAGGAAGAGAGGCTGTATAGTGGGTACCCTTGGCTGTCACCACATCGCCTTGGCTCATAGCCCTCATGGCCCTTTGGAGATGTGATATTAATAATGGAGCTGGGGGGGGGCAGGCATACATTCATTAACTTAGAGTCCACTTCCTCCCCTCACTCTGCAAAAGTAGGGCTTGAGCAAGCAACCTCAGCCTAGCCCCAGAGCTTGTCACAGTGCAGATCCCATCTTCATTGTAGCCCATCCCAGACACATGTCACCGGCACAGTAAAGTTGGAGAAATACTGCTCTTCAGGAGTGGCTCATAGTAAGAGAAACCAAGAGAGCAGCAGAGGCCAGAGGAGTTACTGAACACACCTCAGGGGGGGGGTCAGTAGACTGGAGTGAGGCTATGAGGAGCACTGGGGGAGAAGCAGGAGTCTAGACCATTTAGAAAGTCTGCAGCAGATAGCTCCCAGTCTGCAGAAGGACACACAATGCAGGCTTGGTTCTCCCCCAGTGGAGGAGCAGATGGTAAGACTGGGAAGGAAGTTGGCTGGGAAGGGTGAAGAGGTCCTTCCAGGGCCTCAGGTCCTGGCATCCAGAGACCAGGGCTGCCTGGAGGGTGGTACTCTTCTGCAGAAACTCCTGACTATGAGGCTAACAGGCTTGGCTTGGTAGTAATTTCTCAAGATCCCATCAGTGTCCAGCTGTGTATGAGATTGGGGCTGAGTTGGTCATATTCCTATTAGCATTTGGTATGGACCAAAGAGTCAAGAAGGTCTGATGTGGCTGCCTTGGTCTGTATGTGCGGCAGGCACTAGTTAATACATGGCAAGGGGCTAGACCTCTCTGAGAAGTTAGGAGGCTCTGTCAGGAAAAGAGCCCAGAGACTGATGCAGAACATGGATGTACATAGAGACAGGACCTGCTAGTGTAACATGGGGCCTCTACGAAGCCTTTCCTGGCTATCAGGCACATTGGCTTCTTTTCTTCTTTGCCTCCTACCCAAGGTATGTTTACATCTGGTTTTCTTCATGACTTTCCTTGGGGCCAAGATCTCAGAGGAGGAAAGGCCAGTGTTGAGAGCCCTGCCCTTCTCATTCATGTCCTGTCCTGAAGGAGGGAACTCTGTAGGTTCTGTAGGATGGGAAGAAAGACTTGGTCCTAGAGGAGAAAGTGGGTCAGACTTTTGCCAAATAACACAAGGGCATGTGGGGATGGATGTGCATGGAGCATGGGCTGCCAGCAGATGCTCTCCAATCAAGGAAAGCATACGGGGTGCACCTTCCTCAGTCAGCAGTCCCTGGCCTGGCCCACTACAGGGAAAAAGGCAGAGGACTCTGGCCCCAAGGAGGAAGCTCACCCTTGCACAGGCCAAATGTTCCAGAAAGACTCACAGGCTAATATCCTGGAGATCTGGTGCTGCTTGCAGGGAATTCTCTTCCTCAGGTAGTGGATTGAGCCAGCATCTAACTTTAATGCCACCTTTGATCTGGGTGTTTGAAATTCCATTTCACTTACATCTCTGTTGGCTGTGCTTGGTGAGCCCAGACTACAGTCCATGTAGATAGAGCTAAGAAGTGCTGGCCTGTGTTCAGAAGCCTTTTTTCTCTGGTACGTGCTCTGCAACTCTAGGCGGACCCAGCACACATGATTACAGTGCAGGTGAAGAGAGGCCAGGAGGAGCCTCCCATGCTTTTTTACCTTCGTGGGGAGTACGGCAGACACATCACAGATCCAGGAGAATCATCTGGAAGTCCTGAAGGCTAGACTCAAGCAGAATGGAACCTATGAGAAGCCAAAGAAAACATTTCCAATTTAGAAGGGAAAAAAATATCTCCCTGGCATGTTAGCTCACAGAGAAGAGAGGCAGAAGAAGAGCTCTGGGCCCTGTGAGCCTGAGTAAGGATGAGGCTGGCCAATGTCAGGAACAAGGCAGTTTTTCCTTGAGCCATCTGGAAAGAAGGTGGTATGTAAATGGACTTTGAAGGCCAGCATGTGGTCTTCCCTGCCTGGATCTATGTTTGGAGAATGGGCAGAAGGAAGGGCGCATGGTCCTATCACTGAGGTATCATCAGTGATGAGTTGACATGATGCTAAGAACCACAGAACCACCGCACATTTGTGCTAGAGACCAGGAAGACCCTTCCTTGTACAAGTGGGCGAATGCGACCCAGATTTGGGTGTCTGAACAAACCTCTCCTCTGAGAAGATGGCCAGGAAACTGTTGGGCAACCCAACCAGGGCCCCTGTAGAGGACTAAGCATCTTAGCTGAGGCCAAGTCCTGATGTTGGCAGAGCAGGTGCCCCATGGCGGAGGGCGGCTGGGGCAAGGTCTTTTATTCCATAGGGCCTCCAATGTCTTGTCTTCTCACCTGGACTGCCACTCCCACACGGTTCCATGTTTTTATGCTGAATGACTGAAGAAGGAAGCTCCTGCAGGCAGATAATTCTCCATGCGTTGCTTCTTTCTCATTTCCACTCAGACAGTGGCACCAAGGGTAAGGAAGGACGGGTATCAGTGACCACCTGATGAGATCACAGGGAGGGAAGGAGGCAGGCAGGAAACTAAGACATCTCACCTGTATATTCTGAAACCTTACTGCAGACACTGAAGGACAAGACTAAGGACTCAGAGGAAGCATATCAGTACAGTGATCACCCCTGTGCTGCCCCTGGACTCACCAGCACAGGCAGAGGTGCTCAGCATTGGAGACTATCCATATCCTAATGCTGGACAGGTGGGGGGCTTTGTCAACAAATGTTAGTGGGCTTGGGGGGTCAGGGGGGAAGGCAGTAGCCAAACAAACAAAACCTTACATTGTATTCACCCATAGGTGGATATCTAAATAAAGGAGAATTTGATCTCTAGGGTTTGGTGGTTGTGGTGTTCTGTTTACCCCCACAAGCTTTGTGCTAGAAGTCTTGGTCCTGGCAGAGAGCTGGAAGCTTTCAAAACTAAAGATCCTGGGCTGCGTAATCCATGGAGCAGCTTCAGGAACTAAGGCACCACATGGAACAGGGGCTTGGCCAAGGTTACTCTTGAGAGCCCGCAGCTGCTCAGATGACAGGAAGAAGTATGTGAGTTTGGCATCTACACTGCTTCTCACCAAACTTGATGCCATCGGTGGCTGCCATGATCTCATCCAGCATGTTGTACATTTTACCTGCATTAGCTCATGAAATCCTTTCAACAACCTTGCTTATAGTCAAGAGGCAGACGCATGGAGAATTGGGCCCCTGCTCACTACTCAAACCCATCCTTTCCCTGAATTTAAGCCAAGGGAAGGGATATTCATTGCGGCAGAGACAAAGCCAGAATCTCCTTCAGAATCAGTTTACTGCTCCCAACAGCCCTACAGTACCGGAGGTCACAAGGAGAAATATGGTGGGTCATTTCCAGGCTGGACAGTAGACAGTGGGTGTGGACTAAGGTGGCAGGAAGGGGTGAAAAGAGGTATGTGTGGAATTTAATCTTGTGTCTCCAGTTAAACTCAGTCCTTCCACATCAGTGCCCAGAGGCTGTTCCACACCAGGAGCTAGAGGGTACAGGGATTCATCTGATCACAGCATAGCCTGGCCATGGCAAAATGTGTGACATCACAAGAGAGCTGCATATATCTGTGGCACAGGTCTTGATCAAGATAAAAAAGATGATGGGCACACTGACACAAACACTGGGGATCTCCTGTTTCTCAGGAGGAGAGCAAGGCACAGCAGGAACTGTCATGGGGCTCCCTTCCCTGATGCCCATTGTACAATGCAATGGGTTCCCCTGGACTCTCATTAAAATGCAGGCTCCTGTTTGGAAGCTGTATTTCTGAAAAGCTACCAGGGAATGTTGATGCAAGTTAAGTAGTGAGACCTGGGGGCAGGGGATGAGAAAGAAGTGCATAGTTAAAATTGTCCCAGGTCACAGGTATGGCCTGGTTCACCATTAGCTGTCTTTGACTTTGGAGGCTTGTTGGGATGGTGTATAGCTTCTGGTTGTTTTCTTCAAGATGGTAAGATGGCACAGCCTGTTTGAGAGTCAATTTGCCTTTTGTCACCAGATGCTTACTAGTTAATCCTGTTCTTCCTGGAGCCCAGGGTGATTGTGAAGTGTCTGCAGCAGGGAATGGCTCCGATTCTAAGAACACAGATGCAAAAGGCAGGAGGGGACCCTGGATGTCCAGTTTTTAGTTAGTTCACAGGCCCACACAAGCCTCTCTGAAGTTGCATTTCACGCCTACCCCGCCCCAGTACAATGTGTCATGCTTTCTGAACTCTGTCACCACTTTTCCCAAAGGTCACTGTCACTTCCTACATACTACTGAGTTCTGACCCTCCACAGCTCTCCACTCTGTTCAGTTCTCAGCGTGTGATGGATGAGGTGCTGGGGGTTGTTTCTACTGCAGAAGGGGCTGGAGGATCCAGGAGACTCTGCCCATCCAGGAAATGATGACATGTGGACTGAAGAGTCTGGGGGGACCCAACAAGCAGGTTCCAGGGGACAAGGGCAGGTGCTGATACCACAGAGAGATCTGACTCAGTTCCTGGTTACTGGATCCAAGCACCTCTGGGAGTGTGTGGCTCAAATGGGCATGGGCTTCAAATGACCTGTGGTCAAGGTGAGGAGAAGAAAGATGCCAAGGGAAGATGTGCAGAAAGAAAGATAATTTGATGCTGGGCAGGAGAACACACTCAAAGCTGGACTGTAGGTGCAGGGGTATGCTCAGGGGGGAGGCAGCCGTGGAGGATGGAGGGATGGGGAAGAAGGCTGGTTTGAAAAACACCATAGGATTGGTGTCTACTTAGAAGAGGTACTGCGATGCACAGTGCTTCCTGGAGTGTCATTCTGTCCCCATCAGAGTTTGAGGAGAGGCAGAGTAGGCAGTTGGCATGCACACATGTCAACCTGCTATTCTGTAACATCTTGAGACTGCCAGAAAGTAGAACCACCAATGAGGCTAAAATAAACCTTCTTTAAAATTTAAGATGCACAGTTGATATCAATAGGACTAGGTTCATTCAGGGAGTGGAGGCCTAGACCTTCAAAAGACCTATTGGATGAGGAAGGAGAATAAGGAAGGCTGAAGGCTCCTAGACTGGGTCTGAAAGTCCAGCTAAAAGGCTTGTGTGGCCCTATGACTCCTCCAGGATCCCCATAGCAGCAAAGAGCTGATGGCATGAGTCAGTGCCAGCACACAGGTTGTCTGTGTAGGAGACAGGTGGCTGGGGTCCTCCAAGACCTTACATTTTCCCTGATCCTCTTCTTCTAGTCAGTAAATGTCAGAGCTCTCCAGAGCTGTGTCCTCTCTCCTTTGACCTGTGCATCAGCCATATGCAGGGCTTTTCCATGCTCACTGACACCTACTCAGGATTGCATAGGATGTACCCTTTTCCTTAGCATTGCTATTATTGGCCCCAAACTCTCTGTGGTGTCCCAGCTGCCCCTCATCCCTCTGCAGGGCTTTTCCATGCAGCCCTCCCAGAGTCTAGCCCAGCTGCAGCTGACTGTGCTCTGCAGCTTTTTGTGGGTTCAATGATGGTGGGTTCTCCAGTCCCTACCCATTGGACAAAAGATGTAGGGTGGAGATACTCAGGCAAAGGGACTCAGGGAACAACCAATTAGGAGATGAGTCTACCCCTAGTGCATGGGATGAGACCTGCAGCTTTGGTGAAGGCCAGCCCTGTGTACCTCCTGAGAGATGGGATGGAGCTGGGCTATGCCGTGCTGTGTTGAAGCCCCAGGCTTCAATGCCCTTCCAGAAGGCTCTGAGAAGAGATGGACTGTGGGTATTTAGAGGGTCACCTCATGGCAGGTGAGAGGCCTTACCCATGAGGCTGTCCTTTAGAAGGCACCATGCCAGTTTCTGGGGACTAGTGGAGATTGTTAGGTCATAGCCTAACCCGACAGACAAAGTAGGTCACCTATATCATGCCCACCTCCTGGAGCCGGAAGCTGTGTTGAAACAGAAACTCCAGGCAGCTGTCTGGGTGCACCAGGGCTGGTCACTGAAGTGCCACACCTGGGGAGAGCTGGTCAGGCAGGGAGGGATATTTACACTATGAGCCTTCCTGTCATAACAGCCCAAGCCTCCTGGGTACAGTCTGTATACCCAGACTGCTCCTAGACCCTCCCTGCATCCCTGTGGAACAGTGACCCTCCATCCCCAGGTTGCTGCCAGAGATCCAAACCCTGGGGTTTGGTTCCCCCATACCTGTCCCTTGAGTCCAGACTCCAGGGCAGATGCCCCCTCCCCAGCTTATGATTGCCACTGTGAGCAAAACCATACAAGGTCTTATCTCCCTGTTAGACTCCAGTGAAGTGAAGGATGCTCTACTTCTTCTCCTCTCTTTTGGCCCAGTAAGTGCTTTGTTAGGTGATCAGCCCTCTGGTTCTTCTTTCAGCCCAGGGGTCCTTTTATGTCCTGTGTGTCTCACAATGATGAGATGTTTTTGCTTAAGCTTCAGACATCTCCCCACTGGCTGGCCCAGGCTGCTTCCTGCACTCACATATCTGAATCCTTTTGTGTTCTCTTCTTCTGTCACCTATTTCTGCTTCATTTTACTACTCTCCTGGACAAGGCCCCATGGACCATTGTGACACATTCTCTGCCCATTGGGAGCAGCAAGGGCAGGAAGTACCCCACTAGTACCCTCAGGGCCTGTGTACAGGGAAATTGGGGTGATGATGAACTGCAGTGCTTTCCTCCATCCTTGCGGCTGCTGTTAGGAGAGGCATTGTGTCCCCCCCCCCAACTATATGCTAAAACCCTGGTCCTGAGTACTGCAAATGTGGCCTTTCTTGGGAACAGGGTCATCATAGATTTAATTAGTTGAGGTAGGGTTATATAATAAAGCTGAGTGACTCATAATCCATTTGTGTCAAGTGAGTTCACAAAAAGGGGAATGTGGGCTCAGAGACCTGCACATAGGGAGGGTGGCCAAGAAAGGTAAGACCTTTGGGTGTTGGGGTGATGCCTCTACCAGGAGCCAAAGATGCCACCAGAAGCTAGAGCGGTGACAAAGAGCAGATTCTTCCCCACAGCCCACAGAGGGGGCTATGGCACTTCCTACTCGTGCTCCCCATCCCCACCCCACCCCCAACCATCAGGGTTTGCGTTTCTGGTGGTGAAGCTCTCCAGTTGTGCTGCTTTGTGTTAGGGAGTAGGGGAGGGCATGGAGAAAAGAAGGCTCACCTAATAGCCCAGCATACCGCCACAATTCTCTCTTCCCCAGTGTCATTCTCTGTAGCCAAAGCCATGTGGCTCCTCCCAGAGAACCACCTGCCTGGGAGGCCAGAGAACCGGCCATTCCCCAACCTGTGCTTTCTCTTTCCCAGACTCATTAGGGACAGAAGGAGCACTTTGAACAGGGCACCCTACAGGTCATTTTGTGCTTGGAAAATCATCAGTTCCTTGTCAGGCTGTTTCTGCTTCAGAGGATATACTGGGAGACGTGCATTTCCAATTTCCTGCTCTCACATCACAATATGCTGCTCCCCAGCCCTGGTTCTTTCTGTTATGAGATGCCTCTGACTAAGTGGTGGTGCTGGGCATTATGTTCCCAGAGCCACCTGGGTTACAGTGTCCACCTGAGGATGTTCTGTCCTTAGTGTGTGTGTGTCTCTCTCTGTCTCTCTCTGTCTCTGTCTCTCTCTCGCCCAGCAAGATCAGTGGCAGGCCACTCTTCGGTCACTCTGTCACAGAAGGGGAAGATTCTGGGGGAGTCTTCCAATCCTGGCTGGAGGTTGGCAATGGTGCCAAGACTGAGAATGGTTTGTCTGCTTCCCAAACACCCTTTTTGAGTGTCTTCTCTGTGCTCTCGAGTGTTCCAGTGAAACCGCAGGCACAGTGGAGGCAGCCCAATGTCCTGCATTCCGGCTCCACCCATCATCAGAGACCATGCAAGTCACCTGCACTCACCTTCCATCTTCCCTTGCTGGTCACTGCCTCCTTCCTGAGTCCTCCCAGCCCAGCTCCCAGTATGGTCCTGAAGAGGTGCCTTGACAGCGTGTTCTCCTGCTGGCTGGTTCCTCTGGGCCCTGTATGAGGAAGAAGGGAAGCAATGGGCTGGAGAGATGGGGGTGAGCTTAACTCTCCCATCTGGGTCGCGGATTCCTTGCTCCCTCCTCCATCCTTACCCTTGAAGGTAGAAATCAGGTACTTGGTGGATCTGCACCTGCTCTCCCAATCAGAGGATCTCCCTCTACTAAATGTGGTGACACCAGTCTGGTAGAATCATAGCTGGTTTGCAACTTGAAATTAGTCACTCAGAAGAAGGAGGGGAAAATAATTGTTACCACCTGCATCCCAACCCTGGCGATCGCACTGGGCGGGACAGACCACAGCATCTCGGTTTGATCTAGAAGTTTATTTATTTATTTATTTATGTTTGCAAAGGTTGTGATCAGCAAACAGGCGGCAGAGCCCCGCCCTATTCACACAGCCAGATCTGGGCTGCACTCAGTGAGCTCTTCTGTGTTCTGTAAGTGTCCCCGGGGTGCGCATTCCCTCACAGCATCAAATGCTCCGCTTCCTTTGTGATATGTGAAACCACAGGGAAGATTTGTTTATTCCCTCACTCGGAGCAAGTGCTGGGACTGGAGGACAGAGCTGCCACAGGGCTCCTGAGCCCAGGCTCTGGTTTGGTTCCCACTGCGCCTTGTACTTTACCATATAGATCCTGTCATCTGACTGGTTGGGAAAGGCTCTCTAGGAGAGGCCAGAGGGTGACATTTCCAGCCTGGGAAGCAGGTCTGTGTAGTGACCATGTGTGTTCTACCCTAAGGCACCAGGGCACCCTGCCCCCTGCCTCCTGCACTGCTGCTGGGCCTTAGCCTGTGGTTATACGTGTAGAAATACTCTGACCTCTTGCAGATACAAGACCTTAAGGCTAACTGAGGTGGTGGAGAACACAGGGACTAGCTCTCTGACCATGTCACCCTCCTCCTCTAAAGGGAAGCATTTGAATGGAGGATCTCTGGCCTTCACATCCTTTAACCTCCATTGAATTTCTTTTTAATTTGGGCTGTAGTGGGGTTTGAACTCAGGGCCTCACATTTGCTTGGCTTGCTGGCTCAGCTGGCATTCTACCTCTTGAGCCATGCTCCAGCTGGCTTTTTGCTGATTATTTGGAAGACAGAGTCTTTCATACTTTTCTGCTGTATCTGGATTAAAACCTCAGTCCTCCAGATCTCAGCCTCCTGAAGACCTAGGGCTACAGGTGTGAACCACTGGTGCCCAGGAAATTGGATTTCTACTTCTGATAAAGAGGAAGTGAAGTTGAGGTCACATCCCCTCCTAAACAGCAAAATCTCTCTTGGCTCTCCACAGCTGTTTTCAGTCTCACTCCTAGGTATGTGCCCAGAGCTGGCTCAAGTCCCAGCCCTTCCCAGTACCACAGAAATGCTAGGCTTGGTTTCTCAGTAAATGTGGTTTGTTCTGAGGCAGAAAGTGGATTAAATTGAGCTTCCCGTGTCTTCCCCAGCCACATTTCAGATTGTTTTCCCTCCCTTTCCCCCTCTTCTTCAAGATCACAGACAAACTAGGGCAGAAAGTTCTACTTACAGTATTGCTATCTGAAGAATGTGAACCTTGGTGTCAGATGCCTGAGTCTAGTCCCTGCTGTGTGACTGTGTGGCTGTGTGGCTGTGTGACTTTGGACAAATTACATAACCTCCCTGTGCATCATTTTTTTTAGCTGCTGTGTCATCCCATATAGTACTCCTCTCTTGGGTCATTGTGAGGATTAAAAAAACACCAGTCCAGGGTCTGGCCTATCCTAAGTCTCTAGGAATCTTGGCTAGGATGAGGCTGCTGACATTGTTGTCATCATAGCCTCATCTGGAAGTAGGAGAGGTTGGGAAAGAATATGGGGCTTTGAGTCCGGGGACCCAGGTTCATCCTGCTGGGGGGTGGGGGTGATGTATTCAGAACCTGGGAATGCATTTGTTTTTGCTGCTGTGAGGCAGAGGTGAAGACGGTTCTGAGGTGGGACTGGCAATGGCTTCAGCCCATCCTTGACTAATGCTGATCTCTCTTCCTTTTCAGACACACGTTCTGGCAGTTCCGCCATGAGAACCCCAACACCAGAGTTGGGGACCCTCCACCTGAGGGGCTGCCTGGCTTCAACAGTGGGGTGATGCTGCTGAGCCTGGAAGCCATGCGCCAGTCCCCTCTCTACAGCCGCCTGCTGGAGCCCTCCAGGGTGCAGCAGCTGGCCGAGAAGTACCACTTCCGTGGCCACCTTGGTGACCAGGACTTCTTCACCATGATCGGCATGGAGCACCCGGAGCTCTTCCACGTGCTGGACTGCACCTGGAATCGCCAACTCTGCACCTGGTGGAGGGACCATGGCTACAGCAACGTCTTTGAGGCCTACTTCCGCTGTGAGGGCCACGTGAAGATCTACCACGGGAACTGCAACACCCCAATCCCGGAGGACTAGCCAGTGCTCACCTGCCTTCCTAGGGCCTGTGGACCTGGGGAAGAGAGGGGTCTCCAGAGAGACCTCGGGGTCAGAGACTGCAAGGCTCCAAGGACTTTGGAATTCAAGCACTGCACATCCCCCACCTGGCTGGTCTCTGTCCTGGGGCCTATGCATTGCTGCTGCTCAGGAACTTTCCCTCCAGAGCTCCAGGCTTCTTGAAGGACAAATACATATACATCTTCTGGAGGGTGTGGAAACAGCAGTTGAAGAGAAGGCGGGAGAGAAAATGGTGCCCTTACCCTTAAAGAATAAAATCCTTTAAAAACTAGCTCTTCTTCCCTCAAATTGATAGGCTTCTGTTTTGTGAGGAAGAGCAAACAGTACTGCTCCAGCTCTCTGTGAGCTCTTACTGAATGAGCCAGGGTTGTAACAAATAGCTTGAAGTGTAAGTGTCCAGGTGCAGACCTTCCTTCCACGGCATCAACCCTGATGGAGCACATCTTTTCCCAGGAGGCTGTGCACCACCTCTTGCAGTGATCACATTGCTTGGTGCAGGCTTCACGATTACCCGCTCTTTGGGGAGAGGCTCCAGAGTCAACTGGGGCTCACACAACACCCTCTTTGTTGGAACATTCTCAGTTTTATCTCCCAATTACATCACAGAAACTCATTTTCTCTTATCCATGCAGACCAACTCCAAGTAACCTGGCTATGCTAAGAAATCAAATCCACCAGCCAAGGACAGAGATTGGCCACTTCAAGAACATGCAGTTCATCCTCTGACCCGGGGAGACTCATTACTCGAGGAGACCAGCAGTCTACAAGTACAACCATGTGGGCTTGGAAAGGGTGAGCCCTGTGGGCTTATAATCATTCCAGTCTCTTCATTAAAAAATTAATAAATAAAAATCATCCTCCTACTTTCCTATGGAGCATGCCAGAGCCTGCCCCTTAGTGGAAGTGAGTGTCAGGTTCTGTGACACTGCAGAGATTGAGCTTCCCCTAGTCCATGAGAGGAACGTTTTGGCATTTTCCTCTTACTTTGTCTTAATTGCATTTCCTTTTTCCATTTCATAAAGACAGCTAATAAACAATCTTTGCAAATACAATGATTCATGGTGTTTGCTGTCTGATCACAGTTTTCAGAGGTTGTGAATGAGGAGACTATAATCAGTGAGGTGTGTTTGCTGCAGGACTCCCCGTGTCTGGTGTCTGAAGATGGCAAGAGTGTGCAGGGAGGAGGTGATGGTCTACTCTGCTTGAACTGGAGAATTCATTGCATTCTAGATATTGGACCATATGCTCCTGGGAGCAAAAGCAACCCCATCCCTTCTTGTATTCTTTAGTCCAGATTCCCCAGCCATACCATGCCCTGATGAAGTGCACCAAACCACACCTCACACCAGGTCTCTGTCGGGGAGGGAGGAGAACAAGTCTATTCTCTTAGTTACTTGGTTTTCTACTCATAGCTACCAGTTATTGAATGCCTGTTGTGTATGAGGTTTATGTACACTCGGTATACTTATGAAAACCTCAGCAAGGTCAGTCCATTCTTATTGATGGTAAGGAAATGAGAGTGAGAAAGAGGCGGGTGGGGGGTAAACAGTTAAAAACTACAAATAATGCAAAATACAATACAATAATATAAAGTAATCCTGGAAGAAATTTAAAACGTTGAATAGGAAAGTAGAAACATAATGTATGCTGCAGCCATATAATGAAATATGCAGTGCCCCAGGAAACTCTTAGAGTATGCTATTGAGTAAAGGAGGAAAAACAAAAGATCGTGTGATTTAGCCTAACTTGATTTTGAAATTATACATGAGTGTCATTTGTGTACATAAAACTAGACATATACATAAAATCCATATGTATCTACCAAGTAAGAGGGGAGAGCAGTCCTGTTAGGCTGTATTTCATTGATTCAGTACCTAAGAAACCACATTTCAAACAACAAATTAAACAAAAATTATTTCAGTGAGGGAAAAAAAACTGGAATGAAGGCTAGGAAATTTTAGACTCAAATTAACTAAGGGACTTTTTCTGCACTAATTTTCAGTAAAGTATTTCTAAAGCTATGAGTGAGTGAGTGTCTTTGGTATTGCAAAGGGAAACAATAAACCAATCAAAAAATGAGGGAAAGCGCCACAGCATCTCCCACCCCGCCCCCAGTACTTTACATGGCTTTTATTACAAGCAAGCAGTTCTATTTACTTTTGTGATCACCCCCTCAGGACCTCCCCCATGTCTGTCACAGAGGCCTTGACCTCACCACCCACAGCCAACAGCAAATCAACAGGAAATCCAGCTTCACTGACAAAGTTAGCTGTGGGTTTTGGTGCTTTCTCTTGAGCATGATTCTGACATATCTTGCAGTGCTGGTTCCTGATTGGGGCCTTGTTATAATCAATGTCATGTAAACACAATCGGGTGTGTAGTACTGTGCTGGCTTCAGGAAATCTTCACAG
This sequence comes from Dipodomys merriami, assembly GCF_024711535.1. Classification (NCBI taxonomy): domain Eukaryota; kingdom Metazoa; phylum Chordata; class Mammalia; order Rodentia; family Heteromyidae; genus Dipodomys; species Dipodomys merriami. The sequence continues at coordinate 67,813,197 of NW_027203381.1, read as the reverse complement.
TTGATTGTGCCCATATAAGCAAGTAGAACAGAAGTCTGCAAGAGAACATTTCTGTGTTGTAAAATAAATTATGCTGGCATCAGTGGCTTGTGCCTATACTTCTAGCTACTCAGGAGGCTGAGATCTGAATGTTGGTCCAAAGCCAGCTCAGATAGGAAAATCTGTGAGACTCAACTAGCAAAAATTGAGAAGTGGAGGTGTGTCCTGAGTGGTAGAATGCTAGCTGTGAGCAGAAAATGTTAAGGATAGCACCCAGGGCCCTGAATTCAAGCTCTAGTACCAGCACATACCATACACACACACACACACACACACACACACACACACACACACACACACACACACAATTATTCACCTATATTTAAGTCAGTATTTTCCATCACAAATAACTTTATAATAAAATACACAATAAATCCTAGACATGTTTCTGAGACAAGATCTCACTATGTAGCACAGGCTAGCCTGAACACTCTGTTCTCCTGACTCTGTCTCCTGAGTGCTAGCATGATTGCAAGCATGTGCCGCTCTGCCTGGCAGCAAAATGCATTTTTAATCACACTCCTCTGCAATTACAGGTAAGTATCACGTTGGTCATTTCACAGTTCCTGATTGGCTATGCTTGACATCAACCATAGAAAAACATAATGTTGGCTAAGTAGGCTCTGAGCCCTTGCCTTTCCCAATCGATGCCCTTGTTCTTTTAAATAAAAGTAATCCAATAATAGCAGCTCCGAACCCTGTTTTCATTTCTCGGACACTCATCTTTTGTGCATGTACAATATCCACTCCACAAGTGATAATGGCCTTGGGAAGGCTTGGGGGCTTGTTGTTGACAAGATTTATTCTTCTATGTGTGTCAAGCCAAACCAACTACCGTGTTCCCAACAATAAATAGCATTTCATTAATGCAGCAGAGCAGTGTGTGTGTTCTGTGGCTCCTACCTAGATCACACCAGAGGTAAGTACAGCTATGACTAGTGTCAGCTCTGACTGAAGGCCCATCTACTCATTTTTAAATATTTCCTGGCTGGATTATTATTTGGGAAGGCCCTGAGGTTGGAAAGGCAAAGTAGGGATGCAAATTGTGGAAGATGATTGGAAATTAGGAGTGAATTGAGCTCCAGCCCCTCTGCTTTTACAGCTCCTTGGCAGCTTTACCAATGAAACTTGTCAGCCTCTGTCACTGCCTGGCTACCTCAGTTGGTAGAACATGAAATTTGTCAGCTTTTGGCTCTGTATGTGCCCAGCTCCCAGGGGGCCTTGCAGGCAGAGCTGCTTTACAGATGATCACAGCATCAGGTCACATCTGTGGGAGCACCGAGACCCCAGTCCCAGCCAGAGGGACCAGGAAGAGTTGCCCTGCGGAGCATGCTAAGCAGACCTTCCCAACAACTCCCTGGGGAGCTTGCACAGGACACAAAGACTCTTCTAGATTTCAGTATTGGCTGTCAGGATGGAGGCAGGCTCAGTCCCAAGGGCATCTCCACCCAGACCCCCATTCTGAAGGGTAAAAGGGCTTCAACTGCACCTATACTCAGCAGACCTGCTGGAGGCCATAAACCCTTAGAGCCGAAGGGGCACTGCACACCTTTGAGGCCTTCCTCTTCTCTCCAGCCTCCTTCTTGAGGTGCAGGGATTGCTCCAGCCCTTCCCTGGATCCCGCAGACCTGTGCTACTGGTGTGTGACTCAGGAGTCTAGAAGCGTATCTGGGTCCTGGTAAGGAGCAAGTTCATGACACCTCTCAATTCATGACCACCCATGGCAACACTGTTCTCTATACAACCTCTTTGCCTTTATGCATTCCCTTTAATTACCATATCCACCCATCCTTCCAACAAGCGTTACAACTTACTTCCTGTATATCTGAGTTCCTACAATGTGACACAGTATGCTTTAATTTAGGCAGCTCTGCCTCTCTCTCTTCTAGTCCTGCTTTTTCTGTCCCTATTCAGCAGTGTCTTTAAGAACTACCTGGGAATGATCCACCCCACCACCTCGCCCTCATTTCCCACCTCTGCTCAGACATAGATACCCACATAGCTTCTGCCTGAGCTTGCCCTGTGTCACATCCTTGTTCACTCTCCTGTGGTCCTGGTAAGTTCTTTGTGTTATAGATCTAGGAGCAAATCCACTGGATGACACAGTTGTAGGTATATCCATTTTTGGCCCAGGAGTACCACTTGCAGACTTAGTAGCCATCCCCTCCCCATCCACACCAGCAAGAGCTCCCCCACTTTCTATACACACGTCTGCTTGTGTTTACATGTCCTGTGCATCGATACACATGTTAGGATCACACTGGAGAGCTATAAAGTGCTTGGCTAAGCCAGGCTCTGCTCTTCCCAGCTGAGGGCTGAGCATTCTGACTTGGTGTTTACAGTTTCCATTCTTGGCAGGTGTGCTGTGGGGGATGTAGGTAATCTCTTCTGTTCAGGTGGCAGACAGTGTCAGGAATGTGGATAGTCTTCCAAAGCTAAGTGAACACCTGCTTAGAAAAATGTAAGCATTTGCTCATGGCCATGAGCAGGCAGCTTCATAGCAAACTTGGATCCATCTCGTCTTGCCCACCTTTTAGGGGAAATTCTCTAATCAGAAAGCAGTGATAGTTCTTCCACCTAGCCATGCTGGTTTCTGTGTCCTCTGTGACTCTTCCCTTCCTACTTCTCTTCCCTGGCCCAGCCTCCCTTCAAGGGCTCCCCAAACCCTCCTGCCACCCCCACATGCTTTGAAATTCTTGGCTGGGGATGTCTCCCTGGTACCCAAGCATACCATGATCCCACAGCATTCCTCCCTCCCCTATTGGGGACAGCTAGCCTCCATTGTCTTCCTAGCCCATGGCCTGTGAGGATTAAGGACCAAATGGGCTAGTGTTTGTGTTCCCAGACTGGGCTCCATGCCTTGGGTGCTACTGATGGCCCTAGGGGCCAGGGTTTACATGGATGACACCTGGGGAACACAGAAAACTCTGAGCTGCCCCCGCTTTTTAGCCACTGTCCCTTGCTTCCACACCAGCCCCAGTAGAAAACATTTACTTTCTACTCCTGTGTTCAGGTACCAAGTGGCATGGCTCAAGTAGTAGAGGGCCAGCTGAACAAGCATAAGGCCCTGAGTTCAAACATGGTAATGTCAAATGCATAATGAAAGTGCCCTCACTGGACCAAAGAAGGTCACCCTTAGGGGAGGAGCACAAAGCACAATGCAATGGCTATGTGCCTCTGATCATATAAAATAGAATCTATTGAAATGAACTCCAGGAAATGGAAACAAGAGGTTTTCCTTTTGTTTTCTTTTTGTTGTGTTTATTTGCTTATCTGTCTTTGTGAAGGTAAGAGGGACACAGAGAAGGAAGGACAGAGGATGAACAAATGCAGCAGTGGTGCTCACTAGACACTATGTTGAAAATGAACTTTACAACTTGTGGGTGGGGATGGGAAGAAAAAACTGGGAGAGAGCAAAAGAAGGGGTGACATTGTCCAAAAGGAGATGTGTTCATTACCTGACTTATGAAACTGTCACCACTCTGTGCATCCTTTATAATTGAGAACAGGGAAGCCACCACATAAAGGCCAAATTTGGAGTCTTTATTGGAGCACTAGAAGGTGGCAGGGAGACTATAGTCACAAAGCCCTACCACCAAAATTACTAACACATGGCTTATATGGTCAAAACCCACACAAGGCTCATGGAATTAATCTTAACAAAGTACAAAGCTGAGATGTGAATACAGTCAAAGTAAATTTTAAAAAAAACACTGAACACTCAAATCTAACAAAGGTGTTAACTATGAGCCCAAACAAATCAAATGTGGACACAATCAAGGGAAATCAAGAAACAATCATCTAAGAGAGTACAAATTTTCTGGAACCTATCTACTCAAAACACATTTTTTTTCTCTTTTTCTTTCTTTTTTTTTTCCCCCCTCAGTCATGGGCCTGAACTCTGGGCCTGGGCACTGTCCCTCAGCTCTTCAGCTCAAAGCTAGCACTCTACCACTTGAACCACAGTGCCACTTCCGGCCTTTTTCTGCTTATGTGGTGCTAAGAAATCAAACCCAGGGCCTCATTCATGCAAGGCAAGCACTCTACCACTCAGCCACCTTCCCCGCCCCCTCAAAACACATTTTTGAATTAAAGAATGTCTTCTATTATTAAGGCCTTTTGCCTAGATCCAGTCTTCTTCATCATAAAAACAATAATAAATAAAAAAAAATTAAAAAAAAATCCTCACTGAAGAAGTCATGCAGAAAAATCTGTTAAAAAGAGGAAATAAGTAGAAGAAGAGAAGAAAGAACAATAGATGGGGTTAATCTGATCAAAGTATAATATACACGATGTGAAAATAGCGTAGTGAATCCCCTTTGTATAATTAATCTATTCTGGTTAAAAATAAATGAAATTGAAAATGAACCACCACAGAAGGCCATCCAGAGCATCACAAAGGCAAGCACACATTGTTGGAAGGAGGTGGGGGGAGGAGAAAAGAGGAGGGAAGAGAGGGAGGGAGAGGGCAGCAGAGAGGTGGATCCACTCAGCCTCCCTGAAGCTAGCAGCAGATGTCTGGATGGAAAAAGTCTGCTCTGCTCTGGATGGCACTGTTTGATTCCCAGACTGAACCACACCCTCATGGTTGGGCTAAAACCTAAGAAGGGAGGGTTGAATAAAAGGAGCTTTAGATAATTAATTAATTAATTTTGTCAGTCATGGGCTTGAACTCTGGGCCTGGGTGCTGTCCCTCAGCTCTTTAGCTCAAGGCTTGAGCCACAGCCCCACTTCCTAAAAGGAGCTTTAGAAAGCAAAGTTCACTGTCCTTTTTTTAAAAAAAAAAAAAATATATATATATATATATATATAGTTGACATTCTTTAAAAGGAAGATTAATGACTTAGCAACATGAGCAAGGAACCATCCTGACCTAAACCAAGATACTTTGACCAGTGCTAAAATTTGGTGCCATTTCTTTTTCTTTAAAAAAAAAAAAAAAAAAAGGAAAAACAGAAGTCCTTGATGAATACTAAGTATGAGGACAGCCCTCTGCTTCTCCTGCCCAGTAGCGGTGGGGCCTACTCTGCCCTCAGGTCACTCCCCCCAGCTGCCTCCCTCCACTTCCTGTTTCTCTTGGGGTCAGCAGGAAGGGGAGAGTTCAATGACCCACATGTGTCACCGGACTTCACCGTTCATAAACAAGCAGTCCACTTTCACAGTCACAGCTGCATTCTGCCTCCTTGCTGTGTTCCCCCACAAAATGGAAACAGAAGGAACTATTATCACCATTGTATAGAGAGAGTTCACTGAGCCTCAGCTAGGTGAAGTTAGGCTAAGCTACCCCAGCTTGCAAGTGGATAGAACTAATACAAGGATGAAGGACTGCAGACTCCCAGCTGTTCTGTCACTCAGTGAGTGCTTATTGGGCTCCTCCTGAGAACCAAACATGGTTTTGCATGCCAGGAATTACAGTGATGATCGATACACACACAGTGGCCACCTTCCACCAGCTTCTCTTCTTGTGGGAAGAGATAAACAAAGAAGGAAAGGTACAAACAAGCAAGATCAGCTCAGTGGCCCCTCCCTTGGCCCAGAACAGAGAAGCAGAGAGCAGCCCAGAAGCTGGCCAGAGCTGCCCGCCCTCCCACATCTGCAGTCCCCAGGCTGCCTTGGAAGGGACTGCCACCCACAACCCAGGGTGCGTGACCACAGGCACTCAGCACCCACACAGTCTTCTAGCCCAGGTTCACACAGCTGTAGTCAATCTAATCCTACGAGGAACCCATTTCCACTTTTCCCTCTTACGCTGTAAGAGGCTGGAATGGTCTCTGGACCTCTGGGAAATACCCAATGACTGGCAAGTTAGGACATGAACCAGTGGTCAAATGTGACTCCATAGGAGGGGCAGACAAGTAGCCCAGATGTGGAGGAGTATGGGGTGGGAGGAGATGGTTGGAGCTCTTGGAAGATGTAGGATCAGACAGAGTCTTAGCAAGTCAGCCCAAATTTTCTGGAGTAGAACATGTTCTCAAGGGGCCAAGACGAGCAGTATAGTCTAGGAGAGCGGCCTCCTAGACTGTCCTCCGTGACTGGAGGACATGGAAGGAGGCTGGTATTCCAAGCTCTCATCTATGCATGGAACAGGAACAGGGGCAGACATGCCCTTTCCCTGTTCTGAGGACAAAAACAACAACAAAACAACCCAACAACAACAACCAAAAGCCTGGTGCTGGTGGCTCGTACCTATAATACTAGGTACTCAGGAGGCTGAGATCTAAAGATCTAAGTTTGAGGCTAGCCCAAGAAGAAAAGTCCATAAGACATTTTATCTCTAATTTATTATCAAATAGCCAAAGTGGAGGTATGGCTCAAGTGATAGAGCACCAACTTTGAGTGGAAAGCCAAGTGAGAACATGAGGCTTTGAGTTTAAGCCCAAGTACTGGCAAAATTAAAAAAAAAAAAAAAAAGGACTACAGCCTGATAAACCAGGTTGGCCTTTTTTTCTACTAGGAAGTCATAGCTTTGGAGTCATTCATGGGTTCAGAGTCCTAGATGGCTGGCTTGTGCCCTATCACTACCCTCTCCTCCTTTGCTATAATGGCCTGGGCAGGCAAGGCCAACCTCTTACCCCCAAGTTCACCCCTGCAAGAGCACTAATGAGCTGCAGGCAGTAGAAGGAATGCTATGTGACTTTGAGCAAGTCTCTTCCCCTCTCTGAGTTTTAAAAGTTCCTCATCAATTGAAAGCAGGTGATGCCTACCTTGCTCCTGAATGATTTGTTGGAGGTTAGATCTCGAGAACCTTTGATTCCAGGGCAGAGCTGGTGAATGGGGGATGGGGGATGGGGAATGGGTAGGACTGATTGGTGCTGGGGAGGGGCTGGGATAGCAGGGATGAGGGGGAGGGAGGGAGAATATAAGGCCAGTGTTTTTCTCCTGAGGTAGAATCCTCTGCTTCTCCCTTCCCATGAGGGCCTTGCAAATCTGGAACAATGATTTTCCTTCATATGTAACAGGGAGACAAGATTGAATTTTAATTTTCCTCCAACCATACTCCTTTTCCATCAAAAAATGAAATTGCTGTGAGGTTTAATAAGGTGATATTAGCAATCAGGAGGGCTGCTAAGCCAGCTCTAGGGTTGCTGGTGCCTCCCTCTCTCATACATGTGCGTGCACGTGAGCGTGCACACACGTGCGTGTGCAAACACACACGCCACACACACACACTGGGGCTGGGTGGGAATCCTCCCCCAGTCTCCAGCAAGAATCCTCTCAACCTCTGAGCCCCTCTTCCCTTCCCTCCAGCAGGGTCCATAGCCTTGAGATCCTTTCAGTGCTCAGTCCAGACCCAGGTTTCTAGGAAAGGTCAAGGGTTTCTAGCTCTTCTCTTTTCTTGTGGTTTCTCTTCCTTTCTTAGAGAATCTCAGCCAGAGAAACATAGCTCAGAGGACACCGATCCCTTAGGTGGAGAACTTGCTAGTCTATAGTGAATCCATTCATCACATAGTTACAGAGCAGGGCTGTGAGCAGCTCTGCCCTGGAGGAAGCCATCAGCCACATAGTTCAGATGCAAGCTGTCATATTACTGAAGCAGGAAACCAGCCACCCCTCCTAGTGATGTGTGGCTGTCTGGGGATGCCTTGCAAGTGAATAAAACTCAAGTGGAGGGATTCTGCAGTCCCAGACTCATCACCGGCTCTTGCCTACTTCACAGAGGGAGTAATGTGATGACAATATAGGAGAGGGCAAGGCTTGTTCTGCCTAGCAGGATTCTTGGAAGAAGTTGGAATTTCTGCTTAATGAATGGTAAGTTTTAGCATTAGGTTTAATTATAAGTACCAGAAAAACCCCAGATCCCAAAGAAACTAAATCCATGGCTATTTCTTTCTCCAGAAATATCAAAAGGTAGATGGGTTCCATTTGTTAGGAAATGGAAAGGCTTGGAAAAATTATATTAAGTGAAGTAAGCCAGGCCCAAAGAAACTTAGGTCCCATGGTTTCCCTTATTTGCAATATCTAGTACTTGTCTGAGACAAGCAGAAAAGGTCAGATAAGTCGATGTTAGGGAAATGAACCCTAAGATAGGTATTCAAATGTTTTTTTTCTTTCATGCGATTGTTTCTAATACATTTATATGATTATTTCTTTGTTGCTTTGTATGTCCCTCCCCCACAGTATAACCTCTGCTTTCACTGTATTTGATGTCGGTATAATTTGTGGAGGGAAAGGGGAAAAACAAATCATTTAACTAGGGATACAGGTGGACCCATTGCACCAATGAGATGTACAAGTTGTTATGTCGAAAATGAACTTTACAACTTTGGTGAGTAGGGTGGGGGGGAGTGGGGAGCATTGGGTGGGGGGGTGGGGGGGAGGATGGGAAGGGGAAACAAAGGAGGAGCTACAATGCTTGATAAGAAATGTACTCATTATCTTGCCCATGTAATTGTAATCTCTCTGTACAGTATTTTCACAATAAAAAAAAAAAAGAAAAAAAAGGTAGATGGGCTCCATAAACCAACATTTTCGCTCATGAGGTCTGAGACACACAGTTTGCATGTGTCTTCTTTTCTTTTTTCTTTCCTTTTTTCTTTTCTTTTCTTTCCTTTCCTTTCTTTCCTTTCCTTTCTTCTTTTCCTTTCTTTCCTTTCCTCTTTTGTCAGTTGTAGGGTTTGAACTCAGGACCTGGGCACTGTCCCTGGGCTTTTACGCTCATGGCTAGTGCTTTACCACTTTGACTCACAGCTCCACTTCCCATTTTCTGGTGGTTAATTGGAGATGAGCCTCCCGAACTTTCCTACCTAGGCTGCCTTCCAACTGTGATCCTCAGATCTCAGCCTGCTGAATAGTGAGGATTTCAGGTGTGAGCCACCTGTGCCCAGCTTGTTTCATTTCTAAATGTGACTTCATCTTTAAGATGAAGTAAATGGCTGTTCCCATTCCAACCTTTATGTCCTCATTCAAACTCTGGAAAGGAAAGAAAGGGAAGGTGAACGGAACGATTCATCTCCTTTTGCCTGTTCATTAGAACTTAACCGCAGAGCCACATTTATAGTAAGAAATTCTAGAAAGCAAGGCTTTATTTGGAATGGCCACATGTTCAATTAAGTATTCTATAGAATAGTGGGAACACAAACATTGGGGGTCAACAGGTAGTGGCTGCCACAGCTGGACAGGCCTGTTGCTGCCTGCTGATCATATCTCCAATTTTCATCCCAAAGACAGTATTTAACTTAGATCACCTCAACAGCTCTGGAGAGAACCCTTGCTCCAAGCACAGGAATTGTAAGCTATAAGGTAGAGTTGGAGGCAGTTAGCTCACCCTCAAATAAATCAGTTCATCCATAGGTGATCCCCTGTTCCAAGTATGTAGGGGACAATACTGAAGACCGTGGTTGACCTCTGCCCCTTGTCCCTGACCAGATTCTGGATTCTCCTTGTTCCTGGTTTTATTTTCCTGAGGAAAAAGCAAACAAAACAAAACAACAAAGCAAACAAAAGTCTGCAGGCCAGGCAGTATGAGAACACTCTTAAAATGGTAAGGACCTGCAACCCAGAAAGGCACCAGCCTGTGCTCCTTGCCCTTTCAAATCAGAAAGAGCTGAAGCCATCTCTACAGTCTGCCCCTCCCTGCTCTGCACAGCAGTGCAGAGCACTCTAGAAATTCCACTGGGGCTCAGATGGCAGCTGTCTGTTTCACTGTGTGTCCTAAACACACTTCTCTGAAGTGTGAAGGTCAATAGCACATTATTTCCTGGATGAGGAAAGACTAAAACAATCGATTGTTAGATCCAATTAACAATGGGCTGGCTCTTTACTGCATCCTCTCCTCTTCCCTATCAAGTATAATCCTTCTCATTAACCCCATCGCACTCACTGTGGCATCTGCCAGGTGTGTCTGCTCAAAGCCAGTAGAACCACTTTCTGGCTCACCTGGCCACAAACTCTGCCAGTTCTCACCTAGACTTACTTTCCCAGCTCTGCTGTTGCTGCTATGTACCAGGGGGGCACTCAGTTTGGGGGTAGGGGAAGGTAGATGTCTACCAAGGACTGATTTTACATTCAATTTGCTCCTGTGGACAGGAAATGCAGGACTGAAAAGTAGCTGAGGAACTTTCTCTAGGACTAAAATCCTCGATTTTTCTTAGCCCTTGTTATTGTTTTGTTTGGGGGCCAGTACTAGGGATTAAACTCAGGGCCTTGCTCTCTGGCTTGACCTTTTCTATTCAAAGCTGGTGCTTTATGATTTGAGCCACACCTTAACTTGCACCTCTGTTGTTTTAACATCTTAACCTCTTGTTACTTTTATTAAGTAGTTGTACAAAGAGGTTTCTTTTATTCTTTCTTTTTCGAGACTTGGACTTGAACTCAGTATCTGATGCTCGCATTCATTGAGTGGCACTCTACCACCTGAGCCGTGCCTCCAATCCCAGAGGTTTCAATTCCCTAAGTCAAGATATGAATGCAATGCATCTTGATTAATGTCACCCTCCCATCCTTCTCTTCCACTTTGCACCCTACCATCCCTACCATCAAGTTACAGAGTTCAATTTTTACATAATATACATTGAATATAATGACTGCATTTGCATCTCAACATCTCATTGGCCATCTTCTTATTGATCAAGCATTGATACCTATGGACACAGTTAACATTAGCTTTTTATTGATGTACATGTAGAATACAGCGGGCCTTTGGTATCCATGGGTACATGACTCAATAGAGACTACTACTGAGGAAAACTGCACATGCTCAGAATTTAGAGCTCTATGCTGAATACTGCAGATGTTTGATTCATTTCCTCTGTAATGCCACCCACTTTTGCTAAATACGTACCACCTTGCAACAACTTATCAATTAAGCATTCTACTAATCTTTGATTTGGGGGGGGGGACTATTTGCTTTGAGAGGGCAAATTTTCAGAAAACTAAGGGCAAGAAAACACTCAGCACATCACACAAAATTTTAAACATGATGAAAGTGATACAGTACTAACCGAAAACTTCTCTGCAACAACTAAGCTGCAGAATGTTGTTTTTTGTTTTGTTTTGTTTTTGGCTCATACCTATAATCCTAGCTACTCAGAGGGCTGAGATCTGAGGATTGCAGTTCAAAGCCAACTCAGCAGGAAAGTCCATGAGACTCTTATCTCCAGCTAACCACCAGAAAACTGAAAGTAGAGCTATATCTCAAAGTGGTAGAGTGCTAGCCTTGAGCAAAAAGAGTTCAGGGACAGAGTCTAGGCCCTGAGTTCAAGCCCCATGACCAACAAAAATCAATTGAACAAAAAACTTGTTTATTTATTGATAATTGGTCAAAGATATGTATAATAAGCCTGCAAACAATGCAAACTTACTGTAGTGTACCTGAGTGTGTAGCTTGATGCATGGGTACAGACTGAACACACCAGTGGAATACTATGTTAAAGCCCCAATTTATCAATGCAAGACTCCAGTCCAGCCAGATGCCAGTGGCCTGTACTCCTACCTACTAAGAAGGCTGAGATCTGAGGGTCCACATTTGAATCATCAGCCTAGGTAGTTAAATCTTTGCAACAAGCAGGATGTAGAGGTGCAGGTCAAGTGCCAGTTATGAGTGACAAAGCTGAGTATGAATCCCTAAACTCAAGCCTCAGCACAAAACCAAAAAATGAGTACCAGATCAGAGGGTTAGCCTCACTGGTCATCACTGGAAGGGATATTTAGCAAACTCCAACAAAGAGAAGAGGAAAACACTGGTTCAGAGAGGAGTGGCCACCAGGCTCACTTGTCAGAGGCATCTGAGCCCAGCCTACTTATGTCCCTAGTGAGCTGTCTACCTGCTCCCTTGCCGGTCCTCTATTAGCTGGTTGTACTGCAGAATCTATTCTCTGGCCTCCCTAGCACTGATGAGCTGAGGGTGTAGCACCTAAATCTTTAGATAGTGGATGGATGGCACACGGACAAATGGATTGACGGATGGACAAAGCTGGGGAGTGGCAAGGATAGCATGACTTGTACTTTGCTTCTTCTGTAACTGTCCTTACAAATGCAGCTGAGAGCCCTGTACATGTGTCTTCCTAGAGTCAGTAGGCCTACTTCTTGCTGAGAACATGTTCAGTCCCTTGGGAGACTACCTCCTTTGATTCTCAGGGCATAAGGAACATTCACCAAGCATCTGCTGCTGTCACAATGACACTGGCCACAGGGCTGCAGCAGAGTACTAAAGGCCAGGCCAAGCCAGGCATTGCCCTTTAGTGCTGGGAAGTAGGAGGTGGCCCTAGGAGGAGATGGGACATTGAGGCACTAACCTGGGTTCAGGCAGGAAGCGGACAGAGATACATTTGTCTTTCTGTATCCATGGGGAATGGCTCCAGGTCCCCAGTGGAACCTATATCTACCCTTATATTATATGATACAGCCTCTTATACACTTTAAATCTTATCTACATTATTATAATGCTATGAAAACAGTTATGCTGGATTGATTGGGAATAAAGTCAAGAACAAAGCCTGTGTTCAATGCACAGATACAATTGTTTTTCTCAAGTATTTTTAACTCAGTTCATTGGATGTGTGGAAACGGAAACAGCGGATATGCAGGGCTGACTCTACTTGACTACTTCAGCAACTGGCCGGGGCATACCAGAGCATCCTGCCTTTCCATCACTTATGACCAAAGATGTTATGAAGAAAGACCCATTCATTCTCCCAGGGAGCCCCAGCCCAGAAGAGGAGCCTGGGAAGAAGGTTACAGTTGGACAGTCAGGGTTTTGGTCTCCACTGGGGCTCCATTTGTTGGGCTTCATGTACCACAGGCAAGCTACCTGTCAGGTCTGGAAGGTGAACACAGTGGCCCCTATCCTCAAGAGGGAACTAGCTGAGAATTTCTCTTTTGGGTTGTATTCTGGGTTTGAGGTCACTGTATGACACTCTTGTAGCAATAAAAGCATCCTGGAGTCCTTGAAAAGGCTGATTCCCTGTGTTTCTGACCAGGAGGGGAAAGTCCACAGAAAGGAACAAACATATTCCAGGGCAGTCTCGGGCCTCCTGGCACCTTCTCTGCCTCTCATTCATGAACCAGGTTTTTGTTACTCTTTTGGAAGCAATTTCAGTGGAATGGAAGAATGCTGAAGATACATGTAGACAACTCAACAAAGGGCAGGTCATGTAGGTATAGAAAGCACACGGCTGCTGGAACTCTAAATTCATAAAATTAGAAATTCAAATAAAACATTGAACTTTGGTCTTCAGTCGCCTTCACATTCCATCTGAGGAAGCCTGTGTTTCCTTTCAGTGTTTGATAAGGGGTTTTAGGGTTGTACAGGGCTCTTCTGTGAAAAGTCACTTAAGAACTCCCAGGATGCTCAACAAGGACCCTCTTTATTGAGTTGCAGCAAATCACCGATTTACTTATCAATGTTTGCAGAATCTCTATTCCTTACCTTCTCCTGGGCTACCTTGAAGGAAACTGGATTCTGAAGTCTCTGATTATTTTATGCTCTGGGGCACGTAAAACCCTCAACTCTGTGAGAGCTCAGCTTCTGAAACCTACAGCCAGCTTTCCCAAGGAGCTAGAAGTTTCTTAGTCCACTTGCCATAGGATTCCAGGCTGCTGCTCTCCTCCTGCCCTGGCTGTTAGGAGACTCTGCCCTTTCCCGCCATATTTATGTCTACAGGGAAATTCCAGGCTTCTCTAAAGACTATCTTAACTGCTGGGAATCCTGCCATCTGACCTGTCCAGGCTAGCCTGGTCCTAGAGGAAAGTAAAGTAAATAAATACAAATCCATTTGATCACAGGCAGAACATTTGTTTTTCATTAGGGAACTTCCTGAGGAAGGACAACGAAGGACTTTGGAATGAGAGTATGGAAGTGTCGGTGTGCATTAAGAGATGCCCATACAAGGAACTTTGCTGCCCATGGCATTGTGCTCATTGCTGGGCCTGGCTCCTGCTGAGCTCCAGCAGCTCATGGGCACCTTAGAGCTCTGCCCTAAGTTCCCCAGAGTTGCATCAGCCTCTGGACCAATGGCAAGCATCTGTGATGGTTGTTATCATAGAAGCCAGCAAAACTACAAGCCAGCCACACTCTGCAGGAAGCCTTGGGGCAGTGTAGGAATACACACAGGGCTGGGATACTCTGGGAGGCACTCCAGGGTTGAAAGGGTCCTCCAGCTGTTGGGGGAACCTGGCCATCACTTGCTGAGTTTTTGTTCTGCCATGTTCCCTCTGGCATGTCTCCTGACTTTTCAGGATTCACACAGAGAGGATGATGATAGCCCTCTGGTTTGGGACTTGTACATCACTTTTCCTGATCTACTTGCCATGTCCCCTTTAAAGCTTTGTGTCTGTCTGTGGCCTTTGGATCCTGAAGAACAGTAGGTCTTCGGGGGTCCTAGGAATTTTCTTCTGAGGCTCAGAAAAACCAGATAAAGTTCTGGCTATCAGGCCCGATCCTGTGGGAAAAACTGTCCACTAATCAGAACTAAGAAGTCATGAAGTAAATTGAGACCCCAAGAGCACCCCAAGCTCACCCGACAGGAAACTGCACGCTGTCCCCCTCCTCATTTTAGTCACTTTATACCCATTCTTCCTTCTGCGGGCTGTGTGAGGACTGAGTTCTTCTACATCTCACCTGTCTTAGTCTGTTCAGCTGTTGTAACAAGATACTTCAGATTATGTCATTTTAAACAATGGATAGTTGTTGCTTACACTTTCACAAGGTTGTGTCTGGAGGTTCAAGATCAAAGTGGCAGCAGACTTACTGTCTGGTGAGGCCTCATTCTCTGTGCCTTCCTGTGGTGGCTAGTGATGGGGTGGGATCGTGCTTCTCCCTTAGGTCTCTTTTATAAGGACAAAATTGGTTCTCATGTCCTAATCCAGTTAGACTCAATGGCCCTACTTCTTCATATCACAATAGTGTGAAAGATTTCAATATAGACTTTGGGGGGCACAGATATTCAAGACTATAACACCCCTAATACTCCTAACACTTTAAATCAGAATCTACATGTATTAGGTTGCCACTCCCAATGTGAAATACCAGGGGCAATTAATGTATAAAGAGAAAAAAGAGTCCTTTTGTTCATGGTTTTGGAAGTTCCAATCCACAGCTGAGTGGTTACTGCACTGGCCCTCTAGTAAGGGTACTGGCTGGCAACATGGGGATCCCTGACAGAGAAAACTGCTTTTATGATGAGCCAGGAAGCAAACAGCAGGACAGTAAGAAGAAGATACACAAGTCCCATCATCTTCTTTGAGGATCTGGCCAATGACCTAAGGACCTCCCATTAGGCCATTCCTCTTTAAGATTCCATCACCTTCCACTGGCACTGAGCCCTTCAACCCATGGAGCATTGGAGGACACTCATCTAAATCCTAGTACCAGGCAATAATCTGATATTCCTAGATGTTCTTTAAGTCTAACTCGTGTCACTTGATCCGGATATGTTGATCCACCTCCCCCCTCCCCTCCCCTCCTCTCCCCTTCACTCCTTTCCTTTCTTTTTTTTCTTTCCAGAGAGCTCTGAAGAACTGGGTTCTGTGCCCGAGCACAGCCACAGAGGTGAGGAGGATTCAGCCTGTGTCTGCAAGGACGCTTGGTAAGTACTAGCACATGCAACAACAAGAGAAGAGCTGTGCCTTACTGCAGAGTTAGCTCTAGCAGGCTCTGTATGTCCTTTGTACCCTCCTTTGCCCTGTAAATGAAAAATCTGGACAGTTTGCAACAAAGAAAAACCCAGGCACAAAATAATGATGAGTTTAAAGAGCAGAGATTTGGGATGTGGGAAAATTGGCTAAAATGGGCTCTGCAGGTACCATGTATTTTTAGAAAATGCTGTTCATTTATTTGGGAGGCTTGAAGGACATCTGAAATGGGTCACCTAAGGAGAGTCAAAACAGCAGCAGCCTCTGTGGCCAGGCCCTGTGCTAAGCGCATCACATACATTGCCAAACAAAATCTTCAGAACATTCACTTTACAGAGAAGCAACCAGTAGCTCAGGATTTATGTGGCTTATCCAGGGTCACAAAGCTAGGACTAGGCCTGATTCTAATCATGCCATGCATGGGAAGGAATCCTATTTTTTACCAGCTGAGGCATTTACTGGCTGGTGAATCTAGCCTTTAAACACAATGACGTTTATTTAGCATCTAAAAGAGTAAGATAGGCCTTCACATGTTTCTTGGTGTTCTGGGAAACAATTCATAGGAAATCTCAGCAAGTTTTATCTTAAGATATTCATTGAAATCTCAGCCCATGTTTGCCTTATCCGGAATTCGAATGGGCTGAAAGTCATGTGGTTGATGTTCCAAATCAAGTCTTGTAGGTTAGCAGTGTGACCTTGGAAAAATCACTTCTCTAATCACTTTTCCCACCTGATACTTGAGTTATGAAGTATCCAGGATGAATGAGTGAATGAAAGAATGGATGAAGAAATGAGGTCACTTTTCCTACTTGGAAATAGTAGTGGGTTAAATTTGTCAACGTGACTGGATTAAGGGATGCTCAGGATTAATAAAGCACACCTCCCTCTGGGTATTTGTGAGGACTGTGTCTGTGAGTATGTCAGTTTGCAGAGAGGACGAATATGTGGGCTAGAAACTGAAGTGGGGAAAGACCTGCCCTGAATGTGGAAGCTTTGTTCTTCCCGAGTGAATGCATCCATTTCTGCGCCTGTTGTCCAGGGACATCAATCACACACCGGCTTCCTTACCTTTCAGTGAGGACTGATATCACCGACCCTAGAGCCAGACCGTCAGCCTTCGGCTACTTCCCCTTGCTCTCAGGCTTCCAGCTTCTTGGACTGAGCCTCTACCTGGTTTTCTTCCTCCAATTATGTAAACAAAGTCAATATATATTAATATATATAAATATAATATGTTAGATAATATGTATACTATACATAATATATGATATATATTATATAACTAATTTATATTAGATATGTTATATATCATGTATATTGTACGGATATATAATATATGAATATATTAATGTATTATATATTATATTGAATATCGATATTGTAAATGTATAATATATAGTATATATTATATAACATACTATATAATATATAATGCATAATAAATAATATAATTACAATAATATACACTATATAGTACATATTATATAATAAATAATAAATTATATATATATATATATTAGTTTCTGTTCCCCTGGAGAACTCTAATGAAAAAATGGAGGAGTTGCAGCACTTCTACCAGTAGAACTAGAAAGAAAGTATGGGGTATCGGGAAGCATGTTCATGATAGCACTGCATGTGTGCATGAAAGCCAAGGACCAGCCATGACAACAATAAAACACAACAATGACCTTGTATTGGTAGTTTGTTACCCAGGTCCCCAGATGAAATCCTCTCCACATTGAACCAGAGCTGGTCTGCATAATCAACAGCCATGGAAGAAGGAATGACTCCTGCATATAGGTTATATAAAGATAGTGGCTGCTGTTGTGTTTTTTTCTCCTGCCTCTCTCTCTAATCATTTGCTCTGAGAATGCTGCTTTGTTGAGAGCAGCCTCAGAGAGAGCCTGTGTGGAGCACAACTGAAGGTACCTGCCAATAGCTCTGCGAATGAACCATGCACACCAATATAACCCCAGTCAAACCTTAGATGATGGCACCTTGGCTCACAGTTCAGCTTGACCGCACAAGAAGTCCTGAGCCGAAACCTCTAGAACAGACTGTTCAGAATTCTCTATCTCAGATAAAGTAATATATCATACCTTTTTGTTGTTTTGAGCTTTAAATTGAGTGCATGTGGGTTTTTATTGTTACATGGAAATAGATAAAACTAACACTCCATTCTTAGATATCATGCAACAGTTAACACAGTGGGTGTGGGTTTATTTGTACTGATACAGAAAAGATTTCCAAGATGTGTTGCTAATTGTGGAAACACCTGAACCTTTATCTGTTCTTTGTAAGATATCGCCAGCACTCACTGTTTATATATTTCCATGTGTAAATCGGTGATAAATACTCATTATGATATACCAACATTAACATCAGCTTCTCCCTCAGAAAGGAAGTCAGAGGGGTGCAAACAGGATTTCTCACTTTTATTCAATATATTACTAGACATTTGATATATATGTTTAAAAAGTTGCCTTAATAACATGTTTATGCATCGCTTATCTTTTTCTTTTTCTCCTTGTATTACTTACATGCATCAGAAATTCCTCCTTTACACAAAGTGATTGGACTATATGACTACTAGTATCTTGTTCAATTCTGTTTTATAGTTCTATTAAAATAGTCATTTGCATGTAAGGTTTTTAAAAAATGAGATACTAATTAATCTTCTCTGTGGGAAAACATGAGAAGACTGATAAATCAAGGACTGGCAAAAATACAGGTAAATTGGCCCTTAGCTGAAGGCTAGGAGAATAGATGAAGGATCAACAAGAAATGTCAACTAAAACTGAAAATACAAGCTCTATACCTTTGGAGGTCTAATGCTTCCTCTTGTAAGCATTCTTTTTCTTTCAATAGAGAAACATACTGGGGATACATTTACTTATGTAAATGCCCTGTTGTAAGTAATACTCTGTGATATACCCAAGGATGGGCATGATCTAGGACTTTCAAGAAATAAATAGCCTAAGTGTCCATAAATATAACAGTATATCTTTTTACCAAAAAATACTATCAGGCTTTTGTGACCAAATGGAGAAATATTTGAAAACGTTATAGGTAAAATATATTGTAGACTATTACATAGGATAGGATACCATACCATTAGTAGTCAACATCCCTTTTTCTAATATTTCTATGGGAAATAATAGAAAGGAGCCTGTAATGGCACAAACTCAAAGACCCAGGTGAGTAGCCCTGAAGACAGGCAAGGGGATATAATTGAGGGATTAATGGAAAGGGACTTAACCTTTCCTGTTAGTGTTCTAATTCAGTTAAATAGTGATCAAACATCAGTGAGCACTTTGTAAGAAATGTATTTCATATTCATGTGTCATTGAAAATTAATTCAGAAATAACAGTTGTTCATACCAAGATGAGCCGGGCAGGATGAGGGGCTATGGTGACATTTTAAGAGCAAGTTGTCTCAACTCTGTCTGCCGGTATATCACAAGCACCAGAGCTTTAGGTAAAAAACAGTGGTGCCTGTCCTGCTTGGAGTGGTGATACTGATGGAACTGGTGCCCTAACCCTGGTCTAGATGCCTTTCACAGAATTCCTAGGAGACTCCAAAGTGCATTCAGGATAAGAATTCCTGAGAGTAGCAGCAGTGAAAACCTGTTGCCATGGTAGGTCACGGAGGAGGCAGCTTCACCTGGCATCCTAGTGTGGGTGCAGGAGCAGAAGAAGGCATTAGTGAAACTCAAAGTCTGCCTGTGGCCAAAAGTGGGTAGCATGGTTGCTTCTTGGTTTACACGATCATGTATGGCCACATATGATGTGAACTTTGGGGAAGCCAACTGAAAACCTGCTTTTAAAGACTTTTGTGCTTTGCAGGGTGAAATGTTGAGGGTGGAGTCTTGTCAGCTCTATCCTCAGCATCTTATTGGTCCAGCAGGAGGCAGACCTCACCTGGAGGGTGGTGTGTAAAATGTGCTAAAGAAGCTTAAATTCCACAGAGAACATATGTCTCACTCAGGCTCACAGGATCCATTTCCCAGAGTGAAAACTGGCCTGGAATCTTCTGTCTGTTTTGGAATACAAGGAGGACAAGGGGTAAGGAAGGGTTGAGCTGGGGAAGTTCAGCATTCTAGTCTCCCAGGCCAGTTCTCTAAGATTTACTTCTGTCTCTGTGCTCACAAACTGAAGGAGAGAATGGGAAGCAAGGAGGGGACTTGACTTTGGCTTCAAGAAAACTCAGAACTGATGAGGCATTTCCTTGGATCTCCTTGTTTTTGCTTGGAAAAAAAAGCGTTATTTTCCATTATTTATAAGACACAGGCTTTGCCAGTCGCTGCCTCTGAACATAACAAAGGTGTTTCGTGGAATTTATAAATTCTGGAAGAACTTCTAGTTCTGAGTGCTGGGGGCCAGCCCCATGTGGCTCACCTGACTGAGGGCTGCTTTCTCTAGATCCTGGGCAGGTCTGAAGCTGCTCCTTATCAGCTGGCCAGGCCCATCTGAAGCCTAAGAATCAAGCCTGCCCAGCCCTGCATGATCACATCTTCAGTTGGTTTAGGTATTAATGTCCTGGAGAAAAACTAAAGTCCTCACAGTCAAATGCTCTGATTTATCTTGTTGGAGAGCGTACTGTAATCAGTGATGCCTGTCGAACACTTTGAGTGCTGTGGTGGGCTTGAGCAATAGCTCCCACCGGGCCATGTAGCACCATGCAGCACACCTGTGCCCTTCCCCCATTCTCATTTCATTGACTTTGAGGCACAGTCGTGTTGGAATGTGTGGCTAGCCACAGAGGAGCCCTTGGATTGGGAAAAATTAGGAACATTGTAGTCATCATGTCCACACCAGGTTTGCTAAATTAAACTCTCAAGAGCTGGGTGCCAGTGGCTCACACCTATAATCTTGGCTACTCAGGTGGCTGAGATCTGAGGATTGCACTTTGAAGCCAGCCCAGACAGGAAAGTCTGTGAGATGATTCTTATCCTCAATGAACCAGTAGAGGTGTAGCTCAAGTGGTAGAGTGACAGCCTTGAGAGAAAAAGTTAAGGGAGAGTACTCAGACCCTGAATTTAAGCCTCAGTACCAGCATGAATAAAAGGAAAAGGAAGGAAGGAAAGAAGGCAGGAAGGCAGAAAGGCAGGCAGGAAGGAATACAGGAAGGAAGAAAGGCAGGAAGGAAGGAAGGAAAGAAGGAAAGAAAGAGAAAGATAAAGAAAAAAGGAAAGAAAAAGGGAAAGAAGGAAGGGAGGGAAGAAAGAAAACTACTTTTCAGAGAGGACAGTGACTGATGACTTGGTATGTTATTGACAAGTTAAATTCAAGCATCAGTTTAACAGAGACTACAGCTCACTGACTGTGCTAGGCACGGAGAAAGTGGGATGCTCAGGTAGTTTCTTCTAGCTCTTCCTGCATACAGCAGCAGAGCAGACACGATAAGAGAGCACTTCCTTTGATCAGCCTTTCCTCCAAGAGGCCTGTTAGCACAGCTCTAGTGCACATTGCCTAGGTTTGCTCTAGTGCCAGCCCTTCTAGCTGTGTAGCACAGGACATGTTTGCTAATCTCTCTGTGCATCAGGTTTCTCACTGCAAAATGGGACTAAAGATAGATCACAGGCTTGTGAGGGTTAAATGAGTTTACTGTACGAATATGAATTGCTTCATGTAGTGCCTGGTGTACCATAGGCGCTCATGAGATGTGAGCTGTGGTCATTAGACACGCAAGCTCAGCATTCATGCTTCCTAGTTGGTTCTGTTTTGTATTTGGCTTGAACAGTCTCTGGGAACACATCTACCATATCACCTCGAACGTCCCATCCTTCCGACCCCCTGCCCTCACTTGCATCCGAGCTCAGCTCCTTCATCTTGTTCAAGTCACACTGTCTTCTGCCTATGCTCAGCTCTCATCTGCGCCTTATGCCATAGTGTCTGGTTCTTCCTTAGCCTACAACCTTGTGAATCTCCCCCTGGAGTTGTGTTCCAGAAGTATCTTCTTAATAGTCAAGGGCAGGTACGGATGGGGTGAAATGATGTCAGCAAGGAAGAGCTGGAAGATTCCTCGTACCTGAGGAGAGAGAGGCTTGAGACACTAGTCAAGGGAGATGGAAGGAGTATGCACATGTGCGCGTGCATGTGCGCGTGCATGTGTGTGTGTGTGTGTGTGTGCATGAGTGTGCATGTGCATGCGTGAATGTATGCTTGTTTTTCTGGCAACCCCAACCGCTCAGCAAGTGCTCCATTGCTGAGTGACATCCCTAGCTGGTGAGCTTTCTACTCCTGCCTCTTCCAGCTGGGGGAGAAAGGGCAGAAACAATAAAGAGGAGGAAGGGAGCCTTGTGTGTTCTGGTTTCAGACTGAATTATGTGTCCTTAACTCCCCAGTACTCCAGAAAGTGCTATATTTGGAGACAGCATCTCTAAAGAGGTGATTAAGTTAAAATAAGACCATTAGGATGGGCCCTAATCGCTATGACAGGTGTGGTTATGAGAAGAAACAGGGACAGGCACCAGGGTGTTGGGCCTATGTTCTTGCAACACAATAAGAAGGAAGATCATGTGCTGACCAAGAGGGAGACCTTGGGTGCCAACTTCCAGAACTATGAGGAAATAGATTTCTGTCATGCGTGCAAGTCTGTATATAGTATTATTTATTAAATTTCCATTACTTGATAGATCTTGTCAGTGGCATTTTGTTATAGCAACTGGAACTGGACACTTTCCCAGATGAATGTTCCTAAGGGTGCTATCACCTAATACCCTGCTATTTCTCTGTGTTCAGATAACTATGGAAAATTCTTCAGGTTCAAACTTAACAGAGATGGTGCTGGGATTGGGGGCCTTAGATTCTGAGTATGAAGCTAGCCTATCCCCCTACAGGATCAAAGTTGGGTAAGGAAGAATGGGAGGCAGCTGGCTCTCTGGAAATGGTGTTCAGCTTGTCTTTTTGTCTCAGAGTTGCTCTACTGAGCCAGCTCATTAAGTTAAATAGCAAAAGCTTCACAGCCAACAATTGGAGAGGGGTCTTCACCAAGCTGTTCTACCAAGGCTGCGGATAAAGACCAGCCTTGATAATTAATTCTCTGTTGCTGACAGTCTTTATTGCTGATGTGGTTCTTCAAGTCCATCAAACAAAAACATGAGCTGCATGTTGGGCCCTATGCTAAGCATACTAGCTGTGAGCTGCCAATAGGTCTGGCCTCCCTCTCATTCCCTACACTCCACCCTGGCCACTTTGTGTCAGGACACTTCCAGTGGTGAGTGATAGAAAACCAGCTCCAATTAGCATAAGCAAAAAGGAGTGTACCTATTATAATGCACTGAACTAGAAGGTTTTAAAAGGTGCAACTTGTTTCTGGCTTGATTGGGCTCAAACACCATCAATTAATAATGCCTCTTTATTCTCATTTCCCTCCTTCCTCTTTGTTTGACTTTATTGTCTGAGAAACCTTCCCTACATCCCAGAAAAGTGGTTACCAGCAGCTCTAGGCTTATATCTGAAGGAATCCAATGAGATTAAGACTGTGATTGGCTCTGTTTGGGTCATTTGGCCATTTCCCAATGAATTGTTATGACCGAAGTAAAGGACATTCAGACTGGCCAGGCCTGGGTCATGTCCACAGCCTTGTAATGACAAGGAAGGCACTATCCTTATATGATCAACTTCTACTTTCAAAGTAGGAATTCTTTTTTATGCTAAGAAGAAATTAGTTGTATAAGAAGGTTTCATCTTAACTTGTTTATGTTTCCAATGCATTTTGTTCAGTCATCCTGTCCTTCATTCCTTTTTTCCTTTCTCACTCCTTTCTCACAAATTTCCTTGTTCTATGTTTATCCATGTACATAGATTATTATGACTTTGCCCTCCTTCCCTTTCTTCATTCATCTGCCTCCTCCCATTAGTACCCTTACCCCAGTCTGACATGTTTCAATTTCCTAAAATTCTTTTAAACTCCATATTAATTGTATCTCACATCTGTACATATCATGTTTTAATCAGATTGGTCACATAAATATACATATGCTTATATTTTAGGTCTAATATCCTTATGAACTTAACTTACTTTGCTTAATATGGTGCTTTCCAGATCCATCCATTTCCCTGTAAATCGCATAATTTTGTTCTTCTTTATGGCTGAATAATATTTACAGCACACATTCATTTTATTCATTGGTTTTAGGCTATTTGGGCTGTTTCCATAGCTTGGCTACTATGAAAAGTGCTTTAAGGGACTTGGATGGGTAAGTGCCTCTATTGTATCCTGATGTACTTCCTTCAGATAAATGCCCAAGAATGGCATCATTGGATTATAGGGTAATTCTAGTTTTAGTCTCTTGAGGAACCTCAATAGTTGTTGCACTATTTTATAGTTCCATTAACACAACACTAAATGCAATCCAAGAAGAAGACTCTGTAGGAGGCTGAGGTCCCATGATCCAAGTAGAAAAGACAAAATTCTGCACTTGCCATTGGTCATTAAGTGTGAGCATGTCCAGTGTAGTGTAGGTAAGGAAGACCTAGAAAGCAAGAAGAGCAGACATTGAATATACAGTCAAGGAAGATGAAGGTATGGTAGAAACCTGGGAAATACCCATTTCTAGTTCTTCCTTCCTGGCACATGGGAGAAACTTTTCTTGCCTCCTTGGACTTAGGGGCAAAAAGAGGAAGCCTGGCTGTAAAAAGAGGGTGGGAAGGCCTTGGATTAAAGCAGCCTCGGTGTCTAGATCACTACAGAGGACCGTTGTGAGGAGTCACTGGTCTGCAACTGGACTTTGCCTGTGTGAGGGAAGATTTGAGGGCTTAGTTACGCTAGATTTGGAGCTGTTTGTCATAGCAGTGAAACCTACCCTATTCAAACTAATGAAGGAGGGATAAGGGAAGATGGAGCCCAAGTGAGAAGACCAGCAGGGTAAGGCATGGTTATTTTTAAGTCGAGGGAAGGATCAATATGTTCATGGATTGGGGAAGGTGGTCCAGAAGAGATGAAGAAGAGGGCTTGCTTGGTCATTCAAATGAAATATATGATACAAAGTGTATGATTCCCAGTAAGAGAGGAGAATCTGCCTGTGAACAAGAGTCTTAGCCCATTTTGTGCTACTATAACACTAAAGATTAGATAATTCATAAAGAACAGACATTTATGTATTACAGTCTGGAAGCTACAAGTCCAAGGTCAAGAGGCTCACATTGCGAAAGGATCTTGTTGTATCATCGCATGGTGAAAGGTGGAAGAGTAAGAAAGCAACACCAGACAGAAGGACTAGGAGCTGAGGTTAAACTTACCCTTTGGTAGGGACCCATTCCTGCAATAACAAAACCTATAACAGTATGAGCTTATTCATGGGGGCAGAGCCCTCAGGACTTCATCTCTTAAAGGTCTCTGTTGCAATGAGGATTACACTTGGACACTGGGGAAGAGAAAATGAGCTAGAGGGGAGGGAAATTGGTGGCTTTTGTAAGTGTTCTGGGGTCCCTACTGTGTGTGGACATAAAGTGCCTACAGAGAGGTAGGAAGGAGTGATATGAAAGGATTTGAGACAAATGAAAAGACTTGATAAGCTCCCAAAAGGTGTATATGGTAAGATGTGTCTCTTGGTAAGAAACTGGAAATCCCATTAGTCTGCCCAAGGGAAAAGCAAGCTCCCATACCTGAAGCAATCAAATCACTAATTGGTTGCAATGTTATGAAGGAGATCTCTGGGTTGGATGGAACAAATAACCTTTAAGTTCCCTTGCAACCTGGAGATTCAACTTTTCCCATAACTCTGTGTATTTTCAGGAACTTAACAAAATCAAACTACTTCCATACTATTTAAATTATAGTGACCTGCCTTTCAGCTTCCCAGAGGGGATGGACTTTAAAAGTGCTGTGCACTCAGAATAGAGCCAGCGGTTCCTGCATAGAGAATGATTCTCCTTCCAGGTCAGTTCTCCTAAGCATCGAGTGATTATGACAGCAGATTCGCCATCATGCTGACTGATAAGTTAATGCTGTGTTTATCTGTCTTCAGCAGGTGGGATGGAATAGTTAAAAAGGCATTTTGATGCATATTCTTTTTGTTTACTGATGACTTTTTGAGTTTTCAATTATGAAAGTTATATTTGCCTTGTTGATGCTGTGTTATTACAGTTGTGTGATTTTTAAGGATTTTACTTAGTTTCTATATCTTGGAAGCCATGTTGCAAAGTTGTCTGCATAGGGGAGAGGCGATGTTCTGGCTAGTTCTGATTCTGAAGGAACCAATGTCTAACTGATGACAGGACCCCTAACTGGTCACTCATGAGTCCTGAAATAACAGAGAGGGACAAAGACTGCTCAGATGTCATGAGTTGCATCATACTGAGGTGGAGCATGGGATGCCACCAGCCACCTGGTGGCCATGGGGCTGCCTTTTCAACAACGCTCACAATAGAAGTCACATGACTTCTGGCTATATTGCAATTCTCTTCTAGTTTCAATGACTTCTTCCAACCAGTTCCATTGCTGTAACAGCCTATTTGATGACCAGAAATGAGAATGGGAGGCATAGCTAGACGCTGGTGACTCATGCCTGTAATCTGAGGTAGTTACTTAGGAAGATGAGATCTAAAAATTGAGGTTTGAGGCCATCTAGGACAGGAAAGTACACTAGACTGTTATCTTCAATTAACCAGAAAACAGTTAGAAGTGGAGCTCAAGGGATATCCCAAAAGCTGAGGAAGAGCACTCAGGCCCTGAGTTCAAGCTCCAGTACTTCTATGAAAGAAAGAAAGATAAAAAGAAGAAAGGAAGGAAGGAAGAATGAGAGAGAGAGAGGGGAGAGAGAGAGAGAGAGAGAGAGAGAGAGAGAGAGAGAGAGAGAGAGAGAGAGAGAGAGAGAGAGAGAGAGAAATTGGAGGTATCAATCAGCTTGCTAATATAACTTCCAAAAGAAAATTTCCTTCTGTTTAAACTTGTAGCATGTTCTGTACACATCAAGATATTTCTGCATAGAGCTAAGCTGCTCACCAAACTTTGACATAAGAAATATTGCTTCTATCTTCTCTCAATCAGCTTTGGTAGATTAGGAGAATATCAATATTCATAAATCTTACATGGTAGGAGAGCAGAGGAAAATGTTCATTACTGTTTAATACATAATACGCTCAGATGTCAAATGATAAAGAGCAAAAGGACAGAGGTAGTTAAAACTTCCAGTCACTTTTGATTAAGCAGGAGTCAGAGAGCGTGCCTCACCTCTGTTAAAGTCATACCCTCCAATTAGTGTCAATTACATCTGTTCCACTGTCTTGATCTGTGTTTCATCTGAAAAATGGGGATTAAAATGAGAATCTATTTATTGATGACAACATTGACTGTCTCCACAATGAATATATGTGGCTTTGACAAAAGGCCTTTAATCTACATGATTCTTTCATTAGAACAGAAGAAGAATTATGTAAAAAAGAAAAGGAGTCTACAGAATCATAGCCAGATGAGGTACTATCATAGCAAATGGAATGAACCCTTCCTGGGTTTATGCCTGCTGTA
This sequence comes from Dipodomys merriami, assembly GCF_024711535.1. Taxonomy (NCBI): domain Eukaryota; kingdom Metazoa; phylum Chordata; class Mammalia; order Rodentia; family Heteromyidae; genus Dipodomys; species Dipodomys merriami. The sequence goes on along the minus strand of NW_027203381.1, from coordinate 67,786,115 downwards.
AGGTTTTCCACTGACCTAAAACACCAGAGTTCTTACAAGAAATAATTAGCTGTATGTACCAAGTTGGTAATAGGAAGATGGATAGTAGAGTGGTAGAGTAGACATGAATTTACATAAAGACAAGGGAATGGACTATAAAAAAAATTTTGCCACCTATAATCCTAGCTACTCAGGAGACTGAGATCCAGAGGATTGTGTGTGGTTCAAAGCCAGCCCAGGCAGGCGAGTCATTGAGATGTCATCTCCAAAATAACCAGCAAAAAGCTTGGCTAGAGGTATGGCTTTAGCGGTAGAAAACCAATCAAACCAATGTAAGGCTTTACTGGTAGAGAACCAATCAAGCAAGTGTAAGGCCCTGAGTTCAAACCCCAGGACCAGCCAAACAGAAATGTTGAATGACCACACACTTGTTTGCCACTTACTCCTGGAAAAGTTATCATAGTGAATAGTCGGGAGTGTGCCAGTCAGGAAGAATGGTGAGCAGGCATGAGGAGGGTGAGGAAGGAAATGGCAGCTGGGACAGCTATGCCTGAGATGTGTGAGGAGAGATGCTGAGAGAGAAAGATGTGGAGATGAAGGGCCACCATCTCCGGTAGCCAAAAGGCCATGACCTTCAAATCCACATAGTAGGAAAGGAGGCCTAGGCCCTGTCCAAGAGATAGAGCTAGAATGACATCTTGCTTTAAGCTGTTGTTAGTGGGCCACATATTCAGGGGAAGGATAGGGTAGGAAAAGGACTTGTGCCTGGCATAGTAAGATCACATAAAAGCACGACTGTCTCTGCTTGGACCCAGAGAATATTTCTCTCCTAGGAAATTAAAACTCAGTGCCATGTTGCAAATTACTTATGAATGGGAACTATCCAGAGGTCTAGAAACTTTCAAGCCCAAGCCTTCATCTAAATGAGTCCCAGGCTTCTGAGGCTTTTGATTTGCCTGGAGAAGTAAATACAGCAGTCCTTTGGAAGGACTGACCCATAGTCTAGGATGAAAGGAATTTACAAGATGCAGAACCTACACTAACGGTGACTTGAAGGACCAGAGCGCCAAAAATAAAATCGGGGAATAGAAAGACAGATAAATAAAAACCAACTTGCACATGTAAAAAGTAAGATATGCACAGGATTATTTATTGCAGTTTTACTGGTAAGAACAAAAGGAAGCATGTGTCATTCTTTAAAAGGACTGTTTTTTAAGCATCTACCCAAAGTGCTGCTATGCAGCTATGACAAATGAAGAAAGTGCTTTATATATTGATGTGAAAAAGAAAGATACTATTGTTAACTGAAAAACCCAGTTTCTATAGTTAGCTACTTTTATGTAAGAAAATGGAAGAGAGAAATAATAATGTATATCCTTGTCTGCTTGCACTTACATTAGTACTAAAAAAAATATCAAACTAATTAATAATACCAACCCATTGAGACTGAGGTATACATAGCATAGGGGTGAGACTTTTCAATGTTTATGTTTTATGTTGTTTTGCTTTTCAAACCATGAGAGAGTACTAACTATTCAAAAATCATTTTTATTTAAGAAAGAAGAAATACAAATAGAATGCAAGAATAGGATTGGGGGCTGAAGAAGGGGGAGGGAGGCAAGAGACAAAGAGGAGGTTAATTAATCAAAGTGTATGATGTACATGTTTGGAAACATAGTAAGTAAATCTATTATGTTGTGCCAAAATAGTACTCTGACAAAAATTATAAGCAAACTTGAAAAGAAACAAATACATCTTATGAAAAAATATTCAAATGAAGCACAACCCCTACTAGATGAGATACAAAGCAGAATAAATAAGCCAGGTGCTGATAGTCATACCTCTGATCCTAGCTATTCAGGAGGTTGAGATCTGAGGATCATGGTTCAGAGCCAGACATGGGAGGAAAGTCTGTGAGACTCTTATCTCTCATTAGCCACTAAAAAGCCAGAAGTGGAATTGTGGCTCAAGTGGTAGAGTACCATTCTTGAGCAGAAAAGCTGATGGACAGCATCCAGGCCCTGAGTTCAACAAGCCCCAGTACAGGCACAAAAAATGAAGGAAGGAAGGAAGGAAGGAAAAAAAGATGGAAGAAAGGAAGGAAAGAAGCAAGGAAGGAAGGGAAAAAAAGCTGTAGAAACTGGGGGAGTTTTGAAGAACAAAATGAGAAGTCCAATATATATTTTATAGAAGTCCAAAAATATAGACAGAATGAGGACAACAAAATATTTACAAGGAAAATGGCTACATAATTTAAGCGTGAATGAGTCTGACATTAAAGAAGCATGGTGTGTCTCTGGCAGGATAAATAACACTATGCACACTTAGCAACATCATAGGAAGCCTCAAACTAGCAAAATCAAAGAGGAGATTGTATGGGTGAAAGATGAGAGCCTACAAGGGAAAAAAGGCAGGTGAAGCTTTGCTAGCCATGATTTCTAAAGGCTAAAAGTTATGAAATCAAGTTCAGAGTGAGAGAGAAATAAAGACATCTTCAGACACACAGGTATAGCAGAATTTTCTGCTCAACTCTTAAATATTTTAGAAAGAAGGAAAACCGAATTGGGAAGAAAGAGTAGAATGTAATGAGGAGCAGGAAAAATAGAATCCCAAAACATTGAAATGACTACATAAAACAATGACAACAGTGATCCGATGTTTAGAGAAGTTAAGTAAAGAAAAACTAAAATAATGTGAAATGGATTCAATGTTAGAATTTTAAGTAGGGTTGGAAATGGATGGTGCAAAGAAGATGCACAGTATAAAGGAACATCAAAACTTCAAAAGTGAACAAAAAGACATTTTAAAGACAATCTTTTGAGATTAAAATGAGTGCAAACATCTGTGATACACAACATAACATTTCAAATAAAGGCAAGATCAATCTTACTGGTTTTTCCCTTGCCCCAAAACTGCAAGATGGCATGGCATCTTTGGAATGGAACAAAGTGTTTGTGTTTGTTCCTTTAAGAGTGTCTAGAGTTATTCTTAATCTCAGATGTTGTTAAGTATGATTGTTAGATTGTGTGTGTGTGTGTGTGTGTGTGTGTGTGTGTGTGTGTGTGTGTGTGTGTGTGTATACTGGGGCTTGAACTCAAGATCTTGTACTCTTGCTCAACTCTCTTGCTCACAATTGGTGCTCTACTATTTGAGGCAGGCCTTGAATCTGGCACTTTGCTGGTTAATATGCTATGGAGTCTTATGGACTTGCCTCAGTTGGCTTTGAACTGTGATCCCCCAGGTGTCAGCCTCTTGAGTAGGTAGTTAGGATTACAGGCATGAACCGCCAGCACTCTTCAGATTTATTTTTTCAATGAAACAAACAGAATAAAAGAAATAAAGAATAGAAACACTGAGCAGTTATATAGTCAGGATAATAAAGAAAAACTTAGTTTAATAAAAGGTAGAAAAAGAGGTAGAAGCTGAATGCTGGTGGCTCACCCCTGTAATCCTAGCTACTTAGGAGGCTGAGATCTGAGGATTGTGGTTTGAAGCCAGCTAGAGCAGGAAAGTCTGTGAGACTCTTATCTCCAATAAACTACTCAGAAAAAGCTGGAAGTGGTGCTATGGTTCAAGTGGTAGAGCACTAGCCTTGAGTACAAAGAGGCTCAGGGACAGCACCCAGACACCGAGTTCAAGCCCCAGGACTGGCAGAAAAGAAAGAAAGAAAGAAAGAAAGAAAGAAAGAAAGAAAGAAAGAAAGAAAGAAAGAAAGAAAGAGAAAGAAAGAAAGAAAGAAAGAAAGAAAGAAAGAAAGAAAGAAAGAAAGAAAGAAAGAAAGAAAGAAAGGAAGAAAGAAAGAAAGGAAGGAAGGAAGGAAGGAAGGAAGGAAGGAAGGAACGAAGGAAGGAAGGAAGGAAGGAAGGAAAGAAGAAAGAAAGAGGAGAGAGAGAGAGAGAGAGAGAGAGGAAGTGTGATTATGCTTTAAGATGGCCTTTGACTAAACAGAAACAAATTTAGCCAATAAAATATGGAAGCTAACAGATTGTATTAAAACAAACACCCCACCCCACCCCAACCTCCAATCTAGTTATAAGCTATTAGTCAAAGAGAATGGTGAGGAAAGACTGGGTTATGGAGCTACAACTGAGCAGGGAAAGCTGTGTGATGTACAAGGTCTTTTCTAACCCATCTGGCTTCCTGGCAGGACCTCTGTGTTGTACACTGCTCTAAAGGGTCAGAGAAAGAGCATATGGCTGCTGGACTGGTCAGAGGGGTCCTTCAGGCTCTTACAGTTGATGCTGAGAACCAAGTTAGGTAGCTGGGCTCTGGGTGGTCTCTTCTAGATGCATGAAACATAAAACTGCTGTGTGATTACAAGGACTCTGGTCAGGAGATAGCATCAGGAGACAAGGCTGGGCATTGAGGCCTAGGCGCTCCAATAACTGGAGCCATCACACACCGTTAGTTTGGCTGTGTACCTTCTAAGCAGTGTTATGAGCAAAGGCACATTTATGAAATGCCCTATTCATTTCCTGCCAGAGATCCTATCTGAATCCAGGGTTCTGGCCTCCTGGCCTCTTCCTGAGACACTCAGAGAGCCTCTTACAAGGAACAATCTACATTGGCAATACAAATGGTGAGATTCTATTGAGGCTTACCATACATTTTCTTTTTTTTTTATTGTGAAAATACTTTACAGAGGGGTTACAATTACATGGGCAAGATAATGAGTACATTTCTTATCAAGCATTGTAGCCTCCTCCTTTGTTTCCCCTTCCCATCCCATCCTCCCCCCACCCCCCCACCTCCCCCTCCTACCAAAGTTGTAAAGTTCGTTTTCGACATAATGACTTGTATGTCTCATTGTTGCAATGGGTCCACCTGTATCCCTATTTAAACGATTTGTTTTTGGTTGCTTTGTATGTCCCTCCCCCACGGTATAACCCCTGCTTTCACTGTATTTGATGTTGTTATAATTTGTGGAGGGGAAAGGAAAAAACAAACCATATATTTTCTTAAGTGTAATTCATTGCTTGCTTAAACATCTAGTATAAAAGACTGGGTGAATTTAATGCCACATCATCTCCTATTACACATTTTGGTTGATGTGAACATACAAGTTCTGAAAGTAATCTGTCACTGTAGATGCTGTAGCTACTAGTTCATTGTTTTGTTTTTGTATTGGTAACTGGGGCCTGAACTCTGGGCCTGGGTACTTTCTCTGAGCTTTTGTGCTCAAGTCTAGTGCTCTACCATTTTGAGCCACGGTGTCATTCCTGGACTTTGTGGTAGTTAATTGGAGATAAGGGTCTCACAGACTTCCCTGTCCAGGTTGGCTTTGAACTGTGATCCTCAGATCTCAGCCGCCTGAGTAGCTAGGATTACAGGCATGAGCCAACAGCACCTGGTGTATCTGAGTATCTTTGCCTGATAGTTGAGGTACTTTAGCTGAGACAGACTGCCCAGACTGTGGAGTCAGAGGTCAGAAAGCAAGGAAGGTCTTGGCTTCTGCCATGCAGGGAATGCCTCATGTCAACTAGCCCACAAAAAATGGAAAATAGCATTTAATATGCATTTAGCTATCAATCCTATATTGACAAGGGTATCGTGTCCGTTATGGTGGCACATGCCTGAAATCCTTGCTATAGGTAGGTAGGAGGATCCTAATCAGAGTCTGGCTATAGACAAAAACTCAGGACTATAAAACAAAATAGAGCAGAGGGTGTACTCAAGTAGTAGAGCACCAGGTGCTCTGAATTCAAACTCAATACTGACAAACAACAACAACAACAACAATGACTCACACCTTCAATCCCATTTATAGGGAGGTGATTGTGGTTACAAAATATGAGAACTTACCTGAAAAAGTAAAATAAAAAGAGTGGGGAGCATGACTTAAGTGGTAGGATGCTTACTTACCAAGCACAAGGCCCTAGGTTCTAACTGCAGTGCTGCCAAGAAGGGAAAAAATGACAGAATGGTTGATAAAAATTCACAGCCATTAAAATAAGATTGGTTTTCTGTTTCTGGCCTGGGCTTGGGAAAATCCTCACTGAGAAAATCTGGTTTGAATTCCCAGCATCTTGAGAAGAGAACCAAATCTTCAAGGGACAGATTTGACCTACAGTCCTGTACAACCCTAAGTCTCTATCTGTGAGTAGTGATTGGTATGATCTGAGGATTGTGCTTCTAAGCCAGCCTGGGCAGGAAAGAATGTAAGACTCTTACCTCCAATTAACCATCAAAAATCTGGAAATGGAGCTGTGACTCAAGTAATAGAATTCCAGTCTTGAGCATAAAAACTAAGGGACAACACCCAGGCCCTGGGTTTTCAAGCTCTAGTACTGGCATACACATACACACACACACACACACACACACACACACACACACACACACACACACACACACACACACACACACACACACACACACACACACACACACACACCACAAGACATAAAACACCTTGTCATATTGTACATGAAGTGTCTCTGACTCACAGAGAAAGAAATAGAACTGGCACAGCAAACTACTCCCATAGGTACAAGGTCTAATGTGGTGAGCCTTAACTCAAGCTTTGCTTGAGTGACTATGGGGAGAACAACAGGTTCTCAGAGTCCCGGACACAGATCTCACAGGTCATCTTGGGTCAAGGACCTTCTGTCCCAGGTGATACAATGTTGAGCAGGAAACCCAAGAGCTTTGAGAAAAACTGGAGTGTGTTCTTCAGGTTCTGGTTGTATTAGTTCTAGCAGGAGATGATGAGTGAGCCAGGATCACCTCAAACCTAAAGAAAATTGTGGCATTCTTCAAGTGATCTCTGATACCTTGAGAGGAATTGTCCTTCCTCTCCAGAGAGAAGAATGAGAACTCAACTTGGGGCTGAGACTTTTATTAATACAAATGTCTACCAAAATGGACAGGGAACAAATTATCTCACTCTAACTCAATAAGAAAAGTTGCTGTTTCTAAGAAGCAGATTTTCATGTCCTTGTCAGCCACCTCCCTCCCCCTTTAAAGTCTTAGTGGAAATCAATTTCAGGGATGCATTTCTCCATCCTTCCACCCACAGCAGCATTTTTCTCTGCAAGGACTGTGGAGAGGGACTGTATATTCTTGGCTATGACGGACAACTAGGAGGCCCCACAGGACTGCAGGATCCTGGCCAGGTTAGAAGCTGATTACCCTGTAGAGCTGAAGTGGAGCAGTGAGGTCCTTACCAGGCGATCCCCCTTCCTGCCAGAAAGATCTGTTTGCTTTTGCTAATTGCCTTTGTAACTGGTAAAACCGCATTCTGGAAGCAAAGAGAGTTGTTGAAATGAACGCAACATTATGTAACATCTTGAATGTGTGAAGAACCAAAGAATAAGCTTCATGGCTGTGGTTAGAAGTCAGAGTTTGCAGAAAGATCCCATTCATGCCCCAGGGATCAAGCCTGCCTGCCTGCCTCCCCCTTTTCCTTCCTTCAAAAAAGAAATTGTGATATCCTTTGAGGTTGTTTCAGGTGTTGTAGTTGTAAGTTCTGGGGACATAGATGAGAACAAGACAGAAACATCTTTCTTCTTGCAAGGCATCGAAGTGAGGCAGGGAGACAGGCTTTTAACAAACAGACAAAGAATGTTACAGTGATGTGTCAGGAATACATGAATTGCCTTGTGCACTTGTCAAAATCAGTGACCATATCATGCATGTCTGCCACTGCTTCTGGCTCTCATCCCCTCCCCACCCCACCCCACCCCACCCCACCACCGCACATAGTTCTGAGGCTTGCCCAGTCATCCAAATCTCATCTTGGACAGCAAGAAGCCTTGAAAGCAATATCTGTATTGTCTTCAACCTTTCCCTTTTCCAAACCTGCTTTGACTATTTTCGTTTCTTTGTTTCCCTAAGTAAATTATTTTGAATCAGCTTTCTAGGATCAACCACATCTGACTTATCAGATGTTATTGGCAGAGATCAATTTTTCATACACGAAGTGTTCTCCATCCAACCAAATAGACCTGGCTATCAGACAGGCACTACACCAAGGATGGATGGGGCCAAAATTAGCTTCTTTGCTCTTTTTTTAAATGTTTGTTACAAGGGACTCTGAGATTCTGTAATTCTGAAACTTAATTCTTAAACTTCAGGCCCAAACTTTAGGAGCTTCATATGTATGTAAGGTCCAGCCACGGGCCCCTTATTGCCTAATAGAAAGATATGATGAAGGGCAGACAAAGAAGATATATTAAGTGGCAAACAGCCATTTTACCTGAGATTAAATAGGGAAAACTGGGGTAGGGAATGAGAAGGTAAGCATCGTTAAAATAGTGCTAAGACAGATGGTCTGAACAGCCCATTGTCTCAGGGCTTGTCAGGTAGGACCTTGTTACAATAAGAGTCACGGACATCCAGCAGTTGCTGCTTCTGGGCTTCCAAGATGGCTGCAGAGTGACTGCAGGAAAAAGTGGCCCAGGGCAAAGGATATGTCAAAAAACAGAGGAGCTGGACTGCCTTGTCTTTATCCTGTTCTCAGTCAATCACAGTCCTTTCACAGACATGGGGTGGCTTGATAGTTGAATGTGGGTCAGATCTAAATATCCTTTATGTGTTTTCCCTTCTTTTGCTCCATGTCTGTTCATATTGTCTGGCTGGCTCCTAACATGCTGTCTGCCTGCCTCCATGTTCCAAGAAGCTGAGGTTACAAGCATATACTACCATACCTTGCAATCTCTCTGTCTCTGTCTCTGTCGCTGTCTGTCTCTGTCTCTCTCATATCTCTCTTTGATGGTATTGGGTTTGAATTCAGGGCTTTGTTTACTTGGCTAGTGCTCTGGCATCTGAATCATGGCCCCCAATCTTGCTTTTTACTGGTTATTTTGGAACTAGAGTCTCACAGATTTTTCTGCCCAGGCTAGCTTTGAATTTCCACCCTCTGGATCTCAGACTTCTGAACAACTAGGATTACAGGTGTGAGCCACTAGGAGCCCAGCTCTTTCACTCTCCTCTCCCCTCCTCTCCTCTCCCTTTGTTTCTTGTGCTGGTACTAGAACTTGAACTCAGGACTTTGTACTCTTGCTAAACCTTTTCTACACAAGGCTAGCACCCTGCCACTTGAGCTATGTCTCTTGTTCAAGCACTTCGCTCATTAATTGAAGATAAAAGTCTTGAGGATTTGTCTTTAGGAGCTGGCCTCACATTGAGACTCTCAGATCTCAGTCTCCTGAGTAACTCAGATGACAAGTATGCACCACTGAAAGCCCAACTCTTTCACTTTCTTTTTTTTTAATATTCAGAAAATGTAAGTAATTATGCTACACTGTCTTGTTATGATTGTTCTATTTTTTTGAGAATTTTTTCTTTATATATATATATATATATATATATATATATATATATACATATATATGTATATATTTTTGGGTCTGGTCGTGGGGCCTGAACTCTGGGCCTGGGCGCTGTCCCTCAGCTCTTCAGCTCAAGGCTAGTGCTCTACCACTTGAGCCACAACACCACTTTTGGCTTTTTTCTTTTTGCTTATGTGGTGCTGAGCAATCAAACCCAGGGCCTCAGACATGCAAGGCAAGGGCTCTACCACTGAGCCACCTTCCCAGCTCCCTCTTAATATATATTTAATATATATTTTTATTGTAAAGATATCGTACAGAGGTGTTACAGTTATAGGAGAAAGGTAATGAGTCCATTTCCTATCAAGCATTGCTACTTTGAAGTTCTTTTTTTTTTTTTAATAAGTTTTTTATTGTGAAAATACTGTACAGAGGAGTTACAGTTACATGAGCAAGGTCATGAGTACATTTCTTTTTTTGGGGGGTCCAGTTGTGGGGCCTGAACTCTGGGCCTGGGCACTGTCCCTCAGCTCTTCAGCTCAAGGCTAGCACTCTACAACTTGAGCCACAGTGCCACTTCTGGCTTTTATATTTTTGCTTATGTGGTGCTGAGGAATCGAACCCAGGGCCTCATGCATGCAAGACAAGCGCTCTACCACTGAGCCACCTTCCCTGCCCCCATGAATACATTTCTTATCAAGCATTGTTGCCTTCTTCTTTGTTTTCCCCCACCATCCCTTCCCTCCCACTTCCACAACTACACTCCCCCCACCCCCAGCCTAAATTGTAAACTTTGTTTTTCACACAAGCCTGGGCGGCAGTGGCTCACGCCTGTAATCCTAGTTACTCAAGAGGCTGAGATCTGAGGATCATGGTTCAAAGCCAGCTGGGGCAAGAAGAACTGTGAGACTCTTATCTCCCACTAACCACCAGAAAACTGGAAGTGGCACTGTGGCTCAAGTGGTAAAGGCTAGCCTTGAGCTGAAGAGTTTAGGGACAGTGCCCAGGTCCAGAGTTCAAGCCCCATGACTGACAAAATAACAACAACAACAACAACAACAACAATAATAATAATAAACAAGTGAAGCTGGAGACCTGACACTGGCCTTTAAAACAGAATGCTGGAGAGACTTCTAAGCAAGTCTTCCACATGACAATGAGCTTCCCCTTGCAGGCTCACTGACCTGAGCGTACCCCAAGAGGTTGGTTCAGGATTGTAGGACACACTTTTCTCTCCTGGCAGGTCCACAGGAGAGAGAGGTTGAAACTGCCCCACATGTGGCCAGACAGGAGGCTGCCTCTTGCGGGGGAAGCCCTCAGTTCCTATCTGCACTCGAAGTCAGCAGAAACCTGGTTCTGTGGTAGCATCTGCGGAAGGTCGCCCATACTGGGAACTGGAGGAGGCAGAGCTTGGAGCCTACATCACTCAGCTTCCACCACAGAGACTTCAGCCAGTGGCCCTATCTTGCTATTAGGGAGCCTGCAGCAGGACTCTAGGTGTGCCTTCTGGAAGAAGAGGTGAAAGCAGTGGTTTGGGCTACAGTAGGAGCCTGGTCCTTCTTGTAAACATAGATGGGAGCATGGCCTGGTCCATCCATCAGGACAGCTCAACGAGGAAAGTGGCATGGGTCTGGGCCTTGAAGGCTGGTTGCTTGACCCTGAGATGGACTGGGTGAGTGCCGAGGGCCTAGGGGTTCCATATACCTGAACTCCTCCCCTCCCCCACGGTCCTCCCCACTGGCACATGGCATGGCCAGGACCCTCCCAGCTCCCTCATGATGGAGTGGTGTCATTTGGGAGGGCCAGCCACAGTAGCTTATCCCAAATATCTTGGACTAGGTGACCTGTGCAAATGAGCTCAAATCTCCCCCTCTTTCCCACAAGGACAAAAAGTGGTCATTCTGTGAGTGGAGAAGGTGCTTTTATAGCTGTAATTACATATTCATTGGTGAAATGTAATAAACAGTGTTCCTCTCTTCATTTACTTCAATGTGATATTTCTACGGTCATTATGTAATTACTGTTATATTGAAGTGACATTATTAAGAATAAATGAGTCTCTGCTCCTCAGTTGTGCCCAAATTCCAAGGTGGAAACTTTGTTAGACAGGGCAAGGAGGAGGGGATAAGGACAGTTACTGGGGGAAGACTCAGCAATGCTCAGGACATGTGGGCCAGATTATCTGGAATGAACAGTGGCAGGTGCATCCATATAGGGCTGTTGTTCCCCATTGGTCTTCTCCGCCCACCTAGGGAGCTCCAGAGAGTGGTGCCTGTGCTTAGCCAAAAGGCAGGCTCACCTACAATTTGAAGTCCGTGCTCACGGTCCCAGGAAGGGATGGCCCCACTACGCCATCTAGAACTTCTACTGTGCCCTTTTCTCAACTATTCACTCTGGCTGGGGTGGAAGTTAATATTCTTTCCCTTTGGATATAATTTTCACTGGCAAGGACTGTTTCAAAAGAACAGCTCTGTGGCTACTTTGAACCACCTGTACCCAATGCCTGCCTCCACAGCTGTTCCTAAGGCTTTTAAATTATTCACAGGGAATGTAACATGAATTGCTGCGAGGCTTGGGGACAGAAGCCCTGCATACATCTGCTCAGTTTATGCACGGTACAATCCCTTGGAGACTCCACTCACACAGGCTTCAGTGTGTACCACCCGCACAGCTATAGGTGGGTGGTCCTACAGCAGAATCCTAGACCTGGCTAAGGGAACAAGAAGGCCACCAGAAATTCCCTGCTGTGCAACCAGTGCTCTCTAATCCAGCAAGATAAGCAGGCTCTGTACTTCAGTTACTTGCTAACATGAATTTTGCCTGAGCCTGGGTATGTTTCATGAGTTTGCTGGTCTGAGCAAAGCCATACCTTGTCCTGAAGACCAGAGGAAGACCATGGTGAAGAGGGGCAATGGGAAGGAAAGCCAGGGAGTTTGATGCAGGGGCCCATGTTTAAAGCTTAGGAACCCAGTGTGGTACAAAACTCAGGCTAGACAGGCTAGTGTTCCTATTTAGCCTCCCTCCATCCCTTCCTTCTTTCCTTTCTTCCTTCTTTCTTTTGTTGACTGTACTGGGCTTGAACTCAGGGCCTAGGGCTTAGGTACTGTTCCTTAGGTTATTTTTTGCTCAGGACTGAGGCTCTATCACTTGAGTCACAGCTCCAATTTCACCTTTTTGCTGGTTAATTGGAGACAAGAGTCTCCCATACTTTACTACCCAGGTTGGCTTTGAACTATGATCCTCAAATTTCAACTTCCTGAGTAGCTACCACCATCACTTGGCTAAACTTTAAATTAAGATTATTTTAATGCTGGCGGGGAGGTAGCCAAAAGGGAATGCCACTACACTGTTGGTGGGAATGTAAACTTGTTTAACCTCTGGAAAGCAGCATGGAGGTTTCCCAAAAGACTAAACATAGAGCTTCCCTGTGACTCAGCAGTCCTACTCTTGTGCATTTACCCAAATGACCACAAACCAGCCTACACTAAAGCTAGCAGAACAACCATGTTCACTGCAGCATTATTTACCATAGCTAACATATGAAATCAACACAGATGTCCCTCATGGATGAATGGATGAACAAAATGTGGCATATATACAATGTGTTGTAAGGTGAATCATCACAGAAGCCACATTTTGAATATTAGAGTCTTTATTATACAGTTAGCAGGCTGCAGGCATCCAGTTGTTACAAAGGTCTGCAGCCCCCAAACACACATAACATAGCTAGGAAATAGGATAAAGAGAAAAGAAAGAATGAAAACAATACCAACAACCCAATTCAGCTCCAATGGAGATCTAACTTGGGATACCATGATGACTAGAGACGAGCCAGGAGACAGGAGACAGGACAGGATCATGGAGACACATGAGGCATAGCATAATGGCGACTGGACTGGTCCAGGCCTAAGTAGGGTCAGCATAGGGGGCAGATCCATAGGAAATTCCCAGTCCCAGGCACTGGACTGATAGATTCAGTAACCTATCAGCCAAGTGCCCACCCCTGCCTCCAGATATCTGGGCATGCCCATCACCTGGGAGGCAGGAAATGGGCAGGGGTTTCCTTCCCCTAGCATGACGACAAGATGCCAGACCCTATAATCCACCATGTGGCCAATATGGCATCTGCCAGACTGGACCTCCTTACTTCAACTGGAATCCTGTGCTTCCATCAGAAAGAATGACATTGCCCTATATGTAAGAAAATGGGAAGACTTAGAAAAAAATTATATTAAGCAAAGTGAGCCAGACCCAAAGAAGCACAGGCTGCATGGTTTCCCTCATTTGTAATAACTATAATATGTCTATAAATCTACAAGTAAATCCAATGGATAGTAAAAGACAGATAATTACACTTGGACATGATTAATTAAATATCACTCCAAGCATTCTCACACTGAGAATAATGGAGGATATTCTTAGGAGAGGATCACAATGGCTCAATAGCTATGTATATATGACCATATAAAATGATGCTTTTCAAAATGAACTCCAAAAAATGGAAACAAGAGGATTTTTTATTGTACTTCTTGCAGTTACTTCTTTTCTTTTTTCTCCTCTGTTGTATTCCCTGTTGCCACTATTTTTTATTTCTGTCCCCCTTGTCTTGTATATAAGTTTATCTAATTTGGGAAAGGGAAGGGGAATCACAGAAACAGTAGGACAAAGGGTGAAGCAATTCAACAGTGATACTCACTAGACACTATGTTGAAAATGAACTTTACAAGTTGGGGGTTAAGAGGGTTGGGAGGAGAAAAAGTGGGAGAAAATGAGGGAGAGGGTAACACTGTTCAAAAAGAAATGTACTAATTACCTTACTTATGTAACTGTAACACCTCTGTACATCACCTTTACAATAAAATTTGAATTAAAAATAAGATTATTTTAAGCTGGGTACCAGTGGCTCATGCCTATAGTCCTTGCTACTCAGGATGCTGAGATCTGAAAATCTCCGTTCAAAGCCAGCCCAGGCAGGAAAATCCCTGAGACTCTTTTTAATATATATATATATATATATATATATATATATATATATATATATATATAGTAAAGATACTGTACAGAGAGGTTACAGTTATATGAGCAAGGTAATGAGTCCATTTCCTATCCAGCATTGTTACACCCTCCTTTATTTTTCCCCTACCATCCCTTTCCTCCCCACCTCCCCAATTCCTCCCTTATTCCTCCCACTTCCCTGAGATTCTTTTTTTTTTTTTTTTTGAGTCAGGTCGTGGGGCCTGAACTCTGGGCCTGGGCGCTGTCCTTCAGCTCTTCAGCTCAAGGCTAGCGCTCTACCACTTGAGCCACAGTGCCACTTCCAGTTTTTGAGTGGTTAATTAGAGATAAGTGTTTTGTGGGAATTTTCCTACCCTGGACAGTTTCGACAGATCTCAGCTTCCTGAGTAGCTAGGATAACAAGCATGAGCCAATGGCATCTGACTTCAGAGACCTTTTGAGAAAGGTTTTCTCTGTCCCCATTCACAGCTGAAACAGGAAAGGATCAGTAATTTGCCCCAGATCACACAGCCTACACACTGAGAAAGTGAGACTTGAACCTAGGCTTTCTGCCCCAGTAACTCATTGCCAGGCTAGCTCTTATGTTCTTCTCCTGTGTTTAAGGTTTACTGAACAACAGTTAACATTTGCTTTGGGAAAGTGAGATCAGAGGAGGTGATATAGGCAGATATATCTGCTCTTAGAGCCCAGGAGATCTAGTTGTCTTGCAATTCCTCAACATCTTGTCCTTGCTTCCTCTTTTTCTTTCTACCCTGTCATGTCTTTTCATATCATGCCTCTCCCTCCAACAGGCCAACCTTAAGTCCTTGGTGGCAGGTAGGGTTATTTTCAACCCTCCTGCCCCACCATGTTTTTCTATTTACCAATGTTGGGAGCCAAAGGCTAATCCAGTTCAAGTGCTTCAATTTATAAACAAGAAAGCAAGCCCAAAGACCAGAGTGAGGGTGAAGGGAGGGGGGAGTAAATTACCAAGATCTCAAAGATGCAGTGTGTGTGTGGGGGCATATTTTACAGCTGACACTCCTGAGCCAGGCTTCTTCCCAAAGCCCAGCATGTACAGTTCTGAAGAGAGCTCCACACCATTGTACTCCATGGAGTCTCCCCTCGGGAGCTGGGCCCCAGGGGTTCCTGCCTTTCATGGTCCCAAACTGCCATTCAGAAAGAGACACATAACATGCAAGGAAGGAGTTGGCAAAGCCTGCCAAATTCTCCAGGAGGGAAATTACAAAGTCCTAGTAATTATCATCACAAAGAGTTCAGTGTAAACCCAAAATCTCTCTCTTTTTAAATCTCAGGCGATGGATGTGGAGCAGCTCCCTGGCACTCCACCACAACAAAACGCAAATTGCCAAGTTGATTTTCCAAGGACTGTCTTAAGGACAGAAGGCTAGCAGGTGCTGTGCATGTATGCATGAAGACCACACTTGCTCCCACCCAAACAAGCACAAAAGCCCATATAAGCACTCATACCCATGTATCTATACACACAATTGCTCATACCTGAACATACACCAGGTACTGAAAAGTACTCAGAAATCAGGTCACACCTCTTCCTGTTGCAAGAAGCACTGGTCATGGTGGATGCACAGTAGACAGATGCCCATATAGAATTCTGGAAAGCAACCCAGCAGACCCTGCAAACTGAAACTGTATCCCTTTGAAAAAGAAGCCCCACCTCTCCTGGAGAGGACCTGTTCTAATTAATACATAGTCTGGCTGGCAGATGGAAAGCCGGAGAGCAGGAGTATTACAAATCCAGATTTTCAAACATGTCAACAAGTTCCTCATGGACATTGTGCTCAGAATGCTCTGGTTAAATAAACAGGTGCAGCAAGAAATAGGCTCAAAGTGTGTCAGGTGCTTAGCTACAGGGAGGCAACCACCTTCCCCTGGTCTCCCTTGGCCACTGTCCAGGCTAGCCCAGTGGTGACATAGGGATTAGAAGTCCCATTCCTCCCCAGCTCATCCAGCCAGTGGAGCCACCCCTGCTGGCCCTGTGAGGGCGCTCTCCCCTGGGGAAGCCCCGCCTTGCTTGCCGCTCTCTCCTACAGATAGATGAGCTTCATAGACACTAGCTGATCTGCAGGGGAAATCATGGGGAGAACATTGAAGCTCCAGAGGGCTGGAACTTGTGAATGGAGCCTTTGCCTTAGTCCCCAGACAAGATGGGAAAACAGATCTAAGCCCCTGAATCTCCAGCTCTTCTAAGATGCGGAGGACTGAGCTGGACTCAGCACGTGAATTGGCCAAGTGCCCTGATAAGTTATATAAACTGGAAAAATTGGGGTAGCTTCAGAATAAAGGAATGCACATAAAGGGGAGGGGTCAGCACAAAGTCTGCTATGGGTACCAGGGCCACTAGGGAAGGATGGAGAAGCACCAGTGTTGAAGCCAGAAGACAAAGGGGTTGGACCCAATCAAGTCCAGGGGCCAGAAGGAGCACTGGTCTGAACCAAAAACAGTGTGTCTCCCAGATCTGGACACTGTGACCCCTTCCCTATGTGTTCCCAGCATATCATTCCTCAGGCCACTATGGAATTTACATGAAAAGGATGTTGGATGATGATTCTGCTCAGGGATCAGTGTTGTTCTCACTCTAGATTATCTGGACCTCCAGGAGTTCTTGGTCTTACAAAGACTGCCACTAAGCTTCTGACATGAGCCACAGTGTTTGGTCCAGGACAAACTGAATTCACCTAACTATGCTTTGGTGTTATGTTACTGGAAGTCTTATCAACAGGTTATTGAGTTTCTTGTAAAGATGTTGAGAATTCCATCCAGGAAGAGGAGACCTTTTCCTAAAGAATTAATTGGCTAAGTTTTGTTCTATCCATACTGCTTAGTCTTGAAATTAATTGCCTTCCATTCCTAGCTTTGGTTGCTAGGAGGCTTACAGGCAAAATTTTGGCTCACTTCTGTCAAAGTGATGAGTCCTTTATCATGCAGCTTGGAGTTTAATTTTGTTTTGGTGTCCCATTTTGCTCTATTTTGCCCCTCCATTTTCTCCATTTATGTTAAAAAAAAAATCTTGTGCCAAACATTTTTGTGAGCCACCAAGATTCATATGACCACAAAGTGGGGCCTAAAATATAAACACTAATTAAAGGTCACGGACATTATAAAAAATTTCAAGAACTGATAACTCAACCCCTTCAATTACAGAGAATACAACTAAGACTTCAAGAGGAATGATGAGACCATGTGTGGTGGTATATACCTCTAATCCCAGTTCCTCAGGAGGTAGATCTAGGAGGATCTTGGATTAAGACCTGACCAGGAAAAAGAACGAGACTATCTAAAAACACAAGAACTTGGAGTAGTGGTGGATGGGGGGAATGTGTAGCTCAAGCCACAAGTTTGAGGCCCCGAGTTCAATATCCAGTACTGACACAAAGTAAAAAGTTAAGAAGAAAAATTTTAAAGTAAAAGGATGATTGTCAGGATGACTTAAATTCTGGCAACTTTAGAGTGAGCTGGCCTAATCCAGAAGAGAATTTCTCTAGTTTTCCTGCCATCTTACAAAACCTCTTGTGTCTAAAATAAAGCTTATTTGACTTCTCCAAGAGATTATTTTGGCATCTCCAAACAACTGATCATACTCCAAACAGCCTGTATCTTAAGGCCCAGGGAAGGTGAAATTTGCATGGGAAAGAGGGACAGAACATGATGAGGAAAAATTACTTGTTTGCAGTAAGATTGTTGTAATACATATCCTAGACCCAAGACAGCTGGCTGTGTATGCTCTTGAAGAATCAGAGGAGAGGCCACTCCCTCTCATTATCTGGGTGAGTGTGGGAAGATGTTTCAGAGCATCCTAGGGAGGCAGATGGAGGGAGGGATGGGGCTGATGACGGTTTCTTTCCTCTGGTGATTTGGAGGCCATGTGAATCAGCCCCTCCACCTCCTTCGGAAACTGTAAACAGCAGCATTATCATAAATGCACCAAAGAAGAGATTCCCCAGACAGAAATGGGAGGGGCAGCGTTGGTGGAAAGACATGAATCTTCTCTTTCTTTGGAGCGCTATTAAAACCAAATTAGAGTACATTAGCTGCCTGCAAAGCAACCTCCGGACTTTGGGGTGTTCCAGGCTGTCTATCTTGGAAGCAGCCAGTCCCTGTACAGTAAGAATTTTCTGGACAGTACAATTTTGATGGCAGTTTGATGAAGCTGTTTGTCCTATTGCTGAGGGAGACATAAAATTTCATGGGCCTTTTGGCTGGAATGTGGGTGTCATCTCTGGCTGGTGAGTGGCCCTGTCTGGGCAACCTTGTTGCTCTAGTCTCTTACCACATCCTCAGAGCAGTATGTGAAGGGATGGCTGGCTGTTAGAGATCTGGAGGTTTTGAGGGATCCTAGAGATAGGCTTCCTCCAGCTCTGAGTTCTCCTCACCCCCCTTGGCGACCCTCCCTCACCTCTGACCAGCTCTCACAGTACCACACATGTCTCTTTCTTACTGTGGCAGCTGCAACTTTACATAACTTGTGGAATTGACCATTCCATGTCTGTGTCTTCCTCCCCTTGGGGAGGATCGCCCACCCCTGGCTTTCACTGTCAGTCACTCATCAATGCTCCCAGCTCAGTAACTGGCATATCTATGTTGCTCATACATTTTGAATGACTAAATGATAATATGAGCTACTCCCTAGACATCATTAAACATCTGTTGTACATGATCCCTAGAACTAGGCCTGGTGCCCCAGCTAGGCTAAGGCTGAGCCAGCTGAGGGGTCTTTCCCTATTATAACCCTTGGGCAAGTATTAGTTGAAGCTGAGGCTGTGATGGTTGTAGCTCTGCGGGGAGAATGTGAGCCTCCCAGTAGGTCATCCTGGAAGAAGCTAGAGATTGAGATAAGAGACTTGGGGCATAGCACTGGGCAGGCAGCTGGACAGGCTGTGGAGTTCCATTCCAGGTTTTTATCTCAGAAACACAGTGTTGAGACTACATCATGATACTTCCAGCTGTGAATACAGCTTGAAGTTTGTGTCCGCGTTTTTAAGTCTGTTTATTATTTGTTTGTTTACTTGTGGGTTTGGATTTTTTTCTTTGCACTACTGAATCTAGGGCCATGAGCATGCTAGGTAAGTGCTTTACCACATAAGCTACACAACTAGCCCTTTTCTTTTATACATACATACATACATACATACATACGTACATATGTACATATATACATATGTACATACGTGCATACATACATAATTATTGTCAAGGTGATATACCAAGGGGTTACAGTTACATAAGTAAGGTAATAAGTACCTTTCTTGTCAAACTTGGTGCCTTTCCCTCATTTTTCTCCCCTGAGCCCTTTTCTTTATGTTTTATTTTTGAGATTGAGTCTCTCTAACTCTGCCTAAGCTGGCCTCAGTCTCTGGATCCTCCTGCCTCTGCCTAACCAGTACTGAGATTACACCTATAGGCTTATGAGAACAGACTGTGCATCCCATTCCCCATTCAGTCTCACATAGTGCCATAGGATTTTGGATTACTAAACTGGCAGAGTCAGTCTTGGGCCACCCTGTGAGAACCTCTGTACTGGTTGAACTCTCACTTATGTTCCCAGAAACACAGGCCCAGTGATGTTTATTTTACCACTTCTTAAGGGACAATTTAGAAACAACCCTGAAGTCCATTGGTAGAGGAGGAGATAAACATGGATGGATGGATGATTAGAAAGGTTAAGTGAATGAAAAGACTGTATGCCTTGAACACCAACAGCTCTGGAAAGATGTAAATTGTAGGGAATTATACAAGTTGATATCATTTTATTAGTAAGTTAAGAAAATGACTTAAATCCAATTCTATGTAACTAATATAACATGAGTATGAAAACATGAACTGGGCATGCTGTTGAGAGACAGGGGACGACCTGAGGCTGATCCAGAACATGAAGATACAGATCTAATCTGTTGTTCTATGCTTCTTAGAAACAAAATCTAGCTGGGCACTGGTGACTCACACCTATAATCCTAGCTCAAGAGGCTAAGATCTGAGGATCATGGTTTGAAGCCAGCCCAGGCACGAAAGTCTGTGAGACTCTTATCTCCAATTAATCACAGAAAAAGCCGGAAGTGGCGCTGTGGCTCAAATGGTAGAATGCTAGCCCTGAGTAAAAAGAGCCCAGGGAGAGTGCCCAGGGCCAGAATTCAAGCCCCAGGACCAGAGAAGGAAAGAAAGAAAGAAAGAAAGAAAGAAAGAAAGAAAGAAAGAAAGAAAGAAAGAAAGAAAGAAAGAAAGAAAGAAAGAAAGAAAGGAAGGAAGGAAGGAAGGAAGGAAGGAAGGAAGGAAGGAAGGAAGGAAGGAAGGAAGGAAGGAAGGGAAGAAAGAAATCTAAGTATGTATGACCTTTTTCATGGGGGTGGGAAACTACATAGCTTTTATTGTTTATTTTTGTGCTTTTAAGTGAATTTTTAAAAAATAATCACATAAGCTGATTACAAGAAATTATGAATGCTGGAAAGTGTAAAGGCAGAAATTAAAAGCATCCATAAATCTATAACATTTAGTCCTCTGGTCAGCTTGTATTTCTTATACACAAAAAGGGGTGGTACTGGATTCTGGTGGTACAGCTGTAATCCTAGCTACAGCCCATGCAGTTAAGACTTGGAGACTCTTATCTCTAATTCATCACCAAAAAAGCTGTGGCTTAAGTGGCAGAGTATTAGCTTTGAGCAAAAAAGCTCAGGAATAGTATCCAGTTCCTGAGGAGTGTACACACACACACACACACACACACACACACACACACACACACACACACACACACACACACACACACACACACACACACACACACACACACACACACACACACAGACACAGTGGTGGGGAGAGCTGTATATACTATTTAAAATTCTGCAACATGCTTTTGTGGCTTCACATGGTATTGTCAATACTTTTCCATCCATGAAATAATTTGGAGTAATATCTCTTAATCAACCCAATGATCCTTCCTATGGTGATATTTTTATTTACCAAAGTCTACTGAGCTTTCAAGTTTTCAGTGTGTTACTGGCATAATCAGCAAAATGAACATAGCCATTAATGCAGCCTTTTCTAGATTAATTCCTTCTCAACCCAGAGGTAGCAATACCCTTAATTTTGGGAGTCACAAAGCAGGTGACCTTGTCTATTCCACTGGGCTGGAGCGGGTGTCTTCGAGGTGGAGTGTATCAATTCTGTATAGGATTGGGGCTTGGAACCAGTTAAATTCCTGGAACGGTGGCAGGCCTGGGCAGTGTGGCCCATGGAATGAGCCTTTAGGGCTTCCTGCTCTGCCTCTACTCTCAGGCTACCCAGTTTTCTGGACCCTATATGACCCTGAGGTGGGAACGTAGGGCAGCGAGGGGTGAAGAGGCACAGAAAACAGCATTATAGGTAGCTATGCTTTAGATTTGTAGTTCCCAAAAGTCCATGTGTTTAAACCCTGCTTTTCTAGCCTGTAGCTCTGATAGGAGGTGATAAAGCCATCAAGAGGCAGCATCAACTGGAAGGACTCTAGGACACGGGAGGCATGCACGTTAAGGGGATCTTAGAGCCCAAACTCGTTCTCCATCTTTTTTCTTCCCACAGCCATGTGGCCAGCAGGCCTCCTCTGCCATATGCACCTGCTATGATGTCCTGAGCTGTCAGAGGCCTCACAGCAATGGAGACAGCAACCATGACAGAAACCTCTGAGCTGGTGAGCCACAATAAACCTTTCCTCCTTGTGAGCTGTTTATCTCAGGTACTGTGTCACAGTGATAGAGAAGTGCAGAGCAGGAAGAGAACCCGGGGAGGGGCTGCAGAGGGTGTGTGAGGGAGTGATGGGAACAGATCGGAGAGAAGTTTCATGAACCTGGATACGTTTTGCTGTTGTTTGGGCTTTAGTTCATTTTGGTTTTACTACCAGCTTTATTGAGGTCTGTTTTACAGATCATAAAATTCAGCCATTTTAAGTGTATAATTCATTGATTTTTTAGTAACTTTCTGGGTGGCACAGCCATTATCATAAAGCAGTGTGTGTGTGTGTGTGTGTGTGTGTGTGTGTGTGTGTGTGTGTGTGTGTGTGTTTGCTTGTCAGTTGTGGGGCCTGAACTCTGGGCCTGTGCACTGCTCCTCAGTTTATCTAAGGGCTAATTCTACCACTTGAGCCACAGTGTCACTTCTAGCTTTTTCTGCTTATGTGATGCTGAGAAATTGAACCCAGGGCCTTATGTATACAAGGCAAGCACTATATTATTGAGCCACCCTCTCAGCCCTATCATAAAGCAGTTTAAGAGCACTTTCAGTCCCCAGGGAGAGCTCATAGGCCCATTTTACAGTTAACCCTCAGTCCTATACCTACACCTAGGCACCCACAAATCGACTTGCTGGCCCTGTAAGTTTATAAGGTTCTGTTATATTTTTTCTGAAGGCTGCAATCTGAGACTCAGATTAAGGTCATATCCAGGAAACAACAAGTTTTCAGGACATATGTGATTGTTTCTTTCTAGCAGAAAAGCAGCTCCACAGCCTCTGATTCAGATATCCATATCTTCAAACAGTCAAGAACTCGGAACCTGCTAGAAGCACAGTTTCTACCTATGGTCAGGTAAAGCTTTCTTTTCACCTCTTGGATGGCTGGATTCCTCTTACCCTTCTTGTAATTTCCAAACTTATACCCAGCTGGCTGCAGCCTGTCTATGGCTTTGAAAATACATCTGTTGATTGTCTGACCTGGTAGTCATGACCAAGTGCTGATGGGAGGCGTTGGGGGAGGAAGGGAAGAGGGAATCATGCTGAGGGCCCCAGAACCTGCCAGGGAAATGTGGAGGATATGGAGGGAAATACATTTCTTTTCTCTTGACCTCATGTGATCTGGTCCTGCTGTGATGGTTCTCATGATCACTGTCCACCTTGGATCCAAACATTTGCATCCTGGAAATGAGATAAGTACATAGCTCAGTGATAGAGCCAGCTTCTGACTTCAAACTTCAGGATTGTTTAACCATGAGGTGTAAGCAGATTACCTATGTTCAGCCCATCTGCCTTTATATGACCGTGTGTGCTTTGAGATACTATGTATGAGATTCTCCCAAATAACATAAAAAAATTTTAATGTCAAGTGCCAGTGGCTCACACCTGTCATCCTAGCTACTTAGGCAGCAGAGATTTGAAAACTGAGGTTCAAAGACAGCTGGGGCAGACAAATTTGAGAAATTTATCTCCAATTAACCATCAAAAAGCCAACTGGTGGCTCAATTATAGCTCTACTGATAGAGTGCCAGCCTTGAGCAGACAAAGCTAAGCAAAACTGTCAGGCCCTGAGTTCAAACCCCAGCAATGTGCACTGTGACAAGAGAAAGGGTTTTAGAACAACTATGTACTTGCCTGGCTCTTTTTGGCCTGAGATTTCACTCTGGACTATACCTGGCTGCTTCTGGTACTTAAACAGCATTGGTCAGCCTGTTCTCAGTTTTTCTTCTGACCATGAGCAAGGCACTGGGCTCTGGGAAAAAGCCCTTTCATCTGTGGATTATGTGCAATGTGGAGCCAGAGTCAGTCTGAAGCTATTAACAGCTAGCAACACTCCAGAGTGTCTGGGAAGCAGGTTGTAACACATCTCAGAGTAATTCAATCTTTACAGAAGCTAGCACATTAATCATGTATTAATGACTCTTCCAACTGAGGCAATTAAGAAGACCTAGGATTTAAAAAAGAGCCTTACATTCATTTTGCATCTGTCTAATTACAATGAAGTTCATGCAGCTTGGAAGAATGTGAAAAATGGACTTCATTTACTGTGTACATGACATTTTTCTATGGAGTTGGCTTTAGTCAAAAGAGAGGTAGCATGTATGTGTGTATGTGAGAGAGAGAGAGAGAGAGAGAGAGAGAGAGAGAGAGAGAGAGAGAGAGAGAGAGGTGAGAGAGAGACAGAGACAGGGACAGAGACAGACAGACAGACATAGGTCAGTTTGGAGAGAAAGATTATAGACAGACATAGGTCAGTTTGGAAGGAAAGGTTCCAGATGTGGTGCTATCTGAGAAAGGCTTTGGGCTGGACAGGAGATGGAACTGGGATAGACTGAGGAAGAGGAGTCTTGAGAGTTGAGCCTGGTTGCTAGGATTATGGAGAGGGAAATGGGGCAGCAGGTCTGGATGGGATCCAAGCCAAGTTGAACAGCAGGGGCAGCAGGATGGAATAGACTCTATTTGGTACTTCAGGACTGCACTCCTGCTTAATCCTTTTGCAATTCTAGGAGTTAAGCGTACATACCACATTTTGGATGCCAGAAAATTAGAGCAGAAAGTCAGAGTGACTTACTCAGTTATGTAACTGATGAGCCATGAGACCAGGGATGGAGTCTGGGTGTCTGCTTTCAAAGCATCGGCCCTTCTCTCATCCCTTCAGCCTTTAATTCACCTGGCCCAGCCTAGTTCATTCCAAAACTCAGCTGTGGAAAAAAGGGAAGCCAAACACACTGAATTTTTCACTGCTCTGGGGAAAAATCCTTCTTTTAGAGAACAGACTTGCGTCGAAGAAATCTCAAAGGTCAAAGGTGCTAGAAATGTTGAGGGAAGATGGGAGCTTATCTATGCCCAGCACCCCTTCTAGCACCAGACTTGCTTCCAAGGAGAGTACCTCTGACCTTCTAGTGCCACAGCTGGTGTGACCATCTTCTTACAGCTTTAGGAGAAAGCCAAGGTTCTAAGTTGGATCTAGAAGTGCAGGAACCTGTACTGAATAGAATAAATAGAATAAATTGAATGTGCATTTTTGTTTCTTAAAAATATGTAAAGCAAGTAATAACATAAAATCATCTTACTAGAAAAACTTGCTGACAGCTGGAAACAGTAGCATTACACCTGTAATCCAAGCTATTTGGAAGTGAAAGGTCTGGAGATCTCAAGTTAGAGGCCAGCTCCAACCAAGTTAGTAAGACTTTGTCCATAAAACTAACTGTCTGGGGATGTAGCTCAAGCAATAGATTGCTTGCCTAACAAATCTAAGGCCCTGTGTTCAATCCTTAATACTGGAAAAAAAGTTGTTCACCAAAGTGTAATTAAATTAATAGATTTTGATTTCCTAACCCTCTTTGAAAATAATAGGATAATGGTTTAAATTAAATATCTTGGAGAGAGGAAGAGGTTTGGTTGATGATCATTTTGTAAGTGTTAGTGGAAATTTTTGATGTTCTTTCCTGAATATAGCAAGAAAGAATAGCTCTAGAGACTGGATAAAAATTGCAAGTGAAATGATATCCAATTTTTTTTGGCATTAACCCAAACTGACAAGTAATTTAGGCATAATTCCATGGTGGAAAGAACAAAATATCATCTGTTCCTACCTACTGACTCTACTAAGATTTCTCTGTGTCTTTAACCTAGAAGAACATAAAAAAGTCCACAACCAACTCTGACGCATTAGAACAGTGAGTCATGGATTGATATATGACCTTACTGGGACAAAGCCATCTACATCTATATTATTAACAAATATATTTGTAAAGCTTGCTTTTAAAGTTTTATAATGATCACATTTTATGTATTCGATCAGTTACATATCATTATTAATCTGATGGTAATTCAATTCAGAATAGAATACTTTAATAGAACTATAGCCATAAAAATAAAGAAATGTAAATGATTTAAATGTATATTCATGTTTTGTTAGAGATGTATGATAGGATAAACCAAAAATCATGACCTACATATGTGTTGTATTAGCATAAAATTCTGTGAGAATTAGTGTGAAACAGAATTCATAGATAGAAGACAGGATATAAAATTTTGAATATTAAGGATCTGTCCATCTATTTTGAAATAAATAATAGAATACCAAGTTCATATAGACAGAAAATGGAATGGTGGCTGCCGGGAGCTGGGGAAGGGAAGAATGGAGAGGTAGGGCTTATGTGGGTGGAGTTTCAGTTTTGTAAGGTGGGAAGTTTTGCAAGATGGTAGTGATGGTTGCACACTTTAAGATGCTCAAAATGTATGGTGGGTTCAAAGTTGGCCATAGGCAAAAAGCACCAAAACTCTATCCAAAAAATAACCCAACATGAAAAGGGCTAGAGTTGTGGCTCTAGTGATAGAGCATCTGCCTCACAAGCTCCGGGTCTGTGGTTAAATTCCTAGGACCAACAATACTCAAGATGATCAGTTTTATTGCATTAAATTTTACATATTAGAAAAATAGGTAGAAACTAAACAAAACATTAGGATACTTAGATTCTACTAGATACATTCAATAGAATGATATAATCTATTTTAAAATGTCAGTATTTGCTCTGTGCCACAAATCATACTCTACAACTATTTTACTTATAATGACACGTTTTCATTCTCAACTGAAAATATCTGTGAGGGCCCATCGGTTTTCAAAATAATCTGTAGGACATCCTCCAGGGAAAACAAAAGTGGGAAAGATTTTGCTCCAAAAAAAATCAGTTGCCTACAAGTATTTCTGTAGCTCCAACCAAACTGAAGTGTTTTTGCCACAAAAAGTAAAGATTTGAACTTTTACCATTGACTTTAAGGAGCTTTGAAAGGGAAACAGGAAAGGGGAAGGTGAAAAGGAGGAGGAAGAAAGGGACAGTAAGAGAGAAAGAGAGAGACAGAGAGAGCAATGGAGGAAAGGAGAAAAATATTAGTTGTTTGCAGAATGAAAGGGACTTAAAGCCCAAGAAAGCATAACATTGGAGTCAACCATGCTGTCTTTCTGGAAGTCCCACTTGGGCAGCTTTTTCTCAAGTACTGTCACTGATGACTAGTTCTTCGGGCATTGGAAGAAGTCATTTGCACATGTCTGGGGACTGAGCACTGGGAAAATCAAGTCTCCGTAATCATGAGGATCATAAGAGGATTGAGAGAATGCCTTGTTCTTTTAGAAGCATCTGATGAGGAAAAATCTTTTCATGCTTCATGCATGTGTAGACTACGTAGGCCACAGGGGCTTCACAGTCCCTCTATCAAGAGACAGAGTCTGTTTCCCTATTTCCTAGGCATGAACTGGCTTTATGTCCTGCTCTGAATGTGGCAGAGGTGAGTTCCAAATCTAGGCCTCAAGAGGCCTTGTGATACCTTGCTTCTGCTATCCTGTAATTCTGGCCTTGGCTTCTTAGCCTGCTGGAGAGGCCATATGGAGAACTGAGAGACGGCTTAGCTAGTAGCAGCTGAGTGTGTGTGTGTGTGTGTGTGTGTGTGTGTGTGTGTGTGTGTACACTGGCTCACCCAGGCCCACCAAACTGTCAACTCAAATGAGATGTGAGCCCATATAAGATTGGTAGGAAAACCACCACTGGTCCCAGCCCAACCTGTTGACCTGCAGAACTTTGAATCAGAAAATGTTTCAAGCCATTGCAGTTTGGGATGAGATGGTTGTTTACAAAAATCTACATTTCCCTTCCACAGGTTGCTTGTGTGTGTGTGTGTGTGTGTGTGTGTGTGTGTGTGTGTGTGTGTGTGTGTGTGTGTGTGTGTGTGTGTGTGTGTGTGTGTGTGTGTGTGTGTGTGTGTGTGTGTGTGTGTGTGTGTGTGTATGAAAGAGAAAGAGGGAGAGGGAGATAGAAAGAAAGTATTCTGGGGCTTTAACTTAGAGCTGACTCTTACTGTCTCTTCTGGCTTTTTGTGGTTAATTGGAGATAAGAGTCTCAGAAACTTTCCTACCTGGTGTTGAGATCCTTAGATCTCAGTTTCTTAAGTAGCTAGGAAAAAAGCATGAGCCACCAGCGCCTGACCATAGGGTGCTTTTATTAGTGTGGGGAGGTGACATTCCCCAACCCCCTTGGTGTCAGATATGCTCACCATGTAACCAGTTCTCACCAATGGACTGTTGAGCAGAAGGGATTTGGGAAGCCTCTGGGCTGAGGCCTGAGGAGATCATGGGCGTTCCCCACTCTCTTTTACCCTCTATTACTTGGAACAGAGGATTCTAGGTGCTAGGGGATGGTGTTAGCAGCCAATGAGCTGAGTTCCTGCCCACTGTATGACAAATTCCCTTCTAAAAAGGAATACCAACACTGGATTGTTTATAAGGGCAACAAACATACACTGTGTTAAGATTGAAGAGATGGTTCTGAGAGCAGGCGACTAGTACAGAGGTGACAGGTAAATTTCTCTGTTTAGGCACTGTTCTAAGTACTTTACCTCTGTTAACCCACTCCCACCAGGAAGACAGGGGGAAACTGAGACTCAGAGGGACCATGTAAACTTCCCTCATACACACATCCAGAAAAAAAGTAGGGCTGGGATTTGATCTGAAAATCTAGTCATCCAGGTGCTGGTGGCTCTCACCTGTAATCCTAGCTACTCAAGAGACTGAGGAGGCTGAGATCTGAGGATCACTGTTGGAAGCCAGCACGGGCAGAGAAGTCCCATTAAGGTTCCTGTCTCTAATAAGCCACTCAAAAACTGGAAGTAGTGCTGTGGCTTAAGAGGTAGAGTGCTAAACTGGAGCACAAAGAGGTTCAGGAACAGTGCCCAGGCCCTGAGTTCAAGCCCCACAACAGGCAAAAAATTTTTTTTTAATTTAAAAAAATAAAATAAATCTAGAGTCATTGAATTCTCCTGCTTCCAGTTTTGAGATAGATTGGGAGTGAGTTTTCCTCTGTAGCTCTGACATCCTGAGTGTCCAATTGTATTGATTGATTTTTCTGTGCTATGATGAACTGCAAATCCAAATGACATGGTACACTTTGGTGAGTTCTCTGTGGCAGATGATAGGAATGGGTATGGAAGAAAGGAACCATACCGCAATACAGGAAGCTGGAAAACATTTCCAGGTTAGGCTTAGGCTTTAGGCAGGGGTGATATTTTTCACTTCTTGCTGTAGTCGGCATGATAAGTCTGCACCATTAATCCCAGCTTTTTGAGACAATATCTCATGGGCTTTCTTTCTTTATTTCTTTTTTTTCTTTCTTTCTTTCTTTCTTTCTTTTCTTTCTTTCTTTCCTTCCTTCGTTCCTTCTTTTCCTCCCTCCTTCTTTTCTTCATTCCTTCTCTCCCTTCCTTGCTTTTGTGATGGTAACAGGGCTTGAACTCCAAGCCTTATGCTCTTGCTCAGCTTTTTTTGTGCATAGCTGACATACCACCACTTGAGCCATACCTCCAGTCTGGCATTTTGCTGGAGAATGGCTTATCCAAAGCCTCAGCTACTCTTTTTCTCTGTGAGGGCTTCACAGCAAATGGTCAGACTAATGCCAGATGGTGGTGGCTGGGGGTCCTCTGTCTTCTGCTCTGTTCCCATTCAGGCTCAAGCAGACACTTGATATTCTGGAAAGGAGGCCTGTGCTCTGTTCCTGACTACATAATTCTGATGAGGTCTCAATTTCTTAACCTGGGTGCTATGGGGGAAGGGAGTTGGGCTGCAGTAAGTAGTTTTTACCCTGCAGGAAGGGAAAGCTGTGTATTTGTGTGTGTGTGTGTGTGTGTGTGTGTGTGTGTGTGTGTGTGTGTGTGTTTTCTAGAAAGCTTTAAAGTCCAATGTTTCCAAAAGGAGCTTCATTAGAAAAATAAGTGCTATACATACAATTCTGTAGTTATTAATATTGTAATATTGTCTACACATTTCTCACGAGTGAATATGATAGGACCATGTCCAGGACTCCAGCAGGTAGGTGGGCTGTAAGTTTTTGCTGTTTGTTGCCCAGTTTTATCTTAGATTTCACATCTTGGACTCAATCCTGGTTTTGCCATAGCTCAGTGCTTTCATGAACAGGATGCTTATGAAATGGTGATTGTATGGTAGAGACACTAGGGTGGATTGCTGTACCTGGTGAGAAGTCTGACTAGACAACCCCTGACTCACCTTGATTCTAGACAACTTTGGCCTCAGCCATCTTAGTCAGAGCTCGTGGTAGAATGTTGCAGAAATCCAACTCATGATGACTTAAACACAAAAGGGAATTTTTGGCTCCAGAAATTGGGAAATATAGGGGTGGAGTGGAAATCAGGAATGATTGGATTGAAGGCTCAGTCCTACTGTGTGCACGCAAACGCTCTCTCTCTCTTTCCTTTCCCTCCCCTCCTCCTCCCCTTCTCTCCTTCTCCATCTTCCTCTCCAACTCCCTTCCTTCCTCTCTGGTACTAAGTCTTGTTTCTCTTTTTGGATTTCAACACAGATGATTACTGAAATGAGTGTGGCCTGGGGCAGTGAGAGAGGCCTTGCTGCAGACAGCACCATTTACATTCCCGATTGATGACTCTAACCTAGAAGAAAGAGGCCACAGTGTACATAGATTCCCAAGGAGGGTTTTCTCAGCTGCTCAAGGCTACATGGCTGCACTGGTATCAACATTATCATGTTCAGGACTGATTAGGGCTGGAGTAGTGTCACTGACAGCTCAGCCAAGTCATATAGAACAGGGCAAGTAGAAGAAGCAACTTTGTAAATGAGGGGTACTGTTAGTAGAGAGGTCAGAGGACTTCTTGAGAAAGTTTAGGATAATAGAATTAGCCTGGCCCAGTATCAAAAACAGAAAGAATTTCATACTGAACAGGTCAGGTTTACAGTGAACCAGGTAGCTTGAAGGATAAATGGAAAGACCCCTAAGGTGTAATTGTGGGGGTAACTATAAAGAGAGCTCCCAAGTCTACAGACGAGGGAGCAAAGGGGGTGTTTGGAAAAGACAGAGGAGGGATCCTGCACACTCATACCTGAGGAAGGGGTTCTGCTGAACAGCCATTGGGGTCACTAAGCTCAGCCAAGGACCATGAGCATGGCGACCAGTCTGAGCAGGGGGCACCAACCACATAGTGTTTCTTGGGACCCAGAGCGGTGCAACTAGTTCTGTGAAACTGCAAATTGAGCCCAGCTGTTGAGACAGGTTGGAACTGCTTGCAGTGGGCCAGGGTTAGGACCAGTTGCTGGAATGACGCCCCTAGAAACAGGAAACCCGCAGGAAGCAGACA
Source organism: Dipodomys merriami (assembly GCF_024711535.1). Lineage (NCBI taxonomy): Eukaryota > Metazoa > Chordata > Mammalia > Rodentia > Heteromyidae > Dipodomys > Dipodomys merriami. The sequence continues at coordinate 67,754,973 of NW_027203381.1, read as the reverse complement.
GGGAACAAACAGGAAGGAGCCCGCCCCGTCTCCCACTGACGCTTTGCAGCCTCTCTTTAGCGCCCCCTGCGCAGATGAACGGAACCAATGGCAAAGTGGAACTATGGAAGCACAATGCCAGGGTCCCCTAGAGAGCGCTGGGAGCTCAGAAGTGGTGACTTAATAACTGGCCCTGATGTTTTCCTTAAGACCTCCAGGAATTTCAGCCTGCCGAACAGCAGGTTGTGGGCTGGCTGATAGGGCAGGGGCATGCCTGTCTTCCTTGGGTATGCTCCTCAGAGTGGGGACCCTTCCCCCCACAGCAGGCCCTAGTAAGTGTGCAGTGTGAGGATATGGGTCATGTGACATTGGGCAGGTTATTGGACCAGTAAGAACCTCGGTTTCTTCAGAATGCCTCCTCAATCCCTTACTCCCTGAACCAGGAAACAGGAAGAGACCATTGGTCCTCTTCTTCCTGTGCAGTCCTCTTCCCCTGCCCCTTACTTTTTTTTTTTTTTTTTTTTTTTTAGGACTGACCCTTTGGCAGCATTATTCTTTGAAAGCAGCTAGTAGCAGCAAGGCAGAGTTAATATTGAGCTTAGAAAAAAGAAGTCCTGGGACAGCTAGGACTTCCAGAGCAGAGCTGGTGAACAGACACAGGACTAGGCAGGGCCCTGGGGTATGGAGTGAGGAAGTTAAACAGAAAAAGTGGAGGCTTTACACCCACTCAAAGGATGCAGGAGACTAGAAACTCATCAGTCCCTGGGCTCTTAGTGAATTTCAGAGCAACTGAGTCTTTGAAGAAAACCCCTTAAGTAGAATTCCGAGCCTCTTACCCAGACAGCTGGGAGTAGAAGGCAGCAAAGATATATGCACTTTGTGAGAAATGAGATGAGGCTAGGGCTCAATACAGAGTACAGGTTTCAATCATAAATGGTTATTTTTATGTCCTTTATGTCTGTTATAACATAGTCTGCCTATGTGAGGGTTTGTGTGCAAGTTGACTTCCTTTGCTAATCTTGTGTTCTTTCCAGATGAGGGCCAAGTCTGGTGGTGCCCAGAGAGTATGTCGGTCATGCTTGGGAACCAGAGTCAAGTCGAATGAGTTTTAGGAGGGTCTGTGTGGCCCTGCCGAGGCGACTGTGAAGCCGTGGGTCTGTGAGCTAATGCAGCAGTGTGAGAGGTAGCCCATGTGATATTTCCTAGACAGAACACCTGGCAGGTGGGCAGAGGGGATCAAAGCACAGGGAAGGGATCAATGAAATGCTCAGTGTCCAAAAGGGAGACTAATTGGGTCCTGGGTCTGATGGGTGCTCTTAGATTCGCTTGGTAGCTTCCCAGCTGCCAAACACCTGCTTTCTTTGAATTCATTTAATGTTCCTTTTGTTGAGTGCAACTCTTGGATAAGCAGTGCTTTGAACTATTCCCCATTTTTCCTTTCTTTTCCTTTCCTTTTCTCTTTCTTGTTTCTTTTTGGTAATGAGCCATTCTTATATGGAGATTCCAGTTACTGGTGATTTTTACAATAGGTCTGATGGGCTGGGTTAGGTTGACATTTCTCCAAGGCCTGAAGTACCAGGAATACTTCATCCTCCCCTCACCCCATCTGCCTGGCTGTGTGTGATTCACTTGTCTCCAACTGTCCAGCTCAGTTCTTGCAGAGCTCTGCTTCTTCCTCTTGGAATTGTTTGGCAGTGGAGAGATGTCTGAGCCAAGACTTGTAATACTTTTTCCCCGGAGTTTCATATGTACAACAGGGATGGACATACCTCCCTTCCTCCCTGCTTGGTAGTCCACTAACCTGGACCACCTGATTTGAAAGATGGGGCCATAGAGCTGGTAGAGGAGGATGGCTCTGGAGTCAGCCTGCTCGATCCTGACTCTCACTTGTACATTAAGTGCCCCAAAGAAATACTGGGAAGTTCCAGTGTTTCTAGATCAAGGGTTAAAATGTTAGCACATGGGCTGTCTATTTTTTAAGCTACCCCAAGCTACATGGTTTAAAACAAAAGCAAATTATTGTCACACGGTTCTGGAACTCATAAGTGTAAAATTAAGGTGTTAACAGTGTCACTTTCTCTCTAAAGGTTGTGAGAAGAATCTGTGATTTGCCTTTTCTATTTCTGAAGGCTGCCAGTGTGCCTTCAAGGACAGCACCTTTCAATTTCCCTAATCCATCTTCATATGGATTCATTGGAGTGTAACCAACTCTTCCTCTGTATTGCTTATAAGGACAAATAAGATTACATGTAAAGTCTATCCAGGTAATCTGGATTGCCTTCCATCTCATGACCTCAATTTGTTCAGATCTACAAAGACTCTTTTTGATATATAAGGTAACTGAGAGGTTCCAGGAATTAAGATGTTTATATCTTCTCAGATGCCTTTTTTTTCTGATGCTGTTACTAGGACTTGAACTCAGATCATGGGCATTATCCCTTAGCTTTTTTTGCCCAAGGATGGTGCTCTGCATTATTGATCCACACTTCTACTTCTAGCTTTTTTTGCTAGAAGTGTCTCATGGATTTTCCTGCCTGGGCTGACCCCAAATTATGATCCTTAGATTTCAGCCTTCTGGCTAGCTAGGATTACAGGTCTGCACCACCAGTACTTGGAACAAATTTTAATGATGACTGCAAATCTGTTCTCCAAGTGGTTCTTCTAACTTACCCACCTCTCCACAGACAGTGTATGTAGATTCTATTTCTCCTGTATTCTCACAGAGAATAGATTTTTCAGGCTTCTAATTTGTTCCCCAAGATACCCAGGCATTGAAATGGTATTATTATACTGCTTCACTTTGATTTCTCTGAGTGTTTGAGAATTGAAAGCATCTTTTCATCAGTTCATCAAACATTTGTGTTCCTTCTGTGAATTTCCCCTTTATATCTTCCTTCCCCTCTCTGTTGGGTTGAATGCCTTGTCTGTGCTGGATTGTAGAAGGTCTTCATATGTTCTAGAAACTATTTTTGGCTAGTTTGTGCTGTAATTAACTTCTGATACTTCTATCATTTTCCTATTGCCACTTCTAGTAAATTGCTCTTGATTTATAATGGATTTGTGTGCTGATAAATAATTATAAGTTGAAAATGTCCTGAAATAAAAATTTATTGGATACACCTTACCAAACATCCTAGCTAGTAGCACTTCACTGCAGAGAGTGGGTTATTCCCCTCCTGATGGCTGACTGGGAATAGCGCCCTGTCACTGCCCAACCAAGAGAGAGTATAGAAACATACATCAAAAGCCTGGGAAAAGAGCAAAATTTGTTTGAGTTTCATGCCATGTAAAGCTGTAGGGAAAAAAGCATTAAGTTTAACCATCATAAGCCAGAATAGTCTGTATTTCATCCTCCCCCCCCCATGTTTATAAACCTTCCAACACTTAATTAGATCTTACTGATTTCTTTCCTTACACTTAAGGGTTGAATTGTATCCTCCAAAATTCATGTTGAGCTCCCTCTCAATATGTCAGGATGTAATTGCATTTGGAGAAATGACTTTCAGGGAAATAATTAAGTTACAAGATCTATGAGGTAGGCCATAATTCAAGAAGAGGAAATTTGGACACAGACGTGTAATGTACAGATGTTAAGACCTCAAGAGAAGGCAGCAACCTCCAAGACAAGGAGAGAGATCTCAGAAGAAACTGAAACAGATGGTAAGGACCCACCTCCCCTTGGGGCATTGAGCAGGAGTTAAGCATTATTAGAGCACTGTTACACTGTTAAAACACTGCTGCTGACAAGCCTTTGTTGTAAACTTCCTTTTGAAAGTTCCTTTAAATGTGATGAATTGTTGAGGGTTGGAGAAATTTAACTCTATAATTCCCAGATGCTCCATTTGCTTTGGAGAAATGACTGCCAGTCAGGCAGCTGGACTGCCAGGTCTCCAGCTCCAGAATATGGTCCTGGAAAGCACCTTGCACCAAACTTTTGCCACCAAAGCAGCCACTTCCAGGCCAGAGAGGAAGCTCTTCCTTCTCCTAGTGGACCACCAGAAGACTGTGACTAGTATAGAAAGCTCTTTATTTCCATAAGAGACAGAAACTGTGCCATGATTGGTGTAAACGCAATTCTTCATTTAAATGAAGGGAGTACCATGATTGGTGTAGGTACAATGCCTATTCAGCTCACTTTAGTGAACAGTACTCAAGTACACTGTGCTTCCCATACTGCCATCTCTCCTGCGGTATCTCTTGGCATTATAACAATAGGTAAAAATAAAAACTTCTCAAGGCTGGCCATATTGGCTCATGCCTATAATCCTAGCTACTCAGGAGTGGATATAGGAGAGTTGAGAGGCCAAAACATTAGTTAGATCCGATCTTAAAAATAAAATAGAACAAAACAAAACATAGAAAAAAAACCCAGATGTAGTGATTTATGCCTGTAATTTCAGCCAGTGGAGAGAGGAAGACAGGATTATAGCTCAAGGCAGGCCTAGCAGAAGCATGGATACTTGCCTAGTGAATACAAGGCTGAGTCAAATGCCACTCTGATGAAAAAAACTAACAAAGAAAACAGCAAAAAACAAGCAACACCTTCTCTTCAATGGTCTGCCTTGCCTATTTTTGATTCTCATCATTAGTAGAGAAGCTAAGCTAGTACCATGAAGAAAAGAAGACAAGCAACAGCAGAGGCAGTAGTGGGGAGGGCAATTGGTTTCTATGGTAGCAGTAGCACGGACAAGAATGGCAGGGGTTTGTGTACATGAAAGGTAAGCTACAGTACCCTGGGGTCAAAACTGATTGGAGGGATGAAAGTAACCTCAGCCAAAGTAGAAAGTCAGGGCAAACAACAGGGAGGGTTCAAGTCAGGCTAAGATTGACTAATTGTATTGGGTAGCAGGGAAAGCACTTCTGACATCAATCTGCAACAGTGAAGATAGACACCTTCCATGGTGGGTCCTGTCCAGTGTGTGTAGCACTTTTGGTTTTAGCCCAACCCTCTAGACATGGAACCTCATCCTTCTGCCCTAGCTCTCAATGTTTTCTTGACAGTGGACTGCCATGGCCTGTGGATGCCCTGCCACGATTTGGAAGTACTTGTCAAGGGTCCTGAATAACTGGAGGAACTTCTCCTCTACATGATCTCTAGCTAGATAGAGCAGATAGATCCCATCTAGCTAGTTTTTTTTTTTTTTTTTTTTTGGATCCAGTCGTGGGGCCTGAACTCTGGGCCTGGGCGCTGTCCCTTAGCTCTTCAGCTCAAGGCTAGCGCTTTACCACTTGAGTCACAGCGCCACTTCTGGCTTTTTTCTGCTTATGTGGTGCTGAGGAATCGAACCCAGGACCTCATGCATGCGAGGCAAGCACTCTACCACTGAGCCAACTTCCCAGCCCCCCATCTAGCTAGTTTATGACAAAAGCCAACATTGCTGACACTGTGACCTGTACATTCAGGTCATCCAATCCACAATTAGATAACTAAGTATAATAAGCCACTGTGGCATTATGCTATTGTGGCCCTAGCAAACTATCACACTTACTTTTTGCTTGGTTTTATTTTATTAAACCACTCATTTTTCTCATCTCCTGCCCTGAAATCATGGATTAATTCCACTTCCTTCAAGGGAGATCTCTAAGTCCTAAAAGTCTCTATGTACCCCCAAGATATATTTATTTCACCTCAATATAACTGATGTGTTTATGTTATGAATGATAATTTTCTTAGATACCAAATTCTAACTGCATGATCTGGATTTAGCAAGTTCCAGTCTACCAAATCCTGCCTTCTCAGGAATTATTCCCTTTGGCCAGTATATCCTCAAAGAGACATGCTAAAATGAATGAGAGCTTGTTTATGAGTACACTGACCCTTTAAGCCTAAACATTTTGAAAGAGAATTGCTGGGGAGATGTAGTTGAGTTGAACACTTGTCTATCAAGAATAAAAGCTCTGGATTCCATCTCCAGCACTGCAAACAAAACAAAACATAAAAAAAATACCCAACAACAACAAAACCCCCTTCTTTGAAAAAGAAGAATAGAGGGAAATGATCTGCACTGTAATCCTCTAGGGGGAAGTTTTCGTTAGCACAGTTAGGATACAAATCCATTGTCTCATGGGGTGTTTGTTGATGACAGAAGTTCTGCTGTTTATCTGGCAGACATTCTTTTGTGGCTAATCTATATTTATTGAATTTAGCTTTTATTCTTTGTAGCTATAGATTGATGTCTATTTATCATGTTTTGGGCTTATTCAGTGTACTGCCATTTGTCTCTCTACCCTCTGAAAAGATTTCAGCCATTGTCTTTAAACATTGCACCTTTTTTAGGCAGTGAATTTTTTATATGTGCCTCTTAGGTACAGAGGGTGACTTCTCAGTCTTCTTTATGCATCTTAATTCTCCTTTCATATTTCTACATAGCTATAATTGTTTATCTCTTTCAGTCTACTCATTAATGTTCCTGTAAGTTGTCTAGTGATCATGAAACCAGACCATTAATTTAATTTAATTTAATTAATTTATTTATTTTTTGGTGTCAGTCATTGTACCTGAACTTTGGGCCTCAGCTCTTTAGCTAAAGACTGCTGCTCTACCGCTTGAGCCACAGCACCTCTTCTGGCTTGTTCTGCTTATGCACTGAGGAATCAAACCCAGAGCTTCATGCCCGCAAGGCAAACACACTACCACTGAGCCACCTTCCCAGCCCCTGACCATTAATTTTAAAGAATCAATTATATTCTTTATATGTTTTTTTCTTTCATAACTTTTTTGATTTCCTGTTTATATTTTCCAATGTTTTGTTTTTTTCCTTATCAGTATAATTTCTCTGTAAAACTCAGGTACAGTTATTTTAAAGTCCCTCTTAGACTTCTGCTTTCTTTTTAGTTTCTTACTTGTGTTTCTTGGTCATATATGGTAATTTGCTCCTGGCTTCGATTTCTTCATATGCTTTATAATTTTGTGCATGAGGAATGCCTTCAGGGGGGTCCTGCCTGTCCCCCAAAGATAAATAGTTTCAGAAATAGTGGTTAGATGAATTTCTGGGCTCAGGATTCCCACACCACCTTGGCAATTATAAGACTTGTCCATACTCATACCACACAGACGGAATGCGCAGCCCAAAGTCAGTGTCCCATTCTGCCCAATACCCAGGCCAAGAAGTAATTTTCTGAATCTCAATTTTAAGCAGAAGAGCCCCAGCTTTATTCAGGGTGTTCTATTCCAATGTCCTTGCTGTTTGGGAAACTCTGCCTTGAAGTCCCTCCTAGGTGAGAAGGTAAACGGCCAGCCTTTCTATACGTTTGTGATATTTTATCATCATATGGAATTCTGGAAAAGACAAACTTGTGGGGGCAGAAATGCTGCCAGAGGCAAGGGGCGCAGAAAGGGTTGATTATAAAGGGCAGTGGGGGACCGTGTATATATACATGTGATGGAACTGTTTTATGCTTTGTTCTATGCAGTTATATAACTAAGCCTTGGTCAGAATTTTTGGTACTATACACAAAAGGGTGCATTTTTCTGTAGGCAAACCACCTCTGATCTAAACTTTAAAAACTCATAATATAAAAACAGTGTATATAACCTGGGCACTGGTGGCTCATGCCTGTAATCCTAGCTACTCAAGAGGCTGAGATCTGAGGATCATGGTTCAAAGCCAGGCCAGGGAAGGAAAATCTATGCGACTCTTATCTCCAATTAACCACAAGAAGACTGGAAGTGGCGCTGCTGCTCAAGGTAATAGAGTGCTAGCCTTGAGCAAAAGAGCTTAGAGACAGTACCAAGGCCCTGAGTTCAAGTCCCATGAGTGGAAAAAAACCAACAACAACCAACCCCCCCCAAAACAACTCTACATACAAGTCGATATAATTTCTAATTTCTCTAAAACTACACCTGATCACTGCTATGAGTCTGCATTCCAGCAGCCATAGATGGACTTGGCTTTAAAGCTTGGGTTATGGGTTCCTTGGAAATTTAATTTTCTGCGGTTGATCACCTAGCACATTGATAAAGGTTTAGAGTAAGGGACTTGTTATATCAGCAAAGATTTCCACCTTGATTAAAAGTGAAGTCCCCAACATGCTCCTTCAGCCTCTCTGCTCTGCTGGACACAAAATCCCCTATGATGGGCCCCAGAAATGAGAATGCATTTTCTTTTCTTTTCTTTTTTTGGGGGTGGGGGGGAGTCTGGTCGTGGGGCCTGAACTCTGGGCCTGGGCGCTGTCCCTCAGCTCTTCAGCTCAAGGCTAGCGCTCTACCACTTGAGCCACAGCGCCACTTCTTCCCAGCCCCAAGAATGCATTTTCTGAACAGAGTTGACTGCCTTGTTTTCTTAATCTAGATACTGGGTCTTGGTCCTTTCCTCATACTCTGATGTCTTCTTCACAAGCCCTCACACTGATCCTACCCCCTCTTCACTCTGGTTCAGCTTCTGATGCCTTTGAAGCACTCTTCCCTAGTGGCTGCTGAAGATTAGATTGCTCTGGAGTCTTGTGTTGTGCTATTATACTGCTGGCATTGCGTCCATCCTGGGCAAGGCCTACATGAACCTATGACTTGGCTCAGCATCTGAAAAGGCATCCCTCTGGCATCTACATTCAGTGCATGCTGGTCACACAATCGTTTAGACAGGTCATGGCATTGTATTTGGCAAAATTAGCAGCTATGCCCTTGGGAATAAAATGGCTCTAGGAGGGTGCACTGTTTCTCTTGTAATTACCCACATTGGCTCCAGAAGTGAGCTGAAGCCACTAAAAATAGATCATTTGAAGAGTGAGGCAGTTAAGAACTTATAGAACCTTCTCTGGAAAGATGAACTTTCCAAGCTTCAGGCAAAAAGAAATGGAATCATGTTTTTAAATTATTAAAAAGCATATCACCATGAGAGAACAATTTACTAAAAGGAATTAATAAAAAAAATTTCTTCTGGAAAGTTTAAGAGCATGTTTAAGAGTTTGGAGTGATACAGTATTTTTGTAAAGCATATGCACCTGGAGATGAGAGAAAAGACAGAGAGAGGGGGGTGGGAGGAAGAGGGAGAGGGAGAGAGGGGGGAGGAGAGAGGGAGGGAGAGAGAGGGGGAGAGAGAAGGAGGGAGAGAGAGAGAATGAAGAGACAAGTGGAAAAGGCCCTTGGGAAAGGGGGAAAAACATTAGAGAAGAAAGCACTCCCCAGAGATGATTCAACACCATCTATTGTCACTGCTAAGGGAACAGAGGCCTAGAAAGGGGGCATGACCTGCCCAAAGTCACACTGTGGACCATCAGACAGCAGAGCCCAGTGCAAAGTCAGGGAGCACAGGCTTCTTGTATCCTTGTTTAGTTTAGGACTTGCTCATGGGGCCTCCCTCCCTGTAGGTTTGAGATTAGCAATGCAATGGGATATTGCTCAAGGAACCTTCAGAGCAGCAATACTGGAAATTTCCCTGGACCTGAGCCTGAAGGAAGGGGAGGAGCCACAGAGGAAGAAGCACAGCCTGCATCTGACCAGAGAGGCTCCTTGCTTCCTTTAGCAAAGCGCTGGTATGGGGACATGAGTTCTCAGGCCCTGAGGGTCAGGGGAATGACAAGGTAACCCAGGTCACCGTGCTTACTCATGAGGACTGCCATAATGAACTAGGGGCTGACCGAGGGCAGGGGGAATGGGACATGATCACGTTCCCCACAAAGGGCCAGAGTGGTTTGCACAACCCGACCCACGCTTCTGTCAAAACATAGAACAGGCTCTGGTGTTAATATGTTCATGGATTCATCTTTTGTGCTAGTTGGGAGCTCTTGCAGGGATGGCAGGGAGGAAAGGTAGAGCAAAGGAGTATTGTATCATCAATTTCGCTTAGAATTGCCAAGGGGAGGAGAAAAAAAGGTTTCTGACTTAAAAAATTACTTGTGTATATTAATCATCCGTATTTCACTGTGACTTCCCCTATACAGAACTTACATTGACTTCCATCGCTGTTTAATTCTCTGCCAACAATGCATGCCCTCCTTTGGTGCCCACGAGGAACCCGCTATTCCCTGCCTCCTTCTCCCCCTCACCAGGTTTCTCTGTGTGGCTGTCAGTGCAGGACCTCACCTATATGAAAAGATAAACAGGAAGCCAGTGTTGACCATACCTAACCTTGGCAATGCAAACATGGCAGACCTGCCATGCTTCTCAATACCTGTCTCCTGCCCAGCCATTTAGGGCTTTTCTCACCAGTGAATGGAGACCCTTCCTGTCAGGGTCTGCCAGAGCCAGCTGCACTGGCTGATGTAGCTGCGGCAGATCCCACCGAAGGCAGATAGGGGACGCATCTGGCCATGCTGAGTGGTTCGGATGGGACAGGGAGTTCTTCCTCCTCTAAACTTAAATTTCCAAAGTGCCTGCAAGAATCCAGTATTAGCCTAAATAATCCCACCCCAAATATCAGTCCCAACGAAAAGATTCCACGAAAAAATATAAAGCTACTACTGGGCCGCTGCTTCTGAATGATGCTCTTTTATGTATGTCAGCATCTAACACCTAAATGATCTCATGAGCAATGCAAAGTATTCCTGTTGAATAAGCCAAAAGCAAATTACACGAGTTCAGTGAAGTATCTGCTTGGCATGTTGAGCTCTGCAACATCGGCTCTGGTGAATTAGTCTCTCAGCTTTCTATGAGCTGGTATTCTCTGGGTGACCTCTACTCACCCTTCTGCACGGAGCCAGAGTGCTGGTGCTCCTGAGTCAGAGTCTTGGGATGAGAGGTGACGGTGTCTGGGGAATCTGAGGTGGAGCCAGTCTTCAATGGTCTCCTTGAGGCGCTGTGCCTTCTCTACATGGTTCCAGCTGCCTGATTTCTCCCTGATAAACACGGGTAACATCATCTTGACTGGGTGTCCTCACTGTTCAGCGTCCGAAGGACATTGAAAAAATTCCCCATCAGACTCTTGGGTGATGTATGACGGCTCTGGAGGATTCAGGAGCCTGAGGACTCGCCCTGCTTTCTCTGGAAGAAAAGAGCAGATGCTCTGGAACTCTATGAAGATTGTGTTGAAAATGTGTTAGGGACCTGAGCAAGACAGCTCAGTAGGGTACCAGGAAATATAAGCTTGAGTGATGGGGCTGAGGGCAGCAGCCACATCTGTCTGCTGAGCCTGATGCGAGGGAAAGGTGGTACCCACTGCTCTGCTAAGTGCAACCCCAGTGAGTGGTAGGGGAGAGTATCCTAGAGCAGGAGTGAGAACAATCCAGCCTTACTTAAGAAAGTACCAAATCTAGGGGGGAGGATGGGAAGGGATGGGAAGGGGAAATAAAGGAGGAGGCTACAATGCTTGATAAGAAATGTACTCATTATCTTGCCCATGTAATTGTAACCCCTCTGTACAGTATTTTCACAATAAAAAATAAAAAAAAGAAAGTACCAAATCTAGCCTTTGGCAACATAAAAGACTCTCAGTACTGTGTGAAAACAAATGAACCAAACAAAAAAAAAATCTGTGCTCAGTTTGTTTTGGTTTGCAAACAAACACAAATGACTAAGTGTGAATGGGAGCTGGGGAGCTGGGGTGTACCTAGCTGTTGAGTGAAAGAGGATGTCCTGTTACTTTTGAGCATTGCTAAACTCATAATTTCTAAAATCATCATTATATATATATATATATATATATTTGCAAATTGAATTGGTTTTTAATTACAGCTCTGCCTGCCAACCTGTTCAATTCCAAGTACAGGAGAAAACTTGTTTAATCACTATTGATGTTTTTCTAAGTGTACTGTTGGCAGACTTTAGAGGTATTTATTTTATTTGTTTGTTTGTTTTTCTAGGCTGGGCATAGTGAATAGTATGCAGTATAAATCACCCAAGGCTTTTATGCAACACAGACTTCAGGTGGACATTGAAGATATAAAAAAGAAGAAAAAAAAAGGATTTAGGTTCTGGTGGCTCATTCCTGTAGTCTTTTTTTTTTTTTTTTTTTGGTCCGGTCTTGGGGCCTGAACTCTGGGCCTGGGCACTATCCCTCAGCTCTTCAACTCAAGGCTAGTGCTCTACCACTTGAGCCACAGCGCCACTTCCGGCTTTTTTCTTTTTGCTTATGTGGTGCTGAGGAATCGAACCCAGGGCCTCATGCATGCAAGGCAAGCGTTCTACCACTGATTCACCTTCCCAACCCTCCTGTAGTCTTATAGCTACTCAAGTGGCTGAGAAATAGAGGATTTCATTTCAAAGCTAGCCTGGATAGAAAGTTTCACTAGACTTTATCTCCAAAATAACCACAAAAAGCTGGGCTAATGCCGGACGCCCGTGGCTCACACCTGTAATCCTAGCTACTCAGGAGGCTGAGATCTGAGGATCGCAGTTCAAAGCCAGCCTGGGCAGGAAAGTCCGTGAAACTCTTATCTCCAATAAACCACTAGAAAACTGGAAGTGGCGCTGTGGCTCAAGTGGTAGAGTGCTCACCTTGAGCTGAAGAGTTGAGGGACAGTGCCCAAGCCCAGAGTTCAAGCCCCGCGATTGACAAAAAAAAAGAAAAAAAAGAAAAAAAGAAAAAAAAAGCTGGGCTGGAGGTATGGGTCAAGTGGTAGCGTGTTAGCTAAGCGTTCTTGAGACCCAAATTCTGGGAGCTACAAAAAAGAATTTCAGTAAATTTCCAGTGCTGGGAATGGGAACACTTTCAGAACAGACTGACTGATGGTGTTTGCCATCTGAATGTTTGGGGTCACTTGTCTGGCCACCATGAGATCCTGACCCTTGAAGCTAGGGTATTATTGAAGGATTGACCCCTACCCTATTGTCCCAGGAGCATATAGATATCAGGCAAAACCCCAGGTATGTGCAGATGTACTTGACATGTAAGCAGGACACCAACATTCCATTGTGGGCCTAACAAAACCCCGTCCTCCGCCAACCCTGTTAGCCTTTTTGATAAGTCTGTCTCCTTGCTCAGACCCCGTAAAAGCCCAACCCCAACTCCACCCTTGCACAATCTCCTGTGCCTCAATAAACCCTCCTCACCTGTTGAGATGGAGAGTCTGGCCTGTTCCTTTCCTTTCTCCTCCATTTTCCTCACAATCATACATGTTACTCCTTGCTACCAAGGAGTGACTGGATCTTTTTATAGCACCCCTCAGTTCCAGGAAGCACTCTGCACACTCCAAGCCCTCTAAAGAGAGAAGAGAGAACCTTCCACAACATTACATACATGGGAAATGAGTCAATTTTTATTTAAAAAGTTTCACATTGAGAGTTATGCCACACAGGTAAAACTGTATTCTTAAATATACACATTGCTGAATGAGTGGCTATCGGTGTTTCCTCATTGTTTATCCAAAGGAATTTATTGGGTTTCTCAAAATAGAGAGTAAATATAGGCTATTAGTTGACATATTATTTGTTTATCATTGCATAACAAACCACCCAATGCTGAGAGGCTTAACACAGCAGAAATTGTTTGCTAGCTCTCATGGTTTTTCTGGATCAGCAACTCAGGAGTGGTTTGGCTGGTCAATTTTGGCTTGGGTCTTTCTTGAAGGTGTGGTCAGATGTAAGTCTGAAGGGTTTGTCAGTCTGGAAAGTGGATTTGGGCTATAAACTGGAGCCTTAATTCCTGTCCAGCCATGGGATGCTTGAGTATCGTTCCAACATGGTGGCCACCTTTCTCAGTGATTAAGTCCAAGGAGGAAGCTGCAATGTCTTTTATGACCTAGCCTTGGTTGCTACATGTTTTCACATCTGTTGTACTCTATGTCACTAAACCAGCTCTGAATTAAGTGTGAGTAGATACTACATGAGACTGGGTGACCAGGAAGATAGGAAAACTAGACCTCCTTGGAGACTGGTTAACATAGTGTAAAAACAAAATACAAGCCTGAGAACCATTAGTTCTAATGCATGTAATCCATAGCAGTATTTTATTCAACTAGGAACTAGGAACTAGCTGCTTCCTGATGATGTAAGGTCATACTATCATATGGCAAGAAAACAGAGAAGCCACATTTTGAAAGATCAAATTGGGAGTCTTTATTAAAAGGTTGGTGACTGCCTGGTGGACACCTGTCTCAAAGACCAGCAGTCAGCAAATACACTTAACACTGTTAGGAAACTGAGCCATAAGGCCAGAGAGGAAAGAAAGAACAAAACAACACCAACAAACCAATTCATCTCCAATGGAGAGCTGAAGTGGGATGCCATGATGACTGGAGAAGAGCCAACAGATAGGAGACTGGACACAGATACAGAGACACATGGCATGGTGTAATGGCACCTGAGCTGGTCCAGGCCTAAATTGGGTCGGGTCAGGGGGCAGAGTCACAGGAAACTCAAGTTCCAGGCACTGGACTGACATATATAGTAACCTATCATCCAAATCCCCACTGCTGCCTCCAGGGATTTGGGCATGGCTATCACCTGGGAGGTGGGGGCTTCACCTTCCTCAACCATGAAGACAAGATGCCAGACCCTAACATTCACCAGGTGGCCAAGATGGTGCAGGTCAGACTCAATCTCTCCACTTCAATACTTGCATTGGTAATCCAGGGCTCTATACCATCTTAGACGGATGTGTGTGTGTGTGTGTGTGTGTGTGTGTGTGTGTGTATGTACCAGTGCTGGGGCTTAAACCTAAGAACTCAGGGCCTGAACACTGTCGCTTGATTTTTTTGCTCAAGGCTGGCATTGTTCCACTTGAGCTACACCATTACTTTCAGGGTTTGGCTGGTTAAATGGAGATAAGTTTCATGGATTTTTCTTTTCCAGGCTGCCCTTGAACCACAATCCTCAGATCTCAGCCTCCTGAGTAGCTAAGATTACAAGTGTGAGCCTTTGGCACTGCAAGACCTTCTTCTGTTCATATTGCTTCTCTGTACAACAAGAAATGGAGCTTTCTAATGATTTCAGGGTTGCTTTCAATCAGAGAGCTTTGTAAGGACTCAATCAAGGCCCAGCATCTGTGTAGGTTTCTCACATTTAACTCACCTCTATGTTGTGAATGTATGTTGCTATTGTATGCCAGTTAATTTTAAAGGAGGCATTCGCAGGAAAAGAAATATCATCTTTGACCACTCAAGCTTCTTAATTACAACAATAGAAAACAATTACGAGAATCTGAGCTAAAAAGAAACATTGAGTTTGGATATTTTACCATATTGGAAAATGGGCTGGAATAGAGAGGCAAGCAGTATTCCATTTCTCGGACAAGCGAAGGGAGGAGGCTTTTGAGCACATCTGTTGGTGTCCCTGTAACCCCACTGCCACCACTGGGACACAGGGCATTGATGATTGCTGGCTCTGATGTCACTGCTATGTCACATCACAGATTCTGCCTTGGTTGGAAGGTTTGTCTGTTAGTCTTCCAGTTTTCATTGTCCAATACTGGTTCATGTCTAGGGCAGGTAGGAATCTGATTGGCTTCATCTATAACTATGTGCTTATCTACTAGTTGCAAAGGAAAGCCAGAATCAGTCCTTCCTGGCTCCTGTAGTAGGAAGAGGGCTCAGCTTCTTATAAAATGCCACTGAAGAAGCAACAACATCAAGGTGTGAAGAAATACAACCCAAACTGAAACACAAAGAGGCCAAGTTTTAAAATGAGCAAAGCATCTAAACAGGTATTCTTCCAAGAAGATATAGAAATGTCAAAGAAGCCCATGGGTGACATTACTCATTAGTCATCAAGGAACTACAACTGAAAACCGCAAGATTCCATTTCACACTCATTTGAGTGGCTATAATAAAGCAGGTAATAACAAGACTCAGTGACGATTTGGCAAAATTAGAAACTTCATATGCTACCACAGAAAATGTAAAGTGGTGCATTGCAGTCACCTTGGAAAACAGCCTGGTTATCTTTCAAGAAAAGCAAACACTTAACATATGGCTTAGCAATTCTATTCCTAGGTAGAATAAAAATGCATGTTTTTCTCTCATGTGCAGAGCCTGTTATATGTGTTATATGTGTATCTGTCTGTGTGTACATGCACACACAGCATCAATGTAGTATATATAGCACAAATGTAAATGTGCCAATGTTTGGGGAGGAATTGGCAGGATGGAAAAAGGAAAAGGAGAGGATGTTATGGGGAGCTTTATATTGTACTTCTCATCATACTATGTCTATGTATACAAGTAGCATAATGAAACCCACTAACAAGAAAAAAATGGTGGTGAGAAGGAGGTACAGGGATGAGAAAGAGTAGAAGGGTGAATTCAAAAGTGTGCATGTATGAATGCCACAGTAAAAATACCACAATAAAAGAAACCCCTGAGTATAATTAATATGCACTAATAAAAAATACATATAATAACAAGGTAGGTACTAGTGGCTCATGCCTAGAATCCTAGCCACTGAGGAGGCTGAGATCGGAAGATCATAGCTTGAAGCCAGTCCGGGCAGGAAAGTCCATGAGACTTGTCTCCAATTAATGAGCAACAAGCTGGAAGTGGAGCTGTGGCTCAAGTGGTAGAACACTATCCTTGAGTGAAAAATGCTGAGGAAAAATCCTGACTCTGGATTCAAGCTCCAGCACTGACACCAAAAAAAAAAAAAAAAAAAAAAAAGAAGAAGAAGAAGAAGAGGAAGATGTCCAGAATCACCTTTCCCCTCCCTGAAGATACGGCTGTCACCAACACATCCCTCATGTAAAACTCAACTTTATTCTCAGGAAAATTAGAACATAGGATGCTGGCCTAGGGAACTAGAATCTGTGATGGTGGCAGTGCTATATTGAAAACAGTAGGGTTACATGAAAGTTTAGATGCTGAACCAGGAAATACTTCATCCTCCTTTCCCACTTAGTGTCCAAAACATGGCCTCAAGATTTGTATCTTCCAGGTAGGAGACTGGTGAACCTTCCCCTGGGACCAGGAGAGGAAGTGCCTATAGATACTGACATTGAGATGCCCCCGTTCAGAAATGGCCTAGCTAGATCGGTAAACTGTGAAGCCTCAGCCAACAAGCACCAGGCATGTATAAACGCCTCCTTTGCCATCTGTATTTTTGAGCAACAGTCTGAAATCTGATAGACAGCTGAGGACGATTTAATGTCCTGTGAAGAAGTTTGCTATGTCCAAGTCATTTAGGGTTCTGTGAAATCTGTTTTACTGATGTCTATACATCAACCTTCAAGTTGACTTCTTCTACATTTTTGTCTTACTTTGTTGCCATGTGTGTAATAAAAACTTTCCTCCAGTTATTTCCTGATGATTGGATATGATTGTATGAAAGTTATTATTTTGGTGTTTCTTTTGTATTCTGCTATTTTATACAGCATTTTTTCCACTACTAGTATTTGAACTGAGGACCTTACACAAACCTCAGTATTGGCTCAGCTGGTGCTCTACCACTTGAGCTGGAGTCTCTTGAAATTTTCCGCCCAGATTGGCATTGAATCATGATCCAGTAGATCTCAGCCTCCTGAGTAGCTACAATTACAAGCATAAGCTACCAGTTCCTGGCCAGCTTTTTTATTCTAAAAAAAAAATATGGAGTAGTCCTGGATTCTGTGGGAAGACAATTATACCATCTGCAGATAATGACAACTATGTCTCTTCCTTCTTTTCTTCTGGTTTATATGCCTTAGTTCCAATTTCCACAAGAATACATGTTAATAAGATTGGCAACAGACATTAAAAAGGATGGCTTCTAGGAATTGGTACTGTGGCTCAAGTGGTAGAGTGCTAGCCTTGAGCGGAATTGCTGAGGAATAGCGCCCAGGCCCAGCGTTCAGGCCCCACAACCAGCAAAAAAAAAAAAAAAAAGGATGGCTTCTAATTGTCTTGCTCTGAGTTACATCTGATGTTGTTGGTCTAAGTTGTTTTTAGGAAGCCTTTTTTTTTCTTTTCCCAGAAAGTGATGTGAATGGTATCAAATATCTTAGCACATACTGAGGTGTACAAACCATACTTCCTGTGACTTGCTGATATGTTTTGCTGAATAAATTAGTCTCCTTAGCTACCATCTTTTGAATGGCTCCATTAGGCTTAGTGGCCAAGTCATGAGAGGACACAGGCCTTCTGGGGCCCATCCCCAGCAGGCAGCAGCCCAGCAAGGCGTCCTCCTGGGCTACTTCCACCACCTCCTGGAGTCCTCACAAGCTCCCAGGGAAGTGGAGGTCATTCTAATCTTTTGCCAAACAAAATGTGGCCCTTGGAGATGCAGCTTCAGCATCAGCAAGGGAGCTGATTAGCAATGCAAAATCTCAGATCCATTTCAGACCTGTGGAATCAGCATCTGACTGCTAATGATATGCACCCTCCCTCTCACCATGGGCATGTTTATCAATGCTGTTCTCACTTAACTGAACCATGGCTTCTCCTAGTCCTGTTCTCCAACAAGCAGCCCTCCAGATGCTATGGAGAAGTTTTAAGGACACTCATGTGTTGTGTGTGTATGTGTATATTGTGTGATAAAAAAGCAATATTGACAGAGATGGAGAAGAGAGGAAAGAAGGAGCAGCTCTACTGTACACACGTGTGTGTGTGTGTGTGTGTGTTCTGGTCCTGGGGCTTGAACTCAGGGCCTGAGCACTGTCCTTGAGCTTTTTTGCTCAAGGCTAGCACTCTACTACTTGAGTCACAGCTCCACTTCTGGATATTGTCTGGTTTATTAGAGCTAAAGTCTCACAGACTTTCCAGCCAGAACTAACTTCAAACTGTGATCCTTAGATCACAACCTCCTGAGTAGCTAGAATTACAGGCATGAGCCACAAGCTCTTGGCATGGCATGCTTTTTTTTAAGTACTGTCTTGGTTTTTAAGCTATGTAAAAGTAGTATGTATTTTTAAAGAGAAATTAAGTACATAGTGGCACTGACTCATGTGTGTTGGTACAAAAAAGGTTTTCAGGATGCACTTAGCAAATGAAGTAGGTCACAGAAATGTATACTATAATTTCAATTTTGTTTTTAATACCATACCATAGCATATACATTTAGAAATAGGAAACTCTGGAAAGATGTAGTCTAGAATATTGGTAGACTTTAACTCTCATTGGTGGGGCTTAGTGTCTTTTGGTTTTCTTATTTTTGTAACATGATCACATTCTTTTCTGTAATTATAGAATAAAGAGAAAAATCTTACCTTAGACAAGCCTCAAGGAAAAAGAATAACCTTGGAAAGGTATTTGTCATGTAACAAAGAATTTGATATCTTTACTATTTTAGAAACTCTTAGAAGAAATCAGAAAAATAATTGTCTCAGATAGTCAGAGACAACAGAATAAAGAATTGATGTGATGCTGGCCTGGCAAACAAATTCGAGAGACTCTTGTCTCCAACTAACTAGCAAAAATCTGAAAGTAGATGTGTGGTTCAACTGGTAGAGAGCCATCCCTGAGCAGAAAAGCCAAAGAAGTACAAGGCTCTGAGTTCAAGACTCAGTAGTATTGGCACACACATACACACACTCTTACACAAGAATATAGAAGTATACACTTATACAATATATTATTAGGAAGCAATAAAGAGGTAAATCTGAAACTCATGATAAGGATAGTTGTTACATAGTAAGGAAAAGAATGCCAACAAATAGTATTGTTTTAATAAAAATATAGCTGTACTAGACTTACTGACTTGTTTGATGTATGCATTTATACAGAGATATAAGTATATGTACAGAATAAGTGAAGACATACAAATACTACTTTTAGATGGTAAGATTGTCTTCAACATTTTTCTTGTCTTAACATATTTTTATTCAGTGAAATGTTTATAAAATGAAATTTAAAAATAATACTTATAATATTGCCTTGTGGAAACTTTAGTCACAGAAAAGTTCATCACATTGAAAACAGTAACAGCTAGTAAGTAGCCATTAGGGATTAGGGGGACATGTCTATCAATTACCTTTTAAGACAATATTTATTAAAGGGAGAGGTCCATGACACATGAAGATATAAAATATATTAGGCATATACAAGACATTCTATACCAGATGACTTTATTTTTCATGTAGCTGGATACTAGTGGCTCATGCCTGTAACCCTAGCTACTCACAAGGCTGAGATCTGAGTATCACAGCCAGTGGGGGAGAGAAAGTCCATGAGACTCTTATCTCCAATTAACTACCAAGACCAAAGAAAAGCCAGAAGTGGACTTGTAACTTACCTGGTAGAACACTTGTCTTGAATAGAAAAGCTCAAGAACAGTGCCCAGGCTCCGAGTTCAAGCCCCAGGCCCGGCACATACAAAAAAAAATTATATGCTTAGAAACATTTGAGAAGGATATCACCAAAGTATTTGTTCTTGGTGGATACCCCGAGTGGTAAAATTATATGTGTATTTGGAGTTTATTTCTATTTTTTGGATGGCCAGAATTTGAGCAATTAAACAATATTTTCTAAAATGAGAAAAGTGTGTGTGTGTGTGTGTGTGTGTGTGTGTGTGTGTGTGTGTGTGTTGTATACTATGCTGGGTTTGTTTGTTTGTTTTTTATTTTGTTTGTTATTGTTGTTGTTGTTGTTGTTGTTGCCCAGTCCAGGGGCTTGAACTCAGTCCCTGGGCACTGTTCCTGAGCTTCTTTTGCTCAAGGCTAGTGCTCTACCTTTTGAACTACAGCTCCACTTCCAGCTTTTTTGGTAATTCTTTAGCGATAAGTCTCCTGAACATTCTTCCCCAGGCTGGCTTTGAGCCACAATCCTCAGGTCTCAGCCTTCTGAGTAGCTAGGATTACATGTGTGAGCCACCAACACTTGACTGTGTGAATCTTTTTAGGATCCTGGGGCAACTATCATAAGTGATTGTGACACCATCACGCTCTCCATATCTGTGGCTTGGAGAAGCTGGTGCCCCCGCCCCATTACTGCAGGGAGGAGAATGGGGAGAGAATAAGAAAGAACACTAATTTTTTCTATAAAGGAGCACTTGGTGGTTTGCTGTAACCAGCTGCAGCTAGTGGCCCCATGAAGTACCTAAATGGAGAGGGAAGGGATGCTGGCCAGTTAACTAGCTCCAGACTGGGTACTTAGCTGCTGTGGAAGGTGGGATTTCTGGAGACACTGAATTAAGAAGACTTAGACTCATCTTTCTTTGGATAGTGGCCTTGCCTCTGCCTTTGTTTTGTGGTGTGTAAAACAGACTCAGACATCCCTGCCTCTAAGCTCAGCTCCGGGGAGGGCAAGGACTGGTTAGGCAGGACAAGGAAGTTGACTGTGAACTCTGCAGAATGACTTGGGGGGAATCAAAGGTGTCTTCAGCAGGAGTGTCAGGCACAGGGTGGTGTGGTCATCATCATCTGACTAGAATCCATGCAGGAGCTCACAGGAAACCACAGGCGGAGAGCACAGATATCTTTTCCACCAGCCTTCAGGCTTCAGAGGAGAAAGAGCTGATTTTTCACTCTGGACTATGATTGGGTGGACTTCAAAGCAGCTTATATATCAAAAAAACATTTTGATATTAAATTTTGCAAGTGAGTCCAAAAGCTATCATTGACGATGGTACCAGCAGAGATACTTGATGGATAGTTCTGACACTGTGGGGAGGGAAAATCAAAGACATGGTTAGTAAGATACAGGGCAATGGGGACTGGGCATGGACACAGAAGAATAATCCTGCTGAATCACTGCCCTCACTTGGGGCTGGGCAGGAATCTTGGCAGAAGTAGGTGAGCAAGATACTAATGATACCCCTACCATTGGCCAGCACTGTGTTAAGTACTCCATGGCCTTGGCTACGGTTGGATATAGACTGAGCGTGTTTTATACTGGAAGCTCCATCCTCAGTACAGCAGTATTTGACAGAGGGTGGAACTTTTGAGAGCAAGGAGCCTGTTAGAAGATGGTTAGAGAATTCTGGGCACTGCCCCAACAAAGGATTAATGTAGTTCTCATGGGAGCCTGGTAAGTTCCTGTGAGAGTGGGTTGTTATAGAAAAGCAAGTTTGGCCCTCAAATGTTCTCTGGCTTTCTGTCTTACCATGTGATCTCATCTGCCTGCACGTCTACCATGATGTCATCTACCACGAGCTTCTCACAAGAGCCCCAAAAGATGTGGAAACCCAATCTTGGACTGTCAGCCTCCCAAACTGTGAGATAAATAAACCTCTTTTCTTTATAAGATACCCACCCAGCCTCAGGTGTTTTGTTATAGCAGCAGAACAACATGAACTAAGACACCTTGTTTCTTTCCATTTAATGTGTTCATGAATCAGTAAAGTGACGTGGCTATGGTTCAGACCCATCAGGTTCTGAAGGCGTATACTATGCTATCTCACAATTTCCCACAAAGCAGTGCTCCTTTAACTTGAATGTGTTTATCAATCACTGAGGATCTTGTTTCAGTGAGATTCTGACTTGGAGCCTTTGAGATGAAGCCTGAGATTCTGCATTTCTAGTAAGTTTCCAGGTAATGCTAACACTGCTGGTTTCCACAACAACACTACAAAAGCCTGGCCTCACAGATTGTCTGATAGTTACAGATAGTGAACCCAGGGATTCATGATCCTGAGCACACACTAGCTTACCTGGGAGTGCGCAGGCATCTTGAAGAAGTTCTCTCGTTGACTCTAATAATTCACCATAATAAAGAGTTAGCACCCTATTAGGTGGGGAGCAGGAGATGGCTTTCTCAGAGCTGTCTTTGAAGGAGGGTTTATGAATTTAGTGGAGTGCTGAGCTTAAAAAACCTTGGGAATATGTTTATCTATTGATAGGTATGTTTTCTAAACTATGCATGACTCTCATTTTGAAATTCAAGTGTGTTTCTTAGACTTACCCTCTTCTGCCTTGGCCTTTGAGAGATGCCCTACGGTTTGGATATTGAATGTTTCCTGAAGGCCCATGTGTTTGTTAAAGGCTTGGTTCTCAGGGTGGCTCTATTGAGAGGTGATGGAACCTTTAAGGGGCCTAGTTAGCAGTCCTTAGGTCACTGGGGTGTACTAAAAGGGGTTGAGGGACCTCAGCTCTTTCCTTTTCTTCTTGGTTTTCTGATTATGAGATGAGCACTTTGCTCTACCCTCTGAATATAAGGTGCTCCCTCTCTGAATATAGGGCCAAAGCAGTAAGTCCCCCTAAGATTGTATTGGAACCTCCAGAACTGTGAACTAAAATGAACCTTTTATCTTTGTTAATTGTCTCTGGTATTTTGTTGCTGTAACAAGAAACTGACCAACATAGACACTAACTACATAAATAAGGATCAGCTAGTCCTAGGAGAATGAGATATAATTAAGAAAATGTCAGTAAGGATATATTTTTTTTAAAATTGTGATTAATATTTTTAGAAAGACAAGAGGTTATTGCATCCATAAGACAAGAATAGGATACTATGTATAAAGTTGAGAACAAGAACAGAAATCACCTAGAAAGTCTAATATGATTGGTGAAAGTAAATATTTAAATAGGATAAGCTGAATAATGTATAGAAAAGACTTAGAACCAGTTTAGTAATTTGTAAAGGAAACCTCTAGAGGATAGAGCAACAATACAAACAAAATTCAAAAAGTAGATCAGAAAATAGATCAGAAGTTTCCATGTCTGCCTAATATTTTAATAGAATATAGATAGTCAAGGAAAAAATTGCCAGGCATTGGTGGCTCACGCCTGCAATCTTAGCTCCTTAGGAGTCTGAGATCTGAGGACTGAGGTTCAAATCCAGCCCAGACAGGGAACTTCATGAGACTCTTATCTCCAATTAATTACTAAAAAAACGGAAGTGGAACTGTGGCTCAAATGGTAAGCACTAACCTTGAGCATAAAGCTCAGGGATGGTGCTAAGCCCTGAGTCAAGCCCTAAGACTAGCACAAAAAAAAAAAAGAAATTTCATAAATAAAACAGGAGTTTTCAGATTCCTTCCCTCCTTTCCCTCCTTCCCTCCCTCCCTTCTTCTCTCTCTCTCTCTCTCCTTCCTTCCTTCCTTCCTTCCTTCTTTCTTCATTTCTTCTTTTCTTTCTTTCCTGGTCCTGGGGCTTGAACTCAGGGCGTGGGTACTGTCCCTGAGCTTCTTTTACTCAAGGCTAGTACTTTGTTTTTTGTCAGTCATGGGGCTTGAACCCTGGGCCTGGGTACTATCCCTCAGCTCTTCAGCTCAAGGCTAGCACTCTACCACTTGAGTCATAGCGCCACTTCTGGTTTTCTGGTGGTTTATTGGAGATAAGAGTCTTACAGACATTCTTGCCTAGGCTGGCTTTGAACCACGATCCTCAGATCTCAGGCTGCTGAGTAGCTATGATTACAGGTGTGAGCCACTAGCGCTATGCTAGTACTCTTGAGCCACAGTGCCACTTCCAGCTTTTTCTGAGTGGTTTATTGGAGGTAAGAGTCTCATGGACTTTCCTGCTGTTCTGGCTTTGAAATACGATCCTCAGATCTCAGCTTTCCAAGTAGATAGGGTTATAGCACCCGACAAGAAGGATTTCTGTAGAGACATTGTGACAGAATAAGTGAACTCTAAGGATAAACACATTGAGAATACACAGCAGGAAAATATGGGTATCAGGAAGATGAAATTAAGACTGGCATGAGATTTCTTCTCATCAGCGACACTGAATGTTAAAAATCATAGTGTGTGATATTCTTAAATCTAAGGGAAATTTTAGTCTTTAATATAAAATATAGAATTTTATGTCCTGTCAAACTTTCAATAAAAGCATGACACCTCCAAAGTTGATTCTAAGTAGAAAATAAAGGACCAAGTTACTATATTACTTTCCTCTGCTACTGTAACAAAATACAACTAACAGGGTTTTTGATGGCTCATGTTTGTAATCCTAGCTAGTTGGGAGGATGATAATGGGAGGATGATGGTTTGAGGCCAGCAGGGGCTGAAAAGTTTACAAGACTTCTTCTCAACCCATATCTGGGCACATTGGCACAGCCTTGTTATCCCAAGCTATATGGGAGACTGAGACTGAGTGGATCATAGTTCCAGGCCAATCCTGGCAGAAAGTTCCTGAGACTCCTTCACAAAGGAGAAACACTAGCAAGATAGTATATACTTGCTATTCCAGCAAAATGGGAAGCCTAAAATAAATAGATCATGTTCCAAACATACTCCTGGGAGACCTTGATTAAAAAATAATCAGGGAAGTCAGACGTCTTAGTACATGCCTGTAATCCTAGCTATTTAGCAGACTAAAATCTGAGAATCACAGCTTGAAGCCAGCCCAGGCAGAAAAGACTATGAGACTCTTAACCACCAAAAAGCCAGAAGTGGATTTGTAGCTGAAGTGATAGAACACAAGCCTTGAGTGAAAAAGCACCCTGGCCTTGAATTCAAGACCAGCACCGGTACAAAAAACAAACAAACAAAATAGGGAAAAACAAGTCTGAAGTGTTTCCCAAGCAAGCATAAAGCCCTGAATTCAAACTCTAATCATGCAAGATAATTAGATAAATAAAAATTACTACAATTTTGGTGGCTTTAAAACAACAGAAAGTTATTCTTTTGCTGTGGAACCAATTTCATCAGCAGAAGCATATGTGCTAGCGGGGTCATTCTCACTCTGGAGGTCCTATAGGGCCTTCCTCCCTTCTTCCAGCTGTAGAAGCTGCCAGGATTCCTTGGCTTGTGTCTGTATTGCGCCAATCCTTCAGGCTAACACCTTTACATGTCTCTATGATCCATCTTCACACCACCTTCCCCTCCGTCTTTGAGGAGTCTCCTTCCATGTTTCTTTCATAAGGATGTAAGAATAATCTCCCCATTTAAAAATCTTTACCGTAATCACACCTCTGAGGAGCATGTTTTTTTTCCTCTATCAGTTGCTATTCACAGGTTCTACATGTGAAGATGTGGAGGGGTCTTTTGGAGAGTTGTTTTAGCTTTCCATGTTTCTATCCCTCTGCCCTAGATGAAAACAGATTTTGAGGATGCACTTTGGCAAAATGAAAAAGAAATGTTAAAGGAGAATGGCATAGTCAACCAAAAGCAGCTCAGCCGGAACCAACCCAAAGTGAAGAAAGCTGAAAGAGGTTATATCTCCATGCAGTCAGAGTTCCCTGGAGAAACAAAACCCCTGGGACATATGTAGAAATACAAAAGAACAGACTTATCATGGGAAATGGCTCATATGGTTACAGATCTGAAAAGTCCCACACTCTGCCAGCTGTCAGCAGAAGACCCAAGAAAGCTGGTGGTATAATTCAGCGTGAATCTGAAGGCCTGGGACCTAGGGGAGCTGATGGTGTAAGTTCCCATCTAAGGCTACTGTCTAAAGGGGCACTGGTGCTGCCTGTATAAATACTGGATTCCAAGGCATAAGAACCAGGAGCTCTGATGTCGGAGAGCAGAGCAAGATGGATGCTCCCAGCTTGGGAACAGAGCCAGCTCACCCATCCTCTGACTTTTGGTTCGATCTGGGTCCTCAACAGATTGGATGATGCAAATGATCTTTGCTCTGTCCTTCAATACAAATGCTAACCTTTTCCAGAAACACATTCTCAGCCACTAGCGTCATGGCAGAGCCCTGATGGATTCTCCAGCCCAGACATTCAGGCAGACATTGCTGTCCCAGGGCCATGACCAGCGCCGTTTATAAGGGCAGCATACACATAATCATGCCACTCTCCCTGAGAGGAAGTGACCCATTGTCATACAACCCTGCACTCCACACCTTTAGACCCGCAGTAAACACCACATTGGAAGAGGAGATGAAACTGGTTTTGCTTCCAAAGTATTCGACTGTGAATGAACATGTGTTCTTAGTCAGTTTTGTGCTGCAATAAAAGAATACCTGAAGCTAGGTAATGATAATGAGCAGAAATAGCTTTCTCATGGTTCAAAAGCTGCCAAGACTAGGACGGAGGTGTTTCTGTCTTGGGATAGCTTTCTTGAGGTACAATCCTGTGACAAAAGGTTGGAGCTAGGAAATGTGGAGGGGGATTATATTCAGAGGAATGGAGCTCTCTGCTTTTATCTCTTAAAGGTCTCACCTTCCAGCACCATTGCAATGGAGATTAAATTTCCAGTGTATGAGTTTTTTGATGGAATGCACTTAAACCACAACATTATGCTCTAACAGAGCCTATTTTCCATACAGCAGGGTCATCATAATTGCAGGGCTCTTGGTGCCAGGATCTGAGGTGTGCAACAAGGGCTCTACTGTTTCTCAGAGCCCTGGGTAGGTGTCACACACATCCCACAAGAGGCAACCCAAGAGGGGACCCAAGGAACATGAGTGTCCTGCAGCCCTGTCCACAGCAAGAGCCCCCACCCTCTCCCTTCTTTTCTCTTTTTGCCCTCTTTCCTGCCCTCCCTCCCTCCCTTCCTCTGCTTCTCCTTTCTTCCTCTCCTCCCTCTTTTTCTCCCCCACCACATCTCTTTCTTTTTTTTTTTTTTTGTATGTGCCAGTACTGGGGCTTGAACTCAGGGTCTTGCTCTGTCACTTGGATTTTCTGCTCAAGCCTAGCATGCTATGGTTTGATCTGTGCCTCTACTTCTGACTTTTGCTGGTTAACCGGAGAAAAGAGTCTCACGGGCTTTTCTGCTCTGGCTGACTTTGAATCACAACTCTCAGATCTCAGCCTCTTGAGTAGCTAGGATGCCAGGCTGTAAGAGTGTTTCTTCACAAAGCCCTGCTGCCCCTGACTAGAGCAGGGGAGAGAGCCCAACCTTGATGGAAAGGCAGAGGGAGGGTACTAGATTTGAGGAATCTGGAGGCTTCATGGGTACTCTTTTATGGCTATTTTTTCTGGAAATGCTATCAAATAACTGAAGGTCAGACATACCTGACTTGTCACCTTGTTCACTACCATGACTGAGTAAGTGCAATCTGGCTACCTCACCTCCCCCTGTCCCCGAGGGATCACCATCCAAGGGCTCATTCTCATCAAGAGCAAGAAGTGGGCAATGAGCTGGCTTCTCACATCTGCCCCATTCCTTAGCAAGGGCCGTTGCCCTAAGGCCTTGCCTAGATGGTTGAAAATTTGAATAGGAGTTATATCTTTATTCTGTCACAGTTTAGCTCTGGCAGGTCATCCAACAACTCTGGACCTGAGTTTCTCATCAGAAATGTGTTACTGAAGGGCATAAGGCATAATATACTTCAAAACTCAGCCTAAAGCCTGGAAAGTAGAAGGGAAGCAACTGTGAGAGCTGAAAAAGCCAGAAAAGCCCAAGGCTTGGATTCATAATAAATTCCAAGATTCACACCCTGCAACTCATCTCTCCAGTGGTACATCAATCATCTAGGAGTCTCCACAACTTGCTGAGCTTCCCTGTAATATAAGCCTCCATGAGCCAAAATATTAATGACATATTAATATTTATGGGTAGGCTAGAATATATGATTGTTAAAAAAAAACATGTTTCAACTGACATGATCGTGCACAGAGCTGGAATCCTAGCTACTTAGGAGACAAATATATAGAGAATCAAGGTTCAAGGCCAGCTTAGACTAAGTGAGACTTGGAGCTCTGAAACAAAAGGGCTGGGGGACTGAGCATTTGCCCAGTATTTGCCTGGATCCTGCATTCTGTCAAACTCACAAAAATTCATGTTTCTCAATATCAAGCTTAGAAACCAAATAGAAACCAAGTATTAGAAACCAAATAGTTACATTCAAACACACACACACACACACACACACACACACACACACACACACACAGACATACACATACACACTCACTTCTAACTACTGCGGGCTAATTGAAAAACATCCTGAGTCCAAGTACAGAACAATTCAGACAACCCTGAGCTCAAGCCTGGCTCCACAGGCAATGAACAGGTGGCCTGGGCTTTGATGTGGAGCAGCTGAAGCCTCGTTGTCTTCATTTGCAGGTTGTATAGCAATGACTCAGCCCAGCAGAACCAAGTCTTGAAAGTGGCAGGGTCGTGGTGAGTAGAAACAAGTGTCTTCAGATTTAGTAGAAAACTTTGGAGAGGTTAATGTAAAACTTTTCCTCTTTTTCTTCTTTTTTTTGTCAGTTGTGGGGCTTGGGCACTGTCCCTGAGCTCTTCAGCTCAAGGCTACACTCTATCACTTGAGCCATAGCACCACTTCTGATTTTCTGGTTGTTTATTGGAGACAAGAGTCTCATGGACTTTCCTGCCCGGGCTGGCTTTGAACTGCAATCCTTAGATCTCAGCCTCCTGAGTAGCTAGGATTACAGGCGTGAGCCATCTGTGCTTGGCCAAAATTTCTTTAAATGTCTTCATTTCTAGCCACCTTGCTGCCTCATGCACACAAAGACAGGATTTTCAAAATGTATCAGTAAAGGTGTTAGGAAATAAAATTGCTACTAAAGAACTCATTTAACTAATTGCTGTTGTCATTTGAGGCACTGCTCCTCAGGAGTGGCATTGGAGCTGGGACCTGAGGGCTGAAGGCAGCTGGTGGCAGGTAAGGATCAGTGCCACTAGGAAAACATTGACTTTTCTAGGTTCTTCTGTTTTCTAAAGGATCCCTCTTATATCCCTTCCACTATGAAAAAGACAAAAGGAAAGAAAACATCAAACAGAAGACAAAACCTCCTCCTGCCCTGAATTACCTCCTGGGTCCCCCAAATTCATCTTACCCTCTTTTACATTCTGATATCACCCTGTGTAGTAAGAGTAAAGAGAACTCAGGGGGCTCCTCTGAGCTGATCTTCTGTGAATGCAGCACCTGGGGCTGCATTCTGAGGCATTCTGGAATGCAATCTGGGGCCCTGTACCCAGATCCATCTGAACCTGAGTTGGCCAGAATCAGCCAGGAGAGTGAAACTTGGCTCCAGCTTCTTGTCCACAGCTCCCTGTCCACAGACAGCTGTGAGCCTGGGCTGACATCCTAATCCAGCTGTGGTGGTGGTGATAAGTCACCAATGCACAGACATAGTTAAGAGGCAGGTGATAATGAGGGGCATCAAGGAGGGATGAAAATGAGGTTGATGAAACAAAGCCCTGATTTCTAGGGAAGCAAAGCACCTCTTCACCTTATGGCTCTGCCTCTTTCTGGCTACCTAGATTAGGGCTGATGGATGGTTACTGCTTCTTGTTGCCTGTAAATATTGAATCTTGTCAGAGGAAGACCATACTGCCAACTGACCCCTTCTCTCCAATGTGGCAGGAAGTTAACTGAAATTGTTCAAGCCCAAAACCTGTGTTGGTTTACATAGGAAAGGTCTTGGAAAGAGTTATGTATCAAAGTCTTGGTTTCCAAAGCAGCAATGTTCAGAGGTAGAAGTGATTACATTATGAGGGCTTTGACTTCATCAATAGGTTCATCCATTGATGGATTCAAAGCTTATTTGCATTATTGGGAGGTGGTGCCTAGTTAGAAGGAATAAGTCACTCGGCATACTCTAGAAAAGTATACATTGTCACTGGCTCTGGTTCTCTGTCTCTATCTCTCTCTGTTTCTGTCTCTGTCTCTGTCTCTGTCTGTCTCTGTCTGTCTCTGTCTCTGTCTCTGTCTCTCTCCTTCCTGGCTTCCATGAGCTGAAAAGCTTTCTCTACCATGCTCTTTCACCATGATGTTTCTGCCTTATAATAGCCTAAACACAATGTGGCCAGCTGACCATAGTCAGAAAACAGGAGCCAAAAGAATCATTTCCTCCTCTAAATTGTTTCACTCAAGTATTTGTTACAGTGATAAAAATTGACTAATACACCTGCAAGAAACGGAGCCTGGAGTTAAGGTATTTCTTTTTCTTAAATTTTTTATTGTTATTAGAAAGGTGAAATACAGAGGTGATACATTATATAAGTCAAGAATACATTTCTTTTTGGACAATGTCACCCCTTCCCTCACCTTCTTCTAGTTTTTCCCTCCTTAGTATTTCTAAGGAAGCCTCAGAGTCTTGGATGACCAAATGTGGACCAGCTGAGCGAGGAGCTAGCTGGAGAACCCAGGTGCCCTGGACAGGAATGGTGTCTGTAATAAAGAGAGCAGCCACTCTCTTCTGATAGGTCAGGCCTTTCGAGGGAAGCTGTAAGCATCATTCAGAGTAGCACATGGCATGCTGGGATGATTTCAGATGGCAAGTGGCAGAACACCAGGTAATCCAAGGAAGGGTGGGGATCTTTTTTTTGGGGGGGGGGGGTCTGGTCGTGGGGCCTGAACTCTGGGCCTGGGCGCTGTCCCTCAGCTCTTAGCTCAAGGCTAGCACTCTACCACTTGAGCCACAGCGCAGCTCTACCACTGAACCACCTTCCCAGCCCCAGGTTGGGGGTCTTTAGGGTGAAGGAAGGAGGATGATGTGGGCTGCCTTCTGAGGCTGGAAGGTCATCCTGTATGTGTGGGGGAAGGGGATGGTTAGCAAACTGCTATGTATGCTGGGGCCTTGTAGCATTGAACTAGCATGGGTGGGAGGAGTTAAGAAAAAGCAGGACACAGCTCTTCATTATTTATTTAAGTGCTGCCAAGATGCTTTGTTTTGGGGAGGTAATAGGCAACTTACATGCTTGAGCAGAAGACAAAGCATTTTTGTGAAGGATGTGTTGGAAAAGATTTGAGCATTATTAGATAGTGATTAGACCAAGTTCCCTTTACTGCCCATATTAGCTCTGTGTCTGTAATAGGCCTTATGAAAATGGATCAGCCTTGTGGCTATGGGACCCTCCCTCCTCTTCCTGTATCTGGGGGTGACAATGCTTCAGCACTCTTCCTCCCCACCAAAGCACTCTTCCTCCCCTTCCTTGGTCATCCTCTCTGAGGCTGGATGAATAGCTTGGGTCCCCTTTGCTTGACTCAATGTCTTTGCAGCTGAGCCTCTGATCAGGAGTCCTAAAGTTGGGGGTACACACTATGTCTTCCAGTTCTTTCTTTATAGCAAGCCACATCTTCTTTGGCATCACACACTCTTGAAGCTCTCCTTGTGAAATATTTTCATATTTAATTTCCTTGCCCATCTCAAAAGCTGAACACAATAACATGTATACATTGCTTATCCCAATGTAGTTTTCCATATTCATTTCATTTGGAACATCCAGTACCAGCCTGTTCTGCTTCACAAGGCTCTGCACATTGGCACACCAGTCATTAATTCAGTCATTGGTATCTCCTAGAGGTTTAGATGGAAAGATGAAGAGTCAAGATTCTTGAGCCCCAGGAGAGTACTGAATAATGGGGGATAAGAAAGCAAACAAAGGACATACTAATAGTAATAGATATTCCCCATTCCCAGGGTGGGTACTTCTATCTAGATTCCTCCCTCCCTCTCTCCCTCTTTCCCTCACATCTAGTCTTCCTTCCTTCCTTCCTTCCTTCCTTCCTTCCTTCCTTCCTTCCTTCCTTCCTTCCTTCCTTCCTTCCTTCATTTGTCCCTTGCCTCCTTCCCTCTCTCCTCCCTTCTCTTTCTTTCATTTTTGAGACAAGGCTGTATGTAGTCCACATTGGACTTGAATTTTGTATCTTCCTGCTGATTTCTGGGATTATATGTATATACTACCACATTTGGCTATCTGTCTATATTTCCAAAGCAACTTTAGCAAATGACCTGGGAGGATGATGGGCCCAGTGGGGAGGTGTATAGGCAAACCTGCGGTCTGGCCCTTTGTATCAGCAACAAGCTGCCACAAGGATTCCCAAGAAAAAAAATAATGGGGCCCACAGAAATAGTTCTGGAAATAGCTGGTGGGAGTCAGGATAAGTAAATAAATGGGGCTCAGGCAGAGCCCAGCCAGCCCCAGGCTGGGAATGCCAGGCACTACACCAATAACTGCCTTGCCATGAGAGGGAGTTAGAGACAGAGTCTAGCTTGAGCAGTGGCAGGGAGGTGAGGACTGGTGGCCAGCAGTATTCTAGTGTTTACTGGGTGCCAGGCACTCTGCTAAGTGTTTGTCCAACATTATCTTGTTTCACCTCATACGACCCTCCCAGAGAGATAATGGGATTGTCAGCATCATCTATTTCTAGATAAAGAAGCAGAGACTCAGAAAGCTGAAGTGAGTGACCCATATCATACACAGCTGCCTGAAGCTAAGCAGACCTGCTGCAGAGAAGGCCTAGCCCACAACCCAGTGACTCTCTACTGTGTATCCCTACCTGTTTTGTGGTCCAAGGTCAGCATCACAGGTCACACATATGTCCTGATCCATATTATGTCCTCCATGAAGTTGCTAGAACCAGCCTTTGCAGCCAGACCACCAAGGTGCAGAAAGAGGAATTGTTGTTCCAGTGCATTTTAAAATTCTGACCTACATACATACACTGGGCCTTTTATATATACGGTAATATGTATATTGAGCTTGAACTCAGAGCTCACACTTAAGGCTGGTGCTCTACCACTTGAGCCACAACTCCACTTCCAGCTTTTTGGTGGGTAATTAAAGATAAGAATCTCATAGCGTTCCTGTCAGAACTGGCTTTGAATCATGGTCCTCAGCTTTCATTCTCCTGAATAGCTCGGATTACAAGTATGAACCACCAGCCCCCAGAAATTATATTGTAAAGTTTTAAGATATTTTTCTCTTCTGACTAGAACTGAAGGCCATGTTTAGACTCAGATACATTACTCCACAGAGCCCAGAAGGGAGCCTGCTTGGTGTGTTTGCTAATTACTGCTTGCAGTATGTAGCTTGAGAGGATGGGTGCCAGGTTTTCTCAGTCAATGTTTGGACATTTTTGCCTAAACCCATACGGCTCCAGTCATAACATATTAAGAAGCATGCCAGGTGTGCTCATTCCTCTGTTCTGCCTCACACAGGCCTGACTGGGCATAAAGTGAATCTGTCAGTATTAGTGTGGATCTGCTGTTTGGCACAATGAAGCCCTCCCCCCAGACACAAAGTTTAACTCAGTGACAGCTTTGTTCTCAGGCATAGCCCTGAACACATTAGGGGTGGAGGTCTGTTTCAGACACAACCTCTCATGATGCCAGCTCCTTCTGACCGGTGGCTTCTACATCTCCCAGGGCCATGGGCGGGGGGAGGGGGTCTTCTCTGTGACTCACTTTGATAGTCTAGTAGGTGGGGTAGCTTAGGAGCCAGGATGGAAGCATTACATCTGGCCACAAGCCACTATCTCCGTATGTGAGGGGACTGGGAATCATGGCTGCAATGTGTTGAATTGTGTTCCTCCATTCACATATTGAAGTCCTAAGCCTCATAACCTCAGAATGTAGTTACTTAGGAAAGCTGACTTTGAATGAAGCTGTCAGGGTAAACACTCAATCTGGCCAGTCTCCTTCCAAGAAGGGGAAATTTGGATACCCAAAAAGATTCTAGGACTAGCACATGAGGACATGAGTGAGAAGGTGGCCATCTGTAAGCTAAGGTGGGAGGCATCCTAAGAAGCCAATCCTGCTGCCACCTTGATCTTGGACTTTGGCTTCCTGAACTGTGAAAACATAGAACTTTATAGTGTAAGACACCAGGCTGAAGTATTTTATTACCATAGCCTAAGATGACAGCTACAATACTCCAGCAGTGAAGAGTCACCATTAGCTATCTCTGCCAGAGTCAATGCCTTTGCTACTTCCTGTCCGTCATCCCTCCCCAGAGAGGACAAGCAAAAACCCAGACAGATGTTATCCACAGATCAACACTAAGAATTTTTCAGGTATGTTAACATGGACGGTCCACAGAATGTAAACCCAGGATCTGGCTTCCTTGGTCATGTAACCCAATCAGTTTCCTTCTAGCTAATTCAATGTACTAATAAGTATATCCAGGGTTTTTTGTTTTGTTTTGTTTTAAATTCTAAGTCATAATTCTCATCCCTTTCTGATTTTGGCTTGCTTCCTCAA
Source organism: Dipodomys merriami (assembly GCF_024711535.1). NCBI lineage: Eukaryota > Metazoa > Chordata > Mammalia > Rodentia > Heteromyidae > Dipodomys > Dipodomys merriami. Next base: position 67,720,485 of record NW_027203381.1, on the reverse strand, counting down.
AGTTATTCTTTCTCAGTTTAATGGCTGCTTACCTCTAGGCTATTAGGCTTGGGTAGAAAGGCACAGTCCAGTGAATTGATTTTTGCTCCAGGCCCAATTCACTGAATTTAGCTGAGAAAAAAGGATTATTGAGTCTTCATTGATGAAAATATGTTAAAATTCAGACATTGAACTGTGTCTGAGGAGACTTTCATTGTATTAAGCCCCTGAGATTCAGGGATTGTTATACTAATGCAGTAATTCATTTTATCTGGGGAAGTAGAAAGATGATGCCCAAAGGGCAAAGTTTCCTAGGAGAGGTCCTGTTTCCCTATTGCTGCAGGCCTGGAATTGTCTGATTGTCTCTATTCCGTTTTCTTTGTTCTTGCAAACTGTCTTGCAAACTTTTTGCAGAAGTTTTTTAGGCTAGGTAAAGAATGAAATTGTGGAGACAAACAGGTGTTATATCTCAGTGACTATATCAAGTGACACAAAATAGAAATTTATTCTTCTTCGTGCTATAGTACAATATTGACTGGCTTGAAGTTAAAGGTTAGAGAACCAAGTGTGTGCAGTTACTCAGGGTCCCAGGGTCTTATAGTGTGTATCACAAGAATTTGTTGGGCATTAGATGTACTTAGAGATTCCAGCATTTGGTTGACAGACAAGGAATAGAGATCATGAAAAAGCTGTGCGAAGAATTTTAGAGCAAGGCTATAAACTTATATACACTGTTAAGTACTATTCTCATGACTTCACTTGATATACCAGCTCTTAGAAATTTAGCCCACTAGTTGCCCAAGAAGCGAAGGAGATACATTTACCAATTCAGGAACCTTCTGAACCCACCTTTGCTTTCTAGTATAGACTACAGACCAATATATCACCTTTATCTAAGAACTTATAGACATGTAAATTCCTGGACCCTGCTCTACGTCTTGGAGCAGCAACTCTGGGGATGAGACTAGCAATCTGTATTATTCTGGACAGAATCAGATTTGGGAAGGGGAAGGAGAAACATATAAATAGTGGGATAAAGGGTGAATTAATTCAGCAGTGATACTCACTAGACACTACATTGAAATAAACTATACAACTTGGGGGAAGGGGGATTGGGAGGGAAAAAAACTGGGTGAAAATAAGGGTGGGTGACACTTCAAAAAGAAATGTACTCACTACCTGACTTATGCAACTGTAACCCCTCTGTACATCACCTTTACACTAAAAATTTTTGTTTTTTTTGTTTTTTTGTTTATTTTTTGTTTATGTCGGTCATGGGGCCTGAACTCTGGGCCTGGCACTGTCCCTCAGCTCTTCAGCTCAAGGCTAGTGCCCTACCACTTGAGCCACTTCTGGCTTTTATTTTTCTGCTTATGTGGTGCTGAGGAATTGAACCTAGGGCCTCATGCACGTGAGGCAAGCACTCTATCACTGAGCCAACTTCCCAGCCCTACAATAAAATGTTTTAAATAAAGTTAAATGAATGCTATAACTTGTGGGTGGGGACAGGAGGGAAAAAGTAGGAGAAAGAGAGGGAAGGGGTAACATGTTCAAAAAGAAATGTATTCATTTCCTGACTTACACGACTGTAACCCCTCTGTACATGACCTTCAGAATAACAATAAAAAATACACCTACTTATATTAAAAAGCAACAAGCATGGAATGCTGAAGACCTTAGGACTAACAAGTACAAAACAGGGAAGGGAGCCCAGTCAGTTGGGGCTATGACAGACTGGTAATGGGTAGGAGCCACATCTTCAATGGGGATGTGCCAACCTGAAGTAGTCTGACAGGAGATGTTGTGGATATGCATTTCCCAAGTCCTCTCTTCTCCCACCACCAACTCCTGCTGATGCCTTTCAGTAGTTCTGTAACAGGTATTAAAAGCTGCTTTGTTGTTGTTGTTAGGAAAGAAATGCACTTTCAATAAGCTGAAAGCTGTCATCCTTATGGTGAGAATGACCTTGAAAACTGCTTTTGCTTGAAAGAATTGACTCCTTACTTGTCCCCATGAAGTAACTAGATGCAGGATTTTTAAAAACTAGGCATCCCAGCTTCTATTTTGTATCTGTGTTCGTTGCTGTGCACCATTCTTTTCTGAAGTCATCTTGGAATTCAGGAAGGATGGGAGACAAAGACTCTTACCATAATAAGGCCTCTGCCAACCAATCCTGAGACATGGACTCCTGGACCACTTATGACTATCAGAACACTTATGATTGGGACTATTATCTAATATTCTCCATACCTCACCCCCCTCTAACACCAACTCCTATCCCACAATTGAGTTCAATTCTGATACACACTTCCTCAAGTTAGGGGCTTAAGACTGCCCTGACTTCAGATGTCACTCAGAAGTTCCAGGTCTACACTGTAGTCCAACTTGGCTACAGATATAGGAGTTCCCATAATCTCTGCTTATGTTCAGTAATTTACTAGAACAACTCAGGAAAATTCTTGTGGTTAGCTGTTTATTACACAGGCCAGAACCTAGGAAACGTGAAATGGAAGGCACATGTTGGGCAGGTGTTGTGAGGCGTGTAGATGTGAGTGTATTAGGGGCCATGGCCATGGAACTTCCGTGGTTCCACCTCCTCTTTGAGCACATCATTCTCCCAGATCTCCTTTATAACCCTGGCACCAGCCTTCTTTCCTCTGTGGAGTTGGGGTGGGACCCTCTAACGACATGTTCTGTCCTTTCTTGGCAACCGATCCACATGTAGAAGCTGTAACAGAGGCCACAACTGAGTCACCTCATTAGCCTGAGCTCAGGTGAGGTCAGAAGGAGCTCATTATAATGAGGTATTCCTTATCACTCAGGAAATACCAAGGGTATTAGGAGCTCTGTGCCAAGAACTGGGGACAAAGATTTTTATTACACCACACCGCTGAACCCAGTGGAACCCTTAGGTGACTCAGCCAGCCTGACAGCCCAAGAAACCCCCTCCAAAGATGCAGGATAGGGTGGAGAAGGGCAGAGGGTGGGTCTGGAGGAGTAAGTAGAGAATGTGCAGTACCCATTGTATCATAAACACGAGCAATTCAGGACCCTGACACCTTCATTCTCTCAGAGGCCAGAGGAGCTCAATAGTGACATGCACAACCTACCACATCCTAGGAGGCAGTGGTTTTCCTTTTCTATCTGCACTCCACACAGCTGACTGGGACAGCTGAACTAGAGCCATTTCCTTGCCCATGGCATCTTTCTCCCCTGGTTCTCATCCAGAGTCTTGCAGCCCAGTCTCCTGACTTTCTGCCTGAGCTGTGATCACTGCCTGTAATTGTTTCTCAGCAGGGGTACCTCAAGATCACCTTAACAATCTTAGCTCTAGCCTACCATCCAAGGCCTACCACCCTGTGTCTACTCATTTCTCAGTGTGCTCATTTCCTGTTCACGAGACAAACCTGGCTTCAGCCATATACCCCACCTGCCAGTGCTTCCTTTACTGCTGAGGCTTGGCTGGGTGCTTAGGCCCAGCAGGGAAGGCCTTGCCCATCTGCACTACCCTCTCTCACTGGCAGCTCCTCTACTACACCCTTCCGACCGTGCATCCCTTCAACCCCTGCTATATCCCAGCCTCTTAGAGGCTCTTTGCTTTCCATCTGCAAAACTAGTGATCTAGCCATGTGTCTGTTCACTTCCCATATTTTTCCAGGTAGAGATTCATGGTTTTGTTTTTGTTTTTTTTTACTATGTCAATACGCAACAGAGAGCACTGAAGGAAATGAGCCCATGTCCTGCCTTCACTGAGCTTCCTGAAGCCTCATTGGACAGACCTGAGATACAAATAACCACACATTTTCCCCAGCGACAAGTACTACTAAGTAGAACCTAGAGTCTATAACTGGAAATTGCCTGAGTCACCCCTGGCGAGGGGAAATCTTCTGCAAGGAAATGTCATTGAACTGTAAGCTTGGGGAGGAATAGGGAAAGTTAACTAGGTGAAAAGGTGAGGGAAATTATGTGCATGGGTGTGGCATGTGGCAAAGCTTCCTGTCATCACCCCTCTGTTCCTGTCTTATCCTTGAACTGGTTACTGTTTGAGTCTGGATCTGCTCCTGGTTATATCTGAGCTCAGCTCAGGGCCTGGTTCTTACAGAGGTGCTCAATAAAGCCTGGAGTTTCACCGAATTAACACTGAGTTTACACATCCAACAAGCTGCTGGCAACAGCAAAGCATCCACCCCTGTACTCCTGAACTTGGCCACAGGACACAGGACATTGGACTGACTGCCATGATCATGAACTACATTGAATTTTCCAGTGGTGTCTATAGCAGCCCCTCTGAGCCAACAGTGAACATCATTTGTGTGTGGAAGGCTAAGGGTAAGGTCAAGGACAAAATGACCAGAATGGACAGCATTATCTCCATGCTGCCCTTGCAACCACTGAGCAAAGACCATTGTCTGGGGAAAGGTCTCTGCTGGCTAAACATCAGGGCAGATTCTGCTTTAAATGGATCCTGTGACTGCCCCTCCCCCCCACTCCCACAAGTTCCTCACTTCAAGGCCTGTGGGCTCAGAGACAGAATGGCAGATTCTCCAAATGCCAGAGAGGCCCCCAAGGTCCCTGCTGCACATCAGAACCACCGGTCTAACATCCATTTGTATTCGATTGTTGACAAGGCCACCAAATACCAAAAATTGATTGAGACATTAAGACCCTGGCTGTGGAAGTCAGGGGCAGGTTAGGTCTGGCTTTTATTCTAGACTATCTTATACCTGAGGAAGGGTATTGGAATAGGATGGAGGAGAGAGCACACATCCTGGGAGACCCTGCAGGCCAGATGTCCTCCACAGATATTAGTGTGTTCTACCCATGTCACCTGACTGCCAGCCAGTAATCTAGCCTGTCACTAAGACAAGGCAGAGGATATTTTAGTTCATTGGAATCCAATAGATGACCTTCACTGCCTAAGTGCAGAGCAACTCAAATTCTCCATCCTCTCTCTGTTACCTCCCAGAGAACTCAGGGTTTAACCTAACATTTTGGTAATGAGTACCGCCTCCCACAAAACCCCTCAGGTACCTACTATAGTCATGGTGGCCCTGTCCCACTTCCTAGTGCTCCACACACTCTGGAGAGTTTTCACTCTGTGCCAGCACATGCCCCTTCTGCCCAGCCCCAATCCCAACCTTCTTTATGAGATCTGGGATCACTGCCCTTGGAAGTGATTTGTCTGCCTTCCCTGGACACTTCTTGTTCTCTAGCCTTAGCCTTAGTTTCCATCTGCTTATCTGTGCACTCTGGCTTAGCTCTGGGCCAATCAAAGTATGCAAGAAGCTTGTCCCCTTCACTCCTCGCCAGCCCCCTGTACCATACTGAGCATTCACCATACTGGTGAATACTGGGGTGAATGCCAAGGGCTCAACACTGGGGGCCTAGTCAGCATTATATGTGTGGGGGGAGGGGGGACATGTGTCTGCTAGTCAGCATTGAGGGAGCTGAGCAAGACTATTACATAATTGCTGTCTCTGTAAATTTGATTCCTCAGTCCCCACCAGAAGTGGAGCCCTCTGGCCTCCAGGAATGTACAGCTGGGTGGATGCATGGTATCTTCTGTACTAACAGCTCTCCCAATGTTCATTATTAATTCCTAGAACGGCTCTGCTTAGGTCATTTTTCAGAGAAAATCTATAACCCAGACCAAGACTGGCTCTTGGCAGAGGCAATAGGCCAGAAAATCCAAGGACATTTATCAAGAGGGAAAGCAGCATTAGAAGGCTTTTTCATGGCTGCTCTTCCCAGGGGACAAGCAGATCTAACCTTTCTTCAGCTTCTTTTGCTTTCCTGGTGCCTTACAATGTCCCTGCTTTGATGAGAGCAAGGGATATCTCTGAGGAAGTAAGAGCAGCCAAACTAGATCATTTGTGACCCACAGAAGGAAGCTGGTCTTTGAGCTGTACTTTCCCGTTTGGAAAGCTGCTCTTCTCTTTAACAGCTGCTAATGCCTAGATCTGCGCTCTAGTCACTGTGCACAAGATGTTTCTAACCCTTCCCCTTCTCTCTTCCTCTTTATCATCATGCTTGTGATTCCCTTCTTCTTCCTCTCTCTGTTCCCTCTCCCTTTTTCCTTTTGCTAGTTTTGGTGGTACTGAGGTTAAAATTCAGGGCTTTGAAATTGCTATGCAAGTACTCTACCACTTGAGCCATACCCCCAGTCCATTACTAACACATTTTAATTCTCTTAGCCATGCTATTTAGTAGCATATGTTCTCATCCTATTTAATAGTTGGGAAATCTGAGGTACAGAGAGTTAGGTAATTTGTCTTAAAATCACACTAATAATAAGTAGGATTCCAGTTCAGGACCAACAATTGCAAAGACTGATATTTCTGTCCAATACTCAAAATTCCATAGCCAGCACCTGGCAAAAGGCATGTGCTGCCTTGTAGCAAGTCATCTTACCATTCCAAGTCTGTCTCCTCCTTAGTAGAAAAGATGGGATTTCAGTAAGCAGCATTGATAATTTAAAGGTATTTTTATTGACTGCTTGGGGGTCCAGGAGCAGAGAGAGTGCCAGACATCACCTGCATAGAATCAATGTGAGCATAGACCCTTCCATAGGTGCTGAGATATTCCTGAGCGTTATGTCAATATAGTGACATTAGATGATGAGGCCATGGTCAGAGCCATGAGTCCCTGGGCTTATTCATCCCAATGATGCTACCTTTGGCAGTAGGTCTAATTCCTTATCTCCCAGAACTTGGTGTTCAATTCCTTGTGATAAACCAAATAACAAAATAAGGCAAGCTAAACATCCTTATACCACTTCCGAGGGAAGGGAGTCATCAGTACCAGTACTAGTGCTTGAACTCAAGACCTCATACTCAAAGCTAGTTAATTGGATATAAGAGTCTCATTGATTTTGGGGCCTGGGCTGGATTTAAACTGTGATCAGTTCAAAGTAGCTAGGATTACAGGTGTGAGCCATCAGCATCCGGGCTTGATGGAACTCTCAGTCCTCTTCAATTCTTACCCCACATTTACTTTTCTGCTCAGATTCTCACTACCAAATGGGGCAGCTAGCTGTTTTTGACGGGACATCCCAATGCACCACCAGCTGCATTTGACAAGCATCTGATCTGGTCCCCTACCTGTAGGACCCAAGAGTTGCTTTATTTTAGTTTGGGTAATGTGTCCAGGTCTTCTGGGTGATTACTTGGGAGCAACAACAAAGGCCAATTCCTGGAAGAAAGTGTGCATGGGAGATTTCATTGGAAGTAATCTCCAAACAACTTACAGTTTAAGCTCAGTTGGCAATTGAATCTTTTCTATTATATTACCAGCAAGAGGTTTCTTCTTATATGATTTCATGGATAGAGACGTGCCACCTCTCCAGACTGGCCCTGGGAAATTAGAACTGGGGAGCCAGATACCTAGTCTTGCAAAAGACTCAGCAATGCCCGCTCAGTTGTTAGGTTTGACTGGACCCTTAGTGACCACTTGGTCCTGGTGCTTGCTTTCACAGAGATAAATGGAAGCACTTCTAAAGCAAGTAGGTTAGGAGCAGTAGGATCTTCCTTGTGATGCTTAACCATGATTGTCAAGTTGACTGGATTGAGAAGCACCTAGAAGATTAGTAGAGCACATAACTAGATATATGTGTGAGGGTGTTTCTAGAGAAGATTAATTGAAAGGGGAAGACCTACCTTTGGTGTGGGCAGTACCATCTCATAGGCTGGGAGCCTGGATAGAGTAAAAAGAGAGGAAAGAGAAAGCCCACTAGCAGAGGTGTTCTCTTGGTCTCTGTTTCTTGGCTCCCATGATGTGAATTGTTCTGCTGTGCTACCTACTTTCCACCATGATGGACTGAAAACTTCTGAAACTGTGAGCCAAAATAATCTGTCCTTTCTTGTTTTGTGAGTTCTCTACCCATGCAACTGCACCAACCAGCACAGTCCCCTAATGATCTTGACATTGAACATTGGTTTAGCTTTTATTGAATTCCAGGCTCTTGTAGGATGATGTTCGCTTAAGAGATGACATGACAGAGATTTCAAGAAGTGAAATAATGTGTCCAAATATTGCAAAACCTATGGTTGTCTTGATCCATCTTTTCAGTTATGATGTTAGTCTATTAAGTATTGTGTTTGGCCTCATAGAAGGCAAGAGTATTGCATTTTCTTCTATGAATGAAACTGATTTAAGGAAGATGGAAGGCTTTGAGCATCTGTAAGATTTTGAGACTGAGATTATAAAAAAGAACAGAAAGGGTGCTGGGAAGGTGGCTTAATGGTAGAGTGCTTGCCTTGCATGCATGAGGCCCTAGGTTCTATTCCTCAGCACCACATAAGCAGAAAAAGCTGGAAGTGGCGCTGTGGCTCAAGTGGTAGAGCACTAGCCTTGAGTTGAAGAGCTGAGGGACAGCGCTCAGGTCCAGAGTTCAGGTCCCACAACTGACAAAAAAATAAAAAAAGAACAGAAAGAGGAATGGATCATCAAGTGATGAAAATATGGTTCAACTGTAATTCTGCACATGTAATTCGCATGTGATTATAGTCTGCAGGCTTGGCAGGCACCTGTGATTCTCATCAGGAGGGCAATTTCTTTCATTTCCTGACTCATATGATCTCCAAGTGATATCATGTGAGATTGGAGATGCCTAATATTTGGTTTACAAGCATAGAGCTTCAGAAATGATTTTTTATTAATTCAAGAAGAAATTACCATTGAGCTAGAAAAAAATCTTAGTATGATCTTTTTTTCAAACAATGGAAAATTAATGCTTTCTAAGGTTAAGCATTCTGCCAACTCAAAGCTAGAAGGTAAGATTTAGCTATGGAATTTCTTTGTTAAAGGCAGCTTTTGGGTCCCTAGGTGTTCATTATTTACTTAATTAAGGCTTTAGAGCATCCAGAGATACTTGTCAAAGCTCTTAGTTTCCTCTTATTCTCCCTGAGACAGCAAACTGGGAAAGTGGCTGAAGCTTCTGAAGTTTCCTTCGGTTTCTCAAATATGATCTTTTGGTTCCAAGGTGGAATATTTTGGTAGTCTGGGAGCCACCTGGCTAAATTATTCTTTCCATTTCCTTGGGGTTATAAGGTAGTGCAGACCTCATGTCTGCTTCTAATACTATTGTGTTGGAAATGGCCCCTGTGGAGTAGGTCACTGGAGAAAGCACGGGGGCCTACTCACAGTGGAAGCATTTCATTCTCTTTCCCATTGAGTCCACGACTGCAGATTTTTTCAAGAGCTTTCAGATGGACTGTACAAGCCATGCTACACTTAATAAATAAGAACAGAATGAACAGAACATACAAAGTAGAAATTTCCTTTTTTTCTTCTTCCCAGAGGCGGAAGGCAGGGGAACTAGGTTAAGGGGTCTTCTCAAATTAGAGACAACTTCCTTTCTCAAAGGGTGAAATAAGGCTTTTTTTCAGCAGTCCAGAGATGAAAGCCAAAGACTTCCCTCAGAGCAGAGGATGGAAAACAGTCTATTGACAAAATAAGAGCAGTAGAATGAGGAGAGGAGTTTAATTGCTCAGAAAACAGGAAAGAGTCTATTGACCTTGATAGAGTTTTAACATGGAGAAGATATCCGTGAAAAGAGATCATGAGCCAGTTTGATTATTGACAGATGGGCTAGTACTATAAGGTAGATGTGAGAAACCACATGTCCTACAATGCTTATAGGAGAGGAAGAAAGACCAAATGACCGTCACCATATGGTGACAGAGTGGAATAGATGAGGGATGGGCATCATCTAGAATGTCCTTCCCAGGCCAGAAATATCTAGCATCCCTTTCAAAGGAAGGGACATGAAGATCAGGACATAGAAGACTTCAGATCATTTAGAGGTATTGTGGTAGAAATAGAAATCAAGCAAAAGTGCTGTCTTAAGCCAGACTTCTTGATCTGGAAGTTTATAAGCTGGTCATGTCCTATTACAAAAATGCAAGCCAGGAGTGAACCTGTGAGCTCTGCAGAGACAATGCACAAACCATATTATATTTCTGGAAGAGCAGCATCAGCTCCAGGAAGGGGGTCAGATCATCAAATGGCTATTACATACCTGGACCTGGGAGTCCAGAGGGTTAATCTCTGGGTGTCATTGATGCAGACATGTGTCTGATATAGCCTGTCTGGAAGAAAGAGGATTCTATAAACTATCTGAGCAATGTGTTCCCTACCTATAAGACAACACCTGAGTTTCACTTCATGGAAACCTTGAATTTTATTGAAACTTTAACCTGAATACCTTGCTCTGGAGCCAGGTCCCTTTAAGGCACACTTTTTTGTTTGTTTGTTTTATCAGTCCTGGGGCCTGAACTCTGGGCCTGACATTGTCCCTCAGCTCTTTAGCTCAAGGCTAGTGCTCTAGCATTTGAGCCATAGCTCCACTTTTGGCTTTTTTTTTCTACTTATGTGGTGCTGAGAATCAAACCCAGAGCCTCATGCATGCAAGGCAAGCACTCTACCACTGAGCCATCTTCCCAGCTCCTGAGGCACACTTTTGAAGTGTCTTCTCTTACCCCCTTTAAATAGTGTGCTCTATTACATCTAGACTGTTGCCTTTATGTCTTCCTCTGCTAGAGCTCAGAATCCTCTTCAGTCATCCTCTGAAGGGAGGGCTGCTTTTCCCACTCAGTTGATAAAAAAAAAAAAGAGAGAGAGAGAATGGAGAAGTACTTCTTTTTTTTTTTTTTTGGTCCGGTCGTGGTGCCTGAACTCTGGGCCTGGGTGCTGTCCTTCAGCTCTTCAGCTCAAGGCTAGCACTCTACCACTTGAGCCACAGCGCCACTTCCGGGTTTTTTCTTTTTTTGCTTATGTGGTGCTGAGGAATCGAACCCAGGGCCTCGAGCATGCAAGGCAAGTGCTCTACCACTGAGCCACCTTCCCAGCCCTGGAGAAGTACTTCTTAATCATGACAATGCATTAGTGAATCACACCGGTTCTATCATCACCTTGGTGAAAATTAGTTCTGCATTCTTACCTAGCTGCAAGGGAGGCTGGGAGATACAACTCCTAGCAAAGAACCTGCTTTGGATCAACAACTCTCTAGGCAATATGGACCATCAAATGTTGGGTAGTGCTGTCTCAGCCACGATTTTGGGATGTTGGGTAGACAATGGTGTCGGCCAATTAAGTATTGAAAATATTTCATAGACTTGTCAATCATCCTGAGCTAGAGAATATTTGGTTGTGACCTTGGGGAATTTAGAGTATAAGGAGGGGGAGATTTGAGATGTTTGAAGAAATTTGGAACAGATTCTCTCAGGGTGGCTTGGGAGTCTGCGCTAACCATTTCCAATGCTAAGGCTGGAACATGTGACTGTTTTGTTTTGTTTTATTTGTTTTTGCCTTACTAGTCTATCAAGTACTTGGTATTGCCCCAACATACTTATCTGGCTTTCCCAAACATTTTTTTCTGTTTATCTCCTGCGCCAGGATATAGAGTACCCCGTCATCTTCCTCATAGAACACATCTCTATTTATTTGTTCATTCATTCATTCATCGGTTGAATACTGTACCAAGGAAACACAGAATGGAATCAGTTAAGTCCCTACCTTCAGGAACTTACAAGCACTTCCGTGCAGTAACCTTTTCAGAAGGTGCCTTTGCTGGGAACTCAAAATGCTACTCCCAGAACACCTCCTTCCTTGGGGAAATATTTTTTTCTGAGTCAATGCTTACTGTAGACTCTCTGGTCCGGTTCAGCCATCTACACAGTGCACCAGCCCCTTCCTCCCACAGCCTTCCCAGCAATAGCCACCCAGTGTGTGCTAAAGATATGCCAAGGTCAGGAATTTCACCACCTCCTGGGGCACCCTGGCAAAATGTGCTTCCTCTTTTGGAAGTATTCCTTGTTTCCCTTTTTGCTCCTCTAGGGCCACATAATACAGATTGGCCTGTGTCCCCAGAGAGCATCAAGACTGGGTCTTCCCTTTAAAAAGGTCTCTGGCTAGACTGTGCTTCCTCCCCCTCCTCTTTTACCCTCCTCTTTTACCTCTTCCCCCTCCTCTTTCTCTTCCCTCTTTCCCTTTTCTCCTATTCTCTCCCCCGACTCCTCCTTCTCCTTCTCCTTCTTTTCTTTGTGTCAGTAACTAGGACTTGTACTTGGGATCTGGGTGCTCTCCCTAAGCCTTTTTGCTCAAGGCTAACACTTTGCCACTTGAGCCATAGCTCCACTTCCAGCTTTGTGCTGGTTAATTGGTCATTAAAGTCTTAGGGATTTTCCTACCCTGGCTGGCTTTGAACCACAATTCTTAGATCTCAGCCTTCTAAGTATCAAGGATTACAGGCTGAGCCACAGGTACTAGTCTTCTTGCTCTGAGACCCTACTCACCTCCAGTTTTGTTGTGGCTACCACAGAGGTTCTCAGGCTCACCTATACTGTAACCTTTGCACTCAGCCCATGGTCACATGACCACTACAAGAATTCTGTTTCCCAGATCACCAATCACAAGGCACATGATTGCAAAGCAAATTAAAACACAGTCTGATTTGGTCTGATTAATCCGACACTACATCGGGGCACAGTGAAAGATTCCTAGGAAAGCCTAGGTCCTTTCATTGTGGATAATTTTAAGGACAATCTTGCGTACATTTTGGAACAGTCTGGCTTGCAAAAGGTTAAATTAACTTGTCTAGCTACAATTTTGTTTCTTTCCTTTGCTTTCTCATTTATGTAGTCTCCAAATGACAACTTAAAAAAAATAAAATAGAAACTCTAGGAAACATACTTTCACTTTGTAGCAAGCAATAAAAATATGGCATCTGTTTAGCTGATTATAATTTTCAGTGGGAGATTTGTGTGAGCAGCATGTTAAAAGCTTTTGCTTTGCCTTTGGTTTCTCTTTGTGTCCCACTTGACTAATTTTTTCTCACATCCTTCTGTCCCTGGGCCTGAAAACCTGGTAAATAATAAAAGCAGGCCCCAGAGAGTTCTCCGTAGCTGATGATGTCTTGGCAATTTGGGGTCATGGGGTTAACCACAAAAACACTCTCTTTCCAGGAAATGATTGAGCCAGAACAATGACCTTGGCATTCAATTAGTCCTTGTCCCATTTTTCCCATTCTTCTCCTCTGTGCCTCTGCCTCCAAGTTACAGTGGGGCTAGAACTGCCCCCCTGTCCTTCTAAGTTTGGGACTCTGTACAAGTCCACCCTACCTTTCACCTGTGTCTCAGGAGTTCATGTATTGACAAAACTGAGCTGAGTTGAGCTTCCTCTTCAATCCAGAGAATGCCAGTCAGGAAGCTCAAATATTCAGAGAATGCACCATATAGTATTTTCATGGGGCCATTTTTCACCTCCTCTAAAAAGGATGTAGAATTAGTTGTTGGGCTATCAGCAAATTAATTTTATCCACATTAGTGTGCTTCCTGACTTGACATAACAAACTCTTGGTGCTTTTCTTTGCCATAAAGAGATTTCTGGTGTAGTATTCCTGTCTGCAGGTCTAGTGACAGGAGCTGTTGAAATGTAGGCACAGTTGTTGGGAAAGGGACCTGCCTTTGGATGTTACCCCACCATTATTCCACCAAACTGTAGTGCAGACAAGTATCAAGCACATTGCTGAAATTTATTTCTAGATACTGTACCTGGACCAGGATATTATCACAGGACCAGAGGTGCTATTTGGTGCCAACACAAATAGATGAGTTTTTCAAGGATACTTTACTTCCAATTGATATTCTTCTCATAGTCAGTGCCAAACTCTGTCCAGTCACACTGCAATGGAAATATTCCTAAGAGTCAAATTCTATAATTTTGCATTTGAAGTGTAGATTCATATTATAACAAAGATGCTTAAACCCTTTAAATGACATTGAAAGCCTAATTCCTGGCTACTGAATGTCCAATACTTCACTACTTGTCATATACTACTTCCTTATGTAGAACTTCCCAGCTTTTCCTGATGAAACTAGTCTCTCCAAATTCACTTTGAGCATGTGTGTTTTCACTTAAAATATGTGTTCTGGCAAAGAGACTTGATGCAAAACCTAATCAATTCATGGAAATGCCTAATTCTTCTCCTGAATCACTTGATGAAAAAGATTGGCCTTATTCGAAGTCAGAATTATTTCACTATTTCAATTTTCCCAATTAGTTTTCTATAGAACCAGAGCCTTCTGTGCACTATGGGAGCCCAATCATTCACTGGGGGAGGGCAAGTAAAGGAAGAAAGAACGTGTACAGGAGGGAGAAGCCACGTTACTGCATCAAGCTCACATTTCTTCAGATCTCTCTTCCTGACTCTTCACTTGCTCCGGGTAGCATTTCTCCCTCTTCCCCACCTGGGAGGAAGATAGAATGCAGAAGTGGGGAAGGAGGGGGAAAGCAGAAGTGAGACTTTGAACACATTTCCTTGAACTGTGTGTGATGGGTACATGAGTTGTAGGTTTGGAAAGGAGCGATAACACTTTGACTTTGAAAATACCTTTGACCACTGCTATACAAAAGCTGGCTTTACAATCTTGGAAGACAAATATAACTACATCTGTTTGTAATGTTCAAACTAATCATCCTAGCCACCCCCACAGCCAAGCTCACAGGAAGTCTTGTTTCTCTCTGGACTTCCCACTGTGTTTGTCCAAGAATCCTCCAGCTTTCTCATCCTGAAAAGGGGCTTGGGGCCTTCTAATGGGGGAAGGAAGAAAACCACCAGGGCAATGCTCTTAACCCCCCTCTAGACTGTCAAGCAACCAATGTAGAGTAGTGAGGTCTGTATTTGAAGGGGATCTAAGATACTTTTGTTGTCCAATTCCATAGCCAGCTTCTCCAGGCCCATGGGGAATTTGGGGGACGGATGGGAGAGAGGATCTACTTGGAGTCCTTTCTTGACAGCTGGTCCCAGATCTTATCATCTCAGCCCATGAGAGAACTTCCAATGATTCAGATTTTCACAAGGAAGGACTCAGGCTTGCTTTTGAACTGTGTGACCTCTGCAAGTTTTCCAGCCCTTTTTTAAAGGTAAGGAAATGGGGTGGAGAGGGACATGGGGAGGGAAAGCCTTCAAGTCTGTGAACAAGTCTAGGTTTAACTTCTCTCCCTTCCCAAGGAGAAATATATGCCGTGGTAGGAAGGTCTCTGAAGAGTTGTGATGTTTCATAGTTATTTATCAGAGAGTTGGAGGCTTGAGGCAAGGGCTGATAAAGTGCAAAATTTAGTCCAAAGAAATTTCCTTCCACTCTATCTGCCTCCAAGAGACAAGTAGGTAACAGCAATCTTAGTTTTAGAGCCTAAAACTAATCAGGCATGGAAAATAAACTCAGAGTATATATAATCTAGTCTCTGATCACTGCTTTCTTTTACCCCCAAATTTATTTTATGTTTTCAACCTGAAAGTGGGCCCTGGTGGCTCATACCTATGATCCTAGCTCCTCAGAAGTTCAGCTCTAGAGGATCACACATGAAAGCTAGCCAGGGAAGAAAAGTTCTTAAGACTCATCTCCAATTAACCTTTGAAAAGCCAGGTTTGAGGCATAGTTCAAGTGATACACTGCCAACTATGAACAAGCAAGCCCAGCGAATGCTCACCAGCGGTGAGCAAATAAGCCAAGTGAATGCAAGGCCTTGAGTTCAAGCCACAGTACTGGCAGGGGGAAAAGTTTTAAATGTCATAGAAAAATTTCAAGAAGAATACAATGATGTGTGCTTTTCATATGTATATTTTTGGGCAAGTATATATTATGTCAGTTGAGAAAATCAAGACTAGTACAACAAACTTATTCTTCAGCTAAACTCAGCAATTTTAATATTTTTTTTCAAATGTACACTTTGTTCCACACAGATGCAAAGAAAGACACTCATATACATTATTCATATCCATTTAGGTGTATTTAGATATGTATATCAATGCAAATATAGCTTTTAGCTTTGCTTAACCATTTGAAAATATGTCATAGTCAACGTATTTTTTCACCTTTAAGTAGTAAGTATTACTCATGAATAGGGCAATAGGACAGTACTCAGAAGAAATTTGATGTTGATAGAAAACTATTATCAGGTATTTTGTGCATATTCATGTTTTCCAGTCTGCCCTAGCTAGATAATCAGTCTTGACTGGAAAAGCTCAGGGCCAGCAACCAGGCCATGAGTTGAAGCCCCAGGAATGGCATATACACATAAAAGGGGGACATTTGAAGGGACATTGATTGGAATTTTCCAAAAATTTGTAAAATGAACAAATTTACATATCTAGAAGTTTAGGGAATTCCCATTCCCCAAACACAATATGAATAGAACACTATTCTTGACCATGTCTCTATCAAACAGTTAAAAATACAAAAATATCTTGAAAGTGGCCAGAGGAGGGGAAAATATATATATATGTATAGATAGATATAAATATATATTATATATAAATATAACACATGTAAATGACAACTGGCTTCCTATCAGAAACATCAAAGACCAGAAGACAGTTGATGGACATCTCCCAAGTGTTGAAGGAGACTTCTGGTGTTAGCACTACAGGTGAAGAGTTTAGGAGTCCTGATTTGCAGCCTTATAACAAGAAACAGAACAAGTGGAAATCAACTAGCATGTAATCTGGAGAAACTGAATTCCGTCATAGGCAAGCTCTGGATACAAACTATGAGCAGCTGGAGGCCTTGTGTGAGAGAGAGAAGCTCACAGGGATGTAGTCTCAAAGGAGATTCTACGCATGTGAGGTTCTTGCCTCAAGGAGCCTCACCAGTTTCTCATAGTGGGCGAAGAGTCAAGAAAGATGGCTTCATGACTGTGTCCAGGGGTGAGGATGAGTACCATTATGAAAGGAGTACTCTCTAGAGCAAAGACCTATCTTTTATGAAGAGAACTTCACCAGTGTCTGTCCCATGGGGGGAAAGCCATTCCTCCTACTCCAGCTCCTGTTTCACCTAAAAGGGTAGTGGTGGTGGGAAAGCTAGGAAACGCCTGCGAGAGCCAAAGCCCAGTGACATAGGTGCCCTAAAACACTGTAATTTAATCATAGAGTAATAGACTGGATGACTTTCCTACACTTCACCACAGGAACAAAAGGGTTCCAGTATAATTACAGTGAATTATAGCAGGAGGACTGGAAGATCCAAATCCTTTCTGAGAAAAAGATAAAAAAAAAATAGAAATTTGATACTTCTGACCTTTAAAGTACTAGAATACATTACATGTAACACAGATTTTCATAACACTTCAAATCAAAGACCTTTAAATCTCAGTTTCTGTTATTAAGCCATGGCTCAAACTTGTGTGTTTTAGCTTGCTTATCAGAAGAATCTTGAGCCAACTTTTTCCCCAGGCTAGCCTGGGACGAAAATGGTCCTACATCCACTTCCTAAGTAGCTGTGGTTACATGTGTGAACTACCACACCCCAATTGTTTTGGAGGCAGGGAGACTAATGTTTTCCTTGGGTTGGCCTCAAATTGTAATTATTTTATATCTGCTTCTCAAGTAGCTAGAATTACGGGATGTATCACACACCTGGATAAATACAATAGATATTAATCCCACTGTATCAAGAATCATTTAAAATATGACCAATCTATGTAGACCAATTAAAAGACAGATGGACAGATTGAACAACACAACAGGACTCAACTATATATTGACTACAAGAAACACACTTTAAAGACTTAGCTACAGTAAGAGAAAAAGTATAGAGAAATATGGACCAGGCTGACAGCAATCAAGAGAATCTAGAAACACTATATCCATTTCAAATATAGTTTACTTCAGACTATGGAGACTCTCAGAAATCAAGAGAGATATTGCATGATGATAAAGGGATCAACTCTTCAAGAAGACACAGCAAGCATAAACAATATGCACTTAAGCAGCAGAAGCAAAGTACATGACTCAAAAACTGATGCCACTTAAGAAGAATTGACAAAAATCCACTACTGTAGGAGATTTTCACCTACCTCTGGATGTGCTGGGTGAGTCAGGCAGAAAATCAGTAAGAATATAGTCTACCTCAATGGTACTATCATCAATCAACTTGATTTTATTGACATTTCTAAAATACGCTGTCCCAGGCAAAAAACATGTTCTTTTCAAACTTGTCTGTAACATTCACAAAGGTATACCATGTGTACACCTTAATATATTTTAGAGAATACAAATCATCCAAAGCATGTTCTTAGACCACAATGAAAAACTTATTAATAGACACCAGGAAAATCACTATGTATTTGGAAATTCAACAACACACTTCTAAATGACAAAAGAGTGAAAGGTCTCAAGAGAAAATTTTAACATATTTTTAATTAAATAAAAATAAGAACACAGTTTAGCGTTGTTTGTAGGACACAGTGAAAGTAGTGCTTTTAAAGGGAAATCTAAAATATTTACTACATAGATTTAAAATATGGGAAGATCTAAACCCAATCATTGGAACTTATGCCTTAGAAAACTAGAACAAGAAGAGAAACTGAAAGTAAGTGAAAGAAAATAACAGAAATGCCAGATATGGTGGTATATCTCTAATCTCAGCTACAATAGGGAGACAGAGACAAGAGAATTGCAAGTTCTATGTCAGCCCAGATAAAAGTTAGCTTGAGAGTCTTATAAAATGAAACTGGGTGCCAGTAGATCATGCCTGTAATCCTAGCTACTAAGGAGGCTGAGATCTGAGGATGGACATTTGAAGCCAGCCTAGGCAGAAAAGTCCCTGTGAGACTCTTATCTCCAGTTAACCACCCCCAAACTGGAAGTTGCACTGTGGCTCAAGTGGTAGAGTGCTAGTCTTGAGCACAAAGAGGCTTGGGGACAGCACCCGGGCTCTGAGTTCAAGCTCCACAACCAACAAAAAAGAAAGGAAGAGGGAGAGAGAGAGACAGACAGACAAACAGACAGACAGACAGAAGAGAGGGAGGGAGGGAGAGAGGAAGGAAGGAAGGAAGGAAGGAAGAGAGAGAGAAAGAAAAAAAGAAGGAAAGAGAGAGAGAGAAAGAAAGAAAGAGAGAGAGAGAGAGAAACCAAACTAAACAGACCAACAAATAAAAGAAGACTCGGGGGCATGGTATAAGAGAGTTGGTCAGGATTCAGTGGTGCATGCCTGTAATCCTAGCTACTCAGAAGGCTGAGATCTGAAGGTCATAGTTCAAAGTCAGCGTAGGCAGGAAAGTCTATGAGACCCTTATATCCAAATAATCAACAAAAAGCTGAAATGGAGCTGTGGCAAAAGTGATAAACCATATTGCCTTGAGCATAGAAGCTCAAGGACAATGCCTAAGGCTCTGAGTTCAAGCCCTAGAACCAACAGAGAGAGAGGAGGGGAGAGAGGGAGAGAAGGAAAGAGAAAGAGGGAGAGAAAGAGATTCAAACTCCCTCTATACAAATATAAAAAGAATAGAAATTAGAACAAATCAATGAAAATCAAATAGGAAATAAGTAAAACTAGAAGGTGTTTTCTGAAAAGACCAAGACAATTAAGACTGCTCTAAGGAAATTAACCAGGAAAGAGAATAAACACACTAATTACCAATGAACACACAAAAGTGAGCTTATTGGCTTGTTCCATGGACATTAGAGGATAATAAAGGAAAGCTACGAACAACTCTATGCCCATAAATTGGTAACTTAGATGAAATGGATGATTACCTTGAAAGACTCAAACTACTTAATGAAATAGATTGATTCACCAAAAGACAGAAACTAGCAAAGATCAAGATGGGCACAAGTATGGTGAATGTTTATGATACCAACACTTGGGAAGAGGTTGTTTAAAGCCAACCTAGGCTACATAGCAAGACCCCATCTAAAAGAGCTAAACAATAACAGAAAAATAAACATCTACTAAAACTCAGAAAAAAAACAGATAATATAAATGGGTCTCACCTACTAAGGTAAATTAATAAAAAACAAAAACCCAACAACCTTCTAAAACAAATTTCTGAGGCCCTGTAGTTTTGCTGGTGAATTCTGCAAAGATTTTAAAAAAGAATTTTTTTTGAATAGTATACCATTTTGTCCATCATGTCTTCTACAAAACATTACTTCATCAATTTTGATGAGTATACAAAACTAATAAAAATATAATAATAAGGGGAAACTTGGTAGAGGGCATATAGGAATTCTCCAGAATATTTTCACATTTTTTTCTAGAAATTAAAAGCTATTTTTAAAACAGAAGTGTAATGTTTCACAATAAAAGTTTAATTTTTAAAAATTCCCAAAAGGATGGGTGGGAGGGAATGAGAGGGAAAGAGGGAACAGCTTACACTAAGCAAAAGGAAAGAAATGTACATATCATCTGATATGGAAGAAGTAGTTGTGTTGTCAAAGCTTATGGAATTCACAAACTTTATAGAGCATGATAATGACAATTTGCCTTGTGAAGGTTAAAATGTGTTTGTGACTTTAAGTATATCTATCCTACAATATTGTGAAATTTGTTAGGTTTATGTAATCACTTAATCTCAAAATTATTAAATCTAAAAATTATTTAAAAAATAAAACAGAAATGTAATTTTTTACAATAAAAGTTTTTTAATTTCAAAAAGGAAGTATATCTAATATCTATCTGCAATCAATTACATATATTTTATTGATTTTTAATATATATTCATACATGTGTTTATGTACCTACAAATATATGCATATATATTTTTTTCAAGTATAAAGAAAAATATGACCATTTCAGTTAGAACAAAGCTAGCAGAACTCATCATCAACAGATCAGACCCTCAGGAACATATCAATAGTACCAGAATTGGTCATTACATAGGTTATGTGGCATATGCTCTTCAAACTATAACTTTTCTCTTAATTACTCTAAAATATATCTTGTGATTTAAGGCAAAATTACAGCATCATATTGTGAGGTTTGTGGCATATTATATTATATTATATATAAACTTGTTAAAACTATAAGAGGAAATTAAAATTAGTATTGACTTAGAAGTGAAAATATTAATCTAAGTGGAGAGTGAAAATCTGTATATTCACAGGATACATAGAAATGCTCAGGGAAAATTTAAAAATAATACAAGGTCATACAACTAAAATCCAAGTAAGAAATTAAATCAGAGAATAGTCAATTGACCCCAAAGAAGGAAACAAAGGCAGAACAGATAAAAAGAAACAGGAGAGAAAGAACAAAATGCTGGATACAAATCTTCATATACCAACAATTGCATTCAATAGAGAGAACCAGCACCCCAGTTATATGGCAGGGAATGTTAGATAGATAAAAACAAAAGTGAATCAAACCCTAATCATATGATGCCAGTAAGAGATGTGCTTTAAATACAGCCACAAAATAAAGCAAGGATTTTGATTCTTAGCCCCTTTTTCTGACAATGCCGTAGAGCCCTCATTATTCTCCTACAGAAAAAAAAAATCCAGTAGGCATAAGCATTGGATAGGAAGATGTGAAATTATCCCAATTTGCAAATTATATGGTTGTTTACATAGAAAACCTTAGGATACGTACAGAACAATTATAATAACTAATACATGAATTCAGTGAAAGTTTCAAAATAGAAAGCTACTATACAAAAATTAATTACATGTTTATGTAGTGTCAGCAAACCATTGGGAAATAAAATTTAAAAAGCAATTCCAGTTATGAGTAGCCCCCCCCCCACTCCAAGCCTATAAATCACTGAAATATTAATTAAAAATTAATGAGAGTGGTCGGGTGCTAGAGGCTCAGACCTATAATCCTAGCTACTTAAGAGGTTGATATCTAAGGACTACAGTTCAAAACTGTCCCAGGCAGTTAAAAAAGCTGGAAATAGAGCTGGGGCTGAAGTGGCAGAGTACTAGCCTTGAGCAAAAATAAGCTCAGGGACAGCACCCCCTAAGTTCAAGTCCCAGAACTGGCGCACACGTGTGCGCGCGCACACACACACACACACACACACACACACACACACATTCAATTAAAGAGAGCATTTACAGATCTAAGCTAACCCCCCTGATTCTCTTGTTTCCTACATGATTGCACGAGAGTCTACTAATCTAGCTTTTCAACATTATTATCTAATCCCTGACCACCTTCGATTATTTTGTTGTTGCTTCAGTATTGTTCTGTTTTCACATCTAAGCCTGTAACAGCCCTGTAAAATTGAACAATGAAATGGATAGTAGTCCAAGATCTATCCAGGGACACAGCTTTGTGGATTTCCATCTTGATTAGGTAGGTATTGCAACTCATCAAGAGTGTAGAGTAAGAGCTGATTATAATCTAAAATGGATTCCCCCTACTTCTTGTTTCAAATGCTCTTTCTTCCTGAACTGTGAGATATATAAAAAGTGTTAATGAGGGTCTTTATTCATAAGAGATTGTTTAGAGTGAGACCAGAGACCAGAGAATTTTCTCTGAAATATCATAATGAGCACTGACATTAGAGTTGAGGTTGCCTGGCATGGCTGGCAATGCTAACTCAACCTTGAAAAGAGATAGCGTCGAGACAGATAGAGGAACCCAAGTCTCCCTAGAGCATTGGGGTAGGGGTAAGTCACTATTAGACAATGTGAAGCACTATTCAATGCTGTTTAGAATTTTAGTCTTAGGTTGATTTTTTTTTGGGGGGGGGGGAGGTGGTGAATGAGTAAAATTACCTGGTGTGGTCATTCAGACTTTTCAATGCCAGTGAATACACTCCTCCCCTATGCCTGGAAACTTGTGTGTGGAACTGTCAGCTGAACATCCCCTTCTCTAGCTATCTGACCAACTGTCCTTGTGGAAGTCTGTTGTTTTGGACACACCATCATCGCTGCAAGAGCCCTGTAGGTGCAAAGACTACTGCAACTGAAGCCATTGACTCCTTCCTCAAAAGGCCTTGCTCCAGTCATGACCATCCAGACGACCTGCACTAACAGGAGGGCATCAATCAGACAAGACAACCCTTGGTGAACTTTCGATGATCCCATAGCTATTCTCACTTAAGATGGAGGGGGAGAATTTCTTCAATAACTCAGCAAGAAACCAGTGACTGACCCTTATGATGTAATGTAGGATTGGGGAAACTGTAGGCTGTGCTGCAGTAGGTGCAAGAGCAATCTTTTATTTGCATATCACACGAATGCCACACATTATCTACTGATTATATAATCAGACTATTCTACAACTTTTGGGATCAAATCTCAGTAATCTTTACCTAGGTTTGATTTTTATTGTAAGTAGAGCAGGCTCAGCTTTTAGCATGAAAAGGAAGCAACAGAGTAGTAGTTGTAGCCTTTGCAGTGACAGCAATACCACAGCAGTGTTAGTGGAAAGAGGATAGGATGAAGAGTCCCAGAGAACAGTCAGGTAAGAGCTGGGCTGTGGAGACGAACAGAGGCAAACCACAGTTGCACCCAAAGAGTAAGAAAAGGTAGAAACCCTAGACTCCAGACTGTAGAAGGCTGTAAAGAGCCAAAGATGAGAGGTTATGAGCCCCAGTTGCTGGAAGAGTTCCAAGGAGTTACTTTGTCTTAAAGGCCAATGTTACCAATACCCAAGGCTTAGAAACTCTAATACTAGCCACCATTGACTGCTGCCAACCACACTCTCACTAGCTGCCTGAAGGCTGAGTATTTTACTTGTAGATAAATCCTGGGCCACCAGCCATCAAAGCTCAGAGCAATAAGCCTCCAGCTTGAGTACCTACAATTCTACGTGTCTAGTTTCTAAAGCCTGGTGCCATTAGTCTGAGTTCTATTAGTTTCTGAATCAATTAGCCTAGCTCATAAGCCTTTTGTACTCAATGGTCCCGGACTACCAGTGTTAAAATAGTGACCTCCATACTCATGATTTCCATCCAAGATTAAAATGACTCTAGACAGTAATCCTAGCTCATTGGTAACAGCAATTGGCAACAGCCTCTCATTTATGGAGCTCAGATAAAAGTAAATCTTTTAAATGGATACTGTACAATCAATTTATATTTATCCCCACAATAAGCACAGTTGCCTAGAAGCTCCTAGGAGGGTCTAGTAGTGGGGAATGAGGGATTCCCTGCCACCCTGGTTTTAGGGGAACGGTTAGGTTTCCAGGCCCTCAGGAAAAGACAGCTCTCCAGTTTTCAAATGTGAGGAGGACTGCTTCTTAGAACTGCCACTTCAAGCACAGAGGGAAAAAGGTATCCTAATAAAATCTGTGCTCTCAAACCACATCTAAGAAGAAAACAAGAAACCTCACTAGCTGTTACAAGAGAAAAAGCTCAGTGGTTGCCATTCTGAAGAAGGAAAAGGAGGAAAGCTATAGAAAAAAAGCCACTATTTTCAGGTGTTCCGCACTTCTAGGTCTCAACACTTTGTTACCCCTGAGACCTCATCTGACCCTCACATGTGGACAAAGCACCAGTCTGGATATTGACAGATGTTGCTCAACCCACAGAAGGCTGTTCCTATCCCCAGGTGCCTATCTGTAGAGTATAGGCAGCTTCACAAGTTGTTATGGAGTCAGGGATGGCCATGCATCAGCAAACACTTGCCCAAAGCTCGCTAGCTTCCAGCTAGGACTCTCCAAGAAAATCAAAACAGGATTCTTATACTCTAGGAACATGCTGTGGCACCTTTCCTCTACCAGAGACCACCCACTGCCTCTTCTCCTTTAGGTATCAATTTAGTTTTGCAAACTTGGGTGAAGCCTTTCTTTCTTCACCTAAATGTTACTAGCTCCCCAACAAGCTGGGTTAAATTCCTTGTTTAGCACGGCTGTTGCAACCTCTGTTCCTCCATTGTAATAATTAGCACATGTGTAATTACCTGTTCAGTGTCAGTATATATTCACCACAGGATCGTAAGCCTTAAGAAATTAAAGACTGTCTTGGGTATTGCTTGAAGCACTATAAACAAAATGCCTAGCATAAAATGGAAATTTGAGGGAGAGTTGTTCAAATAAATTAAGTAATTGGAGAGGGGAGTATTATGGTTTGAATATATTACCTCTAAAACTCAGGTATTGAAAGTTTGTGGCTAATATGATGGAATTAAGACCTATGTATTTAAGAGGTGGTTAGATTAATAAGGACTTCTTCCCTCATGAATGGATTATGTCTTTCTGGAAAATATTTCTCATAGAATGTGATTCTCTTGTCTTCTACCTTCTGCTATATAAGAATGCAATGTTCCTATCCTCTGGAGGAAATAGTAGCAAAGCTCCACATTGGAAGCAAAAATTACCCCTTCCCAGTTTCCACAACCCACTAGCACCTGGATCGTGGACTTCCTAGACTCTAAAACTGTGAGGGAGAAATTGCTGTCCTTTATAAACTACCCAATCTCAGGCATTTTGTTATAATACCACCAAATAAACTGAGACAGATGAATAGGGGGAACACAGAGGATTCAGTGGGGACAGTAAAAATGCTCTGTGACAGTGCAGTGGTAGAAACATGTCAACATACATTTATTCAAATCCATAGAATATATAAGACTAATAATGTGAACTCTGGACTCTTAAGTGATAGTCCTGTATCAGCATAGGGTCAACAAATACAACAAAATGCCACTGTGGCAGGAAGTTGATAATGAAGGAGGGATAGATACTGTGTGGGCAGGTGTTGTATAGGAAATCTCTGTACCTTCTTATCAGTTTACTATGAACTTGAAATTCCTCTAAAAATAAAGTCATTAGAGATAGGAACATGGACCAAGTGGAAGAGCACCTGCCTGGTAAAAAAGACCCCAAATCCAACCCTAGAGCCATAAAAAGAAAACAACAAATACAGTCATTAATTTAAAATCAGTTCAATATGAAGAGGAGGGAGATGAATGGAAAGATGAGAGCAATAACAGCTACTGCTCCTCTAAACGAAGGAACTACTTTGTGTGTCTACCACCAAGTGTCCAGCTGTCCCTGAGTAGAGAAACTTGGCTTGCAGGAGGAGAGAACGTGAGAGGAAAGCATGTGGTTTGTCTCAATTCCTCAAAGGTCTCCATTTGCCTCTAGGCCACCACTGCAGTATCCACCCTGACACTGCTGGTGTCTTAAGAAAATCAGAATGCCCCCCACACAAGGTGGTAAGTGTGGAGGGTGAGTATAATTGAAGTAATTCATACATGTATGAAAATAGAACAACAAAGTCTGTTTACAAACTACCTAAAAGGGGTAAGGGAGAGAAGAAAAAGTAATAAAGGAGTGACTCAGATAAAAACCTATTACATGTATGCATATAAACAACACAATAAAACCTCTTTGTACAATCACGTGCTAACAAAAAAGAGAAAAAATAAAAGCAGCTTAATTACAAGGTTGAAAAGAAAAACCAGAAGTGTAGCAGACACGGTGTGTCAGTAATACTTGCTACTCAGGAGGTGGAGGTAAGAAGAGTGTGATTAGAGGCCAGCTGTACAAAAGTGTAAAACCTTGACTCAAAACAAGCTGGACATGCTGGCATAGCTCTGAGTCCCAGCTACTCAGGAGGAAGACTACTCAAAAATGTGAAAACTAACAAAGCAAAAAGGGCTAAAGTTGTAATTCAGATGTTAGAAAGCTTGCTTGGCAAGTATGAGGGCCAGAATTTAAATTCCACTAGCACATATAAAAGAAAAATTATAATCAGAAATGTTGAAAAGTTGACACTAACATACCACCAGGCCCTAGAAAAGAGTCATCCAGACATCTCTGTGGCCTAGATGTTTACCAAATGGCTACAGGAACCACAACTAGTTGAATGTCTTTAAAGAACTACGAAACTCAGTGTATATTCATAGCTTATTGGGTAATGATTCCTAGCTTCTTGCACATTGAATACATATTACAGAATTATCATAGGGTAGATTTGTTGGAGACAGGAAACAATTTTATGAAAAATAATTCCTGTCTTAAAGATGATCTAATTTGGTGAGACTGATATTCAATTTTATTTATAGGCAATTTTTTGATATGGTTAAAACTCTATCCAGAGAATAATTGATCTGTTTCTAGGCCGCTCCTCTGCTGGTCCAGCTGGGCCTGGAGGAGGACATGCTTCCTTGGCTGCTGCTTTGGGGGCTTGGATGCCAGGCCAGCTGTATGCCTCAGGGAGAAGGTAAATATGGGTCTTTACTCTCAGAATCCAACCCTAATTGTCTTTCTCTTGAATAAGTAACTGTTCTTGGTGACACTTGTTCTAAGGAAAAAATTGACTTAAGAGTTTTGCATGGAGAAATTAGAGTAACAATAAAAAAAACTCTTAAGAGTTACTAGAACTATGGGCTGACCCTGATTCTACTGCATGTTTTCCAGGTGCCCTTAATTTACCGTATCTTAGATTCTGTTTCTGCAGAGAAGATATGTTACTTGGAGGAGTATTGAAAGACTTAGGTGGGGGTAATATAAGCCTGCCAGATCTAAGTCTAGTAACAGAAAAAAATTAAACGTTATTAGGAGGTGAAGATGGGGTTAGAGAGGCTGGCCTCTTTTAAGTGCTCAAGCCAGAAGGAACCATAGTAGATGGGGTAGCTGTTATATCATAGTTTCAAAGAGCATAGAAGCCTTTGGCATTAGCTCAGGCTGGCCAGGTACAGAGGTTAGCCAAGCCAATCAGATTCTGCCCTTCTAAATGACCCACAAGAGAAGAAAACAATCAGACATCCAGGAGAAACAGACAGCAACAGACAGACAGACAGACAGACAGACAGACAGACAGACAGACACACACACACACACACACACACACACAAATGGTTATCTTTTTTCTAAAGAATCAATATAACTTTGAAGCAAAAAACATAGTTTCAGTCCACATTATCTTAGACTTCTATTGACATAGAGTTCAGACATACTGCATAAATGAAAAAGAAGCTCTAAACTTGCCACATCTATAAAGCATATTCAACTTTCTTTTTGTTTTTATAGTCTCTTTCAGTATGTTATTGCTTTCAATAAAGATCTTCTATACTGAGTCATGTAAGAAAATGTCCACGATCATTAGTATTAATTTTTATTGTGGCAAGTTTCAGTATAAATCTTTGTACTTGACTTAGCCAGATTATAAATAAACTTTTCCTTGCCTGGAAAGTTCACATGTAGACCATTCAAGTACTCCTTTTTATTTCAAGACAGAGTTGAATTGGAATTAGTGCAACTGTGATTTTCACTGCAGGGTGATCTAGCTCTCGAATACATTTGATCTTTTTTTAAATTGGCTCTTCAGATGCCTCAGGCAATGCTGCTGGTGAGAGCTGGTGAGATCTGGAGAGAAGGGGATGTCTCAACATATGTCTTGCAAACTCTCACTTCCTTGTAGCTTGCCATCACAGGCTTTCTTCAATGCAGACCCTCTCCTGTGTGTGTTAAGAACCAACCTCCAACTCCTGCACAGCAGCAGTGATGTGTAGAGCTGGTGAAGGACACCAAGGTCCAATCACTACTTGTAGTGACTTTTAACCAGTCCTCACATTTTAGCTCTCCTTCACTCATACTTCCAGAGCTAATGAAGGCCCTAGTTCATGAGCCTTTTGAGAGTTCCATGATATAAAATCTGGGTATTTCTTGACCTTCTTGGGGTTGTATTCAAATTCATCTTTCTCAGGTCTGCCAGTCAATCCCTCCTATCCACTGCCTCCAGCCTCTGCACTGCTATGATTGCTTTTTCCTCACATTTTGTCTGGTTCATTGTGCCTTTGTTGCCTCTTTCTTTTCATTTTTTAGGTGATATTCAGGGATGAAGAGGAAATTAATGTGTATATTCAACACATCATTCTATCCTGAAGTTTGGAACATTTTTCATTTTTAAAAAATGCGACAAATCATTCTAAATAGTAAGCTGTTCTGTTGCATTTAGAATAACATTTAGTTAGCCAGTCCATATTTCACAGTCTTCAATACTGCTATTTTTGTGCAAAGCAAGGTGGCCTTGAAGTGACAGACAGTTTTTTTCTCAGAGTCACGGCAAAGCTGCTCATACTATAATTTCAGGGTATTTATTTATTTGTCCTGACACTAGGGCTTGAACTCAGGGCCCAGGCACTGACCTAATTTAGCTTTTTTATTCAAGTGGTGCTCTATAACCTGAGCCACACCTTCACTTCCAACTTTTTGTTGGTTAACTGGATATAAGATTCTCATAGACTTTCCTACCTAGGCTGGTTTTGAACTGAGTCTCATATCTCAGCCTTTTGAATAGCTAGGATTATAGGTGTGAGATACTAGTACTGGGCTAAAATCTCAGATTTTCACCTATTTTATTTTATTTATTTATTTATTTTTTTTTTTGTCGGCCATGGGGCTTGTATTCTGGGCCTGGGCGCTGTCCCTCAGCTCTTCAGCTCAAGGCGAGCGCTCTACCACTTGAGCTACAGCGCCACTTCTGGTTTTCTGGTGGTTTATTGGAGATAGGAGTCTCATGGTCTCTCCTGCCCGGGCTGGCTTTGAACCGCGTTCCTCAGATCTCAGCTTCCTGAGTAGCTAGGATTACAGGCGTGAGCCACCAGCGCCCGGCTTCACCTATTTTAAAGTCCTATTCCTATGCATTTCTAAGGGTTTGCTATGTAGATACAGAGATGGGATTTGTGCCACAAGTCTAAGAATAGCTGGTGTCTCCAGTGGAGGTCATGGACATTTGCTCTCCAAGAGGATCATCCTAACCTAGTAATTGCTTTGGGAATATACAAGTCAAGCAAATGAAGCAACGTATCTGTGAAGAGGCCCTTCCTTCCTTCCTTCTTTCCTTCCTTCCTTCCTTCCTTCCTTCCTTCCTTCCTTCCTTCCTTCCTTCCTTCCTTCCTTTCTTCCTTCCTTCCTTCCTTCCTTCCTTCCTTTTTCTCTCTCTCTCTTTCTTTCCTTCTTTCTTTCTTTCTTTCCTTCTTTCTTTCTTTCTTTCTCTCTTTCTTTCTTTCTTTCTTTCTTTCTTTCTTTCTTTCTTTCTTTCTTTCTTTCTTTTTCTCTCTCTCTCTCTTCCTTCCTTCCTTCCTTTTTCTTTCTTTCCTTCCTTTGATATTGTTGGAATTCAAAACCAGGGCCTTTTCATACATGATAGGCAACCACTCTGCCACTATTTCCATATTTCTTTATATATATATACATATATAATTTTGGTAGTTCTAATATTTTCCATTTTTTATTTTTATTTTTTTATTTAAAAAAAATTTTTTTTTGGGTCCAGTCGTGGGGCCTGAACTCTGGGCCTGGGCGCTGTCCCTCAGCTCTTCAGCTCAAGGCTAGCGCTCTACCACTTGAGCCACAGCGCCACTTCCGGCTTTTTTCATTTTGCTTATGTGGTGCTGAGGAATTGAACCCAGGGCCTCATGCATGCAAGGCAAGCACCCTACCACTGAGCCACCTTCCCAGCCCCTATTTCCATATTTCTTGCCAGAGACTTTGGGAGAAATTTTCCTGCTTTTAAATAGAGACATGCTGGATGCCAGTGGCTCACACGTGTAATCCTAGCTACTCAGGAGGCTAAGGTCTGAGGATCATGATACAAAGACAGCTTAGGAAGGAAAGTCTATGAGATTTTTATTTCCAATTGGAAATAATTGGAAATATTTATAGTTCATTATTATCAAAAAGCCAGAAGTGGAGCTGTGATTCAAAATAGTAGAGCACTTGATTTTGGTACCCTGCATCTTGTATAACAAAAGACCATTTATCTTTTTTTTTTATTGTGAGAATACCATACAGTGGAGTTACAATTATATGGGCAAGATAACAAGTACATTTCTTATCAAGCATTGTTGCCTCCTCTTTGTTTCCCCTTCCATCCCTTCCCATACTCCCCCTTACCCCCCACCCAATCCTCCCCCCCCCCACCAAAGTTGTAAAGTTTGTTTTTCGACATAACAACTTGTACATCACATTGTTGCAATGGGTCCACCTGTATCCCTAGTTAAACAATTTGTTTTTTCCCTTCCCCTCCACAAATTATACCGACATCAAATACAGTGAAAGCATGGGTTATACCGTGGGGGAGGGACCTACAAAGCAACATAGAAATCATCTTATAAATATGTTAGAAACAGTTGCGTGAAAGGAAAAAAAAACAAAAAAATTTTGAATCCTTATCTTGGGGTTCATTCTCCTAACATCAACTTATCTGACCTTTTCTGCTTGACTCGACATATACTAGATATTGCAAATAAGGGAAACCATGGGACCTATGTTTCTTTGGGTCTGGCTTACTTCACTTAATATAATTTTTCCAAGTCTTTCCATTTCCTAACAAATGGGGTAATGTCATTCTTTCTGATGGAGGCATAGAATTCCATTGTGTATATATACCACATTTTCTTCATCCATTCATCTACTGAGGGGCATCTGGGTTGGTTCCATATCTTAGCTATGGTAAATAATGCTGCAATAAACATAGTTGTGCTGGTAGCTTTAGTATGGTCTTGTTTGTGATCATTTGGGTAAATGCCCAAAAGTGGGATTGCTGGGTCATAGAGGAGCTCTATGTGGAGTCTTTTGAGGAACCTCCATACTGCTTTCCAAAGTGGTTGAACAAGTTTACACTCCCACCAACAATGCAGTAAGGTTCCCTTCTGTCCACATCCCCTCCAGCATCTGTTGTTATTAGAGTTCTTGATTATAGCCATTCTAACTGGGGTGAGGTGGTATCTGTGTTGTTTTGACTTGCATTTCTTTTATGGCTAGAGAGGTTGAACATTTCTTCATGTGTCTATTGGCCATTCTTATTTCCTCTTCAGAGAAGTTTCTCTTTAAGTTTTTAGCCCACTTATTTATTGGGCAGTTGTTTCTTTGAAGATTTGTTTTTGGGGGATTTAATTTTTTAAGTTCCAGGTATATTTTAGATATGAGACTCTTGTCTGTTGTATGGCTAGTGAAGATCTTCTCCCAATCCGTGGGCTTTCTATTGATCTTGCTAGCTATGTCCTTTGCCATGCAGAAGCTCTGCAGTTTCATGCAATTCCTTTTGTCCAACCTTTCTTTGATTTCTTGTGTTTCTGGGTCTCTATTAAGAAAATTTTGGCCTGTGCCAACGAAACCTAGGGTTTCTCTTGTTCTATCCTGTAATGTTTTCAGAGTGTCTGCTTTGACACCGAGGTCTTTGATCCATTTGGAGTTGATTCTGGTGCAGGGTTATATATAAGGATCTAGCTTTAGTTTTCTACAAGTAGTTAACCAATTTTGCCAGCACCATTTACTAAAGAGGCTGTCTTTCTTCCATTCTATTTTTTTTTAGCTCCCTTATCAAAGATTAGATGGCTATAGGTCTTTACGTTCATATCTGGGTTTTCAATTCTATTCCATTGGTCCTGGGGTCTGTTCTTGTGCCAGTACCAAGCTGTTTTGATTACTATGGCTTTGTAGTAGAGTTTGAAATTTGGTATTGATATTCCTCCAGCACTGTTCTTTCTGTTGAGGATCGTTTTTGCTATTCGGGGTCTTTTATTGTTCCATATGAAGTTTTGGATTGCCTTTTCTATTTCCTTGAAGAATGAGGTTGGAATATTGATAGGTATTGCATTGAATTTGTAGCTAGCCTTGGGAAGTATTGCCATTTTCACAATGTTGATCTTTCCAATCCAGGAGCATGGGAGTTTTTGCCACTTTCTAAGTTCTGTTTTGAATTCCTTTTTCAGGTTTTTAAAGTTTTCATCATAGATGTCCTTCACTTCTTTGGTTAAGTTAATTCCTATATTTTATTTTTTGTGGGGCTATTATGAATGGAGTTGCTTTCCTAATTTCAGCCACACTTTTCTCATTGTTGGCATACAGAAAAGCCATTGATTTTTTTTTTTTTTTTTTTTTTTGTCGGCCGTGGGGCTTGAACTCTGGGCCTGGGCGCTGTCCCTCAGCTCTTCAGCTCAAGGCGAGTGCTCTACCACTTGAGCTACAGCGCCACTTCTGGTTTTCTGGTGGTTTATTGGAGATAGGAGTCTCACGGTCTCTCCTGCCCGGGCTGGCTTTGAACTGCGATCCTCAGATCTCAGCCTCCTGAGTAGCTAGGATTACAGGCGTGAGCCACCAGCGCCCGGCAAGCCATTGATTTTTGAGGGTTAATTTTATACCCTCCTACTTTGCCAAAGTTTTGAATCACCTTGAGTAATTTGGGAGTGGAGTCTGTGGGATTCTTTAAATACAAGATCATGTCAACTGCAAAGAGGGAGAGTTCTACTTCATCTTTCCCTATTTGGATCCCCTTTATGTTTGCATCTTGTCTTACTGCTGTAGCTAGGCATTCTAATACTAGATTGAAGAGAAGTGGAGAGAGTGGACATCCTTGTCTTGTTCCTGAGTTAAGAGGAAATGGCTTTAGTTTTTCACCATTGAGTATAATGCTGGCTGTAGGTTTGTCATATACAGCCTTTATTGTATTGAGGAAGGTTCCATGGATTCCTAATTTTTCCAGAACCTTCATCATAAAGGAGTGTTAGATCTTGTCAAGTGTTTTTTTTCTGCATCTATTGAGATAACCATGTGGTTCTTATCCTTGCTCTTGTTGATGTGATGAATTATGTTAATTGATTTGCGTATATTGAACCAGCTTTGCATCCCTGAAATGAATCCTGTTTGATCGTGGTGTATGATTTTTTGGATGAATTGTTGAAGTCGATTGGCCAAAATTTTGTTGAGAACTTTTGCATCAATATTCATCAAAGATATGGGTCTATAAGACCATTTATCTTTTGCCCCTATTTAGATGTGGTTTTGGGTTCTCTCACCTGTGTTTTAGAACCTATGACTTTACTAAGTAGCTGGAGATGGCTCCATTCCTTTCCCTGCCACTCAGTCTAATTTTCAGGGCAATAATGGTTACTCTCTATTTTTCCCCCTTCTTTTCCTTTGCCACAGGAAACATTTATGAAAAAAAAAAGTTTTGCTTTTGTTTTTGTTTGGTTTATAAAGAGGCATATGAAACAAGGACACAAGATGACCCATTGCAACAATGATAGTCACAAGACAGTATATTAGAAATGAACTTTACAAATTCAGGGGGAGGGGGGAGTAAGGGTGGTGGGGGAAGGAAGGGATAGTGGGAGAACAACAAAGTAGAGGTAACAATGCTCAACAAGAAATGTAATTCTTACCTTACTCGTGTAACTGTAACCCCTCTGTGCAGCATCTTTATATAGCTAAGGCTGTTGCTGGAATAAACAGTTGTATCATCAAAAAAAAAAAAAATAGTAGAGTACTAGCCATGAACGCAAAAGTTCAAAGACAGCACCCAAGCCCTGAGTTCAAACTGCAATACCAGCACAAAAAAAAAAAGAAAAAGAAAAAGAAAAAAAGGGAGTGACACAAGGCTGGGTAGCGCATAGTGGCGTATACCTGTAACTCCAGCTACTTGGCAGGTAGAGATCCAAAGCCAGAGCAAGCAAAAGATTTAGTAAGACTGTTTCTCAATACATAAGCTAGGTGTGGTGGTATATGCCTGTCATTCCAACCACTGGTAGCTATTAATAGGTGGATCATGGTTGAGATCATCCTGGGGGAAAACGCAAGACTTTATTTGAAAAACAACTAAAGTACTGAAAGGGTTTAGAGTGTAGCTGAAGTATTATAAGTGCTCTCCTAGCAAGCATAAGCCCTGAGTTCAAACCTCACTACTACCAAAAATACCTTTTAAAAGACAGAGACCACACACAAAACTAACATCCTCTGTCCATACCTTGGATGTTGCTGTTTCTGAATGTTATACCCAGGGTTGCTGCAGCCTCCTGGCAGATAGTCTTAATAAATGAGATGGCAAAGGGGAAGAGTGAAAAAAATTTGAGTTTTTAATGTCTCTATTGAGCTGCTGATTGGTCCAAGGTGAAGTATGTCCCCACTTGGTGGGAGGTGATATATATCCTCACTTTGAACTGGAGATCTTCTGTTATGTGCAGTTGAAAGTATCCTCACTCCATACCCTACCAATATAAAAATGCCACGTTCTTCAGCAGGAAGGCATTCATTTTTCAAAAATTATGCAGAACTGTTGATTTATAGTCTCTGTCCACATCATGAAAATTGGTTCAAGAAGAATGAGTTTAATATCTGTGCAGATATGAATAAGCATACCACTTGCATTCAGGTAAGCCTGAAGGTTACTTTTGAATAGGCATTTATTCATTGTTCTATGTCTCCCTTTCCATAAAACAGAATCCAGTAATTTCCTCCCTCCCCCATTTACTTGAGTCCTGGGAAATGTAAAATAAAGCAGAAAATGGATGGCAGTGAAATAAAGCTTCAGTGGTGATTGGAATAGATGATGCTATTATTTTTAATTGCTTGTATCAGTCCTTTTGAGGTTCTCCTTTTGATAGGGACTCTTTTTTTTGCAGATGATTCTAAAATTTATTATCTGAGCTTCCAGGCTCTGAATTATCCCCTAAAAGAGATTTTTTCATCTCTTATAATGAGCAGCTTTAGCAGAATATATCTGGTGTGGGTACGATTATATTGGAAATTATATTATATGAGCAAATGTATTGTGTTAGATGTTCCACTGCGTGATGGTTAAGAATGCAGGCTTGGGGCTGGGAAGGTGGCTCAGTGATAGCGCGCTTGCCTCGCATGCATGAGGGCCTGGGTTTGATTCCTCAGCACCACATAAGCAGAAAAAACAGAAGTAGCTCTGTGGCTCAAGTGGTAGATCACTAGCCTCGAGCTGAAGTGCTGAGGGACCCAGGCCCAGAGTTCAGGCCCCATGACCAACCAAAAAAACAGAATTCAGGCTTGACCAGTCACCCTCTGTGTGGCTGTGGATAAGTTACGAAACCTCTCTGTGCCTCTGATTAATCACCTGTAATATTAACATGGTCACAACACAAGCTCACAGTCAATGACCAGACTAAGAGGGATGGCAAAGTGAAGGAAGGGGTAACATTGTCCAAAAATAAATGTACTAATTATCTGACTTATGAAACAGTGTGATCCCTATGAATAACACCTTAATATCAATAAAATTATACATATATTTATTTAAAGAATGGCAATTCTTTTTGCATCATCCTGGTCAGCCCTTCTTAGCTTTTTTTTTTTTTTTTGGGTCCAGTCATGGGGCCTGAACTCTGGGCCTGGGTGCTGTCCCTCAGCTCTTCAGCTCAAGGCTAGTGCTCTACCACTTGAGCCACAGCGCCACTTCCGGCTTTTTTCATTTTGCTTATGTGGTGCTGAGGAATTGGACCCAGGGCCTCAGACATGCAAGGCAAGTGCTCTACCACTAAGCCACCTCCCCAGCCCCCCTTCTTAGCTCTTTGATCTCACCCTGAGATGCATTCTCCTGCTCTAGCTTGGATCGACTTGTCCTTCCATTTATGAGTTCACAACATCCACCCCAGGGCTCTTGCACATTCTGAACCCACCTTCTGCTTATTCCATGTAATGCGTTTCTAATTTA
The DNA here is from genome assembly GCF_024711535.1 of Dipodomys merriami. Classification (NCBI taxonomy): domain Eukaryota; kingdom Metazoa; phylum Chordata; class Mammalia; order Rodentia; family Heteromyidae; genus Dipodomys; species Dipodomys merriami. The sequence goes on along the minus strand of NW_027203381.1, from coordinate 67,684,368 downwards.
CCCCCAGCAACCCTGGACAAAAGGGTCAGGAGAGAGCAGGTAAGGATTTGGGTAGGGGCTTGAATGTCCCTACATAGAGTAGAGTGGGGCCAGAAATTCTTAACACCCTCTACAAGGGGTGGCTTTAGGGCCTAAACAATAGAACACAGGGAGAGAAGACACAGGACTAGAAATAAGAGGGTAGAGTGAGGCCTTTGGAAGCAGAGAACAAAATAGAATTCCTGAGTTCCCAGTGGATCATAGGACATGGAAGACACATCCAGGAATTGGGGCAGGGGCGCAGTGGGGTTTAGCTCAGTATTTCAGTGCTTATAATCCATGGTCACTTGGCCTTTAGCTTTGGGACTGTGGTGAGGCAGAAAATCAAGGTAGAAGCATATGGAAGGGCTAGCCTTTACTTCATGGTGGTGGCCAAGAAGCAGGGGGGCAAGGTGACAGCGAAAGAGGGAGGGAGAAGGAAGGAGAGGGGGGAGGGAGGGAGAGGAAGAGAGAGATTTTGGCTGAGATCCCAATTTACTGTTCAAGGACACATACCCGATAACCTAACTTTCTTCTACCAGGCTCAATCTCTTAAAGGTTCCACTACTTCCCAATAGTGATCCCAGCTGGATAGCCTATGGGCCTCTGTAGGATATTCATGATTCAAACCATAACAGAAAGGGAGGGGAAAAGAGGTGCAAAGCACAGTGTACATTCCTTCACAATCAGAGAGTACTGTGGATGTACCAGCTGTGGCCATTTGCCCCCTGTTTGATTAGTTTTTTGCACTGCTGGACTCTATACACGTCAGAGCCATTCTTCTTTATTTAATCTTGGATTTCTGTCCTTCAAGCATTATCTTCTTTCTCATCCATCTTGTGCAGCAACTCACTGTGCATAGGTTGATCACCCAAATTGAAGGATTGAACTCCTGAAGTTCAGAATCTGCAAACATCCCTTTCCCTGGGACTAGCCCCAGTTTCCTTCTTGTCAGTAGGGGAGAGGAGGAGGCCTGGTCATTGTCCAGGGCCACTTCAAGCACCATCTCAGAGAAGGAAAAAAAGGAAGTTAGTTTCAGTGAGGAGTTTCTCTGTGCAGATCCCTGTGTGACCTTCCCCACATTCCTACACCACATGGTGAGGCTGTCACATGGTGATGGTGCCATATCAACTGTGTGCCCTCTGATGCCAACCTTCAGGGCAGTTTCTGATCTCTCCCACAAGTGCAGCCCCTCTACTCTGGCCCAGGACAGCCACCACAGTCTCCAGAACAGGGTGCACACTGAGCTGGGTCTCCATTTAGTTCACAGTAGAATCTGATCTTTATGGGAATCTGGCCAGGTACTTCCTGAGGATGTGCATCGGTGACTCATGAACCATCCTCTCTAGAAGAATAACCCAGAATGTATTTGCCAAAATTTAACAATAGCAGCTACACTTTAATCATCTTCTAGGAGTGACAGACGTCACTGTCCCCAGGGGAAGAGGAGTTGGTCCACCCAGCTGCATCCGACATGGCCCCCCCCCTTCCTCTCAGGTAGGTGGCAGGGTGGGTAGGATCGGCTGAGGTATGGGTGAAAGGTGCTATCTGTTATTTTCAATCAGAGAGTTGAAAGTATGCTGTACTCTGTGTGACCCTCTGAGCCTTGGGGCTCTTGTGTATGGAATGGAAGAGTTGTGCTGTGCACTCCTGTTTCCCCGCAGATTAGAAGCTCCTGGGTTCTGAATCTTGCAGAGCCTCTGTGCTATCCTGGAGCTGTTTCTACCCTGGAAGTGTGAGATGAGCTTAGAAATTAAAGCTGGGAAAGGGAAGTGCTTCCAACATTTCCCCCATCCGCTGTAGCTAAAGCTGTCCTTACATCCTGACCCAGCCAGCTTCACATCTTTTATTTAACAAGTCATTTTTAGTGATGAGAATCTCAGAATAGGAGTTGAGATTTCTAGGAAAAAAAAGTTCAAGCCAAACCTTCCTCTCTTGTTGTCCTTCACTTATCTTTGCTTCTAGATCCTGAAATTCTCACGGACATCAGGGTTTGAAGATAACACAATGCAAGGATGGCTGGAAAAGCCACCGTACCTTAGGTTAGGATGTGATACCAGTGGCTCACCTCCATGAAAAAGTGACTTCCAGATCAGAACTTCCCATGGCAACCTGTCTTCATAGCTCCATCTAGTCACTTGTTGGAGATCTCAAGCTTAGTATGCCCACAACAGAACTCAGAACTTATCATGTCGCATGCAAACCTGCTCTTCCTCCTGTACTCCCCACTTCAATGAGAGTACAGAGATCCCTTGCCTTATTTATCTATTTTCTTTCCAAGCATGCCAACCTATCAACTTGTATTTAGAGTAAAAACTTACTAAATGTGAGTTTGAAGGGAGTGCTACATTTCCACACCTCCCCCCCAGTACCTGGGGCACGTGTATGACTCCAGGTTAGAGTGACACAGGGATAGAGATTATTCCCAGCAGCAGTGGAGGTGGGAATGAGCAGCAACATCTGGTGCCAACCAGCATTGGTTCTTCTTGTTTGAGAACCTGTTCCAGCTTCTCTTGGTTCCTGCCTAGTTCCTGAATTCTGTCCTCCAGCCCCAGGAAGTGTCCTTAGACCATTGACCAGGCAATGCCAATAATTACACAGCAAATAAATTACTTTCCTTCTTGAGATGAAGTTAGGTTCTCTTGTTTGCAACTGCATCTTGGATGGAACCCTTGGCTGCCCATCAGCAAGTCAAGAGTTCTTCTTGTCTGCTCCTTTGGGATTCCTACCACTGTTTCCTACAATGATAGTGTCCCACGATGGTCCTGTCCCATGGTATCACCTTAACATTACACTGCCAGCCTGAGCCAGTTCCTCAAAATCTATTTGCCTTTTCCTGCTGTCCTTCTACTAGTGGCCCCTCTGGCTTCTGGGGTCTCAATTAATAAGGACCACCTGCTTAGAAACAGTCAAACATCAAAATGTAGGACCAGGCTACTGCCAGCAGTCTTGGCAGAGGAAGAAAAGGAGAAAACTGGAGAAGAGAAAGGTACACAGTGACTTTGAGAGGTGAGAAAAGAGAGAAGGCAAGTATGTGAAACACAGGCACATTCCTGCACCTGCCCAAGGCCCTGGCAACTTCACCAGCTTCTCCCCTTCATACTCCTTTATTTTCTAAATTTGTACCAATGAAATCATATTAATTACCCTTTAAATGGAAGTAAATTAACTTAAGACATGCAAGTTTATCTTGCTTTTATAGTAGTCAAGTTCCCTGAGGACATATTAATTGATTTGAAATCCAAATCAGCCTAATGTACTTGGGCATTCTGCCCAGTGGGAATTAGCAATGACTTCTGTAAGGAAAGGCATGGGGCCAGCTTCTGCCTTTACACATTTTATCACTTTGGATGAGGTAAGCACAATCATGGGTGGAGAAGGTCTGGTAGCACTCACTGCATAGTGTATACAGTAAATATTTATTGAGCACTTACTGTATGCCAAGGACTGCGCAAGACTCTAGTATTTGAGAGTGAATGAGAGAAGTTCGATCCTAACCCAGTGGAGTCTTAGTTGAACACTAAAATGCTTATTGGAGGCTTCCCAAAGCTTCTGGGCTCAGCCCTCCCCTGCCTGGATCTCACTGAAGCTGCCCTTCCAGGGTGGATTTCATAGGAGACAAGATTGTGAACAGCTAAAAAAAAGGGTCCCGCTTGGCTAGACTTGAAACTTTCTCTCTCCCCAGCCTGCCCCATTAAGACATAGCTCAGAATTGTCCCAGATGGTCTGTGAAGATGACCCCATAGCCTACTGGTGGCATTCTCATCTAAGATGACCAGATTTAGCAAATGAAAATGTTAACATCCAGTTAAATTTGAATTGCAGATAAACAACATAGTGGTTTTATTAGTTGTTTGGTTTGTTTTTTTCCCCCCTTGTTTTGGTGTGTGTGTGTGTGTGTGTGTGTGTGTGTGTGTGTGTGTGTGTGTGTGTGTGTGTGTGTGTGTGTGTGTGTGTTTGTATTGGGACCACTTCCAACCTACCCAGTTTTCTTCTGACTCCAGTAGCCCCAGTCTCTGCTCTGAAGTGGTACCTTCTCCAAGTGCTGAGCCAGCTAGCCCTCTTCAAAATGCCCCTTTCTGGAGGAGTGTCTAAGAGCCATCTGTTGGCAGCTGGCTGTCCCCAGGAAAGAAAGCCACCTTTGCTATGCACAGATCCCATCAAGGATGGTGCTCAGTAAGGAGGATGCAGAAGAGGAAGATACTGCCAGTATTCAGAGCGCCATGAGGCCAGCAAGGGAAGAGGAGAACGCTGCTCAAATAGTTGCCAGACACGATAGAAAATAAAGAGACCACGTTTACTGTGGCCAGTCAGATGAGGGTGTCTTGCAGGTGTCACAGGGGAGATGACATTTACAATGGCCTAGATTCCTGACATATCTTTGAAATGGCCCCTATATCCCTGAGAAGTCACCTGACCGTTTGGATGTGGCCGTTACAAAGTACCCAACAATGGGTGACAATGTTGTCAGACACCTTGCATTCATATACTGTTTTGCAGAATGGAAACTTCTTTGTACAACTACTTAAAGATAATAATAATAATAAAATGTTTTTTAAAAACCCACAAAAACAAAGTACCCAACAGCACTGGGCTTTAAGTCACTGTGGGTACCACAGTGAGATTTTGGGTCCATCCTTGACTCGGTAAGGAGCCTAAGGCTGTAAGAGGAATTTTCTAGAAAGATGTTTTTCTCATCTGCATTCTCCCCAGCACTACTGAAAAGGACCTGTGTGTTTGAAGAAATCTCATGTCGTCTATGGCTTGAGGGAGAATATGGGGTTGAAAAACCATCCCTAAACCACAACAAGAAGTCAGGGGACTCCAGGGTGCTTGCACTTGGTTTTGAAGCTGGGTTAGGGTACTTGTTCTCCCTCCCAGGCCTCCTACCTAGGGCCCTGTTCTTGTACCTGATGGGCAGCGGGCATTGTGAATGAGGAAATGTAGATCACATTCTCAGTGCATATTTAACCACCTGACTTTTGAAACAGATAACATCTCAGTGCCTGCTTTATGCTTGGTCTGCACTGAATGAGATCAAAGAAAGACTTCTCATTCATTATTTCTTCCTTAACTTGATTTCTAGCATACAAACATTTACAGCTCCATGGCTGAGTCCAGCACTGATAACTCCCTGGAGGTGGCCAGAGAAGAAAGCCCTGACTGCCGGTTCACAGAGCCAGTAGAAATGAGGACATTCCCCCCGGGGCTGGTGGAGGAACTCATTGGTCTGTGATAATACCATGGGATCGGTCCTCACTCAGATGTGGTCCTCAGCTTGCCTGTGCTGAGGTCTCTGGAGACAGCAGAGTTGACAATGGCTAATTAATGCTGCACAGCAAGTTGGGCTGACAGCTCCAGCTGCTTCCACGCTGGTCTATTAGCAGGTCAAGCTCCCTACAACAGGGCTGGTGCAGTAGGGAGCTGGCAGAATATGTTTGTGAGAAATTAAAGTGACATTGCTAAGTGGGTATACACAACAGGAGCAAGTCAGCCTACCTCTCCTCTTCTGACATTGCCCTGTTACAGAGGGTTAGTGCATGATGTGTTTCTGTATTTCCTATAGAAACTTCATACTAGCTGCAATGAACAGCCATGCAGCATTCAGTCCCAGCTTAGTCCCAGGCCCTGTGGAATCTGCCACTTCGACTCCTCTGTAATCTGTGAGGAAAAGACAGGTGACACCAAGAGAGACGAGACCTAAGCTTTCCTGCTCCTAATGGAAGGGTCACTGCCTGACAGCCTCAACCCTCTGAGTTAGGTCAGAGCACTGCCCTCTTTTCTGGGACATTATCCCTTGCATTTTAACCTTCCACATGTTTTTACCTTCCCGGGGTGATCACTCATTTTGAGCTTTGGAAAGCCCAGACTGTGTGTGACATGGTCTTGTCTTCACCAAACATCAGGGCCTAGTAAAAAGCCTATACCACCACCTCTTCCTCCTCCTCCTTCTCCTCCTCCTCCTCCTCCTTCTCCTGCTCCTCCTTTTCCTCCTCCCAGCTGGACTGTACTGGAAAGCACAGGAAGGGGCTGGGTTGCCTTGGCTACTGAGGCTGAGTCCTGGAGATGGAGAAATCAGGAAACTCAGGCTTCATTCCAAAGCCAGTTGGAAAGATCCCGAAGAGCCAGGACATTAGAGAAATAAGAGTCCAGAAACTCATCAATGGCAAAGGCTATCTGATTTCCATTAAACATGAAAAGCTTTTGTTTTGAAGCACAGCTCTACCAATAGGGAATAACTTTTTAAAATTAATATAATATGTGCTTACCAAGAGAAGTTAAAATAACACAGAAGTGTAACAAGAGAAAAGTTAAGCTTCTCCCTGCTCCCATTTCTCACCCTCCCTGATACAATGTGACCTCTCAGAGGTAAGCTGGAGGTACTGGAGGTAATGAGATTTCAAAAAAAACTCACAAAATTTAGAAGATGTGTGTGTGTGTGTGTGTGTGTGTGTGTGTGTGTGTGTGTGTGTGTGTGTGTGTGTATGTATGTATGTATGTAGGTGCATGTGCAAATGTATGTGTATGCATGTGTGCCAGTACTGGGGCTTGAACTCAGGGCCTGAGCACTGTCCCTTAGCTTTTGTGCTCAAGGCTGCTACTCTACTACTTGAGCCACACCTTCACTTCCAAACCCAGGGATTTGAAAATGCCTACTTCCCCAGATTTTAAGTCTTTGATGTTATTATCAGTGGGTTGTTTTGTCAAGAAGATAAACTTGTTCTACAGTTTCAACAATCTATTACTGTGTAGCACAGAATTCATAGACTAATTGGGAGAAGAGGTGGGTCAGCTGTAGTTCTAATGCCAAGTATTGAAAATTCAGGTTGGCCACATGTACTGGACTGTGTGAGCAACTGGAATGGGCACTGAATTTGATTATAGGGAAAGATGGTCCAGGAGGCTTTAGTGAGGACCTTGGCCATGAGCTGGGCCTTGACTGGATGTTAAAAGTCTCTTAGGAAATGAAAAGGGCTTAATCCATAGAGGGTCTACATACCATTCCAAGGCCCTGAGTTTAAACTTCAGTACTGTCAAAATAAATAAATACTCCTGGGTGGTAGGAAAAGAGGTTTGGCAAGTAGATAAGTGTGGCCAGGGCACAGAGCTGGATATCTGGGAGTGATGAGAAGAGAAAGACAAAGGAAATCTACAAATTCATTTGAAAGGAGGGATCATGGATTGGGCATGTGGCACATGCTTTTAATACTAGCTACACAGGACGTAGAGATTGGAGAAGAATGAGGCTTGACAAAAAGTTATGGAGGCCTCATCTCAACCAATAAGCCAGGCCTGGTGAGGTGTGCATGTGATTTTAGCTACATAGGTAAGAGGAGCCAGTCCAGTCTGACCCCAGATGAAAAATGTAAGACCACGCCAAAAATAACTACAACAAAAAAACAAGCAAGACCTCTTCCACCCGCAAAAGGGCTCAAGTAGTAGAGTATCAGAGTAGTACCGACTCCACAATACAAAAAAGAGCATGAGATCAGAATCAGATAAGGAAGGCCCTGCCCTGTTAAGAGTGTTGGGTCTGGGGCTGGGAAGGTGGCTCAGTGGTAGAGTGCTTGCCTTACATGCATGAGGCCCTGGGTTCAATTCCTCAGCACCACATAAGCTAAAAGAAAAAAGCCGGAAGTGGAGCTGTGGCTCAAGTGGTAGAGCACTAGCCTTGAGCTAAAGAGCTGAGGGACAGTGCCCAGGCCCAGAGTTCAGGCCCCACAACCGGACCCCCCCCACCCCCGCAAAAAAAAAGAGTGTTGGGTCTTCATGAGTCCTGGAGCAGAGTTGATTAACATTTCTCTACCCTGTTCTGTTTGAGGGTTACTGGGCTTAGTATAGAGGGTGGGCAGATAGAGGACAAAATCTCACACCTCAAGGCAGGAGTGGGAAGCATGCAGAGGAGAAAGTGGGGCAGAGGGGCTTAGGAGATGGTGAGAAGAGAGAGAAGCTAGAGTTCTTTCACAATGTTGCCAACTCCCTTCAGGGTTTCTCTGGAATGTTCTCATGCTTCTCCTAACCATGGGTCTGTCCTCAAATCATTTATAAATATAAAAACACAGGTACAACGCAGAGAGAGAAAGACAGAGAGAGAGAGAGAGAGAGAGAGAGAGAGAGACAGAGACAGAGACAGAGACAGAGACAGAGAGAATTAGTTAACTGCTCCTCCCTCCCCCAAGGAGGAGGGAGCACAGGAATGTGGGATATAGGAGAATAAGACGTAGGAGACAAAAATTGGGGAAGTAGAATCTCATCTGTAAAGGCTGGATTGACTCAGCTTTTTGGGAGGTTTTCTTTGGCTCTCTGACTCAGGGGTGATGGAACTGGGGAGGCAAATGCTGGCCCTGTCGCTAGTTACTTACTTGGGTTTTCCTGGATGGATTTTGGCCATCTGGTTTCTGTCAAGGTGAGAAATGTTTTCAGTAGCTGTAAAAGGCCTTGGCATCTCCCAAGTTAATAAGTGGGTTACAGGGAGAGGGTGGAGCTTGGCCTCTCCTCCCAACCCTCATTTTCCTGCCCTGCATGCCTCACCCAAGCCCCTCCGGAAGGGAGCAGGAAGTCCCGGAAATAGCCTACCTGCTCTGTGGGGTGGCCTCAGCACCCTCTGCCCCTCTGTCTGAGCTGTTGAAGGGGCCTGGAGCAGGAAGGAGAGCCCGGAACAAGGCAATGTCAACTCCTTTGTCTTGGCTTCCAGCTTCTGGGACTGTAAACAGCTCTGGAAGAGATTTGCTCTGCCCTGCCAACTGGAGGGTGGGATGTGGTGATTTGTAGGGAGTGGACAATGGAGAGATGTTAGCTTTGCTTCTCAGGGGCCTGGACTGTGCAAGCCCACTGGTCTCTGCTGACTTTACAGTTCTCCTCAAAAGTCAATTTGATTCCTAAAATGTTTAAAAAGAGACACTGATAGAAGGAAGAAAAAAGATCCTGTCTGCTGCGGCCAGGTACCAATCACATGCTAAGACCTAAGATTTAGACCAGTCACAGCCATCTGTATAGAGGCTCTGAGCGCTTGATTAATACTCTGTCATTCTCCATCACCCAGACCCAGAGAAAGAAGGGAAGAGGTGCTGCACCTCACCCACAAATAGCAGTGATTCTAGCAGCTGGCAGGGATATGATTCCAGAGTCCTCCAAAGCATCATGGTTGACATTTAAATCCTGTTGGGAAGGCTTGAGAGGATGGAAGCTGCATTTTATTATGATGGTTAATAGTGGGGCCTCTGAGAGTTGTTCAGGATTAGATAAAGCTATCAGTCTCCATTGAATCCTGGTGGCTTTCTAAAATAAAGCACAGAGACCAGACAGACATGTGCATGTTCACATGTGATGCTCTGTGCTGCCTTGGAACTCTGCCAGCAAAAAGGCCAACACCAGAAGAGGCTCATAGAATTTGTATTTCCAGAAATATGAGCCAAAATGAACTTCTTTTCTTATAAGTTGTCCTGCTTCCCATATTATGTGGTAATAACAAGTAACAGACACTAACACTCCCGCTATGCCATGTGTACTCTTTCCTAAACAACCAAAGATCCAAGGATTTTCCCCTTTTATTAGAGCTCTAAAGTAGGACTGAAGATTGAGTTCAATATGATACTATGAATTCCTTAGCATGCCCCATTAAACCACAGAGAAGTCAGACATGGTGGCTTATGTCTACTTTCTTATCCTCATTTGGGAGGCTGAGGCAGGAAGATTGAGAGTTAGAGAGCATTCATGGCTTTATTATGGGAATCTATTTTTTTAAACAAAAAGAATAAAGAAACTAACGTAAACTGAAACTTAAGTAAAGCAAACAATAAAGCCCCACAAAACAACCAAAGATGTAAAAAGTAGATATGAGTATCATCCCAGTGTGCCTTTTACCAGCTTCTGTTGTAGTTGCCTGGAAAATGAGCAGATTTGTAATTTCTATTCTAGGAGGTGTTTCTTCTTCCTTTTCAATAATAATATGGCTGCAGGTCTGCATAATAGCATCTAATCACATTGTGGATGCTCAGGAAGGTTATGAGCTTCCAGATCCCAGGACATAGCCAGTTTGCACCTTATAGAGTATGAGACCAAGAACAATGGTGGTATGCCCTATCATATACATGACTCCTCTCTACAAGTCTATGTCTCCCAGCTTGGAAGTTGGAATGTTTAGGCTGTTGTCTGGCTGTGGTTTGACTACTAGTCTGGACCAATGGGTATCTACCACATGTTGGGCACATAATGCTTATTGAACTGAACAACTCCTGTCTGTCTAGCATAAACCATAAGGGACAGGCCAACAACTAATTATAAAAATTAAAAATTACTACCTATAAACTTGTCAAATGAAATTAGAAACACATGAGAAAGCTGGGCACTACTGGCTCACACCTATAACCCTAGCTAATAAGGAGGCTAAGATCTGAGGATCACTGTTTGGAAAGCCCAGGCAGATAAATCCAAGAGACTGTTATTGCCAATTAATCAGTAAGAAGCCAAAAGTAGAGACATAGCTCAAGTGGTAGAATGCCAGCCTTGAATGAAAAAGCAAAGCAAGATTCTGAGTTCAAGATCCAGTACTGGCACCAACACACACACACACACACACACACACACACACACACACACACACACACACACACACACACGAAACAAGGTCTGTAAGCTTATCAAACATACCAAACCAACAAATGATGTATTCCTCTAATATGGATCATATAAAAGGAGAGAGCTCCAACAACACAGGGGTATAGTGATACCAATGACTCCATATCAGGTCATCCAGGGATCATGGGATCATAGGTCACAGCCTCCCCATGCTGTCCCCAGGGCTTCAGCTTGACACGATCCCTCACATGACTCAAACTGTCAGAGCCCCATTCATTCTAACTAGTACTGTACCTGGAAGTAGTTCCATGCTTTGCTAGCTCAGCCCTAGGTAGACTGTATCTGGATTTGTTCAGTTTGTGTCTCATCTGATGGCATACAATTTCCCTCTTCACATCTGTACCAGCTGTCTGCCCTTGCCTTCAGGAACACTCCTTTGAGCCCTGAAGCTGCTTTAACCCTTTCTTACAAGTTCTTTTCTGTGACCTGTAACTGTTATAAGTTGCGAAAACAGAGAGGCCACATTTTGAGAGGTCAAATCTTGGAGTCTTTATTATAAGGCTGGTGGGTGACTGTATGGTGTGTCTCGAAGACCAGTAGCCAGCAATTACACTTAACACTGTTAGGAAACTGGGCCATGAAGGCTAGAGAGGAGAGAAAGAACAAAAACAACACCAACAACAAACTCAGCTCCAATGGAGAGCTGAACTGGGACACCATGTTGACCAGAGAAGAGACAGGAGATAGGACATGAACATGGAGGCATGTGGCATGGCATAATGGTGTCTAGGCCTAAATAGGATCAGGTCACAGGGCAGGGTCACAGGAAACTCCCAGTCCCAGGCACTGAACTGACAGGTTTAGTAATCTATCAGCCAAGTGCCTGCCCCTGCCTCCAGGGATCCCAGCACCCCCTGAGAGGTGGATGCTTCACCTCCCCCTCACCATGAAGGCAAGATGCCAGACCCTACCATCCACCATGTGGCCAGGATGATGCCAGCCACACCTGAACTCCCTATTTTATAACTATTGTGTAAAGTGTCGTGTGTGAGCTGAGTTATTAATATTAATAGTTAAGATTTAAATGAAGCTGTAATTGCTCATGGTCACAAGTACCAAGTGAAATCAAAACTATGCGATGACTTAAAAATCAATGAGGTAGACGTAGCTTGTGAATTTATTGCTATGTAATGAATTCTTTGTGGCAAGTCAAATGTATCCATCTGTTACTAACATAACTTGCTGACAACATTAGTATAATTGGACAACATTCAAAAATCTAACTAAGCAAGGATGTGGAAAGTTCTCAAAAGGTCTCAGTTTTTTCATTTGTGGGTTGGGGAGTTCCCAGGGTTATTTGAGAGATGGAGTGAGCTATGGGCTGCTGCTCCCTCCTGTCTCCTGGCTCCCCTTCACTGTGCCCACAGATCTTTAAAGGAAGAGGAAAGGCCTAGCTAGCAGTCAGCATCCACATGAAGCTCCAGGGCCAGAGTTATTGGGAGAATATTCCTGTTATCTTTTCTTCCACTGCCGAGCCATCACCAATAACAAGCCAGGTCTGGTCAGCACCTCGATGAAGGAAAGCAGTTTGCCATTCTCAGACTTGCTTCATCCTTTAGGCTTTCTGAAACTTCTGCTCACCCCTTCTGCCTTGCTCTTGGCCTCCTTCCTGAGAGTGTCTATTGATTCCCACTTCTGTGTGTTGGCCTTAGAAGGGCAAATTAGAGCATAGAGCCTGGCCAGACCAAGAGGTCTGTGTTCCATCCTCTGGATGCCTCTCCTTTCCTGCTGGCCTCTCTCTTACTCCCTTCACTAGGTCAGATCACTTGGTGGACACGTATTCTCTGTTGGGCACTTGATGAATGCTGGGCACATGATGGTGTCTAGACAAATCATAGCCACCCATGAGAGCTGTGTGACCTTGAATGAGTCCTTGGGGCTGGATCTGTGTCCTTTCTCCCACACCTTTCTCCAACAGCCAGTCATTCTCTATTCTGTGATTCCTTGTGGTTGAGCTGCCACCTGAAACCTGAATGCCACAGAGGTGAGGCTGCGATTTCAGGCCCAGCTTACTACTTATCAAACACGTGCCCATTTCTCATACCTGCCTATAAAATACCACTTCCTTGAGATGAATTTATTCCTTTTCTATTTTTACAGCCATAACCAAAGCAAGCCCTGACTATTTGTCTAATGGTCATATAAGTTCATTGGCCAAAGTCCCAAAAGCTGTCCCAACTTCCCCACTAGCCAACAGTAGAAGTGGCTCTGTTTCTCCTCGCCGTGGAAGCAGGCCCTGGCAGGGAGGCTGGCCTGCCCTCACCACACAGGCTGGAACAAGAGGGGGGAGTGGCCCAGGATCTGGTCCAGGAAAGTGTCCTCTCCAGGAGCCCAGCGCTAAGCTTTTTTAGCAAGGACAGATTACTTTATACAGACCACAGTCTCCCACAGACAGCCTTGAGGCAGAATGTGGGTGAGCTTCCATGGGTCAGGACAGCCCTGGGTCACCCCAGGAGGGCCTCCTGGAGTAGTTTAGGCTTTGGGAGGGGTCTTCCAGACTTGTCTTGAACTAGTGTTTGCATAGCAAGCACACTGATTTAATTTATATTGCGTGCTATAAGTCAATAAAAATAGCAGCCTTCTATAAAAATGAGTGTGTTCACACTTTACACAGAATGAGGGAACAGAGTGTCCGGATCAAAGATTATTACCTTACCACAATGTTGGCTGACTTAAAAGTAGAGATGGGTGGAAATGCTAAAGGCCACTCTCCTGGGAGGGACCTTGAGTGTGCTGAGGATTCCTGACAATAGCTCGTCACCCAAAGGAGTCAGTGTACTCCTGAGCAAGCCTATTGCCACTCTGAGCTTTATTTCTTTATCCATAAAGCTGAGATGGAAGTTCCTGCTACTTGTAACTCTTTAGAATCAAATCATTCAAGCTAACAGATAGCTAAGGCTTTAGTGGGGAGTGGCATTGTTGTTGTAATATGGTACCCAGAGCAGACTAAGGAGATGATTTGGTTGGCCACAGATCCCCATCTGGAGCCTCTTCCTGTGTCCTCCTCTCTCCGTTCCCTGACAAGGCAGAGCCGAGCCTGGTGGCTTCTGCAGGTTGACTCAGCACTACAAGAACCAGTTCTTGACCTCACATGTCCCTTGAAATCTGTCGGGCTGAATCTAGTTTGTTCGGCCTCCACTTTGGCAAGAACATGGGTTTGCATATCTCCTGAAAACTGGGTGATAAAGGAGTGCCATGTTCTAAACTGTGAATTTAGTAACAGAACAGGACATGCCCTGTAGCCTAGGGCCCAGGACTTCAAGTGTCTCCAGTGCTTTAGCAGAGACAGCTACAGTGTGGTTTTCATGTGATATGGGGCACATAGCCTTGGCTCCTCAGGCCTGGTCCTGATGGCCAACTTGCCTACTTGAAACAGGGTCCAGAAGTGTCAGAGGAAAGCTTGCACCCCCAGGCTGGGGCAGGGCTCAGAGCGCCTCTGGTTCTCCCTTCTAGAGTACCCATGGGAAGCAGGTACCAGTACAGAGACGTGGCTGACCAATGTCGTAGGTAAGTCTTTGTGAAAATCTGAATGCCTTAACTTGATGGGAATAAAATGCCCCCAAATTCATGGATACCCGGTACCTGTGAATGGGACTTGAGTTGGGAAAGAGGTCTTTATAGATGAGATGTAATTAGCCAAGTTGAGGTCAGTCTGGATCAGGGTGGGTCCGTATTCAGTGAGTATTGCTTTGCTAAGAAGCCATGTGAAGACAGACATACAGAGGGTAGGGGCCATGTAATGACAATGGCAGAGACTGGAGTGAGGGTAGCTGTAAGCCAAGAAATACTGCATATCTATGGCCACCAGCAGAAGCCAGGAAGAGCCAAGGATGGAGCCTCCCAGGGGAGCAGGACCCTGCCAACAATTTGATTTGAGACTTATGACCTCCAGAACAGAGAGAGAATACATTTCTGTTGCTAAAGCAACACTCAGTGTGTGGCCCTTTATTGAGGGGACCCTGGGAAGTAAGACCAAGGCTCTTTCTGTTGCTTCCTGGGGAGGCAGTGATGGGGAGACAAATGACCTTCCTTCTGAGTTATGCTGAACCCAAGCCAAGCAGCATACACACATTGTCTCATACACCCTTTAGGACAAACACTCGAGATTTGAGATATTTATTATTATTGCCCTCCCAGGAAGTAACACTGAGGGTAACTCTGAAAGTAACACTTTCTTCTCATCGTAATTCTTTTTTTGGTGGTACTGGGGATTGAAGTCAGGGCCTGGTGCTTGCTAAGCAGATATATAACCACTTGAATCACACCTCTGGTCCTTTTTACTTCGCTTTTTTAAAAAAGATAGGTCTAGCCCTTTGTCCAGGCTGGTCTCAAACCAAGACCCTTCTACCTCTGTCTCTGAAAAAGCTGGGATTATAGACAGGCACCACTCTACCCTCTAAGACATAGACACATGATATAAAAATGTACTAAGGCTACAATACACAGTGAAAAGTTTCCTTCTTGTCTCACTTAGAAATATGTCTTGGGACTTCTGTCCTAGCCCAGCAACATGGATCCCAGGTGGGCACCTGCCTTCTTGAAATGCCCTATTGGGCTGTACCAGGGCTCTCAGTGGTAGTGATTCTCTCTTGCCATTCCTCTCCCTCAGCCACTCTCTCCAGTTATTTTCTGTCTCAGGTCATGGATTGTTTCCTTCATAACACGGTGGTTGTGGTTGTGACTATGTTGACATAATGGGTTCCTTTAACTCTGCCTCTCCCAAGAGCGAACCTCACACTGACATGCACCTTGTCAGTCTCATTGGCCAGCATTCCCTAGAGCCTAGCACCCTCCCTGACACAGACAAGATCACTGAATAAATATCCATTGAATAAATAAACAAATGCCCATTCTTTCAATGGAGAATCTGAGGGTTAGGGTGGCTGAGTAACTTGCCCAGGTCCACACAGTAAACAGGTAGTAGAGCTAGGAACTGAACGAGGGAAGCTTTAATTCTGGAGATGTAGTTTGTATGGGTAAGATTGGGAACCAGACCCTTCAAAGGCCTAATCTCTTTGTCACACTCTAAAACAGAAGATCAATGAGTAAGATATTATTCTTAGAGTGGTTTGCTATCTGGCTTTGTGGTGGTAGGTAAATTAAGGATGAAATATAATATTTGATTTAGGTATTTAGGTTATATAGAAATTAGAAGTCTTTGCTTATTAATAATGGGTGATTTTGTAACTGTACTTCTGTAACTGTAAAACTGAACTGTAACCCCAACCAAAAACATTCTACCTCTGCCCCTAGATAGGAAATGTTCTACCTCGGCCCCTCGATAGGACTTGCATACTGACTAATCAGCTTCTTTAGCTTCTGTAAATTCTGCTTCTGCTATTATCTAAACAAGTCATCCTCATCCATTGTTCTATTCCCCATGCTTCCTGCCAACAATACCTAGGAGGGAAGACCCTGGTGGGAAATTTGAACTTAAGGCCCGACCTTTGGAGTAACCATTGGCCAAAAATGCACAAATAGACCTACTGTGTAAGCATGAATCCTCCCCTTCTCCCCGTCCCAGCCAAGAATGCTTAAATGCCGACATAGGCTGGCACCCAGGGCTGAGACCCCGAACTCAGGTACAGTCCTGAAGCTTTCTTGCTCAAATAAAATTTTGTTTTAACATAACTCATCAGTGGTTTTTAGGTCTCACTGTCTACTGGTACTTGGACTATACAATAGCTTATAGTTCTTGCCCTGGTAGTAGGTGTATATGCCCTGGTGGCATATACCTGTAATCCTAGCTATTCTGGGGGCAGAGACTGACAAAATTATGGCCCAAGGTAAGCCCCAGGTAATAGTGGGAGACTATCTGGGAAAATAAATAAATAAATGAAAACAAAAAGGGTTGGGAGTGTGGTTTTAGTGGTAGCACTCCTGTTTAGCAAACTCAAGGTCCTGAGTTCAAAATCCAGTATATAAAAAAAAGAAGAAGAAGAAGGTTAAATCTTGCTTTGAATGAGAGTTTTTTCAGGACTGTTGGTGAGTAGGGGACAGTTTAAACAGAAATCTTGAGCTTTTAAAATATTCCTCCCTTCTCATTGAAGAGTTTACTCTTTAGTAAGCAGTTTGACTTCCAAAGGAATCCACTGAAGCACAGGTAAGGGAGCAGCTTTGGGAAAACTGGGGCTTACCTTCAGAGCCACCCCAGCACCTTGCTGCATACCTCAATAAGGAGGGAGGGGTGCACTGTTTCACCAGAACAGAGGGTCAGCTGCCCCAGGCAGCTCACTGTGCTCTAAGAGAAGCACATCCATCTTCTTCCTTCCTTCTTCCCTGGGCTTGTTTAGATTATTTCATGAGCAACATTCCCTCCCCATTTGAGTCCTGCAGAGAGGAAAATAACTGTTTCTTTGTCTTGTATTTCCTGTCAAAACTCTTTTTGAAATATGAAACACACACACACAGAAAAGAGCACCCTTCATAAATGTCCTGAATTAGATGATTGCTCAGCAAATATTTACTCTCCCAGGGAGGGCCATCTTCCCCGCTCCCCCACCCCCTTGGCTTGGTCACATGACTTGCTTTGACCAATGGAATGTGTGTGCAGCCCTCAAAGCATATTAGTTTCAAGCAGAGACCTGAGGAGACCTGTTTGCTTCAATGGTCCCTCATGGGGATACCCTAAGAGGACATGTCTCCATCAATTGCCAATTAAAGGAAGATGAAGCATCCCTGCCTACAACCCACACTCACAGTTCACCTAAAAACAGCTGACTTCTAACCACCTGCAAAGCAGTTGGCAAGAAACAAATACTGTCTGCCAGCCAAACTGTGGGTGGTTTGTTATGATCTTAGCTGATAGTTATCATAAATGCACAACTTGATAATTTTACAAATTGAATACACCTTTGTAGTCAGCACACTGATCAATGAGTAGAGCATTACATCCAAGGAGCTCAGCCTCCCTGGCACCAATTCCAGATATCACATGCCTCTGTAAGAACTAGCCTAACTTCTCATGTTCTGTGCTGTGTTTTCTTACTTCAAATAAAGGCAATGTACAGAATAGATTCATTTAAGTCTGGTTTCTGTTGCTTGCCTATCACGGTTGTAAGATTTATCTCTATGTCATCACATGACATTGTAGTTAATCTGCTTTCATTGTTATTGTGTGAAAACACCATCATTCATTTTTCCAACTCTATATTGAGTTGTTAGCCATCATGAATAATAATGTTTTAAGGATAAGCTTTTAAGATGAACATATATAACACATCTGTTGGGTCTGCTCCTGGAGTGAAATTGTATAAAGACAGAAGTAGAGGTATCTGTTAGGTATATCCTAGGAATGAAATTATAACAACAGACATGAACACGTTCAGCTTTACTAAGCACTGACAGTTTTCTGAAGTTCAGTGTATGCCTCTGACAGTTTATGCAAGTTCTAGATGTTCCATATCCTCACCAGTACCTGGTATTTCCCATCCTTTTAAAATTAAGTCACTCTGATGGGTGTGTACAGAGGGTGCATTTCCTTGATGACAATAAATATAACAACTTTCCATATGTTTATTTACCTCTAGATTTTTTCGTATGTGAATCGTCTGTTCAAATCTTTGCCCCCTTTTTTTTATTGTTTCCTGACTTTTTGATGACTGTGGATTTTTTATGTTCTCAAGTTTCTTTTTTTCCTTTCTTTCTTTTTCCTTCCTTCCTTCCCTCTTTTTCTTTCTCCCTTTCTCTCTTTCTCCCCTTCCTTCCTTCTTCTTTCTTTCTTTCTTTCTTTCTTTCTTTCTTTCTTTCTTTCTTTCTTTCTTTCTTTCTTTCTTTTCTTCTTTCTTCCTTCCTCCCTCCCTTCATTGGTTAGTTGGTTCCTTCCTTCCTTCATTCATTTTTCCTTCCTTCCTTCCTCCGTTCCTTCCACCTGCCCTCCCTTCTTTCTTTCCTTACTCTTCTTGCAGTAGAAATTGAACTCAGGACCTTGAGCTTACATGGTAAGTGTGTTACTACTTGAGCCATGCCCCCAAGTCCTTTGGTTTTCATTTGTTTTATGGATAGAGCCACACTAACTTTGCCTGGGCTAGCCTCAAACTGTAATCCTTCCATCTCTACTTCTGAGTAGCTGGGATTACACGTATGTGCTACTATGTCAAAGCGATATTCTGTATTTTTTTATAAACAGAAGTTCTTCATTTTAATGTAACCTAGCATCAATTGTATTATTTGTTAGGGACTATTATTGCCTTGCATAAAAATTATTACTCTAAAATTATGAAGATGTTCTCCTCTGCTTTATTCTAAAAACTAATTTATGATTCAATTGGGATTGCATGTATGGTATAAGGTAGGGACTATATAATGCGTTTATTTCCCTATATAAATATCCAGTTAATCCAGAACTATTTAAGCAAAGATATTTCCTCCACTGCCCAATGATGTCATTGTTTTTCCTTTGAAAACTGAATAAAGTTGTGGTTTTGAAAACATCCTTTCAGATTTAAAAACTAGATTTACATCTTAGCTTTCTTAACTTTTATATCCTAGCTGTCAATTTGGGTTAAGTTACTTCCTATCTGAGTCTCAGCATCCCGACTGGGAGAAATAAAACTTTTCATCTCAGTCTTGAAGATGTGCAATGAGAAAATGTATTCAGAGTGCTCAGTACAGTTCTGTAGGTGGGTGCTTTTCTGGCAGTAGCAGAACTTAATCAAGTGAGATTTTCCTGACCTGGCAAACAAATTTGCTGTCTGTGCTCGGTTCTGTTTCCAGGTCTCTATGAAACCTAATGTAGACCAGTTGATCAATCATAGCTGATTTTATATTCCTTTCTATCTCCTGCCATCCCCTGTGCTGCACAAAACCAACAACCTGTCCTTGTTCTTTGCCACTTGTTTACCCTAGTTCACTGCAGTTCTGCTTTTGAAGCCATAGATTTAGCTTCCCTACTGAGTTGGCATCACGGAGCATACTTTTCTGGTTTGTTTGTGACACCCAGCCAGCTGTTGGTCTGTCCAGCAGGGAAGCAGAGGATGCTTTTTTTAGGACAACATCCTGTCTTTGTGAATTTGCTTTGTAGAGAAACAGCTGTGAAAGAAGCTTGCTTAGCCAATGTCTCTGGCAGTGAAGTTTGAATTCAAAGCAAAGCATAGAGAAAATAAACACCAGACATTTCACACATCAACCTAGTTAGAGTTATGTGACCTTGATTATTAAAAATGTTGTTTTGGTACTCCTTGTGGGCAAAGAGTTCAGAGTCTGACTGAAGCTGGAGTGGCTAGATTGGAAATAAGTTGCCTCCTGATTTGTCTTTGTCTGGGGAAATGTCAACAATTTCCTTGCATTTAAAGAAGGCTGAAAATGTCACTATTTGTGATCTTCAAAAGCCAGTGAAGTGTTTTGCAGAAGAGATGTAATAAAATGATCTGATCATCTTGCAACATGCTTATAAGACATTGTCAAGGCTGACTCCTAGGGCACCTTGGCCTATTGCTCATTGATCTCTTTACTTATGGCATTTATTAATTTTTTTGGGGGGGTCCGATCGTGGGGCCTGAACTCTGGGCCTGAGCGCTGTCCCTCAGCTCTTCAGCTCAAGGCTAGCTCTCTACCACTTGAGCCACAGCGCCACTTCCGGCTTTTTTTCTTTTAGCTTATGTGGTGCTGAGGAATCGAACCCAGGGCCTCAGGCATGCAAGGCAAGCTCTCTACCACTGAGCCACCTTCCCAGCCCCTTTATTAATTTTTTTATTTCAGCTTTTGAGCCAATTTTGGGGCTTAAACTCAGAGCCTGGGTGCTGTCCCTTAGCTTTTTCCCCACAAGGCTGGCATTTTACCATGTAAACAATAACTACTTCTGTCTTTTTGCTGGTTAATTGGAGATAGGAGTTTCATGGACTTCTCTGCCAAGCAGTTAACTACGATTCTCAGATCTCAGCCTCCTGAATAGCTAGAATTACAGGTGTGAGCCACCAGTACATGAGTTACTATATTATTTGTTTGTTTGTTTGTTTTTGTTTGTTTGTTTATGCTGGTCCTGGGGCTTGACATCAGGACCTGGGCACTTTCCCTGAGCTTTTTCGCTCAAGGCTGGTACTCTACCACTTGGGACACAGCTCCACTTCCAGCTTTTCTTCTGGTGGTTAATTGGAAATAAGAGTCTCATGGACTTTGCTACCCAGGCTGGCTTTGAGTAGCGATCCTCAGATCTTAGCCTCCTGAGTAGCCAGGATTACAGGTGTGAGCCAGTGCCTGGCTTCACTACATGAATTTTTAAGTTAAATCAAGTATGTGTAGTATTACAATATTTCCTAGGTGTGTGCAGGTTCGATGAATTAGTCCCTCTGCTCAGCTCAAGAAGTGAAAACACAAAGGTCCTACCTTTCAGAGTTCTTACGTCATAACACCTCGGGAAACATTTTATAAGGTAGCTCTTTCAGAACAACAGTTGCTCCTGTTTTCAAACATGTTATATTGTGGCTGTTTTTATACTCTGATTTACCAAGGCATTTGCTTTGGGCTTGGGGGGGACGGAGCTAACCTCCCTGGGTGGAGATTGTGGTGCAGGTCCCTGCTGAATAGCCAGTGATATTCAATTTGACTTGATCACTGATGTTTTCTACATTGACTTGCACCAGGGAACATCTTTTTACTCCCTACATTTATTTTAGATCCAGATCAAATGTACACACACACACACACACACACACACACACACACACACACACACACACACGCACACGCACACACACACACACACACACACACACACACACACACACACACACACACACACACCTGTCCACATCTTCTTGGTCTAGTTACGTTAGTACTTAAGATCTGTAGCAAGATGTGAATAGCTTTTGAAATTGGCCTTAGAGAATTTAGAAATCCTATCTCAACTGCATGAGCATTTGGCTAGAAGCTTTTAATCAGATATCATAGTCCCTTCATTCTGCTTCCTTCATTTCAAAAGAAAATTATGAATATATTTCAAATTGTATATAGGTTGTAACACATATATAGGTTGCACATCTGCAGAGTTAAATTATGGATTAGTTCATGAGGTAGCTGTTTTTGTGGGTTCTAGTACTGAGCTTGTACTCAGGGACTCATATTCTTGCTTGGATTTTTGTGCTTAAGGTTGGTGCTTTACCACGTGAACCACACCTTCACTTCTGACTTTTGGCTGATTAACAGGAGATAAGAGTCTGAGGGACTTTTCTGCCCAGGCTATCTCTGAACTGCAATCCTCAGATCAGCTTCCCTTCCTAAGTAGTTTGGATCTTCAGTGAGTCACTGGTGCTTAGCATGAGGTACACATTTGCAGTGTCAAAATGTGTTTTATCATAGCTGGTTCTTCAAGTCACAGGAATCTCTTTGCCACTGCTCTGTGCGACAGCAATTATTTGAGTGAAAAATATTTTTTTAAAGAAATTAGTAACTTTTTCCAGCAGCTCTTATTTATTAACGGTTATGCATCAAAGAGAAAGTGGAATATGGATCACACAGTCTAAAGAAAGCTGCTGATACAATCAGGTGGGATTTTAACAGTAAGATTTGTTCAGTTCCTCATCCTTCAGACCAGATGAAGCAAGCCCTTCCTTCAGGCATCATCAAAACTCAGAGACTTCAGAGAATTCCTAAAGTAACAGAGGGCTTTGCTTTCTATTCCCCCCCCCCCGTGGGGATGTATCTTAATGATATCTTAAAGTATCTTAATAATACTTTAAGAGAACCATCACCAAGATGGGGAGCTAGCTGAGCAACGTGAAGCTGCCTTATCTCGCTGAAATATTGGGAGAGAAAGTTTTTTGAAAGAAATAACAACAGGGGCTGGGAAGGTGGCTCAGTGGTAGAGTGCTTGCCTTGCATGCATGAGGCCCTGGGTTCGATTCCTCAGCACCAAATAAGCAGAAAAAGCCAGAAATGGCCCTGTGGCTCAAGTAGTAGAGCACTAGCCTTGAGCTGAAGAGCTGAGGGACCACCCAGGCCCAGAGTTCAGGCCCCAAGACAGACCAAAAACAAGAATAAGAAAAAGAAATAACAACATCTGGAGGTATTGGGAAATAGACAACAGGATGACTGGAGTCCATCATAATCCCAGAGAAACATGGAGTAGGAGAATGGTTCTATCCTGTGATATACAACAAAGAAGGAGAACCAAGCATTGACACAAGCTGACCTTGCAAGGACCCATGACTCCTCCACAGACCAAGGTGATGGTCCAGAGGACTGTCAGGTACAAAGTATCTAGGGTTTTATCTCAGGAAAGAGTGGCTATCTTAGTCTGTTTTTCGTTGCTATAACAAAATGCCTGAAACTAGGTACTTATAAACAAAAAAGTTTTGTTGAGCGCAGATTTAGAGACTGAAACTTCATGGTACCGGCTGTGTCAAGGGTCCTATTGGTTATGTCATATCATAGCAGATGGTACAATGACAGGAAAATCATACATGAGAGGGAAATCACATGATAATACAGGAAGCTGGAGAAAGATCCAGGAGTCAGATTTTTCTCTTTTATGATATCCTTCTCTAATGGGAACTGAGACTCTGCAAGAACTATTAGCCCTACAGAAGGTATCACCTTCAACGACCTAGTGATTCCTTTCCCCTAGGCCCTATCTCTTAAACATACCACCTCTCAATACTATTACACTAGAGACCAAGCTTCAGACTCATGGACCATTGTAGGTCTCATAGAACCAATGAGATTCCAGTATTGAGAAATAGGTAGGGCTCAAGTAGTAGAGCATCTGAATGAAGTCCCAGCATCAGGGTTTAATATGGTGGTTTTGTTTTTGTTTGTTCTTAAATTCGGTACAAAAAATACATAAAGAAACGCTAACAATTATTGTGTTCTAAAGCAGGCATTTTGATCTGAGGGACTGTATTCTGGGTGGGGAGAAGGCTCAGCTTCAATCCAGGTCACCAGAATCATTGAGATGTCTCAAGACAAGCAACTAGTTGACACAAAGCTTCAGCTTTAGATCACTGCCTACTTGACTCTTTTCCTTTTGAGACAGGGTTTCATTATATATCCTAGGTTAGCCTTGAACTCAAGATCTTCTTCTACCTCTTGAGTTCTGGGATCATAGGCATGGCCACCATGCCTAGCTTCTTGTGGCCCTTTGGCTTTCCAACTCTTGGCCTGAGGCATGAATAACAATATTACATCCCTACTATGTGCTGAACTGCTTCTTAAGTGACATTATCCATATCATGCCATTGGACCCTTACCACAAGTTCATGATATAGGCATTGATACCTTCATTTTGCCCATAAGTGACTCTGGGGCAGACCAGTCAAGCCCTTTGCTCATATCCATGCACATTAGGGCTCAGAGGCAGGAGGTGGCCCCAGGACCACAGGACTGTGTCGGGGAAGGGCAGTAGAGTGGGGTGAGAAGATCCTTCCTCTGAAACTCACTCCTTGGCTCTGGGATGATTTTCTGTATTATCATTGCTTCTCTGAGCTTCAACTTCTTTTTACAGAATTTTTCTTTGGCAGATAATTTTGAGAGCTTTGCCAATGGAGCTAGCTTTTCCCTTTACTTGTGTGGCCTTTCCAGAGTGTGAGTTCTGTTTAGAACAAAAGGCTTGTTCTCTGAGGAATGAATAACTTTGGGAAATGAATCCATGAAGTTTGCTTCTGATGTATGGGTTTGACCACTTGTGAGAGGCCTTAACACATCAAATGTTTGATTGATTGGTGATTGACTGATCATTTGAGGTAATGGTAAGGAATATGAACTCAATTTTTAAAATCTAGGGTTCTCGGCCTCACTTGTTAAAAAAATTTTCTGAGGGTGATTCTGATTTTGGGGTCACCTTGCTTGCTTATTTTCTTTTCTGGTGTTAGAAATGCTGCTCATTGAAAAGCTCAAAGGCTATGTACATACAACCATATAAGATGATGCAAAGCTAAATAAATCCCAAGATATGGACACAAGAGGTTTTTCTTTATTGTTGTTGTTTTTAATGTACTATGAGATATTTTTTTTGGTTTCTTTTGTATGTTCTTCACCCTAATGTATATCCCCTGTTGTCATTGTATTTGATTTTGGTACCCTGTATCTTGTATATACATTTATCTAATTTGGAAAGGGGAATAGCAAAATGCTGAAACAAGGACACAGATGACCCGTTGCAACAATGGTACTCACAAGACACTGTTGGAAATGAACTTTATAACTTCCAGAGGTGGGGGGGGGGGGGGATGGAGGTCAGAGGGAAGGGATAGTAGGAGAAAAACAAAATAGGGGGTATCAATGCTTGACAAGAAATGTACTCATTACCTTACTCATGTAACTGTAACCTCTCTGTACAGCATCTTTACAATAAAATAAAATTAAAAAAAAAAGAAATGTTGCTTGTTAAATCAGATCCATCAAGCCCTGGGAGAAGTACAAAGGCTACTGGTGCTTTCAATAAATGCCCCAGACAATTCAGCTATGCAGCCAGGACTGAGAACCACTTGTTTATATAGTTCTTTTCCAAATGTGAAGAGAGTTTTGGAAGCTAGAAACTAGGCATCTGGTGCTCTGAGTCTCCCAGGAACTACCTGTCTACAATTTTATAATTAAATTTTTATTGTCATTGTTAGCAGTGGTGGGGATGAAAGCCAGGGTCTCAAAACTGCTTAGATAAGTGCTCTGCCACTGAGCTACCACTTCAGTCCTGCTGCTATTTTTCATAAGATAATTATGGAGGAAAGTAGAAAGAATAGAGGAGGTGAGGGGGAGAAGACAAAGAGAAGGAGCAGAAGAAGCCCTCACATTGACGCTTTCATTATCTAGAGATTATTATCTTCCTCTAAGTTCTCTGGACTCTAGTGTTCCACTATCACTAACAGAGAATTGCTGACTCCTCCTATATTAGCTCAATAAATAAATGAACAAGTAGGCCTGATTTGTCACATTTGCCAGTTTCCCTGGTATAAATACTCCCACCAAATTACCTTATGAAAGGATTCACATCAGCTCTGGAAAATCCTGGGTAGATGACAATCACTCTCAGATGCCTGTGCTGGCTCAGCACACAGGGGAGTGAATTAAACATGGAAAGTGTTTGAGACAAGGCCTCCCTCCAAGAATGCACTCAATAAATAATAGCTGTTATCATTATTGTTGTGAGTAATGTTATTCTTTACTTGCATTTTGTTAATAGAATCTTTGGCTTTGCCAGACCCAGAGTTGCCAAGAGAGAGAGGCTATTTTCTTCAGTATTGAAGTAAATACCTGGTAGCTCCTAAACCCTGCATAACATCCTCATTCAGCCTGCAGGGGTCATGGAACAGAAATCAATCACGTTTTTATGACAGTTCATAGTTTTTGAAGCACATTCATGGCTTTTCTTTCTCCTTTGACACCCATGAGAATCCAATGACATCAGCATAACTTCCCATTTTGTAAATGAAAAATTGATGTCCAGGGAGAGTATGACTTTTCAAGAGCCCTCAGCTCTGTTCAGTGTTGGAGTTAGGTCTCAAAAAAGTCCAGTGCTCTTTCCTTACCCTGGTTGCCACTTAATTTCCAGAAGGCGTTTATGTGTGACATAGATTTCTCTGATCAGGAACATGACCTGAGTGAAGAAAGAAGGGAAGGAAAGAGGGACAGGAAAGAAAGAGGGACAGGAAGATTGGTGGGAAGGAGAGAGGAAGGAGGGAGGGAGGAAAAAGGGAGGGAAAAAAGGGATGGAGGAAAGAAGAGGAAGGAGAAAGGAGGGAGGAAAAGAGGGAGGAGGTGGGAAGGGGGCAGGAAGGGATGCAAGCAGGTAGACGATCTAATCACAATTACAAATGATTTTCATCTAGGCCTTTGTTCCTTTGTCTAACAACCCAGAATAAGTCATACTAGTGCCTTGGGAGAAAGTAGGACCCAGGAAGCCTTTGGTCCTAGGTAATTTAGGAAGGAGCTGTTAGACATGGGGCCTTGGAGCTCCAGGACTTGGACAATGTTTTCAGAGTTAGACATCCCCAGATGAAACCTGTACTAAGTGCTCCCTGAAGGTCCTTGTTTGAACTGACTCCACTTTGCCAAGTCCCTTTATGTTGGAAGCCTGGAGGAAGGGGGACAAGTAGTTCCTAAGTACAAACCAGTTCTTACTGCTATCTCTAAGTGACCCCATTTCATCACCTCTATCAGCAACAAAAGCAACTTCCATTATCCATATTTTACAAAAGCAAAATACCCAGATGGTCCAACAAGAGGTGGTGGAAAAGCTAGCTCTAGCCAGGCACTTGTGGCTTGAACCTGTAATATTGGCTACTTAGGAGACTGAGATCTGAGGCTCACAGTTCAAAGCCAGCCTGGGTAAGAAAGCCCATGAGAATCTTATCTCGAGTTACCCACCAAAAACCCAGAAGTGGAGCTGTGACTCAAGAGGCAGAGTGCCTCAAGGACAGTGCCCAGGCCCTAAGTTCAAGCCCCAGTACACACACACACACACACACACACACACACACACACACACACACACACACACACACACACACACACACACACACACACACAGCTCACTAGTTATGGAGCTTGCTGAGCCCGGTGTTCCAGTCACAGGCAGCTCAGCTTCAACTGGTACCTTCCTTACTCTAGGCAAAACAATTCTATTCATGTAGTCCTGACACAGAGTCAGGAGTAAAATCAAGTGCACAGCCTGTGCCAGACCCTATGTCAAGTCCTTGGGAAAGGTAGAATGATGTACTAGAAGAAGCATCTGATTTGAAAAGAGAAGGCCCTGGATTCAAATCTTACTGGTTAGTTTGTAATTTGGGGAAATAGCCTTTCTGAATCATAGTTCTCTTATCATAGTAAAGTTCTTCGTGTGTGTGTGTGTGTGTGTGTGTGTGTGTGTGTGTGTGTGTGTGTGTGTGTGTGTGTGCTGGTACTGGGGCCTGAACTTAATGTTCTTGCCTGACTTTTTCTGTCAAGGCTGGTGCTCTTCCACTTGAACCACAGCTCCACTTTCAGTTTTTTGGTGATTAATGGCAGATAAGAGTTTCACAGACTTCCTGAACATGCTGGCTTTGACCTACAGTCCTCATATCTTAGCCTCCTAAATAGCTAGGATAACAGATGTGAGCCATCATCAATCAGCTCCTGGATATAGTTCTACCTGACAGAATTAATGACATCATAGTAAGTGTGCACTCATAAAACTGGGCTATATAACCTATAATGGATCCTTTCAATAACACTGCCTACATTTTTTCCCCAAATAAACTTGAGACTCTCTTTCTTTTGAAAAAGAGGACTATGTGTGCCACTCATCATCTACATTGCCTGAGATGATGAAACAATCTAGTACTCTGGGAATATTTCCTTCCCAATTCACAGAAAGTAGTGAAAAGTTTGGAGAGTGAGGTGACCCTATTAGTTAACACATACTACATATTAAACTCTGCATTTATTTAGTACCAAATGTGAGGTATTGTGGATGGATAGATACAGATGTGAAGGTGCCATCTGTGTTTCTAAGGAGTGCAACAGAGTAAGGAAAAAGTGAGAAAGCAAGAGAGGAATGCTCCGTACCTGAAAAACAGTGTCTCTAAGGAAATGTCCCTGGGAAGAGAGAGATGTCTCCTGGCTTGAACACTCTTTAGTTGGGCTGTTGGATGACCCTCAAAGTCCCATCCATGTGTTTATTAAAGGCTTGATCTCTAGAGTGTTGCTATTGGGAGATGGGGCTTTCTGGGAGGTCTGTAGATCAAGGGATCTGCTCTTGAAGAGGATGGTAGGATCCTGGCCTGGTCCTGTTCTTTGCTCTCTGGCTAATGATGTGGGCCATTTTTCGCTGTCACCTGCTCCTGTCACAACCTTGTCCAGGCCCAAAGTGATGGTACCAGTTGCTCATGAGACTGGAACATCCAACATCATGAAATGAAGCAAACTTTTTCTCCTTGTAAGTTGATTGGCTCAGATTGGTTTGGTATGAGACAGGCATTACAAAGGAAGAGGAATTTGGACAACTGACTCAACCTTTCTGGAATCCAGACAACTTCATAAACCTTTGCACCAGGTTTTGAGAAGTAGGTGCGGTTTGGTGTGGAGATCAAGGAAAACAAACAGCAATTAGGGGTTGATGGGGAGATGCACAGGATATGGCAAGTATCTGTCTATCTGGTTAGAACTTTTAAGTTAGACAGGAGGAAAATGAGAGAGAATAATAGATCATTTAGGTGGTGCCAGAGTGTGAAAATCCTCTCATACCAGACTGTGTTGGATTTCAATGTAGAACCACTAACCCAAGATTTCCAAGAAAGGAATGGTATGAACCCAACCTAGAAGTGTTCTGGCAATCAGACAGAGGAGGTGAAGACCAGAGGGAAGACGCTGATGTAAAGGTCACTGACCTTTACATTAGAGTAGCAGGAAGTGCTAGGAGAGATCTCTGAGACAACCAGCTATAGACTGAGTCCTGTGAGTTGCTGTCAGATGGGACCTTGCTTAACCTGTCTGTGCCTCAGCCCCATAACTGAATAGTAAGGAGCTTAATCCAGAAGGTGATTTCTAAGGGTCCTTCCAGCACTGGCCCTTTGGACCCCACCCCAGGTCCCTACTGTTCCAGGACCTGTTGTTGGGCCACAGAGTGGATGGGCAGGCCAGCGCTACCCAGCAGTGCAATGCCCAGCAGTTGTCCTGGCACCCTGGAAAACCATCCTTGCCCCCCCAGTCTCAGTTACTGTCTCAACAGCAGGTAGCTTTTCTTTTGAGAAGAATTACTAAGATGCCCAACTAATCAAATCAGTTATATTTGCTTTGACTTCACAATTCTTCCTAACTAAATGATACCAAAATAAAGAAACAGATAAATAGGGCAAAATAGTAAAACCCAAGAACACATGAAAATATTCTTTTATCACAAGGGTGACTTTTCAAATCAGTGAAGGAAGGATAAATTCAGCCAGCAGGCCTGGGGAAAATGGTTATTAAGGTAAAAATAATATGCCATCTTTACTCTACTCTTTGGTCAATATGAATTCCAGATGGTATTGGAAAAGAAAACAACCATGATCCAGTGGCTCACACTTGCAATCCTAGCTACTCAGGAGGCTCAAATCTTAGGATTAAGGTTCAAAGCCAGCCCAAGGAGGAGAAAATCAGTGAGATTCTTACTCCAATTAACCAAGTTGAAGTGGAACTGTGGCTCAAGTAGTAGAGAGCTGGCCTTGAGCAAAAGTGTTAAGGGACAGCACTAGGTCCTGAGTTCAAGCTATAGTACTAGTAGAAATGAAAGATAGAAAGAAAGAGGCAGGGAGGGAGGGAGGAAGGAAGAAAGAAAGAAAGAAAGAAAGAAAGAAAGAAAGAAAGAAAGAAAGAAAGAAAGAAAGAAAGAAAGAAAGAAAGAAAGAAAGAAAGGAAGAAAGAAAGAAAGAAGGAAGGAAGGAAGGAAGGAAGGAAAGAAAGAAAGAAAGAAAGAAAGAAAGAAAGAAAGAAAGAAAGAAAGAAAGAAAGAAAGAAAGAAAAGAAAAGAAATTAAGAAGGAATGGAGGAAGGAAAGAAGGATTGTTGGAAGGAAATATAAATATAGACATGAGAAAGAATAGATATTGTGAATGTAATCATGCGATAGGAAAACTTGCTTTTCTTAGCACGACAGCCAGACAGATAACAATAAAGGAAAGGATCAACAAATTTAAAGCCCTATGTCCCAAAGACACCCAAAGTACACTCCAATGATATAGCATCCCTTCTTAGGTGTTTCTAGAAGGGTAAGAACAGGTATTTCTAATCATTGTAGCCTAAGGAAGCATGAGTGGAGGTTGTAAAGATAACTAGGTTCAGGGAAACTTCAGGAGAGATGCTGTGTTGCAGGTTGGAATGGGACTGTCAGAAAAGAGGAACCAAGAGCAGTTGTCAAGAAGACTTTGGCTCCCCTGACTCCCAGGCCTGCACCCCCATGTCCCTCTACTCTCTGGAGGAGTCAGAGGATTCTGGCAGTCTTTTCTGTCCCATAGCCCAGCATGCTGAAGGTGCCACCTAAGATGAAAACAATGCATGGCCGGCCAAGCCTTCATGGCCTCTTCTGCAGCTAGGAGTTGACAGCTGCCTGGCTGGCAGGAAGGAAGGGATCCACTTGCCTCTAGACAAGGCATATGGCACAGGGAGAGAGTCCTTGGGCCCCTCCTAGGAGCCCTTGGGATCTTGTCTTTCCTACTCTGACTTCTCTGTCTGGATGTCACAGGGAGAGCTTTTGTGTCACAGTCTTCCCCAGCTCATGGATACATGCCAGGCCTCAGTACCCACAAGAAACATGAGCTGACCTGCTGAGCTACAAGCCTCACCGACTTGTGGAGAAGGATCTGAAAGTGTCCAGTAGGACAGGGTCGCTGTTAGCAGACTCTCCCTGGCTGCCTTTCCCTCTGGAAGGCTGAGAAAACTCTGGTACTCCCTCCTGATGGTGAGCTCCCTCTGAGGGCTCCTGTCCTTTCCTGGCTGCTGACCCTCAGGAGCAGTGGTTTGGAAGGAGCTGTCTGGACATGACCTGGACCTTCACAGCAAGTTTACTTAAGGCAATGGGTCCTAGAGCAAGATGGAGAATTTTAGAAAAACTAGCCAGAAGCTGGTGGCTCATACTTGTAAGTCTAGCTACTCAGGAGGCTGAGATCTGAACATTGTGGCTCAGAGCCAGTATGGGCAGGAAAAGTCTGTGGCATTCTTATCTCCAACAAACTACTCATAAAAAGCCAGAAGTGGCACTGTGACTCAAGTGGCAGAGTGCTTTGAGCAAGAGAAACTCAGGGAAAGCCCTGAGTTCGAGCCTCAAGACTGGCACAAAATAAAGAAAGAAGAGAAAAAGAAAAACTATATGAGGTGCAAGCTAGCACAGTTTCTGGGAAAGAGGCTGTACATTTCAGGTATATCCATAGGTGACATGACACAAACCTGGGTTCATCTGACAAACTGGGAGCTCTAGCTCAGGAGATGGAAGGAAGGAGGCCCTGAGGAGAGCACCATCTTAAAGGAGGAAGGAGCTGGGTGTACAGACTTGAATAAATGGAAAGCCTTATTCCAGAAGAGATGAAAAAATCTCAACAAGAGCTGACATTGATTTGGGCCCCTGCACAAGCTTCTTCGATTCATGTCTGAGTTCTATGGAAAGCTAAGGCCCAAAGTAAAAACGAATTCAGAACCAGCCCAAGGTCCTGAACAAAACAGAACTTTGGCTGATGGAAACCAAACAGGATGCTGTGTGAAAGAATGTCATACCATACACCAAGGCCTGCTGGGACATTGGAGAACTGAGAGAAAAGGTCACACGCAGCCAGGCATAGCCACAGACCTAACGTGGAGAGAAGGCTGCCCAACTCCAGGCAATAACACCCACGTGACACACTGTCTCCACCATCACCATTGCTATCACCACCACCACCATCATCATTGTCACCACCACTACTGCCACAATGTCAACTTCACCACCAGCACTAGCACAACCAGCACAATTACCACCACCACTACGACTGCCAACACCTTACCACCACTGCCACTACTACCATCATCACAGCTATTGCCACCATCACCACCACTGTCATCATCATCATCATCACCATCATCACCAGCAGCAGCTCCTCACTGCCATCACCACCATAATCAACCACAGCTATGGCGGTTGTCACCACCACCATCACCACTGCCACACCCTTTACTACTATCACCACCACCATCATCATCACATCTTCATCCTTACTACATAATACTGTTACCACCTCACTTCCACGGCCACCACTGTCACCATCACATCTACTGCCGCCATCACAACTACTGTAACCACCACTACCACTAGCTGCAGCATAATCACTACTACCATCACTGCCTGTCATCACTGGCCCTCACGGCCATCACCACTACCACCATCAGAAACACCACCACCTGCTTCTGTGGTCACTGAGACCTGATTTTAAGTCCAAAATGAGGGTTGATTCACCTACACCTAGGTCCTGGCTCACTTAGCATGCTTTTCTGCACAAGGACCCTTTCCACTTGCCCAGATCTTTCTTTCCCTGAACTGGCCAGAATTTCTCCCTTTCTAGATGTTCAGTGCTCTGATCCAGTCAGATGGTACCTTTAGTCTGCACTCCTCCCCCATGGTGCAATTCAGTCAAATGGGAGCAAGTAATAGCTTACCTGTGGTACATTGTCAGAAATCACTGAGAGGACCTTTGCAGAGAGGGAGGGGGGAAGGATACTGACATTACTCCAGTGCTTTGACGGAGTGAGTCTTTCCCAGGTTTCCTTTTCTGATTAGCTAGTAAAAACATGGGGCCAATTATAAGTTATTCTGCCCAAATAACACACACACACACACAGACACACAGACACACAGACACACACACACACACACACACACACACACACTCCACTGATTATGATTTAAAATATTAAAATCTTTGGCACTGAAGTTAAACAATAAAGCACAGGGTAAGTTTATGGTTCATGCTGAGCATGTGTGTTCTTATCTTTGGTTGTCTTATTCCTGACCTTATTTTACGTCCTTGCTTTTATTTATTTTTCCTTTTATTTTTAAATTATGTCTCCTTGTTATATTTTATGTACCCATACTTTCTGGCATAAAAGAGGGTATAAACAAAATGTATCTTTCTCTTTTACATGAAAGCAATGTCTTGTCCTCCTCTAAATTAACAGGAACCTTCTTGAAAACAATCAGATTCACTGCCTTACTCCCTTCCCAGCCCCAGGGCCCTGCTCAGCTCACTGCATGTGGCCATTTATACTCTCTCCATATGTGACACTCTTTTGATGGCTGCTTCTCTTATGCATGAAAAGTATTCTTTCCTTTTTTCCCCTCTCTCCCTTTTCTCTTCTTTCTCTTTCTTCCTCTCCCTCTTCTTTCCTTCAATCCCTTCCACTCTCTCTCTCCCTCTCTCTCTCTCTCTCTCTCTCTCTCTCTCTCTCTCTCTCTCTCACACACACACACACACACACACACACACACACTCCTAAAGGCACAAAACAGGTAACAGATGTACACATGGCAATTAACTCCCTAGCACGCACTTTGATCTTTGATATACTCATACCTTAAGAGCTTACACTTAATCTCCCTTCTAAAGGATACCACACAAAAAAAAAAAGGATACCACAGAAATCTATGATGTACACAAGAGACAGCTTCAGTCACAAGGAAGGTTAATCAAGTGTTCTGACCCCTGCAAGGAGTTCCAAGGCCCTCTTGCTGACGCTGATCTTGTTTGGGGAGTTTGTGTTCCAGTCCTGCTCTCTTCCTTTTGAAACCATCCCACCTTCATCTAGATCCAGCAGTCCGCACACCTCCTCCTGCTGCTGGACCATGTGGAATATGTGAGAATGCCCTGTGCTAGACTTGATTGAATAAATCCCATTTGAACCTCTCAACAGAACTACGAGCTCCCTGGAACAGTGATGATTATCATTATCATCTTAGCGATAAGGAAGGCGAGACTTAGACACATGATCAGCAGTGGAATCCTAAGACGTCTTTTAGGGGTGCAGAGAGGTGTCTATTAAAACAAAGCCCAGGTTTCAGGCCCTGCAAATGTCCCAAACACCCATCATAGCTACAGCCTTTACTACTTTTTCTTTTCTTTCTTTTTCTTTCTTCCTTCTCTCTCTTTTCTCTCTTTTTCTTTCTTTTCTTTTTCTCTTCATCTCTCTGTATCTCTCTTCTTTCTATATCTCTTCTCTCTTTTGTCTCTCTGCATCACTATATCTCTCTGCATAAGTCTCTTTCTCTCTCTTATCTGGTTGTCATTAGGATTCAAGGTTTATCTGGCACAGATAAATAGACAGAAAATAAATACTAGCAACAATGCTTGATAAGAAATGGACTCATTACCTTGCTCCTGTACTTGTAACCCCTCTGTATGGTATTTTCACAATAAAAGTTATTAATTATAAAAAGAAAAGAAATTCTAGCAACTAATATTATAGAATTCCCTAATGCTCACTACACATTTGTTTCTACCTAAAAGAATAAACAATTTCCAAGAAGTTAAACAACCCTCCTGAAGCCCAACACTTGATAAGTGCCATAGCCAGTGCTTAAACCTGGGCCTTTCTAGCTCCAGGTCCCTTGTGTTTTCCTCTACATATGTGTGTTTCTAGGAGTGTAGAACACTTGCCATCCCATCCCCACCATCATCATTATTACTGTTAAATACTAGTTACCTGGAAGAAAGGTGAGGTTTAAAAGGTTTCCCCAGCTTATTCCCCTGCCCCAGCTCCCACATGCACTAATACAACCCCAATTTTGCCTCACTTGGACTGAGTCCCAAGGAGGAAGAGTCCAGGGCCACCTGCAGTCCTCACCACTATGACCTGCTGACATTTCCTCCGTTGAGCCCAGCACTTCACAGCTCTTTCCATGCGCATGTCTTAATGTCAGGGCAGAGGAAAGTTCTCACAAACCTGAGGCTGAGTGAGGGCTGAATGAACTCTGAGATGGGCAGGGGGCGGGGAGCTTTCTTTTATCCTAAACCACCTTGTTTATCTTTCCTTCCCTTTAGTATATCAATGTTGGTTTCAACATAGAATTAATATGTATGAATCACCAAGCCATACCTTGAGAAGATGGTCCACCATTACCCCTGCAGCTTGCAATACCCTGTCGTTCTGGCTTCTGCCTAGCTTAGGTCAGTGACCAGGATCCCAGCCCTTTGGAGAGGCAATTTCAAGTGGATTTGAGTTGCAAAACTGCCATCACCTAACTCCTGCTGATTAACAAAATTCAGAGGAAAAAAACAATCTCTATTAAAAGCCTGGGGTGAAAAGGTTTTGCTATGGATGAATGAACGTAAAAGAAAAAGGCTTCAATTTGCTTGAAGTCATCCTTTGCGGTGGGCTTTTATTTTCTTGCTTCTATGAGAGAATAGTTAAACTCCCTGAAATGAATTTGAGTCTAGCAATAAAAGCTGATGAAATGCAGGTGCTTGGAAAGAGCAGTTGTAATTGAAAACCAGGAGGCCATGGCTGGCTTCCCTCTTGAGTAGCTCCTCTGTTTTTCACAGCTATTTCTGCCCCAGTATTGAATCCATTTATCCTTACCATTTCCCTGTCACTGCCATCGTCCAGGCCCAGCACTTTCCTGATGCACTATAAAGTCTCCTAACTAATCTCTCTGCCACCAGCCTTTCCCAGCTCAGTCACTCTTTGCATGATGCCCTGAGAGATCTTTCTAGAACAGGCATTCAGTCACATTACTCTCCAGCTTAAAAATGTCACAATTTTTGCTTCTTCAGTATATTTGACTTAAAGTCTGAGCTCTCTAGTACAAGTCATAAAGTTTTTCATGAACTAGCATGTGCCTACCTCTCTGACCTCTCTCAGTTGCTCCATGCAACTCAAGCCAAAGCCAAATAGAATGGTTCATAGTTTTCTAATCATGCTGTACCCTCTTATGTTGCCTGCTTCATTGTTTGGAGTATTCTGTCTATCTGGAACATCCTCAACTTCTAGAGTTGGATAAATAGCACTGGTGTCTCCTGAAGCTTTTTTGAGGCCAGGTCTAAGCCATCCTTCTCGTTCCTCCGATAGACATATCACTACTCAGATTATACTGTTATGGGTATCTGTTAACCTGTCTACACTACATTCATGTCTTCAACATCACCATCTCACAGCTTGACACACTGATGATTATTATGGTTTGCAATAAGAAGAGTCAAAAGACCTACCAAAATATGTTCATGTGTATCCATACTGTCTTCCACCAAAATGATCCACTGAAGCAGTTGTTTGTACAAATGCCAAGAAAATAAATCTTGGTCCTAAGTGACCCCAATATCCTCTATGTTAATAAAATTCCATGCAGAATTGCTGCTCTGCCACCTGTGTATCTTTTATACCATCACCCCCAAGGCAACTGGAAAGCAAGAATCATCCTTCCTGATCTGTTCTTGCCAGGGTTAGGTGCTCAGGAAATGTCCAGTTCTGAAACATGATGAATTAAGGATTTGGGGACAACTTCTGAAATGTTTGCTTTGGGGCCAAAATTGAAAACTTTCACCTCTTATGAAGTTGCTTTATATTTTTTCTGAAATAGAGCAAGTGGCAATGAAATGGATGGAAGAGAATGCAAACACACATTAAAAACAAAGAAATGAACTGCAACCCCTCTGTACAGTATTTTTACAATAAAAATTTATTAAAAATAAATGAGAAAATATTTAGTGAAATCCACTGTCTTATTTACTTATTTGTTCATTCATTTGCTTACCACTCCATTCTTCTATCCAACCTTCCCTCCCCTTTTAACAAATATGTATGTACCTGGGGCTGGGACCAGGGGGACAAACGAGACAGAAGTGACAAGGGGTTATGATGTAATATTAAGCATGCATTCAACAAATACCTATACGCGTTGAGAGTGAAAAAGATAGGATGTATGTGTACCCAAGGTGGGGTGGAGCCAGGAATTGTCTCACACTTGTAATCCTAGTTACTCAGTAGGCTGAGATCTGAGAATCACTGCTCCAAGCCAGCTAGAGCAGGAAGGTCCATGAAACTCAGATTTCTGATTAACTACCAAAAACTGGAGCTGTGGCCGGGCGCTGATGGCTCATGCCTGTAATCCTAGCTACTCAGGCTGAGATCTGAGGATCCTGGTTCAAAGCCAGCCCCGGGCAGGAAAGTCCATGAGACTCTTTTCTCCAATAAAAACCACTAGAAAACAGGAAGTGGTTCAAGCGGTAAAGTGCTCGTCTTGAGCTGAAGAGCAAAGGGACAGCGCCAAAGCCCAGAGTTCAAGCCTCACAACCGACCAAAACAACAACAGCAACAACAACAAAAAACCTGGAGCTGTGGCTCAAGTGGTAGAATGCTAGCCTTGAGCAGAAAAAGTAAGTCAAGCCTCAGTACAGACACAGACACAGATTCACACACACACACACACACACACACACACACACACACACACACACACACACACGGATAGGGATTGATACTTGATTATTCATTTGGTCACCTCTCATTCCTGTATCCCTAGTTACTAGCACAACATCTGCATCATTAGTATTACTATATGTTTATTAAGGGAATGAGTGAAGGCTGCTGGCCACATATTATACAATGAACAGGAGATTTGTCTGCAAGTTTTACTTGGAAGCCTTACATTTAAATTCACACAATCTGTAAAGCCACTGTTTCTTTCAACCACCTGCAGGTAAGAAGGAACATGAACACATATAACATCAGTTGAGGCCAATAGGTGGCCAATGACTGCTATAAATGGGAACACTTTGGGCCAGGGTACAAGTGTCCTAGTGTCTGTTTTCAACCAAAGACAGTTTAACTTTCAATGATAAAGAAATACCATTTACACCCACTGCTCAGCACCTAGGGAAAAAGAAAAGACATCACATCATGGTACCATAATTTTACCAGTAAAACAGACTCCAGATTGGGCTGTCAATACACTACCACTCTTGCTTGACAAATCTTCCAGGCCCATCAATGACAAGCTCTTGTACAGTGCAGCCTCTCCTTCCCATCAGCCTAAGAGCCAGCTAGAGACAAGAGAGCCTTAAGTGATACTGACCTGTTTGATTTCACGGGTGGACTGGTTTGAACACCAGATGGAGAGAGACAGGGCGGGCTGGCTTTAGAATGTCCCTATGACCTTGGCTGGGGCTGATTCTGCTGCCAAGATGACTCACCGGGAAGACAACACATCCTTTGGTTGTGAGCTGAGCTTTATGATACCTGACAGAACTTGGATTCTGTGACAAGCAGGTTGAGCCAACTGTCACTCCCTGTTGCTACTCTAGTCTAATCTGTACAGGCATCAGCAGGTCCAGAAACTACAGGCTGTTTTGAAACTGTCTGCTACATCTTTCTGCCCTCTGGTTTAAGAGCTGGCCAAGAGCTGAAGAATAGATTTGGATAATGGAAGGGGAGACCTGAGGTCAAGTCTAAGACCTGCCACCATCCCCCGTGAGGCTTTGGACAAATCACTTTCCCCTGAGCATTCTACTTTCCTGGGCTGGAAAATGGGAGTTGTCTGAGTCCAGAGGGTCTCCTGGTCGATAGGAAGTCCTTACAGAGAGTGATGATGTCTGACTTCAAAGGCCCAGATGAGATACTGGTGACTCACGCCTAGAATCCTAGCTACTCAGGAGGCTGAGACCTGAAGGTTCAAGTCTGAAGCCCAGGCAAGGAAGTCCATGAAACACTTATCTCCTATTAACTACCAAAAAGCCAGAAGTGGAGCTGTGCCTGAAATGTTAAGAGTACCAGCCTTGAGCAAAGAAGCTAAGTGAAAGCATAAAGCCCTGAGTTAAGCCTCAGCACCTGCAGCAAAAAAAAAAAAGAAAAAAAAGGAAGAAAGGAAGAAAGGAAGAAAGGAAGGAAGAAAGAAAGATAAAAGGAAAGAAAGAAAGAAAGAAAAGGAATGAAAACAAAGCCTGATGAGAACCAGCATTTCTTTTTTATGGGATGAGGACAGGATTCAACATATATTTGATTTAAGGAAATGCTTTAAGAAAAACTCCATATATTATAAAATCAGTAACAATTACATAGTTAATAGGCACTAATAAAAAGTGATAGAATACTTTGTAAAAATGGAAAATCAATACATGCTAAATAATAATTCAGCTTTGCTAAATTCCACACATATTGTATTTTCATTCTTTTTTAAAAAATATTTTCATTATCTTTAAGTAGTTGTACACAGGAGTGACAATTCAGCAAAGCAGTTCATGAGTACACTCCATCTCAATCAAAGTCTCAACAAAAACCTCACTAGCTAGCTTGACCATACTGCCACATTACACTGCTTTTTACTGGCATGTGTGCTCTAGCTGGGGCTCTTGTGCTATTTAGAATCTCCTACCCACAGTCATACCTTTTCATAATAAATAATAAGGGAATAAATGCATTTTGACTTAATATTTCTTGTTTCTTTAGTATGCAAAAGGGTATCTTCTTTTTTTTTTTTTTTTGTCAGTTGTGGGGCTTGAACTCTGGGCTTGGGCGCTGTCCCTCTGCTCTTCAGCTCAAGGTGAGCGCTCTACCGCTTAAGCCACAGCTCCACTCACGGTTTTCTAGTGGTTTATTGGAGATAAGAGTCTCACAGAATTTCCTGCCTGGGCTGGCTTTGAACCGTGATCATCAGATCTCAGCCTCCTGAGTAGCTAGGATTACAGGCGTGAGCCACCGGTGCCCAGCTATGTATTTCTTTAATATACATAAAGGATAGGTATTGGAGACTCCATAGAACCCAATAACCCCTTCTGGCTCTGAGATTCTAAGATGAGCTGGGGAGCCCACTTCTCTTTATTTTTGGGAGCCTGCATGTGAGTGCGCTCTCTCTCTCTCTCTCTCTCTCTCTCTCTCTCTCTCTCTCTCTCTCTCTCTCTCTCTCTCTCTCTCTCATAGACTCTTCCAAGGTGGTGTAAGAATGGCCTCATATCTTGGGTCTTTTCTTTCTGCCTTAAAGGAGAGAGAATTGAAGCCTGATTCCTGACAAAGACATTGCAGATTTCCAACTTCCCCCTCTTCCAGGCATAACCACCGAGCTTGGCATCAGCGTGGGTATTGATGTCTACTTCCCCAAGGCCTCAGAGAAGACATGAGGCATGCTCCTCTGCATTTTTCACGGGGGAGAAGGATAGGTCCTCTGGGGTGGGGTGAAAATCCAGGGATGAGTGAGACAGATACAGTCAGGCCATTACCACCAGTTTAGCTCTTAGATGATAGTTGTAAGAGGTACATACAAATGTAACACAGCCCCCCACTGTCGTCATCGCTGTCCCTGGGGGCAAACATCTGCTCAATGCCCTGTGATGGGTAAAAACAAAAAACAAAAATAATAAAAACCAAAAAAATAACCAAAGCAGTGTTAAGGGCTAGGAATATGGCTTGGTGGTAGAGTACTTGTCTAGCATGCATGAAGCCCTGGGTTCAGTTCCTCAGTACCACATAAACAGAAAAAGCTGGAAGTGGCGCTGTGGCTCTCAAGTGGTACAGTGCAGAGACGCTCAAGGACAGTGCCCAGGCCCTGAATTCAAGCTCCAGGACTGGCAAAACACACACACACACACACACACACACACACACACACACACACCAGAAACAAAAACAAAGCAAAGCAAAACAAAACAACAGTGCTAACACCCACTATCTGTTTTGTGCAGACACTTGCAGACTTCTGCCCTCCCATCTCTTTTGAAGATGAGAACACTATAGCCCAGGGTGGAGAGTTGTTACATCCAGAACTTACCTGGAAGATAGTAGCAAACTCAGAGCTAGAACCCGGGTCTCCTAACTCTAGTTCAGTATTTCTTGGATGACAGCGTGGATAGTTGTTGCCTTTGCAAAGTACACGGGAGAAATGGTGGGAGCTGCCCTTAGGCCACACAGAGGACAGACCGCAAAGTCCCTGGGCCCAAGGGAGGCCAGGCGATGATGGTCTTCATTGCTCCAAGGAATGCAAGCAATTTTCTGGTTGGTTTGCTACGCTGATTACAATTGAGCTGAATCTTCAGACTGAGTTTGTCATAAAAATGGATGCCAATTAAAAATAAGCTTTTTGTTCCCCTTGGCTGCCTAGGACTTAAAAACTCAGGAAGGCCCAGAGGAGGCTCTCCCCATGAGGCCAGCCATTGTCTTCTCTGTAATCTGAGGAGGGACCCCTCACCATGAAGGCCCTGCTTTCCTCAGAAGAAATCTCGGTGTGCCTTACCTCCCCCTGTAGGCTCTCTTTGGTCCTTCCTGCCCAAATTCAGAAAGTGAGCAGTGAACATCTAGAAGTCAAGCTACAATCATGCCTACCCTAAAGCAGCTCCCTACCTTCAGCAGTCCTCTCAGACTCAAATGAGCTGCTCCTGTGTCCCTTTCCTTCTTCGCCAACCCTTCACCAACCACCTACAATGTACAGATCACTACCCATGCACTGCTAGGCACACAGGTGCACAAAATGTGCCCTTCCTGAGGACATCTGGAGAAATGGGGAAAATGGAAAAATCTTTTTTTTTTTAATTTAAAATTTTATTTTATTTTATTTGAGAACATACTGTACAGAGGGGTTACAATTACATGGGCAGGATAATGCATACATTTCTTACCAAGCATTGCAGCCTCCTCCTTTGTTTACCCTTCACCTCCCTTCCCAGCCACCCCCCTCCCCCCCACCCAATCATACCCCCCTCCCCCCCCCCCCACCGACATTATAAAGCTGGTTTTGACATGACATTTTGTACTTCTCATTGTTGCAACAGGTCCACCTGAATCCTTAAACGACTTGTTTGTCCCCATCTCCTCCACATGTTATACTGACATCAAATATAGTGAAAGCGGGGGTTACACTGTGGGGGAGGGACATACAAAGCAACAAAGAAATAATCTTATAAATGCGTTAGAAACACATGCATGAAAGAAACGAAAACATTAAAACACATATTTAAGGGTTCATTTTCCTAACATCACATTATCTGACCTTTTCCGCTTGACTCATACCTATACTAGATATTGCAAATAAGGGAAACCATGGGACCTATGTTTCTTTGGGCCTAGCTTACTTCACTTAATATAATTTTTTCCAAACCTTTCCATTTCCTAACAGAAAATGGAAAAATCTAACCCACACTTCCTGGGTAAGGATCCATACACACACTTGAACGGTATGGGGATGATTGTCCCCTCCAGAGGAATAGCACGTTCTCTGTCTTGCACAATGCTATTTTCTACTTGATAACTCTAGAGCCATTAGGACCAGGTCTTCTCCAAGACAAGATTGTTCCCAATAGGTTCACTCATTGGTCTGAGCCACACAAAGATGTGCTATTGGCAGAGGTGGTTTAACTGACCTTTCCCTGTCTTTCTCTACCATTCCCTACCTTTTCAATCATCCCAAACTCATGGTTCAGGAGCGAATCTGGAACACTGCAGTGAAGTGTGAATCCTTCCCTACAAGTTGAGTTCTTCCCCTGCCTGAAGCCATTTCAGATGCTGCTCCCTCTGTCCAGTATGCCCTTTCCTGAGTTCATTTGACTAGTCCTCTTTTAAAATTTTTTTATTATCTTTAAGTAGTTGCACAAATAAATACAGTACAGTTTCATTAATGTCCCCTCTTCAATATTCTCACCTTTCCCAAAAGGCTGCCCAATTCATAGTTTCCTTTTCAACTTTTTGGTGATTAATTGGAGTTAGACTCTTACAAGCTATATTTCTGGGCTGATCTTAAACTACAATCCCTAGATCTGACTTAGCCTCCTGAGTAGCTAGGAGTGAGCTAGCAGGTACCAGCTCATATGCTTTTTAAATACTGCTTTGACTTTTCTGCCTCAGTGTCTTTCCCTCCCTTTGTATTTTGCTGTGTGCCTTCCATGCATGCACTATTTTCTCACCAGGGTAACATGGTAATACCTTGTTCATCTGAAGGACATCATCTTGCAGCCTATACTCATGACTGACTGAGAAGCCCAAAAGAGGTGAAAAAGTGCTACGCATTAAACCCCAAATTGTGAGTCCCAAGTCTGTAGGAGCACCCCCACGCTGCAGCTTAAACCAATGTTTAATATTTTCCACACTTTACTAGGGATGAAGATGTGTTCTCAAACACACAGACCTAAGAAATTGGCTGTAGAGTTAATTATGTGCATCATTTTTGATGTAGAGACTGGGTCCCACCAAATTCTATCAAATGATCCTATCTTTCTGAAAAAAAGTTCTCAAGAAAGGAAGTTTAAAGCTGGGCTTAGTAGTGAATCCCTGTAATCCCAGGTACTTTGGAGGTAACGATAGGAAGATGTTGATCTGAGGCTGGTACAGGCAAAATGTATAAGCTTCTATTTGAAAAACATACTGAATTGAAAGGGGCTAGGAGCATGGTTCAAGCACTAAAGTGCTGACTTTGAATCCTAGTACCACCAAAAGAGGAAAGAAAGTTTAAATAGAACTCCAAATAGACATCGAATTCTTACTTTTAACACACTCACTAATTGCAGCTTTAATCCATGTACACACACACACACACACACACACACACCCCTCTTGCTCATCCACAACCACTGTCACACAATGTGGAAGTGTACAGTCTACTTTCCTTGGAGTCTGGCTAGAAGTTTATGGATGCCTAAAAGGATCCTCATTTCAGAGGATCTGCTGGTAGGATCTAAGAATTCAGGGTGCCTTAAGATGTCTTTAGCTCCTTTGATTGCTTGTTACACCCAGCACTCCAGAAGCAGAGGGGCGTTCCCAGACACCAATGGATGAATCCTTGCAGCATGGAGGACTCTGTCCAGCATATCTGGCTGTCAGAAGAGCACAGACTTGTGCTCACCCCTCCTCTATACCCTCAACTTCCACAAGGTCAAGGTCAAGAAATGGAGCATTTACTCTTGTGAGTTGACTTACTCTTTATCCACTCATCAACATTGAGTACCACCTGTGTTCAGGCACTACCTATATTAATGACTTCCTGTTTCTGAAAACAGCCCTTTGTTTTTTTATTTTTTAATACTTTTTTGTTGTAAAAATAGTGTACAGAGGAGTTACAGTTACATGAGTAAGGTAATAAGTACATTTCCTATCAAGCATTGTTACTTCCTCCTTTGTTTTTTCCCCTACCATCCCATCCCTCCCCACCTCCCCAACTCCTCCCTCCATCCCCCCACAAGTCGTAAAGTTCGTTTTCAACATAGTGTCTTGTACATCTCATTGTTACAATGGGTCAACCTGTATCCCTATTTAAGCATTTTGTTTTTTCCCTTCCCTTCCCCAAGTTAGAAAAGTGTATACACAAGATGCAAGGCACCGACATCAAGTACAGTGAAAACAGGGGTTATACCATAGGGGAAGAACATACAAAAGAAACAAAAAATCACATAGTACATTATAAGTACATTAAAAAAAACAATAGCAAGAAAGTAAAAACCACTTATGTTCCTGTCTTGGGGTTCATTTCACTTAATATCATCTTGTATGGTCATATATACATAGCGTTTGAGCTTTTCTGCTTGTCCTAGACATATACTAGTTATTGCAAATAAGGGCCTGGCTTACTTTACTTAATATAATTTTTTTTCCAACTCTTTCCATTTCCTAACAAATGGGGCAAGG
This sequence comes from Dipodomys merriami, assembly GCF_024711535.1. Classification (NCBI taxonomy): domain Eukaryota; kingdom Metazoa; phylum Chordata; class Mammalia; order Rodentia; family Heteromyidae; genus Dipodomys; species Dipodomys merriami. The sequence goes on along the minus strand of NW_027203381.1, from coordinate 67,639,713 downwards.
TCATTCTTTCTGATGGAGGCATATATATATATATATATATATATATATGATATATATCATATATATATCATATATATATCATATATATATCACATTTTTATTGTGAAAATACAGAGGGATTACAATTACAAGGGCAAGATAATGAGTACATTTCTTATCAAGTATTGTAGCCTCCTCCTTTGTTGCCCCTTCCCATCCCTTCCCATCCTCCCCCCTCTTCCCCACCAAAGTTGTAAAGTTCATTTTCGACATAGGACTTGTACATCTCATTGTTGCAATGGGTCCACCTGTATCCCTATTTAAATGATTTGTTTTTTCCCTTCCCCTCCACAAATTATACCAACATCAAATACAGTGAAAGCAGGGGTTATACCATGGGGGAGGGACATACAAAGCAACAAAGAAATAATCTTATAAATGTGCTAGAAACAATCACATGAAAGAAAAAAAACAGGGCTGGGAAGGTGGCTCAGTGGTAGAGCGCTTGCCTTGCATGCTCAAGGCCCTGGGTTCGATTCCTCAGCACCACATAAGCAAAAAGAAAAAAGCCGGAAGTGGCGCTGTGGCTCAAGTGGTAGAGCACTAGCCTTGAGCTGAAGAGCTGAGGGACAGTGCCCAGGCCCAGAGTTCAGGCCCCACGACCGGACCCAAAAAAAAAAAAAAGAAAAAAGAAAAAAAACATTTGAATACATATCTTAGGGTTCATTTCCCTAACATCACCTTATCTGACCTTTTCTGCTTGACTCAGACATATACTAGATATTGCAAATAAGGGAAACCATGGGACCTATGTTTCTTTGGGCCTGGCTTACTTCACTTAATATAATTTTTCCAAGTTTTTCCATTTCCTAACAAATGGGGTAATGTCATTCTTTCTGATGGAGGCATAGAATTCCATTGTGTATATATACCACATTTTCTTGATCCATTCATCTACTGAGGGGCATCTGGCTTGGTTCCATATCTTAGTAAATAATGGTAAATAATGCTTCAATAAACATAGTTGTGCTGGTAGCTTTAGTGTGGCTTGTTTGTGATCATTTGGGTAAATGCCCAAAAGTGGGATTGCTGGGTCATAGAGGAGCTCTATGTGGAGTCTTTTGAGGAACCTCCATACTGCTTTCCAAAGTGGTTGAACAAGTTTACACTCCCACCAACAATGCTGTAAGGTTCCCTTCTGTCCACATCCCCTCCAACATATTGTTATTAAGTTCTTGATTATAGCCATTCTAACTGGGGTGAGGTGGAAACAGCCCTTTATTTTCTCTTTCCCTTCCCTTCCCTTCCCTTCTCTCCTTCCTTCTTTCCTTCCTTCCTCTTTTTGTCTTTCACCTTCTTTCCCTCCCTCCCTTCCTCTTTCCCTCCCTCCTTCCCTCTCTTCCTCCCTTCTTCCTTCCCTTCTTCCCTTCTTCCCTCCCTCTCTTCCTTCCTTCCCTCCTTCCCTCCCTCCCTCCCTCCCTCCTTTCCTCCCTCCCTCCCTCCCTCCCTTCCTTCCTTCCTTCCTTCCTTCCTTCCTTCCTTCCTTCCTTCCTTCCTTCCTTCCTTCCTTCCTGTCTTAGCCTCTCACTGTCCATTAGCTTTTCCATTCAAAACTGGTGCTCCTATCATTTGAGCTGGCATTTTTCTGGATAATTGGAGATCAAGATTTGTCTGCCTTGCCTGACTTCGAACTGAGAAGATCCTTAGATCTCGGTTTCCTGAGTAGCTAGGATTGAAGACATGCATGCCTGGGCTTCTTCCTTAAACAGCTAGTCAGGTAAGTGCCCTCAGGGATCTAGGCTGACTCTGACTTTTTAATCAGTCATTTGTACAATTTGTTTACCTATCTCAAAGACACCACTGCCCAGATTTACAGGTAGATAGGATGTGTGTTTCTTCTAACTCAACTGAAACTACCTCTGGGTTCCTCTCTGTATCTGCATATCTGTCATGGGGTTGAGTGCATTTAGCTTCAGCTTTGTTCTTCAGGCTACTGTGTTTCAAGATGGAAGGCAGATTCCTGATTCTCTAGGAATTATACTGTTGTGGTGATAAGGAATGTAGTATGTGTGTATGTGAGTCTTTTCCTGGGGGGGGAATATTTATATACATATACACGTATACACATATATTGTACATAAACATGTTCATAGACATATAGACATACTTATGCATGTATATATACATCCATCTATATGCACATATACACATAGATAGATAGATAGATTACACGTATTTTATATTTTTCCCAACCTCTTGTAGTCTTTCCAGGTGTGGCAGTACATGCCTGTAATCCCATCTAACACTATGGAAGTTTAAGCAGGATAGTTATCAGTTCAAGGCAACTGGCTGGATCCTGGATCAAAAAAAAGAATAAAAAATGTTAAAAATCCATTACAAACATATTACAAGTTATTTTTAGCTGGGTGTCAGTGGTTCACATTAGAATCCTAGCTACTCAGGAGGCTGGGATCTGAGAATTATGGTTCAAAGCCAGCCCAGGTAGGAAGAGTCTGTGAGACTCTTATGTCCAATGAAACACTAAAAAACTCAGAAGTAGAGCTGTGTCTCAAGTAATAGCGCACCATCCCTGAGTAAAAAAGCTCAGACACAGTGCCAAGGCCCTCATTTCAAGCCCCAGGAACAGCACAAGAGAGGTGAAGGGAAGAAATAGAAATTATTTTAATTAAAAAAGAATTCTTGGCCAGTGCTCTGAGAGTGGTTATGTGATACTATGGCATTCAAAGCCCCAAGAGCCCTGCAACATACCCTCAGGAGTGTCAGAGCCATAGCAATGAGATGGCCCGTTTTTCTGTGCTGGGTTTCTAAGCAAACCCAGAAGCCTTTCACGAACTGGTCCTCTAACAACTCACAAAGGCCCCTAGCTCTTCCTCCTCCTGGCTTCCATCCATTTCTCTCACCCATCCTACCTTCTCTACTCCTTGCCTGGACCCTGCATAGCTTCGTGAGCAGCTGTCCTGCCTCTCCTCTGGCTTCATTCCAGCTTCCTCTCCACACAGCATACAGAGCCACCTTGTAAACCACACATTGAAATAGGTTACCTTGCATGGCTTCCTAGACTTCAGGATACAACCCCAGTCTCAGTCTTTGGCTCACTGAATCCTGCCAGTCTGGCCTCCATTGACCTTCAGCCACAAACTTGTTCCTCGGTACCCTGGTTCTCTTGCACAGATGGTGTAACTACTTATACTTCATGCTTGCTCTTGCTTTCAGGTCCTCAAACATGATCCTCTTGGATCTCCCTGACCTCCTTTCTCTAACCCTAGTCAATCTTGAAGACTCTGGTAAACCTTGTAGACTCTAGACAACATTTCTTACCTCTACCTCCCTTTCTAGCAACTGGATTGAGAGGCCTTGCAGTTGCCCTAGAGCCTTCTGGTATACCTGTTTTGGTTCAGTGCCATGATATGTCCTACTGACCTGCTAAGTTGTCTGTTTTCTCTTTTCTTGTCTTCTTTCTGGTCGTAGGGCTTGAACTGAGGACTGTTCCTGAGCTTCTTTTGCTCAAGGATAAGGTTCTACCACTTGAGACACAGCTCCACTTCCATTCTTGGTAACTAATTAGAGATAAGAGTCTCATGGATTTTCCTACCCAGGCTGGCTCTGAACCATGATCCTCAGAGCTCAGCTTCCCTAGTAGCTAGGATTACAGGCTTGAGATATCAGTACCTGGGTTTTTTTTTCTTACTGGTATATGAGACCCTCAAGACCTGGCTTCTCACCTATCCATTATTGTATCTCCAGTGGTTAGAATAGGTTTCTAGCATACAACAGAAAAAAAACTTCTACATAAATATTGCATTGATTCCCTCATGAATATAATGGCTACAATGGGATAAATCCTAGGCTTTGGTGTCAGAAGCAATCTTAAGAAACCAGATGACAATGTAAGTAAAATCCTAGGGAAGAAATCATGATATCAAAGTTCCTTGTAAACGGGGCACGTTGCTTCTCTCTGTATAGAACTTCAGTGTTCCCACATGTAAGAGCCTAGATTCCAAATCTCAGAGGCCCTTTTCACCCTCTTACAGTTTATGGTACTGAATTATACAGTATGGGTTTTCTTTAACAATTACACTTATTCTTCTTAGAATGCTCTCAGGGGTGTTGGAAAAAGACCAACATGTCCAGAAGGACCCTCTTAAAGTGCATAAATAGCACCAAGGACACCATTAAAGCAGGAGTTGTTTCAGTTGCAACAGGACTTAGTCTTCAAAGCCTAATTGTCAATACCTCCTACTGACTTCTCCCAGGGCCTAAAGAGCCCTGTCTTTATTTTCTCCTTATTGGCATCCTGGGGCTTCTCTGTGACAGCCTCACCACCTTTCCCCTGCTACAGAGCTGGTAAGTTTGCTGAATTCCCAAGATTAGAGGTGAAAGTATGGCTCAGAATCAAGGCCTGAGAAGAATTTTCTGGAAAGGTGACAAATTCCATGAGTGATCATAAAATGTATAGAAAGACATTATAACCTCTAGAACCCACGGCTTGAAGCCATAAATCCTGGGCTGGTATATAGTCAGTGGAGAGAAGGGCTTAATATAATTGCTTTGGGTCCATAAATGCATTCTTCAATCAAGTGTTGTGTTGACACTAAAGGAGTTCTAAGTCTTTCAGCTGTGCCTGGTTTTGCAAATGCAACATGCTTACCATTGGAATTAAGGAAATAGACCTTCATTTAAAGGTGACTGTTAGTCCACCCAGGCTCCTCACATACTTCCTTGCTTCATGGATAGTATCTTGGGGATCATAAAGGACACCACAGTGACTCAATTATGAGAACTCCAGCTCTAAGAAAGATGAGCTCAAGTCTGTCCAGTTGCTGTTATACTTCTAGTTGTGGGTTTAATAGAGAAATGTCAACATTCAAGGTTTTTTTCTTTGTACTTTAAAAAGACATTTGAGCAAGGCACCAGTGGTTCAGAAGGCTGCAATCTGAGAATTGTGATTCAAAATCAACCAAGTCAGAAAAATCTGGAGACTCTTATTTCCAAATAATAACCAAAAAGTTAGAAGTGGAGCTGTTGTTCAAATGGTAGGGCTGTAGCCTTGAGCAAAAAAGCTCTGCTTCCTCCTTATCCCCCCTCCCTGCAAAGGATGATCACTTTGGAAGCCTTCTTCCCCGACAATGTGCCCTCTGTATGCTACAGTTCTGTCCTCATTTATCTCTGAAAATTGTCATCTTCCCAGCACAGAGAAGGCCTAGCATGGAGTAGGTAATCAGGAAGTTCATATCCAGTGAAGGAATGAATGAATGAATGATGGCTGAGTTATACTTGGGAAGGGGGAAGGCTATCAGAGTCACAGGAATGAGTTGCTGAGTCAGTGTGAAGTTATGCAGGGTCATACACCTGTGGACACACTACAGTGGTTCATTTACATGGTACTGTATAGCAGAGCTGTTCTAAGGACACAAACATTCCTTTTGTTTCCTCATCTATAACATGGAGATAAAATTATGCATTTAACAAAAGTGCTACAAAGATCATTGATGGTAAGGGATGCAACTATGCCTTGAAAATTATAGATGCCTGTTGAGACAGGAAGGTTCATGTCCAATTGCTGGGCAGAAAACTTCTGCAGAACCCCCAGTATGGACAGGGACACACAACGGGCAAGGTGGTCCTCTCAGAGTGAGCTCTGGTGTGGATCTCTGTGCCTTCCAAGGGCCTCGGGACAAGGCTGTCCTTGGAGTATGGGTGTTTGCACAAGGTTCAGGAAGGAGAGCATAGGGTTAAGTCCAGCTCCTGACCCAAGGGCCCACTGGGAATGGAGCCCTGCTTGTCGCCCCCTGTGTGCACACAGCCAAGAGCTCTGCTGCTCTGCTCTCATAGCCTGTGGTTTGCAGCTCTTAGAGCCTTAAAAATAGCACCAGGAGGATATTTTTAGTGCACCATCCTGAAGGTGTGGCTGGATCCTGTGGCCTTCTGTGACGCATGAAAACAGTTTTGGTTCTGTTTGCAAGTGACTTAGACAGCTGGTTTGGGGCTTCAGGGGTATAAAAATAAAAACAAGGCAGGAGAGCTGAGTTCCAGCCCACAGCATCCAACGCCCTCCCCTATAACTGGACAATTGCTCCTAAGAAAGATGCACTTGGACTTGCACAAATCACAGCTTGCCTAGAGGAACTGGACAGTTTCGTGTTAGTGCAGTGCAGAGAGAGAGAGAGAGAGAGAGAGAGAGAGAGAGAGAGAGAGAGAGAGAGAGAGAGAGAGAGAGAGAGAACAGAAGAACTGCATGCTACAATAGAAAAGTGAGGCCATGAAATGTTTAACTCTCCCAGAGTCATGGGTTTACCATGCCATGCCAAGGCCAGGATTTCCACCATAGACCATTTTAAAGTCTATAAGACATGACTTATAAACACTATCTCATTTGATACTCATATGAAACAGCTCTACTATTCTAATTTTATAGGTAAATATGCCAGGACTCAGAAAAGCAAAGTGACCATCTCACTGTTTTATAGCATGTAAGCTGTATGAAAGGTGAGGGAACTAGGCTGCATAGAAGAAAGCCAGCTTGTAGATCACTATGACAGTTCAAGGGAGATAGAATAAGACTGAGGTAAGCTGGAACAGTAAAGAATAGAAAAGAAGAATCCAGTTCTAGAAGTACATAAAAGAAACTAAAATGCCTGGGTCTGCGTGATTCATGCCTGTGATCCTAGATACCAGGAGGCTCAGATCTGAGAGTCACAGTAGGAAGCCGATGCAGGCAGGACAGTCTGTGAGACCCTTATCTCCAATTAACCACCCAAAACCAGAAATGGAGCTGTGGCTCAAGTGGTAAAGAGCTAAACTTGAGCAATAAAAGCTCAGAGACATTGACCAGGCCCTTAGTTCAAACCCCAGGACTAGAAAAAAAAAGTAACTAAAATGTTGGATGAAAGCAAGTTACAAGATTAGTGATAAATCACAGGGCTGAGTTGGATACATGGGCAGAAAGAGTCCAGGGAGAAAAAGAGTCCAGGGTAGATCCAGGCTTATGCCTTCTGTGGCAGATTTGTGGCACCTACCAATTTAAGGACAACTGAAGTGGATGTGGAGGTGGTGGGGGTTTCATTTGGGCCTATTGTAGTGTGGAGTCTGTTAGCTACCAAAATAGTGCTAATAAGCACAAGTCAGATACACAACTGTGGTGCTCAAAGGAGAAATGGGCCTTGGCTACAATAGTTTGGAAGGTGTCAGACCTATAAAGCAGTGGCTCTCAACCCTCACTCTCATCAAAATCCATTTTAAAAGCTCCAGATAACACAGTCCTTCTCCAGGAATCCTGAGTTCATTGCTATCCAATGGGCCCTGGCTCAGGATATTTTTAAAGACCCAGGTGTTTCCTTCTAGTGTGCAGCCAGAGGTAGAAACACTGCCCTGGAAATGGGATGAGGGAGCAGATGGCCTGGTCCAGGACTGGGCGCATAAGAGAACTAAAGGGCCCAGTGGACTAGGAAAGAAATCCTGGAATCAGCCTGGTCTCCAGACATAAGGATTCCAGGAGGGAGCATTCATCTTGAGAATCAAAGGAGCAGGGCAGGAGTGTTAAGAAAGAGGGAATGAAGGAAGGAATGGGTATGAGAGGACAGATTTGAAGAAACTTCTGTTCCAAAGTCAAGAGGCAAGTAGAAATTGACAAGCCTCTGAATGATGGATGAAGCAGGAAGCGGGATGGTTGGCAAATGGCAAATGGAGATGTGGGGATGGGCTTCAGAGCTCAATGGAGAAGGGGATCCTTTCCTTCTTGGGGATCAATGACTTGGGATCATGTCACCTGCTATCCATAGAGCATAGCACTGTATCTGCTCTAAAGATGGACAGGTCACATACAGCTCCTCCTCCCCTTACCCCCACAGCCAACCTTCTCCTGCTTCCCTCCCTTACTTACTCCCATGGCTCCAACTAGTTATACCAGACTCTGCCTGTGTGTACAGGGTGCTTCTACCTTCCCCATTCCTCACCCCCAGAATTTTTATTTTGATCTCTATAAAGTAGACTGAATGCTTTGAGAGCAGAGACTCAAAGATGACTTGGTTCTAAACATAAGGAAACCCTTGAATAACCATTTTCTGTATAAATTCATGTATATATACATATATAGGCATGCATATATTTCCACATGTATCCATGTCTAGTTGCACATACTCACCCAGGGTGGACAGAATGCCTACACTGAACTACTGCCTCCACCACACTCCTGTGTCCACCTCTGCAGATCTCTGTCCAGCCATTCTCTGCAACCTATACCTCTTTTTTTTTTTTTTTTTTTTTTTTTGGTCCGGTTGTGGGCCTGAACTCTGGGCCTGGGCGCTGTCCCTCAGCTCTTCAGCTCAAGGATAGTGCTCTACCACTTGAGCCACAGCGCCACTTCCGGCTTTTTTCTTTTTGCTTATGTGGTGCTGAGGAATCGAACCCAGGGCCTCAAGCATGCAAGGCAAGCGCTCTACCACTGAGCCACCTTCCCAGCCCCCTATACCTCTTAGAAAGAAGCCCCTTTGACCATAGGGTCTGCCCCATCCACATTTCTCAGGGCATTCACTTTAGGACAAAGACAGTCATACCTACCTTCAAACTGAAAAACTGGCTCTCCTCACTCCTGGCTAAAGGAAAGCAAATTTGCATTTCATTATGGAATCTCAGCTCCACACGGCTGTGGTTTCATTTTGACAGTGAAAATGCTTTTAAGTAGGTAAGAGGAAGAGGACTTTCTTTCTATCATTCATTGATTTGGCTCAAGAAACATTAGGCAGAGTCAGTGGTTCAATTTCAACTCACAGTTTTTATTCTCTAATTTACAAGAGCTGCTAACAGGTTTTTTCTAGCTTATCACACCAATTCTTGCTTCTATGAACAAATGTTATGGAATACTTGCAAAAAAAATCACATTTGGTGCATTTAATACATTCTTAAGGCAAAATTTTCTAAGACAGGAGTTGCTTCCCTCAAGTCAAAGCTTAATTCTAAGTAAATATTAAAAGTATGAGAATTAGATCTCTAATTTTGAGATAAAGAAACTAGAGTTGTAGACCCCCTAGGCCCAAATTCCAGGAGTTCCCCTTGTCAGGTCCAGCCATAAGCCTCTATATACCATATAAAGAGACATGAAGAAAGGTAGAGAAAAGAGATTAATTACAAGTCATGGGTATGCCACGGGAAGATGCCATTTCAGCATGTTTTTAGTCATCTTTGGAGGTATAGCCATGAACTTTAGGGTTTTATAAAGAACTGGGGGCAAGAAGAAAGAGGTATGCAGAATTACCAAGCAGTCCTGATCAACATATGGGCTGTTTGATCCTTATTTTAATTCATTGTTTGGGGAGGGGTTCTGGGAAAGTTATCACTGTCATCACTGGTCAGGACCAACAATTTGCCTTTGCCTTGTGGGTAATCTCTTCTGAGGAGTCTATATTGTTCCTTAGGGGTAGTTTTGGTCCCTTGTCCTAAAAATGTTATTGATCAATCATGTCTTCCCAGAACCCAAGGTGACTAAAAAAGTGACTGAAGAGAGAATGGCTTAGAGCAGAGGTACAAACAAATTAGAGACAGAGATGTCAATCTTTTCTCTAGCTTTCAGTTAATTGGTGGGACCAGCAAAAGCAACTTTTAACTATCCCTTACAATTATACCTTTTCACTTTGTGCAAGGCCTTTGGTTAAGCAAAGGTACTGTATTGTCTATCCATGAGAGACTGTAAAGGATGCCTGTCATATTTTGGTATGTAGCTGTGCCCAAACTTGAGCCAGATCATCCTGCTCATGAATTTCTGAGTTAGGTCCCATGGCTGAGTAAGGCATCTTCCATACATGGGGCATGTGGATCATCAATGTTGTCTACCCCTCCATTCTACCTTTTGTTCTCCTTTACACAGATATGAGCTCTGACATTAGGGATTCCCTTTGCAATGTCTACAAGCTACCCAGCTACCACTCTCTTGCCTCTATGACTTCCAACCTTGACAGTTGGACAAGATAAGAGAATTCTCTCCTTAGAATGAATGCAAGAGCAATATCCCAATGGTGTCACCATTTTCTCTAAAATGGGTAATAAAAGATAGATTTTTCCATATTGTCAACTCCTTCTATGGTTAGCCCTCTGGTACTCTCCAATACTGACAGTTTCCTAAGCTTTTGAGCAGTTAAGGAATTTAGCCCAAAGAACCTGTATGTTTCTATGGAGTGAGGTGAACAAAAATTGTTGAAGCAGGAGCTAGGGCCAGAGAAAGAACAGAACCAGGGATCAAGCAGCAATGGTAGCCATCAAGAGGAGAGGAAAACAAGAGGAAACCTCAGGACATAAAAGGAAGCTATGGAGCAGGAGTCCTGACTAGGCCTGGATGGGACTAGGCTTACAGTGACTGTATGTAAACAGAGAGGAAGGGAAGAAGAAATAAAATATATCTTTCTAATTTCTGGTTCTATTCTAATCTAGAATTTATTTGACTGTCTGTACACAGGCCTTCTGATACTCACCAACAGCCCTTGCCTGGGGACATAGGCCCTACAGACAGGAGTACTAACAGAAGCATATTCTTCAGTGACAATGACATTACTGCTCCCTTGGGATGGGAGCTTGTTGACAGTGACAATTTCCTCAAATGTATAACATATGCCAGATAGGGAAGACCCAGCTCCTGTTGTATTGTTCATGCTTGAAACAAAGCTCTACCAGAATCTGTGAGAGACCCAGGACTCTGGAGCAGGGAAGGCTGAAGAAAAGTAAGACAAATGTCTTCAAACATCTGAAGGGGCCTGTCCTGTGTGTAGAAGAGGGGTAGGTCTTGAGAGCCTAGAGTGACAGGACAGAAGCCAGTTTCTACTCACCAAAAATCAGAAGAGCAGTACGAGCTGCTTTTTCTAGAACTATTTCTCAGTTCTGCATCACTATAATAATATATCTGACAAAGGATACTTTTAAAGGAAAAAGCTTTATATAGTTCACAGTTTTGGGTGGCTGCATCAGATCAATGCTGGTGGAGACTCTGTGGTAAGTAGTAGATGGTGAGAATATGTGTCAGGCAGGGGAAATGGGCACATATGAGACAGGAAGCAGAGAGAGAGAAGGAATGACCAAACTTCTTTTGCTCTCATGAGAATGACCAAGAAGTTGCATGAGGACTACCTCATGCTCCCAATGACCTAAAGACCTACCACTAGGCCCCACCCCCAAAGCTTCTATCACCTCATAATAGCCCCACCCTGGAAAGCAAACCTCTACAGGGACTAGAAGTCTATACCCAAACAATAGTGGCTGCTTTGGTAGGTCATAAATATCATGTGACTGTAGGACCATTTGGCAGATATATCCCTTGTATCACTGTTAATTAAGACTTTGTGACTATTCCTGTGTGGTGTGAGTTGAAATTTGGTCCTACTTGCTGTCTACTCAGTAGTCTCCCTTGTATTACTGGGACAGGGCTCACCCAAGACTTCCAAGATTCAACATCCTGCGCTACCTGGTGAACATGGCCTGTTCCTATCTGCCCATAACCTTAGCTCACAAAAACATAACCAGGTCCCTCACCCAAGTGCTGAGACATGAACTGATGTCCTGGTTTTGACTTACTGGAGTGGAATACAGAAAACAGAACTCCCAAAGTTTAGGTACTAGTGAGTCTGGCCCAGATTCCTAATCACTAAACCATGCTGTTGTCTTAAAGGTAGTCTTAGCTTAGTACTGGCACAAAAATAGTCTGAGGACTGATGAAACAGAATAGAAGACCCAGAAATGAACCCACTCTATAAGGGGGCCAAAAAAACAATAGGCTGGAATAAAGACAGCACAAACGGTGCTGGAAGATATCTACATGCAGAAAACAAAACTAGACCCTCATGTATCACCTTGCACAAGCATCAGTTCAACATGGATCAAAGACTTCACTATAAGGCCAGAAAACATGAAACTATTACAGGAAAGAGTAGGGGAAACACTAGGACTCCTGGGCACAGGTCCAAACTTTCTAAGTAAAAATACAGAAACACAATAAATTAAAAGAAGACTTGATAAATAGGATTGCATCAAACTTAAAAGTTTCTGCATGAGAGAAGTTTTTTTTTTTTGCCAGTTATACAACCAACAATGGCCTAATAGCCAGAATATACTTAGAGTTCAAAAAAATTAAATCCTCAAAAATTAAACACTCAAAGAAACAACAACCCAATTAATAATGGTCTAATCACTTAAAGAGAGTTTCTCAGGTAGAGGGAAAACAAAGGAGGAGGCTATAATGCTCAATAGGACATGTACTCATTACCTTGCTCATGTAACTGTAACACCTCTCTACAGCATTTTTACAATTAAAAAAAATTTTTTAAAGAGAGTTCCTCAGAAGTAAAAATGGCCAATAGATGCAAAAAGAAATGATCAACATCTCTGTCCATAAAGAAAATGCAAATCGAAACAACATAGATTCCACCTTACCTAGTTAGAATAGCTATTATCAAGAAAACAACAAAGGCTGGTGAGGACGGCAGCCAAAAAGGAAGTCTATTACACTGCTGGTAGGAATGTAATCTTGTTCAACCTTTTCTGGAAAATAGCATGGAGGTTCCTCAAAAAACACAGAACTACCTTCTGAGGGCTGGGAGGCTTAGTGGTAGGGTGCCTGCCTTGCATGCATGAGGCCCTGGGTTCGATTCCTCAGCACCACATAAGCAAAAAGAAAAAAGCCAGAAGTGGCACTGTGGCTCAAGTGGTAGAGCGCTAGCCTTGACCTGAAGAGCTGAGGGACAGCGCCCAGGCCCAGAGTTCAGGCCCCACGACCGGACCCCAAAAAAAAAAAAAAAAAAAGATATGCAATCAACCCAGAAGCCCTTTGATGTATCAAGAAAAATGTAGTACACAATAGAATTTTACTCATCCACTATAAAGAATGATATTGTATCATTTGTAAGAAAATGGAAAGACCTGGAAAAAATTAAGTCCACCAGACTTAGAAAAATGAATGTTGCATGCTTTCCCTCATTTGTGGTAGATGGAATGTACCTATAAATCAGTAAATAAACACATTAGGTGGTGTGCAAGTGGTTACAAATGAATTAACTGACGTATAATAGCTTCTATGGAGAGTTCAGATTGTATAATCTTTTAGAAAGACTATATCAAAGACCACTAAATCAGTGGTACATGAAAGAGAAGGTGGGGCTAAAGGGAGAGGTGGTAAACTAATGGAGGAAGCGGGGAGAGAATGCAATAAAAAATTCATTGTATATATCACAAAAATTTAAAAAGTAAGGGCAAGGGTGTGTGGAAGGAGGCTGAGGATGTTGAGAAGGCGATATGGATCAAGATGCATCATTTTAATAAATTGCTTTGTTAAATGGCACCTTTGGACAACTACTTAAAAATATAAAAGAAATAAAATTAAATAGAAATATTAATGAGAACATGAATGGCCTAACATATTTGGCATTTGAAAAACAAAGTCAACAAAAAGAACACATTCATGATGCAAATCACTTGTATATGTTTTTACATTTTTTAAATTTCAAAATGTAACTTCTTCAGTATTATATTATTCCAACATGAAGAAATCCAGAGGGTTTTTTTTTTGTAATTGTCTTAGGTAATCCCCTAATTTAATACCTGTGTTTGGACTGAAATTTTAAATGTATTCCTTTTTTTTTCCAGTCATGGGTCTTGAACTCTGGGCCTCGGTGCTGTCCCTTGGCTCCTTTTTTGCTCAAAACTAGCACTCTATCACTTGAGCCACTATGCCACTTCTGGCTTTTTCTGTGATTTACTGGAGGTAATAGTCTCACAGACTTTCCTACCTGGACTGGTTTCAAACTGCAATCCTCAGATCTCAGCCTCTTGAGTAGCTAGGATTACAGGTGTGAGCCACTGGCACCCTGCTTAAATATATTTCTTAAAATGCCATTTACTGATACTGTGTTTCATCCATGCCTCACTCCCAGAGTTTCTAGTCTCCTATTATCTCCTCTTCCATTGGACAACATGTAAACTAGGGATTACCAATTCTGTGGGAGTTGTAGTTCCTGATAGTCATGGTATCCTGTTTGGTTTTGCAACCCATCCTCCTGTTCCTGACTAAAAATATCCTCAGGAGGAGTTGGAAGCGTGCACATGCATGTACAAGTTAAACAAAGGGAAACACATTTTCCATGACATCTGGGGAACAGAAAAAATGTTCTGGGAGATCTTGGGTTAGAAATCTAGAATGAATTCAGATTAGACGGACAAGGAGCATTGGGCGAGGCTGAGCAACTGCCCAGCTACCTAATTCTTAGAAGTCCAATTACCCTCCAGTGTCAGTGCTCCATGGCTAATGGTGGGATTTGTTGGGCTACAAGTCATGTCTATCTATAGCCTTTGGTTTCCAAATGCCTGTGACTTGAGAGGTGCTGAAAGCCACTTCCCACACACCTGGGGAGCCTTGCACCTGCTGGGTGGAGAATTCCTACTTGAGGTCACACACCCACCTCCCCAAGGAAGATTCTGTCTTCTCCTTCCCTTTCAGGAGGTAGCAGCTCTTTCCTAGTCCCTCATTTTATCGACTCCTCAGGCTTTATCCCTGGGATACAAAGCTATAGCACATTAAAGAGGAAGGAAGTGGAATTATTTCCTGAAGATATGTAAAATTAGATGGGAGGAGAAACTGGAAACTTGTCCAGACAATATCTAAGATGAACAGATACTAGACCCCCATCCTAACCCACCCACGTCCCTCCCTCCCCACAACTTGACTCCTCAATGCAGAGCACAGCTCAGGCAGCCTAAAGCCTAGAAGTGAAGGACCAAGAATATTTTACCCCCAAATGGATTTAAGCATGTGAAATCTATCTTTAGAAAAACAGAGGCATTGCCATCTCCTTAGAGCAAAGCCAAAACACATACTGTGATAGATGCCCAAGGAGGAGAAAGGCCCCTAGGTGATGGGGCAGGAAAAACAGGACAAGGGGGTAGCATACCATAATTAGGCCCCTTTTGCCATTGCAAAATAAACAAATTGATTGCTCAGCTTATTTGTTTGTTTGGGTTAACTTTTTTAAAGGAAAGGGGAGAAAAGGAAATGATTAAAGAAATTGATCTGTGTCAATTATAAATCTACTCTCAAACCTTTAGAAAGGCAGAAGATTTGTCAGAGAAAAACGGGATCAATTGAAATAGATCTTACTGTCACACCACTAAGCCTACAGAAAAGACATTAAGAAATGGAGTGGAGAGAGAGGAAAGGAAGGAAGGGGAAGACAAAGGAGGAGGGGAGAGAGGAAAGGAAGGGAGAGAGAAGGGAAGAGAAAGAGGGAAAAAAGACAGAGTCATCCACATTAAGCAATTACTTCCTTTTTAGTCATAAATGGCTTCTTTTTTTAAAAAATCCATTTGTAAGCATATTTTAAGATGTTTGGTTTTAATCTCTCCATTTTTGTACTGATAGCAACATTTATCAGTGCTACTCCAAATTTTCCTCAACCTTCCTCATAAATCCATGTTCTAAGTGTCAGTCCCATTACATTAGATCTTAAAGGAAGGACCATGTTTTTTCTTTCCATATACTGCTATGGGAGAAAGGACAAAGTATAGTAAGAACTTTTCTGTTCCCTCAGGGAAGTCCTCAGAAACCCCACACACTGTGCCATGCTGTGGGACAGGAAGGAAGGAAGCTGACCACCTGCCCTGGGGTATAGTGGGAGAACCAGGCTTCACTATACCACACATGTCCATGCCATGCAGATACCCACGGCCAACAGGGCAATACCAAGCCCAGATCAGAACCAGAGATCCCAAAAGGTCCTGCAGAGAAGACGCAGAAATAGTTAACAGGGAGATCACCATGAACCCCAGGCTCAGAGGAGCCCTAGGAACCACTGCTAAACTTGAGCTGCCACCAATAAAACAGACCTCAGTGAATGGGAGGTGAATGTGGCCAATGTGTTCAGGGAGTTAGGCTGTAATAAGAAACAGAAATAGGGCGAGGAGTTGGTACAGCTGAGAGGAATGATGGAGGAGACATTGTCGTGGCTGTAAGAAATGAGTCCTAGTGTAGGGGGAGTGCCTTGAGCAGGTGCTCAGGAATTCACTGTTGATGGAGGAAGTCTACCTAGTCTATGCAAGCCCAAAAGGATGAGTTGGTACAGAAAAAGGACTACTTTTAGCTGGAACAATGAGAAAAAATAGTAATGTAACACATGCCTTAAAAGTCAAATTGCTCCTGGTTTTTATACTTGTATTCTGATATGTTGTTTCAAGTGTATGTGTGTGTGTGTGTGTGTGTGTGTGTATCTCGCTTACTTTATGAAAATTTGGTGCCAATTGATGGTTGACTTGGCTTTAATGGTCTTAAGTTGTCAACCTCATATTGGCCTCTTGTTTTTAAAACAAACAAATCTTATTGTTCTGTGAAATTAAAAAGTCTACAAGAAGTTTCCCAAATAAGGAATCTGGGATTGCCAATGCAAGATTCTTTATAAAGATGAAAAATAAAATAAAAGCATTGTTGGCACTGGGGCTTGAACTCAGGTCCTCACAGTTGGATTAGCTTTTGCCACTTGAGCCATACTTCTACTTCTGGTAGATTGCTGGTGCCTCTCAGATTTGTCTGCCCAAGTTGACTTTGGACCTCAATCCTTAGATCTCAGCTTCCTGTCTAGCTAAGATTACAAATATGAGCCACCAGTGCCCAGCTTTTAAAAGCAGCACATATTAAACCCGGACTACAGACCAGACATTGCTGGGGATGGATATATATTGCCCATATTCCTCACAGTGGCCCTGCAGACAAGGTGTAATTTAGTTCATAGGGGCAAACCTGACTTTCAAACTTCCCAGTTGATGAGTATAGAGGAAGCTTTGACACTGAGGCCTCCCAGAGGGTTCATTCCTACAGAAAATCACCCATCTACCCCTCATGCATATGTGCAGATTACTCACCTTCTCTCTTCCTCTAGCATCCACCTGGGAAATTAGGTAGAAATCAGGGTTGGGCTGCAAACAAATGGGAGAGTCAAACTGGGTTATCCTGGGAAATAAGATTAGCACAAAGAAGCCATTCTGTGTGAGTCTCTATGGTTCAGTGCCCTTTCACTATTTATGAAACAGTGAGACATCCCAGCCCAGGAAATAGATAAGCAATGCTACCTAGACACAGAGATGTCAGACACCAGGATCCTTCTGTCTTCTTACTCGGGTCAGGACCTGCCTTCCAATACTCTAGGCGTGTGGGCCCAGAGTCTCTCCAGAGGCATGGGGAGGTCAGCCCTGCCCCTGTCCCTGTCCCTCTCCTTCCCATCCTTCCCACTGCAGTCGTCACAAGACTGTATGTGACTTCTTGGCTTTATTTGCTTTCTCAGCATCTCCAAAAGGAGGTGTTATCTTACTCTAGAGATAGGAAACTGGCTTGAGAGTTGAACAACCTGCAAGGGTCAGAGGCAGAATTGCCACCCAGGGGGTAAGGCCTGACTTGGGTGTGTGCCTCCCATGTCATCACAGGCAGGCTTACCCCGCTACTGGATGGAAGCAGCTCCCAGACTCTTCTAAGCAGTGGTGCCTTTCCCTCATGGCACAGCAGTCTCTGTGAACCTACCTTGTCCTGCCCCGTTTGCTCAGGACCAATTGCAGCCCAACCATGTTCTGGAACTTCACAGCCCAAGGGTGGACCTTCAGCAAATGTGTGTCGTGGCAATGATGCTTCAATTTGAAATTTACCCTTTCCTTTTTAACTGGAATTCAAGTGCTTCCTTGGAGCAAATTCATATGTCCCTGAGTTTACTCACTGAACTACCACATCACCCCTTTAGACTCTGTTCTTCCTTCCAGATGATGAGGAGACTGGCAGACAGTCCAGTAATGTTCTTAGGGCTCTTTCTGCAACCTGCATTTCATTTCATTTGATAAGTTAAGGCTCTATTTCTATTATTATTGTTGTTGTTGTCATTTTATTGTTACTATATCAGTGCTGGGGATTAAATCTGGCACATTGTACATGCTAGGCAAACACTTTACCACTGAGTTACATCCTTAGCCCAGGTACTATATATTTGTATGGCCCCTCATAGAAACAATGACACTGGCACCTGTAGAACGAAAGAGCAGCCAGCCCTTTTCTTCCTTCCTTACTACTGTGTTTATCTATTTAGTTCTCAAATCTTATATCCCTGGGCAAACAAAAAGAGGGTTGTAATGTCATATATTTAAATAGAAACGCAAAGTAACCGTTCACATCTTGACGAGATGCCAGTTGTAAGATGTGAGGATGGAAAGAAGTAGTTACTCTCTGTGTCCTTGTTCAGGGGACACAGAGTTCCTAGGTACTGTCATGCTTGATCTGAGCCACAGGGCTGCAGGGTGGGGCATTTCCCACAATCCTCAACTTTCAGATAAAGCAAGACATTATAGTACTGGGTGGGGATGGGTTCAGAAGCTGTTTTCACATCTTGAAATCTACCATGGCATTGGGTAAGGTCTTTCCCCATCCACACAGGGTGAAGTCCTAGATGTTTGCTGAAAGGGTAAAATTGCCAAAATTACAGCGCTAGTTAGATTTCTGAGTTAGTAATCAAATGTTCTCTCCACGAATCCAAGCTCCCTTTCTTTGAGTGAGCCAAGAGCTCTAAAAGACTTTCAGGAACTGCAACCACGCGAAGGAATCAATCCAAAAGCACAAAATAAAACAAATTTTAAACACAGACGAGCAGGTTCTAGAAATCCATGATGCTACTTATTCTGACTGCCTCACCCAATGCATCTTAAGTGGAACGAATGGACCATGACAGTGATCATGATGGAGCCAACCATGGGAAGATATGTTCTGTTTTCACAGAAAGATCTCTTTCCTGTGGTCCTCCAGCCCAGGTGAACATTGTCATCATGGTGGCAGCACAGCCCAAATTCTCATCCCACCCCCAATTCAGTGTGTCTTTCCTTGTGACCTCCTCCCCGTCCCTCAAATGTGACTGGGCAAGAGTGTTCTCCTTTCAGAGCAGGCCCCAAGCCAAGGGAAGTGAATTGAATCAATGCATCATGATTCAGGGTGTGGGAGCTAATGTAATCAAGGCCCAGCCCAGAGCTGCTGATGGCCTATTACATCCATCAGTCACCCACTGAGCAGCTTACTTCTGGGTGCTTCTGGGAATGGCAAGTGTCCACTGAAGGGTTTTGTTTGTTATGGTGCCATCCTGGGGTTTGAACTCAGGGTCTGGGTGCTGTCCCTGAGGTTTTTGTTTTTGTTTTTGTTTTTCCCTCAAGGCTAGCACTCTACCACTTGAGCCACAGCGACAGACTTTCCTGCCCAGACTGGCTTTGAAACACAGTCCTCAGATCTCAGCCTCCCAAATAGCTAGGATTACAGGTGTGAGGCACTGGTTCCTAGCTCTACTGAGTTAAATACTCTTTGGTTTCCCCTGAGATACAACTTGAGCTGTTGTGCGCGTGCTTGTGCATGTGTGCTGGTACTGAAACTTGAATTCAGGGCCTCTTACATGGCTTTTTTGCCCAAGGCTAGCACTCTACCATTTGAGCCACACCCAACTTCCAGCTTTTTGCTGGTTAATTATAGATAAGAGTCTCTTAGATTTGTCTGCTCAGGCTGGCTTCCAAGATTCTCACATCTCAACCTCTTGAGTAGCTGGAATTATAGGTGGAATTATAGCTACTGGTATCAGGCCTCATCTCTTCTTTTGAAGGTGATGCCCCTGCCCCAGCCTCTCTATCCAGCATCTCCTACCCCAGGTAGAGCACTGAGGAAGGAGCTATAGAGACAGTGGAGGGGCACACACCCACTCTCTCAATGAGCAAATGGCAAGGAACCCAGACAAGTCTCACACTTTCCCTGAGGCTCAGGATTCCTATCAGTAAATACCCCTCAACTAATCCCAGAGATGCTCATATGCATCCAGCATGCCTTTTGGCCTCCACCCTATCATTTAATGTTTATACCAACCCTTTGAGGGGATCCTGCTAGGCTCACTTACTCAGTCTCCTCATTGATAGAGTGCTTTGTGTTTTATTTGCTGCTTTTGGCACTGCCCTTCAACATATCATATCATCATTATATAGCCCCAAGAAGGGAGTTTTATTAGCTTCATTTAATAAATAAAGAATCTGAAATACCAAGGAACTTATGGCAAACGGCTTAGAGTCCACAGCCTATGTAAACTTCAAAGCAAAGCCTACTTCAAAATGTGGGTCTTACAATGATGCAGATGTGAAGGGTGGAGTAAAGAAAAAGAAATCTGCCTGTGACATCAAAATAGCAGAAGGAGCTAGGCACTGGTGGCTCACACCTGTAATCCGACCTACTCAGGAGGCTGATATTTGAGGATCACAGTTCAAAGCCAGCTAGGGTAGGAAAGTCTGTGAAACTGTTCTTTTTAACCAACAACAAGCTGGGAGTTAGTGAAAGTGTGGCTTAAGTGGTAGAAAAAGCCAAGTGAGAATGTGAGGCCTTGAGTTCAGGTCTTAGTACCAACATATGCACGACACACACATATACAAATAACAAAAAGAAGCTACTATTCTTAAACTCTTCAGCAAGCTCTCTGGGTGCAGAGAAGAAGTACAAGATTTCAAACAGGACAGACGAGGAGTTTCTAAGGACGAGATTTGCGTTTGATTTGGAATTTGATGAAGGAGCAGAATTTCAAGATGAGAAGTTGGAAGGGAAATTCAGCCATTGTGGACAGAGTATACTGCAAAATCAGACAGTTTAGATATCAAGCAAACCTACTTGTAACTGCATAGAATTTGTTGAGAAAGGTCAGAGTGAAGAAAATAGGTCCTTGTATCTACAGGGACTATAGGCTGGTAACTGACTAACAGAGTATTTCTATCTTCTTGAGTGAATAATCTTCCTCTTGTTGAGTAATTCAAATTTATTTGTCCAAAGCTTTGGAACCCCCAGTTACAAAACATGGTTCAGGTGGTAGAAACTAGATGCAAACCTTTGAGACCATTTGGAGCAGTCCTGTGCTGTTCAGCTCAGCCAGAACAAGGCTACGAGAGTTGCAGAGAGCACACTCTAATGCTCATAGCAGGGTGCATTAGAGGTGAATGCACGGTGAATTATGTGTCCATTAGCTAAGTGTCCCTGGGGCTTTAAGACTTGTTCTTTTCCTAAATCAAAAATAGTATTAACAACCCACCTTCTTGTCCTGCTACTGGGGAAAGTGTGTATTTCATCTGTCTTTAAACAATTATGGCTGCTTCCCCTACCTCCACCCCTGGTAAGTCCATTCTAAGCCCAAGGTACAGAAGTAAATATGAAGTCTGCTCTCCCATTCTGACCTACCTAACCAAGATGCAGCCACAATCAGCAGCTTACTCTCTTACCAAAGAAGATTGACAGCCAGGCCAGTTTGGGGAGGAAAGCTGATTACAAGTACAAAGGAGGGACCAGATGTCCCTGTCTAAATGCCAACATGGCCCCACGTGGAAGAGTCCCTGATCATTCCTCCTGGTATCAGTCTTCCCCATTCCAATGTGCTACACCCTTTCAGCCATGCCCTTCCTGAGCCTGGAGGTGTTGCCAACTGTGGGGGATTTCAGAGTGCTGACATCAAGGTGAGTGTCTTTGCAGGGTTGGAACAGGGCTTCCCTCTGGGCAGCTCACCAGATGTGGGCAGTCTCATGCAAAGCCCAAACAACTGCCCGGGGTGCTGACTCACCCCAAACAACGAGGCATCATTCCAAGCCAAGATAAAACTTTCCAAACAACAGTTTCTCCCAAAGGATGAAACACAAAATAGAAAGAAACCAATTATCCCTAGACCTTCAATGACAGACTT
The DNA here is from genome assembly GCF_024711535.1 of Dipodomys merriami. Classification (NCBI taxonomy): domain Eukaryota; kingdom Metazoa; phylum Chordata; class Mammalia; order Rodentia; family Heteromyidae; genus Dipodomys; species Dipodomys merriami. The sequence goes on along the minus strand of NW_027203381.1, from coordinate 67,617,985 downwards.
TGAACATCAATGAACACACAGATAACTGCCATGATGGAGAATCTACGTCACTTGTTATAACAAAACACCCCAGCATTCTTACAGTGACTCTGTACTAAATGCGTCAATGCCTTGCATAAATGCCCTCATCCAAGCCTAGAAGCTGGGAACCATGATTTTCCTGAAGACAGAAACTTGCCTCCCTGGGCTCAAGTCTCTCTTCTTATTCCTTGGCATTTGCTTAATTATTATGTTGTGTTATGTTGTTTTGTTTTGTTTTGTTCTCTGTGTGTGTGTGTGTATGTGTGTGTGCGTGCGTGTGTATATGTGTGTGCTAGTACTGAGGCTTGGGTGCTGTTCCTTAGCTTTTTGCCTAATGCTGGTGCTCTACCACTTGAGCCACAGCTCCAATTTCAGTTTAACTATTACTATTATTATTTTGGTTGTTAATTGGAGATAAGAGTCTCACAGACTTTCTTGCCTGAGTTGGCTTTGAACTGCAATTATCAAATCTCACCTCCCAGAGTAGTTAGGACTACTAGCACCTGGCTATATTATCTTTCTGTATTAGGGAAAGGCTGAAACAATCGGAACATCCATTAATACATAATTGATTGACTAAATTGTGGAGAGCCTGTACATAGATTAAAACGCAATCATGAAAAACAAACCAAGCTAGAAAGGTGCTCAGTGATGTGGGAAACACTTGCTGAATCTTGTGAAGTAAAAAATGCAAAAGCAAGTTATAGAGGAGTGACTAGGATATGATCACGCATCAGCCCCAAACAGGAAATGGACGCTGTAGTTGCTTATATGTGTTTGTGTACAGAAAGAGAAACGTGTGGAAAAATACATCCAAGTTGTTAACATTCTCTCATAGGAGTGTGATTAGCAGGAGGAGTGCTGCACAGTGGGCCTGGCTGGGGCTATAGCTCAGGTTCCTGCGGCAGCCTCTTACTGGCTTTCAGTCTACTGGCATGTCATCTCTGTGTTCCTCATTGCTCAGTCTTCATCTCCTCATGTGATAAAAATAAAAATTCTTTATCCTGCCCTTCAGTTCCTGTTGAGAGCTGGCCCCAGCCTCCCACATCTCCTACTTACCTTCATTCTTAATGTGGTTTACCAATTACAGTGACTCATCCTCTTTAGCTTGAACCTCTGCCTTATCCTGCTTTCCTTCCACGCATGCCTGCAGATCCTGTCTGTTCCTCAAGACCTGGCTAAAGGGCTGAAGCTATCATCTGTAATTCCTCTCAGAAACAGGAGCAGAGCTTTGCAAGGACAGAAGCAGAATGGATGTGGATGCCTTGGCAGGTGATTTCACCTGCTTCCTCTATAGGCTTTGCCTATAGATAGCCTTCTCCAGCCTAATTGGGTTCCTATCTTTCACAGGACTCAAAAATCTCAGAAGAAAGAATTCTAGTGGTCTTTCTTTGACTCAGCTGTCTCATATTTAGCATTCATCGTCTCCACCTCAGTCCTAAACCAAATGAGAATAAGAAAAGTACATGAAGAAAATGGAGATCAAAATAGTGCCTATACTATGGATAAAACTGGAGATTATGCTTACAGACACAGAAGCCCAGAAGTAGAAATACCTGCCACCAATGGGGCTGGGCCAGGGGTACACATGTCCACCACGGAAAAGACATCTCACCTAATAGAATGCACATACTGAGCAATGCCTGGCCATAGCTCACCTTCCAAAAACTAGCCAAAGTGATCCTCCCCTCTGGAGACAACAACCCAGAGGGACCACCTTTCTCTACATGAAGGACATATTATGACCTTGATCAGAAGATAGGGTCCTATCTCCAGAGCCTTGGTAAGGACCACCCTGTGTACCTTGCCCTTCTCCTGGGCCTGCCCTTTGATGATGATGGTCTCCTGCCATCAGCCCAGCTTAGTGAGGATGTCAGGACAAGGATGCAGAAACAGAGGCCATGGTGATGTACAGCAAAGGGCCCAAGGTTACAAAGGTGGCAGATTCACAAGACCCAGCTGCTACCTCCTCTCTGCACCACTGGGAAGATGCTGGCAGGAGAGACTCCAGAAGGAGTGGGCAACTTGCCCTGTCCACTTTCTCAGAGACCTACATGGGGCACAACGCTGCAGCTGCCCTTATGACCTGTGAGCCCAAAGACCCTCTCTCCAGTCAGTGAGCAGGAATCATGCCATAGTCAGAGGACAGCTGCCTAGGATGACAGCTGATTTTGTAGCCTGAAAGATTCATGGCTAATAGGAGAAAGACAAGCCCATGCCGAAATGGAAGCCCAGAGTAACCACTGCTAAGAGGCTTCACTGATAGGTGGCAAACAGGAGACATTTGTGACATGCATCTGAATCTATTTACTCATCGATCAGTGGTTAGTTTCAATGACCCCCTCTGCAAGATACAGCAACCCTACCACTGTTTCTACTATAAACTACACACACCTCATCATGTGGGGCAGACCCTTAGGGTCTCGTACAGTATCGAACACATACCTCTCCCTTTCCACTATTGTGTTCCTGGTTCCCTTTCTAAGTTTTCAGTTCTAAAGGCTGAGAAGTTCTGAGTATTTACAGTATATGCTACTGCTCAGAAAGGGTAGAGCAAGCATGCTTTAACCACAGAGGGCAGTGAGGACTCAGATTCCCTGTGCTCCTGGATTCCCCGTCTGAGCCTGAAGACATAGGAAATATACCCACATAGAAATGTGAGGGCAGGCAAGTGCCAGTGGCTCGTGCCTGTAATCCTAGCTACTTAGGAGGCTAGGATCTGAAGATCCAATTTTGAAGCCAGTCCAGGCAGATAAACCCAAGAGATGCTTCCACTTAACCACTCAAAAACCAGAAGTGGAACTCTGGCTCAAGTGGTAGAGTGCCAGCTTTGAGTGTAAAAACTATGGGATAACATCCATGCTCTGAGCTCAAGTCCTAATACAAGCGCACACACACACACACACACACACACACACACACACACACACACACGGGGGGGGGGAGGGGATTGCCATCAGTGATCTAATAGGGAAGAGAGGGCATAGGCTCTGGGGTCAGCAGAAGGCAGAGCCTGCTGTGGGAGCTGAGAGTCCTGTTGCTCTAGTCCCACTCCTGTAGGGCTCTAGAGTCCCTTCCACTGTGTGAGCCTCAGTTTCCTGGTATTGAAATGACTGGCTGAGAAATTATATTTGTTTGTTCTAAAGTATTGTCACAATGAGAGATGCCACACTGCTCAGACTCTCCAGAACTGGCTGGCTGTAGCATTACAGTACTGGCTCTGGTCACGATTCCATCAGCACTGATAAAATAATTCTCTTCGGAAATGTTCCTAGGATAAGTAATTGCAATGCTTGCATGAAGCACATTTGCTGCAGGAGGGACCATTTAGTGGATTTCTTCATTCTCTAACTGCGCGCTGTCCTGGGAGAGTTCATTGCCTTCATGGAGGCAAGCAATTTATTCCCATAAGTTCACCATGTGACTCTGATGCTTTGGAAAATTACCCAAAGCTCCTACCCCACCCCCAAGCACAGGGAACAGAATTCTTCAAGGTTGTTTGGCTGAATATGAGTTCCCTGCTGAGCATTTGCAAAACACCTTCTGGGTACAGAACCCTGAATGCCACACCTAGCAGCTATGGAAGACAGATGTGCCAAGTCTCCAGTGATTCACAAGTAAGCCTGAGAGACAAAACAAGCCTCCAGATCGGGGTTGGAAGACCTAGAGTAAGGTCCTGGGCCAGCCCTATTAGGCTCTCTCTCTCCAGCTGAAAGATGAGGCTACTTGGATATTTGTCTCTTAAGATCAGTCTCTTCAGTCTCCTGAAAGACTAAACAAAATACACCAAGTGATTCCAATCAGGAAGGAAAGAGCCTTTCTGGCTCTCTCAAAAATCCAGTTCTCCCAGCACCTCATTACTATCATGAGATGCAAGGGTACATCCTTCTGCATTTCTGTTCCCCCACTTATAGCTCCACTCCCTGCCCCACACTACCTTGTCTCTCTTCCTGGAACTTTCCCTGACTTTGGTGGTTATATAGTCTGGCAAGATCTCCATGTCTCCAAGTCCTCGTTAGAGCATTGTGGTTTGGGGATCTCTGTATTTGCAGCATAGAAGAGAATAGAATAAAGCTGAGCACAGTGGTTCAAGCCTATCATCCTAACTACTTGAGAGGCAGAGTTAAGAGTATCATAGACTGAGGCCAGCCCACACAAAGGACCCTAACTGAAAAATAACCAGAGTAGAAAGGGTTGGAGGTGTGGTTCCCATGGCAAAGTATTTGCTTAACAAGTACCGGCCTTGAATTTAAACCATAATATCACCCAAAAGAAAAAAGAGGGGGCTGGGAAGGTGGTTCAGTGGTAGAGTGCTTGCCTTGCATGCATGAGGCCCTGGGTTCGATTCCTCAGCACCACATACACAGAAAAAGCTGGAAGTAGGTGCTATGGCTCAAGTGGTAGAGCGCTAGCCTTGAGCTGAAGAGCTGAGGGACAGTGCCCAGGCCCAGAGTTCAAGCCCCACGGCCAACCAAAAAAAGAAAAAAGAGAGAGAGAGAAAGAAAGAAAGAAAGAAAGAAAGAAGGAAGGAAGGAAGGAAGGAAGGAAGGATGAATTCAGTTCATAGGCTTCAGAACATCAATATAGAATGAATTTGATCAATGGACTCTATCTGCATCTCACAACTGGTGCTAAAGGGAGAAGTGCTAAAGGCAAACAAAGTGAGCAAGAATTAGGGAGATTGAGCCTGAACTCAGATCTGCTCCCAACCAGGCTGTGTCCTTGTAATGCAACAAGCTCTTACCTGTAATAGTTCTATTCATGTATGCCCCCAGCAAAATGCTTCTATGTTGCTACATGCCAGGCCCTGGGCTAGCCATAGGAACAATGCTCTGGAGCCTTCATGGAGTTTGCAGCCAGAGAGGTGAGACAACATGTAAATATATCAGACCAGATGGCATCCTCCATAGTACCAGGACAGAGCTTCCCCAGAGCATCATGGAGCTCCAAGAAGGCTTTAGAAAGAAAGGGACACTTGGGTGTATACTACGTTGGACAGGAATCATGCAGAAGCCCTGGTAATGAGGAAAAGCAGGAAGGGAAGGGACTGGAGTCTACTCAGACGCCCCAGGGATGACAGTAGAATACAAGAGTGGACAGTGAAGCAAGTATTGATGGGGTCCAGGTTCTAGGCTGGCCCCAGCACAGAACCCAAAGTTCAGGCTTTTGAGGCTGTGCTTCTCAAGATGCTTCCACACTCCCAGCTTTCCCCTGGTGATTGCACCACTATCACATATATTTCATACCCTTCTCAGTGGCTCTCACAAGCTTTCACAAGCTCTCTGCAAGTTTCCCCCACCTAACCTTCAGAAGTTAGAAGCCCATTAAATAGAGAACAGAGATTCCCATGCCTTCCTGAGTCCACATTCTCATTCCCAAGAAGCAGGAAGTAGAGGAGTGGTTAGAAGGCCAGGACGGGGGCCCAGTGATAGAACCATTCACAGGTCACATGGGTCTTAGGGGAAGGCCTCACAAGACAAGATGGTATGACAAAGTACAGCCCGAGTCTAAGCTCAAGGGTAGACACAGCCTATATACGGACTTCCTGGACACTAATGTCAAGAAGTTGCAGGGGTGGCAGAGTCAAAAAGAAGGTAGCTCTGACCAAGGACCCCAAAATCCTTATCTGTCCTTCAGACTTTGACCTTGACCTGTAGACTGTCAGTCTACCCAACAAGTTGAATCTTCCACAGACACTTGGAACGACCACAACCCAACAGAGCTAATCAATTTTCCCCCAAATTCTATAGGACCACTTAAGAGAAGAGCATCTAGAAGTTACCTTGACCTTGCCCATATTCTATCCTGTCTCTTCTTCATCCCACCACCTGGACAAATCTGCTATGGTGGAGCAAACTGGTTTCACAACATACAGTTTGTTCCCCTCCTGTCTATTTTCATTTGGAGTCATATTTCCAATTTGCAAATCAAGTCACTCCTCAGGATTCAAAGAGCAAACTCCAAATGCTTGACCTTGACCAGTTTGATCTTCTGTAGTCTGTAGTCTGTAGTCTTCTGTAGTCTGACAGATACCCCTCGCCCCTGTCCTTTCTACCCTCAATGGGAATTCAAGGCCCACACTGAAAGAGTGATTCCCTAAGTCTCATCTTTGCTACTCAGCCTCCAGCTCAAGCCACTTACATCTGAGGAGTAGAATGGTCCATGCCCCAGGCAGCCCTGCAGAGAGCAGAGTGGGTCCCTAAGGAGAAAGTTTAAATGTAGCCTGGCAGAGACCCTTGCTGCTGGGTAAATGGATGAGCTTCTGAAATTGAACATAGCAGCTTGCTAGGAGGAATTCACACCAGAATCTCTGAAACTAGCTCAGCATCCCTAAAAAAAACCTCTCACCTTGGTTGGGGATGGGGATAGACTAAATAAAAACCTGTAAGTACTCTCTTTCTCAGGATACACAATGTGAGAGAAACATCAGCCCTTCTCATGGCTTCAACTAAGCCATAGGTAACATTATACTACCAATGCTTGAAAGAACCATTCTTTTCTACCCTCCATCTCTATATTCTGGCCTTTTCCCATCTGAAAAAAAGTCCGAAAGATAGGACAAGCATACCTAGCAGATTTGTATTTAAGAACCTTAACTCATGGGGAGAAAACAGCCTGAAGTATATACACAGGATTTTATGAGTGAATATGTCTTTGCCCCCAAAGCTCTGGGTTGCAAGCAACAGAAATACTCCAGAAACAAAAAAGTCTAGTTGGAATTATCAGAATTATCTAGAATGCTGGAAAACAAGCAGGAAAGGAGCAAGAAGGAGAAGAGGGGGGACAAGAGGAGAAAAGCCATATACACCAGCTAGGCAGCAGCCAGACCCACAGTAAAACCATGCTACAGCATTTTTTCAAGGAAGGCAAGGCTACCCTTCCAGTATCAGTCATCACAGCTGGCACCACCTCTGTCACTAGCATGGGACATGGCACACAGTCCACTTAATGCAACCATCTCCAGAGAAACTTCTTCTCAGGCCTCAAACCCTTAAACCACATTACAGGCGCATCTACCCAGTGATCCAACATAACTGAGGAGCATGGCCGGATACTCCAGGAATTCTCCTTCTCCATCATACTCCCTCTCTCAACCCCACATTGCATCCAAGACTGATCAGTGAGCTCTTCTTTCCTAATCCACCCATAAGCCTTTCATCTTTACCCTTCATTCAATCACCCACACCGGGAATATGCCACCAGACTTCCTCTACCCTGATCCACATGCCTTAGACAGAGGTGTGAGTTCAGCTTCTAGCTATAACAGGCTAGTTTGCACCAACCAGCCTTCCTTCCAATACTCTAAAAAAAATGGGTCACATATATTATATTTCAAAAATCCACTTGAAGTCATTGGAGAGCTACCAAGTTCAAGGATGTGAAGGGCCAAGAAACACAAGAGGTAAGTCTGGCACTTAGCAACTCTGGAGGCCTCTGTTCCATACCCAGGCAGTCTAGAACATGCACAATCTCATGGAGCCAGAGAGGAAATATATCAAAAGCACCCTAGTTTAATGGCTGACCAGAGAAGAGAGTTTCCACCATTCCATGGAAGAGTACATCCTCCTAGCCTCCCTCTAGTAATCCCTACACCACCATGACCATTGTCTGCAATGATGAGAATGTTCTAGACCCAGCACTGACCTATACAGTAGGCACTGGCTGTATGTCTTTATTAAGCAACTGGAATGTGTCTGGTACAACTAGGAACTGAATTTTGAGCTTTATGTCACTTTATCTTAAAAAGCTGTGGGGGCACCAGTGGTTCATGCCTGTAATCCTAGTTACTCGGGAAGCTGAGCTCTGAGGATCACAGTTTGAAACCAGCCTAGGCAGATGAGTCTGTGGGACTCATCTCTAATAAACTACCAAAAAAAGCTACAAGCTAATAACTACTATATTAGGCAGTGCTATTTTATACAATGTCTTCCTTTAAATAAAAAAAATCACACAGTAACAAGTCTGTAGTCTTAGCTATCCACGAGATTGAAACAGAAGAATTGGGCTTTTGTTTGTTTATTTGTTTTTGTGCTGGTTCTGGGGCTTGAACTCAGGGCCTGAGTGCTATCTCTGAGCTGTTTTACTTTTTCTTTTTCTTTTTTTTCCTCAAGGCTGTTGATTTACCGCTGAAGCCACAGCTCCACTTCTAGCTTTTTGGTGACTAATTAGAGAAATGAGTGCTATGGACTTTCCTGCTCAGGCTGGCTTTTGAACCACAATCCTCAGATCTCAACCTTCTGAGTAGCTAGTATTATAGGCATGAGCACTGGGCTCTAAAAACGTGTTTATTTCTCACATGAAAGAAGAGAGGACACAAGAGGTTAGTGTTTATCTCTTCTGAAAATTTTCAGTTCTTATTTTTAATCCTCATGGTGACTTCATAGTTCAAAAGTGTTACTGGAGCTCCAAACATAATGTCCGAAGTTGCAACTAAAAGAAGAAGAAATGTAGAGTGGCAAGACTCAAAGGTGGTGTCTGTTGGTTAACTCCTTGAAGCAGCCTTCTTAGAATTTCTACTCCACATGTTGCTTACTCAGATGGTTACCTCTTTGCTGCGTGGGAAGCTGAAGAATTTAGTCTTTTATTCTAGGACTGAGTAGGCCCAGCAGAGAAGGAAAGGGTACTAGAGGGGATGACTAAACATCTCTGTTACGTTTTCCCAATTAAGGACCTTCTACAACTGTCCATACTAGGTACATGTAGTCCTGCTTGATTTGGCTCCTACTTCTCTCTTCAGCTCTGCCTCCTGTCCCTTCTCCCTCCCTGGTGACCAATCACTATTAAGAACAAAGACTCCAGCCTTGAGGGCCCGTTCCTGCTCATTTGTTAGCCCGGAATGCCCTTTCCCTGACAAGCCTGGATCATTTTCAAAGCTTAATTCAAAGGTCATCTCTTTTGCGTTACCCTTTGCAGCTCTCTTAGTCAGAAACAAAGCCTCTCCAGGTCTCCAAGCACTCGATGTGTGCCTGCAATGTGTGGCATCCAACTTAATTATGGCTCAGGTTTCATACTATCTTCCTTTCTAAAGTACGAGCTTCTCCAAATGAGAAACACAAGTAATGCTTCATCTCATTCCCCTGAGTTTATTAAGATCTGCTCCATGACAAGTACTCTCTCGGGGGTCTATTAAATAGGTAAGTGAGAGAGTAAAGGATTAATTTAAAATTAATTTATAAGTCAATAATTTTCAAGTACTTATATTAATTTATAAGTTAATTTATAAGTCAATAAGTTGCAAGTGCTTTCATACTCTAATTCTGGACAACATGGCCTTTATACATGATGCAGCTAATTTTGCAAATTCTTGTTGTTATGTCCAAATTTTGTTGCATTGTTCATTGCAAGAAGTGAGTTGCTGAGTGGGAAAGTTGCTTGCATATGTCTTATTTGGTATATAGTATAAAATCAACTCAGAGATGCAGAATGATAGCTAACAGTCACAAGGAATTATGCCATTGAGCAAGGTAAACGAAGCATCTTCTGTGTGATCAGCACCATGACAAGTGCTATAACATCCCCACCACTTCCCTTTCCCCTCAAATACCAAGTCAAGAGTTCATGGTCAAGTTGGATGTAGTGGCTTGAGGATATAATCCTAGCTACTTGGTAGACAGAGAACAGGAGGTTTGAAGTTTAAGGCCAGCTCAGGCATAAAATTTCACAAGATTCCATCTCAACCAACGGCTGAGCTTTGTGGCCACATTTGTTATCCTAGCTATGGGGGAAGCTCCAAGGCTGGGCACAGATCTGTGTCTGTCATCTGCCACTACTTTGGGAAACACAAGTAAAAGGAGCTCAGCTCAGGGCAGCTTAAGCATAAAGCATGACCTTACCTCAAAAATAACCAAGGCAAAAAGGGGCTAGAAGTGTGGCTCAAGAGGCAGAACACCTGTTTTGCAAGCTGTTTTGCAAGGTCCTGAGTTCAATCTCTAGTATTGATCCCACCAAAACAAAACAAAACAAAAAATGAGAGAGAGAGAGAGAGCTGATGGTCACTACCTTATAGAGTGGGAATCCACGGACAAGATCAAACTGGAGCTTCAAGACAATGAAGTGACCAGTTATCATTAAGTGATGTTTGTTTACTATAAGATGGTAAGTATTGCTGTAAATATTCAGGGAAAGAAGTATTGACTTCAGCAAACCATAGTAGAAAAGACTTTTGAAGGCAAGAAGCTTTGAGCTCTTCTTTCAAGACAGCTATGAATTTGGGTTGGATGGTGATTATGAAAGCATGAAATGTGGACTATGGATGGGAGAAGAAATGACCTTAGGCATGGCATTGCCCTGCCCAGTTCTTGCTGGCTTCATCTATTTCCAGGAAGCACAGGTTCCTGTTGGCTTCTGCTTTAGGGAAGCTCAGAGTCTCCCTGGCTTTTACCGATGGTAAAAAAAAAAAAAAACAAACAGAGGACCAGATCCTTGACAGCCAACAACACTGATCTAAATGGTAGTGTTTTGTTTTCTGTTGAAAACAAAGTCATACACAATAGTTATGGAGATAACTCTGGTTTCCATCATTCAGTTTCACCTCAAAATCACCAGTTTAAGGATAAAGAGTCAATATAAAGAAAGCTAATTAGAAAAAAATACACCACAGAGGTGGTGGTGGGGAGAAAATAATAAACGGCACTAAAAGGACTGAGGTTTGGACACAAGGCTTAGGAGAAACAACTACTCTGACTGGAGAAGCCTGAAGGTTGATGCAGGGAAAGGCTGGAATGAGCAGCATAACCCATCCGGGTAACCCTTTTTCTGCTGGGGTCCTGTGCCTCTCAGCATGCCTCTTGCTGTTACCTGGGCCCCATCCCTCTCTCTCAAGCCTGCCTTCAATACACCAAATCTCTGAGGCCGGAGCTATGGCTGTGGAGGGCCAGTACTAAGGGGAGGCCTAGATGGAAGGGAGAAATGAGCCCTTTCCATACTGACACCCTGAATCAGAGCTGTCTGGGTATGTAGACTGCCCAGGCATTTTGTCATGAAGCCAACCGCTGAAGGTGTGTGTTCCATAAGGCCAAGTACCCTGAGGTAGTGCCCTGAGCCTACACAGGGCTCACCAGGAGAGGAAAGAAGGCATCTTTCATGTGTCATTCTGTCCTAGGAGATCTGGCCCTCCTATCCCTAGTGCCCAATTCATATGACTCAATTCCCCCTTTCTATCTCTCACCCTAAGGACAGGAAATCCACAACTCCCACCCCCACCCCCAATCCTTGTCTCACAGACTAGAAAAGAATAAAGGTGGGAGTAAAGGAAGGGAGAGAGTGTTCTGAATAAGCAATCAGCATGACATTTTCCATTCTGGCTGTGCCTCTGGCTGAGCTGACCCTAGGTACCAAGTGAAACATCGCATGGTGGAGGCTCCACAGCTCAGGATCCAATGCCATCAATCTAGACCTTACTGGCAGCACTGGCTTCCCTTGAAAAACATTTCACAAAGGAAAGGTCACAGCCATTTGTTTCTGCATGTGAATGAATTCACATAGCCCTAACTGTGGGCTCCATAAAAACAACTGCTCAAACCTGCCTTAGAGCAAAGAGACTTTTCAAAACAAATCTTCAGATGTAAGTTCATCCATCAGTTCTGTACCCTGAGAAGTAGTATGAGACCTGGAGTTGGATTGTTGGAGTGTGATTTCTGACCCTTTGGCGGTGTGACCTTGGGCTCTTTATAAAACATCTCTGAACGTTTCTCATATGTAAAGCAGATATAATGACAAGCAAATGGTCATTAAAAAAAGAATAAAAGTCAGCCAGTGGATGAATTAGATCATAGCACTGTGGTCTAAGGATCATAGTTCAAAATCAGCCAGGGCAGAAAAATCAGATGAGACTCATCTCCAATTAACTACCAAAAATCTGGAGATGAGAGTGTGGCTCAAGTAGTAGAGTGCCACCATTGAGCAAAAAAGCTAAGGAACAGAACTCAGATCAAGTTCAAGCCCCAGCCCTGGCACAAAAGAAAAAGAAAAGAATGAAATTTTTATCATTTGCAATGTTGCAGGTAGAATTAGAGGATATTATATATTAAGTGAAATAAGTCAGCCAAAGAATGATAAATGCCACAATTCTCTCCTGTGTGTGAAAGCTAAAGAAGTCAATCTCACAGAAGTAGAGAATACAAGAGTGGCAACCCAAAGCTTGGAAGGGGAGGGAGTGGAGGAGAGGTAAGAGTTGGTGAATGGGGAAGAAAATACAGGCAAGTAGAAGGATTAAGTTCTCCTATTCCTTATCTAGAAGAGGAGATTTTTGGATTTTCCCAATATAAAGCACTGTTTACTCCTAAAAGTTATAAATATGACTGATTTAACCATCATAAACTATACACACTATCAAAATGTCACAGTTTACCTTATAAATATACACAATTCTTTGTGTCAATTAAAACAAAATAGGGTTCTTTCTTGCTATTGTTTCTAACATATTTATGAGCTATTTCTTTGTTGCTATGTATGTCCCTCCCCCACGGTATAACCCCTGTTTTCACTGTATTTGATGTTGGTATAATTTGTTGAGGGGAAGGGAAAAAACAAATTGTTTAAATAGGGATACAGGTGGACCCATTGCAACAATGACATGTACAAGACGTTATGTCAAAAAACAAACTTTGCGGGGGAGGGAGATGAGCGGGGGAGGGGAGAAGAGATGGGAAGTGATGGGAAGGGGAAACAAAGGAGGCAACAATACTTGGTAAGAAATGCACTCATTACCTTGCCCATGTAATTGTAACCCCTCTGTACGGTATTTTCACAATTAAAAAAAGGGGGGGGGGGTTCAGGCATCGTGGTGCACCACTGTAATCCCAGCTACTTGGGAGGCAGTGGTAGGAAGATCACAGTTCAAGGCAGGCCCTTGCATTATTACTCCTCATAACTCTGAGTTGCTTCCTGGGCTCTACTAAGCAGTTCTTCTCTAGTGCCTAGTTACCATCAAAGAGCAATCAGGTCTGGGGTCAGCAAAGACATGTTTGAAAATGGCCCTTCCACTGTCTTGTAAATTTCAACTGTGAGAACTTGAACAGTTAAGGACAGCATCTTCTTCCACTCAGGCTCTTCAAGTGACTCGCTTGGGCTTCCTTACAGCATGGTGTCTCCAAGAAGATGATTTCAAGATGGCGGCTGGCATCTCCCACAGCAGTTTCCTAAGACACTAGGAAGCTCTAAGGTCTTCCATGGCCTCAGAAGTCACTCAGTTTCACTTTCCACAGGGCCAGCCTACAGGAGTGTGCACAAGCTCCCCTCCTATTTCAAGTGAAGAGTGCTTGCCCAACATTCTTAGTTCTCCTCCTTGAAGGGGCCATCCTGAACAAAGCTGCCATGACCCTCCCCTGGTTCCCCATGTGTGTGTGAGTGTGTGTGTGTGTGTGTGTGTGTGTGTGTGCACAGCGCAACCACGTGCATGTGCGCATACACGCACACACACATACACTCTCAAGTTTAGTTTAGCTTGACACCTACCAGGTTCATTGCTGGCACTGAATAAATAATGTATTATTCAGAAGTAGAGTTGTCATCTCATGCTGCTTTGCCAGGCTCCTTCTGAATGGAGGTTTTGCCAAATGTGGAGTGAGTTATTTAAAAATAAATGTTTTAAGCTACCTGATTTAAGAAATTTCAGAAATGTTGTTATTTTCTTTGGACCTCTATGCTTTTTTAAATCTGCCAGGGACCACATACATACTCATTTGGGATTTAATATGAATTACCACGTGGCTGGAAAGAAGCCAAGGGATGAGCTACTGGCAGTGGTTGTTAATGCCATAGTTGAGTATGAAGTACTTGTCACATCCATACCATCTTGTTCCCCCAACTCTAAGGAAATGCATTACCAAGATCAGAAAGCTCAAAACACACTCACAACTCCAGAGGAACCAGGAAGCCTACTGTATTTCAATGCTGAATATGGTGCTTGATCTGAAAGAGAAGATGACTGGGTGTTGATCGGAAAAGAAGATGACTGAGTGTTGGGGGACAGGCCCCTTGTTGGGACAGTGTCTGTGATCCCCCATAGTGGCTCTCAGTTTGGAGGGTAGCAGAGGGCTTTGTGGGACAGGTTTGGCCCAGGAAGCTGCTCTGGCTGTGGAAGACTTGCACTGCTCCATCCTGAGGTGAACACAGGCCCTGATTTAGGCCAGGGATAAGAACAGAAGCTAACACAAGGGTCTGCTGAGCTGCAGGATGGAGTCTGGGGCAGTGCTTTAATTCTCACCACCTATGTCCTGCTCACCACAGTTGCTATGAGATGACATTACTGTCTCCACTTGACAGGTGAGGAAACTGAGCATTCTGAACACCAGTGTCAGGTGAGATCATAGAGTTTTTGATGGGCTTTTCACAATTCCATCCTTGTCACTTGAGGACTTCCCTACCCCTAACCCTCTTCACTCCACCTTGCTTCCAAGCAAGTTACCTGAGCCTCCCTTTCCACATGCTGCTCCTCACCTGGTTCTCTCTACTTACCGCTGAAAAGGGAACAGATCGGATGCATTCTCCATGTGCATTGAGTAGTGGGATGCAGCTCCCTTCCTGAAGCTGGGCAGAGGAGAACAGTGGCATCCTATGCTCCTGCCCCAGAGGCATGGGGCTGTGTGATCTGAAGAGAGATGACTGTGAACTTCACCCCTACCTCTCCTTCCCACACCTGAGCCCTCTTCCCCTTTCACTGCCCTTAGGCCCCCAATTCATAAACCAGAGATTTACCATCACCCATCTCCATACCCCACAATACAAGATGGACGACCTGCTGGGTGAAGTTGCCAATTTTCTAGAAGATCCCAGGACCATCATCCCTCCATCTCACAGATTACACCCATAACCTTCTCCGCCCCATCCATTTCTTTCCTTACAAAGGCCCAAGACACCCTCACCCACTCTCCTTCTGTTGCTCCTCCTCTGCCTGGCCATTCTTCTGGAAATTAATCCATCACTAGACCTCATGGTGCTGGAACCTCCATGAGATCAGGAGCCACTTCCACCTGATTTACCATGTGTTCCCAGAGCCTTGCACCATACCTGCCATATAAAGGGGGCATAATAAGCATTTGCTAGGCTTGTAGATAGAAGATTGAATAAGCTAGCAGTATCATGACAGAGCATCTTAACAACTTTGCTTTTTTGCCTTGCTTCTTTAGCCCCCAGGGAACTTCTCCAGGCCTGGGGGGACTGAGGCACAGACCAGGTCTAGCCAGCTGTCCCTCAGTTGGTTTCCTATTTCATTCCCAGAAGGCCCTAAAGGTCCAGCCTTCTACCCTCTTCTTTCTCCTCCTCTGTCTTGTGGGGAGGAGCCACCCAGGGCATGCCCCTCTTCTTGCAAGCCTCTCCCTGTCTCCCCATTTCTCAGCACATGGTTGTAGCTCCTCTGGTCCTTGCTTGTCCCACACTGAGTTGTAGTCATTCCTCCCCACTCTGATCTGACCCTCTTTAAGGCAAGTATAGACTGTAATGGAAGGGATGGAAGCTTGTGGCCAGAAGCTTTAATCTATCTCTGCTCATGGGCTGCATGCCCAGAACGGCAGGTGATAAATACACATCTCATTGCTATCCTCCAACACTTTGTATAAGCTCAGTTCTCACCCAGGGTCTGATTTCAATTCATTAAAACTTTACACACACACATAGAAAGTGATAGTTATGTGGTAGAAAGACTAGAACGCTAAAATCAATATACTGTCCTCAGACCTATTCTCCAGACCTGGACATCCCATCCACTTCTGCTGTGGGACAGTTCACTTCCCTGGTCACCAGGGGTTCTGAATACTTGGTCCCTGCAAACCTGAGTCCTGGGTTAAAGCCAGGATTGTGTGTTCTATTTTCTAACAAAGATGTATGTAAATCATGGGCAACAGAGCTCGGCAATCTTTTATTTTCTTTTGGCACCACTACTGGGACTTGAACTCAGAGCCTGAGCACTGTCCCTTAGTTTTCTCACTGGTGCTCTACCACTTGAGCCGCACCTCCACTTCCTGCTTTTTGGTGGTTCATTGGAGCTAAGAGTCTCATGCATTTTCCTGCCTGGGCTGGTTTTGCACCTTGATTCTTAGATCTCAGCCTTTTGAGTAGCTAGAATTACAGGAGTGAGCCAATGGCACCCAGCAAATTCTTAGTAATAGTAAAATAATAAATAATATAAAAAGTCCAAGCATTTCCTCCAGGGTAAAGAGAAATCATAAAGACACACACTTCTCAGAGCAACCCTTAGTTTTCCTAGTGAATTGGGAGCCACCAGGACCAACATGGTCCAAAAGCATTTGCTGAGTGCTCTTGGCAAACTTGGCTTCCAAACAGTCTCTGGGGAATGATGGAGGAAGGAAGGAACACAGACAATTTAGGCTTTGCCTCCTTTTGAATTGTTCTAATTTTTGCAACAAGCATATTTTCTTTTTATAATTAGCCCTCCCTGCCCCCAAAACAATGTTCCTACAAACTCCTTTTCTTTTAGGCATAGATTCAAGGAACTATACCATCTGAGGGAGCTCTAGGGTCCCTGGAGGTGACCTACCCACCCCCTCCCCCAGAGGAAATGGCTCACAAAGAGGAAGGACTTGCCCAAGTTCACACACTAGACTGAAGGCTTGGGAGCCACTTTCCAAACATATTTATTTACAAAATTAATAGTTCAATGGCAAATCCAACTGGAACATAAGCTGCCCTAACAAGTACTGTCTAACATTCTTCCAAGAAAAAAAAAAGGAAAGGCAATTATGATTTTGCAAAACAAAACAAAATCTTACTTTGACTCTGTTGGAGGCAGGCTGTTCAAACTTTAAGTGAAAAAATGCTGAGAGACCCAAACAAGTAAAGGAGGACCCTGATTTCCAAATATTTCTATAATCTTTTACCTGTAAAGATGGGATGGAAGGGGGAAAGGTAAGTGAGTGAAAGAAACAAGACCATTTGAAGGAGGGCAGAGAGATGTAGGGAGGGCAGCTGGTAGATAGGTCAGGCAATTATTTTTTTCTGGTCAGTTGTAGGGCTTGAACTCTGGGCCTGGGTGCTGTCCCTCAGCTCTTCAGCTCAAGGCTAGCTAGTACTCTACCACTTTGAGCCAGAGCACCACTTCCAGTTTTCTGGTGGTTAATTGGAGATAAGAGCCTCACAGAGTTTCCTTCCCCGGGCTGGCTCTGAACCATGATCCTCAGATCTCAGCCTCCTGAGTAGCTAGGATTAAAGGTTTGAGCCACCAGTACCTGGCTGGTTGGGCAATTTTATGAATTCTTTTCTCAACCGTTTCCAGAGGGAAAGCTCCAAGTTTCTAGAAGATGGGAAAGCAAAAAAAAAAAAAAAAAAAAAAAGGGATGGGGTTTCTAGAGGTCTTTTGGCAACCATCCAAAGATATCTGGAGGGGCAGAGACTGGAAGTGACCCTTCCCTATAAATGGATGCTGTGATTTGAATGGTTAAAGGCTCCATGTGTTAAAGGTTTGGTCCACAGTGTGGCCATGTAGCTGCTGATGGGAAGTCTGCAGTTCATTGAGGTCACAACCTTCACAGTGATCCAGGTAGTTCTTTGAAAGCCCGTTGCTATCTGAGCAAGCTGAACACCTGAACCCCAAGCATTTCTTGTATTGAGATGTCGATTGTTCCCACAAGCTCCCCTACCTTACCATCCACCATGATGTGACCTGCCTAAGGGGTTTCTCACCAGAACCGAGCCATGCAAATGACATACACTTGCACCTACAAAACTATATAAACTTTTTTTTAATAAGTAGCCTGCCTCAGGCATCTCATAGTAATTAAAAAAAAAAAAACCTGACTGAGGCACTAAGGTAAATGAGGAAGGTGGGAAATCTTTCCATTTCTAGGGTTTCTCAGGTTACAAATGCTGCCTCCTTAAAATATCACCAAAACAACCTGTCATTAAGAAAGAAATGACACCATAACCACCACAACAAACCATCAGGGCCACAGCTAGACAAGAACAGGTGTAACCTGTAGTAACTCTGCTCACTCACCGAATCTTGAAAATGACCCTAATGGATGCAAAAGCATAGTAGAAAGTTAATGAATTTTAAATTTAAGAGTTGTATAGAGTGTGTGTGTGTGTGTGTGTGTGTGTGTGTGTGTGTGTGTGTGTGTGTGTGTGTGTATTCACTGGTGTTAGTACTCAAGATGTGGGTACTGTCCATTAGCTTTTTTGCTCTAGGCTGATGCTCTACCACTTGAGCCATAGCTCTCCTTCGGGCTTTTTTTTTTTAAGGTTTAATTAGAGATAAGAGTCTCATAACTTCCCTTCCATGAAGCCTGGGCTGGCTTCATGCATCAATTCTCATATCTCAGCCTTACCTAAGTAGCTAAGATTATGAGTTTGGGCCACCAGCACCCAGCTTAATTCAAGAATTTGTAGATAGCTACAACAGAATAAGTGATGTTAGCATTTGAAGAGAATAGTCAGAGAAGAGTCTATAGTGTTGTCTTTCTTCCCTTGTGATAAATTAGGTGAATGATTCAAAGCTCTTACCTTAGGGAGGGTCCTGAAAGACAGAAGGCCAAGCAAACCTGCCTGCCAGTTCACCTTTATGGGATGAGTTTGTCTCTCATGAGGAGGAAGTTGCTCAGAGGTAAAGCTTTTTTTTCTCATCAAAGAACTGCCATGACTCTCACATTCTGCCAAATGGCCATTGTGACAATAGTGAGAAGTTTGACCCATCAGTGCCTGATGCTCTTGTGAAGCAGGGAAGTCAGGCCAGGGTGAAGAGAAGAGCCACTGGAGCAGCTCTGGAACCACAACCCACAGGGGATTTAAAATGTGCAGTCCCTTAAGCCCAGAAATCACGAGAGTCTGGCCCATGCACCCAAGGAATAAACACATACCCAAAGGCAAACCAAGGCCACATTCCAGCCATTCCAGTCACTGCCCCCTGGCTACAGAAAGAAAAGCAACTTTAAAGGGCATCCCAGGGAGAGAAATTTCATTCATTCCACCAGACTGGGCACAGACTATGATGGAGGCAAGAAAATGGATCCTGCTCTCCAGGAGCGTCAAACCCAGTAGAGAGACAACTGGAAAATAGACCTTTGTCCAGAAGGCTCAGACTGGACCGAGGAGAGAGGCTGCCCTCAGAGCTGGACCCAGAGATTACAACTAGACCAGAGGCTACATGAGCCAAGTAGACCAAGATGTACAGAAGGGACACTTGGCACTGAGCTCATGCTTATAACCCTAGCTAATTCGAAAGCTGAAATTGGGAGGATTAAGGCTTGAAGCCAGCTTGAACATACACACAGCCATCTACTCAACCAATAGTTAGGCATGATGTCATACACAGGTCACCTCAGCTATGGGAGGCTAAGATTGGGAGGACAGCAGTTCCAGGCCAGCCCAGGTAGGAAATGACACTGTCCATGAGACAGTGTCAACAGAAAAAGCTGGGTATGGGGATGTGGGGCTGTTATCCCAGTAACAATAAGAAGATCAAAATGGGAGGATTGAAGTCCAAGGGCAGCCTGGGCAAAAAGAAAGCAAGAGCCTACCTCAAAATGACGAGTGGAAAAGAAAAGGACTGGAAGTGTGATTCAGTATTAAAGTATCTACCTAGAAAGTGCAAGGAAGATGCACTATTAGCAGTAAGGCTGCAAGTATGATTTGGAGCCAGAATTCTAAATCATGACTCTGTGTGTGTGTGTGTGTGTGTGTGTGTGTGTGTGTGTGTGTGTGTGTGTGTGTGTGTGTGTGTTTTTGTTTGTTGTTTGTTTGTTTTGTCAGTCATGAGGCTTGAACTCAGGCATTGGGCACAGTCCCTGAGCTCTTTGGCTCAAGGCTAGCACTGTACCACTTTGAGCTACAGTGTCACTACCGGTTTTTTTTTTTTTTGTCAGTCGTGGGGCTTGAACTCTGGGCCTGGGCGCTGTCCCTCAGCTCTTCAGCTCAAGGCGAGCGCTCTACCACTTGAGCTACAGCGCCACTTCCGGTTTTCTGGTGGTTTATTGGAGATAGGAGTCTCACGGTCTCTCCTGCCCGGGCTGGCTTTGAACCGCGATCCTCAGATCTCAGCCTCCTGAGTAGCTAGGATTACAGGCGTGAGCCACCAGCGCCCGGCTTCACTACCGGTTTTTGAGTGATTAATTAGAGATAAGAGTCTCACAGGGAGTTTTCTGCCTGGGCTGGCTTCAAACTGTGACCTTCAGATGTTAGCCTCCTGAGGAGCTACAATTAGCTTTAGCAAGAAAGAAAAAACACTTGTGGCCTTATCTTGGGGTTCATCTCGCTTAACATCATCTTATCTGAGCTTTTCTGCTTGTCCCAGACATATACTAGTTATTGCAAATAAGGGAAACCATGGGACCTATGTTGCTTTGCGCCTGGTCTACTTCACTTAATATAATTTTTTCCAAGTCTTTCCATATCCTAACAAATGGGGCAATGTCATTCTTTCTGATGGAGGCATAGAATTCCATTGTGTATATATACCACATTTTCTTGATCCATTCATCTACTGAGGGGCATCTGGGTTGGTTCCATATCTTAGCTATGGTAAATAATGCTGCAATAAACATAGTTGTGCTGGTAGCTTTAGTGTGGTCTTGTTTGTAATCATTTGGGTAAATGCCCAAAAGTGGGATTGCTGAGTCATAGGGGAGCTCTATGTGGAGTTTTTTGAGGAACCTCCACATTACTTTCCAAAGTTGTTGAACACGTTTACACTCCCACTAATAATGCAATAGGGTTCCCTTCTATCCATATCCCCTCGAGCATCTGTTGTTATTAGAGTTCTTGATTATAGCCATTCTAACTGGTGTGAGGTGGAATCTCAATGTTGTTTTGATTTGCATTTCTTTTATGGCTAGAGAGGTTGAGCATTTCTTCATGTGTCTATTGGCCATTCTTATTTCCTCTTCAGAGAAGTTTCTCTTTAAATCTTTAGCCCACTTAACATATTTATAAGGTACCATGTGATTTTTTTTTGTTGCTTTGTATGTCCCTCCCCCATGGTATAACCCCTGTTTTCACTGTGTTTGATGTTGGTATAATTTGGGGAGGGGAAGGGAAAAAAACAAATCCTTTAAATAAGGATACAGGTTGACCCATTGCAACAATGAGATGTACAAGACACTATGTTGAAAAACAAACTTTACAATTTAGGTGGGGGGGGGGAGTGTAGTTGAGGAGGTGGGAGGGAAGGGATGGTAGGGGAAAAACAAAGGAGGAGCCAACAATGCTGGATAAGAAATGTACCCATTACCTTGCTCATGTAACTGTAACCCCTCTGTACAGTATTTTTTACAATAAAAAACTTATTTTAAAATAATCATAGCTTTGATTAAGTCAACGCAGAAAAATCTCTAGCTCCATTTTAAATTGTTGTCTACTTGGAGTGTAAAGGTGTGTAATGGAGTTAATGACACCCAAGAACCAGCTGCTGACTTCCCCAAGCACACCTTCCTTTTAAGGCTCCCTCCAGCAAGGTCTGGCAGAATTCTTTCTTCTTGGGTCTCACTTTGGAATACTGATTTTCTGCTGAAAGTGTAGTATTGGTGGCCTTTGGGGGGGCATGGATCCTATTATTTTACTGTCACTCAAAGATCTTCTTTTGTTTCCAAGTCTAGAATCTTTATTCTGGTATTCACTGCCCTCTTATCTCCCAATTAATCACCAAAAAATCCAGAAGTGGAGCTGTGGCTCAAATGGCAGAGTGCTAGCTTTGAGTTCAAAAGCTCAGGAACAATGCCCAATCCCTGAGTTCACATTCTAGGACCAGCACACACACACACACACACATACACACACACACACACACACACACACACACACACACACACACGACAAGGACCTATCTCAGCTTGTGTTGACTACTCTATAAGCTGCTAGATTGGAATTTTTTTTTATAAGAGCAGCAAGCAGGAAAACTGGAAAGTGTAAGCACTTTGAAAGATATACTAGAGACCATCTCTATGGCCCCAGCCTACGCTGACACTCAGATCACTGACCAGCTCAGCTCCCAGAGCCCAGCTCTGAGTGGTAGAATAGTGCCCAGAGAGGGGCTGTGTCCTCCCCAAATTCCAGCATATGCCAGGACTACAAGATCTCCTGCTTCTGGGCCTGAGTGGTAGGAGTTGAAAGAATGAAGAGGTATCCATGTAGGGGAAGGAGGCCTTCAACCTGTGAGCCCAGGACTCTTCAGCAAGGATTGTGTCCAAAATGGTTCTTCTGACTCTAATTTATGGCTCAGGTGAGACTGCATCTGGAAGTATAGTTAGATGTGACATTTACTGGACAATCCTTCTATCTCCAAAGCCCTGGTGAAGGCACAGAGGCCACTTGTGTCTCCTTTAACTCTCATCTGAATCCCACTGCTGGCTGGAAATCTATTTGCCACTAAGCAGGCTCAACACTGCGGGGATGGACTTCCACAGAGCTGGTTGAGGCTTTACAGAAGCTTTCACAACAAACTTTCCTTCTGCAACTATAAGAACCAAGATTAGTGATTCTGACTACTCACTCACATCTACTTGTGAGGAATTCAGCAAAAGCCAGAACATCTTTTATCATTCATGAAGCTGGTCTGTTCCCCAAATCCCAACCTTTCTCATTTAGAAGCTCACAAAGCAAGCTGATATTTCCTCAAAAGTAGACATCAGTTCAGTGAACATCTGATGTCTTTTGCAGAGTCCTGGCAAGCAGGTAATGCAGAATAAATGGACTGGAAGAAAAGCACAAAGCCCCCAGGTCCTGTGGCAGAGAGGCACACACTTGAAGACCTAGAAAGAAAGTTTTCACTATCCCATTGTTTCCCACAGTCTGCCAAAGAGCTCCATTTTCTGTCCAGAATCCATCAATCATTTTAGACTCCTATTCTGCCAGACTACTAAACACTGGCTATCTTGGAACATTCATGCCACCCAAATATGCCCAGTGCATCACACCTATAGATGTTTATTCTATATATTGAAGTATCTTAGGCGGGATTCTCAGACCTTTAGAGATGAGTCAAGTCAAATAGCTCTTGCCAGGATTCTGCAGAAGGCATCTGAGTCCCACCACACTGGTGTCCACTTTTGAGAAGAAATTGTATTCCTTTATGAACTTCCACATGGGAAGGGCTGGGGCAAGGCCAGTTTCATAGAATCTGTAATGGAACAGAAAAGATGATCCAAGAAGATAACAGTAGATGTCTCTTTTTCAACACAGTGTCTGTTATGAATTATCACTATTATCAATAAATTGTCTGGGAGGGAAGTGATGGTAGGGGAAAAACAAAGGCTAAAAACAAATGCACTCATTACCTTACTCATGTAACTCTAACCCCTCTGTACAGCATCTTTACAATAAAAATATTAAAAATAAATATTTGTCATGTGATGAGTTACCCCCCCCTCTATTTCTGTGTTCCAGTTGTGGGGCTTGAACTCAAATCCTGAGTGCTGTGCCATTGCTTTGTCACTCAAGACCATTTCTCTGCCATTTGCGTTACAGCTCCATTTTTAGCTTTTTGGGTGGTTAATTGGAAATAAGAGTCTCATAGACCTTCCTGCCTAGGCTGGCTTTGGACCATGATCCTCAGATCTCAGCCTCCCAAGTAGATAGGATCACAAGCAAGAGCCACTGGCACCCAGCTCATGAGTTACTTTTCTGAATAGTTACAAACACATGTATCCTCTAAGGTGACAAGTGAGTCTGGATAGATGAAAGAAACCAAAGCTACTAGATCCAATCTTATCTTGATCATTTATCTACTGATTCAGAGGGAGAAAATATTTTTGGCAGAGAATTTTAATAGAGATTCACATCTACTCTTTTCTCTCCCTCGGCAATCCCTTTCATTGCTCAACAAACATCTCACACAACAATTCCCCCGCACTGATCCCTGGTCTCTAGGCATTCCTAATGAGCCCACACACAATGTGCCTTTTCCACTCACCCCTTAATGCCTTCTTCACATTACTCACAAACAGACCGTAGGTTCTATGAAGCTGGATCTGATTCATCCCTGCCCACCACAGCTTAACCCCACCGCTCCCTTGAAGACATGACCAACACAGAATGAAAGGAAGTACAGCCAAGTGCATAACATGGTTGGATGGATTTCATTTTAACTTTCCCCAGATGCCATTGTCTAAGCCACAAGGCTGGAGAAACTACCAGGATTGGTATCTCTCTTCCTAGGTAAGACCCTGGCTGACCCTTCCTTTCATAGCCCTGCAAGACCTTCCTGGGCTCATTCTCTTGGGGAAGCTTCTTCTTGGGTTTTAGACACAGAATTGGTAAGAAAGTCAGCAAGGCCGAAAGTGTAGAGCTAAAAGCTGGCTTTCCCCCAAGGCTGCTAGCCCTCCTGAGCATGCCTGCCAAGTGAACTTCCTGCGTTGGCTGGAACAAGCCACTGATGAGGAGCTAACAGCATTGTCTCTGGACAGCTGAGCCTATGGGACACTGCCTTCCATTCCCGCCTACTCTCTAACCCACTTCTACTTCCTTGGGATGTACAGAGTAGATCTGCTCTCCTCCCTACAGATGGCTGAGGACAGCTCTTTTGCTCTTTCTCCAGACTAAACATCCTCAGCTCTTACTCCATATTTCAGTTTGTTGCTACAAGGTTATTGTGTTAAAGAGCTCTTGAAAGAACATTCTCAGCAAGGTGAAAGAGAAATGAGCAGTCATGTTGGTGCTGACCCAACCCCTTGCTGCATCTCTGCAAGAATAAATATTTTCACGTGTGTCCAGTGGTGCAGAAATAATGGCAAGACTTTCATTCACACACACACATTTGCTCAAATCATGCCAGTAAAAGACGACTGTGTGGGTTTCAAGAGTGTGAGCTTTATGACTTTGGAGAAGAACAGATTTGTCCTCAGTTTATTGTTACCATTCTCCACCCCCTTAGGATGTAGATGAGTGTAGTATAAGAACATCCAAAGCCAGTAACTTAATTGGAAATTTTCTTTGAGAACTTGGAGCAAGGACCTTAGAATCAGGGTGTGAGTAGACTAGGCTGAAGGACACTAACAGGAGAAAAATTTCTAAACGGTTGCTTCCTGAAGAGGACTTGCCTAGATGAAGCCCTCTTTATTCTTATTTTCCAGAATCTTACCTTTAGATAATATTAGAAAGTGTTCAACAGTTCAAAACTCTTAAAATGAATTCTTAAAAAAATACTTGAATCTTCTTCCTTCTCTCTTCTGCCTTTCCCTTCCATCTAACTACCCTTCTCCCTTCGATTCTTTTCTTCCTCTCTTCTTTTCCTTCCTCTTCTATTCTTCCTTTCCCTACCTTCCCTCACTTCCTCCCTCCCTCCTTCCTTCCTTCCCTCCTTCTTGCCTTCCTTCCTTCTTTCCTTTTGCCCTCAGCAAACCCACCTTAGAATTTATTTCAGTAACAGATGTGCCAATGATTTTTCTTCCTGTATATTGCATTAATTCAGCCATTGCTTCACTTAGGTCAGCCAATATTTGGGAGTTCAAACTCTTTTTGTGATTAAGAATTTAGGCCAAAGCTGAACTTTCAGTGATGAGTTATAAACCATAATCAAATTAGATATTACAGGAACTGACAAATGTCATCACTACATCTCTACTGCCATTGAGTCCTGTTAATGTTTTTAGATCCTCCCTAAGAATGAATTTTATATAGAGCATGTGGAGAAATATTTCCTTACCCAATTTTTAATGAAAACAGAAAGCAATAAACATGTTCAGGTCTAAAAGTCTTCTTGCATCATCTTAAATCCAGTCAGTGGTACCTTTTGAAAGAGTGATAAATCCCGGATGAGCACATCTTCCTTTCTGTTTGCTTCTCAGCCTGGAGACATGTAGGAAATGAGAGCACAGGATCACATCATACTGTCTAGAAGACTTTCCAGTTTTATCTCCCCTCCTTCCTAAACATCACAGCACTGGATCCTTTCCCAGCCTCATTCTCTACTCTGAGGTCATCTGAAGGAAGAAGTGGATTTTACTACCTACTAAAGGCTTAGGTAAAGCATGATTCATTCAAACAGCTGAATCAAAGCAGCACAGGTGGGAGGTGGAAGAAGCATTTGCCCCCATCTAATGACTATACACTGTACACGCATATTGATATGTCACACTGTACCTCATCACTATGTACAACTATTACATGCCAGTTAAATATAAGCGGGGCATGTGTGTTGTTTATACTTACACATCTAGGACTCTAGGATCTGAGGAAAAGATAGGAAATGGGGAAGAAAGTCTTCAAGGAAGACTGTATGAGGTAACCTGGCACTTTCTCGCCCATGTGCTTTCTGAGAAGCCCGGAAAGCCTTTCCTGAGCCCAGCATCCTGCTCTTGGGGAGGCTTCTTCTTATGTTTATAGAGACAGAATTGGGTAAGACAGTTAGCAAGGCCAGAAGTATGGAGCAGGAAGCTGGCGCTAACCCTCCTCAGCACACCTGCCAAATGGACTTCCTGCCAGTCTCCCTGATCTTCCTTGAAGACCCTCCCTCCTACCAAATGGGACTTAGAAACTGATCCCGAAGGGTGGGGGTGGGGTGAGGAAGCAGCAGCCTTGGCCCTGAACCATAGAGGAGTGGGAGGTAGGGGACAATCCATATTACCTCTCTTTTCTGTTAAGTCCATGTAAAATGTCTGTTGTCCCAACATGGACTGGGCAGCTTCACAGCTCAACCACTGTGGATATAGGGACCAGCCCCTGATCTAGGCAGGACTTCTGAAATCAATAGTAACTGATACTAATACTGTAGCTAATGATGGTATATGAGCTATGTACTGCCCTAGCTGCTTTTATATACATTTGACTCTCTAGTTCGTTACAATTGTGGAAGGCAAGTGTTATGGTCCCCAATTTAGAGATAAGAAAAGAAAGGTCTAGAGAAGAATATAGAAGAGTGGAATTCCAACTTCAACATCCTGGCTTTGTAGTCTCTCATTTAATTACACACCACAGAATGTTCTGTGCAAGTGTTTGAGGGCCAAGCTCAAATGCCAGCCCCTCTGTTTCCTTCCATACAGGCCACTGATATGTGTCCCTAACAACTCTGCTAAGCAGGACTTGAACAGCAGTCAACTAATGACAGCTTTGTGTGGCAGAAGAGCTCTGGGGTGAGGGACTGTGGAGCTTTGCCCCAGGCCTCACAGAAAACATCATACCCAGAACACACCCATCTCACCTGACTGCTGGAAATGAAAGATCCCTTATAAACGGCAGTAACCACCCATCCATCACCAGGCCCTCCTGTCAGTAGTAACTCCTGTTATCCAAATATTCAGATTTCTAGCATTTTACTTAAGGAAGCCAATGCCTTCCAGAAAGGTCTATCCCATACTGATGGGTAAAAGAATAGTGCCATTTAATATAATGGATATGGACAATTAGCCATGAGTAGGATGCCCCTCCCCATCCTTCTTAAAAGTCATTTAGAGTATATAAGACACATTTACACCAACTATCTCATCTCATGCTTACCAACAACCATGTGAACTGGGCTAGGGTAGGTGAAATATATATATATATATATATATATATATATATATATATATATATATATATATATATATATATTTCATTTTCCAGATGAGAAATCAGGCTCAGGAGGCAAAATAGATGGACTATAAGTCAACCAGCTGCTAAATATCAAGGGAACTAAGACCCCACTCTTTTGTCTTCAAAACCAGTATTCTATTTTCTATTCCATAGTGCTCCAGAATAAAGGGAAAGCCAGTGTTTCCATGGTTTAAAAATCATGTAATGGGGGCTGGGAAGGTGGCTCAGTGGTAGAGCGCTTGCCTTGCATGCATGAGGCCCTGGGTTTGATTCCTCAGCACCACATAAGCAAAAAGAAAAAAGCCGGAAGTGGCGCTGTGGCTCAAGTGGTAGAGCGCTAGCCTTGAGCTGAAGAGCTGAGGGACAGCGCCCAGGCCCAGAGTTCAGGCCCCATGACCGGACCAAAAAAAAATCATGTAATGAGGGGCTGGAGGCATGGTTCAGGTGGTGGAGCACCAGCCAATGAGTGAAAGCACCAGATACCAAGTTCAAGTCCCGGTCTCTGGGGGGAAAAAAATCACATAATAAATAGTATTTCCACTGGATTCAAATCGTGGAGCCACATCCACTGTGTCAATGAGCTTTGTCCTTGTCAGTGGGAAATCCATGCCAGACTGGCCAAGAGAACTGAAAATCCATGTCACAGATGTAACACAGCCCTCTAAGAATTACCACAACTGCTGGCATTTGCACATGGCCTGCAGTCCTACAGAAGCACTGAGTTGGAAGCATGTAGGCCTGTGGGTGGAGCCTGGACCATGAGCCAGCTTGACTTTACCATTGCTCTGCCATTGATGAATGCATTCTTCACAAGTCACGTGCCCTTTCAGGGATTCATCTTTCCAATTATAAATTGAGGTAAGGCCCTATGTTCAACCTAACACTGTGTGATCTGGAAATGGTCCCTACCTGCCCTGGGTGAACACTGTCACCAGACCAAAGATACAGTGAGTGGCCAGCCTTGTTTTCAGAAGCTTCCAGTGAAGAGCAGTGAGAAGAAGTGTGGTAGAACAGGCATCGGCCTGGCAGTCTGATGGCCTCATGAACCTTGCCACTTTCCTGGAACCCTGAGAAGCCTTTTCACGCCTCTTCTTCCTGCCTTCTGATTTCTACCTTCTTTTGTGGCCTCCAAAGCCTCTGACGCCACAAAACTTCAAAGTTGATTTGCTCCACCATCTCACTGATTTACGGTGCCTCTCCCCATATTAGCTCTTCATCTGCAAACCCAAATCACATTTCCTGTGGCACGTGCACTTGCAGTCCCCCCGCCCCCCCAGGCCGCCTATCTTGCTCAGCCACTCAGTTACAATGAGGTTGTCCCTGATGTCATAAGCAAAGTACAGCACTGCTGCCAGCTGATGCTAACCTTCCCAGCAGGGACCTCCCTGTGATGCCCCATACATAGCACTGGTCCCTGCCCCGCCCCCCCCCCCAGCTCCTCCTTGGAAGTCAATTTCCATAGACAGCACCTGCTAAGAATAAGGAGGAGACCAGAGTCCCTGAAAGGCCACCTCTGGCATTTCTTTGCCTATAGGAACTGTGGAACCATTGGAAGTTTCTGATTTAGTCCAGCAGTTCTCAGAGTGTTCTAGAGATCCCTCAGGTCATCAGGAGGACGATGAATCATGGGTTCCATCAAGTCAAAATTAATTTATTTCCTTCTTTCTCTTCTTTCCTTCCTTGCTTTCTTTTTCATATCTCAGCCTCCTTAGTAGCTATGATTACAGGCATGAGATGAATATTTTAAAAAGCCAATTTCTCTTCAGCTGCCCTTCATGAAACAGTCAAAGTTACTAGCTTTTAAAATCTTCATTTGTCATTGTTGTTGTTGTTGTTGGTGGTGGTGGTGGTGGTGGTGGTGGTGGTGGTCCTGGGGCTTGAACTCTGGGCCTGGGCGCTGTCCCTCAGCTCTTCAGGTCAAGGCTAGCACTTTACCACTTGAGCCACAGCACCACTCCCGGTTTTCTGAGTGGTTTATTGGAGATAAGAGTCTCATGAACTTTCCTGCCCAGGCCAGCTTTGAACTGCGATCCTCAGATCTCAGCTTCCTGAGTAACTAGGATTACAGGTTTGAGCCACCAGCACCTGGCTAAAATCTTTACTCTTGAGAAATGCATTGTTTGGACATTCAGAATGAACTGGGAAGACTTGTGATTCCTTTTGCCACATAATATGGCGATCTTCTCAAGGGAAGGCATGTGCGTGCCTGTTTAAGCAATAAGCTGAGCCATTCACTTTTTTATTCTTTCAGAAGGAAAAAAAATTCTGCTTCTAAGAAACAGCTAACAGACCTGGCTATTCATACTTGGGTTTTCACAGATGTTTTCTGGAAAATAAATCTTCTAAGAGCATCACTTCAAGGAAAACAACAGACAGTATTTGTTGCTAAGGATAAAAATCTGAATTTTCAAGTGAATATGAGAATTTTGGGAAAAATTATGTCTGCCTCTGTGAGCTTGACAGCTTCCTGGTACCTAATGGCTTTCCCAATTATGATAGTAGATAAATTAATGTATTAACATTTCAAAAATGTACAAGACCCATGATATTAGACAATCACATGTGGATGAAAGTACAAAGTAAAAGAATGGACTTTAATATTTTAAAAAACTACAAATTGTTTGTTGCTTGGGTATTGAACTCCACATTACAAGTTATCTTTAAAAAAAAAACTGTCAAGTGATGTGAAGGGTAAACAAAGGAGGAGGCTGCAGTGCTTGGTAAGAAATGTACGCATTATCCTGCCCATGCAATTGTAACCCCTCTGTACAGTATGTTCACAAATAAAATAAAATAAAATTTAAAAAAACTGTCATTTTTAAAGCTGGGTGCCAGTAGCTTATACCTGTAATCCTAACTACTCAGGAGGCTGATATCTGTGGATTGTGGTTTGAAGCTAGCCCTGACATGAAAGTTGCAAGACTCTTATTTCTAGTAAACTACTCAGAAAAAGCCAGAAGTGGTACTGTGGCTCAAGTGGTAGAGTGCTAGCATCGAGCAAAAGAAGCTCAGAGACAGAGTCCAGGCCCAGAGTACAACCCCCAGGACTGGGAAGAAAGAAAGGAAAGAAAGAAAGAAAGAAAGAAAGAAAGAAAGAAAGAAAGAAAGAAAGAAAGAAAGAAAGAAAGAAAGAAAGAAAGAAAGAAAGAAAGAAAAGAAAAGAAAAGAAAAGAAAAGAAAAGAAAAAAAGAAAGGAAGGAAGGAAGGAAAAGAATCATTTTTAGAGCCATACATGGCAGGACATACTCATAATATATATGAGATTGTATCTCAAAAGACTAAGAGTTCTTGCCTATCCTTCATAAAACCCTGTGTTTAATCCCTAGTACTGCAAGAGAAAGTAGGCGGTAGGAGGGAGAAAAGGAGGGAGGGAGGGAAGAGGGAGGGAACTAAGGAAGGAGGGAGGGAGGGAAGAAAGGAGGGGAAGGAAGAAAGGTAGGAAGGAAGGAAGGAAAGAAGGAAGGAAGGAAGGAGGGAAGATGCAATCACTTCTTGAATTTTGTGTCTTATCAAAAAGAACGTCCATAGCTGGGCATGGTGTCTCAAGTTTATAATCCTAGCCACTTGAGAGGTGGAGCTTAGGGGATTGTGGGTCAAGGCCAGCCTGGGCATTAAATTTCCTAAAATTCCATTTCCACCAATGGTTGAGTATAGTAGTATGCACCTGTTATCCCAGCTAAAGAGGAAGTACAATGGCTTGGGGCATTGGCACATCCCTGTCACCCATCCCAGTGACACAGGAAAGCACAAGTTGGAGGGCAGCAAGCCTAGAACAGTCTGGGCATAAAGTGAGACTCTGCCTCGAAACTAATGCAAAAAGAGGCTGAAGGTATGGAGCTTACATGGCAGAGTGCCTGTGTTGGCCCTGAGTCAATCCCAACAATGCCCCCCAACCAGAAAAACCCTTCATAATTCTAAGAAGGATATTAAAATGTTTTTCCCCGTTTCCTGTGGAAGAGCAGATTTTCTTCATGTACTTCAATGAAAACACGATCACCCAATAGACTGAATGTAGATGCAGCCATGAGACACCAGCTTAATCTGTCAAATTAATCATTAAAGAGATTTGTGAAGGTATGAAACAATACCATTCTTCCCAGCAAGTGCTTTATTTGAAGAAAGTTACTTTTAATTAAATGTCAATGATGTTGACATACAATGCTTCTTTTCTATTTTTTAAAATATTATTAAGTTAGAATTCATTAAACCTATTTTAAATTGTGACCATAAATATTAGCAGATAATTCACATAATATACCTCTGGGGTTCATTCTTGGTAATTTATTTATTTATTTGGTATTAGGGTTGGAACTCTAGTACTGGGTGTGTATATATATATATATATATATATATAATGTTATAATATATTATATATAATATATTTTGTATATATTACTTTTTTTTAAGGAAGATGCCTGGCCCATATCTATGGAATGAGTCTCTCTAGGAACAGTTCTGGCTCATACCACAGGGGTTGTTTTTTTTCTTAGTGGAGATGCTGAGATCTCTCACAAGAATGGAAAGCATGACTTCAGAATGCGGCCACAAAGCCAAAAGCACCTTACTGCTTGGCTGTCAGTAAAGAATGTCTTTAATTAAACCCTAATGGGCTTGCAACTAGCTGGCACCATCAGCCCATGAAACATATCCGTCACTCATTTTCAGGTGATTTGAGAGCCCTTTGCTAACATCTGAAGCCTTAAATATAGTCACTTATGCTTCCCATATATCAGTGACAATGAGGGCTCTCACAAACAGCACATGGTCTGGTCACAAACCAGTCAGAGGAGGTAACTCCTGCTTAGCTGAATAGTAGATTAGAACAACTTTCTCCTAGAAACAACACATTTTCCCTGCTACCTCAGACTGAATAAAAATAAACATTTCTGAGACATGCCTAAGGATCAGACCATCCCTGGAGATCACACGCTATCAAAAGAGGAGAAAGTTTTTCACATATTTACAAGCTTCTTTAGGCAACATATGGTGGGCTAGATATCAAGACAGAGTTTTCAGACTGTAGTACTTACCTCCAAATAACCTATATTTTACTTAGTAAACTTTTTTCTTTCATAAAAGTACCAGTATTGAGACTTGGGCACTGTCCTTTTACTTTTTTGCTCAAAGCCAACACTCTAGGGGCTGGGAAGGTGGCTCAGTGGTAGAGCGCTTGCCTTCCATGCATGAGGCCCTGGGTTCGATTCCTCAGCACCACATAAGCAAAAAGAAAAAAGCCGGAAGTGGCGCTGTGGCTCAAGTGGTAGAGCGCTAGCCTTGAGCTGAAGAGCTGAGGGACAGCGCCCAGGCCCAGAGTTCAGGCCCCATGACTGGACCCCCCCCCAAAAAAAAAGCCAACACTCTTCCTCTTGAGCCTCAGCTCCACTTGTGGTTTTTTGCTGGATAATTGGAGGTAAGAGCCTCATGGACTTTCCTGCCAGGGCTAGCTTCAAATAATGATCATCAGATCTCAGCCTCCCTAGTAACTAAGATTACAGGGATGAGCCACCAGCCCCTGACACAAACCTTTTCTTTAAAGGTAATTGTTTTGTTTCCTTTGTGGAACCTGTTTCAGACAAGATTGCCTGCTTGAGTATAATAATGTATAACATGGTTGCATATATACTAACGAATGGATAGCATGAACACCTGCAAACTTCAGGCTCGCCTGGCCTACTACACTGTGAGAACTCAATCTGCATTTGCTGAATGAATTCAGCCCAATCTCACTACACTAAGCAAATCCACATTGCCTCCAAAGCAAAGCTAAGGCTAGAGTCTTATTGCAGTTTAAAAGAAAGTCTTAGGAAGAGGAGACATTGATCAAGATGCATTGTACTCATAGACTGACATGTTGAATAGTAACCCTTTTGTACAACTACTTACAGGTTAGAAAATATAAGGAAAGGGCTGGGAAGGTGGCTCAGTGGTAGAGCGCTTGCCTTGCATGCCTGAGGCCCTGAGTTGGATTCCTCAGCACCACTTAAAAAAAAGAAAAATGCCGGAAGTGGTGCTGTGGCTCAAGTGGTAGAGTGCTAGCCTTGAGCTGAAGAGCTGAAGGACAGCACCCAGGCCCAGAGTTCAGGCCCCACGACTGCACCCCTCCCCCCCCCAAAAAAAAAGAAAATATAAGGAAAAACAATCTTAGGAAATTGAAGAATTGACTTCCCACACTATTAGGTACAAGAGCTCCAGAAAGCTTATGGTAAGAAGCACTTTGTCCCCAAACTGAAGGTGGGACTCTGAAGACACTGCCAAGGAGATGGCTCAGAAGCCACTGAAACAAAAAGGGGAGGCCTGTTTGCTATGAGTAATGCAGACATCTTGTTTGGGCTTCTTGAACCAATAAGATGCTCTTGCTCCTGGACATATTCTGGAACATGGGTAAGTAATATCTCTGTGGGTAAGGCAGGCTAACCTTTAGCCAAGAGGCCCCCAAATGAGGTCTAGAGACTGACCCTAGGTAACCAAATAATCTAGAGAACACATTCAAAAGCAGGTACATAAGCCTCACCACTGAACTAGAACTCAGAAGAGTCCTGGAATCTGCATTCTGGGTGCCGGCACTGAGTCTTGAACTCAGGGCCTTGGCTCTGTCTCTTAGCTTTATCACTCAAGGCTGGTATTCTACCACTTGAGCCACAGCTCTCATTTTTGGGGTTTTTTTTGGGGGGGGGATTCATTGAGAGAAGAGTCTCAGGAACTTTTCTGCCCTGACTGGCTTCCAACAAGATTAAAGGTGTGAGCCACTAGCCCTGGCCTGTAATCTGCATTTTAAACAACTTCCCCAAGTTAGGTTGACTTGTGTCACTGTCTCCTGCCCTACAGAGCCAGGCATGGAGAGAAGGGCCATGGCTTGGTGAGTGAAGACAAAGCATTAGCCACTGGTACCCAGTTGAGTTACCCTAGCTCCTCTGGTCATAGGTTCTGTCCTGGTGTTCACCTTCTCACCGCCCGTTTTATTCCACCCTCGTGGGGCTGAGGGAAGAAGCAAAGGCAACAGAAGCATGAGCAGCCTCAACACCCTTTGCCACCTGACCACCTGATCGCTTTTAGCCCTTCTTCTGCACCGCACTCCTCATGCACACTCCAGCCCAGTGGACTGTGTGCAAAAGCCAAATTCAGGGTATCCTAACTGCATCTTCCACTCCTCTTACCAGAGATGTCCCCACATGGTGATACCTTCTCTTGAGGCACCAATGACCCTGTCACTGTCCGTGCACTGGGAACTCTCTGACAAGAGTCTCAGGAGAAGATAACTCCTATCAGAGAAAAGTATTCCAAAACAGTGACACCCCGGTCAGGTGAGAGGCTAAGGGTCTATTCACTTGTGTGTTCATACCCCATACTACTGTCCCTTCTCTAGCTCTGAGCTCTCTTAACTCAAAGCCCCAGGCCCGCTGTCTACTCCAAAGGTTCCCAGAGGGAATAGAAGGAGTTAGAAGGCCCGTTAGAGCAACTGGAAATACTAATGATTTTTAGGGAGTTTGGGCTTCTCATGGCACCACAACACAAAGAAGTGACCTGGACTAGCGCACATTGCTGATAGCTCTAAACCAGGTTTGCTCAGCGAGGCATGCCATGGAATGTGGTACCCAACCCGGTTCCTGGCATTACAAACTCCCCTCCCACCTTTCCCATCCCAATTGACGTCACTTAGCTCCCACATGTGATCTCAAAGACTAAGTCTGACTGTACAAAGCCCAAGGCCCAGTCATGCAAGCAGCAGATGACCTCTCCATAGATGCAGCCCATGTTTAACCTTTTTCTCTGCCTGAGTGGAGGAAAAGGAGAGTCTGGGGCATCTGCTCCACCTCTTGATGGATACTAGCATCCCACCAACATACGCTTCTCAGGATGTCCAACAATTTCCCTACCCATCATGGGTTGGTGGTGTCACTGTGACACTGAGAGACAGGCACATTGATAGCAGGGACTGGCCCCTCCATCTCCTTTGCCTCCAATCCTGTGTGTAAATCGAATTGTAGTCCAATACCCATTGGGAAACTGCTGTGAGAATTAATCTGATAACAGATGATAGAAGTGTGCGTAGAACCATAAAAAGCAGGTGAGGTTTTAAAATCTATTTTTTTATGCTTGAAGGTTTTTTTTAAGGGTTTTTTTAAATATTAAAAGAAGGAGTAAGTTCCAGGAGCTTTTTATTGTTTCATCAGCCAGGTAGAGAAGGCCCCAATTGATGATCATGTCTCACTGTTATTTGCCCTTTGGTCCTTCATTTTCTAAGCATTTTTCTTTCAATGATATTAGACATTCATTCTGATCACAATGCAATCCAAGTGTGTATAAATAAAGGCAGCGTCGTATATCCTCCTTCCGTGTTCCTTTAAATAGAAGATAGTGCTCAATGTCTCTTCACGGCCTCTTTGGCCACAGTGGTCCCACCTATAGTTGTAAAAACAGATTGTATGTAACTTGATCTGAAATCCTTCTTGAACTACAGCTTATTCGGGTAAAGAAATCCTGGGAGCCAGGCGCTGGTGGCTCACGCCTGTAATTCTAGCTACTCAGGAGGCTGAGATCTGAGGATCGCAGTTCAAAGCCAGCCTGGGCAGTAGAGACCGTGAGACTCCTATCTCCAATAAAACCACCAGAAAACTGGAAGTGGCGCTGTAGCTCAAGTGGTAGAGCGCTCGCCTTGAGCTGAAGAGCTGAGGGACAGCGCCCAGGCCCAGAGTTCAAGCCCCACGACAGACCAAAAAAAAAAAAAATAGAAATCCTGGGAAAGAAAATCTCTTTGTATTGTCGATAGTCTCCAAAAAGGCGAGGACAGCAATTGACTTACAGGCAACTGGGAGGGGTCTTCAGTGAACTGAGGACCATTGGGAAACTGTGCAGAGGCAAATCTTGTCAACAAGATACCAGCTCCTTCAATGAAAGTGAGGAGAATGCCTCCTATTGCTGCTGACCCAACTATGGTCACTGGTCTGTTTCTGGTGGCCAGGATGGCTCCTGTGAAGGCACCACTAGTGATGGAGTCCAGGAATCTTCTTTTCCTCTGACTTGAACCATACTACAGTCAATCATGGCAAAGCTACCTCCCAACTGGGAGCCCTGGTTTTAATAGTTGTCAAACTCCCTCATAGTCTGTGGTTCACTCCCCCAGGAGCATTTCAAAAACCTTTGATGGCTTGAAAGATGCCGCCACTTAGGTACCCATTGTAAAGGCCCTACCACACTCATCCACAATTCTCCAAGGGCACCAATCTCGGGCATACTCCTCCATCTTGTCTCCAGACATGCCTTAAGGGTGTTTTTCTTTTTGCTTAAAAAAACATATAAAAAAATCATATATGTCCCAGGCATTGGTGGCTCATGCCTGTAATCCTAGCTACTCAAGAGGCTGAAATCCAAGGGTTGGTGTTCAAAGCCAGTCTAGGCAGGAAAGTTCATGAAACAATTATCTCCAATTAACCAGAAAAAAGCTGTAAGTGGAACTGTGGTTCAAATAGTAGAATGCTAGCTTTGAGCACAAAAGCTCAGGAACAGTGCCCAGGCCCTGAGTTCAAGGCCCTGGACTGATACCCACACACCCACACACAAATCATATATGTATATACATTTATGTGTATGTATGTATGTGGGTATGTGCATAAAATTATATATGTATACATATACACATTTATGAAGGTGTATATTTGTATTTGTATATGTGTGAGTGTATATAAATATATATGCATATACAAGATAGACAAAACACAAATTTTGGGGTGAAAAAAGAAAATATAATCCATAAACCCATTGCTTGAACAACCCTGGAGATATTTAGCTTCTTTCTTTTTTTCTTTTTGTTGGTCATGGGGCTTACCTCAGGGCCTGGGTACTGTCCTTGAGTTTTTCATGCAAGGCTAGCCCTCTACCACTTTGAGCCACAGCTCCACTTACAGTTTTCCGGTAATTAATTGGAGATGAGAGTCTCATGGGCTTTGCTGCCCTGTCTGGCTTCAAACCACTATCCTCAGATGTCAGCCTACTGACTACCTAAGATTACAAGCATGAGCCACCAACACTTGGCCATTTCCTTCTTTTTTAAACTTTATTATTTTTTTACACAATTTGAGAACACTCTAACATCCTCTAATTGTGATTTTAAGTGTGATTTGAGGAGTTAGATCTTTTCCTTCCTTTCTTCCCTTTTTCCTTCCCTCCTTCTCTTTGATCAATATAGCAGAAGTATTTTCCCATGTTTATTTCTCAAAACATCTTCCTAGATATAATATATAAAGACCAAATGATGTGGGTGATGAACACTTTTTGAGCAGTTTGGCCTTTTATTTTTGTTAGTCCTGGGACTCAAGGCCTAGGTGATGTTCCTGAACTTCTTTTGTTAAGGACGCCACTTGAGCCACAGCTCCATTTTCAGCTTCTTTAGTAGTTTGTTGGAGATAAGAGTTTCACCTACTTTCCTGCTTGAGTTGGCTTTGAACCGCTATTAGATCTCAGCCCCCAGAGTAGCTAAGATTACAGACATGAGACATTGGTGCCCAGATAGTTTTGGCTTACTTTTGTAGCATAATTTCCCTGACATCAGATGCTTGCGTTGAAGGGCATGAGTATTTTCAGGTTCTCGATGCAGATAATCATGGTTATTTCCCAGAGCTGGCAGCTGAAACTATAGTCTCTGTCTGAGGTCACACAGCTAATCTGCAGCAAAGCCAGGGCCAAGGAAACATGCTCATGTGTTAACTCAGCCTAACAGTCCCAAAGAAGAACTGCCTCTTCCCTGCACAGCACCTGATTCTGCAGGGCACACATGGGACTAACAGCCCTGTGGGGTCAAGTTTGAAACAAAGATTAGTGTACTAAAAGAACATTCTAGGGTTCTCACTTGATCACCCTGAGTCTGACCTCAGCCAGCCCTACAAGATGAAGAGCCTAGACTGGATCTAATATCCTGCCCTTCTACCAGTACATCACTCCCAAGACAAACCATTTGGTCTTGGTTTTGTGTAAAAAGACTAGAGATAATTCATTTGTCCCAGTTTGATCACAATGGTTGGTTCTATTGGTCATAAAAATGGATCCAGATGGACCCCATAGCAGCAGGTTGGGGATAATGACACAGCCAGTTCCAGAAAGCAAGACCCCTCTCCCCCCACCCAGCATCAGCCAGAGAGTGGCAGAATACAGTCCTTTCAAGATGAGGTCAAATGGCTGGAAAACACCTCTGGCACGGTGTCTCAGCACCAGGCTCCGCACTGGCATGGCACACAGAGCTACCTGTGCACTCTGGCCCTGCGTCAAAAGCAACAGGCATTGCTAACTCTTCCATGTGGGCCCCAGAAGCACCTGCCCAGAGCTGCCTGACCAGCTTCTTCAGGGCAAAGCTGCTCTAGGTTCTTTTTCTTCCCAAGCAACTAGGACTTCAGGAATCCCTGTTGATAATTGTGAACTAAAACCAGGGCCCATGGAACAAAGTGTGGGGGTGCAGTTATTTGTCAGATACTTCTGAGTTGACTTGTTGCTCTGGCTTCAGAAAGCAAAGGTGACTGGCCCCATTCTGGACTTAAAGTCAAAGTCCTGGGGGCTGTGGGAAAGGCAGCATTCCTACACATCTGTGTCTCTGTTCAACTCTCAGAGCTAACTGATGGCACAATGCACACACTATCACATTTTTGAGCCCCTAAAATATGTTTTTACCCATTGGAGGAAGAGTTGCCTTATCTCTCTCAGAAAGAGGAATAGTGAATTGAGGGGAGAAACTAGAGAGACTAAATGATTTGTGGGAAAATGTACAGTGTAAGAAAGCCAGGGATCCAGTCATATGGTATCATTTGCATATCTTAAAAACACATGCACACAGACAAACATATTTGCAAAAGAATTATGGGGGTGTGCCGGTACTAGGATTTGAACTCAGGACCTGAGCACTGTCCCTTAGCTTTTTTAATCAAGGCTAGTGTTCTACCACTTGAACTACAGCTCCACTTTTCACCTTTTGCTGGTCAATTGGAGACAGGAGTGTCATGGACTTTCCTAGCTTCACATTGCAATCCTCAGATCTCAACCTTCCAAGTAGC
Organism: Dipodomys merriami; assembly: GCF_024711535.1. NCBI lineage: Eukaryota > Metazoa > Chordata > Mammalia > Rodentia > Heteromyidae > Dipodomys > Dipodomys merriami. The sequence goes on along the minus strand of NW_027203381.1, from coordinate 67,578,476 downwards.
TAGCATTATAGACATGAGTCACTAACATCTGGCGCAAAAAAAAAAAATGAATTTAAGCAAAAAAAAAAAAAAAAAAAAAAGAAAAGAAAAGAGTGCTCTTATATGATGTAACAAAATAGAATTGGTGGACAAGGTAATCACCTTTGGTACTCAAAAGAGACAGGATTTGCAGGGGCCATTTTTAAGAGTGTATCATACATGAGTGAGGAATTTCCTTAACTCAGCCTTCTGGACTTGGTCAGACTTTTTAAAAGAAAGAAGAGCCCAGCCCAGTGTAATCCAGCTACCCAAAAAGTTGAGACAGAAGGATTGTAATTTTGAGGCTAGTGGGGAAGATGAGAGTCAAACAAACCCAGAAATATCATTACTGGCTTGTGAAGGACTGTGAGTTTGTTTTTAAAAAGGAATCCACACAAGACAGGAGTGTTTGGAACTATTTTTTCCCCTCAGCCCCGAATGCGCATTTGCATTGCAGGGGAGTATGAGAAAGGCCTTGGACACCTGCTTAGTTGGCCTGGGTTTGCTTGGTTGGGGTTTGGGCAGATCCTGGTGGGTCTAAGGAGGCTCCCGGGCTTGGAAGCATCATTTTGTGGGATGCCTGGAAGATGGGAAGGCTGGTCAGGAGCTGGAAGGAGTGTTTGGGGAGGGGAAGGGTCAGTTCTGATCTGGGACTTATCGAGGGTGACTCGTGGTAGACACTGCTTTGAAGAGGGAGTAGAAAGGGAGGAAGGCAGAAGGTGACCAGTGAACATCAGGAAAAGGGAAGAAGAGAGCAGTAGGTGAAGGAATAGCCATGGCAGCAAGGAGATAGAACCAGTGTGGCCCCTGAGGTTGACACTGACATCATGAGGAAGCTGAGATTTTGAAAGTCACTTCTCCAGAGATGGGTCTCAAGCACAGCCACTCTGCCCCCATTGTTCTCTTCACTCTCCCATGATCCCTCCTGCTTTCCCTGAGAAGCACATCCAGCCACTGCTCATCCTGGGTCCTGACTATTGCATATTACAGAGGCAGGGAAAAACATCTTAGAGTTGGCAAGTGGTTTGAACACCTTGAGAAAACAATCTTTAAAAAGTTTCTTACTGTCTTCCTTTCCCTCTCTCAGGTTTTCATCCACTGAGAACTTTCTATCACCTTCTGAATTCAGGTCTTCTTTCCTTCTTAGTCCCTTAATTCTGAAATCTCATCTTTTGTGCTTTCTGTGTTGCCAACCACTCGGTGATGGTCTGAGCCATTCTCCAATTTCCTGCCACTCGATGGTCTGTTTCTGGACCATGGAGTTTAGGTCTGGCAAGAGATGCTTGAGAACATTCGGTTTCAGCCAAAATGCAAAGAGCACCCATGAGCCTGTCATATTAAATATTTTCACATTTGCCCAGTTTTGACAAACAAGCAGGTAAGCCAAAGAGAAGTGATGGAAATTTTCAAGCTATGGTCAAGCTCCTATGGAGGGCTGATTTTGCTGGGGCTCTGACTAGTTAGTTATAGCACATGGTAGGTGCTCATCAAATTCTTGCTGAACTGAAGGGAGTGGCCAAGATGAGATCCACCCCAGCCTTCTGGCTCCCAGCCTAACATTGGTTCAAACAAGGCACAGGCCCATGCAGCCTCTGCAGCCCTCTTGAATACGCCGCAGGCAAAGCCCACACTGCAGGTGCTCAGCCTGCCCTCACAGTCTTGTCCCTGATGATCAAGGTCCATACTACCAATGTCTATGAGGATGTCTCAGCAGAACTTGCCACCAGGGTGGTCATTCCAGAAGAAAATCTTAACTTGTCAGCAAGGAGGAAAATAAAAGTCATCCGATTATAATGTCCTCTCTCCTCACTCCTCCATCACAACGCCAGATACCATTCACCCATTCTCCCATTGGTTGTTCAACCTCTGAGTGCATTTCTAGTCCATTATTTACTTATTTATCATTGGCAATGTAGAGAGACAGACACAGGTCCTGTGTAGGTGTCTTGGCAAGAGCTGACCTGCAGACTCAGTGGACAGCCAGCATTCATCATGAAAGATTGAAAGGGAGTTAACTTCCATATCATAGACCATGATAGCATTATCTACAAAGTGTCACTGGAGCTTGAGGAGAGAGTGGTTAATTATGAGAGGTGGGACATCAGGGAAGGCTCGATTGAGGAGATGTGAAGCAAGATGGGGACTGAGTAGCTCTGGTCTGCTCATAGATATAATGAGAGGTTGGTCTAGATGAGCCATCACCTGACCAGAGACATGGTGGGCATCAAGCTAACTGTGGCCAACTGGAGAAGGGCAAGCTCCTGAAAGCCCTACAAGGCCCAGTAGGTTCTCAGTCACTGGATGCTGTTTATCTGCTCTTAGGACCCTGGACATGGGTGATCTCTGGATAAAGAATCCTCATCTATGAAGGAAGGACAAGAGTCAGAGAGGATGCTGAGTCAAGTGTCTAGGAAGGGACCACATGGTACTTTGTTGGCGTGGTCTGCTGTCAGTTACTTGCTAGGATAACTCTAGCTAGCTATGAGGTCTGACAAAGTCTGTTTCCTTATTTTTAAGGGGATGGTAAGCTTAGCACCACCTGCCTTATGTTTATGTTGAGACACATGAACAGCAAGTAAAATAGCATAGCTATGACTGTCACTGAGACTGGCTTCCCAGGATGCCCTGCACTATCAATTTCTGGCATTGCTCTGAGCACATCTCTCCTGCATTACTTATGGTTTTCTGTTAACCTGAATGTTTGTTTGAGTTTCTTCTGATGAATTGCATCAGGACACAACCATTTGGGGGTAGCATAAAACAAATCACTATCCTTCAGATGCTCAGAGTAAGGAATTTCCACAGAGCTCAGCAAGGATGGTTCATCTCTGCTCCTCCATATCTAAGGCCTCTTCTTGAGAGATGGGAAGACTGGGATGACTCAGCTGCTGGAGTTATCTTCGCTTGTGACCAGTGATATACTTGTGTCTGCTGGTGAATGCCAGGGAGTCATCAGTCTGTTGTCAGAACACCTATGTGTGGCATCTGCTTGAGGAACTCTCAACGCCTGTTATAGTCTGGGCTTCTTCAAAGTATTATCACTGGGTTCAAAGAGGAAGTGTCTGAAGAGAGGAAAAAGGAAAAAGGAAGTGTTTGTCATAAGCTTGGGAGTCACACGATGTCACTTCCTCCATAATCTGTTGATCCAGGCAGTCACAAAGCCCTACCCAGGTTCAAGAGGAGGGGATAAAATCTTGCTTTGGGAAGGGCTACCAAAGTTCATTTTGATGAGAAGCATGAAAGATGGACATATGATCAGACTGGGAGAGAATGGTTCAAGCAATAGGATGCCTGCCTAGCCCTGAGTTTAAGTACTCTGCCCAAAGGTGAGGAGGTGGAAGAATGGGTATATTGTTGCAGCAATCTTTAGCCTACCAGAACGTTCCTTGCCTTGACATTCTAAGCCCTTCTCTACATGCTCCAGGCAGTATCCAGCTACCTCAAAGCTAGTAAGGCTCCTGTCTGCCCCCAGGGTCCACCTTACTCATCCCAGTCCAAGTTGGACTTACTCTGTTCATACTCATTCCTTTCTTCCTGAGTATCCAAGCCCCATCTTCATGAGGATTCAGGTTTCTGGTTGTTTGAGTAGCAATTAAGATAACTAAGGAAGTCTCTTAGCAGCATGGTTCCTGGGTCTTCTTTATTACTCCGGAGTGAGGCCTGCTTCTTCTCTGGAATTGGTAAAAATTCTACCATGTTGAGAATCGCTGGCTCTGAAAAATATCCACCAAACCATAGGCTCCCTTCAACTATAATCATGAATTACATTCTTAGAAATTCAGGTTCTTTATCTCTCCCAGACAGAAATAATGACTGTAATAAATAAAAGGCAGCTTGCTTCAAACCAACAAATTGTGTGGCTGGCAATAGAAGTGTAAATATGGTTATAGTTCATGGAATTTTTTTTCAACCTTGCTTCATTTCAGCTCATTAGACCCATGACTAATAAAGGGCTAGCCAGCTTTACTCACTAATTACTCCCCAATTAAATCAAGGACTAGGTCCCTGACTCCTGTGAGATCCTGGTCCCCAGAAGTTGGGGGCATCTAAAAGTGCTCAGTAGTTGCTTGGTAGAGAAATGGAAAAATGTGAAGCAGCAAGTGTGTGCCGTCCCTCTGCCTTCTGCCTGGAGGTATAAGACAGCTCCTCCGAACATAAAAGAAGTGACTTGTGATGGCAGAGTTTATATCTTTTTTTATTTTTTTTAATGCCATTACTGGGGCTTGAACTCAGGGTCTGGGCCCTGTCTGGTAGCTGGAGCTCTACCACTTGAGCCACAGCTCCACTTCTGGCTTTCTTTGGGTGGTTAATTGGAAATTAACTAGTTGTGTGGGCTGGCTTTGAACTGTGATCCTCAGATCCCAGCTTCCTGAATCACTAGGATTACAGGTGTGCTCCACCAGCACCCGGCCAAAGTCCATATCATACAAGGAGCTATCCCACCCGTTCTGAGCCACACCTGATGAGACATGGAGGGAAGAGGCTCTTGTCCTCATTTTCCCGATAGGCAAGCTGAAGCTTAGAGAGGTTAAGGGCATTTTGCTGAACCATTGGCTCCTGTGTATGGAGTAAAGTCTTTGGACTCAGTACTTTCATTCTAGAGTCTGGCCTCTTGTCTCGGCTGCCTCCAGCTTAGCTGGCTCATTCACTCACTCAGTGATGCACCAATGAAACACCTGTTAAATCACATTCTCTACACACAGCTCAGCACAGCCACTGGGAACAGTGGTTAACAAAGTATAGCCCCTGCTTCCATTGGGTATTTAGTCCACAGGGAGAGATGGAATAAATACCTGAACAATCACATAAATACAGATAGCAAGTGACATAAACAAGATAGAGCAAAATTATGGGGAAGCAGGTCACCAGGATGAGCCAAGATGAAGGAAAAAAGAGATCCTTTTGCCAGATGCCAGGGGTTCATACCTGTAACCATAGCTACTCAGGAGGTTGAGACCCAGAGGATCATGGTTTGAGGTCATATTGAGCACAAAATCTGTGAGACTCCATGTCTACTTAACCAGCAAAAAGCTATGCTGGAGACATGGCTTAATTAACTGACAGAGCACCAGCCATGCAAGTAAATTGAGTAAGTCCAAGGCCTGTACTTTTTTGATACTCAAATATTGGGGTGATAGGGGAAGCCATCTAATTTATTTTATTAAGGTGCTGAGGATCAAACCCAGGGCCTCCCACATGTTGGACCCAGTAGTCATGCTGTACCCCTTTCTACTGCTAAGAACATCTCCAGCCCTAAGCAAAGCCCCTATGGATAGGATTGCCAAAGCAGCTGCTCTGAGAAAATGGAGCTGCAACCAGAGATTTTAATGATGACATGGAGCCAGCCCTCTATATATCTGAGGGGGAAAAATGTCCCCAGAATAGAATCCAGTGGTACCAAAGTCCTGAGGCAATATCAGGTAAATGAGAAATCCTGAGCAAGGGGAGAGTGGAGAGACCCAGAAGATAGAGGGCCCTGCAAGTCATCACAGGGAGGGTGAAGAAAAAGCCTAGATCAGCCATGGAAAGCCTGGTAGTGGTTGCTGCCTCTCTGATGGCCTGCAAGCATCTACAAGAATATGGTGAAGTTGGCTTGCTTTTCATTTGGATTTATTTCCAAGGCAATCATGAAGATGAATGTATACCCCTATACTCCAGTCTTTCAAAGCTTAAACATAGCATTTGTATGTGACATTTCATAGTCTCTCTTCTACTCTCACCATTTGTCAATGGATTGGATTTACTTTAAGGTGCTGGTATTTTTTTCTCTTAACATAAATTCAGCATTTTTTTATGAAGCATTGATTTATTGTCTAATGGTAGAATTTTTTTAACATGGCTAGGAGCTTTAGAAAAATACCAAGGTTGAAAATTTATATCTCCTATAAGGAATGGGCTTGATCTAAAAAGAAGAAAGGAAGGAAGGAAAGAAGGAAGGAAGGAGGGAAGAAAGGAAGAAAGGAAGGAAGGAAGGAAGGAAGGAAGGAAGGAAGGAAGGAAGGAAGGAGAAAGAAAGAAAGAAAGAAAGAAAGAAAGAAAGAAAGAAAGAAAGAAAGAAAGAAAGAAAGAAAGAAAGAAAGAAAGAAAGAAAGAAAGAAAGAGAAAAACGGCAAAGCCAAGTGCTGGTGGCCCATGCTTATAATCTTAGCTACTCAAGAGGCTGAGATTTAAGGATCCTGGTTCCAAGCCAGCTGGGCAGAGCAGAAAAGTCTGTGAGACTATTCATCTCCAATTAACCAGGAAAAACAAAGAAAATGGAAGTGGAAAGTTTTGTCTTGTTTTGCGGATCTTGGGGCTTGATCCTCAGGGCCTAGACACTGTCGCTGACCTTTTCTGCTCAAGGCTAGTGCTCTACCACTTGAGTCACACCTCCACTTCCAGACTTTTTTTGGTAATTTATAGAAAACAAGAATAGCTTTGAACCACTGTTTTTATATTTTAGCCTCTTGGCCAGAAGTGGAGGTTTGACTCAAATGGGAGAGCACCAACCTTGAGTGAAAAAGCCAAGCAAGAACACTAGGTCCTGAGTTAAAGCCCAGGACTGAATTCAAACCCTAGTCCTAACACACACACACACACACACACACACACACACACACACACACACACTCAGGGCAATCCTAATTCATCACTAAATGAAAAGTAGCCTCTCAGTGGATTCCTAAGCTGAAGAAGGGTCTAGCAATTTCTCTCATATACCATTTCTGCTCAAAGGTAATCTACTTCCAGGGACTGCAGTGAGAGTTAAATAATGTAATGTTCAGAGGACACCTAAAACAATGCCTAGCTCAGAGCGCATGACAAAGGTTGGTTGGGTATCAGGCCTCCACCAGGGCTGGGCCCCTGAGGGTGACCCTAATGGAGTGTTTGCTCGTTTCTAAAGGGCAATCTAGCAGCCAAGATCCTCCTAACTCCAGTGCCCTGTCAAAATGTCACATCGAATAACTTGCCACGATCTTTTTATAATAAACCTGAGAAAGTCCCTTCTCCTTGGTTGAACTCATTTTTTCCTCATAGATCAAATCTGTGCCTTCTCTAGGTTCTGTCACTTAATTTCAGTTATGCCTCAAACTGTTGCTGAATTTACTGTTTATAAGCAATTTTGCATGATGACAGATGCAGCTGTTCCAGGATGACAGAGTGGGACACAGGCCTTGCCCACCAAGGAACTGCCAGCCCCAGGCTCTGTGGCTGTCCTGTGCTGGTCCCCCGGGGGAATTGGCTGCAGTCTGCATGGAGGAACCTGAGGCTTCTCTTACCAATAGGGTTGTCTGCAGGCTGTGCCCGGTGTGGAAAGAATGAATACAGGAGACAATTGGTTCTTATGACTTAGGTTGGATTCAATCTGCAACCTGACTTAGCCTGGGGCTCCTGAAGCTGAAAGAGGAAATGCCTGGAATTCTTTGACTGCTTCACATCTGTGCTCTTACCATCTGCCTTCCACGCCAGCCTGAAGTCAGGGCTACCCTGGCAGCCTGATGTGAGGAGCTAAGCTGGCCCTTGGCTGCCTCAGTCCCTTTGTGATAACCTCTTTACCCACGCAGATGGACAGGCACACTGGAGAGGGAGTGGGGAGTGGGATCGTTTCCCTAAATTGAAAACAAATTCTTCTGAATACAGGAAGCACATGTGGGAGCCAATCCCATTAAATTCCAAACAGCAGCTTATTCTGCAAGCGATTCAATTACCAGCCATAACTGTTGCCCGGCAGCAGGCCATCTCCAAGTCAAGTCAAGGATGGATGGCTAAACCAGGGAAGGAAGACAGTCTCATGGCCACACCCTGTCCCTATTCCATGTCCAAGTCCCTCTGTTCTAACCAAGTTACCCCTTCTCACCCATACAAACAGGCACACTCGTTTCTCTTTCTTTCTTTCTTTCTTTCTTTCTTTCTTTCTTTCTTTCTTTCTTTCTTTCTTTCTTTCTTTCTTTTCTTCCTTCCTTCCTTCCTTTCTTCCTTCCTTCCTTCCTTCTTTCTTTCTTTCTTTCTTTCTCTTTCTTTCTCTCTCTTTCCTTCCTTCCTTCTTTCCTTCTTCTTTCTTCTTCCCTTCTTCCCTCCTTTCCTCCTTCCCTCCCTCCCTTCTTTCTTCCCTCCCTCCCTCCCTTCCTTTCTTCCTTCCTCCTTCCCTCTTTTCTTTAAGTAGGTCTTGTTAGGTAGTTTGCCTCAAACTTACAATTCTCTTGATTCAGCCTCCCAGGTGCTAGGATTACAGGCATGTCCCATCAGGCTCAGCTCTACATCCTCAATTTCAATCTGTTTCTTCTAGATAGCTATGGGTAAGCACAGCCCTTCCCCCAGCTCTGTCTCTGCATCAAACCAACACCATGTTTACTCACAGACCAACTTTCAGGAAAACAGACATCCTGGGTTTGCTTCCTAAACTTCCTATTATGTATAAAGAATGCATTGTCCTTTCAAAGTTAGGACTGAGACCTACTATTTGCCCATGAGTCACCACACGACATAGTTAAAAGGATACAGGCAGCCTATAGGCAGTCTTGCAAGTCCCTCAAGGTTGTGAAATCATAGCCACTCCAATTTTGCTGAACATATCCCCACTGACCTCCCAGTGACATATCCCCACTGACCCACACTGAACATGGGTCAGCCCACAAAAGCCACCTGCCTGCCTAAAAGATAGCTTTGAACCCAGGGCTCCTTTGCTAAGGAACTTCTTATGAGCAATATGAATGTCCATCCATGCAGGGGAATGGACAGGCAAAACACAGTAGATGCTTTTCATGTGGTACAATGTATCATTTAGAAGCCATTGTCTATGTGTACACTTGACAGTATGTGAGGACTGGAAAACCTTAGTGCCAAATAAAACAGCAGAATGAGATATCTAAACACCAAAATCATCTGTATTCATTTTAACCTGTTTCCTAGGCAACTGAACTCCAATATTCTTTGTATAACGTTTGAACTAAACGATAGCTGTAGTGCTAGACATAGCCATGCATGCCTGTAAGTCCAGCTACTATGGAAGTGAAAGCAGATGGACTGAGGTCTAAAGCTGGGGGGGGGGCACACAGGGGAAGGGGAGTACAAGACTTTATCTGAAGAGGGGAGGGGAACTAAAAGCAGAAGCACTAGCAGTGTGGTTCAAGTGGTAGAGTACTTAGTAAGCATGAGACTCTGAATTCAATCCCTAGTACTAGAAAAAACAGAAAGAAAAAAAAGTAAAAGAAATGGAAGCACATTAGAATTTTACTACCTATGTTTGGGGAAAAGAGAATCATATGTAAGTAAAACAAGAGCAGAAGTTGTGTGTGTGTGTGTGTGTGTGTGTGTGTGTGTGTGTGTGTGTGTACTGGTATTTTTGGTATTTTGTGTGTGGATACTGGTATTAGGACTTGAATTTGGAGCCTGGATTCTGTCCCTTAACTTTTTTGCTCAAGACTGGCACTCTACCACTTGAGCAACAGCTCCGCTTTTAGTGTTTTGGTGGTCATCTGGAGATTAGAGTCTCATGGACATTCCTGCCTGATGGATTTCAAATCATGATCCTCAGTTCTCAGCCTCCTGAGTAGCTAGGATTATTGGCATAATTGCCAGTGGCTGGCAAGAGCATAAATTTGTAGAAGCCAATGACAATAATGTCTTATAGGCAATCTGTGGTTAGCTCAATCCAAACAAAAGAACAAAATGATAAAGAAGGCCACAGAAATCCCTGACTTGGCCCAGATTCAGATTTCCAACCTCAACTTCCACTTTCAGCCTTCAAGGTCCAACACCAATGATAACTCCTCAGGAGACTTGCATCTCTGAGCAGCTAGAGACACTTCCTCTGCCCACCCCACTGGGCTGGTCAGTGTGCCTGGCAAAAGTGGTTTAAGAGGAACCTCAAGGGTAGAGCTGCCTTTTCCATGGGGTGATGAAGCAGTGGTACTTTGCACATGAGGACATCAGCCCTCCTGGAGGGACTGTCTTCCAAGGATTTACTCAAAGAGGAGTAGAGATGCAACACTTCCCAGGAAAATCACTCCCAAAGAACAGGCCCACAGGTGTTTGGCCAAACAAAATACTTGCATGAACCTTTCTATAGATGAGTTCTAGACCATTTCCCATACTTTATAGAACTCTGGGGTCCCATCTTCTCCCTTTCTGCATCTCCAAGACCCAAGAATGTCACCACTCTGATTGCAAGCCACATCCAGACTTTGTCATCTAGGCCTTCTGCAAAAGTGAGCCTGACTATGGAAGTCATTGTCCTGTCATTCCCAACAACCACTACACCTTCATGACCTGATACTTGACCACAGCCCAACTAGAGTCCTGGAGTTGGAATTTTCAGAAAGTAGTAGCAGCATAATTAGGTGTTGGTGGCTTATGTCTATAAGCCTAGCTACTCAAGATGCTGAGATCTGAGGACTAAAGTTCAAAGCCAGCTTGAGCAGGAAAGTCTATGAGACTTTTATTTACAATTAACCAGCAAAAAAATGGAAGCAGAGGTGTGGCTTAAGTGGTAGAGTGCCAACCTTGAATGGAAAAGTCAAGCAAGAGTTTGATGCCCTGAGTTCAGGCTCCAATACAAAGAGCAGGAGTGGGGGGGAGAAGAGGAGGAGGAAGAGGAGGGGGAGGAGGAGGAGGAGGGGGAGGAGGAGGAGGAGGGGGAGGAGGAGGAGGAGGGGGAGGAGGAGGAGGAGGGGGAAGAGGAGGAGGAGGAAGAGGAGGAGGTGGAAGAGGAGGAGGAGGAGGAGGAAAGAGAGAGTGAGAAAGAAAAAGAAAATAAGAAAGAAAAAAAGTAGAAGAAAGACATCAAGAAAGAAAGATAGAAAGAAAGAAAAAGAAAGAAAGACACCTGCATTCTATGGGACTGATTGATGATCTTCCCAGGGTGCCACTGCTGTCTATTCTACAAAGATGACACTGTGAACTGTGGCAAATTCCATTTCCATTCTCCTGGGGCCTGCGCAGTGTTGGCAGCTGAGGAGAGCCACTGGCTGGAGACCAGCTGCCTGGCAAGGTCCTGACAAGCTGGCACAGCAGAGCTGCTGTTTCTATTCCCAGGGCCTGGCTCCCCACCAGGATGGCATCTGCTCAGAGTTTGGAGCTCAGAGAGCTCTAATTGTCCTGTGGCCTTGTGGCATTCTCAGTCTATCTAACAATTAGGCTTTTCTTAAAAAGCTACTTTCAGGTTTATTGTTGCTCTCCCTCCCCCCGCTTCCCCCGCCCCACCAACTTTAGGTTACTAGAATTTTCCTTAAAGATAGAAAAGCTTGAAAAGTCCATCTGGATATCTCTCTTAGGTAAAGACTTCAGTGGGTGGGGCGGGAAACTCGTGAAGGAAAACCTGGCCACACCCATTACTCACCCATTACTACTTTTCAGAGTGGCGCTGATCCTTTATGAGCACTTAGACAAGGAGCCAGGGGATATGTTACTACCTTGCTATGTGACCATGGCTAAATTCCTTTCCTCTCTGGGCTGATAGTCTCTCTAAGTGTTTCTTGAACATGAATGTAAAAGGACTTTTTTCATTTTAAAAAAATCTATAAAAATGTAAGATCCTGTTGGGGTTTAATGTCCTTTGTATTCAATTTTGCTGTGAACCTATAACTGCTCTAAATAATAAAGTCTATTTAAAAAAATGAAAGCAAGCCAGGTGTGGTTGCACTTGCTTGTAATGCCAACACTTTGGAGGCTGAGGATAGAGGACCATAAGTTTGAGATCAGCCTAGATTTATAGAGAGACTCCAGAAATAGAGCTGTGGTTTTAAGTGGTAGAGCACTAGCCTTGAGCAAACAATCTCAGGGACAGTACTCAGGTCCTGAGTTCAAGCCACATGACAAAAAAAAAAAATAGAGGTAAAAGAAAAAACATATTTAAGGAGCAGGAGAAGTGCACATAGACAAAAGAAAGGGGAAGGAGAGGGAAGGAGAGAGGGGAAGAAAGGGAAGAAGGAGGAGGAAGAAGAGGAAGGGAAGAGGAGGGAGGAGGAAGAGAGAGGAGCCAGGAAGGCAAGGGAAGAGGTGGAAGAAGGAGGAAAGGGAGGGAGAGAAGAAAAGGAGAGGGGAAGGAGAGGGAAGGGAGCAGAAAGAAGGGAATGGGGAAAGAGGGGGAAAGGAAGGGAAGGGAAGCTATAGACAACATGGAAGGAACAATGGTGTCAGTGAGAGGAAGAGCAGAAACAGAGAAAGTTAAACCAGCATGAAAATCAGAAGTTAATGGAGAAATAGAAAGAAAAAAAAAAGGTGGGTCAGGAGAGAAAGAGGAGAAATAGCCGAAGAAGGAAAAGAAGGAAGATGGAGAATAAAGGAAAGAAGGAGGAGGACAGAGGAGGAGAAGAGAATGTGTGAGCGAAAAGTGAGAGAACAATAACATAGAAAAATGACAAAATCAGAAGAAGCAGGGGGAAATTTGGAGCCAAAGCAGAAACAGAAGGAAAAGGGGGGTAGGAGAAGATAAAGCAATAATGAGGGTTATTCTGAGCAAAACACAAAATATGGGCCTCTGAAATACCATGGTGAAACCCCCGTGTGCCATTAATACACATGAAAAAAAGATGAATCACAGGAAAGTAAAGCAGGCTCAGATAAGGGCATGGGCACTGGCAGATGGAGGAGAGCCAAACAAAGAGGGTGAATGAGGATGAATATGAGCAGCATAGTTTATTTGCATACATAAAAAAAGACCCTGGAAACTGCTTTAAAAAGGAGGAGTCCGATTGGAAGAGTGATGGAAAGGGTGAGCTTGATCAGGATGCATTGTTTACAAGTGTGAAAATGTCTCAATGAAACTCCCCTTGTATGACAAATAGATGCTAATTAAAAGTGGAGGGAAGGGAGAAGAAAAGACAGAAGGGGGGAAAAATAGGAGAAAGTACAGTAAAAACAAACTCAGAAGCAAGAATGAAAGAAACAGAGACAACGTGGGTGGGGCAGGGGTAGCCAGAAGCAAGAGGGAAAAAAAAAAAAAAAAGATAAACTAGCAAAAGAAGCAGAATCAGAAGAAACAGACACCAACGCAGGAACAGAAGCCCAGAAGCAGGAACAGAAGTGGAGAAAAAGAAGCATCTCAGGACAGATGCCGGGACCCAGGAGAGTCAAGAGAAGATAGGACAGGCTAACCTGGCTGTGCCCTGTCTGCTGTCCAAACCCTCATTTCCTCCTTCAGACAAAGAGGCAGGTGAGCCACTGAGATATTTTAATAATACATGCCAAAATCAATAAATAAATTAAAAAATGAGGCTGGGGGCCAAGCAGGAAAGGTTCTCAAGAAAAACAAGGAATGGATTTTGACCTTCTGTGGGCCAAGTACAAAGAACAGAGAGTCAGTTGCCGCTTTCCATGAGCTTATCATCTGTAGCAGGGCAGTGTTAGTGGCTGAGAAGAAGGGGCAAAGATTGACTGGGTCCCAGATTTTGGGAAATATGGAGACATCTGAATAGCTTTAGAAAGAGATAGGATTGTTAAAAGACAAAAGGATTGAACATAATTTGTTCATGGACATACACTAAAACAAAACAAAAAATGTAAAAGAAATGGAGTTGTGATTCAAATAGTAGAGGGGGGAAAAAAGTAGCTTTGAGGGAAAAAAAAGGTCTAAATGACAGCTTTCAGGCCCTGAGTTCAAGCCCCAGGACTGGCAAAAAAAAAAAAAAAAAAAAGGAGGAAGGTGAAAGTATACTATTTATGCATGTCATCAAAGTTAAAGTGTTAGCAGCTAAAAGTACATAGTAAACTATGTTTTATATAAGTCTCATATTAACAATAAATAATAAACACAAAAGAGAAAGACACTGAAGCATGCCATTACAGGAAATCATCAAATCTCGGAGGAACACCCAGAGTAGTCAACAACAACATAAAATCTACAAAAGAAGAGAGGGAAAGGAAGAAAACTACACAATAGTCACAAAAGCCAGGCACCAGTAGCTCTTGCCTGTAATTCTAACTATTCAAGAGCCTGAAATTGATAGGATCCAGATAGGATACCAGGTAGAATCCAGATTCCCTGATAGAATCTAGGTTCAAGGCCAGTCCATGTAGGAAAAAAGTCCAAGAAGCCACTTTTCAATAAAGAACTGGACACATGGGCTCAAGAGCCTATTATTCTGAACATCCAGGCAAGAAATTAGACTCTAGAAAAATAACCATTCAGAACTGGGGTTGGAGATGTGGCTCAGTGGTAAGAGCATCCTCTTAGGAAGAGTGAGGCCCTGAGTTCAAACCTCAGGACAGCTAAAACAGGAAAGTCAGAAAACAATGTACGCATAAGAGATATGGTAGTAGTTAAGTCCTTACCTATCAGTAAGTTCTTTAAATGTAAAAGAGCAATGTCAAATGCTCTAACCAAGACAGAGCAGTTGAATAGACATTTTTTTTTTTTTTTTTGGTCCGGTTGTGGGGCCTGAACTCTGGGCCTGAGCACTGTCCCTCAGCCCTTCAGCTCAAGGCTAGTGCTCTACCACTTGAGCCACAGCGCCACTTCCGGCTTTTTTCTTTTTGCTTATGTGGTGCTGAGGAATTGAACCCAGGGCCTCAGGCATGCAAGGCAAGCGCTCTACCACTGAGCCAACTTCCCAGCCCTGAATAGACATTTTTAAAAGACAATAATTAAGCTGGGCACTGGTGCCTCATGCCTATAATCCTAGCTATTGAGGTGACTGACATCTGAGGATCGCAGGTCAAAGCCTGCCTGTGCAGGAAAGTCTGTGAAACTCGTATCTCCAATGAACCACCAGAAAACCAGAAATGGTGCTGTGGCTCAAGTGTTAGAGCACTAGCCTTGAGCTGAAGAGCTGAGGGACAATACCTAGACTGAAAATGAAGAGATGGATTAAGATACAGAAGCAAAAAAGAAAGTATATAGATATTTTATAATCAGACAGAATAGACTTAAAATTTAAAAAAATTTAGAGATTAAAAAGATATATTGATAAAGATATCAATTCAGCTTCTGATCATATAAAATAATATTTATCAAAATGAATTCCAGGAAATGGAAATGAAGGTTTTTTTCTTTGTTGTTTTCTTTTTTTTTTTTGTCTTGTTTGTTCATTTATCTATCTTTGGGAGAGTATGGAGAGAGCACAGAAATAGAGGGACAAAAGATGAACAAATGCAGCAATGGTACTCACTAGACACTATGGTGAAAAATGAACTATACAACTTGTGGGTGGGGAGGGAAACACTGGACAAGAGTGAAAGAAGGGGTGATATTGTCAAAAAGAAATGTTCTCATTACTTGACTTCTGTAACTCCTCTGGACAACACCTTTATAATTTAACAATTAAAAGGTATTTTATTAAAAAAAAGAAGATATCAATTGATCAATAAGACATAACAATATATCTACCCAGCACCTAAATATACAAAACAAATAGTAAATGATCTAAATGGAGACAGCAATACAATAATTGTAAGGAGCTTCAATACTCCAATTATATCCAGTCCAAATGTCAATAAGGAAACATTAGACTTGAACTACCAGCAGACTGAATGGATCTAACAAGTATACACGGAACATTCTATCCAGCAACTTTAGAATACATGTATTTTCACATACTAAGGTCACATTAGGCTACCAACTGGGATAGTTCCTATGTTAGGACAGTGTAAGGTCTGCACAGGGACACCTCCCTACCTCTTAGCTAAGTTTCCGCCCAGTATCTGTTACCTAGGTAACTAGCAGACCTGGGAGCAGTCACCTTCCCCTCCTGCTAGTCACATCTTGAGCCACCTCTGGTCATATGCTTCCCATTTGACCTTAGGAGGGTCTCAGACCCTGAGGTCACAATGGATCCAGTGTGGCCACACCTTTCCCCCACCTGGCCACACCTCTTCCTGTCCCAGACCTAGACAAATCCTGGCCTAGGAGTGGGTCATACCTTCCTTTTTCAGCCATGCCTCTCCACCATGCACGAGGGGGCCTGAATAGAACCTGATGTTCTCTTCATCAGCTACCTAATGAAACCTACCTATTTAGTATACCTTACAGGCAGATCATATGCTAAACTTCAAAGCTAGTCTTACAAAATTTAAGAAAATTAAAATCATATCAAGTATCTTGTTTGACAACAGAATTTAATAACTGGAAGAAGACTGGAAATTCACAAACACATGGAAACTGGTTCTTAGGAATAAAATACAAAAGATCCAACAAAAGTATGGTGTAAAGATTAGAAAGAACTAGAAAAAGGTAAAAAACAAACAGTTGGATTTTTTAAAGATAAACTGATAAACCTTAGGTAAACTGGGGTGGGAGGGGGGAGGGATTGAATGAAATAAACCAGAAATGAAAAGAAAACAGCACAGGAACCACAGTAATATAGCTCATAAGAAACTATTGTGCTTATCTGGTGCCAGGGGTTCATGCCTATACTCAGGAGGCTGAGATCTGAGGACTGAGATTCAAAGCCAGCCAAAGTAGGAGAGTCTGTGAGACTCTTACCACCAAAAAACTAGAAGTGATACTGTGGCTCAAGTGGTAGAGAACTGAGCAAAAAGCTCAAACTGGCACACACAAAAAAAGAGGGAAAAAAAGAGGGGAGGAAGGAAGGAAGAAAGTAGATAAAGAAGAAAGGAAGGACAGAAGGAAAAGATAGAAAAAAAGGAAGGGAGGAAAAGGAAGAGAAGGAAAGGATGAAAGTACAATGGACAACTGGATAGTCTGAAAGAAATAGAATGATCCTCAGGAACATACAACCTATGACAGAAAAGAAATGAAGAAGCAAAAATCTTAGGGCAAAACTGAGTAAGGCAATAAAATCAGTGATTTAGAGTCTCCCATCTAGAAGTATGCAGGTTTCAGGTCAGCATGCTGTCTGTGTTGTGAAAATGTGTGTTTCTCGGGCAAATGTGACTGGAAGCATAGGGAGTAAACAGGAAAAGGAGAATACATATTGAAAGGAGAGAAAAGAATGCCCCAGAGGAGCTCAATAGACCTAAGAATATTCTGAAAGTCGAGAGGGTATTTTAATAAGAGATGTTCAAGAGACGCCATTGTGGTATTCCCTAGATGTTGACAAGAGGAAATGCAGTGTGGGGTGAGGGATAAAAATCATGACACAAAAATGCACATTGCAGACAAGGAAAATTAAAGGGGAACTCTGCTAGACCAGTATGTTCCCAGTGTGGACAGAGAAACAGGCTTAAGGCAAAACAGGAGGGAAAAAAAGGGCAAAACCAGGGCAAAGGCAGTAGAGTGGCCTAGCAGATCCTCAAAAACTTGAAAAGCACCACATAGGATAGACGTGTGATTAGGGTGTATGTATTCAGCTCCCATGGAATGAAAATTGTTTTCATATTTTAACTTGGCCTTATTTTCTGTTATATAAACCCTCAGAATAACTCTACTTTTCGGGGGAGGGGAAGGACTTGAATAAAATGTTTCCTTTGGTGAATGAAAGCCATACCGATGTTTTACTTGGATGGTGACAGTGTCCAGGTATTATCAAATAGCAAAATCCTGTCAAGTGTTCATCAGGTTGTAATTATTTGTTCCTACAACTTTGTAATTATAGTCAATAAAGATAAAACAAATCAAGCTGGGTGTGGTGGCACACACTTGTAATTCTAAGATTCAGGGCGTTGAGGCGGCAGGAACTTGAGTTCCAGAATAAACACAGAAAGACCGAAAAACAGTCCAAGCACAATCGTTTATACATGTAATCCCAGCTACTCAAAAGACAGGGAGGATTGGGAGGATAGCAGTTCAAGGGCAGCTCTAACATAATTAGTGAGATCTCATATCAGTCAATAATCTGGGCATGGTGGGGTACACCTGCCCATCCAAGTATAGAAGAGGCATGAAAAGGAGGTCAATAGTACAGGTCCACTAGGGAAAAAACACAAGACTCTATTCAGATAAAATAACTAAAGCAAAAAGGACTAGGTGTACTTCAAGTTGAAGAATGTCTACCTAACAAATGCAAGTTTAACCTTAGTACCAAAAACAAAAGACTTGGAAAATTAGGGCTGGGAAGGTGACTCAGTGGTAGAGTGCTTGCCTTGCATGCATGAGGCCCTGAGTTTGATTCCTAAGCACCACATAAGCAGAAAAAGCTAGAAGTGGTGCTGTGGCTCAAGTGGGAGAGCACTAGCCTTGAAATGAAGGGCTAAGGGACCACGCCCAGGCCCAGAGTTCAGGCCCCATGACCCACAAAAAAAAGAAAGAAAGAAAAAGATTTGAAAAATTATATAATGACCAAATTAAGTAAACTCGGATTTAAAAGGTTATTATGTAGCCATATTATTTTAAAAATATGACAGCAGTATATCTTATAAAGAGTATTTATTTAGAGTTTTGATTTTGTTTAATTTGGAATAAAAGGTATTTTCTGTGATAATAAAAAAAAATGTATCCAGTGCTAGTAGCTCATGTTTGTAATCCTAGCTACTTGGGAGACTGAGAATGGGAGGATCATAGTTCAAGGTAAGACCTGGCACACACTCAAGACCCCTTCTCAACCAAGAGCTGGGTACATTTGTGGCCCCCCCCCCCCAGCTGTGTGGGAAACAGATTGGGAGGCTTACAACGACTCCAGGCCAGTTAGGGCAGAAAAATTCCCAGCACTCCATATGTGGAGCAGAATGTGGTGATGCAAGCCTGCCACTCCAGCTTTAATGGGACATCTAAAATACTCAGATCCTGTCCAGACAGGAAGCAAAACCCTACTTCAAATGTACCAGGGAGCTGGAGGCAGGCCTCAGTGGTAGAGCATTTATCCAGCAAGTGTGAGGCCCTGAGTTCAAACCCCAGAACCGTGAAAACAAACAAGCAAAACAACAACAAAAATTCCAATTAAGAAAAAAAAATAGAACCTAACAATTTAAGAATTCGTTATCAACCTTCTCAAACTCTTCCCCAAAAAAGCCAACAAAACAGAAACAAATATTTCCAAGCTCATTTATATCAGCATTATTCTGATATTAAAGTCAAACCAAGACACTACTAGAAAAGAAAATTACAGGCCATAGATTTTGAAAAATAAGATCAAGGGTAAGCCTAGAAATGCTCGTCTCCAAAGGAAACAGTTGAAGATTTGGGAAACCCAGAGTGTGAGTTTGGTAAAGGCCTTTCTAATTTCTTACTTAAGCATTTAAAAAATATACCTCATTAAAAATTTTAAAAAGTGAAAAAAAAAAGAAAATTACAGGCCAATCCACAAAGGATATAGGTGCAAAAATCCCCAACAATATACTTCCAGACCAAAGGTAGCATTTCATTAAAGAGGATTACATACCATTAAGAAGCGGAATCTATTACTGGGATGTAAGGATGGTTCGTTAGAAATCAGTAAATGGGATATACCACATTAGCAGAAAAAAGGACAAAATTTGTATCATCCTCTCCACAGATGCAGGAAAAATTAAATGACAAAATTCAAACATCCTTTCATAACAGATACTCTTAACTAATAAGGTATGGAAGGAATGTGTCTAATACAATAAAGGCCATATATGACAACCCACAGCAAACATTACACTCAGTGGTGAATGACTGGAAGCTTGTTCCCTAAAAGATACTCACACTCACCAATTCTCTTCAACAAATACAACTACAAGTACTAGACAGATGAATTAGGTGAGAAAAGGAAGAAAAATCATCCAACCCTAAAAGGAAAGAAGTAAAAGTGTCTCCATTTTTTCAGATGACATGGTCTTATATAGAGAAAACTAGAAAGATAACACAAACTATTAGAACTAATTAAGAAATTAGGCAAAATAGAAACATACAAGATTAGCATACAAAAAAGCAATTGTACTACTGTATACCATGCACAAGCCATCAAAAAATTAAAGAATCATATACAATATAATTTTTAAAACCCAATAGGACAAAATGATTTCCAGGAGTGGATATCTGTATCTCGAAAATATCACACTACACACCTTCAGTATGCACCATTTTTATTTGTAACTCTCAGAAAACTTGGACATGAGAAAAGAAAGAAGCAGGACTTGAGTCAAGATAAATAGGCAGAGATGGAATTTAATACATAGAGCTCCCCTCATGGGAAAGGAGTGTTCTCAAGGCTGTCAGCCTCAGCTAGGCTGGGATCACACGGTTGCCTCCATCAGACACTGGCCTTTATGCCCATGGGTGGGCAGTGGGCATTGTCAAGTAGGATTGTGAAGTTCCTCTCTTAGACATGAGGCCTGTGATGTAAAGCCTGTCCCAAAGCAATCTTTCTGCCAGAGAAGAGATGACCACTGGTCTATGCCCACTCACTTGTTAAGTAATCCATAGTGAGGAGGGGATCCTAGCAATCTGAAGAACAGATGCCTTTAGACATCAAGAAGATGAGGCTGAGGAAAAGGGAGAAGATTGGCCAGTGACCCGATCACAGTACCAAGGGTACCATGAGGAAGTGCTCCTGGGAAATCAGCTTTGGGGTTGCCTCTAAAGTCCATGGGAATAGCCCATCATGGACATCATGGAGGATATATGAGAGAGAGACACAGAGACAGAGAGAGACAGAGAGACAGAGACAGACACAGACAGATGGACAGACAAGAAAACAGAGAGAACCAGAGAGAGACAAAGACTCTCTCTCTTGAGATGAAGATGGAGGTGAAGAGGGGGAGGAGGAGTCAGAGAGGAGAGGAGAAAAAGATTTGGGTGGAGACACTTGAGGGGTGTCAAGCTGTGAGGAGTCTGTTATTACCACCAACTGATTTTGGGAGCTGAGTTGGGGGTGTGGGAATCGGACAGTAAAGAAAGGACAGCCAGGGAATTCACCTTATCAATGCTAGACAGCTTCCTGAGTTTGGTAAATGCCAACTGGAAAATGCTTGGTGAAGTGTTTGTCTCTACAGCATAGCCAGCTAGACACAAAGAAGAGATGTTAGCTGGCCATGTGGAGTCTGGTACACAGGTTGAACCACCAGGCTGCCTCTCCCAGCCTCCATCTCACCTGTAAAATGGCTCCTCTTCTCACTCACCATTACATAAATAGCTTAGAACATGTCTAGCACATACCAAGAGCACAATAACTGCTAGTTGCTGTATTGTTATAGGAAGAGGATAGTAAATACCTAGAAATGGACTGCCTAATCAACTGAATGAGTGGTGAGCATTTATATTCTGAGAGGTCAACAGTGAAGGCATTTCAAGGAGAAAGGGGTTCTCCAACATGATGGTAATGAAAACTATGGCCATTTGCCCAACCCAGTCTTCTCTTTGGGTCCTACTTATTTGGGGTGACATCGCTATCACCTGGATTGCTTCAAAGTCTGAAATTACAATAAAACCAGATGACTTTTCAAGGCCAGCCTGATACCTTTCCTTTGTTTTAGTGTCATTGCAAAATGCTTTGATAGCTACTGATGAAAAATTATTACAGACAAGAAAGGAGGCTGTGAAACAGCTCTGAGTGACAAAGAAAGCAGCATGGCTTCTGTGCCCTAGGTGAAGACAATTCCCAAGTCCCTTGACTTGCCTTCCCAGGCCAGCCTTCCAAACCAGGCCAGGTACCCAGGCCAGCCTTTCCTTCATATGTTCAAATACTAGTAGTCAAGATGGTTGGAGAAGATACCTTCTCTTAATTCTCCTATCCCTCTCCCTCTGTACCCTACTACCCTAGCCCTGGAGCCTGTGATGGCTGTCCTCAAGCTCAAGAACCATAAGAATGTCCTCATACTCACAGTAGCCTAACAGAGCCTCTTCAAATGCAAGTCTGATTGCAGCAGATCCTTACTCAAAATGTCCACTGCCCTTAAAACAGAAACAAATATACTGTTGTGACATAGCTGCTGTCCCCTTTCTAGGGCACTCTTCCCTTTCCCCTCCTCCCAGTATCCTCCCAGTCTCTGGGCTTTGGCACAATCATTCCTTGTAGCAGAAACATTTATCCTGTGTCATTCTGCCATTTTCTCTTCCCCACCCCCATTCATCCCCAGATCTCCCCTGTTCTCTCCTATCCCCTCATCAGTAAAGTCTTCCCCAACCCCTAGCCTGGATCAGATCTCCCTTGTTCTAAGTTTACCACACTCCTATTTTCCTCCATGTCACTTCCCATAGCTGAAACTTAGGTTTTTATGTCATTTGTGTGTGTGTGTGCGTGTGTGTGTGTGCGCGCGCGCACACACCAGTGCCAACACTTCAACTCAGGGCCTGAACACTGTCCCTTAGCTGTCTTGCTCAAGGCTGGTGCTCTATACTTGGGTCACACCTCTACTTCCAGCTTTTATTTGGTTAATTAGAGATAAAATTCTCTGGGATTTGTCTGCCCGGGCTGACTTTGAACCATGATCCTCAGATCTTAGCCCCCTGAGTAGGTAGGATTAGAGGCTTGAGCTACCAGCACCAGGCTTGTGTGATTTATTCAGCATCTTTCTCCCCAACTAGGTTGTAACCTTAGTGAGATAGGAAGTGGATCTGTTTTGTACCCCGCTGCACACAGCTAACCCTACCCCCCCCCCGATCTGCTTGGCACCCTTCATCTTCCAAGAGCTTATCAGTAGATACCTTCTAAGTGAACCTATTACTTTTTCTAGATACCCAGCTGTTAAGAAACTCTATCATGGGAAGTTGGCTCAGTGGTAGAGCGCTTGCCTTGCATGCCTGAGGCCCTGGGTTCGATTCCTCAGCACCACATAAGAAAAAAAAAGCCGGAAGTGGGGCTGTGGCTCAAGTGGTAGAGCACTAGCCTTGAGCTGAAGAGCTGAGGGACAGCGCCCAGGCCCAGAGTTCAGGCCCCACGACCAGACCCAAAAAACAAAAAAAAAAAAAAAAAAAGAAACTCTATCATAGCATAAGGCAAAGAACACAGGAATGGGTAGCCAGTGATCTGTGTCTCCACCCTACACCCTTGAAACGAAACAGTACTGCTGTGACAGTAGGCAAGCCCTATCCCCTGGAGCCCAAGGACTGTATGAGCTCATCTCTCCTGCACTCAACTGTCTATAGTTTTCTGTTACTGAGTATTGATTTAGGTTCCTCTTCTGCACAGACACCAGAACTAGCCATGAATTGGCAGAACAAGAGGTGAGAAGACTTTTTCTTAAGGAAAACAAGTTTCTTGCTCTCTTTGTTCTTGGAACACTTGTACTGGAAAGCAACTTGCAGAACTGTAGCCAAGGGAAAGCTTTGTCATCTGCAGTTGAAGTCTTGCTTCCTTACTTAAAGCAGTGACTTAAAATTTCCATTTCTGCTCAAGACAGCCAGAGAACAAGCATTACCCACAACTGGGGGTTCCAAAGGCCCTATGCAGTATGTAGCTTAACAGTTCACCCTACATGAGTCTTTTCAAGCAAATCATTTGTAATTGTTGATGTTGTATTAAAGAAACAGGACATGTTGGACACACTGCCTTCTGGGTTTCCTTTCTGTCCTAGATATATTTCTTTTCCATTTGGCTTTCTGACTCTATTCCTGTTAACTCCCTTTCTTAGCTCTCTAGAATTAGACTGTCTAGCCATCTTTTGCTCAGAGTACAAGGTGATAATTATCCTGCTTTGTTTATCAGTAGCAACCCATGTCTTGTACCTACATATTTCCTTTTCAAACAGCATTTAAGTACAACACAGAGAAAGCAGAGTCATGCAAGGAAACCAGTAGAAATCTGACCCAGTCAGTCCTTGAACAAGATGCTTTCCCCTAACAAGTCAGATGTTCTGAAAATTCATATCTTCCCATACATGTGTGTGTACTGGTGCTGTTTCTTCCCTGGGAATTAGCTGTCTCTGTGTTCAGTTTTGTTAAACTAGCCTGCAGCTGGTGCTGGTAGCACATGCCTATAATCTTAGCTACCCAAGAGGTTGAGATCTGAAGATCATGGTTCAAAGCCAGCCTGGGCAAGAAAGCCTATAAGAATCTGATATCCAATTTATTGCCAAAAAACTGGAAGTGGAGCTGTGGCTCAAGTGGTAGAGTGTTGGCCTTAAGCAAAAAGCTAAGGGACAGTGCCCAAACCCTGAGTTTAAGCCCCAATACTGGTATACAACACAAACATTCTCTCTTTCTCTCTCTCTCTCTCTCTCTCTCCCTTTCTCGCTCACACACACACACACACACACACACACACACACACACACACACAAACTGTAAGAAGTCTGGTAAATTGCCAGGGACCCCAACCTTCTGATAATGACAGTCAAGGTTGGGGAATTCTTAAGAATGATCCTAAAAGTGCTGGGTGCCAGTGGCTCATGCTTGTAATTCTAGCTACTCAAGAGGCTGAGATCTGAGGATCATGGTTCGAAGCTAGCCCAGGTAGCAAAGTCCATGAGATTCTTATATCTAATTAAGTACCCCCAAAATCCAGAAATGGAGCTATGGTTCGAGTGATAAAACTCTAGACTTGAACAAAAGAGCTCAGGGACAATGCCTAGGCCCCGAGCTCAAGTTCCAGTACTGGCACACACACACACACACACACACACACACACACACACACACACACACACACACACACACACACACACACACACACACACACACACACACACACACACACACACACACACACAAATCCTGGCATTCACATGAGTCCTGCTGCTGGGCAGGTTTCTTTACAGTGAGCTCCACATGAGAGGTCCTAAAGAGGTAGGGCATGGCATGTGTGAGTAGTATGAAGACTCCACCAGCACTTCAAGGGTGTCGTCTCTAAACTTGAAAGTAACAGCATAGTCACGTCCATGGCCCCTGCCTAGACTGTGGGCTCCTCAAGGGCAAGACTCAAAAACAGCACCTGTCTGTACTCAGCTGTACTCCAGAGGACCAGCCCCTGTTTAGATGGTTCTCAATCATGTTAACATGAGTGCCAGCCATGCAAGCCTTTAAAAGCTCCCCCAGCTTAATTAATTTGCTTCAGGTAACTTGTACATATAGCCTGAATACAAAAGAACATGAAAACATGTCTCAGAGTAGTATGGTTTTCTATCTCTGGTGCACGGCTTAAAGAAAGTTTGGCATGTTGTCCTAATAGTCATGAATTTAATTAGGTGAATAATGAGCTTCTCAACATTCCCGTTATACTGAATAACACTGACAATAATTTTTCTTTCCTTAAAAAAAAAACTTGGAAATCATCCCAGGAATGGTGGTGCACATCTGTAACCTCAGCTACTAAAATGGTGGATAGAGGAGGATCATAGTGAGCCTGGACAAAAATCCCAAGTCTCTATCCAAAAACAATCTAAGTAAAAGGATGGCGGGGGGCGGGGGGAAGGGGGGGACGGGGGGGGGAGGATTGTGACTCAAACAACAGAGTCCTTGTGACTTGTGTAACAAACAGAAGGCCCTGAGTTTTCATCCCCAATTCCCCGGGGTAAAAGTTGGAAATCATGACAGCAAAATTGCTATAGACTCCGTGCAAGGAACTCAATGAACTATAAATCTATCGTATTGAAATAGCTACCGTTCAATAAATCTATGGTATTAATACCCATTTTATTCCCAACATATACCATACACTTCATGTTCTTCACTGCCCATGTCTTAAATTTTTCTGACTATACAAATTGATGAGTGGACAGTGGGATGCAGTCTTCATAATGTATTTCAGGTCACACTCTCAATTACTGCAGACCAGGACTATAATGCCTGGTGTGCTGACTCTGAGCTGATAGCTGGGGTTTCTTTATTACCAGATTGATTGATATTTGCTACCCTGGTGGTAAATTGTGATTTTTAGAAGGAGAGGAAAGACACAACAATTAAAAGAAAAAGGAAAAGCTTCAGAATCCTATTTGTGATGGTTTAATTTTTTGAATGAGTACCATTTCATTTTTAGATAGTACCATTTCATTTTTAGAGGGCATGTTTAAAGGTTGGAAAGGTTGTTTTTCGTGTTTGTGTGCTTTGTTTTATTTTTGTTGGTCATGGGGCTTGAACTCAGGCCTGGGCACTGTCACTGAGCTTTTTCGCCACAGTGCCACTTCTGGTCTTCTGGTGTTTAATTGGAGATAAGAGTCTCACAGACCATCCTGCCCAGGCTGGCTTTGAACCACAATCCTCAGATCTCAGCCCCCTGAGTAACTATGATTACAGGCATGAACCACCGATTCCCAGCTATTGTTATTTTATGTACTGGTACTGGGGCTTGAACTCAGGGACTCATGCTCTCCCTTGGCTTTTTCACTCAAGGCTGGTATACTACCACTTGAGCCACACCTCCACTTTTAGCTTTTTGCTGGTTAATTGGAGATAAGAGTCTCTCAGACTGCCTGACCAGGCTGGCTTCCAACCAAGATCCTCAGATCACAACCTCCTCTAAGATTAAAGACAGGAGCGATTGGAATTTGGTGAAGTTCTGGACCCAGTCTCTCCTTTCCTCATCCTTCTTCACCTTCCTCTTCCTCTCCCTTCCCTACCCTATTCCCAGGGAGCTGAGGGAGTTTGGGAGAAGATAAACCAGAAGCCTTTGGGTGTCATTCTCATATTTCCCTTTCAACATACTTAAGTAAAACCACTGGCTTTGTCTCTTTCTGGCTCAGAGTCACCTGCTAATGCTACCTGTTCATTAAAGGCTTTTTCCATTAGTTCCAAGTGCAGAGAGGCTGCAATAAACAATTTGTATTCCCACACAGACAGGGGTCACATGCAGTATGCTGAGTTTCTGTCTGTAATGTGGAGAGTAGAAAGGGAAGGGAAGAGAGCCATTAGTCAGTAAGCAAGCATTTTCATGCCCTACCAGTGTTCACTTCTATGCTTTCCAGCAGCCAACTTGAATAGAAAACACAGTTGCTGTGCAGGACCTCTGCTAGCCCCGGCTCATTTGCCTGCTCTGTGCTCTTGGGCAGATGGTTTCACCTTTCTGGGCATCCAGGGCCTCGCCTTTAAAAATGGGATAATAATGGCACCTACCACAAAGTGGCGGTGGGAGTAGTACCTAATACATGTAAACAAATCAGTCGGTGCATAGCGCAGTTTAATACCTAATATTTGGTACAGGTTACCACTTACATTTTCATTAACTTTGTGGGTTTAAGAGAGAGAGAATTTATACAGAATATACACAAGAGCAAAGAGGTAAGTATCCAATAAGACTTGGGCTACTTCTCATTGTTGCAACAATGAGAAGTACAAGTTGTCATGTCGAAAACAAACTTTACAACTTTGGTGCGGGGGAGGGACCGATGGAGGGGGGCGGCAGGAGGCTGGGAAGGGATGTGAAGGGTAAACAAAGGAGGAGGCTGCAATGCTTGATAAGAAATGTACTCATTATCTTGCCCATGTAATTGTAACCCCTCTGTACAGTATGTTCACAATAAAAATAAAAAATACAAAATAAAGACTTGGGCTACTGACCCTCATATTTCAGCAACTTTGAAATGATTGCAGTCTGTTCTGAAATCAAGCCTCAGGATCCCAGAGACTTCTGGGGAGAAATGGAGAAGTCAAGTATCACAACTTCTGTAGCTTTCGAAAAGACACAATCATTACCACAGAGGTCTAGGCAGTTGCTTTCTCCACCAGACTTTAGTGCTTGCATGTCTGAATTGAATTGAAAATAGTCTCACAGAAAACTGGCTTCTCTGAACTTGACAAGGAGGACCTCAGAAGCCTGAGGGAGGGAAGCACGCACGTACCTGGTGTCCAAACAGCAGCGGCTTCATGAGGAAGGAGCTCAAGCAGTTCACGTCCCAGCCCTGCCACTTCCCGTGGAAACTGGAAACCCAAAGTGAGCGTGTTCCCATATGAAAAATAGGATTGATATTGCCTGCCTAGAAAGGTTGCTGGAGCGATTAAAGATAAAATGTAATGTAAACGTGTGACACAACAGGACCAGCACATTACAGATACTTTGTAAACAATAGCCTGTGGTATCCACATTGCCATGGCGTCAGAAAGGAGCGTTTCCACATGTAAACACCAGGAGATGTTTGACCAGCATTAGTCTTCATTCCTACTGCTCCGGAAACACCTGGATCAGTTCTAACTCTGCTACTTGCTGTGTGACTTTGCCTGGGTTAGTCTCCCAGCTTGAGCCTGAGAATGTTATCTAGGGAGCTGGGAGTAGGGAGTAGGGGTAGGGAGAAATAGAATTATGCTGATTAAGATATAATATGTGATGTCTGAAATACCATGGTGACACTCCTTCATCCAATGAATGCACAATTTTTAAAAAATGATTGACAGAATGGGGCTGGGAAGGTGGCTCAGTGGTAGAGCGCTTGCCTTGTATGCCTGAGGCCCTGGGTTTGATTCCTGAGCGCCACATAAGCAAAAAGAAAAAAAGCCGGGAGTGGCGCTGTGGCTCAAGGGGTAGAGCGCTAGCCTTGAGCTGAAGAGCTGAGGGACAGCGCCCAGGCCCAGAGTTCAGGCCCCACGACTGGACCCCCCAAAAAAAATTGACAGAAAAGTAAAACAGGCTCTGCTGAGTGGGCAAGTATCAGCAGGCAGGAAGATGAATGGAGAAGGTGAGTGAGGATAATGTGGTCAAAGTACTTCCTTTGCATATATGAAATCAGAACAAAGAAACCCGTTGAGATTGTTTTAGAAGTGGGGAGAGGAGCAAAGGAGAATGATAGAGGATGTAAGC
This sequence comes from Dipodomys merriami, assembly GCF_024711535.1. NCBI lineage: Eukaryota > Metazoa > Chordata > Mammalia > Rodentia > Heteromyidae > Dipodomys > Dipodomys merriami. The sequence continues at coordinate 67,550,019 of NW_027203381.1, read as the reverse complement.
TTGATCAAGATATATTGTATGAACTATGGAAATGTTACAAAGACCCCTCCCTCTTGTACAACTAATGTATGCTAATAAAAAAGAACTCTTGGAGAATTAAGGAGGCTATTGGGCCATTAACTAGAATTAAAAAGAAGAAAACGGAAGGCTAGACCATGAGAAGGGATAAGTATGGACAGATTTCTCTGTCATCCAAGTCTTCACACACACACACACACACACACACACACACACACACACACACATACACACACACACACACACACACACACACACACACACCACCATCACCACCACCACCTCCATACTATAGTCATTTTTAATATGACCAGTCCTGGACATGGGTCTCACCAGGCTACACCTACAGCTCCAAACAATATCTGACTTCTAAACTCCCTCATGCAGCATCTACCTGTACAAACAAGAACCTTCCAGATGGCCAGATTCTCTACTACTGTTTAAAGTCAGAGCTGATCCAAATCTGGTTCATTCAGTGTTGCCTCTGTCAGGTGTTTGTATTCTGTAGTAAACAAAGGTTTATGATATTTTTCCCACCCTCTGAATTGCTCACTGGTCTGCTCAGGTCAGCAAACATTTGCTTCTATTTTCATATGGACTTAGATCCACTGCACCATGCCGGGATTGGCTCTATTTGTGGCATACAATAAGGGTTTCCATCACTTGATCTCAGGATGCCTTGGGATCCCTAAATACTTAAGTCAGGTTTGGTGTTTATGGATTATTGCAATGACTGTATATGATTGTAATTATTCTTAAGCATCTTTTTTAAAGCCATTGTAACTTATTGGGGGATGATGGTCACTTGTCACAGTTGTACTGTATGCTTTGCATAAATCCAGAGTGGTATATAGTCATATTGATTGTGTCATTGTGTTAATAAGCTCCATCACTGTGACCAGGTGCCAGAGAGAAATCAGCTTTTAAGGAGGGAAAGGTTTACTTTAGCTCATAGTTTCAGGCGTTTCAATCCATGGTCACTTGGCCCTGTTGTGGCACAGTACATCCTAGGTAGGAACACAAGGTGAAGGAGGTCTGTTCCTCAGCTTGGCTAGGAAGCAGAGAGGAAGAGGAAGAGCTGGAGTTCTAATATCCCCTTCAGTGGCATGCCTCACATGACCTAGCTTTCATCCAATAGGCCTAATCTCCCAATAGCACTATGGCGTGAGATTAAACTGTTAACCCATGGGCCTTTGAGAAACAGGATCCACACCAGGGCCATGTTGGGGTTAAGTGGGAAATGAAAACCGAGACTTCTCACAAAGCAGTGTGCCAGCCAATGAGTCTAGAACCTCTCAAACAAGGGGCCTTGTTCAAGTCCCCACAAATGCTGGCACTGACTTCACATCATGCTGCTGACCAGTGGAATATAAAAGTGAACGGTGCCAGGCGCTGGTGGCTCACACCTGTAATCCTACTCAGGAGGCTGAGATCTCAGAATCCTAGTTCAAAGCTAGCCTGACTGACAAATCTGAGAGATTCTTGCCTCCAATGAACCAGTAAAAAGCCCAAAGTGGAGGTATGACTCAGGGGTAGAGCACCAGCCTTGAGCCACAAAGCTAAGAGATAATGCCCTGAGTTCAAGCCCCCAGGACTCACAATCAATCAATCAATCAATCAATCAATAAAAGTTTGATGAGAGTATGAGGCCAAGAGTTCAATCCCTAGTACTAGTGTACACACACATGCACCCACCTCCCCACCTCACCCCCTCACACACATATACACAGACACATAAAAGGCTCCCAAAAGACTGCTGGATGCAAGCTTGAACATAAAGGATAGACTAGACACTGGCCTTTGTTTATAGAAACTGTGTAACTCCTAGTGTGAGGTTCTTAAACATCTCACAAACAACACAATTCTTTATTGTGAGGAAAGACCCATAGAGTAAGAGGTAGTTGAGAGGAATTTTTAACCCTAGTTAGAGAGGATTATATAGACCTTAGTTAAACTCAAACTAAGTGCGTCACCTTATTAGTCTCTTGATTAGGGCTTTTAACTAAGGGTCACCCAGTTAAAACACTGAATTTCCAACATGGATACACTGTCGCTTAGAAAATAAGTGACATTCCCTGGGACTAGTACAAAGCTGATTGAATAACCAAGAACACTTGTTTCTTCAAAACACAGAGCTCAAGATGATCACAGCAAATGCTTGGCATTTTTGCTTCCATTCCCTGCTTCCATTGTGACCCAAGACATTGTGACTCAATCTTGGTACTCTATTCCTCCAAACATGGACTCAACCAGACAATCACTACCCATTGATCCATTAACTCTGGCCAACATAGTTTAACCTAGTTTCTATACTTACCAGGTATTTGGATAGTTAAGTGTATATACTCAAGTGGGGGAAAAGATGTCATAGCAGTGATGCTACATCATGGAATCTAGGCTCAAAACCCTACCTGCTCCAAGGTGGTGGGGTTCCTACCCCATATTCATCCCTCCCTTCATTTATGTCCACAAATTACCTAGTAGTTCACCTGATAATTGCTTATTCTTACTTTCTTACTAAAGTGTATCATTGAGATCAAAGGAGGATATTCTTAGGAGAGAATCACAAGGGCTCAATAGCTATGTGCTTATGATCATATACAATGATGCTTATTAAAATGAACTCCAAGAAATGGAAACAAGAAGTTTTTTAATTGTACTGTTTGCAGTTCTTTTTTTTCTTTTTTCTTTAGTTTATTCCCTTTTGTCACTGTTTTTTTTTTATTTCTGTACCCTTTGTCTTGTACATGTTTGTCTGATTTAGGGAGGGGAAGGGGACACACAGAAACAATGGGAGAAAAGATGAACCAATTTAGCAGTCATACTGACTAGACACTATATTGGAAAGGAACTATACAACTTGGGGGAAGGGGATGTGAGTCAGGAGAGGAAAAACTGGGAGAAAATAAAGGGGAGGAGTGACACTTCAAAAAGAAGTATCCTCATTACTTGACATGTAACTATAACTCCTCTGTACATCACCTTTGCAATTAAAAAAAAAGAAATGTGGAAAAATAAGGAAAGTATATTCACTGAATCTTATTGTAAGTGGATTGTGTTTCTTTGGTTGTATTTTGTGCCCGTCCTAGGGCTTGAACTCAGGGCCTGGGTGTTGTTTTGCTTTTTGAGCTTTCTTGCTCAACGCTAGAGCTCTACCACTTGGGCCATAGCTCCACTTCTGCCTTTTTGGTGGTTAATTGGAGATAAGAGTCTTATGGACATTCCTATCCAGGCTGGCTTTGAACCTCAATCCTCAGATCTCAACTTTCTGAGTAGCTAAGATTATAGGTGTGACCCACCAGTGCCTGGCTAGGATGAGTTTGTTTTTTTTTTACAATAACAATAAAATAATTGGAGGTTTTATTCCTGATTAAGAACTTGCCAGCAAATGAATCACAAAGATGTTCAACAGTGTGCCAAGCAAGCAAACTTATCAATCATAACCTCCTATGCTGAATTAAAGCATGGAATTTTAATGTCCCTTAACATGGACTTACGCATTTAACCTATATGGATTAGTCAGTGTTTATAAGGGATTTACACACCACATAAGAACACCCAGCTCTACTGAATCACCAGTTTAAGTCATCTAAAATGAGTACAGGAACTCTAGCAAATGGTAGTTTATCATTTAATTTAAAAGACTTGTAGCTCTGCTGGATACATGTCTCAGGTGATAGAACACCAGCAAAGTCAGCTTAAGACCCCCAAGGTCAGGGCTGGGAAAGTGGCTCAGTGGTAGAGCGCTTGCCTTGCATGCCTGAGGCCCTGGGTTCGATTCCTCAGCACCACATAAGCAAAAAGAAAAAAGCAGGAAGTGGCACTGTGGCTCAAGTGGTAGAGCGCTAGCCTTGAGCTGAAGAGCTGAGGGACAGCACCCAGGCCCAGAGTTCAGACCCCACGACTGGACCCCCCCCCCAAAAAAAGACCCCACGGTCAAACCCTGATATTTAAAAAAAAAAAAAAGGGGGGCGGGGGCAGGGGAATCTGCCTTCTTAGGAATTAATAAGGTTTGGGGAGTCATTTGATAACAGATTATTTTGGAGAAAAAAAGGCTGCCAAGAAATATTGGAACTCTTGCTTGTTTTCCCTTTTTCTTAAAAAATGGTTTTAGCCAATGTTTCTTTTCTTTTTTATTTGAATGCAAGTATGGTCTGAATTAAAAGCCCCTGTGCTTTTCTCATATAGGATCTTGCTTTTCTCCCCTGGCTGACCTCAGATCACAATCCTCCTCCTATGTCTCCCACATAGCTGGGATTACAGGCCTAAACCACCATACCTGGCTAGCCAGGTATCTGAAGTCTACTCTATGCAGAACATAGTACTGAGAATTCTAGTAGACAAAACTATTTAAACACTGCACGGATCTCAAGAGCTGCAGGCACTTGTGCTCATATCTATAATCCTAGCTACTCAGAAGGCTGAGATCTGAGAATATTGATTGATTCAAAGCCAGCCCAGGCAGAAATGTCCATGAGATTCTTATTTCCAATTTGCTAGCAAAAAGCCAGAAGTGGAGTTGCAGTTCAAGTAGTAGAACAAGAGCTTTGAGTGAAAAATACAAGAAAGAAAGTAGGGGAGAGAAACAGACCGAGACAGAGACACAAAGAGAGAGGAAAGAAAGAAAGAAAAATGAAAGAAAGAAAGAAGGAAAGAAGGAAGAAAGAGAAGGAAAGGAAGGAAGGAAGGAAGGAAGGAAGGAAGGAAGGAAGGAAGGAAGGAAGGAAGGAAGGAAGAAAAGCCGGGCGCCGGTGGCTCACACCTGTAATCCTAGCTACTCAGGAGGCTGAGATCTGAGAATCGCGGTTCAAAGCCAGCCCGGGCAGGAAAGTCCATGAAACTCTTATCTTAAAAAAACCACTAGAAAACCAGAAGTGGTGCTGTGGCTCAAGCGGTAGAGCACTCACCTTGAGCTGAAGAGCACAGGGACAGCGCCCAAGCCAAGTTCAAGCCCCACGACTGACAAAAAAAAAAAAAAAAAAAACAACGAAAGGAAGGAAGGGAGGGAGGAAGGGAGGAAGGAAGGAAGGAAGGAAGGAAGGAAGGAAGGAAGGAAGGAAGGAAGGAAGGAAGCAACCAAGCAAGCAAGCAGGCAGGCAGGCATTTGTTGGGACTATTCTTTCCAAAATCACTGCTGCCTTACTTATATGCTTAAGATTTTGCTGCAGCTTAGTTGCATCCTGAATGCTACTTTTTCCTTGTCCTTTCCTCTCACCTCCATATATATTGTAACGTTTGTATTAATTTTTTTTTCTTTTTTTTTTTTTTTTTGTCGGTCGTGGGGCTTGAACTCTGGGCCTGGGCGCTGTCCCTCAGCTCTTCAGCTCAAGGCGAGCGCTCTACCACTTGAGCTACAGTGCCACTTCCGGTTTTCTGGTGGTTTATTGGAGATAGGAGTCTCACGGTCTCTCCTGCCCGGGCTGGCTTTGAACCGTGATCCTCAGATCTCAGCCTCCTGAGTAGCTAGGATTACAGGCGTGAGCCACCAGCGCCCGGCTCTTTTTTCTTTTTTTTTGTCAGTTGTGGGACTTGGTGCTGGGCCTGGGTGCTGTCCCTCAGCTCTTCAGCTCAAGGCTAGCACTCTACCACTTGAGCTACAGCGCCACTTCTGGTTTTCTGGTGGTTTATTGGAGATCAGAGTTTCACAGACTTTCCTGCCAGGCCTGGTTTTGAACCTTGATCCTCAGATCTCAGCCTCCTGAGTAGCTAGGATTACAAGTGTGAGACACCGGCGCCCGGCTGCATTAATTTTCTTAACATACTTTAGTCATTTCAAAGTGCTGTCCCAATTGGTGCTGGTGGTTCACACCTGTAATCCTAGCTACTCAGGAGGCTGAGATCTAAGATCACAGTTCAGCCAGTCTGGGCAGAAAAAGTCGGTAAGACTCATATCTTCAATAACTCAGAAAAAGCTGGAAGTGGCTCAGGTGGTAGAGTGCTGGCCTTGAGCAAAACAAGCCCAGGGACAGCGCCCAGACCATGAGTTCAAGCCCCATGACTGGCAAAGAAAAAAGAAAAACAAGGGCTGGGAAGTTGGCTCAGTGGTAGAGCGCTTGCCTTGCATGCCTGAGGCCCTGGGTTCGATTCCTCAGCACCACATAAGCAAAAAGAAAAAAGCTGGAAGTGGCGCTGTGGCTCAAGTGATAGAGTGCTAGTCTTGAGCTGAAGAGCTGAGGGACAGCACCCAGGCCCAGAGTTCAGGCCCCACAACTGGACCAAAAAAAAAAAAAAAAAGTTTGCCCAATGTCTGAATGCCACAGGTACTTCTCTCTGTGCTTTTCAGCCCTGACTGTATTAAAATCACCTGGGGCAGTTTTTAAACACCCTGGTGCCAGGCAGCAAAATTAGAACCTCTGTGATGAGACCCAGGCACTGTACTCAGACCAAGTGCCATGGTCAGCCTCTCCCATAAGTGGAGGCAAGCAGGTATCTCTCCTGGATACTGACCTGAAGCAAACCACCCAGCACTACTGGATTTGTTCTCCCCTTATCAGTTAATACATTCATCAGAGAAAAGCCTTCAGGGGGTGTCATCCATTCGTGTGTGTGTGTGTGTGTGTGTGTGTGTGTGTGTGTGTATGTGTGTGTGTGCAAAAATTGAAGCTTGAAGTCAAAGCATGGGTGCTGTCCCTTAGCCTTTTTACTAAAGGCTAAAGGAGGATGTGAATCAGGGCCGGAAAGAGGAGCATGTTCAGTGGCATACACCTTGTAAACTACGTGTGGGTATTCTTGTTCTCAGTCCCCAGTAGGTAGACAGTCAGGACATTTGTCCCAGTTAGCTTGGAAATCTATTTTGATACTTAATCCTTCAGTAGAATATTAGAAAGAAAGCCATCTGTCTGTAGTTAAAAGAAAACAATATGGCTAATTAGATTGGCCTTTTAGATAATTTTAAGACAGAAAACTAAAGAAGACAGACGGTATGTTTGTGTTCTTTCAGATTTTTATTTTCCACTTTTCTAGCCAACAAGCTGATTCCAGGCCTGTTTAGAAACACTAAACATAATAATATTTTAAGTGTAATCAACTCATTTTTCCCTCCTAATGAAGCTCAACAGATAACCTCATATACCCACAAACTAGGTTGAAAATTCCTTCTGTTATTTTTCCAATTCAATATTATCCAACTATTAATGAAGGTGGCCCAGGAAGCTTGCAAGAGAGCCCAGCCTGAGGGTCAGATTTTGTAGGATTTCCTGAGAGAATCATTTCACACTAGTCACTTCCACATCACCCACAACTTTCTTTAATAACATCTAAGAAAGGTTTTAGCCAGATCTATTGTTTGTGTTGCTCTTCAGCCCCAGGTGTATTTACAAAATTAAACCCTGTTAGGCTTTGAGGAATGAGAAGAGACATTTATAAAAACCCCCCAATCCCCAGGGCTCCTAGGCCTACCTAGAGGTCTGGGTTTGGGAATTCACTATTCCCACTTTCATTCCTTCCTGTCATTTGAGTTGTCACCTTGACAATGTTACAGCCCATATGTGCTTCCTTCTGTGAAATGAGGCCGTGCTCATTGGCTGTGGAACATCAGGGAGCTGGCACAGCTGCCAAGGGATACAAACTTATCCTTACCCACAAGTCCCAGAAAGACAGCAGGACGACCAGGGGTGGAAAAGAGTACGTAGTAAAGGGTTTCAAATAAGCACAAAAATTCTGGAGTTGGGCTGCCCATGTTCAAATCTTAGATCCACTTTGTCAGGCCAAGATACTTCTGGAAGCCTTTATCATCTATAAAATGAGGACCACAATAGCATCCATCTCACAGAGTTATGCAGAAGGATCCTGATGGTGAATGTGGCAGGTGCCTGGCATATAGTAAGTGCTCAATAGATGCTAACCCTCACCTTCAGGGATAGATCTCCTCAATGTCCATGTCTTGAGAGGTCCTGTTCAAGCTCACTGGGAGGGAATCAGTGGATAGATTAGTGATGTCTGCCATTGGTGTAAAATAGAAAAGTAACTACAAGAGCCACATACAAGGTTGCTTTTTGTTTGTTTGGGGTTTTTTGACAATGTTGGGAATTGAACTCAGAGTCTCATACTTACTAAAGAGACACTGTACCATTTGAGCATTCTACCTATCCTTTTCAAAGCAAAACCCTGTTTTCAACGTGGGGTTTTGCTTTGTTCCCAGGTTGGCCTGGACTGTGAGTATCCTACTTGGTTTCCCTTTGCCATGTGCTACAAACTCAGCTATTGTGTCTTCTCATGTAGCTTGGGATGACAGGCATTTGCCACCACACCTAATCATTCATTGACTAAGATAGAATCTCTTCAATTTTCTACCTACGCTAGCCTCAAACCATAATGACCTTCTTCTCTGGATCCTAAGTAGCAAGGACATATACAATGTTTGTTATTATTGCAGGAACACTGTTGGAGCTATTTCTTTCTTCCCAAGACCTCATTCCAAGACCCTCCTTGTGAGAGCCCCTTATGACATAGTTAAATGAGTAACTAGCTAGTGTTTTCTTGTTATGGTGATATAAGGCAGGATGTGGAGGGACAGGAACTAAAAGTAGGTTCAGAGGCAGAGACACAATCTCTCTCCCCAGCACTGTTTTTATTGTTTGTTTGGTTTAGATGTTTTCTGGTTTTTTTTTTGTTGGTTGTGGGGCTTGAACTCTGGGCCTGAGTGCTGTCCCTCAGCTCTTCAGCTCAAGGCGAGCGCTCTACCACTTGAGCTACAGCGCCACTTCCGGTTTTCTGGTGGTTTATTGGAGATAGGAGTCTCACGGTCTTTCCTGCCCGGGCTGGCTTTGAACCGCGATCCTCAGATCTCAGCCTCCTGAGTAGCTAGGATTACAGGCGTGAGCCACCAGTGCCCAGCTGATGTTTTCTGTTTTAATATATAATCTAATCTGTAGTCAAGTCTGGCCCCAAACTCAACATCTCTTGCCTCAGCCTCCTGAGTAGCTAGCATTTACAGGTGTGTATCACCATGCCCCATTCATGAACCTGATGTTTGGATTTGTGGGGGCCAAGGAGTGCTGGTCCTGAGGTTTGAACTCAGAGTCTAGGCGCTGTCCTTGAGCTTCTTTGGCTCAAGGCCAGCACTCTACCATGAGCCACGGCTCTACTTGTGGCTTGGGGGGGGGGGGTAGTTTATTAGAAATAATAATCTCAACAGAACCTTGACTAGTAGGTTTTGAATTGGATTTCTGTCTCAATTGCTACAAAATAGATATTATCTACTCAAACAAAAAGAATCTCATGAGCTTTCCTGCCTCGGCTGGCTTCAAATAGAAATCCTTATATCTCAGCTTCCTGAGTAACTAGGATTACAGGCATGAGCCACTGGTACCCAGCCCATGTGTTTTTTTGATATCTCCCTTTTGTGTCTCATAACTGAACAATTTTACCAACAGGTAAATCCTTGCTTTGAAACTAACTGGGCTAATGTGTAATGGGGACACAAACACCTGAAAGTATAATGGGCAGATATTGGACAACCCAAGGAGAGTACTGTGGAGGGAAGAGCCACACCAGTCCCAGCTGCTCCAGCAACTGAGCCCTCCATCCTGAGCAGACGTCGGCCCTCTCCTGACCCTCAGCTCTCTTATCCATTTAACAAGTATGGCAATCTGGAATATGAGGGTTATGAGGCTCAAAGGCATAAGATATGAAACATGCGGTACAAAAAGATGTTTTGTAGCAGCAGAGAAATAATGAGATATCACCTACCTATCCAGACATGCCTTATGTATTTTAAAAAATATTTTTTGCTATTTCAGACAACCCTACATGGCACTTCCCTGCCTCTGTCTGTAACTCTTCTATTCCCAGTTTAGGATTAGTATTCAAGTATGAATGAGTCTCCACCTTACCTTATACAACTAGCTTTTAGCCAAGACCCTGTGGAAACTTCTAGGCATCATCACCTCATTTAAACAGAAGATAAGACCTCAATCATAATGCACACTGGAGGCTAAAAGCTACAGAGATATGAGTGTGGCTTACTCAAGCCTCTAGACAGGTGGGGACCACAATTGAGAATCTGAAGCACAGCCCCAACAACATCAATTTCAACTGCAGCTGTAGCTGTGTGTGGCTACAGCTATGTGACCTTGGGTAAGTCTCTTCCTGCCTCTGGGTTTTAGATTCTCTGTTAGCCTGGAGCCTGTGGCCTTTGAAGAACTGGAGTCTCAAAGGCCAGCTGAATAATTGCGAGTGAGCAAAGCAGGGTAAGAAAAGGAACATCATGGGCTAAGGTAGAAAATTCCAGAAGGACACATAATTTCACAATGCCTACAGGTCCAGACACCAGGAGCTGCTCAGGGACTTCAGTCACACTTGAATATCAATATCTGAGGTATAGATGAGCCCTACTAAGTAGCCAACAACCTTAATAGGGAGATTCTTTACAGTTAAAGTGTGGTTTGGGTTTGATTTGGTTTGGTTTGGTTATAGACCTGTGTCTAGAAAATAGATAAATAAAAGAGAGGCCTATAGGCAGCAGTCAGAAGAACTGGGCCCTGGAACAAACAGAATACAGGTATTTATCAGCCCCAGGAGTAAAAAAAAACTAGGGTAGCCTAGGGATCATTTCTGTCCATCCTGTCTTCACTGTTACTTTGGATAAAAGGTAGGAAAGGACTTTGTGAAGAATTTGTAAATTATTAAATGTTTTCTAAGAGAGAACAGGAGAAGAGGAGAAATAAATCTGTCCAAATTGTTAGGATGATGGGAGCTTGGGTGGATGGTGGAGCCTAGAGAAAACTGTGAGGTGGGGAAGAAACTCAAAGTACCATGTTAGCCCTGCTGAGGATGGAACCACATTTTCTTTTTTTTTTAATAAGTTTTTTTATTGTGAAAATACTGTACAGAGGGGTTACAATCACATGAGCAAGGTAATGAGTACATTTCTTATCAAGCATTGTGGCCTCCTCCTTTGTTTTTCCCCCACCATCCCTTCCCTCCCATCTCCACGACCACACACTCCTTCCCCCCACCCCCGCCTAAATTGTAAAGTTTGTTTTTTGACATAGTGTCTTGTACAGCTCATTGCTGCAATGAGTCAACCTGTATCCCTATTTAAACAATTTGTTTTTTTTCCCTTCCACTCCCCAAATTATACCAACATCAAATACAGTGAAAACAGGGGTTATACCGTGAGGGAGAGACATACAAAGCAACAAAAAATCATGTGGTACCTTATAAATATGTTAGAAACAATAGCAAGAAAGAAAAAAACCACTTGTGTCCTTATCTTGGGATTCATTTCGCTTTACATCATCTTTTTTTCTTTTCTTTTCTTTTTTTTTTTGGGGGGGGGGGTCCAGTCGTGGGGCCTGAACTCTGGGCCTGGGCACTGTCCCTCAGCTCTTCAGCTCAAGCTAGTGCTCTACCACTTGAGCCACAGAGCCACTTCCGGCTCTTTTTTCTTTTTGTTTATGCAGTGCTGGGGAATCGAACCCAGGGCCTCATGCATGCAAGGCAAGCACTCTACCACTGAGCCACCTTCCCAGCCGCTTAACATCATCTTATCTGACCTTTTCTGCTTGTTTCAGATATATACTAGTTATTGCAAATAAGGGAAACCATGGGACCTATGTTTCTTTGCACCTGGCTTACTTCACTTAATACTTATTTTTTTTCCAAGTCTTTCCATTTACTAATGGAGCAATGTCATTCTTTCTGATGGAGTCATATATACCACATTTTCTTGATCCATTCATCTACTGAGGGGCATCTAGGTTATGGAACCACATTTTCTAGGGGTGGGGCTAGGACCTGGTGGGGGTGGGAGGGGAGTTTTTGCTGTTGATGTTGGCTTGATTTTTTTTTTTAAGTTTCTGCAAGGTAGAGAACCACTGTTGTAAAGTTTCATGTAAAGCTGGAGGTTGGGGAAGAGACTGAACTGGAGCACCCAGAGATATCCTGGAAAAAGGGGGTTTGGAAAAGCAGGGTGCAGTGAAGGAGGTGAGGAGACAGGTTGATGGGAGGAAAACAACAATGTGGATTTGAAGGCCTGCAACATTCATTGCTAAATCTGACCCTAGAAAATTGTATATTTTGTGCAAGGTAAATCTAATCATCTAGACACTAAGCTTGGAAATATGACAGACTGTGCCACTTGACATCATACAGATCCTTGACAGACAGGCACATTACCAGGAGCAGAAAAGATTCCCAGGAGTATGTGATCTGTATGGAGTCTCTGCGGTTGTTTGCTAGCTGAGCTGGGGTTGCAAGCAGCTCTCCTAATACTGACACTGACCAAGAGGCCTAAGTTAGAATTCTTTTGGGTCTGTTTGTTTGTTTTGCATTGGCACTGACCTAGATTGAACATATTTATATGGAAAAGGAACAATATAAGAGAGACAGATTAATTAGTGCATAAACCCTGGACAGCAGAGACTTCCATGGACTGATCTCTTAGGAAGGCCCTGGAAAGATCAAATAAAATCAGGATCCTAGGGCCCCAAGATTCTTGTTAAAGGGGGTGGAGAAGCAGCTTTTTTGACCTTATGCGCCCTGATAATAAAGACTGGAATCACCAATGAGGTATGTCTGGGACAGGCAGTACCTCTGTACCTTGGTAGTTCTGGGCTAATGATTTTCTATGAGATCATCAGGCCTCTGAAGACAGTAGGTTTGAGAGAACCAGGCAAACCAGCACGGGCAAGAGGCAGGACATGATGAGCTGGCTGCCTGGGCATGCAGCTAACAGGGAAATCCTCCTATCCAGAGCTCTGCATGCCCCAGACTGGCACACAAGGCTCACCAACATCACTGAGCTTCCTGTGTTGATGTCCTATTTTCTATCCTTTATTGTTTATTATGAAATATTCCAAGTTGGCACCAGTGAGCCATGCCTGTAATCCTACCTGTTCAGAAGGCTGAGACATGAGAATCAAGGTTTAATGCCAACCCAGAAAGAAAAGATTAGGCTGGCTGATCTCCAATTAACCAGAAAAAAAAATGGAGATTCTTATCTCCAACTAACTAGCCAAGTGCTGGAAGCGGAGGCATGGCACCATCCTTGAGCACAAAAGCTAAGAGACAAAACTCTGGCCCTAAATTCCAACCTTAGAATCTCTCTCTCTCTCCCTCTCCCTCTCCCTCTCCCTCTCCCTCTCCCTCTCCCTCTCCCTCTCCCTCTCCCTCTCCCTCTCTCTCTCTCTCTCTCTCTCTCTCTCTCTCTCTCTCTCTCTCTCTCTCTCTCCCTCACTTTGTGCTTCTCTGTCTCTCTCTGTCTCTCTCTCACACACACGCACGCACACACGCACACACACACACACACATATACACGCACACCAAGAAATATTCCAAGAACACAGAAGATTAGATGGAATAATACAACATATATAACATGTACTTACTACCACCTGGCTTTGCCAAATCTTAATATTGTTTCCTTAATTTGCTTTACATATACGTGTATATACAAGAAAAATCTCACAGATCCCACTGAAATCTCCATGTGCCACTTCTTTACCTTCTTTCCCTTCCTCTATCCTCAAAAGAAACAGCTTTTTAGATTGTGATGTTTTATTATTCCTGTGCATGAGTTTTCACTTTTAGTACATAGGTGGACTTCCATAAATAATTGATATTTTAGTATACTTTTAACTGAATCTTAATGGGGTCATCTTAGAAATCTCATAGAAACTTATGTAATATTGATAACTTAAAATAACATTCCTTATATCATAAATGTAGAACTTGTTGGGCACTGGTGACTCATGCCTATAATCCTAGGTAATTGAGAGGCTAATAGGATTGGGATTTGAGGCCATCTCAAACCATCCTGGGCACAGTGATGTGTGCTTGTCATCCTAAACTATATGGCGGGCTGAGATTAGGAAGACTGTGGTTGTAGGCCACTTAAGGTAGAAAAGTCCATGAAACTCCATCTCCATCAAGAGGAGCTGGAGGTTAGGCATTCACACACAGCAATACCAAAAGAGGACAGTCTTAGGAGAGGAACACAAAAACTCAGTGTCTATGAGCCTCTGATCATATAAAATAATATTATCAAAATGGAAAAAAAAATTCCAGGTGCCAGTGATTCATGCCTGTAATCCTAACTAATCAGGAGGCTGAGATCAGAGGATCATGGTTCTGTGCCAGCCAGACAATTATCTCCAATTAACCACTAAAAAGCAGAGAAAGTGCTATGGCTCAAAGTGGTAGACTGCTAGCCTTGAGTGAAAAAGCTCAGGGATAGCACTCAGGCCCTGAGTTCAAGCCCCATAACTAATAAGCAAGCAAGCAAGCAAGCAAGCAAGCAAGCAAGCAAGGAAGCAAGCAAGGAAAGAAGGAAGGAAGAAAGGAAGGAAGGAAGGAAGGGAATGGAGGGAGAGAGAGGGAGAGAGAGGGAGAGAGAGAGGGGAGAGGGAAAGGGAAAGGGAAAGGAAAGGAAGAAAGAAAATAAATTTTTAAAAAGAGAAGCTGGATATACTGGAGCAGACCTGTGATCTAAGCTACTGCAGGAGGCCAAAAACTAGACGGATCATATGCATATCTGTGCAACAAGTGAGACCCTATCCTAAAACTAAAACTAACCAATGGAAGTCATGGCTGGGGTGTGGCTTACTGGTATCATGTCCTCCTAATGAGGGCAAAATCCTAGTACTTTTTAAAGTAGATTTTATGTGGTATATGATCATGTGTATATTCTTTAAAAACTCAAATTGTTACTTGTTTTAATTTTTAGCCCAACACTTCTAAATTGGGATACATTCACATCAACCAAGTTCATTTCTGTATTTCAGTGCTGCATGGTAAGCTACTACATGAAAATATTGTAATGTGTGTATCTATTCTCCTTTTAATAGACCATTTTTCCAATGTTTTGCCAACTTTTCAGTTATAAACAATGCCATAATGAATATTCATGACCATGTGTGCTTACCCAGGTTATAGATCTAGCAGTGAAATTCTGGGTTGTGAGGAATGTACAGCCCCAGCCTTATGCTCCATTTCATTTGTTTTGAGACCCTTCCTTGTTATTACAGGCTTTCTTCCTAGGTGCAAGACTCCTAGAACTGGAATATGACAAGAAAATGCTATCCATAGGGGCTAGTAGGCCTAGGGGATGACTTTAATCTTGAACACCCTCATCTCAGCCTCCAAGTAGGTAATGACAAGCATGACCCACCACGCTTAGCATTTTTTACATTAGTTTTCTATCACCTACTTAGTTATTTCTACATGTGCAACATTCAGATCATGCCTAATTTTTATTTGTGTGGTTCAACTTCAGTGGGTGTCTGATCATAAGCCTTTGATGGCCTTTCAGACCCTTAAGAGAAATCCTAGAAGTATAATTCTAAGAAGGGCATTTGTAAAGCTTTTGATACAAATGACTGTGTTCTTGAAAGATGACCATGTGACAGGCCCAGCTGCTGTCCACAGAATGACCACTTGAAACATTTTCACCCATCAGCCCATAGTAAGATCTGCTTACACCGAGGCTCAGATATGGAAAGGGAATCTTTAATGCTGGTGCGGCTGCCAGCATCAAGTTGGGTGGAGGAGACTATTTGGCATCCTCCCAAGCAGTGCTCAGTAAGCTGCTTCCTCCCGTGAGAAAGAACAAGACAGCAAAATAGATGGATGGCACTGTGGGAAAGTCAGAGACTCCACAATCCAATCTCTTCTAGTAAAGACAGTTGAAGTAGGCCACTGGGGCAGTCCATGATATATTATTTAAAGTTCCTTCAGTTGAAAGCAGCAACAACCAAAAAGACTAGAAACTTGCAGGGAGGAAAAAAGGAAATTGTTGGAAGGATACTGGGTGCAAAAGGCTGTCTACTTTGGGCACATTATGTACAGCACAGCTCAGAGTGGGGAAATCATTCATCTTGTCATCTCACTATACAAATACAAATGGTGCCTGCTAGGACAGTAGTGTAGCACACTGCCCACACAACTATCTACAGTAGCCCTGCTGGCATATCTCACAGAGTAGTGTTTCTCAAAGGACTAGACTTTTGATATGATCATTATTTAACTCCATTGTGAGTGAATACTTTGGTAAACTAAATAAATATGAATTACTAGAAAAAATAAAATGTCACTTGATGTCTCTGCATTGTCAATTATTATGGAACGTTACTAGACACTCAGTTTCTGAGTGTGCTTCACTATGGACTGGCAACTCACCATTTTGGAAGTGACCATGGTCCACAGACCATACTTGGTGGAGCACAGAAATAGACTGCCCAATCTGCACCAAGGTAACAATGAAGCCAGGTGTCCAGTACAATTAGAACCAGGTAACCAAACACATTTGGACTCTTTACCTCCCATATGTTTTCCCCTCTGCCTGTTGGGATCATTAAGCCAGATCACAGAGTGGCTATACCTGGATTGTGACCCATAGCTCTTTACAGGTTATGTTGTACAGACTAAGCCACAAAAGGATTATTAGTCCCAAGTCCAGAGATTCCAGCACAAAGACTCAGTGGGCCAGCCCAGGTCTGCTGTTCTCTCTTATGAAGAGGAGACAGGTTGTCTTTGGTAAAGGGGTAAGACATATTGAAAAGACTCGCTCCCTTGGGGACCACATGGATGGGTCTGGTTGCAGTTCTCAGGAAGATGGGGTTACCAGAAATAAGTAGATGTGCTAGGCAGACAAAGCAGTAGGTCTCAGGTTATTATGTCTATGTTTGCCTATGTCTACTTGCTACTGAATACTTGTTGTGAGAGATGCTCCCCCTCCACTCCAAAAACAAAAGTCTGTGACCAAGTAAATCCGGAGAACACCATAATTGTGCCACTCTCAGAAAAATTCAAAGGGAATCTTACTTAACATATTAAAGACTCATAGTAGAAGCCTAGCAAAAAAAAACCTGTTTAACTAAGTTTAATCCAATGTTTCTCAAGCTCATTTGATCACTGAGCCAGTTTTAATGTGATGCCCAACAACACTCCATGGAGTTAATGCTACAGCCACACACACTGGGAAAGGCATGTTAGGTAATAGATACCCTCCAGAAAAATATGAGCCAAATTAGAAAGAGAAGAGAAGAGAAGAGGAGCCCAGAAAGTTGAATATTTATAGAAACTGCTTGGTAACTTATGTGCAAACAGTTGTCTTATAACTTAAACACCAGCAATGACAGCAGTGTCTAGGGTCAGAGTTATGTATTTTAATGTGGGATAGATCTCTGCAGCCCCAGGCCTTGCCTCTTGAGAACATTCCTTTCCCAAGACACTCTCACAAGTTGTTCAGAATCCTTTTCTTGTGCTGTCTGATACCCTACCACCCTTAGGGTAAGGTATATCCATGCCTTATGTAGTTAGTCACTGCAGTTTACAAAACCAATTAAATAGCATGGGGAATATCTGTTGTGTGCTGTGTGCTTGTCCCAGTAGGGTGAACCACAATGTTTGAGAGCAGCATTAATAGCACCTCACATCTGGTGAGACTTGGAGGCTGGGCTGACCTTAATAAGCATAATGAAGGTCTGCTCTCTAATGAGAGATTAGGATCTTATCCCAGATCAACCACTCGACTTACAGGTACAACTAAAGGGCACAGAGAATTGCATGGACACTCAAGAACAGGGAGCTAATACAAGCCAGACATCAAGTCTAGAAGTGCAGGTGAATATATAATATATGGTTTATTGAAATTACTTTATAAAGCATGACAATATAATATCTATGTTTCCAGACTTTGTGGCCACTCTATAGCAAAAGCTATTATTTACATCAAGCAGTCTAAATGTCAGGAGGTGCCATGCTAAATGCTTCAGCTGAAATAGCTAATTTAGTTCTTACAACCCTATGGAGATGGTCCTCATTTCTGTGGTACTAGATCAGGAAACTGAGGCACCAAGGAGTTTAGTTATCTGTTCCAAGGTTGACAATTGCTAAGGGTGGGAGCTGAGTTTCCACTCTAGGGATCCTCACTCAAGCCTAAGAGCACGCCAGCTGCCTCTGCAGGGCGTCAAAAGTCCCCTGTGTTTCACTGAATAGCAGTCAGCAAGCAGGGATTTAGGGTGCTAGGGTGCTCTATTTTGCCTTTGTTTAAACCACATGTAGCACAGGAATAGTCATTGTACTTAGCATGTGCTGTAAGAGATTGGATATAGAAGCTGACCCCACCCCTAAGAATACCAACCAACCAGATCCCTTATACACAATGAGGTAAAATTTGCATGAAATGCTAATTGCATCTGTCTGTATACCTTAAATCAGCCTTTAGATGACTTAATATCTAATACAATTTAAATTCTATGTAAAATAGTTGCTATACTGTATTGTTTAGAGTATAATGACCAAAATAAAATCTGTACATGTTTGATACAGGCACAATAGCTTTCAAATAACTTCATGGATGTGAAAACAGTAGATACAGAGGACTGGTTGTGTGTAAGGGCGGGTGGGCGGGGGGGGGGGGGGTGGTGATCTCAGAGTCAGGGTGCTGTCCCTGAGCTTTATCACTCAAAGCTAGCACTCTACCACTTGAGCCACAGCTTTACTTCTGTCTTTTTGGTGGTTAATGGGAAAGAAGGGTCTCACAGACTTTCCTCTCTGGGCTAGCTTTGAACAGTGTGACATCTCTGAATGCTTAATTGGAAAAGGTGTGCCTGGTCTTCTCCCAAGCCGGTACCAAATGGTACTGCATTTCAAATACTTCTCTTTCCCACCTTGTCCTTTTGTTATTGTTGTTTGTCGGTTGTGGGGCCTGAACTCTGGGTCAGGTGCTGCCACTCAGCTCTTCAGCTCAAGGCTAGTGCTCTACCACTTGAACCACAATGCCACTTCCAGCTTTTTCTGCTTAGGAATCGAACCCAGGGATACATGCATGCAAGGCAAGCACTGTACCATTGAGCCACCTTCCCAGCCCTCCCACTTTGTCCTTTTGATTAATTTTTAAATACCCTTAGAATGTTTCTCTCCCTTCTCTCCCTTGCAGTATCCCTGCCCTAGCCCCAGACCTCCTCATTTCTTGCTTTGGCTTCTTCCTTGTTCTTTTCTACCTTTAGAATCTTCTCACTTATTCCTCCTCCTTCAACACAGGGTGAATAATCCATGCCTTCTTCTCATAGCACCCATCATTCATCCTCAAAACCCTAGGGTTTTCCGTTAAAATGTAGACATTGCTGGAAACTAGTGGCTCACACCTATAATCCTATCTACTCAGAAGACTGAAAACTGAAGATCGTGGTTCAAAACCAGCCCAGGCAGGAAAAGACTCTGAGATTCTTATTTCCAATTAACCACCAGAAAATTGGAAGTGGAGCTTTCGCTCAAAGTGGTGGAGTGCTAGCCTTGAGCACAAAAGCTCAGAGACAGATGTACAAGTCATTATGTCGGAAACGAACTTTACAACTTTGGTGCCGGGGTGGGGGGAGGGAGGACTGGATGGGGGGAGCGGGGGGGAGGATGGGAAGGGATGGGAAGGGGAAACAAAGGAGGAGACTACAATGCTTGATAAGAAATGTGCTCTTTATCTTGCCCATGTAATTGTAACCCCTCTGTACAGTATCTTCACAATAAAAAAAAAAAAAAAAAAAGATCAGGGACAGCACCCAGGCCAACAAAAACGTGAGGGGGGTGGGTAGGGGAATGTAGATATTGCCAGATATTACAAATTCTTTTTGGGGGGAGGGGTCCGGTAGTGGGGCCTGAACCCTGGGCCTGGGCACTGTCCTTCAGCTCTTCAGCTCAAGGCTAGCACTCTACCACTTGAGCCACAGTGCCACTTCCGGCTTTTTTCTTTTTGCTTATGTGGTGCTGAAGAATCGAACCCAGGGCCTCATGCATGCAAGGCAAGCGCTCTACCATTGAGCCACCTTCCCAGCCCCATATTACAAATTCTTAATGACCTGATCCTGTCATTATCTCATCTACAGCCACCTACCTTCTCACCTCCCTACTTAATCCCAGCAAAGTGATGAACCATGGTTCTGAGTATGCCCCCTATGAGATTCTTACAGTCATAAATCTCACTCCTCCCTTCAGGAATATCAACACTATCTTCCCTTTAAGGCTGTCCCTTCTGCAGCCCCTCTTGTTTCCTTCTTTGTAGCATTTAATGAGGAGCCCAACTTTATTGACAGCTCATATACCATGGAGAATCCTGACGGGTTCTATGCAACCAGCTCCTTGTGGTAGGACCCATCCTTAAAGTTCCTACTATTCACTCCCTGGCCTCATGTCCTGGCAGTGGGAAGAAGGTAGAGATATGCCAGAGGTTAGTATGGTAAGGTCATGGGAATGAGACAGAGCCAGAAACCTCTCTTGCCTAGGAAGATAGGTGGCTGGCATGCAGGTATGGAAGAAGAATGAGGAAAAGGAACCCTTCCAAAACTCTCTTATTGGTTCTTCTGCCAAGATGACTACCACCCTTCCATCTGATTTCTTAGTCGCTCTCCCTGAACCTTGTTGAAACCACACCCCTTAGGGTCTGTGTCTTAAAACACATTGCTTTAAGTTGGATAATTATGGGTTCAAAACAACCCCTTAATAAAGTTAAAGCCTCTCATCCAGGCCCTGATCCTGAGGGCAGAAGGCAGTTGATCCTTTTTCCCCCAGTAGAGTTCAAATTTTAATCGCTGATCAAAAGGACCCTGTCTTGGATTTCAGGTAGCTTTCTTGAAAAGAACTGCATGAAAATGTCCTTGCTGTGTTAGCTCTGATTCAAGCTAGCTGGGCAAGATTCTTCCTTTCAGCTTCTCCCTCTGAAAATGAGAGTTTGTAACTAGACAATCCCTAATATCTCTGACACTGTGATTCTAATCCAATTGCCCCTCTTTATGCCTTAATTTCTTCATCTATAAAACCAGAATAATAATCTCTATCCATTTCAGAGGGCGGTTAAAAAGTAAATGAGATAACATATAAAAATACCATTGTAAGCTCTAAATATATTAGTTATTTGTGAGATTCAATTAGCATGTTAAAAGTATTTTATAAATATTCTGGATGATTGAAGTAGATGTTAACATGATTATAATTTCTCTGAAGTGCAGAGATATCCAAGAGCAAAGTCAGGAATCAAAAACCAGGACTGGCCTGGCACTGGTAATTCATGCCTGTGATCAGGAAGCTGAGGGCAGTAGAGTCTATGAGACTCTTCTCTCCAATGAGCTACCAAAAAAGCCAGAAGTGGAGCTGTGGCTCAAGCAGTAGCATGCTAGCCTAGAATAAATTAAGTGGTAGAGTGTTAGCTTAGACTAAAAGAAGCTCAGTGTCCAGGTCCTGAGTTCAAGGCCCAGGGATGGCAAAAAAAAAAAAAACCGAAAAAAGTAAAGAAAAGAAAAGCCAGGGCTGGCTCAGAACCAGTGGCTCACACCTGTAATCCAAGCTATGCGAGGCTGAAATCTAAGGATCATAGTTCAAAGCCAGCCCAGGCAGAAAAGTCTATGAGACTTCCAAATAACCATCAATAAGTTGGAAGTGGGGTTGTGGCTCAAATGACAGAGCACCAGCCTTGAGCAAAACAGCTAAGAGACATCACCTAGACCCTGAGTTCAAGTCCCCAGTCCTGGCAAATAAATAAATAAATAAATAAATGTGAGCCAGGGCTTACAATACACTCCTATAATCCCAGCACTTGGAAGGCTGAAGCAGAAAGGTTATAAATATGAGTCTAGCCTGAACTACATAAGACCCTGTCTCTAAAAACACAGACAAACAAAAATGCCAACCAATAACCAACCAACAAGAACAATAACAAAAACTCAGGAATTCAACATTTGGATGAGTCATGGACAGATTTTATAGACTACACATTTATGGATAGTTTTATGATTATTTTGTTATTCCCCAATATCTACACTAAGGATTGGCCATTTAAATCCAGGCATTCCTATTGACTCTGAGGCTGGTCCTGAATGTTCATTCAGCTTTTCACAAATGTGCTGAAGAGAATTAAAGTAACTCATGCCTGTTTGCCTCTCCCAGGTAGAGCGTAACTAGGCCACCCTAGTATTTCAAAGCCTCCTCTTTCCATCTTTGTTATTATTCAGTGCATCAAAAGCAAGGTCAAGATGCAGAAGTAAGCCGGGTCTCACTTTGATCATCAAGATCATGGCTATACTCTGCCCAGCAGCCTTCATCCCTATGTCTCCAAGCACAATAAACGTATAATTAGGAAATCTTTACAGTGTCCTTGAGACTTGTACACTGGAGTGACTGAAGCCAGGCATAGCATGAGGAGTTCAAGTCATTGCACAGATTTTGCCTGAAAATGATCTCCAACTGCTACTCTAGGCAGCAGCCAAACAGCAGGTCTCTTTACCTCTCTACCTAGACACAGAGGAGCAGAGACATAGGGACAAACCAATAGGCAGAGCAGCTTTTACAGACAATATTGAAAGCGCAGTTTCTTCTAGGTCATGTTATTTGATAGTTAGAATAAAAGGTTGAATCCTAAAACAACTCACTTTCTCATAAAAAGACAGCTACTTCATCTTCACAGGTAGACTGGAACAGATGGGCAGATAACTGATCTGAAGGTGGCCTGCGATCTTGCAGCGATGTGAAAAATCCCTGCTAATGGGAGATACTGAGGAAGAAAGAAAACTTCCTTCTCCCATCACCCCAAATGCTAGAATTGGTCAATGACCCCAGGCTACCAACCAGCAGATTGGAACATAAGCAAGAAAGCAAAGCCCAATGGTTCTTTTTGTGAAAGTACTAAATCTCAATCATCATCATCAGTATATTGTTACAATATCCTTCATATTTATAAATTAATTTCAGATGAAGAAATATTTTTCTCATGACTGACGTCTTCTAGTACAGCCTCACAAATCAGCATACCATCGAATTACTTCTATACTTATTGGTGAATCACCTGACCCAAGTATTTGTACCAGACTCCTATGTCAATCAGCCACCAGGTTTTTTTTCCTCTGGAAACCTTTGCCCCAATACCTCCTTCCTGCCCTACCCCCTAAAAACTAGCTATCCATGATCAAGCTTCACAGGAGATATGCTTAAGGTAGAGCCTTTACAGGGCATCGATGCCCTGCTATGCTCTGTGGCTGGTATGGCCCCAGAGTGGGAACATAAGTCAGGCAGCTCCAAGGCAACCACAGGCAAATGCTGGGCACCTGGGCAGGCCTTGCTTTACTGGAAGGAAAGAGTGGGAAATGTCCTCAGTGATGAGCATGCAAACGTGGCCTCTTTCCTTTCGGCTGTGTCCCAAAGCCTGAGGTTTTTATGCCTCTTGCAAACCAGAAATAATAACACACAAGAGCCATATGGGCAAGTCCTTAACCTGCTGTGTGCATCCATTTCCCTGTGTCCAATGCAATGGAGAGAGATAATGACCTATCCTTAGGTTTAATTAACATCTGAGTCCTGCTGCTGGGAGATTCCCAAACCCAAGTCTCCCTGTAATTGCAAACCTTTATTTCTTTGGGCACTTTGATGACAGTCACATAATGGGAGCAATGGCCTCAACTCCACCCACTGCCTCACACTTGCCAGCTGCCAACCTCCCTTCTCCACCCCCTCCTGCCCCTCCCAATTACTCTTCGGCCTATCTACTCACTACCTCCAATGCACCTTACCCATAATCTCTTCTGCCCCCAAGCCATTCTGTGCTCAGAATCAGAAGACTTGGACACCAGACCCAGCTCTGCCCAGTCCTTACTTTACCATCACCAGATATCCACATATCCTGAAGTCTCTAGTACTATGCTTGTACACAGTAAATACGAAATGTTTATTCACTGTCCTCCCTTCCTCTCCCTTCCACAAAAGAAATATGAGTAATTAATGCTGCTGTCTGCCTCAGTGGATGATTTTGAACATCAAGCAGAAACTACTCTTTTATAAGTTCAAAGTAGCCACATATACGTAAGAGCAACTTCCCCTAGAAGAGAAGCTTGACCTGGATCATGGACCAGACACAAACTTCCATGTGATAGTCCCTGGATGGGGCAAAGACTTGACTTTAGTAATGCAACTCCTGAAGGAACACTGGGCCTCCATCTTTAAGATGTTCTAGGGGAATCAGGAATTCTGGGAAAGTTAGAAAAAGATGCATCAGGCTGAGCTGCAGTGTGGCCAGAATCCTTCTTTGGCCAAATACTCTAACTGCTGATATGCAGCCTGCACCCGGCTTCCAGGTTCCTCCAAGATATCAGCAATGAATATTCCTCATACTTACATCCACATTTCCCTTTAAAAGATGGAGTGTGGTCGTGATTTCCTTTGAATTGCACAATGCTATAAGGTGGCATAATTATCCCTATTCTTTTTTTTTTTTTTTTTTTGCTTATTTGGTGCTGAGGAATCGAACCCAGGGCCTCATGCATTGCAAGGCAAGTGCTCTACCACTGAGCCACCTTCCCAGCCCCTAATTATCCCTATTCATAAGGAATCCCAGACATCAGAAATCAGGCTGTTTTGTACAATGCCACATGAGACCCTTGTAGGAAGGAACTGCAAGTCTGGGCTCTGTGTCTCACTGTGCTTTTCCTGTAGGTCGTGAAAAAGTGCAATGGTTCTCTTTGGCTTCCTTTCTTCTTTTCTTCCTTCCTTCTTTTTTTTTTTCTTGATAATAAGACTTTAATGTCAACAATTTACAGGTTTATCACTCAACAAATAGTTATAATGAAATAATTCTGCAACCCATTAATACCTACCCTAGTAAATTTCCCAGCTACTCCTGTTATGAGTTATCAGGAAGCTAAGATCCTAGGATCCCAGTTTGAAGCCAGCCCAGGCAGAAAAGTCTGTGGAATTTTTATTTCCAGTTAACCAGAAAAAAAGCTGGAACTGGAGGTGTGGTCCAGTGGTAAAGTACTACCTCAAGCAAAAAAATGAGCAAGAGCACAAGTCCTTGAGTTCAAGCCCCAGTATGGACACACACACACACACACACACACACACACACACACATACACACAAAGTAAAAATAGTATTTTAAATCAAAGTACTCCTAAAATGCATGATATAGTTCTTACTGATTGGGTAAAGGTATAAGACTTAGTCAAGCAACTAGTGTTCTTCACCCCATTTAATTAAACCCAACATGTTGTATTTCTTGTTTGCCAAGTAAATAGTTCAGGAAAGGGACTAAGTGGGAAAAATTTTGAATGGTCTTCTAAAATGATACTTTAGAAGTATAAGATCAGAGAAGAGTTAGAGGTAGATTTTTCAAACCTCCTCTCCCCATGCTATGTCCTTCCTACCTGCCCCATACACAAAATAGCTCTGAGGAGCTTAGCTTTCTAGAACCTAGACAGGTAGTTTTATGACTTCAGTGACAGCTTTGGAGGAGACTCATTTAAACTGTCAAAGAAGACATAAAGCCTCTGGGACCACTCTCCTTCCCATGGGGCAGGGCAGATGCCCCTCTCCTCTATATTCTCTCAATACTTATACACTAA
Source organism: Dipodomys merriami (assembly GCF_024711535.1). Taxonomy (NCBI): domain Eukaryota; kingdom Metazoa; phylum Chordata; class Mammalia; order Rodentia; family Heteromyidae; genus Dipodomys; species Dipodomys merriami. The sequence continues at coordinate 67,524,682 of NW_027203381.1, read as the reverse complement.
CTGTCTCCCTGTCTCTGTCTGTCTGTCTGTCTGTCTCTGTCTGTCTGTCTGTCTGTCTGTCTCTCTCTCTCTCTCTCTCTCTCTCTGTCTGTCTGTCTCTCTCTGTGTGTCTCTCTCTCCTCCACTCATTTACTTACTGTCAAGGATTGAACCCAGGGCCTTGAGCTTTAATAGACAAGTGCCCTACCACTGGATTACACCCTCAACCCTTGATTATACCTCTTTTCATGATGGCTTAGTGTTACATGGTTTGACTTTTCCCTCTTTATTATGAGCTCTAGGAGAGCAAGGACTGCTTTGTGTCCACTAAGTCCAACCTCCTCTCCCATCCCCCTCTCCCATTCCTCCCTCCCACCTCCTTCCACTGATAGCACAGTGCTTGCACAAATGTGTTCTCAGGGAAGGAGAAAATCAAGAAGAATGAATGAAGGCCTGCCTAGGTTAAGGTCAAGATTTCCTAGGTCACCTGTAAGAAAGTACATCACGTATCATCTAAAACGGGAGACTTTTGAGAATAAAAGTGCCCCTACTATAATTATATGAAGACATCAGGCATAAATTACAATTGTTTTGAGTAAGAGGGAATCTATGGTCATTGAAGCCCTCTTTGGCTCATGGTCTCCAGCAATATAAAGCATTCCCAAAGTGAAGTGGTGGTTTCAATTAGTTTAAGGATCCTTTAAGATAAAAGAAAAACAATGAAAACTCAGAGCACAATGGAAAGGAAAGGGTGATGTGATTTGGAGTTTTTCTTGGCAGAAATTTGGGAGGATCAGCATAACTCTCTCATTGCACCAAGTTTTCACTGGCCACTTCACGCTAATGCCAACCACAACAGCCTGAGTTTACAGTACAGCTCACATTTGGCTCTGAGCATGTGCGCGCATGCACACACACACACACACACACACACACACACACACACACACACACACACACACACACATACACACAGTTGCACTAGCCTTCTCCAGTGTGCCTGTGTGTGCTCTATCTACACATAATATCCACCAGAAATACCTTAGAGTCTCTGTTTCTTGAAATCTATCTAAAGAATTAATTTAAGAAGATCTGTATCCATTTTGAGAATATCTATTTGAAAGGTAAATAAAATCTCAATTGCAAATGTTTATGGGGGTATTGTGGTATGTGTGTGTGAATAATTAATTGCACTAGTAATACTGATTGGGGCTGATATTCAAATGGTGATATAATGAATTCCATTGCATGAAACAAATAAAAACCCAACTAGAGAGCACCGATTGGAGGCCATGCATATATATATATATATATATATATATAAACACATATGTATACTTTTAATTGTATCTTATTTATAATTTAAGTAGCTGTACAAAGAGTTTCCATTCAACAAAGTAGCATATGAATATAATGACTCCTGATCAGTGTTATTCCTTTCATCATTCTCCCTGAGGCCATGTTTCTCTATCCCAGCTGTTGGAAGACATAGCTCTGGGGATGGCCAAGGAGCACATGCAGGTATCTATCACAAAGCCTTCCATTTAAGTGCTCACCTACAGTGTCCTACTCTTAACTGATTTCTTCCACTTTTCATGTTTTCTCTCCATAGACCCAGGAATCCATTGTGAACATAGTTGCTCAATGGGGGAGTCCCAATGAGGCTTACTGAATCCACTGTATTATTTCAACCTGAATATTCCAACAGCAAGCTTTCCTTTGCTTTGCTTCATTTTATACAGCACTCACTTATCCATCCTTTGGATTTTGAGCCTCAAAACAAGAAAGAGGGAGAGGGAGGGGGAACAGGAGGGAAAGAGGTAGAGAAGAAAAAGAGAGGGGGAGTGAAGGAGGGGAAGAGAGAGAGAGAAAGAATGATCTGGTATTAGTATCCCCAATATCACATATAGACTTGGTCCCATAAAGAAACTTGCTCAAGGTCAAAGATCTTCTATGTAGGAAACTATGTGCTAGAAATGGCTCTCAAGTCCATTTCTCCTTCAGCTACACCTTATAGCCTTGCCCACAGGAATTCTGCTCCTTAACCCACATCTGTTGGTTAATATTGGGCATTTGGTAAGCCATAGGTCAGAGGAATGGAGTAGCAGATAGAAAGCACACAACTGAAACTGCATGATCTCATCAGTGTGAACACATGCGAAGAGTTTAACTGGCCAGTTTCATCAATAGCAGATAAGAGAGAGGAAGGATGGGCCCCACATGCCATGATATGGCTCTACATCTTCTCTCAAATGAGCAGTGTGATCTGGTTCAGGTACAAACAATAGCCTTTTGGGGGGGGGGGAAAGATGAGCTTGACTAGGGAAAATTAGGTGAAAGGCACTTGTGAACCATTTTCCCCAGGAATCAGGGCTAAAAGGGACAAACTGGCATACGAACAGCAGGGATGGAAGTCTTAGGGGAGGGCAGGCAGCATCTGGAACTGCAGGTGGTTTTACAGATCTGCAAGTGATACCCAAATGGGAACACAGAACTGAGAGTGTGCTGATGCAGTACGGGACAGCCCTGCCCACCCACCTTTCTTGAACTCATGTGACTTCAGAAACCTCACTTTCTCTTTCTCTTTGCCTGGAGTACTGCTATGAAGTTGGAATCTTTAGGAATGTGCTAGGAAAACAACTGTAATGTTATGAGAAATACTCCCTGCCCTAAATATGTTTTACTGCCCCCTCTATGTTCCTCCCATCATGGCGCCTGAAATACCCTTATTATTTGGCTTGTATATCTCAGAGGCCTTTAATATTCAAGACTTCCCTATTAAAATATCAATTTCCTGGAAAGGTCATTTAGATAAGAATGGAGATATACATTATAAGCTTGAGGAGACAAAATGGGAGACTATACTAGTTGTGAGAAAGAGGAAAACTTCTGAGCCTTCTCACACACATAAAATTGGCCAGTGACCCCAATGCAGTGGGGATCCCTGCTTTACTGCTGAGAGCTTTAGGAAAAGGGCTATTAGAAAGAGACTGTGGGAAATTAAAACCTGAACTCTAACCTGGGCTCTGCTCTAAGCTTCTTGCACCACAAGTCCCAGTATTTCCCTTCTCCATTCATAAAATAAAGAGATGGGATCCAAGAAGTCTAAGATATATCTCTTCTACCTGGAATCCATGACCTTAAAATTTATCAGCCTTGTTCTTGGAGCCTGGAATAGAATTGCTTCTTTCTTCCTTCCTTAGCGTTTTGTAAGTGTCTTTGAGGTGCCAGGCCCTTTGAACCAAACAACTAAGACTCATGACTGACCTTGAAGAATTCAGTCAAGCAGGAAGGATATATATGATTAATCGCCATGATGCAATGGGAAGAGTCCTCCACCCTCAACCTAGACAACCTAGACCTGCTCTTCTAGGGTGGACGTCTCACCAGACCAGATCTCAGGATAGAAGCAACAGGAGACTGAATTCCTCTAAGAGCTGCCATTCACCCAGCAGCATAATTCTTCCCAGGAAAGCAGTCACTTGACTTCTCTCCCTCCAGCATCATTAAGCCAGTTCATCCTTGTTCACACAAGGTAGAGGGAATGAAAGGCTAAAAAACAGCATCATAAGTCATCAGGCATCTCTACTCTGAAAATTGTGGGACTACAGAAGAACAGGATAAACAAAGGCAAACTGCAACTGACAGTTCCTTCTGTCTCAACGCTGAAAGTCTAGTAATAAGCCCTAAAAACCAAAGGCCTGTGAAAAGAGCATTGGCCTGGGAATTTGGACTGTTGAGTATTGGTCCTTTCTGTGTGACTTTGGACAGCCATCACCTCTTTGTGTCTCTGAGCGCGAGGCAGTGTCAGAGCTGCTTTGGGATAGAAAGATTGGGTGTCGCCTGTGTGCTTGGTTTAGGTTTTCTTTGCTTTCAAGTGACTTAAGGTCTGAACAAGGTTTGTAGATGAAAGTAAAAAGGTGCCCAAAAGACCACGCCGACGAAAAAGTCAGAGGAGAGACCAGATTTATTGTTAGCAGAGATAACAAGTTCAAGCTCTCCCGAGGACAGGAGAGAAATGGCTCCGACCTGCTCCTCGGAGAACTATTTCATATTGTCCGGGCTGGAAGAGGGCAGTGCCTCATCTTCTGCGCAGGTGCTGCCATGGAGGGCGGAGATTAGGTCGGGGGAGGGGGGACGGGGGCTTTCCTTACCGTAGAAAGAAGGAAAAATGAAGCCAGAACAAGATGGGGAGCTGAGCAATGGGAGAAGCCAGGGGAATGATGTGTCAGCAGGTAGAAATGGATGAAAGAGAGATGAATAGAAGGCCTACTGTCCATGGGAGTTAGAAATGAAGACCTTTGGCTGGGAATGTGACTTAGTGGGAGAGTGCTTGCCTAACATGTATGAAGCCCCAGGTCCAATTACTCTGTGCCACATCAACAAAAAAGGCCCGAAGTGGTGCTGTGACTCATGTGGTAGAGTGCTAGTCTTTAGCCAAATAAGCTCAGGGGCAGTGCCCAGGTCCTGAATTCAAGCTCCATGACAAGAAAGAAAGATAAAAAGAAAGGAAGAAAGAAAGAAAGAGGAAGGAAGGAAGGAAGGAAGGGAAAGAAAGGAAGGAGGGAAGGAGGGAAGAAGGGAAGGAGGAAGGAAGGAAGGAAGACCTTTTTCTAGTGCCATTGAACACCCTCAGAAAGAGGAAAGAACAAGTGTCACATTCCAGTATCACCTAGCCATTCAAATCACCAAAACAGTGATTCATCAAGGATGTTCAAAGTGGAGTTCTTATGAGCTGGTCTTAGGGATTTGGTCCCAGGTATTCTCTGGCTTTTGAAAAAGTCTGCAGAAACAGAAAAGACTTCCAGTACCAATAAAGTCAGATCCAGATGTGATCCTGTGCAAAAGGCTGGATACAAGAAAGTAAAACTCTTCCTGGCCCCAAAGCCCCCAGCCTACCAAGCACCAGTCCACTCCTGGCCCCTGAAGTCCATGCATATTTCCAGGTTTGTTATGCAACATCTACCAGTACACTGTAGAGCTACTGATGCATGTCACATGGTGGAAAGATGTCTGCTGATTAAATTACTAAATCCTGTTAGAGAAGAGGGCAAGTTTGTCTTAATAGAATTTTCATGTTTCTCATGATCCTTGATGCCTCTGGTGAGATTTTTAAATCTCCAGTGTGGTGCCAAGGGGACAGAGTCTCACAACCAATCCTCCCTTCTTCACCAGCACAGCCTCAAATTGTGCTCTTAGTAGAATATCTAATTTGTTTGGAATCCACTGTGTGTGGGGCAGAGAGGGATGTTTTCTTTAAGGAGCAAGTGTGTATGGAGGGGGTGTTCTTTGAAACTATTGTAGTGAAGAGGATCTGTCATACTACTGTTTATTTTATACCATGCTCCTCCTCCCTTGTTCCCCCTCACTACACACAACAAACTTTAGGAATAGGGGGTGTTTGTGCAGAAGTTGACAAAGCCCTGAATGCCTGCTCTAAGTACTCAGCAGTCACTCTGCAACAATTATTCCTTTGGCCGGAAGTTTCTCTGTGTTTCCTGCAGTCAGTGCTGCATTGCTGGACCAAGAACACTACTTGGGCTGGGAAAGAATGTACATGTCTCACTGTATTTAAAGTACCATCAGGTTACATAAAGGAGAAACTGGAGCTTCTACCTTACAAAAAAGGAAGAGTTAATGTTTGGTGAAGAAAAGCAGACTTCAGGTGTTTTCTGATTATCTAACTACTTCACTTTGGTTTTGATAGACCATTCTTGCGTTGCTCCCCAATGCCAGGAGCAAATTCATTTTTAGGTTTTCATTTGAAACCTCTCTTCTCACTCACTCTAGTGATACCATCCCTAGAAGACTGAGATGTAACAAGAGGTGAATCGTGTATCACCTTCGCCTCGCTTCTAGAATTACAGCAGTCATGAGCCCTGGGGTGCCGTGGGGATGAAAGCCAAAAAGCAGAGGAGAGTGATGGAAGGCCAGGAAGGAAATAAGCTACTTATTTTGCAGGCTTTTATTCTTCTCCTTCAGTCACCTTCCTCCCCCTTGCTATTTATGAATCAGATAAGAAGAAGGGAAAAATCAAGCTTTAAAGAGTTGCCTTACATTTATTGATGGAGCCGGCTGTAAGGTCACTGTCTGACCAATCACCATACCCCATCCATCACAGATGAAAAGCAGCCTTGGCATTCTCACTGGACACACAACTAGCTAAGAATGAGGACATCCACACCCAGTCCCAGCCCGGGTATCAGCCATATTATCTTCCTTGTTGTATGTCTTCATCAGTTTTGATTAGCAGAGGAATTTGCCAATGTGTGGAAATAAATGGAAATCTTAAATCTAGTCAGACAGGATCATGGTGGCCCATGGAGCTCTCTGCTGATCAGACGAGGTTGTAGAAGGTCACATCACTGGGAGTGTGTAGGCAAAGTGTTTTTCCTGACCTCTACCTGAGCATTTAAAAATGTCAGTCAAAGCTGTGTATCTAAGGAATTCAGGAAAAAGGAGAGGGGGACTCTTAACTAAACCAAGATATAATGGATTTAAAAGCCTGGTGCAGAGCTGGGAGCCAGCCCAGGCAAGTAAAGTCTGTGAGACTCTTACCTCCAATTAACCACCAAAAAGCCAAAAGTGGAGCTGTGGCTCAAGTAGTAGAGTGCTAGCCTTAAGCAAAACCAAAAACAACAAAAACTAAGTGACAGTGCTGCATGCCCTGAGCTCAAGCCCCAGTACACATACACACATATACACATGTACACACACACACACACACACGCACACACACACACACACACACACACACACACACACACACACACACACACAAAGCAAGCCTAGCCCATGTCCTTTAAATGGCATTGAATTAAAAATATTTCCCACCCACCTCTTTTGCTTTTCTTTGCCTTGAAAAGAAGCCTTATTCCTGAACCTCTCCCATTAATTAGAAATAACATCTTTCATCCTCCCTTTCCAGAGAATTCCAGGCTTCTTATGCTCTCTGGGTCTAGCTGCTTAGAACATATTTCTGATGAGAACAAAGCAGAGTGGCCTAGGCAGCAGAGAAAGCCTAGAGGGAGAGCTACTTCTAAAAGACAGGAGAAGAGGCCCAAAAGGGTACAGAGGGAAATCCAATTGCAGAAGGCAGTTTTGGCAGTATCTTATTACAACTTCCAGCTGATCGGGTGTGGGGTGTAGCACCACTCGGGACATCTGTTTGGAGTTTACAACAGAAACAAACATACTGAAAACATGAAAACCCACTCGAGTGGAGCTCTACCAGGTCTTCTCTGCCTAGCTCTCCATGCCAGTCCCACTGGGCCAGGGTGAGTTGTACAAGGGAAGGAAACGGCTCTGTAAGCTGCCAACCCCCATCCCACCTGCATCGTGACTCACTCACCCATGATTGGAGCTTACAACTTCTTTCTCTACTTGCTTTTCCTCCTAGGAAAAACAGAGCAGGCCCCACTCCTTGGAGACCCCCCCCCCAGACTCATATCTAGTTCATCTCTTAAGATTCCTTAGCTGTTGGCAAAGTAAATAAGATTACTGTGTCCTTATAGTTGGTGGTGAAATTGGTAAAATATCAGCACATGGCAAAAGTAACTCCACAAACAGCAGCTCAAGTCTGAGCATAGGAAATCAAGCTTACCCCAGGCTCTCCAAGCATGAGCTCAGGAAGATCAGAAGTCCATATTCATACAACAAATTGATATAGAATATGCTGGAGAAGGCTGGCCTCTGTTACAGTACGAGGTCTGCCTCTAGCAAGGCCTCACAGCATATATCAAGTAGAATTACCTTCGCTAATACTCTCCAAATGCCCTTAGCACAATACTAGGACTGGAGACACACAAGGCTACCACCTCCACCCAAGCACTTTGTCAGTAGTTCCAGATGCTCACTTGTTCTGTTAGTTTTTCCTCTTTATTCTCTCCCTGCTGGCAGGCAAACAGACCCAGAAGAGCACTACTCAAAAAATAACAAAATGTTTTATACACATTTCTGTATATACAACTGAACAACATTTTACATATTCTTTTGCACAGCAAAAGATATATAAACATTCAGGTCTGAGAACACAGTTATATACAAAAAAAAGATGTCAAAAAATACTTCACAACAGTGCAAAAATATTTTACACAGCATCATGGAGTGAGATCTTTGGGACAGGAGGAAGGTGTGTATTTCTAAAAGAAAACTCCTTCTTAGATATAAGATGTCTCAAACTGTAAACAAAATGCAATTCTTTCTTATCCCCCCCACCCCCCCAATGGTTATTTAATGAGGAATTTGGCAGAATTTTAAGAGTCTGAGACTGAGGTAAACAGCCCAAGCTCTCTTGCACCAAAAACAAAAACAAAACCCCTGGGGGTCAGGGGTGGTTTTAAGCCTCAGACATTGTGATTTTTGCTGAGCAGTCAATGACAGGGCAGGCCTCCCAGTGAGGGGGTGGCAGAGGGAAGTTGACCCTTCCTCCTAGGGTCCCAGCTGCTTCACAAACAGGAAACTGGCCTCAGGCCCCTCAAGCTGGTGGGTGGACGTTTCCAATTTTTCACCTCACCCCCATCCCAGAGGGCTGCCCTCCCTCCATTATGGGATTTCCTTTCTCACTGCATCACTGTGGGGCAACCCGAGCTGCCTCAGCTTTGGGACCAGGAGGAGGGGTAGTGATGGGGAAAGGGGCCATGAGGAACTCAAGACCTGCGTCCCAAGCGGAGACGTCCCAGTCCCAAGCTGAGACCTCACGTGCCCCACTTCCTCTTTCCTGGACTGGGGGTGGGGGTGAGGCAAGCAGGGGGACCTGACCACGGTTGGGGAACCACTGCGGGGTACCAGGAGTGTATGGAGGGTCTGATGGAAACTCAACCCAAGTGGGGCTCATCCAGGCTGGCACTATCAGTGGGGCCAGACCGGTCTCCGGCGGTTACAGTGGCTGGGGTGGCATCTGGGCCCCCGCCCTCGATGGAGCTCTCGCTGCCCGTGCTCTCTCCCGACAGCAGCCGCGTCACCCGCAAGTCCGCCTGCAGGGTGCGCACGTCGTTGCCAAAGCTGAGCTCGCCCAGGTCGCTAATAAGCTGCGACAGCTGGGCCTTCATGTTGGAGGCGCTGCCGGGCAGTGCTGAGGGCAGCATTCCGGCCCTCGGACCCAGTAGGTCCTCGCCATCGCCCAGCGCCTCCTCCTCACAGCCATTGTCCAGCGTGTCCAGCAAGTCCCCACATTCGGTGTGCGTGGCCACCACCAGCGGCCCCTGCTCCTCGGCCTCCTCCGCTGGGTCCCCCTCCCCCACTCGCTCCGGGCCCTCCTCCTCCTTCTCCTCCTCCTCCTCCTCCTCGTCCAGGCAGCCCTCGGGGTGCTCCTCTTCCTCTTCCTCCCGCAGCTCCTGCTCTTCGCCGAGCAGGTCCTCGGTGATGGAGCCCAGCTTGGGCGCGCTGCGGCTGCGCTCCACCGGGGGCTTGTAGCAGCAGGGGCCGTGCAGGAGCAGCTTCCGCAGAGGCACCAGCGGGATGGTGTGCGCGCCCACCAGCTCCTGCTGCTGGTGCCTCGCGTCGTCCCGCCGCTTGAGGCGTTTAAATTCCGCCAGAGCGTTGGCCGACGTCTGGTAGAGCAGCAGGGCCATGGCCTGGGCCTTCTCGGGTTTGGACACCAGCACGGCGTGGCAGCGCAACATGACCGCCTTGTGCTTGAGCTCGTGCCGGTACACCCAGGCGAAGACCTTGGGCAGCCGCGCGTCTGCCACGCAGTAGGTGACGCGGTGCAGCAGGTAGAGGTGGCCCGGGCGGCGCAGCGCGCGCTCCTCGGCGTGCACCATGCGGATCCCTTGCGCACTCACCGTCAGCTTCATCTTGGTGCCTTGACGGCCCGCCTCGCTCTTGCTCCAGATCTTGCCCACGGCTAGGTCAGTGCAGCCATCGCCGCGCGCCTGGATGGTGGTGGCGTTGCCCAGGTAGAGCACGGTGTACGTGGGGTCCTCGCTGGTGATGTGCAGCTTCTTGCGCTTGGAGCGGAACATGCTGCCCACCCGGCTGAGCGCGCCTTCGGGGCAAGCCCGCGCCAACGAGCTGAGCGCGGAGTAGTGCAGGCTCACGGCGTAGCCTTTGGGTTTGGACGCCTGCCGCGGCGGCGGCGGCGCCTCGGCCAGCAGCTCAAACTTGTGCTTCTTCCACGGCAGCATCTCCGGAGGGCGCCCCGGCGGAGCTGGGCGGCGGCGGCGGCCGAGCCACCCACCCAAGGCTGGGCTGGGCCCGGGCAGGACCGAAAAATAAGACTCTTGCTGTGAGCTGCCCAGTAGTAGGGACAGTGAGCGGATGGGTGCAGAGGAGGGCGGGTGGTGTTGGGGAATCCCGCAGAGGAAGGAATGAATATATATATATATATATATGTATAATTTAAAAAATAAAAACACAGCTTTGAGTGTGCAAAGGCGAGTGACGGGGGGGAAAGCTGGCGCGCCCGCGCACACGCACACACGACCACCCCAGCCTGGGCAAGGACCAGAGCAAAAGTCTCAGGCAAGCCGCTCAACAGAGGGAAGGAGAGCGGATCGGGAAAATGTCTTAGGAAAAAGCTAGATGGGCGCGGGCAAATAAATAGAAGGGTCGCGGCAGAAGCATCCAGAATGGGGCGAGACTATGCAGAACTCTTCGGCCGATCGTGAAAACGGGCTGGGGGGGGAGGGGGTTGTCGCACACTCACAACCCCCAGGCCCGGAGGCCAGCAGCCGCGGGAACTCTTAGCAGTGAGTCCAAGAGCTCCCCACTCCCCCGCCAAGGGGTGCCCCAAACCGTGAGCCCCTCGGCTGGGCCGGGTCCCCGAGTCGGCAGCTTGCCCCCCAACCCCAGGTACAGTCCGGCGATGGGTCGGGCGGGCCCCCGCGCAGCGGCGCCGCTGCGGCTCACCGCATCTTCCTCGGCTCCCGCCGCACGCCCGCACGCCCGCCGGGAACTCGCGCTCGCCGGCTCACCGTCCCGGCCCGCTCCGCCAGGGCAGTGCTGGGCTCCGAGGGCGGGGCGCGCGCATCGTCCACTCCGGGGACCGCCGCTACCTCATGTCTTCCCTTCGAGGAGGGTGTCCAAGTCCGCTCCCGGGCGCTCCTCGGTCGGCTGCCCGCCTTCACCGTGCGCCCTCTCCGGCCCCGCGCGCGCTGTCCCGGCTCGCCCGCTTCACATCGTTGCCGTCCGAGAGGAAGCGCACGGTAAATATAGGCCGGCGCGAACCATTCGCCGCGCGGGGACAGGGGAGGCGCAGAGGAGGGGATCCGCTGCGAGCAGCGACGCCCGACGGATTTCTGGTCTCTTAAAGGGACATCGTTACAACCAAGGGTCGAGGGAAGGAGGAGACCGATCCAACGGGGCAATCACATCCCAAATTTACCAACTCTTTTATCTACAGGATCCACGGAGACCTGGGGCTACCCAGTTGAACTCTGATACTACACCTCCGGGTTGAATTGCCACTCAGGAAATAAATGTATGCGTGGATCGAAACTTGTGGAGGAGTTAATGCCAGGTGAGACTGTGGACTCTAATTCCCCTCCCCCCCCCCCCCCCGCCCCGTGCAAAAATGTCAGAGAAACCGTTTTACTTTTCCTACGGTGTGACAGCTCTCTGAGAATCACTGAATACTGTTTAATATTACTATTTTCAGACTTTTGATCTAGGAAAGAAAACAGAGATGGAGGTGAACTACTGTCCTCGAGCAGGTTATCTACAGGTAAACAGCGGACAGTGAAGTAGCAAGATAACTGAATGAACAATATGGTAAGTCAACAAATTAGATGCTCCTGGCACCCACCAATACCCCTTCCTGCTGTCAGTCCTCAGAATGGAGCCGTTTTCTGAGACACATACTATTTCTAAATCAGGCTATATGTGGTTAGATCTGTTTACTTTGGCTGATCTGTTGTACAATTTTATTATATCACTGCCTTATTTTGGATGAGAATTCCTAGTAAAAATGTAAATGGCATTTTTATTTAAGTGATAATTGCATTAATCTATGTGTGTGCGCACGTGCCTGTCTGTGCCAGGCCTGGAGCTTGAACTCAGGGCCTGGGCACTGTCCATGAGCATTTTTCTCAAGGCTAGTACCATTTGAGCTTTGTGGTTGTTAATTGAAGACAAGAGTCTCACAGACTTTCCTGCCGAGGCTGGCTTTGAACCATGACCCTCAGATCTCAGCTTCCTAGGTAGTTTCTTTCTGTGTGTGTGTGTGTGTGTGTGTGTGTGTGTGTGTGTGTGTGTGTGCACGCCCGCGTGCGCATGTGCGTGCATGCTACCTGGACAATATGGATGGAGTTGTTTTGCTTGTTGTACTGGTCATCATCCCCCCACCCCTCGGCCCTTTTATTATTTTCTGTTGTTCTTTGGGTTTTTGTTTTTTTTTGTTTTTGTCAGTGGTAGGGCTTGAACTCTGGGTCTGGATGCTATCCCTGTACTCTTCAGCTTAAGGCTAGCGCTCTACTGCTTGAGCCACAGCATCACTTCCAGTTTTCTAGTGGTTTATTGGAGGTAAGAGTCTCATGGAGTTTCCTGCCTGCGCTGGCTTTGAACCATGATCCTCAGATCTCAGCCTCCTGAGTAGCTAGGATTACAGGTAAGATTCACATTCCAGGACTCCTGGTGGAGGACAGTGCTCTTCCTCAAGGCCCAGTCTACTGGGCATATGATGTCTTCCATGCTAGATCCTCATCTCAGAAACAAAGGACTCCTGGAAATTCCCTGGTCCTCTACCTTTATTACTTTTTTTTTTTTTTTTTGTCCTAGGGCTTGAACTCTGAGTGCTCTCCCTCAGCTCTTCAGCTCAACACTAGTGCTCTACCACTTGAGCCACAGAGCCACTTCTGGTTTTCATGATCCTCAGATCTCAGCCTCCTGAGTAGCTAGGATTACAGGCATAAGCCACCGATGCCTGCTCCTTTGCTACTTTTTAACCTGCCTGGGAACTGTAATATATTATTGGTGCTGAGCTTCAATTTAAGTAACTTTTCTGTGTAGCTTTGGTGCCAGGTCCTGAACTAGAAATAGACACAATTTGTCTCTAAGAAGTACTCAGTCCAATAAAGTCTATAAACTCCACCCAACTCTGAGCTTCCCCTGGAATGTAGGCTTTATGAGAGTTCCTGGGGCCTGGAACAAATTGGCACTTTATACATGTTTGTTGATTTAATGAGTGAGACATGCATATGAACAAGAAGGTTAAATGCTATGCGAAAGACCCAGCTTACAATGAGAAGCCTGGAAATAAAAAGCTCATTGGGATTATGAAAATCAGAAATGGCTTCTTGGAGGTGGTGGCATTTGAAAAATGATAGGATTTCTCCAAACAGGAAAGGGAGTTGAAAGGCTGTATGTGAATAGAGGACAACAGAATTTCACGCATGGTGGACTAGGGTTAACTATTAAAAAAAAAAAAAAAAAAAAAGGAGAAAGCTTTCCTATCAGAGAAGAAAGTCTCTCAGTAATGGTTTTTGTAGGAAGGGTATCTTTTTCACAGCTGGCCCTACAATGTCCTCCAACTCCCTGGCTTCACCCATGGGTTAGTGGAGGGGCGCCACACACAGTATGGGATGTGTTAAGGCTACAATGAGCCCTGAAGCCAACGTTTACAGAATATTGTGCAGTGTCCATGAAGGCAGTATGTGTTCAAAGAAAAAAAAAACATTCTTGAGGAAACACACCAAATTAATCTGTGCTAAACAACAGTGACCAGTTTTAGCTAGTCCATAATCTCAAAGTCTATTCCCTGCAAAAGTTGACATCATATCTTATTTAAGCAGTTGACTGTTCCAAGTGGCTCAGAAGTCCAAGGGCCAGAGAGAGGGCCTAAGGAGGAAGATGAGGGAGTAATAATGGGGGCTAAGGCTGGTCTTAGTCTGTGCAGGGAACAACACCGAGGATTTCATAGGATAGGGAAGCCAGAGCACCACACTAGCAGAGAGGTACGTCCCACTAACCAACTAGTTTTTTTTTTTTTAACAGCGGCTAGGCCAGTCTCAGATGGACAGATCCACAGAGCTGCTCCTGTTGACCTGTGTATGTCATGTCTTGTGTATCACACAACTTGATAGTCTTTTTAATAAGCTTGTTTCAACCTTGGGAGAACAGAAAGATTCTAGGCAAATGTGAACACTCTGGTATTGTGAGTCATGTAATCCAAGACCCAGGAAGGGGACCAACCAAGCTATCTCCTCTGGTACTGGATCTGAGCCAGCCTCTGGGGCCTGCCTCACCTTGTGGTAAAGCTGGTCACTCCTCTTGAAAGCAACTGAGGCTGGGCTCCGTCTGTTGGGAACTCTGAGGTCCTTGTTTATGAGCAGACCCAGCCAGAACAGAAGTCAGCAAAGCCAGCTAGGAAACCAGCCAGACACTGACTGTACTTTTTGTGACACTGCCCCATCTACTGGTAGCAGGCAGAAGTGCTACTCATAAAACCTGACAAGCCAGTAGTTGGATCAACAACACACAGCCAAGTCAGAGCTAGAAGAAATACTGCCACCAGGAGTCCCAGCCCTTTGTTTGGCCTCTGAGAGCCAGCCTTTTATCTCACTGGAGACTTCTGGAGTGGCTTTCCACCGCCTAATCTTGCATAATGGTTCTCCCTCTCCACCTTCCTCCCCCAACATCTCACTGAATGAACACTGACTTCAGAGTTGACAAATCTGGAATCTTCAAAAGTCATTCAGCAAATATTTGTTCAGAGTCTGCTTGGATTGTGACGTTGTCGCTGGGGCAAACAAGTATTTTACCTTGCTGGGATTTACAGCCGGTGAGGAGGCAGATAATCAACAGCCAGACTAATAATACATCAGATAGTGGTGAGTCTCCTGTGCAAAGGAGGCTATTTAGGAGAGAAAGTGACTGACTCAAAAGAACAGCCAGAAAGGTGAGCCAAAGACTTGCACACACAGATAATACAGAGGGCTCTTGCACGTGCTGGTTCTTATGAGACACACAGACGATCCTTGAGCACTAAAATGTGGTTTGCTCAAATTGAGGCAGGCTACAGGCATTTCAAAAGCTTGGTAAGACAAAAAGATTGTGAAAGGTTTCCATTTTCTATTAGTTCAATGACATTTAGGTTATGGTGAGTTAAATAAAATACATTGTTATTTTTCCCTATTTCTTTTTTTTTTTTGTTCCCTTAATGTGACGAACTAGAACATTTTAGATCCCATGCATGGACAATGTTGTCCTGGTCCAAGGCATAGCTGAGGTGAAGGCCTCTGGGGCGGGGGGGGGGGGGGGGGGGGAGCATGAACTCATTGTGGTATAGGACTCTCAAGCTCCCACATCCTGAGTACTATTCCTGACTCCTGCAGGATCTCCAGGGTTTACATGAGCATTATCAGGAGATCACTGGGTCATTGGGGCACTACCTTCAGATGGGGCTAACAGTTCTTGTAAGGCCCCCGTTAGTTCCCACGAGAAAGGGTTGTCATAAAAGAACAGATTTGACTCCTGGGTCTTCTGACTCCTGTGCTTCCTAGCACACCACCTGATTTCTCCCACATGTGTGATCTCCTACCATAGTGCCATCTGCCACAATGGGACACAGTCTTACATGTGATTCTTCATCAGTGCCACCAAGGCAGGGACAGTTTAGGACTGGATTAGCTTGTCCCCTTTGAAGATGGAAGGAAGAGAAATCTTACCCCTGAATCCTTATCGTTAAAGCAGAAACCTTGTATTTTTTTTTAAAAAAGAAACTTGTTATTTTTGACATTTCCATTTCTAATAATAGTAACCAGTGGTGACTAAATTTGCTAGGTGGTGGTTCTCCATATTGTTCTATCCTCTCATGACGGTCTTTTCGTCGCCTGATGTGGCAAAGTAACTCTTTGCTGTTGCTAGCCAGGTGGCCTTTCTGGGGCTGTTAGTGGTCTCCTGCTGTGTCTGATATCAGGGAGAAGCACAAAGTACCATTAAAAAGAAGGGAATGTTCCAGGGTCAGGAGTCTGCCAAGCACCATAGTGGCATTAGCCAATACCCACTGCAAGGCACAGCACAAACCTAACTCAGAACATTCTGGTCCAGGATAGCTAGGCTTTGCTTGACCACATTCTGTGGCAGAAAGCTGAGTATCTTCCAAAGGTGCCTATTACATCTTTAAACCACTCTAAGAACACTGAGTGGTTTCTATCAGGTATTCTGGTTCTGCTTGTCTTGTGTATTCTTACAACAATCTGCTCTTCATAAATGTGAATGGTACCTGCATACCCCTGGTATTCTATCCCTTGGGCCAGTCATGCTGAAATGCTAGTGCTTATTAATGTATTTGGAGTGACTTAAAGAGCGGGGTCACAAGTAGAGATAAAAGTAAAATGCTGGTTGTCAAAAATCACCTCTGGTAGAGTTTGGTTTGCCTGGTAGTGTAGTCCATGGCTCCATGACTGATTTCCCCTATTAAACTTTGGCTGATGACCACTAAAATGTATAGGGAGTCTGTTCAATGCTGAATTTCCAGAGCCTAGGAATGTATGAATGGATGGATGATTTAACCTTAGTACTTTCTATCTGCAGATTTTGAGTTGGTCATCATTACGCCTACTTCTAGATTCTTTTACTTTTACTTTGCTTCACTTATTGGATCTCAATTGCTACAACTTTAAAGTGCTGAAAAATAACATTTCTATTTCTAATAATAGTAACCAGTGGTGACTAAATTTGCTAGGAGGTGGTTCCCCATACTGTTCATACCTTTTCTCATTTGACTGTTGTGAATGGAAAACTGAAAAGACATCTGTAATGAAAGACCCTAGTTTTTTCCACAAGTAAGTGGGAGAAAAATCTGTGAGTATACATACAGTGCATCTAGGGCTCTATAACCTATAAGGAAAGCCTTTGGCACTTTTCTTTCCATGCACATCTTACCAAGTGGGCAATTGATGTTTGATTGCAATGACTTAATCATTTAAAATAGTAACCATGTAATTTACTGAAACTCACTAGTGTATAAGAATCCACCTTGGGGCTGGGAAGGTGGCTCAGTGGTAGAGCGCTTGCCTTGCATACATGAGGCCCTGGGTTCGATTCCTCAGCCCCACATAAGTAAAAAGCCGGAAGTGGTGCTGTGGCTCAGGTGGTAGAGCGCTAGCCTTGAGCTGAAAAAGCTGAGGGACAGTGTCCAGGCCCAGAGTTCAGTCCCCACGACCGGACCAAAAAAAAAAAAAAAAAGAATCCACCTTTTCCCAACAAAGTCAAATAGAATGGCAGATAATCCGAAGAAGGTTCCTTACTAACTCAGCTACTACCAAGATGACCTTGCTTCTACTTTCACAACTCTCAGACTTATCAAACTGCTTTAATGTGCTCAAAGGGTGGGGAAGGGTGTCAAGAATTGGAGAGAAAGGGGGATAGGGCTTCAAGCTTGCCTGGAAACAGGTTCTTTGCCAATGACACATTTTTGATGAAGGGGTGAAAGGAAAATCAATACAGAAACTCACCCACACTCTCTCCCACCCTGGACAGATGTGGGAGTTGGATTGCCAAAAGCTACTCCAAGGTTTGTTCATGGGTGTGGATTTCAGAGCTTGTAACTACATTTGTTCAGACAAGGTAATTCAAGTGTTATGCAACTCCGTGGATGAGGAACACTCCGTGTATTGCCATTTTGGAAGCTGGATATGAGACTTCTAGTCCCCAAATCAAAGTGCCTTCTCCAGGAGTTAGCTGTTCAGAGAATCCTGGCTTCGTGAAGGACTCAGATCTATGGGGAACTGAGATGTCCAGAGTTCCAGATGTAATAAGCCTGGTAGATGAGCATTCCTGGTGACCTGACAAATCGATGATGAGAGTTTGGCTGGGCTGTGTTGTTCCCTAACATGTGTGGGTGGGAAAGTTTCTGCAGTTAGAGGGCAGGAACCTGAGCTGATTCATCTTTGCAGCCCCCTCATTGGGGCAGCAGCCAGCACCTTGCTCAACCTTTCATCACCATAATCACCTCTCCCCTCCTCCATTACACTTCAGCCTTCTGACTCTGGCTCCCATGATCTTGCCTCTTCAGCATCCTTATTTGCTTCCTCTTTGCCCTTCTCATGGACCAGCTATCCATCTAAGTTCTTATCTACATACTGTGTTGATGGGAATTTTTTTCAGCTGTGCCAAATTGGGGTACCCCAATGAAGTATCGAGTAACAATCTGAGCAGCATTATCTCACTTGCTGTGTCTGTCAGATGGAAATTATGAATCTCATGATTAGGCTCCATTAAACAAATAAAATAGACTCGTATCTTTTGAGTAATGACTTGGGAAAAATATTAAAATAATCTATGCTTTGTGGCTAGGAGTAGTTGCTAAATAATCTTACAATGTCAATGTCCTTTTCACTTCAGTCCTGATTAAATTATCACAAGACTTTTTGGAGCACTTATAAAAATAACAATCGAGACCCAAAATGTTTTCTTTCTCACACCCCTGAAAGTGATAAAACTAGAAGAGACAACTATAAAATCTCAATTTACTGATTTTGCTCTAGGAACACGATGGCACATTTTTCTAGATCATCTATTATCACTATTAATATGTAAAGTCCTAGTTCTACTTTTTTCCTTGTGTGTGTGTGTGTGTGTGTGTGTGTGTGTGTGTGTGTGTGCACTCACGTGTGTGCGCGCACTTAGGGCTTGAACTTAGGGCCTGGGTGTGCTTCTGTAGCCTTTCTTCCACTCAAGGCTGGCACTCTACCACTTAGGACACATTCCACTTCCCACTTTTTGCTGGTGAATTGAAGATAGGAATCTCATGGACTTTTCTGCAAAGCAGGACTTCGAACTAATCCTCAAATCTCAGTCTCATGAGTAGCTGGGATTACAGGTATGAGCCACCAGAGCTTTGCCTTAGTCTTATCCATTAATCTTATTTTTAAAATAAAAGTTTGTTTTATCTTTATCCACTTAGCTCTAGAGAGAATGTCAGAAACTATCACTAATTATTACTATTATTATTAATAATAATATTATTTTGCCAGTCCCAGGGCTTGAACTCAGAGCTTTGATGCTATACCTGAACTAACTTCCTTCCTTCCTTCCTTCCTTCCTTCCTTCCTTCCTTCCTTTCTTTCTTTTTCTTTCTTTCCTTCCTTCCTTCTTTTTTTGTCAGTCGTGGGGCCTGAACTCTGGGCCTGGGTGCTGTCCTTCTGCTCTTCAGCTCAAGGCCAGCACTCTACCACTTGAGCCACAGTACCACTTTTTCTGCTTATGTGGTGCTGAGCAATCAAGCCCAGGGCCTCAGGCATGCAAGGCAAGCACTCTACCACTGAGCCACCTTCCTGAACTTTCTTTGCTCATGGCTAATGCTCTACCACTTGAGCCACATCCTCACTTTGAATTTTGGGGTGCTTAATTGGAGATAAAAGTCTCATGAACTCTCTTGCCAAGGCTAGTTTTGAACTGTGATCTTCATATCTCAGCCTCCTGAGTAGCAAGGATTACAGGCATGAGCCACCTGTGTCCACCAATCACTAATTCTATTGCATATATCTTCTCTATATTTTCTTTCTGGAGATTATATCCAGAAATTTTGAAGATATACTACATCTACTTTGGGAAATGAAATTGTTGGCCTGTAAGCGCTACCTTCCAACCTTGCTAACAACTACAGTAAGCTAACAGTGAGATGGGAGAGTGGTACAGTCCCAAGTTTACCTGTTGGCTAACTTGTTATGGCTTATCTGTAGCCAGTCTACTTCATTATTTTTGCACAAGAAGGAATCATGCTCCCTTGTTACTTGAAGTGTGATCCATGGACCAATTCCATCTGTTTCTGAAAACTTGTTTGAAAGGGAAACTTAGTTCTTACCATAAACCTTAGGAATCAGAATACTCCTGTACAGGAGACTTCAGGGGATTCATATGCACATTTAATTTTGAGAAGCACTAGATTAGTGACTTACTCCTATAATTTTTTATAATTAGGAGTGTGTGTGTGCCTGTGAGCCATTAGTGGGGCTTGAACTTAGGGCCTTGTGCTCTTTTTATTTCAAGGCTGGCTGGCAATCTACTACTTCAGCCACACTTCTGGCTTTTTTGCCAGTTAACTGCTGATAAGAGTCTCTCAGATATGTCTGCCTACTCTGGCTTCAAAACAAGATTGTCAGATCTGAGCCTCCTAAGTGCTGGGATTAGAGATGTGAGCCGTTGGCAATTTTTATTAGGTTTTTTTAATTAACAAGTAAAAATAGTATGCATTTATGACTTACAGCATGTTATAATGTTTTAATTTATCTATTGTGGAATAGATAACTCAAATCATTATTCTAAATGTATGGCTTCTAAAATATTTGCTAACAATTCTTATTCCTCACAACCCTGGGAAGTAACAGGACAGCGATTAAGACTTGTCTCTGATTACTGACTCTTTATTTGATTTATGATTTGGTTAAACTCCTTCCTTTTCTGAGCATCACACCAGAGGGCCATTATGGACTAAAGCAATGTAGCTTACTAAAACACACCTATCTCTAAACCTAGTTTTTTACATTTGCAGTATAAGGAAATCTAAGGGACAAAGTGAAAAGCCCCAGGCCTTAAGAGCAGAATCAGTTATCTGTTTTCACTGTAATTATGGGGAAATGTTAATCCAACGGGATTAACTGGAACTTGTAAACATTTATTTTTTTTTATTTAAAATAAAGCAAAAGTCAGACCTTGCTGCAATGTCGTCAAGTTCTGGAAGCTTCCAACTTGCTGTTCGGAACTCCTATCCAGGAGGGGACTTTTCTCCCGTTTTGGCTGGGGAATACTAAACAAACAATAAACAATAAAGATAAATGTATTTGCTGAGCTAGACTTCTGCAAGGACACTTACTGGAACACCAAATTGGCTCGAAAAGCAGTGCCAGGAAGCAGTGCCACCTGCCGCCACAGAAACACAGTTCACCCCTGTCTCGGCCGCCTGTCGACGAAACCAGCGGGGAGGCGGGGTTAGTTCCGTGCGTGTTGAGCGGCCAAGATTTTCCCAGTTCTAGTTTCCTGTCGGTCGCTAAAGACTGGTGGACCAATCCGGAGTGTACCATGATCTCAACCATGCCATCAAATTGAGACGTAGGAACAGCTACAGAAAAGTTGCCCAAATTATGTTTGCATTCCTTTGTTGTCACGCATCTGGAAAAATCTAGATATACAGAAAAGCGTTCTGGACCAAGCCATTCCATTTTCTCCCCCTGAACTTCAGGTCCGAACTACTTGGGCTTACCCAAACGTCACTTCCGGTAGCGAAGCAGTGAAAACCGGAAGCCGCACGCGCTGAGGGGAAGCAGTAGGGGCTGAGGCTGAGTTTGCTATGGGACGGCGGAGAGCGGCCGGTAGCGCGTCGCTGGGCCGGGCCCTTATCCGCCATCAGACCCAGCGGACCCGAAGCCACCGTCACCCTGACTCCTGGGTAAGAAAGACCATGTCATCTTTCCTATTCTGTCTGGTTTTGAGAGACTTGAGTTCCACAGAGTTTGAGGTCAGAAGTCACACTGAAGCTGGGCGCTGGTGGCTCGCTGCTGTCACCTTAGCTACTCAGGAGGCTGAGATCTGAAGGCCGCGGTTCAAAGCCAGCCCGACCAGGAAAGTCCGTGGGACTTATTTCTAATTAACCATCAAAAAGCCGGGAGAGGAGCTGTGGCTTAAGTGGTGGAACGCCAGACTTGAGCAATAAAGCTTACGGACAGTGTTTAGGCCCCGAGTTCAATCCCCAGTCGCCCCTGCGCGTACACACGCACACACACGCACGCACGACAGAGAAATTTTCCAGAAGTGATGTCCTAACAAGGATTTGAAGGAAATTCCTGCCAGGTTGGGAATCATGTCTTCCAAGTGAGAGTGGGGCACCGAACAGAGAGGCTTGAAAGCAGAGCTCAATTGTGAGGAGGAAGCTGGGATGAGGATGTGAGTTATCTTGAAAGCCAGCATGTCTTGAATTCGTTTGATTTTTGCTTTAGAAGCCAGGGCAGTGCTTGGAAGGTTCTCAGCAGGAAAGAGACAAAACTTTCTTTACTATTGATTTGTTACAAAATTTGGTTCTCCGACATGACCTGTTGATTGCCACCAGAAAATAATTCAAATTCCTGCTTCCTTTATTTTTCCTTCTAGTGCTTTAGCTAAGAGAAGGAGTCTTCATTTCTGTGGTGCAACAGACCATAATAGTTCTCTGGGCCTAGGGAAAATTATAATTGAACCCTTGAAAAGAGTGTAAAAACTGGGTACCAGCAGCTCATAATCCTGAAACTGAAATCTGAGTTATCACAGTTCAAAGCTAGCCTGGATAGGAAAGTTCATAAGACATATCTCCAGTAAACCAGCAAAAAACCAGAAGTAGAGTTGTGGTCAAGTGGTAGAACGCTAGCCTTGAGCATAAAAGCTCAAGGAGAGCACCCAGTCCGTGAATTCAGGTCCCAGGACCAGGACACACAAAAGTTGGTAAAGTTTGACTTGTGTTTGTCATTCCAGACACCATGTTTACCATTTATTCCACAAGTTGGAGAACATGTGGGAGAACATGTGCAGTGCTCACTGGTGTTACTCCCCATGTGCCACAGTCATTCTCTCCCCCCCCCCCATTGTGGCTTTGCCCATATGGTCTGCAGAATAAACACACAGTGCTTAACAATATTTATCAAGTCTGAGTTACTGTAGACACTTGACTACTGATCATGCTCACTGATTTTAAGCCGCTTGTTATTAATGTAGCTTTTAAGAAATAGTTGGGAAATTTATTCTAAAGAACTGAATTTTAAGACGGGCGCTGGTGGCTCACGCCTGTAATCCTAGCTACTCAGGAGGCTGAGATCTGAGGATCGCCGTTCAAAGCCAGCCCAGGCAGGAGAGACCGTGAGACTCCTATCTCCAATAAACCACCAGAAAACCGAAAGTGGAGCTCTACGCGCTCGCTTTGAGCTGAAGAGCTGAGGGACAGCGCCCAGGCCCAGAGTTCAAGCCCCACGACCGACCAAAAAAAAAAAGAACTAAATTTTAAGCCTTAAGTTTTGCTGATATATGTCTGTTGGTGCCTGTACTAAGTATAGCTTAGGATGGTGTATTTTGTTTTAGCTTTTTAATAAAGATGATGTACACAGAGGTTTCAGTTACATAAGTCAGGTAAAGAGTACATGTCTTTTTGAACACTGTCACCCTTTCCCTCCCTCTCTTCCAGTTTTTTCTTTTTGTCCCCACCCACAAGTTGTATAATTTATTTTCAACATAGTGTCTAGTGAATACCATTGCTGCATTTGTTCACCTTTTGTCCCTCCACTTCTTTCCTTTTTTTTAGCGGGGAGGGTCCGGTTGTGGGGCCTGAACTCTGGGCCTGGGTGCTGTCCCTCAGCTCTTCAGCTCAAGGCTAGCACTCTACCACTTGAGCCACAGCACCACTTCCGGCTTTTTTTTCTTTTTGCTTATGTGGTGCTGAGGAATCGAACCCAGGGCCTCATGCATGCAAGTCAAGCGCTCTACCACTGAGCCACCTTCCCAGCCCCTGTCCCTCAATTTCTGTGCCCTCCCTTATTCTTCCAAAGACAGATAACTGAGCAAAAAGACAAAAAGAAAATAAATAACAACAAAGAGGGCTGGGAAGGTGGCTCAGTTGTAGAGTGCTTGCCTTGCATGCATAAGGCCCTGGGTTCTATTCCTCAGCACCACATAAGCAGAAAAAGCTGGAAGTGTTTCTGTGACTCAAGTGGTAAGAGTGTTGGCCTTGAGCTGAAATGCTGAGAGACAGCACCCAGGCCCAGAGTTCAGGCCCCACGACTGACAAAACAAAACACAACACAACAAAGAAAAAAACTCTTGTTTCCATTTCCTGGAGTTCATTTCAATAAATATTGTTTTATATGATCAGAGGCACATAGACATTGTGCCTTTGTGTTCCTCCCCTAAGAGAATGGTGTTGTTTTTAACTGGGTTGTGTCTAGAAATCAATTTAGTCATTTACAACTGACATTTTATTTTATTTTCTAAAGTAAGCTAGGATAAGAAATACCTATGTTACCTGTGATAAGGTAACTTTGCCTTAAAATTCCTTTGTTTCCATTTTACTGTGATGATTGGTCCTTACACATTTAATCACTATGTTGTATATCACACATCTTTAGGTCACAATGTAAAATATATTTTTTAAACTTTTTGTGTGTGATTGAGAGTGTGTCTTGCTCACTTTTCTACTTGTATCTGGTGCTCTGCCACTTGAGCCACACCTCCAGTACAGCCTTTTGTTGACTAATTGTAGCTGTAGTCTCAAAGACTTTTCTGCCAGGTTGTCTTTGAATTTCAGTGCTCCAGGTCTCAGACTCCTGAGTAACTAGGATTATAGGCATGAACCACTTGCACCCTGCTTTAAAATGTATTTCTTTCTTTAGTCTCTGTCAAAATTTTTTTATCAACTGGCTGGTAGTCAGCCTGGCTTCAGGTTGTACTTCTACCACTTTGCTTGTGACTATAAGGAATTTGTTAACTATTATTAAAAAACTAACTAAGGGGCTGGGAAGGTGGCTCAGTGGTAGAGCGCTTGCCTTGCATGCTCGAGGCCCTGGGTTCTATTTCTCAGCACCACATAAGCAAAAAGAAAAAAGCCGGAAGTGGTGCTGTGGCTCAAGTGGTAGAGCGCTAGCCTTGAGCTGAAGAGCTGAGGGACAGTGCCCAGGCCCAGAGTTCAGGCCCCATGACCGAACCCCAAAAAAAAAAAAAAATAATAAATAAATAAATAAATAAAAAACTAACTAAGCCTCAGTTTCATAACTAGTAAGACTATGAAATTTACTATAAGATGAAATACAAGACAATTTATTTCAAAAGATTCTGAAAATTAAATTTAATGATGAAAGGAACTATGAGGTAAGCAAGTTCTCATTTAAATAATTATGAGTACAGATTCTAATGCTGCTAAATTCTCCTCAAATGCATAGAATGGTTTAGAAAGGAAGTTTAGAGCCTATTTGGATATCAGAGAAGAAGAGTGCCTTTGTCTTTTACACCCTGAATTTTGTTTATAGTTGCACACAAGTGAACTCAATGATGGCTATGAATGGGGTCGTCTTAATCTTCAGTCAGTGACTGAGCAGAGCTCCCTTGATGACTTTCTTGCCACTGCAGAACTTGCAGGGACAGAGTTTGTAGCTGGTAAGTTGTTTATTGCTGAGTGTATGTGAAACTGGTCACGTTTTCATCTTGCCAACTAGAGACAAAAGGAAGTAGTAGAGCACCTACTTAATGTCAAGTCTCTGAGTTCAAACTCCAATACCACCAAAAAAATGTCTGTAGTAATATTTCCTCAAACCATTTTAGTGTATGTTTATGGCAGAGAGATTAATAAAATTATGAGGGGAGATTGAAAAGGCAACATTTGGTTTGGCAGAATAAGTTAATTAGTTTGATCCCACAGTAGTAAAGACCCTAGAGCTGTGATTCTGACCAATTAATGTACATTTGTGAATATTAGAAGAAAGACTAGGAAGGCTACACATAAAATTGACAACCTCAAAAGCAGCAACTAGAATTTTAGAAGTGAGGAAAAGATTAGAAGTTGGTCAAAGGGAAGGTTTATAATATTGTTGGATTTTTTATTTATTTTTTTTTTGGGGGGGGGTCCGGTCGTGGGGCCTGAACTCTGGGCCTGGGCGCTATCCCTCAGCTCTTCAGCTCAAGGCTAGCGCTCTACCACTTGAGCCACAACGCCACTTCTGGCTTTTTTCTTTTTGCTTATGTGGTGCTGAGGAATCGAACCCAGGGCCTCATGCATGCAAGGCAAGCGCTCTACCACTGAGCCACCTTCCCAGCCCTGTTGGGTTTTTTTTAATAGGGAGACTTACATGGTTGTGTAATTAAGACTTAAATTTTCAAAAGATAAAGTAGTTGGGTGAAGAGCACAGTTTTAATCTAGAAGGAAATGAGAATAGAATGGGATCAAAAGCAGAGCTGGAAAGATTAGATCAGGCAAGAGAAAGCACACAACTTCTCTGAGGCCAGATGGCACACACATGCACCGGTGTGAAAATGAGAAGGTGCAGACCCAACAGCTCCAGTTTTTCTCTTTATAAGATAATGGCAAGATTATCTTCAAGGAGTGGGCAGAAAAGGAATACAGTTGGTAAAGAGCAACAGTTACCATTTAGGGAATGGGAACAATAAGCCAAGCAAATAGAGTTTTCATTCTGTGGGAGGTGCTGAGTGCTTAACTGGAGCCTGGTACATATGCATGGCACATAACTACACTCTTGTGTCATCCTTACCGCAGTGCACACTCACTGCTAGCAACACGAGGGATGGAAAGTTGGAAGCACATAGTGCCGCTGTAGTGAAAAAAGGAATTTGCTGGTTTAGTTAGAAGGTGATGGAATTATGTTCATGTCTTTTTGGCTAAATGGGGAAAGAAGTGAAGCTAGATGGTGGGCAATGGACTGAGATCAAGGGACCAGAGTTTGTGCAGAAGGTGGACAAAACAAAACAGGGATGGGAGATCACCACTGGAAGATGTTAATGTAAAGAAGCACCAAGTAAGGGGCAAGAAGGAGGTATGAGTTGACTGTTGTTGAAGGTGATGACATGAGCCAGAACCATGACTGGGTTTGCTGTAATTCAGGTTACTGGACTAGGAAGGTTCTGTGTACTACTGTAGTCTGATGAGATGAGTAACAAGCTACAGTCTTTGTCTAAGGGGACAAGGAATGTTGCTGAATATATTTGATCATCTGGGCATCTTAGGAGAAGCTTAGCTGGCTTCTCAAGGTCTTGTCTCCAGGGGAGTAACCATTGCCATGGGGACTAGGTGGTACTGTGTGAGATGAGATGGGAAAGGCCAGACATGTAGAGAACTAGAACCTGAGCACAGAGGCCTCTCTAGTTCATATATGTAGGCTTTTTAAAGTAACTCATGAGAGCCAGGCGCTGGTGGCTCACGCCTGTAATCCTAGCTACTGAGGAGGCTGAGATCTGAGGATCGCGGTTCAAAGCCAGCCCGGGCAGGAGAGATCGTGAGACTCCTATTTCCAATAAACCACCAGAAAACCGGAAGTGGCGCTGTAGCTCAAGTGGTAGAGCACTCGCCTTGAGCTGAAGAGCTGAAGGACAGCACCCAGGCCCAGAGTTCAAGCCCCACGACCGACAAAAAAAAAAAAAAGTAACTCATGAGAGCAGTGAGTAAGGGTGAATGTTTATCATCATGTGTAACAGTTACAGCAATGTGGTTGTTCACCTATTCTAACTGGAATCTTCCTTGCCAGCCCATTTGGATTAAAATTATTCTCTGTATGTAACATTAAATACTATCTCAGGCTCTCATATTAATAGTTTTCCAGGTTTATCAAAATGACTCATGTTTTATTTTGCCTCTTAAATAACAGTACTTTTCTTTTTCTGTGAACAGAGAAGCTTAACATTAAGTTTGTGCTCCCTGAGGCTAGAACTGGACTGCTGTCTTTCGAGGAAAGTCAGAGAATTAAGAAACTCCACGAGGAGAACAGGCAGTTCTTGTGTATACCCAGGAGGTGAGTTGAACAAAAGTTTAGGGTATTAAAAGGTATACAGAACCACCGAATAGGAAATTTTAAAGCTGCTGTTCACATTTTTCCTGCATCCTTTTCTCTGTTACCATTATTTTATCCAAATTATCTTTATATATGGCATTTTCTCCTTCTATGATTATTTCAGACCAAATTGGGACAAAAAAACTAGTCCAGAAGAACTCAAACAGGCAGAGAAAGATAACTTCCTGAAATGGAGGCGTCAACTTGTCCGGTGAGTATTTGACTTTAAGAATTTGCCTAGAGGGGCTGGGAAGATGGCTCAGTGGTAGAGCACTTGCCTTGCATGCATGAGGCCCTGGGTTCGATTCCTCAGCACCACATAAGCAAAAAGGAAAAAAAAGCCGGAAGTGGTGCTGTGGCTCAAGTGGTAGAGCGCTAGCCTTGAGCTGAAGAGCTGAGGGACAGCACCCAGGCCCAGAGTTCAGGCCCCACAACCGGACCCCCCTTCCCCCCCCCAAAAAAAAGAAGAATATTTGATCTTGGTGGAGAATGATATGAATACATTTTATTTTTATGTAGACTCAGTATATGAAAGGGCTGGGGGTGTGCAGCTCAGTGGTAGATTGCTCATCTAGTATGTTTGTAAAGCCCTTGGTTTGATCTGACACTATTTTTAATACAATGAATTAGAGCATTTATGCTTTTTTTTTTTTTTTTTGGCAAAGATATAAATTTCTCATTCTAAAGCCAGGCTAGAAGAGGAACAAAAGTTGATGCTGACTCCATTTGAACGCAACTTGGACTTTTGGCGCCAGCTCTGGAGGGTCATTGAGAGAAGGTGAGTAACTCTAGCTTTTGTGAAATATTCATTACACAAAATGTTGTGCTAGGATTAGATTTATCTTTAAGGAAAGAAAACAGAAATCTTCTGCTCACATTTAAATCCTTCCAAGTCTTTCTTTTTTTATTCTGTTGATTCAGGGTCTCAGTATGTAGCCCAGGCCTCAAACTCAATATATAGTCCAGGCTGCTCTCAAACCTAAGATCCTCCTACCTTGGCCTCCTAAGAGCTGGGATTACAGGCATTCCTGGATATTGGTATTGTATTTGAATGTTGATATGCACTCATGGATTCTGAATCAATGAGGGAGTAGTGTTAAGTTACATAAAAGGCTACTGAATAATTTTTTTAAAATATGAGCTAGGTGCTAATGGTTCATACCAGTAATCCTAGCCACTCAGGAAGCTGAGATCTGAGGATTGTGGTTTCAAGCAAGCCCAGGCATGAAAAGTCCACAAGACTCTCCAGTTCACCACAAAAAGGTACCACACACGCACGCACGCACGCACACACACACACACACACACACACACCAGGCATGAAAAGTCCACAAGACTCTCCAGTTCACCACAAAAAGGTACCCCCCCCCCCCCCCCCCCACACACACACACTATATTTCCTTTAAAATACTGTGGTTTATGTTCTGGAGATATAACTTAATAGTAGAATATTTCCAGTACCAAAAAGTAAAAACAATGTTTTGTTATTAAAACATGAGTGTGTTGACAAGTTAGTGAGACTAATGAATGTTTTCTATGAGGTGAATTCTGACACACATGTAGATTCTTGCCTATAAAGATTGTGGGTGTTAATTGGGGGAGTGGATGGGATTTAGCTGTCTACTAATCAAAGTTCTGGGCACTGGGGGCACACAGATACAAGTACAATCCCTGAGCTCAGATAACTCAATTCCTACTAAAAATGAAAAACAGTGTGGTTCCTGCTATATTGCAGGTAAGAATGCAGTGTACTGTGTCATTGTAGAAAAAAGGGCAATTGAAATTTTAGTTTTAAACAGGGTCTTATTATGTACCTTTGAACTTGCTATGTATTATAAACTGGCCTCCAACTTTCAAATATCTTCCATCTGTCTCTGTAAAGTACTGAAATTACAGGCTGGTACCATAACACCTGGATAGTTTTTGTTGTTGTGTGTGTTTGTTTTAATTGGAGAGGATAAGCCTGGAATGTTGGCACACATTTGTAATCTCAGATTATTTTGATAAATTGAAAATAGGATATTTTTGTTCTTTTCCATGTAACACAGAATTCTGATTGTTAGAAGCTGATCAGCTCTCTTAATCTCATTTCTTTGATGTAATTAGAAGATCTTTTTCTTTTCCCTCAAAGAATTCTGAACTATTTTCCTTATATTTAAATAATTCTTTCAAAAAGGAAGTTGGTCCACACAATCCTCAAACCTACAGTCTCTCTGCCTTTGCTTCCTGAGTGCTGGGGACCTTTAAAATGATGCTTTTTGCCAGGTGCAATGGTTCCTATCTGTAATTCCATCTACACCAGAGGCAGAATCAGGAGCATTGAGATTCAAAGTTGGTCCTGGGCAAAAATGTAAAACCCTACCTGAAAAATAAGCCAAAAGGATTAGGGGTTTAACTCAAGAGGTGGGGTACCTACCTAGTATGTTTGAGGCTTTGAATTCAAATCCCAGAACCACAAAGAAGAAAAAAAAATGATACTTCTTAACAAGGAACTTTCAGGCTGAATTCTTTGAAATCCATAAAATGTACTTATTAAATAAGAACATTAGGAAACAGGATGTTTTAGTTGGGATTCTCAGGAAAACATCACACTTAACATCGTTAGCAAGAAAACAGGTCTTGAATTAAACTTGTAAGATAACTTATGTTTCTTTTAAGGGTGATAAAAAAATGTTCTGGAATTAGATAGTGATGAGGGTTGCGCAAATTTGTCAGTCTACTTAAAACCATTGGATTGCTCACCTTAAAGGAGGTGAATTTTAGGAGGTGAGATATGTCTCCGTCTTTTTCAAAAAGTTACTCACAGGCAGCACACTTCCCTGTTCTCCAGAAACAGGGGGAGAGCTGTTGGGCTGGAATGTGGGGTTATCGGCAACAGGGTGACAACGAGAACACCTTGCTGTGATTGCAGGTTTCGTTTAGGCCCTCTTACTATTTGGCTTGAGTGGAGCTTGGCAGCCCAGTGTCACTCTCCTGGGAGTTCTGCCCAGCCCAGTGGACTCAGCAGCTGCTGGCAGCCTGTCTTGTTTCCAAGGAGAATGGCACCGTGCTCAGCACCACACTCCTCCCTGTGAGAGAAGGCCCACCCACATACTTAGTTTTGCTCTTGTTTCACAATTTTTTGTACTTCCTAGGTTGCTCTATTCCTTTTCTATTTATTCTCTGGTTTCTGATTTTTCTTTAAGAGACTTCCTCAAATACCTAGTGATGTTTGTTGGTTCATTTAATAATGATTGGCAAGCCTGTCCATTTGGGTGGAGTTTGTCAACTGGTGAACCTTTCTATTGGGAGGCTAGGTAGGCATCAGTTATATTTGGTTGGAATGCAATATATTAGTATTTGCAGGGCCAGTCAGATTTTTTTTTTGGGGGGGGGGGTCCGGTCATGGGGCCTGAACTCTGGGCCTGGGCGCTGTCCCTCAGTTCTTCAGCTCAAGGCTAGCACTCTACCACTTGAGCCACAGTGCCACTTCCGGCTTTTTTCTTTTTGCTTATGTGGTGCTGAGGAATGGAACCCAGGGCCTCTGGCATGCAAGGCATGCGCTCTACCACTGAGCCACCTACCCAGCCCGGCCAGTCAGATTTTTAAAGCAAAGAATGACCTCTTGGGAATGGCAAAAGCAGAGTGGGAGCTGAGCATCTTCCCAGTGTAGTAGGGAAGCTTATGTTTAATCCCTGTTCTCTTCTCCATCTTCTCCAGTGCCTGAGGTCTCAGTTGTAAAGCCTCTTAGGTTCTTATTCTCCATAATAAATCCACCCTCTGCTGTTGGGGTGGAGGAATGGGAAATGTTAGGTGGGTTGTGATTGCATGGCAGAATGGAACAGCAGAGCCAGTATGGAGCTCACTACTCATATTTCAGTCCTGTGCCTCACTTGTGCTTAGGTGAAGCTGAGTCTGCTGATTCTGAGCTTGCTCGGGCTCTGCAGCATGACCAGGCTTGTTTCTTACTGGCTTAATGTGTCTAGGTTTTTGGTGGATTTTTTTTTTGTTTGTTTTTGTTCTTACTTTTTTGTGCCAACCTGGGCACACAAATCCAAGAGATTGTAATCTCTAATTACAATTAACCAGCAGAAAGCCAAAACTGGAGGCATGGCTTGTGTGATGAAGTCCCACTTGTGAGCAGAAAAAGCTGAGCAAGAATATGAGGCCCCTGAGTTCATTTCCCAGTACTGGCTCAAAAATCCTAGTCCTATGAGTCAATAAAAGATTTAAAATCAATCTCCTTCCTCCATGAGTCACTGAGTGTTAAAAGTAAAACCTTGGGGCTGGGAAGGTGGCTCAGTGGTAGAGTGCTTGTCTTGCATGTATGAAGCCCTGGGCTCTATTCCTCAGCACCACATAAGCAGAAAAAGCTGGAAGTGTTTCTGTGGCTCAAGTGGTAGAGCACAAGCCTTGAGCTGAAGGAAGAAGAATTCAGGCCCCATGACCAACAACAAAAGTAAACCTTGTCCATAAAGGGTAGCTGTGACCTAACCATTATATTTCAAATAGAAGAAAGATGGATACAGGTTGCCATCTTTATTAGAGCTACCAACCTAGTGTGATATTTTTGTGGATGGCAAGTATATTCAGTGTATTTAATCTACAGACTGTTCAATTCCTTACTGTTTTATGGTTCCTTTATAGCTCCTTTTAACTATCCATGTAAGAAACATTTTTTATCTCTGTGGGTAATTTTGTTGTTGTTGTTGTTTGGGTTTTTTTGTTTTGTTCTGTTTTTGTTGTTATTGTTGTTTTTGTTTTTGAGGGAGTTGGTGGGCATGTGTCAGTACTGGGACTTGAACTAAGCATGGGTGGTGTCCCTTGACTTTTTCTTTCAAGGCTGGTACTCTACCACTTGAGCCACAGCTCCACTTCCAACCTTAACTCTGTCCCAACATTTCTGGATATGTTCCACCTAACACTAACCTCTTAAGTTTTTAAGAGGTTAAACTCTTAAGAGTTTAAACTCTTTTTACTGTTAAGTCTTGCTTTGGGCCTATTGTGAACATTTCAGGACCAGGGGAAGAAATAGGTAGCTGTCTGCAGCTGCCCCAGGCCCCAGACTGGCCTGTCCCTCTTGGGGACAGGGCATTGAGTCTGATTAGTTTATAGTCAGTCTGCAGCTAAAATTTCTCTATAGGGGGTTTGCCCCTAAATCTCCAGGCCAACTAACCAGACAGAAGCACACGCACAAAGGAAATAGGCATTCTATGCCAAGGATCCCATCCAGATTCCCAGATCCAGCTAAGTAATAGAGGTTCCACACCTCTCCCTGGAGTTGTTCTTTGTGTCTTTCCCTCAGATAAAGGGAGGAGGAATTAATCCACATCAGCTCTATGTTAAGGCACCAAGACAGCTTGGATTCCAATAACCTTAAGAAGATTGTAATGTAGCCTGGCCCTTGGCTAGGAACAAGAAAAAAGGCCTGAAGATGGGAATCTAAGTTGAAACACCCTTTTTGGGGAAAAAAAAAAAAAAGGGAAAGAGGAAACATCCTAGATGGCTTTAGCTCTTAGCAAAAAATCTTTACCATGCTGGAGATATCTAAATTAGTGATATGTAATTATCTTTAAAAAATCATAAAATCTCAGTTTTATTTTTGCAAGGAACAATACTAATAAAACACTCATTTCTCTAGCTCGATGTAGTGTGTCAGATTCTAAGCCAATTGCAACTACAAGACTCTTATTGAAGGAATGAAGGTCCTTCACTTTAAAGTGTGGAGCCTTACTCCAGCATCTATAGGATGCTGGGCCTTTACAAAAGGTAAAATCGTCTAGGCCAATTTCTAACTCCAGGGGAACTAACTTCTGACCCTAAAAAAAGAAAGCCCTGGCCTGCGAATGTGACTTAGTGGTAGAGTGCTTGCCTAGCATGCATGAAGCCCTGGGTTCAATTCCTCAATACCACATACACAGAAAAAGCCAGAAGTGGTGTTGTGGCTCAAGTGGTAGAGTGCTAGCCTTGAGTAAAAGAAGCTCAAGGACAGCACCCAGGCCCTGAGTTCAAGCCCCAGGACTGGCAAAAAAAAGAAAAGAAAAAGAAAAGAAAGACTTCTTGATATTAGTGCCTCAAAGAAGCAATTCAAAATTTAGCTGGAAATGTCTAGATTCTATAGGATTTGAATCCCTGTCTTTGATGGTAATAACAAAGCCCCTTTCAGAGATGACCAAGACCTGATTGTAAACACCCTAGATAAACTAGTAAAAAAATAAAAGTCCTCTCAAACTTAGAAGTTTATTGGTATCTGCCCTAGCCCTGAAAAACTCCGGATTGAGATACATGTTACTATATGTAACTAAAAGTCAGGACATGGCATTAAAAGTTCTTTATCTTAGAACATCTACAACTATGGTTTACTTTTTTTTTTTTTTGTCAGTCATGGGACTTGAACTCTGGGCATGAATGTTGTCCCTCAGCTCTTCAGCTCAAGGCTAGTGCTCTACCACTTGAGCCACTGCACCACTTCTGGTTTTCTGAGTGGTTTATTGGAAATAAGAGTCTCATGGAGTGGGTGCCGGTGGCTCACGCCTATAATACTAGCTACTCAGGAGGCTGATATCTGAGGATTGTGGTTCAAAGCCAGCCCAGGCAGCAAAGTCTGTGAGATTCTATCTCCAACAAACCACTAGAAAACCAGAAGTGGCGCTGTGGCTCAAGTGGTAGAGCACTTGCCTTGAGGTGAAGAACACGGGGACAGCGCCCAAGCCCAGAGTTCAAGCCCCACGACCGACCAAAAAAAAAAAAAAAAAAAAGAATCTCACGGACTTTTCTGCCAGGCTGGCTTTGAACCGATATCCTCATATCTCAGCCTCCTAAGTAGCTAGGATTACAGGTGTGAGCTACCAGCACCGAGCTATATGGCTTACTTTTTAAAACTATCAGATGCTGTCACATTTGCATTTGCATTTCAGATAAAACCTATTTTTCTTAAGTTCTTAGAACAGAAGCAGCTAGATTCATTAGGAGTTTAAAATCTTATTTCTGCCAGCACTGGTTGTTCACAGCTATAATCCTAACTACTGAGGAGGCTGATGGCTAGGAATCTTGGTGCAAAGCCAGCGAGGCAGGGAAAGTCCATGGGACTCTTCAGTTAGCCAGCAAAAAGCTGAAGTGGAGTGAAAAAGCTAAGGGACAACTGTCCTGGCCCTGAGTTCAAACCTCTGCACCATCAAAAAAGGAGTGAGGGGAGAAAGCATGCGGAGAGAAAATGAGAGAAAGGAAATGCAAGGAAAAGAAAGCAGAGCTCTATGGTGCTTTTGTGACAGTACTAAATCTCATTAATAATAGTATAGGGAATGAAGGAGGAGGAATGAGTAAACTTCCTCCTTCCTTCTTTCTCCTTATCCATCCCTGCGTAGGTTCCTTCCTCTGATGTTGAATCTGGGAGAGGAGACAGAAAGGTTCTACCATGGCTAACAGAGAATTAGAGAAACATTCCAAAGCTACACACCTTCCATACCTTGCAAGATTCAGCTCCTGACTTAGACTCATCAATTTCTAGCATGGAAGAGGGCTTCCCTCTGCTTCCCAGTTTCCATGCAAAATCTCATGAGATCCACTTATGAAAAACATTTCAAGATGTCTCACAAAAAAGGATAGTAAGGTAAAAGTTATAAACGAGGATTTATTTTAGTATAACAGGATTTAAGTAGGAAGAAACAAAAAGAGAAATATTTCCTGCCCCCCATGCAGGAAATGAGAATTAAAGACTCCCCTTTATATATTTTTTATGCCTCTAAATTAGAATTGACTTCCCCAGAGTCAGTCTGTACTTGTTGAAACCTCTAGCTTCAATTAGATTGCAATATTACTTGTGCTGTAATTTTTATTACACATCTCTTTTTTAAATAACAGTTTTTAAACAGAATATGTTTCTAATTCAAGGAATATAGTTTTAATCACGTGGGGATAGAGTTACATAAATATATTAATAAATTGACTACTTCCATATCTTTAACAGGAAATATTTATTGGTTACTTCTCTATACCAGATGTCTCCTGTTTGCTAACAGGCTGTCTAAGCCATCTGCCTCTTTAATTTCAGTATAGTTATCAGAAAAGATACGATGTGTCACATGTCATTGAAATGCAGGAAAGTGCTGAGGCCCTGGTGGCAGAACAGGGTAATCCAATGAAATCAAGCACTAATATTAAGTTGCCTAAATGTTTTCTGTTACGCAGTGGCACTTGGTATCCTAAACCAGCATGTGAAACAAACTAGTCTGAAATGTCCTTTTTTTTTCCTTATTTTTTCTTTTTTGCCATTCCTGGGGCTTAAACTCTGGCCTAGGTGCTGTCCTCGAGCTCCTTTTTGTTTAAGGCTAGTGCTCTTCCACTTGAGCCACAGCACAACTTCCAGCTTTTTCTGTGATTAATTGGAGAAGAGTCTCATGGGCTTTCCTGCCCAGGCTGCCTTCAAAAATGATCCTCAGATCTCAACTTGCTGAGTAGCTAGGATTACAGGCATGAGTCACCAGTGCCCTCCTGAAATGTCTTTTCTTACTGGTGTTTTAAAGCTGTTGACTTCCTTCTGCATGTTTGGTTGATAGACATAGTGTTTGTGGACCTTGTGATTCTGGCCTATCCAGCTTTCTTGATTTTTTTTTTTTTGTAATCATTCAGCTTAATTCTGTTTGAAAGTGAGATATTGCCCTGAAGGAAATATTGGACCAGCTTAATTTAGAGAACTTAAAAACCATTAATCCAAAAATTAGTAACTCTGAACATGGGTTATATATGTTGGTGGTTTGGTGGTGGTTGTGTTTTTTTTCTTTTTCTGCTTCTTGGGGACAAGGCACAGAGAGTGCAGCCAAAAGGGAGGGAAGAAGGGTGAGCAGATGTAATCATAGTATACACTGGGGGAAAGCAAAGGAAAGGGTGGTATTGTCCGAAAAAGAAATGTACTCATTACCTGTATTGTAAAATGGTAACCTCTCTATACAGCACCTTAATAATAACAATAAAATTATATATTTTTAAAGATTAGCAACTTGTGCTTCCTTCAGCAGCACATATACTGAAATTGGAATGATACAGACAAGATTAGCTGGCTCCCTGCTCAAGGATGACACATAGATTCATGAAGCAGTGCAGAGAGGGCCCCAGGCATGCCCCAGAAGCCCATTCCCCCACCCCCGTAAGAGATTTGGGTGTTGAAAAAAATTAGCAACTCTGAGTTCCTCTGAATCATAAGATTATGCTAGAATTTTAACCATGTTGAAGAAAATGTGCTTTGAACATTGGTAACCCTACCCTGAGTGGTAACCTTGATCCTTGGTGTTGAGTATAGCTGCAAAGAATTACCTCAGGAAAGGATTGGTTAGCCCAGTCAGGATTCTTAGCATTTGAGGAGACTGCTACAGGGTGGTGAGACTCCAGTTTCTGTCTTTCCAGTGACTATCACAGGTGGGCCTTGTAAGGGACTCTAGGGGTGGGTGCCATTGTTGCAGCATGATCTTATTCTTGGGTGTGATAGAAGAAATTGAGCTCATCATTTGTGCTTCAATGTGGCATCTTAAGCTGATGCTTTGCTGCCTTGTGTTTTTGCCATTTAAACATTCTCCAAACTGTTTGCTAGGGATCATTGCTCTTTCTTGACAGTCCTAGTTTGAATAAGATACTGGCATCTGTAGTGACAGCTGTCAGCCAGTGATTTGTTAATTTTCTTTTGAGGCCTTAGTGAATGAAGGCTGGGTAATGAACACTTAGTAGACTTACTTTGCAATGAGGTATTTGTAATCTTTCACCCCACAAAAAGCGGGTAATAGAAGCTATAAAGGAAGTTTTATTAGTAACATGACAACAGGATCCTTCTAGACTGTATATGTTACAATTAAGAGCATGACCTCTGGTCTAGACCAGCTGGGTCCCTGTATAACTCCCACACTTTGGGCTGCTTATATAATTGCTCTAAGCCTCAATTTCCTTGTATATTAACTGAGAATAATTGTACATTAAAAAGTCAAGTGCTAGCTTAGTGTTTGAGTATTTGCCACTGTCACCTTTGGTATATGCTAACTGATCTCATTTACTTTAGAGTCACTGGATTCTCTCACTTTTTCCCCCCAGTGATATTGTGGTCCAGATAGTAGATGCTCGAAACCCTCTCCTGTTTAGATGTGAGGATTTGGTAAGTAACATTTGATTTCTGACTTCAGAGTAGAGGGGAGAACAGCACCCGTTACTGCAGTAACTATAGACAAGCATTCTGTCTTCTCTTGCTTTGTTTAACTAGGCCTGCTTCCTCTCCAAGGTCAGAGGCTTACATAATAACACTGTTTACACAGATGTTTTCTCCAACAGTTGTTTCCATCTGCAGAAAGGCACAAATACTTGCACGGGCTTCCTACACTTTCGTTTACAGGCCACTTTATTAATACACATTTGCTGATTTATAATTTTTCAAGAGGCACCAATTAAATAGCATTTAGCTTGTTTTAAATTATTTAGGCACTTTGTTTTTAGTCTATCTCATTATTTCTTCCCCTATTTTACATATTACTCCTATGGATGTTTTACAAAAGATCTAAGTTTATAAAACACCACTGGATAACACTACATGTAAGGATGAACATAATTTTTAAATTGATGAGTAACAGAAATCTTAATGATGAAAGCTCTTGTCAAAGCTTACTGAAAGGATTAATTAGTAGAATGTACCAAGAGTTTTAATCTTTAAATTAAAAAAAATTTAAAACTGAGAGCAATAAAAACTTTTGTTAGAGATATCAGTGTTATTTCCCCAATTTTTTGCTTGTTGGAAGAGAACCTTCTAAATGTCTGTCCTGCCTAGGAATGTTATGTGAAAGAGATTGATGCCAATAAGGAGAACGTAATTCTGATAAACAAAGCAGACTTGTTGACTGAGGAGCAGCGCAGTGCCTGGGCCACATACTTTGAGAAGGAAAATGTGAAGATTATCTTCTGGTCAGCTTTGGCAGAATCCATTGAACTGAATGCTCCCTCCAAGGTACCTCTGGGGGGCTTTTTCAGGGTGGGGTTCAGAAAAGATTTTAATTTCTGATTAGTGTGCTTCAGTTGTGTGTTCTTTTTTCTTACTGCAGATTTGTGGGAATTAGTTTTGGTTTTGTTTGCAGTTGTTTATTTGTTTTTTTTGGTGAGTGGAGAAAGTCCTATTACTATGAAAAGTTCCTTTCTTCAAGTAGTCCATTCCTAATGTTATGACTGGTACTTTAACCTTTGGGGGAAGGGGCAGGAAGTTTTGCAGGAACTTTCAGAATGACCTTCTATTGCTTTTAAGAGAAGTCAGAACAAAAGGGTATAACAGAAGGAAGTGGTGACCTGTTTAGGTTTATTTTTATACCAGGGTTTTTGAACTTGGCCTCCTAGTTATTTGGCTGGTGCTCTATGTCACAAGCCATATCTCTAGCCCAGCTTTTTGTTGTTTGTTTATTTTTTGGAGATGGAGTTATTCCTTAAAGACTTTTCTGCTTGGGCTGGCTTCAAACTGTGGTTCGCTGGATCTCAGCCTCCTGAGTAGCTAGGATTATGAGCCACTAGTACCAGCTTTACTTTTTTTTAATACAAAGGAACTAGCTCTACATTGAGATATATACTATGTTATGTCCTTTATCTTTTCACCCAAATTCTACCAAAATGGCTTGAGT
Organism: Dipodomys merriami; assembly: GCF_024711535.1. NCBI lineage: Eukaryota > Metazoa > Chordata > Mammalia > Rodentia > Heteromyidae > Dipodomys > Dipodomys merriami. Next base: position 67,485,642 of record NW_027203381.1, on the reverse strand, counting down.
TTTGAAAAGAAACTGGTAATGGAATGAATCTTAGGTCTAGAAAAGACTCAAAAGTAGTAATTTTTTCCTTGTCTTCTTTCCTTTTTCCCATTCTCTATGGAACATTAGTTCACTGTTTAGTAGGTCCCAAGATGGATTCTGTGCATGCACCCTCCCCTGTGTGAACTTGCAATATAAGCTCTAAACTCCAGCTCACTCTATTCCACCGCTTCCCTGTCAGACACTTACAGTACCTTTCTGTGTCTGTGACTGCTTTGAGCAAGGGATATGAATCAATGATAGAGGGCTTTGCCAGCATGCACAAGGCCTTGGCTTTCCAGCCAGCATGGCAAAGAGAGAGAGAGACAGGCAGACACACACACGCACACACACACACACACACACGCGCGCGCGCGCGCGCGCGCGCGCGCGCACACTCACTCACGCACGCACGCACGCACGCACGCACGCGCATGCGCTCTCTGTGATTGATTTAAATGACAAAGCCCTTAAGGCCAAGTAACTCACTGTTACTTATCTCTCAATTCAGAAAGTTCTCTTCGGTGAGGCTAACGTAGTGCCCCATAGGATCTTTGAGCTGAAAACTTGTCTTTTGTCCTCATGGCACCCTCTTTTACCAGACTACATTTTCTGCTGTCAAATTCCTCACAGACATCGTTTCCAGTACTCTCATCTTTAGTGACTGTTTGTGTCAGGATTGTGATTTAAATTGGCAGTTCCTACTTGAATACATTACAACTAGTATTGTTTGCCTCGGGCTTCCCTGGAGATTGAAATTTCTAGCAAACATGATATTCCAATTAATTCAGACCTTCTGTTAATTCATCCCCATTCATCTCTGTTGTCTCATTTAAGCAAGAAAAACCAAATCCTTCAAATACTTAAAAATGAAAGCTTATTAGCAGACTACATTCTATTTTTACTTGTGGAGAAATTTGTGTTTTTTGTTTTTATGTCAACTTGGGATAGTAAAATTAATGAATTGGGACCCAAATAGAGTTTTTTAATGTAAATTGGTTTTTCTCTCCTTGTACTGAGTTATCTGTGCATTTTATGTGCATTCTATATTTTCTCCTAAGTCACTAATATTAGGTTGAACACAGAAACAGAGATAGGAGATCTTAGACTTTTTGTGGACTTGCAGACACCCTGAAGCCATATAAATATATTCGCAAAAAGAAACAAAAACTAGCCAATAAAAATAAAACTTTATTCTTTCGCAGACACCGTTGCTATAAATACATATCATTGTAATCATTTAATGGTCTCAGCAGTAATATAGGTATTTACTGTCCTCAGGCAGTAGGGCACCAATTTGCCATCTTAACCATTGTTTCTTTTGTTTAAAGATAATCATGGAGGGGGAGGGGGGAGGCTGGGAAGGGAGGTGAAGGGTAAACAAAGGAGGAGGCTGCAATGCTTGGTAAGAAATGTATGCATTATCCTGCCAATGTAATTGTAACCCCTCTGTACAGTATGTTCTCAAATAAAATAAAATAAAATTAAAAAAAAAAAAAGATAATCATGGAAGTTAATGTCTTAAAGAAGTGTTTAAAGGATTGGCCCTGGTGGTTCACCCCTATAATCCTGACTGCTAAGAAGACAACTCTGAGGATGGTTGTTCAAAGCCATCCCAGGCAGACAAATCTGAGACTCCTATCTCCGGTTAACCAGCAAAAAGCTTGAGGCAACTGGTAGCACACCGCCATGAATGAAAAGGCTAAAGGCTGAGCAAGAGCTTGAAGCCTTGATTTCAAACCCCAGTACTACAAACAATGTGTGAAATAAATTTGTATACCTCATTGTTCTGTCCTATAAACTAAGCCAACAATCCTGTCAAAATGGAAAAAGGATCCATTCCTATATCCTTGACCAACTGGCAGACTCTATGAGGAAATGGTTCCCTAGAGTGCCCTGGTTGCCTCCAGTTGCAGTCTTATATTTAGGCTCCCCAGCTAAGATGAGTGTCAGTCTCTTGTTAATAGTGGTTGGCTTATGGAAGATACTTTTTTCTTCCTTGTAGAAGGCATCATTTGCTTTTTTTTGGAATATATAATGTTCTCTGTGATTTCTCAGATTGTGATTTCATACATACAGCCATATCTAGGTATCAAGCATAAGCTTACTAAAAATAGCTTCATGTTTTTTGTTTCTTTGCCTATGTAAGAATTATCTTCTTCCTCTACAGTTGTTGCCCACTTCCTTGTTTTCAAATATGTAGCTTTTTTAGTCAAATACCTGTTTCTCTTGGTTAGCTGTTAAATTGCGATGTCCTCAAAGGCTTGACTTTCTTTTTTTATGTTTAACTTTTAACTACTGCAAAATCCTTTGTTGTTAGAATTTTTATTCAGTTGAACTGCTTCTAACTATAACCATGTTTCTACTAAATATTCATGTTCATCTCCCATTCTTATTTTTATTGCTTTTTTTTTTCTTCACCTATCCTGGGACTTAATCTCAGGGCCTGGGTGCTGTCCCTGAGCCTCTTTTTACTCAAGGCTAGCACTCTACCATTTGAACCAGTGTCACTTCTAGCTTTTTTGAGTAGTTTATTGGAGATAAGAGTCTCACAGACTTTCCTGGCTAGGCTAGCTTTGAACCACATTCCTTAAATCTTAGCCCCCTGAGAAACTAGAATTACAGATGTGAGCCACCAATGCCTGGCTTATAGCTTCTTTTATACTTGAAGTTATTCAGAAAAGCTCACAGTGAGGATACACTGACTTCTTTATACTAATTGCTAATTTGTCGTCAAATTTCTGGTTCTTTTGTAAGGCAGATTTCTTCTTGGATTGCAGGTATAATCATGAAGTCACACTTATTCTCTTGATGTTTGTATCTCATCTGTTTTATCTTTGTTGTTAAGAAGTAGTGAGACTGAATAGGGTGTGATGGTGCCACACCTGTAATCCCAACTCTGGAGGCTGAGGCAGAAGGATTGAGAAGTCAGTGCCAAACTGGGTACATGATGAGACTTGGTCTCTAAACAAAATTGTGACACTATAAACTTCCCTATTTTTGTTTGGTCAGCTGTAGAGATTCACATGAATTAAGAACTCAGGAGTAGTAGTAAGTGTTGCCTTTCTCTTTTCTAATAAAGTCTTCCTAGGTAAATACTTACCACATCTGGCGTGGAGTTTTAATGCTCCTCTATTTCACACACTAGGATCTGTGCTCCATGGTGGTGCTTTTTGGTTTGCTAAAGGCAATTATAAAAGCGTAACAGGATTGGGATTAGGGCTCAAAGGTAGACTGCTCACCTAACATGTGCAGGCCCTGGGCTCTATCCCTGGTGCCAAAAGGGAAACAATTATGAAGTGCAGATTGGAGGTGTGCTGCTTACAAGGACAGCACTGAGATAGTTTGGCTCTGTGTCCTTGTACTGAACAGCTACTTTACCTCCTTCTCCTCATGGTCACCCTTTTCAGTCATCAGCATAACCTTTTCTGTCCTCTATCCATCTTCCATAGCTACATTGAGTGTTTTCACCAAATATGTTTGCTAAAAGGCAAAGTGAATGTCTGTGCTGTGATTTCTTGAGGAACAAGCACACAGAGATGCTAAAGAAGCCGGTGCAGCTGAATCTGAAAGCTCCAGCTTGGATGGGAATGAAATTTCACCCAGTGAAACCCACCATCTCCCAGGCTGTGGTTCTCCCTCCCCTAGTGATGAAGACGACAGTGAATATGAAGACTGTCTAGAAGAGGGAGAGGATGAGGAGGACTGGCAGACATGTTCAGAAGAGGACAGCAACCCTGATGAGGAGGCCTGTGCTGAGAACAGCACTGTGGACTCTGAGGCTCAGGGAAACAAGACCCCACCAGGGAGACAAATACACAACTTTAGCCATCTGGTATCAAAGCAGGAATTACTAGAACTCTTTAAACAGCTACACACTGGGAAGAAGGTGAAAGATGGTCAACTTACTGTTGGATTGGTAAGATGAAATACACTACAAAGTGTGGACTACTTGAGGCCCTTTTTCACTATCCTTGGTTAGCTACCCAGTCACCTCAGAGAGCAGTCAGACTCCTGGCATCATTAGGAACATTCTGGGCTGGGTGCAGTTACTTATGCCTGTAACCTCAGCTACTCAGGAGGTGGAGCTAGGGAGGATTGCACTTCAATTCCCACTAAGGCAAAAAAAAAAAATCAGTGTGACTCTTCCCCTCCCCTCCCCCCGCCACCCCAAACCAACCAGTAAGCCAGATGTGGTACATAGCTGTCATTGCAGCCACACAAAAGGTTGAAGGTAGGAAGCTTGTGGTCTGAAGCCAGCTCTGGGCAAAAGTGAGACCCTAGTAAATAAAGGTTTGGGGTGTGGCTTAAGTTGTAGAGTGCTTGCCTAGCAAGCCCAAGGTTCTGAGTTCAAACTCTGATGAGACTTCTACTCACAACTAACCACCAAAAAGCCAGTAGAGCTATAGCTCAACTGGTAGAATGCTAGCTTTGAGTAACGGGACACCTAAGGAACACCTCTCAGGTCCTGAGGTTAAACCACAGTACCAGCACCAAAAATAACCCCCTGCTCTTCAAAGAGATTATCTTCTTGCTGCCCACTGGCTTCAAGGAATGAGGCAGTGTGGTGAGCAGAGCCCACTGCAAGGAACAAACTTCTTCAAGGCTTATATTGCGTACATACTTGTTTGTATTGATATTCTCTGATCTCCTTCCAGTTTAGTTCTGCCTTCCATGTCAGTTACCGAGGAACTAGAACGGGAGAGTTTTCATGTTATCTGCACATATGTTTCAGTGTTCTTGGTGCCCTATGATCTTGCCAGCTTACATGACAAGTGTTCATGATGGACAGTAGAGCAAATCCCAACTTTTTTTCTTTCTTTCTTTATTTGTTTTGGTAGAGCAAAGGGAGCTTACTGCCAGTGGGGCTGACAAGGCCAATTCTCTCCTGGGAAAGGAATCCCAACATTTTTCTGAGGCACATTGTTACAAACAGTTCCATTGCCTAGCACCGTATGGCAAGTAGGTAGTGGACCACATCCCACCTATGCCTACCTAGTTTCAGAGGAAATCAGAAGACCTGTGTAGATGTTTCCTCACACAGGAGGATGCAGCATGGCTCTGGGTCGCCCACCTTAACTAAGGAAATGTCAAGCATACTTTTATAAAGACTTTCCATCCAGGGCTGGGAAGGTGGCTCAGTGGTAGAGCACTTGCCTTGCATGCCTGAGGCCCTGGGTTCGATTCCTCAGCACCACATAAGCAAAAAGAAAAAAGCCAGAAGTAGCTCTGTGGCTCAAGTGGTAGAGCGCTAGCCTTGAGCTGAAGAGCTGAGGGACAGCGCCCAGGCCCAGAGTTCAGGCCCCACAACCGGACCCAAAAAAAAAAAAAATAGTAAGCAGCTTTCCTTCCCTCACTCATCACTGGACATAAGGCTAATTGAGGACATCCCCACCAAACAAGTTCAGTAAACTCAGAGCATCTATTTCAAATGTTCCCAAGAACCAAATGCTTATGCTAAGCTTGCCACCACAAATGTATTGTCTGGGGCTTTCAAAACTGAACTAGAACTATTTGGTAACTTCGGATTCTCTTCTAGGTGGGCTACCCTAATGTTGGTAAGAGTTCAACCATCAACACCATCATGGGCAACAAGAAAGTATCTGTATCTGCCACACCTGGTCACACCAAGCACTTTCAGGTATTTCTACAGGTCTTGGCCACTCATGCTGATCCTCTTCCCCTTCCTCCACCATATGCCCACCAGAAGCATCTCACTTGCCTTTCAGACTCTCTACGTGGAGCCTGGCCTCTGCTTATGTGACTGCCCAGGCCTGGTGATGCCGTCCTTTGTGTCCACCAAGGCTGAGATGACATGCAACGGAATCCTCCCTATTGACCAGATGAGAGATCACGTCCCACCTGTATCACTGATATCCTTTCTGTTTTTCAAACACCAGGGGTTGCGTGCGTATTAGGATTCAACAACATTTTATGTATTACTCATTACTGATAGTACTTTTTTATGCTGGTCCTAGGGCTTGAACTCAGGACCTGGGTGCTGTCCCTGAGTTTTCTGCTTAAGCCATAGCTTCACTTCTGGTCTGTTGGTACTTAATTGGAGATAAGAGTGTAATGCACTGACTTTCCTGCCCCAGGTGACTTTGAACCACGATCCTCAGATCTTAATCTCCTGATTAGCTAGGATTACAAGCATGAGCCATCAGCACCTGGCCAGTACTGATAATTTACCAATATGGAATCTCAAAATTCTTGTGACCTGCACAAACTTAAAATGAGGATTTTTTTAATTTGAACTGTCTCTTGACTTCGGCAGTATAGTTTCTGTAAGTGGGAAAGCCCAAGCCTCACATTCTCTTCCCTAAGTTGCAAACCTGTATAATAACTGTCATTAGGTACTGAGGCTTGAACTCAGGACCCACTATTGCCTCTTAGCTTTTCCACTCAAGGCCTAATACTCTACCACTTGAAACCCAGCTTCACTTATGGCTTTTTGATAATTAATTAGAGGTAAGTCTTACGGACTTTCTTGCCCCAGCTGACTTTGAACCATGATCCTCAGAGCTCAGCCTCCTAACTAGCTAGGATTATAGGCGTGAGCCACCATGAGTGCCATTTGACTTTAGAGTGACATTGGAAAACTTGCTAATCTTTAAATAATTTCCCCTTTATATAATGCTAACCTTACAGTTGATTGTATTTACTTATTATAATTAATGCGTATAGGTTGCTTGTGTACTTTTCCAGCATTTACTCAGTAATATTTAATGCTTAAAAATAACCCATGAGCCAGGCGCCAGTGGCTCACACCTGTAATCCTAGCTACTCAGGAGGCTGAGATCTGAGGATCACAGTTCAAAGCCAGCCCAGGCAGGAAAGTCCGTGAGACTCTTATCTCCAATAAACCACCAGAAAACCACTGTATCTCAAGTGGTAGAGCGCTCGCCTTGAGCTGAAGAGTGCAGGGACAGTGCCCAAGCCCAGAGTTCAAGCCCCACAACCAACCAAAAACAACAAAACCCCATGAGGAAGGCATTGCTATCATCCCCAATTTCTTATACCTGAGGAACCTGACAAAGAAAACTAGTACCTGACAGCTAGTAAGTAAGTAGATTAGGACTCTTAGCTGAAGCATAGAGGTAGTAGTGCCTGGTTATCCTAGATGAAGAAGCACTCAAGGTAGACCTGTTAGAGCCTTGGCAGCATCTAAGATTTTAGCCTACTTGGAAGTAAACAGTCATACTGTTTTGTGCATATGCTTATAGAAGACATAAAACTCTGAAACTGGCATACTAGCCTGTTGACTTATGAAGAAGGTAAAATTCTAGAACCCACACATCACTTGACGAGATCCTTAGTGGCTTGTTGTTTACTCCCAGTATGTTTTTTTTGGGGGGGGGGAGATGTTTATTTTTCTGTAAGAATTGGTGAGTAGGAATTAGTTTATCCAGGCTAAACAATATTACTAAAAGGAAATACTAAATGACTGTTTAAAATAATGCACTACTTCTACATGTAGCAGCCTGGGTAAATCTCAAAATATTGATGTTCTATTGTATATGTCATGTATATGTGTATATATGCATACACCATTTTTGGAAAAGTTTTGCCTCACAAAACATGATGCCTTGTACTGAGAGGTACCTATATGCCTAAAAGTGTGTGACGTGCACTGAAGGATGCACCACAAACTGCTTTCCTCTGTGTGAAGAAAGAAACTGATATCATGACTTAAAAGTTTAATTTTTAAATAAAATTATGATAGGTGGTTTTGTTACTTTCATTAACAGGAGCCATAGATGTTCATGCTTTTCTGTTCTAAAAAGTTCTGTAAATTGGTTGGGAATGTGGCTTAATGGTAGAGTGCTTGCCTAGCACGCATGAAGCTCTGGGTTCAATTCCTAAGTACCAGATAAACAGAAAAGTCCAGAAGTTGTGCAGTGGCTCAAGTGGTAGAGCACTAGCCTTAAGTGAAAAGAAGCTCAGGGACAGTGCCTAGGCCGTGAGTTCAAGCCCCAGGACTGGCAAGAAAAAAAAGTTCTGTAAATAATCAGACATGTGTTAAGTACTACTTCCTATAAGGCAGACATGGTTAGGTGCCGTGAGGGTAATAGGCCTAAACCATGCAGGGCCTGTCTTTGAAGGAGCATCATTCTGTGCAGTACATGGTAGCTCTGTGTGAAAAGCTGCTACAGGATAGAACCTTACTATTTATCCTTGATTGTGAAGATCAAGATATGTTTTTTATTATTTAAGAAATCATTTGGAAGCCAGATGCCAGTGGCTCATGCCTGTAAACCTAGCTACTCCGGAGACTGAGATCTGGAAGATTGAGGTTTGAAGCCAGTGTAGGCAGAAAAGTCTGAGAGACTCCATCACCAATTAACCAGCAAGAAGCCAGGCTAGAGACATGGCTCAAGTAATAGAGTAAATAGCCAAGTGAGTAAGCTGAGAGAGTGAATGTGAGGCCTTGAATTCAAACCCAGTTTGGTGGGGAATGGGGACACACAATGACTGAATGATGTTTTTAGCAGCATGGTTCAGATGTCATGGGGAGGTAGTGAATCAGTTCAAGAGAATGGATTCCTTGATGAGTTTACGTTTGCCAGAACATTCCAAGACGTGTTTTAGAAGCTACCTATGGTATTAGTATCATAAAACCTAGAGAAGACGAAGATCCTCATCGACCTCCAACCTCAGAAGAACTATTAACAGCTTATGGATGTGAGTTGTATGTTATTTTAAAACATGAAAAACAAATGTAGTTAACATAAATAGTAAGTTTGGAGGTAGGGTATCTTGTTTTAAACCCAGGGTAAACATGTGTTGTATACCCCTGAGCTATTTTATTTTGTAATAATAATATAAATGCTATTTTTTGATCTGGGGTTGTGCCCAAAATGGTAAAGTATATGTCACTTCCAGCTTTTTCTGAGTAGTTTATTGGAGAAAAGAGTCTCATGAGCTTTGCTGCCTGGGCTGGCTTCAAAGTGGGATCCTCAGACCTCAGCCTCCTGAGTAGCTAGGATTACAGTTGTGAGCCACCAGTGCCTGATAATGTTAATAATCTTAATAAGGGGCTGGAAAAGTAGCTCAGTGGTAGAATGCTTGCCTTGCATGCATGAGGCCCTGAGTTCGATTCCTCTAAGCAAAAAGGAAAAAAAGCCGGAAGTGGCGCTGTGGCTCAAGTGGTAGAGCGCTAGCCTTGAGCTGAAGTGTTGAGGTACAGTGCCCAGGCCCAGAGTTCAGGCCCCACGACCCGACCCAAAAAATAAATAAAATAATCTTAATAAACTTTTTCCATTTGGTGTTTTACTTGGGAAGGCCTTTACCGTCACCCAACGATAAAATTGTCTTCCTATATTATTTTTTCTTTTTTTTACATGCTTTTTATTGTAAAAATACTGTACAGGGGGTTATTTATTTTAGCATTTAGATTTTTTTTTTTTTGGTTGGTCATGGGGCCTGAACTCTGGGCCGGGGCACTGTCCCTCAGCTCTTTAGCTCAAGGCTAGTGCCTTACCACTTGAGCCACAGCACCACTTCCAGCTTTTTTCTGCTTATATGGTGCTGAGGAATCGAATCCAGAGCCTCATGCATGCAAGGCAAGCACTCTACCATGGAGTCCCTTATTACAGTGTGACACCCCATGCATGCACACACATACCCTTACTTCCAAAACTGCCTGTATCCTTGCTGGCTCCACAGCTAGGGTATGCTGCAGGCCACCACAGTCCTTTCCTTCCTGGAGGCTTGGGTGGTTGAAACCATGTGGTGGAATCTCTTGTTCACTTCTCTTACTCGGCACAGTCATGACAAAATTCACCTGTGTTGTATCTACCCACTGCTCATTGTAAAATCAGCTCTTATAATGGGAAATACAATATTTTTATTCTTATGAATATAATTAGCATTTAACTCGGTCAGTAGAACAAATGCCAAATACAAATCCTTTGGTCTCATTAAGCCAAAATTCCAAAAGAATCAGGGACAGGTCACTGGAATGATCCTAGTTTAGTTGGATCTTCAGAGCCAAGGTTGATGAGGGCTTTGAACAGTGATCCTCAGATCTAGCCTCTTGAGTAGCTTAAGATTACAGTCGTGAACCCCCCAGCATATGGCCTGTAATCTTCTGATTGAAGTTTTGCACAATTCATTACTTTTGTAGGTATGCGAGGATTCATGACAGCACATGGACAGCCAGACCAGCCTCGATCTGCACGCTATATCCTAAAGGATTATGTCAAAGTGAGTGGATCTTCTTTATTATTACTTGCGTGAATAAGCATGTTTTCTTTTCCCAATTCTGTGTTCTTAGCTAAAACAACCTGTCAAGTTCTAAGGGGATTCTTTTTATTGAGATGGGGTTATAACTGGGATAGTTAAGTCAGCATCATGAAGAAGGGACTGGTGGAATATTAGGAAAGGAAAGATGAACGTTTCTGAACACCCGTAATTGCTGAGTTACTGATTTATGCATTTGATTATCCTGTCTCCTACAGCCTTTTGCTTTTTTCCATTTTAAGTATATTGCCATAATTTCCTTACAATATAGCTATTTATATGCCTTTCTTCCTAGGCTTATCTAGCAGTAATAATAATAATAGCAAGTCACTGGGAGTGTACTCTATGGCATGTACAGGCCTTAAGTTCCGTCCATAACACCCCAAATAAAATGAAGTACAATTCTGAGGTTGATATTGTTATTTTGCAAATGACAAGCCTGTGCTATTTTGGGTTTCCTCATGAGTAAAATGGAGAGTCACAGTACCTAGCTCATGAAATTATGGGAAATCTGTGAACACATGGTCCTATGTTTATGTTTAGTAACACCAAGCTCATGATTTTTGTTGTTGTTGTTTTTGTTGGTTGTGGGCCTGGGTGGTGTCCCTGAGCTCTTCAGCTCAAGACGAGCACTCTACCACAGTGCCACTTCCTGTTTTGTGTACATAATAGACCCCGAAGAGTTGTTACATATCTAGTTTAGGTCTTTCCAAATACCAGCTTTATAGTTTCCTAAGGAATAAACAGTTGTGGGGATTTGGCTTTATTCCTTCCTCAAAGTCACATGAGACTTCTTGGAACATAACAGTCAAAGTGAGCAGCCATTATTATCTTGATTTCAGTTGAGAAAAACAGGAGTTAGCACTATTTATATGGAAAATCATTTATTCATTTACCTTTTATTTTTAACTGTGGGATATGCAAGAAGATAAGCTTACATCACAGCTACAGTGACTCACACTTGTCATCCTAGTTACTGAAGAGGCTGAGATCTTGAGAATCAAAGTTCAAAGTCAGCCTGGGCAGATAAATCGGAGAGACTCTTCAGGTAACTACCAGAAAGCTGAAAGTGGAGCTGTGGCTCAAATAGTAGAGTGCCAGCCTTAAATGAAAAAGCCAAGCAAGAGCCCAAAGCCCTGGTATCAGAATAACAACAACAAAAAGCATCTAGACAGTCTTTTGGGACAGCATCTCATCACATAGCCCAGGCTGACCTTGCACTTATAATCTCTCCTCAGTTGCTGGAATGACAGCATTCATCCCCACTCTTAGCCCTATAGGAACTACTTTGATTTATGCCCATTAGTACAGTTATAATTGCCATAAGTGTAATCATTGAAGTGCACCAAAGAACACTTAGCAGAAATGCAAACAAAATTAAAGGAGCCCAGAGAAGAAAGATCTCATCTCATCTTGGGCCTTGGAAAGAGTTAGGTCCCTAGAACACTTGAAGGGTCAACATTAGTGTGTTAGTGTCTGAGTCTTTTTATTCAGTGAGCCAAAATTAAGCTTTATCAAAAAACAAATGTTGCTGTAAGTATATACTTTTTAAGCAAAAGTAGATTACAGAAAAGTAAATAGGCTCAGTGGGAGGTGGGGAGACCTAACAAGGATTAATGAGATAAATACTGTAATTTGTTTGCATGTATAAAAAGTGAAGCCCGGCACCAGTGGCTCACGCCTGACTGAGATCCAGGTTCAAAGCCAGCCCAAACAGGAAAGTCTGTGAAACTCTTATCTCCAGTAAACCACCAGAAAACTGGAAGTGGCGCTTTAGCTCAAGTGGTAGAGCACTAGCCTTGAGCTGAAGAGCTGAGAGACAGCACTCAGGCCCAGAGTTCAAGCCCCATGACCAACAAAAAAAAAAAAAAAAAAGAAATAGTGAGGCACCAGTGGCTCATACCTGTAATCCTAGCTACTCAGGAGGCTGAGATCTGAGGATCCCAGTTTGAAGCCAGCCCAGGTGGAAAAGTCCCCGTGAGACTTTTATCTCCAATTAACCACTCAAAAACTGGAAGTGGTGCTATGGCTCAAATGGTTCAGAGCTGCCTTGAACACAAAGGCACAGGAATAGCATCCAGGCCCTGAGTTCAAGTCTCACAACCAACAACATCAACAGCAAAAAAAAAAAAAAAAAAAAAAAGGCTGGGAATGTGGCTTAGTGGTAGAGTGCTTGCCTAGCATGCATGAAGCCCTGGATTTAGTTCCTCAGTACCACATAAACAGAAAAATCCAGAAGTGGTGCTGTGGCCCAAGTGAATAGAGTGCTAGCTTTGAGCAGAAGCTCAGGGACAGTGCCCAGGCCCTGAGTTCAAGCCCCAGGATTGGCAAAAAAGCAAAACAAAACACCCAAAAAAAAAACCAAAAAACCAGAGAGAGAACAATGAAATCTGCTGAAAATGTTTGGAGAAGGGGGAATAGGGTAATGCTGAGTGACTGCTAGAGGGGATGAGGGTAATTGAGACTTGCTTTTTACATGTATTATGGAAATGTCACAATGAAACTCCCTTGTACAACAAATGTGTGCCAATAAAAATTAGAAAATTACAAAAATCAGGAAAACCAGACGCTCCCTCAGCATGTGAGGGCCTTCCCTGAGCACGTGAGGACACACTAGACACTTAGGCTGCACTGCTCACCTCCATGTTGTCTCTGTAGGGTAAACTCCTGTACTGTCATCCTCCTCCCGGAAGAGATCCTGTGACATTCCAGCATCAACATCAGCGACTCCTGGAGAGTAGAATGAATGATGACGAGATAAAAATGCAGCCCAGGGGAAATAAAAAAGCAAAGCAGATTGAAAATGTAGTTGACAAGACTTTTTTCCATCAAGTGAGTTTTAAAATTACTTTAACTTTGATTCCCACATGTTCTTTGTAATAGTGAAAAGTATGATACTCATGCACTATAAACAATATTTAAGCTTGCACATGCACATACCCTTTTTGGGTTTCTGAGGCAGTTTCTCCATATACCCTCAGCTGGCCTCAAATGAAAACTCAAATTGTTTCCTGCCTCAGCTGCCTGAGTGCTAGGAATAGAGGTGTGCACCTGTACTGACAGCTCTATACACACCTTCTTTTTTTTTTTTTTTTTTTTTTTTTTTTGTCGGTCGTGGGGCTTGAACTCTGGGCCTGGGCGCTGTCCTTCAGCTCTTCAGCTCAAGGCGAGCGCTCTACCACTTGAGCTACAGCGCCACTTCCGGTTTTCTGGTGGTTTATTGGAGATAGGAGTCTCACAGTCTCTCCTGCCCGGGCTGGCTTTGAACCGCGATCCTCAGATCTCAGCCTCCTGAGTAGCTAGGATTACAGGCGTGAGCCACCAGCGCCCGGCTTATATACACACCTTCTAAAACAAGCTTCTCAGTAGCTGATAGTACATTTTCAGAGTTGTGTGGCCATCACTATGACCATAGTATAATAGTAACACTTTACTATTATAAAAAAGTTGTGAGATACCGCTTTACACTTAATATTGGGTTAATTTTTTTCTTACTAACTAAATTTGTATTTTTTAGAGTCATTGTTTTATGTGGGTTGAACCAATTTGAATTTTGATATTAAGATAGAGCTGTCTATGGGGCTGGGAAGGTGGCTCAGCGGTAGAGCGCTTGCTTTGCATGCCTGAGGCCCTGGGTTCGATTCCTCAGCACCACATAAGCAAAAAGAAAAAAGCTGGAAGTGGCGCTGTGGCTCAAGTGGTAGAGCGTTAGCCTTGAGCTGAATTGCTGAAGGACAGCGCCCAGGCCCAGAGTTCAGACCCCATGACCAGACCCCAAAAAAAAAAAAAAAAAAAAAGATAGAGCTGTCTAGAAAACAGCTGGTATTTTGAGTCTAGATCACTGAAGATGGCTTTTGAAAACAGGGGACTTAAATGAAGTAGTCAAGGGTAGAGGGAAAAGAGACGAATTGAAGACAAGCTGTGGGAAAATTAACATGTAAGGGAGGGGAGAGAAAGAGGACCTGTCCTCCAGGAAAGGGTAGTCCACTGAGCGCTCATGTTCATCCTGACGCAATTCATAGACAGTATTGTGCATATCCCTTAAAGCACGTGGCCTGCTGGCATCTCAAGTCATGTCCTCTTGTTTCCCAGGAGAATGTCAGAGCTTTGACCAAGGGAGTCCAGGCAGTGATGGGTTATAAGCCTGGGAGTGGCCTGGTGACTCCAGCTACTGTGAGCGCTGAGAATGGGGCTGGGAAGCCCTGGAAAAAACACGGCAACAAAAATAAAAAAGAAAAGAGTCGTAGACTCTACAAGCACCTGGACATGTGAACATGGGCAACAGCAGAAACGGCACCTTCACAGTGCAGATAAAACAGACTGCTGGTCTCCTGCAGAACACATCCATAGCCCTGGAATGCAAGGTGTTCGTGGGGAGCGCAGTGGCTTCTCACAGTTGACATCCAGCCTGGGCAGCTCCTCAAAACACCAACCTTGACTACAGTTGTCACCACAGAGCCCCAGAAACCTAGTCCTGTTGGAGGCTAAAGATGAATCATGTGGCTTTGTTCCTGTAAACATGCACACAAATGCATACCAACTTGTGAGTCAGGGGAATGTTTTTGAAAAGATATTAACATTCAATTGCCACTAACTGATGTTTTCATTGGTTTAAGTAAATAAACTGCCATTTGCACATAGTGTGTACCTTTAATCATGTTCATTTGCTAAAACAGGATTTTTTTTTTCTTTCATGGATGTTTATTATATAACAGGAATTTTAGATGGATTCTTTTAAGCACATTGTTTGGATTTATTCTCAACCACACACACAACACAGAGTCAATACAGCCCTTCAATTGCAGAGGGCTGGGGGCAGGCATGGGTCGTGTTTAAAATCCCTGAGAACGTTGCCTTCCATGTTAGGACTCATTGGGTTCATTCTACATGTTCCACAGAAGATCCCAATGGAAGTAATAGAAGTAAACCCCAGCTGCCCACATCAACACCATCTCATTAAAGCCGCCATCATTTTTCTCTCTTCCCTTTATCCCTCTTCTACCTCCTTTTAATTTCTTGGGGTTGGCTCCCTAGTAAAATGACTGAACAGAAGTCCTTGCTTAGAGTCTGAGGAACTCAAACCAGGCTATCCTGATGGGGGATTTCTATTTTTGCCTTACCATTTTTATTTTCACATCTACCATGAATGTCTTTCATTAAACACTCTTAATTTTCTTTTGACAATTGCCACCCTCACTGAAGTCTGTACTATAGACAAAGGAATTAATCATTATCGTTACCACTTCCCAGCATTTTATTATGAGCAGTATACCACTTTTAAAGTAGAACCTGCTATATATCTGTCATCTGTTTACTTTCAGGGAATTAGAAGGATGTCCTTGTTAGGAATCAATAGCCACATGTATTTTAATGGGGGTAAATTGGAAATTTTATAAGTAAGCTAGAAATCTATTAAGTAATATCCCATTTTAACAGGTCTGAAGTGAGAAAATAAAAGTTTTCCTGTTAATATCCAATTGCTGCATGTTAGGCACACTGTATCCAGATGAGGGTGAAGAGGACACAGGGCAGGGAAGGTTTTGCTCTCCAGGGTCTGTCCTGCATGAAGAGAAAACAATTTTGTACATTCTATGAGCAACTGGCAATGTACATTTTCAAGATGTGCAGCAGCCAGGCATTGGTGACTCATACCTATTCAGGATGCTGAGATCTGAAGATCAAGATTAGATGTCAACCCCAGGCAGACAAATCCCCAAGAGCAAAGAGCTAGAAGTAGAAATGTGGCTCAAGTGCTAAAGCAAACCTAGTATGTGTAAGACCCTGAGTTCAAACCCCAGTACACCAAAATAAGGGGGAGGGGAGCAAGGACAAAATCTTTTTTTTTTTTTTTAATCATTTCTGTTTGCAGAGTGGACACAGCCCTTTAAGTAATGTATTGTCAGACCTGGGCAGGAAGCTGCCCCAGCAAGGTGCCTTACAGAAGGGAAAGAAAGCTCCTGCAGGCCTTGCAAGTTGTTTGGCCCAACCCTTCTTCAAAGGACAATGCCTGAGGCCCTGCAGCTGCCCTGGCCAACAGGAAATGCTATGAGCAGATGTGGCCCACTGCCCAGCAGGACAAGTACTATGTCCTCTTACTAGGTTTTCTTTTCTGTGGACTGAACTGTGGCCAAAAGCCCATGATCCTTAGCTCCCAGTCAGTTGCCGGCCTCTGAGGATCCGGGAATAGGCGCTAGAAGAATCTGGAAGGGGCCCATGGGGAGGAGTTGTTTAGAATACATGTTCTAAGTGTTCTGTACAGGATTTGGATTCTTCACAACCTGGTCTCTGTCTCCTCCCTGTACTGCAGTACCTCTGCTGCTGTTTTGCCAAGAGAGCCCAGCACTGTGCCCCAATCACATCTGCAAAGAGCAGAAAAAGAATGCCAGCCCACAGCCCACATTCTACTCACCTGTTTTTCTTCAAATCATCATGACCAAGGACTGCCAGCAGCCACTCCACCTCTCCATCTCTAACCCTGTGCTTCCCACAAGACTCCTCCAGGAAATTAGAGAACACGGTGCAAGAGGCTGAATGATGGCTCCCTAATGTATGGATTCCTAATCTCTGCAACCCTTAGGTGCTAATTTATGTGGGAAAAGGATCTTTGTAGTGTGATGAGGTTAGGGAACTCAAAATGGAACATGATCCTGGTTATCTGAGGGACACTACAAAACACAGAGGCAGAAGGAGATTAAACACTCACAAGTGGAGAATGTGATGGGACCACAAAGGCTGAGATCAGACTCTCAGACCTGGTGCTAGTGGCTCATACCTGTAACCCTAGCTACTCAGGAGGCTGAGATTTCAGGATTGTGGGTCCAGCTCTTAGAGGAACATCCATAAGTCATGTGTCTCCAATTAAACAGCAAAAAAGCAGGAAGTGGAACTGAGGCTTAAATGAGTGCTAGCTCTTAGCACAAAAGCTCAGGGACAGTGCCTAGACCATGAGTTCAAGCCCTAGTTCCAACACAAAAACAAAACAAAAGCACATTAAGGGGCTAGGAAGGTGGCTCAGTGGTAGAGCGCTTGCCTTGCATGCATGAGGCCCTGGGTTTGATTCCTCAGCACCACATAAGCAAAAAGAAAAAAGCTGGAAATGGTGCTGTGGCTCAAGTGGTAGAGTGCTAGCCTTGAGCTGAAGAGCTGAGGGACAGCGCCCAGCCCCAGAGTTCAGACCCACGACGGGACCCAAAAAAAAAAGCACATTAATTGTGGGCCTGGGAAGGTGGCTCAGTGGTAGAGCGCTTGCCTTGCATGCCTGAGGCCCTGGGTTCGATTCCTCAGCACCACATAAGCAAAAAAAAAAAAAAAAAAGACGGAAGTGGTGCTGTGGCTCAAGTGGTAGAGCGCTAGCCTTGAACTGAAGAGCTAAGGGACAGCACCCAGGCCCAGAGTTCAGGTCCCACGACCGGAGCCCCCCCACCAAAAAAAAAGCACATTAATTGATTTCTCACAGTTTCTGGAAGCTGGGAGGTCCAAGGCCCTTGGATTTTGGTATCTGGTAAGAGTCTGCTTTCTGGATCATAACTGTCAAGTCCTTGCTGTGTCCTCCACCCTCCACCCTCATGACTTTGTTACCTTCTAACAGGCCCATCTTCGGATGCCATCAAATTGGTAAGGAGCTTCCAACACAAGGTGCAAACATTCAGACCAGAGCAATACCTGAAACACTGTGTAGTGTTTCATTCTCCAGTCATAACTTTTTTAAAAAATGAATAAACCTGCCACAAAGTGTTGCTTCAGTTTGCAAACCTAGCTACTTGGGAGGTATAGTTTTAGGGTATCAAAGTTCAATGCCAGCCTAAGCATAAATTTCATGAGACTCCAACCAATGATTGTGAGTACACACACACACACACACACACACACACACACACACACACACACACACACACACACACACACACACACACACACACACACACACACACACACACACACACACACACACCCCTGCACACAAACTACAGAAAAAAAGGATAAGCAAAATGTGATTTGATTTTTTTGGGGGGGGTTCCAGTCGTGGGGCCTGAACTCGGCCTGGGCGCTTTCCCTCAGCTCTTCAGCTCAAGGCTAGCGCTCTACCACTTGAGCCGCAGCACCACTTCCGGCTTTTTTCTTTTTGCTTATGTGGTGCTAAGGAATCGAACCCAGGGCCTCAGGCATGCAAGGCAAGCTCTCTACCACTGAGCCACCTTCCCAGCCCCCCAAAATGTGATTTTTGTTATAAAACATTTCTGGGACTGGAAGTGTTGCTTAAGTAACAGTACTAGCCTTGTAATTGCAGGCTCTGAGGTCAATCTCAGGCCTTGAATTCAATCCTTGCAAAAATAAGTAAACATTATTATTCAGTCATAAAAGAGAATGGAGTAGAATTGGAGAATGGCAAGTGGTAGAGTGCCTTCCTAGCAAGTTCAAAGCCAAATTCAAAAGTCCAAGAGCTAACAAAGAGGGGGCTGGGGGAGAGAGAAAGCAAGAAAGAGAGAGGGGGAAGGAGGGAAAGAAAGAAAGAAAGAAAGGAAGAAAGAAAGAAAGAAAGAAAGAAAGAAAGAAAGAAAGAAAGAAAGAAAGAAAGAAAGAAAGAAAGAGAAAAAAAGAAAAAAAGAAAGAGAAAGAAAGAAAGAAAGGGAGGGAGGGAAAGAAAAAAATAACAGGAGAAAGATGCAAGCTTGGTAAATCTTAGAAGCAATATGTTAAGTGCAAGAAGCAGTCACAGATCGTTCGCCTGCTGGATACAGAATCGGTCATGGAAGCAGAAGGTTAAATTCATGATTTCCAGGGCTGGGAGAGTGGAGGACAAATAGAGTGTAACTACTAATGCCTGGGGGCTGGGGGGGGGGGGGGAATGATGAAAGTATTCACTGAATATCACTTTAAACAGGAAATGTTTATGGTATCTCAGGTTTTTAATGTTTATTTATTAATTTGTGATGCTGAGGGTCGAGTCCTGGGCCTCCTGCTTACTGGCCAAGTGCTCTACCCAACAGCTATTTCCTCAGACCATGAAGCTGATAGACAGCCAGCCAGCCAGCCAGACAGACAGACAGACAGACAGACAGACAGATAATAGATTTGTTAAAGCAAAATGATATCCATGCCCTATTTTAAGCACACTTAATTCAATACGGAAAAATTTAAATATATGGTAACAGTTTTTGAGAACACCGGCTTTGTGTGCTGAATTGGTGGCAATGTGGCTGGCTGGGAGTGGGTGCGTTCCAAAACCCGCTCCTGGGCGGGGATGACGTCCCTCCGGGTAGCAGCTTCAGAACAGAGCGAGAAGGACGACCCGCTCCCCGGCCCCTCCGCGCCCTTTCCTGGTCTCTCATTCTCGTTGTGCACCGCGCACCCCTGGGCGCCCAACGCCCCAGCCCTCGGCCGCGCCGGTGTGCGCGCTGTCTGGCTCTGGAAGTGTGGTGACTTTGGTGCCGGGACACCGTGCCTTCCTTACAGGGACCGGCGAGGCGCGTGTCCTCGGGGGAGCCCGGCGGCTGCCCGCTCCCAGGGACCGCCAAGGGTCTCGCGGACTCCCCCGCGCCGCATCGGCCCCGCGGGCCGCGGGGCGGGGGCGCAGCCTTTGTGCGCCGGCGGCTCCGGGCTCCGCCGCTGGGGGGCGGCCTGCGCCCCACCGACCCCCGACAATAGCGTGAGGGTGGGGAGCCGTGCGGTCCCGGAAACTTTTCCCGAGGATCGCCGCCGCCCCCAGAGCCTGGGAAGCGGAGGGGGCGCGCCACCCCTGCGGTGGAGACCCGGGGCGCTGTGCCCGGACCAGGGGCGCCGTGCGGGAGGCCCCGGCTCGCGCCGGGCTGGGCGCGCCGAGCGGTGCCATGGAGGAGGCGCCCAGCCCCGCGCCTGGCCCCGCGCTCGGGGACTGGGACTACCTGGATCGCTGCTTCGCCCGCCACCGGGTCTGCATCTCCTTCGGCCTGTGGATCTGCGCCTCCTGCTGCTGGATCGCCGCCCATGCGCTGTAATGGACCCGGGGCGCGGGGCGCGGGGCGCGGGGCGGGGGGCGAGGGGCGCGGGGCGGGGGGCGCGGGGCGGGAGGGACGGGGGACAGGTCGGGCAGGGGCTGGCCCAGGAGGAAACGAGAGGAGGACATAGAGGAGCCCTGCGGTGCGCAAGCCTCGCGTTAAATCTAGCGTTTCTCTGTAGACCGAAGTCGGATCCGTCTTTCCGGATTCCACGCACGGGAGAGCCGGGCCCGGAGCCAGCAGCGCCAGGCTGGGTGGTGCAGTGAATGAGGCCGGGACTGGGCTCTGTTGTCAGCCCTGCTCTATTGGCTGGTGGCGTGAGCTGGGCAAGTGATTAGCCTTTGCTCCTCGCTTGAATGAGGATAATATTTCGTAAGAGGGAGGGGAGTGTTACAGGAGGCATATTGCCAAAGTAAGTGCCCATTGAACATAACCATGGCTCTAGCTCTGCCCCCTACCCTTGAAGACGTCAAGTCTTTCCATTCTTCTGGCCTCGATTTACCCAAAGACCTCCTAGCTGGGACTCTGGTGGCCAAAACCCTGGTCTCTGTAACCTGGGTTCCAAGAGTGAAGCCTCCAGGTTTTGGGCAATCCTTTCCCAGGAACAGAAATTCAGCGGCAATGCCCAAGATGGTGCCACCAAGGTATTCCCAGGCAGGGGAGACAGTACGATTCCCCTCTTCTTACACATTGACTATTCCCCTCAGATTTGACATAGTGCAGTCTGCAGCACTAATACCCAGGAACTGGAATACATTAAAATGATACTTCGGACAAGTAGTGTATTTATTCACTTACCCAGATCCCTGCCACAGGCCTGTGAGGTCTTCACATGTATAGGGAAGGAGCCTCCAGTTATTGAGAGGTTAAATAAACTCCCGAAGTGACATGGCCAGAAGGAAACTCTAGGCCCTGTTATGCAGGGGCAGAACTTCAGGGCTGAAAGCTCTCCAGGTCAGAAGTTGGAAACTAAAAGAGCACTGTGCACATTTGTTTTTTTGTTTTTGTGGTCGTGGGACCTGAACTCTGGGCCTGGGCGCTGTCCCTCAGCTCTTCAGCTCAAGACTAGTGCTCTACCACTTGAGCCACAGTGCCACTTCTGGCTTTTTCTGCTTATGTGGTGCTGAGAAATCGAACCCAGGGCCTCATGCATGCAAGGCAAGCGCTCTATCACTGAGCCACCTTCCCAGCCCCCACTGTGCACATTATCACCTCTGTTTTTCAACCACAGTCTGATAGGTATGTCAGCCACCTGGAAACCAAAACATGGAGAGGTCAGGGGACTCCTAAGGGTGCCAGGCTGGCTGGTCTAAGAGCAGAGCCTCTGCTGGACTGCCTGAATATCCATCTATCACTCTTCCAAGCGGTGGCTACCTGGGTGGGCTAAGGTAAGCCAGGATCTCTGTCCTCTGAGATCTGGGAAGTTTATTGAGAGCACGAAGGCCCAGAACAAAGCCTTCAGTGTGAAGCCAGAAGACCTGCTTTCAACTCACCTTACCAGTCTAAGACTCAGTTTTCTCCTTGCCCATATGGGAGGGCTGACATAAAGTATTGCTTATTTGGGTCTAAGTCTGATGGTCTCTAAGTTAAAGTTGTCATTCTTTTGGTTTTGGATTGGTTTTAGGAGCCCAGAACTTTGATTAATGGTTAATGATCCCACTGTGAGCTTTGAAGGCCTAGACTGAGCAGGTCAGAAAATGCTTAGGAACCCAACAGCCTTCTATTACCAAACCTTTTCCCAAGGGGTGACATTGAGAATCTAATGATATGGAGTGAGTACCACCTTCTGGTTAATGGAAATGAAACCGCAACTGCTGTCCTGCCTCAGTGTTTCTGAAGAAACACAGCAAGGAGCTGTGAGAAACTCAGCAAGGCGCTGTGTATAAGAGTATAAGGTCAGGAGTGTAAGATCAGAGGACCATGGTTTGAAGCCAGCCTAGGCAGAAAGGTCTGTGAGTCTTCATCTCCAATTAACCAGCAAAAATCTGAGCTGCAAGTGTGGTTTACGTGGTAGAATGCTATCAGAGCAAGCAAGCTGAGTGCAGGGACCTGTGTTCAAATGCTGGTACTGAGTGGGTAGTTACAATCATTACATTCAATGAACATATGTGAAAATGGAGCCACTTGAGGGTACAAGTGGGCTTAGGAGAGATGGGGAAGAATGATGGAAGGGGTGACATTGATCAAGATGCATTGTACTCCAAAACTGACATGATGAGTTGAAACTCCTTTGTACAACTACTTAAAGATAATTTTAAAAAATTATAAGGAAATGGTACTGACAGTTTTGCCTGGGGTTGACACTGAGATCCTTCTACCTACATCCTCCCATGTAGCTGAGATGACAGATGCATGCCACGTGTTATTGTTGAGATGGGGGCCTAGACTGGCCCCCAGTCTCAATCTTACCAATCTCCTCCTCCCAAGAAATAACATTACAGGTATGAGCCTGGCACAATTGACCTTTTTAACGTTGGCTGCTGGCTCTGCCATTGGCTGAAGTGCTACTGTTGGAACCCTCATGATTGTCTTTTAGACAACCAAGCCTGATGACTAGTGAGTCAAATAGAGAGGTCAGTCATTGCACTGATTGATTTGGGGAGAGTCAGTCATCAGTAGAGGATGCTGCTGCTTCCACATGCATGATTCTGGCCTCTGCCAGGGGCTTCTAGGCCAGTGGCTTGGGATTCTTCTGATCATTTCTTCTCTATCTATAAAATAAGCTGGGAGACACCTGCTCCAGGCTTGGGGAAGAAAGTGCTTCCTTGGAACACAAAGCCACAGTGCCTTTTTAAAGGTATCTGTTTTGGTGTGTCCCCAGATTCACAGCTTCTGTGTTATATCCATGCCTCTATCACCCAGGCTTCTTTACCTGAGATGTGCAAAGAAATCTGGACAAAGCCAGTCAGCACTGTGTTCTGCATGCTGTCTCCTGAGTAGTCTGTGTGATACCATCGGGGCGATTCTGGCCAGACAGCTCACGATCCAGGTTTGTGTGACCCTTGGGCCCAGTCCAACATGGGTGTGACTGTCCTTTCTCTGCTGCAGCTACAGTGGCTTCTCTTGTTTCATCATTATGTAAGGCATAGTTTACCCTCAGAGTGTCTGTTCTGTCATTTCTGTTCCCCTCTCCCCAATATTCTTGCTCCCTATACCACACGACTCATTGTTCACTTTCTGTAAAGCGTATTCAAAGTCACCTTCAATAATAAGACCTCTCAGGAGGCTGAGGTCTGAAGATCTCTGCTTAAAGCCAGCCCAGGCTACATAGCAAAACTCTGCCTCAAAACACCCAAACAGGAGGAGGGCATCCCATTTCTTGGTACCTGATGAGATAGAACGAGAATACACTCAAGTCCAAAAGTAATAGGTAGTGTTTATTGAATACCTGCCTACATCCTTGACACTAAAGACCCATTGTAGACCTGTTTTACAGATGAGGAAACTGAGGCCCAGATTCAGTGGCTGAGCCATATTTACACAGCGAAGACTACCCATGCAGTAGAAAGAATGTGAAATAAGAAGCAAAGGGCTGGATTCCTGCCTCCATCTATTCTGACAGGCATCTTTGCAAATGGGATGAGCCATTTGGGCATTCCATCCCCTCTTCAAAGAGACCTTTCTCAGGGCAGGGGGCAGGTGGGAGGTGTGGCTTACAGATGGCAGTACTAAACCAGTGTTGCTCATGTGGCAGAGGGGATCCTGAAGGTGAGGTGCTGAGGTTCTAGAAAACGATGCTTGAATGTCAAAACTCTATTTCTATTTGTTCCCAGGTTTTCACTGGTGCCTACCTGGCAGCTGTTGACTTGGTGAGCTTTCTGTTCATTCTCTTCCCAGTCTGCAGATCCAAATCTAACTCGGGTGAGTATGTGGCCATCCATTCCTGTTCTCATTTATCCATGCATTCGTCGGGGTGCTAAGTGTCAGCTCTTGTCACACCCTGAGCTGGGTCCCTTCCAGGCACAGGCAAACTGATAAAAGACCCCAACTCCAGCCACATGAGAAAGTCAAGACCCTAAATAGTTACTAGAGCTTTGGGCATGCGTGGTCTGAAGCCATGGACTTCAGATATCAGGAAAGTACTGGGTCTGGGTGCAGAGCAGGCATTCCAGATGAGCAGAATAGCACAGGCTCATGCCAGAGGAGCAATGGTACATGATCTGGAGATGAGTGGAGAGATCTCAGCATGCAAATCTGAGTGGCCAAGCAAGGATGCCATCCACAGGTGTGGACCATCCATAACAGAACAGGAGCAGGAAGTGACAGGAGGGGTGAGGAGCTCTGAGTATGTGGGACTGGAGGCCCCTGAAAACAAGTGTGCTTGGACCCTTGTCCAAAAGGGGGAATGCTTGTGTCAATGGTACTGTAACATGTTGTCAGTGGGCGCTCCTAGAAAATGGTCCTAGATCTGCACAAAAAAAAAAAGTGTGTGTGTGTGTGTGTGTGTGTGTGTGTGTGTGTGTGTGTGTGTGTGTGTTTTACTGGAGCTTGAACTCATGGCCTCATGCTCTTGCTTAGTTTTTTCAGTCAAGGCTGATACTCTACCACTTAAGCCACACGTCTACTTTCAGCTTTTTACTGTTTATTGGAGGTAAGAGTCCCTTGGACTTTTCTGCCCCAGCTGGGGGTGGAGAGGGGTAGGGGGGTGGTAAGGGGGGCTTCAAACTGGGATCCTCAGATCTCAGCCTACTGAATAGCTAGGATTATAGGCATGAGCCACTAGCACCCAAGGCAACATGAAAAACTACTGCTCACTGCTGTTTGTCCTGCTCACAGGAGAGGTGGTGTGACACAGACATATCACTGGCCCATGTGGCTCCTGAGGCCTAGAACTGGAAAGACACCTGTCTGCAAAGAGCTGGTGCTAACCCTACCCCTGGGCCCAGATGGTTGTGCTGTAGCTTCCCTGCCCTCTGCAAGCCCTTGAGTTATTCTCTTCTTCCAGAGGCTTTGCCTCCCCATCTACCCACAGTTGGCTCTGTTTGTCTTCCTGGGCTGAGAGGACTTTATCTGCTATCAAAAGCCTGTGTGCTGACACTAGAGCTTCTCCTAGATTAGGACTCTCAAGGACAGGCCCCATTCCCTGGCCACACAGAGCAGAACCATGACAAGCTAGGTGAACACATGGGCCAGTGATATGTCTGTTTGGTGTCTCTTGCAGGGCAGGACACCCGGGAGAGAAAGAGGAGGCGGCTCAGGGCCACTGTGTTTGTCCTGACTCTGCCGCTGAGCCTGGGCTCAAGCTGGGCTCTCTGGGCTTCTGTGCCCAAGATTTCAACCCCTGTTCGAGGCTCACAACGGAGGCTGTTGGGGAAATTGCTGCAGGTGAGGCTGAGCCATCCCAGGGAGGGTGTGGGTTGGTCCTGGGCAGTGACCTGGGTGGACTGGGGGAGGGGGACAGGGATTTCTGGCCCTCAGAATGCTGACAGTGTGTCATCTATTCTTGCAGGACAACACTGAAGTCTTTGGTTACCTGCTGGGTGGAATCGCTGCCCTCGGTTCCTGGGCATCCCGCATCCCCCCACTCTCCAGAATTGTGAGGCTGGGGGAGGGGGTGCGGGGTGGAGCAAAGGGAGCTGGGACGGTGGCAGGTCTTAGGGCACCAGGAATATTCTAGAGGCTCTGTATACTATGTATACATGCATATGTGGACTTCGATTTTTCTGAGGAGCCACAGTGACCAGGGCAGGGGGTGCATGTGGAGAGCCCGTGGCTCAGCCAGTGGGACCTGAGGCCTGTGCATTCTTCCCTATTTCCTACCAGGAAAAGCACTGGGAGTGGGGGTGGGGAAGAAGGGGACAAACAAGGGTGCCACTAGAGATCGAGAAGGGTGTAGAGACCAGACACAGTCAGCTACTGGGCTCTGATTGGCATGTCTGGATGAGGAAAGCCCTGTTGGCCAATCCTGTTGGGCTAGAGAGGTGAGTTGCCCCTTGGGGGAGCTCACAGCATCATGGATTATGCAGATGTGTCATCAAGATGTCAATGATGTAAGAAAGGGAGAAGTAGGTGTTTGAGATTTCAGAAGAGGGAGAGAAGGGATTTGAGCTCCATATGCTATTCAAGGGATAGAGAGGAGAAATCACACTGCTAGACTGCAGGTGGTGGCAGCTGTCCTGGAGGCTCAAAAGGGAAGGTGGGGCAGGTGAGGGAAGGGCAGTCTGGGCTCTTAAGGGGGCACAGGACAGTGCCTGAACAACAGCAACCATAGTGGCTGTGCTGCCAGGTAATCTCTGTAGATGACTCCACCACCTTAGCCCTGTCTCACTGACAGGAGCAGCACCAGCCCTGACAGCAAGAGATGAAATGGCCCACTGTTTAGCATAAAAAGAACCCCTGGACTAGGAACATCATGGCTGAGTACGAGGCCCAGGGAAGGCAAGTGGCTAGTGATGACTTGTGTGAACACAGAAAGGGCCCAAACCTGGGCCTTAGCCATAGGAGTCCTGTCTCCAGACTAAGCAAGGGATCAGAGAACCCTGAACCTGTGTGTCCAAGGAGGGATTTGGGTAGGGAAGCCTTTGAGGGAGCCAGAACAGTGCCTGGCCACCAATGTTAGTTCCCTAAGGCTGGTTGTAGTCAGTCAAGCTGGAGTTCTGGATCTCTGGCCAAACTGAGCTGTGTCCTGTGCTGGGTAGAAAGGGCCCAGGGGAGAGAGGTTCATCTCTACTCTCAGCCTCTGGGACGGGGCCCAGGGCCCAGGGCCCACCTCTGGTGGCTGAGCCATGGGCTCTCCACATGTACCTGGCTCTGCACATAAACCCAGACTGTGATTGTCTCTGTTCACTGACTTTAAGCAGATAGTGGCCACCTGCCATCTGCTTGGGAATAAAAGTAGCCATATCTGAGATGTCAAAACCAAGGTTCAAAGCCAATCCAGGTAGGCAAATCCTGAAGCTTGTTATGTACAGTTAACCAACAAAAAGACAGTGTGGCTATACAGTGGTAGAGCACCAGCCATGAGAGAAAAAGCTGAGCACAAGCATGAAAACCTGAGTTTAAGTCCCAATGCTGGCGCGCGCGCGCACACACACACACACACACACACACACACACACACACACACACACATGCACACGCATATACACACACGCGCGCACACACACACGCACATGCACACGCATATACGCACACGCACACACACACACATGCACACACGCGCACACACACGCACATGCGCGCGCACACGCATATGCACGCACACGCACACACGCGCGCGCACACACATGCACACGCATATACACACACGCACACGCACACACATGCACACACACACGCACACGCGCACACACACGCACACATGCACACACACACACACACACACACAGAAGTTCAGATGCAGAACATAATGTTACATTCCTGAGGATTCTTTGAGCTAAAAAAAAAAATAGGAGAAAATCACACATCACTTGCCTTTTTTTTTGTTTTTTTCTCCATTCCTTAGCCAAGGTCTGACTATTTTTAAATATAATTAGCTAAGGAACAATCTAAAATATACATATTTTATATTTGTATATATAAATTATGTGACTTCATGTAATTAATGTATAGTTTTGTGTAGACACATATAAATGCATATATAATGACTTTGTACCTCTAAAAGCTACTTATAGATAAGTATTGCATGTGTTTCTATTTTTAAACCCATTCCTTGTTCTCCAGAAGTGTCACCTTGGCTTCACAATTGCCAGAATATTCTGTCATTTTCCTGATCTTTCCTTTTTGACCTGGTGTAGAATTATTGGTCCCAGCAAGAGAAGGGCTGGGCATAATTCAGATCCCCTCACTACTTTTCCCAGCTAGTGTCTTAGAGACCCTGCCTTGTATCAGAAGTTGGGCACTGAGATGCCAGGGTCTGCCTGTTCTCAGGAGCTCTCTGAATATGTAGAGAGCAAGGGGTGTTTTTTTTTGTTGTTGTCCTTTGTTCTGTTTTCTTGGTGTAGTTATTGGAGTATGAACTCAGAGTCTCTGCTTGGCTTTTTCACTCAAGGTTGTCCTCTGTCACTTGAGCCACACTTCCACTTCCAGCTTTTTTTGGAGGTGGTTAATTGGAGTTAAGAGTCTCCCTGATTTGTCTTCCAGCAGTCTGGCTTTGAAGTGAGATCCACAGATCTCAGCCTCCTAAGTAGCTTACGATTTATAGGTCTGAGGGCCCAGCAAAAGCAGAGTCCAGCTGAGCAAAAGGTAATGTGTTGGAGAGATGTATTAGGTATGATTGAGCCCAGATGAGAGTTAGTTGCTCTCCATCGTGGGCAAATGATAAGAATAGGCTTCTGGATCCAAGGTTTAAGGTAGATTTTTGAAAGATGAATAGGAGTTTGCCAGGCAAAGGTGCAACTTGACCAAAAGTGAGATGTGTAACAAAAGCAACACCCTTGAGGAGTGGCCCTGTATACGGGGCTTGCTACCACACATATTGTGCCACTGAGGAGCCTGGGCCCCCAAACCCACTTTCCTCCTGCCAAGCCCCTTCTCTTTCTGCCTAGTGCCAGGGGAAGTCACTCCCCTTCATCCACCTGTGGACGCGGTTCCTGTCGGCTCTGGCTGGCCTCCTCTATGCCTCAGCCATTGTAGCCCATGACCGGGAGCCCGAGTACCTGCTACGGGCCACGCCCTGGTTCCTGACTTCCCTTGGAAGGGCTTCGCTGGACCTCACTGTATCCACCCCAGGCTGGAGGCTGGGGGAGGCCGGACTGCCTGGGTCCCAGCCCCACCCTGCCATGTCCTTTGTCGCTCTGTATAGGCAGCATCTGGCCCAGCACTTAGGGATGGTGTGAAGCCTGTGGCAGGCAGCTACCAATACCATTCTTTACAATGATTATTCTTTAGGCTGGAGCTCTCTGAAACAACAAAGAAGAGTGGGAAGGTTCCAGGCCTTGGAGTCAGAGACCTGGGTCAGTTCTCTCCCTGTCTCTCTGCCTTAGCTTTCTCTCAGGGCTGGAAGAGGTATCTGCATGCTGACCTGCCATGCAGGGTTGTTCCTGCCTTCCTCCTCTGCTTTCTGGCACTGGATCCTGTGGTGGAGAAACAGAGGTGAAAGCTGACCAGTGCTGCTGATGGTCAGTGGCTGCCTCATGGCTCCTTGCTGCTTCCTGAGGTGCCACACGGATGACCTTGGCAAGGGCAACCAAGCCTTGGCAGTGGACTGCAGGTGGTTATTAGAGGTGCTGGCAGTGGGAAGGGCTCTATGGTGGGTGGGTATGAATAGCCTGGAGATCTGAGATCAAGGCAGGGCACACACTAGGCTTTTGGGAAGAGTCTGTCCTCACCTTCTTCTGGCTACTGGTGGCTCCAAGTATTCCTTAACTTGTGGCCTCATAATTTGAGCTTCTGTTTCTATCTTCTGTCTTTATATGGCCTTTTTGTATATCTCTATATGGCAGTTCCTCTTTCTCTTGCTTCTACTCTTGGTGATGGTACTGGCATGGCATGAACTCAGGACCTCACACTTACTAGGTAGGTATTCATCACTTGAGCCAACACCTCCAAGCGTTTTTGTTGTTGTTAGTGGTAGAGCTTGAACTCAGGGCCAAGGTTCTGTCCCTGAGCTTTTCTGCTCAAGGCTAACATTCTTTGAACCACAGCTCCACTTCCAGTTTTCTGGTGGTTAATTGGAGATAAGAGTCTCATGGACTTTCCTATCTGGTGTGACCTACCTGGCCTGGCCTTGATCCGTGATCCTCAGATATCATCCTCCTGAGTAGCTAGGATTACAGGTGTGAGCCACCAGCACCCAGCCCAAGCTTTGTGTGTGTGTGTGTGTGTGTGTGTGTGTGTGTGTGTGTGTGTGTGTGTGTGTGATGGGGCTTGAACTTGGAGTCTGGGTGCTGTCCCTAAGCTTTTTTTTTTTTTTTAATCAGTCATGGGGGCTGAACTCTGGGCCTGGGCGCTGTCCCTTGGCTCTTTAGCTCAAGGCTAGTGCTCTACCACTTGAGCCACAGCACCACTTCTGGCTTTTTTCTGCTTATGTGGTGCTGAGGAATCGAACCCAGAGCCTCATGCATGCAAGGCAAGCGCTCTACCACTGAGCCACCTTCCCAGCCCTATCCCTAAGCTTTTTTTTTTTTACTAAAGGCTACTGCTCTACCACTTGAGCCCCAGCTCTACTTCCCCTAAGCTTTTTCTTTTTTTTTTTTTTGGTCCACTCATGGGCCTGAACTCTGGGCCTGGCCGCTGTCCCTCAGCTCTTCAACTCAAGGCTAGCACTCTACCACTTGAGCCACAGTGCCACTTCTGGCTTTTTTTCTTTTTGCTTATGTGGTGCTGAGGAATTGAACCCAGGGCCTCATGCATGCAAGGCAAGCGCTCTACCACTGAGCCACCTTCCCAGCCCCCGCTAAGCTTTTTGCTTGAGCTGTTTTTCATCATCTCAGACCTTGATCTTCCTACCTCCACCACCAAGTTATATGAAATTACAAGTATATACCTATACATCTGACCCTGGCTGCTGCTACTACTGCTGCTGCTCCTCTTTCTCCTCCCCATCTCCCCTCCCTTCCTCCTCCTTTCCACCTCCCCCCCCTTATCCTCCTCCTCTTCCTCCTCCTCCTCCTCCCCCCCCCTTATCCTCCTCCTCCTCCTCCTCCTCCTCCTCCTCCTCCTCTTCCTCCTCCTCCTCCTCCTCCTCCTCCTCCTCCTCCTCCTCCTCCTCCTCCTCCTCCTCCTCCTCCTCCTCCTCCTCCTCCTCCTCCTCTCCTCTTCCTTCTCCTCCTTCTCCTTCTTTTTCTTGTGCTAGTACTGGGTCTTAAACTCAGGCCTGGGAGCTGTCTCTTAGTTTTTTCAACTCTACCATTGAGCCAGCTCCACTACCAGCTTTTTAGTGGTTAACTGGAGATGGAAGATTCACATAGAATACTGCCCAAAGTGTCTTTGAACCTCATCCCTCAGATCTCAGACTCCTGAGTAGCTAGGATTAGTAGCTAACTTGAGCCATGGGACCAAGTCTGGATCCTCTTATAAGTACTGGAATCATTAGATACAGGGCTTATTCTGTTCCTCAATGGCTACTTACATCAACAAAGACTCTACTTCCAAATAAGGTCACATTCTGAGGTTCCAGGTAGGTATGAATTTGGGAGGACACTATCCCACAAGTGCTGTAAGCCACATCCTTCAGTAGGATGTTTACAACAAGTATTTCCAAGAGACAGGAATGCAGTCAGGCCTGGCCTTGTCCTCAGATAAGCTGAGTCTATCTGGGGTAGACCAAGGCAGGATAAGCCCGTGGAGGTGTGAGAGCCTAGATGGTCAGGACACCAGGGGTTCTAGGGAGGGGAGAGTGGGAAGGGTAGCAGCAGGCCACTGGCAGGTCTCTACTTTCTATACCTTAACTTCCATGTCTCAGATTATTTTCCTTTCATGTGTGATGAAGAGCAAGATGAGAAGGGCCTTTGGATTTACCACAGAAACCAGAGAGGACCCCGACACCCAAGCCCTCCTGACCTGTGCAGAGAAAGAGGACGACCACCAAGAGGCCAGCAGTGAGGACAAGGTCTTTCCAGTGTTTCCTGGGTGGGGTGGACAGAGGCAGGGGCCCTGCACCAAGTCTGGGACTTGAGAACCTTGAAAGTCCTTCCATGCTGTGTGTGTGTGTGTGTGTGTGTGTGTGTGTGTGTGTGTGTGTGTGTGTGTGTGTGTGTGTGTGTGTGTGTGTGTGTGTGTGTGCAGTACTAGTGCTTGAACTCAGGGTCTGGGCTCTTCCAGTTGAGTCACAGCTTCACTTCCTGCTCTTTGCTGGCTAATTAGAGATAAAAGTCTCATCCCAAGCTATCTGGGAAGCCAAGATTGGGAGGATTGTGGTTCCAGGCCAGCTCAGGCAGAAAGATCCATGAGACTCCAGCTCAGTGGAAAAAAAGCTGTTCATAGTGGTGAATGCCTGTCATCTCAGCTATCATAGGAAGCCTAAAGGAGGCTTAGCAGGAAGCAAGTCTTTACCTTAAAAATAACCAGTGCAAAAAAGGCTGGGGGCATAGCTCAGCAGTAAAGTACCTACTTAGCCCTCATGAGGCATGAGACTCGGAATTCAAACCCCAGTACCACCAAACTTAAAAAAAAAAAGTTCCCAGCTGGTTCTCTTGGGCTGCAGAGTTTGGGGACCATTGGCTTTAAAAGGAGAGCGCTAAGACACTCCTTATAAGAAGCAGAATGTGAGGTATGCCTTAAAAATAGCAAGAAAAAAAAAAAACTAAAATGCCCTAAGGGTTCTTTCGAATAAAATGGGAGCTTGTTTTTAGAACATGTCTCTTGACTTTCAGATGTCTCCTTTCTGTCTTCCTGTCTCCTCTCAAAAGAATTCAGATTGGGTGCCACTCACCACCCTGTCCCACTGCAAGTCTCTGAGGACAATGACAGCAATCAGCCGTTACATGGAGCTCACCATCGAACCCGTACAGCAGGTGAGGGTCCATGGGCCACAATTAGGTGTCCAGAAGGGTGGGCCACAGTCCTGGAAGGCTTCCTGAAGGAGGTGATACTATTGTGATGTGAGGGATCGTGTAAAGAGCTGTGTGGGCCTGTCATGGAGGGCACGTAGGAGAGGAAAATGGTTTCCCTTCACCCTCTTTGCTACAGCGGTTGAGGATCGTGAATCAACTTGATAAGAATTACAAGAATAAACAACAACTTAGTTGCTTATGCATGAAAGTTCACAAAGAAAACAGTAGCCACAGGGCTGGGAAGGTGGCTCAGTGGTAGAGCGCTTGCCTTGCATGCATGAGGCCCTGGGTTCGATTCCTTAGCACCACATAAGCAAAAAGAAAAAAGCCGGAAGTGGCTCTGTGACTCAAGTGGTAGAGCGCTAGCCTTGAGCTGAAGAGCTGAGGGACAGCGCCCAGGTCCAGAGTTCAGGCCCCACGACCAGACCAAAAAATAAAAAAAATAAAAATATAACAGTAGCCAGATGAGGGAGGTCTCTCTGTCCTAGGCTAAACACAAGAGAAAGGATTAGAACTTGTGGGGACAGGCATCTTACAGAAGAGGAGCAGAGGGAAAGTAGGGGTGCACATGTTGTCACTGGAAGTAGCTCTCTTCCTGCTGGACACTAGAAATTTCCTGCATAAAATTGAGTTTTCCTTACACGAGAGAAAATTTATGTAACTTGGCCCTAAAATTCATGGACTCTGCAGAAGTTTGCTTATGTACTGAAAATATCCAGAATTTTTGTCGTTATCCTTTAAAAATACATAATATATAATTAGAACAATTTACACAGTGTGTATTCTGAATTAGGCATTATAAAAATCTAGCATTGATTCAAAGCATAGCTATATGCAAATTCTATACCTTTTTTTCTTGTGCCAATATGGAGGTTTGAACTCAGGGCCTAGGAACTGTCCCTGAGCTTGTTTGCTCAAGTGGAACCACAGCTCCACTTCTGACTTTTGGATGGTTAACTGGAGATCAGAGTCTCACAAACTTCCTTCCCTAGACTGACTTTGAACTACTATGCTCAGTCCCAGCCTCCTGAGTAGCTAGGATTACAGGTATGAGCCATCAGCACCTGGGCCTACACCATTTTATACAAGGGGCTTGAGCTTCTGAGGATTTGGGTGACTATGAGGCTCTGAAAGCCAAAGGATGATTTTGCTCTATGTTTAGGCAGTTGAGGTAGGAACAGCTTCTCCTGCTTCTGCTGCATTTCACTTGCCTGTAGTCGAAATGACCCATATGCCTAAGAGACATTCTTGAGGCTGCGCATCCTGGTTCTCTCCCAGAGTGTGGGAGGAGAGAGGGTGCAGTCAGATTACTTAGATGGGCCAAAGGACCTAGCATTCCCCAAGGGCAGTGGATCCTGGAGGCTTCAGTGCTAGACTCAAGACCAGGTGTGAATTCCATCATCGGTGCATCATTGGTGCACAGGAGAGGAGAGTGGACTAGGGTCAGTGAGGAGTAGCGGTCTGTCTGTGTGCCGATAGGGCCTAAAGCCCGGAAGTGGAGGGGCCGGGCCCACAGGACTCCTGGGGCTTGGCCCACTCTGGCTCTTCAGGAAGGAAAGGACAGGGAAATGGGCACAACAAGTTCACGCCTCAGCCCACTTCCCCAGAGATTATTCTCTTCTTTTTCTTTCTTTCCTTTTTTTGTTTTGTTGTGTTGTATTATTTTTATTTTTATTTTTTTGCCAATCCTGGGGCTTGAACTCAGGCCTGGACACTGTCCCTGAGCTTCTTTTGCTTAGGGCTAGCACTCTACCACTTGGGTCACATTCCCAGCCAGAGATTGTTCTTGTCAGATTGCTGTACCCACAGTCATTTCTGCTCTGATTGAGGCTTGCTCATTTGGCCATTGACTTCTAACCTCTGTCCCCAAGCTCCTGGTGCTTCTGCCATCCTCAGAAGTGTCCAGGAGTATCCCCTTCTCTTGTGTGTTCTTGGGGACCCCCAGTCCCATGGCTCTACGTGCTGGTGCATGAAGGTCCCCAGTGTATAGCTGCACCAGTTCCAGTCTCAGCTCTCTGGCTGCCTATTCCATGGTATCTTATGGTACCTCATACTTACCACATCCAACACAGACCTCTGAGTTTCCCTGCCCAGTCCCACTTCTCACCCATCTTCCTTGCTATGGTTCACAATGCCCTGTCCACACATCAATTCAACCCAGATTTCTCCTTCCTGTCTCCTCTCCTGCTGCATTCCCATGCCATCCAGCCCACATGTGGGTCCTATAAATGCTCCCCTAAAATATGTGTCAAGATGTATTGTTATCCTTATAAATTGTTGCACTTATAAATTGATATACACCCCTTTGTGTAACTAAATGAATTTTTAAAAAAAACATATGAAGGCCAGTAGCCATGTGGCTTATCTTCTCTGCCACCCTTGTCCCACCTCTCCACCTGCACTAACAGCTAGAAGGTGTTTTGACAAATGAAAATAATATCTGGGCTGGGAAGGTGGCTCAGTGATAGAGTGCTTGCCTTGCATGCCTGAGGCCCTGGGTTCGATTCCTCAGCACCATATAAGCAGAAAAAGCCAGAAGTGGCGCTGTAGCTCAAGTGGTAGAGCACTAGCCTTGAGCTGAAGAGCTGAGGGACAGCGCCCAGGCCCAGAGTTCAGGCCCCACGACTGGACCCCCCCCCAAAAAAAAACCTCTAAAAGACAATGTCCAGGATCTGAGTTCAAGTCCCAGTACCAGTATCAATAAATAAATAAATAGACTTCTGGCTAATCTTACAGAGACTCCAACACCCTTAGTCCCAGCCCCAATCCCTTCCTGCTGTGCCCACATTGTGTGCTGTGTACCGACCCCCCCCCCATTCTCTGCCCTTCCTGCTGCACAGGGGTTCTCTACCCCTCTGCCTACGGATCGGAGCTCTCAAACTGCAACAGGTGTTACCCACCCCAAAGGCCCCCAGGGAGAAATAGCTTCCTTGCTGGGCTCCCACCCCCTCCCTCATTGCTGAGGAACAATGT
Organism: Dipodomys merriami; assembly: GCF_024711535.1. NCBI lineage: Eukaryota > Metazoa > Chordata > Mammalia > Rodentia > Heteromyidae > Dipodomys > Dipodomys merriami. Next base: position 67,449,998 of record NW_027203381.1, on the reverse strand, counting down.
CTTAAAGCACTTAGTACAGTCATATTTCTGTGTGCTGTCCATCTTGTGTGTGTGTGTGTACATGTGTGCATACACACATATATGCACATGCCAGCACTGGGGCTTGAACTCAGGGCCTCATGCTCTTAGGTTTTTCTTTTCTTTTCTGTTCTTTCTTTTCTTTTCTCCCAAGGCTAGTGCTCTACCATGTGAGCTGCAGCTTCCACTTCTGTCTTTTTGGTGGTCAACTGGGGATGAGAGTCTTACAGACTTTCCTGCCTGGGCTGGCTTTGAGCCACTATCCACAGATCTGAGTAGCTAGGATTACAGGTGTGAACCCCGTGCTGTCCATCTTGGAGCCTTGTGCCCTTTGTCTCCTGTCTGAATTCTTCTGGGAGTCACAGGCCCTCTGTAGAGGTACAATCTGAGCATGTTGCTCACTGAGGTGGTCCCTGTCCAGCTGCCCAGGGGACGCTCAGAGGAGCTGGGGCCTTCCTCTTTGCTGTTGATGTTTCCTTGGATGTTGGGCATGACTTCTCTGGGAAGTTCCCAGAGAGGGCATGCCTTTACTGTGAGGAGCCCACTGTGCCCATGGAACTTGCGGGGTGGAGGGAGCTGGAGGAAACAGAATTTTAGTAGCAGATTCCTGAAGGGTGGCAATAGGCCATTTTCCATCTTGGAACTATTGAAAAAGAACTTTCAGAAGCTTCTAGGATGGGATGCTGGGGTGAAACTTAATGGGAGAGTGCTTACCTAGCATGTATGAGGCCTTGGGTTGGATCTTTAGTACAGCTAGGGAGGGAAAAAGGAAGGGAGGGAAAGGGGGAAGGATGGAAGAGGAAGTAAAGAGAGGAAAGAAGGGCTGGGGAGGAGATGGAAGAAAGGGAGGGCAAGTAGGGTTGGTTATGGTTACTTTCACAGCAATTGTACATCACTGTTCGGTGGGCTTTGGGTGGGCTTTTGCTGGGGAACAGACCTGAAGAAAGTTCTACCTCATTCTCTCAAGAGCCCCAAATCTCACCAAGTCTGAGCTTCTACCCATGCTCTTCCTTTTGTGTCCACCAGGGGGCAAGAGTTATCTGGCAGACAGGGAGCCTGGAGCCTACTGCCTTCCCACCCTGGACGGTAGCCACCTTCCTCAGCTCTAGCGACAGCACTCTGTGGCAGCCTGCTTTCTGAGGGCTACTTGCCAGACTAAACAGACCTAATAGTGCTGGCTCTGAGCAACAGCCAATGCTTTCTTGGTGCTTATTATAATGGGCTGGAGTACCAGTCTAAGTTCTGTATACAGATTTGTTTTTATATGTATATTTGTGTGTGTGTGTGCGTGCGTGTGTGTGTGTGTGTGTGTGTGTGTGTGTGTGTGCGTGTGTGCGCGTGCAGGTACTGGGGCTTGAACTCAGGGCCTGAGTGCTTTTGCTGAGCTTTTTTTGCTCAAGGCTGGCACTCTTCCACTTGAGGCACAGCTCTACTTCCTGCTTTTTGCCGGTTAATTGGAGATAAGAGCCTCATGAACTTGCCTGCTAGACTGGCTAAGCAGGTGGTGTAGACTTGAGCCACACTCCAGCTCTAATAATTGTCATTTTAACTTAAGGCACAATACCAAGAGTGGTAGTATATGCCATAGTCCCAGAGATCCTTGCCTCAGGAGTCTGGGGCAGGAAGATTGCTTGAACCCAGGAGTTTGGGACTGGCCTGGACACGGTACCAAGAACCTGTCTCAAAACAAACACAAACAAGAGGGGCTGGGAATGTCGTTTTAATAGTAGAGTGCTTGCTTGTCACATGCAAGATACTGAATTTGATCCCCAGCACTAAAAAACAAACAACAGCTGGGTGCCGGTGGCTCACGCCTGTCATCCTAGCTACCCAGGAGGCTAGATCTGAGGATCTCAGTTCAAAGCCCACCTGGGCAAGAAAGTCCGTGAGACTCTTATCTCCAATAAACCACTAGAAAACCAGAAGTGGTGCTGTGGCTCAAGCAATAGAGTGCTCACCTTGAGCTGAAGAGCACAAGGACAGCGCCCAAGCCCAGAGTTCAAGCCCCATGACCAACAACAACAACAACAAAAAGTCTGAGGTACAGGGAAGTTAAGTAACTTGCCCAAGATCCCACAGCAATAGGCTTCAAACTATGCCTGTCTAGGACCTGACCCAACACCACTAATCCTAGCTACTCAGGAGAAGGCTGGGATTGAAATTGTAGTTCAAAGTCTAGGCAGAAAACTTAGACTGGTATGCGTGTGTGTGTGTGTGTGTGTGTGTGTGTGTGTGTGTGTGTGTGTGTGTGTGTGTGTGTGTTGGTCCTGGGGCTTGTGTGTGTGTGTGTGTGTGTGTGTGTGTGTGTGTGTGTGTGTGTTGGTCCTGGGGCTTGAACTTCGGGTCTAAATGCTGTTTCTGAGCTTTTTGCTCAAGGCTAGCACTCTACCACTTGATCAAAAGCTCCATTTTTGGGTTTTTGGTAGATAATTGGAGATATAGAGTGTTGTGTGCTTTCCTACCTGGGCTGGCTTTGAACCACAATTCTCAGATCTGAGCCTTCTGCGTAACTAGGAGTTCAAGCTGAATGACTAACAAGAAAGGAAAGGGAAAGGGAAAAGGAAAGGGAAAAGAAAGGAGAGGAGGAAGACCCTGATTTCAAGCCCCAGTAATAGCACAGAAAGAAAAAAAATAGGGGCTGGGAAGGTGGCTCAGTGGTAGAGCGCTTGCCTTGCATGCATGAGGCCCTGGGTTCGATTCCTCAGCACCACATAAGCAAAACACCGGAAGTGGTGCTGTGGCTCAAGTGGTAGAGTGCTAGCCTTGAGCTGAAGAGCTGAGGGACAGCGCCCAGGCCCAGAGTTCAGGCCCCACGACCGGACCCCGCCCCCCCCCAAAAAAAGAAAAAAATAGAACAGTGCCTTCTGCTCCACTGTACCTGCTCCCTTAGCTATTATTATCTATCTATTTTCCTTCTTTAATGGGCATGTTTGACCACTGGTGACTCATTGGCCATTCTGTTTGGTGAGGAGAGCACAAAGGCACCTGCTGCCATTGCTGGTCCTAAGGAGACTCCAAAAGGAGCAGGGGAGCATCTGCTAGTGAAGCAGGATCCCAGGGAGGCGTCATCCTTGCTAGGGACATTGAAAAGTCCACTCAGCTGTTGACTGGAGTGTGGCAGGCCCCCAGGGAGACTGTAGGATTGTCTCTTCGCTGTTATAATAGCACCTGCCTCCCTACCCACAGAACCTTCTGCAGAGGGCATCAGGGCCACATTTGTGCTTCTAGGTTGCTTCTGGAAGCTGCCTTGTTCCGTTGTAGTCTTCCTCCAGACTCACATGGACTGGACAGAGCACTGAGTATGCTGAGGACCGGGCCTGCGCGATTGAGACCCAGCACATGTAGCCACTCTTCCTGTGTGTCCACGTCACAGCCCCATGACACCTCGTAGAAGGGCGAGGCCACCCCTTTTGATAGGTTAGGAGATGGAAATTCAGAAAGGACAAATTTCCTTCTGAGACTGCAGAGCGCTTTAGTGGAAGAATCCCATCCAGAAAGCAGAGAGACACCTGTATGGCAGGTCGGTGGAAAACCTACCGTCTTGCAAAAGTCCAGTTGGTGGAGCATCACTGATCTTTGAGGAAGCACCTGTGAGTGCTGTGGGAAGCAAGACAGACAGACAGACAGACAGGTGCTCCATGTTCATTGTCCTCCCATACTGCCCAACATCCGTGTGCTGGCATGAGCTGGCAAAGCCTCAATGGGACATGTGTTTTCCACATTACAAATGCACATCACCTTGGATCCTTCAGTTCTGCCTGTACTCTGAGACCTCCGGGTGTTTGCTGTACTGTAGTGTGGTCAGTACTGCTTGCAGTAAGGAAGGTGGGAAACACCCCAAGCATCCATCAGAAGGCTATAATGGTTAAATAGACTATGCTAACCCACGCCTCCCAAACTTCTAACATAGAACCCTTCTAAGGCAATATTGTTAGGTGAAAATAGGGGTGTAAGAGACTAGGTGCCAGTGGCTCGCACCTGTAATCCTGGCTGGTTCAAGAGGCTCAGATCTGAGGATCAAGGCTCAAAGCCACAGAACAATTTTTTTGGGGGGGGGGTCCGGTCGTGGGGCCTGAACTCTGGGCCTGGGTGCTGTCCCTCAGCTCTTCAGCTCAAGGCTAGCGCTCTAACACTTGAGCCACAGCGCCACTTCCAGATTGTTTTTGTTGTTGTTGCTTATGTGGTGCTGAGGAATCGAACCCAGGGCCTCATGCTTGCAAGGCAAGCGCTCTACCACTGAGCCACCTTCCCAGCCCCCATTTTTTTTTTTTTTTTAATTTTTTTATTGTAAAGATTCTATACAGAGGGTTACAGTTACATGAGTGGGGTAATGAGTACACTTCCTCTTGAACATTGTTACCCCCTCCATTGTTTTCTCCCTACCATCCCCTCCCTCCCTCCCTTCCCCAAGGTTCTTTTTTTTTTTTTTTTTTTTGATTGTGATTAAGTGATTACTTAATTTCCGGAAATTCACAGTATTGTGGAATAATGATGCTCATTTAAAGTCACACGTTCATTCTAACTTTCCTGGAGCAAATTGTCTATCACAGTCTGTAATATATAACGGTGTTCATATGTTATATACCATACACGTGATCAGCAGCATGGGGATATTTAGTAGTGGTTCAACCAGATGAGTGGGAGTTCTTTGTTTCTTAAGTCCTGTTAGTTTTGTCATATCACCTAACACTTTGGATTTATCATCCGCTTATCAGGGAGACCATGTACTGTTTGTCTCTTCGTTCTTGGCTTACCTCGCTCAACATGATTCCTTCTAGCTCCATCCATTTCCCTGCAAATGCCATTATTTTGTCATTTCTAATGGCTGCATAATATTCCATTGTGTATAGATACCACAATTTTTGGATCCATTCATCTGTGGTGGGGCATCTAGGTTGTTTCCATATCCTAGCTATTGTGAACAGTGCTGCAATAAACATGGAGGTGCACGTGTCCTTGTATATTGGTTCCTGTTGTTCAGGGTAGATGCCTAGAAGTGGTATGACTGGGTCGTAAGGGAGGTCAATCTTTAGCTTTCTAAGGACCCTCCAGACTGCTTTCCAAAGTGGTTGTATGAGTGTACATTCCCACCAGCAGTGTAATAGCGTTCCTCGTTCTCCACATCCCCTCCAGCATTTGTCGTTGGCTGATTTGTGGATGTGGGACATTCTGACTGGGGTAAGGTGGTATCTCAGGGTTGTCTTTATTTGCATTTCCTTCACCACCAGGGATGATGAACATTTCCTCATGTGTTTCTTTGCCATTTTTATTTCTTCATTTGAGAAGTCCCTCTTTAGTTCCCTTGCCCATTTAGTAATTGGTTTGTTAGGTTTGGGAGGGATTAGTTTCTTGAGTTCCCTGTATATACAGGATGTTAACCCCTTGTCTGATATATTGCTGGTAAATATTTTTTCCCAATTAGTTGGTTGTCTTTCTAGCTTGGTTGCGATAGCTTTATCTGTGCAGAAGCTTTTTATTTTAAGGTAGTCCCATTTGTCGAGTCTCTCTCCAATTTGTTGTGACCCTGGGACTCTGTTCAGGAAGTTCCTTCCTGTGCCTATTAGTTCAAGTGTCTCTCCTACTCTGTCCTGCAGTAGTTTCAGAGATTCAGGTTTAATGTTAAGGTCTTTAATCCATTTTGAGTTGATGTTGGTGCATGGTGATAGGCTGGGGTCCACTTTTAGTTTTCTGCATGTGGCTGCCCAGTTTTCCCAGCACCAGCGGTTGAAGAGGCTGTGTTTCTTCCATTGTATGTCTTTGGCTCCTTTGTCGAATATCAGCTGGCTGTAGGCCTGTGGATTTATTTCTGGATCTTCTATTCTGTTCCATTGGTCTTCGGGTCTGTTTTTGTGCCAGTACCATGCTGTCTTTGTTATTATAGCTCTGTAGTAGAGTTTGAAGTTCGGCATGGATAGCCCTCCCATATTGTCTTTATCCCCTAGAATTGTTTTGGCTATTCTAGGTCTTTTGTTGTTCCATATGAATTTTTGGACTGTTTTCTGTATTTCAGAGATGTACGTCATTGGGATTTTAATAGGAATTGCGTTGAATTTGTATATTAGTTTTGGAAGTATTACCATCTTTACTATATTAAGTCGGCCTATCCAGGAGCATGGGAGGTCTTTCCATTTCCTAGTGTCTTCTGCAATTTCTTTCTTTAACTTTTTATAGTTCTCATTAAATAGTTCTTTTACATCTTTGGTTAGGTTAATTCCTAAATATTTTATTTTTCGGGAGGTTATTGTGAATGGGGTTGCTCCCTTTATTTCCCTCTCTTCCTGTACATTATCAGTGTATAGGAAGGCAACTGATTTTTGTGGGTTTATTTTGTATCCTGCTATTTTGCCAAAGTGATTTATGATTTCTAAGAGTTTGGGGATGGAGTTTTTGGGATCTTGGAGGTATAGTATCATGTCGTCTGCAAAAAGGGATAGTTTAACTTCTTCTTTTCCTATGCGGATCCCTTTAATGTCTTTTTCTTGCCTTATTGCCCTGGCTAAGGGTTCTAGGACTATATTGAAGAGGAGTGGAGACAGTGGGCATCCTTGCCTTGTTCCTGATTTTAGGAGAATTGGTTGTAGCTTTTCCCCACTAAGTATAATATTGGCTATTGGTCTGTCATAAATGGCTTTTATTGTTTTTAGAAATGTTCCTTCTATTCCTATTTTCTCCAGAGCTTTTAGCATGAATGAATGTTGAATTTTGTCAAAGGCCTTTTCTGCATCTGTAGCGATAATCATGTGATTCTTGACCTTGGCTCTGTTGATATGTTGGATTACATTTATTGACTTACGTATGTTAAACCATCCCTGTGTCTCTGGGATGAAGCCTACCTGGTCATAGTGAATTATTTTTTTTATGTGTTTCTGGATTCTGTTAGCTAGAATCTTGTTAAGGATCTTTGCATCTGTGTTCATCAAGGAGATTGGCCTGTAATTCTCCTTTTTGGTTGGGTCTTTGCCTGGTTTGGGGATGAGTGTGATATTGGCTTCGTAGAATGAGTTTGGGATAGCTCCTTCCTTCTCTGTTTCTCTGAAGAGCTTGAGGAGTATGGGTATTAGTTCTTGTTTGAAGGTCTTATAGAATTCTGCTGTGAATCCATCTGGTCCTGGGCTTTTTTTTGTTGGAAGACTTTTGATAGCTTCCTGTATCTCATTATAGGATATTGGCTTATTTAATTGGTTAACTTCTTCTTTGCTCAGTTTGGGCAACTTGTATTTCTCTAAAAATGCATCCATTTCTGCCCGATTTTCTTCCTTTAGAGAGTATAGCTTTTGAAAGTAGTCTGTTAGAATTGTTTGGATATCTTGGGTACGTGTGGTGATGTTTCCCGTGGCATCCCTAATCCTATTAATATGGGTTTCCTCTCTTCTTTTTTTAATTAATCTAGCCAATGGGCCATCAATTTTGTTTATTTTTTCAAAGAACCAGCTTTTTGTTTGGTTTATTTTGGTTATGGTTTTCTGATTTTCTAATTGGTTAATCTCTGCTTTTAATTTGGTTATCTGGCTTCTTCTAGTAGCTTTAGGTCCCATTTTTTCCTGTTTTTCTAGCTGTTTTAATTGCAACATGAGATTATTTACTTGGTCTGTCTCCATTCTCTTGATGTGGGCACTGAGGGCAATAAATTTGCCCCTCAGGACTGCTTTTGCTGTGTCCCACAAGTTTCTTTGTGAGGTGTTTTCATTTTCATTGAGTTGTAGGAAATGCTTTATTTCTTCTCTGATCTCTTCTGTTATCCAGGCATTGTTAAGGAGTGTGCTGTTCAATTTCCATGTATTGGAGAAATTTCTGCGGTATGCTTTGTTATTGAGAGCTAGCTTGATTCCACTGTGGTCAGATAGGATACAGGGGATTATGTCGATCCCTTTGTATTTGCTTAAGTTCCTTGCATGAACTATGATATGGTCTATTTTGGAGAAAGTTCCATGAGCTGCTGAGAAGAATGTGTACTGTGTTGTTTTAGGGTGAAATACTCGGTAGATGTCAGTTAATTCCGCTTGCAGTATGGCCTCTCTTAATTCGGTAGCTTCTTTGCCAATCCTCTGGTTGGTAGACCTGTCCTTTGGTGAGAGTGGTGTGTTAAAGTCTCCTAGTATTATCGTATTGGGATCTATTTTATTCTGTAAGTTTGAGAGCATTTGTTTGACATATCTGGGTGCACCAATATTTGGGGCATATAAGTTGATGATGGTTATATCCTCCTCTTGGATTGTTCCCTTTATTAATATGTAGTGTCCGTCCTTGTCTTTCTGTACTGATTTTAATGAAAAGTTTATTTTGTCAGATATCAGGATAGCTACACCTGCTTTCTTACTGGGGGCGTTTGATTGGTAGATCCTTTTCCACCCCTTCACTCTGAGTTTGTTTGTATGTTTGGCTGAGAGGTGGGTCTCCTGAAGGCAACAGATGGATGGGTCTTGTTTTCTTATCCAGTCCTCAGTTCGTTTTCTTTTAATTGGTGAATTCAGCCCATTTATATTAAGAGAAAGTATAGAGAGATGCATTGTTGTCCCTGCCATTCCGTTTTCCTAAGTTTTTCTTTTTTCCTTTCCTCCTGTGCTTGCTCAGTTAGACTTTGAGTAACGCCTGTTTGGGGCAGGCCCCAGTTCCTGGCTGCTTTCTTCAGGTTGTGTCCCCCCTCTTAGAATTCTTTGTAATGCTGGCTTAATGTTTATGTATTCATTTAGTTTTTCTTTGCTATTAAAAGTTTTCAGTTCTCCATCAAATGTGAATGCTAGCTTTGCCGGGTAGATCAGTCTGGGTTGGCAGTTATTGGCTCTCAGGGCTCGTATGGTGCTTTCCCAGGCTTTTCTTGCATTCATTGTTTGTGTGGAGAGATCTGCAGTAATTCTTATTTTTTTCCCATTGTAGTATAGCTCCTTCTTCATTTTTGCTGCATGCAGGATTGTTTCCTTATTATTCAGATCTATCATTTTTACTATAATGTGTCTAGAAGTGTTTCTCCTGGGGTCTTGCTTGTTGGGTGTTCGATAAGCTTTTGTGATGTAGTTAAGATGGTCGTTTTTGAGGTGGGGAAAATTTTCATTGATTATATTGTTAAATAGGTGGTGCATTCCCTTGCTCTGGAATTCCTCACCTTCGTCCACTCCAATTATGCGAAGGTTAAATTTTTTAGCATTATCTGCTTGCTCTTGAATATCCCTTTGGTTTAATTTGAGTAATTTTTCCATATCTGTCACTTTTTGGTCCAGTTGGTGTATTCTGTCTTCTGTATCTGACACTCGACCTTCCATTTCATTTACTCTGTTGACAGTGGCTTCTATTGTGGTTTGCATGGAGGAAATGGATCCCTTTATGGATTCAATGTTGGTTCTCAGAGTACTGATCTCACCTCTCAATGAGGTATGCATTACCTCTAATTTGGCGTTTATCTCACTTCTTACTGAGGTTTGTGCAGCTTCTATTTTTGCATGCATCTCTTGTTTGATACCCTGTATCTCTTTGGATAGATCATCCTTGTGCTCTTTCAATTTCTGATCAATTTCTCGCTTTATTTCTTGAGTCATTGCCTCCAGCAACCCTTGGAAGTAGCCTTTGTCTTCCATTCCTGCTTTGCTCCCACTGGGGCTCTCCCCTGTGTGGCTGCTGGCTTTTGAGGTGAGCTTGCTGTCCTGGGTGGTAGTAAACCTTGTGATTTTTCTCTGTGATTTTCGCATGGAGGTTCAGGAGACTGCTCTTCAATTTTGTTTTGGTGTGTCTGTCTTTGCTTGGTTGCTGATTCTGTATTGGTAGAGAGAGTCTGTGCCTGATCTGGGTTCTGTTGGGAGCCTATTTCCAGCTGCTATTCTGTCTTACTTAGGATTCTCAGCTCTCTGCTGTAGATTGCTGGCAGTTCCCGCCTTTGGAAGGGTTGAGCAGCCTAGACTGCTTGTGTTTGCTCCTACGGGTGCTCTTGTGAAGAACAGATGCTCTGCATGCACTCTCCCAAATGCTGGAGTCTGCTATGGGCTCCTGATGTGTTTTTGTTTGTTTGTTTTGGGCTGGTTGTGGGCTTGAACTCTAGGTTTGGGTGCTGTCCCTCAGCTTTTCAGCTCAAGGCTGGCACCCTACCGTTTGAGCCACAGCACCACTTCTGACCCTTTTTGCTTTTGTGATGCTGAGGAATCAGATCCAGGGCCTCATACATCCAAGACTATCACTCTATTGCTGAGCCGCCTTAACAGTCTGAGCTCCTGCTTACTATCAGGTGCTGGCAGCCTGTGTTGTCCAATTCCCAGTCTAGGGTATATGGGTGGAGTTTTGGTGGGGTTTGGGCTTCTCTTGTCCTGGGCCTCCAGGTCTTTTGTTGTCACAGGCGTGCTTCCCGGGGGAGTGTTGTTTCCTGGTTTTCTCCCCTCTGTTGAGGCGTATGCTCAGCTTTTTACTTCAATTGGGAGGAGTTGGTTGTGTTGTTCAGGCGCCGGATCCCCGGGCCTGGTTCCGGCCCCAGCCTGGAGCGCGCTTGTTAGGCCTGTGCTGATGTGTATACCACCTAGGTTATGCAGCCTGGAGCGCACTCGTTAGGCCTGTGCTGATGTGTATACCACCTAGGTTATACAGCCTGGGGGACACAGTTCAAATTTCTTCTACTGTTGGTAGTCTTGACCCAGGGGCGCTGTTCCTGGCTTGGGCATTTAAGCTCCCTTCCAGGGGTGCTCTTGCTCTAGCCTGGCCAGCTGAGTGTGCTCCACGGGCTGGTGGAGCTCTCAAACAGTTCCCAGTTTTAGTGGGTCCTGTGGTCCGGGTGTTGGGGTAGGGAGTCTAGGTCAGGGTCTGGGGATTCCCTCCAGCTCTGGTCTCCCTTGAGGGATACACTTCCCCTGTGGGGTACTCACCCTGGAGCTGGTTGTTTCTGTGTGGTGTAGGTCGTCAGTTGTTGTTGCAATCCGGGCTGGGTTGGGCGGTGGTGGCTCTGTGTGATTCTTTTCTGTCTCTGCCTCTGTCGAAGCTGTCGGGTCAAGAGTGTCCCCGCTCAGACAGCTTCTTCACGGTACCTCTGGGGCCCGAGTGGCCCCGCCGGGTCGTTGCGATCGTGATCGGGCGGGCGGGTGGGTGGTCTGCAGACAGTTCCCTTTGCGCGCTGCTGGCGGTTTTGGCGGGATGGAACCTCTCTGCTCGGGTGGAGAGTGCCGGGTCGTTGCGATCGCGATTGGGCGGGCGCACTGCTGGTGCCGAGCGGCTTTGGCGGGATGGAGCCTCTCTGCTCAGGTGGAGAGTGAGGGGTGGGGGTGGGATCCTCGTGGAGACTCCCGGCTGGTAGGCTTCTCTGTTCCTGGCGATCCGCTGTTCTGTAAACCAGTACCTGGTGATCTGAAAGCGGCCCCCTGTGTCTCTGCTGTGTCTCTTGGGGCTCCCGCAGCCCCCGCCGGGCCGGCTGGCCGGCGGCTTGGCGCACTGCCGCGCGGCCAGTAAAGGTTGGGGGAGGGGTCTTCGCTTTTCTTCTGAAATTCTTCTTTTCCTCTGTTTCTTTTTTGTTATTCTCCGCCTCTGGTTTTTCTCTGAGTGTTCGTCTTTTTGTTGTTGTCGGTCTCTTGGGGAGATTAAGCGTTGGAGCTCGAACTCTCTTTTTGGTTGGAGAGAGCTGTGGCGTTTCCCTACTGCCCCGTCGCCATCTTGGTCCCCCCTCCCCAGCCCCCATTTTTATTTATTTATTTTTAATTTCTTTTATCATGGGGTTTGAACTCTGGGCCTAGGTGCTGTCCCTAAGGTCTTCAGCTCAAGACTGGTACTCTTATCACTTTGAGTCACATAACCACTTCCAGTTTTCTGGTGGTTAATTGGAGAGAAGAATCTCATGGACTTTCCTGCCTAGGCTGGAAACCACAATCCTCAGATCTTGGCCTCCTGAGTGGTTAGGGTTATATGCATAAGCCACTGGCCCCCAGCTTAGACAATTCTTATGGCTCTTATTTCCAGTTAACCAGCAAAAAGCTGAAAGTGGAGGCAAGAGTCATGACCAAAAAGCCAAAAGAACAAGAGGCCATGAACTCAAGCCTCAGTACAACACATACACACACACATATGCACACATACACACACACAGAGTGTAAAATAATGAAGACTATACCATTATTCCTAGAAATAGAGGCAAATACCTGTATGTGCACTTAAGAAAGTGTGTAGAGGGCTGGGAACGTAGCTCAGCGGTAGAGTGCATGCCTTGCAAGCATGAGGTCCTGGGTTCGATTCCTCAGCACCACATAAACAGAAAAAGCCGGAAGTGGCGCTGTGGCTCCAGTGGTAGAGCGCTAGCCTGGAGCTGAAGAGCTGAGGGACAGTGTCCAGACCCAGAGTTCAGGCCCCATGACTGGCAAAAAAAAAAAGAAAGAAAGTGTGTAGAATGTCTGGAAGGGTACATGGGAACCAAGGCACTGGCCACTCCGGAGAACAAGGGACAGGACACCAGCCAGGCCCTGCCCTGCCCACCTCTTGTTCCCTTGGATCCTGAAGCGAGAGAATGCTTTGGCTCTTCAGAAGCACCAAGTGTCCCTGTTTTCTCTTTTCCACACCCCCTGCAGGCAAGCTGCAGTGCCACCAGGCTGCCAGGTGATGGACAGATGAGTGCAGGTGATGCGTCCCTGCAGGAGCCTCCTTCATACCCTCCCGTCCAGGTCATCCGGGCCCGAGTGTCCTCCAGCAGCTCCTCTGAGGTCTCCTCCATCAGCTCCGACCTGGAGGTACACCACCCCCCTGGCGAGCGGGTGCATGGCTGTGTTATTCACCAACACTGGGGGGGGGGGGGGGGAGTGTCCTGGCCTTGTATGGCACCTCTGTCATCCTGCCTTGCTTGCCTCATGCCTGCTCTATCATGAATGAACCTGTAGGTGGGTCCCACCCTTTGCTCAAGGACCTCCCAAACTAGGGCAGGACTAAGCGCTGGCATGGTCAGTCTGGTGAGGAGAAGATGTGTTGCAGGGTCCAGCCATCATGGGCCACTTGCTCATTCAAGTCCTAGAGAAGTAAATGCATGAGAAATAAAGTTTAAGATTTCCAGATCCTCCAACCCATTTGACCATGGGAGCACTTCTTCATCCTAAGGACTCCCCCAGCTCTGCCCTGTGGTGCCAGTGGTGGCCTGTGCTAGTCACCATAGATTGGCAGGTGGCATCTTGGAGGCACAGCAGGCGTCACTCAAGTATGACTGTCCTGTGGCTCTCCATCCCAGCTCCCATTTGATGAGAATGTTTCTACTTGTCTGAGGAAAATGGAGAATGATGAAGTAGTCGAGTGTGTTTTGGCAGGAGGGTGCCAGTTTTAGTGTGCGTGTGTGTGTGTGTGTGTGTGTGTGTGTGTGTCCTTCTAACTTTTTTTTGCATGTATTAAATGCTCTTTTATGAAACGAAATGACAGTAATAAGTAGTGGAGTTGACTGGGTGCTGATGGCTCATGCCTATAATCCTAGCTACTCAGGAGGCTCAAATACAGAAGGTGGAGGTTCAAAGCCAGCCTGAGCTGACAAATCCTGAGACTCATTTTACCTCCAACTAACCAGCAAAAGGCTAGGGTAAGGGAATGATTCAAGTGGTAGAGTCCTAGTTGAGCAAGCCAGCTGAACAAGCTTGAGTCCCTGAGTTTGAATCCTGGTATTGGCAACAACAACAACAAAAAGTGGTGTTGAGATTTTGGTTTAGGTTTGGTTGTTTTTGTAATGGCCTTATTTAGCAAAAATATCAGTTACTTATTGTGTGTCCCCAAATTTGTCAAACTTGTTCTAGGCCCTGAAATAAACTCAGAGCCACTTATGGTGGGATAAAGTCCATAGACCTTAGAGTGATGTTCCAGATGCTTACCAGCCTGCCAGTCTCACCTGGCACTATGGTTTGACTGTGGGCTCTTCCTTGTCCCTAGGCCTCTGGGCCTTTCCTCCCAGAGTTCACTTTGCTCACATTTGCATGGCCAGATCCTCCCCCTTATGGCACTTGCTATGTGAGGTCACCCATAACCCCCCAGGGTCAGTGGCTCCCTTCTTCTGGAGTGCCAGAGCACCCTGCTTCATCTGCCCTCCACTGTTGGCCTCTGGTCTGGGGAGGGAAGGGTGTGGCAGTGTTGGCTTTGTCCCTGAATCATTGACATAGTTGAGAACACTATCCTGGAGATTGTATTCCTGGGTCATTCGTGTTATGTGTAGAAATGTAGGCCTCACTAGCTGCTCTGGAGGCCGATATCTGAGGATAAGGGCTAGAAGCCAGCCATGGTAGAAAAACCTATGAGACTCTTATCTTCATTTAACCACCAAAAAGCTGGAAGTGTGGAGCTGTGGCTCAAGTAGTATTGTGCTAGTGTTGCTCAAACAAAGCTCAGACAGGGCCCAGGCTCTGAGTTCAAGTGCCAGGACTGGCAGAGAGAAAGGAAGAAAGAAAGAAAGAAAGAAAGAAAGAAAGAAAGAAAGAAAGAAAGAAAGAAAGAAAGAAAGAAAGAAAGAAAGAAAGAAAGAAAGAAAGAAAGAAAGAGAGAGAGAGAAAGAAAGAGAGAGAGAAAGAAAGAGAGAGAGAGAAAGAGGGAGAAAGGAAGGAAGGAAGGAAGGAAGGAAGGAAGGAAGGAAGGAAGGAAGGAAGGAAGGAAGGAAGGAAAAGAGGGAGGAAAGGAGGGAGGGAGGGAGGGAAAGAAGGAAGGAAGGAAGGAGGGAGGGAGGGAGGGAAGAAAAGGAAAGAGAAAAAGGAAAGACAAGATCCAGTTTTAGAACATGCACTAAAGCCTATGCTGGGCAGCCTGAAGCCACAGTCATGGCTAAGCACCAAGGCCATGGGGGAAAGGAATGAACACTGGGGAAAGGACCTCACCACACAGGGTACGCTCAGTGAGTAGAGGGGAGTAGAGTGGCATGGGTGAGACTGGCAGGGAAAGGGGAGGAACATTTGCGCAGTGGAAACAAGAGTGTCTGGCTATACATCCACTCTCTCTTGCGCTCTCTCTTGCTCTCTCTCCCCACCCCCCTCTCCTTCCATCTCTCTCCATCCCCAGATTAGGTCATGACTGCACAGCAGCCTAGAAAACATCAGGAACCTGCCTCATGGTTTGAGATCTTTCTCAGTTTTGCAGACATTGTGCACTGGTGCTTCCCTGACTGTCCATTCTCTCCTCTTTTAGTCTTTTGTATAAAATTTGTTAACTCTCGGGACCCAAGATCACCTTTTTAAATTAAGCAAGTGGAAATGAATACTTTGGCACACATTAAAAGGGAACGGGGGCTGGGAAGGTGGCTCAGTGGTAGCGCGCTTGCCTTGCATGCATGAGGCCCAGGGTTCATTTCCTCAACACCACATAAGCAGAAAAAATCGGAAGTGGCGCTGTGGCTCAAGTGGTAGAGCGCTAGCCTTGAGCTGAAGAGCTGAGGGACAGCGCCAGGCCCAGAGTTCAGGTCCTACTTCTGACAAAAATAAAAAGTAAAAGGGAATAGCTTTCAGAAGCTCAGCTTCCTTAGCCCCACTCTCCCCTGGCACAGACTTTCTACTCACACCATAAACCACACTCACTGGGGACAACACAGGTTACCAGGGCCTTGTAGAGATAACCTCTCATTATGGACTCATGCCCACAGGCCAAGGAGAATTGTGAAGCTTAATATTGATTATTTAGTTTATGAGCAGGAGATCCTGTAGCTTTTTTCTCTCTTCAGTTTTTAACAGTAATACAGGGGGCTAGGCAACATACTTGCAATTCCAGCTACTGGAGAGGCAAGAATTGAGAAGATTAGGCTGAGAATCAGCTCAGGCAAAAAGTTAACAAGACTTTCATCCCAAACTATAAGCTGGGAATGGTAGTTTACCATTAGTTTGTATTACAGAATACAAACCAAGAGGGAGGGGCTGGCAAAAGTAGCTGTAAACTTTTTACAATGGGTAAAGAGAGAATTAAAAGGCAGGCCTGGCAAAGGAAGTCCTAAAAGCACCTATTGTCCCTGTGTTTTGAGTGGGCCTAGACCACTTCTCCACCCATCTTACCCACCCAGAACCATTATGTAAGATGAAGGTGTTTTCTACAAGCCCCCAGGGTATAAAGGCTACAGATAGAAACTATTTTGCGTTTTGAACTTCCATTTCCTACATAGGAAGCAGGAAGTGTTTCTGTTTTTCCATTTCTCCCTACTTTATCCTTTATTGTACAATCCTAGATAAAATTTTAAAAACAAAGAAAACAAGAGTAACTTGAAAAAATTTAAAAACAAAACAAGAGTAACTTGTTGACTACTTTCTCCACCAGAGGGCACTCTTCTTTCATTTGAGGCTGCCTGTGCTGCTACAGAATTGGAAAGTTTATTTCAAGGGTTCAGTTCAGCTGGGGCACACTTTAGCCTACTTGTTTGTTGGTTTGTTTGCTTAGCTTTAAATAAACTTTTGACTTGGAGAATAATGTTCCATGTGTAGAAAGTTTTCATGGGTAATTCTGAATTCCTGCCTCTTTGCCCAGCTTTCCTGTGCTCACACCTTATATAACATGTTACATTTATCAAAACATTAGCATTGGCACATTGCTATCAACTAAATGGCAGGATTTATTTGAACTTATTCCTTTTTTAAAAATCCATGTTCTTTCTCTTTTCTATGATGCAATCCAGGACACCATATCACAATTGGTAACATTGTTTAAAGAAACAAATGTATACTAGCCATAAATTTCCATTTCCATTTTGATGAATATCTATTACCTTTCAAGAAAAGTGAAGGGCTGACAGGTGCCAGTGGCTCACGCCTATAATCCCAGCTACTCAGGAGGCTGAGATTTGAGGATTGAACTTCAAAGCTAATGTAAGCAGAAAAGTCTGTGCGATGATGATTTCCAATTAATGAGGAAACGCTGGAAGTGAAGTTGTGGATCAGCTGGTAAAGTACCAGCTTTAAGAGGAAAAAGCTAAGCAAGTGCACAAAGTCCTGAGTTCAAGCCCCAGTACCAGTACACACATGCGATGATGATGATGATGATGATGATGATGATGATGATGATGATGATGATGATGATGATGAAAGAAAAATGAAGACTAGCATTTATTAAACTTTTTATTTCCTTTACATTTGTAATGGAAATCTAACCCCTGCTTTAATAATGTGCATTTCCATTTTTTTTTGCAATGTGTGTGGAATCACTATTTTAGTAACTTGTATCTCCCCCAATTAATCTTTTTTTTTCCTCTAACTTATTTTCCTCCATTGAGACGGCACTCCAAGACAAATGCTAGCTGGGGGTATAGTTCAGTGACAGAACTCATGCTTAGCATGGATGAGGCTCTGGGCTCTATCCTTCGCACACCCATGCATATACATAGACACACATACACAGGATGAATGTTAAAGAATTAGCACTGATTTTTGTTAGATTTAACATGGCACTATGCTTGGGCCTTTTTGAAGAGTTCTTTTTTTTTTTTTTTTGTCGGCCGTGGGGCTTGAACTCTGGGCCTGGGCACTGTCTCTCAGCTCTTCAGCTCAAGGCGAGCGCTCTACCACTTGAGCTACAGCGCCACTTCCGGTTTTCTGGTGGTTTATTGGAGATAGGAGTCTCACGGTCTCTCCTGCTCCGGCTGGCTTTGAACCGCAATCCTCAGGTCTCAGCCTCCTGAGTAGCTAGGATTATAGGCGTGAGCCACCAGCGCCCGGCTTGAAGAGTTCTTATCTAAGAGGTGCATTCTGAAATAGTTCTAAATGAAATTATTTACTTTAAAATACTATACCAAATAAAAAGATTGGGAAGCCAAATGAAATAAACAGGATAGAGCTGTCAGTTATCATTCTATTATTGTTTTATTGTTTGTGTGCAATTGAAGATTTCATAGTTTAAAAGTTGTTTAAGCCAGATGCCGGTGGCTCATGCCTGTAATCCTAGCTATGCAAGAGACTAATAACTGGAGGAGCAGAGTTTGAAACCTGCCTGGGAAGACAAATCTATGAGACTTCATCTCCATATAACCAGCAGAAAAGTAGAGCTGGTGGCATGGCCCAAGTAGTGGCACAAGCTGAATGAACTTAAGGTCCTGAGTTCAAGGAAAAAATAAAGTTGCAGTGACGGAAGCCCTCAGTTCTAGCTATTCGGAAGGCAGAGATTGGAGAATTATGATTTGAGGCCAGCCTGGGCATATAAGTTTGTGAGACCTATTCTCCACCAATGACTGAGGGTGGTAATACATGTCTATTCTCCCAAACTACAGGGGAAGCCCAATGGCTAGACACAATGGTGAGTGCACCTGAAACCCCAGCAATGCTGAGAAGCAGAAGCAGAAGGATCAAAGGCCAGGCCAGCATGGGCATAAACATTTTATGTTGAAAATAACCAACATAAAAAGGTTATAGGACTGGGAGCTGGGAGCTGGGTGCTGGTGGCTCATGCCTGTAATCCTAGCTACTCAGCAGTCTGAGATCTGAGGATCACAGTTCAAAGCCAGCCCATGCAGGAAAGGCTGTGAGACTCTTATCTCCGATAAACCACTAGAAAACAGGAAGTGGCGCTGTGGCTCAAGTGGTAGAGCGTTCACCTTGAGTTGAAGAGCACAGGGACAGCACCCAAGCCCAGAGTTCAAGCCCCACGACTGACCAAAAAAAAAAAAAAATGGTTACGGTTACAGGACTGATTCAAGAGGCAGAATGTCTGCCTAGTAAGTGTAAGGCCCAGAAGAGTTCAAACCCCAGTGTTCATTGTCTAACATGAAAATTGAGCTGAGTGCTGGTGGCTCACTCCTGTAACCCTAGCTACTCAGGAAGCTAAGATCTGAGGATCCCAGGTCAGGCAGGCAAGTCAGTGAGACTCTTATTCTCCAGTAAACTACCAAGAAGTGGCTGTGGCTCAAGTGACAGAGAGCTAGCCTTGAGCAAAAAGTTTTGAGTTCATGTTCTAGGACTGGTGAGAGAGAGAAAGAGAAAGAGAGAGAGAGAGAGAGAGAGAGAGAGAGAGAGAGAGAGAGAGAGAGAGAGAGAGAGAGAGAGAGAGAGAGAGAGAGAGAAGAGAGCAAGCAAGAAAAAAGAGGACAGAAGGAAGGAAGTAGGGAAGGAAGGAAGGGAGGGAGGAAGGAAGGAAGGAAGGAAGGAAAGAGCTGAGCAGTAGGGGCTTTGTTTCTATGTAATAAGAAGCCTGGGTCTGGAGAATATACATAGTACGTAGTTTGAACACAACAAATACTTCAATTTCAACAGCCCAGGTCCTGTGGACAGTTCATCTTGGCAGCAAGTCTGTTGAACAGACCAGGCATTCACAAACCAACCTGATAGACACCCATAGATTCCAGGCTCTTGTGTCAGAAATACATGTCTCCCAGGCACCACAGAAGCAAGCAAGCACTGGAAGAATGAGAACAGACACTGGTGTCCGCCCTCCAAGAACCTGAGTCAGGCATACTTGAGGTTTGGAGTGGAACCAAGCATGTAGCAAATGCTAAGGAAAAATGAGTCTTGGCCAGTGGCAAACACCTCATATTTCAAGTGGGGATTTTATGTGTATCTCTTTCTTGGTTTTATGGGCTCCCATGGAATCATCTCAGCTAAGTGGTTAATAATTGGGTAATTTATTATTGTTGTTATTACCATTAATAATAGTAATTTCTAATAATAGTAACTTTTAACTCTATGTAGTTATTGTTCCCTGGATCTGAAGCCCTTCATAACTATCATGGTAATTCTGTTGATCATTTAACTAAATTGTCACTGCTGATCACTGCTGCCTTACTGCTTGCTGCAATCAGCTTTCCCTTTGTCCCCAACCATATGAGGCTTTGTCTCCTGGCTCACTGAGCAGACAAGCTGGCACCGGGCACTGCCCTGTGATGGTGGCAAAAAATCTGTCCAACATTTTTTCCCTGTCTCTCTTTTTATCCTACAGCAGAAGTATTGGGAAGCCCTAAACTTGGAGCAGGTATGAACAATTGTGCTATCTCTTTTTCAGGAGGGACTTTGATGCCTTGATTTTAGTTTCTATTTTTTTTTTTATTGTTGGTGTTGTTAAAACCTCCTTTAGTGAAAATGAGGATGGAGTCCAGTGCTTGTGGCTCACAATTGTAATCCTAGCTACTCAGGAGGCTGAGATCCAGGAGACTGTGGTTGGAAGCCAACCCAGGCAGAAAAATCTGTGAGATTCCATCTCCAAAAATAACCAACAAAAAGCCAGGCTACAGGTGTGGCTCAAGTGGTAAAGTGCCAGTGGTGAGTAAGCAATCTGAGGGAGCTTAGGACTCTGAATTCTGTTATAAATTAAATAAATAGCACGCAGGCCAAAGGTGTAGCTTTGTGGTAGAGCACCTGCCTAGCATAGGTGGTAGAGCACCTGCCTAGCATACGCTGCACCACATAAAAGAAGGAAGCAAAATGGAGAAGCAATGATGAGGATGAGTGGGATTGCAGCAATCTTACTTCCAAGTTCTTTCTGCTTTGGGGATATTCATGATAAATCCAATCAAGGAGAGACTCAGGGAGGATGCATACCTAGTGAAGAAACATGATTTGGAACAGGATCTGAGAGCTGGCGGAGTAGCTGCAGGTCACCAGTGCAGTACTGGGTGTGGCTGTTAGATAAAGTCCCATATGTTGTTTTTCTTAGACCTGGGGCAGCTCCTGGGAACAAGAGAGCACGTGTTTTGACAGCCCAGTACCTGTCATCCCCTGGGACTGCTTCTGATGTCTCAGATTGATTTTATTATGCCTGCTTTCCAGCAATGTGTTCGTTATGGAGACTTTGTTGCTGTGCCTTTTTAAAAATATTTTTTATTGTTACCATAAAGGTGATGTACAGAGGGACTGTATTTACATAAGTAATGAGTACATCTCTTTTTGCTCTTTTTTTTTTTTTTTGAAATGCTGTGTTTTACTATGTAGCCCAGAGTAGCCTTGAACTGTAGGGTCTCCTGCTTTATTCTCTTGAGTGTTGACATTACAGGCAAGCATCATTGTGCCCAGGCTTGACATAAAAGTGTGTTGTTATTATTACTATTATTATTATTATTATTATTATTAATTTGCCAGTCCTGGGGCTGCAACTCAGGTCCTGGGCACTGTCCCTGAGCTTCTTTTGCTCAAGGCAAAACTCTACTTGAGCCACAGCACCACTTCCAGCCTTTTCTGTTTATGTGGTAGTGAGGAATCGAACCTATGGCTTCAAGCATTCTAGGCAAGCACTCTACCACTAAGTCACATTCTCAGCCCCTTGATATAAAGTTTTAAAATATGTTATTTGGGCTGGGGATGTGGCACAGAAGTTCAGCACTTGCCTAGCATACATAAGGCCCTGTATCAGATCCCCAATCTTGAAAATAATGTTCTGCAGATTTAGAAGCCAGAGATGAAGCATGTGCATGTGCATGGTGGCACATGTCTGTAATCCCAAGATTGCAGACAATTACAGGATTACAATCTTGCTGAGAGAGGATTATGTGTCTGGGAGCAACCTGGGCTACATAGCATAGACCCTATCTCAAAAGACAAAAAACAAGTTTAGTGTGGTGGCTTATACCTGTAGTCTCAACTACTCTGGAAGCTGAGCTCGTGAGGATTGGAGTTTAAGACCAGCCTACGCAAACCAAGACCCCATCTTAGGTGTGATGGGTTGGGTTTAGTATGTAGTCTCAGCACATGAAAAGTCATAGATAGGTAGGAGAATCATGATCCGAGGTTGGCCAGGGGTAAAAAAACTCAAAACCCAACCTGAAAAATAACTAAAGCACACAAAGTGCTAGGAATATGGCTCAGGTAATGAGTACCTACTAGCCAGCACATAGCCTTGAGTTCAAGCTCAAACCCCAGTACTATCTGGGGAGTGGGAGAGAGAGATTTTAATATTTTCTACAACTTAATCTACTTTCAAGAGTTCACCTGAGAAAAATGGCAGGTTGTTTGAGTTAGCAGGCAGTTAACTATATCAGGATTAGCACGAATACCTCTTAAGTAGCTATTGAAGGAGTTGAAATAATGGTTATCAACCATCAGAACCATCAGAAGCAGCAAGGGAGCTGCCAACAAGCCAGGACTGTGGGGACCTGAGCATCAGCCTCCATTACCAGCAAACAGGGGTCTGCTGTACTTGGTCCAGGAACATTCTGAGATCTCTGGTCTAGACTGCAGCTTCAGAAGAGCACATTGTGCAGGGCACTGGCAACTCACGCCTATCATCTTTAGGAACTACTCTGAGGATCATGATTCCAAGCCAGCCCAGGCAGGAAAGTCCATGAGACCCTTATCTCCAATTAGCTTCCAGAAAACCAGAGTAGAGCTGGGGCTCAAAGTGGTAGAATGCTAGTCTTGAGCCCCCAAAGCTCAAGGACAGTACCCAGGCCATGAGTTCAAGCCCCATACCGAGGGGGTGGGGAGAAACACCAGAAGAGCACCAGTCTAGTCAGAGAAAAGAACAAGTACCTATTGCTTTAGGCAGCTGGGTCAGAGGCTGAGGGGCCGGGGAGCTGTTTTACTTGGAATCTTGGATAATATCAGCAAAGAGTTTGGTTAAAGTACTCATCCAGGTCTGTGACCACAAGTGAGAAGTGGGCACCAGGAGGTTGGCCTAATCCCAAATAGGTACTGAGAGCTGAACTACATGAACTAAATCAGCTTGGTCCCATGGCTGCAGAGTCGCTGGAGATGCAGGGATCATTTAGTGTTTTATGTTGTTTATTTAGTTATTAATGCCAGTACTGGGGCTTGAACTCAGGACCTGGGTACTGTACTTTGAACTTTTTCACTGTAGCACTTGAGCCACAGATCCACTTCTGGCTTTTGGGTGTTTAATTGGATATTAGAGCACACAGATAACTGCCAGTGAGTGGCTCACACCTATAATCTTAGCTACTCAGGAGGGTGAGATCTGAGGGTCGTGGTAGGAAGGCAGCCCAGGCAGGAAAGTCTGTGAGACTCTTATCTCCAATAAACTACTCAGAAAAAAGCCAGAAGTAGTTCTATGGCTCAGGTGGTAGAGTGCTAGCCTTGATTAACGAGAAGTTCAGGGACAGTGCCCAGGCCCTGAGTTGAAGCCCCAGGACTGGAGGAGGAAAAAGGAGGAGGAGGAGGAGGAAGAAGAAGAAGAGGAGGAGGAGGAAAAGGGAGAAGAGGAAGAAGAGGAAGAGGAGGAGGAAGAGTCATGGTCTGATAGTCCTTTCTTTCCAGGCTGGCTTTGAACTATGAGCCTCAGATCTCAGAGCTTACTGAGTAGCTAGATTACAGGTGTGAGCCACCCATATCTGGTTTTAAGGATCTTTTTTAATACAGTAAGTTTTTAAGTCACCAAGTAGTAGAATTTGGTTCCGTTCTTAACAATAAATCACTTGAGGTTCTTTTTTCAAGCCAAACTGTTTATAGCCAACAAAACAAACATTCTCAGGGAGCCTTGAAGACCTTACCTGAGGCTCCAAGGCTCCTGGTTCAGCTTAAGTCTGGGCAGCTGGCAGAGTTCTGAGTGCATGTTCATGCCTAGGTCTGTGATCTTGCCCAAAGAGATTATCCTGCCCACGCTGACATATCCTTTATCACCATTGCTTCTTGTATCTGGGTCTCTGGACAGTGTCAAATATGACTTGACAATTCAGCATCCTCAGTCACAGAATCTCAGAAATCGAAGAGACCATAATATCTAGTTGCTGATTCAACCACACAGATAACACACAGTGAAACCAAGGCCCAGTGAAGAGAAAGCAAGCTAGTGGCTGGAGGAGGACCTGCTCCCATCCCCACTTAGCCTCTGTAGCTCGGACTTCTAAATAGCCCCAAGCACATGGTTCTCTATAGTATCATCTTAGAAGGGCACAAAGAGCCAGGTGCCAGTGATTCACTCCTGTAATCCTAGTTACTCAGGAAGTTGAGATCTGAGTTTGAGGTTCAAAGCCAGCCAGGGCAGGAAAGTCCATGAAAATTTTATCTTCAATTAACCAGCAAAAGCCAGAAGTAGAGCTGTGGCTCAAGTAGTAGAGCAGCAGCCTTGAGCAAAAAAGGTAAGGGACAGCAACGAGGCCCTGAGTTCAAGCCCCAGTACTGGTGTGTGTGCACACATGTGCATGCATACACACACACACACACACACACACACACACACACACACAAAGGAAGGGCAGGATAACTTGGCAAACAGCTGCATCAATGCTATGCATACATTTATTTTCACCCATCATACCTACCTCTGCAAATTCTACTTGCTATATTTATGGGTCAGGATGATGAAGCCACCATTGGCAGTGCCCACAACCTGGATTGGTTTTAAGTGTTTAAGTCCACGGAGCCACAATGTAAGAACACCCTCTGGGGGTTATGGACAGATCTGCACCCTGCTCTTTAGGAGTTTATCATCTTCAATAAGGCAGATGGCCAATAAAGGCCCAGAGCTGGGGCTGAGAAGGTGGCTCAGTGGTAGAGTGCTTGCCTTGCATGCATGAGGCCCTGGGTTCGATTCCTCAGCACCACATAAGTAGAAAAGGCTAGAAGTGGTGCTGTGGTTCAAGTGGTAGAGCACTAGCCTTGAGCTGAAGAGCTTAGGGACAGTACCCAGAGTTTAGGCCCCATGACCGACAAAAGAAGAAAAGAAAAGAAAAAAAAAAAAAGAAAAGAAAAAGGGCCAGGGCTGTTGGTGTGTAGGTGGAAACAGAAAGAGGAGGGGAACTCACTGGGCTGCAGGATCAAGATAGGACTCCTTCCCTGGGCCACAGAGTAGACATAATCTCACCCAGGACTGAATTAGTCATTAGGAATTTGGAGGATGATGGGAATGTGAGTCAGCCTGACCGGATAAGGGTTTGCTGAAAGCAGGGGACAGTGGAAAAGGGGCGGGAAGCAGAGTGGGAAGGGGAAGTGGGGCTATTCTGTTGAGGATGACTGTTTATTAATTCCCTGCCTTAGAGCTATACTTACCTCAGGTACTAGGAAATCTGGCCAGGACTGGAGATGTGGCTCAAGTGGTAGAGTGCCAGCCAGGCAAGCTGAGCAAAAGCTCCACCCTTGTGTTCAAGCTCTGGTTCTGCCCACCCCTGGCCCCCTACCTCCCTCTCCCCCTCCCCCACATGCACACAAAAGAAGACTACAATATCAAGGTCTGTTGTAGTGGGGCATACCTAAAATTCCCTCACTCATTCCAGCTACAGAGTAAAACTCTGAAGTCCAAAAAAAAAACAAAAAAAAACAAAACATGTGCTGGTGGTGCATGCCTATAATCCTAGCTACTCAGGAGGCTGAGAGCTGAGGATCGCAGTTCAAAGCCAGCTCAGGCAGGAAAATCTGTGACTCTTATCTCCAATTAATCACAGAAAAAGCTGGACATGGTGCTATGATTCAACTGGTAGTGGGCTAGCCTTCAGTAAAAAGGAGCTCAGAGACAGCGTCCAGGCACATGGTTCAAGCTCCAGGAATATCAAAAACAAAAATAGGGTTGGGAATATGGCTTGGTGGTAATGCTTGCCTAGCATGCACAAGGGTTCAATTCCTCAGTACCACATAAACAGAAAATGCCGGAAGTGGCATGTGAATCAAGTGGTAGAGCACTAGCCTTGAACACAAGAAGCTCAAGGACAGTACCCAGGCCTAGTACAAGAACCAGGATTGGCAATACAAACAAACAAACAAACAACAGGAGGCTGGGGGCTGGGAAGGTGGCTCAGTGATAGAGTGCTTGCCTTGCATGCCTAAGGCCCTGGGTTTGATTCCTCAGCACCACATAAGCAAAAAAGAAAAAAAGCCGGAAGTGGTGCTATGGCTCAAGTGGTAGAGCGCTAGTCTTGAGCTGAAGAGCTGAGGGACAGTGACCAGGCCCAGAGTTCAGGCCCCACAACCGGACCTAAAAAACAAAAAACAAAAAAAACAGGAGGCTGAGATGGAGGATTCTAATTCAAAGCCAGCCTGGGCAGCAAAGTCTGTGAAACCTTATCTCCAACTAATGACCAGAAGAGAAGTAGAACTGTGGTTCAAGTAGTAGAATGCTAGCCTTCAAAGAAAAAGCTAAAGGAGAGCAACCAGGCCCTGAGCTCAAGCCCAAGTATCGGCACACACATACACAAGAATAGAAATCCTGACCTTGTGAAGGTGAGCAGACCGGCTTCCTGTCTTGTGTGTGCTTGGATCATTGGGACCAGGACTGGGATTTGGGGCTTGTGATAGATGGGAAGGGTCTGTTTCATGATGGTATCCTTTGTGCCTTTTCTCAACAGTGGGACCCTGAAGATGTGAATCTTGAAATGAACAGAGACAATATGGAGACCCTCAGATCCCAGGTGCACAGGGGCTCTGTGAGGCCCGTGGACTTGACCCCTGATGATTTCTATCTTCAGCAGTCAGTGCGTCAGCTCAGAGCCTAAGGTCAGGCACTTATCAGGATTGAGCAAGATCAAACTACAGTGACATCTGTGGCTGGAGCTGAAGCTGTTGAGATAACTGAGAGCTGTCACTGAGCTTGCCTGGTCAGGATGGAACTATGACTCTGGGTCCTATAGATTGACCTAAACATGCACGGTTTGTTCTGAAGATCAGGATTTCAAAGATGGCCCCTGCTTTGTAAATATAACACCTGTATTATTTGACTGAAGGACATTGGACTGGATGTGGTGACACATACCTGTAAGCCAAGCACTTGGGAAGTTAAGATATAAGGATCATTAGTTGGAAGCCAACCTAGGCTATTTAGCAAAACCAGACTTAAAATGGGGGTGAGAATTGTCCTCTCTTTTCCTCAGTTCAACCATCAACAGATGACATGAGTTCAACTAACAAATAGCTGTTGTGTGTGGATCTTAGCAAAGCCCCTGCTGTGAGACCTGGCTAAGCTCAGGAATGCCATGCATCTGCTGAGGACTTGTGCCACAGGCACATGACCAGCCAACACCTGCCTTCCACTCTGCAGCCACTCACTGCAGCTATGCAGTGGCCTGCTGGGTGAGCCAGGTGGCTGGGAGATAACTGGTTTTGCAAGAACAAACAAAGCTCCAGGTAACAGGACTCCCTGCAGCCTGGCAAAGTGTGTGCTGAAGCAGAGTTTGCATATGAAAGAGCCAGTGTGCGTTGGGAGAAACTAAGAAGCCTGCAAAGCAAGAGGACACACTGGGAAGTGTCAAATTCAAGCACAACATTACTTTGGTACGGTGATCATAAGCGCTGGGGTGAAAGGGAATGGGACCAGGTGGGAGCAAACGCTGACATGAATAAATGGTGTCTGAATGCGTTGAAGGATCTCACTGTGGAGCACAGTGGGAAGGCTGTGTTCCAGCATGGTCACAGCAGTCTGACACAAGGGCAACTGGAAAAACGCCATGAGACACAGCTCCATTCCTGGCAGAACCACAATGACCTGTGTGACTCAGCAGCCGCTGCCCGTTCTTCTGAGGGGTGGCACGAGCCCTGGCTGTGGGAAGAGTTACATACAGAAGCAAGGCCGGGGTGGGGGGAGGTGAAGAGGAGTCCTGCAGGCCTCTCCATAGAGCTTAATCCCAAATCATGCTAAACTAGAACCAAATTTAAAGCCACATTATCATCCCCAATATCTATTTGGGGTCCCTGGTTGTCTTGTAAGGGAAAGTATACTATATCAGCTTTGCTTTGTGGTCTTAACCACTGAGGTCATACTTTGAGGGAAGAGGAAAATTTGAATGGAGGCCTAGGATGTAAGAGAGCAGACATTCCAGCAGACAAAATGGTAGAGAACCAGATGCAGTGGTTCACATGTGTGATTTCAGCTATATAGGACATATAAACAGGATAAACAGGACGGTGGTCCAGGCCAGCCTCACTGTGTGTGCACAAGATCCTATCTCATCCAATAAAAAGCTGGTCAGTGTAACACTTGTCTGTCACCCTAGCTATGGGAGAAGTATAAATAGGAGGATAGCAGTCCAGGCCCACTAGGGGAGGGAGAAGGAACTAAAGCAATAATGGCTGGAATGGCTCAAGTAGTAAAGCATTTGCCTAGCAAATACAAGCCCTGAATTCAAACCCAAGTACTGAACAGAAAAAAGTAGAGAGGGTTGGAGAGGGGAAAGGGTAGACACTAGTCAAGGAAATAGAATTGTGATGTGGCTAAAACAGATGGTGCAGTATGGGTTATAGGTGGTCACAAAGTGTTGAAAGGTAAATCATCCCAGAAGCCACATTTTAAAATATAGAATATTGATGTCTTTATTATACAGTTAACAGGCTGCAGGCCGTCAGTTGTTACAAAGGCCTGCAGCATGCAAATACACATAACCCAGCTAGGAAACATGCTAAAGAGGAAAGAAATAACAAAAGCAATACCAAGAAGCCAATTCAACTTCAATGGAGAGCTGAATTGGGATGCCATCCATGATGACTGGAGACGAGACAGGACACAGGACACGATCATGGAGACACACGTGGCATGGAGTCCAACGGCTAGACTGGTCCGTGCCTAAATAGGTCAGCGCAGGAGGCAGATCCTCAGGAAATTCCTAGTCCCTGGCACTAGACTGACAGATTCAGTTATCTATCATTAAGTGCCTGCCCCTGCCTCTAGGGGTCCAGGCATGGCCGTTACCTGGGAGGCAGGTGATTGGGGGTGGTTGAGGGAGGGGCTGGTTTCCTTCTCCCAGCATGAAGACAAGATGCCAGACCCTACCATCCACCATGTGGCCAATATGGCTCTGGCCAGACCTGACCTCCTTACTTCAAAAGAACCTAGAAAAGAGTCAAACTGTGTCATCTGGCTAGTTGGTCCTTGATCCTATGCCTGTGAAAGCTCCTAGAATAGGAAGGTGACTGACTTGGTCAGGTAGGCTAAGAGTGGGTAGTAACTTCCTCATCTTCATGGACTTTTCAGGAAGCAGGAATGTACTCATGGTACAGTGAATGTGGGCAGCAGATTGGATCTCAAGTATTAAGAAGGAAAGCAAACGAAAGGAGGATAGGATGACATTTCCCAAGTTTGCCTTTATCTCATTTCTCCAGCGAAGGCCACATCATGATCCCTGAGGTACCAGTAGCTGGCTGGGTCTGAGGGAAGTGGATATTACTCAAGAACATCAAATGATCTTGCTGTCGCACAAACATCTCCCTTGATCTTATCATCCTGCCTCCACTCCTCACAAACCAGTTCCTGTAATCATGGTCCCAGCTGGTCTCCAACCTCTCGCCTCTTCATCCACAGTGAACCATCAAACTGAGGATTTTGGAAGTGAAGTCTGGCTTTATATGCAAAGCTGCTTATATGCAAAGCTCTAGAACCCTAGAGCCTTGGTGCAGAGATGCCAACTAACATGTCTTCCACCCAGTAAGAGTGGGCCTCTGTCCCAACTGAGAAAGCCATCAGGCAGCTTAGGAGGCCAAGAGAACAACTGAGCCCCTTTCTCTGATGACCCGCTGAGTGCAAAATATTATCTGCTTATACTGCAGAGAGGCTAGGGAACAAACTGTGCAGTCACCTTCCCCTGCCCATCCACCTGCAGAAGGTGTAACAAGAGTCTTTGTAGCTGTAGCTGGATGACAGTGGCTCATGCCTGCAATCCTAGCTACCCAGGAAGCTGAGATCAGAGGATCACAGCTTGAAGCCAGTCCAGGCAGGAAAGTCTGAGACATTGTTATTTCCAGTTAACCACCAAAAGACAGAAATAGAGCTGTGGCCCCAGTGGTAGAGTACCAACCTTGAGCAAATAAGCTAAGGGACACTACCCAAGCCTTGAGTTCAATTCATAGTACGGAAACACACAGACACAGACACACAGACACAGACACACACACACAAGTGTTAGTTGAGCTGCCTGTTATCTGCATGGCTCACAGCATATTACCTAACTTTATGAATCTCTAAGGTATACTGAGAATAGTGCCCACCCAGAAAGCTTGCAGTAAAGACTAAGTGAATTAATACATATCAAAGTGTATCAGATGTGACTAAAAGTGTGTGTGTGTGTGTGTGTGTGTGTGTGTGTGTGTGTGTGTGTCTTGGGACTTGAACTCAGGGTCTGGGCACTGTCACTGAGCTTTTATTACTCAAGGCTAGTACTCTACTCTTAAACCACAGCTCCACTAACTGCTTTTGCTAGTTAATTGGAGATGAGTCTCATGGACTTCCTTGCCTGGGCTGTCTTTGAGCCATCATCCTCAGATTTAAGCCTCCTGAGTAGCTAAGATTACAGGCATGAACCACCTGCACCTGGCCTAAAACTGTTTTTGTTTGTTTGTTTGTTTGTTTTTTGTTGTTTGTGGGGCTTGAACTCTGGGCCTGGGCACTGTCCCTGCATTCTTCAGCTCAAGGCCAGTGCTCTATCACTTGAGCCACAGCTGGTGGTTTATTGGAGATAAGAGTCTCACAGGCTTTCCTGACCGGGCTGGCTTTGAATGTAGACCCTCAGATCTCAGCCTCCTGAGTAGCTAGGATTACAGACCTGAGCCACCAATGCCTGGCTTAAAAGTGGATTTTGAAGAGAGTTAATTTCCATTCCTCCATACTCCCCAATACACATGCTGAAAGACAGTAACCACAGAATGAGAGCCAAGATGAAAGATATTGGAGATCTGGATCCCTTTAACAATCACCATAATCAATGATTATCCAGCCCTTACTAAGCTCTAGGAGAGGGGAGGATTTTACCTACTTCATCTGTCAAAGAAATATGCATATTTTAGGGAGAGCAATGATTACTAAGATTTTCTTAAAGCCTGTTTAAATCCTGAACAAGTTATCAAACTCAATATGATGAAAGGACCTTTGAGCACCATGTGGGCTTATACTCACATCATGCCTGTTACACTGAGCCAAGGGGCATGAATGGGCTCGGGCTTCCACCTTGGATTCAATATGCTATTTGTCATTTCCCTTTCTGGTTCACAGTTTCCTCATCTGTAAAATGAGAGGTTAAATTTCTTTCCTTTTATAGGCATGTGACTCAAGCCATAGAGCACTTGCCTAGCAAGTACAAAGCTCTGAATTCAGTCTCCAGTACCCCACCCACCAAAGAAGTTCCTTTCCTTTTTTTCTTTTATGAGCATGCTAGTCAATACATTTCCCACAAAAAGACTGATACCTTTCTAAACACTCAGGAAAGAGATGTTGTCATTCTCAGTGAGTGCCAAGATTCTGGGCACTCCTTGCGCTGCCCTGTTACGTTTTCCAATGGTGCAAGCACTCATCTGTGCACTTCGACCTGAATTTTTTTCCCCTAAAGTTAAAGTTGAGATGCTGCAGGGCGCTGGTGGCATTGACTCCAGGCGGCTCCCAGTTCTGCCGGAAGCTGTCCATTGGCTGCAGGTGCTGGGACGAAGGCTCAGCCGCCCAGGGTACTGGGGAACTCAGTCCCTTCCCGCAGGGCGCTAGTCCCTTTTTTCACCGTCCAGGGGCTCAGCCACGACCGTCCCAGCGGGAGAGTCAATGGGCTCCTGGAGAGGTCTGGGCTGGGAGGTCCGGATCGGATTGAACAGAGACGCCGCCGCGCCCAGACACCTCGCGGCCGGGCATTTCCGGGAGGGACGGAAGCGCGGGTCTGGGCATGGGGCGCATGCGCAGTCCGCAGCCGCGGGAAGCGCCGGCCCCGCCCCGCCCGTGGAACGTGGGGTGCTGGCGGGTGTTGGGAAAAAGGGTTTTTGCGGGGCATCGGTGTCTCGCTCCGGTAACCGGAAAGTCCGTGAGACAGTAATCTCCAGTGAACCACCCAAAAGCCGAAGTGGAGCTGTGCCTCGGGTGGTAGAGCGCTCGCCTTGAGCACGAAGAGGCTCAGGGACAGCACCCAGGCCCTGAGTTCAAGCCCCAAGACCAGCACACACACACACACACACACACACACACACACACACACACACACACACACACACACACACACACTAGCGGGGGGCAGTCTTGTCTACTCAGTTTTTAGAGAGGTGCTTACAGAGTTATTTTATGACACCTAGCATATTTGTAACAATAGCATTTCATTCCCGTAAGTACATTAAAAACTTTTTTTTCCCTGGTCCTGGGGCTCGAACTCAAGGCCTGGGTGCTGTCCCTGAGTCTCTTAATGCTCAAGGCTAGTGCTCTACCACTCAAACCGCAGCCCCACTTCCCGCTTTTTCTGGGTAGTTTATTGTAGCTAAGAGTTCCACTAACTTTACTGCCTGAGCTGGTTTTGAACCTCTTTCCTCACATCTCAGCCTCCTGAGTAGCAAGGATTACAGGCATGAGCTAAAAACTTTAAAAAAAAAAAAAAGTCAGGTGCATGATTTTAAAACAAGAAAATCAGACGGTATCTAAAGAAGAAAGAATAAAAGTGTAACTGAAGGGCTTAGGAGGCTGCAGTAGAAATATCATAGACTCAACTGAGACTGGGCTATGAAGCAGGTTAGAAGCTAGAGGAGGGTATTTTACAGCAAGACCCTGTCTCAAGAGAAAAGAAAAAAACAAAGCCAAGCTTAGGTGGCTCACACCTGTAATCTTAAGCTACTCAGGAGGCTGAGATGTGAGTTCAAAGCCAGCCTGAATAGGAAAATCTGTGATGTCCTTATCTCCAATTGACTACCAAAAGGCTGGAAGTGGCACAATGGCTAAGGTTGCCAAGGGTTATAGTTTCTTAGGTAGGTTACCTGGAAGGACAGCGCTAGGACAGTGCTGAGGATTGCTTTGGAGATGTGCAGGCCTTCCCGAGCTAGAAGGCAGCTTCCAGGTCCCAGGTTCCAGGTCACATGGACTTGAACCCCCGCCAGCTGACATGTGCCTTTGGAACAGGCTGACAGTTCCACTCTTCTGGTCTGGAGTTGGCCCTTCTTCCTGTAGGTGTCTTAGCACTTGGAATCTCAAGGGCAGTGAAATCCTAAAATCTACAACTGGCATAAAGGTCCTCAGAGACGGTTGTCACAATCTTTCCCAAGGAAACCCTGACCACATGTGAAAAGTACTATTCCATAGGTCTAGTGTTCTACCTAGCCATCACATACTGTGGAGTCCGAGAACTCTGATATTAAATATAGGCTCTTAAGCTCTACCCTAGATGGTTTTCTATGTGTGAACCAGACTGGGGAATGTTAGTTCCAAGTGATTATTTTGCTCACATCTGTAATACTAGCTACTAAGGAAGCTGAGATCTGAGGATTCTGTTTGGAAGCCCAGGCCAGGCAGGAAAGCATGTGAGACTTTTTTCCCCCAATTAACCAACCAAAAGCTTGAAGTGGAGCTGTGGTTCAAGTGATAGAGCACCAACCTTGATTGAAAAAGCCAAGCAAGAACACCAAGCCCTGGGACAAGTCTCATATATGTACAAAAGAAAGAAAGGAAGGAAGGGTGAAGGGATGGAGGGAAGAAAGGAGGGAAGGAGGGAAGGAAGGAAGGAAAGAGGAAGGAAGGAAGGAAGGAAGGAAGGAAGGAAAGAGGAAGGAAGGAAGGAAGGAAAGAGGAAGGAAGGAAGGAAGGGAGGGAGGGAGGGAGGGAGGGAGGGAGGGAGGGAGGGGGAGGAAGCCAGGCATAGCAGAATGTATCTACAGTCCTAGTTACTCAGGATATGGGAGCACTGCTCAGGCCCCGGATGTTTGGACCAGCCTGGGTAACATAATGAACCCCATCCTCAAAAACGAAGATGAACAGATACAGGGATATAAATAGGACAGAATGGGAACAAACTGTGACTCTCAATGAATGGTATAAGAATGATCATCACATGATTCCCATAGGTTTGAAGTTTACTTTTGTGAGTATGCCAGTCAGGGCCTGGGCACTATCCCAGATCCTTTTTGCTCAAAGCTAGCAATCTACCACTTAAGCCACAACATTACTTCCAGCTTTTTGGTGACAAATTGGAGATAAGAGTCCCACAGACTTTCCTGACTAAATTGGCATGAGCCACCAGTGCCTGGCCAGTTTTGAAGTTTTTCAAAGAAAGGTATTAGAGAAAATAAAGACTCTCACAATTGGACCTATCATGAGATGACTGTCTACAGTGGCATTCATTTGCAGTGAAGATTGCTCAGATTCTAGGGTTTTGTGAAGGAAAGAATTGGAGTATTAAGGACTGCTTTCCCAGCGGCTTCCCAACTGTGGCTAGCTTCTGAGTGGACTAATTGTAAGATGTCAGGCCACAAAGGGTAGACAGACTCTAGTTTGTCTGGCACTGGGGAAAAAAATAGGCCCTGTATCTTAGACAAGTCCTGATAAAGCACCTCCATGGATAAGAGTAATGTCCTGGCCCAGGGGATGAACCCAGCTAAGAAAGCTGGACAAAGGGAAGCCTGGAGCACTGTGACAAGGAAATTCTTCTCCTGAATTGCCTTTTCCTATTGAGATAAGATAGCACACAATAAAGCACTGGGCTAGGAAGTGCTGTCACCAACCCCAACTGAAGCAGCCTGCACTCAGGCCTAGCTGAGGCACGTGACTGCCTGCAGGTCAGCCCCTGGTGGTCTCCAGAAAGCTGACTCTGGCCTGATACACGTGGGGCTGTCCTTGGCTTTAGATCCAGAAGGCCTAGGATTGGTGGGGCAGGTCCTGACTACCATCTTTCTTACCAGTTGTGGAACTCTGAGACTCTCATCGTCATCATCATCATCATCATCAAGACAAGGTCTCACTTTGTAACCAGGCTGGCTTTCCAGTCCTAGAGTTACAGATGTACCCTTTATGACTAGGTCTTTTTTTTTTTTCAGTTGCTGAGGTTTGAACTTAAGAAACTTGTACTTGCTTGGCAGCTTGCTTGGCTGGTGCTATACCACTTGAGCCACACCATCAGCCTGCCATTTTGCTCAAGGTGATAGAGTACCGGGTCTTTTCTGCTTGGGACTAGCTTCAAACCGGAATCCTCTATATGTCAGCCTTCTGAATAAAAAGGGTTACAAGCATAAGCCACCAGTGCCTAGCTCTGGCTGCTATTATGTTTTTATTTTGTGGTGCAGGTCCTGGGGCTTGAAGTCAGGACCTTGGGCACTGTTCCTGAGCTTTCTTTGCTTGGGGTTAATAATTTACCACTTTAGCCACAGCTCCACTTCTAGACTTTTTTTTTTTTTTTGTCAGTTGTGGGGCTTGAACTCACTCTGGGCCTGGGCACTGTCCAACTGTCCATCAGCTCTTAAGTTCAAGGCAAGAACTCTTATCTCTTGAGCCACTGTTGATTAATTGGAGATAAGAATCTCACAGGATTTTCCTGCCCAGGCTGGCTTTGAACCCCAATTCTCAGATCTGAGCCTCCTGAGTAGCTAGGATTACAAGCATGAGCCACTGGCATCTAGCTCACTTCTAGACTTTTTTGGCAATTAATTGGAGATAAGAATCTCATTAAGTTTTCTGCCTGGACTAGCTTTGAACCACGAGCCTCAGATCTGAGCCTCCTGAGTAGCTAGGATTACAAGTGTGAGTCACTGGTGCCTACTAGTCTCCGATTATTAATTATTAAAATACACACATCTATTCCTCTTCTTCTTGCTTTACTGAGAAGCTATCAAATCAGATAACAAACTATGAAAGGCCTTTTTAAAAATTTATTTTCAGGAAGATATCAGTTGTTAACATTATCTCTTCAGCAAGAAGTAGTTTAATAGATTTCCAATTTTTAGGTCCAGTTGCAGATTTCTTTAAAACTCCCCTGAATGTCTTTGAGGGCCTGTATGCATAACGATGATGATGATGATGATGATGATGATGATGATGATGATGATGTGTGAGCTGCTGAGCAGCAGGAATTGAGATGCTGAAATATTGGCTCTGAGCAGAGCCAGCCAAGAATGTTCCCCCTTTCTAGTATCTTAACCAAGAATCAGATCCATCCCTGTAGGCAGGCAGTGACTCACTCTTCGCATCCCCTTTTCCCTCCTGCACCCCCCACCCCGCCCAGTCCCAATGAATCAGTGTCCTAGAGGAGCAAGCACTGGCCTCCTTCTGCAGCAAGAGATGGAAAACAGGGCCTGGACTCTGTCTGTGAAATCGACCTTGATGGCTGGATCTGGAAGGCCGAGCAGAACCCACAGAGTGGAAAGGAAGCCACACCTTGGAAAGGCTGCATGCCCAGTAAACACTCTTGCCACTAAGCTACATCCCCAGCCCTAAGCCTTCAAAGGAAAAGAGGACCAGGCAGTGGACATATGAATCAAAGAAAGGCTTAAATTCAGTCTAAGGGAGAGCTTCGGTCTGGCCCTGACCAAGCTGCAATGGTTATATTCCTGGAATCATTCCAACACACCCCCTAGTCCTTCCTCTAAGAGGTTTGAGGAAGATGTACCATGGACCAGAACTGCACATTCTATTCTTTTCCTCAATGAGAACCATCTTCCTCTACCTTTATAACAGAGGGGCCTGCTTGGGTCTCACAGGCTGTTTCTATCTAAGCAAGAGGATTTGAAAACTGGAAACAGTGCTTGGAAACACCAGTGTCTCCTCATTGGGAGCTGTGAACATGACCATGAACTATGGCAGTAATTCCTAGGCACAAGAATCACTGCAGTCTGTGCCTGGTGTGATTTATTTTAGACTTCCTGGCCTCACTCTTCATAGATTCCAGTGAAGCTAGGGCTAAAACTACCATAATTAGTGTGCTCTGTTTTCAAATTTAGAGCCAGAGTTATTGTCACCCTATCTTTGTTTTGCTAGTTCCACACTAAAGAGTGCCCACAATGTTTTCTTTGTTTGTTGTGTGTGTGTATGTGCTAGTACTCGGGCTTCAACTAAGAGCCTTGGTGTTGTTCTTTAGTTTTTTCCACTCAAAGCTAGTGCTCTACCACTTGAGCCACACCTCTACTTCCAGCTTTTTGCTGGTTAATTGGATATAACAGTCTTTCATGTCCCAGCAGGGTTTTTTGTTTTTGTTTTTGTTTTTGTTTTTGTCAGTGGTGGGGCCTGAACTCTGGGCCTGGGCACTGTCCCTCAGCTCTTCAGCTCAAGGCTACCACTTGAGCCACAGTGCTACTTCTTGCTTTTTCTGCTTATGTGATACTGAGGAATCGAACCCAGGACCTCATGACTTCAAGGCAAACACTCTACCACTGAGCCACCTTCCCAGCCTCCCGTCCCCGCCCCCGCCCCCCTCGCCCCCCCCCCCCCCATCCTTGCCAAGCAGTTTTAAACCATGTTCCTCAGGATCTCAGTCTTCTGAGTAACTAGGATCATAGGTGTGAACCACTGGTGGCTGGTGGAGTGCCCATGTTTTATTGCAGAATTTCTAGTGATCCCTCCCCTTAGGGAAGCTTCTCACCTAGCTTAAGTTTTCTGAGAACTCCTAAAGTTCATGACCTTCCAAAAAATAAAGGTGCTGCCATGGTTAAGCCTAACTTCTTCCATCCCCAGAAGGAGGAGAATGACAGTGAACTGTCCATTGCCTTCTTCCCAGTACCTCACAATCCCCAGCTGTTATGAGGAAATACAAACATTTCCTACCTTCTAAGATTGTGGTGAAGCTGAAAGGAGAAAAAGAGAGAGAGAGAGACAGACAGACAGACAGACAGACAGAGAATAAACACTAGACCAATAGCTGCTAGGAATGCTGGGAATTTCCAGATGTCTCTCCCATCCTTCCTGTTGGGCTAGTAATGTATGGCCCGGTCTCAAAACTAGCCTTGCTTGATAAATAGCCACATAGGCGAGTGGAATAACTGATCAATGTCTTCAGCCATATAAAACAGGTTGCTGTACAAAATGTGGAAATGGAGTGGGGTGTTCCTCATTACTCAGGAGGCTAATGTCTGGGAGACTTCATCTCCAAAATAACCACCAAGCCAGGTGCTGGTGGCTCACACCTGTAATCCTAGCTACTCAGGAGTCTGAGAATCACAGTTCAAAGCCAGCCCGGGCAGAAAAGTCCATGAGACTCTGTTTTCCAATAAACCACTAGAAATCCGGAAGTGGAGTAGAGTGCTCGCTTTGAGCTGAAGAATGCAGGGACAGTGCCCAGGCCCAGAGTTCAAGCTCCACGACTAACAAAAACAACAACAACTCAGCAAAAAGCAGGGCTGGAGGTGTGGCTCAAGTGGTAGAGCACCAGACAAGCAAACAAGGTTGAGAAAGTATGTAGTTCTGAGTTCAAATCCCAGGACCAAAAAGAATTTTTTTTTTTTGGTCGGTCGTGGGGCTTGAACTCTGGGCCTGGGCACTGTCCCTCAGCTCTTCAGCTCAAAGCGAGCACTCTACCACTTGAGCTACAGCTCCACTTCTGGTTTTCTGGTGGTTTATTGTAGATAGGAGTCTCACTGTCTCTCCTGCCCGGGCTGGCTTTGAACCGAGATCCTCAGATCTCAGCCTCCTGAGTAGCTAGGATTACAGGCGTGAGCCACCAGCGCCCGGCTTCAAAAAGAATTTTTAAAAGATATTGTTTATATGCATATTTGGCTCCATCTACATGCCGTGGCTGCCTCACTATATACAGTATTCATGTATAAAAATACAACTACAAAAAAATCATGTATTTAGGGCTGTGGGTATAGCACAATGGCAAAATGGTTGCCTAGCATGTGGGAGGCCCTTGATTCAATCCCAAGCACAATAACAAATGAATAAATAAATAAATATATACATACATAAAGGTATATATCTAGTAAATCAGTATCTAAACTGTATCAAAATACATTTTGGGGGAGAGGGGAAAATATATCTATTTAAGCCAGGTACCAGTGGTTCACACTTGTAATCTACTCAGGAGGCTGAGATCTGAGGATCATGGTTCAAAGCCAGCCCAGGCTAGAAAGTCTGTGAGACTCTTATCTTCAATTAACCACCAAAAAGCCAGAAATTAAACTGTGGCTCAAGGGGTAGAATGCTGACCTAGAGCAAAAAAGCTCAGGGACAGTGCTCATGCCCTGAGTTTCAAGCCTAGTACCAGCATAAAGAAAAAAAAATATATGCACACACACACACACACACATATGAATGCTTCCAAACAAAAGCATTAATAAACACATGTGAATAACAAAAAATTAAAAATCAAGAACAGAAAACAGGGTCTGGGAAGGTGGCTCAGTGGTAGAGTGCTTGCCTTGCATGCCTGAGGCCCTGGGTTCGATTCCTCAGCACCACATAAGCAAAAAGAAAAAAGCTGGAGTGGCGCTGTGGCTCAAGTGGTAGAGCGCTAGCCTTGAGCTGAAGAGCTGAGGGACAGCGCCCAGGCCCAGAGTTCAGGCCCCACGTCCGGACCAAAAAAAAAAAGAACAGAAAACATAATACACAGTAAGTATGCACTAGGTGCTGACTACACTGTGAAGTCAGTATCATAGTGCTCATCACAACCACAGAGCTGTGGTTAGGGCTGTGCCCTGACAAGCTGGATTGCCTGAGTTCACAGCTACAAACTGCTTTCTAATTGTGCAATCTGCATGCCTCAGGTTCCTTTCCTGTACAACAGGAATGCTAAAGACTCCCTTAGAGAACTGTTAGTCCCCATTATGAAATGAGTCAATCAGAAGAAGGCCCAGGGACCAATGCTAGAGGAGCAACCACAGAGATATTAGCAGTTATGCTTGCTTCTGCTCTGACTTCTCAGTGGTGTCACTGCCATACCCCACCCTTCTCTGTCTTCAGCTGTAGCACTTAGAAAAGAGAACAACCCCTCCCCTTTGCTGACCTGAACTAAGGGAACCCCCACATGGGCTCTTTTAATAAAACAGCCTCTTTCCAAAATGCTAGCTGGCCCCAGAATGCCAGGTTAGACCAGGTTCTAGCCCAACCAGGTTCTAGCCCCACCAGCTCACAGAGCCAGTCTCCATTCTCCAGCCTTCTCCCCAGAGAGAGGTCCATGCTTTTCCTTTGCTCACTCTGGAGTCTAGAGTCCAAACTCACTCTGGAGTCTAGAGTCCAAGCCATCCCATTCCCCACATAGTGCGGGCATTCTTTTAAAGGAATTGACCACTGAGGTCCTGGGATCCCCACATGGCTCAGAAGGTCAGCCCCTGTGGCTCCCTGTGATTTTACCCCTAAAGGGAAAGTCCTCAAGCTATTACCAGGTGCCCACTTCTGGTGGAACCACTTCTTGAAATTCCAAGGCACAGTTTTGCATCCTTTAAAGAAAAACTCCAGCCAGGCGCCAGTGGCTCATGCCTATAATCCTAGCTACTCAGGAGGCTGAGATCTGAGGATTACTGTTCAAAGCCAGCCCAGGCAGGAAAGTCCATGAGACTCTCATCTCCAATAAACCATCAGAAAACCTGAAGTGGCACTGTGGCTCAAGAGGTAGAGTGCTAGCCTTGAGCTGAAGAGCTGAGGGACAGTGCCCAGGCCTAGAGTACAAGGAAGGAAGAATGGAAGGAAAGATGGAAAGAAGGAAGGAAGGAAGGAAGGAAGGAAGAAAGAAAGAAAGAAAGAAAGAAAGAAAGAAAGAAAGAAAGAAAGAAAGAAAGAAAGAAAGAAAGAAAGAAAAAGAAAACTTCACATGCATAATCTCTTCTTGGATACTATATCATATGTGATTTTAAACCTCAGGCATGGTTCTCCTTGGCAGCCAAGGGAGAGTATAAGAAAGCTAGGAAGGGGACTGGGAAGGTGGCTCAGTGGTAGAGCGCTTGCCTTGCATGCTTGAGGCCCTGGGTTCGATTCCTCAGCACCACATAAGCAAAAAGAAAAAAGCCGGAAGTGGCACTGTGGCTCAAGTGGTAGAGTGCTAGCCTTGAGCTGAAGAGCTGAAGGACAGCGCCCAGGCCCAGAGTTCAGGCCCCACGACCGGACCCAAAAAAAAAAAAAGAAAGCTAGGAAGCTGGGCACCGGTGGCTCACACCTGTAATCCTAGCTACTCAGGAGGCTGAGATGTGAGGATCACGGTTCAAAGCCAGCCTGGGGAGGAAAGACCATGAGACTCTTATCTCCAATAAACCTCCAAAAAATTGGAAGTGGCGCTGTGGCTCAAGTGGTAGAGTGCTAGCCTTGAGCTGAAGAGCTCAGGGACAGTGCCTAGGCCCAGAGTTCAAACCCCAGGACTGACAAAAGAAAGAAAGAAAGAAAGAAAGAAAGAAAGAAAGAAAGAAAGAAAGAAAGAAAGAAAGAAAGAAAGAAAGAAAGAAAGAAAGAAAAAAGAAAGAAAGAAACCTAGGAAAACAGACTTCATCATTGTAGGGTTGTTGTTGCTGTTGTTTTAATACATTTTTTTTAAGTTGAAGTGATGTACAGAGGAGTGACAGTTACACAAGTCACATGGTGATGATGTTTTTAGGGACAGTGTCACTCCTTCCCTGCCCTCTCCCAGTTTTTCCCTCCCATCCCCACCCACGAGTTATATAGTTCACTTTCAACATAGTGTCTAGTGAGTACCACTGCTCATTTGTCCATCCTTTGTCCTTCCATTTCTGTGTGATTTCATTGTTTTTAACACTCACTTGAATGCTGGCAGGCTGCGTGCCTGTATATTTGGGGCTGCAACCTTCCTAACGCTGCAATCCTGGAATATTGAAGCGAAATAGGTTCCTAGCCATCAGCAGCTCAGTGGTTCTCAAAATCAGTGGCTGGCACTCCCCAGGTGTCTGGCTTATAACACAGATTTTCAGGTCAAAGTTCGCCACCAATGACACTAATTTGGCAGAGCTTGAGGGAGAGGAGGAGAAGTGTGGCAGAACCCCAGATCCTAGCAGGGTGCCCTATTATGGGACCAGGGGAGGAGAAGGTGTGGCCAAGGTGGGTGGAGGTCTAAGAGCACAGCTAAGTCTAGGCTGGTTGCTGAAAGACCAGGGTAGGGTCAGGGGACAGCATCAGATAAGATCCCAGTCAATGGAGATGCTATCAAGAAAATACTTGCTACTGGGTCCCAGTGGCTCACACCTGTAATCCTAGCTGAGATCTGAGGATTGTGGTTCAAAGCCAGCCTGGGCAGAAAAGTCCTTGTGAGACTTTTATTTCCAATTTACCACCCCCCCCCAAACTGGAAGGGAGCTGTAACTCAAAGTGATAGAGCACTAAACTTAAGCAAGAAGAGCTTAGGGACAGCACCCAGGTCTTGAGTTCAAGCCCCATGACTGACAAAAAAGCAAAGAAAGGGAAAGAAAAGGCTTGCTGTTCTGAAACTTCTATCACTGTCTATCAGGATCTGTTTTCAGATAGATGAAAAAATACATAAAACAGAAATCCCAATATCAGAAAGGTCCGTGGGAGTGAAGGCAAGCCCCTGAGAATGCAAGCCAAGAAGACAAATGCTACCAGTGGTCAGTGAGGAAAGCCTTGTGCTCTGATGACCTCATGGCTCTTTTCTGTTGCTGGTGCCCGGACACTCCCTTCCCTTCTACCCACCTCCACCCATAATGCATATCAGACAGATGACCACATGCGTGCAGGGGAAAAATGTTCCCTATTGATAAACACACATTCTCACGTGCTGCAGCAGCCCCCCACCCCTTGTTCCCCAAATATCCCATGACTAAGCCAGGCTGAATGAGGTCAGCCCAAAGCCCAAACTCTCTCAGGAATTCTTGAAGAGCTTCATAAGGGCAAATGCCTGGTCATGCCTTGAATTCTCTGTGTGAAACCTTTTTAGCCCCAGCAGCTCAGTCACATTTGTCCCCTGGCTCAGTGTGCCTGGTTTTGTTTTTCAGATTACTTTTCTTCGACATAAGAATATTTCTGTATCTCCCCAGGGAGGCCAACAAGGGACTCTGGCCAGCTGTGAAATAGGGAAGAACAGAAGCAATCTGCTTAACTGCCAGGGCCACCAGAGCCCACACCTCAGATAGACCGTACCACCTCTTGAGCATGAAGGTGGTCAATGTCCCCAACCATCTCCTGTCCTCAGGGTCTTCTCAGTCCTTCAAAGTGAGTGTTGGCATTAGTGGGCTCATTCCTCTTATCCTAGCTACTCAGGAGGCTGAGATCTGAGCCTACTGGTTCCAAGCCAGCCCAGGCAGAAAAGCCTATCAGATTCATCTCCAATTAACCAGCAAAAAGCTGGAAGTGGAGGAATGTCTCAAGTGGTAGAGTGCTAAGCTTGAGCAAAAAAGCTCAGGGACCTTGTCTAGGCCTTGAGTTCAAGCCCCAGGATTGGCACCAATAATAATAATTAGTATTATTATGATAGAGATTGAGAATGCCAAAGTCAGAAACCAGACCCTTCAGGGTCTTCACTATTTCCAACAAAATGCGAAGAGACCACCCAGGGTACCCTTCTCCCTCCCACTCCCCTTGGGCCCAACCCACCACCCCTCCACACCCCCAGTTCATGAAACCTCTAACCACTCCCAGGCCTCCTCTGGTCTCCTATTTGGCCAAATATCTGGGAGCTGAAACAATAGCTTTACTAAAACTGTGATGGGCAATTACTGGAAAGTCATGTGATTGTCTGAATTGAACCAATTTGTCAAAGACCATTTTCCTTTCACTCCTGGCCTCCTCCACCCCCCACGATAAGATAGAGTCCCCAGAGCACAATAATCCTTTCCTGAGATACAATTTAGAGGCTCATGAGAAAAAGAAACAACAGGGAGGCTAATTTTGGCTTCCCAGAACCTAAAGAAAAGCACATAAGCAGGCCCTGTGCAGCCTAAGGAAGCCAGGGTGGGCCTTATTTCATCCCTCCAGGGTATCTGCTCCATCACCAGGGGTTTGGAGAACAATGTGTTGGGGGGGGGGACGGGGACGGGGGGGGGGGGGGGCAGTTGAGAACTGCGTCCAGACCTAAGTCATGCCAGCACCCTGGAGAGATGTCTAAAACAACTGCTTGTGGCTTTTCAGACTTAAAATTTTAACTACCAACTCCTTACTATATCTCCTCAACTAAACTATTAATGAATTGAGAGTTGGAAAGACTCTGAGATCTGGAAGATTGCAGTTCAAACCCAGCCTGGTCAGGAAAGCCCATGAGATTTTTTGTTGTTGTTGTTGGTCGTGGGGCTTTGAACTCTGGGCCTGGGCACTGTCCCTTAGCTCTTTAGCTCAAGGCTAGTGTTCTACCTCTTGAGTCACAGTGCCACTTCGGTTTTCTGAGTGGTTAATTGGAGATAAGGATCTCATGGACTTTCCTGCCGGGGCTGGCTTTGAACAGTGATTCTCATATCTCAGCCTCCTTAGTAGCTAGGATTAGAGGCAAGAGCCACCTCTGCTACCCATGAGATTCTTATCTCCAATTAACCACTAAAAAGTAAGAAGTGGAGCTGTGGCTCAAGTGGTAAGAGTGTCAGCCTTGAACATAAAAGCTAAGAGTGCCTTGGCTCTAAATTCAAGTCCCAGTACCAGCACACACACTCTAACACTAACACAAAATTGGAGATTCCTTCTAGACCTAGAAGTGGACCTGATGTTTTTCAGAGCTCGATGCATTCCCTAGAGTTTTGGGCCCACATTGTGGCTGAGACATTCTTGGCTTGGCTTTCCTCTGATTTTCAAAGGGATCACCATAGGGCGATGGGAAAACCTCCACCAGCCCCAATCCACGGCCCCTCCAGCAATCCCCTTCTGCCTATTGAGTGATGGCTGAGGCAGAATTAGTGAATTTGCAAGAGGCAACCTAGAAGATGCTTTTAGTTGGGCCATGTGAATTAACCAAAAGTCCCCCAACTTTGATCTGAGCTATTCTCTGCTGCAGTTACTTTACCATCATTTTGGGCTCTAAGAAAGAGAAGATTCACTGATAAGTATCCCACGTACAAAACAAACTATGCCTCAAACAGGCAATGCTTTTTTCTTTCTTATCATCTTAAATTAAAAAGCTAAAATAT
The DNA here is from genome assembly GCF_024711535.1 of Dipodomys merriami. Lineage (NCBI taxonomy): Eukaryota > Metazoa > Chordata > Mammalia > Rodentia > Heteromyidae > Dipodomys > Dipodomys merriami. The sequence goes on along the minus strand of NW_027203381.1, from coordinate 67,405,539 downwards.
ATATATAAAAAAAAAAGCAAACAAAAACACCCAGGAGATCATTGGCCAGACAACTTGGTCCTGTTCTCATTCCAATGATAAAGTGTTAACAACTTCCCAAGAACTCCTCCAGAGACTAAGACTGAGATAATAGTCAAGCATGTCATATCTAGGACTTGGGACTGTTTTAACTATGCATATCTTTATCCCCATTTCTCCCTATTTAACCAGAAGTCAGTCTCTATCCCTGAAGACACACGTTTTCCCATGGCTGCCATGTAATAAACTTTCCTTTGCCCTTTGGTGTCTCTTTATTTGGCAGATGAGGGTGAAGGACCAGATCTAACTTGGAAGCCCTGGATTTAGGGCCTGGGGTCTAAAAACCCAGTTTCAAGGTCAGACAAAAGCCAGAACTCTTCCAGGAATTTTTGAAAAGTGGAGAGAGTGTGGTCAAGGTGAGTGGAGGTCTTCCTGGGCCAGGGTATAGTCAGTGGATAGCATCACATAGGGTTGTGTGTGATGAAGTTATCAGAAGCTGAAAGCCAGTTACAGTTTTCAAAATCACTCACATTCTCTCTCCCCCATGCCCCTTCCTCCCTCTCTTTGCTCTCTCTACTCTCTCTCTCTTTCTCTCTCTCTCTCTCTCTCTCTCTCTCTCTCTCTCTCTCTCTCTCTCACACACACACACACATATTTGTCAATGCTACTTAAATTTCAGTACTTTAGAGCTTGTCCACAGCTGATGCTCTACCACTTGAGCCAAACCTCCACCCTGCAAGTCTACCTTCCTGGCAAGCTCAGAGTGACCTGGCAGCTGTAGATCACCAGGCCATATTTCTGGGCAGCTAAGCTTGAGGGTAAGCTATGATTCACTCAACCCTGGGCCTGAACCATGGCTTCTACCTCCTAACTAATCCCAAATCTTCTCTCCCAATTTTCACAGTTTCAATGACATTCTTCCCCCTCCTGGAAATACCCTATGCCCTAGCCTGGGTTCAGCCTATATGTTAAGTCATGACCCCTCAAAAATCCTTAATTAATAGTTTTTATAACTTGCCCCTATTCTGTCTTTTTCCAGTGTATCAGTCCATAAGCGAGGAGCTCCAGTCATGCTGGGCTACAGAAGCACAAGGACCCGTGTCGGAATCCTGTTTCTGCTATAGCTTCATGACTATCTGACCTCCCTTCTCTTTGTATGTAGAATGAATAAGAGTACAAATCAAGGGCTGGGAAGGTGGCTCAGTGGTAGAGTGCTTGCCTTGCATGCCTGAGGCCCTGGGTTCAATTCCTCAGCACCACATAAGCAAAAAAAGAAAGAAAAAACCCAGAAATGGCGCTGTGACTCAAAGGTAGAGCGTTAGCCTTGAGCTGAAGATCTGAGGGACAGTGCCCAGGCCCAGAATTCAGGCCCCACGACTGGAACCCCCCCCAAAAAAGTACAAATCAAGAAGAGCAAATGAGGTAAGTGTATCAAAGCATTTAGTACTCTGCTTTCACATCGTAAATGTTCAATAAGCAGAAGCCAATATGACAGGTGCTAGCTTTCCATTTCCTTGCCAATTCCCAGCTCAACCTATTCTCCCAGCACTTCTCTGTCTTTCCAGATGCTTCCAGAGCCTCCTCAATCACCATCCAATCTTTTTCTTCCATTATAATCCTGCAGGTGATTGCTTGATATATCCCACCTGCAGCAATGTCCAGCAGAGTTGGAAACACTAATCATATTCACTAGAAAAGTTTTGTGAAAGTGAATCATTTTGTTGTTGGTTTATATAAGATGCCTGCAATATATATGATCACCTGCTTGTTTCCACCATAATTCATGTTGAAATGTAACAGCAGGGCTGGGAATGTAGCTTAGTGGTAGAGTGTTTGCTTAGCATGCATGAAGCCTTGGGTTCGATTCCCCAGTGCCACTTAAACAGAAAAAGCTGGAGGCGACACTTTGGCTCAAGTGGTGGAGTGCTGACCTCGAGCAAAAGAAGCTCAGGGACAGTGCTCAGGCCCTGAATTCAAGCCCCAGGACTGGCATAAAGGAAGAAAGACAGAAAGACAGACAGACAGAGAAAGAAAGAAAGAAAGAAAGAAAGAAAGAAAGACAGACAGACAGAAAGAAAGAAAGAAAGAAAGAAAGAAAGAAAGAAAGAAAGAAAGAAAGAAAGAAAGAAAGAAAGAAAGAAAGAAAGAAAAAGAGAAACAAATTTAACAGCAACTATATTAAGAGGTAGGACTGGGCTTGGGGTATGACTCAGCAATAGAACACTTGCTTAGCATGTGAAAAAACCTAGTTTGATTACCCCAGCAAAGCAAAAACATAAAATAAAATAAAAGCAAAAGGGCTAGAGTAATCTTTGGCTTTGCCCTTCATCTCTTCTGCCACAAAATCAGTGTTTGCCAGGCACTGGTGGCTCACGCCTATAATATTAGCTATTTAGGAGGCTGAGATCTGAGGACTGTGGTTTGAAGCCAGCCTGGACAAGAAAGGCCATGAGACTCTTATCTCCAATTAACCACCAGGAAACCAGAAGTAGAGCTGTGGCTCAAAATGGTAGAGTACTAGCTTTGAGTAAAAATGCTCAGGGACAGTGCCCAAGCCTTGAGTTCAAGCCCCACAGCTGACAAAAGAAAAAAACCACACACAAAAAACCAACCAGTGTCCATACGTTTTGTCCTGCCTTCCTTCCATATATATATATATATATATATTTGCCATCCATGGGGGGACCTAGTCTATGTCGAAGTTCTCTTCCGTACACTCCAGAGAGCTCACTGCTCTATTCTGAGAGATAGGGAAGCCCCACTGTAGCTGTAGACCTAAACAAAGAGCCCCTAAGTAGTTGGGCAAGTAGTTGGGCAAAACATTCTAGTTCTCTGAACAGGTAATCCTTCTGTATACTTCCATCCAAGCATTAATTTTCCAGCAAATCAAGACTTTCACTCAGTCATTATTTACAGTTTACATAGCTCTTTTAAATCAGTAAAATTAATTTTTGCTGGTACCTCTAAAGCTATACAGGGTAGGTTCTAGATCCCTTTCTTGAAATTAAGGTAATGGAAGCTCCAAAAACTAGGGGATTTTTCTGTGCTCTTGTAACAAGTAAATTATACATTGGAAACCACACCCCATACCTGCTATTGACCTAGCAACTCTCTCTGTTGTTCTAGGATCTTTGGATCTCTTTAAAAAAGAAAGATAAAGCAGGATTTTACAACAACCCCTCTGCTACCTATTCTCTGGCCTTCCTGGAAGAGGAGAAAGGTTAACATGGAGCAGAAAGAAGAGTGGCTCTTCTAAGTGCCAGTTAGACATCAGGCTTGAATTTGCAAAATGAGCTTAGACTGTTTTCTGGCTTTTTCCCTTGCTCTGAAATCCATAGAATATAGTCAGAGTCAGTCCAATGGCTCATGTCTATACTCCTAGCAACTCAATATGAGAATTGAGGTTCAAAGCCAGCCCAGTCAGGGAAGTCCATGAGACTCTTATCTCCAAATTCTTTTTTTTTTGGGGGGGGGGTTCCAGATGTGGGGACTGAACTCTAGGCCTGGGCGCTGTCCCTCAGCTCTTCAGCTCAAGGCTAGCATTCTACCACTTGAGCCACAGTGCCACTTCCAGCTTTTTTCTTTTTTCTTATGTGGTGCTGAGGAATTGAACCCAGGGCCTCAGGCATGCAAGGCAAGCACTCTACCACTGAGCCACCTTCCCAGCCCCTTATCTCCAAATTCTTATCTCCAATTAACCATCAAAATTCCTAAGTGGCTGTGCACCAGTAGGTCACACCTGTAATCCTAGTTATAGGGAACTAAAGTCTAAGGATTGCAGTTGAAGACCAATCTGGGCAGGGAAATCAGTGAAACACTTATCACCAATTAATCATCCAAAAGCCCAGAAGTGGAGCTATGGATCAAGTGACAGAGCGCTAGCCTTGAGTGACAAAAATTAAAGGACAGCACCCAGACCCTGAGTTCAAGCCTTAATACTGACACCAAAAAATAAATAAATAGGGCTGAGAAGGTGGTTCAGTGGTAGAGTGTTTGCCTTGTATGCATGAGGCCCTGGGTTCGATTCCTCAGCACCACATAAGCAAAAAAAAAAAAAAAAAAGCCCGAAGTGGCACTGTGGCTCAAGTGGTAGAGCACTAGCCTTGAGCTGAAGAGCTGAGGGACAGCGCCCAGGCCCAGAGTTCAGGCCCCATGACCGGACCCTAAATAAATAAATAAATAAATAAATAAATAAATAAATAAATAAATAAATGTGTGTGTGTGTGTGTGTGTGTGTGTGTGTGTGTGTGAGAGAGAGAGAGAGAGAGAGAGAGAGAGAGAGAGAGAGAGAGAGAGAGAGAGAGAGAGAGAGAGAGAGAGAGAAAGGAGTTGTGGCCCAAGAGGTTGAATACTAGACTTGAGGGAAAAAGCCAAAGGAGGACATAAAGCTCTGAGCCAATGTGGTTGCTGATTTTTTGGGTAGATGTGGCTTTCTACACCCACATCAGCAGTTCCTTGTTTATTTGTTTCTGGTTGGTCGTGGGGCCTGAACTCTGGGTCTGGGCCCTGTTCCTCAGCTCTTCAGCTCAGGGCTAGTGCTCTGCCACTTGAGCCACAGTACCACTTCTGGCTTTTTCTGCTGATATGGTGCTGAGGAATCGAACTCAGGGCCTCATGCATACAAGGCAAGCACTCTACCATTGAGCCACCTTCCCAGCCCCAGTCCTTTGGTTTGTTCTACATGAGTATTTATTTAGTTGGGAATTAGGAGTCCTTTGTCCTAGTCAGTATTAGACATTGTGGTAGAAAGTACATGGTGGAACAAGGTTTCTCATCTCATAGTGTTGAGGAAGCAAGTGGAAGAAGGAAGAGTCCGAGGTCGCAAATACAAGGACACCTACTTTCTCAACTAGGGTCCTACCTACCCCCTAAAGTTTTTGCCACCTCCCAGTAGTGCCATCAGCTGAGATCTAGCCTTCAACACATAAGCAGTTAAAATATATGTCTTAACAGCACACTACAAGGTTTAGGATTCATCAGACTTTGGGGTCTAGTCCTAACCCTGCTGCAAATTAACTGTTTGAGTCAATGCCTGCACATAAGCCTTTATTGATTGAGCTGTAAATCCAGGAGGGTTAAGTGATTTCCAGTACTGAATGCACAGTTGAGTCTGCTTCAAAAAACAACACAAAACAAATCAGGTAAGAGCCCTACCCTAAGACTCCTATTCAATGGCTCTGGGTGAGGCAGGGAAATGGTATTTTTTTCCCCAAGCTCATCCTGGGGATCTCTTGTTTAGCCAGGGTGAGAACTTCTGGGTGAAATCATCTCTGAGCTGTCCAGAAGAGCTTGGTAGAGCCTATGTTCCATCTGGCTTGCGTCTAAACCCACAGTTTGGCATGAATGCATATGTACATATAGGTTATATATACATATTATAGTCTTTTATACTTACAAATATAAAAATATGTATCAGCTGAGTGCTGGTGGCTCATGCCTGTAATCCTAGCTACTCAGGAGGCTGAGACCTGAGGATAATGGTTCAAAGCTAGCAGGAAAGTCCATGAGACTCTTTTCTCCAATTAACCATTAGAAAACTGGAAGTGGCACTGTGGCTCAAGTGGTAGAGTGCTCGCCTTGAGCTGAAGAGTACAGGGATAGCGCCCAAGCCCAGAGTTCAAGCCCCAGGACCGACCTAAAAAATGTATAAATAAATAAATAAATATATATATATATATATATATATATATACACATATGGGTGCTGGTGGCTCACACCTGTAATCCTAGCTACTCAAGAGGCTGAGATCTGAGGATCACAGTTCAAAGCCAGCCCAGGCAGGAAAGTCCATGAGACTCTTTTCTCCAATTAACCACCAGAATACTGGGAGTGGCACTGTGGCTCAAGTAGTTGAGTGCTATCCTTGAGCTGAAGAGCTCAGAGACAGAACCCAAGCCCAGAGTTCAAGCACCATGACTGACCAAAAATTTATATATATATATATATATATTTATTTATTTATATATATGTTTATTTATATTATATATTAATATATAATATATATATATAAATTTTTGGTCAGATATATATCACAGTCCCTTAGCCACAACCCAAGCCCAGAGTTCAAGCACCATGACTGACCAAAAATTTATATTTATATATATATATATATATATATATATATAAATTTTTGGTCAGATATATATCACAGTCCCTTATTACATACATATTATATATATATATAATAACATAGTCCCTTAGAGAGAGAGAGAGAGAGAGAGAGAGAGTGTGTGTGTGTGTGTGTGTGTGTGTGTGTGTGTGTGTGTGTGAATACTGGGGCTTGAACACAGGACCTGAACACTGTCCTTTAGCTTTTGGCACTCACAGCTCCACTTCTGGTTTTTTGGTGGTTAACTGGAGATAAGGAGCTCACAGACTTTCCTGCCGGATCTGGCTTTAAACCACAATCCTCAGAGTTTAGGTTCCTGAATAGCTAGGATTATAGACATGAGCCACCAGTGCTCAGAGTATCCTATCCTTTTGCATCTATGTTTTTATTTTAGTATTTCAGTCATCATCTTACTCTTTTTTTTTTCCAGCCTTTAGACTCAAGTTCATGAAAGACTAAACAAGGAGAACTACAGAGTTCTCTGGTCAAGTCCTTTATTATAGTGATAAACCCTCTGGAGAGAGGCATGTTCCACATCTCACAAGCAAACTCCAAGCCTCCTGGGCTTCCAAGCAGTGCCACAGATACAGGAGGATGTCAGGGAGATACAGGTGAGCAAAACAGTACCTTGTTTTATTTTTGCCCCATAAGCCTTTCATCTTGTAGTACTTTAGAATTTGATAAATATTTACTCATTCTTCCTTTTTGTAATGACCAAGTGTTCATTCCCCAGAAATGTAGGAATATGATCTCCAGATGAAGAAATGTTAGGCAGGAAGTCTGAGATATGTTCTGAAAGAAATACTAGGCAGGGCCGGGCACCGGTGGCTCCTGCATGTAATCCTAGCTACTTAGGAGGCTGAGATCTGAGGATCATGGTTCAAAGCCAGTCCAGGCAGGAACATCTGTGAAACCCTTATCTCCAATAAACCACTCAGAAAACCAGAAGTAGCGCTGTGGCTCAAGTGGTAGAGTGCTGGCCTTGAGCTGAAGAGCTGAGGGACGGTGTCCACGCCCAGAGTTCTAGCCCCACAACCAACCAAAAAAGAAAGAAATACTAGGCAGGAAGGCTGAGATTTGCTCTTAACATGCAGTTGGATAATAACAGAGGCTGCACAATGGAAACACAGGTCCTAGTTTTCCTGGAGGAAAATCCCTTCCTTTTTACCAGTCCATACCTGCCCTCTCTTCTTCCAGGAAGAGGAGACTGCATCATAGGCAACCTGCCTATTGGGGCAACTTTCTTGAGCCAGCCTGTTTACCAAGCCCTTTCACAACTTGTCCACTGGCTCTGCTGGCCTTTGTGTTTTGGCTCAAGCTGTGTTGGAATGTTCTCAGCTGCACCTGCCCACTGTGAAAACTAAAATGGTAGGAAAGCTCCCAGCAAGGGGTAGAGGAAAAGCTGCTTGGCCTCCAGTTGTCCTATAAACAGCAGACAGTGGCAGCGGTGATCAGCATGTGATCATGGTGTGACTTCAGGACAAACCCTCTGATTGTGTGTGTGTGCGTGCATGCATGCACCAGTATTGTGGCTTGAACTCATGGGCTCATGCTTTGCCTTGTCTTTTTTGCTCAAGGCTGATGTTCTATCACTTGAACAATATCTCTACTTTTGGCTTTGGGCTGCTTAATCAGAGATATGAGTCTCATGGACTTTTCTGCCTGGACTGACTTCAAACCAGGATCCTCAGATCTGAGTAGTTCTGAGTAATTAGGATTACAGGCTTGAGCCCTTAGCACCTGGCTTGGGGCTTTGTCTTTACCAAGGGTATGAAGACTATTTTCTTTTACTTTTTTTTTTTTTCAGCTCTGCTGTGGTTTTACTTACCCTTCCTAGTCAGCTTCAAATCCATTACTAGCCATAGACAATGCACCCCAGAAACTGTGTCTCTCAGATGTGTATCAGAATACATACTGGTTCTACCTGGGATACATCTTGTATGGCCTTGCTTCTCTCTCTCTCTCTCTCTCTCTCTCTCTCTCTCTCTCTCTCTCTCTCTCTCTCTCTCCTCTCTCTCTTTTTAAATATGGAACGCTTCATGAATTTGCGTGTCATCCTTGCGCAGGGGCCATGCCATGCTAATCTTCTCTGTATTGTTCCAATTTTAGTATATGTGCTGCCGAAGTGAGCACTCTCTCTCTCTCTCTCTCTCTCTCTCTCTCTCTCTCTCTCTCTCTCTCTCTCTCTCTCTCTCTTTATCCTCTTTCTTTTCTTTTTTTTTCTTTCTCTCTCTTTCTTTGTGCCAGTACTGGGGCTTGAGCTCAGGGACTGGGTGCTGTCCCTGAGCTTTTTCACTTACAGCTAGCACTCTATCACTCGAGCCACACCTTCACTTCTGGCTTTTTGCTGGTTGACTGGAGATAAAAAGTCTCAAAAGACTTCTCTGTCCTGACTGGCTTTGAACCTCAGTCCTCAGATCTCAGCCTCCAGAGTAGCTAGCATTACAGGCATGAGTACTAGGCTTTGTTTTGAAGGTACCATGTGGAAGGTTGTCTGGGCTGATAGAAAACCTGATAAACCAAGGATACCATTTACAGACCATTGGCTGGAGTTGCCAGGACAGTAAACACCCTCAGTAAGGTTTTGGTCTTTGTTAGTTTGTCTGCCTTTTAGCATTTTTTCAGTACTTCTCAGATCTGGCTTAAATAGCTGCTATCAAGACTATCAAGATGCCGGGCGCTGGTGGCTCACGCCTGTAATCCTAGCTACTCAGGAGGCTGAGATCTGAGGATCACGGTTCAAAGCCAGCCCGGGCAGGCGAGACTGTGAGACTCCTATCTCCAATAAACCACCAGAAAACCGGAAGTGGTGCTGTAGCTCAAGTGGTAGAGCACTCGCCTTGAGCTGAAGAGCTGAGGGCCAACGCCCAGGCCCAGAGTTCAAGCCCCAGGACCGACAAAAAAAGACTATCAAGATAAGAAGTGGCAACCAGCTTCCAAGATGACCCATTAGGAGCTTCACCTCCTGATATTCAAGCCCTGTGTGTTTTCCTCCAACCATGAGAAGCACAGAGCTATGTGACCAATAAGATATTTCAGCCTTGGCCAGCACGGTGCTACACAGTTATAATAGCTGGAGCTACTAAGGAGGTAGAAATAAGAAGATGGTCTAAGAATAGCCAGAGCAAAATTCAAGGAAGACTATCTAAAAACAAATAAAAAGCGAAAGGACCGGGAACTTGGCTCAAGTGATAGAGCATAAGCAGAGCCCTGAATTCAATCCCTACTTTGAGGGAATGACAGTAAAGTTTCCCAAGTGAGATCATTTTTCTCTTCAAAATCCTAGCTTGACCCTTTGAGTTGTTCACTGGGGGCAGGGACAGGCACCAGGATGAAGAGACATTTAAGTAACACAGGGAGAGATTGGGTTGGGATGAACCAACTTGTCATCTTAATCTTTTCAGGAAGAAGAGTGAGCCATGTATGGATATGAGTCCTCCATTTGCAAAGTCTCTAGCCCTCATCATCTGGGCTCGAAATGTCACAAAACAAAAGCAAGTCTGAACCTGTGCTCTCTCTGATTATCTGACTTCCAAAAAATGATGTGATAAGCTCAAGGCTCCATGGCTGATACCTGTAATCTTAGCTACTCAAGAGGCTAAGCTCTGAAGATTACAGTTCAAAGCCAGCCCAGTTAGGAAAGTCCATGAGACTCTTACCTCCAATTGACCAGCAAAAAGCTGGAAATGGAGCTCAAGTGGTAGAGTGCCAGCCCTGAGCAAAAAAGCTAAGGGACAGTGCCCAGGCCCTGAGTTCAAGCCTCAGTACCAAAACACACACACACACACACACACACACACACACACACACACACACACACACACACACACACACACACACACACACAGTCACACAATGATAGCATAATGAATCATTAATGTTTATTCCACCAAGTTGTGGGGGTAGCAGTATGTAACTATACCCTTCATATGAGCCATCATAAACTGATATCTGCTCATTATATAGGTAGATCGTCTGGCTGGAAGTACATAGAAAGCTCAGATGCACTTTGCTGTATGGCTTTTCCAGACTTTCCATAGACTTTCCTGCTGGCTTCAAACTTTGACCCTCAGATCTCAGCCTCTGAATAAGATTATAGTCATGAGTCACAAGTCCCTGGCTAAAAGGACCTCCTCCTCTTCTTCCTCCCCTTCCTCCCCCTCTTCCACCTTCTTCTTCTCCTCCTTCTTCTTTTGTCAGTAGTGGGCTTGAACTCTGGGGCTGGGCACTATTCCTGTGTTCTTCATCTCAAGGCTAGCATTCTGCCACTTGGGCCAAAGCACCACTTCCGGTTTTCTGGTTGTTAATTGGAGATAAGAGTCTTGTGGATCTTCTTGCCCTGGCTGGCTTTGAACTGTGATCCTCAGAACTTAGCTTCTGAATAGCTAGGATTACAGGCATTAGCCACCGGTAATTGGCTAAAAGGAACCTTTCTTTTCTTTTCTTTTTGCTGGTCATGGGGCCTGAATTCAGGGCCTGGGCGCTGTCCCTCAGCTCTTTAGCTCAAGGCTAGCACTCTACCACTTGAGCCATAGCTCCACTTCCAGCTTTTTCTGCTTATGTGGTACTGAGGAATCGAACCCAGGACCTCATGTATGCAAGGCAAGCACTCTACCACTGTGCTACCTTCCCAGCCCCTAAAAAGGAACTTGAACTAACAAGCAGTCACTACTTTCCACTTCTTCCCAGAAAACATTTCTTAGCTACTTGGAATCTGGCTTTGGTTTCCACTACAACTTTAAATCATCTTCTCTTTATCAATCCTGGCCCAACTTGATTTGCCCTTCCTTTGATTTCCCTCATGTCAACTTTCCCATTCTTCTACTGCTATTTTACCCGACAAATTCCCTTCAAAATTTTTTCTATTCTAGACTTCCCTCTAAAGAGAAATGGGCTACCTTGGGAGGCAATTCATTTTTTACCCTGTTGGTAGATGAAGTAGCCACCCAGTAATGTGAAGGATTCAGACAGTGGCTCTTGAGATACTATTCAAAAATGTAATTCTATGATTATTATAATATTTAGATACCAGATTTTAAGAGTATTTGGAGCTTGGTGTGGTGGTATGCACTAGGATAAGTGACTTCCACAGTTGTAAGACAGGTATTTGAGGGAGATCATAGGTTTCTCTGTGCCAACTCTGCTGAGCTACATTGGTCAGAGGTTTAGACCGACACTAACCACAGCTTCTGTGAAGGGACGTGAGTGAAATCCATCTTCAGTTGGCTTTGGGTAAAAGTGGTTATCCTAGATAAGTGGATAATTCAATTCATGGAAATGTCATAAGAGCAGAGCTGAGGATTCCCCAAAGAAGAAATACCATCACCACCCATACCCACTAAGAGTCAGAGCTGGATTAGATCCTTAAACCCATTTGCCCAACTTCCTTCTTCCCTCCTACCCAGTTTTATATGAGAAAATCAAGGCTTGGAAAAAAATAATAACTTGTAAATTGTGGAAGATCTAAACTTGAACCAGCAACTTGTCTATAAGCTTTTTCTCCTTGCTGGTCTCTAGCAAATTTGCCCAGTGGTATCTGGAAGCTTTCCAGGAAAAAATAATGGAAACAATTAAACCTTGACAAATGACAGCTTCTTCAGATATGATTTAAACACAAAGAACTATAAGGAACTCAACTACTGAAAATCCTTGATAACATCAAGGAAAGGAGTCATTGCACATAAATCTCAGGGATGATGTCATCTAAACAAACAAGTAGCTAGTAGATGGTCCAACTCATCATGAAGGAAATGATTCTTATAAATAGTTTTGCTCTGGAGATAGTGTGGCGTCTTAAAAGTCCCAGAGTCTTGCAACAGGATTATGTACCATAGAAGTCATCTGGTCTGGAGCATGCTGACCTTGCTAATATCAGCAAGGTCAATGCCACTTCACTGGGATTCCCTGGAACTGGGTTCTGGCTACTACGCTAGCATTTTACACATTAAAGAGTGCCAGACTGAATGAAAATTTATTCTTCCAAAATATAAAGTTTTTTTTTTTCTGATGTTGAAATAAGGTGGCTCATTGTAAGACTTCAAATAATGTGGAGATGTATGAAAAAGACTTACTAGAAAAGCCAGGCACCAGTAGGTCTTGCCTGCAGTCCTAGCTATTTAGGAGTCTGAGACTTAAGGATTATGGTTGAAGCCATCTCATGCATAAAAGTCCATGAGACTTATATTCCAACTAACCACCAAAAAGCCAGAGGTGGAGCTGTGGCTTGAGAGGTAGAGCACCACCAACCTTGAGTGAAAAACAATATAAGGGGACAGTGTCCAGGCCCTGAGTTCAAGCCTCAGTATGAGCAAAAGCAAATCAAAACAAAACAAAACAAAAAGACTTACTAAAATCTCACCATCAGAGACAGCTATTGCTGGCACTTGGATGAATATTATTCAATATTTCCCTCCACTCATATACATTTAGACTCACACATATACAGTCTTACTAACTTGGTACCAGTGTGTCAATGCAGTTTTTTTCCAGTCTTCTTTTCACCAAACCCTTTGTATATACCTACATTTCCATCTTGATAGTTTCATAGTCGTCCACAGTATAACTAAACCTTAATATAATCGATCAGACTGATAGATGGAGTAGCGTATTTCTAGTTTTTTTCACAAACTTGTGGAACTATCTCCTTCTTTAGGGAGAAGAGTCATCTTAGTCATGCTTAGTGAAGTGAATTATTTTCAGAAACTGGAAGCAGCTTGTACAAAAGATGAGGGTAGTCCTAAGGCTTGCTGGAGAAGGAGTGAGTTGTTAGTGGGGAATTCTACCATCATTCCTTGGGAAGGGGGCACAAAAGTACTGGACTGTACTCTAAGGAAGGCCTCCATGATACTTGGAGCCCCTTTGACCTTGGGTGATTTCCAGGCCGGCTTGCCATCTGCACCAAGCAAGAACCAGAATGAAGAATGAGACTAAACCCAAGTCCGGGGTTCAGCTAACTCAGGCCAGTTGCTGCTCTATAAGCTGGATCCATATGTCCAAGGTCGCGAGTAGAGACATGGCAGCATAATAACTTAGTTACAAAATGAAAGCTTCATTTCCTTGTGGCCTTTGGCAGATCAAGCCAACAGCCAGTGTGTTAGCTAGCAGATCACTAGCTCTTCCCTCACCGTTACAGTAAATGATGCCACCATCACTAAGTTCCCAAGGGGGCTGTATAGGTTGAAGACTGAGAAGCTCTGGCACCCACCCAAACTGCAGGGATGGCCTGGGATACAAAGTTCCACCATCTCCAGCTGAAGAGGAACAGTGACCATTCATAGTGAATGCTGTGGAGCCATGTCTTTAGGCATTTGTTTAATTAGCTCCTCAGTGTGGACTCCAGTAAGCAGTGTTGCTATGTGAGTAGAAAATGTTGTCTTGAGGGCTGGCAATGTGGCTTAATGGTAGAGTGCTTGCCTAGCATGTGTGAAGCCCTGGGATTGATTCCTCAGTACCACATATACAGAAAAAGCCAGAAGTGAAGTGGTGCTGTGGCTCTAGTGGTAGAGCGCTAGCCTTGAGCACAGAGAGGCTCAAGGACAGTGCCCAGGTCTTGAGTTCTCAAGCTCCAGGACCGGCCGGAAAAAAAAAAAAAAAAAGTTAAGTCTTAGGTGGTCATGTTCAAAAATGAAACACTTATAATAGAGTGAATAGTAATTTAAAATATTTAGGTTAGGGGCTGGGAAGGTGGCTTAGTAGAAGAGCGCTTGCCTTGCATGCATGAGGTCCTGGATTCGATTCCTCAGCACCACATAAGCAGGAAAAAAAAAAAAAAGCCAGAAGTGGCGCTGTGGCTTAAATGGTAGAGTGCTAGCCTTGAGCTGAAGAGCTGAGGGACAGTGCCCAGGCCCAGAGTTCAGGCCCCACGACCAGACCCAAAATAAATAAATAAACAAACAAATACATAAAATTCTGCCATACTGGAGCCAGTTGTAACTACCACTTTAAAAAAATTTAGGTTATTCTGGTAATTGGAATATATGTATAGGTATGCGTATATATAGCCTATATTTATATGAAGTTCAAAATCTCTGTACTCATAGCTACTAAAGAACCACACTCTGCATTTTGCTGCTTATAAATAAAATCTGCTTTAAGTACTAATTTGTGAATAAACAAGATTTTTCCAAAGGGAAAAAAAAGAAAATGTTAAGTCTTGCAGAGATGCTGGAAAGTGTTTGGAACTAGTCAGCTGACCAGTGTAAAAGTAGCCTCTGTTCAGGGTCCAGCTCTGCAGGCTCAGAAATTCAATGCCATTGTGCCCCAGAGTTAGTGGGACTCTGAAAGGTGACTCACGCAGAGGAGACTGGAGGGGATAAAACTGGTTGCCAAATGATAAATTTATAATGAGATGTATGAAGGCCAGGTGAAGTGAACATCTGGGTCAGACCAACCAGCGGGCTGTCTTTTGCTACAGGAAATAAGCATGGGAAGCTAATTCACCACAGGAAGGTAACATGGTCCTGAAATCAAGTGAGGAGGGTTAAAGGTAATCTGAATGATAGGCAGATGCATCTGTGGCTTACAAGGGTGCTATACACCTCTCAGGTGACAGTGTAGGTAGCTGCAAAGGAAAGTAAGATGGTTCTGTGTGTGTGTGTGTGTGTGTGTGTGACTGTATCTGTAACACATTTGAACACAGAGCCTGGATGCTGTTCCTTAGCCTTTTCACTCAAGGCTGGCACTCTACCACTTGAGCCACGGCTCCACTTATGGCTTTCTAGTTATTAATTGGAGATAGTCTCACAGACATTTCCTGCCTAGACTGGCTTTGAACAGCTGTTCTTAGATCTGAGCCTCCTGAGTAGCTAGGATTACAAGTATGAGCCACCTGCATCTGGCTAGTCACGTAGTTGTAAATGTAGAACCTGCTCCTGGCTAAGGTGAACAGGTACCCACTCATCTGAAAAAAAAACCTTCTTCTATTTGGCTGTCTCTAAGGGGCCAGGGATACAGTTTTGTTTTGTTTTTGGTTGGTCATGGGGCCTAAACCCTTGGCCTGGGCACTGTCCCTCAGCTCTTCAGCTCAAGGCTAGCACTCTACCACTTGAGTCACAGATCCATCTTCCAACTTTTTCTGCTTATGTGGTGCTGAGGAATTGAACCCAGGACTTCATGCATGCAAGGCAAGCACTCTACCACTGAGCCACCTTCCCAGCCCCTACATTCACTTCTTAAAGACCCAACATGTCAATACATCAGAATGGAAATTTTTTTTTTTTGGTCCAGTTGTGGGGCCTGAACTCTGGGCCTGGGCACTGTCCCTCAGTTCTTCAGCTCAAGGCTAGCACTCTACCACTTGAGCCACAGCTCCACTTCCGGCTTTTTTTTTTTTCTGATTATGTGGTGCTGAGGGCCTCATGCATGCAAGGCAAGTGCTCTACCACTGAGCCCTTCCCAGCCCTGGAAAATAATTTTTTATGCCAATATTTTGCCAATACTGGGGCTTGAACTCAAGGATACTAGGTATTGTCCTTTAGCTTCTTTGCTCAATACTAGTACTCTACTATTTGAGCCACAGCTCTACTTCCAGTGTTTTGCTGGTTAGTTTCAGATAAGAGTCTATTTATTGGATTTGTCTAGCAAGGCTGGCTTCCAATTGTGATTTCAGCTTCCTGAGTAGCCAGGATTACAGTTGTGAGCCTCCAGCAGTGGCTTTTATTTCATAACTTCATGATATGAAAAAGACTCCTTGGATGTCTGGGTATGATGGAATTATCTGGTTGTTTAAGGTCATTTAGGTCGGTGGTGATGGCTCAGGATAGGGTTGATCAAAATTCACGTGGTTCTTGGCCTCTGTAATCTGCATGTGTTCTGGTTCCTAAAGATTTACTGCCTGCATTGTGCAAGAGTCTGTAAGTGCTATCTTCCATGTAATTTCCCATTTATTTTCACACAAATAAATCACTAATTAAATAGGACATTTGCTAACTGTGAAAGTCCACAAAAGAGCAGAGAATGTGGCTTAGTAGTAGAGTGCTTACCTAGCATACATGAAACCTGGGTTTGACTCAGTACCACATAAACAGAAAAAGCCAGAAGTGGCGCTGTGGCTCAAGTAGTGGAATGCTAGCCTTGAGCAAAAGAAGCTCAGGGACAGTGCCCAGGCCCTGAGTTGAAGCCCCAGGACTGGAAAAAAAAAAAGTCTACAAAATTGGCTTCAATGGCTCACATTTGTAATCCTAGCTACTCAAGAGGCTAAATTCCAGAGGGTCAAGGTTCAAAGCCAGTCCAGCCAGAAATGTCTAAGAGACTCCATCTCCAAAATAACCTGCAAAAAGCAGGGCTGGAGGCATGACATGTATGGTAAAATACCAGCTGAGTAAGCAAACTGGTGGAGCATGAGGTCTTGAGTTCAAATGTTGGTAATTGGGGGAAAAAACACCAAAACCCAACACAAACAAACAAAAAGCCTTACATGAAGCAAATAGTGGTACTTATTATTCAAAAATAAATAAATAAATGAAGACAAGACTGACACCAGTGGCTCACACCTGTAATCTTAGTTACTCAGGAAACTGAGATCTTAGAATGGAGATAGGAAAAGTCTGAGAGACTTACCTCCAATTAACAAAAGCCTAGAGGTGGAGCTGTAACTCAAGTGGTAGAGCACTATCTTTGAGCAAAAAAGTTCAGGGATAGCAAGAAGGCCCTGAGTTCAAGCCCCAGTACTGGCGTAAGAATAAATAAATAAATAAATAAATAAATAAATAAATAAATAAATAAATAAATAAATAAATAAGGAGATGTGGGAATGGTGGTGCACATCTATAACATCAACATTCAGTTGGAAAGAGGATCCTTAGTTTAGGCCAGTCTGGATTATGTAGTTAGAACTTGTCTCAAAAGCAAAAACAAACACAAACAAACAAATGGGTAAAGGCATAGTTTAGTGGTAGAATATTTTGCCTCTTATGCTTAAGGCCCAAATTTTGATCCTGAGC
This sequence comes from Dipodomys merriami, assembly GCF_024711535.1. Taxonomy (NCBI): domain Eukaryota; kingdom Metazoa; phylum Chordata; class Mammalia; order Rodentia; family Heteromyidae; genus Dipodomys; species Dipodomys merriami. Next base: position 67,388,472 of record NW_027203381.1, on the reverse strand, counting down.
ATCACAGAATGAAAATTAAGGAGGTGCCCAATATAGTGGCACCCATTTGTAGTCCCAGCTTTATGGGAGGCTGCATGAATAACTACAATTGTAAAAATTGGATTTTATTCTAAATAACACTGAAATCCATTAAAGGGCTGAACTCAGTCGCTGCTGAGTGCTAAATAAACTATTGGTTCTACCTTGTTGAAAACAGAGCCATTGAACAAATAGGGAAGTGATCGTGGGGATCACTGAGACCTCTGCTACAGAGCATGACCCACAGAACAGAGAGAGACTTGTTACTACCCCTACTGGGGCTTGAACTCAGGGCCTGGACGCTGTCTCTTAGCTTTTTTGTTCAAGGCTATGCTCTACTACTTGAGACATAGATCCACTTCTGGTTTCTTGGTGGCTAATTGGAGACAAGAATTTCATGGACTTTCCTGTCTGGGCTGGCTTCAAACTGCAATCCTCAAGTCTCAGCCTCCTAAGTAGCTGGGATTACAGTTGATGCCCAGCTAGACATGAAGAATCTTGAACCAGACTTCTAGGTGATCTGTGTCTATAGAAAAGTGGACAAAGCGCTGATTTAATCTGATTCTTTTACTAGGATTTCATTTGATCTGATTTTTTTTTTGTCCTTCCAAGCTCACATTTAGGAAACTTAACTCAAATCCTGATGCCCTTTATTGTTATGATGAAGTCCGAAGGCCATCACAAGATGCCAGAACATTGAGCTGGGAATGTGTCTTAGTGGTACAGTGCTTGCCTAGCATTCATAAAGCCCTGGGTTTGATTCCTCTGTACCACATAAACAGAAAAAGCTGGAAGTGGCGCTGTGGCTCAAGTAGTAGAATGCTAGCCTTGAGCAAAAGAAGCTCAGGGACAGTGCCCAGACCCTGAGTTCAAGCACCAGGACTGAGGAAAAAAAAATGTCAGAACATGCTCTTGGCTTTCTAGTTTTTGGAGCCATGAGCTAAATAAACCTCTATTCTTCACAAATTACTCAGTCTCAAGTATTTTGTTACTATAAGAGAAGCCAATGGGCTGGGAAGGTGGCTCAGTGGTAGAGCGCTTGACTTGCATACTCGAGGCCCTGGGTTCGGTTCCTCAGCACCACATAAGCAAAAGAAAAAAGCCAGAAAGTGGTGCTGTGGCTCAAGTGGTAGAGCGCTAGCCTTGAGCTGAAGAGCTGAGGGACAGCGCCCAGGCCCAGAGTTCAGGCCCCACGACCGGAAAGAAAGAAAAAAAAAAAGAGAGAGAGAGAAGCCAAGGGGCTGGGAAGATGGCTCAGTGGTAGAGTGCTTACCTTGCATGCCTGAGGCCCTGGGTTCGATTCCTCAGCACCACATAAGCAAAAAGAAAAAAGCCGGAAGTGTGGCTCAAGTGGTAGAGCTCTAGCCTTGAGCTGAAGAGCTGAGGGACAGTGCCCAGGCCCAGAGTTCAGGCCTCACAACCGGACCCCCCCCCCAAAAAAAAAAACAAAAAGAGAAGCCAACAGATACACCTTTCATTTATGAACAATGAAACCAAGTGCTGGTCTGAAGAAGTGATTTATCTGTGGTTATTTGTTGAGTTCACACCAGGGTTAAGGCTAGAGCCTTGCGCTCTTGACTCTAGTGAGCCCACATTCCATCACACCACTTTCCATCCCATGATAATGAGGTCAATATACTATAATATCCATTCATTCCCTTCATTAGTCAATAACTCAGTCATCACAATGGCATACAATCATCCCATCACCCACCCTTTATAGCTCAAGAGAAAGTTCATATAGGCAAGTCTAACTCTAAACCTGCCTTGAGTAATGAAGGTCTCATCTGCTATATTTTCTCCTCTATATCTCATCATTGGCTGGAATTTGCTGGACACACCCAGGATGTTTAGGTGTGGTGTCCCCTGAAATGTTTCTTCCTCCAGAGGGTGGGAAAGAACACAGATGTCATTGTCTTGGCAGAAAAATCCCCTATGGCCCCAAATAATTAGAAAAAGGAGTCTGGGTGGTGTACCACCCCAGGATCTTAGAGATTAGACACAGAAACCCCGGTCATGTCCCAAAAGAGAAGAGTTGAGAAAGGAAGGACTCTATTTTCAGGGATTGATAGGGTGAATGGCTGGAAGTTTCTACAATGGGAAAAAAAAGGCTGAGTTATCATCTCTGTCATTGCTATTATTGTTGTTGTTATCAAAAACATGTAAATAGTCCTCTTAAATTATTGTCCCTTTGAAACAATAAAGGTGATAACAGACTGCTTTGTGCATTGCAAACCCAGGGTGTGCTGTGTGCCAGCAGCTTTGTTCTAAGAAAAGCAGCCCAGGGAACGGCTTTAGGATCCAGGCCAGTCCAGGGCCAGGGCTAGGGCCAGGTGAATCCTTTGAGCACAGAAAAGGGTCAGAGAGTTCTTTGAGGAAATGGTTCTGCAGCAGGCCACTAGGGGCCTGTAATCTTTCCTACTTGGGAGGCTGAAATCTGAAGATCACAAGATCCAAAGCCAGACCAGAAAAAACAGTCTCTGAGACTCTTGTCTCTAATTAACCACAAAAGAGCTGCAAGTAGAGCCCTCACCATCTTGATTAGGGAGTGACCCATAATCCTTGCTTGGACAAGGATTAGTCACATGACCCATTCAGCTGCTTGCCCAAGAAGCCAGCTGGACTGCAGAGCATAGTCAAGTCTCTACCTCAGGACTGACTGCTGCAGAGCTCAGAAGGTGAGGACTGCCGTGGTCAAGGGGTTGGCCACTGTCCGAGTGATGAGCTGTTGGTGGCTAAGAGTGGAAAGGAGTTTCTGTTTGTGAGGCCTCATTCTATCCCATGTTATGCTGTGCTCTTGAGCCAGAGTTTGAAGAGATCACTGCAGCTCTGGCCATGCCAAATTCTGTACTCATGTTCCTTCATTGTGGTCCTGCTGTGGGACATAGGATGCTTTTTCCACAATGAAGATTTACTTATTCATATTCAGGACTTGGGATTCCCACAGTCTCTTCCACTCCCTTCCCTTCTGATTGATTGCAAGGGAATCCTCTCTCTCCGCACTTTGGTTTCCCTAGATGCAAAAGGAATAAATGACCAGTGCCTAATGACAGGAAGTCTACCTACTCATTCAGGAGGCTGAGATCTGAGAATCATGGTTTAAAGCTGGTCTGGGTAGGAAAGTCTGTGAGATTTTGTTTTGTTTTTTGTTTTTTGTTTTTTTTTTTGATCGGTCGTAGGGCCTGAACTCTAGGCCTGGGAACTGTCCTTCAGCTCTTGAGCCACAGTGCCACTTCCGGCTTTTTTCTTTTTGTTTATGTGGTGCTGAGGAATCAAACCCAGGGCCTCATGCATGCAAGTCAAGCGCTCTACCACTGAACCACCTTCCCAGCCCAGTCTATGAGATTTTTGTCTCCAATTAACTACCAAAAAGCCAGAACTGGAGTTGTGGCTTAAGTGGTAAAGTGCTAGCCTTCAGTGAAAAAGCTAACAGACAGTACACAGACCCTGAGTTCCAGTCCTACTGCTAGTATGTGCACGGTGTGAGCAAACACACACATACACACACAGTGGTGTTTCTTTAGATTTACAGTTACATACTTACAGAACTGCAAGAATAACTGTTCATCTAGAGAATATTTCTTGGCATCTAGGAGCCAGGTGTTTTGGGTGTTGCATTGGAGAGTTCTTTTGTTCTATTTTTAACTTTTTATAATAATAACTAGTATTACTTAGAACAAATCATGTTAAGTGAGATAAGCCAAGCTCAGAGAGACAAATAGTGCATTTTTTCTCTTATATGTGGAAGCTAGATCCAAAATTCATTATACATGATACAGAGCTCTAAGCATTTATGCACAGTGAGAACAAAGGAGGATACTCTTAGGAGAGAAACAAAAGGCACCATGTCTATGTGCATTTGATCATACAAAATAATACCTATTTGAGCTGGGTGCTGGTGGCTCACGCCTATAATCCTAGCTACTCAGGAGGCTGAGATCTGAGGATCACGGTTCAAAGCCAGCTTGGGCAAGGAAAGTCCATGAGATTCTTATCTCCAATGAACCACTAGAAAACCAGAAGTGGCGCTGTGGTTCAAGAGGTAGAGCGCTCACCTTGAGCTGAAGAGCTAAGGGATAGCGCCCGAACCCAGAGTTCGAGCCCCATGACCGACCAATAATAACAATAACAATAACAATAATAATAATACCTATTGAAATGAACTCAAGAAATGTAGTTCTTTTCTTTTCTTTTTTTTTTTTAGGGGGGGGGGTCCAGTTGTGGAGCTTGAACTCTGGGCCCGGGCGCTGTCCCTCAGCTCTTCAGCTCAAGGCTAATGCTCTACCACTTGAGCCACAACGCCACTTCTGGCTTTTTTCTTTTTGCTTATGTGGTGCTCAGGGATCGAACACAGGGCCTCAGGCATGCAAGGCAAGCACTCTACCACTGAGCCACCTTCCCAGCCCAGTTCTTTTCTTTTTGACTTGTTCATTTATCTGTCTTTGGGGGTTAAAGGTAAAAGAATGCACCAAAATGACGGAACAAAGGGTGAATAAATACAGTAGTAGTACTCAATAGAAACTAGTTTGAGGGGCTGGGAAAGTGGCTCAGTGGTAGAGCGCTTGCCTTACATGCATGAGGCCCTGGGTTTGATTCCTTAGCACCACATAAGCAAAAAGAAAAAAAGCCAGAAGTGGTGCGGTGGCTCAAGTGGTAGAGCACTAGCCTTGAGCTGAAGAGCTGAGGGACAGCGCGCAGGCCCAGAGTTCAGGCCTCATGACCGGATCCTCCCCCCCCACCCCAAAAAAAAGAAACTAGGTTGAAAATGATAAGAGGGAAAAACAGAGAAAGCCAAGGAAAGAGGTGACATTGTGCAAAAAGAAATGTACTCACTTCCTGATTTTTGTAACTGTAACCATTCTGTATATCACCTTTATACTAACAATAAAATACTGAATAATAAAATAATAACTGGTATTTGTATACCATTTTTAGCATCACAAAATGCATTAGCATTTATTCTTTTTTTAAATTCTCCCCCAAATTATATTACTTTTTAAAGATTAAAAAAATTAACTTTACAGAGTTGGAGTAATTCATCCACTATCTCATAGGCAAGACTAGAGACTACATTTTGGGTCTGTTGAAAATGAGGACTTGACTGGGGGATTCTTAAAATCTCAGTGTTCCTTAAGGATATTTGTAGATATTATTGTTCAGTACCATGGAACTATCCTAGAAGTACAGCAGAAGGTAGCATCTCCAGCTACAAAACGTGCAAATGTGTGAACACAATGGATTTGAATGGAGATTTCTTTTGGATATGGATTTGGGCCCTCTCTGCTTTTCTTCCCTGAGTGGTAAAACTAGCTGCTGTCTGTCCTAGGAGAATCGAAGGAATAGCATATATTTAGACCACAGAGTTATTGTGCCTGAGCCAATATTTTAAATACTTGATTTTTAACAGGATCTCAACCCTCATGCCATGCATAGCTGCATATTCCCTGTCCTTAGTTTGACCAGCTTCTCCAGCCAGGGTCTCACCCCCATGCCCCTGTGTCTCTCCCCACCCCCTCAAGCTATGAATAGCTGTTGTGTACAATGGGCCTGGGTGTTGGGTTGTAATCAGTTCCCACTCTGCCAGATACCATCACTGTCAAAACAAAGTCAGTTATGTGAAAACCCTCACCATTCCTCTTGCCTCCTTTTGGAATGCACTGTTCTGCCTGCAAGTACAAAGCAACAATTTATAAGCAGGAGTTGGTGCAGAAAACAAGACGCAAAACCAAGAAAATGAATGTAACATGGCATAGCATGCAATTCTGAACTGTAAACAGGGAGATAGGCCAGGAACAGAAATGAGATGACATTTCCAGATGAATATACATGAGGCATGAATGCCAAGAAACCAGACTGTAGCTATTTCTTTGACTTCCCTTCCATTCCATTACCTTCACTTCCTTTTCCTTCCCTTCATTTCCTCCTCCTTCTTCCTCTTCTTTTTCTTCTTCTTCTTCCTCCTCCTCCTCCTTTGCTTCCTCCTCTTCCTCCTCCTCTCTTTCTTTCTTTTATTTTTTGATGGTAGAATATTTAAACTCAGATCCTCTCACTTTGGGGCTGGGAAGGTGGCTCAGCGGTAGAGCGCTTGCCTTGCTATGCCTGAGGTCCTGGGTTCAATTCCTTAGCACCACATAAGCACAAAGAAAAAAATCCGGAAGTGGCACTGTGGCTCAAGTGGTAGAGCGCTAGCCTTGAGCTGAAGAGCTGAGGGACAGTGCCCAGGCCCAGAGTTCAGGCCTCACAATTGAACCCCCCTCCCCCCAGATCCTCTCACTTTGCTTTATAGCTTGAATCATACTTCTTGCCCTTTTGCTTTAGGTTATTTTTTAGCTAGGGGCTCAAGTTTTCCCCTAGGGCCACCCTCATACTGTAATCTTCCTATCTAGATTTCCTAAATAGCTGAATTCCAAGTGTGCACCACCACTTGCACCAGCTTGTTTGCTGAGATGGAGTCCCATCGCTGTTCAGACAAGAAGAAATTGATCCCCAGAGCTTCCCCAGTGGTCCCTGCACTCTGCAGGCAGCCTTCAGATTGACTTCCCCCACTTCCGCTCTAGTCAATGTCACCTATATGTCCAAGTGTCATTGCAGTGCCAGGTCCTGAACATCCCCAGGAAATTCTTTCTATGTTGTAATAAAGATTGGCCTCAGTTTGGTGCCTTTCCAGTGCTTTCTCAGGCTTTGGAATGAACTCTCCTACAAGTTTAAAAGACTTGACTACAAGCCATGGCTTATTAAAACTTGTCCCTCTGAAAAAGAATTCTAAAGTATGTTGTTTAGCAAAGTGGGTGGTATGGCAGGGTGTGCCTCTCTGGTAGTGCTGGCTTTCTGCTACTCGCGGCAATTTATGTCAAATAGTTGGACCCAGCAACAGACTTGTGGAAGATGGCAGTGGCCACAATGAGATTAGAGGGGACAGAAGCAGGCTGCTATATTAGGAGCAGCCACAGAAGTAACTAGCAATTTTGGCACCCCAGGAAAACTTCCTAAACTGCCCCAATGATCACTCTCCTCTGTCTGCCCTCCCACCCTTCCCTCCCAGCATACTTGCTGGTTCCATTGTGACTTCTCGGGGCACAAAAGCCAGGACCCAGTACATGTCAGTAACTAAACCTTCCATCTGTCTTTGCACTAGCCTACAAACAACTAGGATGGCTACTAGCCTGAGACAGAGTGAATAGACTTAGAAGTGCAGCTCAATGTGTCTTTAGACATTGGATCAGAAGTTAAGACCATGCTTATGCTCCTACCTCACTTATAACCCTAGCTATTCAGGAGGTTGAGATCTGAGGGTTGCAGTTCAAAGTCAGCAGAGAAGTCTGTAAGACTCTTACTTCCAGTTACACAGCAAAAAGCTGAAAGTGGAGTGGTAACTACACACACACACACACACACACACACACACACACATACATACATACACACACACAATAAATATTTCACTAGAGAAGGCATATGCTTAATGCATATGAAAAACTATCATATATTGTTAAGGAATTTCAAATTGAAATAATGATGTTATATTACTATATACCTATTAAAATGTTCAAACAGAACACCAAATACTGTCAAGAATGTGAAGCAACAGAAACTTTCACTCATTGCTTGGTGGGAATGCAAAATGGAGCAGTCACTTTGCAAATTTCTTACAAAGCTAAACATAGTCTTACCAAATGTATTAGCTGGCTTAGACAGCCACAACAAGATACCATATGTTAGGTGCAAAAACTACACAAATTGATTTTCACTCCCTAGTTCTAGAAGTTAGAAGTCCAAGATCAAGAGGGTGGAGGGAGAAGGGAACAAGGAAGAGAAAGAGAGGGTCAGAGAAGAAAAAGAAAAAGAGAAGAATGTGAATCATGGTTTGAATATGAAACATGCCGCATGGGCTCATACATTCGGAGCTTGGTTTCCAGCTGATGTTTTGGGAGGGAAGTGATTGGAATCTGAGGGTCTTGACTTAATCAATGGACCAATCTCTTGATTGATTCGTAATTTGATGGCCCCGGTGCAAAGTGGTGAAAAACAGGAGGCAAGTAGGTCACTGGCAGTGTGCCCTGGAAAGATGTATCTTGTCCCTAACCTTTCCTTTTCTCTCAGCTTCCTGTTTGCCATGAAGAGAGCCACTTGGCTCAACCATTGACTCCCCCACATGATGGTCAGTCTCCATAGCAATGGAGCAAGTGGAACATGGACTAAAGTCCCTCAAACAGGGAGCCACAATAAATCCTTCCTCCCAAAAGTTGTTTCTTTCAGGTACTTATTGCCATGGGAAAACAAACAGCAACAACAATAAAAAGCAAAACCAGAGAGAGACAGAGAAAGTGCTCTTTGAGATCTCTTCCTGTAATAACAATAATCTCACCAGATCAGGGCCCCACCCTATGATCGCATTTAACCTTGAGTACTTCCTACTTCCGGTGACATAAGTGGATTATTGGGCCTCTGCCCTTGGTTCTGGACACCGCTTCTAACCCTTTGTAATTTCCTTAGTGAGGGGCATGATGAACTTGTCTTATACCTGGAATTTCTCGGTAGAAGCATCTGTTGTCCTCATAAGCTGATTTTGAGGAGCTCCTACATGGTATCAAGATAAGGAGCTGGTCATCAGAAAAACTAAGTCATGGTTAGAAGCGTGGATGACTCAGTCTTACTCTGCATTCTCTGGAGCATGAAGAGGGGCTGGAAACTGAGCTTATCATTGGTAATGAGGCCTTCATAAAAATCCCATTATGGTCAGGCACCAGTGACTCATACCTGTAAATTCTAGCTACTCAGGAAGTTGAAACATGAAGGATTGAGGTTCAAGTTAGTTTGGGCAAAAAAAGTCCTTGAAACAACATCTCTAATTATCAAGCAAAAACCAGGCTGGAGGCATGGCTCAAGTGGTAGAGTGCCAGCTGAACAAGACAAACAAATTCAAGATCCCAGGTTCAAATCTCTGTATAGAAGGATGACAAAAAGGAAAAAAAAATCCCACTATGGGGTTTGGAAAGCTTCAGAGTTGCTGGTAGGTGGTACACCCCAACCATAAGAACAGTAGCTACTGAGAATGACCTTGCTCTACATCCTTGTTTCTCTGGCTATTCTCTGTATCAGCTATGGTCTGTCCCACTCAAATACACATGTTAATCCTAACTCCCAAAGTCCTTTGGGTAAGGCCTTTGGGACACAATTAGATTTGAGTAGACCCTCACAAGTGGGATTAATGCCCTTAAAAGAGGTTCCAAAAGCTGGGTGCTGGTGGCTCACACTTGTAATCCTAGCTACTCAGGAGTCTCAGATCTGAGGGTCACGATTCAAGGCCAGCCTGGGCAGGAAAGTCCAGGAGACTCTTTTTTTCCCCAGTCCTAGGGCTTGAACTCAGGGCCTAGACTCTGTCCCTGAGCCTCTCTGTGCTCAAGGCTAGCACCCTACTACTTGAGCCACAGCATCACTTCCAGTTTTTTCTGAGTAGTTTATTGGAGATAAGAGTCTCTGAGCAGGGCTGGGGAGGTGGCTCAGTGGTAGAGCACTCGCCTTGCATGCCTGAGGCCCTTGGTTCAATTCCTCAGCACCACATGAGCAAAAAAAGAAAAAAGCTGGAAGTGGTGCTGTGGCTCAAGTGGTAGAGCGCTATCCTTGAGCTGAAGAGCTGAGGGACAGCGCCCAGGCCCAGAGTTCAGGCCCCACGACGGGACCCAAAAAAAAAAAAGAGTGTCTGAGTAACTACTAGAACAGTGGTGAGCTACCAGTGCCTGGTCCCGCCTATGAGACTTTTATCTCCAATTAACCCCTAGAAAACCAGAAGAGGCTCTGTGGCTTGAAGTGGTAGAAGGCTAGCATTGAGCACAAAAGCTCAAGGACAGCACCCAGGCTCCGAGTTCAAGCCCCACAACCAAAGGACCAAAAAAGAGGTCCCCAAAATCCATGCACCAGTGGTGCATGCCTGTAATACTAGCTACTCAAGAGGTTGAAATCTAAGGATTGAGGTTTGAAGCCAGCCCAGACAGGAAAGTCATAGGAAAGTCTGTGAGATTCTAATCACTATCTAACCACCCAAAAGCTGGAAGCTGAGCTGTAGCTCAAGTGGTAGAGTGCCAGCTTTGAGCAAAAAGCTCAGGGACAGCACCCAGACCCTGAGTTCAAGCCCCAGTAGTGGTGGGTGTGCGCATGTGCGAGCATACACACACACACACACACACACACACACACACACACACACACACACACACAGGTCCTGATTGCTGGTTCATTTCTATATTACCATGTCAATTCACAGTTGGAAAAATGGCCATCTGAGAAAAAGCAGGTTCTCACCACTAAATGAACAGATAGCTTCATCTTGGACTTCCCAGTCTCCAGAGCTGTGAGAAATAAGCTTTGGTTGCTTATGAACTACTTCAAGCAATAATACTTTGTCATAACAGTCCAAATGGGTTGTTGGTATCTTTTAAATTATAGTCAACTGGCAGGTGTTGACCAAACTGTTTCTGAGTCATCCTAGCAAATGACCAAACTTGAGGCAGTAGTGTGTTCCCTTGTGTCTTGGTGCTAACTGGAGGGAATCAGTGTCACAACTGAAATGAGTCATTTCACACCCAGAGAGGATTGTTTGTTGTGTGAAAAAAAAATGGTGTCAGAAGTGCTATGAGAAGAGATACAATTTTCCTTTTACCTCCTTACAGTGTCCATTTCTAAATGCAGTCACCCTGAGGTGAAGGCTTTCACACAGGAATTTGCAGGGAGGGGTAGAGACATAAGTAAGTAATCCTAGCTACTTAGGAGGCTGAGATCCAGTTCAACATCACTCCAGGCAAAGAAGTCTATGAGACCTTTATCTCCAATTAACCACACGAAAGTTGGAAGTGGGGCTGTGGCTCCAGTGGTAAAACACTAGTCTTGAGAACGAAAGCTCAGGGACAGTACCCAGAGCAAGTTCAAGCCCTAGGACCAGCACCAAACAATAAACAAATAAAATTAATTAATAAAAGAAAAAGGAACAAAAAGGAAGGAAATAAAATATTGAGCAACCAGGGCTGGGAAGGTGGCTCAGTGGTAGAGCGCATGCCTTGCATGCCAGAGGCACTGGGTTCGATTCCTCAGCACCACATAAGCAAAAAGAAAAAAGCCGGAACTGGCGCTGTGGCTCAAGTGGTAGAGCGCTAGCCTTGAGCTGAAGAGCTGAGGGACAGCGCCCAGGCCCAGAGTTCAGGCCCCATGACCGGACCCAAAAAAAAAAAAAAAATATTGAGCAACTAGAAAGGGATTTGGAACTGAGGAAGGATTTCACTGATTTATTTTTATGAATATGGTTGAAACTTAATTGTTTGTATTTATTATTATTATTACTACTACTACTACTACTACTACTACTACTACTAGATTGCAGTCAATGCTGAGGATTGAACCCAAAGGCCCAAACACAATAGGCAAGTATTCTACCACTGAGCTATCTATCCTATCTATCTAGCCTAACTGACTTAAGCACCATGAAAAAGATTCCTCCTCCATGTACTTAAAAAGTGAAGGAGGGGAGAGGCTCGCATGGAGTGGTGGGGAGGCTGAGCAATTCTCGTGAGAGATTTCTGTTGTCTTTGTAAAGTTGGGAGCCTGGTCATTTGCTAAGAGGTAAATGGGGATGATTTAGGATCTGGGCAGCACCAAGACTTGAGATGTTCTCTTTGGAGAACAAGAGACCTACAGACAAAAAATTCAGGGGGATTGCTGGGTCCTTACACAGTCTGCATTATTTCCGCCACTCCTTGCTCACCTCTGATTCTACAGCCAAAAATAATGAGGCCCAAAAAGGAAAGCATTTTTCCCAAATCATCTCCAATTGAGGGAACTTCCCTCAACAATCCGCTGGCTTCTCTTCACTATAAACAGTGCAGAATGGCAGGATCCTTTCAAAGCATCAGTTCTGAGGATGTCTTGGGGTTTTTGTTTGTTTGTTTGTTTTTGGTACAGGTACTGAGGCTTGAACTTAGGGCCTGGACACTGTCCCTTAGCTTTTTTGCTCAAGGCTGGCAATCTACTACTTGAGCCACAGTCCTACTTTTGGCATTTTTTGGTGATTAATGAAGATAAGAATCTCTTAGACTTTCCTGCCCGAACTGGCTTCAAACCTGAATCTGCAGATCTCAATTTACTGAGTAGCTAGGATTACAGGCGTGAGGCACTGGCACTAGGCTTCCAGAGTCTTATTAAATGTTCAATTCACATCTCCCTGAAAACCTTTTCACCACTGAAAACCTTGCACATAAAGAGATTCAGAAAATATTTTTTCTTGTGATGAGTGATTACAAGAATCAGGCTACCTTCTGTCTCACTCTTCTTTAAAGAGAAGCCTCCCTTTCTGTACTTCCCTTCAGATCCTTCAGCAGACATATCAGAGGCAGAGCAGAGAGGGCCTCTAGTTCCTGGGCTTGTAGGACCACAGACAACCATTCCTAGAATATCTCCTCTAACTGGGAACCAGATAGCATGTTCATTTATACACACTCCACTTATTCTGGGAAGGAGCTCATGTCTCTAGAGTGTGTCAGATACTTAAAAAAAAAACAAAACACCAAACTACATGCATGTGTTTATGGTGGGTTTCTAACGCCCCCTTAACTGGATCTGGCCATTACAGATTCCATTAATTAATTCATACTATTTCCTTAAGGCTCAGGAGCTTATTGTATACATGAATGCAAAATAGACAGAAATTAGAATTCCTACCCTCTAAACTTGTCACATTAGAAAGACAAAATCAGAAAGAAGTAATCACTGTTTATCTCCTTGCCAGGCCTGCTGAGCTAATATTATGTGGATCTGGGCCCTATCTGAATGTCAATAAGAAAGCACAGAATGTGGTTGTGGCCAAAGGCAGGCCATTGAACATATGAAATAATATATATATATGAAGTAATTGCAGACATCCATACAGGGCTGCAGAGCAAGTGCCAGTTAGACCAATAAACACAAATGTCTACAAGCCCTCTATTCTAGTTTTGGTTTTCCCTGCCTCTCTCCCTCCTTCCCTCCCTCCTTCCCTCCCTCCCTCCCTCCCTCGCTCCCTCCCTCCCTCCCTCCTTCCCTTCCTTCCTTCCTTCCTTCCTTCCTTCCTTCCTTCCTTCCTTCCTTCCTTCCTTTCTTTCTTTTCTTCCTCTTCCTCCTCTTTCTTCTCCTTCTCCTCCTCCTCTTCTTTCTTCTTCTTCTCCTTCTCCTTCTCCTTCTTCTTCTCCTCTTCTTCCCCCTCCTTCTCCTCCTCTTCCTCCTCCTTCTTCTTTGGTTGGTCATAGGGCTTGAACTCTGGGCCTGGGCACTGTCCCACAGCTCTTCAGCTCAAGGTGAGGACTCTACCACTTGAGCCACACCACCACTTCCAGTTTTCTGGTTTATTGGAGATAAGAGTCTCATGGAGTTTCCTGCCTAGGCTAGCTTTGAACCACGATCTTCAGATCTCAGCCTCTGGAGTAGCTAGGATTACAGGTCTGAGCCACTGGCACCTGCCATGGCTGTGTTTCTTTTTCTTTCTTTCTTTCTTTCTTTCTTTCTTTCTTTCTTTCTTTCTTTCTTTCTTTCTTTCTTTCTTTCTTTCTTTCTTTCTTTCTTTCTTTCTCTCTTTCTATTTTTTTTGGGTCCGGCCGTGGGGCCTGAACTCTGGGCCTGGGCGCTGTCCCTCAGCTCTTCAGCTCAAGGCTAGCGCTCTACCACTTGAGCCACAGTGCCACTTCCAGCTTTTTTCTTTTTGCTTATGTGGTGCTGAGGAATCGAACCCAGGGCCTCATGCATGCAAGGCAAGCACTCTATCACTCAGCCACCTTCCCAGCCCAGGGTGTGTTTCTTAATGGAATAGATACACTGAAGAATTCTTGCGGTTCTGACATTGAGCTTTTGGAACCTAAACTATTTCTGGCTGTGGGCCAGGTCTGAGATAGCTTTGGAGTCACTGCAGGCACAGAAGCCACCTGCTGATCCCAAAGGCAGCCAACACATTCATATAAATAACAAGAGTATAATCCTAACCGGTTGAATGGTTCCTTGTGACTTTCCAGTTCTCTGGACTTGGTTCTCTCTGTGTCCTGGTATCTGAAATTCTGAGTGCCACACTTTAATACAGAGTGTATTAGCAAGTATTCTTAGTCTGTAGGTAGTAACTTTCTCTATCACCTTCTAAAAACTGAGCAGGCCTGGCTATAAAAGAGATTCCTATGAAATTTCATACTTGCTTGGTGCTGATTGCTCATCCTATAATCCTAGCTACTCAGGAGGCTGAGATGTGAGGATCACAATTCAAAACCACTTTGGGCAGACAAAGAGTCTTTTAATGCTCCAATTAACTAGCAAAAATTCCTAAAGTGGAACTGTGGCTCAAATGGTAGAATAACAGCCTTGAGCAAAATAGCCAACAGAGAGTACAGAGCCCTGAGTTCAAGCACTAGTACTGGAACACACACACACACACACACACACACACACACAGAGGCACGCGCGCGCACGCACAAACACACACACACACACACAAACACACACACACACACACAAACACACACACACACACACACACACACACACACGAAACTTTATACCTGACTCTCTCTACAGGCTTTGCAAGGGAATCTAGGGCATTATATACATGAAGATAAGGTGAAGACAACAAAGTAAGTTCACTTCAGTGGGATGAAATCAGCCTGCTTCTCAACTGCTGCTTCTATTTCCTGCAGCCTGACTATGGCTGACACTAAGGCAGGGCTGGAATGCAGGCCCAGGCCTGTGGCAGTGATCCCATAGGGGGGCTTACAGCAAGGAGGGTGGGCTCTATCTTCAGTGGAGGGGTCTCCAGCCTCTGGGCAAAGCCAGGGTCAGGCCACCAGGCTCTGGGAAGAGAGCTCCACCTCCAGAGCAGGAATGGGCCTGCTGTTTGGAACAGAGCATCTAGGTCTGTTAATCTTGTTATTGTGGGTGGGCACTCTGTTGGACACTGGGAATTTAGAGATGGAGTAAACTCTATGCTTGCCCTCAAGGAGGTCACAGTAGCTGATGATCCAAAGTTATTCCTTCTAAGTTAGAGAAGTTCCAGGGGTGGGCCTAATTCCAAATTTCTGGACATACAGAGCTAAGGACCAGACTCTTAGTTTTTCATTTTGTTTGTTTTTGTGTGGGGGTCTAGGCTCTGTCCTTTGGCTTTTTCACTCAGGCTGGTACTCTACCATTTGAGCCACAGCTTTACTTCTAGCTTTTGCTGGTTAATTGGAGATAAGAGTCTCATAGACTTTCCTGCCTGGACTGCCTTCACACCTCCATCCTCAGATCTCAACTTTTTGAGTAGCTAGGATTACAGGCATGAATCACCAGTGTTCATGTAGAACTAGACTGTTATTACTCTTTTGCCCTAGCAAGATTTTATGTGCCATGAGGGCCTGGAAAAGCCAGCTGGACTTTTCTCCCTTCCCTGCACAATCAGCAGGCTGGATTGCATTGACCTCTGGCCTCTCTAACCAGGCACAAGTGTATCAACATGCTAGAAAACTAGTTGTTGTTTTTATATTTAACCTGCCATTGACAATGACTCTCCAATGCTCCATCTATATCTAAGAACCAAGAGAGGAAAGAAGCAGAGTGTTTAGGTACCCATCCAGCCTTTTAGAATTGTGAAATTTGGGGCTGGGAAGGTGTCTCAGTGGTAGAGCGCTTGCCTTGCATGCCTGAGGCCCTGGGTTGGATTCCTAAGCACCACATAAGCAAAAAGAAAAAAAGGCAGAAGTGGCGCTCTGGCTCAAGTGGTAGAATACTGGCCTTGAGCTGAAGAGCTGAGGGACAGTGCCCAGGCCCAGAGTTCAGGCCCCACTACCGGATCCCCCCCCCCAAAAAAATAAATTAAAATTGTGAAATTTGTCTAGCCTAAAGATAAATAATCAAGCAAACACCTATTACCCAATAATATCTTGAAGCCTGGCCATGTGTTCCTTTTGGCTCTCTTTCCTTTGATTATCCTTTCCCTGATTTTTATGTTAATCACTGGAATTTTCTTTATAATTTTACCTTGCATATAATATGTTCCTAAAACATGTATTCCTGGGATTTGAATAATTCGATGATCAGCATAAAAGCTGTGTAAGAAAAGAGGCATATTGACAGTATACAGTGAGACTTCCTAGAAAAATTACCCGAATAGTGTTGCTAGGTAATAGTGTAGCATCCACGCTCTAGAGTTTTCAAAAGCCAGGTGCTGGTGGTTACTGCCTATAATCCTAGCTACTAAGAAGCTGAGATCGGAGGATGGAAATTTGAAGCCAGCTCAGGCAGAAAAGTTTGAGACTTTTTTTTGTCAGCTGTGGGGTTTAGACGTAGGGCCTGCGTATTGTCCCTGAGCTTTTCTGCTCAAAGCTAGTGCTCTACCACTTTGAGCCACAGCTCTACTTCCAGTTTTTAGGCAATTAATTGGCTTTTAGAGTCTAGGAACTTTCCTGCCTAGGCTGACTTTGAATTGCAATCTTCAGATCTCAGCCTCTCAAGTAGCTAGGATTATAGGTATGAGGCACCAGTACCAAGTATTTGTGAGACTCTTATCTCCAATTAACCAGGAAAAAGCTGGAATTGGAGGCATGACTCAAATAGTAGGGCACTAGCCATGAGTGAAAAAGTTAAGAGTTCAAGGCCCTGGGCTGGGAAGTTGGCTTCCCAGGGTGCTTGCCTCGCATGCATGAGGCCCTGGGTTCAATTCCTCAGCACCACATAAGCAGAAAAAAGCCAGAAGTGGCGCTGTGGCTCAAGTGGTAAAGCTCTAGCTTTGAGCTGAAGAGCTGAGGGACAGCGCCCAGGCCCAGAGTTCAGCCCCCACCACTGGATCCAAAAAAAAAGAGTTTAAGGCCTTGACATCTGCCAGTACTGGCACCAAAAAAAAAAAAAAAAAGCTAAATAATGTAAGGAATGGTGATGGGCAGAGAAAGAAGGGTTATTATAAGACATGAGCATGCTAGGGGAAGAAAGCACTTCAGGTCATCTTTGGGGTGCAGACATAGGCTTTTAGTTAAAATAAAAAAAGAATTAGAGGTAAAGATGTACATAGCTAAACAGTCCTAATGTAGGGGGAGTGTGAGGTAGTTCATAATCTCAGTCCTTGTTTGGGGAGGAGTTCTGGAACAACTCCTATTACAATCATCACTTGAGGGAAACAATCCCGTGAGGGTAAACAGCCCTGGCTGTGTGCCCGGGAGTCTCCAGAGGAGAAACTTTAGCTGTTCCTTTGCTTGGGGGCCTTTTCCTTAATCCCTTCTTACAGTTAAAGACATTATCAGTCTTCAGTCCTTGACCTTCCTAGATTCTAAAGTGAATGCACACAGCCAAGATGTACAAAAATGGAGGCCCAGCTTTTCTCCTTGTTGAGTTAATTCGTGAGCCCGAGCCAAGAGGCAGCTTTTAGTACTAGATTTCCTGTTGCCATGACAATTGTCAACTGCACTGGAGGATTTGTCATTTAGCGTACAGCTAAGGATTAGCATGAAGTTAGAGGTTGTCTGGTGGTCACTCTTGGATCAGTTTGGGCCAGTCTACCTGAAGAAGAGCTTCTGGAACCAGGTCATCTAGGCAGCACTCAGGGCAACAGTAACACCTTACTGAGTTCTGTGAGGCACTCCTGCGAAATATCTCACCAGAAAGTGGCTTTAGGAAACCTCCAAACCTGTAGTTGGTGTCTGAATTATGGCAGCCTGGGACTGTTCCCTTTGACAGGATGGTTTTGCACTCCCTTTACAGATGCCAAGGGAGTAGTTCAATCTTCCACAGGAGATCTGTAATGACTGACACCCACATGTAAACAACTGGGCCTTAACCAGTAGCAGAAATTGCCCCTCATCCCGAATTTTAGGGCTGAAGAAAAGCCTCCATAATGGTTAAGATGACAGTAGTCACATCTTTCTTAGATTCACAGAATCTAGACCATCTGATGACCTTTGTAACATACTTTGTTACTATCTAGCTATAGGAGGTCTAAGTCCATTGCCATGCTCCAGCTAGAGCAAAAGAAAATAAAGGAAGCTCTGTGTGTGTGACTCATGCCTGTAAGCCTAGATACTCAGAAGGCTGAGACTTGAGGATTATAGTTTGAAGCCAGTCCAGACAAGAAAATCTGTGAGATTCTTATCTCCAAATAACCAGCTGGAAGTCTTTCAAAAAGTTCTAAAACTTCAAATAGTCCACACTCTAGAGAAAAGATAATAATCTAGCCTGCTTTCTGAGTATCTTCTGCCTAGCAAGGTCACTGCTGTATGATCTAAACCAAGAGGAAGAGGGAATCAAGACCTCCTTTAACCTTATCAAAAATGCACGTGACTTCCCACCACAGAGAAGCTGCTGCAGGGTGTTCACAAGGACAGGGAAGGCCTCAAGGACCTGGCCTCAGCTTTAGAGCATCTCATGACCCCATCATATTGGATAGTAAAATCCTAAACTCCAGCCATGGCCACTTAATAATAGGCTATTGGTATGGTTAATCTAAAATCTAGTGTCCTTCTCTAGGATAATTTCTCAGGCTGTCTTTAGATATCCTTAATGTCTCTTTACTACAATTCATGTTCATTGCTTTTCAAAAGGATACTTACCAGTTTTTGCTACGTAATTTTAAATGCGACATAACTATCCCAGGCATGTGAACATCCGCATAAATTGTAAAATTGTGGTGCTCAGCCATTACCCAACTGCCTACCTCAAGATGTTCCTTTTTGCTTTACCAATCTTTCCTTACTAACTTCCTATTCTGCTTCTTTTGCTACATCTGGTACAAAACCCTGATCATAGCTGTTGAACCCAAAGAATTGAGAAACATCTTGAACACACCTATCTACCTGTAACAGAATTTTGTAAGGTATATTAAATAGGTAGGTTTCTCATTAGGTAGCCGATGAAGAGAACACCATGTGCTTTTCAGGCAGGAAAAGAAGTTTATTTACTAAACTGCTGCCCCCACCATGCATGGTGGAGAGGCATGGCTGAAAAAGGAAGGGGGTGAGCCACCCCTGGGCCAGGACTTATCTAGGCTTAGGACAGGAGGAGGTGTGGCCGGTGGGGGAAAGGTGTAGCCACACTGGATCTGGATGTGACCTCAGGGTCTGGGACTCTTCTAAGGTCAGATGGGTAGCATGTGACCAGAGGTGGCTCAGGATGTGACCTAGCAGGAGGGGAAGGTGACTGCTTCCAGGTCTGCTAGTTACCTAGGTAACTAGGCAGAAACTTAGCCAAGAGGTAGGAAGGTATTCCTGTGCATATCTTACAAGCTTCATAAACAATTTTTTAAACTTTCTCTTCTTTTTTTTTTTCTTTTGGTCTTTTTGGTCAGTCATGGGCTGGAACTCAGGACCTGGATGCTGTTCTTGAGCTTTTTTTGCTCAAGTTTAACACTCTACCACTTTGAGCCACAGTGCTACTTTGTTTTCTCATGGTTAATTGCAGATAAGAATCTCACGGACTTTTTTACTCAGGTTGGCTTCAAACCACAATCGTCAGATCTCAGCCTCTAGAGTAGTTAGGATTACAGGTGTAAGCCACCAGTACCTGGCTTCTTTCTCTCTTTTTTTGTGCCCTCCTTTAAAACGGTATTTTATTTTGGGGCCCATAAGAAAGTCCATGACACTTTTACCTACAATTAACCACCAAAAAAGTGAAATATAACTATGGCTCAAGAAGTAGAACACCAACCTGAGCAAAAAAAGCTAAGGGATAGTGCCCTGAATTTAAGCCCCAGTAACAGAACAAAGAATAAAGGGATAAAAAATGGTCATGAAGAAGTGGCGCTGTGGCTCAAGTGATAGAGCACTCGCCTTGAGCTGAAGAGCGCAGGGACAGCACCCAGGCCTAGAGCTCAAGCCCATGACTGACAAAAAAAAAAGTTCATGAATGCTTATAGAGAATTTATTAATAATAAAAATGTAAACAACACAAGCCAAGCACAGTGGCTTGAGATCTGAGGGTCACAATTTGAAGCCAGCCCAGGCAGGAAAGTCTGTGAGACTTATTTCCAGTAAACTACCAAAAAGCTGAAAGTGGTGATATGGCTCAAATGGTAGAGTGCCAACTTTGAGCTAAAAGAAGTTCAGGGACAGCACTCAGGCCTTGCGTTCAAGCCCCAGAACTGGCACCAAAAGGGAAAAAAAGGTAAATAATACAAGTTAGAGGGGAGAGGTCCCCAATCTATTTTGCTTTTTAGCTTGTTTTTATGATAGGGCCTGTTACCTGAACTATGCTTACACTTTAGTTCTTCCGTTTTCGCCTGCCAAGTAGCTGACATCATAGATGTATACCACCACACACCTGATTTTTTGTTTGTTTGTTTCAACATGGCCTCACTAAGTAACCTAGACTGGCCCAAATTCATGATCTTCCTTGCTGCAGCGTCCTCAAAGCTGGGATTATAGGTATATGCCACTATAGCCGGTAATTCATGAATTTTGTTAAATTTAAATTATGTCTCAGTAAAATTGACCATGAAATTGGGCTAATTTAGACTATTTTACAACTATTTTTTGTTTTTGTTGTCTTCACTTAACTGTGTACTGAACTTCTGGCTTTAGGACATAATAGCTTTACTTCTTGTTTAACAGTTGTATAGCCTTTCACTATAGGGATATACACAATTTCATAATAAATTTAATAAGTTCCCCTTTTGATAAACATTTGGGATATTTCTAATTTTTTGGCAGTACTGAAGATTGAATTCGGTGCTTGTATTTCTAATTTATTTTATTTTATTTATTTATTTTGTCGGTTGTAGAGCTTAAACTGAGGGCTTAGGCACTGTCCCTGAGTCTCTTTGTGCTCAAGGCTAGTGCACTACCACTTTGAGTTACAGCAACAATTCCAGTTTTTTGAGTGGTTAATTGGAGATAAGACTCTCACCGGGACTTTTCTGCTGAGACTGGTTTCAAACCATGATCCTCAGGTATCAGGCTCCTGAGTAGCTAGGATTACAGGGGTGAGCCACAGGCACCTGGCTTGTTTTTTATTCTTACAATGTTGTAATAATCAACCTTTTCTTTTTCTTTTTCTTTTTTTCTTTTTTTGGGTCCGGTCATGGGGTCTGAACTCTGGGCCTAGACGCTGTCCCTCAGATCTTCAGCTCAAGGCTAGCATGCTACCACTTGAGCCACAGCGCCACTTCCAGCTTTTTTATTTTTTCTGCTTATGTGGTGCTGAGGAATCGAATCCAGGGCCTCATGCATGCAAGGCAAGCGCTCTACCACTGAGCCACCTTCCCAGCCCATAATCAACGTTTTCATATATCATTGTATACTTGAATGTTTTTATTGAATGGAGTTGTAATAGTAATATTGGTTGGTCCTTAAAACTGTAGTACCAGCTTTCCTTACAAAATAAGATTGTGTCAACATGTACTCTCATGGGTGGTGAGAAGAGTCCTGTGGTTATTGCAAAGGAGTTCTCTGTAAGCTTATTTACTTGTTCCTTTTCTCACAGCGTTTCCCTCCAGTGGATGTTTTCCTTTTCCCAGCTCTCTGTAGGATTTCTGCAACTCTAAGCTTTGCTTGTTAATACTTTTCTAGGGCTTGTAGACTGACCTGGTTATCTGATGATTTTGTTAGTGGTTCTGGTGGTTGTGGGGCTTGAACTTGGGGTCTGAACGCTGTCCCTGAGCTCCTCAGCACAAGATTGGTGCTCTACCACTTTGAGCCACAGCACCACTCATGGTTTCTGAGTGATTAATTGGAAATAAGCATCATGGGGACTTTTCTGCCTGGGCTGGCTTGGAACTGTGATCCCCAGATCTCAGTCTCCTAAGTAGCTAGGATTACTGGTGTGAGCCACCAGCACCCAGCTATCTGATGAAGTGTACTTGAAATTGAATACTATGTAGCATGAAAAATGACAAGATACTTGTATATATGTATTATACTTGATGATGATGAATGAGGGTGGTGTTGATGATGATAATAATAATAATAGCTACAGTTAGGTGAAATGAACCCCAAGATAAGTATTCAAATGTTTTTTTCTTTCTTGCAATTGTTTCTAACATATTTATAAGCTGATTTCTTTGTTGCTTTGTATGTCCCTCCCCCATGATATAACCCCTGCTTTCATTGTATTTGATGTTGGTATAATTTGTGGAGGGGAAGGGAAAAAACAAATCGTTTAACTAGGGATACAGGTGGACCGATTGCAACAATGAGATGTACAAGTCATAGTGCTGAAAAACGAACTTTATAACTTTGGTGGGGGATGGCAGAGGGGGATGTGGAGCAGGGCGGGGAGGGGGAGATGGGAAGGGATGAGAAGGGGAAACAAAGGAGGAGGCAACAATGCTTGATAAGAAATGTACTCATTACCTTGCCCATGTAATTGTAACCCCTCTGTACAATATTTTCACAATAAAAAATTAAAAATAAAAAATAGCTACCAAGTATTGAGTACTTACTATGTACTAGGAAGTATTTGAAGGAACATACATACAAATATATGTATCTACACGTATAGATGCATTATATCTATTCATAATCTGAATACATATATGTTTATGCCTATGTTTATGTTTACAAATGGGCAAATATTTATCTATAGAATATATACTCCTTATATTCTCACAACTGTGTGAGAAAGAAACTATTACTATCATTCTCCTCACATAGATTTCTTCCTTATAAAGGCACTGGAGGATGAGTAGGAATTAACTAGGTGAAGAAAGAGCATAAATTAGGTAGAATTCCAGAGAGAATTGGTAGACTGCTTGCCTAGCATGTGTGTGAGACCTAGCTTTGATCTTCAGCAACACACACACACACACACACACACACACACACACACACACACACACACACACACACACACACACACACACACACACACACACACACACACACACACACACACACACACACACACACACCACACTCTAGTAATGGCCCCAGGCATTCTGTTGTAGCAGCACAAAATGGATTAAGACACTGGGCAATTAATGAGCAACAGAACACTGTTTTTCAAAGCTCTGCAGGCGTGGAAGTCTGAGATCAAGGCAATGACATGTTTGGTCTGTGAGTACAAAATGGCAATGGCTCCCTCATTGCTCTATTACCCTCACATGTCAGAGGGTAGAAAGGCAGGATGGGACAAAACTGCATCTTTACAAGGCAAAAAAGCAGAAGCAAATCTACTCTGACAAGCTTTTAAAAAATTATTTAAACTATTTAAAAATTATTATTATTATTATGTTTATGTGTCTGACCGTTCCAAGCATGGACTCTTGGCCTGGTCTCTGTTCCTAAGCATTTTTTTTTCTCTCTCTCTCAAGGCTAGAGCTTTACTACTTGAGCCACAGCTCCACTTTTGGCTTTTTGGTGATTAATTGGAGATAAGAGTCTTTTGGACTTTCCGAATGGGGCTGGCTTCAAACCTCAATCACCCAGATCTCAGCCTCCTGAGTAGCTAGGATTATAGGTGTAAGCCACTGATACCTGGCATTTTTTTGTTTGGTTTTGGTACCATAGTTTGAACCAAGGGCCTAATTTTTACTTGACTGGAGGTCCACTATTTGAGCCACATTGTCAGCCTGACATTTTGCTCATTAATTGGAGATGGAATCTTGAGGGCTTTTCCAACTAGAGCTGGCTTCAAAATTTGATCCTATGGATCTCAGCTTCCTAAGTAGTTAGGATTAAAAGCATCACACAGGGCTGGAAAGGTGTCTCAGTGGTAGAGCGCTTGCCTTGCATGCCTGAGGCCCTGGGTTCGATTCCTCAGCACCACATAAGCAAAAAGAAAAAAGCTGGAAGTGGTGCTGTGGCTCAAGTGGTAGAGCTCTAGCCTTGAGCTGAAGAGCTGAGGGACAGCGCCCAGGCCCAGAGTTCAGGCTCCACGATAGGACCCAAAAAAAATAAAAATAAAAATAAAAATAAAAGCATCTGGCACATAAGTCCTTTTTATAAGGGCAGAGTTGTCATAACCCAGACACTTATTACTCCCCATCTCCCAGCAGTGTGGCTTTGAGGATTAAGTTTTCAACATGTGAATTTTGGGAACCATATTCAGACCACAGCAGGTGCATAAGGTCAAATTGTGAAGGGTCTCATATACAAAGCCAAAGTGTTAGAATTTTCTGCCTGCTGGTAGCTCCTACTTGTAATCCTAACTATGCAGGAGGCTAAGATCTAATAAGGTGTGAAACCAGACCAAGAAAAACAGTCCTTTTTTTTTTTTTTTTTGTCGGTTGTGGGGCTTGAACTCTGGGCTTGAGTGCTGTCCTGAGCTCTTCAGCTCAAGGTGAGTGCTCTACCACTTGAGCCACAGCACCACTTCCAGTTTTCTAGTGGTTTATTGGAAATAAGAGTCTCAGGGACTTTCCTGCTTGGTTTTGAACCATGATCCTCAGATCTCAGCCTCCTGAGTAGCTAGGATTATAGGCAGGAGCCACCGGCACCCAGCTAGAACAGTCTTTAAGTCCTATTAATTAGCAAAAAAAAAAGCTTGACTGGTGGCCTGGCATAGGTGGTAGAACATCAACTCTGGGTAAAAAAGTAAGAGATAGCAATTACACACACATACACACATACACACACACACACACATGCAGCATACAGCATTATGCTTCACCAAATCATAAGAGATATTGCAATGATTTTAAGAGATTTTTTTTTTGGCCAGTCCTGGGGTTTGAACTTAGGACCTGGACACTGTTCTTGAGCTTCTTTTGCTCAAGGCTAGTACTCTGCCACTTGAGCCACAGCACCACTTCCAGCTTTTTCTGTGCATGTGGTACTGAGGGATTCATGCATGTTAAGCAAGCACTCTACCACTCAGCCACATCCCTAGCCCTTTAAGAAGATTTCGGATACTGAAAAATTCCAACACCTAGATCAACTCCTCTGTCTCTCTCTATAGTGTCAAAGAGTAAGTGTATAGACATACAGGGAGAAGTAAAATACCAAAGATTTATTAAACAAAAAGATAAGCAGAGCTTCCACTAGAAGGGAGAGATCCCAAGAGAGGCCACTGCCTGAGGTGCATTGCGCAGGGGTTAATAAGGTGTTTCTAGGAGAAAGCTACGTGACTCTCAAAATCATTGGACAATCTGCAGGCCATATCAGTCCCATTTCAGACCCAATCAGAGGCTCTGTGCAGCCTGCACAAGCTCTCTGTGTGTCCTTTAGCTCCTCTAACTGCACACATCTCTAAGGTCCAATCAGTCTGCTATTCATCTGCAAGTCTTCCGGAGGCTGAGCCACGAGGTAATGCCCAGGGACTCACATTCTCAACTGCTTAAGGCCATGGTGATGTGAGGTATTAGGGCCTGCATGAGGGACTGCTCAAGGCCATGATGAGGAATACAAGGACTATGGCAGGAGGCTATTGCCCTGATTGCTAGATAGGCTCCTTTTCTGTTCTCTCTCTGTCTCTGTCTCTGTCTGTCTGTCTGTCTCTGTCTCTGTCTCTGTCTGTCTGTCTGTCTCTCTCTCTCTCTCTCTCTCTCTCTCTCTTCCTTTTTTTTTTTCTTCTGGTCAGTTGTGGGGCTTGTGAATGCTATTCCTGAGCTTTTTCACTCAAAGCTAGCACACTACCACTTACAGCCACAGCATCACTTCCAGTTTTCTGGTGGAGATAAGAGGCTTCACAGTCTTTTCTGCCCAGGCTGGGTTGGCTTTGAACTGTGATCCTCATATCTCAGCTAGTATAACAGGCGTGTGCCACCAACATCTGGCCTTCCTTCCTTTTTTCTTTTTCTTTTCTTTCTTTCTTCTTTTTTGTGTGTGGAGTAAAGGACTGTTTTATGACCCTTATTTACTGAAAATAAGGAATGAGTACCATTTCTATCATCTTTTTATTCTTTTTTTTTGTAAGTCCTGGGGCCTGAACTCTGGGCTTGGGTGCTGTTCCTCAACTCTTCAGCTCAAGGCTACAACTTGAGCCACAGTGCCACTTCCAGCTTTTTCTGCTTATGTGGTGCTGAGGAATCGATCCTAGGACCTCATACATGCAAGCAGGCACTACCACTGAGCCACTTTCCCAGCCCCATTTGTATCATCTTTTAAAAGGGTTCCTAAGAGAAGGTTATAGGAGGTAACGATGAGTAGTATATAAAAATAGCAGAATGAAACCCACCAAAAACTGTTAAAAAGGAGAAGAGAAGGAAGCTAAGAAAAGTCATTATAGGGCTGGGAAGGTGGCTCAGTGGTAGAGCGCTTGCCTTGCATGCATGAGGCCCTGGGTTCCATTCCTCAGCACCACATAAGCAAAAAGCCGGAAGTGGCGCTGTGGCTCCAGTGGTAGAGCACTAGCCTTGAGCTGAAAAGCTGAGGGACAACGCCCAGTCCCAGAGTTCAGGCCCCACAACCGGACCCCCCCCCCCCAAAAAAAAAAAGAAAAGTCATTATAGACAAGTGAGCTTGATTAATGGATATTATATGCATGGATGTAAATATTAAGAAAAAATTCCATCTGGGTGCTGGTGGCTCACGCCTGTAATCCTAGCTACTCAGGAGGCTGAGATCTGAGGATCGTGGTTCAAAGCCAGCCTGGGCAGGAAAGACTGTGAGACTCCTATCTCCAATAAACCACCAGAAAACCGGAAGTGGCGCTGTGGCTCAAGTGGTAGAGCGCTCGCCTTGAGCTGAAGAGCTGAGGGACAGCGCCCAGGCCCAGAGTTCAAGCCCCACGACCGACAAAAAAAAAAAAAAAAAAATCCCCTTCTATAATCAATTTATGCCAATAAAAAATTTAAAAACAAAGCTAGGTGCTGCCTGTAATCCTAGCCACTCAGGAGGCAGAGATCTGAGGATTGCAGTTCAAAGCCAGCCCAGGCAGAAAAGTCTAAGAGACTCTCATCTCTAGCTAACTACCAGAAAACTGGAAGTAGAGCTGTAGCTCAAAATGGTAGAGTGCTAACCTGGAGCAAAAAAAGCTCAGGGACAGTGCCCAGGCCCAGAGTTCAAGCCCCATGACTGACAAAACAAACAACAACAACAAAAAAACCCTAAACATAGAACTTGCCTATATTCCAGTGATACCACTCTTGGACATATATTTTAAGAAAATTTACAAGTCATCATTCTGAAAAACCCCTTGTACCACTGTGTTTATTGCTGCACTATTCACTATAGCCAAGTTATAGAAATAGCCCCGATGCACTTTAATGGATGAATAGTCCAAGAAAATGTGATGTTCAGGGCTTGGAATGTGGCTTAGTGATAGAGTGCTTGCTAGCATGCATGAAGCCCTGGGTTCCATTCCTCAGTACCACATAAACAGAAAAAGCCAGATGTGGTGCTGTGGCTCAAGTGATAGAGTGAGCAAAAACAAGAAGCTCGGGGGCTGTGCCCAGGCCATGAGTTCAAGCCCCAGAACTGGCAAAAAGAAAAGAAAAAGAAAAAAGGATAAGAAAAGAAAATGTGATGTGTGAGTGTGCGTGTGTAACAGAATTTTATTCATCTATCAGGATAAATGATATTACATCATTTACAACATTTGCAGATTTCCAGAATGGACCTGAAAAAAAAATATGCTAAGTAAAGTCAATCAGCCCCAGAGTGACAAAGGGCACATATTTTCTTTCGTATATGGAAGTTAAATCTAATTTATAAATATATATGTAAACATATACAGTTTATATGCATATATACACAAATGTATTAGGAAAAACATGGTAGAAGCAAGAAAGCATTCTAATGATGTATCTCCTTTTTTTTTTTTTTTCCCCATGGGGCTTGAACTCTGGGCCTGGGCGCTGTCCCTCAGCTCTTCAGCTCAAGGCGAGCGTTCTACCACTTGAGCCACAGTGCCACTTCCGGTTTTCTGGTGGTTTATTGGAGATAGGAGTCTCACAGTCTTTCCTGCCCGGGCTGGCTTTGAACCGTGATCCTCAGATCTCAGCCTCCTGAGTAGCTAGGATTACAGGCATGAGCCACCAGCGCCCGGCTGATGTATCTCCTTTAAACAACAAACCTACAGTCTAATAAAAAGAATACTAGGTGTGTGGGAGGGAGGTCAAGGGGAAGAGCACTAGATGAGCAGAGAGAGGAAGGGTGGGAAAATGCAGTTGTAATGTTCAATGTATATATGTAAAATAAAGCACAATTGAGTAGATAGGTAGGGTGGGGAGAAATAAGAGAGAATGATGGTTCTTGTACTCATAAACTAATATGCTGAATTGAAACTGTACAACTACTTAAAATTTAAAAAAAAACCACTGGCCTTCCATAGAAGTCCATAACTTGGGAGGGGTTATGAGACAAACAGAAAAAAAAAAAAAGCCCACAAAGTCCCACTAATAAAAGTCATCGTGTGAGGTATTGAAACAGATGTGTGGCGAACAGCCATGGTCCTCATGTGCCCTACGGTTGAAATTGACAGAAGTCCTGAGGTTGGGAAGGAGGAGCAGGTAGAGGCCACGGTCCTGCCATTGTTGACATAGGAGGAGAAAATTCCTGGGTCACTCCCCACCTCCAGCAGCTTTAGCACCCAAGCTGTTCCCACTAGGGAAAAGGCCAGGTGTGTACACCCTTCTCTCCAGGAATAAACAGAAGCTGTTACTGTATACCAGGAACTCTTCCAAGCCACTGCCACACCTAGCTGCTATCTCTAACTGACCACAACAAAATGGGGCTGTTAAAGCCACTGCCACGCCTAGCTGCTATCTCTAACTTTGACCACAACAAAATGGAGCTGTTATCGCCATCTTACTGAAGAAACGGTTTTGGAGCAAGAACCTACATGGACTCAGCCAGCCAGAAGCACTGTAGACAGCCAACTTCAGCTTCATTTGCTCTCCTTATTCTGCCTGGCTGCTTTGTGTTAGTGTGAATGTCTGGTGATATTGTATGATATATTTTAAAACAAAAAACAAGTTGAGGGCCAGTAACGTGTGCCATCAATTCTAGCTACTCAGGAGGTTGAGATAGGGAGATTGAGTTTCAAACCCAGCCCAGGCAAGAAAGTCCATAATATTCTTATCTCCAATTATTCAGCAAGAAGCCAGAAGTGGAGTTGTCACTCGAATGGTAGAGTACCAGCCTTGAGCAGAAAATTTAAGAGACAGCACCCAGGCCCTGAGTACTGGCACAAAGATGGGAGGAGGGAGAAGGAAAAGGGGGGTGGAGAGAAAGAACCCCCCCCACACACACACACAGGGCAAAAAGGTCATACTTGTTTGGTGAATAGATGGAGAGGAAAAGAAAGAACAAGAGTAAACTCAGAAGGGCAATTCCCCAAAGCCCTGCCCCTCACCCCCACATCCTGAAGAGTGAATTCATCTGCTTAGCTACTAATTACATTGTCAGCCTCCCAGTGATGACTGACTCCTCCAATCCAGGAGAAACTTCACCTTCTCAAACAGATGCTGTAATAACTCTTTTGAGGTCATAAGTATGCCACTGGATTAGAGAGTGGTTATGGAGAGTGGAGCTCAACAGGGACAATGCATGCTGGGACAATATCAGAAAACAGCTGTTCTATCATCCTTTAGAGGTTCTGTGCTTCTGTTCTTTTATTTTCTCCCTCCCTCTCTCCCTTTGTTTGCTCTTTCCTTCCTCCCTCCCTTCCTTCCTCCCTCCTTCCCTTCCTCCCTCCCTCCCTTCCTCCCTCCCTCCCTCCCTCCTTTCCTTCCTTCCTTCCCTCCTTTCTTCCTTCTTTCCTTCTCTCCTTCCCTTCTTTTCTTCCTTCCTTCTTTCCTTCTCTCCTTCCCTTCTTTCCTCTCTCCTTCCCTTATTGACTGATCTATTGAGACAGGATCTAGGCACACAGCCCAGGCTAGCTTGGAACTCTGCATCTACCTGCCTCAGTGTCTTCAATGTTGGGATTACAGGTGTGCACCATTAAGCCCAACTAGTATGGAAAATCTAACATAAAAGAGGAAAGTGGCTAGGCTCATGCCTGTAATCCTAACTACTCAGGAAGCTGAGATCTGGAAAATTTAGGCTCAATTTAGCCCAGGCAGAAAAGTCTCTGAGATTACATCTCCAAAATAACCAGCAAAGGAGGAGTGGTTCAAGTTGTAGAGTGCCTGCCTAGCAAATGTGAGGCTCTGAGTTCACAGTACCAACAGGAAAACTAACACAAAATAACCAGCAATGAGCAAACCCAGAAGCATGGTTCAAGTGATAGAGTACCAGCTAAGCAACCAAGCATGAAGCACAGAGTTTAAATCCCAGTGTTTATATCCCCAAATAGCTATCATCATGACTCCATGATTTTAAACATATCTAGTTTCAATCCATTGCAGTTAAATTATAGTGGGAGTCTCTTTAATTCCTGCAACTTTTTGATATTGTTCTCTTGTCCTTGATAGATTTTGATGGTACATGGGTTTGGATTCAGGGACTGCCATTTGCTAAGCAGACATTCTACTGCTGAGCCATGCCTCTAGCTTTGATATGTATTTTATTATCTTGTATATAATATAATCTGTTACAAGATCATCTTGTAACAGATGTGAAATTAGCATTCTTTTTAGCAAATGGCATTTAGAAACCTTATTTGGTGCAAAGAAGGCTGTTCCTGTTTGTTCCCTGCCCCCTCCCCTCCCTCCCGGTTGTGGGGCTTAAACTCATGGCCTGGGTGCTGTCCCTGAGCAATTTTGCTCAAGGTAGCACTCTACCACTTGGAGCCACAGTACCACTTCCAGTTTTCTGGTGGTAAATTGAAGATAAGAGTCTCACATACTTTGCTACCTGGCTTTGAATCTCAATCCTCAGATATCAGCCTCCTTAATAGGTAGGATTACAGGTATAAATCACTAGTGCCAGGCCTGGAATATTTTTTTCTACAGGAAAAATCTACTTTATTTTTCTTTCTTTTCTTCTACCCTCCTCTACAGTGCCTGGGGATCAAACCCAGAGCTTGGAGCATGCCAAGTAAGAACTTTACCACTAAGCCACATTCCTGGCCTACTTCCTGAGCAATCAACAGTGTGTGTGTGTGTGTGTGTGTGTGTGTGTGTGTGTGTGTGTGTATTTTACTTCATTGATCTTATATTCATACTTCCTTTCTCCTATATCAAACATTCCAGGTTTAAAAAATTTCACATCATTTTTTTTGTGCTGGACCTCGGGCTTGGACTCAGAGCCTAGGTGCTGTCTCTAAGCTTTCTTGTACAAAGCTAGCATTCTACCACTTAAATGAACCATAGCTCCACTTTCAGCTGCTTGGTAGTTAATTGAAGATCAGAGTGTCATGAACTTTCCTTCCCTGGTCTGGTTTTGAACTATGATTCTCAGTTTTCAGGCTGCTGAGTAGCTAGGATTACAAGAATGAGCTGCTGGCTCCTGACCATTATTTCTTTATTCCATGATGCATTCAAAGGAGTCTTAGAATAACATCACCAGCACCACTACATTTCTCATTTCATTACTAGAAATAGTGAGTCTTAGAGACCTTAGTACTCAACACAGCAGCTGCTGGGGCTCCAGTAGCCCTACAGTGGAAACCCTTCCCAGGCCTTAGGGACTGTTTAGACTTATGTTTGTGTCACAATGTCTATTGTAAAGAATAAGGTCAGATCCAGTCACTGTGAGTATTAGAGCAGGCACCTAATGGATGTTTACAAAGTGGTGGGTTGGGCAAGGGCGTGCCATAGGGGAGAAAATTTCTAGGAAGGGAAAAGCTGCATCAACATTCATATCACCCATAAGCACTCTTTATTTGCAGCAATATTCTGGTCAAAGGAGGCCTATGAGGAAGTAGTGGGGAAGAAGGGTACACAGGAGCTAAGAGACAGATATCACACAGATCTGCCCATGCTGGGAATCTAGCCAAGTGTTTTACCTGCCTACCTTGTTTAATTTTAATGATAGTCCCATGAATGATCATTCTCAACTAATAAATGAGGAAATTGAGACATAGTGAGGTTAATGAACTTACTTGCAAGCTAGTGGAACTGTTCATAGCCTCCACAACCAAACTAGGACCTCAGCTCCCACAGGCAGATGAGAGCCAACCTGTGACCTTGAGCAGAGAGTAATATGGTAATGTGGGTGCTGCAGATGCTTTATGGTAGTTAGGAGTTTGGACTTTAGCACCAAACTACTTGTTTATTTAAAATCCCAGTTCTACAGATGCAAAGATCCTTAACAAAATTCTAGCTAACAGAATCCAGAAACACATAAAAAAAATCATACACTACGACCAGATAGGCTTCATCCCAGAAATGCAGGGGGTTTAACATATGTAAGTCAATAAATGTAATCCAACACATCAACAGAACCAAGGTCAAGAATCATATGATTATCTCCACAGATGCAGAAAAGGCTTTTGATAAAATACAACATTCATTCATGTTAAAAGCTCTGGAGAAAATAGGAATAGAAGGAACATTCCTTAAAACAATAAAAGCCATTTACAACAGACCAATAGCCAATATTATACTTCATGGGGAAAAACTACAACCAATTCTCCTAAAATCAGGAACAAGGCAAGGATGTCCATTGTCTCCACTCCTCTTCAATATAGTCCTGGAACCCTTAGACAGGGCAACAAGGCAAGAAAAAGACATTAAAGGGATCTGCATAGGGAAAGAAGAAGTTAAACTATCCTTTTTTACAGATGATATGATACTATACCTTCATGATCCCAAAAACTCCATCCCCAAACTCTTAGAAATTATAAACCACTTCAGCAAAGTAGCAGGATACAAAATTAACTCACAAAAATTAGTCGCCTTCCTGTATCATGACAATGTACAAGCAGAGAGGGAAATAAAGGAAGTAACCCCATTCACAATAACCTCCCCCAAAATAAAATATTTAGGAATAAACCTAACCAAAGATGTAAAAGACCTATTTAATGAAAACTCTAAAAAGTTAAGAAAGAAATTACAGAAGACACTAGGAAATGGAAAGACCTTTCATGCTCTTGGATAGGCAGACTTAATATAGTGAAAATGGCAATACTGCCAAAATTAATATACAAATTCAATGCAATTCTTATTAAAATCCCAATGACATACATTTCTGAAATACAGAAAAGAGTCCAAAAATTAATATGGAACAACAAAAGGCCTAGAATAGCCAAAACAATTCTAGGAAAAAAAGACAACATGGGAGGGATCTCGATGACAGACTTCAAACTCTACTATAGAGCTATAATAACAAAGATAGCATGGTACTGGCACAAAAACAGACCCAAAGACCAATGGAATAGAATAGAAGATCCAGAAACAAAATCACATGCCTACAGTCAGCTGATATTTGACAAAGGAGCCAAAGACATACAGTGGAAGAAACACAGCCTCTTCAACCACTGGTTCTGGGAAAACTGGGTGGCCACATGCAGAAAACTAAAAGTGGACCCCAGCCTATCACCATGCACCAACATCAACTCAAAATGGATTAAAGACCTTAACATTAAACCTGAATCTCTGAAACTACTGTAGTACAGAGTAGGAGAGACACTTGAACTTATAGTCATAGGCAGGAACTTCCTGAACAGGGTCCCAGGCTCACAACAAATTAGAGAGAGACTCGACAAATGGGACTACCTTAAAATAAAAAGCTTCTGCACCGCTAAAGCTATAGAAAGCAAGCTAGAAAGACAACCAACTAATTGGGAAAAAGTATTTACCAGCAGTATATCAGACAAGGGGTTAATATCCAGTATATACAGGGAACTCAAGAAACTAATCCCTCCCAAACCTAACAAACCAATTACTAAATGGGCAAGGAACTAAAGAGAGACTTCTCAGAAGCAGAGATAAAAATGACAAAGAAACACATGAGGAAATGTTCACCATCCCTGGTTGTGAAGGAAATGCAAATAAAGACAACCCTGAGATACCACCTTACCCCAGTCAGAATGTCCCACATCCTCAAGTCAGCCAACGACAAATGCTGGAGGGGATGTGGAGAAAGAGGAACCCTATTACACTGCTGGTGGGAATGTACACTTATACAACCACTTTGGAAAGCAGTCTGGAGGGTCCTCAGAAAGCTAAACATTGACCTCCCTTATGACCCAGTCATACTACTTCTAGGCATCTATCCTGAACAACAGGAACCAGTATACAAGGACACGTGCACCTCCATGTTTATTGCAGCACCGTTCACAATAGCCAGGATATGGAAACAACCCAGATATCCCACCACAGATAAATGGATCAAAAAATTGTGGTATCTATACACAATGGAATATTATCCAGCCATTAGAAAGGACAAAATAATGGCATTTGCAGGGAACTAGAAGAAATCATGTTGAGCGAGGTAAGCCAAGTGCAGAGACAAACAGCACATGGTCTCCCTGATAAGTGGATGTTAAATCCAAAATGTTAGGTGATATGACAAAATTAATAGGACTTAAGAAACAAAGGACTTCCACTCATCTGGTGGAATCACTACTAAATAACCCCATGCTGCTGATCACATGTATGGTATATGTGTGCACACCGGAGGGAAACCAGGAGGACAACACAGAACTAAAGGGAATCAGGGAAAAACACACCAGTAGGACCCATCAGGTGCACTGGACATTGACCAAAATGAACTAAGCAACTCAATGGCAGTGATGGGAGGGAGGGAACAAGTGGGAAAGAGGGAACAGCTGATGCTATGCAAAACAAAAGAAATGTACATATCACCCAATGTGGAAGAAATAACTGTATTGCAAAGCTCATAGAACTCATAAATGGGGCTGGGAAGGTGGCTTAGTGGTAGAGCGCTTGCCTTGCATGCCTGAGGCCCTGGGTTCGATTCCTCAGCACCACATAAGCAAAAAAGAAAGAAAGAAAGAAAAAAGCCGGGAGTGGTGCTGTGGCTCAAGTGGTAGAGCGCTAGCCTTGAGCTGAAGAGCTGAGGGACAGCGCCCAGGCCCAGAGTTCAGGCCTACGACCGGACCCCCCCCCCCCAAAAAAAAAAGAACTCATAAATGTTATAGACCACAATAGACAATTTGCTCCATGAAAGTTAGAATGTGTTTGTGACTTTAACTAAGCATCACTATCCCACAATACTGTGAAATTTGGGAAATTATGTAACCACTTAATCACAATAAAAAATTTGAACAAAATCCTAGTTCTACTTGTTTGTTGTAGGAGATTAGATATTGTTCTGCATCTCAGTTTTCTCCTCTGTAACCTAGAGGAGGCACATGCAGCTTATGAGGAATGAGATGTATTCTTCAGCTTTCCATCTGTAATAAATAGCTGAGAGAAATCAACTTAAAGAGAGGAAAGGTTTACTTTTGGAGGTTTTAGTTCATGACCAATGGGTCCTTTGGGTTTGTCCTGTGGCAGCATATCATGATAAGAGCATTTTGCCAAGAAAACCTATTCAATCTCATGGCAGAGATGGAAAAGATGCAAGAGACCTGCATCCTGTTGTTCTCCCTAGAACATCTCCCAATAGGACCCATCTCAACATTTTGGCTTCATGTCTAGCCTCATGACCAAGTCTTTAACACATGAGCATTTTGGGGAAACTCATCCAAATCATAGTATGAAATAACACACATAAGCCACATAAGCATATAACAACTGATCCTATTATCAATATGCTAGCCATTTACCAAATAGGTTAGAGAGAGGTCAGGGACAGGGAGGGTGATAGCACCTAAGAGAAAGACATTGTAAAGTAAGAATTAACAGGACTTTATTCACCAGACTTGAGAAGTAAAGAATAATGGATGGATATTGGGCACTGATGGAAGTGTACGCAGGTAATAATGATACAGATTAGAGGAAAACAGCCAACCAGGTAATTTCAGCCTATAAAATATACAGATAGCAGAATAAACTGAAAAACCAAAAGCTACCAGACAATAAAATGGGGCTGGGGGGTGGGGGGGTGTAATAAAAGAATGAGGAAATAAAAGGTATGAAAGAGCTGGGCACTGGTGGCTCAATCCTGTAATCCTAGCTACTCAGGAGGCTGAGATCTGAGGATCACGGTTCAAAGCCAGCCTGAGCAGGAAAGTCCATGAGACTCTTATTTCCAATTAACCACTCAGAAAACCGGAAGTGACACTGTGGCTCAAGTGATAGAGTGCTAGCCTTGAGCTGAAGAGGTGAGGGACAGCGCCCAGGCTCAGAGTTCAAGCCCCTCAACTCACAAAAAAAAAAAAAGGTATGAAAGAATGAGGAAATAAGTACAGGACAGTAAATATTTTGGGACAGCAAATCTTTGACATCACAACAGAAAGAGGATTCCCATTAATCAGAAAGCCATCCAAGTTTCACTGTTTAGCCCTTGGCCAAGCTCTGTAATGTGTGAGACCACCAAGATGCCTGAGATAGCCAGATGCCAGTGGCTCATGCCTGTAATCCTAGCTACTCAGGAGGCTGAGATCTGAGGATCATGGTTTAAAACCAGCCCACGCAGGAAAGTGCATGAGACTCCTATCTCCAATTAACCACTAGAAAGCTGGAAGTGGCACTGTGGCTCAAGCAGTAGAGCACTCGCCTTGAACTAAAGAGCACAGGGACAGTGCCCAAGCCCAGAGTTCAAGCCCCATAACTGACCCCCCTAATCCCCCCCCCCAAAAAAAGGCTGAGATGGGCTGAACTACCATCTTCCCCATAGCACATCTATGCCACATGCTCTCTTTCTCTGTTATATTTCTTTTAAAATAAACATTCCTATCATGTCTTGCCCGAATTCTTCTCTTGCCCAATATAAGGACTGAAGTTGTTTAGTGGTCCTAAACTTTCTGGCAACATAGTATTTGGTGCACCGGTCAGGAAGTTAGAGATGATGTCTTTTTCTTACTTGGACTTGTTCTAAGTTTATAATAGTAGGAAGTAGCAATATAGAGGAGAAACTCTTTTACTTTCTTTGTGTTCTCTTAAATGTGGCACCTCAGTCTGCAATAGCCTTTTCTGTGAGGAGCTCCCAACAGCATTTCCCATGTAGGTACCCTGGCTTTGCTTTTCTATCACTTGAGGGAAGAAAGGTAAGGTTGGTTTGAAAAGTTCATTCTCCTTAACACTGGGTATCAGAGACACTGATAGTGAAACCAGAACTGTGGTGGTGGCCACAGCCCCAAAGAGCTTGTGTTTGCCTTCTGGTATGCATCTGTGTCTCCATGGATACAGATGGGGGGGGGGGAGATAGAGGGGAGGGGTGAATCACCTGCCCAGGTGTGTGTGTGTCTTGCAATTGGTGCCCCAGGCAGGGGCTAAGAGGCTCCATTCACAATAGCCTGTAGGCCACTTCTGAGAAGAGCTGTATTTCAAAATAGAGTTTCACATCTAATAACCCTAACAGTGAGCCAGGTGTGATGATAAACAAATAAATGCCTCTAGTCTCTGGACTTGGGAGGCTGTGGCCGGAGGATTGTGAGTTTGACACTAGCCTGGGCTGCATAATGAGTTTCAGGAAAGTTTGAGCTACAGCATGCAATTGTGCCTCAAAATTATATAGTTATATATAATTAAGTTAAACAGAATGAAAAGCTAAGACTGAATGATGCATATGTTGAATAGGTGCATGCTAGCTGAGCTAGAAATAAACACCCGGGGAGACTTGTTTGTTTGTTTTCCCCTCCTCAAATAAAATACAGCTCTTCACACAGCAGAATAAATAGTACTGCAGGGAAAATTGCCTTCTCCCCCTGGTTTTTAGCTGGTCTTTCCTATATCACTTCCTTTAGGTTGTAAAAACATTCAGGAACTAAAATAACTAGCTCTTAGATTTCATGATTACAGGGAAGGCTTCCTCAGCTCACAGGGAACCTTCATTGTCAGTCCTATTGGTAAATATTCATTGAGCATGGTTATATTAAATAAGATCCTGACTTTTTTTTTTTTTTAGTGCTACTGAGGGTTGGATTCGGGTCCTCACAATTGCTAGACAGATGTTCTATCACTGAGCCACACCTTCTGCTCAAGATCCTATTTGTCAAAAGTAATTTATCTACTGTTAAGTTTCATACAAAGATGTCAAAGTGCCTATAGATTCATAGAATAAAAATATCATTCCCCTTCCTTCATCTTACAGATAGGGAAAGTAAAGGCCTTGCTTTCCCTACTTCTAATGATGCTAGCAGGTTCCAATGATTCAGAGATCAGACAAACAACTAGAGTTTTTTTTCTTTTCTTTCTCTCTCCTTCTTTCCTTCCTTCCTTCCTTCCTTCCTTCCTTCCTTCCTTCCTTCCTTCCTTCTTTCTTTCTTTCTTTCTTTCTTTCTTTCTTTCTTTCTTTCTTTCTTTCTTTCTCTCTTTCTTTCTCTCTTTCTCTCTTTCTCTCTTTCTCTCTTTCTTTCTCTCTTTCTTTCTCTCTTTCTTTCTCTCTTTCTTTTCTTTCTCTCTCTCTCTCTCTTTCTTTCTTTCTTTCTTTCTTTCTTTCTTTCTTTCTTTTCTTTCTTTCTTTCTTTCTTTCTTTCTTTCTTTTCTTTCTTTGTGCCAGTAATGGGGCTTGAACTCTGGGCTTCAAGCTCTTGTTTAGGGTTTTTCTGGTTCAAGGCTACCACTCTACTGCTTGAGCTACAGCTCCACTTCTGGCTTTTTTTTTTTTTTCTGGTTAGTTGGAGATAAGACTCAGATTTATCTGCCTGCACTGGCTTCAGTCTGTGAGTCTTAGATCTCAACCTCCTGAATTGAGGATTACAGGTGTGAGCCACTGGCGCTGCCTTTTTGTTGTTGTTGTTGGTCGTGGGGTTTGAACCATGGGCCTGGGCGCTGTCCCTCAGCTCTTCAGCTCAAGGCGAGTGCTCTACCACTTGAGCCACAGTGCCACTTCTGGATTTCTGGTGGTTAATTGGACATCAGAGTCTCATGGACTTTCCTGCCTGGGGCTGGCTTTGAACTGTGATCCTCAGATCTCAGCCTCCTGAGTAGTAGCTAGGATTATAGGCATGAGCCACCAGTGCCTGGCTTTTCTTTTCTTCTTCTTTTTTTTAAATCTCAATGCTGGAGATTAAACCTAGGCTCTAGTGCATGCTAGCTAGGCAAGCACTATACTCTTGAACTGGCACACAAGCCCAGGACATGCAAGGACAATAAAGAACACACATTTTGTGAAATTAAAGCTGCAGTGTTTACTTCCTTATTTGTGCTCTTTATGGAGAGTATCCTGGTGCCTCTGAAGGTGAACAGGTAAGCTAGGAGCTCAAAGCTTCAAGCAAGTTTCAAGCAATAGTAGCAGAATCTAGCAAAGAAAGGGCGCAGGAGTAACCAAGTATAGAAATGAGCCATGACGCCCTGTATCCAAAGGGCAGACTGCTGAAGACTAGCAGTGATTGGGACCCCCACGAGATAAAGATGAGGTAAAGACCCCCGAGGTCGCCTGAGAGGACACCCAAGCCACCTGTTTCTGGCCTTTTGGAGGAGCACAGTGCGGTGCAAGGGCATTGGGACAGTGTCACTCCTATTCTCTCACTCCCTTGCATTTATGAGGTAGATAATACCACAGCATTCTGGCACAGAAAAGAGAATGGGAGGCCAGGTAAGCCAGCCATCAACATAGGGGACCAGCAGGACCAGCTGTGAGGGAGGTATTGTGCTTTGGGTAATTAATATTTCCAAAAGGCTCATGAGTGGAAGGCGTGGTTTGCAATGCCGTGTTCAGAGATGATTGGAACATAAGAGCTAATGTTACAATAACCTCTTCAACTCTCAGGGTTCTAGATGTGTCTGACTAGGCTACCATGAACGGCTCAGAAAATTGTGAATGAGTAGAGCTTGACTACAGATGTTGGGAAATAAGAATCAACCTTAACAAAGTGTGTGTTAAAACACTTTATGAAATTCTTTTTTTCTTTTGTTGGTGGGGGGGCCTGGACTCTGGGCCTGGGTGCTGTCCCTCAGCTCTTCAGCTCAAGGCTAGCACTCTACCATTTGAGACACAGTGCCACTTCTGGCTTTTTCTGCTTATGTGGTGCTGAGGAGTTGAACCCAGAGCCTCATGCATGCAAGGCAAGCACTCTATCACTGAGTGGAAATTCTTATCTTAGAAACTGAGCAGCTCTGGGCTGGGAAGGTGGTTCAGTGGTAGAGCGCTTGCCTTGCATGCCTGAGGCCCTGAGCTCGATTCCTCAGCACCACATTAGCAAAAAGAAAAAAGCCAGAAGTGGCGCTGTGGCTCAAGTGGTAGAGTGCTAGCCTTGAGCTGAAGAGCTGAGGGCCAGAGTTCAGGCCCCATGACCGGACCCCCCCCCCCCAAAAAAAAAAAAAGAAACTGAGCGGCTCCAGGAAAATCAAAGTGCCACTTACCCCTTGCCACCCTTTTGTGCCAAACTACTGTGGCTTAAACTCAGGGCCTAAACACTGTTCTTAGTGTTTTCACTCAAGGCTGGTGCTCTACCATTTGAGCCAAAGCTAAAATGTGGGTTTTTTGCCAAAGATAATAGAGATAATGGAAATAATAATATCAGGGACTTTTCTGCTTTGGCTGGTTCTCAACTATGATCCTCAGATCTCATCCTCATAAGTAGCTAGGATTATAGGCATGAGCCACTGATGCCAGGCCCACTCTCCTTTCTTAAAACAATTTCAACAGGCTTTATTGTCTTATTTTCATACATGCAAACAAACTACAATGACCATATTTTCCTGGATTATAATCTCTTTTTTTTAAGTACTGGGGTTTAAGTGCTTGAAATTGGAGGCTTCTACTTGCTAGGCAGGCACTCTAGTGTGATCCACGCACACCCACCTCCAGTCTAGCGTTCCTGCAAGTATAGATTAAGGACTTTTGGTATCTGCAGACCCGGCCCAGTACACACTTGAAAGGCAAGATCTAGAACATGCCAGATGAATTAATTAATATAAACAAAATCAAGATATGATGTAAGTGGCAAAGAGAAATTAGATAACCAGCTTGTGCCCCTTCCACATGATTAGAATGGTGCTAATGACCAGTTCTCAATAATGTGGAGAAATGCCTATGTTTTTCTATTGCATGAGGGGGAAAAGTACAATAATAGACTATTAAAAGCAAGGGAGGGAAAAATACACAAAATATTCACAATAGCTGGGAAGTGCTATTATAGATGTTTGTCTTCATTCCTGCTTCCTATTTCTGAAATTCATCCCTCTGGTGTTTCCTGTTCACAATTTTCTTTTTATATGTCTAGGAAGTGTCCACAACAATCTGTACTTACCTCCTTCATTGCATGTCTCTTTCTGTATTCCAAGTTCCTGTCTTGTTTATGTTTCTTTGAGATAGGATCTCACTGTGTAGCCAGCTGGCCTGAAAGTAGCCATTTTCCAGCATCAGCCTGCTGGATGCTGGAACTACAGCATGCACCACCACACCTGTCTCTCAAATTCCTGTTTTCATAATTTTCTGTTACTAGACTGTACACTCCTTAGAATAGGACCAGTCCTTTTATACTGTGGTTTCTCCATTGTTTGAAATTTTATAAAACAAACCATACTCAATCAGATGATTCTTTAATAAATAATGTAAGCAATAACAAAGAAAGTTTTGTTTATTTATTGTGCAAGTAGTAGTGCTTGAATTTAGCACTTAGATGCTGTATTTTAGCTTTTGTTTCACTCAAGTTGGTTACTCTGGCACTGGAACCACACTTCCACTTCCAGCTTAATTTTTGATGGTTAATGGACTTTCCTGCCTGAGCTGGCTTTGAACTGCAATCCTCAGATCTCAGCCTTCTAAGAAGTTAGGATTACAGGCATGAGCCACTGGCACCCAGATTAATTAAGTAAAACACACATGGGCTGTTACCCCAAGCTAATAAATTTCCCCTATGAAGCTTAATTAAGGGAAAAAAAATGTGTGCTGGTCCTGGTGCTTGAATTCAGAGCCTGGACACTGTCCCTGAGATTTTCAGCTCAAGGATAGTGCTCTACCACTTGAGCCACAGACCCAACTTCCTGCTTTTTGGTAGTTTATTGGAGATAAAAGAGTCTCATGGATTTTCCTTCCCAGGCTAGCTTTAAGCCAAGATCCTCAGATCTCAGCCTCTTAAGTAGCTAGGATTACAGGCATAAGGATGTAGCTCAGCAATAGAGTACTTGGCTGATATATACAAGGTTCTGGGTACAATCTCCAGCATAGCAAAAGGGAAAAAAAGGAGCTTCTCCTTAAACTTCTTTTGCTTATGTCTTTTGCTTATGTGACAATCCAGCAACATAGGAACAGGACAATTGTTCATCACTGTGCATGAAGGCAGCAATGGTCCTAATTGCCTTATACAAGAGCATGCATGGATTGGCCCACAGCGAAGTGAAGGATTTTGTGATTTGGGCAAGCCTCTCAAAAGGCCCCAGGTGTGTGGTTTGCTGGACTGGAAAGGGAAACCTGAGCACCTTTTGTCAGAGCTTTATAGAATCCTTACCAGTGAATCTACACGTTAACGTGCAATTTCTTTTCTTTTCTTTTCTTTTTTTTTATAGTCAAGAGCCTCCTGTGATCAGCAGCTTTTGATATTTTTATTTACATGTGTTAGGTTATTTCTGGTACTTAGGATGGGTCTGTATTGCTCTTCACATGAACTACGAGGTTTCCCATGGTGTTCATTGCACTGCACACAGCTGACATGCTGCTCATCATCGTGCAGCATAAGAATATACATTCTTTTCTTGAACAGATGACATGATCTTGCATTGAAAGAAACTATGTCATAGATTCCTCTCCCAATTTACTTGAGCTGATTGGAAACTGGCAAAGCAGCAGGCAGAGAGTCTTTCATTCTTGCTGTTGACAGTGAACAGAAGATTCAGGAAGCATGACAACAAGGCAATTCAGCTTCCATGGAGATCTGAATTACGATGGCATGATGGCCAGAGATGAGACAGGATGCTGGAATCGTTAACGTGCAATTTCAGGTCATGGTAAGACAGCAAAACATGCTTACAAGGAGAATTTATTAATAGAACACACATGAGCTGTTACCCCAGCTAATAAATTTCCCTTCTGAAGATTAGTTACAATTTCTGGTGAAATTGGATAGTGAACCCTTATCTTTAAACATTTTTTTTTTTTTTTTGGTCGGTCATGGGGCCTGAACTCTGGGCCTGGGCGCTGTCCCTCAGCTCTTCAGCTCAAGGCTAGCGCTCTACCACTTGAGCCACAGCACCACTTCCAGCTTTTTTCTTTTTGCTTATGTGGTGCTAAGGAATCGAACCCAGGGCCTCATGCACGGAAGGCAAGCACTCTACCACTGAGCCACCTTCCCAGCCCTATCTTTAAACTTGTAATGAGAATAGATCATTTTCATCCATGCTGAGTCAGGGGCTCCTTCCCCAGTTTAAAAGCAGCTGAGTTGAGCCAAGCACTGCTGGCTCATGCCTATAATCCCAGCTAATCAGGGCATTGAGATCCGACTATTTCAGTTTGATATTAGCCCATGGAGAAAAATTCACAAGACCCTAAATACTAATTAACCACCAAAAAGCTGAAAGTGAAGCTGTAGCACAAGTGGTAGAGTGCCAGCCTTGAGCAAAAAAAAATTAAGGGACAGTATCCAGGCTCTGAGTTCAAGTCCTAGTACCATCACATACATACATATGTACATACATACATGCTGCAGAATGCTTGTTTGGGTTGAGGGTTCCAACTCAGGACCTGCTCCTCCTCCTCACTCCCCCCCCCACCCCTTCCAGTGGTCTCAACATGATGATTCTACCTTCACTCACACACTCAGAGCCAGGTGAAACCCACTGGGCCAGCAGCAAAGGTGGGGAGTCTTAGAAAAAATACAGCTGCATGTTGTAGCTTGTATACAAATGTTCTGTACCACCTGTTGGCTGTTTTTTCATGTGCTTGGCTCTAAAGACTTAATTTTCAGGCTTTAAACTTAATCCCAACAGACCTGAATTGATGCCTCTTAATTATGCTTGTGATATAGTAAATCAACACCCTATTAGAAAGTCATTCAAGTATTAAATAGTTAGGAACTTATTACAAGATTACAAGAGAATTGTAACATGTAAGCCTTCAGGCAGGGAGAGATGGTGCTAATCTGTTTTTGTAGCAGCAGTTCTGATACTGTAAAACAGGGCTGAGCTACTGGTGATATTCTCATTTGTATAGTTCCTCAAACCAAAAATTTAAGCCCCACCGTTTTTCTTCTTTGTGCCAGTCCTAGGGCTTGAACTCAGGGCATGGGTGCTGTCCCTGTGCCTTTTTATTGCTCAAGGCTAGCACTCTACCACTTGACCCTCTGCTCTACTGTCAGCTTTTTGGCGGTTTATTAGAGATAAGAGTCTCACAGACTCCTTCCCAGGTTGGTTCTATCAAACCTTTATCCTCCTATCTTAGCCTTCTGAGTATGTAGGATTACAGGTGTGAGCCCCAGGTACCCTGCTGTACTAAGAGTTTTATTACTTTGGATTTTGCATTAAATCTTTGATTCACTTGGAGGGTTTTTGTTCTTTGTTGTTGTTGTTGGTCGTGGGGCCTGAACTCTGGGCCTGGGCGCTGTCCTTCAGCTGTTCAGCCCAAGGCTAGCGCTCTACCACTTGAGCCTCAGCGCCACTTCCAGCTTTTTCTGCTTTTGTGGTGCTGAGGAATTGAACCCAGAGTCTCATGCATGCAAGGCAAGCACTCTACCACTGAGCCACCTTCCCAGCCCCTGGTTTTTTGTTTTTTTTCTGCCAGTCCTGTGGCTTCAACTCTGGGCC
Organism: Dipodomys merriami; assembly: GCF_024711535.1. NCBI lineage: Eukaryota > Metazoa > Chordata > Mammalia > Rodentia > Heteromyidae > Dipodomys > Dipodomys merriami. The sequence continues at coordinate 67,343,984 of NW_027203381.1, read as the reverse complement.
TGGCTCAGGTTAGCACTCTACCACTTGAGCCACAGTACCACTTTTGGCTTTTTCTGAATAGTTTATTGGAGATAAGAGTTTCACTGATTTTCCTGCCAGGATGGCTTTGATCTGCAATCCTCAGATCTCAGCCTCCTGAATAGCTAGGATTAGAAACATAAGCCACTGGCACCTTGTTTAAAGTTCATATTTTAATGTCTGCATCAGGAAGGAGTTTATCTTTATTCTTCTTATTTTCCTCACCATTCAAGATTTAGTTAATGTTTTATTTGGTATGATATTGACTACTTGCTTGCATAGTTCTGATGTAGACTTTCTTTTTACCCTCTATGATAATGTACAACATATATAATGCATAAAAGAGGTATGCAACACATGCAATAATTGATATATATGATGTATTCCATTCATCTTTATAGTATTTCATGTGAATAACCAGTTATTTTAGCATTATTTATTGCAAAGACTGTTCTTCCAATCAATTTTCATGGTACCTCTGTTAATTAGTTGATTAGAAATGTAAGTGTTCATTTTTTACCCTGAAGTCTAATTTGTTGCCCTATCTACATAACTTAATGCTAGTACTACTCTTCCTTCTTCCTTCCTTCCTTCCTTCCTTTCTGCCTTCCTTCCTTCCTTCCTTCCTTCCTTCCATTCTTCTTTTGTGCTGGTATTAGAGTATGAAGTCAGAGCCTTGGCACTGTTCCATAACTTTTTCACTTGAGGCTGATGCTTTACCACATGAGCCACAGCTCCACTTCTAGTTTTTGGTGGTTAATTGGAGATAAGAGTATCATGAACAGCTGAGCGCCAGTGGCTCACACCTGTAATCCTAGCTACTTAGGGGTCTGAGATCTGAGGATCACAGTTCAAAACCAGCCCTGGCAGAAAAGTCCATGAGAAATTTATCTCCAATTAACCACTAGAAAATCGGAAGTGGTGCTGTGGCTCAAATGATAGAGCACTAGCCTTGAGCTAAAGAGCTGAGGGACAGTGACAAGGTCCAGAGTTCAAGCACCACAACCGACCAAAAAAAAAAAAAAGTTTCATGAACATTCCCAGGCTGGCTTCAAACTGTGATCCTCAGATCTCAGCTTCCTAAGTAGCTAGTAAAACAGGCATGAGCTACCATCTCCCAACTCTGCAACTTTTTTTTTTTTTAACTCTAGGCCTAGGCTCTGTCCCTGAGTTCCTTTTGCTCAAGACTAGCACTCTACCACTTGAGCCATAGCATCACTTCTGGCTTTTTCTGTGATTAATTGGAGATAAGAGTCTCACAGACTTTTCTGCCCAGGTTAGCTTCAAGCCCTGATCTTCAAATCTCAGCTTCGTGAGTAGCTAGGAATACGGGCATGAGCCACCAATGTCCAGCTATAATAAGCTTTTAATTTTGGCAAAATGTTTCAAGATTGTTCTTTGGCTATTCCTGGTCTTTTGCATTTCCATATAACTTCTAAGATTGGCTTGTCCAATTCTGCGAAACAGAGAGCTGAGATTTTGATATGCATTGCACTGAATCTGTAGATCAAGTTGAGCAATATTGCCCTCCAAAATAGTAAATTTTCTGTCCTATGACATGATATGAGATATCTTTCAGTTTATGTCTTCTTAAATTTTTGTTAATGATGTAATTTTCACTGAACCACTGAACACCTTGTACATCTAACTTATTCCTAAGTATTTTACACTCATATAGAAAGGAAAGGCCTAGGCCGGGCGCCCAGTGGCTCATCTCTGTAATCTTAGCTACTCAGGAGGCTGAGATCTGAGGATCAAGGTCCAAAGCCAGGCCAGGCAGGAAAGTCCATAAGATTCTTAATTAACCACCAGAAAATTGGAAGTGCCCCCGTGGCTTAAGTGGTAGAGTGCTCACCTTGAGCTGAAGAAGAGCTCAGAGATAGCACCCAGGTACAGAGTTCAAGCCCCATGACTACCAAAAAGAAAAAAAAAAGAGAAAAGAAAAAAGAAGGAAGGCATAAAACTATCTTTAGTCACAGATGGCATCATCTTGTATATGGATAGTTCTAAGAAACACACACACATGAAGGAACATCCTTGTCTTGTGTTGGAAAGTTGTCAGTCCTTTACCATTAAATATAATGCTAGTTGCATATTTTTGTACAAATGGCTTTTAGAGGTAGATATTTATAGATGTCTTTGTGTGTGTGTGTGTAGGTGATGACACTGGGACTTGAATACAGGTCTTGTGCTATCTCTCAGCCTTTCACTCATGATTGGCATTCTGCCACTTGAGTTATATATCTACTTTTGGCTTTTTTGTTGGTTATTTGGAGGTAAGAGTCCTGTAGATTTGTTTTCCTTGGCAGTCTTTGAACTATTATCATTACTTTTCAGCCACTGAGTAGTTAGCATTGTAGACATGAGTCATTAGTTTCTGGCTTAGATGTTTTCTTATAAACTTTTTAACAAGTTGAGGAAGCCCCCCTCCCCCCACCAAGTCTAGCTTATCTAGTGCTAATCTTTGTGAGGGAGGCAGTGATTCTGGTGTTTGAACTCAGAATTTTGCCCTTGCTAGGTAAGTGTGTTACCACTTGAGCCTCTTTCTACTTTTGTTATTTTATTTTTTTAATAGAGTCTCATATGTATGCCTAGGATGGCCTGGACTATAATTCTCCTATTCATGTTTCCCATATAGCTGGAAGGGTAGGCACATGCAATTATGCTCAGCTTTGTTTTGGTTGAGATAGGGGTCTTGTAAACATTGTACCTGAGCTATCCTCAAACTCTGATTCTCTGTCATCAATCTCCTAAGTAACTAGTATTACAGGTATGAACCACCATTTCCAGCTTCATTTTTATATCTTCATCATTCTTTTCTCTATTTATAGTTTCTATACTTTCAACTTTATTTTTTGACTTCCACATCACTATAACAAAATACTTGAGGTGGTTAACTTATTAAAAAAAAAAGAGTTTTCCAAGTGTCAATGGCTTACACCTGTAATCTTAGCCACTCAGAAAGCTGAGATCTGAGGACCATGGTTCAAAGCTAGACCTAGCAGGAAAGTCCACAAGTGGCTAGTGGTAGAGCCTTCTTTTGCCTTAAGCAAAAAGTGCCAAGTGAGAGCACAGGGCCCCAAATTGTCAAGTTTTACTGCTGTGTGTACACATGTGCGCACGCGTGCTCACACACCCACACCCACATCCACACCCACACCAATTATTATAGGTCTGTTTAGATTTTCTACTTCTTAAGTCATTTTTGATAGTTTGTGACTTTCTAATAATATATGCATCTTATCTAGTCATCTAATTTTTGGTAGAAGATGTGTTTTAGTAGACAGTAGTTTTTGTAATTATTATTTCCTTCCTTTATAAATCTACTCTTTGGTATTTGTATAATGTCCTATCATATAGGGTTATTACAAATCTAACTGCTACTAGCAGAAGTAATATTTATATGCATTATATTTGTATCCATAACTCTAAAACTTATAATTTGTTATAAAGCTACTCTTTTCTCTTTTTTTGGTGGAAGAAACTGGGGTATGAAACTTAGGGCCTTTATTCTTGCTAGGCAAGCGCTCTACCACTTGAGCCTCATCTCTAAGTTACAGATTTGTTATGAATTATGTTCCAATTATACTAAGTATCCTTGGACCTTTAGATTCCCTCCACCCGCACCCTAGACTTCTGTTCTGACTCTTATGACCTTGGAAAAATTGTCCATACATAGAGTTCCTCATCTATGATGTAAAAATCCTTTTGGGGGCATATAAGTAGTTATTTCTAGGATTGCTTTGAATTGTTATAATATCTAAGGTATAGCCAGTTTGACCAAAAGGAGTACAGGAAGAGACACAAGTTAATAAAATTAGAGATGAAAAAGGGACTGTCTCCAGAGCAGGTAGCATATACATGTTATACCAGGTACTTGGGAAACTGAGATCACAGGGTCACCTGAGCTCAAGAATTTGGAGACAGCCTGGGTAATAGAGTGAGTCTCTGTCTCAAACAAACAAACAAACAAACAAAATCAAAGGGAAGTGAATTCGCTTATTCATTTATTTTAGTAATACTGAGGTTTGAACTTTCTACCTTTGGTTTATGTGCTCTACCACTTGGGCCATACCCCTGATCTTTTCTTTATTTTTTTTCAAGCATTTTAAAGTTAATGTCACAATGAAACTCTTCTTTGTACAACTAATGTATGCTAATTAGAAATATAAAAACAAAAGATTTGTATTAGTACATAATTGTACAAGGATTTCACTGTGACATTTCCATATACACAATGTACTCCATCAAACTCCTTCCCTCCATCTCTCTTTTAACCCTTCCTTCTTAAAGCAAGTGCAACAGGTTTCAGCATTCTAATTCCTTTGTGTATATGTGGGAGGGGGGCTCCTTGGGGTTTGAACTCAGGGCCTAGGTGCTGTTCCTGAGTTGTTTTTTGTTTTTGTTTTTGTTTTCCTCAAGGCTAGTGCTCTATCATTTGAGCCAAGACTCCACTAATAGCTGTTTTGGTGATTAACTGGAGATAAGAGTCTTGGGCAGAATTGGGAAAGTGGCTCAGTGGTAGAGTGCTTGCCTTGCATGCATGAGTCTCTGAGTTTGATTCCTCAGCACCACATAAGCAGAAAAAGCCAGAAGTAACACTGTGGCTCAAGTGGTAGAGCTCTATTCTTGAGCTGAAGAGCTGAGGGACAGCACCCAGGCCCAGAGTTCAGGCCCCACGACTGGCAAAAACAAACAACAACAAAACCACAACAAAGAGTCTTGGGCTTTCCTGTCCAGGCTAGCACCAACAGTGATCCAAAGGTCTCAACCTCCTCAGTAGCTAAGATCACAGCCGTGAGCCACCAGTACCTAGCTTCATCATTCTAATTTCTTTCTTTTTTTTTTTTTGGTTGGTCGTGGGGCTTGAACTCTGGACTTGGCACTGTCCTTGTGCTCTTCAGCTCAAGGAGAGCGCTCTACAGCTTGAGCCACAGCACCACTTCTGGCTTTCTAGTGGTTTATTGGAGATAAGAGTCTCACAGACTTTCCTGCCTGGGCTGGCTTTGAACAGCGATCCTCAGATCTCAGACTCTTGAGTAGTGAGGATTACAGGCATGAGCCACTGGCACCTGGCCATCGTTCTAATTTCATACATGCAAATAAACTATTTGAACTATCTTCACCATTGCAGCCTCTCTATTATCCCTCCTCCCCACCCCACCCCCCACTAATACCCACTTTCTATTGGACTTTATTTATTTATTTATTTTTTACTGTCCCTGAGCTGCTTTTGCTCAAGGCTACTGCTCTACCACTTGAGCCACTGGACCACTTCCGGTTTTCTGAGTGGTTTATTGGAGATGAGTCTCACAGCCTTTCCTGCCCAGTCTGGCTTTGAACCAAGATTGTGAGATTTCAGCCTCCTGAGTAGCTAGGATTACAGGAGTGAGCCACCGGTGCCTGGCTTATAGCTTGTTTTATTTCATGTGATTCTTTTTTTTTTTTCCTTCACTTTTTCAGTGTGTATTAAATTGCACTTTTTTTTCCCACATTAGCTTAAGTTTTTAAGAGGAATGCTTAACAAAGTTCCAAGAGTTTTCTCTGTGGTTGTTTTTGCTGGTGACAGGAGCAGTTTAAGCGATTCCAGTATAGTGGCAGATCCTCTGGACAGCACAGCATTTACGTGTCCTCCACCCTAAAACCTCGCTGGTCAGTGGCTCTCATTTCCTGGAGCAGCTGTTGTGCCTGTTGTTGAACTGTTTGCATTTTGACTGGATTAGATTACAGGTAATGCCAGGAGGTGGAGGCGTGTTTTGGATCAACTTACTTTTGAAATGCTTAGGAAAAAAAATTCTTTCACAGTAGGACTCCCACGCTGCAGCTGGCAATTATTATTGCCTTAATTTACCAATGTTAGCACTTTTGCCCAAGAAAAAAATTGCCAAAAGGAAGCAACTGTCTTCAGCAAACAGAAGATAACAGCCTTCTGATGATCTTGAGATACTGACGGCTGCTGGGGCAGTGAGAATCTGTCTACATGAATGTGGCAGTCCAGCTCCAAGCTGATCTACCGTTCTTCCAAAGAGCAACTCTTTTTGATGCCAGGAGCCTAAAGGAAACTCAATCGACCACCTGTAGGCTGGGCTTGTTCTGCATTTATTTGCTCCAGCAGCCAGAGAGAGCTGCCAGCTCTGTAAATAGGTCACAAGTGAGTGGCAGTCCCCCAGAGGCTCACAGGAAGTAGCTACAAAGGTCAGGGGAAGTTTTTAACGACTATAAAAGAAGGCCAATGAATGACAGGCTTTGAGGAGCTTCTCTCCTTGGCATCTGAAACAGGCACTTGGAGACGCTGCCTGGCTGCCTTGGAGACAGAATGACAGGTGTTGAGATGCCAGCTTGATGCTTTAGCCTGAGGAAGAGCTGGCTTCGCCATGCTCTGCAAAGCCCAACTTTGTACAGGGGATTCATCTTGCACGATTCAGGGTGGTCATGGTGGATTTTATAGCATTGATTTTAGAAACCCAACCCAGTATTCCTAAGAGGGCAGGCAGGGTCCAGATGAACAGTCTTTGAGTTCATTCCAACCCCAAGACACATTGCAATCTTATGAAGGTGATTTAATGCACATTTTTATGGGTCATTTGTTATTGAAGTTTATGCTTGAAGCTTGAGAATGCTTGATGCCTGAGTATACCATTTCATGGACACAATTGTTCCAGTGCAAATATTAGAGTATAGTTACAATCTTTTTTTTTTTTTCCTTTTTGTTGGTCTTGGTGCTTGAACTCAGGCAGGGTCTGAGCACTGTTCTGAGCTTTTTCCGCTCAAAGCTAGCACTCTACCACTTTGAGCCACAGCACCACTTCTGGTTTTCTGATGGTTAATTGGAAGGTAAGAGTCTCAAAGCCTTTCCTGCCTGGGCTAGCTTTGAACCAGGATTCTCAGATCTTAGCCTTCAGTAGCTAGGATTACAGGCATGAACCACGAGCCTGGCTTGCAATTTTGACATTATTCTTCATTTGTCTTATTGGCCAACAATATAATTTCTGAACCAGTTTTGATCCTAGGGACAATGAGATTTCATACACATAGTCAGTATACCATAGAACAGAGGTCAGTAAATGTTCTGTCTAAAGTGCCAGATATTTTTAAGCTTTCTGGACCATATGTTCTCTGTCATGACTCCTTAGCTCTGCCATTTTAGCACAAAAGCTATTGAAGAGAGTAAGTAAATGAATGTGCAGGGCTCTGTTCCACTAGAACTCTGTTGAGAAACTAATGCTTTGGGCTAGGAGTGTGGGTCTTGTTGTAGAGCACCTGACTAGCAAGTATGAGACTCTTGGGTTCAAAGCTAGGACTAAAGCAAGCAAACAAATAGTAACAACAACAACAAAACCTGGACTGAAGCTCAGTGGTGTATCAAGTGCAGGCATAAGCTCTGTGTTTAAATCTCAGGAGTGACAAATGAAACAAGTAAGGAAGAAGAGAAAGAAAAAGGAAGAGAGGGAAAGCATGGGAGGGAAGGAAAAGGGAAAGGAAAGAAGAGAAAGAAGAGAAGAAAACTAGAAACTAGGCAACTTGGTTGGGGTCTTATCTGTAAAATGCATGAGATCTGGATCCAGGTTCCAATCCTGAATCTATTATTTACTAGCTATATTGCTAAGAGTTATCTTCTCTATATTTTCTTTTCTTCACTTCTAAATTGTAATAGTTAAATTTATGATAGTTGTTAGAATGTTGATCTATAAGTTTAATGAGTTAAATTGGTTAATTACTGAATGGTTAATCCATACTAAGTGCTATAAATATTTGTTAGTCTTAGAGGTAGGTGATTATATTTTCCTAAAGTTGAGATTCATGGGCCAAGTGCAGTGGCTCACATCTTTAATCCCCACTATGCAGAAGGCACAATTAGGAAGATTAAAGGTTGAGGCCAGTCGTGATTTAAAAGAAAAAAGCATGATGGGGCTGGGAAGGTGGCTCAGTGGTAGAGCACTTGCCTTGCATGCTCAAGTAACTGGGTTTGATTCCTCAGCACCACATAAGAAAAAAGCCGGAAGGGGCACTGTGGCGCACGTGGTAGAGTGCTAGCCTTGAGCTGAAGAGCTGAGGGACAGCGCGCAGACCCAGAGTTCAGGCCCCACGACCGGACCCAAAAAAAAAAAAAAGAAAAAAGCATGAGATCCTAGTTGAAAGGGTTGGAGGTGTTGGAGATGTGTCTCAAGTGGTAGCAAGCCCTTGAGTTCCATCCCCCTGACAAACCCGGTCAGATAGATCTAAGATTCAAAGAAAAAACTTGATTTATGAGAAGAAGGCTTGAACTCAATTAAAAACAAATGTTCTTTGCTCATCAGAGGTTACTGGTCCCATCTACACACAAGGACTTCTCTGTTTTGGCCTGTGAGTCAGGCATTATCCTGTTAAAGCAGGGCTTGTGATCCTTTACACCCTTACTGGCCACTGGAGGAGTTACTGTAAGCTGCAGAGGGCTGGAGCCTGTTGACTCACTAGAGCTGACTGCTACAGTTCCAAGAATTTTGTGATCCCCTTGTTGTCAGTGCCTTGAAATTGACTGTGACAGGAATATTGACACTGCAGAATTGGCAGGTACTACAACTCATGGCTTTCTTTTTTTTTTTTTAATCTCACAGAGATCCAGTTGTCTAGCAAACAGCTGCCTATGAATTAGCACTGAGCATTCCTCCAGCTGACCTGAAGCCTAAAATATGGAGTTTAAAAATAATATTCAAGCCTAGTACCAGCAACTCTGACTTGAGATCTGAGGACCACAGTTCAAAGCCAGCTGGTCAGGAAAGTCCCTGATACTTTTATTTCCAATTCATCACCAAAAGCTGGAAGAGGAGCTGTGGCTCAAGTAGGTAGAGTGCTATCCTGTGCAAAAAGCTCAAGGATAGGGCCCAGGCTCTGCATACAAGCCCCAGGAGTGGCACAAAAAAAAAACAACAAAAACAATGTTCAGTGATGTGTGGCCTGCCATAACCTAGGGCACCATGACCTCAGAAGGGCAATCTCTTGGGTTTTGCTTCTTGGCAGAGGGGGAAAAGTTTACATGCTTTGTTTAGCAACAAAAAAGGAGTCTAGGGTAGCCTGAACTTTGATTTCTAGACATCTGACTTATAGCTCTCTGCTCCCTGTTCCTGTTTCAGCGTGCACATGTGCCCACATATACACCTAAGGATTTGAAATTAAATAGAGACAGAATGGCTTCAAAGGCATGAGAGAGAGAGAGAGAGAGAGAGAGAGAGAGAGATAGAGAGAGAGAGAGAGAGAGAGGAGAGAGAGAAAGAGAGAGAGAGAGAGAGAGGGAGAGAGAGAGAGAGAGAGAGAGAGGGAGAGAGAGAGAAAGGGAGTTTTTTTGTGCATAACCAAAAGTTTATCTTTCTCCATTTGCCTTTTTTCTTTTGTGTAGTGTGTGTGTGTGTGTGTGTGTGTGTGTGTGTGTGTGTGTGTGTGTGTGAACTCTTATACTAGCATATTAGGCAAGTGCTTTTCCACTGAGCTACTTCTCCTGCCTTCAAAAACACTTTTTTTTTGGTCAGTCATGGGGCTTGAACTCTGGGCTTGGGCACTGTCCCTGAGCTCTTCAGCTCAAGGCAAGAGCTCTACCGCTTGAGCCACAGTGCCACTTCCAGTTTTCTAGTGGTTTATTGGAGATAAGAGTCTCATGGAGGGCTGGGAAGGTGGCTCAGTGGTAGAGTGCTTGCCTTGCATGCATGAGGCCCTGGGTTCAATTACTCAGCACCACATAAGCAGAAAAAAAAAATGCTGGAAGTGGCGCTGTGGCTCAAGTGGTAGAGCGCTAGCTTTGAGATGAAGAGCTGAGGGACAGCGCCCAGGCCCTGAGTTCAGGCCCCATGACTGGACCCCCTCACCCCCCCCCCCAAAAAAAAGAGTCTCATGGAGTTTCCTGCCTGGGCTGGCTTTGAACCATGATCCTCAAATCTCAGCCTCCTGAGTAGCTAGGATTACAGGCTTGAGCCACCGGCACCTGGCTTTCAAAACACTTTTTTTTTGGGTCCGGTCATGGGGCCTGAACTCTGGGGCGCTGTCCCTCAGCAATTCAGCTCAAGGCTAGCGCTCTACCACTTGAGTCACAGCGCCACTTCTGGCTTTTTTCTATTTGCTGTGGTGCTGCGGAATCAAACCCAGGGGCTCAGGCATGCAAGGCAAACGCTCTACCACTGAGCCACCTTCCCAGCCCTCAAAACACTTTTAATGGCCATTTTTTCCGCCGCTGCCACCACCACCTCCTCTTCCTCCTCTTCCTCCTCCTCCTCCTCTTCCTCTTCCTCCTCCTCTTCCTCCTCTTCCTCCTCCTCCTCCTCTTCCTCTTCTTCCTCCTCATGATTATAATTATGATTATAATTATTTTATTTTTTGCCATTCCTGGAGCTCAAAGTCTAGTCTTGGGCACTGTTCCTGGGCTTTTTGTTGTTGTTGTTGTTGTTCAAGGCTAGCACTCTACCACTTGAGCTGCAGCTCCACTTCCAGCTTTTTCTGTGATTCACTGGAGATGAGTCTCACCCACTTTCCTGTCCAGGCTGCCTTAGAACTGTGATCCTCAGATCTTAGCCTTTTCAGTAGCTAGGATTACAGGTGTGACTCACCAGTGCCTGGCTTCTGTTTCTTCTTCTTCTTCTTCTTCTTCTTCTTCTTCTTCTTCTTCCTCTTCCTCTTCCTCTTCCTCTTCCTCTTCCTCTTCCTCTTCCTCTTCCTCTTCCTCTTCTTCTTCTTCTTCTTCTTCTTCTTCTTCTTCTTCTTCTTCTTCTTCTTCTTCTTCTTCTTCTTCTTTCTTCTTCTTCTTCTTCTTCTTCTTCTTCTTCCCGAAGACCAGGACTGGAACTTAGTATCAGACACTTTCTCTCATTGGCTACCACTCTACCACCTAAGCCATGCCTCCAAACCTTCTTTTCTGCTGCTTAAAGTGAAGTCTTCACAATCTAAATATGTGTTTTCTTTTGTGGAAACAGCAAAGGGTACAAAGAAGAGGGAAAGACTTAGTCAAAAGGACTCATATAAATTACTTCCTCTTGTGAACCTCCATTTTTTTTTCTTTGTAAAATGGGAGTCATTCCACTGCTAGTCTGGCATAGTAGGTGTGAACGTCATTGATAATCTATTATTCACTTACTACATTTATTAGTGAGTAGCATTATATGGTGAATCCTCCACTAGAGGCTAAGGATCCAGAAGTGAGTGAGAAAAGTTCTTGTTCATAACTGGGTATCACACACCTTCAATCCCAGCTCTTGGAACACAGAGGTAGGGGGATTGAGAGTTCAAGGTCAGCTTGTGCTATATAGAGAGATGCTGTGTCAAAAACAAAGGTTCTTGTTCACAAGGAAGCTTGAATTAGGTGTTTCAGCATATAATTCAAAGATTTTGGATGCTAAAAGATGATCGCTATGGCTACCTTGGTAGGTAAGATATGGCGCAAAACTGAGCCTCTTTCGTTTGAATGCTTGCTGAGCTATTTGTTAGCTCTGTGAATTGAGTGAGTTGTTTCATGTCTATTTCTATCCTATAAAATGGAATTTTGTGATTTTTTTTTTGGGGGGGGATGTCATGGAGCTTGAACTCTGCGCCTGGGCGCTGTCCCTCAGCTCTTTAGCTCAAGGCAAGTGCTCTACCACTTGAGCCATAGTGCCACTTCTGGTTTTCGGGTGGTTTATTGGAAATAGAATCTCAAGAACTTTTCTTGCCCCAGCTGGCTTCGAACCATGATCCTCAGATCTCAGCCTCCTGAATAGCTAGGATTACAGGCATGAGCCACCAGCACCGGGCAATTTTTTTTCTATTTTATCTGTAAACAGATATGAATAGTATCTTTATTTTTCTTTTCTTTTCCTTTTTTTTTTTTTTTGCCGGTCATGGGGCCTGAACTTTGGGCTTGGGCACTGTCCCTCAGCTCTTCAGCTCAAGGCTAGCACTCTACCACTTGAGCCACAGCGCCACTTCTGGCTTTTTCTGCTTATGTGGTGCTGAGGAATTGAACCCAGGGCCTCATGCATGTGAGGCAAGCACTCTACCACTGAGCCACCTTCCCAGCCCCAAATAGTGTCTTTTTTACATTGTTGTAAAGATTAAATTAAAGCATACACAAACATATTTAGAACCATAGAAACAAAAATATTACTAAGATCCAGACTGATGGAAGACAAAAACTTAACAGTTGCTCATTCAAGGATTCAAGATTGTAAATGCAATTCAGAAGAGAAATTCTTTTTATTTATTTTTTGTCATATTGGAAACTGAACCTAGGGCTTTTTGCTTTACCACTTGAGTCACATTCCCAACACTGTTAATTTTTTTTAAGACAGAGTCTCCTATGTACTTAAGCAAGCCCTCCCCAACTTGCACTTTTTCCTTTCTTCTTCTTTCCTTTCCTCTTCTTACTTACTTTTTTTTTTTTTTTTGGTACCAGTACTGGGGCTTGGGTGCTATCTATTAGCTTCTCTGCTTAAGGCAAGCTCTCTACCACCCAAGCAGTGATTTTTCCTGCTCAGCTAGATTGGAACTTCATATCTCAGTAGCTAAGATTACAGGTGTGAGTCACTACTTCCCAGCTCCAATTTGTAATCTTCCTCCTTCAGCTTTCCAGGCATTGGAATTGCAGTCATGTATCACCAGCTATACAAGGGATATTTCTCTCTGCCTGGGAGTCAAGAAGGACATTTGAAAAATATTTGAGGTTATAAATTTATTCATTCACTTACTAATTCATGCATCAGAGAACACACATTGCTTTATCTAATGTTGAATACTCAGTCTCTACCATAGCAGCACCAAGAGATGGTTAGGGAAAGGAGATCTTTTACGTACCTTTTCCCTATAATTCTAAAAGACTTTCCCAAACATATAAACATTGACATTGACTTTTTAGACTGTCATAAAACTACAGCCTTAAAACAAATCACAATTTTCTCTTTCAAAAATGTTTGTTATTTTGTGTGTGTGTGTGTGTGTGTGTGTGCTAGTATCAGGGCTTGAACCCAGGACCTTGTGCTCATTCAGCAGCCTGTTTATTCACAGCTAGCATTCTACCACTGGAGCCATGCTCCTAATCCAGCAGCTGCTTCTGCTTCTGCTTCTTCTTCTTCTTCTTCTTCTTCTTCTTCTTCTTCTTCTTCTTCTTCTTCTTCTTCTTCTTCTTCTTCTTCTTCTTCTTCTTTCTTCTTCTTCTTCTTCTTCTCCTCCTCTTCCTCCTCCTCCTCCTCCTCCTCCTCTTCCTCCTCCTCCTCCTCCTCCTCCTCCTCCTCCTCCTCCTCCTCCTCCTCCTCCTCCTCCTCCTCCTCCTCCTCCTCCTCCTCCTCCAACTTGAACTCAGAGCCTGGGCACTGTCCCTGAGCTTCTTTTGCTCAAGGCTAGCACTCTACCCCTTGAGCCACAGTGCCACTTCCAGCCTTTTCTGTTTATGTGATACTGAGGAATGGAACCCAGGCTTCCTGCATGCTAGGCAAGCACTCTACCACTCAGCCACATTCCTAGCTCCTCCAAACCAGCTTCTCGCTGGTTAATTGGAAGTGGATTCTTGTGGACTTTTCTGCCTGTTACCTTCCAAGTCTTGGTTTCTTGAGTAGTGAGTGTTACAGGACTGAGCCACATATACCAGGGTCTTGAGATATAGCTCAAGCTGGCCTCAAACTCTTGATCTTCCTGCCTTCACTTCCTAAATGCTGGGATCACAGCTGTGCATTACTACTCTGGCTTTCGGTGCCATTTTAAAGCTCTTTCTAGAAAAATACTGGAGCTGCAACTATTCAGAGCTTATAGCCTAGTGAAAGAAACAGGTTTAACATAAATGTACACATAAGCTCATAACAGTTAAACTTGTAATAATGGTAATTAAGGAAAACAAGGAGATCATGTAAAGGGAAAGAATGAGTGGCCAGACAAGGTCTTTCTCTGGACCTATGTGTGTTGAATCTACCAGTTGAATTTGTAAGAGTTGACTCAGCAAGGAGAAAAGGGAAGAGAGAGAGAGAACAGGTTGTGCAAAGACTGAGGCAGGAAAGAGCGTGGTATGTCTGAGGAACTGAAAGAGGCCATGTGGTTCAAATGAGGAGAGGTGGAGAAGGGATGTGGGGTGAGAGGATGGTGAAGGGGAGGAGGGCCAGCAAAATGGAGGGGTGGAAAGGCCACACACTGGACCTTGTAGGCCAGGAAAATCCTAAGTGAAATGGGAAGCCACTGAAAGTTGCCATCATGCGTTTTGCTCCAAGATATGCAGTGATACTGTGGCTCCCTTGTGAGAAGCTGGAGAAAGGGCAAGAATATTGGTGGGAGCCAGGTATTGGTGGCTCACTCTTGTAATCCTATTTAGGAGGCTGAGATCTGAGGATCTAGGTTTGAAGCCATCCTGGGCAGAAAACTCCGTGAGATTCTGATTTTCAATTAACCACCAAAAGACCAGCAATGGAGGTGTGGCTTAAGTGGTAAAGTGCCAGCCTTGAGTGGAAAAAGCCAAGTGAGGGTGACACCCCAGTATCAGCATATACACAAAAAAAAATGCAATGGTAGAAAAATCAGCTGGGTACTGCTGGAGTAGTCCCAGGTGAGTGGAAGTGGTTTGGGCTAGCCTAGTGGTGATGGAGAGATGTGGAGGAATTTATTTATTTATTTATTTTCAGGTAAGGGATAGGTGTATTCAGTAGACCTGCTGGGTCCAGGCAAGGTTGGCACTCCACATGGCTGGGAAAGACCTGGGAAAGAGAGAGAGCTGGGAAAGAGAGAGGAAAGAGAGAGAAAAGAGCTAGAAAAGAGCTAGAAAAGAGCAGAGAGAGCGCATCTAGAAAAGAGCAAAGAGAGAGTGTCTGGGCCTGGGTTAGGCCTTATCTAGGGTATGGGTGGAGAAAGTTTTGGCCACATCAAATTCAGATGTGACCTCAGCGGATGCAGATGTGACCTTTTCCAGGTGTGCCAGTTGCCTAAGTAACGCAGGTACTGGGCGGAGACTTTGCTGCAAGGAGGGTGGAGTCTGCTAGCCATCCAGGAGCGGATCTTACATTCCAGCCTTTTAATAATCATGAAATAGGGCGAGGATTCTCTCTGGGTACTTCCTGCTGACAATAGGGTTAAAAGGCTGGAATTTGGTCCCCTCCCAGAGAAGGCAGTGAGCAGCAGCTGTCCCTTGGTGGCGTGAGTCCTTAGATGAAGTCTGGAGAAGTCTCATGAGCATTGAGGGGCTGGAAAAAAATACTAGAGAGCAAATAAATGGCAAGAGGAAGGACTTGGGGCTGAAAATGTTGGTAGAAATGTCCCTAGCTATCTCTGACATCTGGCGACTAGGTAGAGAAGTCAGGTGACAAAGGCAAGAATATAAATTCCTGTTCAGTTAATAGGTAGACAGGTATAGACATTGGATGGGCAGGCTTCTTACTTCTACTGACCTGATGTGGAGGAATTTAAAATAAACAATATTTGATTGAGAATGCATGGTGAAAGAACAGGAGCTTTAAAGAATGACTTCTTTAGAACACAGTGGCTCAAGCTTGTAATCCTATCTACTTTGGAGGGAGAGATGAGGGATCCTCATCCAGACCAGCTTGGGTATAAAAGTTTGTGAAACTCTGTAAAAGTGATGACTGAGAGGTATAAAGTGAGATCCTATCTTAAAAATAAACAACACAGGCTGGGCATTGGTGGCTCACGCCTGTAATCCTAACTACTCAGGAGGCGGTTCAAAGCCAGCCTGGGCAGGAAAGTCCGTGAGACTCTTATCCCCAATAAACCACTAGAAAACTGGAAGTGGTGCTGTGACTCAGGCGGTAGTGCGCTTGCCTTGAGCGGAAGAGCTGAGGGACAGCGCCTGAGCCTAGAGTTCAAGCCCCACAACCGACCAATAAATAAATAAATAAATAAATATATAAACAACACAAAAAACAGGCTGCAGACTGCTTCAGTGGTGAAGTACCTGCTTTACAAGCACAAGGCTCTGAGTTCAAACCCCAGTGCTGGGGGGAAGAACAAGAATGACTTTTGAAGAAAATGGAATCATATAAGAGATAACTGCACTCCCATGTTCATTGAAGTAACAATTGAAGCAATAATTACAATAATCAAGATCTGGAATCAACCAAGATGGCTACCAACAGAGAAATGCATCAAGAAGATGTGGTATATACACATAATGAAAATTATACAGCCATCATAAAAACAATGAAATCCTATCATTTGTGGTAACCTTATACTAAGTGATGCAAGCACAGAAATAAGGTGCAGATAAACAAAGGCTGCAAATGTCCTGACTTATATAAGCTAAAACAGTTAGCCTCATAGAATTAGAGAGTATAGTGATCACCAGAGGCTAGAGTGAGGGAGATGAAAGAAGGTTAGATAAAGAGCACCAAAATATAGTTTGCTCTGAGGAGTTAGTTCTAGTGTTCTATGAACTATAGTCTACAACAATTTGTGATATATTTCCAAATAACTAGAATAGTACAGTTTTCCAATAAATAGAGATAAACATTTGAGGAGATGGAAATGTAAATGACCAGTTTGATCACTGTATAAAATATTCATGTTTTTCTTGTTTTTTTTGCCAGTCCTGGGTATTGAACTCTAGGCCTGAGCACTGTCCCTGAGCTTCTTGTTTTGTTTTTGTTTTTTTTTTTTGGGTCCAGTCGTGGGCCTGAACTCTGGGCCTGGGCGCTGTCCCTCAGCTCTTCAGCTCTTCAGCTCAAGGCTAGCACTCTACCATTTGAGCCACAGTGCCACTTCCGGCTTTTTTCTTTTTGCTTATGTGGTGCTGAGGAATCGAACCCAGGGCCTCATGCATGCAAGGCAAGCGCTCTACCACTGAGCCACCTTCCCAGCCCAGTCCCTGAGCTTCTTATGCTCAAGGCTAGCACTCTACCACTTGAGCCAGAGCGCCTCTTCCAGCTTTTTCTGTTATGTGGTGCTGAGGAATTGAACTCAGGGCTTCTTATATGCACTCTACCACTAAGCCACATTCCCAGGCCCCACTTTTTTTTTTTTTTTTTTAATTTAGGATCTGGTTGATATCCCCAAAGTTTTTTTTATTTTTTTCTCAAAGCTAGCACTCTACCACTTGAACCACAGCTCCACTTCTGGATTTTGGTGGTTAATTTGGAGATGAGTCTCATGGACTTTTCTGCCTAGGCTGGTTTTGAACCACAATACTCAGATCTCAACCTTCTACCACTGGTACCAGCTCTTTATGATCTTTTAAAAGCCTGCATTGGCAGGTTTGTGTTGATAGATTATTCCAGATGCCTAGGACAACCCCTAGGATTTTAAGTAGTTGTGCATTTTAGCAGCACACTTTGGAAGCAAGGATGGAGGATGAGTTGTCAGGAGATTGTTGGAAGGCTAGTTCTAGTACAGTCTAGAAATGATAGGTGAGTATCAGAGGCCCTATTTAAGGACACATGTGGGAATAGGGATATACCAAGGATCTGGTGGAATGCAGAAGTGAGCCCAACACTGGAACAGGGCCAAATGGAGTACAGATGTGAGTCAAGCCCTGGAAATGGGCCTGATGGAATGTAGGCATGAAAACAAACCCTCAAGATGTTCCCACAAGCCAGGAACTGGTGCCTCACACCCATAATCCTAGCTACTCAGGAGGCTGAGATCTGAGGATCACGGTTCAAAGACAGCCCGGGCAGGAAAGTCTGTGAGACTCCTATGTCCAATTAACCACCAGAACACTGGAAGTGGCATTGTGGCTCAAATGGTAGAATGCTGACTTTGAGCTGAACAGCTCAGGGATGGCTCCCAGGCCCAGAGTTCAACCCAAGAAAGAAAGGAAGGAAAGAAGGAAGGAAGAAAGAAAGAAAGAAAGAAAGAAAGAAAGAAAGAAAGAAAGAAAGAAAGAAAGAAAGAAAGAAGGAAGGAAAGAAGGAAGGAAAGAAAGAGAGAGAAAGAAAGAAAGAAAGAAAGAAAGAAAGAAAGAAAGAGAGAGAGAGAGAGAAAAGATGTTCCCAACAAGCAACATTCAAACCACAGTTGTGATAAAGAGACAGCCAGTCAACAAAATCCACTAAGATTAGCCAATCAATAAAACCCCTACTAATCCCACAAAAGCATGTCCCCAACACCATAATGGTGCTCCAGGGCAGAAGCAGTAACAGTAGTGCTCAGCTCTTTTAACTGTGAGGGAACTGTCTGCAGTGCCTCCCTTGTTCCGGTATACTAATTCACCTTTGCTTTTTTTTTTTTTGGGGTCCGGTCGTGGGGCCTGAACTCTGGGCCTGGGCGCTGTCCCTCAGCTATTCAGCTCAAGGCTAGCGCTCTACCACTTGAGTCACAGCGCCACTTCCAGCTTTTTTGTTTTTTGCTTATGTGGTGCTGAGGAATCGAACCCAGGGCCTCAAGCATGCAGGGCAAGTGCTCTACCACTGAGCCACCTTCCCAGCCCCACCTTTGCTTTTTCTTATTCTGGTAAATCCTTTTGCCAACCAATGGCTCAAAAAGTTTATAACAGGGTGGAAGATGGAGTCAGAAATTTGAGACTTACTAAGTAGGTAAAGTAGATTGGACTTGTTGATTGATCAAGGATCCAATCAATAGTTGGGGGAGAGGAACTAACTATGAAGGCAGTGGGTGAGTTCAATTTGGATATGACAAATCTGGAGAGTGTCCCTATGAATTCTAGATTGAGCTGTGTGAAAGAGGTTTGGGCTGAAGAGTTCTGACTTGGAAGCGGAAATCAAGAGGAGGTGATCCCTCAAGAGTGAGTGGAATGAATAGAGCTGTGGGCTTAAAAGTATAGACCTGCTCTTAAGGGGCAGATTCAAAACTGGTGGCCCTTCAGGATGCCATTGAAGGAGGCAGAGAGAGGCCTTGGATACTGAGATGTGACTACTGAGATAGTGCAATCATCTGGAGACAAAGGCAGTAGCTAGGGATTCCAGAAGGTGATACCATTCACCACATCAAGTGTGGCAGAGATGAAACCTGAGGAATGCTTGCTAGATTTGGTCAAATGGAGGCCAAACTATTACTGGAAGCAAGGTGAAAAGGATGTGAATGGGGTGTGTGAGGACAGAAGTCAGATTGTTAAGAAATGGAATGGAGGCAGGTAGGGGAGACCACCATTCAAGAGGTCTGCCTGAGAGAGCAAGAGGTGCTTGGCAGCTAGCTAATTGAAGAGCTCACTGAATGGGAGATTGGCTTGACAGTTTTATTTTCAGGATCTAGAGAGACTGAGGCTGAGGGGAAGCAACCAGGAGCTATGGGAGTGTGGGGCAAGGCCGGAAGCAGGTTTTCAGGATTTGTTCCTAAACAGACTGCTTTCAGACTGTTTACCTAACTCACCATATTGTCTATCTCATTTGCTTATTTCAACTGTGTGGTTTGCACAAACTGTGACCCCTAGTTCAGAATGGCTTTGAATCATATCTGTTCAGTTTACTATCCCCACAATGCCAAGAAAGGGCCACTAAATGGTTCAGGCCCACACAACCTAGGGGAATCATCAGCAGTGTTTCTTTCTTTCTTTTTTTTTTTTGCAGGGCTGGAACTCTGGGCTTGGGCGCTGTCCCTATGCTCTTCAAGGCGAGCACTCCACCGCTTAGCAGTGTTTCTTGTTCCACTGAGGCATCATTATTGCCACAGGCCTGGGACAATATTCTGTCCTAGGTCAGGTACCACCCTTTGCAGTGGACTAGGGCTGGCAGCCTCAGAGAAATGGCGAGGTGGAATACTCCTTGCCCCAGGCAAGGTGGTCCCAAGTGTGGGAGACAGGTGCTTAGTCCTTTCTTCTAAGGTGTTCAAGAAGTAATGAATTATGTTAATAGCATGTCGAGGGCTGAGAAGGTGGCTTAGTGGTAGAGTGTTTGCCTAGCATGCATAAAGCCCTGGGTTTGATTCCTCAGTACCACATACACAGAAAAAGCCGGAAGTGGCTCTGTGGCTCAAGGGGTAGAGTGCTAGCCTTGAGCAAAAGAAGCTCAGGGACAGTGCCCAGGCCCTAAGGTCAAGCCTCAGGATTGGCAGCAACAACAACAATAAATAGCATGGCGAAATAACAATAATAGTGATGGTCGGGCGCCTAGGGTAGAGGTGACCCTGTGCTGAAAGCCATCAGGTAGCTGAGGGAAATCCCAGCTTCGCACTGGCATGCTAAGGAACTCAGCGAAAACCAAACCCACGATTTAAGTATCCGGCCGGGGTTCTGCCACGAGATAAACCTTGCGCCCGGGGAAGTATTTAATTTGCATCCAGCGCTGCGGGAGGAAACTCCTTTCCACCGAGGGCGGGGTGGGGGTGGGGAGGCGCAGTGTTCTCTTGCATACTCCCCTCAGTCCATTGTCCCAAGCCTGCAAGCGGAACCTGGCGTCACATTCGAATGATAGTATTTTGTGTGTTCTTGTGGGGTGCTGGGGGTGAAATAAAAGGTTTAGAGCTTGGTTTGGAAGCTGGGACCTGCTTCCTTCCCACCACTTCAGCGTGGGCCAGTTTGAACTAGTCACAGGGCCTCAGTTTCTCGGAACACAAAATGGGTTTGGCCTAGGTAAGATCTTTCCTGTCTTTGCACCTCAAGGATTCCACCTCCACTCGCCAGGAAGAGCGGTCTCGGCGCAAAGCGGTTCTGGAGTGCTTTTCCCACGAAGCCTTAAAGCCTGAGCTAGCTGGGGAGGGCGGGGGCTAATGAGGGAGATGGGCGTGTCCCAAGGTTTTCCCCGCCCCCTAGCCCCGCCCCTCCCGACGTCCCCGTCGCGGCCCTCCGCCCTCGGCGCTGGGATGAGGCAATCACGTGACCTCACATCCGGCGCGGGAGTCCCGAGCTCGCGGCGCGCTCCCCCGTCTGCCCGCCGGCTCTCCCCGTGGCGTGCTCTGGCGTAGGGAGGGGGGGCTCGCTGCGTCGCCGGCGGCGGGAGGCCGTTTCAGAGTGCACACCGCCCCCCTCACCTGCCCGCCTTTCCCCTCACGCCGCCCGCCCTTGTTCTTCGCTCTGCTGGGCTGCACGTTGCCGCCGCGGGCGCTGACGAGCGGAGCGCGGACGCCCGTACGCCCCGGCCCGGCCCGGCTCCGCTCGGCCCGGGCCCCGCCGCGGCGTCTCCCTCCCCTCAGCCCGAGCCGCGGCGCGGCGGCGGCGGCGGCTCCTCGAGTCCGAGCGACCCGCAGCTGCCGGCGCCGGCCGAGGGCGATGGGGCTGGGCTGAGGCGAGGCGGTGGCGGCGGCGAGGACAGCGGCGGCCCGGCCCCCCGCGGCCTTGGGGCTGCTCCGGCCGGGAGGCCGCCGAGGAGACGGCGCGGCGGCGCGGTCGGTGAGTGGCCCGGGCCGGGGGGGGGTGGTGGGTGGTGGGGATGCGGAGGCTGGAGAAGGCGAACGGTATTGTCGGGGTGGCGGGTACCAGGTGAGTGTCCAGGGCCGCCTCCTCGGGACCGGAATCGAGCATCCCTGGCATCCCTGGTGCGTTGTGGAGGAGGGGGCGCTAAGACCTCCCGCCTCCACACACACACACCCCCCACACACACCCCGACTGGTCCGGGACAGGTGAGGCGAGGACGGGAGGGTGCCAGTTTGTGGGTGTGAAGATCTGGGGTGGACACGCGGCTTTGCGGGGAAGGCTGGCGTGTGAGGACTCTCGGGCGCGGGGTGGTGGTGGTCCAACCCTTGCTGGAAAGTCAGGAAGATCGCGTGGTCCTTTGGTCAAAAGTGGGGTGCTGGCTGGGGCCCCTGATGGATTTGCGCTGGTGCTGTCTGTCGGAATCCGAGTTCCGTCCCCAGCCGAGTGCCGATCACCGCCTTTTCCAGGTAACTGAGGCCCAGAAGAGGGAAAAGTGACTGTTGACTTGCCTAAGGCCTCACACTCGGCCTGAGGCCCAGGACCAGAGCATTTTCCTTTAATACTTTCCACTCTGGCCTCTTTTGCCCCTCATTCTTTATAAACGAAGTCCGATTCTGGTGTCACTATGGCCTTCAGTGTTTTTGGAGTTGAGAGGCAGGGAATGGGGCTGGGGTTGACAGTAACTGCCCGGGGCTTCCCAACTTGGAAAGCTTTTGTGACAGGTGTTTATTGTTTCCTCTTCCCATAGACCTGACTGAAACACCCTAGGATCTTGGTGTCTGGACATAGGGAGGTATGAATCACTTACATAATTAACTTCTTACAATCGTTGGTGGTTTAAGAGCTATATTTAGTGGTTGTATTAACGCAAAATGAGTGGATATTATGGAGTCGTAAAACCTCGAAATCTATATACAGTTCTCAACTAAAAGAGTAAAACATACTTGAGTACATAATGACTATATTAGATCTATGTTTCTTAGATCTTCTTCGTTCTAAGAAACTTTAAAGATGAACATTGCCTGCAGGAGTTTGACTGAAATGAAGCTGTTCTGATGGGCTGCTTTTGAAGGGAACATGTAATTTAAAAGTGGTCTACCTTTGGTTATTAAGAACTTAAGCCTTGTCACCAAGGCACATACATTAACTTTTGTTTTACTGGAATATTTGTGGCATTCTTTTCTCTAAAGGATTGCTGCTTTGCTCAGTAGGCTTCACTTGCCAAAATAGATGTGTGTGGGCATCACATCTTGGTTTAACAATCCTTTTTAAAGGCACATCAATTCCTGGAAGTTGTTTAAAAGTGTAGACTTATTAATGATTGCTGTGGAAAATAACTTTTGCTGCAACCTTTTTCTTTTCATTATTAGATTAGGCTGCAAGTGAAATAGTTTAGTGAAAAAATTTATTTTAAATTATCTTTAGTTGTTTGGCAGGGTTTCACCGTATCAGTTATGAGTACATTATGTTGGTCAATGTCACCTCTTCTGTCATTCCTTCCTCTCATCTTTCTCAGTCCCACACTGAAAAATTTTAATATTGGTGGGACAGCCATATTTTTGGTTTTGGGATTGGGCAGGAAAAGTGATCAGTTAAACAGTTGTAAACAGATATAATCAACTGAAACTATGAAGTAGCAGTTTATTTTGAAAAAATTGAAGCTTACATCTGTTTGATTGTAGGAGGACCAATTTCTTTGCCCAGGCCTACCAGGTAAACTTTATTTTGGGAGCCTTGTGGTATATACATTTTAATTTACAACTGACTTGAAATAATATAAAGTTCTGCAGGCACTGGTGGCTCATGCCTGTAATATTAGCTACTCAGGAGGCTGAGATCTGAGGATCCCATTTCAAAACCATCCCATGCAGGAAAGGCTATGAGACTCTTATCTCCAATTAAACACCATAAAATTAGAAGTAGAGTTTTGGTGTAAAGTGCCTAGGCCCTGAGTTTAAACCCCACAACTGACAAAAGAAAAAACACAGAAGGAAATAATATAAATTTCTACATAAGTAGGGAACTAACTTCCTAATATTGTGTGTGTATGTATGTATTTGGTGCCGATCCTAGTGCTTTCATCCAGGGCCTACTCAGTGTCCCTGAGTTTTTGTGCTCAGGCTAGTGCTCTACCACATAAGACACAGCTTTATTTATGGTTTTTGGGTCAGATTTCAGCCTGCTGAAATTTCCATATGGTCTCTTTTTTTTTTTTGGGTCCGGTCGTGGGGCCTGAACTCTGGGCCTGGGCGCTGTCCCTCAGCTCTTCAGCTCAAGGCTAGCACTCTACCACTTGAGCCACAGCGCCACTTCCGGCTTTTTTCTTTTTTCTTATATGGTGCTGAGGAATCAAACCCAGGGCCTCAGGCTTGCAAGGCAAGCGCTCTACCAGTGAGCCACATTCCCAGCCCCCATATGGTCTCTTTTTTGGGTTATGCTGAGGTTTCAAGTCAGGGCTTAGAACTTGGTAGATGAGCCTTCTACCACATGAGCTATGCTCTCAACCCTTTTAAAAAATTGCGTTAGGGGCTGGGAAGGTAGCTCAGTGGTAGAGTGCATGCCTTGCAAGCATGAGGCCCTGGGTTCGATTCCTCAGCACCACATAAACAGAAAAAGCCGGAAGTGGCGCTGTGGCTCCAATGGTAGAGCACTAGCCTTGAGCTGAAGAGCTGAGGGACAGCGCCCAGACCCAGAGTTCAGGCCCCATGACCGGCAAAAAAAAAAAAAAAAAAAAATTGCGTTAGTATTTATTTTATTTTTATTTTTTTGCCAGTTCTGGGGCTTGAACTCAGGGCATGGGCACTGTTCCTGAGCTTCTTTTGCTCAAGGCTAGCACTCTACCACTTGAACCACAGCACCATTTCCAGCTTTTTCTGTGGTACTGAGGAATGAACCCAGGGCTTCATGCTTGCTAGGCAAGCACTGTGTCATTAAGCCACATTCCTAGCCCTGCTTTAGCTGTTTTTTTTTTTTTTTTAGATAGTGTCTTGTGTTTTCGCCTTGAGTTAGCTTTAGACCACAATCCTACCTATTGCATCCTGCTTAGCTGGGATTACTGATGTCACTACAACTGGGTTATTGGTTATGAGGTCTTACTGGCTTTTTGCCTGGACTGGCCTCTAACTGTACCTCAATTTCTCCACCTCCCAAGTGGCTGGGATTACAGGTATGCCCCATCATACCTGGCCTCTCCAAATAGTTTCTTCTGATGAGACCCATTGTTATTTGTTTTTAAAATTTCAAAAACAACCAGGCTTTGGTGGCTCATGTCTGTATATAATCCTAGCTACTCAGGAGGCTGAGATCTGAGGGTCACAGGTTAAAGCCAGCTTGGGTGGAAAAGTTCCTGTGAGACTCTTATCTCTGGGGCTGGCAAGGTGGCTCAGTGGTAGAGCGCTTGCCTTGCATGCCTGAGGCCCTGGGTTCGATTCCTCAGCACCATATAAGCAAAAAGAAAAAAGCCGGATGTGGCGCTGTGGCTCAAGTGGTAGAGCGCTAGTCTTGAGCTGAGGGACAGCGCCCAGGCCCAGAGTTCAGGCCCAAGACTGGACCCAAAAAAAAAAAAGAAAGAGACTCTTATCTCTAAGTAACCACTCAAAAACTGGAAGTGGTACTGTGTGGCTTAAAGTGGTAGAGTGCTAGCCTTGAGCAAAAGCGCTCAGGGACAATGTGCCCGGCTTCTGAGTTCATAACTGACAAAAAAAAAAAAAGATTTCAAAAAGCAAATTTGAATTTTGAATCTTTTGTGTGCATGTACTGGTCTTGGGGCTTGAAGTTTAGGGCCTGGGTGGTGTCCCTGAGCCTGTCTGTACTCAAGGCTAGTGCTCTACCCCTTGAATCACAGCTCCACTTCCAGCTTTTTCTGAGTAGTTTTTGAAGCTAGCTCTTGGCTGGCTTCAAACCTAGATCCCCAGATCTCACCCTCCTGAGTTGCTAGGGTTACAGGTGTGAGCCACGTGTGCCAGGCCCTGAGCTCTTTGTCCACAAGGCTAGTGTTCTACCACTTGAGCCATAGCTCCCCTTCTGGCTTTTTAGTGGTTACTTGGAGGTAAGAGTCTCATGGACTTTCCTGCCTGGGTTTGACCTGTGGTACTCAGATCTCAGCCTCCTGTTCATTTCAAGTCCTAGGACCAGTACACTCTCTCTCTCCCTCTCTCTCTCTCTCTCTCTCTCTCTCTCTCTCTCTCTCTCTCTCTCTCTCTCTCTCTCTCTCTCTCTCTCTCTCTTTCTCTCACTCAAAAAAGATATTGATGGGGTTGGGAAGGTGGCTCAGGGATAGATTGCTTGTCTTGCATACATGAGGCCCTGGGTTCAATTCCTCAGCATCACATAAGCAGAAAAAGCCAGAAGTGGTGCTGTGGCTCAAGTGGTAGAGTGCTAACCTTGAGTTGAAGAGCTAAGGGACAGCACCCAGGCCCAGAGTTCAAGCCCCATGACCAGTCCCCCCCCCCCCCTCCCCAAAGATATTGAAGCCTGGTGCTGGTGGCTCATGTATGTAATTCTAGCTACTCAGGAGGCTGAGATCTCAGGATCATGGTTCAAAGCTAGCCCAGGCAGGAAGTTTGTGAGACTTTCATCTCCAGTTAACCGTCAGAGACCGAAGTGGCACTGTGGCTCAAAGTGCTAGAGCTACTCAGGAGGCTGAGATCTTAGGATCATGGTTCAAAGCCAGTCCAGGCAGGAAAGTTTGTGAGACTTTCATCTCCAATTAATCATCAGAGACCAGAAGTGGTACTGTGGCTCAAAGTGCTAGAGCACTAGCCTTGAGCTGAAGAGCTCAAGGCTAGTGCTCAGGCTGACTTAAGCCCTATGGCTGACCAAAAAAAAAAAAAAAAGAAAAAAGATAATTGAGGGCTTATTGAAAATGTACAGAAACGCATGAGCCCCCAGTGCCTATTACAATGTTTTCATCTCTCTTAGTCACAACTGTGTGTAATAAGCTTGTGAGTCAAGGAGGTTTATTGTACTTGTTTTTTTTTTTAATCAGTCCTGGGGCTTGAACTCAGCCTGGGAGCTATACCTGAGCTTCTTTTGCTCAAGACTAGCATTCTACCACTTGAGCCACAGCTTCACTTCTGGCTTTTTCTGTTTATGTGGTTGGTACTGAGAAATTGAACCCAGGGCTTCATGCATGCAAAGCAAGCCCTCTACCACTTAGGCCACATTCCCAGCCCTGTACTTGTTTTAGTTTATTAGATATTAAAGCTAAAATACTTAGGCTGGATTTTTAGTTAGCCATTAGCAGTTATATTAGGTAATATCAGTTTTCTATCTTTCATGTTTCTGGTACTGATTCTAATGAATATATTGACAGTAAAAGCAGATTGTAGTAGAAAGAGCATGGACTTGGGAATTAGACCTGAACTTGATTTCTTATTTTCTTGTTTTTTATTTTTATTATTATTATTTTTGGCTGGTCATACGGCCTGAACTCTGGGCTGGGCACTGTCCCTCACCTCTTCATCTCAAGGCTAGTGCTCTACCAATCAAGCCATAGCACCACTTCTGGCTTTTTCTGCTTATGTGGTGCTGAGGAATCAAACCCAGGGCCTCATGCATGCAAGGCAAGTTCTCTACTACTGAGCCACCTTCCCAGCCCTGATTTCTTATTTTCTTAACTAGCTTTGACTCATGTTACTAATTATTTGAGTGAGTTTACTGTATACTAGGCTATCTTAAGCTCCATTTTCTAGATAAGGAAATGAAGACTAGCAATGGTAAGCTACTAGTTAAATGCAAATAACTTCATAAACCTTTAAATAGAAACTTCTATGTTGTACATAGTAATATAGAGCTTGGGTTTTTTTTATTTTTTTTATTTTTGTTTTTGTTTATTTATTTTTGGGTCCAGTCATGGGGCCTGAACTCTGGGCCTGGGCACTGTCTCTCAGCTCTTCAGCTCAAGGCTAGTGC
The DNA here is from genome assembly GCF_024711535.1 of Dipodomys merriami. NCBI lineage: Eukaryota > Metazoa > Chordata > Mammalia > Rodentia > Heteromyidae > Dipodomys > Dipodomys merriami. Next base: position 67,316,830 of record NW_027203381.1, on the reverse strand, counting down.
TCTACCACTTGAGCCACAGCGCCACTTCTGGCTTTTTTCTTTTTGCTTATGTGGTGCTGAGGAATGGAACCCAGGGCCTCATGCATGCAAGGCAAGCACTCTACCACTGAGCCACCTTCCCAGCCCTTATTATTATTATTTTTTTTAAAGTAAATTTAATTTTTTGGTTTGTCGTTGGGCTTGAACTTTGGGCCTGGGCACTGTCTCTACACACTTCAGCTCAAAGCTAGTGCTCTACCGCTTGAGCCACAGTGCTAATTCCAGTTTTCTGGTGGTTAATTGGAGATAAGCATATCATGGACTTTCCTTGCCCTGGCTGGCTTTGAACCGTGATCCTCAGATCTCAGCCTCCTAAGTAGCTAGGATTACAGGTGTGAGCCACTGGTGCCTGGCTTTGGATTCTTTTTTTTTAAGATTAAAAAAAAATTTAATTTTTTTTCCTTTTCTTTTATTAATTTCAGTCATTTTTTGTTTATGTGGTACCAAGGAATTGAACCCAGGGCTTCATGCATGTTAGGCAAGCACTGTAGCACTAAGTCATATTCCCTGCCCTTAAGATTTTTTTTTTTTTGGGTTGGTCATGGGCCTGAACTCTGGGTCTGGGGGCTGACCCTCAGCTCTTCAGTTCAAGGCTAGCCGTCTACCACTTGAGCCACAGTGCCACTTCCGGCTTTTTCTGCTTATGTGGTGCTGAGGAATTGAACCCAGGGCCTCATGCGTGCAAGGCAACAAACACTCTACCACTGAGCCATCTTCCCAGCCTAGCCCTTAAGATTTTTTAAAAAGATTTTTTTTATTAGCATACATTAGTTGTACAAGAGAGATTTTAGTGTAACATTTCTACACACATATACAATGAACCCCATCAACCATGTCCTAAAAAAACAATAATCTTAGAAGAATATGTTCTGGGTCATATTACAATAGACATGACTAGGTCATTGAGCATGATCAGTGATGAGGACACCTTGTGGAATTTTTTCTTTTTTTTTTGTCAGTCTTGGGGCTTGAAATTGGGGCCTGGGTGCTGATCCTGAGTTCATTTTGCTCAAGGCTAGTGCTCTACTCCTTGGAGCCACAGCACCACTTCCAGTTTTCTGGTGGTTAATTGGAGATAGGAGTCTCTTGGACTTTCCTTCCTGGCCTGGCTTTGAGCTGCAGTCCTCAGATCTCAGCCTCCTGAGTAAGCTAGGTAGTTAGGATTACAGGTGTAAGCCACTGGTGCCTGGCTACCCATGGAATTTTGTTTTGGTCTTTTTTTTTTTTTTTTTTAGTACTCTGAGTAGTGGTGAATTACAAAGTGGTTGTAATCTCTAAAATGTTGGAAGACAAAATAGAATTTCAAATTGATCTTGGTAACATTTTATCTAAAAAATGAATTGCTAGTATACATGGTGATTTGAGCTATATAAGAACTAAATGTGAGACCTTGTGTGTAAATGGAACTTAGAATAATTTAGAGTAGTATGCCAGAAGTTCTAATGTGTTAAGTTGACCTACCCTGATGTAGTGTTCCAAGGAGTCTAGTAATGGGATGTATTCTGAATATAATAGTGCCTCTTTACTCGTGGTTTTGCTTTCTTTAGTTTCATTTGACCTTTAGTTAGTCAGTTACGGTTTACAAATATTAGTTCCCAGAACTAAGCAGTTGAAAGTTTTACTTCATGGATCATCCTGTGTCCAACATTCACATTGTGTGTATCACCTGCCCATTAGTCACTTAGTAGCCATCTCAGCAAATCAACTGTCATGGTATTTCAGTGCTTGTGTTCAGTAGTCCTTTTACTTAGGATACTTTACTCAGGATCCTAGAGCACATGACTAATGATGTCAACAATATGAATGTGCCAAAGAAAACAAAAAAATGCTGCGTGCGTGTGCGTGCACGCGCCTGCCCTGGGGCTTGAACTCAGGACTGGCACTGTCCCCATGCATTTTGTTTAAGGCTAATGTTCTACCACTTGAGCCAGAGCTCCACTTCTAGCTTTTTTTGTGTGTGGGGAGCACTTGAGCCAGAGCTCCACTTCTAGCTTTTATTGGGGTTAGGGGAGGGATAATTGGAGATGAGAATCTTACCAGCTTTCCTGCTGGAACTGGCTTTGAATCACAATCCTTAGATTTCAGCCTCCTGAGTAGCTAGGATTATAAGCTTGAGCCTCTGTAGTCTAGTAAAAGGTGCTTTTTATTTTTTCCCTTTCTAAGGCTTGAACTTGGGGCCTGGGTGCTGTCTCTGAGCTCCTTTGTGCTCAAGGGTAGGGCTCTACCATATGAACCACAACACCACTTAGAGCTTTTTTTGAGTAGTCTGTTGGAGTTAAGAGGCTTTTCTGCCTGGGCTGGCTTAGGATGGCGATTCTCAGATCTCAGCCTCCTGAGTAGCTAGGATTACAGGCATGAGCCACCTGTGCCCAATTTACTTTCTTTCTTTCTTTTTTTTTTAGTTACCATCAGTTTATTATAAAAGGGAGATATGGAAATTATTTACATGATGAAAGATCTCAACTTCCATGGAATGGGCAGCTTCACAGGATGCCATTTTAGTGATGTATTCACTCTACATACTTCCCAAGAATGTCCCTAAATAAGAAATAATCCTTGGGGCTGGGAAGGTGGCTCAGTGGTAGAGCACTTGCCTTGCATGCATGAGGCCCTGGGTTCGATTCCTCAGCACCACATAAGCAAAAAGAAAAAAAAAAGCTGGAAAGTGGCACTGTGGCTCAAGTGGTAGAGCGCTAGCCTTGGGCTGAAGAGCTGAGGGACAGCGCCCAGGCCCAGAGTTCAGGCCCCACGACCGGAACCAAAAAAAAAAAAAGAAATAATCCTTGTCATCTAGAACTACTTTGGTGCCTCCATGTTCTGGGAGAAGAACTTTATTACCCACTTTCACACTAACTGGCTGAATCCCTCCACCCTTTCCTTTAGAGCCTGATCCCACAGCCACTACTGTGGCTTGCAATACTTTTCCTTGAGACTTTTCTGGAAGCATAATGCCTCCTTTGGTTACAGTTTCAGCTGCACTCCTTTCGACCAACACTCGGTCAAACAGAGGAATGAACTGCCTAAATGCTTGTCTTGGCCATGACTCTTCGAGGTCGCCACTTGGACTCTGCTCTCACGCCCACGGCGAGCACCGAAGGATGGAAGGAAAGGGAGCTCTTTCTAGGCTTTTCTAGGCAGCCCGCCGAGGTGAAAGTACTACCCCTTCGTCCCCTTTCCGGAAGTGGCGCAACTTGACCCTTAACCCATCCAATTTACTTTTTTAAAATGAAAAAGGTGAAATGTAGTACGATATTTTGAGTGAAAACTCACATAGTTTTTTTTATTTTTTATTACCGTATATTTTTTTTTCTTTTGCCAGTACTAGGGCTTGAACTCAGGGCCTTTTGTACTTTCTTTAGGCTTTTAATTCTGCTCATAACTGTTGTTCTACCAACTGAGCTATACCTCCAGTTCAGGTTTTTTGCTGATTAATTGGGGATAGACTCAAGGACTTTAACTCTGGCTGGTGTCAAACTGTAATCCTCAGATCTCATCCCCCTGTATAACTAGAATTACAGTGAGACTTGTTGGTGCCTGGCTCATCATAACAGTATATTATTATAATTGTTCTATATTATTATTGTTAATTGCTTATGTTTTAAATGTAGAAGTTGAACTAAATTGTAAGTATATATATGTATATATATACACATATATATGAAAAAATATATATAGTTTGGTACTACCCATAGTTTTCAGGTATGCACTGGGGGCTTGGGAATTATTGTTCCTGTTGAGGTCTATTGTTTACCACATCATTCTGGTTAAATCTGTTTCTAAGAGGTGGCTGAGAGGATTTAGCTTTTAATTTTGGAAGTTAATATGAATTGAAGCTAACTAGCTTTAGCATATATATGTATATATATATAGAGAGAGAGAGAGAGTGTGCATGATAGAGAATAAATTTGTAGTCATTAAAACTGTTCTAATTCCACTTAACTGGTTCAGATACCATGCCAAAAGCAAGGAAATAATTCTTAGATTCTTACTTGAATTAATGTCCATATTTTGAGAATAGAGAAACAAGAATTGGAGCATATTTTATATAGGGTTTCATTATGACATTTCTACACATGTACAAATGTATTTTAGTTGCTCTCACTCTTCATCCTCTCTCACTTCTTAAAGTGGGCACATTTTATTTATTTATTTAGTCAGTCGTGGGGCTTGAACTCTGGGCCTGGCGCAGCTCCTGAGCTCTTCAGCTCAAAACTAGTGCTTAACCACTTGAGTCACAGTGCCATTTCTGGCCTTTTCTGTTTATGTGGTGCTGAGAAATTGAACATAGGGCCTCATGCATGTGAAACAAGCACTCTATTGCTGAGCCATTGTCTCAGCCCCAAAGTGGGCACATTTTAATCCCAAATTCTGGGATTTTATCTATATATAAATTTAATCTTGAGAATGTTATTTGTAAGGTAGAATGCTCTGGAGCAATGATACTTAGTGGTAGGATAAGTTATAAGTTAAAACAATTTTCATTAGTAAGATTATTAAAAGGAGCAATGTAGCCAGGAATGTGGTTCACACTTGTAATCCTAACTACTCAAGAGGTAGAGAGATCAGAAGATTGTTGTTTGAGGCCAGCTTGGACAAAATGTTTGAGACTCTGTCTCAGCTAGTAGCTGGGTGTGGTAGTACGTGCCTGTCATCCTGCTGTATGAAAATCATAGCTGGGAGGAGTGCAATTTAGGCTAGTCTGGCAAAAAAAAAAAAAAGTTACCCTATTTGAAAAATAATGAGAACAAAAAGGCTGGTGGGGGGAGGGTAAGGCTTAATTGTTACAACACCTACCTAGTAAAAACAAGGCCTGAGTTCAAACACTACTACTGCCTAAAAAACACAAACAAACAAAAACAGGCATGGTGACTGGGTACTACATGTCTGTAGCCTTAGCTGCCTTTAAAAAGCTGAGCTACACAGAGGTGACTCACGTCTATAATCCTAGCTACTCAAGAGGCTGAGATTTGAGGATTGAAGTTTGAAGGGAAGCTGGGCAGAACAGAAAGTGTGAGACTCTTATCTCTAGTTAGTCACCAAAATGCTGGGATTGGAAGTATGACTCAAGTACTGGAGCACCAGCCTTGAGTAGAAAAAGTTAATGGATAGCATACAGGCCCTGAATTGAAACCTAAATACCAGCAACAACAAGCCTAAACAAAAAATAGGAAGCTGAAGTGTATGTCTTGAGCTTAGCAGCCTGAAGCCAATCTGGACAACATAGTAAGACCCTGTCTCAAACAAACCAACAATAACAAATAAGGGGTAATGTATACTATCATGAATAAATAATAATGGGGGAAAAGATTCCTTGTGATAGTTTAAAAATGATGTTTTGTGGTAATCACAAAGGAAGGAGAAAAATGGAATGCAGAAGAAAACTGCTCACATAAGCAAATGTCTGAGTATGAGGAGAGTTGAAGATGGTGCTGTGGTTGCATAGAACAGTTCTCTAGAGAGAACTATCCCAATATTAGATCTGTTAGTATATTAGACTCTCTGGTCATATTGAGACCTTTGCTAGACATTAACTCATATAGTTAGCAAACTTTAAGACTGCCAGCCTGGGCAGTAGAACTGGTGCTTTACTATTCAATTAATCTTTTAATTAGATTGATCTGTCAATCAAAGTTTTGTCTCATAATTTGAGTCTTGCTTTCAAATGATTTAGTGACAGGAAGGAGCTAAGAAAGTAAATTTCAAGTAGATACAGTTAACTGTGTGAAGTTGAATTTCTTGATTATATCATGTGGAATTTATTTATTTATTTGCCAGTTGTGGGGCTTGAACTCTGTTCCTGGCCGCTGTCCCTCAGCTCTTCAGCTCAAGGCTAGCACTCTACCACTTGAGCCACAGAGCCACTTCTGGCTGTGCTTATGCGGTGCTGAGGAATCAAACCCAGGCCCTCAAGCATGCAAGGCAAGCACTCTACTACTGAGCCACCTTCCCAGCCCCATCATGTGGAATTTATTGATGTCTATTAGAATCTTCTCAGAAATTTAAAATAAAAATACTTTAAACTTGTTGAAATAGGGTGAAAGACAGTTCTCTTAGTAATACCAAGCTAGATAAATCAACTCATTTGTTAAGTTTTTCTTATTAGTAAAAGAAATGGCTGATGTTCTGTGACTTGAGCCATACCTCCATTTCTGGCTTTTTGGTGGTTGGTTGGAGATAAGACTCTCATGGACTTCGTTGCCCTGGCAATCTTTAAACCTGGATCCTTGGATTTCAGCCTCCTTTGTAGTGATGATTTCAAGTGTGAGCCACTAGCATTTGGCTTTAAACCAATTTTTAAGGGTTGCTTTTGATTGCTTGACAGACTAATTAAACTATTTTTAGCTTGCTTTAAAATATCATGGAATTGCTTCCACATATATCTAAGGTGATTTTTTTTTTTGACAGCATCCTTTGCTCTATTTTTCCCATTTGTAAAATAGACAAAAATAGTTTGTTTAGCTAGGTGCCACTAGGTCATACCTGTAATTGTAGCTACTCAGGAGGCTGAGATAATGAGGGTGCAGTTCAAAACCAGCTCCGGGAAGGAAAGGGATCAAACTTTTTCTTTTTTCTTTTTCTTTTTGTTGGACATGAGGCTCAAACTCTGGGCCCCGCACCCCACACTCCACACCTCCCCCCTCTCCCCCCCATGCCCCTCCGCCAGCCTGGGCGCTGTCTCTGAGCTCTTCAGTCAAGATGAGCCACAGTACCACTTCTGGTTTTTTGGTAGTTAATTGGAGATAAGCCTTTCCTACCCAGCCTGGCTTTGAACCCAGATCCTGATCCTCATATCTTAGCCTCCTGAATAGCTAGGATTGTAGGTGTGAGCCACTGGCATGAGATTTTTCTAATACTTGAGAATATATTTGAATGAATTTTACCCTTAAATCTCTGTGACAGCAAAACATTCTAATATAACTTTTTTACGAAATCATTTTGAAGTATTATAGCATTTGACAACATCTTGGTTTCTCAATTGCCTTTATCTAATCATAGAACAGTTTAGGGTTTGATTTCAAGGGAATACTTGGCTAGAATAAGGGAATAGTTTTCATGAACATTTGATGAGGCTTTGTAATAATGAAAAGTTGACTATTTTCTTATTTAAACAACTACTTAAGAATGGGCTATGTGTATTGCTTTATCACCAGCTTCTGATGTCCCAATGTCACTAGTGCCCACTGAAGTTACTGTGCAGGAGTGGATGAAGAGGAGCACTTCTAGGAAGTAGTCAGAAGAGTCTCATGATTCCTTTATAGGACCAGCCTTTCTGAGTAGTAGAACTGGAATGCTTACTCATATTCTCTTCATATACATATATATATGTATATATATATATATATATATATATTATTATTATTTTTTTGGTCAGTCTCGGGGCTTGAACTCTGGGCCTGAGCCCTGTCTCTGAGCTCTTCAGCTCAAGGCTAGCACTCTGCCACTTGAGCCACAGCGCCACTTCCAGTTTTCTGGTGGTTTATTGGAAATAAGAGTCTCATGAACTTCCCTGCTGGGGCTGGCTTTGAACTATGATTCTCAGATCTCAGCCTCCTGAGTAGCTAGGATTACAGGTGTGAGCCACCGGCGCCCAGCCATATATTTTATTTTTGAATCAGTGTCTTGCTGTGTAGCATAGCCTAGCCCTAACCTTAGAATCTTCTTACCCTGAGCCTCTCAAGTGTTAGGATTATAGGCATGCACTATCATCTGTGGCATCCTTCTACACTTATTTCAAGTCTGTCAGTTTTGAGAAGCTGTCAGTCATTTGTCTATTAATTTTGGAACAAAATGACTGTTAAAAGATTTTTTTTTTGTCAGTCCTGGGGCTTGAACTCTGGGCCTGTGTGCTGTCCGTGTGTTCTTCAGCTCAAGGTCTGCACTCTACCACTTGAGCCACAGTGCCACTTCCAGTTTTCTGGTGGTTAATTGGAGATTAGAGTCTCACCGACTTTCCTGCTCAGGCTGGCTTTGAACCGCAATCCTCATATCTCAGCCTCCTGAGTAGCTAGGATTATAGGCATGAGCCACCAGCGCCTGGCCTTAAAAGATTTTTTTATTGGCATACATTGTTGTAGAAGGGAGCTTTTATTGTGACATTTCCATATATGCCTACGTGACCTAATCAATCTCATCCCATCCTTCATGCTCCTTTCTCTCTCCCCTTTCTTAATTCCATCTGGCTTCATTATTCAATTTTTTTATTTTTATTTTTTGTGCCATCACTGGGGCTTAAACTCAGGGCTTAGGTGATGTCCCTTAGCTTTTTTGCTCTGCACTTGAGCCACATTTGAGCTCTACTTCTGGATTTTTGGTAGTTAATTGGAGATAAGAGTCTCAGGGACTTTCCTGCTTAGGCAGGATTTGATTTTGAACCTCAGATCTCCACATCTTAAGTGAGAAGCCATTGGTGCCTTGTTTATCTTTTAATCAGAATAATCCTAATCCTGGGCTGGGAAGGTGGCTCAGTGGTAGAGTGCTTGGCTTGCATGCCTGAGGCACTGGGTTCGATTCCTCAGCACCACATAAGCAAAAAGAAAAAAGCCGGAAGTGGCGCTGTGGCTCAAGTGGTAGAGCGCTAGCCTTGAGCTGAAGAGCTGAGGGACAGCGGCCAGGCCCAGAGTTCAGGCCCCACAACCGGACCCCCCCCACCAAAAAAAAAAGAATCCTAATCCTCTATTACTCTATCTCTCCCTTTCCCCCTACCAAACACACTCTTTGCCACATTATTTAACGGCATAAAGTGAGATTTCTTATGCCCTTCATACATAAACACAGGCAATGCTGACATTACTCACCTTCTACCATTCTTTCCATTTCCTGTTCCTCTGTCTCTCCAAACTGTCCTATAGTTTCAAATCAACTAAGTGACTTCTAAGAGAAAATAAGAGGAAAAGGAGGTAGTTAATTAAAAACAAAAAAACAGTGTTGTGGTAGGGTTTATATAGGGTTTCATGAGGTCACTAAGGAATCTCATAGGAGAGGTGGGGAAAAAGACAGAGGGACAAGATGTGAGAGCATGCCAAAACAAAACTTAATTTTGCCTAGAAGAAGAGAAAGGATCCACCTTCCTTACCTAGGTCTTATCATTTAGCTACACTGTTAAGTGCTTAAGAATGGTTCCCATCCTTAAGGTTTTAGTGTTTTTGGACAGGGTTCTGATGCATGTAAAAGTGGGGCAGGGTAAGATGAGTATTCTGCCAGACAGAAGCAAACAAGCTTAGTACCTTGAGCAGGCTCTGGAAAGATAGTGGGACTTCTTCAACTCTTAGGGAAGGACATTCTTGACAGAAAAATACTATAAATAGTGGAGTCAGGAATTTGTAGGGCTGCCTGAGGATCTACAATTGTGTTCTATGTGGTTGAGATGTAAAGTTTGTTCTTATTTTTCATCTGAGAGACTGGGACTTGAAGTTGGTATCTGCTGATTTCACTCATGGCTGTCACTCTACTACTTGCCATACCTATAACCCCAAGAGATGTAAGGTTTGTAAGGTGTGCATGAGAACCATTGATAAATGTCAGGTAATATTGATAAATTGGCAGGGCAGATTGTGCAGGATCTTAAATGTCTTGCAATTAGTTTTGACTTTTTCTCTGGGGCCCAGTTGGGCCTCTCTTCTAGCATAATGGTAGAGAAGTACATGGTATGTGCATTGTGAAACTTAAAAGATTTGCTAGAGAGGAATGCCTTAGGTTTAAAACAGCATGTAGGGCTGGGAAGGTGGCTCAGTGGTAGAGCGATGAGGCCCTGGGTTCGATTCCTCAGCACAACATAAGGAGAAAAAAAAAGCTGGAAGTGGCGCTGTGGCTCAAGTGATAGAGCACTGGCCTTGAGCTGAAGAGCTGAGGGACAGTGCCCAGGCCCAGAGTTCAGGCCCCACGACCGAACCATCCCCCCCCCCCCCCAAAAAAAAAATAAAACAGCATGTATTTAATGTATGTTAGCAGATAATGTCTTTTGAAACATTTTGGAGGTAGTCTTATAGTTTTGGAAATGCTGTAGCAATGGGAAATTTTAAGCGTGGAGAAACTGATTCCTAGCCAGGAACTGGTGGCTCACGCCTGTAATCCTAGCAACTCAGGAAACTGAGATCTGAGGATAACAGTTTGAAGCCAGCCCGGGCAGAAGAAAGTACAGGAGACTGTAACAAAAAGCTGGAAATTGAGCTGTGGTTCAAATGGTAGAGCACTAGTCTTGAGTGAAAAAGCTCAGGGACAACACCTGGGCTGAGTTCAAACTCCCAGAACTGGCATAAAAACAAATAAATAAAGTTAGTCTGATTCCTGTATAGCCTTAAATGAAATAGACAAAGAATTGGCTATATGTGATTCCTGTGTAGGCTCTAAAGACTAGGGAAAAGGACCTAAATTGAGGCAGTTCCAGTGAATGTAGAACATGAAGAAGTAGATTTAAGAAGAATAGAAACAATACATTAGTGCCCATTTGGATATTTTCCCCCCCCCCACTCCTGGGGCTTGAATTCAGGGCCTGAGTACTGTCCCTGAGCTGCTTTTGCTCAAGGATAGTACTCTACCACTTGAGCCACAGCGCCACTTCTTTTTCTGTTTATGTGGTACTGAGGAATTGAACCCAGGGCTTCATGCGTGCCAGGCAAGCACTCTACCACTAAGCCACATTCCTAGCCCTTGGATAGGTGTTTTAGAAGAAAGATAAAATTTTAGGTTTATGTAAACAAGTATAGTTGATAGTTGAATCTGTGATCTAGAGCCCATGAAAGATGAGTGCCTAAAATAGTGATCCAGTTGTACTACCAATTGCCCATGGTGGGATTGTTACAAAGAAAAAACCCTGGAGGATGGTAAGACTATTTTCTTTTTCTTTCTTTTTTTTTTTTTTTGGGTCCGGTCGTGGGGCCTGAACTCTGGGCCTGGGCGCTGTCCCTCAGCTCTTTAGCTCAAGGCTAGCGCTCTACCACTTGAGCCACAGCACCACTTCCGGCTTTTTTCTTTTTGCTTATGTGGTGCTAAGGAATCGAACCCAGGGCCTCATGCATGCAAGGCAAGCGCTCTGCACTGAGCCACCTTCCCAGCCCTGGTAAGACTATTACTAATTATGATCTGATCTGAGTGTTGGTGGCTTATGCCTGTAATCCTAATTATCCAGGAGGCTGAGATCTGAGGATTCCAGTTTGAAGTCAGCCTGCGCAGGAAAACGGGAGAGTACCCAATAAACTATCCCCCAAAAGCCAGAAGTGGAGCTATGGCTCAAGTGGTAGAATGCTAGCCTTGAGCAAAAAATCTCAGAGGCAGTGCCCAGGCCTTGAGTTCAAGCCCCAGGGTTGGTGTGCAAATGCATGGGCACGCACAGGAACAGTATGTAGTGATCAGAGGAAGTCTTGGCTACTTGCCCACAACCTAGGCTAAGTGTCATGTTAACTTCAGTTTGCAGAATTGTGGAAAGTAAAAAGGAAATTGTGGGCCGTCTTTAACATCTAGTCAGTGTTTCCCTTAGGAAAAAAAAACACATTTTAGCTGTATATGGAGTAGTTGACTTAAATTCATTTTTAAAAAGTACTTTTTAAGGGGCTGGGAAGGTGGCTCAGTGGTAGAGCGCTTGCCTTGCATGCATGAGGCCCTGGATTCGATTCCTCAGCACCACATAAGCAAAAAGAAAAAAGCCAGAAGTGGCGCTGTGGCTCAAGTGGTAGAGCACTAGCCTTGAGCTGAAGAGCTGAGGGACAGCGCCCAGGCCCAGAGTTCAGGCCCCACGACCAGACCCCCCCCCAAAAAAAGTACTTTTTAAGAGAAATATCAAATCACTTTTAATAGATTTGTTTTTGCTTTTGTTTTTTGGTCTGTCGTGGGGCCTGAACTCTGGGTCTGGGCACAGTCCTTCAGCTCTTCAGCTCAAAGCTAGCACTCTACCACTTGAGCCATAACGCCATTTCCCGCTTTTTCTGCTTATGTGGCCCTGAGGAATCAAACCCAGGTCCTCATACATGCAAGGCAAGCACTCTACCACTGAGCCACCTTCCCACTGGATAGTTTTTAAGAAAGCATTCTTCCCAAAGGAAACGTTCAAATATTATTCTCATAAATATACTGAACTACTTTTTTTTTTCTTTTGGTGCCAGTAATGGGGCTTGAACTCATTGTCTCTCATTTGACTTTTTTGTTTTAGGCTGGAGCTCTACTACTTTTGTTGGTTAATTGAAGAAGAGTCTTTCAGACTTTGTTTGCTTCCTAGACTGGATTCAAACTGTGATCCTCTGATCTCAGCCTTCAGAGTAGCTAGAATTACAAGCATGAGTCACTAGCACTTGGCTTAAGACTTTGTGTGTATGTGCATGAGTGCACACATATGTTCGTACATGTGTGCTCACGTGTGTGTATGCATGTGAGCAGGTCCTGAGGCTTCAAGCCTCTCTGGGCCTGGGTGCTGTCCCTGAGCTTTTGGGCTTAAGGCCAGCACTCTACTGCTTGAGCCACAGCTCCACTTCTAGCCTTTTGATTTATTTGAGATAAGAATTTCATGAAGCTGGGTGCTGGTGGCTCACGCCTGTAATCCTAGCTACTCAGGAGGCTGAGATCTGAGGATCACGGTTCAAAGCCAGCCTGGGCAGGAGAGACCTTGAGACTCCTATCTCCAATAAACCACCAGAAAACCGGAAGTGGCGCTGTGGCTCAAGTGGTAGAGCGCTGGCCTTGAGCTGAAGAGCTGAGGTACAGCGCCCAGGCCCAGAGTTCAAGCCCCACGGCCGACCAAAAAAAAAAAAAAATTCATGAAATTGCTTGCTCTGGCTATCTTTGAACCATGATCTTCAAATCTCAAGTCTTCTGACTAGCTAGGATAACAAGCATGAGACACCAGTGTCCAGCTAAGACTTACTTAATGTGTTAAGAGGCCTTTGTTTCCCTCGCTCCTTTCCTTTTTGTTTTTTAATGGACAGATGTTGTTTTACAATAATTTTATACATGAATCCACTTAATAACCCTCTAATAGATATATGTTTTCTTTGAGTTTTACTGTTATCCCCTTCTTTGCTCTGCAGTATTGTTAACATACTTGAATTGTAGCTTCAGATACTTGGAAGTAATCTAGATTTCTTTTTTTTTTGAGACAATGTCTTGTTATATATTGTTGAGGCTGGTCCTGAGCCCTGGCCACAAATGGTCGTCCCACCTCAGCCTTCCAAGTGGAACTACAAGGAAGGATCCCCATGCCTGGCAGTAGGCTTTTGTATAAAGGGAATAATAATATACCTGCCTTTCTTCTTACTGTTTTATGTTTACTGCTTCACATAGTTTTCTGTTGAGGGATATGAATTCAATGGCTCTTTAAAAAAGAAACTCCTTTTTCACATCAGGATCTCCAGTGGTACTAAGATATCTTACATATAATTTCTTATCTTTTTTTTTTTTTTTTGGTCGGTCGTGGGGCCTGAACTCTGGGCCTGAGCGCTGTCCCTCAGCTCTTCAGCTCAAGGCTAGCGCTCTCTACCACTTGAGCCACAGTACCACTTCTGGCTTTTTTTCTTTTTGCTTATGTGGTGCTGGGCCTCATGCATGCAAGGCAAGTGCTCTACTACTGAGCCACCTTCCCAGCCCCTAATTTCTTATCTTAATCACTCTCAATTTCTTTACATAATTGTAGATGTTCTTCTACTAATGCTTGCTAAAACAACACTTTTCCTTACCAGTGTTGGGTTGCCATCTAGGGGTGAAAGAGTGTACAACGACAGTATAGGGCAAAACTTTTTCTTAGTTGGAATCTTTACCTGCCTCAGAGAAGTTGAGGCTAAGGCAGGTGAAGGAACTTGCATAATACTTCATGTTGTATTAGTAGCTATATGGACAAGTTAAGTTTGACTTTCTGTGCTCTTTCCCCCACCCCACTCTCCTTGCCTCGGGGCTTGAACTCAGGGATTGGGCACTGTCCCTGAGCTACTTTTTTTTTTTTCAGTCCGGTCATGGGGCCTGAACTCTGGGCCTGGGCGCTGTCTTTTAGCTCTTCAGCTCAAGGCTAGCGCTCTACCATTTGAGCCACATCCCTGAGCTACTTTTTGCTCAAGGCTAGTACTCTACTACTTGAGCCACAGCTCCACTTGCAGCTTTTTCTGTTTATGTGGTACTGAGGAATCAAACCCAGAGCTTCATGCACTCTACCACTAAGCCACATTTCCAACTCTACTTTCTGTGCTCTTTTCATTTTTGTTTGGAGTTTTGAAAAAAGCCACATACATGAAAAATATTTAGGGAAAAATTGGGACTTAAGTAGTTTGAGTAACTGAAACAGCCTTTGAACACAGTGTAGATACTTTAAAAATGCAAACTGCTCCTTTTTATGAAAAGGAAAATAAAATGTAGAAATAATTTCTTAGTCCAAAGATAAGTTTCCTATCTTTTTTTTGGGTTTGGTCATGGGGCCTGAACTCTTTGCCTGGGCGCTGTCCCTCAGCTCTTCAGTTCAAGGCTAGTGCTCTACCACTTGAGCCACAGCGCCACTTCTGGCTTTTTTGCTTATGTGGTACTGAGGAATCGAACCTAGGGCCTCATGCATGCAAGGCAAGTACTCTATCACTGAGCCACCTTCCCAGCCCCAAGTTTCCTATCTTTACTAAGTACTGTACAGTTATACAAAGCCACTATTTTGTCTCTTGACGACAGTCTATCACATGGAGTGCCTCTGAATGAAAGGACTGATTTTTTTCCCCTAAAGTATATGTAATAAAAGAAATATATATATATATATATTTATATAAGGATAATATAATGCAGTCCTAACTTGTTCTTCATATTGATCTCAGTACATGTAATTATAATATTTTTCCTAATTATAGTTTATTTTGTTATAGCTCTAACACATTGTTTTGTTACATACAAAAAAGTATAATTATACAAAGACTTCACTTTACAAATGTAAATACAGTCTTGGTTTGGTGTATATTGGATACAATGGTCTTCCTTGAGCCTAAACACAGAAACAAAAGCTTGTATTATAAGAGAAAGTCCAAGATGGGAAGTGATAAAATGGGCATTGAGTAGAGCTTTGTTAAAATTTAGCGGGTATCCTTGTAAAATTTCCATGTATTCATTAAGTTATATTATGTCATTTTTATTATTAGGAGCTGAAGTTTTGAGTTTTGCTCTCATAAAGAGTTGTGACAATTTGATCACTGTAGTTGGAAGAGTCAGATTTACTTCATTTCATATAAGTATTGTATAGATATTAAAGTTGAGATTGTTAGTAGTGTTACAATTTTTTTTTTTTTTTTGTGTCGGTTGTGGGCCTGAACTCTCGTCCTGGGCACTGTCCCTCAGCTCTTTAGCTCAAGGTTAGCCCTCTACCGCTTGAGCCATAGCGCCACTTATGGCTTTTTCTACTTATGTGGTGCTGAAGAATCGAACCCAGGACCTCATGCATGAAAGGCAAGCATTCTACCAGTGAGCCACCTTCCCAGCCCGTGTTAAGATTTTTTTTTTTTTTTTGGGTCCGGTCGTGGGGCCTGAACTCTGGGCCTGGGCGCTGTCCCTCAGCTCTTCAGCTCAAGGCTAGCGCTCTACCACTTGAGCCACAGTGCCACTTCCGGCTTTTTTCTTTTGTGGTGCTGAGGAATTGAACCCAGGGCCTCGAGCATGCAAGGCAAGTGCTCTACCACTGAGCCACCTTCCCAGCCCCCCGTGTTAAGATTTTTATATGCATTTGGGAATAATTTTTTTGTTGTGAAGGAGAGAACTGTATTATAGGTTATCTTGTTGGTGTAGAAGCTATACATCTGAAAATAATCAGAATGTTAGCTAGCAGTGGTGAAACACCTTTTGCTTGTGTGGTCCTTAAAGATGGGTTTTTAAAACTTAAAAAATAAAGATTCTTGGCTTGTATACAGAGGGGGGATTTTGTTATTACATCTGTATCCATGTTTACACTGCATTACAAGCTGACTTCTCCTATTACTCTCCTTTTCTCTCCATTCAAAAAAGGCTCCCAAAAGTTTCATTGTTCCTTTTTCATAGTTGCAATTTATTTCTTCATTATTCAACTCCCACCCTTCCTATCAGCCCAGCCCCCCTTCTGCTAGTACCCACCCACTGACATTTTTCTTTCTTCTTTTTTTTTGGTTGGTCGTGGGGCTTGAACTCTGAGCCTGGGCACTTTCCCTGTGCTCTTCAGCTCAAGGCAAGCATGCTACCACTTGAGCCACAGCACCACTTCTGGTTTTCTAGTGGTTTATTGGAGATAAGAGTCTCACGGACTTTCCTGCCTTTTCCTGTCCAGGCTGGTTTTGAACTGTGATTCTCAGATCTCAGGCTCCTGAGTAGCTAGGATTATAAGTGTGAGCCACCAGAGCCCGGCCCCACTGACAGCTTTCTTCCCCCACCTTCCTTGGTTTTAAAAATATTTAGTTTTGGCAAATGTTCTTAGTTTTAACTAAAAGCCAGAACTACAAAATGAAGTGGCAGGATTTTTAACAATACAAGGTGTCCTAAGGTGTAACATAGTTTTAAGACTACAAAAATGCAAGTTACAAACTTAAAATACCATTAGAAAATTCAGTTTCTTACATTTCTTCAATGCTTCCTTAATTTTTGTTTTGAATAATTTACTTTTTCATACATAGTTGCAGTGTATTTTGAAATTAGTCACCCTGGGGCTGGGAAGGTGGCTCAGTGGTAGAGCGCTTGCCTTGCATGCCTGAGGCCCTGGGTTCGATTTCTCTGCACTACATAAGCAAAAAGAAAAAAGCCAGAAATGGTGCTGTGGCTCAAGTGGTAGAGTGCTAGCCTTGAGCTGAAGAGCTGAGGGACAGCGCCCAGGCCCAGAGTTCAGGCCCCACGATCGGACCCAAAAAAAAAAAATTAGTCACCCTATATTTTTTTCTCTTTCTCTTCCCTCATTTCTCTAAAAATCCCATAGTTATGAATAATACATTTATTTTTTTATAGTTCTGAAAATGGCAAGTTGAAGTAAAGAATTAAAAAATGCGTTACTCAGTGTTACTTTGTGTCTTTTTTTTTTTTTTTTTTTTGGTTCATGGGGCCTGAACTCTGGGCCTGGGTGCTGTCCCTCAGCTCTTCAGCTCAAGGCTAGCGCTCTACCACTTGAGCCACAGCGCCACTTCCGGCTTTTTTCTTTTTGCTTATGTGGTGCTGAGGAATTGCACCCAGGGCCTCATGCATGTAAGGCAAGCGCTCTACCACTGAGCCACCTCCCCTGCCCCTCAGTGTTACTTTGTGGATATCTACTTGGAATTCTAGGGAACTATGCAGAACTCAAAACTCTATACAGTTTTAAGAGTTTTAAGAACTCAAAACTCTATACAGTTAATTACTACAGTATTACTGTTAGGCAAGTGGCTTTCCACTGAACCCTAGCTACATCTCAGTGTTTATGTTGTAGCTCATGAAAAGTTCAGGTTTGAAATAAAGATAACCTGAGGAAATCAGCTAATCTTGTTTTAGGAAGTGAGATTTGATTAACTTTTAGCCTAGGCTAAAGCTTACCCGAAGTCCTTATTAGTGATTACATAATATGGGGTGGGGGAAGTAAACTTAAAGGAAAACAAGTGAGATTTATTAGTGATATGTATTCCTGATAGCGTCACTTTGTCCAGTACTGCTTTTTTTTTCTTCTTTTAAACAGCAAATCAAATTCATTGTAAACTCAAGGAAGGGTTTGGTTAAGCACAATAGCCTATAAGCTCTTTGCTATTTAGATAACATCAAGACTCAGACCAGTGCTGTGGAATTGGAACTTCAGTGAGTTAGCAAGATAGGGTTTATTCAGATAATAGCTCTGCCAGTGTCAGCAGAAGAATATATCTCTTAAAAGCCTGTATAAATTTTTTTTTTAAATTCTAAATTCAAATGCCTTAATCATTTTTAAAGCAGTTTAAAAAGAAGTATTTGACATACAGTTCTCAAACTTGAATGGATTTTTATGCTTAGTTTTGTTTTTATTTTAAAGAGCCAGCTTCTGAAAGCCCCTGTGTCAGCATTTGAGGAATGATGGTATAGTGCTATTGGTAAGAAAAATTTCTTTTATTTTTTGTGATTGTGAGATTGACTTTAACACATATGCTCTAGCAAATCACTAAAACTACACTTTAAATATTATTTTAAGTTTTGCTATTAATGATTTAAATATCTGATTATGTGAGAATAGTATGCATTTTGATAATACACATTTTGATAAGCAGTGTATCTCATGTTTTTAATATAGTTATGGTGTCACTGAAATGTTAGAGGTTTTCTATTTATGTACATGTTTTCAAATTTTAAGTAAACATTTATGATATGTATATGTTTTAAATTTAAGTATGTTGGAAAATTGTTATTTTGGAGTTCTTTAAAACTTTAGGTGAAGAGTGAATTCTTGTTTATTTCCTATGATGTATAAAATATGCTTAAAGTGAGTAATAGTTGACTTAAAGAGCAGTTTTACATTTAAATTATTTTTCACAATTTACTAACTATGGCAAAATGAATAGGAAAAGGATTTTACTTAAAAAGCAATTCAATTCTAGAGAAAGTAATGGCATGGTTAATAATTTAGAAAAGTATGAAAATAGGTTGTTAAAGTTGATTTATAAATAATCAAAATAGTTTTTGCTATGTTCTTTAATTGTGGGAGGTCAGAATATTGCTAGGATAGACTAAGATGAACTTAGTCAAGATATATTAGAAAAGTTTTTAAGTAGTTGTAAGTATGTGGCCTTAATGAAAACATTAAGTTTTAATAGATGTTCTGATAAAATAGATGATCTGATAAAATTTCTTACACGGGAAAAATAGGATTTATAAAAGTGAGACATTATTTGTAAGCAAGGCTAAAAGATAAGGATGTAGAAGAGTAAGATTCGAAAACCAACAACAAAAGTTACATGAATTAAAGAGTTTACCCAATGTACTGCTATATAGTAGCTTGAGCAGTGGACTTGAGCCTTTTATGCCACATAATAGGATTCTCTTGGCATACACTTCCCAATATCTTTGGGAATTTGTGTCATTTCACTGGAATTGCTAGTATGCTCATCTTCTTATAAATGGGCAAACAATGTCAAACAGAATGCTTATCTCCTAGTTCTTGTAGTAGTAGAATCCTCAAGTCTACTTTTAGAGCTTCTGGAATCAACTTTTGGTGTGTGTGTGTGTGTGTGTGTGTGTGTGTGTGTGTGTGTGTGTGTGTGTGTGTGTGTGTGTGTGTGTGTGTGTGTGTGTGTGTGTGTGTGTGTGTGTGTGTGTGTGTGTGTGTGTGTGTGTGTGTGTGTGTTATGTGTGTTGTGTGTGTGTGTGTTTTCCTGGGGCTTGAACTCAGGGCCTGAGCTGGTGTGTGTGTGTGTGTGTGTGTGTGTGTGTGTGTGTGTGTGTTATGTGTGTTGTGTGTGTGTGTGTGTGTGTTTTCCTGGGGCTTGAACTCAGGGCCTGAGCTGGTGTGTGTGTGTGTGTTTTCCTGGGGCTTGAACTCATTGCTCAAGGCTAGCACTCTACCACTTGATTCAGAGTTCTTCCATTAAAAAAAAAAAATTGGTGGTTAATTGGAGAGAAGAGTCTCATTGACTTTAATGGGCCCAGGCTGGCTTCAAACTGGGATCCTCAGATCTCAGTCTCCTGAGTAGCTAGGATTACAGGAGTTAGCTGGTACCTGACTGGAAACAACTTACACTTGGAGCACACATTGGTTTCTGGCAGCACCAATTGGCAAAGCAATCTTGAAACCCAGCTCAAGTTGCCCCTTTGCTTTCCCCATGATAGAATCCATGGAGTTGCCTCTAAACTACCCAGTCAACAGCTTGCACCTGCCTGTCAGTACCCTACCTGCTATCCACCTACTATTTTTAGTTCCAGAGTCTCTCAGGGATTGGGCCCTTCTGCCACTCTGGAATCAGTTTGCAAGGATGCAGACTACAGAATATAGTCTCACAGCTCTCAGCAGTATACAAGAGCATAATGTCATTCTTTTATTTTTTGGGGGTCCAGTCGTGGGCCTGAACTCTCGGCCTGGGCGCTGTCCCTCAGCTCTTCACCTCCAGGCTAGCACTCTACCACTTGAGCTACAGCACCACTTCCGGCTTTTTTTTTCTGCTTGTGTTGCTGAGGAATCGAACCCAGGGCCTCATGCATGCAAGGCAAGCACTCTACCACTGAGCCATCTTTCCAGCTCCCATAATATCATTCTTATCTAAATGCTTTTTTTTTTCTTTCTAGTTGCTTTTAGTTTTTTGTTTTTTTTTTTTCTTGCACTTTTTTGGGAAGCAGTTTGCTTAGGTTTTTTTTTTTTTTTCCTAGTATTAGTTGCTTGACTCTGTTTATAATTTTCAACTACTGTGGAAAGAATTTGTCATTTTATTGCACTTTTTTTTGTGTGGGGGGGGTCCCTCTTACATCTTACCATGAATACTAGGATGCTTTAGGTTCAGGTTCCACAGCTTACTGTGGCTGTAGGTTTTCTGTTTTTTGTTTTTTTTTGGGTCTGGTCCTGGGGCCTGAACTCTGGGCTTGGGCGCTGTCCCTCAGCTCTTCAGCTCAAGGCTAGCACTCTACCACCTGAGCCACAGTGCCACTTCCGACTTTTTTCTTTTTGCTTATGTGGTGCTGAGGAATCGAATCCAGGGCCTCATGCATGCAAGGCAAGCGCTCTACCACTGAGCCACCTTCCCAGCCCTAGGCTGTAGGTTTTTTAGTTCTTGATTTTTTTTTTAAATCACCATTCTTTTTAGGTGGCTTCCACTATGATACATGCAAACAATGACTGCTGATCTTTTTCATAGAGAAAGAGTTTGGACTTGCTTTATTTTTTAAAAATCCAAAGTAGGTAGCCTTTGAGACAATGATTGCTGATCTTTTTCATAGAAAAAGAGTTTGGACTTGCTTTATTTTTTAAAAATCCAAAATAGGTAGCCTTTGAGAATTTTTCTGCCTCAAGTCAAATTGATTTAGTGGATCATTATTACCACATTGGAATAATAGTATGCTTCAGAGCACAAGCACTGCCCAAAACTGAGAAGGTGGTTCTTTTTTTTGTTGTTGCTGCTGCTGCTAGTCCTGGAGCTTGAACTCAGGGCCTGGGTGCTGTCCCAGAGCTTCTTTAGCTCAAGGCTAGCATTCTACTACTAGAGCCACAGTACCACTTCTGGCTTTTCTGTTTATGTGGTACTGAGGAATGGAACCCAAGGGCTTCATGCATGCTAGACAGCACTCTACCACTAAGCTACATTCCCAACCTTTGAAGTTGTTCTTAAATTACTCAAAGGTTTTGTTTATTTGTTTGTTTATTTTTGGTCACTGTGGGGCTTGAACTCTGGGCCTGGGTGCTGTTCCTGAGGCTCTTTGTGCTCAAGGCTCACTTTCTACCACTTGAGTCACAGCACTACTTCCCATTTTTGAGTAGTTTATTGGAGATAAGCCCTGGCTGGCTTCTAACTGTGATCCTCAGATCTCATCCTCCTGAATAGCTAGGATTACAGGAGTTGAGCCACCAGCACTGGGCTACCCAAAGGTTTTTGAATGGCAATGTGATTTGTGTAAGGTCCATTCCTGGATGGCGAGCAGACCCCACCCAGTACCTGCGTTACCTAGGCAACTGGGATACCTGGAAGAGGTCACATCTGCATCCGCTGAGGTCACATCTGAATCTGATGTGGCCACACCTTTCTCCCACCTGGTCCCACCTCTTACCTGGTCCCACTTCCCTTTTCCTGGACCCCCCTCCCCCCATATAAGGCCTAACCCAGGGCCAGATGCTCTCTTTTGCCAGCCTCGTGGAGTGCCAACCTTGCCTGGTTCCAGCAGGTCTACTAAATAAACCTATCCCTTACCTGAATACCACGTGTGTGGTGTTGTTCTTACTCGGCTACCTCTTTTTAAAAACCTAACAATTGGGGCTGGGAAGGTGGCTCAGTGGTAGAGCGTTTGCCTTGCATGCACGAGGCCCTGGGTTCGATTCCTCTGCACCACCTAAGCAAAAAGAAAAAAGCCGGAAGTGGCGCTGTGGCTCAAGTGGTAGAGGCTAGCCTTGAGCTGAAGAGCTGAGGGACAGTGCCCAGGCCCAGAGTTCAGGCCCCAGTACCGGACCCCCCCCAAAAAAAAAAGAAATAAAAACCTAACAATTTTTTTAGAGGAGCTGGATCATATATCTTTAAGACTTTCCCATTTCCACAAAGACACTGAGCCCAGTATTTTTCATTGATTATTTGGTTGATGATAAATGCGGAGAGATAATATATAAGATTAAAAATTTTCATCTGACTTTTACTTGGCTCTTTATACTTATCAGGTCATTTATTGAAGCAAGTGTTTCCGGCTACTTGCCATGTGCCAAACTGGCCATAAATGGATAGATGAATGGAATTATAGCATCTGAAATAGGGAGGTAATAGCAACTCAAACTTTTTTGGATTCAGACTGACTCTTTTATACAAATGATTGTAGATGGTACAAGAGATTTTGTTTATCTGGGTTATTTCTATTTATAATTGAATTACAGATTAAAACTGGTAAGTTTGCCAGGCTTGGTGCTACATGCCTGTGATCCAACAATAAGGGAAGCTGAGGCCAGAGGATTTCTAGTTCAAGGCCAGCCTCAAAGACAAAGTGAGTTTCAGGCCATTCTAAGCTACTTAGTGGGATCTTGTCTCAAAACCAAAACAAACAGAAAACAAACAAAATCCTGATATTTTAAATAAAGTTGTGTGTTGGTATCTGTGGGTATTGATTTGAGGATTCTATTCGGATACCAAATTCTGAGGCTGCTCAAGTCCCATATATAACATGGTGTAGTATTTTTATTTTCCCGTGGTGTAGTATTTTTATTTTCCCCTTGCATGCCCTACCTTTGTGTCTTTTTTTTTTTTTTTTTTTTTTTTTTTTTGAGTGCAGTCGTGGGGCTTGAACTCTGGGCCTGGGCGCTGTCCCTTAGCTCTTCAGCTCAAGGCTAGCGCTCTACCACTTGAGCCACAGTGCAACTTCCGGCTTTTTTCTTTTTTGCTTATGTGGTGCTGAGGAATTGAACCCAGGGCCTCAGGCATGCAAGGCAAGCGCTCTACCACTGAGCCACCTTCCCAGCCCCCCCTTTGTGTCTTAATACATCTGTCAAGTACTTATCCCTCATTAAATGAAAGTGCTTTATGAATAGTTCTTAAGGAATAATGGCAAGATAAAGATCTATATATGTTTAGTACAAATTCAGAGTTTTCTGCCCTCAAATATTTCTGATCTTGGTTGGTGGAACCTTGGGATGCACAAATCACTGGCTGTAATTAGCACGACTTAACAAATCATTGCTAAAATTACCCATCCTGATTACAACAATAATATTTTGTGCAAAGTTGGGTAGATGGTTTCTGACATGTTAAATGGAAATGCTGAAGTTTCTTTGTACTGCGAAGAAATTGTGGAGAAATTTAGTTCATTTGCCTCTAACAATTTGTTTAGACTAGAGAAAAGTGATCCCTGGGAATTTTTCATACTCTACAGGGAGCCTTCTTACTAGATTCCCCCACTTCTAATGAAGTCAGTGTTATCTACATGTGAGAGTAAAGTTACAGTGACAAGTTTTGAGCATCTCCAGGCAGTTCTTTCCTATGAAGGCAAAAGAAGGATTACCTTCATGAATGTATGTGGTTTTGTTTTTGTTTTTTTGTTTTTTGGGTGCTGGAACTCGGCCTGGGCACTATCCCTGAGCATTTTTTGCTCAAGGCTAGCATTCTTCCATTTGATCAACAACAGTACTTCTGGATTTCTGGTAGTTAATTGGAGAGAATAGTGTCATGGACTTTTCCTGCCTGGCTACCTTTGAACTGAGATCCTTAGATCTCAGCCTCCTGAGTAGCTAGGATTACAGGCGTGAGCCACTGGTGTTTGGTTTGTTTCTTTTTTTCTTTTTTTTAAATTAGCTTGCTTTTTTTTTTTTTTAGGTCACTTCCCCCTTTCCAAAACAATTTTTAACAGGTTTCATTGTTTTGTTTTCATGGCTTCAAATTATGTATTTCATATTCTTTCATTCTCCTTGTTAGTCGAGCCCTTCCTCGAAGGGAAAATATATAGATAAGGATGTATCTATTTAAATAGATAAGCTTACATGTTAGGTAAGATTTTCTTGAAATGCGTATTTTCTTTGTCTTTTTAAAAAATGTTTTTTATTGTAAAAATACTGTACAGCAGGGTTACAGTTACAAGAGTAAGGTAATGAGTACATTTCCTATCGAACATTGTTAAATCCTCTGTTTTTCCCCTACCATCCCTTTCCTCTCCAACTCCGCCCTACCCTCCCTCCCCCAGAGTTGTAAAGTTCATTTTCTTTTTTTTTTTTTTTTTTTGCCGGTCGTGGGGCTTGAACTCTGGGTCTGGGCGCTGTCCCTCAGCTCTTCAGCTCAAGGCTAGCGCTCTACCACTGGAGCCACAGCACTACTTCCGGCTTTTTCTGTTTATGTGGTGCTGAGGAATCGAACCCAGGGCCTCATGCATGCAAGGCAAGCACTCTACTGCTGAGCTACCTTCCCAGCCCGTAAAGTTCATTTTCAACATACGTCTTGTACCTCTCATTGTTACAGGGATCAACTTATATCCTTATTTCAGCATTTTGTTATTTCCCTTCCTCTCCCCAAATTAGAAAAATATATATACAAGATTCAGGGCACCAGAATCAAATACAGTGAAAACAGGGATTATACCGTGGGGGAAGAACATACTTAAGAAACAACAAAAAAAAATCCAATAGTACATTATAAATAAATTAAAAACAATAGCAAGAAAGAAAAAACCACTTTTGTCCTTATCTTGGGGTTCATTTCGCTTCATATCATCCTTCTATGAGCATATGTACATAGCTTTTAACCTTTTCTGCTTGTTCTAGACATATATTAGTTATTGCAAATAAGGGATGAGATGCATGTTTTCTAAGAAGCAAAAACAATTGGAAACAAAATGGCATTGTTTTGTACTTTGCAAATCTTGAAAAGGTTGTTGAAGATGTAATTGAATTGCAGAAAAATATGGAAAAATATGTTTGTGAGGCTTGTGAGTTTTCTCCCTAGCCAAACTCCATGGGTAGTTTAAGACCATTGGAAGTTTTCTTAGTGAACTTGGAATTGGGACAGGTGGTCAGTTTGGTGTTCTCAGTAAGAGTGTTCTTGCCATAGTAATAATGGACTCTTGACCTGGAATTGGCATGGTATCACTGCTAAGCAAGCATCGGTTGGGTGATGAATAATCTTGAGAGGTTTTGGAGTTGTTTTCCCTGTTGATGTGTTGTTACTTCTTTACTCTAGTTCAAAGTATAAATTGAATTCTATAAAGCATTTTAAATCAAGGGGTTAAATTTAAGACTACTTCTTGAATCTGGGGAATGAGAAAGGACGATTTTATAATAGGTTTTCTTAGAATTTAAATTGTTCTGAATCAAGTCTATAGCAAGTATAGGTGTATCAATGCAATGTTCTTAGTTTTAGTTAACGTACTGTTGAATTGCCAAGAGAACCAACTTAATTATATCAAATGGACTTGTATTATAAGAAAATTAGGAAGGGGTTGGGGGTTTAGCTCACTGGAAGAGCACCCGCCTGGCGAGCGCAAGGCCCTGAGTTCGGTCCTCAGCTCTGGGAAAAAAAAAAAAAAAAGCTATAAAAGAAAATTAGGAAGTATTCAACATTGTCTTGGAAGAATTACTATTTAAAATATTTTCAAAGACAATTGTAGAATGAAGTTAGTTATTGGGATTTTAAAAAGTCAGAATACTTTCAGGCAATTGTAGAATGAAGTTAAACAGTCTATTGAGATTAAAAAAAAATTCACCAACATTTGTTTATTCCCTCAGTTATCTTCAAGTGTTGTGAAGCACAAACTTTTCAAATCACTGTAGATATGGACAGAGAAGAAAGGAAGACTATCAACCAGGGTCAAGAAGATGAAATGGTAATCAGCTTTCATGCTTTACTTGTGAAGTATGTGATATGTTTTCATAGAAAGTAGAAAAGTACAGTTTACAATCTCAGTTAGAGGGGCTGGGAAGGTGGCTCAGTGGTAGAGTGTTTGTCTTGTATGCATGAGGCCCTGGGTTTGATTCCTCAGTACCTCATAAACAGAAAAAGCTGGAAGTGGCGCTGTGGTTCAAGTGGTAAAGCGCTAGCCTTGAGCAAAAGAAGCTCAGAGAGTTTAAGCCCCATGACTGGAAAAGAAAAGTCAGTGAGTTTCCCCCCCCCCCCCCCCCTCTTATCCTGTGTCTTTGAAATTGAGATTATGTAGTATCTGTATTTGTTGGCTTAAATGTAATTCATTTCTTATGGCTAAAACTTGGAGAAGTATGCTTTGGCATTTGGTAATTGAAGATATTACACTAGCTAATAATAAAATAAAATCCCTAATAAAAATTTTCAGTTTACAGTGTCTGATGAAACATGTTTGCAATGTATTTTTTTCTTTTTAAAATTTTTTAAAATTTAATTTTATTGTCAAGGTGATGTACAGAGTGGTTACAGTTACATAAGGTAGTCAGTACATTTCTTGTCAAGCACTGTTACCCCCTCCCTCATTTTTCTCCCACTTTCCCCCTCCCACAATGCACCCTCTGAAGTTGTAAAGTTCATTGCCAACATGTTGTCTTGTGAGTATTGCTGCTGCATTGGCTTTGTCTCACCATTTTGCCGTTTGCAATGTATTTTGTAAAAATCGATAAAGATTTTTTTTAATCTTTTGCTTTCTTTAATAAATATTTTGAAATACTTTAAAAAGATTTTCAATTTTAGTATAGTTGAAAAACCAACTTAATTGGAAAAACACTAACAAAAAAACCTTGTTTTAGTTATGGAGCTAGAGTGGGGCTATGTCAGGTAAAATAAAAGATGTTTTAAATGTGAATTTCAAATACCAAGGAATAAATTTTTGGCATATGTTTCAAATGTTTTATGAGACAGACAAAAAATTTATTTCTTATTTGAAATTTAAGACCTCTGCATTTTGATTTGTTACATCTGGAAATCCTTGTGGTAGTTGTAATGAGACCATTTCTATGCCTGGGTGCAGTGGCTCATGCCTGTAATCCCAGATACTCACTTAAAGGTGGAGATTGAGAGGATCAGTTTGAAGCCAGCCCTAGCAAAAAGTTAGCATGACCCTTATTTTACCAAGTAAGTAGGTTGTGAATGAACAGGTAAGTGGATCAGAATCTGAAGCCAGACCCAGGCAAAATGATGAGATACTATCTGAAAAATAAAGACTGGACATCAGTAGCTCACTACTGCAATCCTAGTTACTCAGGAGGCCAAGATCTGAGGATTCCAGTTCAAAGCCAGCAAAGGCAAGAAAGTTCATGAAACTCTTATCCCAAATTAACCACTAAAAAGCTGAAAGTAGATAGAGCTGGGACTCAAGTAGAGAGCACCTAGTCTTAAGGAATAAAAGCTCAGGGACAACAGTGTTAAACCCTGAGTTGAAGCCCCAGGTCACCCCTGCAACACATATACACACACACAGAGAAACAAACATAAAAGGGGAGGGGCTAAGTTGTGGCTCAAGTAGTAGTAGAGTTCCTGCCTAGCCAAGAGTACCAAGATCCTAACATTAGGGGAAACTGGACAAGAGGTCTAAAGATCTTTTTTTTTTTTTTTGGGTCTGGTCGTGGGGCCTGAACTCTGGGCCTGGGCACTGTCCCTCAGCTCTTCAGCTCAAGGCTAGTGCTCTATCACTTGAGCCACAGCGCCACTTCCGGCTTTTTTCTTTTTGTTTATGTGGTGCTGAGGAATCGAACCCAGGGCTTCATGCATGCAAGGCAAGCACTCTACCACTGAGCCACCTTCCCAGCCCGAGGTCTAAAGATCTTTAAGAGCTCTATAATAATTTGAGTACTAAAGGCTCATGCCTATAATCCTAGCCAATCAGAAGGCTGAGATCTGGAGGGTGGTGGTTCGAGGCCATCCAGGCAGGAAAGTCTCCCCCTCTAAAAATAACCAGCAAACAGAAGAACCAAAAGTATGGCTGAAGTGGTAGAGATCCAGCTGAGTAAATACTAGGTCCCACCACTAGCAAAACATCAAGAACAACAAAAACTAATATTTTTGTAACTTCTCTGCAGATGTGAAATTATTCCAAAATGAAGTTTAGAAATTTAGTTCGTAGCAATGTATATTCTGGAAGAATTACTAAAACATAAAAAGTAAGAACATACTAAAGAATATGCTGTTAATGGGAAAGAACTTATAAAGCAGATCAGTAATAAAACCATAAAGTGTAAATACTAACAAATTTTACTATTAAAAGTGTAATTTAGACTGGAAGTTATTAGAAACAAAGTTTAAAGGTGAATTATAGATTAAAAATACTTAGTTTATGACTAAATATTTAGTTTGTGATACTTTATTTAAGACAGTTTTGGAAACAAGGAAAGTGTGAATTCATTTGCTGTATTATTTGATAATTATTATGTGATTACTGTGTTCATGCAGGAGATTTATGGTTATAATTTGAGTCGCTGGAAGCTTGCCATAGTTTCTTTAGGAGTGATTTGCACTGGTGGGTTTCTCCTCCTGCTCCTCTACTGGATGCCAGAGTGGCGGGTGAAAGCGACCTGTATCAGAGCTGCAATTAAAGACTGTGAAGTGGTGCTGCTGAGGACTACTGTAAGTCCACGCATTTATTGAATATTCCAGAAGTAAAATAATGATTTTGCATGTGCTTTGTTCAAAGTAATATTTAGTGGAACACAATTGCTAGGAGATAATGAAGAATCTTTGTCTAGTTAATATTTATAAAATAGCTATTTGAAGTTAATTATTTTTTTCTTTTGGTTGGTGATGGGCTTCAACTCATGGCCTGGGCTTTTTTTTGCTCAAGGCTAGTGCCTCCCACTTTCAGCCATGGCGCCACTTTTCTGGTGATTAATTGGAGGTAAAAAGTCTCATGGATTTTCCTGCCTAGGCTGGCTTTGAACTGTGATCTTCAGATCTAAGCCTCCTGAGTAGCTGGGATTACAGTCATGAGTTTCCAGTGCCTAACTGAGGTGAAATTTTTTTTTTTTTGTTTGTTTGTTTGTTGTTGGTCGTGGGGCTTGAACTCTGGGCCTGGGCGCTGTCCCTCAGCTCTTCAGCTCAAGGCGAGCGCTCTACCACTTGAGCTACAGTGCCACTTCCGGTTTTCTGGTGGTTATTGGAGATAGGAGTCTCACAGTCTTTCCTGCCCGGGCTGGCTTTGAACTGTGATCCTCAGATCTCAGCCTCCTGAGTAGCTAGGATTACAGGCGTGAGCCACCAGCGCCCGGCTTGAGGTGAAAATTTTTATAATGACTAGAATTTAAGGAAATCTTAAAGATGATCAGGTTACTCACTTCCTTTTATAGCTCTTGATAACCATTAGAGGTTGTTCTGAGTTCCTCTCTCTCACTCTCTTTCTTTTCCTCTCTCTTTTCCCCTTGTGAAAATTGAAACCTGGACCCTGTACATGCTTGGTGGGAACTCTCTAACCCTTGAATACTGACCTGAGAGTTAAGACTTAACCTTTTAAGATACTGACACTTTAGGATTATAGCCCAGATCTCCATTGATTGGACTATGCCTCAGATAGACTAGCTGCCTATCTAATGTATGATGCTCCTATATCTCAGGAGGTTTTTTAAAAAAAAAATTAGTTGAATTAGCATTTTATGAGAGGTTTTAATATCTAGTGTTCATATGTAGGTGGGTCAATTAAGGAATTGTAATATTTAATGGAATAGACTAGTATTTATTAAACTGGTGAAGTATTAAATTGGTGAGCAATGAAAGTATGTTTGAATTGATTCATCTTTTGAAGTTTAGTGAGTAGGAAATGAGGATTTTTTAAAAAATCTATTAAGGATTTATTTTAGTACAACAGGATAAAGTAGGGAAAAAAATAGAAAAAATAAAAGAAACATTTCCTGTTCCTCACTGTAGGTAATGGGAGTTAAAGACTCCAAATGATGTTTTTTCAATAAGAGATGATTAAATATGTAAAGAATGGGAATTAAATGAAAATATAGGCAGTTTTGTAATGTGTGTGTATGTGTGTATGTATATATATAACTGATTCTTGACCTTTTTCTCGTTCTCCTAAGGATGAATTCAAAATGTGGTTTTGTGCAAAAATTCGCTTTCTTTCTCTGGAAAGTCACCCATTTGTTAATCCAAAATCTATAGCTAATAAGATTTCAAATGGCCATGCAGTCCATTTAACTGAGAATCCTGCTGAAGATACTAGCCATGAAATGAATAAATATTCACAGACTCAGTCACAACAGGTATTGTGATCAGTGTCAAATTTTCTTTAAAACCAGTTAACACTTTGTACTGTCATATAGCTTATAATTTTGTTTGTAGTTACTGCCTAAGATAACATTTTTATATGCATATAAAATATCACTAAGTATAATAGTTTAGGTATTAATAGAAGAAACATTACATATTATAATAAGCAATGATAAGTTCTTTGTAACATTTGTGTATATTCTACAGATTCGTTATTTCACCCACCATAGTGTAAAATATTTCTGGAATGATACCATTCACAATTTTGATTTCTTAAAGTAAGTACCTTTCTTTTGCTTGTACCATATTATAAATGTACACTAAAAAAAATTTATTCTAGTGTTATATAAAATTAAGGAAGTTTTTGTGTAACTGTATTCCCTGTTAACTCACCAGTGTTATTTGAAGAGTTACTGGCTTTTTTTTTTTTTTTTAAAGGAAATTGTACCTAAATTTTACATAAAATTTAGAAATAATCCAGATGTGTTGTACTTGTAATCCCAGTACCTGGGAGGCTGAGGCATGGGATCTCAAGTTTGAAGCCACACTGGGAGGGATACATGGTGAAAGCCTTTAGCAGCACTGTGATAACAAAATCCTCCAAGACTAATTGCTTTTTCATTTTTACTTCAAAGAGAATTTGAGTATATCTGTACCTTAAGTTTTTGACATACATATTTGTGTGTGTGTGTGTTTGTGTGTGTTGTGGATCTTAAACTCAGGGTCTGTGTGTTGTCCCTTAGCTTTTCTGCTCAAGGCTAGTGCTTTACAACTTTGAGCCATCTTACTTGGACTTTCCTGCCTGCACTGGCTTCACCCTCAGCTCTCATCCTCCTGAGTAGCAAGAATTAAAGACAGAGCCACCAGCAGTCAGCTGACTTAGATTTGATGTTTTGTTTTGTTTTGTTTTTGTCAGTTGTAGGGCTTGAACTCTGGGCCTGGGTACTGTCCCTGAGCTCTTCAGCTTAAGGCAAGAACATTCTTCCACTTTAGCCACAGTGCCACTTCTGGTTTTCTGGTGGTTAATTGGAGATAAGAGTCTCATGTACATTCCTGTCTGAGCTGGCTTTGAACCATGATCCTCAGATCTCAGCCTCCTGAGTAGCTAGGATTACAGGCATGAGCCACCGGCGCCTGGCAACACTTAGATATTTTTTATGGTGCTTGTGTTGGAGATCAAACTTAGGTATGGACTCAAGCATACTAATAAATAGGGACTGTACCACTGAGCCACACTTACAGCCCCTATGTTTTCGAGTATCTGAATCATGACTTCCTGATTTGTTAGCAGTCCCATTCAGTTTTGAGAAGTCAAGTCATAGAGAGTTAGAAACTTACTTTTAAACTGTTTAGCTAGAGTATAGGGCATAGGCAAACAGGTCATCTTTGGGTAGGACAAACAGGATTAATCTCTTAAAATTTATCTTTTGTGTGATGAGTTCATTATATAATTCTGAATTTGTATGTTTTTCTTTAAAATATGGGATTTATACTGTCCCCACATTACTGGGCTTAGGCAGTCCTCCACTGTTATCTTGCTGAGGATTTAGTGTTTTTTTGTTCTTGTTCAAAGGATTATTATAAATATTCACATATCTTAAATCTTAACAGAAGAATCAAGAATCATGAATATTTACATAAATTCCTAGATTTTTCATCAGACACATGAGCTGAAGCATTTTCACATACTGAATTCTAAAAATCTTGATTTAGAATCATTGCTTTAAATGAAATTGTAAATAAGCTGCCACTTTCCTAAAACATTAATATTGGAGCATGCTGGTTCGCGGTGCCTTCTGGAGAGGTTATCATTTTCAGTGGGGAAAATTTTTTAAATATATTTTCTATGTAATTTCTGTCAGTTATAGAATACTTAAAAAGTTTCAGCTTACCTCAGTGAAATCAATATATTATGGGAATTAGCTTTCCTATTTGGAAAAGGATTAGAATTAAGTCCGTCTACTATTCTCTTTGCTTTGGAGTTGTTTGGCTGGTATCTCCATTAAAAATTTAAGTATATTTAAGATATTTTGGGAAAATAGATGAGTTAGTTGGATGCTAGTTAGAATTATGATAAGCCTTAGACATTGACTCTGACTTAAAATTCTGTCCTTTTAACCTAGGTATGCAACTAGCTAAGGAAAAGATTTATTTTGTTGCTTTTGTGGAGATGGAAGATGATGAATAGGATTTCTTTTAGGCTTAATATTGTAAAGGAAAACCTATGTTGATAAAACCTTTTTAATCTGTAGTTTAGAATTCTCAAATTACTTACATTTTTTAACCATAAATTTTATTAATTTAATTATTATCTCAGTTTTGGCACCATGTTAAAGGAATATGTTACTACATTAAAGTTGAGTTGTCATCTTTTCATTTGATAAATGCAGTTGATAACTTGGTTGTTGTGTTTGAGATTTAGACCATTATTGTTTATCTTAAGAATTTGAGACTTTAAAGATTCTCGTCTGTTATTTCTACATTTTTGTTAAGGATTTTTAAGAAGTTTGGAAGGAGGTTGTAAAATCAGGCATGTAGAAAAATGAGGCATTAAGAAATTTGGATATTTGAAACTTTGTTTAAAGTAAAAACTTTGGATTTATTTAGGGGACTGGATGAAGGTGTTTCTTGTACGTCAATTTATGAAAAGCATAGTGCAGGACTGACAAAGGGGATGCATGCCTACAGGTAATTTTTATCCAACTAAAGTTAGACCTCTTCTCAAAATTCCTTTATTTAGGAGTATATATAGCCAATCCATTATTTTATACTATATATTAGCAGGTATTTAAAGATTATTGACTAGTAGTTGAGAACCGACTGCTATCTTGAGTAAAACTCAGTTTAAGAGTTATAGAAAGTTGGGCTGAGAAGGTGGCTCAGTGGTAGAGTGCTTGCCTTGCATGCATGAGGCCCTGAGTTCTATTCCTCAGCACCACATAAGCAGAAAAAGCTGGAAGTGGTGCTGTGGCTCAAGTGGTAGGGTGCTAGCCTTGAGCTGAAGAGCTGAGGGACAACGCCCTGGCCCAGAGTTCAGGCCCACGACTGGCAGAAAAAAGGAAAAAAGTTACAGAAAGTTAAAGCTTTGTTGAAGGTGATATTCTTGAAGTTATACCATATTTCATCAACTCTAAGGTGCAAAACTTCCTGCATTTTGCTCTCTGAAATTGAGGTGTGTCATATAGTTGGTAGGTACCATTCTTTGCTCAACAGAAGTTTTATGTTGATCATATATAAAATAGTGGAATGTTTTGTAAGTTGGTAGCATCTTAGATTTTTCTGAGATACTGGGAATTGTAAGCATGAGCTCAGACTTACCACAAGTTGGGAGCCATACTTTTTTTCATTTTGTTATTCTTCGTTAAAGCATAAAAGTATTCCAGTGTGTCTCAGTTTAAAGGTAAAAGTTATTTTCATATTGTAATATTTTTTTCTGCACTGGTTTTGGGGCTTTAACTCAAGACTGTGTATTTTTATTTGGCTAGCTTGATCATCCAGTGCCTTGTTGCTTGAGTCATGACTCTAGTTTGGCTCAATTATAAATTTTCTATTACTACTATAGCATGTCCCCCTCCCCCCAAAAAGGGCTAGAATAAAAAATTCAGACTTAACTGTATAAAAGGCAAAAGTTACTATATCATATAGAAAATCCAATTATAAGGAATTAAATGGGAGGATTTAAGCAACCATTTCCTTTCCTCTTTTTCTTTTCTCTTTTTTCCCATCTCTCCCCTCCCCTCCCCTCCCCTCCCCTCCCCTCCCCTCCCCTCCCCTCCCCTCCACTCCCCTCCCCTCCCCTCCCTTCTCCTCCTCTCCCCTCCCTTCCCGTCCCCTCCCCTCCCCTCCTCTCCTCTCCCCTTCTCTCCTCCCTTCCCCTCTCCTCCTTTCTCTTCTCTTTTTTTTTTTTTGGCAGAATTGGGGATAACCATAGGACCTCAGTCCTAGGCAAGTGAGTCCCTGATGTTTTTTAAAGTGTTGTTTTCTAAAATATACAGATTTTGAAATCAACACTATGTTAGTACCAATATCCTTGTTAGAAAAATAGTACAGGATTCTCAGATTTACTTTTTGTAAAAAAAATTAATTGTAATATAGATCTTGTTAAGACCTATTCAAGGATGGAGAAAAGAGTCTGTGCTAGCATGGTTTATTATTGAGAAAAACTTGATGAATGTAAAGATATGAGATAGTGAAATAAAATGCAAACTATGCAATTACTTAGTGTTGACTTCTTTGTTTAAATATTGTACACAAAATTTTTTTGAGGTAGAGTTTTAGTCATAGAACACAGGCTTTTAGAAACAGGAATTTAAGAATAATCTGTGGTTTGAGCTTTATCTAATACGATGCCTTTCTTAAATTACACTATTATATAATTCAACCTAACACTATTACTGTATTTTCCTGTTATAGAAAATTGCTTTATGGAATAAATGAGATTGCTGTGAAAGTGCCTTCTGTTTTTAAGCTTCTAATTAAAGAGGTAAGACTATTTTGTATGTATGGATATGTGTATGTGTTTATAGATCAGCATTTGTAATAAGTAGATATATCAGTTTGGAAAGTCATGATTAAGTACTAAAGTGTTCTTGATTCTTTTATTTTTTATTGTGGGCTTGAATTTAGGGCCTGTGAGCTGCCCCTGAGCTCTTTTTTGTTCAAGGTTAGCACTCTTTCACTTTGAGCCACAGCTCCACTTCCAGTTTTTGAGTGGTTAATTAGCAATAAGAGTCTCACAGGGACTTTTCTGCCTGAGCTGAGCTCGAACCTAGATCTTCAGATCTCAGCTTCCTGAGTAGCTGGGATTACAGGTGTGAGCCACCAATGCCTACCTGTACTTGGATTTCTGCTTCTTAACTTCTATTTGTTCTCCTTTCCTTAGAAGGCAAGAGAAAGGTGTTTTGTTTTTTTTTCTCCTCATTTGCTTTCCTTACAAAGATTTCTTTTCCTTACAAGAAGTTGTGCATTTTGAACTTATTCTGTCTTACAGATGTATATACTTGTCTTTATTTGTTTTATCAAGAATTGAATTTTGGGGCTGGGATGGTGGCTCAGTGATAGAGTGCTTGCCTTCCTTGCATGAGGCCCTGTGTTTGATTCCTCAGCACCACATAAACAGAAAAGACTGAAAGTGATAACTGTGGCTCAAGTGGTAGAGTACTAGTCTTGAGCTGAAGAGCTCAGGGATAATGCCCAGGCCTAGAGTTCAAGCCCCACGACTTATCAAAAAAACAAAACAAAACAAAAAAACCCCAAAGAATTGATTTTTGTTTGATGGAATAGAACAAGGAGAAATAGAAATAGAAACCTTTTCTGTTCCCTGTGTAGGAAATGTTTTTCTCTAAGAATTTTGTTCTACTATATTTTCTTCACATTATGTATATCCTGGTACATTATTGCAAATTAAGCGTTTTCCTAGAAGTTTGGAAATGAACATGTAACATGATTTGTCCTTAAGGACTTGCACTGGGAGTTGGAGAGGAAACAAGTTGATAGTGAAGGTTCAGTTATAAGGGCCATAGTGGCTGAATAAAGGTCTGTGAATGGAAATGTAAAGGAGGTTATAATTACTACTGTAAACTGCTTAGCAGAACAAAGCTTGTCAATTGTGGCTTTGTTTTTTGGTAAAGAGACTTAGTTGTATTGGATGACTAGCAATCTGGAAAACAGTCACTTGTCATTAGGTTTTTACAGTATAATGTTGTCTACATAAATACCATACTATAATAAGGAATGCAGAAAGCCTGATTTGTAATGTTGTCTCATCAGTAACCATATTATTTTTTGGTGGTACTGGGGTTCTTACATTTGGACAGCTTGCTTGTTTGGCTGACACTCTGCCACTTGAGCCATGCTTCATCCTTGCTTTTGGCTGGTTATTTTGGAGAGAGAGTCTAGCAAACTTTTCTGTCCAGGCTACACCTTAACTGTGATCTTTCAGATCCAAGCTGGGATCTGAGACACTGGGATTACAGGCCTGAGCCATCAACACCCACATCCATCTTTGGTATTTAGAAAACATTGTTTCTACTGACTTGAAAAACAAATTCAATTTTTTATTATTATAAAGGTGATGTACAGAGGGGTTATAGTTACATGTCAGGTAATAAATACATTTTTTTTTGTGACAATGTCATCCTTTCCCTTGCTCTCTCCCAGTTTTTCCTTCCTGTCCCTACCCATAAGTTATATAGTTTATTTTCAAATAGTATCTAATTTGCTGACTTTTATCTAATATTATAGACAAAATCTTTGAGTGTCTCCTTTGGATTTGAGGTTATATATATGTGAAAATTCTTTGAGAAGTAATAATATCCATTTTAAGCCATTCGGAGGATATTAATGAAGTTGATAAAATACCATGAAACAGGGTAAAGTTACTGCTAGGGTTTTCTCATTTATTTTTTGTTGGTCGTGGGGCTTGATCTCAGGGCTCTCCTGAGCTCTTCTGCTCAAGGATAGCACTCTACCACTGTGAGCCACAGCTTCACCTCTAATTTTTTGGTGGTTAATTGGAGATAAAAGTCTCATGAAGTTTCTTGCCTGGACTGTCTGGGAACCATGATCTTCAGATCTCAGCCTCCTGAATAGCTAGAATTATAGGTGTGAGCCACCAGTGCCTGGCACATCTTTTTTTTTTTTCCCCTCTTCAGTCCTGGGCTTGAACTCAGGGCCTGGGCTCTGTCCCTGAGCTAGCACTTTACCACTTGAGCCACAGTGCCACTTCTGGCTTTTTCTGAGTAGTGTCTTGGAGATAAGCATCTCACAGACTTTGCTGTTGAGGCTGAGGGAGGCTTTAAACTGCAATCCTCAGATCTCAGTTTTCTAAGTAGCTAGGATTACAGGTTGAGCCACTGGTGCCTGGCTTTTTTCAAAAACAAAACAATTTAACCCATTTTTATCTTTCCTCCAATTAAGGTTTTTTTGTTGTTTGTTTTTTTTGTCAGTCATGGTATGGGGCCCGAACTCCTTCAGCTCAAGGCTAGTGCCCTACCACTTGAGCACTTGTGCCACTTCCGATTTTCTGGTTGTTAATTGGGGATAAGACTCTCACAGGGCTGGGAAGGTGGCTCAGTGGTAGAGCGCTTGCCTTGCATGCATGAGGCCCTGGGTTTGATTCCTCAGCACCACATAAGCAGAAAAAAAAAGCCAGAAGTGGCGCTGTGGCTCAAGTGGTAGAGCGCTAGCCTTGAGCTGAAGAGCTGAGGGACAGCGCCCAGGCCCAGAGTTCAGGCCCCACAACGGGACAAAAAAAAAAAAAAAAAAAAAAAAAATCACAAACTTTCCTGCCTGGACTGGCTTTGAACTGCGATCCTCAGATCTCAGCCTCCTGAGTAGCTAGGATTAACGGGCTTGAGCGCCTGGCTAAGAAGGGTTTGTTTGTTTTTGCTTGTACTGGTCACTGTCCATTAGCTTTTTTGCTCAAGCCTGGCACTCTACCACCTGAGCCATAGCTCCACTTTCTGTTTAGGAGTTTTATATCTTACTGGATGAGAACAGAAGTAATTTGGAAACAAATGTACTTATTACAAAAAGGAATGCAGAACAGATAAGTTTAGTCTTTTCTATCTGAATCTGTGTTTAGTATGAATCTAAATTGATACAAATATTTGTTTATTTAACCAGATTTTAGTAATTTAATGGTAAATAAGAATACATTAATATCATGTCTCTTTAGAATACTAGGGAGACTAGGGAGCTTATCCTTTGTTTCTGATTGGTAACTTCTCAAATGAATAGGTAGAATATGTACATGCTTGTAAATGTCTCAATTTAACTTTTTAAAATCTTGTTTTCTAGGTTCTCAATCCATTTTACATTTTTCAGCTGTTCAGTGTTATACTGTGGAGCACTGATGAATACTATTACTATGCTCTAGCCATTGTGATTATGTCTATAGTATCAATTATGAGCTCACTATATTCCATTAGAAAGGTAAGTCAAATTGATTATTGAACTCTATTTGCATGTTTTAGTAATGATGTTAGATGTGTAAACTAGTACTTGGTACAGAGTAATTATGAAATGTATTTATCTCAGTTGCATGAATATACATACCTTTTCCTGCATTTTTGGAAATTCAAAAAGTATTTTCACTAGCATACATTAGTTGTATACAGGAAGTTTCATTATAACATTTCCGTACATGAATATAATGTACCTTAGCAACTTTTTATATTAGTTTGATGAATTTGGGGCCTCATGCTTGTTAGGCAGCCACTAACTTAATTCATGCCCTTTTTTGCTTTAGCTATATTTCAGATAGGATCTTATATTTTTGCCCAAGGTTGACCTCAGATTGAGATCCTTCTTACCAATACTGCCTGTGTAACCTAGATTACAGGTGTGCATCATTATGCCTGACTTATTAATCGACAGGGGTTCTTGCTAATTTTTTTGCCTGTAGATGGCATCCTAAGCAGGCATCACTATGCCTGGCCCTTTTTTTTTTTTTTTTTTTTGGTCAGTTGTGGGGCTTGGACTCATGGCCTGGGCCCTGTCCCTGAGCCTGTTTGTGCTCAAAGCTAGCGCTCTACCATTTGAGTCACAGCACCACTTCTCGTTTTTTGACTAGTTAGAGATCAGAGTCTTATGGAGGACTTTTCTGCCGAGGCTGGCTTTGAACTGCTATTTTCAGATGTCAGCCTCCAGAATAGCTAGGATTAAAGGTGTAAGGCATTGGCCCCTATATTTTTTTGTGCTGACCCTGGGGCTTGAACTCAGGGCCTGGGCACTGGGCCTGGGCACTGTCCCTTAGCTTTGATGCTTAATTGCTCTACCACTTAAGCCATACATAGCTCCTCTTCTGGCTTTTTGGTGGTTAATAGGAGATAAAAGTCTTAGACTTTCTTGCCAGCTTTGAACTACAGTCTTCAGCTGTTAGCCTCCTGAGTAGTAGGATTATAGGCATGAGCCACTAGGGCCCAACTGTGGCTTTCTTCTCCCTCCCTCCCTCCCCTTTTTCTCTCTTTCTCGCTCTCTTTCTCTCTCTCTCCTTCCTTCCTTCCTTCCTTCCTTCCTTCCTTCCTTCCTTCCTTCCTTCCTTCCTTCCTTCCTTCCTTCCTTCCGCTCTGTCTTTCTTTCTTTCATTCTTTCTTTCTCTCAATCTCTCGCTCTTTCTTTCTCAATTGTCTTTCTTCCTTCTTTTCTTTCTTTCTCTCTTTCTTTCTTGTCAGTCATGGGTCTTGGACTCTTTTGCTCAAGGCTAGTGCTCTACCCTTTGAACCACAGCTCCACATCTGACTTTTGAGTGTCATAAGAATCTCATGGGACTTTCCTGCCCCGGCTGGCTTTGAGCCAAGATCTTCAGATCTCATCTTCCTGAGTAGTTAGGATTATAGGCCTGAGCCACAGGCACCCTGCTTTTTTTTTTTTTTTTTTTTTTTTTTGAGTAGGAGGTAGACAAGTTTTTTAGAGTCAGAAGCTGGTTCCTCCCTCCCCCTTTCCAAGACTATCTCCTTACAGTGCTGCTTTTTTTTTTTTTTTAAATAGACTGTATCTCACTGTGTAGGTCAGTCTGATACTAAACTCAATTGTTTGCCCTTGGCATCTTATTTTGTTTGAAGCTAAAACAGTGAATATTCCTTGAACCTTTGATTTGACATTTTTTTAAAAGGCAGAGTAATGTGCTTACATTAGCACTCTTACATTAATGAACTCTTTTTAGCCACTTAGGAGATGAGTTGAAGAATAAGTTCATGCGGATATTGGCTAATTTTAATTTCTTTTTCTTCTTTCAGCAATACATTATGTTGCATGACATGGTGGCAACTCACAGTACTGTGAGAGTTTCAGTTTGTAGAGTAAACGAAGGTAGGTACTTTAGGTGATAAATGAAAGATTAGTCATAAAAGCCCATTAAGCAGTGTATGCTTACGTTTAGATTCTTGAGTTTGTAAGAAATCCACTCACTTATATAAACTTAAATTGGTTAGCTGAGTGCTGATGGCTCATACCTGTAATCCTAGTTACTCAAGGCTGAGATCTGAGAATTGCAATTCAGAGCCACCCTAAGCAGGGAAGTCTGTGAGACTCATTTCTAATTAACCGTCAAAAATCCAGAAGTGGAGCTGTGCCTCAGGTAGTAGAGCATTAGACATGAGCAAAAAGCTCAAAGACATGGGGCTGAGAAGCTGGCTCAGTGGTAGAGCGCTTGCCTTGCATGCCTGAGGCCCTGGGTTCGATTCCTCAGCACCACATAAGCAAAACGAAAAACGCTGTGGCTCAAGTGGTAGAGTGCTAGCCTCGAGCTAAAGAACTGAGGGACAGTGCCCAGGCCCAGAGTTCAGGCCCCACGACCGGACCCCCCCCCCCCCGAAAAAAAAAAAAAAAAAAGCTCTAAGACAGCACCTAGGCCCTTAGGTCAAGCCCCAGGATTGGCACCAAAAAAATTACATTTGTCTATAGACGATAGGCACTATTCCAGGCTCTTGGAAGTCTCATTGAAAAGATAGGACAATGTATGATAAAAGGAAAGGAAAGGGAAGGAAAAAGCAAAGGGGGAAGCAAGGAGGAACGTATGTCTATTGAACCAAGTACACACTCTGAAAAACAGAAAGGGGTGTGTAGAAGAGGGCCTGTGAACATGGCTCAAGTAGTAGAATACCTAGTTAGCAAACCCCAGTACCACCATTAAATACATAAAATGAAATGAGTGATCTTCCTTTAGTGCCAAAGATTTGTTTCCCATTCTGTTTAGGTATTCTGTCTACCTTTTGTTTCCCTCACTCCTCATTTTTTTTTTTTGTCGGTCAGGGAGCTTGAACTCTGGGCCTGGGCGCTGTCCCTGAGCTCTTCAGCTCAAGGCTAGTGTTCTACCATTTGAGCCACAGTGCCATATCTGGTTTTCTGGTGGTTAATTGGAGATTAGAGTCTCATGGACTTACTTTCCTACCTGGGCTGGTTTTGAACCCTGATCCTCAGATCTCAGCCTCCTGAGTAACTGGGATTAT
Organism: Dipodomys merriami; assembly: GCF_024711535.1. NCBI lineage: Eukaryota > Metazoa > Chordata > Mammalia > Rodentia > Heteromyidae > Dipodomys > Dipodomys merriami. The sequence continues at coordinate 67,275,630 of NW_027203381.1, read as the reverse complement.
AAGCATGAGCCACCAGCGACCAGCTCCTCCTCAGATTTAATACTGGTCTCAAGAGAGTGTAAACACAGGTGAATGAGGACAAAACTACTGTTTCATGGTTTCAGTCTGTAGGACAAGCATATGTTTTCCCTATCTTAATAAAAGTAAGTTATACCTGACTTAGATAATTGTAATTCCTGTGAACATCACCTTTATAATAACAAAAGAAAAAAGCAATTTGCTAATTATGAAAAAACTAATAATATTTAGAACATAGTAGATGTACTAGTCTTCAGTTTAAAAATGGAATTAATATACCTACTCTATACTGATAAGAACTTTAAAAAAATTTTTTTATTTTAAATTAAAAAAAATTTTTTTGGGGGTCCGGTCGTGGGGTCTGAACTCTGGGCCTGGGCGCTGTCCCTCAGCTCTTCAGCTCAAGGCTAGCGCTCTACCGCTTGAGCCACAGCGCCACTTACGGCTTTTTTTCTTTTCCCTTATGTGGTGCTGGGGAATTGAACCCAGGGCCTCATGCATGCAAGGCAAGCGCTCTACCACTGATCCACCTTCCCAGCCCTGATAAGAACTTTTAAGTCTGACTTTTATGAAAACTTCAGTACCACTGAAAATTCTCCTTTTCAATGTACTAGAAAATAAAGTACCAATGATATACATTTAAGACAGAGAGGTAAGGGCAATACAAGCTGAATGATACATCCGTCTTGGCATCCCTAATATTTTCAGCAACAACAGAGCAGAAAGTAAGAGTACCAATCCTCCTCCAGTAAATGTAGCTAGGTGATTCAGATCCTCTCAGTAAGGGTAGAAAGTAACCCAGAAGCACAGTGAAGGAAGAAAACACTTGGATGTAGTCTGTGGAGTCAAGAGAATACAGACTGACATGTCATCTAAAGAAAAAAAGGGGGCTGGGAATGCCTACCATACAGGAAGCCCTAGGTTCAACTCCTTAGTACCATATAAACAGAAAAAGCCAGAAATGGCACTGTGGCTCAAGGGGTAGAGTGCTAGCCTTGGGCAAAAGAAGCTCAGGGACATTGCCCAGACCTGAATTTAAGCCCCAGGGCTAGCATAACAAAACAAAAGAGCACAAAAAGTCAAACCTTTCTTTTCTTTGACAGAATCTTGCTATGCAGCCCAGAACTAGCCTTAAACTCTAGATCCTCTTGCCTTAGCTTCCTGAGTGCTGGGCATTACAGATATATACCATCTCATTTTGAGCTGGGAAATTTATTTTAAAAAGAGTTTAGTTAAGTTAAAATTTTAAGGACATACATAGATAATTCTAAAATGTTGAATTAATCTAATAAATTTAATTGTCTGTATTTAAATTAACATCTGAAAAGACTAAAGAATACTGAGAAGCTGTGAGTATTAGGGTTATAAGTAATGTCCATGAGAAAAGAATACTATAAAAATGCAATAAATGGGTCTGGGAAGGTGGCTCAGTGGTAGAGTGCTTGCCTCGCATGCCTGAGGCCCTGGGTTTGATTCCTCAGCACCACATAAGCAAAGAGAAAAAAGCCAGAAGTGGCGCTGTGGCTCAAGTGGTAGAGCGCTAGCCTTGAACTGAAGAGCTGAGGGACAGCGCCCAGGCCCAGAGTTCAGGCCCCACGACCAGACCCAAAAATTAAAAAAAAGTAAAAATAAAAATGCAATAGAAAAGAAAATGATAGGTTTTCTATTTTCATGGGATTAGAGAAATATGAGTTCATTTTGTTTCATCAAATTTATTTTTTTGTGTGTGAATTTACTGTGTTTGTTTTCCAAGATGATTGGTAGCTAAAATTGATGACTAGTCCACACCCATGTGTGCAGGCTTGGCAACATCTATACTCAGCATCCAATCAGAAAACAGACTAGCTGACATACCATATTTTGATAGTCTAACTCCCCATTTTGTCAATTTTCCAATTAGTGGCATTTTCATATTAATTCCATTATATTATTAAATATATAGAGAGATCAGGAGACCTTGGGATAGATGATTCATTTTTGTTTCAAGTTAAGGATTAGTCTAATTTTGCTTTCTTTAAATTCAGAAATAGAGGAGATTTTTTCTACAGACCTTGTGCCGGGAGATGTCATGGTTATTCCATTAAATGGGACAGTCATGCCTTGTGATGCAGTACTCATTAATGGTACTTGTATTGTCAATGAAAGCATGTTGACAGGTAAATAAACAACTATCACACCAGTTGCTTATGATACTAGTATTAAGTATATACTGTCTTAACTTTTCAAAATTAACTTGCCTTTTATATCCTTTGTTCATGAATATGTTGATGAATGTTGTACTAAATTATAGTACTAGTGTTGTCTACATGTCTTTGCCTTGCTCTGACTACTTTTCTGACATAAGGGAATAGTATATAGTTTATTTATTTATTTATTTTTGGGTCCGGTCGTGGGGCCTGAACTCTGGGCCTGGGTATATAGTTTAATAAGAAGAAAGAAACCCTTTGCCTAAGATAAGAATGTAGCATGTGGGCTGGGATGGTGGCTCAGTGGTAGAGTGCTTGCCTTGCATGCATGAGGCCCTGGGTTCGATTCCTCAGCACCACATAAGCAAAAAAGAAAAAAAAAGCTGGAAGTGTTGCTGTGGCTCAAGTGGTAGAGTGCTAGCCTTGAGCTGAAGAGCTAAGGGACAGCGCCCAGGCCCAGAGTTCAGGCCCCACAACTGGACCCCCCTCCCCCCAAAAAATAGCATGTTTGCTTTATTTGTTGGGTGAGAAGAAAGGTTTTATATATTTTTTAAATTGGGAGAAATACATTTAAAATATTCTAAAATAAATGAACGACAAGAGAGTAAAGCAAGCTTTTGGGGCATAGTACCAGCAGGATTGGGGAAAAGTGAATATAATCAAAGCGCTTTATATGACTGTATAAAGAGAAAAATAATTGAGTTGAAATTGTCTTAAGAAGGGGGAGGAGGGATACTGATAGGTGTGGTGAGGTTAATGGGGCTGCATTGTGTGCATGTATGAAAGAAAATGTCAACAATGAAACGTCCCCTGTACAACTAATGTATGCTAATAAAAATCTTTTATTTTTTTAAATTATGGTTCAGTAGTACAAAGGAGTTTCAATTCAACATGTAGAAACTATTAAAGGAAAAATAGACTTCAGAGTGACTTTTTTTTTTTTTTTTTTTGCTAGTCGTAGGGCTCAGAGGAGCCTGGGCGCTGTCCCTCAGCTCTTCAGCTCAAGGCTAACACACTCTACCACTTGAGCCACAGCAACACTTCCGGCTTTTTTTTTTTCCTGCTTATATGATGCTGAGGAATAGAACCCAGGGCCTCATGCATGCAAGGCGAGCACTCTACTACTCAGCCACCTTCCCAGCCCCCAGACTGACTTTTCTAAGGAACGTCATAATCTGGAAGTAGATCTTTATTTTTTAAAATCATGTGACTTATTGTCATAGTCTGGTAAGAAAATGATTACTACATAATGGATTTTGAAACTGTTAAAAGAATCATCTTAAAACACATCCATATATCCTGCACATTAACTTTATTTCATGCAAGAAATGTAAGTGCTGGGGCTGGGAAGGTGGCTGTGTGACAGTGCTGTCATACAATTCTTAGGAATAAGAGGATGGGTAATGAGGTTGTTGAATCTGCCTGATTTTCTTTGAAACTTCCACAATGCATTAATTTCTAGATGTAGACTTCGAGTCACAAACCACTTTCTGTAGTTAAGACAACTTGATGTTTCTAGGTGAACCAGTTAATAGGCAAAAAGTTTATTGATTATACTCTCCTACAGTTTTGTTAACATTGAGAATATTTCATAATGCAATAATTTTTATGTGTACTTGATATTGATTTATGCTTCGGTATAATTTTTTTTTAATAGGAGAGAGTGTTCCAGTGACAAAGACTAATTTGCCAAATCCTTCAGTGGATATAAAAGGAATGGGAGAGGAATTATACAGTCCAGAAACACATAAACGACACACTCTGTTTTGTGGGACAACTGTTATTCAGACCCGTTTTTACACTGGAGAACTTGTTAAAGCCATAGTAGTTAGGACAGGTAGAAGACATTTAATTCCTTGCATGTTTTATAATTTATGATACCCACTGGATTCTATTTGGGTAATAATTCTCTCTTTTTAAATTTTCTTTTTCTTCTTTTTTGAAAGGATTTAGTACTTCCAAAGGACAACTGGTCCGCTCTATATTGTATCCTAAACCAACTGACTTTAAACTCTACAGAGATGCTTACTTATTTCTCCTATGTCTTGTGGCAGTGGCTGGCATTGGGTTCATCTACACAATTGTCAATAGCATTTTAAATGAGGTATGTTATTAGGACTTGGGTAAGATTTGATCTTTATCACTTATGACTATTGAAAAATAGAAATGTGGCTATTGAGATGGGATCTAAATTTTTAAGCTAGCATGGTTAATTTAACTCAAATGAAACTAGTATTTATTATATTTAAAAGCACAAATATATTGGGATGCTGAAGCAGGAAGTTTAAGATCAGCCTAGACTATACATAGGAAGACTATCAGTCAAAAAAACCCAAGAAAACAGGTTCTGTTGTGCAGTATATATGTTAGTGGGGGTGTAGAGTAAAATGGAAGAGAGGGTAGATAAGGGTAAATATGGAAAGTGCAGTGAAATCTGTTTGAACTTGTTTTGACAGGGGAGGGTAAGAGAGAGTGATGGGTGAGGTTGATGGGAGTACATTGTATGCATGTGTAGAGACGTCATAATGAAAAGTCCTCCATATACTAATACTTTAAAAAATATATAAGTAGAAGGTGGATACAAGTGGCTCATGCCTGTAATCCTTGCTCCTCAGAAGGCTTAGGTACAGAGGATTAAGGTTTGAAGCCATCCTGGGCAGAAAAGTCCATGAGACTCCAAAATTATGAGCAATAAGCTAGGCCACAAGCATGGCTCCTGTGGTAGAGTACTAGCCAAGCAAGTGCAAGACCAAGTACAAATCTTAGTTCACCAGTACCAGGAAAAGAGTGTAAATATAGAATACTTGAACCCATAGTAAATAATTTTCTCTCTCTCTCTCTCTCTCTCTTTTTTTTTTTTTTGGGTCCTGTCATGGGCCTGAACTCTGGGCCTGGGCGCTGTCCCTCAGCTCTTCAGCTCAAGGCTAGCGCTCTACCACTTGAGCCACAGCGCCACTTCCGGCTTTTTTCTTTTTGCTTATGTGGTGCTGAGGAATCGAACCCAGGGTCTCATGCATACAAGGCAAGCGCTCTACCACTGAGCCACCTTCCCAGTCCCAAATAATGCTTTTGGATAGCTTTGGTTTTTTAGGTGGTAGTTTTTCTTTTTGCGACTTAAAGGAGTAAAATCACATAATGTACCAAATCTTTTTTTTTTTTTTTTTATAATTTCTGGGATAAAATATGTACCAATTAAATTAATTTTGACTATTTAATTGAAAACATCTCTAAGGGGCTGGGAAGGTGGCTCAGTGGTAGAGCGCTTGCCTTGCATGCCTGAGGCCCTGGGTTCCATTCCTCAGCACCACATAAGCAAAAAGAAAAAAAGCCGGAAGTGGCGCTGTGGCTCAAGTGGTAGAGTGCTAGCCTTGAGCTGAAGAGCTGAGGGACAGCGCCCAGGCCCAGAGTTCAGGCCCCACGACTGGACCCAAAAAATAAAAAAAAATAAAAAAGTCTCATGGACTTTAAAAAAAAGAGTGGGGGGGGGGCGCTGGGAAGGTGGCTCAGTGGTAGAGTGCTTGCCTTGCATGCATGAGGCCCTGGGTTCGATTCCTCAGCACCACATAAGCAGGGGGAAAAAAGGCCGGAAGTGGCGCTGTGGCTCAAGTGGTAGAGCGCTAGCCTTGAGCTGAAGAGCTGAGGGACAGCGCCCAGGCTGAGTTCAGGCCCCACGACCGGACCCCCCCCAAAAAAAAAAAAAAAAAAAAGAAAAGAAAACATCTCTAAGCGACCTCATTTGATTTCACTTTTGTACCTATCGGAGACTTATAGGGTACTTGAAAGAAGAGTTAGTATCCAGCCAAAGTTAGTTGCACTTGGTCTGAAGTTTGCATGTGAAGAACGTAGGGGAACTAGAGAATGAGAATAGCTTTCTTGAACTGTCAAAAGCTTTCTGTAACTTTGATTCTACAATTTGTTTGACAATTTGTTGAGTTTTCTTTTTTGAGTCTGGGGCTAGGACTTGAACTCAATACCTGACACTTCCATTCATTTGTTAGTGCTCTACCAACTGAGCCACACCTCCAACCCCATAAGGGTTGGTTGTTTCTTTTTTCTTTTCTTTTTTTTTGTTCTCTATTTAAAAAATTTCTGAAAGAAAAAATAATGGAGCTCATTAGTCTTTGTATGTAGAAATAACATGTTGATTGGTTTTCACTAAAGAAATAACCATATTCAATTGGTAAATAATGTAGAGGACTTGACATTTATTTTTGTGTCAATTATAGGTAGAAGTTGGAGAAATCATTATTGAGTCTCTTGATATTATTACAATTACTGTACCACCTGCACTTCCTGCTGCAATGACTGCTGGTATTGTATATGCTCAAAGAAGACTGAAAAATGTTGGTATTTTCTGTATCAGTCCTCAAAGGATAAATATCTGTGGACAGCTGAATCTTGTTTGTTTTGACAAGGTTGGTTTAGTTTCATAGTTAAGCTTTTAAATATTTAGTGTTTTCCTGTGGGTTTTTATGTGAACCTATTTATAAAACTCATTTTAAATGCTCTGATTTTCCTTTCTCAAACATTATATGCACCTTTTAAACTATTTTCTCAATTTTAAAAACTTCTGAATATTGCTTACTTGCTGAAATCAATTGACTAATTGTTTGTATCCAGAATTATGTTTTGTAGTAGTAACAAGTAAACCAGGCATGGTGGCGCAGACCTGTAGTCCTAGCACTTGGGAGGCTGAGTCAGGAAGATAGCTTGAGCCAACAAGTTTGAGGTCATCCTGGGCAACATAGCAAGACCCCATCTCCAAAAAAATTAAAAATGTTAAAATGTATAAGTAATAAAACCTAGTAGTAATAAGTACTAAAAGCTGTATGGTCTTTTGCCTAATTTTATAGAATAGGTTCTTAGATAATGTGTTGACTATGCTTATAAGAATGTGTGTTTAGTGTTTGCTCTGTGATGTTATTACTTGTTTCAAACCATGGTCAGTAATTTTATGGTTTTATTATCCTTTATGAAATGGACCTTGCCTCATACAAGGATTTATCCCTTCCAGAGATGAAATTAGGTTTTTTGGAAGTTTTAAGAATAAGTCTTAACAATAAGCCTATCAAACTCTGCTAGGTAACTGATAACAATTTGGTTTTTGAGCGTTTTATTACTTAAAAAATGAAAGACATATACTCTGTCAAGATTATTTTATATATCTGTTTAGAATTTTTAATTTATTCTTCTTTAGAAATTTTCTTTGGGGGAGGGTAGGCAGGAATTTGGGACCTAGAGCCTCATGCATGCCAAGTAAATATTCTACTTTTGAGCTACAGCTCCAACTTAGAATCTTCTTTCTTGTTTTGTTTTCCAGAAAGGGTCTGTTATGTAGCTAGTCTGGCCTTGAATTCATAGTAAATCTTCTGTCTCAGCTTCCCAAGTTTGGAATTGCAGACATGTGCCACCACTCTAGAATCTTTCTTAGTATAAATTTGAAATAAACACAATAGTGGGGAAAAGATAGAGATATAATCAAGTATAGTAAGTTCTTTACTCCTTACCCAGCTTTAACAGTTATTGACATTTTTGTCAAACTTATCTCAATTTGTCCTCATTATAAAGGGGGCAGCATTAGTCATTGTGTTACATCTCTAGTTATCTGATTATGTTTTATGGAAGATAAGATACTTTTTTTTTTGTCGGTCTTGGGGCTTGAACTCTGGGCTTGGGCGCTGTCCTTCAGCTCTTCAGCTCTTCAGCTCAAGGCGAGTGCTCTACCACTTGAGCTACAGCGCCACTTCCGGTTTTCTGGTGGTTTATTTGAGATAGGAGTCTCACGGTCTCTCCTGCCCGGGCTGGCTTTGAACCGAGATCCTCAGATCTCAGCCTCCTGAGTAGCTAGGATTACAGGCGTGAGCCACCAGCGCCCGGCTATGATAAGATACTTTTTAAAAGAAATAATCACAATACCTCTTAAATCACACTTGACAAAGTTAACTAATTTATAGAGTTATCTGATAACCAGTTCATATTCAGATTTTACTGCCTGTCACAAATAGTATTTCAAGTTTTTACAATTTTGTTTTTCAGTTAGAATCCTGTAATTAATCTTTAACAATTTTCTTTCTTTGCTCTTCATCTTCAATCATTTTATTGAAGAAACTGGGTCCTTTACCTCTTTTTTCTATGGACTCCCTATGACCTAATTCTGCTTGCTGTTATTTGCATTCTTTATTCATGGATAGATTTATTGATATATGTAATAATGAAAGTATATAAGTACATAATTATATTGATAAGATTCCTACATGGAGGAATGTGAGTACTGTTTTACACCGAGTTTTACATTTTAACCATATATCTTGGTTGTTCTTCTCTGGTCAGTGCCTGTAGAGCCCAGCTGTTCCTATCTTTTCTTTCCTCTCAGACTCTTACGTGTATAAAGAATAGGTTTTTGTTGTTGCTGTCTTTTTTAAAAATATAGTTCATAATAATATATGTCTTTGGATTTTTTTCTTTTTAAAGGTATTATATTTACTTGTGTATGTATATTTTTCAAATTTTAGACTGGAACTCTTACTGAAGATGGTTTAGATCTGTGGGGGATTCAACGAGTGGAAAATACGCGGTAAATATTAGCTAGGCTTTATATTTGATTAGTTAATTTTAAATATTTTAATGTATAACATTCAAACATACAAGTAGTAAATGTAACAGATAACTGTGCGTCAACCACCAAGACTATAACTTGGATTTTTTTTTTTAACCATATTCAGGTCTCCCTTCCCTTCCCTTCCTTCCTTCCTTCCTTCCTTCCTTCCTTCCTTCCTTCCTTCCTTCCTTCCTTCCTTCCTTCCTTCCTTCCTTCCTTCCTTCCTTCCTTCCTTCCTTCCTTCCTTCCTTCCTTCCTTCCTTCCTTCCTTCCTTCCTTCCTTCCTTCCTTCCTTCCTTCCTTCCTTCCTTCCTTCCTTCCTTCCTTCCTTCCTTCCTTCCTTCCTTCCTTCCTTCCTTCCTTCCTTCCTTCCTTCCTTCCTTCCTTCCTTCCTTCCTTCCTTCCTTCCTTCCTTCCTTCCTTCCTTCCTTCCTTCCTTCCTTCCTTCCTTCCTTCCTTCCTTCCTTCCTTCCTTCCTTCCTTCCTTCCTTCCTTCCTTCCTTCCTTCCTTCCTTCCTTCCTTCCTTCCTTCCTTCCTTCCTTCCTTCCTTCCTTCCTTCCTTCCTTCCTTTCTTTCTTTCTTTCCCCATCCTGGACCTTGACCTTTGGGCCTGGGTACTATCCCTGATCTTTTATGCTCAGTTTCTGATTCTGGCTTGGGTGGTTGGTTAATAATATAGCTCTGTAGATATATCTACGGATCTATACACACACGCACGCGCGCGCGCGCGTCTCCATTTGGTTGTGGGGCTTAAACTAACGGGAGGCCTGCACACTGTGCTCAAAGCTACTGCTCCCACTTTGAGCCACAGCTCCACTTCCTGTTTTCTGGTGGTTAATTGGAGATAAGAGTCTCATGGACTTTCTTGCCCAGGCTGGCTTTGAAATGTGAGCCTGAGATCTCAGCCTCTTGAGTAGCTAGGATTGCAGGCATAAGCCGGGGTCAAGATTTTTCTTTAAAACTTCTTTGTGGCTGCTTTCGGGGGAGGTATTGATTTTCTTGACTCAGTACCTCAGTAATTTCTGTGGTACCAAACAGTTATTTTTGTAATTGGAAGATTTCTAGATCATGTAGGAGCATGTTCTTGAACTCCCGTTCTATTAGGTAGAATGTAATAGTTCAGAGGTTAGATATACATATTGGACCTCCTGCATTTCCATCCTTTCTCTGTTTCTCATGGGCGGTGTAGCTTACAACAGCTATTCAGTACTCTGCTTCAGTTACCTTACCTGTAGTGGGAATAATAAAATGCCTTTCTGTAGTGTGAAGATGAAATGAGTCAGTGTATGTAAGATTCTTACAAGGGTGCTTGGTACATAGTTATTAACATTATATAGCTGTTACTTCTCTTGTACTTTGGGTAGAAAAGAGCCAAGCTTATTCTTAATCTTTTAGATCCTTGGGTAAACTTTTCCTAGTGTACTCACTTCCTTCTTGTGTAAGAGGAATTCTGTACTGCTAGTTCCACATTGGTCTGCTCCAAGGTAGAATGAAAGACCTATGTCCTTGTGGCATGCAGATGGGGTTTTCCCATCTTCCCCAGTGACCATGGTCTAAGCTTAAACTCAGACCTCTATTATTTTCCTTTTCTTTTGTTTTTGGCACTTGAAATTTTCCCTTATGGAGCTCAGTTTGGGGCTTAAAAGATTTTTTGGTTTTATTTTTTCAAGGTAGGCTCCCACTTGATTTTCTAGGCTGGAATCAAATATATGATCTGGGATTATACACATATATCCATGCCCGCAAGCTTGAAAGATCTTTTTGAAATTTCAGAATCTGAAAACAATGTGTTAGAATATTGTCCTGAAACTGAAGACTTATAAACCTAATTTGGTGTTTTCTATTTAGATTTCTTTTGCCAGAAGAAAATGTTTGTAACGAGTTGTTGGTAAAATCTCAATTTGTTGCTTGTATGGCTACTTGCCATTCACTCACAAAAATTGAAGGAGTGCTCTCTGGTGACCCACTTGACTTAAAAATGTTTGAAGCCATTGGATGGGTAAGTATAGTACTTTAAAGTATAAGTAACTCTCAGAAAGTGCAGTACAAATTAAATTGTCTCAGAATTATTACTGTTAATATTGATGTCTATTTTGTAACCATAAGACCTAATTTCTAATGTTACATCACTGAAGAAATATTTATAATTATATAGATAGTAAAGGTCTTAGTTGAATCAACTTTTAAATACATGTAGTGTAAAGTCTGACCAATTCAGACTCTTGCTTTATAAGAGAAACCAGGTGGGCTGGGAAGGTGGCTCAGTGGTAGAGCTCTTGCCTTGCATGCATGAAGCCCTGGGTTCGATTCCTCAGCACCACATAAGCAAAAAGAAAAAAGCCAGAAGTGGTACTGTGGCTCAAGTGGTAGAGCGCTAGCCTTGAGCTGAAGAGCTGAGGGACAGCGCCCAGGCCCAGAGTTCAGACCCCCATGACCGGACCCCCTTCCTCCCCCGCCCCCCAAAAAAAGATAAATCAGGCATCTACAACTTGGAACAATAAGCTGCAAATCAGATGGATGACCTTACTCTTCTGACTACTTCCTATTACATGCAAATACACACTATTTTATTTTCTTTCCACTGGTTATTTTAATTTTTAAATACTAATGTCCAGCATTTTCTATAGATCCAGCAATAATTCTTTCTTTCTTTCTTTCTTTCTTTCTTTCTTTCTTTCTTTCTTTCTTTCTTTCTTTCTTTCTTTCTTTCTTTCTTTCTTTCTTTCTTTCTTTCTTTCTTTCTTTCTTTCTTTCTTTCTTTCTTTCTTTCTTTCTTTCTTTTTTTCATGCCAGTATTGGGCTTGATTTCAGAACTTCAGCTCTCACTTTGCTTTTTTGCTCAAGGCTGTTGCTCTACCACTCGAGCCACAGCTTCACTTCTGTTTTTTTCAGTTTCATTGGAGATTAGAGTTTCAGATTTGTTTGCTCTGGCTGACTTCAGACTAGAGCCTCAGATCCTCAACCTCCTGCCAATAATTTTTAAAGTTCCCCTCTGGCTTCTAGAGTACACATTTTTACGGGAAGACATTTTTTCCCTCCTAATCTCCTTCCTACTTTTGTACCACCCACATCTGAGTGGTACTTACCTATTCAGATATGACTGTCTCATTTAATAATTTTGGGTAACTGCAGTGAGAATTTTGTGCTTGCCCATATTTGCATAATACTCTATTTTCTGTCTGCATTTGGGAAAAATATCTAGGGCCTTTGTATGTTATCAAGACTGGGATCCTGTCAATAGCCATTCTTTAGTTTCAGAGGAATAGCTGTAGATACTTTCCTCACCTGTTTACCACACTTGTTCTGAAATGCCACTCTTTATATTGGTTAGTCATATCTCTAGGGATTCCCCGGCCTTTGGTTTGAGTTGGTTAGCACAGCTATACTGTTTAATAATCTCTTTTTTTTAGGAAAAAAAAGCCAGAAGTGGCGCTGTGGCTCAAGTGGTAGAGTGCTAGCCTTGAGCTGAAGAGCTGAGGGACAACGCCCAGGCCCAGAGTTCAGGCCCCACAACCGGACCACCCCCCTCCCCCCAAAAAAAAAAAAATCTTTTTTTGGAACAGTTTCCTTTATCATATTAATTAGTCAATATGTTTTGATTTGTTCTTTGTTTTTATATTTGAAACCATCCTTTTTTTTTTTGGTGTTTTGCTAGTTTGTTTCAGTAGATTTAGTGTTTGGTGGTTGACCTTTTTTTTAAAAAATTTTTTTTTTGCCAGTCCTGGGGCTTGAACTCAGGGCCTAGGCGCACTGTCTCTGAGCTTCTTTTACTTAAGGCTAACACTACCAGTTGAGCCACAGCACCACTTCCAGCCTTTTCTGTATATGTGGCACCTAGGAATCCACCCCAGGGCTGTATGCTTTAGCCAAGTGCTCTACCACTGAGCTACCTTCCCAGCCCTTGTGTTTGACTTTTTAAAAGCATTGATACAGTATTTTTTTTTTTTTTTTTGGTCGGTTATGGGGCTTGAACTCTGGGTCTGGGTGCTGTCCCTCAGCTCTTCAGATGAAGGCTAGCATTAACACTTGAGCCACAGCACCACTTTTGGTTTTCTGGTGGTTAATTGGAGATAAGAGTCTCACAGACTTTCCTGCCTGGGCTGGCCTTGAGCCTCGATCCTGAGATCTCAGTCTCCTGAGTAGCTAGGGTTACACGCATGAGCACTGGCACCCGGCTATTTTATTTTTTTTTTTGTCACTTTTGCAGTAGTGTAGTTTGAATTCAAGATCTTCTTAGTAGGAAGGATCTCTACTACTTGAGTCATACTTCCAGCCATACTTCTTACTGGTTATTTTCTCAAGTGTAGGAAAATTTTCTATCTAAGCTGGCTTCTTCGAGTTCTCAACCTCCTGAGTAGCCAGGATTTTAGGCATATGGCTCATGCAGACACCTAGCTACCTAGCTAGCTCCTGAAAAGAGTCCTCATCTTTATATTAGTTAGGTTAGTGATGACGGATAGCTTTTTGTCAGTTAACTGTAAAAAGCCATGATGGTCCTTTTAAAAAACCAGACCAGTGAATTGAATTTTGAAGTGATGAGTTGATTGTTTTATTTCAGATTCTGGAAGAAGCAACTGAAGAAGAAACAGCACTTCATAATCGAATTATGCCCACTGTGGTTCGTCCTCCCAAACAGCTGCTTCCTGAATCTACACCTGTAGGAAACCAAGAAATGGTACAGAATCACTTAGGGTTGGAAAAATACTGTTGATGGTTTCTTACATTTAATTCTTATATGGACACCTTGCTCAAAGAGGAAGTCAAATACCTTTTACTATTGTGCAGGCTTAAATATTTTAATTGTATTTATCTGCAACTCTGTCTCAGATTATATTACATAGATTTCTTTTTAAAGTTGAGATTTAATCTTTATGCCATTACTTTTTTATTTACTTCACATGATTAGTACCTTATGATTTATATACATAATGGTCAGTCTTTTTAAATTTGTTAGAATTTCATTAAAAGAATGTATAAGACTTTTGTAAGTTTTTAAGGCAAATTTCCATTTTATTTAATTCTGTTTATTAAAAGTGAGCCTTAACTGTATAGACCAGGCTAGTCCTTGTGATTCTTCTTCTTTAGCCTCCTGAGTGCTGGCATTATGAGTATGAGCTACCACATTTAACTTTAGGAGTTTTTTTTCTTTTTTCTTTTTTAGATTCTTATTTAGCCAGCTGCCCCATTGGTTTATACCTGTAATAATAGCTACTTAAGAGGCTGTGATCTGGAGGATCTCAATTCAAAGTCAACCTGGGTAGAAAAAGTTTCAAGATTCTAGCTCTAATTAACCAGCAAAAAGTACAGCTGGATATGTGGCTTAAGTGAAAGAACACAGCTAGGTGCAAGAAAGTCAAGTTAGAGCACATGACTCTTGAGTTCAATCCTTAATACAATCACAGATTAATTAAATTTCAGTATGCTAGCATATTTGAAAATATTCAAGAACTCAGTATTTTCCTAAGGATTGAACCATAGCAGCGCTCTACCACAGAGCTAGTCCTGAGAACCTATCTTTCTAATGGAAGATGGTATATAAGGAATTTTAAATCCTGACTTTGAAATAATTAAAAGTGCCTTCCTATTTTTGAAATGTTTAAATTTTTGAATTTTTAAATTTTTTTGAACTTGAGTATATTGATGGACTTAATCTGTGCTTTTTTGTTTGTTTTTAGGAGCTGTTTGAACTTCCAGTAAGTTAAAAAGAATGTTTTATTACATAGTAGTACATTTGTTTTCATTTTTAAAGAACAATAAATGCTTTGTGCATCTTTTGAAATTATGTAGGCTATTTATGAGATAGGAATCGTTCGTCAGTTCCCATTTTCTTCTGCTTTACAACGTATGAGTGTGGTTGCAAGAGTGCTAGGGGATAAGAAAATGGATGCCTATATGAAAGGAGCCCCTGAGGTCATTGCCAGCCTTTGTAAACCTGAAACAGGTAAGAAAACAACTAGGCTTTGGGTAAAATTCTGATATTTGTATGAGCAATTTTAAAATGAAATTTACTTTTTCTTTTACCAAGTTCCAGTTGAGTTTGAGGAAGTTTTAGAAGATTACACTAAACAAGGCTTCCGTGTGATTGCTCTTGCACACAGAAAATTGGAATCAAAACTAACATGGCATAAAGTACAGAATATTAGCAGGTATGGTAGAATGGCTTTGCTTCTGTTTTTTTCAACAATGTATCATTTAAGTCCTGCACAATAAGTGCATGTGATTGGATATTTATTAAATACTGAGATTGGCAAATATTTGTATAATGTAACATTGTTTTAGAGGATTGAGGCAAAAATATTTTCCCGTTACCAAGTTTAATTTTATTCTGTTTTTACCTTTTGCCTGTTTGCTTATGTTATTGTAGTATTATTTATATTTCCTGACTACACATTGAAACTGCTTTCAGTTTGTTAAATATTTATCTAGAGCTTACTGTGTATCATGTATGTTCTTAGAAAAGTAAACAATTCTGCAGTTTCTCTCACATCATGTTACCCTTATCAGTGGTTTGATCCAAATACTAATTTGGTCACTATCATTAGTGCCTATGGTATCATAGTACCCACTATTCTCTCCCTCTGTCCCTTGCCATTTACCCCCTGCCAAATGAAAATATGGATGTTACCTTTCTTCTCACGTGTAAATATATTCAAGGATTGTAACTTTTACTGTAACTAATTTATACCTACTCTTTGAGGAGAGTGTTTTTGTTTAGGAATATTGTATGCTATCTCTAATAAAAGTATAAAATATCCCTTGTCTCACTAACAATTCTGCCTATAGAATTCTAAAAACCTCTACCTAGTTAACTGATATAGACACCTAGTTAGGAACCATAGAGATGCAATACCATTTCCTACAAAGGGTACACATTAGTCTCTTCTCTTTATAGCTTCATGTTTTGCCATTTTCCCTTAGAGACCGTTGAACAACACTGCTTGTAATTCTTGACCTGTCATATTCAGACAACCTTCTGTGCCTTTGAATAAGTTGTTCCTTCTGCCCAAAGCAAATACTCTTTTCCTATGACCTTTCTATTCTCTTTCTTCCTCTTCTTTCAACTACCAAGTCCTTTTCTGTTTCTACCTTGTAGGAGTAAATTTTAGTGTTATCTTGTAGCTTAAACCTTTATATCTTGAATATTGTACACTTCATAATTTAGAAAGAAACAAATGGAAGCTAGAAACCAGAGTCCCATAGAAAAATGGTCCAGTGCTCTTGACCTAGAAGTTTGACATTGATACAAGTTTGTGCTGTGAAGACAGTTTCATATTTGAGGGTTTTTCTTCTGTCATCAGGATTGTACTTTTAAAACTCTTTATAATACATTGTTGTAAGTTACATATTTTAAAGATTTTAGGTCTCATGTACTCAAGCACCTTTATTGTTGAATATTTATGTAGATCAATAACTCTGTCTCCCAGTTCTAGTTCCTAAGTTCAGGCTTCCTTTCCAAAATGAAAAAAAATTCTATGGTATAATTTTGGCAGCTTAATATTTCTTAAGGTTATGATTCACTGAACCGACTTCATCTCCATTGTAGTGGTGAAGTTCACAGTATTTTTACATGCATCTCTTTTATCACAGGTCTGTTTCCTCACAAGAACCTTGAAAGTAGACTTCCTGGAGTAGTGTATATACACAGGCTGGTGCATCTTGATAAATATATTGATTGTTAGTATTCTAAGCAAACATCTCTGGGTCCTGAATAGATCTGATTGTTATACTGTTAATGGCATTGATCAAGACTTGATAATGAATCCATTATAAGTATTTAATACTTAAATTGGGGTATATTTTATGAAGGATAATAAAGAACAGATTTATGCTTAGGATTTTTTTCAACATAGACTGTAAAATGAATATTCCTTAGTGCTTAAATTGTTTAATGTTTTACATACAGTTTAAAATTGTTTAGTGTTTTACATGTTTCCAAATGGTCTTTGTATTTTGTGTTTCAAAGAGCAGAGTTTTAGTAGATCAAAAATACATTTCTTGGTATTATTTTTCTAAATTTAAATTTTTGGGGATACTGAACTTGTAAATGCATACATGGTTGATTCAGCATATCAAGTGTTTCACTTTTTAATTTATAGATATTTTAAAATGTTTTGTCAATATTAAGAGAACAATACCTGTTCTCTAGACTAAACCATTATGTGTTAAAACTTTTTTTTCTGCAGAGATACCATTGAAAACAACATGGATTTTATGGGATTAATTATAATGCAGAACAAATTAAAGCAAGAAACCCCTGCAGTACTTGAAGATTTGCATAAAGCCAACATTCGCACTGTCATGGTCACAGGTTAGATTATGAAAGAACACAGAAAAAAAAATGAGCATGACTATAGAATTCAAATTACATAATATTGAGAGAATGATCAGTTAGTTGCAGAACAATAGCTCCATCTCACATCCTGTTCACACATAAGTATTTTCCCAGAGTATCAGATAATCTTGCAGTATTCTTTTTGAGGTTTAACAAATTGTATTTATAAAAACTATAGTAAAATAGTTAAAGAAACACTATAAAAAATTTAATTTGGTGCTCCTTTCTCTTATCTTTTTACGCATTCCCTTCCTTTCCTTTGTTTTTTGTTAGTATTGGGGCTTGAACTTTTTCCATCACCAATAGTGCTCTACCATCTAAGCTATGCCTCCAGTTGTAGCTTTTTGCTGGTTAGAGGTTGGAGTTTCACAGATATGTCTTCAAACTGCAATTCTCATATTTCAGCCTCCTGAGTAGCTAGGATTATAGGCGTGAGCCATTGGCAACGGCTTTAATCATTTAGTTCTTAACAGCACTTGGTATACCTTGCCTTGTGTCAATTACTTACAATGTTTTCTCTGCTAGAATACAAAATTTGAGGATTAAGAGCATGTTTTACTCATTTTAGAGTCATTTGTAACTTTTTAGAATTGATAGGTATATAGACTAGATTACTGGAAGTTAGAGAGAGAGAGAGAGAGAGAGAGAGAGAGTATTCTTAGTTTGAGTTACTAATGAAAATAACCTTTTGGGAGGAGGGGAGTTTTTATTTGTTTTCCGTCATGGAGCTTTTGAAGGCTTTAGGCATTGTCCCCGAGCTTTCATTATTTTCTACCACTTTGAGCCACAGTTCTACTTCTGGTTTGGGGATGGTTAATTGGAGATAAGAGTCTCAAGAACTTTTCTGCCTGGGCTGGCTTTGAACTGCAATCCTCAGATTTTAGCCTCTTGAGTAGATAGGATTACAGGCGTGAGCCACCAGTGCCCAACTAGTACATCTGAATGATTCCCCTTGGTGTTTTTATTTTGTTAATATTAGATAATCCTGATAGGGTTTTTTGTTGTTATTTTGTTTGTTTTTGTCAATTGTGGGGCTTGAACTCTAGGCTAGGCTCTGTCCCTGAGCTCTTCAGCTCAAGGCAAGCACTCTTATCACCGGAGCCACAGTGCCACTTCTGGTTTTCTGGTGGTTAATTGGAGATAAGAGTCAGACATTCATGCCTGGTCTGGCTTTGAATTTCAGTCCTCAGATCTTAGCTTCCTGAGTAACTAGTATTATAGGCTTGAGCCACCGGTACCTGGCTTCCTATAGTTAGTTTTAAGTTATTCCCTTAATTGTATTTATGTATTACATACTTATGAGAATAGCCGACATACATATATTTTTGTGTTAGACTCTGAAATTTATCTAATAGCATACTTGTTACTAGTTATTTCAAAGTCACAAATGTATTACCATTAGAAATTCTTCTGTATCCTTCTTTAGGTACTTTGCATCTATATTTCCTCTTTTTTCTCTTTTGTTGCGACAACATGACAGTCTCATGGGTCACAGGAAAATGCATTGGGGAGAGAGAATATGGAAAATAGTGAAAGAAATATCTTACCTCTCTTTGCCTATTTCTGTTCTTGTTTCTGATCAGTTCTTTCCTTCTCTTGATTGAGAAGTTGTCTCACATTTCTGATTACATCTGTTCTTAATTATCTTAACTTTTACTTTGTGTGTAGTCTTGCTTTTGTGATTCATCCTTTCCTGTGGTACTCTGCTAGTGTTTCTTTTCTTATACAGACTACCAGTTTACTCACTCATAAGTTATTTCAGCAAATGTTTATAGGTCTATATGTCTCAGTGTGCCATTTGTTATGAATCACATGTCTGAAAATTACTGTGTTTAAAAGTTGTGCTTATGAGCCAAGTGTGATAGCACACTTCTGTAATCTCAGCACTTGGGAAGCCAGATAGGTATATCATAAATTCAAGGCCAGCGTCAGATACATGGTGTATTCAAGACCAATTTGCACTACAAAGTAAAACCTTTCCTTAAAAAAAGAACAAGAATGAAAGGTTGGACTAGGAAGGTGGCTCAGTGGTAGAGTGCTTGCCTCGCAGCCTGAGGCCCTAGGTTCCATTCCTCAGCACCACATAAGCAAAAAAGAAAAAAAGCTGGAAGTGGTGCTGTGGCTCAAGTGGTAGAGTGCTAGCCTTGAGCTGAAGAGCTAAGGGACAGCACCCAGGCCCAGAGTTCAGGCCCCACAAATGGACCTCCCCCCTCCCCCCCAATAAAAAACAGTTAAGGGCTTAAATGTTCTGATTATTTAGCATATGTGCTTACATTATTTGAGACTTCCTTTTTAACAAGTATGTCTTAATTGATTCATTATTTTAAAACTCAAGGGTAAAGGTCATATTCTATCTTTATTATGTCCAGCATATTCATATGAACTAGACTAGATTTTCAGTAAATACTTGTTTATTTCCATTTTGATTTTAGTATCTAAAATATTTTGAAAATTAGGTGACAACATGTTGACTGCTGTCTCTGTGGCCAGAGACTGTGGAATGATTCTACCTCAGGATAAAGTTATTATTGCTGAAGCATTACCTCCAAAGGATGGGAAGGTTGCTAAGATAAATTGGCATTATGCAGACTCCCTAACACAGTGCAGTAATTCAACAGCAGTTGGCTCAGAGGTAATGTTAAGATTCATTTTCTCTTTTGGAAGTTTGCTTATTTGAGTTTCAGTGTGGATAAAAAAAAATAAAGCCCTAAAATTGGTACATTAAAACAGTGAAACAGAAACTAATGGCAAACAGAAGTGTGGACTGTCTCCCCAGAGAGATTGATTTCATTAGGACTTGGTGGACTCAAAAAATCTCTTTAAATTTTGAGAGCTATCCGGGTGCCGGTGACTCACACCCGAAATCCTAGCTACTCAGGAAGCTGAGATCTGAGGATCAGGGCTCAAAGCTAACCCCTCAGAAATCCGGAAGTGGCGCTATGGCTCAAGTGGTAGAGTACTAGACTTGAGCTGAAGAACTGAGGGACAGCACCTAGGCCCAGAGTGTAAGCCCCACAACTGGCAGAAAAAAGAAAAAAATTGAGAGGTCTGACTTCAGGGGCATACATTTGCTAGGCTTTTCTCTACTCATGAGTCATGCCCCCGAGATCCATAGTTTTTTTTGTTTTTCATTTTGCCTGGGTGCTGTCCCTCAGCTCTTCAGCTCAAGGCTAGCGCTCTACCACTCGAGCCACAGAGCCGCTTCTGGCCTTTCTGCTTATGTGGTGCTGAGGAATTGAATCCAGGGCCTTATGCATGCAAGGCAAGCACTCTACCACTGAGCCACCTTCTCAGCCCTGGTCCATAATTTTAAAGTAGAAAAATCCCAAATATCCCATTTTTTCAAGTTATAAATAGTGTTCAGTTCATAGAGTATTTCAAATTAAAGCTGATATTTAATTTTTCTTAACTAGTTTTTCAACAAACCTTACAGGTAACCTCAAAATAATTATCCTTTAAAAAATATCAAGCTTTACTGCTTTGTAGAAAATAAACAGTATTAAATGATACAGTTCCATTTGGGAACAAATATACTTAACATAGGATTGTTTTACTTGGCTTGAATACCTAAATATTATTGTGAATGTCACACACAGGATATTCCAATTAAATTGGTCCATGATAGCTTAGAAGATCTTCAGATTACTCCTTATCATTTTGCAATGAATGGAAAATCATTTTCAGTGATACTGGAGCATTTTCAAGACCTTGTTCCTAAAGTAAGTGATATAAATTTATAAATATATTCATGATATGTTGAGAATAATATGTATATTTTTTTGGGGGGGGTGCTGGTCTTGGAGCTTGAACTTAGGATCTATGTGCAGTCTCAGCTTTTTTGCTCAAGACTAGTACTCTACTACTTGAGCTATAGCTTCACTTCTGGCTTTTTGATAATTAATTAGAGATAAGAACCTCATGGACTTTGTGCCCATGCTGCCTTTGAACCATGATCCTCAGATATCAGCCTCCTGATTAGCTAGGATTATAGACGTGAGCCTCTGGCACTTGGTGAAGATACAGTTTTTTCTTTTTCCATTTTCCTTTTCTTTTTTCATATTGGGGATTGAACCTAGGATGTTGCACTTGATTAGGCAAACACTTTGCCACTAGGAATACAATTTTTAAAGGACTTTTTTTTTTCCTAGTTGATGTTGCATGGTACCGTGTTTGCTCGTATGGCACCTGATCAGAAGACACAGCTGGTAGAAGCATTGCAAAATGTAGAGTAAGTATTGATGGCTTTGTGTTTTTGTTTTTCTATTATAATTTCATTTTCAGATGGGAGATGGCCAACCTGTGTGCATATGAATGTGCATATGTATGTACATATGAACTTCCAGTGCTGCTTTCATGTGCTCATTTATTTAGCTAAAGTGCAAAAAAAATTTTTTTTTTGTGAGAATACTGTACAGAGGAGTTACAATTACATGGGCAAGAAAATGAGTACATTCTTATCAAGCATTGTTGCCTCCTCTTTGTTTCCCCTTCCCATCCCTTCCCATACTCCCTGCCTCCCTCCACCTGATCCTCCTCCCACCCCCACTCCCCACCCCCCACCAAAGTTGTAAAGTTCGTTTTTCAACATAACCACTTGTACATCTCATTGTTGCAATGGGTCCACCTGTATCCCTAGTTAAATGATTTGTTTTTTTCCCTTCCCCTCACAAATTATACCAACATCAAATACAGTGAAAGCAGGGGTTATACCGTGGGGGACATACAAAGCAACAAAGAAATCATCTTATAAATATGTTAGAAACAATTGCATGAAAGGAAAAAAAAAAAGCAAAAAAAAATTTGAATACTTAGCTTGGGGTTCATCAACTTATCTGACCTTTTCTGCTTGTATCTATATACTAGTTATTTCAATTAAGGGAAACCATGGGACCTATGTTTCTTTGGGCCTGGCTTACTTCACTTACATGGAACCAACCCAGATGCCCCTCAGTAGATGAATGGATCAAGAAAATGTGGTATATATACACAACGGAATTTTATGCCTCCATCAGAAAGAATGACATTGCCCCATTTGTTAGGAAATGGAAAGACTTGGAAAAAATTATATTAAAAAATTTCTTTAGGTAATACCTAGATGGAATTCATTCAGGTGTTTTATCATGATAAAAAAATGGCTTTATTTCTTTAGTGCTGCTCCTGGGGCTTGAACTTTGAGTCAGGGTGCTGTCCTTGAACTTTTTTGCTCAAGGATAGCACCTACCATGGGAGCCACAGCTCCACTTCTGGCTTTTTTGATGAATTGGAGATAAGAGTCTCATGGGCTTTCCTGTTTGGGCTGGCTTTGAACCATGATCCTCAGATGGCATCCTGAGTAGTTAGGATTACAGGTATGAGCCCCAAGCCCCCAGGCATGTCTTTAATTTTTATAAGAAGTTGTGTTTCAAGGTATTTTAGTTTTTCTTTTTTGCCATTCTGGATTTATAATTCAGAACTTTGTGATCAACTACTCGTGTGTGTGTGTGTGTGTGTGTGTGTGTGTGTGTGTGTGTGTGTGTGTGTGTGTGTGTGTGTGTGTGTGTGTGTGTGTGTGTGTGTGTGTGTGTGTGTGTGTGTGTGTGTGGATTTATAATTCAGAACTTTGTGATCAACTACTCGTGTGTGTGTGTGTGTGTGTGTGTGTGTGTGTGTGTGTGTGTGTGTGTGTCCGTGCGTGCCTGCATCTACATGCATGAATGTGTGTGCATGCATGTGTGGGCTAAGCGTGGGGCTTGAGCTTCCTTTCAAGGAACAACTCCACTTTCAGCTTTTGGTAATTAATTGGAGATAAGAGTCTCACAGACTTTACTGCCTGGGCTGGCTTCAAACATGGATCCTCATAACTCAGCCTCCTAAGTAGCTAGGATACAGGCATGAGTACTTGCTCCAGCTAGTTTTATTTTTGCTCTTTTGTAAAGTCTAGGATGTGAATTTAGGGTTTTGCTAGGCTGACAGTTTACCTCTTGAATGATATTTCTAAATGGCTTTTGCTGTTTATTTTGGAGATGGAGACTCTGGCCTCAAACTCTTAAGTCTTGGGATCTCAGCCTTCTGAGTAGCTAGAATTACAGGTGTAAACCCCCAGCACCTGACTAGTTACTTTTCAAATAGGGCCTTGCATTTATGTCTAGTTTGTCCTGGACTGTAATCCTCCTGTTTAAGGTTCCTAAGAAGCTGAGATATTGGTTAGGAATGAATCTTGTGTACTTTCCTGGGTTTTCTCAAACTATTTACTCCCAATTTCTACTTTCTGAGTGGGGAGGATTATACATATGACTGACCCATTGTGCCTAGTTGTCTGTCAAGTTTTAAAGGGAGAAGTCTTTACTGGTAACCTTAAAGCTAAATAATACACAGGCACAAATCTTTTGCTTTAAAGTTGAAGATATCCAGCTAGCTGATTTGCCCATGTTACTATAGAAATAGGATGGTAACTCAGGTTGTTTCTGATTCTAGGCAGTGCTGTTAGTAAAGCATCATGCCTGTGATCATTATAATGAAAATATTAATTAGTTCCATTCAATGAATTTTTTTTTTATCTTTATACTGTATTGAGAAATCTTAGTAGGGTTATTTGTATGTTTTAATAGATGCTTAACCCATATTCAGAATTTATGTTGTGACTATTAACATTGTTTATAGCTGGAGTCAATGGTGCACGGTTATACTTTTCTTTCTTGACAATTTTGAAAACATGACATTGCTTTAATTAATGGAGTCCAAGCAAAAAGAAAGGAAGGGAGGAGAGGAGAGAAATAAAGTAAAATCTCACAATTGTTTTGTTTTTTAGTTACTTTGTTGGGATGTGTGGTGATGGTGCAAATGATTGTGGCGTAAGTATAGATTTTGTGATTTACTTTTGTGGTTTTTACGTTAGTCTAAGTGAGATTCATAAAACTTAAACCAGTTTTCTTGACATCATTAGGCCTTGAAGAGAGCACATGGAGGCATTTCCTTATCTGAACTTGAGGCTTCAGTGGCATCTCCTTTTACCTCTAAAACTCCTAGCATTTCCTGTGTGCCAAACCTTATCAGGTAGTACAAATTGGAATTTTTCTCATTGTTTCCTTGTATCTTGCATTAACAATATGGAAGGGAAAATTTGCTTTGTGTGTTATATAGTACAATTTAAACTAACTTATTAGCTTATTAGTAATTTTTCATTTCTTCCAATTCTCCTTAAGGATGGTGTTTTGTTTGTTTTTGTCAGTTGTGCGGCTTGAACTCAGGGTCTGGGTACTCACTGTCCCTGGGCCGCTTTGTACTCAAGGCTAGTGCTCTACCACTTGAGCCACAGTGCCACTTCTGGTTTTTGAGTGGTTAGTTGAAGATGGGAGTCTCACAGGGACTTTTCTGCCCAGTCTGGCTTCGAAATGCGATCCTCAAATCTTAGCCTTCTGAGTAGCTAAGATTACAGGTGTGAGCCGCCTGTGTGGACTGAGGGTAGTTCTTTTGATAAGCATTTTGTTGTAGCTGTTGAATGTGGATAATTACCTGTCAAGATAGGACTGTTTTATGGGAGGGGTTTAAAGTGCTTTTATTTACATGTCAACATTTGTTTTCACAGGGAAGGTCGTGCTGCTTTAATGACTTCCTTCTGTGTGTTTAAGTTTATGGCATTGTACAGCATCATACAGTACTTCAGTGTTACTCTCCTGTATTCTGTGAGTATTAATATTGTACATAGAGCTGGCATTTAATATTAAGACACTTAAGGTACTGAGCATATATGTTTGATATAGAATGCATCCATTCATATTGAATTATTTAAAGTAGTGTCTTTTAGATTTATTTTGAGATTACTATAGTTTGAGTAACCGATTGGACATCTTTCTTTAATAGTCTTCCAAATGTTAGTCAGGAGAACTTAGAATCATTGCTAACTTTCCTTTACATTCACAAGGAATGGGGACAATGAGAAATTAACTTTCAGCAATATGCATTTGAAGAAATAGCATAAACAGAGCTTATCCATAGGTACTCTTATTAGAATTTACATTTACTCTATCAGAATTTGTATTTATAGGGATCTTACTGTACATTTTTTTCCTGATAATGTTTATCAGTGACAGCCAAAGAATTCTGAGAACTCTCTCTTTTCCTCATGTATATCAGAAGGCTTGGGCACTCGTGGCTCACACTTGTAATTCTAGCTTTTCAGATCTTACAATCGTGGTTTAAAGCCAGCTTGGGCAGAAAAGTCCCTGTGAGACTCTTAACCTCCAATTAATCACCCAAAAACCAGAAGTGGAGCTATGGCGCAAAGTGGTAGAGTGCTAGCCTTGAGCAAAGGCGCTCAGTAACAGCACTCAGGCCCTGAGTTCAAGCCCCATGACCAAAAGAAAGGAAAAGAAAAAAAAAAGAAAATACCAGAAGAGAAGAGGCTAAATATTAAGGAAACATCAATATATTCAAAAAGGTTGCATATCTTGAGTAAAAGCTTATATTTGCTTTTTTTATTAGTTCAAAAGTTTATGAATTTTAAGGAGATATAACTCATATCTTTAGTCAAATGTTTGAAATGTATGTTCTGATTAGTTTCAAAGGCAAATGTATTTCAGTTTTTCTTTTCTTTTTTTTGACTATACTCAAAATTGAACATGAGACCTTGCACATGCTAGACATATGCTCTTGTTATTTGCCATTCATGCCTCCAGCCCATGTGTTTTAAGCAAATTCAGGTATCATTTTGAAGTTGTCATTATTGGGGAAAAACCAGTCTACAACCTGGGAATAATGCTATAAAAAATAGTTTCTGAAAAGTAATTATGTCTTAAAATTATCTTGTAGATTTTAAGTAACCTAGGAGACTTCCAGTTCCTCTTCATTGATCTGGCAATCATCTTGGTAGTGGTATTTACAAGTGAGTATTTTTTTCTTTACTCATTTTAAAGTATATTGAAATTATTACATGGGGCTGGGAAGGTGGCTCAGTGGTAGAGCGCTTGCCTTGCATGCATGAGGCCCTGGGTTTGATTCCTCAGCACAACATAAGCAAAAAGAAAAAAGCCGGAAGTGGCGCTATGGCTGAAGTGGTAGAGTGCTAGCCTTGAGCTGAAGAGCTGAGGGATAGTACCCAGGCCCAGAGTTCAAGCCCCACGACCGGACCCCTCTCCCCCCCAAAAAAAATTACTATATGACTTATTGAACTTTAATAAATTTTTACTTCAACAATTACAACAGCATATGGCAGTCCAGATTCCCAATGAATATGTCTTATTGTTTTTTCCCTTTTTTTTGAGAGGAAGTTTTAAGTCAATATGTCCATTTGCCACTGAATATTACATTTATAGTTGTAAAGATCAGGAAATTTAGCATTGATATATTGTCCAAAGCCCATATTTATATTATGAATATGGGCTTGTACTGTTACTTTTTGGGGGGAATATCACACCATATCCTTTTGGATGCATCATAAAGGGTGTACAGGTAGTGGTTTGTTCCAGTACTGGTGATATATCAGAATGATGTAATGGAAATAGGGCCCATAAGATCAACTAAAAATTCACAAATTATCAATAATGGAAAAAAATAAGTGAGAGATATGAGAACATTAGTGAATAGAAGGCATATTGTGTTTAGATCATTGAAAGATCCTGGTTTGACATTTCGGACTATAATTCATTTTGAAGAACAAGAGAAGGGGAGAGGAGTGGGTTGTTTTTTGGGTTTTTTTTGGTGGTGGTGGTGGTGGTGGTGGTGGTGGTGGTGGTGGTGGTTTTTGTTCCTGGGGCTTGAACTCAGCTCGGGGACTGCTCCTGAGCGTTTGTGCTCAAACACTAGTACTCTACCACTTAAGCCATAGCTCCACTGCCAGCTTTTTTGGTAGTTAGTTAGAGATAAGAGTCTCACAGGGTCAGGAGTTGGTGGCTCATGCCTGTAATCCTAACTACTCCAGATGCTGAAATCTGAGGACCACATTTCAAAGCCAGCTTGGACAGGAGAATGTAGAACGTTCATGAGAGTTTTATCTCCAATAAAACTTCTCAGAGAAAGTCAAAAGTAGCACTGTGGCTCAGGTGGTTGAGCACTAGCCTTAAGCAAAAGCAGCTCATGGACATTGCCCAAACCTTGAGTTCAAGATCCAGAACTGGCACGTGTGCACCCATGTGCACGTGCCCACACACAGGCACACACACACAAAGTCTCATGCTTTCCTGTTTGCACTGTCTTTGAATGAGGATCCTCAGATCTCAGCCTCCTGAGTAGCTAGGATTACATGAGTGAGCTAACTCCTCCAGGAGAGGAGCTTTATAGAGGAGCTTTATATAGAGCTTTATAAGGTGGATACCACCTTAATAGGTTATCAAAAAAACTTTTTTTGCCATCATATTTAAATTGCTTAAGTCTTCGTTAATGTCTTCTTTAGAGGAGACATTCAGGCTTTTGTTAATATCTTTTTTTTTTTCAATTGTGAAAATACGGTACAGAGGGGGTTACAATTACATAGGCAAGATAATGAATACATTTCTTATCAAGCATTGTTGCCTCCTCCTTTGTTTCCTTATAATCCCTTCCCATTCCCCCCATCCCTCCTAACCAATCCTCCCCTTTTGTTAATATATTAATGTCCGTTTCCCTTCCTTTCCCCTTTCCTTTGAGATTGGTTTCACTGTTTAGCCAGATTGTCCTCAGATTTGTTAATCTCCTACTTCAGCATTCTGAATGCTGGAATTCTATGTCTGTACCACCGTGCCTGTCTTGTATTTAGTATTCTCTTTGTCCTAAAGTTTCCTCAGTAGATAATGTAAAAATTCTTGAATCATTTTTGAAAGGCCTAAATTTGTTTACATTTCATTTACTAAATAAGTGTGGCATCTGATTTAGCTTTTAAAAGTTTGTATTAATAACAAAGCTATTTTATCTGTTTTTCAAATGAATTTTTTATGTCTTATATATAGTTAAATAGCTTAGACATAAAATTTCCATCTTTTTCTTTTCAATATAGTGAGTTTAAATCCTGCCTGGAAGGAACTTGTAGCACAAAGACCGCCTTCAGGTCTTATATCTGGGGCACTACTCTTCTCCGTTTTGTCTCAAATTGTCATCTGCATTGGATTTCAATCTCTGGGATTTTTTTGGGTCAAGCAGCAGCCGTGGTATCCATCTTCAGAGTAAGTTTGTCAAGTCATGTAAAAAAAAATTGGAAAATGTGTATAACGTGTATATTTAAAGGTGAGTCTAAAAATGTAAAAAAAGTTGCAGCTTGAGTAATTTTTCTTGGGGGGGTGTCTAATCCTGGGCCTGAACTCTTGGGCCTGGGCACTGTCCCTCAGTTCTTCACCTCAAGGCTAGCATTCTACCACTTGAGCCACAGCACCACTTCCAGCTTTTTTTTTTTCTGCTTATGTGGTGCTTGAGGAATCGAACCCAGGGTCTCATGCAAGTAAGGCAAGCCCTCTACCACTGAGCCACCTTCCCAGCCCCCAAATATTTTTTTATTTTTATTTTTTGTCTGTTGTGGGGCTTGAACTCTGGGCTTGGGCGCTGTCCCTGGGCTCTTCAGCTCAAGGCAAGTGCTCTACCGCTTGAGCCACAGCGCCACTTCCAACAGCTTGACTAAATTTACTTACATTTGCCTCTATATTATGGTAATTCCTAGGTATAGGAGAATGTCTTAGCCTGTTTTTTGTTGTTATTAACATCATACCATAGACTAAATTAAAAAAAAATTGTTCTATTTTTAGCTCATGGTTTTGGTGCATGGATAAGGATGGTCTTTTTGCTGGCAGTGACTTCAGGCATTGCTAGGACATCCATGATGAAAAACTTGAGGAAAAATGTCTTTTATTACAGATCGACTTTGGAGATAACCCATTACAGTTCAAAGCCAGCCCCAGCAGGAAAGTCTGTGAGACTCTAATCTCCAATTAACCACCAGAAAACTGGAAGTGGTTCAAGTGGTAGAGCACTTGCCTTGAGCTGAAGAGCTGAAAGACAGCACCCAGGCCCAGAGTTTAAGCTTCAGGACCTATTTTTTTTTTAAAAGCGGGGGGGGGGGGGGGTGGGAGGTGGCTGGGAAGGTGGCTCAGTTGTAGAGTGTTTGCCTTCATGCATGAGGCCCTGGGTTCGATTCCTCAGCACCACATAAGAAAAAAAAAAACCGGAAGTGGCGCTGTGGCTCAAGTGGTAGAGCGCTAGCCTTGAGCTGAAGAGCTGAGGGACAGAGCCCAGGCCCAGAGTTCAGGCTCCATGACTGGACCCAAAAAAAATAAAAAAAAGTAGTAGGTCTATTTACCCTTACTCAAATTACTTCCACTGTTCAAAAAAAGGGGTTTATTACATATTTTTTACTTAGTTTTAAGAGAGAGAGAGAGAGAGAGAGTGTGTGTATGTGTGTGTGTATGTGTGTGTGTGTGTGTGTGTGTTTATTTTGTTTGTATGTGAGCCAGGCCTCAGGCTTGAACTCAAGGTCAGTACACTGTTCTTGAGCTATTTTGCTCAAGGCTAATGCTCTGCCACTTGCCACAGCTCCCTTTCTGGCTTCCTGGTGGTTAATTGGAGATAAGAGTCTCATGGACTTACCTGGCTGGTTGGCTTCCAATGACCTCAGATCTTAGCCTCCTAAATAGCTGGGATAACAGGCATGAGCCACTGGCACCCTGCTATTTCTATTTTTTTTTTTTTTTTTACTGATTGCCATATCTGGCTAAATAGAAAATTTTTATTTTCCTTCCTTTTGGCCTTTTTGCAATATATAAACAGCAATTTGCTTCTGTTAGTTGCCATACTATTCAAAGCATCTAAGGTAAAATTGATTTCTTCTGGGAAGTGTGTATTATATTTACTAATGAAAAAATGTTTTTTGTGTATTCTAGCGCTTGTAATACAACAAGAAGCCTATTTCAGAATTCTTCACACTTAGAGAATGAAACTGAACTTGATACACATAATATACAGAATTATGAAAATACCACAGTGTTTTTTATCTCCAGTTTTCAGTACCTCATAGTGGCAATTGCCTTTTCAAAAGGAAAACCCTTCAGGCAACCTTGCTACAAAAATTGTAAGTTTGATGTTCATTGTGATTTCCCACCCTGATTCTTTCCTGTAAAGATAATGGTGAGAAAGCTGGCCATGGTACCACAAGATGTGATCCCAGTCTGCACCCTGGAGACAGAGGTAGTAGGAACTTGAGCATGAGGCCAGCCTGGGCTCACATTTGACAGTCAGTCTTAAAAAACAAAGCTCACAAAACAATTGATTAATAGGTAAGAGAGAAGTGTTTAAACTGGCTTCCCAAACTGGTTAAATAGATCTTCACAGGTCTATTTAAGACTGTTTACTGTCTGGATATACTTCCATGAAAATTGTCATGATTTAAAATTTAATTTTAAATTAAAGCCACCAGTGTTAATTAAACATTGCTGGTTTTTATATCCTGTTATTTTTCACTCTAACTTTTATTTCTACAACCTATTGCAGGGAAAGTTAGAATCAAAAGAGGAACAGAGGGTCCTCAAGGGACACAGTGAGTATTATGTGTTCCTTCTGGGTGGTCTGAATAGTATCACCTGCCTTTTTAAAAAAATTCTAACACTGCTGTGGCCAATGCTCACCCGTGGAAGTCATTTCTATCACTTGGCACTGAAGAAGCACCTAAAATAATGGAGGTTTGAAATTTTCCACCCTGCTTTATGATCCATATGAGCCATAGGAGGCTCTTGTGAACCTGATTAACTTTTATAAATTTTGAGACAGGGTCTTACTACAAAGCCCAGGATGGCCTCAATATCCTCTTACCTCTGCCTCCCAAGTGCTAGGATTACTGACCTGTACCACCATGTTAGCACTTCTTTTAGTCTTTTTATCATTTTCCATTTGTGTACTACACCAGCATTTTTCCCCTAAAGGGGAAGAAGTTTGAACTTGCAGCCTTGTGCTTGCTAGGCATGTGTTTTATCCCTGAGCCATACTTTCAATCCTGAATTTTTAAAATTCTTACTAGCATATATTAATTTGAGGGGATGGGGTGATGTTCATTTCCCCTTGACATTTTTCACACATGTAAGTATTCCCAGTCAGCCTCACCTCTGTTTTTCTAGTGCACTCCCCCTTGTTTTTTTTTTTTTTTTTAATAATAGGATGTACTTCCTGCCCAGGCATACTCCTGGACCACTGTTCTTTTTTCTTCTTCTTCTTTTGGTGCTAGTCCTGGGGCTTGAACTTAGGGCCTGGGTCCTATCCTTGAGCTTTCGGGCTCAAAGCTAACACTCTACTACTTGAGTTATAGCTCCACTATTGTTTTTTTTGGTGATTAATGGAGATGAGTGTCATGGACGTTGCTGCCTGGGCTGGCTTGAAATGCAATGCTTAGACCTCAGCCTTCTAAGTAACTAGGATTGCAAGTGTGAGCAGCTAGCACCTAACCATGCCCTGCCTTTTAAGTTGATACAGAGTCTCATGGACTTTCTTTTCTGCCCAGACTGGCCTGCAATTATGATCCTCCCAATCTTAGTCTCCTACATAGTATTTGCCATCAAAGCCCTGGTGTGTGTTGCAAAGGGGTCTTGAGTTTATACCTTGATATTTCAGATCTCGGTGTCCCAAGTAGCTAGAATAATAGATATAGGCCACTAGTACATTGCTCTACCAGCACTTTCTTTTTTTCCCCTTCCTTCCTTCCTTCCTTCCTTCCTTCCTTCCTTCCTTCCTTCCTTCCTTTCTTTCTTTCTTTCTTTCTTTCTTATTGTAAAAATACTGTACAGAGGAGTTACAATTATATGGATCTACCAGCACTTTCTAAACACTTTGTCTTTAGTTGACAATAGTAACTTTTTTTTTTGGCCAGTCTTGGGGCTTGAACTAAGGTCCTGGGTACTGTCCCTGATTTTCTTTTGCTCAAAGCTAGCATTCTGTCTTACTTCTGGCTTTTTCTGAGTAGTTTATTGGAGATTGGAGATAAGTCTTATAGACTTTGCTGCCCAGGCTGGCTTCAAACTGCAATCCTCAGATTTCAGCCTCCTGAGTAGTTAGGATTACAGGTATGAATCAGTCACTGGCACCCAGCAATAATAACTTTTAAGTGACTAAATAACATATTACATTAATCGTTACTTTTATGCAATAGAATGTTACAGCTCTTGTTTATAAAAAAAAATTCTAGAAAAATCTTTTTACTCAAAAGAGGACCCCTATTTTGAAATTTATTTTTATTTTTTGTGCCAGTAATGAGGCTTGAGCTCAGGGCCTGGGTACTGTCTCTGACCTTTTTTGCTCAAGGCTAGTGTTCTATCACTTGAACCACAGCTCTATTCCTTTTTTTTTTTTTTTTTTTGCCAGTCA
Organism: Dipodomys merriami; assembly: GCF_024711535.1. Lineage (NCBI taxonomy): Eukaryota > Metazoa > Chordata > Mammalia > Rodentia > Heteromyidae > Dipodomys > Dipodomys merriami. The sequence goes on along the minus strand of NW_027203381.1, from coordinate 67,243,213 downwards.
TGGTGCCTGAACTCTGGGCCTGGGCTCTGTCTCTCAGCTCTTCAGCTCAAGGCTAGTGCTCTACCACTTGAGCCACAGCACCACTTCCAGCTTTTTCTGCTTATGTGGTGCTGAGGAATCGAACCCAGGGCCTCATGCATGCAAGGCAAACACTCTACCACTGAGCCACCTTCCCAGCCCCCACAACTCTATTCTATCATTTCTCCCTCTTCTTCCTCTTCCTCTTTCCCTTCCCTTTCCTCTCCCTACCTTCCTCCCCCATTTCCTTTCCTGTTTTCTTTTCCCTTCTCCTTTTCCTTCCCCTCCCCTTTGATTTTCCTTTCCCTTTCTGTTTCCTTGTATTTCCTGCCCAGGCTGGCTTCAAATCACAGTCCTCAGTCTCCTGAGTAACTAAGATTACAGGTGTAAGCCACCAGTACCTGAGGCCATTTGTTTTTGTTGTTGTTGTTGGTTTTTTTTTTTTTTTTTGGTCGGTCCATGGGGCTTGAACTCTGGGCTTGGGCACTGTCCCTGTTCTTCAGCTCAAGGCTCTTGAGCTCTTGAGCTCAAGGCTAGTGCTCTACCACTTGAGCCACAGTGCCACTTCCGGTTTTGGAGTGGTTTATTGGAGATAAGAGTCTCACAGACTTTCCTGCCCAGGCTGGCTTTGAACCGCGATCCTCAGACCTCAGCCTCCCGAGTAGCTAGGATTACAGGTGTGAGCCACCAGCGCCCGGTGCCATTTGGTTTTTAATCGTATCGACCAAGTCTCAGAGAACAGTTTTCCCACTTTTGGGATGTATGTTAGTATAACTTTCAGCACAAGCTGCTAAAACTATGTAGTATGTTTACATGTTTGTGTGTACACAGTTTTAAAGAGAAATAAATGTTGGCCTGTGGTTTTGAAATGTTAGCAAGGTTTATATTTACAAGTGACTTTCATTTAAAAATAACATTTTTACACTTACAGTCAAAAAGGATAGTAACTTTTTTTTCCCTATTGGAGTTTTTATGATGAGATTCTGGTTAGTTATAGTCACTAAAGTTTTGAGTTTGAAACTGATTTTAATTAACAAATAACTTACAAATATCCAAATCAGAGAAAAGAGAGTAAATATACTTTGGCTTATCAGTATAATTAGAAGATTTCTGAGTCTCTCTTTTGGCTTATATAAGAAGTGCTTATTTATGGATACATATAAAAGTATGCATATGCTTAACAAAATGGCTATGAGCAGGGAGGTTTGTTTGTTTGTTGTTTTGGGGGGATTTTTTTTTTTTTTTTTTGTCGTGGGGATTGAACTCTAGGCCTGGATGCTGTTCCTCAGCTCTTAAGCTCAAGGTCACAGCACCACTTCTGGCCTTTTCTGTTTATGTGGTGCTGAGGAATCAAAGCCAGAACCTCATGCATGCAAAACAAGCACTCTAACACTGGGCCACCTTTCCAGCCCCAAGAAGGAGTTTTTGTTTTTGAGTTAGGAAAGTGGTAGAGAGCTACTGTTAGATGATTTCACTGTTGCCAGCTTCCATAGTTAGCTGTAAGGTTAGTCCACATTTACAAACAGCAAATACCTAGTCCTGAAAATAAATGTTCAGTATTTTTACAATCAGTAATAGCTGACATATTTTGTATGTTTTACATGATAATCTCATTTTGCCGTATGTAGTCTATTCTCATATTTGTAAAGTTATATATTGATATTAACAATATTGTAGCTACCTATTTGGAGGGCATAAAAATAAATGTCTACAATGATATATATTTTATTTGAAAGTACTGATTACTTTCTGAAATACTATTAAGGTTAAAGCTAATGGGCTTTAGATATCTTCCTTGTAGGAAATAATAGTATATACTATATTTCATCAACTTAAATAAAAAATATTCAAACCAAATTTAGGAATGACAGTATACCCTTGTTACTGGATCACTTTTTATTTATTTTGTGCTAGTACTGAGGCTTAAAATAAGTGCCTCTTACTTGGCTTTTTGTTCATGACATGAGCTGTATCACTTGAGTCATGCTTCCAGTTGGGCTTTTTGCTGGCTAATTGAGCACAGAATTTCATGGTTTAGTCTGTCTGGCCTTGAACCTCTATATAATCATGTTAGCTTCCTGAGTATCTAGGATTATAGGCCTGAGCCACAGTACCCAGTGAGTCCCCTTGAAGAAATTTCCTAATTTGATTTTCACTTTGTTTTCCAGATTTTTTTGTTGTATCTGTGATTATTTTGTATGTCTTCATATTACTCATCATGTTGCATCCAGTTGCCTCTGTTGACCAGGTTCTTCAGGTAAGGCTCAGGCATATCATATACTACTTATGGTGGTTGATAGTCTCTGGAGTAATGGTAGTTAAGACAGTAATAGGAAATGATACTTCTGTATTACATGGAATTTAAACAGCCAAATGAGATTCAGCATGTTTCATACAAAGGTTTCCAAGATCTGTCTCACTCATGTTCTTATATTACTGAAGAAAAGACTAAGCTGCCTCCATGTCTTTTTTCCAGCATCTCTCCCTCTCTCTCTCTTTTTCCTCTCTCGTTGGTTGTAGGGCTTGAACTTGGCACCTGGGTGCTGTCCCTGAGCTCTTCAGCTCAAGGTGAGCACTCTAACACTTGAGACACAGCACCACTTCTGGTTTTCTGGTGGTTAATTGGATATTAGAGACTCATGGACTTTTCTGCCCAGGCTGGCTTTGAGCCATGATCCACAGATCTCAGCCTCCTGAGTAGCTAGGATTACAGGCATGAACCACTGGCACCCAGCGATCTCTACCTTTCTTAAAATACAGTTATATTAACCTATACTCCAGTAAATAAAGAATATAATTAAAATAGAAGCTTTTATTGGCTATACTTATTTGGTCTCTGCTTCCTTCTGTTTCCCTTTGTCTACTAATGTGCCCTAGTCTTAAGATGGAAGAAGAAAAGAAAAACATTGATCTTTATATATCATTGCCCTATGTGTTGCTTTCTTAACATGTAGCCCAGGTTGGCCTCAACTTTGTGATCTTCCTACCTCTGCCTCCCTAGTAGTGTTAGGTTTATAGGTGTGTATTGCCATGTCCAGCTTAATGTTGCTTCTTGATTTGTCTACATATGACTTTATTCATAATAATCTGAGCCCTCATCCAAAATAGAAATAGATTACACAGGTACCTGTGTAATCCTAGCTATTCAATAGGAGGCTGAAATCTTAGAATCTAGCCTGGGTGGGAAAGTTTGTGAGACTCTTATCTCCAATTAACTACCAAAAAGCCAGAAGAGGAGCTTGTGGCTTAAGTGGTAGAGTGCTAGCTTTGAACAAGCCCCAAGACAGCACCCATACTATTTATTTTTATTTTATTTTTTTATGGTCAGTCGTAGGACCTGAACTCTGGGCCTGGGTACTGTCCCTCAGCTCTTCAGTTCAAGGCTACCGCTTGAGCCAGAGTACCACTTCCGGCTTTTTTCTGCTTATGTGGTGCTGAGGAATTGAACCCAGGGCCTCATGCATGCAAGGCAAGCATTCTACCACTGAGTCACCTTCCCAGCCCAACACCCAGACTCTTGCGTATAAGCTCTGTGTGTGTGTGTGTGTGTGTGTGTGTGTGTGTGTGTGTGTGTGTGTGTGTGTGTGTGTGTGTGTGTGTGTGTGTGTGTGTGTGTGTGTGTGTGTGTGTGTGTGTGTGTGTGTGTGTGTGTGTGTCCGTGTGTGTCCGTGTGTGTCCGTGTGTGTGTCCGTGTGCTGATAAGATACTTTTAAACTACCGTTTTTCCCAGCCCAACATCCAGACTCTTGAGTATAAGTCTTGTGTGTGTGTGTGTGTGTGTCAGTGTGTCCGTGTGCTGATAAAATACTTTTAAACTACCATCTTTCCCAGCCCAACACCCAGACTCTTGAGTATAAGTCGTGTGTGTGTGTGTGTGTGTGTGTGTGTGTGTGTGTGTGTGTGTGTGTGTGTGTCTGTCTGTCTGTCTGTCTGTCTGTCTGTCCATGTGCTGATAAAATACTTTTAAACTACCATCTTTGAGACTACCTGTCAAGTTTTTATCCATGGCTTCCCATGAGCTGGGACCACAGGAATAAAGCCACCACATCCAGCTTATAGACTGAGATGAAGGCTTCCTAATCTTTTTTCTGGGGCTTACTTTGAACTGTAATCCTTTTGATTCCTACCTCTCCAGGCAGTGGGAATATAAGTATGAGCCACAGTACCCAATAGCTAACATCTTTTTCTTTTTCCTTTTTTTTTTTTTAAAGTAGACAGAGCAAGTTTATTTGAAGGTGAAATTAAAGCAATTAAAGCAAAGTAGGGAGACTGAAGAGAAGGGTTCTGAAGAAGAGTCCAATGGAATCTTCTGGAGCTCCCTCTTAGGTCTCTTCTCTTGGCTTTGTGGTGATTACTTGATGGCTTGTACTTGCACTGACTTGACTCTCTACATTGGTTGAGTGGACACCCAGGCCATTATAGGGAAGCAGTGTTTGAGCAGGAACTCTTAGGCACAGTCCACTTTTTAATCTCCATCTACCTAGCAGTTACCTCTCTTTACCTCATTCCCTCTTCTGGGATGGAAACCCTAACTGCAATTAGGAAATAGGAGCAACAGACTTCTCTTGCTGCTTTCTGCTAAGAGAGGGCAGAGTAAGATACAGCAATCTAGGATTTGTGAAAAGAAAGTAAGGAGTCTCCAAACAGAAAAGCCCCAAAGAGGAGTCCTAGGTTTTATATTTTGTACTTTAGTTTTATCTTTGTCTCAGTACCACATTGTCCATATTACTATGCCTATGTAATAATGAGTGTGATTTACCTCAGTCTACCCGTTCTTGAGCTTTTTCTTTTAAATTTATTTTTAGTTTGTCAGGTACCAAGAAAAGCATTATTGGAATTAGAATTACACTGAGATTATTAGGAAATTGGGGGGAGGAATGAGTTTTTCTTTCCATAAGCAATGTCTGTTTCTTGAGGTCTGATATTATTCTTTTTTTTTTTTTTTTTTAGTTTTTTTAGTGTTTTTGTTTGTTTGTTTGTTTTGTGCTGGTCCTGGTCAGGGCCTAAGCACTGAAGGCTAGCACTCTTACCACTTTGAGCCACAGCATGACTTCCTGTCTGATAATATTCTCTAAATGATTTTACATATCTTGTAAGATTTACTCCTGGCCTATTGTTTTTGTCCCCTTTATAAGTGATATCTATTTATAATGGTGGTTTTTAATTCCTTCAGGTGAGGCTGGTGTATTTAGGACAGTTATTTTAGAAATTCATCTTACATCCAGAAGCTTAATTAAAAATTTGACACATTGTTAGATTCTCCAGCACTTTCTATTTAGTCGTCACATATTATCTCAAACTGTTTGGTCCTTATATTTTTCATGTTTTATTATATTGATTCTGATGATAGTAGTAGCCTTGTCTTTTTGTTTTGTTTTGTTTTTTTGTTTTTTTTGTTTTTGTTTTTTTTTTGGGGGGGTCCGTTCGTGAGGCCTGAACTCTGGGCCTGGGCGTTGTCCCTCAACTCCCTAGTACTCTACCACTTGAGCCACAGCGCCACTTCCGGCTTTTTTCTTTTTGCTTATGTGGTGCTGAGGAATCGAACCCAGTGCCTCATGCATGCAAGGCAAGCACTCTACCACTGAGCTACCTTCCCAGCCCTAGTAGTAGCCTTGTCTTGCTCCTGACTTTTAAAGACAATGATGTCTCTTTTAATACTTTTAGTTTTTTAAATTTTTTCTGGTAACTGGAGGTTAAATTCAGGAGCTTGAATTTTGCCCCTTGGCTTTTCAGCTCAAGGCTGACACTCTACCATTTGAGTTACAACTTGATTTCTTGCTTTTCGCTGGTTAATTACAGAGTTTTAAAAGAGTCTGGCTTAAGCCAGACTCTTCAGATCTCAGCCACCTGCACCTGGCCAAGGTAATGCTTTTTCATATCTTATCATTGAATATCATTGAGGGCTGGGAAGGTGGCTCAGTGGTAGAGCGCTTGCCTTGCATGCATGAGGCCCTGGGTTCGATTCCTCAGCACCACATAAGCAAAAAGAAAAAAAAAATTCTGCCTGTCATTGAATATCATTGAATATATTGTTTCTAATGTATAGGTTGTCAGGAAGTTTTTGTAGTTTCTATAGTGTTGTGTCAACATGGTAGATTTTAAAATTTTATTACCAGTAGTGTCTTAGTTCCTTATGTGCTACCTTTCAGGAATTTGGGTATGCATTTTAGACAAAAATAACGCCTTTTTTTTTGTTTTTGTTTTTTTGTTGGTGATGGGGCTTGAACTCTGGGCCTGGGCGCTGTCTCTGAGCTCTTCAGCTCAAGGCGAGCACTTTACCACTTGAGCCACAGTGCCACTTCCAGTTTTCTGAGCTGTTTATTGGTGATAAGAGGCTCACAGACTTTCTTGCCTGGAGTGGCTTTGAACCATGAATTCTGAATAGCTAGGATTACAGGTGTGAGCCACAGGAGCCCGGCTAAAATACATTTCATTTCTGCCCTGTCACATCTCTTGCTTCATAGCCACATTCAGCTCACCACCTAAACACTTACCAGCTAGTCTGGCTTCTGTTCCTGCTACTCTACTGATAATTGTTCTTACTAAGGGTGTTAACAGTCTTACTAGTTAAGTTCAATGGGCTGTGTCTGTGTCCTTTTTTTTACTTGACTCCAGCATTGTTTTTTTTGGGGGGGAGGTCAGTCGTGGGGCCTGAACTCTGGGCCTGGGCACTGTCCCTCAGCTCTTTAGCTCAAGGCCAGCGCGCTGCCACTTGAGCCATAGCACCACTTCCGGCTTTTTTTTTCCCTGCTTATGTGGTGCTGAGGAATGGAACCCATGGCCTCAGGCATGCAAGGCAAGCACTCTATCACTGAGCCACCTTACCAGCCCGACTCCAGCATTGTTAGACTGCAACCATGCCATTGTTCTTAAGGAACCTTGGTTTAACTTTGTGATGCTTTTGTTTCTCTCTGGCCAGTTCATTCTGTCTCCATTGTGGTTCTACTCTGTCTATTTCTTAAATGTTCCTTACCTCTTTATTCTTATCCTCCTCTTACTTGTTACTCAGATGATCCCACATGTAGTCATGGCTTTACCCATATTTGCCATCAATAAGTTAATGAGTCCTCATCTTTATATCCTGAGCTTAGCTCTCACTTAAGGATGTATTGAATATTACTTGATTGTTCTCATTATTTCCCCAAATTCAGCATTTTAAAGTCTAAGTCCTTTTTTGGTATCACCTTTACCCCTGCCCCCCATCCTAGGACTTGAACTCTGAGCCTGAAGCTGTCCCTGGGCTCCTTTTGCTCAAGTTAACACTCTGCCACTTGAGCCACAATACCATTTCTGGCTTTTATTGTGACTAATTGGGGATAAGAATCTCATGGACTTTTCCTGCCTAAGCTGGCTTTGTACTGCAATCCTCATATCTCAGCCTCCTGAGTAGTTTCAGTTACAGATGTGAGCCACCAGTACCTGGCTATTACTTATATCCAAGTCAGAAATAGAGCAGAGAAAGAACAACAGAGAGACAGGCACATATGTCATCATCTGCTTCACCCCACCCCTCCAGGTCCAACCTCCTGCTTTTCTGTCTTCACTACAGTTCCACTTGCTATACTTTAGTTTGGGATTTATCATCTCTCCTTTTTTTGGGGGGGTCCAGTCATGGGGCCTGAACTCTGGGCCTGGGCACTGACTCTCAGCTCTTCAGCTCAAGGCTAGCGCTCTACCACTTGAGCCACAGTGCCAATGACTGCGTCATTGTGGCACTATCCTCATCTCAGACCCTTCTTACTGTAAGGAAATTTTAAAAATTAAATTTTTTTTTCCTTTTTGGTGGTACTGGAGTTTGAAATCAGGACCTTATACACAGATGTTCTGTCACTGATCCACACATTGGTTATTTTTGTTCTGAAGTTTTAGCAAGGATTTATTTTAATATAATAGGATAAACTAGGGAGAAATGCTAGGGACATTTCCTGCTCCATATCCAGCAAATAGGAGTAAAAGACTTTCCCACTGGTTATTTTTGAGATATAGTATCATATCCCACCTAAGGTGTTTATCCAGATTATAATTCTCTAATTTTTGCTTGCTTCTGTACCCAGGAAAACAGGAATATGCAACCATGCCCAGCTTCTTCCTTTAAAGTAGTGTCTTACAGACTTTTTCTGCTTGGACTGGCCTGCAGCTGGGATCCTCTCAACCTCAGCTTTTCAATGTAGCTAAGATGATAGTTACTATACCCTGAAAATTTGTGGAGAAAGAACCTTTCAAGTTTTTCACTCTGGTTGGCATTGAACCTTGATCCTCCTGCTCTCAGCCTCCCAAATAGCACCTTGCATCTGGTTCACAATAATTTTTTTCTAAATTGGCACGTCATTCGTATTCAGCACTGTATCTTAGTACCTCAGTACTAAATATTTGCTGGCTAAAGGATGGATAAATCAATGGGATTTTTTCTTTTATTTTTTTAGACCTTAAAAAAGAATCACATTTTAGCCAGATGTTGTGACATGTGCTATAGTCCCAGCTTCTCTGTGGCTGAAGCAGAAGGGGATCACTTGAGCCCAGGAATTCTTAGCCACATATGAGACATTATTAAAAAAGAAAGAAAGAAAAAGGGGTAAAAATGTTAAAGGAGAAATTTTCAAACTTAAAATCTAGTGAAAATTTATGTTATTTCTTAGATTGATGTGTAGAGTTCTTTAAAGAATTTATCTTCATTATAATGTGAAATTTGACCAGTCTTAGATCAGTATTAGATGAATCTGACTTTTATTTTAAAAGGAAGGACTTAGTTAACAATTTTGACCTAAAAAAGATTGGTTTTTGAGTTTGGATGTATAGAATTTAATGCTAAGTTCAGCTACTTAAGAATTTTATTGGGGCTGGAAAGTTGGCTCAGTGGTAGAGTGCTTACCTCACATGAATGAGGCCCTGGGCCATTGTTCAGCACCATATAAGCAGAAAAAGCCGGAAGTGGCACTGTGGCTCAAGTGGTAGGATGCTAGCCTTGAGCTGAAGAGCTGAGGGACAGTGCCTAGGCCCAGAATTCAGGCCCCATGACCAACAAAAACAGAGAGAGAGAAAGAGAGAGAGTTTTATCATTTAAAATGATACATATTTTGGCATTGTTTAGCATTAAGTGGATAATGTGTATGTAGATATGGCACATAATAAGAATTTTGACTTTATAATATATTGCTATAACATCAGCTACATATAACAACTTCAATTAAAATGTTTTGTTTTACAGATAATGTGTGTACCATATGAGTGGCGGATAACTATGCTCATCATTGTTCTTGTCAATGCCTTTGTATCTATCATGGTGGAGGTAAGCACTTCAGCTAGTCAAATGGCTACCTTGTTGCTTTGGGATTCTTGGATAATTTAATGGAAAGTAGAGGAGACTGGTAACATAGAAAGCCACAGTCTTGGTTTCATTGAAATTAGTTCATTAAGCTTTTTCTGACCTTTTCCATCAACTGACAGTTGCATTTATGCAGATAGGAGAAAATATGAATAACCAGTTAACAGAAGTGGGCAATTAATTGAAAGGAAAGCCCAGGTAGCTCCTGAACGTTGAGTTCATAAGTGGCCATGTACCATGTGTTCTGTGATGTAAGACTCTTCAGGTAAGGAAGAAAGCTTGAGGGTGGGGTTTGGTACTCCCAACAAATGTAATGATTATTAATAACAAGAGTTTATTGAAAGCATCAAATAATTACAATCTTGGGCTTACCTAATTTCAGCATTTATTGCTGGGACATTTTCCTTGGTATTTACTTTTGAGTGATATCTGAAGTCTTAAGTACTCTGATCCATTGGATATTGTATATTTATTCTTCTTTTAAGATTGCTTCAGGTGAGCTTCTCTAAAAGAAGCTAGCAAGTTCTCATTTGCTATTATTAATATACTTTGGTCTGCTCCCAAAATGACCATGGCAATGTAAGAAGCAGAAGAGGGAGATACAGTTCTAAATTTTTAGGACCTCATAGTATAGGTTTTTTAAAATTAAAATTAAGGTAATTTGTTAGAAAAAAATCTAGACTTAAAGACTAGGCTTCAGAAGTGGCGCTGTGGCTCAAGTGGTAGAGTGCTAGCCTTGACCAGAAGAGCTGAGGGACAGTGCCCAGGCCCAGAGTTCAAGCCCCATGACTGATAACAACAACAAAAAAGACTAGGCTCAAAGATAACTTGATATTGAAATTTGAGATATAATGTGTAATGCAACATAGTATTATAGAGACCTTTTCAAGTTGTTCAATAGAAAGCACATTTAAGGCACTGTATTCTAAAAGCATTCCTTTTTCTATAGTATAACTCCCATCTTTCCACTCATATGGTCTTATGCTTACTATCTAAATATTGGTGTTGGATGCTGATGAAATCATACATATGTGTAGGTACAGATACAGGCATCATATCAGGTATTATGTGAAAATAATATACTGCCAAGAAAAGGGTTTCAAATAAGCTTAATTTAATATTGGATACACTGAATGTTCATATGAAAACTATTTTGTGGGAAATATAGAAGTCTCATTATATCATAAATTTTATGGTTTATCTTTGTTGTAAAAGTCATGTTGTTATTCTTTATCCCTTTGCTTGCAGTATTGTAGTTTTTACTAATGATGCAGCATAGTGTGAATGTTTTTAAATGTGCATGTTAAAAACAAATGACTTAAGTCATTTTTAATTCTTAACTCACTGGAATGTCTCTCAGAGCTTCTTCCTTGACACGGTCCTTTGGAAAATTGTGTTCAATCGAGACAAACAAGGAGAGTATCGCTTCACCACACAGCCACCACAGGTTGGAAATCAGCAGTTACTATCAATTCTTTGCATATATCTAGCTCTTTAGCTGTGTTCTCTGTGTCCTTTAGGGCATTCTGTGTGTGTTGCTTCAACCTTTTTTCCTTGAGCTTGGCATTTCATTTCTTGTAAGGAGTCCTAGAAAACTGATGACAAACATTTGTTTAGGCTTTTCAGGACTTCAGAAATGTCCTAAGTCTCCCATTCTGGTACTAATTCTGTGTGTATGTGAAGGTCTTGTCCTCAAAGGTGTGAGTTTCATTTCTGCCTGCATTACATTGTATGTTTTTGGTTTTCTATGTCGAAGTTTTGAATTAGAGTTGTTTCTTCTTCAGAGTCCTAAGAACAAATTTTTTTAAAATTTATTGTTATTGTAGAGGTGATATACAGAGGAGTTACAGTTACATAAGTCAGATAAAAAGTAATTTCTTTTTGAACAATGTCACCCCTTCCTCCCTCTCCAAAGTTTTCCTTCTCATCTCCATCCAGGAGTTGTATAGTTTCATTTCTTTTCTTTTTTAATAATTTTTTATTGATATTAAGCAATTACATAAATTTCACAAATATCACAGTATGGTGGGATAGTGATACTTTTAAGTTAAAGTCACAAACACATTTTAACCTTCACAAGGCAAATAGTCATTATGGTCTATAAAGTTTGTGAATTCGATGAGCTTTGAAAATACAACTATTTCTTCCATATCAGGTAACATATACATTTCTTTCCTTTTGCTTAGTGTAAGCTGTTCCCTCTACCTCTCATTCCCTCCCACCCATCGCTGCCCTTGAGTTGCTTAGTTCATTTTCATCAACCAACACAACAAGAATTTTCAAGAAATTATTTCTGATTTGTTGTCAGTGACTGTGCTTTAAACTTTGTCTGGCTTTTTCCAATATAATTTTATTTGCAAGCCAAATACAACTTTTGGAGGCAGTAAAATAACATTATTGGGCTGGGAATGTGGCTTAGTGGTAGAGTGCTTGCCTAGCATGCATGAAGCCCTGGGATTGATTCCTCAGTACCACATATACAGAAAAAGCTGGAAGTGGCGCTGTGACTCAAGTGGTAGAGTGCTAGCCTTGAGCAAAAGCAGCTCTCAGGGACAGTGTTCCCAGGCCCTGAATTGAAGCCCCAGGACTGGCCAAAAATTAACAACAACAACAATTTTATACTCAAAAGGATGACATGTCAGGAGGATTTTATTTTTTTATCCTTAAGGAGTTGTACAAAGGGTTTTCAATTCAACAACATGTCAGTTAGAGTACAATGTATCTTGATCAACATTGTCCCTTCCATCTTTTCCCCAAAAAACTGTATCTCTTGGTAGAAAATATGATAGGAAATTTAAATTAGATTTACTGTTTAGACTGCTATCATTGAATTAAAGCTTAGTGAGCAGCCATGAGAACTTGACTGCATAAAATCTCACCCATTTAGAACTTTATGCTTTTAGGTTGGCGATATGCTGTTCTATGTCTTTCACTCATCTTTGTGCTATGGAGAAGCTTACAGATTTCAAAAGGACTGCCTGTCATTTCTGAGTTGAACTACTTAACTCATTTTTATTTACTTTTACCTAAATGGCAATACTGAATTTTAGTTTGGTAATTTAGCAGGAGTAATATCCTAATGACACAAGATTGCTCTATAAGAGGTCCTGTAGACTGCTGTTTTAATTTTCTAATGTTGTGTAGTGAATAATGGTGGTTCTGAAATGATAGGATCAGTCTGGAAATGGCTTTAATTTCTTTTTCTTAAAGTAGTGTGTGCTTTGTTGGCTATTTGTGCCCAGTAGTGGGTATGACAGAACTGTGTGGCTGAAGTAAGTAGCTAAATTTTCACTGTGCCTGTGCTTTTTCCTTTTGGCAAGTGAGCTCATCTTTACAGAGGGTGAACTTTGGTTCAGATCACTGGTCCTTATGTATGTTTGTATTGAACAGGCACAGGCCTGGGGAAAGAGTTAAATTTGAGTTTCCAGGTTCTCTAAAGAGACCTCTGACTCTAGATCTAAATAGGAAATACAGGTTCTGAAGAGGAGTTAAAACTAGTAAGCAATATTTTAAGAACCCCATGACATATGAGAGGAACCCCCCTTCCCTGTTTTTCAACCAAAATAAGATTTTTCACATCATTTACTTTGTATTTTTTAAAAATTTATTAATGAGTATATCTCCCTTCATTTTCTTTGGAGATACTGAGATTTGAACTCAGGACCCTGAGCTTGCTATATAGGCACTCTACTGTTAGGCATTATCTCTAACCCATTTGCCCTCATTTCTAAGAGTTTGCATCTCATGAAATTTGACCACTAAAATGTTTTAAGGGAGAGAATGAAAGCAGAGGGGCTTTCAGAACCAGGAGACCCCCCCATCCAGCATGTCCCATGTTCTGACTGATTTCTGAAAATCATTGAACAGAGGAGAGTTTTAGCCTTCCAGTTCTATGATCATGAGGTATTATTAAATTGATAGAAAATATGATAGGAAATTTAAATTAGATTTACTATTTAGACTGCTCTCATTGAATTACCTTATGACAGAGAGTTCTTGTAACATTTTAGCACAGAATAGTATACTTCCATCTTCTGACACTACTGGATGTTACATAAGTTTTCACTGTTTACAGTTGTGATCCTTTATTAGCTACTCCTATTAGGCTATGTTTTTATTCATTGATAATTGCCTGCCACATCCTCTCCCCCCCCCCCCCCCCCCGTAAACATTTGGCAATGTCAGATGTCAGAAATATTTTGGTTATTACATGTTGAGGGACAGAGATTATCCCTGGTAGAGGCCAGGGATGCTGCTAAACAATTGTTTTATGGTGATGGAGCAACCTTTCCCAGTAAAGTATTGCCTAGCCTAGGATAACAGTTTTGCTGAAATTTAAAACCTTGCCGTAAGGTGAAAAGGAAAGTCAGGATAAGAGGTAGCTTTAATTGTAGGGTTTCTTTAATATTGTATGTGACCCTTCCCACCTCAGTCCCATTTTGCACTGACTAACTGTATTCTTTCTGAGGCTCAGTGGATTCGGTAAAGATTTGTTGAATCAAATCAAAAGCAAATTAAAAAGAGGTTCTGGATAGCTCACCCCTCAGTTGTAACCCCAGAAACTCACTCTGCTAACCAGCTAATCATTCTGTCATCTTTGTTATTTTACCTATGTCATTTTCCTATAAGATAAATAGGAAGAAATTGTATATGTGGGAGGAAAAAAATGCAAATTAAAGAAACAATCTACAAATAATTGAGGATGTAACTGTTGTATTGGTAGATAATTTTCCTATCATGTTCTTTAGCAGCCCTATTGTTTTCTCAAAAAAAAAAAAAAAGTCAGAAACACCTTGGTCCATCCTTGACCCTTTGAATAAGACTTCAATGGAGATCTCTTATCTCTGGTTTTCTATAAAACTCTACCCTTGAGATCTGTGCTATTCTCTTTATAGGATTTGTAGCTACTGTGCCACTTAAAGAACTAGTATCATACTATCCTGTAATTAGATCTTCTGAGGCCATTTTATTTTTATTGACTCAACATTCTTAGTGAAAAATCAAAGTGTTAACTGTAGTTATTATGCCATTTAGAATATTATTTGAGCTTATTTTAATAGGATACTAATTTGCATTATTTTATGTTGAGGATTAGTATGGAAGACTTCTATGTAAACTGAAATATAATACTTATTATACCTTTTTCCTTCAAACATGTCTTTATGCTTATGTACTACCCAGGAAAACATTTCCTAAAAGACTGCTAAGAGCCAATAGTTTAGTCTCAGAATGAACAACTTGGAATACTAAGAAACAGGAGAATTGTACCTACAGATCTTTGTGAATTCCTTCATGATTTCTCTGAAACTGGCAGGGCCAGTTAATGATTCCTTCCAGAAGTAAACCCAGATCTCTGACTGCTAGACCTGCTATGTCCTCCAGCTTCAGGGACTTTGGCCCTGAATATTTTTAATAGAGATAAGTGTTCATTCTCGGGCCCCTGTGACGACTTATCCCGTTCATGTTCTGCCTGCAGTGCTTGCCTTTCTCCCCTTGCCATCACCCTCCCTGCCCCAACTTCTCATTGTAGCACACCTGTAGCTCCTTTTATTTCCTCCTCAGTGAGTTATATTGTGTTTGTGTATGTGTGTGCTCTATTCATATTTTTAAACTCATAAACCTATGTTTGCATAGATAGTATGTTTTTGTGTACAGTATTTGAGAGGAAATAAATGCACAGGAACAACATGTTTGTAATTGTGGTAGAGTTGGGGAATTCCTGTTCCTTGTGATTTTTTTTTAATATAACATGTTTATTGTTTTAATCAAAAATGTTTAATGTAAAAACTATCCGGTTATGATTGTTTTCAATTTATTTCAATTTTTTTGCTTGTCTTAAATTTAGATACATGTATATATGTATATTTATGTATCTGTATGTAGGTCTTAATTTTAATTACACATGGCTTTTGCTTTCTTAGCCTTGTGTGCATTTTCCTTCAGACTTGTCTGGACAGACAGATTGATTGTTCCTAGCTTTTTGTTTTTTGAAGCAAGCAGTCAACATTGGCCTTTGTGTTCCTTTAACAATAATGCTTCCCATTAAATAAGTTATGGTTTTCATATTGATTTAGAAGCAGTTGATTTTTCCACAACTGGACTGAAGTATTTTAAAAACTGGGAAAAGAGTAAATTCAAGTAGTGAATCATTGTCTCAGGTTAAATACGAAGTGTTGTGTATGTGATGTACTGGAAAGGAGTTGCCATCTGTTATTGACCTACTAAAGAATCCTATACATAGTTATGTCTATGGTCTAATGTTTAGCTAAGTTCTTATATATTTCTTTTAAGGGGTGGTAATATAATAGTGGTGCAAAATTAATCATTACACTCAGTTTTATCATAGAGAAGAGGAAGAATAAGTTGTCCTGATATCTCAGTAAGATGAGAAAGACCTCAATATGTGAAAAAGTTTTCTTTTTAAAGCATTTCACTATCTTCCATTGGCTATTTTCAAGACATGACTAAATATATATTAGCAGATATGCCTTTCTTGATCATAATTCTTGGTCACATTCAAATAGGTATCTTCAGATTGTGATTCCATTTTGTAGGATTACTTCAGTTGTGATTAGAACTTAGTGTAGGCCATGTCCTATTTTGATTGGCAAATAACTACCTGGGATTTCACTTTTACTGAGGGATACAACTACTACAGGTCCCAGTCATTTAGTTTATATTTCAAGTTATAACTATAAGGATACCTTTTATTCCTTTATTTACTTTATGTTTTTATATATTAACTAGGAACTCTTCTTTCTGATTTTCCCGCAGTTATTTATCTAAGCTCACAATCATTAATAACATCAAGATTGTTCACAAGGATCTCAAAGTTTGTTGGGCTTTTTATAATAAATTCTAAGAGATAGTCTTTGCTTGTATGTCTTATGTGTCTCTCTCCAGTTGTAGAGCAATAAGGGGAACCAATAAATAATGTCTTCATTGGGCATAGTGGTTCATGTCAGTAATCCCAGCTACTTCAGAGGTGTAGAGACTTGGAGGATTTTACTTTAAAGCCAGCCTGTGGAAGAGGCAGGGGAATTGGCAAGATCTAATCCAGCAATCCAGGCATGCTGGCACATAGGTTGGAATATAACTCTGGGCAAAAATAGAAGACCTTACTGAAAATAACGATAGCCAAAAGAGGCTAAACAAGTGGCAAAACACCTGTGTGTAGCAAGCATCAGGCCCTGAGTTAAACCTCAGTATGACCCCTGCCCTCCAAAAGTTGTTTTTTGTTTGTTTTAGTGAAGCTGTGGTTTTATTTAGTCTTTTATTTTGATTCAGGGTCTATGTATCCCAGGTTTGTCTTGAATTTCAGTCCTTCTGCCTCATCCTCCCTAGCTCTAGGATTCTAGGCATGTCCATGCTCTACTGATAAAAGAAGGATAGGCAGATTATGACCCAACAGTATTTATTTCATGTTTCATGGTTTTGGAAAGTGACATTAACAAAAATAATAATTTTTCCACTACCTTCTTCCAAAAGATAGGTTGGGATAGATTATCATGATTTTCAAATCCAATATTTAAAAATTCTTTCTCTGGACACGAGTGTCTCATGCCTCTAAAATCATAGTCACTCGAGGCTGAGATCTGAGGACCCCTGGTCAAAGCCAGCCTGGGAAGGAAAAAGTCTGTGACTCATCAATTAACCACAAAAGCTGGAAGTGGAAGTGTGGCTCAAGTGGTAGAGTGCCAGCCTTGAGCAAAAGAGCTCAGGGACAGTGTCCAGGTCTGGAATTTAAGCTCCATTACTGGCATACACGAAAGAAAAGAAAAAGAAAATATATTCTTTCTAGTTACTCTGAATATATTAAATGTTTTATGTTATCGAATCTAGATCTGCAAGTTATTTAAAAATACATCAGTACACAACACATAGGTACTATACATAAAATTGAAGAAACTGAAGTTACCATGATAATAAAAAAAGCTCTTTAAAAACAATCTGTTCCTAAATAATTGACAGCTGACTTTTTTACATGGGTTGTGTTCATTTGTTTGTTGTATTCAGAAGTCGTTTTTTATTGTTTTTGTGATAATGTTTCTTCTCCTGTTAAAAACAATATCCCTTATAATCAGCTAGAGTGTTCTTTTGTCCTAGGAGTCAGTGGATCGGTGGGGGAAATGCTGCTTGTCTTGGGCACTGGGCTGTAGAAAGAAGACGCCGAAGGCAAAGTACATGTATCTGGCACAGGAGCTCTTGATTGATCCGGAATGGCCACCCAAACCTCAGACAACAACAGAAGCTAAGGCTTTGGTGAAGGAGAATGGATCATGTCAGGTCATCACCATAACATAGCAATGACTTGGTGTCAGTGGTTTGCTAATAGCAGTGTTCAGGAGAGAGAATGATTTTATGATTTCCTGATCCTGTGTGTCAGAATGGCCACTATTTCAATTTATGCTTCTTCTTCTGATAATACAGTAATTGATTTGAAAGCTTTGCTTTAAAACACATACAAAAGAGAGAGTGACATTGAATTCAGACCTGGTTATATCTTCATTCAGTAACCTAAGTATTATATAAATATTGTAGAATTTGACTGTTACCCTATGTGATTATTTATATTGGGTACCAGAGAAATCTGGTGTTCAGTAAGTTTTTCAACATTGGCTTTTGAAACTAGTTTGTTTTTTAAAATTTATTCTCACAACCCCTTTTGACAGGAAATGTTTATAAGTATATATATATATATATATATATATATATATATATATATATATATATATATATATATATATTTTACAGGCCCTAAATTTGTGATTGTTAAAAATAAAATGGCTGTTCATTAACCTCCATTGAAAACAAATTGAAAGCCTGATTTCATTTCAGTATTTCTTCCAAAGAATTCCCTGTAAACATACATATAACAGTTCCTTTTGATGGTTAGAAGTTAGGAATGAGGTTGTGTGGTGTTGTTTATAGAACAACTCAGGTAATTCTGTGTATGGTTTATATTTTCTGTGCAAACTGCCTGGGTTTATTTTTCTAATCAGTAAGGTGCTTCACTGCTTCTTGATGTCCTCCAAGTTGTTGAGTGGATCTTGTGCTATGTCTGGGGTCAGTAGTCTACTTTGCTTCACTTGAACCTTGGCAAACCTTTTTCACTAGAAAAAGGCAGTAGATAGAAATCTTATTTTTCTAATAGCTCTTCATACCTCTTTTTGTTCAGAATTTGTTTTATTTTAATTAGCTAAAGACAGGATAATAGTGAGTTTTAGTTTTTGCATTTTGTTAGTTAATATTTTACCTTGAAAGTTTTTTTTGCAAGGTTTCCTGTCAATAATGAGGCTTTTAAAAATTGGTATTGGATTTGAATAACTACTGATTTTTCAAAGCAGTATGAAATTGGTGGACGTTTGTTACAAAGCCATTAGATGGCGCCAGCATACTTTTTTTTGTTAACATTTTTGGTGTGGCAATTTCTGGGAGATAAAAAAATCCAGGAAACAAAGTTAAAGAATTGAAGACATTCAGTGAGCCAAAAGAAGGAAATACTGGAAAGTTTTTCATCTTTCTGTTTTGTCCAATTAATGTTTAAATTCTAGAGGAATTTTAAAGCTA
Source organism: Dipodomys merriami (assembly GCF_024711535.1). Taxonomy (NCBI): domain Eukaryota; kingdom Metazoa; phylum Chordata; class Mammalia; order Rodentia; family Heteromyidae; genus Dipodomys; species Dipodomys merriami. The sequence goes on along the minus strand of NW_027203381.1, from coordinate 67,224,303 downwards.
CTTTTTAAATACCCACAGTTAAAATTGACATAGGACTGATATTGCTGTAAATGAACCCTAAATTATTAAAGCAATGTGACGTTGTTCTATGTTCTCACTTAACAATCACATGTTTGTGCTTTTCACTCCTAGCTGATCATTACATAGTTGCCAATCTACCAGGTGTTACCCAGAATTTTAGAACCAAATGTTTCTTCTTATTTATGCTGCAAAGAACTGAATGATGTTTGATAACTGTAGAACATATAAATTACACTCAGGATCACTGTTACTGCTATTGCCACTGATGATTATTACAAAAAAATACAATTCATATTTTCATCAAAATGTATAATGTGATATTAATACACATTAGAAAAGAACAATTGTTCCATGAATGATTCTATGAAGCTATGCATCTTAGACCTCTTGAGCTGTGAATTAGCACTATTTTCTATAATTTCATGATCTCTTGATTGTTTTATAATGCTCATATCCACTTAAAATATGCTCAAGTATTACTCTTTAGTGATTTCCACAATTGCAAATTTTATTCTTTGGGTTAAATACTGAAGCATATCATTCCAGTAATTGCCAAGTACAATTTAAAAATCCAGTTATTGATTGTATTTAACATCTTTAAGAGCATGATCATAAAAACCTATTTTTGACATACATATCTTTTAATGTTTAGAGTTAAGGGTTTCTAGCTCATCTCCCCATATAATTTTCATCAAAGGAATAAGGTTTGAGGTAGATGGGAGAGCATCAGTAGGCAGTTAGACTTAAAAAGACAGGATAGGTTTTCAAGGTGAGAATATTATTTGAGGAATATCTGTGAATCCAGGTGTGGCTCCTGCTCAGTGCCATCGACAGTCCTCTCTGTAGGTCACCATTACGTAGTAGTTTTGGTTCTGAGTTTTACATTAAATTATTTGAGTGTATACAGACCTAATTTTTAAAATCTGTACATATATTATTTTGATGTATTAAGATTGATAAATATTGCTGATTTAAATTTTATTTATGCACATACTTAAAGGACAGAAATGTCCGGGAAAGTAATTGTTAAATAATGATATGTAACTTTTTAACTTTTTAAATAAATAACAAGATTTTTAATGTGTGTGTCCCTCAGGGTTGTTTAAAGTTTTTCCCCCCCCCCCCTCAAATATACATATGTTTTCTATCTTTTAGCACCAACTGCTGTCAAGCGATGCTGCAAATAATGCTTGAATAAGAGTGGCTAAGCCAACAGCAAAAGAAATACTTTTTATAGTAGTTTTATAATCCTTAAATTCGAAAAGCTTTCCAAATTGCACTTGCATTTAAACAAAACTGTTGCAGTTTTTACTCTATTTATTTCCTTTTCCCATGTTGTTGAAAGTATTGCACAGTTTCAAAAGGCATGGTTAATATATCGATGTTTATGTAGTCTGTTTCAAACCAGCTATTGACAACTATCCAACAAAGAACAGAATTCAAGCTTTAGAAAAAACACTGAATATTTCATGCATGCAATTTTGCCATATCTGGAAATAGGCTTTTGTATATTTATGGTGGGAGGTGGTGGGGAGCTTTTAATAAGGTAGGATGTCAATGTTTGTACAGTCTGGGCATTTACACATATTTTTAATGTATTAAAATTTGGTAATTATGTGCACATGAAATTAATGAAATAGTTTTTTCCTGTTATGATTTGTGAATTCCCTAAGAACCTGGATTTTTTTAAGTAACTTTATATCAGAAATGATACTGCATCTTTATATTTTTAAAATTGTATTGCTGCTCAAGAATGGTACCCTGTTGTCAAAAAGGCATACATTCATAATTGTACATTCAGCATTGTAAATAACCTTATTAAATCTTTTTTGATTGAAGCTATTAAAAATAAAAACAAATGAATTGTGTATTTCTACTATTTTTCCTGTGTTGATATATTGTTTGCTTTTTTGTTATGACTACGTGCCTCTCTGGATTAATTAATAATTGCTTAGTACTTCCCCATTTCCTTGTTTTCTTCTTTTTAAAAAACACTTCGTTATTGAGAGGGAAAAAGGGAACAGCTTACACTAAGCAAAAGGAAAGAAATGTAAACATCACTTGATGTAGAAGAAATGATTGTATTGTCAAAGCTCAAAAAATTCACAAACTTTATGGACCATGATAAAAACAGTTTGCCTTGTGAAGGTTAAAATGTGTTTGTGACTTTAATTAAGTATCACTATTCCACAATACTGTGAAATTTATGTAATCACCTAATCTCAACTAACAAAGAAAAAGAAAAGAGAAGGGATGGGTTAGGAGTGATGAGTGACAAGCTGTCAAGCGATGCTGCAAATAATGCTTGAATAAAAGTGGCTAAGCCACAGCAAAAGAAATACTTTTTATGATAGTTTTATAATCTTTAAATTCGAAAAGCTTTCCAAATTGCACTCGGCATTTAAAACTGTTGCAGTTTTTACTCTATTTCCTTTTCCCATGTTGAAAGTATTGCACATTTTCAAAAGGTATGGTTAATACATTGATGTCAGACAGCTTGTATTCATATACTGTTTTGTAAATGGGAACGTCTTTGTACAACTACTTAAAAATAATAATAAAGATGTTTTTTTAAAAACTTCATTGTTAAGTAGTTGTACAAAGTCAGATTATGAATACAGTGCTCCTTGATGACTGTCACCCCATCCTTTGTTTCCCCCAGTTCCTCCCTCCCATCTCTACCCTCAAGTTGCATAGTTCTGTTTGTACATGATGTACGTTGAATATAATGACTACCTTTGCTCACCCTTCCTCACATTTCCCATCATTACTCTCCTTTGTTAAACAGTTTGTTTTAAACATGAGTTTTGAGGCTAGTCCAGATAGCATGCCTCATACCACACCAGATTTGGACCGTCCTGGGATGCTCCTCAGTCAGATGCAAAGTAGAACCACATACTAAGTGTCAGGAGCTTGGAGGGCAATGCTGAGATTGTTGGACTTACTAGTCTATTAGTAGTGATGGTGAGAACTGAAAAGGACCCATGATAACTGCAGAGGCAGTGGGTTCATCCCTCTGGTTAGGACTATGACTAGGAGAATACCATTGGATCAACACTTGCTGGGCTTACTGTCCTTGGCTACATTAAATACTGATGGGATTCCAGGGCTTTTATTTTTTATTTATCTTTGTATTGAAGTTTGATCTGAGGCTCACACTTGCCAAGGCAGCTGAGCCATACCTGAATGCTTTTTTGGAGATAGTCCCATTTCTGGCATATAAATGGTTTTGAACCCTGATCTGCCTATTATGTTTCTTCTTGAAGCTAGGATAATGGTGCACAACGTTAACACCCAGTTACTGATTGAGAAAGTTGTGAACTTTGCTTCCCAAGCTAGCCAGGAACCATGATCCTTCCAATGTGAACCTCTCAAGTAGCTAAGATAACAGGCATCTAGCTTTTGATGCTTTTTTGATAACATCTACATCCTATATAAAATAACTTAGAAAATGCTTATGCTCCACCATTCTATTTGTAGTTCTAGAGGGAAAGTTTACTCTTATGCAATTAAACATTGACTTGCACTTCATTTTGTGCATAATGATAAGAAAAGTGAGCAAAAGGGGATCTAAACTCAGATGAGGCACAAGTGGACTTAAGTTAAATGAGAAGATACTCAGTTTCGCCATCAAACAGGGAAATGGAAAGCAAACTGCTGGGATAACTGCAACTGAGAAAAAATTTCAAGAATACCATATATGGACAGTGATGAATGGACAGGGATTTTCAAACTTAACAGGTAGCATTGGACATCAGTACAACCCCTTTGGAGAACAGGTTGACATTAGTGCAGTTGAATACAGGAAGACATCACATCAGCAATGGCATTATTGAGCATGTTCCACAATAGATTCAGCCTTAATCTTTGAAATGGAGAGTCTGGTGCTGGAAGTAGAGATGTGTGGCTCCAGTGGTAGAGCACCAGCCTTGAGCAAAAAAGCTAGGTGAGGATGAAAGGCCCTGATTTCCAAAGCCCCAGTACTGGCAGAGGGGGAGAAGGGGAAAAGGGAAGGAAAAAAAAATTTTGAGAATGGACAGGAGGCCTGCAGAAGAAGAGTTCCATTCAGGGCTGTGGTTGCTGCCCTGATCCAATTGTTGCTATTTTTCTAGCATCGATGCTGTACTGTGCCATTTATGGAAAAACTTACCCTCCTGCTACTACTATTCTTTGACAGAGGATTCAAATTATATGCAATGTCTTAAGTTTGGAGAAATTTGCCAGGAAAAAATAGAATATGCACTGTAAGATAAGAGTCCTTTCCTTTCTTCTGGGCAAGTTGTCATCAGGATGCAGATACGCTCTTTCTTCCTTTGGAAAGTGCTCAGTCACATGTGCTTCTACAAGCCTCTCAGTCGCTCCGGGGGACAGAGCCACTCCAGGTAAGGCTGAATTTTTGTTCTAAATTAGTGTAATTAGAGGGTTTAGCCTGTGTATGTACATATGAGAAAAATGGGTAGGAGAAACAATTTGTATAAAGTTTCACCTGGGAAATACTGTTTCGGTGGACTAGTATTAAATTTCACAGGTATTTAATGAATTTTATTAAGCATCTTAGAAATAGTATCTCCTTACTAGAATAAGTAAATCAGAAATACTACCTTCCAGTTCTAAGCATATCAGCCTTAATTTATTTTTGGTGGTGGTGGTGATCGGTGATTGTGGGGCTTGAACTCAAGGCCTGGGCACTGTTCCTGAGATTTTCAGCTCAAGGTGAGTGAGCACTCTACCATTTGAACCACAGCACCACTTCCGATCTTTAAAAAAAAAAAAGATTTTTGTTTTCTTAGACAATCTTGCATGTAGTCCAGGCTAGCCTCAAACTCATGGCCCTCCTGCCTTAGGTTCCATGAGGATAATTATACCCAGCTCTTGGCTAGTGTAAGGTCTAAATGCGTACATTTAACTTAAACAGTGCAGAGAAACATGCATGGTGTTAAGAAACGGGCTAGTATTTATCTGATAGGTTTAGGAGATGTCAAGTGTTTGCTGTTTGAGGCATGGTTATGGGAAAAAAAGAATCAAGCGAGGAGGAGTGCAGACTTCACTCTCTCCTTCCTCACTGCTAAAGTCAATCCTAGGTACATCAAAGTCAAGAGCACCACCAAGGTTTTTTCGTAATGCTGCAAGGTCTGACCCAGAATGTGAGAATGGTGAATTAATGAGTCCTCTTGCTATGTGAACTTTTCAGCTCTTAGGTAGCTTGGAAAACCCTTGAAATGCAGTTCTTCAACTGAATACAAAACGAAAGATAGGGCAGGCGCTGTTGATGTGACACAAACCTGGTTTCCCCAGCTGAGGAATTCTGCCTGCCCCGCGTGTACTCAGAAGGCAGTGAGAGTTCGGGGGCAGGGGGCGGGGGGGGGGGGGCGGGCAGGACTGTGCCTGGTGAGCATGCGCAAGGTGACCTGCCACGCCTCTCTCTTGCCGTTGCAGACATGCTGAGAAGCACCCTGCTGTGCGCGGTGCTCGCGCTCCTGCGCGCGCAGCCCTTCCCCTGTCCCCCAGCCTGCAGATGTGTCTTCCGCGACGCCGCGCAGTGCTCCGGCGGCCACGTGGCGCGCATCGGAGAGCTGGGTCTGCCCACCAACCTCACGCACATCCTCCTTTTCCGAATGGGCCGGGGCGCCTTGCAGAACCACAGCTTTAGTGGCATGACGGTCCTGCAGCGCCTGATCCTCTCCGACAGCCACATTTCCGCCATTGAGCCCGGCGCGTTCAGTGACCTGATCAAGCTAAAAACGCTCAGGTTGTCGCGCAACGGAATCACGCATCTTCCGGGTGCGCTCCTGGATAGGCTGGGGCTCCTGGAACAGTTGTTCTTGGACCACAATGAACTGAGAACCATGGACCGACACCTATTTCGGAAACTGGCTAGCCTGCGGGAGCTCGTCCTCAACCACAATCGACTGGCTTTCCTGTCTCCCGACCTCTTCGCAAAGCTGGAGAACCTGAAGTTGTTGGATCTGTCGGCGAACAACTTAACTCACCTGCCAAGGGGACTGCTTGGAGCCCAGGCGAAGCTGGAGACACTTCTGCTCCACACGAACCAGCTCGTCTCTCTGGATTCGGGGCTGCTGGACCATCTGGCCGCCCTGATGGAGCTGCGGCTGGATGGAAACCACCTGAGTGCCATCGCGCCCGGTGCCTTCGACCACCTGGGCAACCTGAGTTCTTTGACCCTTTCTAGAAATCGCCTTGCCTTTCTGCCCCCCGCACTCTTTCTCCATTCGCGCAGTTTGACTCTGCTCACCCTGTTCGAGAACCCCCTAGAAGAGCTCCCCGAGGTACTCTTCGGAGAGATGGCGGGCCTGCGGGAGCTGTGGCTCAACCGCACCCGCCTGCGCACGCTGCCCGCCGCGGCCGCCTTCCGCAACCTGAGCAACCTGCAAACGCTGGGGGTGACGCTGAGCCCGCACCTGAGCGCGCTCCCTGCGGGCGCCCTCGGGGGCCTGGCCGAGCTCCGCGTGCTCGCCCTGCACGCCAACGGCCTGGCCTCCCTCCCCGAGGCCTTGCTGCGCGGCCTCGGGCACCTGCGCCAGGTATCCCTGCACCACAACAGGCTGCGGGCCCTGCCCCGCACGCTCTTCCGCAACCTCAGCAACCTGGAGAAGGTCCAGCTGGACCACAACCAGCTGGAGGTCCTTCCTGGTGACGTGTTTGGGGAGCTGCCCCAGCTGACGGAGGTCCGGCTGGGGCACAATCCCTGGCTCTGTGACTGTGGCTTGTGGCCGTTCCTGGAGTGGCTGCGGCACCACCCGGACCTCGTGGGCCGAGACGAGCCCCCGCAGTGCCACGGCCCGAGGCCGCGCGCCGGCCTGTCGCTGTGGGATCTGCTGGAGGGTGACCCGTGGTGCCCCAGCCCTCGCGGGCGGCCACCAAGACCTCCCGCCCAGAACCTCCTCCTGGAAACCCCTCTTGCTTCCTGGCTGCCTAATAGCTCCGAAGCTTGGTTGCGGACCCAGCTAGTGGCCACAGGCGAACGTCAAGATCCTCATAGTCTCTTCTGGTGGCTTTATGTTCTGGTTTTAGTAGCTCAGGCCGTCGTAACCGGGGTCATTGTGTTTGCTATGATTAAAATTGGCCAGCTCTTTCGAAAATTAATTAAAGAGAGGGCCCTTGTTTGAGTCAACGGGAAAACCTTGCCATTAGTTAAAACGTGACCAGAGTGTGTTCAGAAAGTGGCTCCAGGGAGAATCCAGACCAGCTGTTGCTACCTTCCCTCCCTCCCTTCCTCCCCCACCCCCTCTCTGTCTCTCTCCCCTCCTTTCTTCCCTCCTACTCTTTTCCCCCCTCTTCCACTTCTTTCTCCCCTCCTCTTCTCCCCATCTTCCTCCTTTTTCCTTCTCTTTTCCTTCTCTTCCATTTCCTTCTCCCCTTTCTCCTCTCCCTGCCCCTCCAGTCCTTCCTCCTCTTTTCGACTTCCAGCTCTTCCTCTCCCTTCAGCTCCTTCTTCCAGTCCCTCCAGTCTTCCCTCCCCTCCCCTTTCCTGAAGTCTTCCGTTTGTAAATTAGGACAGCTAGCCTGCCTCTCTTTTGCCCTCATGATTCTTCGGGGCCCATCCTGTCTCACTGTGCCCTGCTTGGTGTGTCTGGTGAAGAGAGAGTAAGACACGCCTCCTAGTAAGGGCCCTCTCCTGTAATAAAGCAATGTCCCTTCCATCTCTATGATGATTCTTTCCTTGAGGAAGAATGGGTTGTGCTTAGCTTCTCTTCCTTGCAAAGTAGAACTCTTGGAATTTTCCCCTTTGCTGTGCAGCTACTTTGTCTATCTGATGTATGGGATATTTAGGAGAGGGTTGGGCTGCAGTCAGTCATTTGGCAGTTTCAAGAGAAGCCCCTTCCTTGACGGGATGGGAGGAGGGGGAGCATAGAGCCTCCCCCTGGAGCTCAGTGCCTGTGACAGCTGGGGAGAGGGGAAGGTGAAAGAGATTTGAGGAAGAAATAGGCCGCTCCCAGGGGGCCCAGGAGTAGGTTGAGGAGGGTCCCCAAACATATTTGGAGAGTCAGGGTGTGTCCACAAATGTTTGGGAAACTGCTCAGCATGCCCCAATTGCCTACTGTGACTTTCCACTTGCTTTATTTACCTCAGTGAAATGTGTCATTTGGTTTTCATTTCCTAGAACCAAACGCCACCTCATTTCATGAGCATTTATGGAGCAGCAAACATGTGATGGGTATTCATGAATGTAATGATAAGCTTGGTTTCCACTTTATTGAGTTTGTATCACGTTCTTATTTATTCTACCAATTGAAAGCAGTTAAACCCTCATTGCTTTAATTAGCTGTCTGGGCTGGTGAGAGGCAGTGGTTAAAACATAGGCTGGGGAGCTGACAACTGTGTCTTCATTCCCAGAGCTACACTTACTAAGTGCCCAGGACTTTGGGCAGGTCACCAACATACATCCTCTGAGTCTTGATTCCCTCATCCCTGATGAGGGAGAGAGCAGCACACCTGCCTCAGAGACCTATTGCGAGAATTAAAGGCCATAAAACATATAAAGACTTAACCCTGTGTTCTGTGTACAGTAAACACTCAATAAATGATAGTTATTATAAATAAAGGAAGAGCAATTATTTACTGGCATAATGATTTCTAAAAGTAAGAGCAGCCATGTGCCTTGTAATCTTAGCTACTCCAGGAGGTTGAGATGTGAAGATCACAGTCCAAAGTCAGCTTGGACAGGAAACTTCAAGAAACTCTTTTTTTTTTTTTTTTTTTTTTTTTTTGGGTCCGGTCGTGGGGCCTGAACTCTGGGCCCGAGCACTGTCCCTCAGCTCTTCAGCTCAAGGCGAGCGCTCTACCACTTGAGTCACAGTGCCACTTCCGGCTTTTTTACTTATGTAGTGCTAAGGAATCGAACCCAGGGCCTCGAGCATGCAAGGCAAGTGCTCTACCACTGAGCCACCTTCCCAGCCCTCAAGAAACTCTTATTTCCAATTAACCACCAAAAAGCCAGAAGTGTAGATGTGGCCCAAGTGGTAGAGCACCAGCTTTGAGCAAAAAATGCTAAAGGACTAAATTCCAATCCAGGTACTCCCCCCCCCCCAAATCTCTATACTTTCCTATATTTGCTTCTGAGATTTTTTTTTTATATTTTATTTTATTTGTGAACATATTGTACAGAGGGGTTACAATTACATGGGCAGGATAATGCATACATTTCTTACCAAGCATTGCAGCCTCCTCCTTTGTTTACCCTTCACATCCCTTCCCAGCCTCCCCCCTCCCCCCCAATCCTCCCCCCTCTCCCTCCCACCGACGTTGTAAAGCTTGTTTTCGACATGACAACTTGTACTTCTCATTGTTGAAACAAGTCCACCTGTATCCTTAAATGACTTGTTTTGCCCATCTCCTTCACACAAGTTATACTGACATCAAATATAGTGAAAGCAGGGGTTATACTGTGGGGGAGGGACATACAAAGCAACAAAGGAATAATCTTATAAATGCGTTAGAAACACATGCATGAAAGAAAAAAAACGTTAAAATATATATCTAAGGGTTCATTTTCCTAACATCACATTATCTGTCCTTTTCCACTTGACTCATACATATACTAGATATTGCAAATAAGGGAAACCATGGGACCTATGTTTCTTTGGGCCTGGCTTACTTCACTTAATATAATTTTTTCCAAGTTTTTCCATTTCCTAACAAATGGGGCAATGTCATTCTTTCTGATGGAGGCATGGAATTCCATTGTGTATATATACCACATTTTCTTGATCCATTCATCTACTGAGGGGCATCTGGGTTGGTTCCATATCTTAGCTATGGTAAATAGTGCTGCAATAAACATAGCTTTAGTGTGGTCTTGTTTGAAAACATTTGGGTAAATGCCCAAAAGTGGTATTGCTGGGTCATAGGGGAGCTCTATGTGAAGTCTTTTGAGGAACCTCCATACTGCTTTCCAAAGTGGTTGAACAAGTTTACATTCCCACCAACAATGAAGTAAGGTTCCTTTCTGTCCACATCCCCTCCAGCATCTGTTGTTGTTAGAGTTCTTGATTTTTGCCAACTTCTGTGATTTTTTGAACCCAGAGTTTGGGTATTGTCCTTGAGCTTTTTGTACTCAAGGCTAGTGTTCTACAACTTGAGCTACAGCTCCACTTCTAGCTTTTTGGTGATTAATTGGAGATAAGAGACTCATAGACTTTTCTACTTTGGGCTGACTTTGAATCACAGTCCTCAGATCTCAGCCTCCTAACTAGCTAGGATTATAGGCATGAGCCACTTGCACTCCATTAACTTTTTTTTTTTTTTTTAATGCAGGGACTGGGGCTTAAACTCAGGGTCACATGCTCTTGCTGGGCTCCTTTCTCTCAAGGCTAGTGCTCTGCCACTTGAGCCACAGCTCCACTTCTATGATTATTATATTTGTCTTCTCTTTTAATCTTCTCTTTTCTCTCATCTTTTAAAAATCTCTCTGTACCACCTGGGAAACTTATTAACACTATCTTCCAATGAGTCAAATTTAATTTCTATAATTATGTTTTTAATTTCTGAGATCAAAAGTGATGCAACAAAAATAACTGCCTTTTGGAGCTCTGTGAATATAGATAGGGGTGTACTGACTTTGCCTTCGGATTTGGGGATAGCAGGCTGAGAAGCTGGGAAGCTCCACAAGCCAAAATGTTCATGGAAGTTTTGCTTCCCCAGGACATTTTAAGCTCTCTAAATAATTCTGTTGTGTATTTTCCTTGGGATGAAGAAGAGGCAACTGTTACACAGTGGATTTCAAATAATTCCCTGCCTTTCATTCTCATGTCTTAGACCTGTTCTGCATCCTACCTAGTCTAACCACCATTCAGGCTTCTCCCTAGCTATGTCAAGAAGACAGCATCTCTCTGCCCACACTGGCTGTAGCTTTCTCCTCCTCATCTGCCACTTCCCTTATTCTCTTCCATAACCCTGCTGAAATCTCAAGTCCATTGATGATCCTTTCCCATTGACTGTAACAGTATGCTTTATAACATTCCAATTTCTTTAACTATCATCAAGGGAGAGGCAATAAACTGGTATTTGGAAGCCTATCCATTTCTCTTCAAGTCTCCACCTCTGGAAGTTTCCTTGACTTCTCGTGGAAAGAATTGGGTCTTCCTTGCTCTGAAATCCTCTTGGATTTTGCACACCCAACAAATACCCACACCCCCCAGCCTCCTAGTTTGTCTTATATTTATTTTGTAAGAAACTATCCAGGTTGGACTCCAGACCTCTGCTAATATTGGAACTGACCCAGTCTGTTTTGGGAGAAGTCACTTTGGGCTTCCCAGCTTTTAAAAATCACCATTACTCCCAGGGTGTGCCAAAGGCAGGGAGATTCCAGGACTCCCAGAAGCTGCACACCCCCTCATTAGGCACTGGAATGTTACAGGATGATCCCATCAACCTCATAAAGAGACAAAACATTAATTGAGTCCAGTGTCTGGGTCCAGTGTATGGAGGCTGATGCCCACAGGGAGAAAACAATGAGCAGCCTCTGCCCGGCAACTCCCTTCCACCCCTTCCACCTCTCTGGAATGCTGCTTCTAGGTGCTTCCTGGTTTGTTTGTTTGTTTTATTACCCCAGCAATATTAGACACTGATATTTCCAACTTCAACCCTTGGGAGGGTTCTGTGTTTCAGGTGCTGCCACATTCAATGAACTTTATTGAACAGGTAATATGTGCTTGGAACCATGAGGTCAAGTTTCACCTTACAACTACTTGGGAGTAGGTGTTCTCATCTTTACAGATGAGAAAAAAAAGGCTCAGAGTGAGGAGTTAAGTTCCTAAGGTTACAACTGGCAGAACTGTCATGAGTTCCAGTCTCTCAGATTCCACAGCTATTCTAAAGCACCCACTCCAGCTTCTTCTGGTTATTAACAGGGACAGCTGCTCAGACAGGATCTGCTGACCCTGGAGATGTAAATGCCAAAGGACACTCTTGGTCATCATCATAGATGTCCTCACCTGGGACCTCTAGTCCTTCAAGACTGCTGGGGACTTCCTAAGAACTGACAGTATTTGTGAGGGATGTGGCTGATGAGAGGAGAAAGAAGAGGGGATAGACAGTAATACAGCAGAAAAAAAGATAGGTGAATGGGGAAGGAAGTGCAAGAACAGAGGAAGGTGAAGTGGAGTTGTGGTTCAAGTACTAGAGCATTGGGCTTGAGCAAAATAGCCAAATGAGAGTGGAAGGCACTGAGTTCATGCTCTAGTGCCAGCACAAAAACAAAAAAAGTACAGGCCATTGTAGACAGTAGCAACTGGCTTAGCCCTACCAAACAGGAGTCATTCTGAGCCCACAGTAGTATCCTACATGGTAGGAATGGCAGACAATTGGCCTCAGCTGTCCACTGACTCAGTTTCCCCTTTCTTGCCAGTGTGTTCTGAATTAAAGGATGTATAAGTGCATCATACGTCGGAACTCTGTTAAGCAGTGGTTCCCTTGCTCCGGATCTGCAGGAGGGCAGGATGGTGTCTGTTCCAAGCCCTCCACCCAAGAGTGGATGGAACCTGAACAGGGCTGCCTGGCACAAAGGCCACCCAGGAGCAAAGATGGCACCTCAGTCACAGAGAGGGAAAAGGTATGCAGAAAGTCATGTGTCCAGTGAGAAGATGGGTAGTGACTTGTGTCTATTATCTTAGCTACTCAGGAGATGGAGGTAGAGGAATCAAAGTCTGAGGTTAGCCCCCAGCAAAAGCACAGGACCTTTACCTGAAAATAACGAAAGTCAAAAGGGCTGGATGGGATCTAAATCAAATGATACCTAGCAAATGAAGGACCCTGACTTCAAATCTAAGAGTCAATGAGACAGAAACAGAGACAGAGAGACTGACAGACAGACAGAGAGAAGGAACATGTCAGTATTTCTGCTTTGATCCCCTTAAACCCAAGTTCAAATGCCTCCTCAGTTTAAATTCTTCTCAGTTGACGTAAGCCAAGGGAGAGGAAATTCTGCCAACCACCCAACTTTGAGAGTAGAATTACTCCAAGTTATTGTCCTGGAGGTCTTCCCAGCTGTACTAGGAAGAATACAATCTAGCTGGCTACTGGTAGCTCACACCTAGCTACTCAGGAGGCTGAAATTTGAGGATCTCAGTTCAAAGCCAGCCTAGGGAAGAAAGTCAATGAGATTCTTATCTCCAATTAATCACCAAAAAGCTGGAAATAGAGGTATGTGTCAAGTGATAGAGCACTAACTAGCCTTGAGAAGAAAGAAAGAAAAAAAACAACAACCTCAGGAACAGTGCTCAGGCCCTGAGTACATTTTTCTTATCAAGCACTGTTGCCTCCTCCTTTGTTTTTCCCCTACCATCTCTTCCCTCCCACCTCCACAACTACACACACACACCCACTCCCCTCTCTCCCCCCTCCCCCCCGCCCAGCCTAAATTATAAAGTTCATTTTTCAACATAGTATCTTGTACTTCTCATTGTTACAATGGGTCAACCTGTATCCCTATTTAAACATTTTGTTTTTTTTCCCTTCCCCTCCCCAAATTATACCAACATCAAATACAGTGAAAGCAGGGGTTAATTTTTATTTATTTTATTTATTTATTTGGGTCCTGTCGTGGGGCCTGAACTCTGGGCCTGGGCGCTATCTCTCAGCTCTTCAGCTCAAGGCTAGCGCTCTACCACTTGAGCCACAGTGCCACTTCCGGCTTTTGTTTTTTTCTGCTTATGTGGTACTGAGGAATCGAACCCAGGGCCTCATGCATGCAAGGCAAGCGCTCTACCACTGAGCCACCTTCCCAGCTCGGGGTTAATGTTTTTAATGATGGCAGAGACTCGGGGCTCAATTAGAAAAATTCCTCTGTTCCAAGCCATCAATGGAACTAAACAGAGAAGAAGGCTCCTTGAAAGCTAGTAAGTCCCTCAACACCAAAGAGATTCAAGAAGATGCTGGTTTGTATTATTGAAAAATAAGAAAAAAAATGAGCAAGTAATTGCTTTCTCTTCCAGACCAAGGGCTTCAGCAGTCTTATAAAGGGGCTATCCACTTGTAATCACTCCCACAAGAAGAGGCAGACTAATGGTTCCACTAAGGCCTCTTCTTTCTAATTTGGGAGCCGTGGACATGTTATTAGTGGCAAAGGAGAATGTGTAGATGTGATTAGATTAAGGACCTTGAGATGGAAGGTCACAGAGGCATATCTAGGAGTCTAGTGTAATCACAGAGTCCTCCCTAGAGAAATAAGGAGGTGGGAAGTGAGAAACAGAATTTAATAAATTAATAAATACTGCTGGCTTTGAAGAGAGTAAAAAGGGTGCCATGAGCCAAGCCCCTAAGAGCTGGGAAGGCCAGGCACCTGTAGCTCAGGCCTATAATCCTAGCTACTCAAGAAGCTGCAATCTGAGGATGTCATTTGAAGCCAACCCAGGCAGACAATTCTAAGAGACTCTTCTGTCCAATTAACCATCAAAAAGACAGAAGTGGAGGTATGGCTCAAGTGGTAGATCATCAGCCTTGAGCAAAAAAAGCTAAAAAATGGAACAGTGCCCAGGCCTTGAGTTCAAGCTCCAGTCTAGCATGTCTAGCTGGAAGAGACAAGGCAAGGATTCTCTTCAGAGCTTCAAGCAGGAACATAGTCCCATGGACCCCTCAATTTTGAGTGTGTGATTATTTGTTACAGCAAGGATAGGAAATGAGCTTTCTCAGTTTTCTGTCTCCACTGTGAGACCCACCATTCACTGTAATCTATATGATTTCCTCATTGAGGCTCCTTATGGCAATAGCCACACATGACTAGTTGGCAGCTAGTGGTGCATGCTTGTAATCTCAGCTATTCAGGAGGCTGAGATGTGAGGATCATAGTTTGAAGCTAGCCTGGACAGATAAGTCCATAAGACTCTTATTTCCAATTAACCAGCAAAAGCAGGAAATGGAGGTGGGGCTAAAGTGATAGAGCATCTTTTAGTGACAAGCTAAAGAACTCACGTTCAAGCCCAGATACAATTGTGTGCGTTTGTGTATGTGTGTGCACGTGCGCGCACACACACACACACACAGAGCTACACATGACTTATTAGTCTTCCTCTTGTGGGGGGCAAGTGCAGAGCTTGGCAAATAGTAGGTACCCAGGATAGGCACTATTCAGACCTTGGCATGTGTAGGTTGGTGTCCACCAGACCCAACAGAGACCAACTTCAACACATGCAATGCCATTGGAGGTGTGGCTATTTCTGATCCACAGGTCTGAGAGTTCAGGTCTCCTGTTTGTTACTAAGATTTTGGAAAATGGAGCTTTGGCTCACATATCTAAGTATTGCAAGCCATAGATGTCCATAGTTTTTATTGAACAAATATGTCTCTCCTGTCTCTACTCATGGGTGTGAATGCAGAGAAGATTAGGAGGAGAAGCACATAGGTAAAGCTACCTTCTAGAAAGAGGGTGATATATAACACCTGCCTTGAACTTGAGTGTTCTGGTCAGTGCTGGGAACCATAGACAAAGGGAGAAAATCTAGCAGAAAGGCCAGGTGCCAGTGGCTCAAACTTGTAATGCTTGCTACTCTGGAAGCTGAGATGTGGGATCCCTGTTCAAAGCCAACCCGGGCTCAAAAGTCCATGAGACTTTTATTTCTAATTAACCACCTAAAAAACTGGAAATGGAGCTGTAACTCAAGTGGCAGAGCACTGGCCTTGAGACAAAAAAAAAAAGCTCAAAGACAGTGCCCAGGCCAGAGTTCAAGTCCCAGGACTGGCACCAAGAAACTGGCTGAAAGAGGCAGGTATGCTCAGCCTAAGAAAGAAGATTTGAGGCTTTAACAGGTGGATACAAGGAAGGGGAAGAGACTTGTTCCTTGAGGTCTCGAAGGATGGACTGGAGAGCAAATGGACTGGAGACAAGGCGGATGAAGGTTTTGCACTATGGAAGGTGGTATGGGTCCTGCACTCATACTGAGCTCCCCTCGAGACACCATTCATCCCTAAGATTGAAGGAATCCAGGTGTTGGATTGAGACAGGACAGTGGATGGAAAATGTTTTTTTCTGATCCCTTCCACTTCAGATAGTCTGTGTTAATCACCCAGCCCTGCTCTGACCTGGGTGGATATGGGTGTAACCTGCCAACCAGGCGCTGGTCACTTGAGACACTGGCCACCGCCTTGCGGAGCTGCTCGGCACTTCACAATTGTGAAGAACAATTTGCTGGGATGGTGTTGGCTTGGGTGCTGCATGGCCTGGGGCCAATCCACCCTCCGACAAATGTGTCAGACCAGTTGATCTATTAACTGGCCTTTTGCACCTGTCTGTTGCAGGGGAGGGGCCTTCCAAAACTCCACGGTGCCACCTTGGATTTCCTCATCCCAAATGGCTTCAGGGAAGCTCCATTGTAACTTCACACAGAGGCCTTGAAGAGTTGATACACCGAATATGTGTCTGCTTTCCCTCCCTTTCCTGTGTCTTCTACTGGGATGTGCCAGCCAGTCCTTCAGATTTCTGGCCTGTCCCTGTTCTTCCCTTTGTCCCAGCTTATCTATCCCAGGTTTCATTCCTTTCCTAATACATGCCCCAGTAGGTTTCTCTGTGAGTGACTCTGCTGGTCCTCTGATGGAGGAGGGGACCTGAAGATCACATTAGCCCTCCCAAGATTCCGGACAATGATCAGAGAAGTCCAAACAGTGATGAAGTGTTTCTATGATCTAAACCCTGTCACATTTGTACAAAGGGCTCAATCATCACTCTAACCAGCTGTGTGTGATGAGAGAGAGAAAAAGATAGAGACAAAGACAGAAACAGAGACAGAGAGAGAACTGGGCTTGAATTCAGGGCCTGAGTGCAGTCTCTTAGCTTTTTCTCTCAAGGCTAATGCTCTACCACTTGAGCCATATCTCCATTTCTGGCTTTTAGCTGATTAATTGGAGATAAGAGTTTCTTGGATTTGTTTGCCTGGGCTGGCTTCAAACTTCAACCCTCAGAAATGGATGGAGCTAGAAGGAATCATGTTGAGCGAGGTAAGCCAAGAACGAAGAGACAAACAGTACATGGTCTCCCTGATAAGTGGATGATAAATCCAAAATGTTAGGTGATATGACAAAACTAACAGGACTTAAGAAACAAAGAACTCCCACTCATCTGGTTGAACCACTACTAAATATCCCCATGCTGCTGATCACGTGTATGGTATATAACATATGAACACCGTTATATATTACAGACTGTGATAGACAATTTGCTCCAGGAAAGTTAGAATGAACGTGTGACTTTAAATGAGCATCATTATTCCACAATACTGTGAATTTCCGGAAATTAAGTAATCACTTAATCACAATCAAAAAAAAAAAAAAAAAAGAACCTTGGGGAAGGGAGGGAGGGAGGGGATGGTAGGGAGAAAACAATGGAGGGGGTAACAATGTTCAAGAGGAAGTGTACTCATTACCCCACTCATGTAACTGTAACCCTCTGTATAGAATCTTTACAATAATAAAAAAAAAAAAAAAAAAAAAAAAAAAAAAAAAAAAAACTTCAACCCTCAGAACTCAGCCTCCTGAGTAACTGCGATTACAGGTATAGTCACTGGGGCTGGCTTGGGAGTAACATGATGAGAACTTTGGTAAAGAAGAGCTTTATGTGTCTGGGAAGGTGGCTCAGTGGTAGTGTGCTTGCCTTGCATGCATGAGGCCCTGAGCTCAATTCTTCAGCACCACATAAGCAGAAAAAGTCAGAAGTGGCTGCTAGGCTTGAGCTGAAGAGCTGAGGGACAGAGCCCAGGCCCAGAATTCAGGCCTCACAACTGACAAAAAGAAGGAGGAGGAGGAGGAGGAGGAGGAGAAGGAGAAAGAGGAGGAGGAGGAGGAAGAGCTTTATTAAAGTAGGTATGGTGGTGCACACCTGTAGTACCTGCTAATAAGGGACAGTAGAATCATGAGTTCAAGGCCAGCTTCTGCAAAAGACTCTAGCACAAGACTCTAAAAAAACAAACTGAAGGCCAAAAGGACTGGAATAATAATTCAAATGATAAGGCTAGTAAGCATGCCTAGCAAGTATAAGGTCCTGGGTTTAATCCTAGTACCTCAAAAAGAAGATAGATGAACAGGAGGAAGAGAAGGAGAAGAGGGTGGTAGCAGAGGAGAACGAACTTTGTGACCTGAAAAGTAGCCATACTTTGAAAGCTCTGTCACTCACAGAACATGGTGAGGCAGGCTCCCCTAGGACAAAGCCTCTCCCTGTAGCATTAGCACAGCAGTGATCGCAACCCTGGAGAGGGAGGACTGTGACTATGCACTCCTCTCTCATCTGTATCATCTTCTAAATAGAGCCCAGCCCTTTGGCCCTGGTTTATAGAGTGATTGTAGATGACACTTCAATGCCTGCTTGGATCCAATCCCTGCATCTTTCTTTCCTCCTGAGGAATTCCTGCTTCTGTGTAGATTAACCAAATGGTTCCTTTATCCTGAATTTAAGGGCCCTCTCTTTTCAGGCAACTGAGCTCATAAAAAGGGTCAACTCCAGGGAGTGTGTGTGGAGAAGGGATGCCTTGTATTTTGACACTGGGTTGAAAGGAAGGATTGGCCTCCTAGCTGCCCAATGTGTAAAAGCTCAGATGAAAGGAATAATATTTGGGGAGAGTTGCTGAGAGGAAAAACCTAGTTCATCAACTCTTCCTTATAGCCACAAATATATTCCTTAAACAAGCAAGAGAGGCAGAGAATCGAGCCTGGGTCCTATTCTGTGGAGATGTGATCACTTCTATAGGAAAGATGCAGGACGCTGCCCTGTAGGTCACATGTGGTGGATCACATCTGTAATGTCAGCTGTACAGAAGGTGGAGATAGGAAAATCCTGGTCGGAGACCTGCTTGGACAAAATCATAAGACCCTAACTGGAAAATAACTAAAGCAAAAAGGGACTGAGGTCATGGCTCAAGTGGTAGAGCACTTGCCTAGCAAGTGTAAGACTGAGTTCAAAACCTAGTACCACCAAAACAAATAAATAATAGGACTGAGTCTATAGATACCTCACAGCGCCTTGTTGCTAGAAGGAGCACTGGGAATCTGGATTAAGTAGCAGTGCCTGCTGTCAAGGTTCTTAGGAGACATGCTCATTGGCCTAACTAAGCCCTAGGGTTACTTTTACCTCTTCTTGGTCCCTCATCTTTGTATCTGTCCCATAAACAGACTTAGTCTCCTTTCCCTCATTGCCTGCTTAAAGGCTTAGAGGGAAACATTAGGTTTCATCTCGCCCCAGACAGCCCCCCGCCCTCCCCCCAACTCAGCCTCTTCTCATCAGTCATTGAATACTGAGGGCTCCTCAGCCTCTGCCCAGGCCTCCTCTTCTCCATCTCTGCTCCCCCAAGGCAGTCCATGGAGTCCTTAGCCCCAATTACCCTCTATATTAGAATGATGATTGTGTAGGTCAGTGACCCACGGAGGACATGGACATGCCAGGTCTGTGTGGGCTGTCCTCCTAGGCCCACTGACCAGTGCAGAGGTGACTTCACAGTGTCTTTGACATCCCCACCATCTCTGCTCCCATGCCCACCACCTCTAGCCTCATGTCTGCCTCCCACGTGGGAAGAAGGATGAAACTGCGTGCCAGCGTCCCCTACCCCTCTAAATGAAAAATAGCTTCTTGATTGCCTAATACATCACCTGTGTGATGTATGAATGACCGTATGAATGACCATAAAAGGAATTTTGAGGGTCCATTTCCAGCCTCGTTCCTGGCTCTCTGTTGTTCTTTGATTGTTGTTTTCCCTCTTTGAAGCTGTGCTGTTTGGTTGTGTTTTATTTGAGCTATCTAAATCCTTTCTGGAGCCAGGAGTTACAACAATATGAAACGGTAGATTTCTAGTTGTCTGACCTGATTACAGTCAGATCCTGAGCCTGAAGATCTCCAACTCTGCCTTCCGTAGAGCAAGGCTAGGATGCAGGTCAGAGCCAGCGAGCTCAGAAGTCACCGTCTGCCTCCACCTGCCAGCTCTATCCTCACATGGACTTCCATGTGAGGGTCTTCATTTTTATCAACTGCCAGTTCACTGTGAGCCCTTCATAGAAGCCTTCCCATGCTCTGCTGCTGGAAGAATCAAGGCGAAGTCTGCTTCCTGCATAATAGGAAGGAAATAGCTAGAGCCAGGGAAACCACAATTGTGGCTCCAAGAAGTCAGATCATGGTGCTGACAGGGAATCTAAGCTCCTTATGGTCATTTCACCTGTGTTAAATAAACCCTCAATAGGGCACTGGTGGCCCATGCCTGAAATCTTAGCTACTCAGGAGGCAGAGAGTTGGGGGATCTCAGTTTGAAGCCAGCTTAGACAGAAAAGTCTGAGAGTCTGTCTCTAACCAGCAAAAAATCAACTTGGAGATGTGGCTTAAGTAGTAGAATACCAGCTATAAGCAAGAAAGCCAAAAGAGAGTGTAAGACCCTGAGTTCAAACTCCAATATTGACCAGTTTTTCTTTTTTAAAAAAAAATATAAAAGCAAGTACACACATACTGTGGGCAGTACAGAGTCAAGAGGGTCAAAAATCAGTCCAGGTAGAGGCATGTGTTCTGTGAATGAAATTTGCCTACTTCCATCCTTAGTCCCTCTCTTTCTCTTTCCTCTTCTCTTTCCTTTTCCTTCTTTACCAGATATGACGGGGTAAAAAGGATGTGACTTTTTCTTAGCCTTGCAGGCTGCCATACATGGTTATCTTTGTGTAGTGTCCCAACTTTATGCATGGATGGGAAAACTGGGACCCAATGAAGGAAATGACTTGCTAAGGTCTGTATGCAGACTCCTGGCTTTCCATGATCAGTAGCCTGCTTATTATCCAGTTCCTTTTTTTTTGGGTCCGGTCGTGGGGCCTGAACTCTGGGCCTGGGTGCTGTCCCTCAGCTCTTCAGCTCAAGGCTAGCACTCTACCACTTGAGCCACAGCGCCACTTCTGGCTTTTTTCTTTTTGCTTATGTGGTGCTGGGGAATTGAACCCAGGGCCTCAGGCATGCAAGGCAAGCGCTTTACCACTGAGCCACCTTCCCAGCCCCTCCAGTTCCTTTTATTGCTGCTCATGGGAGGAGCTCAGGTGGGAAGAGGGGAGGAGCCAGCCACAATCTTGGACAAGGGGAGAAGGAAAGAGAGGGCCCCCCTAGCCTTAGCACATGTGGCCAGGTGTTCCGCAGCCGCCTGTGGTCCCATAAGGCACAGACCTGTTTCTTCTTGCACCGATTAAGCAGAGTACAGCTCTTACAGCTCCTGTCCTGACCTTTAATTAGGTGTAGGGACGCGCTGGAAGCTGCCCCAGCCTTGGGGATGATGGCGGTGTTAGTTTAATCATTTCAAAGGCTTCTCTGTTTTACTGTGGTATAAAATTTGGAAGTCTCATATTAAAATGTACAATTAAGTGCGACTTGAGCAAATTGCTTTAGGCCAACCAAAGAGAACTTTTCCCTTCTTCTTCCCGTAGCCAGCCCCAGCCCCCTTTTTGGTTAACTGTCTTGTAACTCTCTTGAAGCCTTCAGAGGAAAAGGAATCAGAATGAAAACCAACGTTGAAAAAGACAGTTGGCAAGCTTACTGGTTAGACAGATAGCTCTTGAGGCTGGTGTGCCAGGAAGGAAACTTCTCTGGTCTGTGGATTCAGTTGGGGTGAGGTCTTGAAATATTAAGCAACCACAATCGGCAACTTGGCTGATTCCCAGTTGCCTCTGGGAAAAGTTCAAGTCGCTCTACAGATGTACAAAGGCTTGTGTTACAATTTCCTATACAAGCTCATCCCTTCCCCAATCCCACTGCACTCTCTACTGCCTGGGGGACTTTGCTCCTTGTGTAGAGCACCTATTCCACCCACCCTTTTCAGAACCCTTCGGCACCACTGATTCCCCATCCCTCTTCTTGTCTCTCTTTCTTCCTTTTCTTTGCCTCCTTCCTTCCTTCCTTCCTTCCTTCCTTCCTTCCTTCCTTCCTTCCTTCCTTCCTTCCTTTTCTTTTTTCTTTTGATGTTAGTCCTGGGGCTTGAACTCATGGCCTGGGCACTGTCCCTGAGCTTCTTTTGCTTAAGGCTAGTGCTATACCACTTGAGTCACAGCTTCACCTCTGGATTTTGGGGGGGGCAGTTTATTAGAGATAAGATTTTTCATGGACTTTCCTATCCAGGCTATCCTCAAACCACAATCCTTTTATCTCAGCCTCCTGAGTAGTAAGGATTACAGACATGAGCCACTGGCACCTGGCCTCTTCTTCGTTTTTGAAATTGGACAAATCTGTGCTTCCTCTTACATGTGGTCAGAGTTTAGGTTTAAGTTTGAGTACTATAAATTCCTTGTTTACATGTCTCAGTCCCCTAGACTCTAATAAGCCAAGAAAAAACAACAAACTGGAGGCATGTCGAGTGGTAGAACATCAGCTGTGAGCCAGAAAGCCAGAGTGTCCATTGGGTCATAAGCCAAAGACAACAAAGGTTTGCCGGGCCTTTTGTTCATCTAGGCCATGGTCCAGTCCGTCCTGGAGCTGATCAACATGACTCACGTGGAGACAAAGCATGTCCTAATCACTTGGGGATAATTCTAGGCCTGCTTGAGACACATTGCTGGGATGCATGGAGGTCTGGGTCTTTAACGCAGAGAGAATTCAAGGAATGTTTCCTCCATTGTAAACCAACTATAGAAAACATGTGAAAAAATATAAAAGACAAAATTATAGAGACAAGAAGATGGCTCATGCTCCTGTCATGGTGAGACAGGATAGGCTTCCTCAAAGGCCCAGACCACACCTGAGGGTGAAGGAAGAAGTCAGGCCAGGGTAGAGGATGGGTTCTGTGGCCTGCCCATGCAGGTGGAGGACCAGGCTCTAACTTGCTATTTTTGCACAATACTTTTAGAAAGAACTAGCTTATTTTTGTTCCTGTACTGGGGCTCACACTCAAGGCCTGGGTGCTGTCCCTTAGCTTTTTCACTCAAGGCTCTTTATTACTTGAACCACAGCACTAGTTCTGGCTTTTTGCCAATTAATTGAAGGTAAAAGTCTCACAGACATTTTTTTTGGGGGGGGGGTGCTGAGCTGGCGTTGAACGTTGAGCCTCAGATCTCTACCTCTTGAGTAGCTAGGATTATAGGCATTAGCCACCAGCACTCAGCAAAATTAATGTTTAATTGCACAGAATAACATTTCATTAAAAATGATGGTCCATAAATGTCATCAACATAATTTCCCTTAATGTCTGCTGTGTGTTGGGGTGGGGGGTCAAGGCGGTGGGGAGGAGATCTAGATCTGGGACAGAGACTGGCACAGGAGATCTCTTGTCTTTTGGGGTGGAACCCCACAATGAAGTCTCCTACTCTTCCCCAGCCTTGGCTGACATACCTTCCCTTTCTCTTATATCTCCACAGCCTCTGTCTTTGGTGTCACAGTGTGCATGGGTTAAGCTTATATTCTTGGCTGTCAGCCAGCTCTGGCTGCTTCCACTGAGCCCACTGGCTCACTGACTGGAGTCCTACGTACTGTGGAGAAGGAACAAAGCCTGGTTGAGTAGGAACCAGGCAGTCACTACTATACCTGACTCTTACAGCAGCTCGGGAAGATGAACCTAGCCGCTGTGTTCTCCCTCAGAACATCTTATACCACCCTGGCCCATCCTGTCTTTGCAAACCAGGTAGACTGTTGAGTGGTGAACTCTGCCTGGCCGGCCTCACCCTAGGCCTCAGGAGCCTATAGCATGAATCCTGCCTGATAATTAATGTTGTTTTTAAAAAATAAAAATTTTTCTTTCCCCAACTGATAAATTTTACTGTCTTGACTATATATTTTTCCTATTTTATGTGCTCATCCTGAAGCTTGAAGTCAGGGCTTGGAGGCCATCCCTTAGCTTTTGCACTCAAGGCTGGCACTCTACTTATGGCTTTTCCTGGTTAATTGGAAATAAGAGTCTTACAGACTTTCCTGCCCAGACTGGCTTTGAACTTCATTCCTCAGCCTCCTACATAGCTAGGACTACAGGCATGAGCTACCAGTGCCTGGTTTGTCTTGACTAGTTTTAAAAGTACAATTCAGTAGCATTGAGTACATCATATTTCTGTATAGCTGTCCCCACCATTCAGCTCCAGAACTTTGTTGTCTCCCTAAACTGAAACTAAACTCTGTATACATTAAGAATTAATCCCGAGTTCCCAACCCAGCCCCTTGGCAACTCCATTTTACTTGGTCATATCTATGAATCTGACTATTCTATGTACTTCACATGACTGAAATCATATAATAATACTTTTGTTGGCTTTTTTCACTTAGTATAATGTTTTCCGGATTTTTTTCCTTTTTAAAATTGGAAAAAGAGACTGAGCATGATGTCTCATGACTATTCCCAGCTACTTGGGAGGTAGACATTGGGAGACATGGAAGATTATCTTTAGAGGCAAAAAGTTAGTGAGATCTCATCTTAACAAATAATAAAGGAGTGGTGGTAGTTATCTGCATTGAAGCTACAGGGAAATGTAGGTAAGAGGAGTCCAGCTCAAGGCTGGTCCTGGACAAAAATGTGAGATACTGCCTAAAAAATAATAACAAAAAAAGATGAGGTCATGGTTCATATGGTAGAGACCCATCTCAGCAATTGTGAGGTCCCAAGTTCAAACCTAAGTACCACCATAAGAAATAAAGTTGAATAACTGAATAAAGTTGAATTTATTTATTGGCTAGTGTTAATAATTCTGTGTATGTGATACACTAGATCTATAGGAATTCTTCTAAGTATATATCTAGAATTGAAATGGATGGAAGATTTTTTTCTATGTGCCAGTACTGGGGCTTGAACTAAAAACCTGGCTAGTGTTATACCACTTGAGCCACAGCTACATTTCTGGCTTTTTGGTGGTTACGTGGAGATAAGTCTCACAGCTTTTCTGTCCAGGCTGGCTTCCAAATTCAGTCCTCAGCTCTCAAGTCCCTGAATGGCAAAGACTATAGAAGTAAGCTGTCAAGAGTGTGCCGATATGGTTATTTTATGTTTAATTTTTGAGTAAATGTCATAATGTAGTACACAGGGGCTGTACTGTTACCTATGCAAAAATTGTGCATAGGATGTCCACCTGTTCTAATCTATAAAAACATGTTATTGTCTATTTTTATTCATTTTTTATTTTTATTGTGAAAATACTATATAGAGGGGTTACAATTACATGGGCAAGATAGTGAGTACATTTCTTATCAAGCATTGTAGCCTCCTCCTTTGTTTACCCTTCCCATCCTTTCCCAGCCTCCCCCCGCCCCCCCCCACCTAATCCTCCCCCACCTCATTTATTTTTTGTGCTGGTCCTGGTACTTGAACTCAGAGCCTAGGCTGTGTCCTTGAGTGTGTGTGTGTGTGTGTGTGTGTGTGTGTGTGTGTGTGTGTGTGTGTGTGTGTGTGTGTGTGTGTGTGTAGTTTTGTTTTGTTTTATTTTTGTTTTGCTTAAGGCTAGGACTCTACCACTTCTGAGCTACTTCTGGCTTTTTGCTGGTTAACTGGAGGGAAGAATCTCACAGACTTTCTTGCCTAGGCTGGCTTTGAATCACAATCCTCAGATCTCACTTTCTTGAGTATCTAGGGTTAGAGATATTAGCCACTGGTATCCAGCCTGTTTTTAGTTTTTGCATCATAGCATCCTAATGGATGTGTAGTGATTTTTCACGGTGATTTTGCTTTTCATTTCCCTAAGGACAGTGATGTTGAGTATTTTTTTTTTGGGGGGTCCGGTCATGGGGTCTGAACTCTGGGCCTGGGCACTGTCCCTCAGCTCTTCAGCTCAAGACTAGCGCTCTACCACTTGAGCCACAGCGCCACTTCTGGCTTTTTTTTTTCTTTTTGCTTATGTGGTGCTGAGGAATCGAACCCAAGCGCTCTACCACTGAGCCACCTTCCCAGCCCTGATGTTGAGTATTCTTTCATGTGCTTATCGGAGGATATGTATTCAGATCCTCAGCCCGATTTGCAAACTAGGTTTGTTGGTATGAGTATTGCTTCCTCTTATGTGCAATGCTGTCTCTTTTACCCACAGCTCCCAGGCAAACACTCATGACCCCAAAATCATCATCATCATCATCATCATCATCCTCATCATCATCATCCCCTGGAGCAGATGCTGGAACCTAGAGCAAGCTTAGGAGACTTGTCTTTGGAGAAACACCACTAATAACTAGGTAGGGGTACAGACCAATCTGGGGAGTTGTCACTGTGGGTTTTAAGAAGGTGACTGCCTGCTCATCCCATTATTATTATTCTCTCTATTTTCAGTGTTTCTGGCTTCATTCTTGCCTCGTGCGGTGCTTCACACAGTCATGTGCACATAATGCTGCTTCTGTCAACAGTGGCCAGCGATGACAATGGTTCTGTAAAGATTATATCTGCCAGTGATGTTGTCACCATGACTTGTGTAAATACCCTCTGCCAGGTTCATACAATGACGACACACTTATCAGAAGGCATCCCTGTTGTTAGGTGATGCATGACTGTATGTACCCTAAATTCTGCCCCTCTGGGATGGTAGGGGGACGGTAAGGTCATTTCCTCGAAGACTTCCCGGTGGCTGACAGCATCAATCTCACGTAGAGGGGAAGGTGTGGAGGGAGAGGGGCCCTGCCACTGACAAAGTCTCGGTACCAGTTTCACAACTGACTTTCCTTCTAACCCTGAATTAATCAGGTGAGGCAAGTCATAACCAGAGTTTGCCCTTGGGGACGAAGAGGCTGAGCGAGGCAGTCAGAACCTCTATAGACTTAATTTTTCACATGGTGCCTAGCTCAAGATGACATTTCCTTTGTAAGTAGGAGCAACCCCAATGACTAAGCGCTGGCCAACACAATGTGCTTAGGAGTGATAAGCACGGCTTCTGTATCATACCCTTAAAAGGCAGCACGGGGCCTTCTGCTGCTTCTTTCCTGCCCTTCTTCTAGCTGGAATATGAATGTGAAGGTGGGATCTGGAGCAGCCATACATTGAGGATGGCTGAGATATTAATAGATAGCACCTTGAGTTCCAGTACAACGAAACTGCCATGCCACTAGTACAAAGGAAGCAAACATCCACCTCTTTTAAGTTCTTGCTGTGTTTGGCTTTCCTGGTTATGGTGGTTAAAGTCATACCCAATAGCCTTCCTGTGTCACCCTATCCTGTTCCACCATATCCATTCTCATGGATAGGGTGCAATCTACTGACTGGGTCTTCTCTCTCCATCCTCTGGTCCTCTCTTACCTTGGGTCTTCATCATCTTCCACGTGAGATATTGCACTCATTATTTATCATGTATCGCTGCTTCAATCTCCCTAGCAATCCATGCCCATACTGCTAACCAAATCGTCTATCTGTTGGCCAACATTTCTCACCATTGATATCCTTGATCTCAGACTAAGTAATTCCTTGCTGCGGGATTGAGAGGGGGTCGCTCTGAGCACTGAAAGATGTTTAGCAGCATCTCTGGTCCCCACCCACTAGAAATCGGTTCATTTTCCAAGTGGTGACAGCAAAAATGTCTCTAGACACTGCCAGATGTTCCTCTGGATAAAAACCACTGGCCTCATCCTTCTCCTGATAAATGCTGCCAGCCCTCTGTGGCCTACAGAATTCATCCCAGCTGGTGAGACCCTTTCTGTGGTGGGCCTTCACCTCTTCCAGGATAATGTCTCTACTTACTCTGCACATGCTCTGGCCCTTTGCCCCTTGTACTATTTCTTACATGTTGCACAGTGAATGGGCATTCACACCTCTGTGCCTTTGCAAACATACTGTCATATTGTCAGGTTTAGTTTAAGTGTAACCTCCTTGGGAAAGCATGCTTCCCATGGTCCAGACAGGCTCTGCAGCTTCCTGTGTGGCCTTATCCTTTAGATGTCTTACACTTGAACATGATTGTGGACATGGCTGAGTCCCCTCAGAATGAATCGTTCCTGAAGGCCAGCACCTAGCCCAGGGCCTGCCACTCAAGGAATACTCAGGTTTCTGAGTGAGTGCTGGAATAGATGGCTGAGAAGAGGGTCCAAGTGTGGCATGTTCAAAGGTGCAGGAAAGGAGGGCTTTGGGAAGGTGTCTTCTCATAGGCCCCATGCATACAGGTGAGGGCAGGCATGATGGCGTTCCAAATGGAGCAGAATCCATTGCTGAAGGGTCAGGGGAAGCTGGTTTCAGTTTAGTAGGAAACAATACTTCAAAAAATAGAACTTTATTTTTATATTTTAAAATAACTATTTTATCTGTTAGATGCAATTCAACAGTAACTGCTAACTACCATAGCAGTTTTGTAAGTACCCTCTAGAACTTGTATATTTATGTACCGTTGTTCTGTCTGCCATGGCTTCCAGGATCCCTCGGAGACTACACTTCTGCGGTGGTCAAGTCACTTACAAATGGTGCTGCATTCACCTAGAACCTGTGCACAGCTTCCCACTGGCTTCATATTTTTCTCCACTCCCTCCCTTCCCCTATCTTTTCCTTCCTTTCCTCCTTCCTTCCCCTTCTCCTCATTGTGCTGAGGATGAGACCCCGGGCCTCATTCTGGCCTGTTGAGCACTTTCTGATTGAGCTTTATTTTCAGCCCTCTTAACTACATTTTCAATACTCGATTGGGTGGATTAAAAAAAAATCCTTTCTTAGGGAAGACCAACTGTATAAATAATGACAAAGACACAATTATGTCTATACATGTGTGTAGAAACACACACAACAGGGCTGGGAAGGTGGCTCAGTGGTAGAGTGCTTGCCTTGCATGCATGAGGCCCTGGGTTCGATTCTTCAGCACCACATAAGCAGAAAAAGCTGGAAGTGGCACTGTGGCTCAAGTGGTAGAGGGCTAATCTTGAGCTGAAGAGCTGAGGGACAGCGCCCAGGCCCAGAGTTCAGGCCCACAACCGACAAAAAAAAAACAAAAAAAAAAACAACAACAAAAACAAGAAACACACGCAACACACACCAAATAGATTTTAAAAAATTCTCCCATTGTTCTTTCTTGTTTCTTCTCATCTGTGTTGAGGAAAGTTTACATACACATACAAACAAATGTACACATACAAAGATAAGCAACTGATCAATTGATTGATAGCGATAGATAGGTAGACAGACAGAGGACAGACAGACAAACAGATAGATAAAGATGTAGCAGAATACTCCATTGCAGTTCTGTTCTATGACGTGCTCCTGAGTAAAAGAGATGCCAGTTTCTCTGTGAGATTTACTGTTCAGGGAGCAAACTAAAACAGAGGATAACCCAGACTGTGGGAATAACTTGGGGAGTCTCATGGCCTACTCTGCCTCCAAGATGGAGGGGCCGCTACAGGGAGAACAGAGGGGGAGAATGAATGGAGGCGTCTCAGGGAAGAGAGAGGTGGAGGGACTCAGCAGTCATGAGAGCTCTGGAGGCCCCCAGAAGCAGCTTCAAGGGCACTGAGGGTCATTCAGTGAGGAATGGGGAACAATTTTGTACCATCTTCTGGATTTTTTGTGATTGTGACTGACAAATGGATGTATATCTATGTTTCTATGGTCTGTCTGTCTATCTATCTATCTATCTATCTATCTATCTATCTATCTATCTATCATCTATCTATCATCTATCTATCATCACTTGCTTTTTTCATTTTCTAATATCTAAAGTATGTCTTTCTTTCTCATCAAATGAAGACATATCTCATCTTTCAGAGTTGGCTTTTTATTATGGATCTTTTCCACTTCCTCTTTCTCATCTTCCTCTTTCTCTTTGAACTCAGGACCTCACACTTGCACAGTGCCTCCACAGCCCTTGTTAGGAATTGTCTTGTGCATGGAATCATTATTAGATGGGTGGACATGTATGTTGTTTGCAGTGCTCTGTTGTTACAAACAGGACTTCTCTGAGCATTGGAGACAACATAGCTTTGTGCATGTGTGCTATCCTGTCCCTCTGCTGAATGGGTTTACACAGTCTGAATTGTAGCTATTTCTCTATCAACTTACATTCTCATCAGCAATGCATGAACCCAAACATATCCTGGCTAACCCTGGGAATTCTTCACTTTTTTTTTTTTTTTTACTTTGCCTTGCTACCAAGATGAGGTGATTCTGCTAACCCAGAGCTGGACTAAGTGAGGATGATAACTCCATCTTCTGAGGTGCTATGAGAGATTATGTGGCTGTGTGTGTGTGTGTGTGTGTGTGTGTGCGCGCGCACACGCGCGTGTGTTATACTCTGGATTCCATGACCTCCAGTTGCCTGGGTTCTCAGCTTCTTAAGTAGAATAGAGACACATGCAGGAGTTTTCCAGAGCCCTGTGGCAAGCCTGGCCCTTCTGGTTCTCCCAGGGGGTAGAAGGCAAACCCTGAGGTCACAGGGCTTGTGGGTGGTGAATCAGCACTCGCTTTCAGCAATCACAGGCCTCCCTTGTGGGGGCTGACTGGATGCCATTTCACTTTCTCTGAAACAGAGAATGGTCTCCCCAGGGAAAAGGGGTCTCCATGGGCCCACTCAACTGGGTCTCCAGGGCATTGCAGCATGGTCTTTACAGATTCCTGTCTCGAGGCCACATCCTGTCACAGGAGGACCAAAGATGATGGTCGAGTGCTTCCATACCCTTCTCTGTCATGGGGAAAGCTGACCACACCACATTACCGACTGCATAGCTCCAGATCGTGCTTCTCCCTCCCTCTACCACCTGCTGTTTTCAGAAAGCTGTCACCTTCTCCGAGAGGTGTCCCAGCTCTCCTTTGTGGAATGCTATCACCGGCCTAGGCTTTACAAACTCAGTGATAAGAGTGCTCTCTCCTTGGTTTTCCTGAACCAGCTTCCAAGATCCTACTCGATCTTTGTTTTTGGTTTTGCTTTGTGCCAGTCGTGGGGTTTGAATTTAAGGCCTGAATGCTGTCCCTGACCTTGTTCACTCAAGGCTAGCACTCTACCACCTGAGACATATCTCCACTTCCAGTTTTTTGCTACATAATTGGAGGTAAGCATTTCAGGGCCTTTTTTTTTTTTTTTTTTTTTTTTGCCCTGACTGGCTTTGAATTGCAACCCTCAGATCTCAGCCTCCTGAGGAGCTAGGGTTACAGGCTTGAGCTACTAGTGCCTGGCCTTCCTCATCTCTTAAAACCATCTTCTATATGAAACCCAGCACCCACCCATATTTCCAACTTTACCCTAGGACCTTATTCTCCTTACTCCTTCCCCGCCCTGCTCTGCACAGTCTAAACGGCCATGCTTCTAACTATAGCAGGTAAGTGTGTCCAGGCATTCAGTCCAGTGATGGGGCAAATAACATGGAGACAGAAGACCAGGACTTGAATCCTGGCTCTGCCACTCAGTGTATGAAATCTGTTAACAAGACTGGGCCTCAGTTTCCTTATCTGTAAAATGAAGGTATTTGCTCACAAGAGTTTTTGGTAAATCAGTCACGTGTGTGTGTGTGTGACACATGCACATGTTTGTGTAGATCACTTGAGGAAACATTTGGCAATGTCTAGAGACTTTTTGGGCTATTATAACTTGAGGTGAAGGATGCCCTAGGCATCTAGCATGAGTATAGGTGAGAGATGCTTCTAAATTTCCTAGGATGCATAGATAGCTTCTCACAACAAAGCACAGGGCCCACATGTCATTGCGGTGATTTGAGAAATGTAGTACAGAGGAAACAGGTGTAATACAGTCCTGTGGGGGTCTTTGGTTCACAGGGTGCTTCCTGAGCATCTATCCCATTGTCCCTGGCTTGTCCACAACCCCCTGCAGAGAGACTAGCACAGGGAAGCTGACTGTCAGCCTTTGGAAGAAAATGAAGAAGGAAAAGAGGGATTCTTTCTTTCTTTATCTCTTTCCTTTTGTGTGTAATAGTATTGGGATTTGAACCCAGAACCTTTTGATTGGTGGCACCACTTTATCATTTAACCCATGCTTCTAACCCTTTTTTGTTTGATTATTTTTCAGATAGTCTCATACTTTTGCTAGCTGGAATTCTCAAACCTCTGTCCACCACTGCATTCACGTGAAGGGGTATATTATTATTCCTTTAGGTTTGTGGGCAGGAAGTTGATGCCCCTGGTGTGGGATGTGGAGGCCCCAGGGCAGGCCTGAGAGGAAGGTGTATTGGTGATCTTCTCATGGAATGGTATTCGTAAAGAAGGCTGAGGGTTCAAGAGCCGAGCTGGGGGTTGAGGTGGAACTCCAAGCAGCATCTTCTCCTCTGGGACTCATTTAATGATTGGGGCAACTTTTTGTTTCTGGCTTTGAATCATGGTGCTTCGGTGAGGAGGAATGTGGCATGATTCAGGCTGTAGGGCTTGACCAAGGCAAGCCACCCAAATGACTATTTCAGTAATAACAATGCACACTTTTATTTCTTTCTTTCATCGCAGCTCTCAAAGCACGGGGCAAACATTAATTAAGGCTCATGGCATTCCATGAGGCAATGTGTGTAAATATCACTCTCCCCATTTGGCAGGGAGGGTAAACTGAGCCAGGGAAGGGCCGAGCCGCTGGCACATTGTTGAGGATCTATCTGGGAGAAGCCAGGGTTTGATTACCCAATTGTGACATCTTTTGTATCCTCTTTCCATGAAAAGAGCTAAAATCTCGGTCACTCTCTGGGGTAGGGGAGGGGACAGCAAGCAGAGATGTGCTGGCCTTTATCACACGCGCCTTTAACGCCTTTAGATTGTCCCTCATCCAAAGACATGTGACTTCAGCCCCCTGGGAGCCCCAGGACAGGCTCAGAGGATTGACCTGGGGAGAGGAGCATGGAAACACTGGTTCTCTCAGAAATTTTTACAAAAACTTTCCCCAAAATGTTATCAATAGGAAAATCGGGGGGAAGAATAGGACTGTTCTTGGTTTTGTTCTTGCATGTTTCTGGTTAAATTGGCAGCTATTTCAATATTTTTTTTTTAAAAAAGTGGATGAAAAGAAAAAAGAAGTTTATAAAAAGCAAGAGGAGAAATTTCCTGGCTTGGACAGGTGCAGATTTAGCTGGGGTCAGGGGTCCGTGGGTCATGGTGGGGGGGTAGGGTTAAGGATTCAGGGGTGGGGGGGGATGGGTCATGTCTCTCCATGAACCCTGAAACCCGCCCCCCCAAGCAACTTTGGCCCCAGGGAGGACAGAAGTAATTGCTCTCGTTTCCCAATGCGGCGGGAAGAAACACCCCTTAAACTTGATGGCCGCCGTTGACCCACCGGGGAGGAGGATGCTGCGGGGCGCTGCGCGGTGCTCCGGGGCGGCCCTGCCCCGCCCCCGCCCCCTCCCCCGGGGTGACTCACCCGGGATCGTTTAAATGCGGCCGGGCCTGGCCAGCCACACTCACGCTGCAGCCTTGAGCCACCCACCTTCTCCTCTCCTCTCCCTCGGGTCCATCGTGGGCGGGCGCGCACGGCGGCACCCAGCAGCTGGTAAGTGGGTGACCACCCTTCCCACCTCCCCGGCCCCCCCGAAGGAGCAGGGCGGAAGCGGTGCCCGCGGGTGCAGACGGGACCTTCCAGGTGCAGCCTGCTCCCTCCCCCACCGGGGGTGTCCGCCACCCCCCACCCCACTCCCCTGGCACCAGGGACCCTCAAGTCCCCTGATCTGCCCTTTGCGCCCCCTGTCCTTACCGTCTGGGGTTCTGAAAACAGCCTTGGAAACAGCCATGGGTTGAATTGATTGCATTCCCACTTCTGTTCCCTTCCTTCTGGTGACCCTACATTTGAGTCTGTCCTGGACCCAGGAGACCCTCCCTCCTTCACGGGGCTTCCCAGCCCTGACTTTCCAGGACTTACACTGGTTTGCTCCCAAGAGATTTCAGCTCACATGCAGGTCCCTGGTTAGGAGTTCTAGTTAGGAATTCAGCTCTGGGCTCAGTGTTCTAACTCTGAGTGTGGCTTAGGACGTCCCATTCTGGAAGCTTCCTTTGCTTGCCAGCTGTGTTACCTGGCCTTGGTAGTTGCCTATGGCTTTGAGCAGGGAAGGGCTGGCAAGTTGAATTTATGATGAGGAGTGCATTTAAAACTCCAACAGGCTCCAACGGGTCACACCTGTAATCTTAGCTATTTGAGAGACAGAGATCTAAGGACCATGATTTGAGGCCAGACTTAGGCAGAGCCCCAGGCTTCATAAAATAACCAGGAAAAGGCTGGACTGGAGGCAGAGCACCAGCGATGCCAGCTGGTGACTCTAGGTCAAAACCCAAGTACCTCAACACTTTATCTATTGGACATTTACCTGTCTCTGCTCAAAGGACAGAAAACCAGAACTTTCTGGACTTCCCTACTTGTGTCAAATCTGCATGAGCCATTCTATCTGTGGGGCTGAATGTGTTACCTGGGGCCAGGCTGTGCCTGCCTGCAATGACAACACCAGCCTGCCACACTCCAGCTTGTAGTTCAGGTTATCTGGATCGCATCACCTTATTGCAGGCAGCTCCTGGAATATGGGTGTTGTTGGTTCTGTAACTTGGAATTTGTCTAACGGCTGGCTGCTGCTGCTGCTGCTGTTCCTCCTCCTCCTCCTCCTCCTCCTCCTCCTCCTCCTCCTCCTCCTCCTCCTCCTCCTCCTCCTCCTCCTCCTCCTCCTCCTCCTCCTCCTCCTCCTCCTCCTCCTCCTCCTCCTCCTCTTCCTCTTCTTCTTCTTCTTCCTGCTTTGCCTGAACATCTGGGGCAAATTCAGGACCAGACACTCCAATTTGCCTGTGGTCTTGAGTCAGCTGGGCAGGCTGTGAGGGGGTTGGCACCAGGGGAGAACACTGAAAAGACACTAAAGAAAGTGCAGGAAGGTTCTCGTAGGGTTGGGGGACACTAGCTTGCATTTCTCAGTAAGTGGAGGGGTGGCAGGGACGGTAAAAATAGATCCAGATGTGGAGAAATGGGGCACGTGAAGTTGCCCTGACTTTGTCCTGCCAGTAAACAGTCGGAGGCTGTGATTACAGGCGGCCATTTGCCTCGCTAAATCCTGACCACAAAAGAGTGACTGTAGCTTCGAGTTTCTGTGTCTCCCTCAGCTTTGGAACATGAGGTTTGGAAGCTGCTTCCAGATGCTTCCTGGGACTGATCCAGTTGGACCTACTTTGGGCTCCTAAGTATTCTCCTGAGTAGGAGGAGCATGTTTGAAGACCTTGGCTCCTTCCAAAAAAGTCCTGCCTTCTGGAAGCAGGAAATTATGCTCTGTGATTTGTCAGAATCCCTGGCCAGTCTGGCCACACAAATTAGGGTCCTGCTTTAGAGTCAGTAGGAAGCCACGTTTGACCTCCCCCAACCCTGGGAAGAATCTCCACAGAGGGGCTAGAAAGGAATTGCTTTTTCTTGTTCAGTTTCTTTTTAGAGTAATGAGCAATGTTATGCTTTGAAGGGCTGTAAGAGATGAGAATCAGCTATCAACTACTGTGGAGGACTGTGGTGATGGTAGTGGTGTGGTGGCCAGGTTTGGTTTAGGGTTTAAGGATGCTCCTGGTGTTTGTAATGCTTCAAAATTAGAAGCCTGCATAGGAGCTGTGCATGTTAAGATTACTAGGGCCAACTAATCCCTTTGGATAGCTGTTCTGTCCCTTCCCTCTCCCCCTCTGAATTACTCTTGTGAAACTGAACAAGCACAGCATCAGAGAAGCCTTAAAGAAAAATTCCTGAGACCACATAGCATGGGAATTGGAAGAGGACTTCAAGCTAGGGAATAATGGTGGGCAGGTGAAGGGAGTGGATCAGTTTAGAATGATGGAAAGAAGTCCAACCCTTCCCCCTACCCCTGCAGTGCCCAAACAGGTCCTTCAGTCTTGTGATGATAAGTGGAGGACTTCATCAAGCCCCAGGGTTAGAGGCCCCTGCCAGTGTGTCAAAAGTCTTCAACAGACTGTGTATGACCTTAGACAAGTCTCCAGTTCCCAGAGTGGGTGGGGTGAGAACTCCTCAGTTTTCTTATCTGGCTGGATGGTTTGAAGAGAGGGTCTCAA
Source organism: Dipodomys merriami (assembly GCF_024711535.1). NCBI lineage: Eukaryota > Metazoa > Chordata > Mammalia > Rodentia > Heteromyidae > Dipodomys > Dipodomys merriami. The sequence continues at coordinate 67,188,481 of NW_027203381.1, read as the reverse complement.
GAGCACCTCTGATGCTCTGTATCTGGAAGCAGCATATAAATTTCAGCTTCCTGGTGGGGATACGGAACAGGGCCCTGAAGGAAGAAGATGCTGAGGCAGGACCGTTGGCCTCCTGTACCATGTTCTCTCTGTTCTTGGAAGTGAATGATGTATGACTGTGTCCCAGGCTGGATTAGGCTGCACTCTGGATGGTTCTGAATGTAGTCTATGGATGCCTGCAAGGTGACAGGGCTGGGGGGAGGGTGCTCTTAATCACCTAAAGTCCTGGGCCCTGCCCAAATCTAAGGATTAAGATTTCTGTGGGTGGAAACCCAGAGATCTGGTTTTATTCAACAATGAAATAGCAATAATCACCACTTACATTTATTAGATGCTCACTTTGTGCCAAGAACTAGTCTAAGTGTTGTCTATGTATTAATCCACGTACTTTGCCTCTGGCTGCAAAGCTATGTCAGTTGAAGTCAGTAAGCTTCCTGGGTTATTTCTCTGTGCTACTTTTTGGTTTTGGGTCAGTACTGGGGCTTGGACTCAGGGCATGCACATTCTCCTTCAGCTTTTCCACTCAAGGCTGGTGCTCTACCACTTGAGCCATATCTCCACTTCCGGCCTTTTGGTTGTTAATCAGAAATAAGAGTCTCATGGACATTCCTGTCCAGGCTGACTTTGAACTGTGATCTTCATCTTAGCCTTCTCTACGATTACAGGCATGAGTCACCAGCATCAGGCTTTTGTGCTACTCTTGGTGCAGTGAGGCCTGAGTTCCAAGTCTCTTGGTGACTTCAGGCTCTCTGCACCCAGCACTGACTGAAGACACCCTGGCTGGGGGAGGGGAGGACAGCTCCAGCCCTAACGTCTCCCTTGGGAGCCTTGGGCTGCTTGGGCTCATTCGGCTACAGAGGAGGCATACTTTGGAAACCAATTACAAGGAGAAGACATAAAGCCAAAGTCTGGACCCCAGTTTTCCCAGGCACACAGAGAGGGAGCAGGACTTGAGGTTTACTACAGCCTCTCTTAGGTCCTGGGTCCTATGGAATGGCTCTTATAGGTAATATGAAGAGATTCCCACTACCTGGAGCCTCTTGAAACGAGGTGCCTCTGAAAAGATGCATACACGATCCTCAAGGCTCGGTGTGCTCATGGCAGTGCTGTGACTTGTGGGGAACTGAGTCACCAGGAGAAACGCGAGCCTTCAGTCCAGCCTCCTTCCTCCTCCAGTCAGGAGACAGCAGATCGGCAAGCCTTTACCAAAGGGAAAACTGAGGCCTGAAATAGTTCCCTCAAGTCAGGCCACAACTGACTGGCAAGACCAGAGTAGAATATGAGTCTCCTAGACTGTTGTTTTTTTTTTCTTCCCCAAAGTTTCCCTTTGTAGGGTGTGGAATAAGAAGCAGTCTCCTTCCAGGGAATGTTGTGTTTAGGGAATAAGTGTTGGTATTAAACCAACCAACAAAGCCCAGGGCTTCCGTGCTAATTATGTGTTCACTCATGAGTCACAGGGAGTTTCTGCATGGAGCCCCACAGCCAGCGCCCTGGTTCAATGGCTTCTTCTATTGGGGAGGGGCCGCGTCCATGTCCAGGTGAGCTGTCTGACTGTCCTTCGGTCTGGCTGCCCAGCTCACTGACTTCATGGGCCTTGACTGACACCAGGTATTACTCTCTTCCCCTAGGGCTGGACAAGGGCTGGACTGAGTTGCTGCAGTGATTGAGAGTGCCCTCAGCTGCCTGGGGGAGGGAGGTGTAATTAGGACAGCTTTGTGGGTCTTTAACTGCCATCATCACGGCTGCCAAGCAGCACTGGACAGCGTGGGCTATTAGGCCACCGGGTACCAGCTCCTGAAGGCCGGATGTTGTGGTACACGTGTCTGGAATACTGGCTTCAAGTCCAAGACCCAGCCCCAGGCCTGCATGGGGTTCTCTGTCCCCTGAGAGTCTGCATCTGACAGAGGCGGGCTCTTTGCTATAGGCTGGCTGCTCCAAGTGGCCACAGTCACATTGCTAAAAAGCAGGAAGCAGCTGTTAATGTGGCTCTGGGTGGGCTCCGCAGACAGGATGGTTAATAAGAAGACAATCTTCAGATTCCTGTAATATTTGTTGCACTGAGTGTGGTCTCTTTTAGCCAGCAGTGGCTGGGTTCCCGCTTTGAATTATCTCCCTGACACCTCCCAGCTACGAGGTGCAGTCTTCTGGCCCAGAGCTCTTCTCGGGACTGGCTTGATGTCCCTCCTTAGCTAAAGAGTATAGACTCTGATGAGTCCTCTTCACATTTACACAGGAAATGCAATGGGGTATAGTTCCCAGTCAGGGCACCTAATCTCTCCTCAGAATTTGGGCTAGGACACCGTCTTTGGAAGATGCTGGGCTTAGGAGGATAGATTAACAATAAATAAATTTACGCTTGGTATAGTGGCTTGTGTCTATAATCCTAGCTCCTTGGGAAGTGGAGAAAGTAGTATCTCAGTTCAAGGCTAACCTAGACCAAAAGAAGTTAATTGGATCCCTGTCTCAAAGAACAAGCTGGCTAGGTTGAAGAATTCCTGTAATCCCATCTCTGGAGGAGGTAGAGGTAGAGTTTCACAAGCCAGCCAAAGTAAACACTCAAGCTCATATCTGAGAAATAACTGAAAAAAAAAGTGGGGGCTAAGGATATGTCCAAAGTGGTGGTAGAAAACCTGCCCAGCAAATTCAAGGACTACTGTAAATCAATCAATCAATCAATCAATCAATCAATCAACCAGTCAGTCAACCAGCACAAGTCCAAGCAAAACCTCATCTGTGTGTTTATGTCTGTGTCTGTGTGTGCCAGCCCTGGGGCTTGAACTCAGGGCCTAGGCACTATACCTTAGCTTTATTACTCAAGAGTAGTATTCTATGAATTGAGCCACAGCTCCACTTCCAATGTTTTGGTGGTTAACTATAGATAGTTTCATGGACTTCCCTGCCTGAGTTGGCTTGGGATTGGAGTCCTCAGATCTCAACCTCCTGAGTAGCTTACAGTAGATTACAGGTGTGAGCCATCAGTGCCAGGTGGCATTAGGTAATCCTAAAAACATCCACCTAAGGGATGGGCCCTCACAGCCCCTGGGAGCATAGGCTCAGTGGTCCTAGGAGACAGCGCTTTACCTCCAGGGCCTGGAAGAGCCTTGGAAATGTTAGGGATGGCAGCACATTGCTGTTTTCTAGGCTGCCCTACTGCTGGGTATAGAAATCTTCTCTCCAGCTTCCTTATCAGGTGGCTGCTCAACTCTGCCTTAACATACCCAGTCATGAGAAGTTTAGCCATCTCTACGAAGTTATCAGTTCTGAGTGTGGACAAGCTCTTACTGATGGAAATCTATGACCCCATGGCCTCTGTACACCAGCTTTGGCCTCAGGAGTCACACTGAGTCAGGTAGCTTCTTTTATCCCAGGGCAGCCTTTGTGTGTACTGGGAAGGGCTGGTAACTCCCTACATCTCTCCTGGCTATTAATTCCCAGTTCCTTCAATCGATGCTTAGATGTTCTGGTTTCTGGGTCCCCTCCCCATCCTCTAGAAGTTCATCAGGAAGCCAGCTCCTCATTATCTACCTTCAAGTTCAGAGAAGAAGAGAACACAGCAGTAGGGATGTGACTGAGAGCCAGGGCAGGGCAGGGCAGGGCAGGGCTCTTGTTCCACAACTGATACATCCACAAACAAAGTCTTAGATCACATCAGTTTTTGTGGCCAGCCTCCTTTCTTTATTACCATATCAACAAAGAGGCCCTCAGTGTTGGAGGTTAAGCACATTTTTGCATGTGCCCTCTGTGCAAACAGTGTTCTGCTGTCAATTTCTAGACCTGCCATTTTTTTCTACACGAGTTCACTTTTTTTTTTAGATGTGGTTCACAGTTCTGGCTCCATTGTCTATACACTCCATTGGCCAAGGTGTTTTTTTTCCCTCTCCTTTCCCCGCTGTTCTATTCATTACCTCACCAAAGTCTTTAACCCAAGTCCACTTTGTCAGGGCTTGGGTGGGCTGTGAATAAGTTAACAGTCAAGGTCTATGTGGGTGGGGGATGAGTCACCTGATGAACGGGGTGAGGGTTTCCCCTTTACATTGTGCTTGTTGGGGAGCAAGGGAATGATGCACGGGCCAAGGTCAGAGAGGAAACTCGAGATAGTTTTCTGTTATCAGCCAGGCTCAGTTATATGAGTTCTGAGAGCCTTCTCTATCTAGACAGCCTGTGCCTAGTATATGCTTCATTTCACAATCCTTCCTCCAAATCACGTCTTTGCTCATTAAAAGGAGAGAGACTAAATGGGTACTGGTAGCTCATGCTGGTAACCCTAGCTACTCAGAAGGCTGAGCTCTGAGCATCATCCTTTGAAGCCAGCCTGGGCAGACAAATTCAACCCTTATCTCCAATTAACCAGCAAAACGCCAGAAATGGAGGTGTGGCTTAAGTGGTAGAGTATTAGCCTTGAACAACGTAGCTAAGACAGAGCTTGAGACCCTGAGTTCAAGCTCCCATATCAATACACACACACACATACACACACACAGACACAAGGCAAGACACTGCTTTAATACTTGGAGTTCTAAGCTTCTATTTTTCCATAAAATGATATGAAGTAGTAACCCCTTAGCCCTTCAGAAGTCACAGGCCCCTTTCAAGTGACAAATACTCTCAATTGTACATCAAAATCCTGTCCCTTCACAAAAACTCCTGGGATCAGAAACTCTTTGAGGCCTTCCTGCCTTCAGAAGTCTATAGGCGGACACTGTGGGTAAGTGTGGAACACTCACACATTGGCATGCTTACAGGATGCCCTCAGGTCTTTTCTCCCATTTGCTCTTCACAACAGCCCCAAGAAGGGGCAGAGGTCATGTCATCATCCCCACTAAGCAGATGAGGAAGCTGTGACTCTACAGCCTCAATCTGCATTGAAGTCAAATTTAAGATGCATTGAAGGTCAAACAGTAGTACTTAGATACTCACATAGGGACCTGCACTTAGAACAACCCGTATTTCTTTCTTTCTTTCTTTCTTTTTTTTTTTGGGTCTGGTCGTGGGGCCTGAACTCTGGACCTGGGCTCTGTCCCTCAGCTCTTCAGCTCAAGGCTAGTGCTCTACCGCTTGAGCCACAGTGCCACTTTTGATTTTCCAGTGGTTAATTAGAGATTAAGAGTCTCACAGACTTTCCTGCCCTGGCTGGCTTTGAGCCGCAATCCTCAGATCTCAGCCTCCTGAGTAGCTAGGATTACAGGTGTGAGCCACTGGTGCCCGGCTATTCTGTCTACATTTTTTTTTTTTTGGGTCCAGTCATGGGGCCTGAACTCTGGGCCTGGGCACTGTCCCTCAGCTCTTTTAGCTCAAGGCTAGCGCTCTACCACTTGAGCCACAGCGCCACTTCCGGCTCTTTTTCTTTTTGCTTATGTGGTGCTGAGGAATCGAACCCAGGGCCTCATGCATGCAAGGCAAGTGCTCTACCACTGAGCCAACTTCCCAGCCCTACATTTTTTTTTTGGGGGGGTCGATCATGGGGCTTGAACTCTGGGCCTGGGTACTCTCCCTCAGCTCTTCAGCTTAAGGCGAGTACTCTACCTCTTGAGCCACAGGGCCACTTCTGGTTTTCTAGTGGCTTCTTGGATATAAGAGTCTCACGGACTTTTCTGCCTGGGTTGGCTTTGAACCGTTATCCTCAGATCTCAGCCTATAGAAACTTAATGTCATCAGGAGTGACTTCAAATCTTTCATGATTTTGGTTCTTTTCCCAGATCAGCTCTGCGCCTGAGTGGGCATCTGAATTCCCCTATACACTTCAGAATAAAATGTGTCTAAGTTTTCTGGGACTCACTCCAGGCCACCCAGTGTTTCTTTATGGAAACTGGGACGAGTCCCCAGAAACCAGGCCCCAGGCATCTGTGAGTCCTGACAGCCCCTCCCAAAAGTCAGCGCATGGTGCAGACAATGGCCGTTCATCATAAAAGTGGTTTGAGTTAATCCTAGAAGCAGCACACATGGAAGGGCTCACAAAGGGTCAGGTTGTTGGCAATGATGGGCTGGGCAGGGTCGGGCAGGGCAGGGCAGGGCCGGGCCACAGTGGCGGAAGCGTTGAGCCTCTCTGTATTCTTCCCACCCATTGACAGTGTGGCCCTCACTCTTCCAGCTTCTGCTGCTGCTGCCCTTCCTGGAAGCCATTTTCTTTATAGCCTGAACATCTTCCCAGGCATCAGCCCTATTTACTTTTTCTCATGTCCTTTCTATTCCTCCTGACAAAGCTGTGTCCAGCCAACCTGTCCAGATGCCATGAGGGCTACTGAGGTGGAGCTGATTCAGCCCATAGGATTGAAAGATGAGCTCCTTGTCCTTAGAAAGCTCTTTAACAAGCACTGAGAACAGAATGGCACACGAGGCTGCCTGGGGCAACAGAGGAGGTTGAGGTGACCACTCGCATGGGAGGTAATGCATGCCAAGTGGAACTGGGAACGTTTCCAACAGTCGATTGTATTTGAACTTGACTTAAAAGAATGGGGAGGACAGGGGGAGAGGACAAGGAGCGTTCTAGATGGAGGGATTGCTTGGGCCTAGCCATGAAGGTATGCATGGGAGGGAGAAACAAGAAGGCTTTTGGCCAGAACAGGGAGGTACTGAATTGGGGACAGGGCTCACAGCCAAGCCCTGATTGATCCTGAAGGTTGATGTTGGCTTAAAACTGACTATGGTTTAAGTCAGTGAGGTGATTTTTGACTCACCTATGCGCTCTCTCTCTCTCTCTCTTTCTCTCTCTCTCCCCACAGGCCATGCCACTGAAACATTATCTCCTCTTGCTGGTGGGCTGCCAGGCCTGGGCTGCAGGCTTGGCTTACTATGGCTGTCCTAGCGAGTGTACCTGCTCACGGGCCTCCCAAGTGGAGTGCACGGGGGCGCGCATCGTGGCAGTGCCCAGCCCTCTGCCCTGGAACGCCATGAGCCTGCAGATCCTCAACACACACATCACCGAGCTCAACGAGGCCCCGTTTCTCAACATCTCAGCCCTCATTGCCTTGAGGATCGAGAAAAATGAGCTGTCCCACATCATGCCGGGTGCCTTCCGCAACCTAGGCTCCCTGCGCTACCTCAGCCTGGCCAACAACAAGCTGCAGATGCTGCCCGTCGGCCTCTTCCAGGGCCTGGACAACCTGGAGTCCCTCCTCCTGTCCAGTAACCAGCTGGTGCAGATCCAGCCAGCCCACTTCTCCCAGTTCAGCAACCTTAAGGAGCTGCAGCTGCATGGGAATCATCTGGAATACGTTCCCGATGGCGTCTTTGACCACCTGGTGGGGCTTACCAAACTCAACTTGGGCAAGAACAGCCTCACTCACTTGTCCCCCAGGGTCTTCCAGCATCTAGGCAACCTCCAGGTCCTCCGACTCTTTGAGAACAGGCTCTCAGACATTCCCATGGGCACCTTTGATGGGCTGGGCAACCTCCAGGAGCTGGCCCTTCAGCAGAACCAGATCAGCACACTCTCCCCTGGCCTCTTCCACAACAATCGTAACCTCCAGAGACTCTATTTGTCCAATAACCACATCTCACAGCTGCCCCCTGGCATCTTCATGCAGCTGCCCCAACTCAACCGGCTCACGCTCTTTGGGAACTCCCTGAAGGAGCTCTCTCCAGGCATCTTTGGGCCCATGCACAACCTGCGAGAGCTGTGGCTCTATGATAACCAAATCACTTCTTTGCCTGACAACATCTTCAGCAGCCTCAGCCAGCTGCAGGTGCTGATCCTTAGTCGCAATCAGATCAGCTTCATCTCCCCTGGTGCCTTCAATGGGCTGACAGAGCTCCGAGAGCTCTCCCTCCACACCAATGCACTGCAGGACCTGGATGGGAATGTCTTCCGTATGCTAGCCAACCTGCAGAACATCTCCCTGCAGAACAACCGACTCAGACAGCTCCCGGGGAGCCTCTTTTCCAACGTCAATGGCCTCATGACCATCCAGCTGCAGAATAACTACCTGGAGAACCTACCCCGGGGCATCTTCGATCACTTGGGAAACCTGTGTGAGCTGAGGCTTTATGACAACCCCTGGAGATGCGACTCGGACATCCTTCCGCTTCGCAACTGGCTCCTGCTGAACAAGGCCAGATTAGGGACGGACACTCTGCCGGTGTGTTCCAGCCCAGCCAATGTCCGAGGCCAGTCCCTCATCATCATCAATGTCAACGGCCCTATGCCAAGTGGCCAGGTCCCAGCAATCCCTGAAACGCCCAGCTATCCGGAAACACCACGATACCCAGACACCCCCAGCTACCCTGAGACCCCCAGATACCCCGACACCACATCCATCTCCTCCACCACTGACATCACCAGCCCTGTGGAAGACTACACCGATCTGACCACCATTGGTGCCACTGATGATCGCAACACATGGGGAATGACCAGGGCCCAGAGCGGGCTGGCCATCGCCGCCATTGTCATTGGTATTATTGCCTTGGCTTGCTCCCTGGCTGCCTGCATCTGTTGCTGTTGCTGCAAGAAAAGGAGCCAGGCCGTCCTGATGCAGATGAAGGCTCCCAATGAGTGTTAGGGGGGCAGGCTGGAGCAGGGCTTGGGAAGGGTTAGAAAGGAGGACCTGGAAATGTGGCCATGAAGTCTCTACCCTTAGGTGCACAGAGCCAAGCTCTGCTAGCCATCTCGGCCCTAGAGAAAGGTGTTTCTTGTTCTCTTGATCGGCTCAGTTCTACTGTAGAGAAACAGTTCTCATGGCCTTCTTATACCAACAGAGAGATCCAACGGGCCATAGAAAAATGAGGGGCTTCTAGGCCCCATGCCTAAATCTCTTTCAGAGGGGGCTCTTCTCCCCAAACCCTTACCACTTTCCTCCAAGAGCAACCTTCCCTGTGCTCAGCCTCCTCCTGTTCACTGTAGACTCCATGGCAAAGCCTGCTCACTTTGTGGGATAGTTCTCTACCCAGACAGCCCCTCTCCTCAAAGTATTATATAAGTTGATGTTTCTTCTTTTGCTTCTTTTGTGTGTGCTATGGCTTGATTCTGCTCCTGAAGGTAAAGTGAATTCTCTCCTCCAAGAAGGCTTGAAACCAGTCAGCTGGTTTCTTACAAGCTGCTGAGCACCTGGGCTTGCAGGATGCTCTGTAAGAGAGAAGGAAATCCATGCTGGTCTGCCGTGGACACAGCCATCATCAGCATTGCTTGGGATTTCTCATCTGGAGAAGGAAAAAAAAAAAAGGCACCAAATGCAATAACTTCATCCTTTCAGAGAGTATTTTGAAACTGCAAACAAAATTTTTTTAGCCCTTTATGAAATAAAATCACATAGAATTTCTAACGAGAAAACACTGAAGCCATCCTATTGGTACTAAATGGAAAAAAAAAACCTGATGCCTGGGGTACTTGCATTCACCTCTATGGTTTTCTTTTTTTAATTGAAGTATCCTATATCAACATAAAAGTGGAAGTGTGGTGCAGCTTGGTGAATGGCCATAGACCAAACATACCCAGATCAAAAGGATCAGATTAAGAACAAGAACACGACTCCTCCCAAGCTTCTTCCAGAGGACTAGGATGATGGCTGTCACTGTCCCCCCAGGGGACCACCCCAGCGGTGGAGGAGATGAAGGGACAGGCACGGGAGGCTCTGCTTGGAGAGGAGGTCCTATTATAGTCTAAGATTCTGGACAGGTCAGAAGCATTCTGACTACAACAGCCTATCCAGCTACGCCCCCTTTCCTGCCAACCAGCCATTCATTGGAGGGCCTTCTGCTGGTGCCTTTTATGGGCATAATATGCCTATATCTGTTTTGAATTTTCACTCTCCATTTGGGGGAAGTAAAATAGCTCAGAGATGAGGTCTTTCACTGAACATCCAAGTGTAATGGAAACCAGGAATCCCTCTAATGCCATGCTAAAATTCTCCATCAACATTAGTCAGCTAGCAGCTAGACTTCAGGGCTTTCACAGACAGCTGCATGAGGTGCTCACTGACAGGTCACACTGGGTGAGAGGGAAATCTCTGGGGCGCCCTCTGCTGGTGGTCTGGTTATAAATTGGTTGGTTTGGGTTCAAGTTTACAGTCTCACCAATAACCTGCTTTTGCTGCCTTTCCTGCTATCCATACATTCACATTTGTTTAAGAAAGAAAGAAGAAGAAGAAAGAAAAAGAAAAAGATCTATAAGGACATGCTTGGTTTTTCTCTGGACAGCAAGTTCTCCAATTCTAAAGTAAAAATGAAAATGGAGAATTTCAGGTTTCTGTATCTATTCTGGAAAGAATTTCCAGGATCTACAAAGCTCTCCAACCATCCTCATCCACACTTATAGCTCCTCCTGCCTCCCCAGGAATCCCCCAGGGCCTTAGCACTCGATTTAAGAGTAACTAGGTTTCCTCTCCACTCTCCTGGCAGAAAGGTTCAGAAAGAAAGGTTTGTTCAAAACAAAGCAAAACAAACAACAAAAACAACTGCCCTTTATAGACTTTTACTCTCTATCCCAGAGAATCTGATGTCACTCAAGAGTTGTCATGTCCCCAAGGCAAATCTGGATCTCCAAGATGTTTACAAAGTATCTGTAGCAACTTTAGGTATACCTGGGCAAGGCTTGCCTAGACCCAAAAGGAAGTGAGCCCACAGCTCAGAGTATGGGCATCTTTCTGCTTACTGCAGCTTACTATGTAGGCCCTGGGGCTAGAGGGGAAGCCGGGCCTGCCCTCCTCCTCATGGAGGACTGCTTTGGTCCGCAGTCCTCAAACACAGAACCATCAAGTGCTTCTATGCCCTGGCTCCAGCTGTGCTCAGGAAGGAGGGGACCAGAGGTGGAGAAAAGGTAAGAATCCTTAGTCTCCAGTGTTCCCTGCCAATCGTAACCCAGAACCTCTGGGCTTCTCTCCTTGGCTGATGCCCCAGTGCTTTTCTCTCTGGTCCTAAGGCTTGCCAGAAGATAGCTGTCTTCAGATATGCCCCTAGATGGAAGGGATGGACCCTTTCTATGAACTTCTGAGCTCACCTGTTCCTTTTTCCCAGCAGAGGTTGGATGGAGTCATCAGACCTTCTCTCCTTTGTCAGGCCCTTCAGCTTCTCTGGTCTTCCCTTCACCAGATCCTTCCTTCAGTTGTCTGATCAGGGAGTTGCCACAAATGTTGGGTGGATGGTTTCTTCCAACAGAATGAAACATTCACTCTATTCCTGGGGTTGGAATGAGCAATGCGGTCTTCCAAAGCTGGGTTAGGATACAGAGTTCCCTTTCTCTCTATTCACTAGCTTACCAGTTAGCAGCTACCATCATAGGGATGGGGAAGGAAAGTCAGTGTTAGAGAAAATCTAACGAAAGCCAATTAGAACCAGTGATTGAAAAAGTGCTCAATACATGGATGCCCCAACTTACATCCTTTTATGTCTGCCCTCTTGTGAAAGAGCAAAAGCTGCTTGTTCTATATGTTGCTCAGGAGTCTGTGCCTTTGCTTTTCCAAGTCTGTACCAGACAACACGTCTTGTCTAGGGATTTCATCTTGAGACCAAAGGAAATAGGATTCATCTCCCTAGTGCCTCCTGTAGTCTCAGTCATTGGAGTCTCACCTGGTGCTGTGTAGATCCAAAGCTTTGTAAATACAGGGAAAGATTTCTCTCATCCACCCATGGAAGAAAAACTGGCACTCATCATGGGAATTGTTGGGCTGTGTATGTGTTTCTCCTCTCTAAAATGTAGATGTACATCCGGATTCTTATAGCCTTTCCTGGAAAGCCACACAGTCACCACAATCCTTCAGATGTCAGAGGAGAGCTGCTTCGGTAGCTGACTTCAGCCTCAGGAAATGTAGGGCAGACACTTAACTGAATCCGTAGAATTGCTGAAGAGACCGTGGATGTGTCCTACAGCCTTTTGCAACAAGCCTCACACAGGTGGACAGGCCAGGCAGTTAGAGCTAAATCTGGTGTTGGGGAGGTGATGGAGAAGGAAATCACAGTGTGGTTCATAGAGGATGGGTGGCAGGATGCTTTGGGTCCTTCCACTCCTTCCGTTCCCAGAATCTCCTTCTCCCATAGAGAGAATGTTCTCACCACCCATTGCTTTCATGCTACCTTACATAGCAGATCCTCAGTGCCTTCCTTAGAAGTCACTGCAAATAGCTACAGGTGCTTGGCGGTGCATTTAGAAATTACTAGGCCCCTGGGGCTGTTAGAATGTGAGCCCTGGTGGGCAGGGTTGGGGGTCTGTGCTTTACTAGATGTTACTTGTAATAAAGTCGGTGTACAGAATGGATAATAAACAATATACACAGGATGTGTGTTCTCTGTGAATGTCTTGGTGAGGGGTCTCACATCTGTGGATTCTGCTCTTTATTTTTGTGCCAGTACTGGGGCTTGAACTTTGGGTCTGGGCTCTGTCCTTTGAGTGAGTTCCTTTTTATGCTCAAGGCTAGTGCTCTACCACTTAAGCCACAGCCACTTCTGGCTTTTTCTGGTGGTTAATTGTAGATAAGAGTCTCACGGCCTTTCCTGCCTGAACTGGCTTCAAATCGTGATCTTTAGATCTCAGCCTCCTGAGTAGCTAGGATTACAGGTGTGAGCCACCAGCTCCTGGCTGGATTCTGCCCTTGACAGAATTAAAGCTGACCTGGAGAGTCGCCCACAAGAAGTACTCTATGCTGAGATTAGGTCCTTGCAAAGTGAGTGGGGACCAAAATAGTATCTGTAGACCACTGTGGCTGGAAATAGAAACCTGAAGACTATCACAAAGAAAGTGAAGATATAGAAAGTGAGCTCAAGGAAGGAAAGGAATTTCCCAGAATCACCTAACAAATTAGGTGACTGAGCTAGGTGACTGTTCTTATTTCTTCCTCTCCTCTCCTCTCTCCCCTCTCCTCCCCTTCTTCTTCTCCTTTCCTCCTCTCCCCTCTCTTCCTCTTCTCCTCTCCTCTCCTCCCCTTTTTTTCTCCTCTTCTCTCCTCCTCCTCCTCCCCTCTCCTCCCCTCTCCTGCCCTCCCTTCTTCTCCTCCTCTCCTGGCCTCCCCTCCCCTCCCTTGCTTCCTTTCCCCTTCCCTCCCCTCCCCTGTCCTCTTTACTCCTTACCTTTTCTTTTTATGACAGTCCTGGAGCTTGAACTCAAGACTGGGCACTGTCTCTGAGATTTTTTTTTTTTTTTTTTTAGCTTAGGGCTAGTGCTCTACAATTTGAGCCACAACTGAAGTTCTGTTTTGATTTTGTTTGTTTGTTTGTTTGTTTTGGTGGGGAGAGGGGGTAGTTAATTGGAAATAAGAGTCTCATGGACTTTCCTGCCTTGGCTGGCTTCAAACCATGATCCTCACATCTCAGCCTCCTGAGTAGCTAGGATCATAGGCTTTAGCCACTGGACCTGGCTCTTTTTTCTTTTTAGATAGAATCTTTCTATGTAGCCTGGGTTGTTCTTCAATTCTCTAGCCTCCTGCCTCAGCCTTTGAGATGCTGAGATTGTAGGCATGTGCCACTAGTTCTGACTGGAGTTTCTTCTAGGAAGGCACTGCAGTTCACTCAGCCACACACCCACTGCACACCCACTACCCACTCTTCCCCTCACTCTATAGCCTCTGATTGGGCATCTCCTAATGCTCTTTCAATCCTGCATGCCCCTGCATGAACAAGTCTCCTACTTTATATTGGGCCAAACTTCTTTTCCCTCTTTTAATTCAGAAAAGGTTTAAAAAGTTGATTCATTAAACAAGCTCGCCAACAGAACAACAGAGCCCCAGCCCCTTAGAATGGTGGCCGTGGGTCTGAGCAGCTGTCTGTGGCCGGCAGCAGCTGCAATGGGGCTCCAGCCCTGCCCTCCATTCACTGGACCTTTGGGCCCAGTGCTCTCCTCAGTGCAGCCTGGTGGATGAGTGTGGGATCCTAGAGGTGTCAAGCCTATGGCTCTAGTGGGACTGTGATCCATGGGAGTTGTTCAGGGTCATTTTGTAATCCTCAGAGGCTTTGTCAGGTGACCCTGGTGACATTCCGGGAACACTCAGCCCACGTGAGGGGAGGAACCGCTGTTGGGAACTTTGATCAATGCTGGGGTGGACACTGGGGTGAATTCTGCTGGCCACAGAGCATAGACACCCCTTTACTCCCGAAGAAGAGGCAAAGGCTGCCTCTCTGCACCGGCTCAGCTTCTCATGGTAGGCCTCTGGGGGTCACTTCTGGGTCGGTGGGGACAGGGCTGGGGATGTTGTCTGGGGTCCTGGCTGGCAGAGAGGAAGGAGGCTTGCTTTAGTGCCCCTTCTCAGCAGGCAGCAGTATCCGGTTGCTCTCCCCCCAGGAAAAGCCCCTGAAAGGTTCAGCTGCCTTAGGGTGGGGAAGGGCAGGAGGAAGGCCAGGCAGGGAGAGTCCAAGGAAAGACAACCAACCCTTGGCTTCAGGGGGCTAATGGTAAATAAGGGCTAGAGAGGGCGACCATTTTTCAGGGTTACCCTTGGCGTGACCTGTCATCTGGCATAATAACAACCAACTCCCCTTTTATTCCCAGAAGTGTCAAGGTTTAGATAGCCAGGCTAATGGCCATCCCAGGACCAAACCTTGCATTAACTTCCTTTCATTGAGCATTTACTAGTTACCAGGCACTATCCTCCTTGCTTCAAATGTGCTGATCTTAACCCTGAGGCCTGGGCTTCTAATTATGGGTAGGGGGAGATTGGGGTTTAGAGATGCATGTGACCTGCTCAAGCCCACACAGCAAATGAGGCATCAGGGTCTGAATTTGAACTCAATTCTGTCTGGCCTAGTTGAAAGTACTTCCCCACTCTGCTAAGTAGAAGAATAAAAAGCACTGAAATTTGGGGTCACAGAGCATAAACACATTCCAACCAAGTCAGCACAAGGGGACCTCTGAAATGCAGAGCTGGGTCTGGAGATGCTGCACCTGGCCCTGGCCTGGGATTCAGCCTAGTGAGTGTCACCTACTTGAATACAGAGCAGAAGGACCCAGTGTGAAAAAGAGGGTGAGTGTGGCTTTCAGGGCCAAAGGAGAGACAGTCATGGAAGTGCTCCCTGGAGGAAGTGGGCTTTGTACTGACCTCGGTGCTGAAGGGAAAGATGGGCCTGGTAGCCATGGAGAAAGGTGGGTACAAGCATTCTGCAGTTTCCATTAAGGCCTGGAAGTAAGGCCCAGGGCAGAAGAATATCCACACCTAGTACATAGCCGCCTCTTATTACAAAATACCAGCTTCTCCTCCTCTAGACACCCAAGCTGTCCTGAGCCTTTGCAATGTCACAGCCAAGAAGTGACAGAATCCAGTAAGCAACTGTCAGGGGGCTGGGGTGGCATTTGTGTGTGTGTGTGTGTGTGTGTGTGTGTGTGTGTGCCAGTCCTGGATTGAATTCAGGGCCTGGGCATTATCCTGGGCTCAAGGCTAGAGGTCTACTACTTGAGCCGCACTTCTACTTCTGTTTTTTTGGCAATCAGCTGAAGATAAGAGTTGACTTTTCACCATGCGTGTGTCGGTGGCTCCTGCCTATAATCCTAGCTACTCAGGAGGCTAGAGATCTGAGGATCACAGTTCAAAGCCAGCCCAGGCAGGAAA
This sequence comes from Dipodomys merriami, assembly GCF_024711535.1. Lineage (NCBI taxonomy): Eukaryota > Metazoa > Chordata > Mammalia > Rodentia > Heteromyidae > Dipodomys > Dipodomys merriami. The sequence goes on along the minus strand of NW_027203381.1, from coordinate 67,172,984 downwards.
GTCCATGAGACTCTTATTTCCAATAAACCGCTAGAAAACTGGAAGGGGTGCTGTGGCTCAAGTGGTCGAGCACTCGCCTTGAGCTGTAGAGCTGAGGGACAGCACCCAAGCCCAGAGTTCAAGCCCCACGACCGACAAAAAAAAAAAAAGAGTTGACTTTTCCTCCCTTGGCTGACTTCACACCCTGATCTTCAGATTCTTAGCCTCCTGAGTAGCTATGATTACAGACATGAACCACTGATGCCTGGTTAGGACATCTTTTTAAGGAAAAGGCAACAGTTAAATCACCCACAATTTGATTATTCAGAGATAAGCACTGCAATGATTTTGTGCATAATCTTCTGTCATCTTTTTAATGCACAAATATTCCTTAAATGTAGCATTTTGATACTCTAGATTCCAGTTAAGTGGCTTATCAATAGATAATAAACATCAATAGAGAATATATCTATAATGACAACAGATAAGATTTCCTTTTCAGGGGCTGGGAAGGTGGCTCAGTGGTAGAGCGCTTGCCTTGCAAGCCTGAGGCCCTGGGTTCGATTCCTCAGCACCATATAAGCAAAAAGAAAAAAGCCGGAAGTGGCACTGTGGCTCAAGTGGTAGAGCGCTAGCCTTGAGCTGAAGAGCTGAGGGACAGCGCCCAGGCCCAGAGTTCAGGCCCCACAACCGGACCCAAAAAAAAAAAAAAAGATTTCCTTTTCATCCTTGTAGCATAATTTACCCCATCAGCCTCTGGAGTAGGACATGTAGGCTGTTTCTATTCTCTCTTTGATATTCTACTGCCTGGTGGCCTCCTTTAAGTCCCTCACTAGTGCCAACATGACTGCAGTTTAGGTGATAGGGTTGCACTCACAGATGTGGAAGCAGGGCCTCAGCTTGGCCTATCTCGTGAGACACAAGTAAGTATCATGGTGGTGAGGAGCAGAGCTTAGTTTGTTGGGTCGAGAGGAAAATAAGAGACCAGATCTAGGGACAGCAGGCCTTCCCCAGGAGCCAGACAAGGCATCCAGGTCTCCTGATGAGCTTTGAAAGATCCTCTTTGTGCTTCTAGATGAACTATGGCCCAAGAGGCAGAATCCTGTGGGTCAGTCAGTACTGGGCAGCAGTGCCCTGAGCTGTGGGCCAAGCTCCGGGCTCCCAGCACCCTCTGGAAGAAGTGAGGTTTGACTCCATTGTTGATGGACATATGGGCTTGGTGCACCCACAAGGGACACTCCAGAAACAATTTGAGAAAAGGATGGAGTCTATTTGCATTCAGTCAACCAAAAATAAAAAGTTAAAATGTTAAACATAGAAAAGGTCAGGCTTCCCTGGCTTATGAAAGTATGGAACATTTCTGTGGGCACTTGCTGGACTACTTCCCGAGTGAAAACCAGTAACTTCTGGCTAATGCCCACTGAGGCCCTGAGGTGTGGGTCTCCTCTAGCCCTAAGTGTGGGTGCTCCCTGGTGACCTGCTGTCTGGATGATGGGCTGGGAAGGCTCCCAGCCCAGGGCCTCAGAATCTGGGCTTTTCTAAAACAGGATGAAAACCCTCCTTTTCCTTGTCCCGGAAGGAAGGGATTGGGAACAATAACTGTGGTGAGACATCTCTTTGGTCTAGAGTGGAGTGGTTGGATGATGTCATTGGTTTTTTCAGAGCTGGATTCTGATTATTTCAGAACAGTAGTGGGACTCTGAGCTCAGGAGGATCAGGAGTATTAGCAGGGCTGAGCATTCATGGCTTATCAATCCTAGCTATGGAATTTTCTAGGTACTCTCTTTACAGCAGCCCACATGAAAGATACTATTACTCTCACTGCAAGCTAGGCAAAAACTCTACCACTGTGGCTTTTTTTTGTAACAAGGTATCACAATATAGCCTGAAACTCACAATCCTGCCTCAGTTTCCCAAGTTCTGGATTGCAGGTATGAGCCTCCACGCCTGGCCTCTAGATTCCTGTTTTCTTATTTTTCATTTTTACTGATCTCAGAGTGCAAACTCTTAGTTACTCCAGAGTTATGTGAGAATGGGCCTTGGCCTAGGAGTGAGCCATTTAGAAAGGTTCAAGTCTGTTTGCTGGGCATTGGTGGCTCATGCCTATAAGCCTAGCTACTCAGAAGTCTGATATCTGGGGATCACAGTTTGAAGCCAACCTTGGAAGACAAATCCAAGAAATCCAAGAGACATTTTTGTGTGTATGTGTGCCAGTACTTGGGCTTGAACTCAGTGCCTGGGTGCTATCTTTGAGGTCTTTTGCTCAACATTAGTGCTCTACTACTTGAGCCACAGCTCTAGTTCTGGCTTTTTGTGGTTAATTGGAGATAAGACTTTTCCTGCCAGAGCTGGCTTTGAACCATGATTCTTAGATCTCAGCCAAGAGATTCTTATCTCCAGTTAATCAGAGAAAAGTCAGAAGTAGAGCTGTGGTATAAATAGTGGAGTGCCAGAGGGAGGGTCTCTACTCAATACAGAAAAGACTCAGATGCAAAATGAAGAGGACAGGCAGTGGGTGGGATAGGTTGGGTTCATGACTCTACATTTAACCTGTAGCCTGCACATGTGAAGAGCCAACCTTCCTATCTTTGTCTTTTTTTTTTTTTTTTGGGTGGGGGGGGGGTTGGTCGTGGGACTTGAACTCTGGGCTTGAGCGCTGTCTTTACATTCTTAAGCCCAAGGCAAGCCCTCTACTGCTTGAGCCCCAGTGCCACTTTTGATTTTCTAGTGGTTTATTGGAGATAAGAGACTCATGAATTTTCTTGCCAGGCCTGGCTTTGAACCGTGATCCTCAGATCTCATCCTCCTGAGTAGCTAGGATTACAGGCGTGAGCCACTGGCCCCCAGCTACATCTTCATCTTGACTCAGTGAAGATGTTTTCCCTTCCTAGAAGGAATGAGGGCAGAAGTCAGCTTCTGACCCCAGGCAGGAGTTAGGATTGTGATTGACTCTCCTTTCCTATTTTGGACTTCCTTAAGGAGGAATGTGTCTGCTCAAGGAAACCTTGTCCCTTATCTACTGGGTAGGAAGTAAATTCCTGGGAAAAGTGAATATCACTGAATGTCCGAGTGGGAGGAGCATCAGGGGCTCTTGTAAGGGCTGTTTTGAGGGATATCTTTGCAAATGGCGGCTTTCATAGCTGAATCTTGAAGTTGTTGGAGGAGGCAACCAGCTGAGGGCAGCAGAGAGACAGCCAACGAACTGTAGCTGGGTGGGGAAGCCCAGAGTGGACTCAGTAGGCCCTGTGTCATTCTTGTGAGGAAGCTGGAACATAGAGTAAGTGTCACATTCAAGGTCATATGAGTGGAGAGTGATAGACTTGGGTTGACATCTTATGAAGTTCAAACCACTTTCAGCCATGTAAATAAGTAACACAAGTTCAGACATGGTTTAGGAGTATGCACCCTCTAATGGGGTAGGGGCTACTGAGCCCCAACTGAGGCTGGATATGAACCTCCTCACTCCCAGAATCTCGACCATTGTTGGATGTTGTTGTAAGTGGGACTTGAACTCAGTCTGAGCACTGTTCCTGTGCTTCTTGCTCAAGGAGCCACAGTTCCACTTCTAGTTCTTAAATGGTCAATTGGAGAGAAGAGCCTCATAGACTTTCCTGCCCAGGCTGATTTCCAACAATAATTTTATTTTTCAATAATATTTAGTAAACTAAAAAACATTAGATCTTGCCAGGTGCTGGTAGCTCACGCCTGTAATCCCATCTACTCAAGAGGCTGAGATCTGAGGATCACTGTTCAAAGCCAGCCCAGGCAGGAAAGTTCCCATGAGACTCTTATCTCTAATTAAGCACCAGAAAACTGAGAGTAGTGCTGTGGCTCAAGTGGTAGAGCACTTGCCTTGAGCTGAAGAGCTCAGGGACAGCGCCCAGGGCCAGAGTTCAAGCCCCACGACTGACAAAAAAAAAAAAGATCTTCTGGTGTGTGGAATTGCCTGTTCGGGACTCTTCTGTTCATACAACCCTAGAAAATTCCCTGGGTCCATCACAGTGTGGGTCTGGGGTAGGAGGAGGGCACTGATGGTGGTGCTGAAGAGCTTAGACTCGAAGCGTCCCCCTCACAAACAACACGGAGCAGGTGGTAGGGTCTCCTCCTAGCCAGTCTTGCAGTGACTAAGATCTGGAAACTTAGGGGGCATTAAGAAATTACACTTCAGGTGTAATCTGCCCACACTTCACATTCTCTCTCTCCCTCCCCCCATCTACCTCTGTCTGTCTGTCTGTCTGTCTGTCTGTCTGTCTGTCTGTCTGTCTGTCTGTCTGTCTGTCTGTCTCCTTCTCTCTCTGTGCCAGTCCTGGGGCTTGAACTCAGAGCCTAGGCACTGTGTCTCTGAGCTTTTCCACTCAAGGCTAATGTTCTACCACTTGAACCACAGCTCCACTTTCCTTTTTCTGGTAGTTAATTGGAAATAAGAGTCTCCCATACTTTCCTGCCTGGGCTATCTTTGAATCACGATCCTTAGATCCCAGCCTCTTGAGAAAGTAGTATTATAGGAATGAACTACTGGTGCCCAGCTTACATACTTTCTTGAAAACGTCCATACTACCACTATCTCCTTTGTTTCTTCCCTGATCTTTTGTCTCTCTATTTTTTCTCTAACATGGAAAGAATATGGAAATATCCAAAAGACTTGGGTCTTGGTGCTGCCATGGCTGCTATCTTTCTGGGTGTCTGGATAGGTTACATGACACCTTTGCTTTCAGAAGGTGTGAACTTGACCTCAGCTCTTTGCAAGGCTGTGGTGAGGTGATGTAAAAAATCTGCTAGAATAAAAGCTACACTGGAGGCTCAGCCCAGGGGTAGCGTGCCTGCCTCACTTGCCCATGGAGCTAGCTTCCATCCCTAGCATCACCAAAACAAACAAACAGAAAGAACCCACAAGTGTTGTTCAAACTGTGGTCTTCCTGATACGGCTGGTCCTTGCTGATGGTCTGGTCCCACCTCCAGAATTGCTGCCAGTACTTGCTGCCCTTGGTAAAGGTGTCCTATCTCTTCTCTCACTTCCAGAAAATGCTCCCTCAAGCCTGGTGGTGCTGGGCCTCCCTCCTCTTCCTGGTCAGGCTTGCCCAGCCCTGTCCTGCGGACTGTGACTGCTTCAGCCATGAAGTGTTTTGCTCCGATGAGCAGCTGGCTACCATCCCTCCGGACATCCCACTGTATGCCACCAACATTGTCTTTGTGGAGACCGCATTCACCTCTGTGGGAACCAGGGCCTTCAGCAGCAGTCCCAGGCTGACCAAAGTGGTCTTCCTCAACACAAAGCTCCACTGCTTTGGCTCAGATGCCTTTGGGGGACTGCCCAGGCTGGAGGACCTGGAGATCACAGGCAGCACCTTCTCCAACCTCAGCGCTGACATCTTTTCCAACCTAACCTCTCTGGCCAAGTTGACCCTCAACTTTAACCAGCTGGAGGCTCTGCCTGAGGACCTCTTCCTCCACATGGTTGCTCTGGAGTCACTGCAGCTGCAGGGGAACCGTCTCCAGACCCTGCCTGAGAGGATCTTCCAGCCCCTGAGGGAGCTGAAGACCCTCAACCTGGCTCAGAACCGTCTGGTCCAGCTCCCCGAGAACCTGCTGCACCCCCTCTCCAGCCTGCAGACCCTGAAGTTGAGCAACAACGCTCTCTCCCACCTCCCTGAAGATGCGTTTAGCCATCTGCACAAGCTGCAGGAGCTCTTCCTGGACAGCAATGGCATCTCAGAGCTGCCCCCACGCGTGTTTGCTCAGCTCTTCTGCCTGGAGAAGCTCTGGCTGCAGCGCAACGCGATCAGCCACCTGCCGCTCTCTGTCTTCTCCTCCCTGGCCAACCTGACTTTTCTGAACCTGCAGGGCAATGCCCTGAGTGTGCTGCCCCCTGGCCTCTTTGCCCCAACCCCCGGCCTGGTCGGCTTGTCCTTGTCACACAACCAGCTGCAGACGATTGCTGAAGGGACCTTTGCCAACTTGTCCAGCCTCGCTTCCCTCACCATCTCTTACAACGCCATCACCCACCTCCCCGCTGGTGTCTTCCGAGGCCTTGGGAAGTTGGTCAAGCTCTACCTGGGCAGCAACAACCTGACATCCCTACCTCCAACCCTCTTCCAGAACCTGTCCAGTCTCAAACTGCTCAGCCTGTCCAGGAACCAGCTGACCACGCTTCCAGAGGGCCTCTTTGACACCAACTATGACCTCTTCAACCTGGCCCTGTATGGCAACCCCTGGCAGTGTGACTGCCATCTGGCTTACCTCTCCAGCTGGCTGCGCCAGTACAGCGACCAGCTCTTCAACATCCACACCTACTGTGCAGGCCCCACCTACCTCAAGGGCCAGGTGGTACCTGCCCTGAAGAAGGAGCAGCTGGTGTGTCCTGTCACCAGGAGTCACCAGGGCTTCCAGGCCCTGGCGCTGGATGACAGGGAACTGGGGGGTAGCTGGGATCTGGAGGTGGGTAAAAGGGCGGAACACAGCCACTGCACCTATAGCAACCCTGAGGGCACTGTGGCGCTTGCTTGTGATGAGGTCCAGTGTCACTGGCTGAGCGTCCAGCTGTCTCCCCTGCAGGGCACAGGCTCCTCGGCCATGCTGTACAACTCCAGCCGGGCATGGGACTTGAGGTCAAGCTGCGGCTCCATGAGGTTCACCGTGACTATTGAGACTAGGGCAGCAGGACCCTAGGTACGGGGCAGATTGAGTCAAGAACCTGGGCAGGGGCTTCTGGGGCCAGACCAGACAATGGGCTTGGCACTGGAAAGCTCTGTCTGTTCCCATGCAAGGGACATGGCCACTTCTCCAAGGTGAGAGGTGGGGGAGTCAGACCTGCCACCTCAGCACCCCCTCTCCTCTTCTTCCCTCAGCATGCCCTCTCATAGTCTGAGACCTACAAGGGCTGTACTGTGGTCTGCCGAATAAAGCAACACCCAATCCTGCACTCTCCTCTTCTTTAAACCCCAGCCCCCTTCTGCTCTGCCCTTGACTTGCAGCCCTGAGCTACACACGCCATCATTCCAGTCACCCAAAGTAGAAGCCACCTGGTGATACCCAGCTCAAAAGACAAATGTCTCTTCCTCCTCCTTCCCTTCCCCCTCTCTTTCTTCCTTTCTCCCTTTCTTCCATCCTTTCTTGCAGTATTGTTGACTCAGAACCTTAAATTTGCTAGGCAGATGCTCTACCACTTGAGTCATGCCTCCAGCCCATTTTTTGTGCTGATTATTTTCAAGGTAGGGTCTTGCTTTATACCTGAGCTGGCCTGGGTTCTGATCTTCCCATTTGTGCTGCCTGTCACTAGGGGTGTGTGTGTGTGTGTGTGTGTGTGTGTGTGTGTGTGTGTGTGTGTGTGTGTGTGTGTGTGTGTGTGTGTGAGTGTGCACACGTGCATGTGCATCAGTCCTGGGACTTGAATTCAGGGCCTCTTGCTCTTGCTTGGCTTTTCCTGCTCAAGGCTGATGCTTTATCACTTAAACCCTATCTCCACTTTCCTCAAATTATGTTTTTAATGGAGAGATAGAGGAGAAAGAGATAGAGAGGCAGAGACAGATAAGAAGCAGAGGTGCATGGAAGGGGTGGGGCAGGCTGGCTCTGTAGGAGAGCCTCCCTCCCATGAGACTCCATTAATGCACAGTGGCGGTGAGAGGGGACGAAGCCAGTGGCCTGCTTGTCATGGTAGGAGGTCTCAGAGGGCAACGTGGCTCTGCCTGTTGTGTTCAGCATGCAGGATGGTTCCCCCAAGGAGAAAGGAAAATGGCCCAGGAGAGGGCAGCGCACAGGCTGGCTGGTGCACTAGGGTGGGTCTCTTCGGCTCCTGGCTTTCTGTCTAACTCTTGGCATGTGACTTTATGGGCCACTGATCCTCTGGATTCCTCCCTGGCTCGCAGGACACCACTGCAGACCCCTGCCTTCTGCTCCTCAGCCACCGCCTATAGGATGGACTCCTGAAAGTCCTCCTGTCCCACTTCCCCAGTGGCCTCTCACTTGTCCGCAGCCCCTCTGCACCAGAGATTCCACAGCTCAGTATTTCTCAGCTTCAAGTAAACCTCAGCCTACTTGGTAGCCTGCGTCTCAGCCCTGATCCTACCCCGTGCCTGTCTACACCAAGCTCTGCCCCCAACTCCTCTCCGATTCCCATCCAGCACATCCGGGGACTGGAATGCTCTCCAGTCCCTCCTCTCCTCATAGCCAACTAGTCAGTAAACTTTTACGTGTCCTTCTCCATCCCCAGCCTCCACCTCCTGGGACTGCTCAGCGTCTGGCCTGGTGTCCCAGCTGTGGTGTGTTGTCCAGCAGCCTCTGGAAGCTTAGGGTCTGATGAGAGATCACACACACATGCATGTGAAGCAGATACAAAGCATAAAGAGGTCTATGTGTGCAGGCACATGGGAGGCTGGGCCTCGCTTGCACAAGAGCCTCTAGCAAGGCTGCAGTTGATATGAGTAGGGTGTACAAGAAGGCTGGACACATGCAAATGGGAAATCCAGGGCTCTGAGACTTTGGGGAGAAGACTAGGAGAGAGAGAGAGAGAGAGAGAGAGAGAGAGAGAGAGAGAGAGAGAGAGAGAGAGAGAGAGAGAGAGAGAGAGAGAGAGAGAGAGAGAGAGCAAGGCTGGGAGCTCAGAAGCTCTCGGTATGCAGCTTCATGAAGGATGCTATAGGCAGTCCATGCAGATGGGGGTACGCTCTGGCCTGGGTATTAGGCAATTTCTCCTGACACGTTCTAGGAGCAAGAGGCAGGGAAAAGAGCAAGAGTGGTGCCTGGCTTGAGATGATAGCCCAGAGGATGGGGAGGCTAAGGAAACAGAAGCCAAAGGTTCTAGCAGTGTAACAGCATAGACACGGGTGGCCCCAGGGACCTAGCCACGGATGACAGGAATGCAGCTGCGAGCAGCAGCAGCCTCACTCTCCTTCCACTAGTGGGGCACAAATGAAGGAGCTGGGTCACACCCGTGTGGGCCAGGATGTGGGCCGAACGGAACCTCCAGGCCTTGCTGGTGAACACAGCCCGCTGAGAACGACCCAGATACCTTGAGCTCCAGGAGGCTGGGCGAGGAGAGGAGAGGGAAGGGAAAGCCGGTGTCCATCTTGGATTTCTCCTCCAGGTGAAGACAAAGGGGCAGAGCAGGTTTGGGAAGATGGAGGAGCATGAAGCCCGCATTAGACAAGAAACCACAGTGATGTCCTCATCCCTGGGGGAGCATGTGCAAGGTCTTCTCCAGGCTCAAATCTGTGACACCGAAGGCCATGGAAAGCAGTCAGCAGATTCACCAAAGCACCAGCTTCTCACCTGCACCTGGTTCCAGTTCCAAAAATTATTTGTCTTAAGAGTGATCTGGGTCACATATTCCAAGGCTGGGGTGTGGCTCTTGGCGAGCATGCGCAAGGCCCCAACACCCCAACTCACACGAATACATAAAAGAAAGAAAAGGAAAAGACCAAGCTGCTCCTCCGGTCAGGTGTGCAGCTCATCTTTGGTGGAAGGATGCCACCAAGCACTTTGGAGGGGCTAAATCACTCTCACTCTCTACCCAAGGAAACCTGCTGAACCCCACAGCCCGGCCATCCTGTGTCCATCAGAAGTAGTAAGGGGATAGCACAGAGGGAAGACATTTCTCTCAATTTTGCTTTTACTTCAAGGAGCATAACTCCAGCCAGGTATTGGTGTTCATGTCTGTAATCCTAGCTACTAAGGAAGCTGAGCTCTTAGGATTACAGTTCAAAGCTAGTTTAGGCAGGAAAGTCCATGAGACTCCTATCTATAATTAACCAGTAAAAAGCCAGAAGTAGAGCTGTGGCTCAAGTGGTAGAGCGCTAGCCTTGAGCAAAACAAAAAACAAAACAAAACAAAACTCAGGGATAGTACCCAGGCCCTAAGCTCAAGCTCTAGGACTGGCATGCATATGTGCACACATGCACATAAAGAAGAGAACTGTGATTGATGCCTATAGTTCCAGCTACTCAGGAGGTTGAAATAGGGGGATCAGTTGAGCCCAGTAGAGCATTAGTCTTTTGGGGTTTTTTGTGTTTTTTTTGAGGGGGGTCCGGTTGTGGGGCCTGAACTCTGGGCCTGGGCACTGTCCCTCAGCTCTTCAGCTCAAGGCTAGAGCTCTACCACTTGAGCCACAGCGCCACTTCCGGCTTTTTTCTTTTTGCTTATGTGGTGCTGAGGAATCGAACCCAGGGCATGCAAGGCAAGCGCTCTACCACTGAGCCATCTTCCCAGCCCCATAGAGCATTAGTCTTGAGCAGAAAAACTCAGAGATAGTGTCCAAACCTAGTTCAAGCCAGCACACACACACACACACACACACACACACACACACACACACACACACACACACACGTCCCCTCAAATGTAATCTTGTATTGTTGTATTATTGTTCAGTCCTGTGTCCTATGATGTTGCAGTCAATGATGGATCACATACATAGCATAGTGGTCTTGTAAGATTGTAATAGAGATGAACAATTCTTATGACACAGTGACATTGTAGCTGTCCTAAGGATAGAGAACAGAAAACTGTTGGTGGTGATGCTGATGTAAACAGACCTACTGTACTGGAGGTCATAGAAACTCATAGCTTATATAATTAGGGATAGGACTTAAGACTTGATCATAATGAATGCTATGTATTTGTTATACTAGAATTTTCAGTCATTATTATAGAGTATATTTTTTCTTACATTAGGAAGTTTTCTGTGAAGCAGCATGCTATGAGGCCCACAGTAGCCAGATGCACATTTTTTTTTTTTTTTTGGGTCCGGTCGTAGGGCCCAAACGCTGGGCCTGGGTGTTGTCCCTCAGCTCTTCAGCTCAAGGCTAGCACTCTACCACTTGAGCCACAGCGCCACTTCCGGCTTTTTTCTTTTTGCTTATGTGGTGCTGAGGAATCGAACCCAGGACCTCAGGCATGCAAGGCAAGCGCTCTACCACTGAGCCACCTTCCCAGTCCCCAGATGCACATTTTTTTAAACTTTCTTTTTGTGCTGCTACGGGGGCTTGAACATGGGGCCTCTCACTCTAACTTGGCTTTTTCACTCAAAGCTGTCTCTCTACCACTTGAGCCACACCTCCACTTCTGACTCTTTGGTGGTTAATTGGAGATAAGAGTTTCACAGACTTTTCTGCCCAAGTTGGCTTTGAACCTTGATTCTCAGATCACAGCCTCTTGGATAGCTGGGATTACAGCTGTGAGCCACCAGTGTCCAGCAATCTCTTTTTCTGTGCCAGTATTGGGGCTTGAACTCAGGGCTTCAGGTTCTCTCCTGTTTGTTTGTTTGTTCACTCAAGGTGGACACTCTACCATTTGAGTCACAGCTCCACTTGCTACCGCATCTCTTGATTGTATCATAGAATGTATGGAATGGCTGACCTAACCAGCTAGGGTCACTGAGATATAAGTCTAAGAGGTTTCCATGAGAAACTGACAAAAGCGCACAATGATGATGTCATTAGCACAAGATAATCTTTTCACTTCAAGTGACACAGGACTGTATTGTAGCGAAGTGTGGGTTAGGTTGGGATAGGGTTAGATAAGTACTAGCCATTTGCTTTTCCTTCCCTAATTGGCTCCTTTCCAGGACAGTGAGTGTGAACACTGCTAATTACCTATCAAGATCACTTTCCTTGAAAAAGAGAACACTGCAATGAGTTGAAATTGTTTTAAGAAGGGGGGGGGAGATAAGGGAGAAGTGGAGAGGGTGAAGTTGATGGGGTACATTTTGTACACACATATGGAAATGCCATGATGAACTCCCTTGTACAACTAATCTATGCTATCAAAAAATCTTGTTTTTTTAAGGTTGCAGTTTACAAGCTATTTCTGTGCTAATAAATGTATATTGGAAGATGGGAATGTACTGTCAAAGTTCGGAGAATCTCATATTGTACAGCCGAATGTTTGAATATTTTCATTGTTTTGGGCTTGCTTCTTGCAGACTTCCCTCTGGGAGCTCTTCCATTGCATGCATGCAGGGGTTCCAGCGTGGCCTCAGAACGCCCCCTGGTGGCCAAGGTGGAGTGGCATACAAGGCTGCAAGGGTTGTAATCCTGGCTTCCTGACGCCTCTGGTGGCCCTAGGAGGAATGGCTTTCCACAGTGGCCCGCAGACCATGCAACTTGACCAAGCTGCCCCAGCTTGGGTCTTAATCAAAATACCAGATCCGCTCAGCATCTGCATACAGAGGAGCTGTGGTCAGCACTACTGAGTTGAAAGGCATTCCACATGGTCCCAATGATGCTGCATGTCTGGCACCATACTCTCACGACGTAGGCCTTCAGACTGTAATGTGAGGCAAATCCTGTGGGTAATAACCTAGACGTCACTACTGGCATGGAGCCTAGTGGGTACACATGTTTAGGAGTTCAGGGTCCACTACCCATGTGTGTTCTGGGAAGACTGGTCTCTTCGGAATTACCTGAAGTTGTTCAGTATATTGACCATGTTCAACCCTATTTTAGAAGATCAAACCCAATAAATGACTTCTCCAAAATCCTTCCACACTTCATGTGAGTACAACCACTTCAGGATGCCTCCCGCAAGGCCTTCTCCACAGCCTTACTCCAGAAAGTGGAATTATTACAAAAAGCCATGCCTTTTCAATTCCTACTATTGCAGTCAGAACATTTTATTTTTAAACTCTCTGTGAGGTCTAATTATATTGTCAGTGGGTTTTTATTTCAGGAGACTGAAGAGGGTGTTCAAAATGAGTTGCTATTTTTTAAAAAAAGTTGTTGGGTCTCCAGGGAGGAGAGGTGTAGTTCCAAGATAACAGGTGGAGAAAAGTGAGGTGGTCTTCATTAATGGAGACCTGGTGTCTCCACTTCCTGGCACTTTGCCCTCCCTAGGTGGAGGTCATGGCCAGCCATGGTTGGTCATGGTAGGAAGGGTCCCACCATGGTGGGGCAGCACCCCTGATCTCCACTTTACCAGAGAGATTGTGTAAAGGACAGGAGACATTCAAGTTGTATTTGGAAGGGCAGAGAAGATCAGAGAGGGTACTTCAGAGCAACAGAACCATTTGTATATATGTGTGTCTATATCTATATTATATCTATATTCATTATTATATCTAGATTATAGCTCAAGTCCAAAGGGGATCCAAAAACATAAATCCCAGTCCAAAGAAAGAAGACAAAATGGGATTTGGGACAACATATTATACTCATAGGGTGAATAGGAAAAAGGGGGTAGATTCCTTTTTCTTTTGCCATATATAGAGATATCTACTATGTGTCCATCTGTCTGTCTGTTTATGTATCTATCTTCTGTATGTATTTTTTTTTCGGGCCCTCAATGGATTTGATGATACTCAATCATCCTAGGGAGGGAAATCTATTGAATTTTGTAGTTTAGATCTGAAATGTCCCTCAAAGGTCTGGTTACCAGCTTGGCACCAATGAGAGGTGATGGATCCTTTAAAGGGCGGAGCCTAATGGGGGGGGCTCCTCTTCATTGGGGCATGCACTTGAAGAGGATGTTGGGACCCCAGCTCCTCCCTGCCTTTCATTCCTGGCCATGAGGTGTTTCTTCTCCACACATTCCCATCATGGTGTGCAGCCTCACCACATACTCCAAAACAACAGAGCCAACAGATCTCCTCCTCCTTCCTCTCTTCTTCTTGTCAGTCGTGGGGCTTGAACTCTGGGCCTGGGCACTGTCCCTCAGCTCTTCAGCTCAAGGCTAGCGGTTTACTACTTGAGCCACAGCGCCACTTCCGGTTTTCTGAGTGGTTTATTGGAGATAAGAGTCTCATGGACTTTCTTGCCAGGCTGATTTTGAAACTCAATCCTCAGATCTCAGCCTCCTGAGTAGCTAGGATTACAGGTGTGCGCCATTGCCGCCGGGAGGTCACTGTTGCTGCTGCTGCTTCTTCTTCTTCTTCTTCTTCTTCTTCTTCTTCTTCTTCTTCTTCTTCTTCTTCTTCTTCTTCTTCTTCTTCTTCTTCTTCTTCTTCTTCTTCTTCTTCCTTCTTCTTCTTCTTCTTCTTCTTCTTCTTCTTCTTCTTCTTCTTCTTCTTCTTCTTCCTCTTCCTCTTCCTCTTCCTCTTCCTCTTCCTCTTCTTCCTCTTCTTCCTCTTCTTCTTCTTCCTCTTCCTCTTCCTCTCCTTCTTCCACTTCCTCTCTTTCTCCTTCTCCTTTGCGAGTCCTTGGCTTTGAACTCTGGGCCTGGGCTCTGTCCCTAAGCTCCATTTTGCTCAAGGCTAGCACTCAACCACTTGAGCCACAGCTCCACTTTCAGCTTTTGGTGCTTAAGTGGAGATAAGAATCTCATGGAAGCCGGGTGCCGGTGGCTCACTCCTGCAATCCTCCTGAGGTCTGAGGATTGAGGTTCAAAGCCAGCCGGGGCAGGAAAGTCCCTGAAACTCTATAAACCACCAGAAAACCGGACGTGGCGCCATAGCTCAAGTGGTAGAGCACTAGCCTTGAGCTGAAGAGCTGAGGGACAGCACTCAGGCTCAGAGTTCAAGCCCCACAACCAACAAAAGAAAAAGAATCTCATGGACTTTCCTGCCTTCAAACAGCGATGCTCAGATCTCAGCTTCCTGAGTATCTAGGATTACAGCTCTGAGCCACCAGTACCCAACAAACTCTCTTTTTAAACAGATTGTCTCAGATATTTTGTTAACAGAAAGCTGACTAACAAATGAAATCTATTTCAGCTGCTACTCTTATCCAGAGCCATCCCTCATAGATTAGACTTAAAAGCAATGTCTAATCTGGGTTCCAAGTGGCCCAGTCAAGTTGATACATAAAAGTTACCATCGCTGTTAGGAAACCTGGTTTGTGGCATTCATTAAGTAAATGACTTCCTTTCTCCAGGTCTCAGAATCTTCATCTGGTTATCAGACACTGAAATCTTTGAGCATTGGTATTCTCTTTAGGGAGCTGTTTGGAGGGTTTTACCTCATCTCCTCAAAATTCCAACACACACTATGTATCTCTGGCGGTTCCCATCACCTCTCCAGAGAGTCCAGCTAGGTTCTGAACTAGATGCTGGAGAGCAGCTACACTCACCCTGGTTACAGGTCATGTGTGGAGTACCATCTCAGCCATGAAGCCTGGCTCTTACGAACATTCTCTGCAACCTCCCTGCTCATTGCTCACACCTGATGACAGTGAGCTCACTCCTTCTTGGTGCTGCTCAGCATACCCCAGGAGCTGGATTGACAAAACAAGCTGAACCCTAAGCAATTGGACAGCCCCGTCCCCAACTGCATCCTTTCAGAAGTGTCAGCAGCCTTCAACCCCCCACAACCAAGCACTCCGTTCCCAGTTTAAACCTCCTAAGAGCTGCCTCTCAATTGAGTCAGCTACAGTTCCTCTATGTTCTTGCCCTAGAAGCCATGGCTGTGGGTCATTTTGAAAAGTGAGCTTCTTGCGGGGCTGGGGCTCCTGCCCGGTGGCTTTTTGGCAGGTAAGGAAGTAATTTTTCCCAATGCTGTTGCTGGCAATCCTAATCGATCAGTAACTCTAATTTATTTCTCAGAATTACACAGCTGGCCCGCCCACCGGTGTCATTGAGTCCTAAGCCTCTAGAATGGGTTTTCCCCGAATGGCCTTTGCAAATCCTCTTTGTCAAGTTGGATATCACAGAAGTGCCAGGCACTGTAGGATCAGTGTTCATGGAGGCAATTATTGCTCCAGCACAGGTATCCTGTACTGAAGGAAGAGCATTAACATTCTTGCTAGGCTGAAGAAAGAAAAAAAAAGAATTGGTCCAAGGCTTTCTAAGCAGATGACTGCTTAGAAGGGAATTGTGGCGTGTGTGTGTGTGTGTGTGTGTGTGTGTGTGTGTGTGTGTGTATGAGATAGATAGATAGATAGATAGAGAGAGAGAGAGAGAGAGAGAGAGAGAGAGAGAGAGAGAGAGAGAGAGAGAGAGAGAGAGAGAGAGAGAGAGAGAGAGAGAGAAAGTAGTAGTAGTAGCAGTAATAGTAGAGCTTGAACTCGGGGCCTCAGACCTTTGCTTGACTCTTTTTGCTCAAGGCTGGCCCTCTACCATCTGAGTCACACCTGGAAATGATGAATTTGGGAAGCTCGCATCTCATATCTTCTTTGGGGCAATCAGACACATGTTCTCAGCTGTACAAGGCTGCTGTCCTGTGAGCAGGACCTCAGCAGAAGCAGCTTCACATCTCTGCCCACTTCCCCACAACCATGCTGAAATTATTTGTCCAAAGGAAAGCTCAGCTCTGCCTTAGCGAATCCCCATTCTCACAGGACTTAGGACACGCTCCGATTTTATCCCATAGGTCAATTAAAGCAGCCCTTTAGACTCGTGTGCTTTCTGCTCTTGCAGAATTTGAAGTTTCTCCTCAGAGTTGAAGGTGGTAAAGATATAATCTAGGCTCTCACATGGTTTCTCCTCTGGTGGCTCCTGAGGGTTGGGTCTATGAGGGTGTTTTTGTCAGCCTCTGATTAATTACCACCCTCTGCTCAACCACTTGCAGTGACTTCAGAATCCTGCCTTGTTTGCTGGTGACTTTCCTGAGGCCACCCTTAGGGGTGTTGGTTAGAACCACTCCACAACCTCAACCCTGAGCTCCCTGTAGACAACCACCCCCCTGCACTGAGATCCTTTTTGCCCGCTCCAGCCTCCCTGCCATCACCAGCCAACGCTCCACAACAGCATTATACCAGCCTATAATACAACTCAGATGCCAGCCCTCCTGTCACTTGCCATCATTTCCGAAGACCATTCTTGGGGGTCTTCATGGCCATGATATTGGAGTTGAGCCCTGGAGCCTCAATAGAATTTGCCTGACTTTGCCCAGATGCCCAGTTCCTCTCCAACAGCCAGTGCACAGATGCCATATCCAGCCAAGCCTGTCCTTCAAGGAAGTCCCATTTGATGCCTGTTCTAGGGAGGCCAAATCCTCCCTCCCTTCTTCCCATGCTCCCTCTTTCCCATACTCCCAGGTCACCTTTCTAACAATGAAGCCTTACACATCATCGGCCCCTCCTGTTGTCAGCAGCACAGAGAACACTCAGGAGACAGCCCTACTAGTTTGCTGTTCTTCCCTTCCTGCTCCCATTTGGTCTTCACTGGCTGTGGGCACCAGCCATGGTGTGAAGAGGCAGCCCCTCCCCCTCCCCCTAAGCTTGCAGGAGTTGTGGAAGGAGCCCCAGAACTGAAGTTCCCACCACTAGGAATCCCTCAGAGTCCCCCCCAAAGCCAGCGTGACACCTCCCTTCGCCCCACACAACAGGTCAGGGAACTTTCTGAGAGAGGAGGGCACCTCAGGGGGTCTATGTTCGATCCCTGGACTGGCCTCGTGTTTGCTGCTTTCTGTGTGTATGATACCATTTGCTGGTATGGAGCATTGTGTTGACATCCGGTGAACCTGTCAACTCTCCTGGAACCTTAGAGACTGAATGTGTGAAACTGGCATGTCCCGATAAACAGCAAGCCAAAAGCCTGAGGACGTTTGTGATGGGTATTCCTAGACCGGAAAAATTCACCCACAATATCCTGTATTCAACTGGAAATGACAAAATCACCCTGTTCAACCTCCGCACTCTCAGACACAGAGCTTCAAACTGGAGGAAACAACAATAGTTCCTGAACAGCAAAGCAGGCTCTCGGAACCTAACTCAAAGCTATGCACTTGCTCAAAGACCCTCTCCCCTTCAGAGTCTATTTGCCTTTCTGTTAGACCCCTGGCCATCGAGAATGGTCACATGATTTCCAGACTAAGATTAAAGGAAAAATGACAAACGGAGGGACATTCTAGTCCTGCTGGAGGGGGCCTTGCAGATAAGCAATGATAAAAAGAATAATAAACAAATGACAAACATAGGCAGGAGCCGCACAGGAAGCAATGTCTATGCCACTGAGTGGAGGTAACAGCTCCTGAGAACAGTGCAGCGTTCTAGAACTGAGCAGCAGGGCCAATGAAGCTCCCTGGGAACAGTGAACAGTGATCACCTGGTACCACCAAGGCCTTGGCTGTGTTTCGACTCACAGTTTCAGTCCATGATCACTTGGTTGCGTGATTCTGGGGCTGTGACCCAGCATCCTGGTGGAAGGGCCTGGTACCAGGCTACCCCATGGTAGCCAGGACACAGAGAAGGCTAGGCACAAGATAAGCCCTTCAAAGCAACCTATCTCCTTCAGTTAGACCTCGCCTCCCAGTTCCCATCACTTCCCAAAGATGCCATCAAATTGTGAATCCCTGGATGGATGAATCCATTGATTAAGTCAAACCTGCTCATGAGACCTGTAGCTTGCCATCCACAGAACCCAAGCCTCGATGCATGAAATTGTGGGGAACCACTTTAGATATAAGCCATAACAATGAGACAGCTACATTGTCTTATTGGAAGATACAATGGAGTCGTGTAACTTTTATACAAATTTGAGCATCAGCCTCAGGAAAGGGTGAGAGACAGGGACAGAGAGAGAAAGAGAGAAAAAGGAGGAGGAGAAGAAAGAAGAAGAAGAAGAAGAAGAAGAAGAAGAAGAAGAAGAAGAAGAAGAAGAAGAAGAAGAAGAAGAAGAAGAAGAAGAAGAAGAAGAAGAAGAAGAAGAAGAAGAAGAAGAAGAGTAGGAGGAGGAAGAAGAGTAGTAGGAGGAAGAAGAGTAGTAGTAGTGGTGGTGGTGGTGGTGGTGGTGGTGGTGGTGGTGGTGGTGGGGTGTGTGTGTGTGTGTGTGTGTGTGTGTGTGTGTGTGTGTGTGTGTGTGTGTGTGTATAGTATTGTAAGGCTGGGGAGAAAGTTGAAGCAAAGAAACTTACAGTCAAAGGGTAGACATAAAAAGCAATAGCCACTGGAGGCCAGGACAGAAGCAGTGTCAATAGTTGAGTTACCACCCACATGGCAAGGGATACAAAAAAAAAAAAAATTCCCCAATTTGTCCATAAAGTAAGTAACTGCCAAATGGCCCCGGGAAGCAGTCCCCGTGCGGGACCCGATGTAGCATCGTGTCTACCCTGGCCAGACCCACAGAGCCAGGCTTGCAGCAGGTGGTGTGTGCAGTGATGAACTCTTTCCTGCCTGTGCCTGGTGTCTACAAAGCATGCCATAGGCCATGGAGACCTCAGTAGGCCATGTGTTTCTGGATGACCCACCTTATGCCTGGGAAGGGATGCTGTTCCCCCAGAGAATTGCTTGAGGCCGGGGTCAGGTCACGGCGGAAGCCTGAATGGCAAGCAGTCATTCTGGGAGATGGATGGCAGGGGAGTGTGTTCGGGGGAGGCCGTGGCCTGCTGCAGTTTCATTGCTGTTATTTATGGTCCAGCCGGGGCGTCAGGCACTGGGCTGACAGCTCGCCGTCAGCTGACCTGCCCGCTGCGCGGCCTGTGACCTCTGCCTGCCCGTCCTGCAGTTGGAAGGATGTCACCTCTGAGACAGGGACCAGACTCTGGGTGGGGAAGAGCTTGCAGAACACCCCTGACCAGAGGCAGCACATGTGTGTGTGTGTGTGTGTGTGTGTGTGTGTGTGTGTGTGTGTGTGTGTGTGTGTGTGTGTGTGTGGACACATGCCTGTACCTCTGAGAATTGGTTTGCCCAGCATTTGTGAAAGATGGAGCCCATCTAACTTGCTCTTTAGTTTTAGTGTGGGGAAAGGAATGCAAATGACCCCCGAGTAATAAGTCATCTGACCACGGGTCTTTGAAGCTGGCTTGGGAATGTGCACCAAAGGGTTTTAGTTTGTCTTTTTGGTTGGTTTGTTTTTGCTGTGGATGTGTGCATGCACTCGTGCATGTGTGTGTGTGTGTGTGTGTGTGTGTGTGTGTGTGTGTGTGTGTGTGTGTGCATGTATATCTTTTGGCAGAATGGTGCCAGTGGAATACGCCTGAATTTACATCTTCTGTGCTTAACACTGGATCTCAGGGTGCTGAGAGTCAGGGAATGTTGGGGTGATCCATAGCCACGCTGCCAACAGTGGGCTCAGCAGGTAAAGAGGGAGGATTGGCTTCAGAAGGCCAGACTGGGGCCCTGGAGTGACCACTTCCCTCATCCATAACAACAGTTACCAGAGCATATTTCTTTTTCTAGAGCACTTTCTCCTGTGTTGTTCTGTGTCACTTACAGGGCAAGGATGGCAAAACTAGGCAGCCAGAGCTTATTTTTGCCAAGTAAGAGCATTAACGATGGGTTGCATGCAGTATGGCTTATACCCGCAATCCCAAGTACTCAGGAGGGAGAGATTGGGAAGATGGCAGGCAAACAACAACAAAATTCAGCCAGGTGTGGTGGTAATACAAAGGCTATGGGAACGACTTGGAAACGTACCTATGAAGGATGATGGTCCAGGCTGGGGGTGTGGCTCAAGTGGTAAAACTCCTCCCTAGCCAGGGCAAGGCGCTGAGTTTAGACTCCAATACTGAGGGGAAAAAACACAAACAAACACAAAAGACTGGTCTGTCTCATAATAGTTCTATATCTAACCACTTGTCATTGTTATTTCATAAAAGAGAGGATGTTTTGAGACCAGGAGAGGAAGAGGAGACATGGCCTCACAATGCCTTCCTCCCTTTCCTGAGAACAGTCTCTGGCACAGTCGCGGCCATTGTACACAGACATGTCCGGGGCTAGGAGTTCTTCACATGGCGACTGCCCGGTACTTTCCCACAGCCCAGCGCCCGTGCAGATACTGGAGTGCAGTGACCCTGCGGGGTCTGCCCTCGGTCCAGCCTCCTCCCTGCTGCCTGTGAGGCAGTCACAGAGGGACTAACTATTCCAAAGTATCAGGAAGTGGAGAGATGAGACCAGCCAGCTGAAACCCACCAGAAACGAGCTTTCCAGTACTGTGATGGTTAGCAGGGCCAGATGTCATCTCTGCAGGTGTTTCCCGGGGCGGGAGAGCACTCCAGATGCCACCCAGCTCTTGATCCCAAAGCCTCACCCAGCCACTGGCCCTGCCACGCCCTGGTGACATCCAGCATCTACTATAGCCTTGTCCTCCTGACACAGACAAGACCCTTGATGTTCACCGAGTGCTTCTATATGCTTTTGTTGTTGTTGTTGTCAGTCGTAGGGCCTGAACTCTGGGCCTGGGCGCTGTCCCTCAGCTCTTCAGCTCAAGGCTAGCGTTCTACCACTTGAGCCACAGCGCCACTTCTGGCGTTTTCTATTTATGTGGTGCTAAGGAATCGAACCCAGAGCCTCATGCATGTGAGGCAAGCACTCTACCACGGAGCAACCTTGACAGCCCCTTCTATATGCTTTTGATTCTCAAAATGGGGAGAGGTCTGAGCTCTACTTTATGGATGAGAACCAAGGCTGAAGAGTGTGGTTCACTCACCCAAAGGCACACAGCTTTGCTGGAGGGCTCATGATGAAGCTATGGGTGTGAGCCTCTCTGGGCCAGCCCTGCTCTCCTATGGAAACAACTTCTCCCCCAGTTCCAAGGCCTGGCAGGTCACTGAGGAACCCCCACCCCACTTCCCTCTGCTCCCCCAATGAGCCTCAGCTCCAAGTCAGGGTGCCGCAGGTATGAGCCGACCTTTGTTCTGCTGGGGACTCATGAGGCTGAGCTGCACACATGTCTGCCTACCATACAGCTACTTTGCCAGCCCCTCCCTGTAGCCAACTACAGCCTGGATGAAGACCCCCTTCCCAGAGACGCTCCCTGCTTTCCACTTACTTCTGGCCTTTCTGTGTCCTCTTGTCGATGCTGGACATCTGTCTGTTGCTCTCATGGCCACTCCTGGGCTTTCTCCAGGAGTACATGCCAGATCTCTGGGCTTCCAAGTAGGTTTGGTGTGGCGGGGGGGGGGGGAGTCAGGGTACTGCTCCCCACTTTCCTGTACCACAAAGCATGTCCAGCAGGTCAGACACCTCCGCTACCTCCGGGCTCCAGGCCTTAGCACATAGGCCTCCTTGCTTTCTGCTCTGTCATCTGCTCCTCCTTTCTCCTTCCTGCAGGTGGTGGCAGGGTCTTCTTCCTTTGGCTTGGCTCTTTAGACTTCATAGGAGCTATACAAGCAACCCCTTGTATTAAATCCCTCTGTCCGAAATATCAGTTTGGCTCCTGGCTGATGTGGTCCCTTCTTGGAAGACGGTGCCAAAACAGAGGGTGCTGAGTGGCTATCACCACTGTCCAGAGAGCTACCAGATGGAGCCTCTGGACTGGCTCTGGAGCCTCTCCAACTTCTCAGCCTATGCCTGGCATCCTTACTGCTGTTCCTTACTGCTGCAAGGGCCCCTTCTAATCTGTGCATCTGATTGGGACCTGCTTGAAACAAGGTTGCTGGGTGCCAGTGGCTTGCGCCTGTAACCCTAGCTACTTAGGAGGTGAGGTCTGAGGATTGCGATTTGTAGCCAATCCGGACAGGAAAGTCTATGAGACTCTTATCTCCAATGAACTACCAAAAAAAAAAAAAAAGCCCAATACTGTCACACACACACACACACACACACATACATACACAGACAGACAGACAGACAGACAGACACACACACACACACACACACACACACACACACACACACACACACACACACACACACACACACACACCAATTTTTCAAATCAGGCCCACACTTCAGGGCTAATCTTTCCAATTTGGACCCAATCTGTCTTTCAGCTCTGTGCCATCTTTCACATACCTATTTCTACCATGCAACCCACACCCCAACACCAAAGCTGTCTCCTGAATATACTGTAGCTATGTTTTTTTGTTTGTTTTGTTTTTGTTTTTATTTTTGCCAGTTCTAGGGCTTGAATTCTAAGCCTGAGTGCTATCCCTCAGCTTCTTTTCCTCAGCTTCTTTTTGTTGTTGTTGTTCTTTGGTCGGTCGTGGGGCTTGAACTCAGGGCCTGGGCACTGTCCCTCAGCACTTCAGCTCAAGGCTAGTGCTCTACCACTTGAGCCACAGCGCCACTTCTGGCTTTTTCTGTTTAGGTGGTGCTGAGGAATCGAACCCAGGGCCTCAGGCATGCAAGGCAAGCGCTCTACCACTGAGCCACCTTCCCAGCCCTTCTTCAGCTTCTTTGGCTCAAAGGTCTACTACTTGAGCTTTTTCTGAGTAGTGTATTGATTGGAGCTAAGAGTCTTGCCGACTTTCCTGCCCAGACTGGCTTTGAACTGCTATCCTCAGATCTCAGCCTCATGGGTAGCTAGGATTACAGGCGTGAGCCACCAGCATCAGTCTTTGGCTATGTTTTGGTATCTGCATTACCTTTGGGTAACAGTCTGGAATGCCTTCTCTTCTTGGCTACATAGTCCACTGATTTGGTTTTTTCATTAGAGGATCCAACCTGTGGAGATGTTGTTCTCAATAGCTAGTAGGGAATATGTTCTAGAAATTGGAGGTAACTGGATATATAAAATTCAGGCAGCAATTTGGACACACACACACACACATACACACACACACACACACACACACACACACACACACACACACACACACAAATAAAAAAAGTTCCCAAATGGCTTTGGCTGAGTTTAGGATCTAATGTGGACAAAATCCTTGTCTGTAGGGAATTTTGGATGACACCTGCAGAAATATTGTAAAGATAAACGTTTCCATAAGCATTGGAAACTTTCATAGAGTAAAATGACTTTTCTACAAGCACTTCAATGTCACACCCAGAGTGGCACTGATTTCTTTTTTTTTTTAATTTAATTTAATTTTATTTGTGAACATACTGTACAGAGGGGTTACAATTACATGGGCAGGATAATGTGTACATTTCTTACCAAGCATTGCACCCTCCTCCTTTGGTTTACCCTTCAAGGCACTGATTTCTTAAACAGGGCAGAACGCATTGGTGCAAACTGTCTAACACCTTGATATAGTAATGCACACATTTCAAAGTGGTTAATCTAGCTTTGTATCTAGGGGTTTCTACAGCTACGCGGTCAGTTATGGAAATTACAACTCACCCCTCACCCCCTGCCACACCAACATCTAGGAAAACAGTCACCATCTTCTATATGCCTTCCCTTTTTGCATTTGTTTTCTGAGCAACTCTGCAGTTGCTGCTACTGAAGAACAAAGCAGATTAAAAGAACACAATTGCAATCTTTGAGCACAGCGCTGTGGCAATCAGTCTCTGGGTGGGGAATGGCTCCTCATTCTGCCTTCCATGAATTCCTGCCTCTTTAAGCGCCCTTCTCTCCTCATGCTGGGCCCTCTTTGAGCCCTGCTGGAACCCAAGTGCCCCATCCTAGCAGAGGAATGCGGTGAATGCTCTTTGGAGCCAGCTGGTCCCTGGTCCCATGGAGATGGGGTATACCCCCAGCCCATTCTGGTATGGCCAATCAACCACAGTTAGAGGCCTCAGCTCTCCTTAACTCCAGGGCTGTGCAATGCAGTGATGTTCCTAGTGATCCTAGTTAATGTTTAATTTCAGTTTCTTTGTTTTCTGTAAAAGCTGGTAATAGACCAAGGGTAGCTGTAAATGCCAAAGAGCTAGACCCACAAAAAGAAAACAAATACTGATTCCTCTTTTCACTTAACAATTAAAAAAAAAAATTGCCAGGTGCTGGTGGTTCACATTTGGAATCCTAGCTATTCAAGAGGCTGAGATCTGAGGATCATGGCTGAAAGCCAGCCTAGGCAGGAAAGTCTGTAAGACTTATCTCCAATTAATCACCAAAAAGCTGGAAGTGGAGCTATGGCATTAATCTTGAGCAAAAACAGCTCAGAGACCTCACCCAAGCTGTGTTCAAGCCCCAGGACCAGCACAAAAACAAACAACAACAAAAACCTCTCTCCTGAGCATCTGGGAGGAAAAATAAGAATGAATTCAGAGTGCTAAAGTGAGATTCCTCCATAATGACATAAATCGACGGAGACCATGAGCCACAATTCATGACTGGCTCCTGAACCAGTGCTCTGTGCATCAGCAACACACTGGCCTCGACAAACACACTGTCTTCCTGAAACTTCAGCATCACTTCCCACATGGCAGCCACAGATGGCTTCCTGTGGGATTCTAGAGAAAGCCAAAGCCAGCACTCATCATCTCCAAACTCAAGGTCCTGTCTCTCATGGATCCTCTTCCATCTTTGAGACCTGGTCTCTGGGTAGTTGCCAGATATCCTGTTTACAGATCCCAGAGAGCCAGGAGGTGGGGCTTTTGAGGATGGTATAGAGGCATGGATAGGAGGAGGTGGTTGAAATATGAGCAGCCTGGGGTTAACGTTCAGTCTCCTCCATCCCCCCACCCCCCAATGATAGCAAGGAAGCCTGCTCTGATTCCTGACCCACAGTTGGAATTTCTCCAGGTACCACTTTCTCCAGTTGCTACTCCCCTGCCACCTGTGGACAGTGAACTCTCTAGTCTTGTAATAGAAATTTCTCATTTACTCATGTGTTAGTTTTATCTTTCCATTTGGAAGTGAAGCTTTGCCCAGTACAGGTAATATTGCAGGCATACCTAAATTGCCTGAGACCATCCTATGGATAAAGACCAGGGGGAGGACTCAATATTGGCTTGCTTACCTTACCACATGCAGGCAGTCTAGTCCAGAAACCAAAGACTCCTACAGAACTATGCTGCTCTTTCAATAAATGGATATGAGCCAGGTACTGGTGGCTCACAACTTTAATCCTAGCTACCCAGGAGGCTGAGATGTAGAGATCTAGGTGATCAAGATTTGAGGCCAGTTTGAGCAGATTCCATCCAAGATAAGCAGGGCTGATGATGTGGCTCAAGTAGTAGAGTACCAGCCTAGCAAGTTCAAATCTCTGAGTTCATACCCCAGAGCCACAACAAAAACAAAAAGAAGAAAAGGAAAAAGAGAAGCAGGAGTCTGAAAACAAGCTGGCCAATGTTCGACTTTCAAACTTCCCACTTGTACCTCCCACGTGTTTTCTTTCTTACCTGTGCCCCCCTCCAGAGCAGCCTGGGCCTCCAGAGCCCCTTGTGCTTGCTGCCTAATGGGTAGATGAAGATCAGAACCTACAGGGGTCACCTCCTGGGGAGGAAGGAAAGGTGTTTACAAGTAGAGAAGATCTGGGGTGCCCAGGATGACAGATCAATCTGGAACTCAGGACATTGGGCAAGTTTCTTCCCTTCTCCGGGCCTCAGTTTTCCCCATCTGTCATCTGAGAGAAGTATATCAGGGATCCTCTCTTCTCTCAACCTCAGCCTCTCCCATGGGTTATGTAAGACAGGTCCTTTCCCACTCCAATCGAGAGCTCTTCGTGTGGGTGTGCTTGGGTCTTGTCAGCACTGCTTGGCCTGAAAACGTGGTGGAGAGCAGTATTAAACCATAATGCGCCTCTCTGTGTGCAGGCAATAACTGCGTTGTGGGTGGACAGAGGGGCCTCCTATCTTGCACTTATAACTAGCTTCCAAGTGATGCCATGTCTTGTCTGTGTCTTGAGGCCTGGAAAGGGTAGCACTGGCTCCCGTGGTCCAACCACAGAGCTAGTGGATGACAGCTGGAGTTCCCCAGCAATCCGTGTTTCAAGTTGTCCCCTACTTTCTGGTCAACTTAGCCTGAGAGCCCCTGGGAACCTGGCTGGAGATCGAACACTCCTAGAGACTTTTTGAAATACTGGTGCCTGAGTCTTCCTCCAGAGTTCTAATTTAATCGGGATGGGGTGCCTACGGGCACTCCCTGGTGGCTCAGAGGTGCCATCAATGGGCATTAAATGTACTGAAGCCCAATGCTAGGCCTAGAACGCAGTGGGTGGTTCCCCAAAGGGTGCTCTTCCAGTTCTGGCCACGAGGGCGCGCTGTGGCGCCGCGGGGAAGCCGGCTGTGGGGGGGTAGGGAGGGCGGGGCCAGCACTCCGGGCCGCGCCCGGCCGGTGCCTCCCGGGGCGGCCGGCGCGCGCATCTGCACCTAATTATCGCTGGCGCTGCCGGGCGGCGCTTGGCGTGAGCGCGGTGCCGGTGCTGGGGACCAGCGGCACAGGTTGCTTCGCCCCGCCAGCTCTAAGGAGGGGCTGCCCGCCCACCTCTGGGAATGAGCCCTTCTCCGTGCAACTAGGACTGGGGGGTGGGGTGGGGAGAGGAGCCCCCCCCACGTCCATCCCACCGATCCCCGCGATCCGTGCCCCTCTCCTCCCCCACCAGGACCCCGAGATACCCCGGATGTCCCAGCAGGGACCCTCTCTGGGCCTCTCCTTTCCCTTCCTGGGGTCCTTGGCTCCAGCTCCTTCCTGCTGGTGCCCCCCCCCCCCCCGTGGAGTGGATATGTTCTTTCTAGCTGATTTCCAGTGCTCCCCCCTCCCCAGTGGCGTGGATCTGCTCTTTCTAGCTGATTTCCAGTGTTTTCATACCCCCGATGGAGGGGGTGAGGCCAGGGCTTGCCTCCGAGTACCGGGATGGAAAAGTAAGCGCGTGGGTGCTGGGGGAGGGGAGGGGCCTGGTTGTTGGTGTAACTTTGTGTAAAAACAAAAACAAAGCCAACGTGATCGACTCCCTTTAAGGTTGGGGTTGATTCCGGGGAGACGGCACCTCCACCATCTGGGAGGTGATTTCAGAGCCGGGCCCCCTGGGTTCCCGCCGGTTTCCCCGGCTGTCTGAAGACAGCCCCTCCCCCAGTGCTCCAGCCAGGGCGCCTGGGTTGCCTTTATCAGAAGTGCTCAGCTTCACACTTTATCCCCACGTGCTCCCCCCCTCCACCCCCCCCCCCCATCTGTTTGCTATTTGGGCCTCTCTGGCCTCAAGCCTAGGGAGTAAAAGAAGCTTGCAGCCTTGGGGCTGGATGGTGCCCGGCTGCCCGCTGGCTTCCACAGCTCCTACTTCTGCAGCAAGCTCCTCCCTCCCAACCCTCGTCCTGACCTCTGGCCTCCATTTCCAGGACCTGTTTCTGGTTTGGCCGAGTGAATCCCAACCCAGCCCTATGGGGTGGCCTGGTCCCGCAGTCCCAGAGGGAGGGAGGAGCTCTACTCCTCAGATGTTGGGAAGGACAGATTGTCAATGCTGTGTAGATGGAAGGGAGCCAGGCAAGCCCAAGGGAAACTGAGGCTGTGAGGGGAAAGGACTTGCTCAAGGTGACACACGTGGCTCCCTGGCAAGATTTCACTTTCCAGCTAATTCCAAGGCAGTCAGCATTGAGGGAGTGGCTGCCGACGTCCAGGGATCTGCAGAGGCTGGTTTAGTCTGGAGAGCACTAGCTTCTCCTTAGAAGCTCACCAGCTGAGGGCTCAGATGCTATTGCCTTGCCCAGCATGGGGTAGGAAAGAGATGTGGCATGTCAGGATGACTCCATTTCCTCCTACCAGCACTTTGAAAGTAAAGATCCTCCAATGGGTCTGGGGGCTGGCCAAGGAGATCCAGTAGTTGTGATCTGGGGAAGTTTCCACCATGGGTGGAAACCCAGAGCCCAAGTGGACATCAGACTCATGAAACATCCCCTTGCCAAGAACCAGAGATCTGTGCTGCAGGAAATGGACTGGCTGGAGGGCGCCCGGTAATTAGTGGTTGTATGCAGGGCCAGGTATTGAAAGAGGATCAGACACATCCATCCCAATGGACCACGCAGAGGCAGGCAGGCGCAGGAGAAAGATTATTATAAGGTTTATTAGAAAAGCCATATTGTCCCCAAGAGGGAGCACATGGCCTCCACCACCATCCAGGTAGCAGGAGGGTCTGGGGGATAGGAGGTAAGGTAGATGAGAGTTAAGGTGGGTCTGGGCAGAGAGAGGGAGGGGCCAGCTGTTCGGGGAACTCCAGGGAGGGGAGGGGGGGCCCAGGTCTGGGTGGAGCTGAGGACCAAAGGTGAGCATAACACTAACAGGTATCCCTATCACTGTCCTTCCTGAGGACCCATGCCCAGATCTGCAAAGACCACCTGCTCTCCATCTCTGCAGTGTGATGTGTGGATGTCTGGGTGGAGGGGGGCTGGGAGGACTCTCTACCTTAAAACCCTGCTTCCCACAACTCAGATGAAAAGATCCTGTACATCAGATGCTTGAGTCACCACTTCCTGGGTTACTATAGCAAACCCGGCTTCCATCTCACGCCGTCTCCCCAGGTGGAATCTAGACCTAGTCCCTCCACAAGGGACCTGAAGGCAGCTCAGACTTTCTTCTAGGACTCCGGGCACAAGCAGAACTGTCAGAGGAGGAATGCTTGCCCTCTGGTGAGATTGGGCCACCACCTTCCCAGAAGGCAGTCCCGAGGTCTGCCACCTCAGCCCGAAGTCTGGTGTGTGGCCAGGCACGTTTAAGAGCTCTGGCTCAGGCAGTGATTTATCCTGTTTACCCAGAGACACTGGCTCCACCCAGCAGTGGGAAGGGCGGGTGGAGGGAGGGGGAAGCTCTGTCCTCTGTCAGCTCAGGTAGCCTGCAGGCCTGAGATGACATGTACTCCCTGACCCGGTGACCCCCACTGACTTCCTCCTAGCCACTCTCCACCAGATGAGAAACAGGGACTGCATTCTTTCCCACCTGGGAGGCTTCCTATTCATTGTCTGCTCAGATTTAGGATAGAAAAGAAAGGAGGAATCATGCTGGTCCATCCTCTACTCCTGCCTGGTGGTCTGACTGGACACCTGTGTTGCACAGCCCTGTGATGTAGAGATGGTCTCTAAATCACACGTAAGAGAATCCATGGCCAGGGGGCTTCAGTGGTCCAAAGGCACAGAGTACTGTCCTGAGGCCAGGCCCAGGCCTAGACCTTGTGCATCTTGTTCCTGACCTTGTGCATCTAAGGCCACCTGTGTTTCAGTTGTCTTCTCACTTGGTGTTTGTGTTGAGTGGGAGGTTGCTGCTCCAGGCGCCCTTCCAAGTATAGCAGGAAGACCCCTACTCAGGCAGGCAAGCCCACCTAGTCGTCCGGAGTGACAGAGCCCACCGCAACAAAGTTGTGAACAAAGAGAAGGTTCCTACACTGACCGGCCAGGGCCGCAGCACAGGCTGGGGAGCTAATACTGCAACCCCGAGCTGCCCCCATTCTTTGGTTTTTAAAGGCAACAGCCATGAGGTGGAGCCTGGTCAAGCGCAGGTGACCAATGGGATCATAACACACAAAGGATTGTACGGTCATACCAGACCACACACAGGTGGCCAATAGGCGGAGTTTACGGTAAACATGCACAAAATGCAGGGTTTACCATAAGCATGTGGTGTCTCCAGTTGGAGCCAGATTACAACCTCAGTTTTTGGTTTTATGGGTCAGTCTTTAACTCAATAATCAAGGGTAGGGTAGATTGTTAAGAGGAGGGAGACCAGATGCATTTTTTTCATTCCGGGAACTAGGCCCATCAAGTTGAAAATCCCTAAAACAAAGGCAGAGCTCAAAATGGAATCATACCAGCTGGGGCCCTATCTCAGGGTCCACTTCACCAGGTTTGTGGGGTTCGGCACTGAGCAAGATCAGCCATGTCCTTCCCGTGTCATAGGATTTACCATGACTCTGAGGAGCCAAGAACAAGTGAGAGAAAAAGATGTCAATGATATGATCTAATAGAAGATGACAATGCTATGAAAACTAAGACGTGGAGGAGGTATGTGGGTTGTAATTTATATTTTATTCATTTTATCTATTATATAATTCATGTTTATGTAACCTTATTTATCTTATTTGCTATTTTAACAATCTTTATTTTTTTCTTGTAGCCAAGACTGGCCTAAAGTTGCCATCTCCCGGCCTCAACTTCCTGAGTTCTGGGATGACAGACATGTACCACCATGCCTGGGTATTTGCTATCTAACTATAGTGGTAAGGTCCACTCAAACCCAAAAATTAAGCATTTTGCCCCCTGAATTGTGCTTTCCCTACCCATTTCAATCTCCTTATCCAGAATCTCAGAGATTGTTAGACTCAATCTTGAGACCCCCGAGCGACGCCCCCCCAGAGACCACTACCAATGCAAACAGCAAAAGAGTCATTTGAGGCCCAGTAATATGTATTTTAATAAGCTAGTTGTAATGCCAGCATTTGGAAAGCCCTGCTGATCATCCTGGTACTTGTTGTCCACATGCAAGGATCTTTTTTCCTAACAGATCAGGCCTAACAGATCAGGAAGTATTTGCTCCAATCCAGGTGTAGCTTCTGGGATTGAATCCTGACGGAAGCTGGAGCCAGGTACAGTGGCCCATGCCTGAAATGTTAAGATTACAGGAAGAGGCTGAGATGGGAGAACAAAGCTGGAGGCTGGCTCCCCCATCTCCACCAATAAAGAACTGGTGGTGCCCACGTGTCCCAGCTACTTGGGAAGCATGAATAGGAAGACTGGGGTCTAGTCTAGCTCAGATATAAACTTTAGATCCTATTGGAAAAGTAACACAAAGGTCATGATGGGATAGTGATATCTTGTCGAGGTACAACCAGGCTGGCATCATGGGAAGAGCTTGACTAGGCAGATGGGTTCCAGACCAGGCTCAGCCACAGTGCCCTTGAGCAAATCAGTGCTTTGAGAAGTGTCAGAACTGTGGAATGTTCCTCTACTTACCCTACAACGTTGCCACCGCTTGTACTGATGGCCAATCAGTGTGGCCTCCCTCCTTTTCTCCCTCCTTCCCCTCTTCCCTCTTTCCCTCCCATCCCACCTCCGTCATCCATCCACTCATCCATCATCATTACCACCAGCATCTTCATTTCGTCACCATCAATATTTTTGGTGTGCCCTAGACTTAGATCAACAAATTTCTAACTCCATAAAATCATTTTGAATACACGGAGGACCTTATGACAAAGCTGTTTCGCCTGGGGGAGGGAGAAGAATGAAAACTGTAAGCAGAGTAAATAAATCGAGATGGTGGAATCTTTCCTCTTGAGGTTCTGCTCAGCCAGGTCTAAAGCTGAGATCTGGGTTGCTTGAGAAGTCAGACAAATGTCTTGTCACTTCAGTTGAGGTGAAAGCCATCAGGAAGTCATGAAGTGCAGCATCTCACACACACACACACACACACACACACACACACACACACACACACACACACACACACACACACACACACACACACACACACACACACACACACACACACACACACACACACACACACACACACACACACACACACACACACACCGCCTCCGTGCTGGGAGCCCTGCTTCAGTGCCCAACCCTGTTAACTGTTGGCTTCCCAGTAGCTGTACCCAGCCAAAAACATCCTCTGCCGTTTGAAGTGCTTATTGGAAAAGCAGATTTCATCTTGGCTGGAGCTCTGAGCAGTTCCTTGTGTGGGGTACTCCCTAGAGCTGTAATTGAGCACAAGAAAGCATCGCCTACTTTTGGCATTCTTGCTTTCATCTCAAAGTCACATTTAAAAATTTATATTTAAAGAAAGTCAGGGAAAAAGGCCAACACGGCTTGCGCAGTCCCCGGTGCCAGAACACCCAGCCCAGCAGCTCCAGAAAACAGGGCTGTGGGGAGATTAGGGAGAATTAGAACCATACCGTGTGGCAGTATGCACGCCAGGCTTCCGGAAGCTCCCCTCACAGCCTGACTTGAGAGTGCTGCAGAGCCATCTGGGCTGTGCAGAGCCAGCATCCTGAGGGTTCTGATCTGACCCCCTCTCTCCAGCCCCGAGGGGTGAGAACTTCCTAAAGGCCCCGGAGGACAGAAGAACCCAAAGCCTGCTTGGACACAGCCCAGAATGTAAGCAGCCTGGCCAGCAAGAGATGACCCTGCCCAGTCCCTCTCCACCAGTTGCCAGAGAACCTGTGATCAGAGGCTTTTCTTGACAGGGACCATGGATGGGAGAAAAATGGTTGATAGAAAGGGCCTACCCTCTGTTCCTTGTCCTGCTTTTCCAGCAGGAACTTGAAAACAGTAGATAATACCCAGTGCCAGTGGCTCATGCCTGGAATCCAAGCTACTCAGGAGATTGAGATCTGAGGAACATGATTCAAAGCCATCCCAGGCAGCAAAGTCTGTGGGACTTTTGATCTCCAATTAACCAGCAAAAGAAAAAAGCCATACCAGTACAAGTGTGGCTCAAGTGGTAGCGTGCCAGCCCTGAGCTGAAAAGCTAAGAAAGAGCCCAGGCTTTGAGTTCAAGCTCCAGTGCACATGTGTGCGTGTGCATGCACGCACGCACACACACACACACACACACACACACACACACACTCACCACAAAACGAAACAGTAGGTATATAATGAATGTGCACCTGCACAGACTCAGCTGACAAAAGATGGCAGTTAAGCCCTATACAATCTTCTTTTACCAAGCTCTTCTCTCTGAGCCAATAGGAGCTAAAGCATCTAGCTGTTTTTGTTGTTTGTGATCCTGGAAAGCAAACCAGAGACCTTGCACAGCTCTCTGCCACTGAGCTACACTCACAGCTTTTAAAACAACAAGTTTTATGGAGAATTGAGACAGAATAGCATCCAAGGGAAAGAAGAGGCCTCAGTTTCAAACATATACCCAACATCCTCCTCTCCTGCACAGGGTTATTGTTGCAACATGTGCTTGGGAGTCCACTGTAAACCCCTTCATCTATTTTAGGGATTTGTTGTTGTTGTTGTTGTTGTTGATAACAAGAACTCATTATTATCTTTGCAGTTGTTTTCTTCTCTGAGTGTAGGGTCCAGCATTTATCCCTGTTTAATACTGAGCTCATCGATACTTTGAGTTTGGAGTGGGAAGGAAAAGAAAAATTGAGAAGCTTAAAAAAAAAGCCACTGAGTAAGATTATTAAAATATTCATTCTAGTTGCAGAATCATAAGAAAGAGAAGGGTGTAAATATACAAAACCTAGCTGGGCGCTGGTGGCTCACGCCTGTAATCCTAGCTACTCAGGAGGCTGAGATCTGAGGATCGCGGTTCAAAGCCAGCCCGGGCAGGAGAGACCGTGAGACTCCTATCTCCAATAAACCACCAGAAAACTGGAAGTGGCGCTGTAGCTCAAGTGGTAGAGCACTGGCCTTGAGCTGAAGAGCTGAGGGACAGTGCCCAGGCCCACAGTTCAAGCCCCAGGACCGACAAAAAAAAAAAAAAAAAAAAAAAAAAAAAAAAAAATATATATATATATATATATATATATACAAAACCTAAAACCATTATTAAATTTAACTCGGGCTCTTATTGAAGCAGGAGGAGGTTTAAGAAAATATATGGGTTCCTTAGGAGAGGTAAAAATTTACCTTGTTTTGGACTTCTAGAAGCTACTTCCCAGGGATTCCTGTGGCTTTTATGATTGGCCAGTGTGTGGAGAACAGTTTCAGGCAGAAGGCAGAAGTGGTTTTCACATGGATTACTTTTTTTTTTCTGTGATGACCCAAGCCTGGCATTCAGAGTCTGATCTAGATGTGAAAGTTACTTTGGGGTTAAAAAAGAACGTTGCAAACTAAGAGAATAGATCCCAGATCCCCTCTGGCGTGTATCAGACTTAAGGGTACTTTGAGTTGGATCTGGGGCCAACTCAAAGAAGGAAGGCAGACAAAACATATTGATATATACACAAGCCAGGCACCAGTAGCTCATGCCTGTAAATTCTGGCAACTCAGAAGGCTGAGATCTAAGGATCACAGTTTTAAACCAGCTCAGACAGAAAAGTCTGTGTGACCTTTATCTCCAACTAATCACCAAAAAGCTAGAAGTAGAACTGTGGCTCAAGTGGTAGGGTGATAGCCTTAAGAACAAAATATCAGGCACAGCACACAGGCCCTGTGTTTAAGCCCTAGAACTGGCACAAAACAAAACAAAATGTACAAGCAAGAAAGTATCTCAGAGGGACTGTCAACTAGCCACATGGCTGATATTCACCATCTCTGTCAAAAATAGCTCATCTCATTACATCAGCTCACATCTAAGTTTTGTTGGGGGTGCCCAGGTGCCCAGATGTGTGTGTGCATGTGTGGGCATAGGTGTGATACAAGCTCTCTTCCCTGTCCTATCTCCTGCCACCCCAACCTTACTCTACCACAGAGCAAGATTCAAAAGCCTGGATTTAGCAGCTTTCTGGCGCCAGATTTCAGTTGCCAGCCCAAACTAGAGTCTCTTTGCAGTCCAAGATCATTAACTCTTTGGAAGAGCAAAAAGATGGTTTCTGAATGCTCAAGACTGACAGCCTTAGAGAAATAGGCTCAATTACTCTGACTGAATAGTCAGGAACAGAGCCACACCAGAGAGCAAGAATTGATCAAGGATGAGTTCACATCAAGAAGGACCCAAGAAGCAGGGTATGGTGAAGCATGCTTTTGTTCCCTACTACTGGAGAGGCTGAGGCAGGATAATAGCTTTGAGGAGAGACAGTAGATGCAGACAGAAAGGGCTGCAGAACACTTGGCCAGCAAGCACAAGGCTCTTGTTTCAAGGCCCAGAAGGATTAAAAACAAAAATGAAAAAACAACAACAATCCAAGGGCCAAAAAAAGAAGAGAAGCCCGATCTTGTGCTTTCACACTAAATGGCAAAAAACTACAGGATTTCTTAATTTTTCTAAACCCAGGAACTTGTTAGAAATGTGGATTCTGGGGCTAGGAATGTGGCTTAATGGTAGGGTGCTTGCCTAGCATGCACAAAGCCCTGGGTTCGATTCCTCAGTCCCACATACACAGAAAAAGCCAGAAGTGGTGCTATGGCTCAAGTGGTAGAGTGCTAGCCTTGAGTAAAAGGAGCTCAGGGACAATGTCCAGGCCCTGAGTTCAAGCTCCTGGACTGGCAAAATAAAATATAAAAAACTGATTGTGTTCTATGTGAATTTGCTCATGGCCAACCTCTAAAATGGATGTTAGTTTAAAAAAAGTACAGTCTTGGCTCCATTTTAAGGAAAGAACTGAGCAGCCTGTGTTTGACCAAGCCCCTCAGGTTCTTGTGATGGGCCCTCACAAGCTGGGGCCAGAAGACAGATTGGCTGGCTCCAGTGATGGCCATGGAGAATCTCAGGCTGAGGAGGCTCCCCTGGACCTGTGCCAGAAGCTCTGGAAGGTAGTTGAGGTTGCCTGGGTAATTTGCAAAAGCCTAGTCCCCCCTACCCCCAATCTATTTGAGAGTTGTGGGTCTAGAACTGAATTTGGCACTGCAGGACAATGTTCTGTGTCTTGTGGTGCCTTTTCTTTAAGACTTTGGAAATTTTGTCATAGCGTTAGAGTGATGTGTGCTTGGCTTGGAAATCCTGACCACTGTTCAAAGGCCTCTTCTCTGGAAGGTGGGGGCATTGTGGTCCCAGTAAGGGCTGGAACTGGTAGACCCTGAACTCAGGACCGGTGCTTCCTTCCAGTTGTCAAGCAAGCATGCACATCTATGATTTTTGTTTTTGTTTTTGTTTTGGTCTTCATGAATCTTGTAAAGGAAACAGATGTTGGGAGCTTATTTTTGTTATCCTCCTCTAGGAACAAGTCCTACCCTAAGTTATTAGAAGAGTCTGCAAGCAATGATGGGTATGGGTGTTTCTTTTTTTTTTTTGTCGGTTGTGGGGCTTGAACTCTGGGCTTGGGTGCTGTTCCTGCGCTCTTCAGCTCAAGGCGAGTGCTCTAGTGCTTGAGCCACAGTGCCACTTCCAGATTTCTAGTGGTTTATTGGAGATAAGAGTCTCATGGACTTTCCTGCCCAGGCTGGCTTTGAACCGCGATCCTCAGATCTCAGCCTCCTGAGTAGCTAGGATTACAAGGGTGAGCCACCGGCACCCAGCATGGGTTCCTCTTTCTGTGACGGTTATATCTGGGAAGCACAGGGCTTGTGCCCCGTGTTCCCTCACTGCTGGGAGTTGCAGGTGTTCCCACAGTTTCTCCTTGCCAGGCAGATACCCAGCAATGAAGACCCACTTCTTAGAAAGTGGGTAGCATTTCTCTTGGCTTATCTGGGTGATAGGCTATACCTCTTCCCTTGTGGCTATGGAGGCAGGAAGCAGGTGGCAGGCAAGTGACTTCAGAGCCCACTGAGGTTGTCACTCACCATGGCTCACGCTCGTCTGGCAGATGGCTGAATGATCTGAGTTTCTGAGAAACCGAAGGTACCAATAGGCTCTCAGCAGGTCCCTGTGAACTGAACATCTGAAAAGACCCAGTGCTGCTGCTCGGAGCATATGAGAGGTAAGTGCAGTGACCCAGCATGCACTTGGTTGGGGAGAAGAGGGCTGTTGAGTGAGGAATGCCCCTCTTCCTCCCACCCGAGCCCCAGCCTGCCCCTCTCCACAACTCCACAGCCTGCTCAGTCTGTTTGCTCATGCAGCTATTGAGAGCATCAAACCTGTATCCAGTACATAGTAGGTTCTCATAAACACTTTCTGACTCAATATTGAGTTTTTCTCCTTTCACCTAGCCTGGCTGGGTAGAAAGTAAAGGTCCTTGGGCTGTCAACTGCTCTTCCTGTGACTTGGGGTCAAAAATGGAACTGGAGGGAGGACTATCATTCACCTTTCTTCACATGTGGGTAAGGGACAACTTAGAATGACAAGCTAGGAACAACAGGGCAAGTGTGTTACCTGGTTATGTGTATGTGTGTGTGTGTGTACAAGCTTGAACTCAGGGTCTTGTGCTCTTATTGGCTTTTTCTTTTCCTCTCTCAAGGCTGATGCTCTACTACTTGAGCCACACCTCCACTTCTGACTTTGGGCTAGTTAATTGGAGATAAGAATCTCTCCAATTTGTCTCCCTCAGTTGAACTTGGAATGTGAATCCTCAGATCTCAGCCTCCTGAGTAGCCAGGATTACAAGGCGTGAGCCACAAGCCCCTGGCTTGGATAAGATTTTTAACTAGTTCAGAACTAGAGTCCAAAAACAGTTCAGCGAACAGCTCGGTATTGATAGAAGTCTGAACAAAATTATTTTGAAACTCTGAAAGTTTTGGAAAAGAAAAACATTAGGCTTAAAATGGACTGCTTCATTAAAGGCAAGGCAATCAATTTTTTATAGCATTTTTTCATTTAGCAAATTCCTCTCCAGACCTTTAAAGCCGCTTGTAATTAGAATTTACATATTTCCTCCCGTCCCCAAAGCTCATGAACGGCACTCGCTTTGAGAGCCCTGTGCACCCTGATTAACAGGGGTTCCTTCCAAGAAGAGCTGTTCAGCCAGCCAAAGCGGGCTTTCTGGTTCTTGGAGAATCTTGCTGCCTCTGGTTGCTTGAGCAGGGCTGGGAATCTCATTAAAGACACTTGGGACTCCCATTATGGAAACCTTCCACCTCCTTCCAGAAGGGGCCAAGATTGCATCATCTGTCCCAGGCCTCAGCCCGCCCTGCCTGCAACCCACTCACCTAAAGTGTTTCCAGAGCTTTCCAACGGCAGAGCTGTCATTCACACCACCATCCAGATGGGTCTAACTTATGTGGCAAATCTGCCTCTGGAAGATGGCAGTGTTTCGAGGATGGTTGCCCCCTCTCATGGGAAAACAGACAGGGTGGCAGCTCTCAGATTGCCGAGGCTTAGGGATGAAGGAAACTTGGGCTTTTGGAAAAACCTACTGCTTTTTCTTTTTGCTCCTTTGGGGACTTCTGGTACAGCAGCTAGTGTACCTGATCAATAGACATCACCAGAGCTGGAACCCAGGAGGATCCCATCTGGAGAGCCAGGATTGGCCACCATCCTATATTTTCCTACTTCCTCCCAGAACAGTCCTGATTAGGGTGTATGCTGGGATTTGGGAAAAAGTTCTCCCATCTCTGGGTGAACTACTGTCTGCTTTACTAAATCTCCTTCTTCACAGGCCGCGCTGAGTGAGGAACCACGTCCTCTGTGGGGGAAGGGGGCGGGATTGTGCTCCTATCAGCTGCCTGTAGGTTGGTGTTTCATACCTGTCCTGCCCAGTTCTCGCTGGATGTCACCCCTGGTCATCTGGAGAGATCACTGGGAAGACTTTCTCAAATCCCAGGGTGGCACAGAAGGGCACAAGCCCTTTGGGCCTTTGAGGCGCTCCCCTGGGAAGCAGCGATCGTATTCTATTCGTTATGGTGGTTCTTTACCTGTGGCTTGTGGGTACTGCCCAGGCCCTTTGTGAGGTGCAGAACTGTCTTAGGTTTCCTCTGGAACTGCCCTCCCGACCACCCCAGAAAAGCTGTGTGTTCTGATGTCCCCCATTTCCCACAACATGGCTCCTTTGGCATGGCTCCTTTAGCAAATCCTCAGGAGTTGCTAGAGAATACTTGCCTACCATGCTTGCCATAGGCTCTGGGAGGACCTCATGGAGGCTGATCAGCAGGTGGCATGTGTCCCTCAGGAAAAGGCCTCCATTATCGATTGTCTGGTGGCTCTGTGCCCACCCTGACCTCATCCCTTCAGAAGAAACTTCCAGAGCTGCCTTGCTGGGTGTCCACTGTCATGTTAATTATGCTATAAGGATGGACACTACAAGAGGAATGTGGGATTGTTAATGTTCATCCAGTCTGAGACTGCCTAGCTCCATCTTGCCCAACTAGAGGCCCAGAGAGCATGTCTAAATCCACACACTTGGTGCCCAAAACGAATCCTGACTCTCAGGGGACCTATTCCTGGCCAGGTCTGATAGGATACAAGTGGGCAGAAGGGACAGACAATTGGTTGCAGGAGTCACTGTGAGCCCAGACTGGACTGGATCATCCAAATGAAATCTCTGCAGGTGGTAGCTCAAGTCCCAATCCCTTCCTGTGCCCAGACTGCTCTATCTTCCCTATCTGGAAGGGCCAAATGGAGTGGGGTGAGGAGGGGAGTGGAGGAATACAGGTTGGAGGGAGTTCCCTGGGTGGGTTTTCTAGACTGGCCTGGACACCAGGTGGATGTGAGGCTCAGGGAGGGTGCAGCGGCTGCGGGAAGGGGGTGGATTTGGGGATGGCTGAAGAGGGGATAGATGAGAGTCAGGCAGGTGAGAGAAGAGGGGGCAGCCTGATTTCTAGCAGGGCCTCGTGGTGGCTGCACCATGGCAAGAAGGGGTATGC
The DNA here is from genome assembly GCF_024711535.1 of Dipodomys merriami. Taxonomy (NCBI): domain Eukaryota; kingdom Metazoa; phylum Chordata; class Mammalia; order Rodentia; family Heteromyidae; genus Dipodomys; species Dipodomys merriami. Next base: position 67,133,364 of record NW_027203381.1, on the reverse strand, counting down.
GGGCCTACTGGTTGGTGTGGCTGATCATGGAGAAATGAATCCCCAAGCCTGAGCCTCCTTTGTTCCCAAGAAACCATTTGCAAAAAGCTCTTCCTCTGCCCTTGGTCTAGGCCATGGAGGACAATGCCAGAGTGGCAGTGGGCAGAGCAGAACGCCCCCTTTAAAGCAGAATGCCCTTTCCGTCTGCTTACAGCCTTACAGCTCTGGGTGCTGTGAGGGCCTGGGCACTGCATGCCAGGTATGTTCTTCTAAGAGACCAGGATATCAACAGTGAACAGCAAAGATGGAAAAACAACAACAAAAAGTTAACCAAGCAGGGTGACACTGTCCAAAAAGAAATGTACTCTTAAACCCAGTGCTGGTGGCTCACACCTGTAATCCTAGCTACTCAAGAGGCTGAGATCTGAGGATCATGGTTCAGAGCTAGCCCAGGCAAGAAAGGCATGAGACTCTTATCTCCAGTGAACCACTAGAAAACTGGAAGTGTAGCTGTGGCTTGAACAGCACCCAGGCTCTTGAATTCAAGCCCCATGACTGACAAAAAGAAGAAGGAGGAGGAGGAGGAGGAGGAGGAAGAGGAAAAGGAGGAGGAAGAAAGAGGTGGAAGAGGAGGAGGAGGAGAAGGAGGAGGAAAGAAAGACTTTATCTGACTTATGTATCTATAACCCCTTTGTACATCATCTTTAAAATAACTTTTTTTTTTGTCGGTTGTGGGGCCTGAACTCTGGGCCATGATGCTGTCCCTCAGCTCTTCAGCTCAAGGCTAGTGCCCTACCACTTCAGCCACAGCACCACTTCCGGCTTTTTTTCTGCATATGTGGTGCTGAGGAATCGAACCCAGGGCCTCATGCATGCAAGGCAAGCACTCTACCACTTCCAGCCCTAAAATAAAAACTTCAGACAAAACAAAACAAAAACAACCGCCCGCAAAGAAAATCCTGCCATTGCTGGGAAGGGACAAATCACTTGGACAAATCCCCTGGGTCTTTGGTTGAAGAACCTCCACGATTCATACATGGCGCAAAAGGAAGGAGATGTGTGTGCACCTTTTGGCACATCCTGAATGCCCCTTGGCACATCCCTGGCTTAGGTAATTATTGGAAAATAGGAGGATCTTTTGCTTTCCATTCAAATCCCTCCCGTCTCCATTCCAGGCATGGAATTATCTACTTAAGCAGTTCAAAGGACATTCCTTTCTCATGATGGAAACAGTAACAGTGCTGTTGGCATACTAGAACCCCCTCGCTCCCAGGGAGATTCGGACAATCAATCATAATGAGTGAAATTTTAAAATTGCATTTTAAAGTTCTGTTTTCTTTGCCAACCCTGGGGTTTGAACTGAGGATCTCCAACTGGCTGGGCTGGTACTATATCACTCGAGTCACACCTCTAGCTCTCCTTTCTGCTAGTTATTTTAGAAATAAAATCCTGGATTTTTCTACCAGTAAGTAACTAGGATTGCCACAGCCAATCCTAGCTGCGCTGATCCTGGAAGTTGAACTCAGGACTTGGGCACTGTCTCAGAGTTTTTGTACTCAAAGATAGCACTCTACCAGTTACACCACAGCTCCACTGCTAGTGTTTTTAGTAGCTTATTGGAGATAAAAGTCTCACAGACTTTTCTGTGTGAGCTGGCTTCAAATAGCAATCCTCAGATCTCAGTCTCCTAAGTAGCTAGGATTACAGGCATGAGCCACTGGTATCTGGCTTCTTTAACTTTTAATGTCCTGTCTTATTTACTTTCAAAGTGCCACTAACAGTTCCATTTCTTCACATTCCCCAGCAGGACTATCTCAGAAGGCATACTGACAACTGTGAATTTTATTCTTCTAATATATTAAACAAGAAAATAGGCCGAGGGAATTCATTTTGGACCCCAAATCAGCTTTTATCTATGGCTAATAAAAGCTGAGAAAAGATTTCAAGACAGAATGGGGGGGAAAAAAACCTATCTCCATGGAAAGTATCTATTTAATGTCTTCTTTCCTCATTTGTCACATCACCTGTCTGTCCCAGAGAAATGGCATATACATCAACTTTGGCTGATCAAGGTGGCTCGCATAACTGTTTGCCAGAGAGTCTGGAAGTACTTGATCAATAGATACTCTTAATATTCGCCTCCAGTTGGGAGACCACAATGTACATAAACCAAAGATCTGAGGGATATTTCCCCAAAAGAATAGAACATTTCGAATTTGAACCTATCTTTAAGCAAAAGGTCACCCTTTTATCCCCAACTGTGTTGTACTTTACAGCTGGGATGGAGAATAAGAGAATATCTTAACTAAATAAATCGTTTCTATAGTAAGGCTCATTTGAGGCCTCTCAAAACACAACTGGGGTCTGTCACCCTTACACACAGTTCTCTGGGCCCTAATAGGTCAGAGACAGTTTAAGTCTGCTCTAGGCTGAGCCCAGCGACAGGGTGATTCCTGGGCTTCTGCAAGAAGCACAGTGGAAGGGACAATGGGCCAATTACCAGCAAAGCCAGCGGTCACCCTTGGAGAGGTTAAGGAGGAGAGCCGCAGTCTTTGAGCTCCCGTGTCATCGGTCCTGGGGCTTAATCAAGTTATCGAATCACCCCGTGTCTCCTCTCCAGGCCTCCGTCCAGTGATTTGAATGAAGACAAAAATTTGCAGACAAATTTCTAGCAGCAGGAAGTTGGTACTTTCCTGGGAGGCTGGATGAAAAGCACCTGTAACCTTGTCAGCCTCCATCCAACTCCTGCTGGGAGCCACTCAGGCAAAAGCCCCAGGCTTCAGAGCCACTTGTCCTTGGAAGCCCGGCTGGAGAGTGGATTTTATGTGTTTCATGATAATGGCCTGGAGCAGACTCAGCTGGACCTGGAGGTACAATGTGGGCACTACTCATGAATGGGTAGGTGGATACTATTCTCTTCCTTTTGAGACTGGCCTGGGTTCATATTTAAGACAGGATTGGTATGCTCCATGTGTGTACAAGGAATTCTGTCTGTCTTGCTGCTGGGAGAATGGGAGGCAGGAACTCTGCCTGCCACCAAGACCAGGCTGGTGATCTCTGAACTGCCACTATCTCTGTCAGAACCTGCAAGGTGGAAGGGAGGCTACCGTGAGCGTTGGTGGGAGATGTGTCTTGTAGAAGAGGCTTAGCTACTCCGCGTCTTTGTCTGTCACTGGTAAAATGAGGATAATGTTTTTAGGCAGTTTCCTAGTTCTCAGATTATGAATCCAGCAATGATAGAGGCTGATCAGTAAATGAAAAACAAACAAACAACTGAAGATCACATTGCTATAAAGCCCTGTGATAAAAAAAATGTTTTTTAAAAAAAAAGCCCTGTGATTCAAAGTCATAGTTAGGGATAAGAGGAGAGTTATTAATGAGCACCATAGCAAACTGAGCAAATATAAAAGAAAATAAAATTCATAGAAACTTTAGGTGATTATAGGTCCATTAACCTTATCTCATGCTTTTTGAAATGTTAGAAAAGATCAAAGAACCTTGTTTATCACTATTACGCTTCTCTGGGAGTCCGGGGTCCTAACAGAAGAGCCATAGGAGGAGACATAAGCTGGGCACCAGTGGCTCAAACCTATAATCCTAGTTTCTCAGAGATCTAACCATCACTGTTCAAAGCCAGCCCAGGCAGGAAAGTCTGTGAGACTTTTATCTTCAAGTAAAAGTGTGGCTCAAGTAGTAGAACACCACCCTTGAGTGAAATAGCTAAGGGACAGCCTCTAGGCCCTGAGTTCAAGCCCCAGAATACACACACACACACACACACACACACACAAATTGTAGTTGCTGAGCTCCTTGACCAAATATATGAATGTGGATTGGATTTGGGGAACAGAACTTTTATCAGAGGACTTTTGCCAGAATGTAGGGTATGTACAGTCATCTGGAAATAATCCAGTGAGATTAGTGCACAAGGATTTTTTTTTTAAAGGCTGAGTCCCTACTTTCTTATTCCTGGTCCAGAAACCATTTCTAAAGGATTTCTTATAAGTTCTTAGGAGGCAACACAGAACCTCACAGGATAGGCTACCCCTAAACAAGGATAACTACCTAAAATGATCCAGCTGCACCCTGGAGCCAGAGAGCTCATCACAAGAGTCAGATTATTCCTCTCAAATCATGACCGAGATAACCTCACAAGAACCCCAGAAGAATCAGAACAAAGATAATGACTAGTGTCTGCAACCAGGACTTTTTAACTATGGATACCTTTTCCCTCTTCCCCTATCCTTCTTCTATTGAAACCTAACACTCGTGTTGTACTAGGAAGATGGATGAAAATGAACTAAAATGCCAACTTCCTGTAGCATCATGCCACATAATCTTTCTCTGCCATATTTCTTTCCTAATAAACCTTTTCATTGTTTTCACTACATTTCATCTTGCCTGAATTCTCATCTCAGGACTGAGGCTGAGAACTGCTCTGACTTGCTCTCTCTGTCATATCCAACTTGCTTTGGCTCATGGAGTGTGATGTTATTCAGCTATTACCAGAAATGTCAGTTGACTAAACTTAACAAATTACCAGAAAAATGAAAAGTTATTTTACTAGCACTTCAAGAATGGAGTTCATTTTAGGATTAGAGAGGACTTATCGGGCTTGACTACACAGCAGGCTCCAAATTAATGCTCAGGTGTTAAATGTCTTCCTGGGAGTCCTGCTTGATTACCTTCAACAACACAGAGCTTACTACCCGATGAAGCACTGTATTCCACTTTAGACAAATTGAAGCCTTTGAAATATTTTCCATTGATTCATCCCAAAATTTTTCATTTCAGCTTCTATTCTTTAGCTCCTGATCCATCCTCTCAGGACCATACAAAAATGAGCCCATTTTTTTCCTTTTTCACGAATGCCACAGAGTTCTCAGGGAGGGGAAGCAGCCTCATTTCCTCCAGTCTTTGTTGCGGGATTTCTAGTCTGCTTATGATTCTGATTTCCTCTCGAGTAGGCTATTGTACATAGCTTCCTTAAGGAAGGTCTGGTGTCTGGGGACCGGGTTTAGAGGCTCACACTTGTAATTCCAGCTACTCAGGAGGTGTACATAAGAGGATTGCAGTCCAAGGTAGGCCCAGATCAAAAGTATGGGACTGTATCTGAGGAATAACTAAAAGCAAAAAAGGGCTGGGGAGCCTGGCTTAAGTGGTAGAGCTCTGGCCTAGGCCCCCCAGTTCACACCTCAGTAACAAAATAGCAACCCTCCCCCCAAATAAATAGATAAAGACATGATGCCCCCAAAGATTCCAGATCCCTAGAAGCCTCTGTGTGTGTGAGAGAGATTTGTTTTGCTTTGTTTCTTCCACAAGGCACTTGGGCTCCATTGGCTCTTCCAGCCGCTGTTTGCAATGGGCTCATAATAAGTAAGTGGTCAGTGAGCACTCTTGGACCTTTGGGCCCTTGGTATCTTTCTCTGCTTAAGTGTGCACAGCATTTTCTCCCAGAGATGCCTTGTAAATGAGTTAATAGCAAGTTTTAGAGAATTTGTCTCCATGAGAGACTGCATGGCTCTGGGACTTTTGTCCCCCCTTAGGGCATCAAGCTTGGTCAGAACTGGAATCACAGGCCCGAGAGCCTTCCATCTGTTTCTCTTTCTTATGATTTTCTTTAAAACTAATCTGCATTGTATGATGGCTTATGGTCAAGGGATAACCAAGTAGCCAGTCGTAGTGGAGAAAAATAATAATTATAAATACTATTTGGAGCTAATGGTTTGCAAAACTGTTTCTATATCACCTTATTGGGTCCACAGAATAAGCAGAAAAACAGCATGAACTGCGCAGTATGAGACTGTCACCACCATTTCACAGATGAGGAAACAGTGGTGGCACTTAGGTAACAGATCATTTGCTAATGTAAAAGGCAACTTAAAAGATGCTTTTGCTGGGCCCTGTGAATTAACTAATACCTCCCCCTTCCCTGCCCCCCAAACAATGTATCTTTGCCCTTTGATCTGAGCGGTGCTCTGCTGCAGTTCCTTTACAATCACCTTGTTTGGGGAGGAAAGAGAAGATTCAGATAATCATCTTGTATGCAAGGTAAACTGGCCCCTCAGGCAAGCAGTGTCTTCTTATCTTAAAGCAAACAGCCAAATACAAATACACACACACACACACACACACACACACACACACACACACACACACACACACACACACACACACACACACACACACACACACACACACACACACACACACACACACACACACACACACACACACACACACACACACACAGAGTCAGGAGACTGCTTTGTTCCTGTTCTGTTTCAGTAATAAATAACAACCTCTCTGGAATTTCTCCTGGGTCAAGGACTATGCTGATGGTCAACCAGACCAGACCATACCTGCAACTTGGGACTTGGGTCTGTTTTAACTATGCATGCCTTTCTTACTCCCTGCTTCCAACTCTCCCTCTTTAATCTGAAGCCACTGTCTGTATCTGGAGATGGCTGAAGCTGTAACCGTTTACTCATGGCTACCATGTAATAAATATCTTTTCTCTGCCCTTCACCATGTCTCTTTATTTGAATATGGAGGAGGAGGAGGTAGGACCAAACTTGAGACTCTTAGACGTTGGGCCTGGAGTCTAAAAACCTGGTTTCATTGAAAGGAAAGAGCTACTATATATTGATTACAAAACTTTGTTCTCAATATTCCAGAGCATTGGGGCTTCCATTTGAATTCGACTCCGCTATTCTCTGAGTCAAAAGTTTTGTTCAGGGCAAATACAGAGGATCTGAACGGATTTCCCTGCCCCTCACCCACTCCAGGGGTGGTAGGCACACAGTTTCCTGCCCCTCACCCACTCCTGGGGTGGGTAGGAACACAGCTGTGGATCCCAAAGGGAGAGGGGCTCTCCCAGACGCTGCTGCTTTTCGAATCAGAGGCCTCCAGCTCCCCTTCCCCACCCCCCCAACAAAAGCTCAGGTATGGAAGCTTCGCTGCCCCTGACCTTTTACACGCCCTGAGCTGAGCTGTAGGGAGGAGGGGACCACCACACAAAAGGGTCTGGGGAGTGACCCGGCCTGCCTCTGCTACCTGCTGTTTGCCACAATGGGGCCCAAGGCCCAGGCTGCTTCTAGAAGCAGCAGAAAAGGGTCCAGATAATGACAGGCTCAGCTACCGCTGCTCTCTTCAGAGAAATGAGAGAAGGGAGGCGGCAAACCCTCCCAGATAATAAAGAAGTAACAAATGAGGAATAAAAGCTTATGGAAGACATCTTAACCCAGGGATGAAAAAAAATGTCAACATCTGTGAAGTTTTCTGCACCAGCAGACCCGGGCCCTAATGAAAACCCTCCAAAAGCCATTCACAGGCACACAGGCAAAAAAAGCTACATTTTTCTCTGGGGCACAGAGGGCTCCATGAGGATGCCCTTTTTCTTTCAGATGCTGCTGAACCAAGCACTAATGTTCATCTTCAGCTTTATGAAGGACCAAGGGAGGAGGGCAGGAAGAGAATGGAGTGCCTAGCCCATCTTTATCCCCAAGGCCGAGGTGGGTGGATTTAGGAACAGGCTAGATGTCTGCACATTGAGGCGAAGAAGAAAAGCCAGAGGAATTATAGAGAAAATGCTGTTTAACAAGGGTCTCTTTTGACCAGAGCCTTTAAGAAGACATGGCACCAGGCAAAGTAATCCTCTTAGCACCGACTTACGTGTGTGTACAAAACAGGGAAATCAAATCTGAATGTCCAAATTGCCTTTGCTAAAACACCTAATGAAAACACAAAGGTTCCGGGTTCTGATCTTCACCTTGCATTCAGAGGACTGAGAGTAGCAGATGTTGGCTTATCAGGCTGGGAGTTGGGGTGGGGGAGGAGCTGAGCCCACATTTTCCACAAGATGGAGGTTTGGAGAGCTTCCAGCCTGAGTCTCTTTCCTGGGGGTGTCTTGGACCCTTGAGACATTATGTGTGGTTTGATTTTCTAAAGTTTGGGTTCTGTGTTCACTGTTGGATAACTCTCCAAAGGTTTAGTGTAAGAAACCTTAAATCAAAAATACAGCTGTCTGGGAAGAGTGAGGAGAGGGGTATGGAAAGGAATGAGTTCCCCAAATCTGTGATTGTTTTGTTGTAGAGGACCACTGTGCCTTGGGAAGAAAATGCCATGAGCATAAGTCATACACTTGTACTCACATACACCTCACCAACACTCTCTCTCTCTTTCTCTCTTTCTCTCTCTCTCTCTCTTTCTTTCTTTCTCTCTCTCTCTCTCTCTCTCTCTCTCTCACACACACACACACACACACACACACACACACACACACACACAGAGAAATGCACATACTTTTAGGCCAAATGTGTCCATCATTATTTGATTCTCAAATAAAACAAGCTACAAGTGAGAATAACTAAGACATTTGGGAGATGGCCAAGGAGACTACCTAAGTGAAAACAGGAGAGTAGACTTTTAGTTCTTTTTTCAGATGTTAGGGAACAGGGTTATTTGAAATTAAAAACTGCTGTTTGCTCTTGGGACAGAAAAGGAACCCAGGGGAAGTGGGCAGCTGCAGCAAAGCTAGTGCCATGTGTCCATCAGCGGGTTGGTTCTGTGGTCCTATGGTTTCCAAGGCAAATAGTAGGTTCCCTGACCCTCAGAGTAACTTAGCTGGGGTCCCAGGACTCTGTTTCCTGTGATCATAAATTGGACAGGATTCATACTGAAGGTGTAATTAAACTGGTGGCCTCCGACATCTTTTGTGATCTTTGTAATAATAATGGTATTGTTTATGGGTGTGGAGTGTGTACTAGTCACTATTCTAATAGCCTTAAGTGAGTCACCTCATTTAATTTTCATAGCTCTTTGGTATAAAGTCTCTTATTTTGCCCAATTTGCATGTAAGGAAACAAGCTCAGAGAAGCCAGGGACATCAAAAATAGTGATGAGTTATATTTGTATTTAGAGCTATTAATTCATACTGGAAGGTTTTGTGTGTGTGTGTGTGTGTGTGTGTGTGTGTGTGTGTGTGTGTGTGTGTGCAGGTACTGGGGATTGAACTCAGTGTCTGGGTGGGTGCTGTTCTTTAGCTTTATTCACCTGAGCCATACCTTCACTTCTAGCTTTTTGGTAGTTAAATGGAGATAAGGGTTTTTACAAACTTTCTTGTGCAAAGCCATGACTGGCTTTGAATCTTGACCCTTGGATCTCAGCCTCCTGAGTAGCTACAATTGTAAACATTATGCCCACCTCCTCAGCTCCACCCAGACCTGAGCTCCTCCCTGCCCTGGAGTTCCTGCCATACAGCTGGCCCCTCCCTCTCTCTGCCCAGACCCACCTGAATTCCCATCTACCTCACTTCCTACCCTCAGACCCTGCTGCTACCTAGAAATTAGAGGGTGCCACGTGCTCTCTCTCCGGGGCAAATATGACTCCTCTAATAGTCCTTGTAATAATCTAACTCCTGTGCCTGCCTGGCTCCACGTGGTCTCCTGGAATGGATGTGATGGATCCTTTCAACAATTACAGGTGTGAGCCACTTTGCCTTCTTCTAGCAGTCTTCTTGACAGAAGTGGATTCCAAGTGACCTTCTATTCTCTCCTTTTGTGGTCCTTAGTTACAGACTGACTCTGTCATTGATGCCTACCATCTGTCCTGCTGTTCCTCTGTAGGAATCCAGGTAGCTGGGAATGTCCCTGGCATCCTGTCCCTGCTGGGGAGGGTTCCACATCCAGCCCCCTGGATCCTGCTCTTTGCCTTCTTAGGCAGGCACCCAAGTCAGGTGCCCTGCCCATGAGCATCATTTGAACCATTGCAGCAGCAACTTTTAAGAGTGAAGAGGAGCTGGTTTATACAGCTGAGAAGCACACTGCCCCTCCATGCCCCACTCTCCAAGCTCTCTCTGCTGAGGTGGGACATGCCCAACCCAGAGACATTCTGCAGAAACCCTTGTCCTTTATGTCCACTATGCCTCATGCCTTGAGGGTGGGGTAGCCACAGACAACAAAAGCTTTTAGGGATCTTCACATCTAACTCCCATTAGTGACTCAAGACAGGCTCACCAGCTGACTTGAGAGGTAGAGCTCAGCTACCCTTTTCTGGAATGTGGCTTGGGCTTTGTGACAGCTCACTAGACTAGAATATGGAAGATGTTGTGGGATGTCACCTGCAAAAGAAGGTTATAGATAGTTTCTGTGGTGGGTTCTATATAATCTATATTTTTATTATCTATCGATACCTTCTATGTCTATCTATATATCTCTATCTAGTCTATATCTACACACACACACACACACACACACACACACACACACACACACGCACGCACATACCACATCACATCCTTCTTGCTCTTAAGTCACTTGTTCTGGGGACAGCCAGCTGCCATGCAAGGCATGCAAGGCATGCAAAGCAGTGTACGAAATATAGAGAAACCAAAGCTTGCCAGTAACAAGAATGAGATTGGAAATGGATCTTCCCAGCCTGTTTCTGGAAGCAAATCTTCCACCAGCTCAGTCTCAGGCTGACTAGCCTAATGCCAGAGCCACTGAACTAAGCTGCACCTCCTAGATTCCTGACCCAGAGAAACCATGAGATAAATGCTTGTTGTTTAGGATGTAGCTTTGGAGAGAAACGTTGTATTTCTCCCAAACGTTTTATGTGGCAATAGCTAACTAAGACATTCCTTCACTGTGTACTTGGGATAACTAAGGCTCTGTTGGGGGAAGTCACTCCCCCGATATCACAAAAGGTAAGTCAGTTCTTGGAAGTAACTCCATTAGTCCAATGTCTTGTCTGGTGTTCTTTTGGCTTCATCCAACTTCTTCTCATTCCCACTTTCTCAAGTAAGAAGAAATCAATTTGGCAGACCTCTGTCTGCCTGAGTTAGTGTTTTTATGTTCTCAGCAGTCGGACCAACCAGGGTCATGTAGACTCAGGGGTGTTGAGGGCAGCAGACCACAAAGGAGCTGCTGGAGAGTGTCCGCATTCCCATCTGCTCCTCTTCTTGGAGCCTGAATTTGGCTGGAAAGTTCAAACCACATATAGGACTTTCATACAGAACTTACTACCAGAAATGACTATAAAATAAGTGTAATTTGCCTATGTTTGTTTTTTTTTCTTATGCACTTAAGCAAAGTTTATGAGAAGAAGGAACCTGATGATCATGAGATGAGCTATTTACATCTCTCCTTGTTTTCTTTGCACAGCTGGAATATTCCATGCAGCTCTTCTGGCTTACCCTGTGCCCATTTTGCCCTAAGCCCTGTGTGGCTCAATCTTAGACCCACTGCATCTGGCACTCACCCAGAACACCTCCAACTTCCCCAGTCACCCCTGACCTCTCACCCTTTGGCTCTACCCCAACCCCTCTCAGCCAGCTCGCTGCTGGGAATAGAGCTGTTCATTGAGGCCTGAAGTCTTGCCTCCATTTAGGGCTTTTGTTGGATTCTCAAGCTGCAGTGGTAGTGAGCAGAGACTCTTGCTCCCCTAGCTTGAGGTAGTGTGCCCTGGTTGCTGATGAGGGATCTGAGATAACACTGTTTAAGAACATAATTTCCCCAGTGCCTCAGGCGGGCTGTTCTGGGTTTTCTTCCACTCTATCTGAATCACAGGCAGGTGAAGGCTTGTCAGAATGTAGGTGGCTGTGTTTTCATCCAGTCCCTTGAGTCTGAGAAGGGCTTGGGAATCTGTATTTTTACAAAGCTCCCCAGAAAATGCTGGTAACTCATTACCATCCAAACATGATGATATTACTCTCCCTCACTGTTTATGATTTAGAGCTCTTAAAGACTGTTTCACTGCTGGCCACCAGTGGCTTGTCACTGTAATCGTAACTACTCAGGAGGTTGAAATCTAGAGGACTGAGGGTCAGATTGGGAAGATCAAGGATTGAGGCCAGCCTGGGTAGAACAGTTTGAGAGACTCCCATCTCCAAAATAAGCAGCAAAAATGTAGGCAGAAGGAGTGACTCAGGTAGTAGAGCAGCAGCTTAACTTCCAATCAAGGAAGGTGAGCAAATGAAAACAAACAAATAAATAAAATGTGGTTAATTGGCCTGGATATTAATAAATTTTGGAGTCTGGCAAAAGTAGCCCTTGATTCTCTGAGCCTAAGACCCCAACAGGATTGAGGTCTTCTTCTGGCTTGGTTTTCTCCAGGCCTTCTGTACTTCCCATGACTATTGTCATATACAGCAAGAGGAGGTCAGAGAAGACCAGCTTGACATTGTCATTGGTCATTCAGCTTTCTGTCAAAAACCAAGGAAAAAACTGACAATTACTGGCTGAAACGAGGGGTAGGAATTTACTCCTGAACTCTTAAGAGTTGATTTCATGTGCATGGTCCAAGAGGAATGAATGAGGCTGGAATTCTACAGCCAGGACTAGGTGAAGATGTTGCAAGAAGAACTGGATGGTTGAGCTTCCTGTAGCTCCCTGTGTGCATCTTCCATGCTACTGTTAGGTGTCAGTTCCCAGGACTTCCAATTTACTGCTTCTCTACAAGTGGAGGACATCACTCCTGATGTGCCTGACACTGTCCCCCATTCCTCTCTGGTGGTCAGGTGCCTGATTTGGGTCCCAGCTGTAGAATGGAAAGTCCATTTCAGCTCTGAAGTTCTTTGATATTTGCTACAGATGGGGGTCTCTCAGTCTTATCTAATCCCTGATTTGGACCTAGTGTCAGTGGCTTGTAAGAGAAGAGCAAAGCAAGACTCCAGCCTTGAATTCTATGAAACTTAACAGGCCAAAGCATCAGTCATTCTAAGGAGAAGGTGAGCTGGAGGGGCTGAGAGTGAGCTATGGGTTACAGGCATATCTGCAGATGTCTGTTGACTTCCACAGACATTATATTTCATAGCTGTGTGCCAGCAAGTGAGGCTGGAACAGGCAGCTAAGCAGCAGGCAGCTTCAGGCTCTGTAGCTTTGTTTTGAGGTCTAGGATGCCTGGCTTCTTCCCCAAGACATTTCCCCTAATTGCTTGCCCTGTGAGTAAGAGCCATGAGAGAACCCAAGAGCACCTGACAGTGGGAGAGGCATAATAAAGATCTAAACATGGCCTGAAGAAAGGGTGGTGTGTTTGACACATAGGCACAGACTGGAGGCCCCAAAGCCATATGTGTATATCTCTGTGCCAGGAAGACTTAGCCTCAGCCAGAAATACCATCCTGGCTGTCAATGGTATCACCTGTATCCATGGGCATGGTGCCTTCACTGTGTGATGTTAATTGAGAAGACAAGTATGATGGAATGGCCTGTTGCTGGCTGCCCATCGTGATATCCATTCACTGCCTATTGGAGCCCAATGAGGATCAGAACCAAAGATGTGTAAGCTTGCCTTGGCACCTAGCCCTGTGTGAGGCACGTGGAAGAGACCCAGGAGGGATTTTTAAGGTGGAATAGATTCTATGGATCCTGTTTGTCTCAGGACTATTAGACTCACAGCATGGCCAAGCACTCAAAGAGCCCCCTCCAAATCAGAGATTGCTCAAAACTCAACAGAGCATCTGACTTTGTTCACTCTGAACTGTGCCTTCCCCCTCCACAGGGGAAGTTCCACAGGGTATCATGTAGTTTCAGCTAGTGGCAGCCTAAGGGCAGTAGAAGTAGCCTAAGTTTTGGAGTCATAAGATCCAAGTTTGAGTCCTGGACCTACTTCTTCCTTGTCTGGCAGTGACAGTGACTTCTCTTCTCTTTGTTATATGAAGGGATAACATCTATCTGAAAGGGTGATGCTGTATTTAAGCAGATGCTGTTTTCAGAGTGCTTGGGTTCCAAGCAACTACCCCTCCTTCTTGGTGGGGAGAGGGAGATGTGGGAGTGAGGGGTCAGGATGACATTCCTATGCATGTTCATGATGTGTTCTAATCAATCTCATCCCCTTTATCATCTTCTCTTCCTGGGACAATTTCAAAACATTTTATTATCATGTTTCATATATGCAAACATTGATTTTGACCACTGTCACAATCTTTCACTCTCCTGCTAGGATCTACTCCTTCAACAGATCCTGTTTCTCCCTACCATTCTCCCCCCACCCCCCAACCCTACTGATCAACATATTTCACTGAGGTTTGTTATGCTGGGGTTTTTGTTGTTGTTTCTTTTTTTGTTGGCCATGGGGCTTGAACTCTGGGCCTGGGCGCTGTCCCTAAGCTCTATAGCTCAAGGTGAGCATCCTACCACTTGAGATAAGAGTCTCATGGGCTTTCCTGCCGGGGCTGGCTTTGAACTGTGATCCTCAGATCTCAGCCTCCTGAATAGCTAGGATTATAGGCATGAGCCACTGGTGTAGGCTTCATTATGCTGTTTTTACAAATAGTCAGAATGTATTTCAAAATATTCACCCTTTATCTTTTTTTCTTTTTTTTTGTGCTGGTTCTGAGTTTGAACTCAGGTTTTTGGTGCTGTCCTTAGCTTTTTTGCTCAACGGTGGCACTCTTCCACATGTGGCATTTTGATAGTTAATTGGAGATAAGAGTCTAGTGGAATTTCCTGAACAGGCTGGCTTTGAATTGTGAGCCTCAAGTCTCAGCCTCTTGAGTAGCCAGGATTACTGGTATGAGCCACTAGTGCCTAGCTCTGTCTTTCTTTTTCTATTTGGAGATGACACTAGGAGCCACAGCAGGTTCCCAGCTCTGGTTATAACCAGGTGTGGCTCAGTGAGAGTTATGTGAGGTTACCAGGGCCCAAGGGAAACCAGGCAGCAAGAAGATGAACTTTCCCCCTAAGTACTACTGAGGCCAAGTGTGGCCTCCAGGAAACCTGCCCGGAGGGCTTCTTCGGCAGAGCTAGTAGCAGGAGCCCTTATCTGACCCTCTGTATGGCCTGGGCGATGTCCTTCTCTTTTTGGAGTTCGAGAGTGGCCCTGGAATTTGGAGGGTAATGCCTGCCCAGTCAGAAGCTTGAGACTCCGTGGCAAAGGTCTGTATCAGCCTGGTGTGTGTGCTTACACACACCAATACCAGTACTTGAACTCAGGGCCTGGGAACTGTCTCTGAGCTTTTTCTCTCAAGGCTAGTGCTCTACCACTTGAGCCACAGCACCACTTCTGGTTTTCTGGTGGTTTATTGGAGATAAGAGGTTCACGGACTTTCTTTCCCCAGGCTGGCTTTGAACTGTGATCCTCAGATCTCAGCTTCCAGAGTAGCTAGGATTACAGGCATGAGCCACCAGTTACCGGCAAGCCACCACTTTCTGCTGATTACTTGGAGATAGAGTCTCACAGCCTCCTGCCCAACTGGCTTCAAAACTGAGATCCTCAGATCTTAGCCCCCTGAATAGCCAGGATTATAGGTGTGAGCCATTGGCTTTATAAGCCTTTTACAGAGGAAAGTGCTTCTCAGACATTGAGGATTGGGGGGGCCATCACAACTTACTGTATCTTTGCTTTTCTAAAGAGTTTCTAAATTTAACATATTACAAAGCTTTGCAGTATATTATGCAGAATCCTTTTTACCAGCAAGAAGGAGGAGGAAGAGGAAGAAAAAAGGAGAAGGAAGAAGAAGAAAAGAAGAAGAAGAAGAAGAAGAAGAAGAAGAAGAAGAAGAAGAAGAAGAAGAAGAAGAAGAAGAAGAAGAAGAAGAAGAAAAAGAAGAAGAAAAAGAAAAAGAAGAGGAACAGAAGGAAGAGGAGGAGGAGAAGGAAAAAGAGGAGGAGGAAGAGAAGGAGGAGGAAGAGGAGGAAGAAAAGGAAGAGGAGGAGAAGGAGGAGGAAGGGGAGAAGGAGGAGCAGGAAGAGGAGGAGGAGGAGGAGGAAGAGGAGGAGGAGGAGGAGGAGAAGGAGGAGGAGGAGGAAGAGGAGGCCAGAAGAGAGGAAGAGGTTAAGGAGCAAAAGGCTGGAGCCAACAGCTCCCACTTGTCAGCCAACTGGAGGAGAGAAGTGAGTAGCAGAGTTGCTTCCAAGGGAGTTTGCCCAGCCAAGAAGAGCTGCTGGCCAACCTTGCCAGGCCTGGAGCCAAGGCCTCCCCGGGGGGGTGGGGGTGGGGGAGGGACCCAACCACCCTGAGCCCTCCAAGCCTGGTGTCCCCACTGTGTGTTAGATGGGCTCTCTCTGTGCTGGGGTCAGGGGGCCAGGAGGTCACTAGGGCCTGGCTTTTTGTGTCTGAGTCAGCTCTGCCTCCCTTCGTGGAAGAACTTGGGGATTGGGGGGAAGGAGTTTGATTTCTGAGGTTTAACCAGAGACTAGACCATCAGGGCTAGGGTTGGAATTCTAGGGGAGGTTGGGGAGGACCTGGACAGGAGGTACCCTTCTCGTGCTTTCCCTGCTGCAACGTTGGCCACTTTCTTGGCTTTAGCCCTTCTTACTTTTCTGATCAGGTGTCACCTTTCCTATCCCTTGTTTCCTACCCCTCTCAGCTGCCTTCCAGTCCAGGTTCTATGGTTGTCCTGGAAGACTGAGACTCTGGGGCAGCCTCTTTGGCCCTCCATTCTCTGCCCCAGGGGTCCATGCACACCCAGGCTGTGTACCCCAGTGCCTGTGGCTGATGGAGGACCTTTTCTCAGGTTGCAGAGGATGGGTTGGGACCCTAGCAGTAGAAGTGCTGCTGAGTTAGGAAATCCTGACAACCATCCAGGACCCGTGAGAGAGGGAGAGGAGGTGGACTTGGCAGAAACTCTTGCCAAGCAGCCAGTGTTGTCAGCTACCGGCATTTGCTGACACCTTACCTGGCCCTGTGGGCAGCTCTTGCGGATAGGAGGCTGGCAGGAAGTGGCTTCCTCCCATCAGATGCTCAGTGAGCTGTGGCTGACAGACAGGAGACAGACAGGCCAGGAGGGTGGAAGGCAGGCATGACTCACCGCCTGGAGAGAAAAGGTCAGGCACAACAGTTATCTTCGGATGAGCCATTGGGCTCTTCTTTTACAAACTGGGAAACTGAGGCCCAGAAGGGAGGGAATCCACCTGGAGGCGGAGCCTGGAAGAACTCTCTGTTTCTGTCACCTTGGCTGTCTGTCACCCAACCCAGCAAGACCAGGCTTCTCGCCTGCAATAGACAGGCCAAAGGTGTGCCAGTCTGCTGATCAGAGTAGGGGGTACATTTTTCTCAAAGGAAAAAAATTCATGATCAACAACTGCTTCCCTGAGCCCAAAGAGTGTCCTTCATCCTTGCCTTTTAGAAGACATTCTAGAGAGGATCCTGTTGCTCATTAATGTCCAGATGCCGAGGTTCCAAAGAAAGGAAATGGGGGTGATGCCAGAGGGAAGGGCACTCAGAGCTGTGTGTGCACATGTGTACAAGTATAGTCTGTCTCTTGGATGGTCTGTTCTGTGCCCCCCTCCCCACTAATTGCTAATTGTAGAATTCTCCAGAAGCCTTTTCTTCTGATAGGGGACTCAGTGTGAGACTCCATTAGAGAATGGAGGAGAGAATATGGTTACAGAGGAATTTGACACAGGGGTTTCATGGGGAGGGAAAGGAGATGAAAGGTAGCTTCCCCACCCCTGCCATTCTCCTGCAGCCCTTGTCCTCACTCACTTCAGCCACAGGCTCCCCCGGCTCCCTAAGGCTTGTGGGCTGTCTAAACTCTTTGGAAATTCCAGCTTCAGCTTTGATGGCTTCCCCAGCAGTGGCATAGGCCACTTGCCAATCTGTGCGCATTCTTCCAGCCTTCTGCCCACCTAGTACTTTTTACAGCCTGCGACAGCATTCCATCTCTCTCCAGCTTCTCCAGCCTCTTTGCAGGCTTGGACTCAGCCCACATCAACCTGCTACCCTCTGCCCTTCCTGTCTAAACCCCATCCCAGCCGACCCTAACTTGCCCTGGTCCACTGCTGCCTGGTCCTTAGTGCAGGGCCTCCAGGTCTGTTTCTAGCTTCTCCTTTCCCTTTCCTCTTCATCTGTCCTTCTCCCTTCACAGGATATAAATGATTGAAACTGCTATTGATATATCCTCCATGAGAACACCACCTGCAGTCAGGCTTTCTTTACTGTAGGTCCTCCAGTATTTAGTCATTTGGTACGTGCTTCATGAACTGTCTATTGAGTCATGATCATCTCTTTCTTACCGGCCTGAGAACACCTGCAGAGCAGAACCCATCCTACATCTCCAAGGTGTCTGGTACAGTATGTGTCTTGGAGACAGCATAAATACCTGGATTTCAGCAGTACTGTTGTTGGGGTGGTGTGTCTGTGGTTTTCTGTCTCTAAACACCCCCTGCATATACAAAACCCCTAGGATATCTTGGTTAGCAATTGTTCTCAGTTTTCAAAAGCAAAGGCAACTTGCCACAAGCAAGGAAGAGCTGCAGAATGGGAAAGGAGGAGGTGGGGAAGCGGTGTCAGGAAGAGAGGAAGAGACTGGGAAGCGGTGTCAGGAAGAGAGGAAGAGACTGCTGCCATCCCCAGGCTTTCCTTCTGCAAGTGAGAACGGAAGCCAAACGGAGTAATGCTCAGGAGGTCCTGTTTGCTGTGTCAGAGATCAGGACAGAACTTCATCCTCAGATTCCTGTCAAGGTCTGTGAGCACAAGGCACAGATGAGTTGGTCCAGGGTGGCAGGATTTCCAAGAGTTATGCGAAGGAGAGCTGCCTATTATTCAAGATGGAAGTTTTAACAGTATCTCTACAAATATTCATCCCCATCAAGTTGGAGCTGTTTGTGATTTTTTTTCTTTGAGTCTTTTTTTTAAATATAAGTTGATTTTTCCATTTTTTAAGCTTGGTCATTTTGGATCCAGTCGTGGGGTCTGAACTCTGGGCCTGGGCGCTGTCCTTCAGCTCTTCAGCTCAAGGCTAGCACTCTACCACTTGAGCCACAGCGCCACTTCCGGCTTTTTAAAAAAATTTTTCTGCTTATGTGGTGCTGAGGAATCGAACCCAGGGCCTCAAGCATGCAAGGCAAGTGCTCTACCACTGAGCCACCTTCCCAGCCCAAGCTTGGTCATTTTTAAAAATTATTGTTATTATAAAGGTGATGCACAGAGTATTTGTGATATTAAAATGTGAGTCTCTTTTTAGATCAATCATTTGTTGAGTCCTCAATACAGTCTGTTTTAGTGGAAGAGGCTGATACAGACACAAACAGAAGCAAACAAGAAAACACCAGACTGTCTTCTGCAGAGAAATAAGTTAGGCAGGGGTACAGTTCTCAGGCAGGTAAGGACTCTTGGGAGCAACATTGGAGCTGGAAATGGCAGGACTCAGAGCGACAACTATGGAAGATGGAAAAAAATAGACTGGCTGGAAGAGACAGCACACACAACCTCCTCTTTCTTGTTCACAAGGAGCAAGCTTGCTGTGTGTCCAGTAAGGTCATCAGAAGACCAGGGAGGGACAAAGCCACAGAGGTAGATCCCAGATGCAGAAGGTAATGTAGACCTCCTTCATGTGAAGTAGGGCATGGTGGGGACTCAGGAGAAGGCCTATCATCAACTAGCCTTTGGCAAGGTCTTAGGCAAGGATGCTTCCCATTGCTGAGAATCCAGCTGCTTTCCTAGTTCCTGCTTCTCTTCTGGGTAATGTCTGGCCACCCCAAAAAGCTATGCCATTCTCTTGCCTGTCCATTGTGGCCCTGATGAAAATCAAGATAAAACGTCATCTGATCCTTCCATTATCAGTTTGCCTGAAAGGAACCCAGGGCCCTTCCTTGGCGAGCTACACTTTTCAGGGGGTCTGAGCTAAGTGCCTCTCTTTAAGATGAAGGCCAATCCTGGCTCTTGGTTGCTGGATTTCCTTACCCTGACATCTGGTCTGCAGCTGGCTGTCTGCTGGCTGAGTTCCAGGCTGATAGGGTAGCTGGACTGATAGAAAGTTCTGCTGCCGTCATGGGGTTCCAGCCCCATGACTTTCTTAGAAACGAGTCACCACTCAGCATGCTCCCCTCCTCCTGACTCAGGGTGACAGCAGTGTGGATTTTGGCAGGTGAATGCCAGGCACCAAACTCGTGTGTGGCAACCAGAAGACCACCCAGCCCTGCAAAGTTGGCCCGCCACATTTCAGGGTGAGTTCTTTTCATGCAAGGACTTGTTTTTCCTGGCACTGCAAAGCCACATGCTTCGTGGCAGTAAGTGTGAGGCGCCTATGTCGACTCTATTTATGCATCCAAAGGAGACATACTGTGTGTGTTTGTGATTGTGTGTGTGTGTGTATGTGTAACTTAACGTTACGTGGGAACAGAACCATTTATAACAGAATCATTTATAAACCTTTAAACTGCCTGCCCTCATAGACACCCACCCCTCCTGTAATAGGCACAAGATGTGTAGTGCTTCGGGCGGTACCAGCAGTGAGCTCTGGCCAAACGCTTGTGTTCTGAATAACCTCTTAGGCAGTGCTTGCTAATTAATCCCAGAGACAGAGAAGAGAGGAGGCCAGAATCCCCAGGATGAGGGAGGATTTGCAGATGCCTAGGACTCACCAGTCTTTTATAGATTCACTTCCCCAGGGCCATGTGTGTCCTATCCAGACCCAACTAGTGACCAGAGGGGCCCTGCCCACCAACTCCATCTAGTATAGTCTGTTGGAAATCTCAGCTCTTAGGAAGTTCTTTCTCCTAGGAATCCATGTTTTCTCTCTCTGGTCTTGCCTGTGGGTTCAGATGCAATCCCAGTCCCCTCTCTCACTGTTGGAACGCAGTCTTCCAGAGCTCGTTTGAATTGTTTGAACCCTTCAACTGCTTCCCTTAGGATTCCTTTGACCTCTTCACTGCCCTCCCCAGGTTCCATGTGACTCCTCAGTGCTTGGAGAGAAGGGAGGGAACCCCTGAACATTCTGAGAAGCAGGAGGTTCTCCGACAGACAAACTCCAGGTTCCACCCTAGTGTGGTCCCTTCCTGGCCCTGTCCTCCATGAGTAATGGCCTCTTCTGGCAGCCACAGGGGCCTCAAATAAAGTGCCTGATAGGAGCCCCTTAAATCTACTGGCCAGCAGCTCAAACTCTCCTGATTTCATTGCTGCCTTCATTTGCCCCTAGACAACTTCATGGAATTCTTGGGGAGTGAGAAGCCGCTTTTGGAGGAGGAGCCACGTGCTTTAGCTATGTTCACATACATCTTACATTTGCACAGCAGGAGAGCTGTCCCCTAGGAGAGCTAGGGAAACTGAGGCTCAGAGGGAGAATGACATACCACAATCCTGCAGGTAGATGGCAACAGTACCCAGGATTTAGAGCCCTGCACGTTTGAGGCCAGATGAAAAATGTCTTTCCTAGGCCCTCAGACAGCTCCACCTAGCAGGGGAGATAAGACATGCTCATCGAAGACTACGCTTCTGTGTGTTCTTGGACACAGACTGGCAAGGCCTGGATGCTTCAGTTGGGTCCCTCCTCCTCTCCATGTAGCAGCGTTTAGTTATAGAGTGAGTGTGCAAAGGGAAGAGCTGTGTGTTTGTTACCCCCCACCCCCACACCATAGCTCTCTGGCATAGGAACCAGAGGCAGGGTGTGCCACTCAGCCTGCGTCTGAGGAGGCTGAGGGGGACTGGTGCCTGCCCCGTCACTCTCCTCAGTGCCCGGAAGCCTGAGGGCACAAGGACTGGCAGCCTTCCCAGAAAACATAGCTCACTGCCTGCCTGTCCTGTCCTTGAGCTCTGGCCCAACTCTGTCCCATGACAGGATCTGGGCCGTGGGTGGCAGACAGCAGGCCTTCCTCTGCTTCTGGCCTGCAAAGCCTGGGAAAGACTCCAAGCCAAGGTCTCCAGGCCAGGCCTCTGGGGGCGGCGGGGGGAGGGGGGTGTAGAGGAGTTTGTCCCACGGACCAGGGACCCTCTCCCCCACATCCTCCCCATTCTGGCCACATGTGGCTGCATTCAGTGCAGGAGGCCAGTCTCCGAAGGGCTCAAAGGAAGGACTTTGTTTTCAGGGAAGAAGACAGGGCAAGGGTCACCTCCCCCTTCTGGTGGAGTGAGTAGCTCCAAAATGGCCTCTGAGCAATCATCTCTGTGGGGGCAGGGGTGATGGGCCCCCAGGCTCTAGCCATCTCTCCAGGGGGCAGCCTGAAGGCTTCTGCAGAGAGTAGGAACCACTCCCCACTGGCCCTGAGCCTCAGCCCAGCTTGTGTGTGGTAGAGGTATCTGGGAGGTGACTTTCTGAACCCTTACTACTCCCACTGGGAGGGGAACGCCTTTTTCTACTGGAGAATGATGGGGTCAGGCCTGCAGTGGAAGGGGGGGCTGACCCTAAGAGGTGTGGAGTAAGAAAAGGCAGGGTGATGTCAGTCAGTCAAAAATGCTTTTAATCAAATGAGGCACTTGGGTTCTAGTGAAGGAGGCTGGCAGCCAAAGAGAACCAGTCTGACCTCGAGATGGTGCTCTGACTACTACGGGATGGGGTGGAAGAGGCTGGGTGATAGATAAGCTGTGGGCATTTCCCTTTTTGCTTGTGCAGTACTTGAGTTTGAACTCAGGACCTTAAGCTTGCTAGGCTGTTGCTTTAGTACCAGTTATACCTCCAACACTGCCTTTTACTGTATTTTGGAGATGGAGTCTAGCACATTTTTTTGTCTCATTGGCCTTGCACGAACCTCAGTCTTCCAGTGGCTAGGATTTCAGGTATTAAACCACCCAGGACTGCTCTTTTGCCAATTTTGAGTGTGGTGCACTGATTTTTTTAAAAAAAATATATCCTGTGGGAAGCAGAATGAAAAATTCTAGTGCTTCCAGAAGCAGACTCAATGTTCTCATCTGCTAAATGGGTGTATTTGAATATGCCCCACTCAGAAAAATCACCAAGTTATTGTGTGCATGGGAAGTGGAAGGGCGTTTTCAACTGTGCTGGGCTGCGGGGGAGGGTCATGTGGCCATCATCATCATCTTTGGGAAGTCACCCATGTTTCTGGGTTGGTGGGGATGTCAACCAAGATGCATCACACACATCATTCCTTCCCCCATTAGGGGGAGCACTCGGCACATCCAGGGTGGGACTGGCAAGTCAGGAGGTTGGGGAGGAGAGCCACGGGCCCTGGGCCCTGGCGTCAGGCTCTCCTCCACCCGGCAGGACCTTGCAGCGCCCTCTGGCCCTTCTCCCTCCCAGGAGCTGGCCGGTCTGGCTGCCAGGAAGGGTGGGGCTGCCAGACACAGCCCAGCCGCAGTGTGACCCGGCCAGTCCCGGAAACTCTCCAAACCTTGGAGCTGGGCTCACATCCGGCACTCAGAGGGGTGTCCACAGGGCTGCCAAGGGGACCAAAGGGACCAAGGGGAGCCGGGGTGCGTGGGTGCCCCAGAGGTCAGGCTACTGGAGATCTCCCAGATGGGAAAGAAAGAGTGTGTTATATCCCACTGTAGGGTCAGAAGACTGTGATGTGTGAATAATTTACCAGAAACAGCGGGGATGGACAGCCTTCAAATGCTCTTCCACCCTTGAAGGGACTACAGGCTTGCCTGTATCCTCCAGTCAGCAATGAAAACGTCCGTGTATGAGCCAGGCTTTGGTGGCTCACACCTGTCATCCTAGCTACTTAGGAGGCTGAGGGCTGAGGATCAAAAGTTCAAAGCCAGCCTACGGCAGAAGGTCTGTGACAGACTCTTTTTGCCAATTGACCAGCAAAAAGGTGGAAGTGGAGGTGTGGCTCAAGTACTAGAGTGCCAGCCTTGTGCAAAAAAGCTAAGAAACAGTGCTCTGGCCTTGAGTTCAAGCCCCAGTACCAGCATAAACAAAAAAAAAAAAGAGGCATTTATTCGCTAAGAAGTATACCTCCAGTGTAGGCACTGTGCTTGGGTGGGTAACTGCCTGAATTCTCTACACCTGAAGAAGATGAGGTTATTCGATGTTTCACAGAGAATAAGGAGGCAAGAGTCAGTTACTTGCACAAGATTACGTATATCCTAGTTGATAGAGTCAGGATTCAAACACACACAGGTGGGGCTGATTCCAGATTCCAGGTTTTTGGCTTTCAGGAAGGCAGGGGACAAAATTTATTCCTCTTTGTAAGTGCCTTGGTCTTGGCAGGGACCCAACACAGATATGCCAAGTAGGGTTTCTGCATTTGGGGTGCCTCTCTTCCACTACCGGCTATGAAATGCCATGAAATACGTCACTGTTCAAAGGCAAGCATATAGCAGGGCCACATAAACCGAGAGCCTCGGCTTTCCTGGCTTTTCACAGAACACAGCTCCTCCTCCAGCCTCTGTGTGGGCCAAGCTGTCCCTGGCAGACTTAACTTAGAGGGAGCGAGATGCCTTGTGAGTGGGGCTGGAGGAGGCAGAGCTGGGAGCCAGCCTCTGTCCCAGATGCCCTGGGCCTGGGAGGATGAAGGGAAGACACCTGCTTCCTCCACTGACGTCACTGAAGGAGCCCTCCTCTTGAGCCTAGATGGAGGTGACGTGGATCTGGAAACTTCGACTGCTCAGAGACTGGAGAGGCTGAGTCACACAGTTTGGCTTATGTGCATGAGAGGCACTGACTCTGTGTCATAGCCTTGAAAGATGCCAGGGCTGGGCAAGCCTCATGCAGCCAAGCGTGAGAGACAAGGGGACTGTGGAGAGACCAGCTAGGGGCTTGTGGAGGAACAGGCGTGGCTGACCCTAGGTCTCCTAGCTGCTACACAGTTGGGTTTGCAATCTGGTCTTCCTTCCTGAGCTCCCTGGCCTATCCCTTTGGCTCTTCTTAAGTTGGCCCAGATAGAACTTTCGTCAGTTTAACCCTTTCTGACTGAGGTTCAACAGAGACCGTTGGAATTCTCACAGAAAGCAGAATCCACACCAGAAACCTCTGCATGGGAAGAAATGAAGCGAACACACCTGGAGGGAGCGTGGAAACTGACAGGGCAGGAAATTGCTACCATCCATGAGATGTGAGGCAAGACAGGAGGTGATGTTTCCAGAGCCCAGTGGGGAGGCTCCCTGGCAGGAGCTGGGACTGCAAAAGTATAGCCAACAGATGAAGGGAGAGAGGAGAGAGAGAGGCGGTGAGGAGGGATAGACTCATTTCTGCCCTTCTCTTCCCATAGTCTCCTGGCTGGGGGAGACTGAACCCTGCTACAAAAAGCTGGCTGGTGATTAGGGCTGGCCCTGGATCAGAAGGGAGCAGAGGAAGGGGAGATAGGGTGCAGAACAGATCCTAGGGCAAACAAGTTAAAGACTTGCTGATCTCCAACCAATCAGACCTTAGGGAAAGCCTGGCCTCTCCTCAATGGGCAGTGGTTGAGGGGGAACAGAGATGGGAAATGATGAAAAGGATTGCCCCCTGAAAAATGTATTTGTTTATATCCAAACCACCTCTGTAGAGTTTTGTTTTGTTTTTGTTTTCCAATGAGTGATAATGTCCCAAATCCCTAGGTTTAAGGTGGGGGAAAGCGAGGAAATCCTCTTTTGGAGGATGAGCTGTTTGCCAGACATTTTTTTCAGAAGATGCTATTCTCTAGAGCTTAACTGAACCCCAAGTGCTTTGTGACAGCATAATATCAGCCTCCAAGGTCTGAAACCTACAGAGACTGGAAGATAGATGGACATACTTATTCTCAGGGGGCACTGGACTTGGAAGGTGGAGTCTCAAGGATAAGATTCAGCTCAGAGGCTTACTTACCTATGAGCCTTAGGCTCTGCGTCTTTCAAATAGGGACTGCTGTTTCTCAGGGTTCCATTGAAGTGAATTACAAAATTTATGTTAAGAAGTTCGTAGGTAGATTCCTCAGATAAAAGCGTGCTGTAAACGTGCACTGCCTAGGAGAGTTGCTCAGCCTTGTTCTGTGGTTATCCTGACACCTCTGGGTGGGCAACTGACATCTGCGTCTCAACCACAGAATCAACACAACTAGAGTCAAGAGCCAGCTTGTCTACACTCTCCCCTACAGGATGAGTTTACTCTTCAGAGTACTCAGGCTCCCTCCTTCCTTATCTTCCTGTCACCCTTTTCCCATTTCCTCTCAGAGACATTTGGGGGCTTTTTGCCAGCACCATCCTGGCTGCTGATCCTGCTGCAGTGAGGCTTCAGAGTCCTCTCAAGACAAGCTCTTGAATAGTTCTAGCCACAGTAGTTTCGCTACCTTCAGTAACAAGCTTGTTTTTCCTTAAACTGAACTCTGCCTCTAGATCATGTTTATTAGGATTCCTGGCATTATACAGAGTAAGTCCATCCCATACAGTCTTGCAAATGTGAGAAAATAAGCACATTAGGCCCAGTAAACATTCTCATTCTTCAGTTTCCACTTGTGAAAGCAAAGTGAGTTCTCCATGAAGTTCAATTCTTCTCACTCAGGAAGTTGGAGCCAGAGTCCTGGTGCCCTTGGGCTGAGGAAAGCTGCGTGATGGAGACTCATGAAGGGCAACAGGTGGAGGTTTACAGGTGGTGAGGGAGGTGGTGGGCTTAAGTGAGGTGCAGGGGCCTGTCCATCTGGAGTGTGGGGTGTCTGTGAAGCATGGTCTGGCTGTCTGCCTAGGACAAGCCTGAGCTTCAGGGTTTCTGCTCTGATTCATAGCTTTGTCTGATCCCAGAGGAATCTTCTGCAGCCTGACCCCAGTGTCTCTGGGAATGTCGACTGACAGCTGCGTGGAGTGCAGCCACAGCAGCTCTGCCAGGTGCCAGCTGGACGTGCTTGGCGGGCCGGGTCTGGGAGCCACCTCGGGTCTGTCAGAGCAGATCTGCAGGCCGCCCTTCCGCCAGCAGGAAGCCCAGCCACAAACACTTGGACAGGAAGCGGGCCTGCTGGCCAGCTGAGCCAGCTCTGGTTTCTCCTGCGTCTGAGGGTTTGGCCCAGCGTAGAGGAAAGCAAGCCAGGTGCTGTGGACTGTGCTGATGGGGCCACAGACTCCCCCTTAGGCTGGGGATGTGGGTTCAAGGGTGTGAGCGGAAAAGCATCATCTAGGCTGAGGTAGAGGGAGGTGCTTCCTGGAGGAAGGACCAGGGAGCTGGGAACACAGCGTTTACCAGGGCTAGGCCAGCTGGCTGAGGATGTACTAAGACTCCTTTGTGTTGGCTCCAGACCAGATGTGTTTCTCTAGCACAAATCCAAGCTGGCTCCAACCTGCAGGCTGCCTCCAGCCAGGGGAACACACTCTGCAGCCTCATGGGTTGGGTGTTCTATACATTCTAGCTTGAAAATTCTTCTGTTAAGGCTCTTGCAACTTACTAAGCTACCTTGTGAGAGAATTACTGACAAACAGTGTGCTTAGCAAGGGACAAAGGTGATTTTGCAGGATGACACCCGAATTCTGCGTGGAATTACTTTTTTGTGTGTATATGCTGGTATTAGGGCTTGAACTCAGAGCCTGGGTTCTTACCCTTAGCTTTTTCACTCAAGGCTAGTGCTCTTATACTTGAGCCACAGTTCTACTTCTAGATTTTTGGTGGGTCATTAGACATAGAAGTCTCAAAGACTTTCCTGACCAGGCTGGCTTTGAATGGCAAACCTTAGATCTCAGCCTCCTGAGGAGCTGAGTCTGTGCAAGTACAGCATCAGTACACCCCCAAGATAACAGAGCACTTTTTGCAACTCATTCAGATATTTCTCACTTTCATTTTCATGTCCCAGCCTGATAGGCCAGTAAAAGTTGGCTCAAGGTCACGGAGGCCTGGACCACCTCAATGATTTCTGCTGCTCTAGAAGAGAACTAAACAGTTCATGCCTAAGGTGTGTGAGCATTTTTATCTGTGTAGGTCATGTGTGGTATGTGATCTGGGCTGGAGTCTGCTGCTGATACCCCAAGGGGAATCTGCCTTTAGTTACTTCATGCCACCTTCACAGTTCTTTATTTGTGCCTTTTGAACAATCCAGAATTTATTGTAGTCTATAATAACTCTGGCCCTAGAACAGGATTAGAGAATTTTTAAAAATGTTTTTTGGATCCGGTTGTGGGGCCTGAACTCTGGGCCTGGGCACTGTCCCTCAGCTCTTCAGCTCAAGGCTAGCACTCTACCACTTGAGCCACAGCACCACTTCTGGCTTTAAAAAAAATTTTTTTTCTGCTTATGTGGTGCTGAGGAATAGAACCCAGGGCCTCAAGCATGCAAGGCAAGCGCTCTACCACTGAGCCAACTTCCCAGCTTAAAAATGTTTTTTAAAAGGCTAACCCCTCTGACTCATGTTTATCCTAGCTACTCAGGAAGCCAGAGTTCTGAGGATTGCAGTTTGAAGTCAGATGGGGCAAGAAAGTTTGTGAGACTCTTATCTCCAATTAACCACCAAAATAGTCATATGTGGGGGCTGGGAAGGTGGCTCAGTGGTAGAGTGCTTGCCTTGTATGCAGGAGGCCCTGGGTTCGATTTCTCAGCATCACATAAACAGAAAAAGCCGGAAGTGGCGCTGTGGCTCAAGTGGTAGAGCGCTAGCCTTGAGCTGAAGAGCTGAGGGACAGCGCCCAGGCCCAGAGTGCAGGCCCCACAACCGGACCCCCCCCCAAAAAAAGAAGAAAGTCAGATGTGGAGATGTGGTTCAAGTGGTAAAGTGCTAACCTGAGCACAGGGACAGTGCCCAGGTCCTGAGTTCAATCCCTAGGACTGACAAATAAACAAGCAAATAAGTAAATAATTTTGTATAAGAGACAAGATAGTAAATTAAGCTTTTTGTGGGATATGTGATCTTGGTGCCCATGATGACAGTGTGTCCTGATGTGCAAAAACAGCCTTAGAAAGGTTGACTATTTAGCTTAGTGGAAGAACGCTTGACAAATACAAGGGCAAATACAAGGCCCTGAATTCTATTCTTGGCTCTACAAAAAAGCAAAAACCAAGCAAAACAGCAAGATTAACATAAACTAAAACAAACAAAAAAGTAGCCTTAAGTATTTTGTAAATAGATGAGCATGGTATGTTCTAATAAAACTTTATTCCCCAAAACAAGCAGTGATGATCATTATACCAGACCTGGTAAGGAACCATCATTTGTACTATTGTAGTAGCTGCTTTTAATGGCTTCCTACCCATCTATTTACCTACTTTACCATTGGATTTATATTTCAAGATATGAATCTGATCCTGCCCACTCATCTCTACACTCATCAATAATCCCCTCCTGGTCAATGTCCAGCTAACCAGAGCCTTCACCATTGAAGGCTCATCCCATAACATGGTGTGCTTGCCATACATTTTGGCTTCACAGATGGATGGTGGACTTCACTATGTAGATTTGTGTGTGTGTGTGTGTGTGTGTGTGTGTGTGTGTGTGTGTGTACCTGCCAATACTGGGACACACATATTCAGAGGTTAGGCACCATTCCCTAGATTTTTTTTTTTTTTCATCCCCTAGACTTTTGCTCAAGGTTTGCACTCTACCACAACACCACATTCAGTTTTCTGGTGGTTAGTTGGAGATAAGAATCTCATCCTAGCCAGGCGCTGGTGGCTCACGCCTGTAATCCTAGCTACTCAGGAGGCTGAGATCTGAGGATCACGGATCAAAGCCAGCCCAGGCAGGAAAGACTGTGAGATTCCTATCTCCAATAAACCACCAAAAAACTGGAAGTGGCGCTGTAGCTCAAGTGGTAGAGTGCTCGCCTTGAGCTGAAGAGCTGAGGGACAGCGCCCAGGCCCAGAGTTCAAGCCCCACAACCGACCAAAAAAAAAAAAAAAGAATCTCATCCTGCCTGGGCTAGCTTTGAACCATGATCCTCAGATCTCAGCTTCTTGAGTAGCTAGGTTTACAGGCGTGAGCCACCAGTGCCCGGCCTGACAATCATTTTTAAACTGTGATTTAAACCATAGACAGGCCAGGCCCAAGCCGGGCGCTGGTGGCTCACGCCTGTAATCCTAGCCACTCAGGAGGCTGAGATCTAAGGATCTTGATTCAAAGTTAGCCTGGGCAAGAAAATCCATGAGACTCTATCTCCAATTAACTACTAGCAAACTGGGGGAAAAAACAATTTGTAGTTGTAGTTTGGAAAGAGCTCATGGTTTTTTTTTAAGTTTTCCTTTTTTTCTGGAATCCAAGCCTGGTGGTACATATCTATAATCTAAACACTTAAACACTAGGAGGCTAAGGCAGGAGGATCCTGAATTCAAGGCTAGCCTGGGCTACTTTGTAAGCCCCTGTCTCAAAACAACAAAAAAACAGTAACAACAATACTAAAAATAAACAACTATTTTTCCCTTTAAACCTCAAGGGAAGTTGAACATCAGATGTTTTCTGTTTAAAAGCTTCCTTGATCTATCAGAAATATCCTGGCATTGTACTTTTTTGGATCTCCTCTCTAACAGCAAACTGGATGCTTCTACTCCAGAAGAGTGGTGACCATGGTAGTTCATAACACTGAACAGCCAGCACCGGTGGCTCACGCCTGTAATCCTAACTACTCAGGAGGCTGAGATCTGAGGATCACCATTTAAAACCAGTCTGGGCAGCAAAGTCTGTGAGACTCTGATCTCCAATTAACCGCTAAAAAACCGGAAGTGGCACTGTGGCTCAAGTGGTAGAGCGCTAGCCTTGAGCTGAAGAGCTCAGAGTTCAAGCTCCAAGACCAGAAAAAACAAAAAACAAAAAAACAGAATGCTGAACAGTTAAACTGCTCTCTCAGAATCCTAAGTACCAAAGAGAAAAAGAAAGTTCCTTCTTCCACTACAGTAGAAACTGTCATGAGTGGCAAGTGAGTGCATGACCATTTAGGAAACCAACATAACTGACAGCTGGTCCCCGGCCTCCTACAACTTCAAAGCCCTCAGCACAGAGTCTGGGATGAAGAACAAGGTCCTTGTGCTTCAGGAATGGAAGGATGAAAAGTCACATTGGGGGCTTCCTGGTCCTCCTGCTGACAGGTAGTAGTTGATTCTCGTGGTTCTCAGAAAGGGATCCTAGTGTAAAGGTCTCCCTCTGGTCCATTCTGGCACTCTCTTTTTTGTCACACTCTACCCCCAGCCAGGCTCTTTTCCAGCCCCCTGCTACTTAGGCTTCCTTGAGATGCCACTGCCTCTTGTTCTCCTGAGAATGGGGCTTGGAGCCACAGGGCTCCCCGCAGTGTTGACTGAACTTCTGCCCCTACCTGTGTGCATACCAGAGTTAATTAATCAAGTGTCCTTTCTTCTATCTTGTAGAAACAGTAAAGCCTCCCCCCCCCTCCTTTTTTTTCTTTTCTTTTAAGAGCAATATGTAAAACTGTAATTCTTCTCAGAGGTCAGCAGGACCCAAATGGTTTTCTTTTTTTCCTTAAAAGTAGGAAAGAAGACATTTGTTTTTCTTTAAAATCTGCCATTATTAACCTGTCATAAAATTCCTGTGTGACTTGAAAGCAGAGAAGTGTAACAGAGAATAAAATGGGGGGGATTTCCCTTTAATTAGGAAGGGAAATTAAATCATCTCTATCTTACAGAATCTGACTTTTGATGTTCACTCACCTCAGCTCTAGGACCATTAGGAGAAACATTGTTGGGTTGAATTTCTACCATGTTTTGAATTATTACCAAGAAGGTTCTGTAAGAGACATATTGTGGTCAGAAAAAACAAAAATATCGAAGGCTCAGCTTATTAAACATACAAATGAATGGATTCTGGCATTGTAAAATAATCCACAACATTAAAAATGAATATCAAATGTATTAAAAATATAATTCAATTTTCTGAGAATTAACATTTTAAGTAAACTTTATGACAGAGTAGTGCTAGGATTTTTCAAAATTGCATTAATTAGGATTAAGTTTGGGTTTAACCAGGGTAGAAATTTGTTTCTCTCTCCTATGAAAGGTATGGTGGCTGGATGCTGGTGGCTTACACCTAGCTACTCAGGAGGTTGAGATCTGAGGATCGCAGTTCAAAGCTAGCCTGGGCAGGAAAGTCTGTGAGATTCTTCTCTCCAATAAACCACCAGAAAACCAGAAATGGCACTGTGGCTCAAGTGGCAGAGCACTAACCTTGAGCTGAAGAGCTTAGGGACAGTGCCCAGGCCCAGAGTTCAAGCCCCCAAAACCGACAAAAATTTGAAAAAGGTATGGTGCATGGTGTAGGATTGAAGTCATGTCCCATTATCAGAGACTCAGACTTAGACACATTCATTCACTCAGTGAGGGACTATTTATTTAGCAGCTAGGTACCAGGGTTGTAAGCAGTTAGACGGTAGACAGCAGACAAAAATCCTAGACATTACAGCATTTATACTTGAGCTCATGGTCTAGAACAGCAATATCTCTGCCTTCTAGTCTACGGGATGGAGGAAAGAATGAGGAAAGGTGACCTTTAAGGTACTGAGCTTGAACTCAGTGCCTCTCATTTTTGTTTGGCTTTTTCACTCAAGACTGACACTCCACTTGAACCACAGCTATACTTCTGTTTTTGGTACTTAATGGGAGATAGAAGTTTCGCACACTCTCCTCTTGGGCTGACTTTGAGTCATGGTCTTCAGATCTCAGACTCCTGAGTAGCTAGGATTACAGGCATGAGCCACCTGTGCCCAGGTAAGAAAAGTTTTTGGAAACTCCATAACTTTTTCCATGATGCATAATCACAAGGTCTCCCTTAACCACAATGGGGGACTGGAGTCTATTGTCTCTATTTCAAGAGACACAATCTCATGGAAAGTCTGTTATTAAGGAAGAAGGGAAGATGGATAATTGGGAATGGAGCAAGTCTACCTGGGTTGTTTTTGTGAACAAATGAACTTGTCATTTCAAAAAATGCACATACTACTAATATCTAATACATTCAAAATATGTGACCAATGGAAACATTATTTCCTATCTTTTTTTTTTTTTTTTTTTTTTGTCGGCCGTGGGGCTTGAACTCTGGGCCTGGGCGCTGTCCTTCAGCTCTTCAGCTCAAAGCGAGAGCTCTACCACTTGAGCTACAGCGCCACTTCCGGTTTTCTGGTGGTTTATTGGAGATAGGAGTCTCACGGTCTCTCCTGCCCGGGCTGGCTTTGAACCGCGATCCTCAGATCTCAGCCTCCTGAGTAGCTAGAATTACAGGCATGAGCCACCAGCGCCTGGCTATTTCCTATCTTTTTTGTACCATCTTTGGAATCCATTGTATATTTTTCTTAGACACATTTATATTCTTTAATTCATTCACTGACATCACATCTCAACTCAGCCAGTCTCATAGGAGTCTGTTAAGAATTCAGTTGCCCGGGCTTCCGCTCAAATTACTCAGTCAGAATCTGCGTTGTAACAAGACCCTGGGTTATTATTACTTATATCATAGTATGAAGGTCATTATTCTATATTTCTCCTTCAGAAAGGATTTCAATCAGCACCTAATTAAAACTCTGTAAGAGCCTGGTGCCACATGGCTCTGCCTATAATCCTAGCTACTCAGGAGGTGAGATCTGAGGATTGTGCTTCAAAGCTAGCTCACCAGTAAGACTTCCAAAAAAGTCGGAAGTGGAGACATGGCTCAAGTAGTACAGTGCTAGCCTTGAGCAAAAAAGCTTAGGGACAGCATCCAGACCCTGAGTTCATGCCCAAGAACTGTCAAACACACACACACACAAATTTGTGGGAAGAGATAGCACACCAATGCACTCTCTGGGACCAAGCCTAGACCTTTTTTCCAACCCTTTTAGATGACTAGTTTCTGAGTAGCCACAATTTTTTTTTTTTTTTTGTCGGTTGTGGGGCTTGAACTCTGGGCTTGAGCGCTGTCCCTGTGCTCTTCAGCTCAAGGCGAGCGCTCTACCGCTTGAGCCACAGCGCCACTTCCGGTTTTCTAGTGGTTTATTGGAAATAAGAGTCTCACGGACTTTCCTGCCCCAGCTGGCTTTGAACTGCAATCCTCAGATCTCAGCCTCCTGAGTAGCTAGAATTACAGGCATGAGCCACCACGCCTGGCTAGTAGCCACAATTTTTAAAAAGCTGTTGCAAACCACTGACATCATGTTGGTTAATTGACCACAATTTGAGCTGTATAGAATTATTAGATTTTAAGTGGATTTAATTTTTAAGACTAACTGCCAACATCATGAGTGCAGTTTTTATAATATACTGTATTTCTCATAAATGTGTCTGGTTTTTACAGCTTTATTGAGATACAAATCAAATACCACATTCACCCATTTCAGTTGTAATTCAAGGGGCTTTGGTGTGTATTTACAGAGTTGTGCAAATTTTGTAGCAACAATTTTACAACATTTTCATCATCCCTAAGAGAAATCTTTAGAATCTGGCACTGGTGGCTCACACTTTCAGACCTAACTACTCTGGAGGCTGAAATATTAGGATTGTGGTTCAAAGCCAGCCTGAGCAGGAAAGTCTATGAGACTCTTATCTGCAATGGACTACCAAAAAAAATCTAAAGAGGAAATGTGGCTCAAGTGGTAGAATACTCACCTTGAGCAAAAAAACTCAGGGACAGTATCCAGGCCCCGAGTTCAGACTCCAGAACCTGTGTGCATGCACGTGCGTGTGCGCGCGTGCTCACACACACACTTAAAAATATAAAATCCTGGGCTGGGAAGGTGGTTTAGTGGTTGAGTGCTTGCCTTGCATGCATGAGGCCCTGGGTTCGATTCCTCAGCACCACATAAACAGAAAAAGCCAGAAGTGACATTGTGGCTGAAGTGGTAGACTAGCCTTGAGCTGAAGAGCTGAGGGACAGTGCCCAGGCCCAGAGTTCAGTCCCCATGACCAACAAAAAACAAAAAAATGGGGAGTGACATTGTAGTCACTCCCCATTTCCTCCCAGCCCTGGGCATCTAGCTTTCCCTCCTCTAAACATTGCAGGTAAAGGGAATCAAATCATATGTTGTCTGTGCCATGTTGCTTAGCTTGATATTGTCAAGATCCGTCTACACCATTGCACCTAACAATAACTTAATTCCTTATTAAGGCTGAATAATAGTTCATAGTATAGATTTAACCTTTGTTAAGTCTGGGAGGAAAAAAATGGTCCCTTCCCTTTTCTCTCTCTGTGCACTACTGCATTACCACATCTGGCTCTTCCTAGATGTCCCTGCCCAGCACCTGTAACCCAAGTAACTAGCATACCTGGGGACGGTGGGAGACCCCCAGACTCTGAGGTCACTTCCTCATCCTCCCGCGGTACACCTTCTTCAGACAGTGGGAGGTTCCTCAGGCTCAGAGGTCACTTCCCCATTGGCTGTAGCTACACCTCCTCCTCACCCTCCCCTATATAATCTCTGGGCCATAAAATCTCGCTCTCCACATCTACATCTGGTGCGGGCCAGCAGTTTAGTTCTCCTAAAAATATGCTCTCCTCTGCTTGAGCCTTGTAGAGGTCTCCTTTCTTCAACCCTTACAATGCCTTTTGTTTATCCATTCATGAACTTGTAAAAGCACTGAAGAAGAAAAGTAAGGACAAAAGGCAGGAAATCAGCTCCTACAAGATCAGAGTGACAGAGAATCTGACCTAGAAAAGAAGAAACCCCCTTACCAATCACCCAGTATTTTGCTGTCCTTGTAAACTATGATCTGGAAAGAAAAAACATTTGCACAGTGTCCCGGCACATCTGGTCTGGCCTGACTCTAACATCAGTTGGTCCTGACTCTAAATCCTATGCTCACACACCCAAGACCCCAGAGCTATGCTTCCAGGTAGCTATGGAAACTGTGGGTCCCTGCTATAGCGGAGAGTACACTGCATTTCCACCTTGGTCTTGTTCTCAATCTTGGAAAATCATCTGGAGTTTAGAAACCAAAGGTGGATCTGGAGTTACTCTTGGAGAACTGTATCTTAGTTTCTTGGTACTATAACAAATACCTGAGACTGTTAATACAGAGAAAAGATTTATTTTGACTCATTTTTTTTGGAAGTTTTGGTTCATTATCTCATGATGGAAGCATATAGTAGAATAGAACCCCATATCTCATGGCTAAAGAGAGGAAAAGAAAGGGACTGGTGTCCCAAAGTCCCCTGTGAATACACACCCCCAGTGACCTTAGGACCTCCCACTATACCCCATCTCTTAAAGGTTCATCTACTTCTCAACAACAGCCCGGGTTCCAAGCCTTTTTCCAGATATATCTTTGGAGTCAGGACGATTAATAATTAAAATACAGCAAACTAGCAGTGAAAAGTGATATTCTAGACCTCTTTTCAGTTATCCTGTAGTCATGGTAAAGACTGTATCAGAGGCTCAAAGATCTAATACAGTCCAACTGGGAGCTCCTCATGTCATTCATGCAAGCAGAGGCTCACAGAGGAAAGAGGGCTTGGCCCAGGGAGTCTCTTCTGGTATGTGGCAGTCAGTATTCACAAGGTCCCATACGCTGTGGTTCTCTTACAAACCACAGAGGCTTGCTCTTTGCACAGGGTCCCATTTCTTTCTTTTCTTTTTTTCTTTTTCTTCTTTTCTTCCTCCTCCTCCTCCTCCTCCTCCTCCTCCTCCTCCTCCTCCTCCTCCTCCTCCTCCTCCTCCTCCTCCTCCTCCTCCTCCTCCTCCTCCTCCTCCTCCTCCTCCTCCTCCTCCTCCTCCTCCTCCTCCTCCTCCTCCTCCTCCTCCTTCTTTTGTGGCAGCACTGGAGATTGAACTCAGGGCTGGGGTACAGTCCCTCAGCCTTTTTACTCAAGGCTGACAGTCTACCACTTGAGTCATAGTTCCCCTTCTGGCATTTTGGTGGTTAATTGTAGATGAGTCTCACATGCTTTTTCTGCCTGGACTAGCTTTACACTGAGGTCCTCAGATCTCAGTCTCCCGAGTATCTAGGATTATAGGCATGAGTAACGAGCTCCTGGGCAGATGCTGGTTCTTGTGCATGGGGCAACCATCCCAGGACATTTGCTGCCTGTCAGCTGGACCTGTAATCTGACTGCCAATCTTAAGCAAGTTGTGCTATCTCTTAATCTTCATGCTTTCCTATTGGCTCCAAGCTCTCAAGCACAAGCCCACAATTAGCAAAATGATGAGGTGTAGAGAGGGAGGGCCAGTTCCCCTTCAGTCTAAGTGTGGGGTGGTGAGCTGAAACCTTACTTATTTTGGGATTCTTTTAAAATAGGAAGGCTGTTTGAATACTGGATAGTCAGAAAACAACAGGTGTCCAGGGTGGTTCTAAATATAGTGTTCCCAAGCAGGAAAAAAAATTCCAAAGCTTTGTCCCACCAAACAAGACCAGCAATAGGCATGAGTCAGGGAGCCAGCAGCCAGGAAAGGCAGGGTAGATATTTCCACAAGGTTGAAGACCTTTTTCTAGGGGAAATATATCCCATTCTAACTGCGTCTCAGAGACCAGGGGCAAGCTGAGAGGGACTGGGATCCAGTGAAATCCAAGATATTTCTAGTAGCTAGAGATAGCCTCAAGTAAGTAGGATGCTTGAAGAGGCAGGGACATTTCCATGCCTGGAAGTCTTCATTGTTGGACATTGTTGGGGAGAGCAGATTCTTGTGGGCACAGAGCCAGATGGCATCTGTCTAAGACTGTTTGCCCACAGTGGTAGTCACTAGACACATTCTACACTGGGGTATATACATTTTAAGTATGTATTTAAATGATCATTTAAATATGTTGAATTCAGTAAAATAGATTATTACAATGAACTGCGTCCATTTCCTTTTCCTTTCTAATTTGGGTACTAGAGAATTTGAAATCACATGTGGCCTGTATTCTTCTTCTGACTCTAAGATGTACCATTCTTGAGGAGTGTGCAATCCTCAACCTTTCTGGCATTTCTCTCTGGAAGGCTGCATCAGGTGACCATATTGGTATGACTCTTTGGGTCCCAGTAAAAAGCAACATTGTCTGCTTCCCAAGTTCAGAAGTAACTGAGAGGAAGTATTACCATGACTGAAGGAAAGTGAGGCTTCAGGTGTGGGTAAAGCGGGCTTGCTAATGCTTCCCCCTGTTCCTGGAAAGCCTTTCTTACCTGCCAGTGGCTGGCATAGATGGGCAGTTGTGCGCCTCCTCCTGGTCTGAAAGCAACTCTGGTCTTGGGAGATAGATGGGGCCAGATCTATAAGTACAGGCTCTGCTTCCAAACTCACTAATCGAACTGATGCATTGCTTCCAGTGCTGATTACCTGAGAGGTATTGGACACAGATGGATAAACAGTCAAGCTTTTCCAACTTAAACCTCTAGAAATACACCAGCATCCTCAGAGGTAGGATGCCAAGTGTGGGGCTGGGAGCTGGACATCTGGTGCAATCACCTAGGCAAATTACTCAGCATGACTAAGCTCTGTCTTCTCACCTATGCTGGTGATGATGGGCACAAAATGTGACAATACATAGAAAACCCTCTCTGATTGTGGACTCTGCTTAACACAGATCAGCTATTGTTGAGTCTTCTATCACTAGCTCTCAGTATGTATGTGTTACATTGCACAAGCTGTAGGGGTTACAGGAGGTATGGGGGTGGGGTGGGGGTTGCCTATCTCTCACTAACTAGTGTCATATCTGAATTCAAGACTTGTGGGATTCCAGAGCCGTTAGGGATGCAGATACCATCGAGTCTTGTTGCAGATTAGGTAACTGGTCTTCAAGGGAGGGCAAGGGAAGAGGCAGCTAGGAGGGGGGCTTTGTGAGGGTTATGTGTGATGGTTATGTGTGATGTGAGGAACTTCTCTATGCTCTTTCCCACCCTGTCACTACCACTTCCTAGACATAGTAATTCAGCAGGCTGTCTGACCGAAAGCCCGGAAGTGCCCTGGGCCTACACCCACCTTGATGCTATGGGGCCCCATTCTCACACAGCCAGCTACCACACTGCCTTAGCTCTCCTATCGGTCTTGACTCCATGATTTAGTTTATGATCACAGTTTCTTAGTTCTGTTTCCTTCCTATATCATTGTGACAGCCTCACGCCATCTGAGATTTCAAAGGAGACTCAGATCCAGCATCTTGAAAGAAATAAGGAGACACTTTTGTGATTTATTCTTTACATACTTTTCCAATTTGCTTTGTGTACATATGTATGTCTATGTATATATGCTGATCCTGGGGCTTGAACTAAAAGCCTCAGTGCTTGCTATCCCTTACCTTTATTGCTCAAGGCTAGTGCTCTATCAGTTGAGCCACACTTCCCTTGTTGTTTTCTGGTGGTTAATTGGAGATAAGAGTCTCATGGACTTCCTATTGGGGCTGGCTTCAAACCAGGATCCTCAGATCTCATCTCCTGAATAACTAGGATTACAGGCATGAATTACAAGCATTTGGCTAGCTCCTTATTGGTTTTTAATTTTTAAAAAGTAGTAAGTTCGCTATTTTAATGCAAATCAGTGCCTGACTCCAATTATATTATAATAAGAGAATTATTTCTTCTAGCAATATTTAAAAAAAAACAAGCAATATGTGAGGTACTCAAGAGAAGATATATTACAAAATCAATTTTCATCTTGTAAACTGAGTCAAAGTTTCACCAACTGTAACTGAAGTGGGATGAAATGAATCCACACCTCTCTGTATATTGACATTTGGGGGGGGGGGAGGCAATACACTGAGATGAGGCCACACCTTGCCCATGCTAGGTGCTTACCATTGAACCATCCTTGGATTTATCCCTAGTTGTTACAGGGTTGTTGTTGTTGTTGTTGTTTTTAAATCAGGGTCTTACTATATAACCCAGGCTAGTCTTTTATTCCAGATCATCCTGCCTCTGCCTCCTGAGTGCTGGGATTAGAGTTGCATACCAATATACTAGCTGTAATATCCTGTTTACAGACACGCGTGCATGCACACACAAATGCACATAATAATCATTTACTTTTTCTTTGCCCGTCCTGCAGCTCACACTTGGGGTTTGGGTGCTGTTCCTGAGCTTCTTTTTACTCAAGGTGAGTGCGCTACCACTTGAACCACAGTGCCATTTCCAGCTTTTTCTGAATAGTCTATTGGAGGTAAGAGTCTCACAGACTTTCTTTCCTGGGCTGGCTTTGAACTGCAATCCTCAGATCTCAGCCTCCTAGAAAGCTAGGATTATAGGCAAGCGCCACCGGTGCCTGACTAATTATTTACTTTGGGCAAGTGATAGAGAGAGATTGCTGCCAAGAAGCAGGATATTTTCTGCTTGGAGAGAAGTGCAGGCAGATGAGGTGAAGTTTGTTCTCAGCTAAATAGGTAGATGAACTCAACCTAAGGTAGAGACTAAGGTCCTTATCTCTGCTTTGCCCCACTGAACTGAAGATCTCAGGCAAATCTTACCTAATTTTCAGGGCCCTGACACACAGGAGGGTCCTGGGGTTACAGGAAAGATGTCAGCTCTGGTCCCTGGTGCTCTGTGTCATTGTGAAAGGCAGGGATGGTGGCTTTTCTTATGTCAGCGCAGGACATGTGCTAGGCTGTGCAGGAAGAAGACAAGGTTATATCCCACAGTTGACCATTCACAGACTCTTTATACTGTTGAATGTGATTTCCTGTATGATGAGCTTCTAACTGCTATTTTATTTATTTATTGGTGGCAGTCGTAGGGCTTGAACTCAAGGCCTAAGAGCTGTCCCCGAGCTTTTGTGCTCAAGGCTAGTGCTCTACCACTTGAGCCACAGCTCCACTTATTTTTTTTTGTAAGTGGCTAATTACAGATAAGAGTTTCATAGGCTTTCCTACCTGGGCTGGTTTTGAACTGCAATCCTCAGATCTCAGACTCCTGAGTCACTAGCTCCCTACCCAAATGTGGTTGTTTTTGCAAGGGAAAAAAAAAAATCTGGTTCAATCCTGTAGGTCTGCCTTTCATGTTGTCCTAGTTCCTGTTTAAAAACCTTTCTTTGGCACAAACTTTTGAATCATCCCTATTTATTAAATGGGCTCTTCTTGAGGTAGGATTGTTGAGTTTTAGTAAGAAAAATACTTTCTTCTTCTCCTTGGTTGGCTGTTCGCATTTGTGCTAGGCCCTAAATTTCAGCCAAATTTGTGATGTCTGCGTGTTTATTTTAAGCACTTTGCCTGGACTTCCTCAAAATGACAGTATTTTAGGGAATCCAGTGGTAGGGTGAATATTTAGGGTTTCATAGAGTATAAACTTAAGTCTCCAGTAGCATAGTTGTGTCTTTTGGAGAGTTATTAAATGCAATAAGTAGTCCTTGCTTGTCTGGATGCCTGAAATTGGACATTATCAGAGCCTATGTATGCTGGAATTTTTTCCTTTATGCATTTATGATTAAGTTTTAATGTATAAATTAGGCACAGCAAGGCATCAACAATAGTAATTAATAATAAAACAACTAAAAGCAAAGTACTAATAGTGTTTATAAGAATGTGGTCTCTCTGCCAGATATCCTTTTGAACAGTATGTAGTTGTTCTTCTAGTGACTATATGTGATGATTTTTATTCTCTATAACTTCTTACTGCCACATCCAAATTGCCAGCACCTCTATTCTTGTGCTTCAAAGCCATCATTAAGTAAAATAAGGGATACTTGAACACAAGAATTATGATGCGGGGCTGGGAAGGCGGCTCAGGGGTGAGCGCTTGCCTTGCATGCCTGAGGCCCTGGGTTCGATTCCTCAGCACCACATAAGCAAAAAGAAAAAAGCTGCAAGTGGCGCTGTGGCTCAAGTGGTAGAGCGCTAGCCTTGAGCTGAAGAGCTGAGGGACAGCACCCAGGCCCAGAGTTCAGGCCCCATGACCGGACGCCCCCCCCCCAAAAAAAGAATTATGATGCTGTTGGGCGCTGGTAGCTCACGCCTATAATCCTAGCT
The DNA here is from genome assembly GCF_024711535.1 of Dipodomys merriami. Taxonomy (NCBI): domain Eukaryota; kingdom Metazoa; phylum Chordata; class Mammalia; order Rodentia; family Heteromyidae; genus Dipodomys; species Dipodomys merriami. Next base: position 67,092,065 of record NW_027203381.1, on the reverse strand, counting down.
ACTCAGGAGGCTGAGATCTGAGGATTGTGGTTCAAAGCCAGCCTGGGCAAGAAAGTCCATGAGACTCTTATCTCCAATAAACCACCAGAAAACCCTAAGTGGCTCTGTGGCTCCAGTGGCAGAGCTCAGGGACAGCACCCAGGCCCAGAGTTCAAGCCCCACAAATAATAATAATAATAATTATAATAATTATTATTATTATTATTATTACACTGCAACAGACAATCTGAAGACCAGAATGGCTACTGACTGATTGGTGGATAGTGTATACGGTGTGGACACACTGGAGATGATTCACGCTCTGGGTGCAACAGCACAAGATTTTATCCAGGCAATTCAGAATAACATACAATTTATGAATTGTTTGTTTTTGGAGTTTTCCACTTTATAGTTTGGGGCTGTGCTTGATGGTAGGTAACAGAGCATGGGAAACACAACTGCAGCTAACGAAGGACAGTTGCAAACTGGATTTTCTCCGAATGCAGCTTCCATGTAATTCCAAGAGAACTTAAATGGGGGTGGGGCACAGTGTTGAACTCATCGCTAGAGTCTCCTTCCCTAGGCCAAAAGTCTACAAGCTCCTAAAAGAGTATTTCTTGAGCATTTACTTTCTGACCCGCTCTGTGCTAAATGCTATGAGGGACTATCTAATCAGGGGATAAGCCAAGACATTAAAGTCTATACCATATGGGTTCTGGTTTTTGTTGTTGTTTGTTTTTTGTCAGTCCTGGGGCTTGAACTCAGGGCCTGGGCACTGTCCCTTAGCTTCTTCTTACACTCTACCACTTGAGCCACAGTGTCACTTCTGGCTTCCGGCTTTCCACTTATGTGGTACTTAGGAATCGAATCCAGGGCTTCATGCATGTTAGGCAAGTAGTCTACCACCAAGCCACATTCCTAGCCCCCTGTATGGGTTCTGATGGCTCCTTCCCCAGCTCCTTTCACTGAGAAAGCTTCATGAAGTAAGGCTCCTGCAGCCAGGCCTGCCCAGTTTGCTGGTAAATAGGGCTGGCATTTGTTTTGCATCCACACCCCACCTGAGCTGAGTTTTTGTTTTAGTACTTTAGAGCTATACCTTTTCCCTAAATCCTACCTTTCTAGACAGCAGGCTTATTTTGTGCCATCTTCTTGAAAGTTCTCCCTGTGTCTTTAAGCTAGAGTTCTGTTCCATCTGGAGGGCCACATATTCCCACCTGACCACTGTCCTATTGGCCCTGCACACCAACAAGAGCAAAGCAGACTCATCACCCTTACTACTCTACAAAGGTATTTCCTCCATCCAGGGTCCCCACTTTACCAACCTGGTCCAATTAGAGCCAATACAGCTCTCAAATCTATTGGTTACTTTCCACTCCCTTTGTGGCAACGTTAGTTCAACTGACCTTTGTCTCTTCTCTTTGGTCAGTGTCTCAGCATTCACCACAGGACCCATCAAATGGCTGTTCATGACATTGGTTGAACTGATGAATACGAATGTGAGAGAGGGAGTCAGAGGAGACTTTCCAAGATGGCCTGGATTATCTCTGAAGCCTTCCCTCTCTGACTTCCACTTTATATAACCTGCTCCACATGGCTGTTTGCCTCTGGGTATGGTATCACCCATTTGATTCTCCCACACCCGGGGCCAGTTGGGACTGTGCAATAGGATCTGATTGCCCTCCCAGATTCTAACCCATGCTTGGACCCTCTCTGCCATGTCTCTATTGCATCTTCCACGATCCTTTATGCAAATCTGTTCACAGACCTGTCAGGCAGAGGCAACCTCTGATTTATCCCTGACCTCTTTCCCCATCACCACAGCACTCAGAACAAAGGATTGTCTGTACCAAGTAGGTTCCCAAGGCAGGGCAGCGGGTTCTGTTGGCTTCATCTGAGGTTGGAGGGAGGTAGAAGGGTTAGGGTTCTTGGAATTAGAATGGCTGGGGAGAAGCCTGAAAGAGAGAGGGAGAAGTGTGAAGGGCCCATTTCTTACCAAGAGTGTGATCAAGAGGAAATGCAGAGGATTGCGCTGGGATAGCCTAGAACAAGGGGTGCAGAGAGGGAGTTGGGAGAGTAGAGCCCTGGCTTCAAGCACAGACCCTCAGGCACCAGAGGGCCAATCCCGTAAATGCCAGAGGCTGACACTATGTGCCCCTCTAAGCAGATGGAGGGGGTGGAGGATCTTTCTCCTTCTCTACCCACTCATTCATGCATGTGCCTTTTGCTCGTGTGTGTGTGTGTGTGTGTGTGTGTGTGTGTGTGTGTGTTGGTCCTAGGGCTTGAACTCAGGGCCTGGGCACTGTCCTTGAGCTTTTTTAGTTCTTTGCCACTTGAGCCATAGCTCCACCTCTGGCTTTTTAGGTAGTTAATTGGAGAGAAAAATCTCATGGATTTTCCTGGCTGGGCTGGCTTTGAACAGTGATCCTCAGATCTCCGAGTAGCTGGGATTATAGGCACGAGCCACTGGCTCCCACCTTTCACCATTTTTTAATTCGTTTATTATCTTTAAGTAGTTGTACAAAGGAGGTACTATTTAACAAAGCAGTTTATAAATACAATGCCTCTTTTTACCATTTTCATCAAGGTAACAATCAAGCCAGCGAAGCACTTTCTGTTCTGTCTAACAAGGACGGGGCATATCCAGTCCCCATCAATGCCACCATAACCATCCTCTCTGTCATTTCTCACATCCACATGAGGCTGCATAGGTTTTTGCTGTTCACCTTTATTATCTGTTCTTTGGCCTTTACTGCTACCATGATTTATGTGTCATGGTTAAGAACATAGATTGAGAAAGGTCACACAGCCCCTGTTGGAGTGGGGCTGGTAGAGGGTGGGAATTCTGTTCTTGAATTCTCTTGCAAAGGGCGGGTAGGCACAGTCCAAGTCTGTGTGTGCATACCTTTAAGCGTGGCCATCCCACATCACGCCATGTGGAGCTGGGTCTGCTCATGTGCGGGTGTTGGGGGTGAAGGGCAGTTCACTTGGGGGTCTTTGAAGGTACACACTTATTGGAACCATGCTGAGAGTGTGCTGGGGTCAAGTGTGTGTGCATGTGGCCCCGGGTGTGAGCACACGCATGCACACAGGCCCTCCACCTCCTTCTCAGATGTCTTGGCTTGTGGCTTTGACAACTGAAACCCAGCTGGGTTCTGGCCAGGAAACATCCGCTGTGGAAACCTAGGAGGAGCTGACAGTCCCTAAAGAGGGGTTACACATGCTGCCCGCGAGCGCCTGGCCCACTGCCTAATTCTCGTCAAATGCCTTGAAATCTGTTTCTAATTTGGACTCTGCCTGCCCCTCCAGGCCTTCCCACTTTCCTAACTTGCCTCAAACCACTCAAATTATGCTGAATAACGGCTGCAAATCAGGGGAGGGTGCTGAAGGTCGACGGTGGGCTGTCGGAGTGTGTAATAATGTCACAGTCTAATTTATACAGGGAACAGAGGAGAAATCAAAAACAATAAATAGTTGGGGGCTGTATCTGTAGTTGTAGCCAACAGCAACTCCTGCAGGTCATGCCACTTCCAGGGAAGAAATCACTGAGTCTCACACCCTGCATCCACCCAGCTTGAGAAAACCCATAAGTGGGCGCACACATGCAAAGTACGGCATTTTCTCTCAGCAAGGGGACTTGTATGTGGAGATTTGCAGCATCAGGAAGATGCTCTCCAGTTGTCTGAAGATTGCCAGGATGTCCTGAGTCTAAAGATTCTAAACTGGAGTATGTCTTCCATGTATTTAGTCATCCTGGAATATAGCGAAGGAAGCCCCAGATCCCTGGGAAAGTGTATCAAAGCGAAATGAGAAGAAGGGCAAGCTGAGTCGTCCAAACACATTGCTGGCAGCTTGGAGAAGCTTGTTTCCATGCAGAGAAAGGTGGAAGCCATTCTAAGGATGTCAGAACTTGTTCTTGTTGGGAGGTAAAATGTGCTAGAGATCCAACTGTTTCCACAATTAATGTGGACACAGAAAGAAATCATACATTCTTTTCTTTTTTTCTTATTTTTTTTTAGGCCTGAGACTGGGACTCACATTTGGATTCTGCTGCCACTTTCACTGATTGGCTAGCATTCTACTAACTGAGCCATGCCTCCATCCCCAAATCTTACATTCTCAAAGCCAAGGGATTTTCCATATAGACTTGTTTTGATTCCCTACAGACCAGTGAGCTGGGGTTTGAGGATCCCTAACCAGAGAGAAGTCTGTGTGTGTGTGTGTGTGTGTGTGTGTGTGTGTGTGTGTGTGTGTGTGTGTGCGTGTATGTGTGTGTGTGTGTGTGTGTTAGTATTAAAGGCTTGAAATCAGGGCCTGGACATTGTCCCTGAGCTTTTTCACTCAAAGCTGTCCCTCCACCATTTGAGACACAGCTCTATGTCTGGCTTTTTTGGTGATTAATTGGAGGTAAGAGGCTCATAGTTAGCTCTAGCTAGCTTCATACTGACATCCTCAGATCAAAGCCTCCTGAGTAGCTGAGCCACTAGCATGAGCCATTCGCACCAGGCCACAGGAAGGTCTTGAGATAGTTCTTTCATGCTTTGTGGCAACATTGCTAGGGAAGCCCAGAGGAGGGCAGTGGGTTTGTGCAGTGTTGGGCCTTTGCCAGATGCCCTGAATATGCTTCTCTTTCTTTCCCCTAGCATTCTGAGTATCTGCAAGTGGTATGTGCTCTAGAGGTTGCTGTGGAAATGGGGGGTGGGGAGCTGGCATGCTGCCCACCCTTCAGCTGGCTAAGCAACTTCAGGAAGGTAGGGTTTGCAGCCCTGGGGGCCACCACCTGGGAAGCTGTAAGGCTGTCAAGAGCAGCACACTTCTCCATCTGGCTGCAAAGACAAGAAGGAGCTGTTCCAGACAGAACAACACCCTAAGGACTCCTCTCCTCTCCTTTCTACAGGGCAGATATGGGCTACCAGGAAGTCTTGGGGGGAAAAAAAGGTCTCATGGCTGGTCCCCTATATCAACTGTCTAGGAACTTCACATTCATATCTTCCTCCATGAGTGTGTGTGTGTGTGTGTGTGTGTGTGTGTGTGTGTGTGTGTGTGTGTGTGTGTGTGTCTGTCTGTCTGTCTGTATCTGTGTCTGTGTCTGAGTCTATGTCTGTGTGTGTGCGCATGACAGTAGTGGGCCTGGGCACTGTCCCTTAGCTTTTTCCTCAAGGTTGGTGCTCTACCACCTGAGCCACATCTCCACTTCTGTTTTTTATTTTAAATTGGCTAATGGGAGGTAAGCATTTCATGGACTCTTTTGTCCAGGCTGACTTTGAACCACAATCCTCAGATAGATCTCAGCCTCCTGAACAGCTAGGATGATAGGCGTGAGCTCCCAGCTCTTCCACCTTTTGAAACAGTTGCCATTTGTTTAGGTGTACAGTGCTAAGCACTCTCCATATATCAAAAGCCTCTTTTCATGCTCAAAGCACACTTGGAGGTAGGAGTAGCAGAGGAGGCTAGCTGACCCTAACCCATAAGACCTGTGGGTCCTTCTCTCTTTATAGATGTATTTCCTCTTGGAGATAGCACTCCTGAATACTTTGTGTCCATTACTAGTGAGTTCCAGCCCTAGATCTGAGTTTTGATCCATGCCATGCAGGAAGTGAGTGCAACATTCAGAGCCTGGCCTCTAGACACCTGGCAGGACTTTCTGTCAACCTCTGCCTGGATGGAACTGGGTAGCCTCACCAGGACATTGGAAGCAAACAGACTTAAAATGGCAGAGCTAGGCACCAGAGACTCACACCTGTAATCCTAGCTACTCAGGAGGCTGAGATCTGAGGATCAAGTTTCAAAGCCAGCTCAGGCAGGAAAGCCTCTGAGACTCTTATCTCCAATTAACCACCAAAAAAGCCAGAAGTGGAAGTGTGGCTTCTGTGGTAGTTGGTCAACATCAAGTGACAAAGCCAAGCAAGAACATGTGTCCCTAAGTTAATTAATTAATTAATAGGCAGAGCATCCGCCATCCTGGCTTTCTGAATGTTCATATGGAGAAAGATTGCTGAGTGCCACGTTCCCTGCTGAGTCCTGTGTGCCAAATGAACGTACATCTTAGTTTCCAAGTCATTATACTTTCCAGAATTTGTTTGTTATAGCAGTGAACTCTAAGTAATTCAGAGTTTTCATTCTCCTTATATAGATCATGAGAATAAAATTTAGAGAGGGAGAATCAACTGCTCTAGCATTACACATTCAATAAATAAGGGCATTGTACAAGGTTAGGCCTCCAAGATCATTCTCTGGTCATGTGAGTTTCCCCAACTGTGTTCCACAGTAAACAGGTATATGTGTGTGTGTGTTTGTGAGTACTGGCTTGAACTCAGGGCCTGAACACTGTCCCTTAGCTTTTTTCTCAAAGTTAATACTCTACCACTAGAGCCACAACAGACTTTTTAGTGGCTAATTGGAGATAAGAGTCTTACAGATTTTCCTACATGGGTTGGCTTTGAACCTCAATCCTCATATCTCAGCCACCTGAATAGCTAGAATTACAGGTTTCAATACCTGTTGCTAAAAGATGATTTTTTTTAGTGTGCTGGAAATCAAATCCAGAGCTTTGCACATGCTCTACTACAGAACTACATTGTAGAGAGCTGCGAGAGGCCGCACCTGGAAGATGGCGCCGGCTTCCGCCCTCCGCCTTCCCGAAGGCGAGTGCTCTCTGTGGTAAACAACTCCTTATATGGCTAAGGCAAAGAATCTGGCTTGCTTCCGCGCACCTGAACCTATTGGTGGTTCCCACGTGGCGTATCAGGGTTGGCTACCCAGCGGGTACTTAAGGCTGTGGGGAATTCTCCCCGGGGTTGGGGGGTCAGAAGATTACTCAAAGGTCCTGAATAAACTGCAGAGAGAAGAGTTCAGTGTCGCGTCTTCCTTGCTGGTCGAGGCGGGTAGCGACACGTGGTGGCCCGTACGGGGACTCAGCCATAACCCCAATGAGGACTCAGAACTCTCTGCGGTCAGGGTGGTGCACCGGTAAGTTCCCAGGTAAAAGGGGAATCCGCGACAAAAGCGGGGGTAAGTCCCCAGGTAAAAGGGGAATCCACAACAAGAGCGGGGATAAGTTCCCAGGTAAAAGGGGAATCCGTGACAAGAGCGGGGGGGGGGGGGGGATTTTTGCTCTTCTCTGTAAGATAGGGAAAGAGCAAGAACCCGGGGCTAGTCAATAGAGTAGCCAAAAGTGAAAGTAAAAGTTTGTTTACCAGCTTTAAATGTTTAAAACATGGGTGCTGCTTCTTCGCACCCAATTTTTTTGGCTCTCAATGAGCTACTGCACTCAAAAAAGTTAAAAATAAAAAAGAGTACTTTAGAGAGATTTTTGAATGAATGTGACATCGTTGCCCCGTGGTTCGCTGTCTCCGGAAGCCTCACGGTGGCCTCTTGGGAGAAACTAGGGAGGGACCTAGATTTTGCCTCTGAACAAGGAACGCTTAAGAGCAGAGTGAGACCAATATGGAAACTGATAAGAGGCTGTCTCGAGGACCAGCGTTGCAGTGAGGCGGTAGAGAATGGTCAGGCCGCCCTAGAAATGCTGCAGGAAGAAAGATCGGAAAGGGCAGACAGCGAAAAGGAGGAGAGCAGGGGGCGGTTATACCCCAATTTTGCCGAACTAGAGACCTCTGAGTCCGTAGACTCAGAGGAACTACAATCACTCATAGAACAAATAGAAAAAACAAAGATAAGAAAGAGGAGGAAAGGGAAGGAGAGAGAGGACCCAGATAAAGACGAATGCACGCCCTCCGTGCACCGCCCCACACCTTCGGCCCCTCCGCTCTATGCGGAGGACCCTGGAAGTGGCAGCCCCGGCTGTTCTTTCAGCCCAGGCGTGTGGAAAGCGGTCAGAACCGAGTTACATCTAGCCTGTCCAATATTTCAGGATCCACAGGGACAGCGGTATCATGAACCCTTAGATTTTAAGGTTATAAAATCTTTAGCTGAGTCTGTGTGGACATATGGAATCACAGCCTCCTTTACTGTAGTCCAGGTGGAGGCCCTAAACAGACATTGCATGACACCCAGTGATTGGAGTGGGCTCGCACGAGCTTGTTTGAGCCCAGGTCAGTATTTAGATTGGAAGGCCTTTTTGATTGAATTTGCTAGTGAAGAGGCTGCAGCCAATCAGGCTGCGGGGAACCCAGCTTGGGACAGAGATATGCTGCTTGGACAGGGGAGATTCGCCAATCAGCAGATAGGCTACCCGGTTCAAGTTTATGAACAAATCAATAAAATTGGCATAAAGGCATGGAAGGCCTTACCAAATAAAGGCGAGGTGAGTGGCAATCTCACCAAAATCCTGCAGGGCTCTATGGAGCCGTTTTCGGACTTTGTTGCCCGTATGGTCAAGGCCGCTGGCAGAATTTTTGGTGACCCAGACGCAGCCATGCCATTAATTAAACAGCTTGTTTACGAGCAGTGCACTAAGGAATGCAGAGCCGCCATAACCCCATATAAGAATAGGGGACTAGAAGCATGGATGAAAGTTTGCAGAGAGCTGGGCAGACCACTAACTAATGCTGGATTAGCTGCTGCTGTGGTGCAATTAACCCAGAAGAAAGGGGGAGGCTCAGGTGCGTGCTTTAGATGCGGCAAGATGGGACACATAAAGCGTAATTGCCCTGAAAGAGGAAGTGTGATAGAAACAGGAAAGGGACAACAGCCTAAGCAGCCTGAGCTGTGCCCTAGATGTAAAAGGGGGAAGCACTGGGCAGTTGAATGCGGATCTGTGAAAGACATCAACGGTCGAACCTTAACGCAGGCCCATTCAAAAAATGGGCAGCAGGGCCCCCGCCCTCAGGGCCCGCAAATATATGGAGCAGTCGAGAACCAGGACAGGAGCTACTACCCAGAACAGTGGCCGACCCTCCGGCACCCCAAGGACCGCGGAGAGCCACTGCGGGCTCAGCAGGACTGGACCTCCGTGCCACCACCAGACTCGTATTAACTCCCCGAATGGGGGTCCAGTTAGTTGACACAGACTTCCAAGGACCCCTTTAGCCTGGCATGGTGGGATTGTTGATAGGGAGGTCATCCACAATTCTGCGGGGCCTTAAGGTGCATCCTGGTGTGATTGACCCAGACTATACTGGAATTGTAAAGATTATGGTTGAATCTCCTAAAGGAATTTTAGCCATCTCCCCAGGAGATAGAATTGCTCAGCTTTTGATTTTACCCAGTTTACATGACCATTTTGCGGCTCAGCCCAAGCTAAGAGGAAAAGGGGGTTTTGGATCCACGGGAACAGACTTAACATTCCTGTCTCTTGATTTGGACCAAAAACCAGTTCTTGAACTCAATGTTGATAATAAGAAAATTTTGGGCCTTTTGGATACTGGGGCAGACAGGAGCATTATTGCCAGAAAAGATTGGCCATCAGGATGGCCTGTACAAGCGTCCTCCCAAACCTTACAAGGTCTGGGATATGCTAAGGCCCCTGACATGAGTGCGAGACAGCTGCACTGGAGTGATGAAGAAGGACATTCCGGTATAATACAGCCTTATGTGTTAGAGCTCCCGGTTTCCTTATGGGGCAGAGACCTTATGAAAGAAATAGGATTTAAATTAAGTAATGACTATTCCCCTGCATCACAGGACATGATGGTGCGTATGGGTTATCACCCCAGTTTTGGGCTAGGTAAATTTCTACGAGGGAACAAGGAGCCTATTAAAGTGTACCAGAGAAACCACAGGCAGGGCTTGGGTTTTTCCTAGGGGCCACTGGGGGAGGGATCCCCATATCCTGGAAAACGGAGGAGCCGGTGTGGGTGCCTCAGTGGCCACTTTCCTCTGAAAAATTAACTGCCGCCAGGACATTAGTACAGGAACAGTTAACCCAAGGACACATTAAACCATCAGTATCCCCGTGGAATACACCCATTTTTGTTATTAAAAAGAAGTCTGGAAAATGGCGTTTGTTACACGATTTACGAGCCATCAATAACCAGATGCAAATTATGGGCCCCGTACAACGAGGCCTACCTTTGCTTTCTTCCCTGCCGGCCTTTTGGCCCATTATTGTGATTGATATAAAGGATTGTTTTTTTTCCATTCCCCTACATGATCAAGACAGTGTGAGGTTTGCTTTTACTATTCCCTCCTGCAATCATGAGGAGCCAGATAAAAGATATGAGTGGGTAGTTTTGCCTCAGGGGATAGCCAATAGTCCTACTATGTGCCAACTTTATGTGGATGAAACTCTTGCCCCTCTTAGACAAAAATATCCCAAATTAAGATGCATTCATTATATGGATGATATTTTACTAACAGCAAAGAGTAAACATATGCTGGAAAAGGCGTATGTGGATTTGATTGAGATGCTAAAGTACAGAGGACTGTTTATAGCTCTTGAAAAGGTACAGCAGGACCAGGTTATAGATTACTTAGGAGCGAAAATATGTAAAAATTGCGTTACTCCACAAAAGGTAGAGTTGAGAAAAGATAATCTAAAAACCTTAAATGATTTTCAAAAATTGTTAGGAGATATTAATTGGGTTAGAAGCTATTTAAAGCTACCAAATTATGAGTTGAGACCCCTTTATGCTATATTACAAGGAGACTCTGCTTTGGATTCTCCTAGACAGTTAACCAAAGAGGCAAGAGAGACTTTACATAAGATAGAAGAGAGATTACAAAATGCCTGCTTACAGAGAATACAGGAAGACAAGAGTATTACCCTGTGTATACTCCCTACCTTGTCTCAACCTACTGGGTTGTTGTGGCAAGAAGGCCCGTTGTTTTGGATTCACCCGAAAATATCACCAGCCAAGTCCATTGAATATTACCCTACTGCTGTGGCTGGTGTTGCACTCTCTGGAATTCAACAATGCTTACAGTATTTTGGAATTGCCCCGTCTACCATTATAGTTCCTTACACCAGCCATCAAGTTCAAACTTTGTGTGCTACTATAGATGATTGGGCTATTTTACAATGTAGCTTTACTGGACAAATAGACAACCACTTTCCAAAACATCCCCTTTTGGGGTTTTTCAAGGAACACCCAATTATCTTTCCTAAGGTAACGACTTCTCAAACTATTGTAAGTGCCCCTAATGTATTTACTGATGGCTCAAAAACGGGATGTGGTGTATACATGGTTGAGGCACAACGACCGGTACAACACCAGTTTCAGCCCGGTGCTCCTCAGATGGTAGAGTTAAAAATTGTTATAAAAGTTTTTGAAGCATGCCCGTTTTCTTTTAATTTAATATCTGATTCTGCTTATGTTATTAATGCTCTCAAGGTTTTAGAGGTTGCCGGACCTATTAAGAGTTCCAGTCCAGTTGGTCCATTGTTTCAACAATTACAACAGTTGATTTGGCAGAGAAAATCATGCTTTTATCCCTTGCATATTTGGGTTCATACGGGCCTGCCAGGACCCCTGGGCAAAGGAAATGATGTAGTGGATCAATGGACCAGACAAGAATGGGTATTTATTAGCTCTGTCTTAGACAGAGCCAAAACCTTTCATAAAACATTTCATGTTAATGCAAAAGCACTACAACAAAAATTTCAAATTTCTCGAGCCGATGCGAGACAGGTGATATTAGACTGTCCTCAATGTGTAATTTATCAGCATCCGCCCAGTGTTGGGGTTAATCCCCGGGGTTTGCTCCCGCTAAAAGTTTGGCAGATGGATGTGACTCACATCTCTGAGTTTGGACACCAAAAATATGTACATGTGTCTGTGGACACCTGTTCAGGTGTTATACATGCCACGCCCTCGGCTGGAGAAAAGGCACGCAATGTTATTGCCCATTGTTTGGAGGCCTGGGCAGCCTGGGGAAAACCTTATCAACTTAAGACTGACAATGGACCTGCATACACAGGACAACAGTTTGCCTCCTTTTGTCATCAAATGGAGGTGCAACTTATACATGGTTTGCCCTACAATCCCCAAGGCCAAGGCATTGTGGAACGTGCTCACCGCACGATAAAAGAGTGCCTACAAAAACAAAAGGGGGGAATTGGCCATGGCCGTACCCCAAAGGAAAGACTTTCTCTTGCTTTATTTACTATTAATTTTTTAAATTTGGATGCTCAGAGTCAATCCGCAGCAGATAGACATAATGAACCTTATGGCCCAGCAAAAGGGATGGTAAAATGGAAGGATGTCTTGACAGGGCTCTGGCGTGGGCCCGATCCCGTACTGACATGGGCACGAGGCTCTGTTTGTGTTTTTCCTCAGGACCAGCAAGATCCGGTGTGGGTGCCTGAACGCCTCACTAGAAAAGCCCAGTGTGAAGAGGCACGAGATGCGGGGGGTGATGGTCCTCCTGCTCATCCTTGCGATGGTGCAACCGGGAAGACCAGTACCGAGATGGGGAACCCTGTCTGTGTTCCCGAGACCGATGCTCGTACGACATGATGCATAACTGTTTCCTTGATTACAGCCTCTTCGGGTTCTGGTACCGTGAATGGTGTTGTGGCAACTGCTACGGGTTGCGGTGGCCAAAGTGTTAAACCTAAATCTTCTATTACTCACAGGCCTACCTCTGTGTGCGTGTATCCCCCATTTTTGTTCATTGTGAGTATGGAAGAACTTACCTCGTGCAGTAACCCAATGCTGGAATGCCTCAAAGTTTAAATATGCTTTAGTTACCCGCATGCCTCGTTGGGTGCCTGTGCCTGAGGATGCTCCTAATGCTATGACCCAATCATCTTAAGGAGAGGGGCTGGGAAGGTGGCTCAGTGGTAGAGCACTTCCTCTGCATTCATGAGGCCCTGGGTTCAATTCCCCAGTACCATATAAGCAAAAAGAAGAGAAAAAAGCCGGAAGTGGCGCTGTAGCTCAAGTGGTAGAACGCTCGCCTTGAGCTGAAGAGCTGAGGGACAGCGCCCAGGCCCAGAGTTCAGGCCCAGGAAAAAACCTATTTTAAAAACGCTGCAAATTTGTCTAAACAGTTGTCTAGTTATCTTTTAGGTAATTGAACTGGGGAGTTCGACAGCCTGATGGAACAGCTCAGGGTTGCCATCGTCATGGTGAACTCGACCCGAGTGGATGCCGGATTGGCGGAGGGGTTATCTTCATGGATCTCCGCTGCTATGAATCATCTTAAGGAATGGGCGGGTTTAGGAGCCCTGACAGGCCTTCTGGTGTTAGCATCCTTGGTATGTCTGTGGTGCATTTGCCAAATTAGAGGTTCTCAGCGTCGCAGTGCAGCCATGATTATCCAAGCCTTTACAGTCATTGGAGCAGGTCAGTCCCCCCAAGCGTGGTTTGCCACCCTAAAACAATGAACACAGATTGCAAAGCCAAAGTACTGCAGTCGAGAGGCATGAGTTTTGCCCTCGAGGAGAGCATGTTTGATTGCACACGGGTTCGATTCGCCTTTTCCCGTCCTTGTGAAAAACGAATCAATGGACAGGCTGAGTCATCCCTAGAGAAGGTACCCTCTGGGAGAAGGCTTGTATGCAGTCCTTGCATTGCACAACAGGGATCAGACCTCTGTTCTCATCTGTGTTCTTTAAACAAAAAAGGGGGAACTGTAGAGAGCTGCGAGAGGCCGCACCTGGAAGATGGCGCCGGCTTCCGCCCTCCGCCTTCCCGATGGCGAGTGCTCTCTGTGGTAAACAACTCCTTATATGGCTAAGGCAAAGAATCTGGCTTGCTTCCGCGCACCTGAACCTATTGGTGGTTCCCACTTGGCGTATCAGGGTTGGCTACCCAGGGGGTACTTAAGGCTGTGGGGAATTCTCCCCGGGGTTGGGGGTCAGAAGATTACTCAAAGGTCCTGAATAAACTGCAGAGAGAAGAGTTCAGTGTCGCGTCTTCCTTGCTGGTCGAGGCGGTAGCGACACTACATGCCCAGTCTTGGATTTTTTTTTGAGGGTGTTGCTATGAAACCCAAACTAAACTTGCCTTGACTTTGTCTTCCTCTCCTTGTTAGTGCTGGGAAAATAGGTATGGGCCACCATATTTGGCTAAAAAATGTTTTTTAAAGGTAAGACCATGTCTCTGCAATACATGAAAAGTAAGCATGTGTTATTGTTAATTAATGAACCAGGGATGTATTACAATCAATTCAAAGGAGAATCTACAGAGACATAGTTATGAACTTAAATTTTAGAAGTCTAAAATGAATTGGCTTTTGCACAGCTGGGGGGGATAAGGGGGTGGTAGGAGCTCATTTCTATGTTCATACTCAAGAGTCAGTGTGTCCTTTACTCTCAAATCCTTGTAAAGCTGTAAAATTAGCTCAAACCTAGAATCAGATAATCTAGAAAGAAGGGTCCTAAGCAATTCATCATTTTCTCTTCTAGATGCCCAGTAATCCCTTTGTTTAGTCCAGATTCCCTTATAGTCTTTCACATTCTTATATGGGTTGGAAAATGATAAATACATGGGAAAAGCGAGCTGTTTAATAAACTTTATTTTCATAAAAACTGTGTGTATGTACACATGCGCATACATACACAATTGGGCATGCAAATATAATGTTGATTAAATTTAGGCAAATGTCAGGAAGAATACACAAAGACTATAAACAATAGCTACCTCTGAAGGGTAGGATTAGTGATGTTGGAGTCTTTCATGACTTATTTTCTAAACTTTGGTGATGTTTGAATAAAAACAAACACCTACTTCACAGTAGGTTGTAAACGAAAAGTATCTGAATACGAAACATATCCATGTGCTTAGCAACATAGGTACCATTCAGTGAACTGTAGCTTCATTATTATTACTATTAACTTACATTCAAAGAGCCCTGTCTCCCCCAGGCTTGTTCTTGGAAAGGAGGTCACCAGCAAGAACCACCCTATGGGAGCCCAAGGGCTGCTCCCTTTGAAAGAAGCTCGTTTTTTGAAGCCTGGACTCACATTTTGGAGTCCTGAAGACTTACGAAGGCCTTCTTACTACACTACCATCCTGGTGGCTCCTGTCTGCTTTGCTTCCTGGGTCTCAAATGCAGCCCCCATACTGGGACCCAGCCAGTGTTTAGCTGGAGGAAACTGCTGGGTGTCAAACTTTAGAAGGAGAGAGGCTGTCTGAGCCTAATACATCCTCCTGCCCACTCTGTGGCTGAGACATCCATTTGCTCTATAAGAATCTTTTAGCAAGTTGGGCGCCAGTGGCTCAAGCCTGTAATCCTAGCTACTCAGGAGGGGAGATCTGAGGATTGTGGTTCAAAGCCAACCCGGGCAGGAAAGACCGTGAGACTCCTATCTCCAATAAATGGCTAGAAAACCGGAAGTGGTGCTGTAACTCAAGTGGTAGAGTGCTCACCTTGAGCTGAAGAGCTGAGAGACAGTGCTCAGGTCCAGAGTTCAAGCCCCATGACCGACAAAAAAAGAAAAGAAAAAAAATCTTTTAGCATCCCAACCCTGGAGGAAGTCCTGGGCACAAGGGCTAAGGAGATTCTGAGTTTTTGATCAAGCAAAGCTGAGGATCAATTTTAACGTCTGACCTCAAAAGTCAGTCATTGTACACTGGAGAGGATGTGGGGAGGGTAGAAGACTTGACCTGGGCCACTATGTTTCTGTGGGCTGTACCTTATCTTCCCCATCTGCCCAATGGAAATAAGAGTACTGTTTATCACCAAAGGCTCTTAGGAGGTTCAGACAAGGTAAGGTCTTTGAAGGGCCTTGAAAGCTATGGAGTTCTGTAGATTAGATTTTGATGGGTGTGATGAAGTACTTAACTCAGTTAACATATAATAGCAAAGATATGGCACTTACCTGTGCAAGGTTCTTGTTTATTACTGATGTGTAAGAAAGCCATTGAGGGCTAAAAATATGGCTTAGTGGTAGAGTGCTTACCTAGCATGCATGAAGCCTTGGGTTTGATTCCTCAGTACCACATAAACAGAAAAAGCCGGAAGAGGTGCTGTGGCTCAAGTGGAAGAGTACTAGCTCTGAGCACAGAGAAGCTCAGGGACAGAACCCAGGCCCTGAGTTCAAACCCCAGGGCTGGTATATTAACTTTGTGACTTACAACCTTGTTGTAATCATTCATTAGTTTCAGAAACAGGTGTTTTTCCCATTTTTGGTTAATTCTTTTGGATTCCTATGTAGACAATCATATTTTCTGTGATCAGACATAGTTTGAATTTTTTTATCCTTATCATAGATTTTTATGGCTATTTATTTTCCTTATTTTATTTTTATTTTTTTAGTCGGTTGTGGGGCTTGAACTCTGGGCCTGAGCGCTGTCCCTCAGCTCTTCAGCTCAAGGGTAATGCTCTACCACTTGAGCTACAGCGCCACTTCCGGTTTTCTGGTGGTTTAGTGGAGATAAGAGTTTCACAAACTTTCCTGCCCGGACCGGCTTTGAACCCCTATCCTCAGATCTCAGCCTCCTGAGTAGCTAGGATTACAGGAGTGAGCCACCGGTGCCCAGCTTTATTTTCCTTTTCTTATTAACATTAGCTAAGACTTTCAGACTAATGTTGAAAAAGAATCATGAGGGGGAAACCACTGCCTTGTTCCTAATTATAGTGGGAAAAGTTTTGAGTTTATCACACTTACGTCTGATGTTAGCTGTAGATTTGTTGCTGGTTGTGAGGCTTGAACTTAGAACCTGGGTGCTGTCCCTGAGCGCTTTCACTCAATACTAGCATTCTACCACCTTGAGCCACAGCTGGTTTTCTGGTGGCTAATTAGAGATAAGAGTCTCATGGATGTTTCTGCTCAGGCTGGATTTGAAATGCAGTCTTCAGATCTCAGCCTCCTGAGTAGCTAGGATTGCAGGTGTGAACCACCAGTGCCCTGCTTATAGATTTTTGTAGTTTTTTTTTTTTTTTAAATCAACTTGAAGAAGTTCTTCTTTGTTCCCAGGTCACTGAAAAGTTTTATTCAGAATGAATGTTGGATTTGTCATTTTTTTTCACCTGTATTTTCTGATATGATAATGTGATTTTCTTCTGTAGCATGTTTATATAAATGGTTACATTCATCATCTTTCTTTCTTTCTTTGTTTCTTTCTTTGTTTCTTTCTTTGTTTCTTTCTTTGTTTCTTTCTTTGTTCTTTCTTTCTTTCTTTCTTTCTTTCTTTCTTTCTTTCTTTCTTTCTTTCTTTCTTTCTTTCTTTCTTTCTTTCTTTCTTTCTTTCGTGGGTCATGGGGCTTGAATTCTGAGCCTGCTCTCTGTCCCTGAGCTCTTCAGCTCAAGGTGAGTGCTCTACTACTTGAACCACAGTTCCACTTCCAGTTTTCTGGTTGTTTATTGGAGATAAGAGTCTCATGGATGGGGGCTGGGAAGGTGGCTCAGTGGTAGAGCGCTTGCCTTGCATGCCTGAGGCCCTGGGTTCGATTCCTCAGCATCACATAAGCAAAAAGAAAAAAGCCGGAAGTGGCGCTGTGGCTCAAGTGGTAGAGCGCTAGCCTTGAGCTGAAGAGCTGAGGAAGCGCCCAGGCCCAGAGTTCAGGCCCCATGACCAGAACACCTCCCCCGTCCCCCCCCCCAAAAAAAAAGAGTCTCATGGACTTTCCTGCCTGAGCTGGCTTTGAACTGTGATCCTCAGATCTCAGCCTCCTGAGTAGCTAAGTGCCCAGCTTACATTGATCTTTTAATATTGATATTAATATTTAATCTTGCCTGTGATAAATACCATTTGACTGTGTTGTATAATTTTTTATACATTGTAGGATTTGATTTACTAATATTTTGTTGAGAATCTTTATATCTAGTTTAGGAGGGATATTAGTAATTTTCCTTCCTCATAATATTTTTGTCTGATTTGATATTAAGGTGATGCTGGCTTCATAGGATGAATTAGAAAATAGTACTTTTTCCATCTTCAGAAAGAGATTCTAGAGAATTTGGTGCAATTTCTTCCTTACATATTTGTTAGAATTAGCTGTGTGCCAGTGACTCATGCCTGTAATCCTAACTTCTGAAGAGTCTGAGATCTAGAGGCTCACATTTTTAAAAATATATTTTATTTTATTGTAAAGGTGCTGTACAGAGGGGTTACAGCTACATGAGTAAGGTAATGTTGAACATTGTTGCCCACTTCTTCATTTTTCTCCCACTATCTCTTCCCTCCCCAACACTTCCCTGGCCCCCAAAGTTGTAAAGTTCATTTCCAACATAGTGTCTTGTGAGTATCATTGTTGCATTGAATCGTCCTTTGTCCTTGTTTCAACATTTTGTTAGTCCCCCTCCCCAAATCAGATAAACGTATATATTTTGTGTGTGTGTGTGTGTGTGTGTGTGTGTGTGTGTGTGTGTGTGTGTGTGTAGGGTACCAGAATCAAAGACAGTGATTGTCAGTGATAAGCCAATGGAAAAAGAAAAATGAAATAAAATAAAAAGAAGGAGCAACAACAAGGTCAACAACCCAAAGAAAAAGACCTACTGTTTCCATGTCTTGGAGTTCATTTCAATTAGCATCATTTTATATGGTCATATGTACATAGTTATTGAGCTGTTGTAGAGGATTACATTTTGAAGTTAGCCCATACAGAAATGTCTTCCAACTCCAAAATAACTACCAAAAAGCTTAACTGGTGGTAGAACTTAAGTGGTAGAACTCTGGCTGAGCAAACAAGTGTGAAGTCCTGAGTTAAACCCCTATGCCAATAAAAAATAAAAATGTTTGGTAGGGCTTACCAATGACCTCATCTGAGTCTAGTGCTTTCTCCTCTGAAAGGTTATTAAATATTGATTTAAGTTATTTAATACCTGGGAAAGATTTAGGCCTATTAATAAACATCTTCCCTCTTCCCTTTACCTCTCTCTCCACCCCCACTCCCCACCCCCTGCCCCTGCTGCAAATTGTGGTGCTTGGGATTGGACTCAGGGATTTATGTTTGCTAAGCAAGACCTCTGCCACTTTAGTTAACCCCCTAGTAATGTTTTCTTTCATTCCTGAAGAATAATTGTTCAGGTATAGAAATCTAGGCTGGTATTCTTTTCTCTTTCACATGGTATTTTACTCCACTTTCTGCTTGGGTGCATGATTTCTGAAGGTAAGTCAGATGTAATTGTTGACTTTCTCTGTCTCTGTCTCTCTCTCTTTGTACTGGTCGTGGGGCCTGAACTCTGGGGCCCTCAGCCACAGCACTGCCTCTAGCTTTTTCTGTGTATGTGGTGCTGAGGAATCGAACCCAGGTCCTCATGCATGCAAGGCAAGCACTCTACCACTGAGCCACCTTTCCAGCCCTAACTTTCTCTACTAAGGAAAAAAGAAAAGAAATGCTAGAGATAAAAACCACTATAACAGAAAAGAAAATGCCTTTGTGAACTTATTAGTAGAATGCCCACAATTGAAAAATAAATCTCTGAGCTTTAGAGTTTCTCAATAGAAGACTCTCAAACTGAATCACAAATAGGAAAAAAAAAAACCATGGAAACAACAACAAAAAGCAGAACATAGCATCTAAGAACTCTATGACAACTACAAAAGGTATAACAATGGAGATATGCAATACCAGAAGGAGAACAGAAGAGAGGGAAAAATTACACTTTCTCATCAGACAGCATTTTCCAAGCTAGAACTGGGGAGAAACCATATTGTTTTTCTTTAAAGTCAATCTATTCGGATCTATTTAGCCACCTTACAGAACCTCTACTTCCCACCATCACTGCACACTGCACCCTTCTTACACGGGTCCTGAATGATTGTGTTTACACATGGAACTGTTCCTGGCTATCCTGAGCTGTGGCTAAAACCATGAATCTGTTTCACGTAGGTAATGGGGTACCTCTCAGGGTTGCCACGCCTCAGATTCCTCATCAAAAAGAGGGAACTAATCATAAATCATGTAAAAGCTTCAAGAATGGAGCCTCAACGTTCCATTGGGAGCCAACTCACTCTGCTCCTAAAAGTGTGGGGCTGGATGAATAGAATGGAGAGCCGAAGAGGCCCTGGCAACTGGGAGCTCTCACTGATACTCTGAGACGCTCCAAAAACACTTTTATTTGTGCTGTGATGTTTGTAAAATGAGACTGGAGATGTGATCAGGCAGTGCAGAGGAGACTGATCCTGGATGATGCTTTTCTGCTTCTCTTGCAGAGGTAGGTTGACACCAGACAGACGGGCCATAGCTATAAACAGGACCTACAATGACTGGAGTTTGTGCACTTGGCAGATGTTTCCAGCTATTGCTGTGAATCAGAGGCATGTCCCTCAGAGGACTAAGATGGAGGTCTATATTGAACAGCTCAGAACACCATTGATACTCTAAATGCCCAGGGAGGCATGGTGCTGCCTTTCCCACGCACTATCATGGAAGTCCAGCCTCACCCTCTAGGCTAGAGGTTGCTAGGGCCTTCTTTAAAGTAATGGCTTTTTCTTTGGTGCTACTGGGAGCTCCCCTGGGAATTGGAGTTGGAAAGAGTCCTCTATGCTACATACTCTCCTCTGTTTAGCCAGGCCTGATCAAGTAGAGGAGGGGTGAATGTGACATTCAGCCCAATAGACCCCATTAGCAGAGAAGTTCAACCCAGAGCAAAATCACCCTACCTCCAATGAGTAAAACTTGCTTTGCCTTGAAAAGTTACTTATTAGCATACTCGTGCTCCTGGAAGAGGAGGCTCAGATCTGAGGATTGTGGTTCAAAGTCAGTCTGGGCAGCAAACTGTATGAGACTCTTATGTCCAACTAACCAACAAAAAGCCAAAAAGTGGAGATATGGCTCAAATGATAGAGTGCCAGCCTTGAGCAAAAAAGCTAATGGACAGTGCCTAGGCACTGAGTTCAAGCCCCATTAGCACCACCACCACCACCAAAAAAACAACAACAAAAAACAGAATTTGCAGCTAGAGTTCAAATTCACCTCTGCAATGCTAGCTATGTGAACTGGGCGAGTGTCTAGATCTCCTCATCCATAAAAAGGGTTATAAGCATGGGTTGTTGAGAGAAGTATAGGAGTTCATATAAAAAGTAAAGGTCTTTCTGAACTATAAGGGGTTGGTTGCCATTTTTACTAAATGAGAAACCTTTAATTAAGCTTATTTAAATGGCCAGGTGATTATTATTAAATCAGAAAGATCACGTGCATAGTTTCGTTTCTTTTCTTCTACTTGTTTTGCTGCCCTGGGCTGAGGGTTGAACCTTGGGTGGTTTCCTTAAAATGCCAGGACCTATGGAGGACAATGTCTTGGTCCATGCATGAAATGTGGAACATTGCTGTCTGGTAGCAGCTTCCTGTTCACTCAAAAGCCACTATCCCTCATCTCCAGATGATCAGAACCTTGCTTTCCTTCAAAGAAAAATTTGAAGAAAATGAATGATTTCATCTGTGGTGTTGGAAACATTCCAGAGCTTTATAGCTACACTTGAAGCTGGTGAATGGCTGAATTGCCAGCAGAGACCCTGACCGGCTGGGGCTGCTGGGGGTGTTAAAACAAAATGATAGAATATGAAGACAATTCAGCTTGAGTTTCCACAGGGGTATTTGATTTGACCAAAATTCTTTCCAGAGCAAAAGGAGGCCGGGGTGAGCCAGCACCTGTAACAACATCATTGGTGTCACTGAAGGGCAGAGCCACCAGGAGATGAAAAAGGAAATAAACAGTCAGAGAGGCTAGACAAAGGAGAGCCACCTGGGCTCTGGACCTCCTCCTCCTGTTACTTTGGAAATGACAGTGGGCTTTTCAAAGACTCACCACAGACAGAGGAAAAGAAGAGGCTCTTTGCTTCTAAAGATGATGCTCAGGCCTAGGCCAGGCCAATCTAGACACACATGTACAGAGCTGTTTGTGGCCAGCCTGGTACTCTGGTCCCTTCTCCCTCGGAACATGGTGTCTCAGGGGAATAACCTTACTGGAGAGCCTTACATGCCACACTGAGGGACCCAAACTGATCTTTACAAAACTAAAAGCTTTCCCCATCTGCAATGATTGTGACATTTCTAAAAACTATTTTAAATAATAAAGATTTAAAAATAGTATATATTATTTGCATAAAGCTTAAGAAATATAGACTATCTATAGTCAACTACCCATCGTCATCTTTTATTAAAAGTTTGTGGGGCCGGGCGCTGGTGGCTCACGCCTGTAATCCTAGCTACTCAGGAGGCTGAGATCTGAGGATCGCGGTTCAAAGCCAGCCCGGGCAAGAAAGACCATGAGACTCCTATCTCCAATAAACCACCAGAAAACCGGAAGTGGCCCTGTAGCTCAAGTGGTAGAGTGCTCACCTTGAGCTGAAGAGCTGAGGGACAGCTCCCAGGCCCAGAGTTCAAGCCCCACGACCGACAAAAAAAAAAAAAAAGTTTGTGGGTTTTTTTTTATTCTTGGGGGGGGGGGGAAAGCCAGAACAATTAGGATTTTAAGTATATATATATATATATATGTATATATATGACTGTATCTTAATATTATTTCATAATTATTGTAAATGGTATGACAACATTTGATAGACATAATTGAATGATTAATATTCTATCCAATAGAGTAATTTTCAGTTAATATTCTGAAAAGACATTTCGATCTTTTCTTGTTTTACTTGGATAAATGAACTATAGTGAACATCTTTCAAATAAGTGCTTTATTGAGATATAATTCAGATATGTTAAAATTCACTTAGCATAATTAGTATATTTACAATAGTACAACCATCCTCATTTTCTCCTTCCTTCCTTCCTTCCTTTCTTCCTTCCTTCCTTTCTTCCTTCCTTCCTCCCTTCCTTCTTTTTTCCTTTCTTTCCTTCTTTCTATGGTCCTGGAGCTTGAACTCAAGGCCTGTGTGCTGTCCTTAAGCTTTTTTCCTCAAGGCTAGCACTCTACTACTTTGAGCCCACAGCTCTACTTCCCATTTTCTGGTTGTTAATTGGAGATAAGAGTCTCAGGGATTTTCCTGTCTGGCCTAGCTTTGAACACAATCCTCAGCTCTCAGCCTCCTGAATAGCTAGGATTACAGGCTTTAACCACCAGTGCTGGGCTGACCAGCCTCATTTTCTATCACTAGAATTTGTTTGTTTGTGTGTGTGTGCTGGGACTAGAGCTTAATTCAAGGCCTGGGAGTTGTCCCTTAGCTTTTTCACTCAAGGCTTGTCCTCTGCCATTTGAGTTACAACTCCACTTCTGGCTTTCAGTTATTTAGAGATAACAATCCCACAGACTCTCCAGCTCTAGCTGGCTTTGAGGATCTCAGCCTCTGAGTAACAAGTGTGCAAAGACTTATTTTCATTTTCTGAGCAAAAATCTAGACATTTTCCCCATTCTTCTTGCTTGTTTTATGGAGTTCTTTGATATGCAAAGTTTTGAATTTTAATCTATTTTTTCCCTTTTGGTTGCTCATGCTTTTGCATCATCTATAAAAATCTATTGCTTTAATCAGGGTCACAAAAATCAACGCCCTTACTGTCTTCTAAAAGTTTTGTAGTTTTGGTCTTTATATTGAGAGCTTAGTCTGTGTCTCATGGAAACACCTAGAATTTTTTTTCTAGAAGAGCATTTACCAATTTGAATATTATGAACATTTTCATGTCTCTGGATATATACTGCCAAATTGTTTATAGCAATTTTCATGCATCTTACTAAGATGCATGAGAAAGTTTATTTCGTTGTATACTCCAAAGTTCTTATAAAGTTTTTACTAATCTTTGTGGACTAGATATTGTCAAATTCTTACTGTGCTTTCCCCAAGCTATGCTACTCATTCTTTTCTGACCAAAGGCCTTTTTTGTATTTTGGGGTAGTTTTTATATTAAGGTAGTCGGCATTGTGTAGAGTTATTTTGTGTAGTTATAAGTGATTTAATAGGTTGAACATTGAGATAGCCACAGAAGGATTTATTTCATCATTGGAAATAAACATCTATTGAGTCAGGCACAGGTGACCCATGTCTATAATTCTAGCTTCTCAGGAGACTGAGATCTGAGGACTGAGACTCAAAGCTAGCCCACATATAGGCTGGGAAGGTGGCTCAGTGGTAGAGAGCTTGTCTTGCATGCATGAGGCCCTGGTTCAATTCTTCAGCACCACATAAGAGAAAAAGCCAGAAGTGGCGCTGTGGTTCAAGTGGTAGAGTGCTAGCCTTGAGCTGAAGTGCTGAGGGACAGCACCCAGGCTGGGTTCAAGCCACACGATGACTATCAACAACAACAAAAAAGCTAGCCCAGTCAGGAAAGTCCATAAGACTCCAATTAACTAGTAGAAAGTGGAGGTGTGGCACAAGTAGTATAGGGCCAGCTTTGAGTAGAAAAGGGTAATTAAGAACACGAGGCTTTGAGTTCAGGCCCAAGTACAAGAAAGAAAGAGAGGGGCTGGGAAGGTGGCTCAGTGGTAGAGTGCTTGCCTTGCATGCCTGAGGCCCTGGGTTCGATTCCTCAGCACCACATAAGCAAAAAGAAAAAAGCCGGAAGTGGCGCTGTGGCTCAAGTGGTAGAGCACTAGCCTTGAGCTGAAGAGCTGAGGGACAGCGCCCAGGCCCAGAGTTCAGGCCCCATGACCGGGCCAAAAAAAAAAAAAAAAGAAAGAGAAGAGAACGAAAAAAAAAGAAGGAAGAAGAAGAAGAAAGAAGGAGGAGAAGGAAGAGAAGGAGAAGAAGAGGAAGAGGAGGAAAATGGGAAGGAACTGGAGCAATATGGGAATGATCAAGGTGAAAGAAAGAAAAAGACACTCAGGCTCTGTGTGTTGGGGCACAGAGGCAGCCAGGATGTTGGTGGTTGAATTAGGATGATGGCGAATTAGGATGATGGCTATAAAGGTAACCGTCTGAGGTTGGATATAGTTTGGAAGATGTCTAATGCAGGACAGTGGCCTCAGCATTCCATACCTGTTTCCATACTATCCTGTCAACCGTGTTGGGCTGATGTCATGTGCTTGCCTACCTTTCTTTATGTGATGATGATCTTTGAGGTGGGGATAAGACAAGAGCTTGTAAAACATGATAGTGGATTGAATATTAGCTACAAGTACTATTCCCAGATCTTGATACCTAAATTATCAAGATGGGAAATGTTTGCTGGGGTTTTGGGGGTGAGGAGGGACGTGTTGGAGAAAATTAGAAGTTCTCTTTGGACCCCATTTAGTTTGAGTTTGTAGCATTCGACTAGGACTCAGTCTTTCTGTCAGCCCCCACATATAACAAAATAATCCACCTCACTATTCTCAAAGCAGAGAAGCCAAAGGCCAAGGCTCACAAGAGCTGGCATTGTAGGACCCACTTTCTTATAGTGCTCTAACCTGACATGGCAAAGAGGGCAGGGAAGCCCCACTGGACCTCTCTTATAAAGGCACTAATTCCATTCTGGAGGGCTCTGCTTCATGACATGCTACCTTCCCAAGGCCCTATCTGCTAAGACCATTACCCTGGGGGACAGTATTTCAACATACAAATTCAGAGGGGATATAAACATCCAATCCATTGCATGTGTTAACTAGGTTGGGCGTTTTTTAACTACAATGTCACATTATTTATCCATTTAGAGTATATTTATTGAGTTGATGCTATGTGCAATGCCTTGTTCTAAATGTTGAGAGCAGAACTGAACAAGTCTGACATAGAAGAATGTTACCTCCAGCAATGCTAGGTATCAGAAGCAGCAACTCTGTGTGTGTGTGTGTGTGTGTGTGTGTGTGTGTGTGTGTGTGTGTCTGTGTGTGTGTGTGTGTGTGTGTGTGTGTGTGTGTGTGTGTGTGTGTGTGTGCTAGTCCTGGGACTTGAATTCAGGGCCTGGGCCCTGTTCCTGAGCTTCTTTTTCTAAAGGCTAGTACTCTACCCCTTGAGCCATGGCTCTACTTCTGGCTTTTTTGGTGGTTAATTGGAGATGAGAATCTCACAGACTTTCCTGCCTGGGCTGGCTTTGAACCAAGTTCCTCAGATCTCAGTCTTCTGATTAGCTAGGATTACAGGTGTGAGCCACTGGTATCCAGCAGAAGTAGCAACTCTTTACTGAAGCTTTGTCATGAGCTAGGTACTATGCAGAATACACAATAGCTTGGGTATCCCCTTCTAGTACTTCATATATTTTCAACTTAATTGGATAGTTTAGGCAAAGAGACCAATAACAATGGATAGCCACAAAGTAGTTTGAGATGCACTTACTGCATATGTGGTATATTCCAACCACTATGCTGAACATGTTCTATGCTGGCTTTTAAAGACAAATTAAGACAGGTATGCAAGCCAGACACTAGTGGTTCATCCTGTAATCCTAGCTACTTAAGAGACTGAGATCTGAGGATCAAGATTCAAAGCCAGACCTGGAGTAGTGAAGTCCATGAAACCCTTATCTGAAAAGCCAGAAGTTGAACTATGGCTCTAGTGGCAGAACACTAGCCTTGAGCAGAAGAAGTGCAGGGACAGGGCTTTGAGAAGGGCAGAATGGGAACTTGAATCTAAAAAATCAGGGGGGCTGGCAGAGGGGAGTCAAGTCCATGATAATGACCCCTGGAAGCCTTTTTTCACTGTGATGTCATTTCATCGCCACAGTCACGCAGTGAACGGGGCACACACCCCATTTTAAACACAAGGCCAGAAAAGGCTAGAGGAGCAGATTGCCATGCTGGCTGGCATACTCGGCTGCTTGGGCTTCCATGCCTTGTGCTTGTTACCCTCCATTTTGTCCTCTAGCCCTGCTGGTGATGCGGGCTGGGACGGAGGGCACTGCCACCCTGCCCCAGTCGTCAAGGAACTGGAAAGAGTGTGAGGCTGGGCCTTTCTCAGCCCAGCAAGAATCCCCAGGCTCAGCGTGTGCCTTCCTCCCCCAAGACTCATCTCCTGCTTTCCGTGCTCCCCGGCACGTCTGACAGCCGGCAAGCCCATCACCTCTGAGATCAGAAAGGCTTCCAAGTAGACATTAGTGGTCTTGAGTGAAGGAAACACACAGAAGAGCAATTAAAGCAGGCGCAGGGTGGTGAGCCTGCCTCTAATAGTTTGCAGCTGCAGAAACCACCCCTCCCTCCCCTGGCTCTGCCCCTAGGCAGGAGCTGCCTGTCTGTACTTCTGACCAATTAGGTCCCCATGTGCGCTGCAGGCGTGAAAAAAATCCAGAAAGTGAATAATCCTTCATTCTCTGTGTGGCAAACGGCTTTGATCCTCCCTGTACTCTTTCCCAGTCTCTCCCTCTCTCCCGCTGTCTCCCTCCACCCCCTTCTGCTCCCCCTCTGTCTCCAAACCCAGTTTCACTCATCTCAAATTGATATTAACCTCCACCAAGAGGCCTGTGAAATAACCACTGTTCATGTCAAGAGACCCTTCTAAGTAGGGCTGGGTTGGAGTGTTCTCTGTCTCTTAGATTTCTGCTACACAGAAACATTGGTTTATTGCCAGTGTTTCCAGGCTGAAATGTAAAGGAAGCATATATTCATATCAGACAAGGCAGCCATTGTTTGCTTTGTTTCAGTTACCTGTGGTCTTGTGGGGTGGTGAGAACTAATGGGAGGGAGGAAAGGAGGGTCTGTGAATCACTTACGTCTGTATCAAACATCTTTGACCTCTTGAGTCCACTGCATAGATCACTAAGAGAAGAATGGAGAGTCCTAAAGCCAGGGTACTGGCTCTACCTCTGGTCAGCTGAGTAAGGTCGATGGACAGAACAGACCACTTTTCCTCTCGCTCCCCTAGCCTCCACTGTGTAATGTGAGGTTATTGAATGAGAAGGTTCTGCCAATCTAGCTCTCTGTTCTTCTTTAGTAGAAATCAATGCAATCCTGAGAGCATTGCTTGAGGTTGTTCCCGACTTTTCTAAGAATATAGTTTGCTTTTCCAGCTTTTTTGGCTGGTCCATTTCTGCAGGTACAGTAGTGCCACGTGGTCCCTATTTGACCTTTGGCAGTGCTAGCAACCTGGGTGGAACACTTCACTTCACCTGCAGCCTGTTATCCACAAGCCATGCTGAAAACCAAAGTCAGACTGAGAAGACTTCTCTAACTCCTGGTCAAAAGTAGCCCACACCTCCACCTCCAACTCTTTGTCCTGTTTGGCTTTCTTCTTGTTACCATCTAAGTTTTTATCTGTCTTCTGTAACACAATTATACTCATTGCTATGCTCACTGTACTGAAGTGTCCATATTTATGAGTATTCAGTAACTATCTGGTGAATAAGAAGAAATCTTAAGCCAGGAGCTGGTGACTCATGTCTGCAATCTTAGAAGCTCAGGAGGCTGAGATATAAGGATCGTGGTTCAAAGCCAGCATGGGCAGGAAAGGCCGCAAGACTCTCATCTCCAACAAACTACTCAGAAAAAGCCAGGAAGATGCAGTGGCTTAAGTGGCAGAGCTCTAGCCTTGAGCAAAAGTAGCTTAGGGATGGTGCTCAGGCCCTGAATTCAAGACTCAGTACTAGTGTGTGCGTATACGCAAACAAGACTAAATCTTAAAACCTTCAAATCTCCTATTTAAAATATAAACTTGGATAGAAGAAAGGAAGCAATAATTACTTCTTGGGACAGAAGAAAGAAGCCTATGATAAAATTGCAAGAAGCTTAAGAGTAAGGAAGAACAACGTTGGTTTTATGGACAGATTGCTCAGAATTTGGTCTTGGTTCATTCATGATAAACTTAGAGAATGACAGGGTAAGGTTCAGAGGAAGACAGTCACTCCAAGATTTGTTTAGAGTCCTTGGCTTTCAGGATTGATCCTCTCTGGACCTCAGGCAGTTGTTCACCCCTCTGGGCTTTGTTCTCAAAACACTGGGCTGTGTAATTACTAAGGTTTTGACCAACAATGATTGTTCCATGTCTATCCAGTAAGTAACACTTGAGTACTGTGTTCCCCAAACTGTGCTATGTGCTAAGAACAGGCCAAGAAATACTCCCCCTCCTTCATGATGGAACTTCTAACACTGAAGGCAGATATGCTGGGTGCTGGTGACTCATGCCTATAATCCCAGCTACTCTGGAGGCTGACAGCTGGAGAATGCTGTCCCAAGTCAGCCTGAGCAGAAAAGTCCACAAGACTCCATCTCCAAAATAACCAGCACAAGAAGGGATGAAGGTATGGCTCTGACCAAGTGTGAGACATTGAATTCAAACCCAATTAATGAAAAAGAAAAGTTCAAATATCAAATAGTTCCACAATTGTCATGTTTGTGTTGAGAAGAAGAGGAGAAGGTCATAGGAATGTTTACAGAGTACCCCTAGGACTGCTGTGTCAGAACAATGTGAAAAAACAAATTTCCCTCCTCCCTCCCTCCCTCCCTCCCTCCCTCCCTCCTTCCTTCCTTCCTTCCTTCCTTCCTTCCTTCCTTCCTTCCTTCCTTCCTTCCTTCCTTCCTTCCTTCCTTCCTTCCTTGCTTCCTTTCCCCTCCTCTCACTTTCTTTCTCTTCTAACACTGAGCCATGCCTCCAGCCACCGCACCCCATCCTGGTAATTCTGGAGATAAGATCCCTCTTCCTGTCCAGGTGCAACCAGCCTATCCTGGGACCAGTGAGGGGAGTGGGGAAGGGAGGAGCCATGATGACTGGATTGTGGTATGGAGAAGGAAATGAAGTGGCCTATGAGTTTACTTCCTGAGATTTACACCCTCCAAGAAATCACACAGAATGTGTCCAATTTTGCACTTGTTGGCTGCCTGCTGGTGGGAGTTTGGCTGATTGGAGGTCGGGGTTATTAATAACAGCTTCACCTGCATCGGCCACAAAGAGACAACAACGTTCACACTGCCTCAGCCTAGGAATAACTCACTGAACTCATCCTCCAGGCTTCAAGAGGACCCAGCCTGTCATGGACCAGGAACACTGGTCACTGCGAGAAAGCATCTGCCCAAATGTAGAGCCCACTATCAGAAATACCTCCATCCCTTTCCCAAAGCATAAACATTTTTAAAATAATGATGATGATGATGATGATGATGATGATGATGATGATGATGATGATGATGATGATGATGATGATAAAAAAAAAACAAGCCAGGTACCAGTAGCTGACACCTGTAATCCTACTGACAGTGGGAGGATTACAATTCAAGGCCAATCCAGGCAGAAAAGCTCATGAGACCTCTTCTCAACAAATAGTTGAGTACATAGGGCATAACTAACATCTGAAGTTATGTGGGGGTTGAGAATGGGAGGATCACAGTTCTAAGCCAACTCAGGTTGAAAGAATTCAACTCAGCAGGGCATCAGTTACACCTGTAATCATAGCTACTCAGGAGGCTGAGATCTGAGGATCATGGTTTGAAACCAACTGGACCAAAAAGGTCCGGGAGACTCTTATCTCCAACAAACTACTCAAAAAAGCCAGAAGTGGTGCTGTGGATCAAGTGGTGGAGCATTCACCTTGAGCAAAAGAAGCTGAGGGACAGCGCCCAGGCCCTGAATTTGAACCTCATGATCAGCACACAAAAAATAAAATAAAGTACATAAACCAATGTTTATAAAAGACAAAGACAAAGATCCTGATATAAAGGTGAGTCTATAATCAAAGCAAATTTGAATTCATTTGCATCCTGGTTTTACCTGGGCAACTTTTTTTTTTTGGTCAGTTGTGGGGCTTGAACTCTGGGCCTGGGAGCTGTCCCTCAGCTCTTCAGCTCAAGACGAGCTCTCTACCACTTGAGCTACAGCGCCACTACCGGTTTTCTGGTGGTTTATTGGAGATAGGAGTCTCACGGTCTCTTCTGCCCGGGCTGGCTTTGAACCACGATCCTCAGATCTCAGCCTCCTGAGTAGCTAGGATTATAGGCGTTAGCCACCAGCGCCCGGCTCAACACTGACTTTCTACCACTTGAGCCACAGCTTCACTTCCAGCTATTTGTAGTTAATTGGAGATAAGAGTCTCATAGACTCTTGAGCTGGCTTCAAACCTCAATCCTCAGATCTCAGCCTCCTAAGTAGCTAGGATTGCAGGTGTGAGCCACTGGTGCACTGCAAGCTTGCTGTTTCTGTAAGTCTCATTTTTTTCATTTATAAAACGATGGTCATAGTTAGACTGCTTCAGGGAATTGGTATGAGAATTAGATAAGGAGTGCATATGAAATATTTAGCCCAATGTCTAGCACTTGCCAAGAGCGCAATAAATCTTAGCTACAACTTTATTATGACATGATTTTAGCTACAGTTCTGAGAGTATTGAGCTAGGGATTTAGCTCAATTTAGAGGACTTGCCTAGCATGCATGGGGCCCTGGGTACAAACTCCAGAACCACAATATATATATGTATATATCTTCTCTGGCTTTCTGATTACCCCGAGTCTCCACGATGCTGCCGAGCTCTGCTTCCCGTCCACTCTCTGTGGATGGGCTTTGGTGAATCTGGCAGTGATTCATACTCCTCCAGGAGTAGATGCAAATCTGGTCACAAATTCTCTCCAACAACTTGCTTGTCAGACCTGTAAAAAATGGTTGATAACCTTCCCTGGAGGTTCCTACTTAGTTGCATGGCAGTTTCTGAGTTATACTTCTCTTATTCTGATAGATGATTTTTTGCTTTCTTCCTCCTTCCCTGCTCCCCTCACCCTACCATGTATGCCATGCATCTTCCTAAAAAAAAACTACAAGTAAACATTATTTATATTGATGTTTTAAAACTTTGCCTCTGGATACCCATTCTCTCTCTGTCTCTCTGTCTCTGTCTCTCTGTCTCTCTCTGTCTCTGTCTCTCTCTCTCACTCACACACACACATACACACACACACACACACACACACACACACACACAGAGTGTGTGGGGTTGCCTCTGATTTTTTCTTCCCCCAAGCTGGTCAAGTTTTTTGTTTGTTATGGAAACATTAAAGCTTTTTAAAAAACAGCCTCAGGTCTTTGGGGCAAACACTAATATGAGTTGTGCACACACTGATGACAGAAGTGGAGAGCCTGAGAACAGGGTGGCCTCTATTAATGGCCAGGCCTCCAGCCCTCAGTCACCTGAGGGCTTCCTTGATCTATTGCCAGATGTCTCCAAAATGGCTGTAGAAGAGCCAGTGTGTGCATGCATCCCAGGTAGCATGAAATAATTCTTTCTCTTTTTCTTTTTCTTTTTTTTTTTAAATCGGTCATGGAGCTTGAACTCTGGACATGGGTGTTGTCCCTGTGCTCATCAGCTCAAGGCTAGCACTCTACCACTTGAGCCACAGCACCACTTCCAGTTTCCTGGTGGTTATTTGGGGGTAAGAGTCTCATGGGCTGGCTTTGAGCAGCAATCCTCAGATCTCAGCCTCCTAAGTAGCTAGGATTACAAGTGTGAGCCACTGATGCCCATCTTGTCAAATAGTTCTTGATTGTCAGCTTCCTGGTAATATGGTGGACTCATAACAACAAATGTATGTGACGATAATGGGCTGGAACTCAGGACCTCTTGCTGGGCTATTTCACCCTTGCCTGACTTCCTACCACTAGAGCCCTGCCTCCAGTTTGGCATTTTGCCTGGCATAGTCTCTTGGACTTTTCTGTTCAGGCCAGCTTTGAACTATGATCCTTAGTAGTGTCCTAGGTAGCTAGGATTATAGTTGTGAGATAATGAAGCCCAGTCTTCCCTATCTTTAAAAAAATTCTCACATATATTTCTTTCCCCTCATTTCTTTCCAACATGGAATCATTCTGTAGATTTGAATAGATCATCTCTGAATGTATTTTCCTATACTTTTT
The DNA here is from genome assembly GCF_024711535.1 of Dipodomys merriami. Lineage (NCBI taxonomy): Eukaryota > Metazoa > Chordata > Mammalia > Rodentia > Heteromyidae > Dipodomys > Dipodomys merriami. The sequence goes on along the minus strand of NW_027203381.1, from coordinate 67,059,678 downwards.
AGAAGTAAGAAATATCATTTTCTTTATGGATTTTATTTTTTTGTCAGGCCTGGGGTTTGAAAAAAGGGCCTAGGTATTGTCCCTGAGCTTATTTTGCTCAAGGCTAGTGCTCTACCACTTGAGCCACAGTGCCACTTGTAGCCTTTTCTGTTTATGTGGTACTGAGGAAGTCAGGGCTTCATGCATGCTAGGCAAGCACTCTACCACTAAGCCACATTCCCAGCCAAGGACAAGATTTTATTTAGCACCTGTCAAGCATCTAATAGGAATGACTTTATAAAATGTGTTTGAATCAATCATAAAAACAATCCTGAGTGATATTATTTTGTCTGTGACAACTATGGGATATGAAGATCTAGAAGTTAAAAAATATATAGTCTAGAGTCATATGATCCCTAAGTATAGAAGCTGGGTTCAACCTGGGTCTGGTTCAGACTAATGTCCAAATCCTGTCAATATCACCAGACAGGGGCTGGGAAGGTAGCTCAGTGGTAGAGTGCTTGCCTTGCATGCCTGAGGCCCTGGGGTCGATTCCTCAGCACCACATAAGCAAAAAGAAAAAAAGCCGGAAGTGGCACTGTGGCTCATGTGGTAGAGCGCTAGCCTTGAGCTGACTAGCTGAGGGATAGTGCCCAGGCCCAGAGTTCAGGTCCCATGACCAGGCCCCCCGCCCCCCCCCCAAAAAAAATATTACCAGACAGGAGTAGAGGAAGAGCCCAAATACAATCTACCCAATGTTCTGTCACAGCTTCCTGCTTCCGAATCATTGCTGTTCATTAAATTAGTTGCTCACTATTCAATTGTTCATGGCTTCCTACCATTGCATCCATTTAAAATATTGGCCTCCCTCACCTTAGAGCTTGCTGGATTTCTCATTTTATATCTTCACCATGGCTGCAGAAGGGCTAGTATAAGCATCCCATATCACTGCAAATATTTCTTGACTGACAGTCTCCCAGTGACATTCTGAACTCCTAACAAAAAAATGCAATACCTTACTTTAAAAATTAAATCAGTGATCTTAGCTACTCAGAAAGCTGAGATATGATTATCACAGATCAAAGCCAGCCTTGTCACAAAAGTCTGAGACTCTTATCTCCAATTAACCATCAAAAAGCTGGAAATGGAGCTGTGGCTCAAATGATAGAATACTAACATTGAGCACAAAAGCTCAGGTATAGTACTCACGCCCTGAGTTCAAGTCCCAGGACCAGCACACACACACACACACACACACACACACACACACACACACACACACACACTCCACAGAATTAAATCAGTGCCTTTTGATTTCAGTTTTGATATTTATCAAAGTTATACCTGCATATAACTTGGTGAGACAAGCAGTTCCAAATCCTGCAGTTGTGAGCATCAATTCTGGTATGTGCATGTGTGTGAGTGTGTGGTGCACTCTGTGTGTGTGTGTGTGTGTGTGTGTGTGTGTGTGTGTGTGTGTGTGTGTGGTGCACTGTGTGTGTGTGTGTGTGTGTGTATTGAGGCTTGAACTCAAGGCCTCATACTCTCATTTGGCTTTTGGGCTCAAGGCTAGCACTCTGCCACTTGAGCCATGCTTTCACTCCCAGCTTCTTTTGTTGGTAAATTGGAGATAAGAGTCTCACAGACAGGTCTGCTCAAGCTGTCCATTGATCTTGATCCGCAGATCTCAGCCTCCTGAGTAGGATTGCAGGTGTGAGCCACTGGTGCCCCACTGTAAAGCATCAATTCTTGAATTCTTGAGTCTCCCCTTAGGCACACACCCCTTTTATATCCCACACTTCCCTCATCTTGTTATATGATGATACTTTCCCAACATCCCCCGTTTACATGATGAAAATAGAAATTATACTTGTAATGGAGCCCTGCCATCCACTGTGATTTCTTTTCCTCTCCTGGAGTTAGTGTAATTGTTTTATTTTTTTCCATTTGGTTTGTTTATTTTATATTAGTCAATAAACAAAGTTCAAGCTCTGCCAGAGTCCTAAATTCCTTCCATGATTGTGTAGATGATCAAATCTTTTGTGCAGTTCACCTTTACTCAAAATCATGCACTGGTCTCTGCCCTGCAGCAGCATGGACAGGTAGATGACCTCTGTATTGGAGGTATGGAGGTAGGGTTGGGGAGACTCCCCCTGCAGCGACACCTGCACTCTTCTTCATGTTGGATCTGCTGTTCCCTCCAGTCTTCCTTCCTTCCTTCCTTCCCTTCCTTCCTTCCTTCCTTCCTTCCTTCCTTCCTTCCTTCCTTCTTTCTTTCTTTCTTTCTTTCTTTCTTTCTTTCTTCCTTCCTTCCTTCCTTCCTTCCTTCCTTCCTTCCTTCTCTTTCTTTCTTTCTTTCTTTCTTTCTTTCTTTCTTTCTTTCTTTCTTTCTTTCTTTCTTTCTTTCTTTCCTTTCTTCCTTTTGTTTTGTTTTTTGGTTGGTCATGAGGCCTGAACTCTGGGCCTGGATTCTGTCCCTCAGCTCTTCAGCTCTTCAGCTAGCACTCTACCAGTGGAGCCACAGCACCACTTCCAGCTTTTTCTGCTTATGTGGTGCTGAGGAATCAAACCCAGAGCCTCATGTATGCAAGGCAAGCACTCTACCACTAAGCCACCTTCCCGGCCCTCCTCTTTCTTGCTTTACTCTCTCATTTTGTGCAAAGGTCATTTCCAGTATTGTCACAAACAGGAATCTTGAACCTTTTTAATTTTGGCATCCCCAGAACTTAGAATCATTGGTGCTTAATAAATATTTGATACTTCAGTGAAAGAAGAAACTAAGAAAAAGGGGCTGGGAAGGTGGCTCAATGGTAGATCACTTGCCTTGCATGCATGAGGCCCTGGGTTCGATTCCTCAGCACCACATAAGCCAAAAGAAAAAAGTCAGAAGTGGCGCTGTGACTCAAGTGGTAGAGTGCTAGCCTTGAGCTGAAGAGCTGAGGGACAGCGCCCAGGCCCAGAGTTCAGGACCCACAACCGGACCCCCCCCCCAAAAAAAAAAGAAACTAAGAAAAGCAACCATGCACCAGTTGCTCATGCCTGTAATCTTAGCTACTCAAGAGGCTGAGATCTGAAGATACAGACTAGAAGCCAGTTCCATCAGGAAAGTCCATGAGACTCTTATCTCCAATTAACATGAGGGGAAAAAGTGGAACCGTGGCTCAAATAATAGAGTAATAGAGTGCCAGCCTTGCAAAGAAAGCTCAGGAACAGCACTCAGGCCCTCAGTTCAAGCCCCAGGACCAGAACAAAAAAGGAAAAAAGAAAAGAAAGAAAGAAAGAAAGAAAGAAAGAAAGAAAGAAAGAAAGAAAGAAAGAAAGAAAGAAAGAAAGAAAGAAAGGAAGGAAGGAAGGAAGGAAGGAAGGAAGGAAAGGAAAGAAGGAAGGAAGGAAGGAAGGGAGAGAGAGAAAGAGAGAAAGAGAGAAAGAAAGAAAGAAAGAAAGAAAGAAAGAAAGAAAGAAAGAAAGAAAGAAAGAAAGAAAGAAAGAAAGAGAAAAAAAGACAAGAAAAAGAAATGGTAATATCTACCTTGGAAAACCATTGTGTTACCTGAGAACTAGTTGCTGAATACCTTCACAGATCATATAATTAAAATGGCATTTAAATGAGTCGTGTTCCGGGTACTGGTGGATCACACCTGTAATCCTAGCTACTCAGGAGGCTGAGATCTGAGGATCATGGTTCAAAGCCAGCCCGGGCAGGAAAGTCTGTGAGACTCTTTATCTCCAATAAACCACAGAAAACCGGAAGTGGTGCTGTGGCTCAAGCAGTAGACTGCTTGCCTTGAGCTGAAGAGCTGAGGGACAGTGCCCAGGCCCAGAGTTCAAGCCCTGTTACCAACCAAAAAAAAAAAAAAAAAAGAATTGTGTATGCAAAATGTGTAGGTCCATGCTTTAGACTTTTGTAATGCTTTGGAAAGGAGAACTGGGAAGGACATCTTTCTCATTTCTCCTCTGAGGGAGAAGCACAGGGCACCCCTGCATTGCCAAATATGGGCTATGTCGAAAATGGTGATAACGGGTGAAAAAATACAGCAGAGGGTTCCATCAGCTGCACTGGGCATTGATGAAAGTTAACTAAGCAACTCATGGGTGTTGATGGGCTGGAGGGAATGAGAGAGAAGGAGGGAACAGCTGATACTAAGCAAAAGGATAGAAATGTATATATTGCCCAATTTGTAAAAAAAAAAATTATTGTTAAAGGTCATAGAGTCCATAAGCAATGTAGATTAAGATAATGAATACTATCACTGTGAAAATTAACAGGTGTTTGTGACTTTGAAAAATACACACACACACACACACACACACACACACACACACACACACACACACACACACACATGAAAATGGTGATTCAAGGCTTACAGGCAGCTTGCATGCACGAAGCCTTGGGTTCCATCTCCACCACTGCCAAAAACAAGGGGCTCAGATTTGGTTTCACAATGGTGGTGACATACCTAGCTCTCATCTTGACTCCTGTGCTGGCTTGCTGTGTGCCCTAAGGTGAGTCTCTTTTCTGAGCCTCAGCGGTTTTATGAGAGAAATGTATGGCAGGTGGCTGGTTGCATTTGATCATCTTCTGTACAAAGGTCCTCCAGACCCCCCTCCAGCTGCTCCGAGCAAGACAGGGCTGCTGCCCTCTGAGGTGAACTAGAAGACAGTAGCACACAGGACATCCTTCTGCAGTTTAATATAAAACAGATCTTGCCATGGCTCTGGCCAGCACCAGGGAAGTGGACGTTATTGTGAAAGCCACCTTGTCAGCATCAGGCCTGAGTGATTAATGACTCTTTAATCCTACAGCCCAATACCTGACAAAAATACGCCTGGGCCAAAAAGGCAGAACAAACCTAATTAGCCCGGTTGACCCACTCACAAGGTGTAGATTGCTAAAGATCCCCACAACGTGGAGATCAAGCCTCTCCCTGCCTGTCCCTTTCAGATCTCTGAAAGAATCAAGTGGCCACAATGGAGAAGGAACTCCATTAAAAGGAGGGGGCCGGCCAATGAATAAACATGCAGGTTACCCTGTGGATATTTCTCTGAATGCTATTCTGAAGTGGGGTGTCTGGGGATTCGAAGGCCGGTGCCCCCGGTATTGTGCAGGGGGAGGAACTGGCCATTTGAAGTCAAGGTGAGGACATACTGGGGGCAGATGGAACCTGCTTTGTTTGTGAAAGAGTTTTTCTGCTATTTATGCTAATGAGTGGGAAACACTTCTCAAGCATTTCAGATGGTTCTGTAATGAGGCCTAGCAGAATGTGCCAACATTGTTGGCCATAGACAATTTTAAACTCCCACTCTGCACATTAGCAGCCCCTTTCTTTACAGGAAGGCCCTCAGAGGGTGAAAGAGGACAATGGAGGAAGAGGGAAAACATCACAAAGCAGGCCTTTTGTTTCCCCTTCCTTTGAACCCTCTCAAAAGCCCGGTTTCAAGGGGTGTGTTGGGCCTGCCTTTCAACGTTGCTGAACCCAGAATTCTCTGTTGTTTAGCAACATAGAAAGCTGACCTTAATTGACTCCACTTCTGAACAGGCTTTGTAAATCACCCTGCCTCAGACTGAAATTTCCTGATGGGGTCTGTATGTAATATAGAGCGCTTTTGCAGACAGGATACTGGCCTGCCGTTGCAATCTATCCGCCTTCCTGTGCGTGCAGTGATTTATAGATGAGCACTCCCTCTGACATACATCCTTCAGGACCCTACACCTCTGAATTAGGAGTCATGAATCCCATGGTATAGACTAGAGAAATGAGGCTTGGAGAAGTTGGGCTACTTGCTCAGAGTCCTATGTTAAGAAAGAATGAGAAAGTACAGCAGCGGAGCATCCTGGCTGCTTCAGACATTGATGCAGGTGAACTATGCAACTCATTGCAGGGAGATGGAAGAGACTAAGGGAACAGATGACATTATGCAAAAGGAAATGCACTTATTTCTGGATGTATGTAAAAGTAACCTTGCTGTGTATCACCTCTGAAACAACAATAAAGTAAGTGTGTGTTGGGGAGGGGGAGGGAACGGGAGCTGCGAGTTGACTCTGTTATGAATGATTGTTTCAAGAATTCTAGTTCATGTGCATGTAGCCGAAGAGATACTTGCAGTGCTGAGTTTCTTTAAAAACATTTTGCCATTGGATGTGGTTGTACACATCTGTAATCCACCCATTCAGGAGGCAGAAATAGGAGAATCACAGTCCCAAAGCCAGTCCCAGGAAAAAAAAAACAAAAAAACAAAAACTTATTCTCTTCAAAACCAACCAACCAACCAACCAACAAACCCCAGCAAAAGTGTAAGACCCTATCTGAAAAAACAAAGTGCAAATTTAATTTAATAGATTAAAGGCTTGAGGGAGTAGCTCAAATGGTAGAACACTTGCTTAGCAAGCACGAAGTACTGAGTTCAATTCCCAGGACCATAAAACAGCCACAACAAAATGGTTGTTTTTTGTTTTTTGTTTTTTTTGCAAAGAAAGAATGTACTAGGTTATGATGACATTCTGATTTCCCTTTTTCGTTCTTAGTCAGGAGAGTATTTCCTATTCTGGGGTGTACTCCAGTTGCGAGCAGCTGATTTGAACTCACCCCACCTCTTCCTCATCCCAAGTCACTAGCACATGGCTCTCGGGCAGAGCCGGCCTGGAGGCCTCACCTTCTGTGTGTGAGATGACACTTTCCTGAGCCTCATGGGGCTCAGGGATGTGATGAGGAAGAAATCCACCCTGAAGCTCACCTAGAAGTCTACCCACAATGCAGCCTGGAGACACATGTCCCCACCACAAAGTCTCTAGATTTGCAATCGTTGAAAGTGGCTTTGGCCTGTGATTATGATGTCCTGCCACATGGGATTCAGGAGGGGCCTGTGCCCAAGGCTGTCACTGTCTTGAAGTTCTTGCTAACGGTGTGTTTGAATGCAGCTGTGTGGATGACAGTGGAGCAGGAGAGACTGACACAACTGCAGATCCTAGTTACCCCATCCATACACAGGCACTCTTCATGCCCCAGGGGCACAGAATTCCAGCGGCCCATGATGTACAGGGATTCTGCAAGCACTGAAGGGAAGATGTGTGTTCTGCAAGGAAGTAAGTGTACCGTGCTATGACCGCAGCTGAATTAGCTGGCCTCTGATGGTCCCCAAAAGCCTTTTTTCCCATTCACCTCAAATAGAGGAAGTCAGCTGGGCAACAATGGCTCCTAAGAAACACGGGTGACCAAAGGACCCCATCATATCTGCTCTTATTCATCTTCCTTCTCTATGTGGGCTAACCAAAGACACTCCAGATGGGGATGTGGCTAGGATCTCTTCAAGCTCACCTCATCAGTGCAGAGACTGGGGCATGGGACCATTACCAAGAGTAAGCAGCACAGCTGGCTTGGTTTTGTCCAGCACATGCATTGCTTTGGTGAGGACAAAGGAAGCATATGCATTCATATAAACCTAAATATTCTCTAATCTTTATTATTTTTCCTGAGAATAAAATACCCATATAGGCATTTAAAACAATTTAAGGAGAATAATAAAACTCATGCTAATGACCTTTCCATTTCTCTTTAAATACAATGGCATAAACTAATCAAGTCAAACACCAGGACAGGCTTGAGATTTAAAAAAAAGAAACCACAGGAGAGGGCATGGGAGGGAGGAAGGGAGAGAGAAAGAAGTAGGCAGAGGAGGAAAAAGAAAAAGGAGGAAAGAAAGAAAAAAGAAAGAAGAAAGGAGAGAAAGCAAAGAAAGAAAGAAAAGAGCAAGAGAGAAGAAAGAAAAAGGAAGAAAGAAAGAAAGAAAGAAAGAAAGAAAGAAAGAAAGAAAGAAAGAAAGAAAGAAAGAAGGAAAGAGAAAGAAAAAGAAAGAAAGAGAGAGAGAAAGAGAGGGAGGGAGGAAAGAAGAAGAAGAAGAAGAAGAAGAAGAAGAAGAAGAAGAAGAAGAAGAAGAAGAAGAAGAAGAAGAGGAGGAGGAGGAGGAGGAGGAGGAGGAGGAGGAGGAGGAGGAGGAGGAGGAGGAGGAGGAGGAGGAGGAGGAGGAGGAGGAGGAGGAGGAAGAGGAGGAGGAGAAGGAGGAAGGAAGGAAGGGAGGAAGGAAGGAAGGAAGGAAGGAAGGAAGGAAGGAAGGAAGGAAGGAAGGAAGGAAGGAAGATTGTATATTGGAGCCTTTAATGGTACCCCTCCACTCCCAACCCAACATTGTAAACAGGTACCAAGCTCCTTCATTTTGTATTGGGTCATGCAATTATATAGCACTTCTGTTTCTAGCAGAAGAACTATAGACATGAATATTGTATGTTAAAACAATCTGTAATCACAGATCTCACAATTAATTTAAAAAGAACTAACTACTCTGCTTTGGGGCTGGGCCCTTCCTTGCCTTGTCCTGGGTGCTGGGCTGAGGTATTATAAAGTGTTGCATGGCTCTCTGGACCAAGCTTATGTCGAGGAGGCCAAGATGGATTTAGAAGCCACATGATCACAGGCAAATCACTCAGCCCCAGGCCTCTATTTCCTCAATCTGTAACAAAGGGACATAGTACAAAATCCTTGCTGCTTGCCAAGGCATTCCCCTAAAAGAATGTATATAAAAGTATTTTGAAACATTTTAAATGTTGTACATGTTTAAAGTACTTTATACCTTTTATTACTCCCAAAATACTATGACACAGGAATCATAAACATTGCTGTCTTTATTCTCTCTGTTTTGCAAATTAATTATGAAAGAATTATTGCCAAATTTGTCTAAAGTAAAATTCTTTTAATTTTTTAAAGCAAATCCATTAGTAACTGTTTAGAACTTAGTGTAACTATCAAAGCCATTCACAATTCCCCTCTTCTTGACATAATGAGATATAATGCATACATTTTTTTTTAAAGGTTGGAGTGGTTTGGCCAAAGTAAAGCTTTAAATGACAAAAAGAAAAAAATAGAACAATAGCAATTTATACAATTAAACAATATACAGTTTATATAGTGTGCCATAATTACGTAGCTGCCTACCTGGGTATAGAAAATTGACAAGAGGGAAGGTGGCTCAGTGGTAGAGCGTTTGCCTTGCATAACTGAGGCCCTGGGTTCGATCCCCTAGCACCACATAAGCAAAAAAGAAAAAAGCTGGAAGTGGCGCTGTGGCTCAAGTGGTAGAGTGCTAGCCTTGAGCTGAAGAGCTGAGGGACAGAGCCCAGACCCAGAGTTCAGGCCCCACAACTGGATCCCTGCCCCCCCCCCAAAAAAAAAGAAAATTGACAAGAAACTCAAACCAAAAGCCTAATGATTAGGAAGAGAAACAACTTACATAAAGGCCAATGAGTCAGCCAGGCTGGTGACTCAAACCTGTAATCCTAGCTATTCAGGAAGTTGAGATCTAAGGATCATGGTTCAAAGCCAGCTTGAGCAGGAACCTCTGTGAGACCCTCTAATTAACCAGCAAAGAGCCAGAAGTGAAGCTGTGACCCAAGTGATAGAATGCCAGCCTTTGGGTGGAAAAGCCAAGTGAAAGCATGAGGTCCTGAGGTCAAGCCCCACTACTGGTGTGTGTGCGTGCGTGTGTGCACACGTGCATACACACACACACACACACACAAGACCAATGACCAATAATCACACGGCTCCTATCATAATATGGTCTATTTTTTAAATCACAGATTTAGATTACTTCTCTCTAAATGTAACAGCTGTGCATAGGCTGTCCAATTAACCTGAAGAGACTGTACAGAAGATACTCATCTCATCCCTTCAATACTAGCACTCGGTGTAGGTCTCTAGTGTATAAAACAAACTATAATACATGACAGGCTGATCCATAGAATCACGGCTGGCCTATGACACTGGAAAAACTGCTTCTCTTACTTAGCATGGGCCTCTGTTTCCCAACCTGTTCTTGGAATGCTGTGAACCGTGAGTTCCATTTTTTTTTTTTTTTTTGTCAGTTGTGGGGCTTGAATTCTGGGTCTGGACACTGTCCTGAGTTCTTCAGCTCAAGGCGAGTGCTCTACCACTTGAGCCACAGCTCTACTTCCAGTTTTCTGTTGGTTTATTGGAGATTAGAGGCTCATGGACTTTCCTGCCTGGGGTAGCTTTGAACTGCACAGATCTCAGCCTCCTGAATAACTAGGATTACAGGCGTGAGCCACCAGCGCCTGGCTTGAACCATGAGTTCTAAACCTTTCAAAACCAGAATTATGTGTTTTAATGGTTTCATGTGACTCTCAAAGCCATAATGGCAATGTGCCCCTCAGGACACCTGAAGTGAAGCCTTGAATGCATACCGGCACAGTAGGCATTGAGATGTTCTTGTCCAGGGCCAGGGGCCACAGTCAATCTGGACTGTCACCTACCTGCTCCAAGTCCAAATCCCACCTGTCCTTCTACCCAGTGGTGTCTTGTGTGGTTGGGCTTCCCTCCTCCCGGGTGGCAGGCTCATTTCCCATTGCTCAGAGAGGATCAGCTCTCCCTGTCCTGCACATTGTCTGGGTCTGGGACCACCATCCCACAGGTAATTTCTAAGTGTTGAAGATTAAGTCATTTGTGGAAGGCTGACTTAGAGTTCTCTCTTTATTTTATTTCTGCTTCCAAACCTGAGAGCACTTTGTCAGATTTATCTCTCTCATTCCACAGCCCCTAGTGGCCTCCACAGGGCTCAGCACAGAGTTGGAGTTGGTAGATAGACAGTCAGGTGTTTGGAGTAGGCTGGAATGGTGCCAATTCCCACTTACTGAGACAGATGTTCTTGCTCATGACAGATTCCAGTCCACCCTAGATCAGCCCTAGTGTCTTCCTCCTGCCTACCAGCAGGGGAGGTGGAGAGGTAACTGGCACTGTTCAGGGAAGGTGGTGTTAACAGAGAGGAATTGTCTAGTCCCAGAACTTCTCCCCTGTTTTGTCTTCAACATACTTTTCTGGCTTCCCTTGCTTTATAGTTGTGTTAAAATGGCATTCAGAGACTCCAATCTCACAACCTAGGAATGAAAAATTCTACAAGACCAAGACTGTATTCACAATAGCTTCAACTTGGAAACAGCTAGAATCTATCAGCAGGAAAAGGAGTAGACAGAGTGTATTAGCTCCTTACTATGGAATAGTACTCAGCAAGAAAGAGGTGCAATCTATATAGATAAATATCAATAACTAAGAGGTTTGGGGATATAGCACAGAAATAGGGTGTTTGCTTAGAAGGACACAGGGCCCTGGGTTCAATCCCTGGCACTGAAAGTAAACAAAATCCAAATAAAAGCTAAATGAGAGAAGCTAGACATCGGAGAGAACATGTTATAATTTCCTTCAATTTGGGGGATGATAGAAATGTTTGTATTGCTGGGGACCAGTGGCTCACACTGTAATCCTAGCTACTCAGGAGACTGAGATCTGAGGATCATGGTTCAAAGCCAGCCTGGACAGGAAAGTCTATGGGACCCCCTTATATTCAACTCATTACCAGAAAACCAGAAGTGGTGCTATGGCTCAAAGTGGCAGAGTGCTATCCTTAAGTGAAAGGTCAGAGGCACAGCGCCAAGGTCATAGATTCAAGCACCACAACTGATAAAAAAGAAAAAAGAAATGTCTGTATCTTCACTGGATTGATGGATACCCAGGTTACATTTGCTAATGTCATCGAATGGTGTTGCTTAGGAATCTGTCCAATTAATACTCAGTTTTTTAAAAAGGCACCAATTCAAAGCCAAGGTTTATCAGCCTTGTGCTGAGAGCGTTGCCTGGCTATCTCCAAGATCAGAGACTGGAGGGGAGGTTCTAACTGTCCGCTGCAGCCACACTTCTACTTCTCATCTGAGGAACCTATCCCTGCAGCTGGTCCATTTTTCCATAGGCATTTAGCTAGCTGGGTCTCTCCCAGGGCTCTCCAGGGACCAGAGGAAATTTCTCATCCTTCTCCTAGCTGTTTTCAGCTCTCTGCTTCTCTGCATTTTTCTCTCCTCCAGGCTAATCTCCTGGTGTTCCTCATATCCTTCAGCAGATAAATGTCTAAGCCCTTCTTCTGCCTCCTCTCCTGCATGGGAATAAAGCTCTAGCTGGTTTTCCAGGGTCCCTTTAAAGGATCACCTGAACACTTTAGCTGGTAAACTTCACTTTTATCTCCAGCGTGATTTTTTTTTAAAGCAAACTGTGAGCCTTTGTGTAAACAACCATCAGGTTAAACGTTTACTTAAAATAGAAAAATAAAAATTTGGTAGGGATCCTGAACAGGCCCTGGAAAATGATTGACATACACTTAAGCAGATGGGCCTCTGGACCATGCCAGGGGGCTGATACACTCTTAGATATAATTTGTAGGCTCCCGAGGAGAGGTTAAAGAGGAGAGCAGATTCCTTTGAGCCCTCTTGGTGCTCCTGTGTCATCTGTCCCTAGACTTAATCAAGTTATCATATCAATCCAGTGTCTCCTGGACCCCCAGCCCTCTGTCTGAATGAAGAAAAAAATTGCAGACAAATTTCTAGCAGCAGGAAGTTGGTGCTCTCCTGCAAGGCTGGATGAAAAGCACCTGTAACCTCACAAGGCTCCCTTTGGCTCCTGCTGGGAGTTCAGTTCAAGTGGTTCCCTTATTTGATTAGGCTTCTCAGTCCCTCTCCGGTGTAGGTTTCCAATTCACTGCCATGCCACTGGCTCCCCACAAAGCAGCAAACATTAGAGTCACTCTTTTGTGAAATTATGGGAAAGCCTAGTGGGCGGAACACTTGTGCAGAGGGGTGGGGTTTATTGTGAGCATGCATGTGTGTGTATGTATGCACACATGTGCACATGAAGAGAAACATATATAAAGAGCGGAATGCTAGTTGTTAGTAAAGGTGACACTGATTTATTTATATTTGTTTCTTCCAGTCACAGAACGACTGAGTGGTATCTCCAAATCTTCGTGATTACTAAAAAGAAAAGTTAGAGGAAATACAGACTCCTGCATTAAGTGCCAGCTATTATTATTTTTAAAGGAGTTTGTCAAAATTTTATAACACACATAAGTTACATTGAATGGAAGGTTTCTTTCTTCCATGACTGTGTAATTCAAATGATAGTGCTATATATCATTTTATAATGCCAGTGTGAATTACAAGAGTCTGTGTGACTTTGCACAGGACAGACTTTGTGCACCTATCCATCTGGTCTGTACCTTACTTGAGTAGACAGAGTATAGTGATTTATGCTATAAGCCTGTGCCTCAAAAAATAGACACTTTAAGCTGGGGCACGGTGTCTCATGCCTACAAACCTCCTACTCAGGAGATGGAGATGTGAAAATCAAAGTAGGCTGGGCAGAAAAGTATGTGCGACTCGTATCTCCAACTATCCAGCAAAAAAGCCGTTCAGGTGTGGCTGAAATGCTAGAGTGACAAACTTGAGCAAACAAAGCCAAGTGAGGGGTCAAGGTCCTGAGTTCAAACCCTAGTGTAGGCACACACACACACACACACACACACACACACACACACACACACACACACACACACACACACACACACACACACACACATGACATGTCCCTGTAGAGAGAAAGAGGAAGGAAGGGAGAGAACTTTGCAAAGCAATGTTTTGCATTCATTTCAGAACATATCAATGTAACAACAGCAAGTAATGGTATCTCTCTATCCATAGGTGCTCAAGAAATATCTGTGACTAGGAGCTCAGCACAGGACAGGCATTTTTGCAGGTCAGCCAGGACTGGTAAGAAATAGAGTCATCTACTCATAGGAGAGCTGGGTTATAACCTCCTGAACTCAAGATACTGCTAACAGGCAAACAGGAAGACATTTGAAGCCAATGTCCTTGGTGTCCTTAAGAAGTGTGTGTGTGTGTGTGTGTGTGTGTGTGTGTGTGTGTGTGTGTGTGTGTGTGTGTGTGTTTTGTTGTTGTTGGTTTTAAATTGAGAATTTACTCCCCAGTTCCCACAGGGGCCTGGAAGTCAGTTGCTGGGAGGGGAGAGGAGGAGGCCAGCTTTTATTTTGTACATAAAAGCCTTCATATTGTCTGCAGGAATTTCAACAGTTAAAAGAGAACTTCTTGGCACAAAGGGGCACTCTGGCTATGGGGGGGGGTGAGGAATAAATTTGATTTTCTCAATTCTTTGGCAGCTGGTGACAAAGGGCCAGGTATGGAGCCACAGCAGGGGGTGATCTTTGCCCAAAGCGGCTGCACCCTGGGGCACAAAGGCAGGCAGCAGCTGGCCGAATCCAGAGGGGGTAGGGGCTCTCAGCCTTGGTGGGCGGGAGGGATGTAGACATCAGGCCTCCAACAAGCTCTTCCTGCTTTCCTAGCCCAGCCTCCTGCCTGGATGCTCCTGGCCAAGGCCAGCACTGAAGGTCAGGGACAACACCCAGGTGATGCATGAGGAACTGAATCCTTTGCCTGGTTCAAATGGTTGCTGGGGATTTCGGGGACCACCAGGGATTCTTCCTCTCAATTCCCCTAGATGAACTGAGGACATCTCCTTGCCGTGTTGGTGGGGTTATAGTTTATCTTTTGGAGAGTCTTTTTAAAAAATATATACATATATACATTATTGTAAAGATACTGTACAGAGGGGTTATAGTTACATGAGTTAGGTAATGAGTCCATTTCCTATCAAGCATTGTTACCCCTTCATTGTTTTTCCCCTCTTTTGGAGAGTCTTGCTCTATCCTGTACTGTCCCTAAGTTTCTTTTGGGGCAGTAATGGGTCTTTTTCCTCTTTCCAGACAAACTTAGAAATGTTAGGAAGAAAGCCTGGGAAGTGGTGCAGCTAGGCATGTTTGGGAAGGAATGTGGCTCCTGAACAGAAATTTGAACTCATGGTCTTCACTTGCTCAGCTGGTGTTCTACCATCTGAGCCATGCCTCTAGGCCTGCATTTTGCTAGTTAATTGGAGATAGAATCTATCGAACTTGTCAAGCTTCAAACTTTGATCCTTAGGGTCTCAGCCTCCTGAATAGAATTATCGATGTGAACCTCTGACACCCAGATCAGAAGGCTCTTACCTACCTCTTCTGGCTCCTTGCTTTTAAGCTGTTGCTTAGGTAACTACCCAATTCTCCTAGACCAGAAGATGTCCAGCTCTCCCTGCAGCCTGGAAGGCCCTGCCAGGGAGAAGCCTGGGCTTTCTCATTCCTGTACTCTACTCCTGGGAACATGCATAAGGGCTGCATGCCAGTTGGACAGCCTCACTCTGCAATGCTCCGGCTGCCACCACCCCAGGTACTAGCCAAGCTCTGCTCCCATTGCTTTCCTGTTCAAAGCAAAGCCGTCCGCAATGATAATTTTATTTATAAGGGATGTCAGTATTTTAGAAAAGCAGGACTGGAAAGGAACAAGATGTCTTAGCATGCAGCTCACTAATACTCTTACACTCATTGTAACAAATCCATAAATAAAAAGAAGTCCAATCTATCTACCTGCTATTGAACTACTGGCTATAATGGAATATATACATATATATATATATATAATATATAGAAATATATTTAAAATATTTTCTATATTGTACCATTATTATAATATATTATATACATGTATATATACATTATATAAGCATATGTGCATTATAAATATATATGAAATATATTTTACATCATGTATAATATATAACAACTGTTTATATTATATATTATGTATACAATATATTATATATTACACATTGCATAATAAACATATTTATTACATACATATACATAAATATACAAATAATATATTATTTTTTAATATTTTGTTTTTATTTTACCTCTCCAGACTAACTCTTCCTCTGGCTCAATTCATTTGAGCACATTGACCCTTTCTCTCAGAACCAATAAAATCAAATAATCCTTCCAAAGCCTCTTGCTTCATGTCCTTAGAAAGTCCCAAAGGTAGCCTCTTTCTGGCTGGAGACAGGAAATTTTATTTTAGGTTGATCCCTAATTAAATTCAGGCTGATGTAAGACCTGTGCAGCAATATAGACCTGTGTGTGTGTGTGTGTGTGTGTGTGTGTGTGTGTGTGTGTGTGTGTGTGTGTGTGTAAATATAGTGTTTGTGAGGAGTAGCAAGGAACTTGGAAATGGAAGGGGAGCCTTGAAGAATGGGACAGTTGTCAGCAGATTTATGAGGAAGAATCCAGAGATAGGCTGTGGAGTTTGGAACCAGTATGGCCAGGTGGGAGCAATGAGAAATGGGGCTGGGAGGATAGACATGGCCAGCACATGGAAGCCAAGGGCAGTCTGCCAGGAGTTTGTGGCCAATGTGGTATGTGAGACCAAAGGCTATTTTAAACCTGCTCTCCAGATGCATGAAGTACTGGCAGTGGGTCTAAAGCTCCAGCTGCTAGTTTAATGCCTGTTAAACCAGTTTCCACTATGTCCCTCTTTTCCAAAGGTGCTGCTCCCACTGTGGCTTTATAACAATTTTTCTCCCTCCAGCTGTCACACCTCTGGCTCTGCTCCCTTTTACCTTTTAATTTTGATTTGAGAGTTGTGATGAAGTTCTCCTTATCCTTCATATATTTGAAGGTGAATAAGTAGCTTGTTTCTTGGTCACCCCTACAGGGAACCCCTACCTGGGCCCCTTTCATCCCCCAGTTCCAATATCATGGGTCTCCTCACAGCTCTCCCCCTACTTGTCCCTGTTAGCCTAGATAAACATGAAAGCCCATTGTAAATAAAGGCCACAGAAACTCACTCAGGAAAATCCACTTCATAGCTTTGAAACAAAGCACTACTCAAGAGTTCAACCTGTAAGGTGTTCAACCCTGGCCAGGTCTGGAGAGGGAGCCTCTTCCTTCCTTCCCTGAACTGCTGGCAGAGTGAATCGAAACTCACCCGCAGAAGCCAAAGCCACATATCAGGAGTCAGGTTTGCCTGCTTTAGGTGCCCTGCTTACTCATGCCTGCCAGCCCTTGTAACTAAAGACAGCTATACCAAAAAAAAACAAAACAAAAAACCCACACATTACACACACACACACACACACACACACACACACACACTCTTGCTCTGAAGGGGAGCCTGCTTATTTATCTTTGGATCCACTTCAAATGGTGCCCTGTACACAGGAGTTATGTGTTTATTGACTTGCTTCTTTCCAGTCCACTAGACTTCATGGACTTAAAACTCATTCCCCAGCCGTCCTCTGTCTATCTCGCTCTACCAGAGCATCCCAACTCCTTTCTCTTGGCTCGTGGGACTTGTTCTTTAACACTGTACTTGAAACCAGAGTTTTAGACTATAGAACTAAACTCCACGGTTCCACATGTCAGGTCTGGCCACTCACAATATATGCCACATTAAGAAACATGGTGAATAACAGAGAAGGGTTTCTTACATAGCACAGGCAAGCTATGGGAAGATAGCATTTTGGCTCATCTTTAGTCATCTTTGGGGAAAGAAATAAGTTACAAGCTTAAATAGACAAAGAATTAGGAGCAGGGCTGAAAGGGATGTATAGTGAAAACAGTGTCACAGATGTGTACAGAATGGTTGGAGAGCAGGTACCATGAGCAGTGGCTCATAACTGTATGCCCTAGCTACTCAGAAGACTAAGATTTGAGGATCACTGTTCAAAGCCAACCTACGCGGATAGATCTCTGAGACTTGTATCTCCCCAAACCAGCAAAAAGTTAGAAATGGAGGTATGGCTCACGTGATAGAGCACCAACCTTGAATAAAAGACCAAGTGAATGCAAGGCCCTGAGTTCAAGCCCCAGTACCAGCATAAAAAAAGTAGTGGTGGTTGGAGGTGGCCAGAGGTGGTCTGACAGTCCATTGTCTCAGGCTTTGTTACAAGAGGAGGCCTTGTTGCAGAAAGAGTCATAGATGCCTGGCAGGTGGTCAGGTCTCCTTTGTGCTCCTTCCTGGCTTCTAACATCTTAGACGATGCAATGTGGCTGCAGGAGAGAATGACTCAGGGCTAAGAACATAGCTATCAAATGGAAGCTGGGATGCCTGGATTTTATCCTGCTTTAGTCGAAATATGGGCCAGAGTAAAGAGTCAGAGTTTCCCAGCAAAAGCAGCTTTTAAGCACTTGTTACATATTCATGTCCTTAGCTCCATTGGGAAGCCCTCCTACTTAGTATATACTGTTAAAGCTATGGAGTTGATAATTTGACTCTCAAAATAAAGACACTAGGCTTGAATATTGTCTTTTAACCTCCAAGTGATATACAAATGTAGAAAGAAAAAAAAAATGTTAAGAATAATGACACAAAACTGGATGCCCATAGTTTATGCCTGTAGTTCTAGCTATGCAGGAGGTTGAGTTGTAAGGATTGTTGTTTGAAGCCAGGCTGGGCAGGATAGTCTGTGAGACTTTTTGTTTTTTTTGTTTTTGTTTTTGTTTTTTTTTTGTCATGGTGCCTGAACTCTGTCCCTCAGCTCTTCAGCTCAAGGCTAGTGCTCTACCACTTGAGCCACAGCTCCACTTCCGGATTTTTCTACTGATGTGGTGCTGAGGAATCGAACCCAGGGCCTCATGCATGAAAGGCAAGCAGTCTACTACTCAGCCACCTTCCCAGCCCTCTGTGAAACTCTTATCTCTGATTAACTAGCATAAAGCCAGGAGTGGAAGTGTGAATCAAGTAGTAAAGCACTAGTCTTGAGAAAAATAAATAAATAAATAAATAAATAGCCAAGTAAGAGTACAAGGTCCTGAGTTAAAGCCTTAATACTGGCACAGGGAAAAAAGAAAAAAAAAAAAGCAAGCAAGAGGAGAAGGAGACATTTTGGTCAAAAGGCCATAAAATATAGGAATTAGTAGTATTAAGAATGGTAAAATAAAGCTGGGTGCTGGTGGCTTATGCCTGTAATACTTGCTACTCAGAAGATGATAATCGTAGTTCAAAGCCAGCCTAGGCAGGTAAGTTCATGAGACTCTGATCTCCAGTTACCACCAGAAAACCAGAAATAGAGCTGTGGCTCAAAGTGGTAGAGCTCTAGCTTTGAGCGAAAAAGCTTAGGGACCAGCATTCAGACCCTGAGCTCAAGCCCCATGACAAAAAAAAAAAAAAGGTAAAATAAAGAGCAACTTTAAAATACTCAGAAGAAAAAAAATGGATATATATATATATATATATATATATATAATAAAGTACTCAGAGGAGGCAATAATAAAATGAATTTATTACCTTACTCTCCAGAGAATAATCACATTTCTTAACAAATATTGATGAAGTACATCTTGTAGGTTTTTAGTTGGAAAAGAAAATGGAGTTCTTTTAGCGTGTATTTCTATCCTAGCTTCATACAAAAAGGATTTAAGATACATTCAACAATTCACCAGCCTGAAAAGGAGATAGAATTCATTACTTATTGGCTCAGCTTTAAAATGGTGTGACCTTTTTTCTTCTGTCTCACATGTGTAGTAAGATGAAGGGGTTAGAACAGATAATCTATCAAATTCCTCTTGACACTGATAGTCTGTGGTCTGTAAAGAAAATCAAACCATTCCCTTCCTTGATTTCTTACAGGGTTGAGTTCACTTTCCACATGTTTTTTCTTGGCACATGTCTCTTTATTGGCCATCCTTTAAGTCTAGTGTTCCTAACTCACACTTCATCTGAGCTACAGGTACATCAAAACATCATTTCCAGGTAGGCATTGGGGGATCACACCTGTAATTCTAGCTACTCAAGAGGCTGAGATCCTGAGGACCCCAGTTTGAAGCCAGACAGATAAATCTATTAATTCCAATCAACTGGTAAAAAGCCAAAAGTGGGGGTGTGGTTCAAGTGATGGAGTGCTGGCTTTGGGTGAAAAGGCCAAGTTAGATTGTGAGGTCCTGAGCAAGCCCCAGTACCTGCACATATACAGAAAGAGAGAAAGAGGAAGGAAGGAAGGAAGGAAGGGAAGAAGGGAGGGAGGAAAGGAAGGAGGGAAAAGAAAAGGAAGAAGGAAAGAGAGAAAATTTTTTTTCTCAGTGGAAAACTCGTCTGTCCATCCTCACATTCTGTTTTCAAGAACTAAATATACTGATCTTTTGTAACATTTTTATATCTGGTCCTTATGATAAAGTCCATTGACTTTTAGGGGTCCAAGAATATCCTAAACGTAGGCATAAAATATTGAGATTATGTTAAGACTGTAGAGAGAGAGTGATTTCCTTCCTATCAAAATAATCTGCAAGGTTATAGTTTGAGCACTGCTCATTTTAAGACCAGCTTACACCATCTTTGGGTTTACTTTCCCTTTTGGAAACAATTTCATAGGCTGAGCTTTCAAATGAAGACCAATGCTTAAAGATGCTAACATTTGGTCAGCAGTTCATGCAACATCTCTTATATAAAGTTCTCCAAGTTCCTTCTCCTACCTGGAAAGGGTCCTGGACAGTAAAGTTTCCAAAGTCTGCAGGCTGCCAGGGAGGTCGATGCCTGAGCAGATTCAGTGAGCAGAACGTACTCTGTGAGAGTCAAGAATCTGGAAAATGGTTGGACATGTGTGAGCCTCAGTTGGCTGAGCAAAAAGAATGCCAGGAAGAAAAAACAGAGATGACGACTAAATTCAAAAAGTCAGATCCAGAGGCAGATAAATACAAACAGGGGTAATATTATTACTGGCCTGAAGAACCAACCGCAGGCTTGCTCGCAGAGGGGCCTGTGCAGGAGGGCTCTATTTTTATGACTAGGGAAACTGAGGTTGAGACCAGAGCGGGGACTAGTTGAGAGGTCACAGAGCAAATCATAGACTTACCTGGAATGGGAACCCAGGTCTCGGGCACTAATAGGACACCACAAAGTCAGTCCAGAATTGTTTTGTTAAGTTCCTCTGGGTTTAACATCTGATTAGTTGTGATTGGCCAATTGCATTGGACCTCAGTTCCTTCTCCTCTTTCTTTCTCTAGAGAACAGGTTGATTAAACTCCACCAGCTCAGCTGTCCTCCCAAGTTTTTCCTGAAGCTTGAGCAAATTGCAAATCCGCAGTTTCTTTGAAGATTATTTCCCCTTCACTGTTTAAACACATAGCAATTCAAACATTTCTTTGGTAACATGTGTCTCTTTATTTGGCTGGGCGGTGGCAGATAATGTTATTAAAGAATGAACTGATACATTCTCACCCCCCCTCTCTTTCTCCCCACTGCAGACATACACATCCAGGATTTCCTTTTCCCTTAGGCCCTTCCTCTACAGTCCAAACAACCGGGCCTAATCCCATCACTCACCGCCTCCAGGAAGGGTGTTGTGTCTGTGTACAGAGTCAAGGTGTCCCAAGCTGCTGCAGTGTCACAGGAAGGCTGGGGACTTAGATGGAAGAGTATCTAGGGCCAGTTACGAAAGCTCTAATGGCAAATGAAACAGTTTTTTTCCTTGATGTGCTGGATCTGAGATAGCCAGAGAGGTCTTAAAGGAGAAATAGCATCAGATTTAGTGTTTAAAAAAGATTGTAGGGGGTGACACTGCTCAAAAAGTCATTATCTGACTTAATGTAACTGTAACCCCTCCGTACATCACCTTTACAATAAATTTTAAAAAAAAGAAAGAAAGAAAGAAAGGAAATGATTGTGGTTAGCCGGGCTCTGCTGCCTTATGCCAGTAATACTAGCTACTCAAGAGGCTGAGATGTACAGATCATGGTTTGAAAGTAGCCCAGGCAGAAACGTCCCTGAGACTATCTTCAATTAACCAGCAAAAAGACAGAAGTGAAGTGTGGCTCAAGTGATACAGCACTAGCTAAGGAACAATGACCAGGCCCTGAGTTTAAACCCCAATACTAGCATAAAAAATAAGGGAAGGCAGGCAGGCAAGCAAACAAGAAAAAAAGGAAGGAGAGAGGGAGGAAAGGAAGGAAGGAAGGAAGGAAGGAAGGAAGGGAGGGAGGGAGGGAGAGAGGAAGGGAGGAAGGGAGGGAAGAAGGAAGGAAGGAAGGAAAGAAGGAAGGAAGGAAGGAAGGAAAAAAGGAAAGAAGGAAGAAAGGAAGGAAGGGAGGAAGGGAGGAAGGAAGGAAGGAAGGGAGGAAAGAAGGAAGGAAGGAGGGAGGGAAGAAGGAAGGAAGGAAGGAAGGGAGGGAGGGAGGGAGGGAGGGAAGAAGGAAGGGAGGGAGGGAGGGAGGAAGGAAGGAAGGAAGGAAGGAAGGAAGGAAGGAAGGAAGCTAAAAAGGAAAGAAGGAAGAAAGGAAGGAAGGAAGGAAGGGAGGAAGGAAGGAAGGAAGGGAGGAAAGAAGGAAGGAAGGAGGGAGGGAAGAAGGAAGGAAGGAAGGAAGGAAGGAAGGGAGGGAAGAAGGAAGGAAGGAAGGAAGGAAGGAAGGAAGGAAGGAAGGGAGGGAGGGAGGGAGGGAGGGAGGGAGGGAGGGAGGGAGGGAGGGAAGAAGGAAGGAAGGAAGGAAGAAGGAAAGAAGGAAGGAAGGCAGGCAGGGGGGGAAGAAGGAAGGAAGGAAGGAAGGAAGGAAGGGAGGAAGGGAGGGAAGAAGGAAGGAAGGAAGGAAGAAGGAAAGAAGGAAGGAAGGCAGGCAGGGGGGGAAGAAGGAAGGAAGGAAGGAAGGAAGGAAGGAAGGAAGGAAGGAAGGAAGGAAGGAAGGAAGGAAGGGAAGGAGGGAGGGAGAGAGGAAGGGAGAGAGGGAGAGAGGGAGGGAGAGAGGGAGAGAGGGAGGGAAAGAGAGAGAGAGAGACAAGAGAGACTTTGGTTGAGCAGTGGAATGGTGGACAGCAGAGAGTTTAGAATGGTAAGATTAATTACCACGCTGTGGGTCTGGATTCCATACTTCACCTTGCCTGTATCTTCATAGCAAATGCTTTGGTTAAGTCTTCTTCAAATTATCCTAATTCAAAGGTGACATCTGCTTTCTTCTAGAATTTTACTACGGATTATACTTTTCAAAAACGGTTACTATAACATCTCTATGGTGGTACTTGGGTTTGAACTCAGGGTGGCATGCTCTCTGGTCAGGATCTCTATGGTTTGAGCCATACCTGTTTCTTATCCTCCTAACCTGAGCTCTTCTTCCAACGTGACTCTGACAATTCACCCTCGAGAAAAAGTGATGCTATGACTTCTGAACTCAACATAAAAGATGATACCACTTTCCCCTGCTTCTCTTAGGAGCTCTGGGCTATGGAGTATGCAATCTGACTACCTTGAGACTACCATGCTATGAGAAAGTCCACGCCAGCCCACGCAGAAGGACCATATAGATTGGTTCTGGAGATTCCTGGTCAGCTCCCGTAGCTTCAGCATCTCCTATCTGACAGTAACTTCAAGAGAAGAGAGACAGAGTTAGAAAGAAATTTCCCATCTGAGTCCTTCTGACAGATACCATGAAAGATACTTAAAGGATCATTGTTTTAGCCTGCCATTTTTTTTAAAATGTAGCAAGAGACAATAGGGACTAACTGATGCTCTACAAAAACATCTGGAGATTTGTGTCTGCAGAGGAAACTAGAAGCTGCCCACTGCAATGAAGACATTGCTCCTTGCTCCTTACATTCCTCCAATGTGGTGATGATAATTGTCTCTGTGTGTGTATGTGTGTGTGTGTGTGTGTGTGTATGTGTGTGCACGCGCATGTGCGCGCGCCCGCCAGTACTGAAGTTTAAACTCAGGAACTGGGCACTCTCCCTTAGCTTTTTAAAACAAGCTCTATCACTTGGGCCACACCTCCACTTTCAGCTTTGTATTAGCTAATCAGAGAAAAGAGTCTCATGGACTTTCCTGCCCAGGCAGGCTTTTAATTATGATCCTCAGATCCCAGCCTCCAGAGTAACTAGGCTTACAGGTTGAGCTACCAGTATCTAGCTTTAAGATACTTTTTAAAAATAATTTTCATTAAGAAGCTGAACACTGCCAAAATGAGATCATGGGCTTTTCCAAAGACTTGAAACTTCTTTACTAAGGGTGGCTTTCCCCACCCCCATCTCTGTATGTCTGTGTGTGCATAGCACATATATATGTGCACACATGCACATGTGTATATGTATTTTATAAGTTCAAGGCAGAATAGGCCTACTTCCACGCTGGGCCACAAAGTTAGATGTGGAGAAAGAGGCCACCACTGGGGTAACATTCCTAAGATGATGGGTTTGGAAACTGGGTGTGCCAGAAATTTCCTGGAAAGTTTATTTTTGCTGAGTTTTAAGCCTGACTTCAGACCATTAAAGCTCTGGATAATGCCAGTTTATTCAAACATGTAGAGAGCCAGCTGTCCCTAGAAATGAGATTATCTCTTGCCAACTGAGAGTTTTGTGGTCTGGCTCGCCTATGTGCATGATCACTGAACTTTTAAAATAAATTGTAAGTAAAGGTCAGCAAGATGTCAGATGCAGGGCTGGTGTGAGCCTGTGTATTTCAGTGTCTTTTTCTAGGGTCTTATGAATGTGCAGGCTGTGAATTGGACTAAATGGCAGGGGACTGAGGTTCTGAAGGACTTCCAGACCTCAAGGTGAGGGGAAGCTGGCCCACTTACTTCTCAAAGCCTGGTTCATCCTGGTTTATCCTGGAATGGTCACTGCCTGGCTCAACTTATGCCTGACTTACCTGCAGTATACTATCTCTCCACTAAATTCGAAATCCTTTTTTGTTTGTTGTGGGCCTGGAGTTTAAACTCAGGGTCCTTGTACTTGCTGGGCAGGCACTCTACCACTTGAGCCATGCCTCCAGCTCTGATACTTTTGTTTGTTGCTTTAAGAATCTTCTAGTAGGCTGAAAATGTCTGAGAGAAGGGGTGGGGTACAAGAAGGGTATCCTCCTGAATTTGGTCAGCAAATGTCACTACCATTGTTAAAGAAAATGTTTATCCAAAGACTTTTAAAGATAAAAAAGGCAGCTGGGTGCTGGTGGCTCCAGCTGAGATCTGATAATCATAGTTCAAAGCCAGCTGGGGTGGGATGGGGGAGAGGGAGAAAAATGAGGGAAGGGGTAACAAGTTAGACAAGAAATGTAATCATTACTTTACTTATGTAACTCTAACCCCTTTGTACATTACCTTGACAATAAAATTAAAAAAAAAAACCCACCGGGGCTAGGAATGAGGCTTAGTGGTAGAGTGCTTGCCTAGATTGCATGAAGCCATGAGTTCAATTCCTCAGTACCACATACACAGAAAAAGCCAGAAGTGGCACTGTGGCTCAAGTGATAGAGTGCTAGCCTTGAGGAGAAGAAGAAGAAGAAGAAGAAGGAGAAAGAGGAGGAGGAAGAGGAGAAGGAGGAGGAGGAGAAGGAGGAGGAGGAGGAGGAGGAGGAGGAGGAGGAGGAGGAGGAGGAGGAGGAGGAGGAGGAGGAGGAGGAGGAGGAGGAGGAGGAGGAGAAGGAGAAGGAGGAGGAGGAGGAGAAGGAGAAGGAGGAGGAGGAGGAGAAGGAGAAGGAGAAGGAGAAGGAGAAGGAGAAGGAGAAGGAGAAGGAGAAGGAGAAGGAGAAGGAGAAGGAGAAGGAGAAGAAGAAGAAGAAGAAGAAGAAGAAGAAGAAGAAGAAGAAGAAGAAGAAGAAGAAGAAGAAGAAGAAGCAGCAGCTGCTGCTGCTCAAGGACAGTGCCCAGGCCCTGAGTTCAAGCCCCAGGACTGGAAAAAAAAAGCAGCAACAACAACAAAAAAAAACACAACTAGGGCAGAAAAGTCCAGGAAACTCTTCTCTCTAGTTAACCAGCAAAAAGCCAGAAGTGGAGGTAGGGTAGGGCACCAACCTTGAGTATAAAGCCAAGTGAGCGCATGCGGCTCTGACTTCAAGCCCCAGTACTGGCATCAACATAATAGTACTTAAAAAAAAAAATGATAAGGCAAATTATTCAAGAGCTCCATAATAACAGGCACAGGGACCATCACTCTCTAAAGGGGTACTATATTTAAACTTATATTTTTTTATTATCTTTAGGTAGTTGTACAAAGTCAGGATGTCAGTTTATAAATAGGACACATCATGATCAATATTACTCCATCATTCTCCTTATTCCTTCCAATGCCAATCTTCCCCACACTTTCCTAGTTTCATAGGACATGCATTGACTAGGATAACTGCATGTTCCCTCCACATCTAAAGGGGTATTATTTTATCTAGCTGTCTGAGGCTTTTCTGGGTGTTAGGGCTACAAGGTTGTGTATGCCACATCCTTGCCCCCAGGAGTCTGGTTTCTGGGAAGAGATGGAGCAAATGGCGAACACAAAACTCAACTGAAGACTACTTATCTCTGACTTTTTGTGATCCCAAACAGATCCTTTTCAAATGCTGAAATTACAAAGCCAGGGTCCCTGTAATCTTCATTTGCTGGTCCCTCCTTGCCACTGCGGGCCTATTCCTCTCCCACCCAGCAGAATATTCTTGTGTCCTGGGTCTCAAGTGCCTTTCAACTCTTTCCTCTTATCTAAATCCTGTCTTCCTGCTAGGCAAGACATTTCCTTCTAGGAAGGCTGGGGGCGGGGGGAGGGGGAGGGGAGAATCCTCCCAGCCCCCTCTGTCTCAGGGATTTGCACCTGTCCAGAGTGACCAGTTGTCCCAGTGTGCCAAGGACTGATAGTTTCCTGGTGCAGTACATTCCTGAAAAGTTATCACAAAATGGCTGGGTTCTCACCTGGGGTCTTGAAGGCTTCTACTCAGAGATACCTAGAAGACTGAGTAAAACCCTTTTCTGAGCTCATTCAGTTTGCTTACATAATGCAGTTTCTTGTGATGCAGGGCAGAGGGCCCTATTTCCTGTCACTTCTGAGCTGGAGACCTCTCTCCTCCTAGAGGTCACACTCCTTGCCATGTGACTCCCTGTAATCTTAAAGCCCCTGGAATCCTGCTTCACCTCCAGCGCTGACCTGTAGACACAGACTTAAAAGCCTCTTCTGTGAAAGCTAGGCCCGCCTACTTTATCTCCAGATGGGTACTGGAGACTGAATTCAGGGCCACATGACTCAGTCCTTTTGCTTTTAGTTGTTTTTCAGATAATGACTTGCTAACTTTTGCCTAAATGAACTTCAAATTGAGATCCTTTTACTTCTGCTTCCCAGTGAGCTGAGATTACAAATTACACATGGCTTATCTCCCAATCTTAAAGTCTATTTAGTTACGTGGACAAAAATCTCTTCATCATAAACCTAGATTTTAGGTGTGATGGAATAACAGGAAGTTTGTGTACAGTAGGGACTGGAGACTTGGAGATTTACCTAGAATTCTGCCTCCTACATCTGGGTTGCTAGGCTCTCAGTGATAAAGTTGGAACAATCTCAGTGAGGTCAGCGGGAGAAGATTTTGTTACTCATCTTGCTGACCCACCTCTGATCCTGACCCACAGCTGTTCATGTAACAGGTTTGGCAAGATGCCCTGTGATTGGTGACATACATCAGTCTCACATAGCATCAGCACAAGCAGGGTACAGTGACATGCAGTATGGGTACTGGGACAAAGTTGAATTAACATTCTAACATGTCAGCTTTGTGGTCCTGTCTTGGTACCTATATTCTGAGCTTCATATGTTTTTGTTTTGTTTTTCTTTTATAAAATAGGGATGGAACCGGGGTGCCAGTGGCTCATACCTGTAACCTTAGCTACTGAGGAGGTTGAGCTCTAGAGGCTCATGGTTCAAAGCTAACCTGGGCATAAAAGTCCATGAGACTCTGCCTCCAAAATAACTACGCTAGGCTAGAGGTGTAGTTCAACTGGTAGAGCACCAGCTGAGCCAGGTCAAAGCCCAATCCTACTAAATAAATAAATATAAATAAATGAAATTTTTAATAAACAATAATAACAATACCCACCTAATTAGGTTACTGTAAGCACTGAATGAAATCCTATATTTTGAAGTCCAGTTTATCGTAAAGTAAGCACTTAGGGAGGCCTGATGATGATGATGATGATGATGATGATGATGATGATGATGATGATGATGATGATAATGATGATGATGATAATGAACCATACAAGACCCAGGTGAGTGCTAGAGACAGGTATTACCTGTGAGACCAACTTTAGGGCAAGTTGCAGGGTTGAGGTCTGGCTGGTTGATCACTTGTAATCTTCTAGCACTTTGAAAAACAGAAGGATTTTTTCCCGCAGTGATATCCAGCCCAATCTAGGTAACTGAACTCTCCTCTGAAAATTCTTTTGGTAATTTAGTGCAAGAAACACATCTTCCTTCAATTTAGAACTTTTGGGTGGTATAGCAGTACAGATGTTAAATATTTTCTGCGCATGACTCCAGAGAGCAGGGGGCAGGGGAGGAGACGCTAATGCTGAAGCCTTTGAACATCTTAGGGTCTCCCTGGATGAAAGGTACATGTTGAATGTGGCATTTTATAAAATTAAAAGAAAATAATTTTCTGCTAAAACAGCTGTGGGGTTTCTGCAGACCAGAGGGATATCTTGAAGCGGTCTGTATGCTTCAGAGTCCAGGACATTTTGGAAAACATCTGGAAATGGCACATCCAACTTCATACATGGCCAATCAAGTATAAAGTTGTTTATTAAGGAATTCTTCAGTTTCAGGGCATTTCATTACAAAAAAAAAAAAAAAACAACAAGGAAAGACTATTCTTGTGCAAATTTGTGCTATGAAAAGTCTATTAATAAGTAAGGTTTATTTTGTCCCAATTAAATAATATCAATTTTTAATTTAAATGAATCTTTACAAAACAACACATGGATGCAAACAAAAGACAACTGAAATTTCCTTCTCCTCTTCCTCCTCCTAAAGTACACAGCTTCTGCCTCAAGACTGGGGGTGGGGGGAATTTACTGCCTTTGTCCTAAATCCAGCAAACCAGGTGGTCACACAATCAGCAAACCAGCAACAATTACAGACATTACAATTTTCTACTTGGTTGCAATAAACAAACAGTGTGCAATGGGGCAGAGAAGGCCAGAACTTCAGCAACTTGAATAGAAAAGCTAGACAAACAGAAGGATTCCAGGATTTAGACTGGGCTGGAGGCAGCTCCGGAGCAAAAGCAAGCTTCCTCCTTCCTCCTCCTCTTATTCCTTTCAATGAGAACGTTCCAGGAAAGGATCCCCTAATACCTAAGCTTAGTGGAGCTTAGCAAACTGTAACAGGCCTCAACAGGGGCTGCTGTGACCTCCAGGATAAATCATTTCAGTCTCTGAGGTGATAGAACTCCCCTCTCTTTCTGCCCCTCTTACCCTTCCTGAAGATATTCAGGGAGTTGAAGGGACATTAGAGAGGGGAAAAACAAATGGCTTTTTCTTGTCAGTTTATTTATGTGGATTGTATTTCCCATCATGCGGGTTGTTTTTTGAATGGGTGAGTTGTCCTGACCTCTTTTTTTCCATGTCATGAAGAAAAGGGTCCATCCCCCAAGTGACTATGTAATTTATAGCATTCTTTTAGAAGTGTTTATCTCTGGGCCAGCAAGGATGACGGAGGTCCTCCAGTGATGACATTACACCTGGGAAGAACAGGTGGTCCAAGTGTACTCCACACTCCTATGATCCCAATAAATACATAGATATGAAAACTGACTTCTGGAAAGAAGGGGTGGGATGTCCACATTTGTCCAATAAATTAGTGGCCGGGGTCCCATCCCTGGACCACTTCCATGGCCTGTTAATCCCCTGGAAAGTCTCTTTGGCACAATGAGGAACATGTGGGTGTGGTGTGTTCTCTGTCAAAAAACAGTCCTTCTTCAGGGTGACTGATCTTGATGACCATTCTGACTTCAGGCTTCAGAAAGGGTCCCCAAGTGGCAGTGACTGTCAATACCCTTTGAATTTACAGAGAAATTACCTTTTCGAATGACCACATTCATGTCACCAAAACCTTCCTTAGAAGAAACACTGCTCTTCTGGCTCAGCCTCTAGGCCCATATCTCTCACCTTGAGATGTGTTTGCCTGAAGCAAGCCATTATAACTAAACATTCATAGCAACAGTATCATTACCGTTGATTCTCTCCCCTGCCCCCACCAATGATATGCTTTGCTTTGCTTTCCTTTCCTTTCCTTCTCTATCCTTTCTTCCTTCCTTCCTTTTAAAAGAAAAACAGTTATTTCCTTTCACCTCTGACCTCTGATCCTTAGAATATTTTGATTCACTGAACCTTAAGGAGCATCCCCAGAGCTAGGAAGAGGAGCTGTGAAGCTAAACACAAACACCATGGCCATACCCCTCCAGTCAGGATGACTTTATGGAATGACAGTGGAGAGCGGCAATGTGCTTGGGTTTATAACTTCTTTCCTCTATAAAATTAAACAAAGAAAGGGGCTATTAATCACTTCAGTTTTGCCCCAGCCTCCTGCCATGGGGACAGGAGGCTCAGATTTCAGGGCTAAAGTTCACATGAACTAGTTTGTTCATAGTTTAGAAAAGAAATAAATGGTCTTACTCAGTACTTCAGATTCTCTCTTCACTTTTTCTTTCCTTTCTATCCTCAATTCCCCCCAGGAGGAGAGGGTAGTGAATTAAAGGAATCCAGGAATAGAGTTAATGATGCTTGGATACGGGCTTTGGAGTTAGGTGGGGTCTGGGCTGGTGTCATCCACAATTTGGTTTGCTCATGCAGTTGGCACTTTTCTCCAAACCCCACCCGGCCCTGCAATCGTCATTTGACATTCGGAAATCGGAAATTAGCTAAGTGAAAGTTTCAGTTCTCTTGAAGAAAGACTGAATTTGATAGTCTCAATCCTGAGTAAAAATTCTCTTCTCACTCCTTATTACACATTTCAGGGATTGGTGTGTGTGTGTGCGTGTGTGTGTGTGTGTGTGTGTGTGTGTGTGTGTGTGTGTGTGTGTGTGTGTGTGTGTGTGTGTGTGTGTGTGTGTGTGTGTGTTGTGGGGCTTGAACTCTAGGCCTGGGTGCTGTCCCTCAGCTCTTCAGCTCAAGGTAAGCACTCTATCACTTGAGCCACAGCACCACTTCCAGTTTTCTGGTGGTTAATTGGAGATAAGAGTCTCACAGACCTTCCTGCCTAGGCTGTCTTTGAGCCACAATCCTCAGATCTCAACCTCCTGAGTAGCTAGGATTACAGGGGTGAGCCACCAGCACCCAGCCTGATTGTTTTTATTTTTATATACCCTAAACCAATTCCTTCTTGTACCAATTCTTTTACCTTTTTTTTTTTTTTTTTGGTGCTGCCACTGGGATTTGACCTCAAGGCCTTGAACTCAGTCAGCTTACTTGCTCACAGCTGGAATTCAAATCATGCCTTCAATCCTGCATTTTGCTGGTTATTTTAGAGATGGAGTCTCCCAGCCTTCACTGACTGGGCTGGCTTCAAACTAGGATCCTACCCATGTCAGTCCCTTGAGTAGCTAGGATTGCAGGCTTGAATCTCTTATAAGACTACCCCTGCCCCATCCACCTCTGCTTGAGGAATGCCCCAAGATTCTTTCTAATTCTCCATCTCATTTCAAATAGTACTATCCCCCAGGCCAGACAAATGGTCATCATATCCCTTATAACAATGTGCTCGCTCAGCAAAATAAAATTCCCCCTTAAGGGCTCATTTGTAGTAGTGCACTTGGCTGTCCTTAAGGGAAACTTTTGGGAAAGACTCCCTAATTAAAGCCTCATATCATTAATATCATTATAAGAGAATGCATTGTGGGAATTGTCATGCACAGTTGGAAAATGTATATAACTACTACCTGCCACTCAAAACTGTTCATCATCAAGGACCCCTCCTGTGGGATAGACCCTCTGACCTTCTGCTTGCTCCAAACCAGCCTTAAATTGTCCCAGACACCATTGCTCAGAGCCTCAGAACTCTCTTGCTCTAGTTTCACTTCAGTAAACCTGTGCTTCTCTCATTACTCCTCTGTGTTTTGTTCAATTCTTTGTTTGATTTGCCAAGAACCTGGAATGATAATTAGGACCACCGTCTGGTAACACTCCGGGACATCCTGTATCCAGTACCATGCTGAGCTATACCTGAGACTAAGACAAAAGGAAAAATTAATCATGCATCTTTGCCTTATTTAAAATTGTAACATTTCATGTATCATGAATGTTGCAGCCATTATTTTAAGAATATTACAGTAAACTATTTTGCATATTGGACTTGGCTTTGCCTACACTTCTCTCTATTCTCCTAAAGCAATTTACTTGATGTTCATATGTTGTAAATCCTGGCAATGTCTCTCTCTCTCTCCCCCTCCCTTTCCCTTTCCCTCCCCCCTCTCTCTCCCTCTCCTTCTCCCTCTCTCTTGTTTCTCTCTGTACTGGGACTTGAAGTCAGGGTCTCAGGCTGTCCCTTAGCTTTTTCACTCAAGACTGGAGCTCTACCACTTGAGTCATACCTCCACTTCTGTGTTTTTGCTGGTAAACTGGAGATAAGAATCTCTCAGATTTAGAATTGGCTTTCCTCGGATCCTTGCAATCCTCTGCAACCCTTAGATCTCAGTCTCCTGAGTAGCTAGGATTACAGACACAAGCCGCGGGCTCCATGACAGCCTCTCTTTCCAGTCAGGGTAATAGCAGTAACCTTTAACTCTCTTCCTAGAATATGGCTGCCACTTGGCTGTTTCCCTGTCCTGTCCATTTCCCCTTGGGGAGCGGTCTTGGACCTGGGTGGTGTTAGGCCTGGACAGTGCCAGCCTCAGGAATTAGTTCAGGCTGGCTCCAATCGCTGAGGTGCTGGATGTGTCTGGATGGCTGTAAAGAGATGAGCTCTCTACGTCTCACTGACTTGATCTGTGTGATGATGCTCTCAGGCCCAGACATGCTATAGAAGACTGGCTACTATGACAAGAGTCATGAGGATGAAGGTAATTCAGGGAGGAGAGTAGAGCCAGGAGAATAAAACAAGCAGAGCTGAAGCCTGATCTAACATGGTCTGAAATTCCCCATAAAATAAAAGTTACTATACAATTAAAGCCTGTTTGTGAGTTAGGTGCCAGGGACTCTCACTATAATCCTAGCTACTCAGGAGGCTGAGATCTGAGAATTGAGGTTGGAAACTGGCCCGGGCAGAAAAATCTGAGACTCTTTTCTCCAATGACCCAGCAAAAAGCCAGAAGTGTAGGTGTGGCTCAAGTGGCTGAGAAGCTAGCCTTGAGTGATAAAGCTAATAGCCTGAGACCCTGAGTTCAAGCCCCAGTATAAAGTCTGTTTGTTGTTCATCAAGGGGAAATGGCTGCATTGCAGCCCATAGATAAATGATGCTGAGTTCTTGCTCACAGGGGACTGGTTTAGTTACCAAGTGATCATTTGTAATAAAGCAAGGCTGCCCTGATGTATTTGCCTCTCACATGTGCCCGCTTGCCTTTCTACCTTCCTCCTGGTATGCCCTCCCCACCAGATGCCAGAGCCATGCTCTTAGAGCCATGCATTCTTTTACACATTGCCTAGTCTCAAGAGCTCTGTTACAGCAACATGAAACAGATGAAGACAATTATTTAAACCAGGTCTCTGCCACTGGGCTATAGAATTAGTTCTGTTGTTGTTTGTTTATTATTCTAAGTAATGCTACAATTAAAAATCGTATAGTATTTTTGCATGTCTATAGTTTGTAGGAAAAAAATAACTAAAATCGGAATTACCAAGCTGAAGGACATAAATATTGTTGGAACGGCCAAATTATGATCTCAGGAGAAACCATCACTCGCAGAGAGAACTGAAGGGTAAGATATCAACTATATTGACAATATAAGCCAATCCATGTACATGGTGGCCATCAACCTGAGGCTCTGAAATCAAGTCCTGGGGGTTTCTGCTGAGCCAGGTGAGGAAGGGAGGGTGAGCAGTCAGGACGCCATAGGGACTGGCCAGGGTAGATGATTCAGGTTGGTTGCTATTTACTGACTGTCATGGAAGTACTTAATAAAATGTTAGTATTCCTAGTTACCATCTGCCATCCTTATCCCATTCCCAATACAGAGGTTCCATTAGGACAATGTCTTTGTTTTTAACTATATTCCCATGCAACTAGAACAATGCCTGGCATATTGTAGCTGCTCAATAAATGTTTGCTGGGTAACTAAGGACGTACTTGTAGATTTGCATCCTGTTCCTCTGAGGGGATAAGAAAGCTGGCATTCGTTATTGCTGTACCCTGTTGAAAGTGCCAATGGAGCCTGAAATCAGGTGATGAGACAAACAGAGGTAGATACAGGACAGACTTAGGAATCTTGGTACCACAACACAAATACCCTGATTAAGTGGTGCTGGAGAATTTAAACAATTTTATCACTCACTCAATTTCCTTCTCAAACTTTCAAATGCTGAAAAGGAAAACAAATAGAGAGGTTGCTTATGATCTTTGCTTATGATGGTTTTACATCAGTGTTTAAATCACAGGGCAGACCTTATACTTTTTGTACTCTCTCTCTCTCTGTCTCTCTCTCTTTCTGCCTTTAGGCTAGGTACTGTTGGTTCACCCCTGCAATCCTAGCTACTCAGGAGGCTGAGTCTCTGTCTCTCTCTGTCTCTCTGTCTCTGTCTCTCTCTCTCTCTCTCTCTACCTTACAGCTAAATGAACACAAACAATGGAGTTCAATCCAAAAGACTGTGGTGAGGTACAGTTGGTTATTAACTCAAGTGCACTAGGTAACCAGAAGAGAAAGAAGAAAGATCTCTTGGAGAGAACTTACAAGTTTGGGTTTCTTGTGAGTTTGAGTTTGGCCATGTTCAAGAGTTGTTTGACACATACAGTTTGTACCCCCCTTCTCAGGAGCAGGAAAAGGTAATTGCAAATATCATTTCATTGTTCCTCTGATGGGGAGGTGATGAGCTACTGGATGAGTGTGAGATCACCCTGCCTGTTCCCTGTATCGCTAATCTGATGGTTGTCATTGTAAAACGATCTGATTCCACACGCCAGTGGCACTGAACTAAATGGCAGCATTATACACAGTGATATCTATTTTGATTATATTTTTTCTCTTTCCTTCTTGTTCCAAGGAGCCCTATCTTCGCGGTTCACAGCCCAGAGGATTCTGGGTTGAGGCCTAAAATCTTCCCAGCGCCCCCTATCTGCTGACACTCTGGTCTCTTCCATGGCTCCCAGAAAGGGGGCATGCTTCCAGAAACAGCCTACTCACTCATGACTGAAGTGAATTTCTCCATCAGTTCAGGGACCATAGATCCCCAAATCAGAATACAATTATTTTTAGAGGATTTGATATCATATCTTTCATATCTATCTTGTAGAATAAAGCCTAGACTGAACAAAATAGTGATAGTGGCATCATAGTGCACAAATACTGTCGGGCCCACGTGTTTGATAAAGTATAACACCTCAAAGAGATATTCCCAAAAGAACGAGGCCTAATTTTGTCTCTGGCATCAGCAACTTTCATGGCCTTAAGTAAATCACTTCCCTCATCTTTTTCTTTTATTTATTTGTTGGTTAAATGAAGGGACTGGAACCAAACTAATGGTTGGTGTTACTGCAAATTCAGAATGGAGTTGGTCAACACAAAACTGTCCTGAAACCATATTCTTGACTAAGGATGTTATTTTAGGCACTGTTCCAGTTCTGTTAACTTCCACTTCAAAACAAACGATGTTTTCAAAAGCAGAGTTTCTGCCACTGCCAGAGACAACCTGTATAAATGCAATGTTAAGACTGCTACCTACCTCTGCTGTGCTTGCTCGTGTACTTGTGGTCTCTCCGTTGAATTTTGGACTTCATGGGAACACAGAATCTTTAGAATTTTATTTTCCAAAGAAAGGATCTTTGAAAAAAGTGAGTCCTTTCATAACAGGCTCATCTTTCACCAGAGACTGAACAGTATAAACACGACTGCGTGAGCTTCTATGTTTATGTTTTCTCAATGACTTCCAGATCAAATTTGCTGTGTTTACAAGTTGGAGACACTTTTTCTAACCGCCAGCATTGGGAACTCAATCAGGGGCCCAACACTCCAGCTGGAATTTCTCTCTGCTTCCAGTTATCCTGATGTGTGACATCTCAGTGAGGTCCTAGCAGGAAGAGAGGCCGCCTGTAGACATTGGCTTTTCATACTTAAATGGAATCAAGATGCCAGGTTATTATTATTATTTTAAACTTTAAGCCTTAGGCCTAGAGGTGAGACTGGCTGACTGTAGTCTAGGCTCTCTCCATTAAGCTGGACCATCATTTTTAATTTTCCTTATACCTCCTCTTGTTCTAACTTCTAAGACCTTGTGAATCTCACGCTGAGATTTCTCTCGAGTCCATCAGCTCATGAGCACTGTTAATGCCCTGAAGGCCCCAGGTACCACAGAGTTTGCAAGTCATCTGTTAAAGATACTCCTACATGCCCCAGATACCATCAAATCGTCTTATGCTAGAAGTTGATTGCTTACGAGAGAGGTCCTTAGACCACTGAGCTGGTATTCCATTTGGCTGCCCCAAATACCTTTCCAGAGTTTTCATTACCAGAAAACAGAGTGCTGTGGCTCAACCTTCAGAGTCTGCTATCTTCCTAGAAGGCTGGGACACTGAGAGGAAAGAGCCCACTGATTTGAGGAGCTTGATCCTAGTCCTGCCTGACTATGTGACCTTAACCCAGTCTCTGATTCTCTGATGCCCAATGTCTTTCTCTGCTTCTTGTTTCACAGGGAGAAGCTGTGAATTTTTGCAGGACATTCCAACTGTAAAAGGACTTAGTACCCAGTAAAGCATTGAGAACAGTAAAAAGTTCTGTGACCATCAGCCCAAGGCTTTAGAAAATAGCCAGTAGGGATCAAGGACATGATCAGTTGCTATGCAACTGGACTTACTTGTAAAATATACTTTTTTCAAGCTGGGCACCAGTGGCTCACGCCTGTAAACCTAGCTATTCAAAAGGCTGAGATCTGAGGATCATGGTTCAAAGCCAGCCAGACTTTCCTAGTCTGTGAGACTCCTATCTCCAAGTAACCACCAGAAAACTGGAAGTGGCTCTGTGGCTCAAGCATTAGAGAGCTTGCCTTGAGCTGAAGAGCTCAGAGACAGTGCCAAGAGTTCAAGCCCCATGACTGACAAAAATAAATAATAATTCTTCTTCTTCTTCTTCTTCTTCTTCTTCTTCTTCTTCTTCTTCTTCTTCTTCTTCTTCTTCTTCTTCTTCTTCTTCTTCTTCTTCTTCTTCTTCTTCTTCTTCTTCTTCTTCTTCTTCTTCTTCTTCTTCTTCTTCTTCTTCTTCTTCTTCTTCTTCTTCTTCTTCTTCTTCTTCTTCTTCTTCTTCTTCGGTCCGGTTGTGGGGCCTGAACTCAGGGCCTGGGCGCTGTCCCTCAGCTCTTCAGTTCAAGGCTAGCGCTCTACCACTTGAGCCACAGCGCCACTTCCGGCTTTTTTCTTTTTGCTTATGTGGTGCTGAGGAATCAAACCCAGGGCCTCATGCATGCAAGGCAAGTACTCTACCACTGAGCCACCTTCCCAGCCCCCCCTATATTCTTGAGCTCTTCTTTATGTTGTGTCCAGCTACTTTCCTGGCTGGGCTGGAGGGTTGGGGCCTTGGTGGTATCTAAAACACATTCAGCATGCTGTAATTCTGCTTCTGCATCTCAGGCTGTAGTGGAAGGAGATGTGAGAAGACTAGTGGAGAGAAAAAGGAGAAGCTTTAGTTTCTGTGTAATCATAGAGTTCTTGGTAAATAAGCAAAGGAAAACTTCATTACCAGAAAACTCAGATCTAAAAATCAATCTTTGTAATTAATCTATCTTTCTTTCTTTCTTTCTTTCTTTCTTTCTTTCTTTCTTTCTTTCTTTCTTTCTTTCTTTCTTTCTTTCTTTCTTTCTTTTCTTCCTTCCTCCTCCCCCCCCCCTTCTTTCTTTCTTTATTTGAGATAGGCTTGCTATGTAGCCGGTGCTAGTTCCTGGCTCAGGCTCCAGTGTTGAGATTATAGGTGTGAATCACCATCACCATGCCCAACTTTAGAAGCATTCTTATTAAAGGGTTTGGCTTCAGCCCAATAATATGTTCTCTGGTTACCTCTTCTCAATATATACAGATTCTTACATATACACCTGTATGTATGTATATGTATCATACACATTTCCTTTTTTTCTCCTCTTCCTTTCTTTCCTTTCTGGTGTGATTGAAAATGTCTTAGTAGATCTATCTGGTTTTCTTTGAGATTGGATAAGGAAACAAAGAAAGAAAAGAAAAAAATTCATACAGGAAGTAGATTCTGCTTCCTGGCATTATCATGATTATCATTTTGCTCTTGTTGCAGAGAGTTTTTCTGGCTGCTGATCAGATAAAGCCTTGACCTTGGTCTGGGGAGTTCTCACAGTACTGCCTCTGATGTTTTTGATGTGTGACCTTGGGATAGTTACTTTCCCCTCTTTGGATCACAGCCATTTCTTTGGGAAAATGAACAGGTTAGAGTACATCTCAGCCTTAAAGTGCTTCAAACAGGTATCACTCACTCACTTTAATAAAGACCCAATACCTGAAGCAATTAAAAGTTAAAAAAAAGAAAGAAAGAAAAAAGAAAAAGAAAAAATCCACTCTCTCCACATCTTTGACTTCTAAAGCAGGCCAAAACAGGTAAAACAGCTGACAATATAAAAATAATTTATAAAATAACTGCCTCATTTTAGAAATAATTTATGTGTAGCTTTTCAAATTCTTGCACTGCAGTAATTGAGAAAATTTTATCGAGTTGGACATTTCGATGATAGTTTTTTATCCTTGAAGATGCCCCTGCCACATCCATCAGACAACTCCCCAGGAAATGTCCCTGTAATGTTCAGCTGAAATCTCTAATGGGTCTGATCAAATCAGGCTTTATGCTGACTCTGGTGAGCAGCCACTTCGAAAGCATGTGCTGCCTTTTCATTATGATTTTATTTCTACCATTAGCCACATTTGGAATATAAATCACTGCTTACATTTATCAGAGTAGAGGATAACCCCTCACCTCCAAGCTGAGTATCATCCCAAGTGACAAGACAGGAACATGGAGTTAACGGATCATCTATGGTATGACCTTGGGTGAGTCATTTTCTCTCTGCAGGCCTCTGTTCCTTCATATAGAGATGGCCTAAGTCACTCAGAAGGGCCTTTGACCTTGATGAAGAATAAATGTTTGTGTCTTTTCAAAATTCAGATGCTAAGACCTAATCCCATATGTAGTGGTCTTAGGAGGTGTCTTAGTCTCCTCTTGATATTAAAACACAAGACTTGAGACTATGTAATTTACTTAAAACAAAACAAATCAAACTCTTCCTTTACATTTCTGTAGACTGCCCAGTTTGGTGTCTGGTGAGGTCTGCTTTTTACTTCCAACCTGGTACATAATCGCTATGTCCTCACAAGGACCGAACTGGAAGCGCAAAAAGGCCTGGCTAGCTCCTTCCAATCATTTATAAGCTACCAATCCCCTTCATTAGGCCAGATCCTCACAGAGTAATCACTTCTCCACCCCCTCTTAATAGATGAGAGATGAAGTTTGAACAAACATGTTCTTGGGAGGGGATGTAAACATTTAAAACACAGTGCTAGCTCATGTGGCAGAGTTCATGTGTACTTCTTAGGGCTGAGAAGACCAGAGTTCTCCCATTCTACCTTGTGAGGGTACAGAGAGGAGAAACCCCGATAAACCAGACCCTGAATCCGCTGGCACCTTGGTCTTGATCTCCAGAACCACAAGAAATAAAGTTGTGATGTTCCTAAACCACTTAAATGAGGCAGCTTGTAATGGCAGTCTAAATGGAGTAAGGTAGGCCTTGGTACTGTCCAGAATCTCAGCAGTCATGGATGCTGGGGGTGAGAAAATGATCCCATAAAGCATTTATGCATCCCTCTCTGGTTTATTCACAAGATTTTCTCACTGGATTCTTCAGACCTAAAGGAAATAATAAGAGAGACAGGTCGGGTGTCAATACAGGACTTAATTGCCATGAACTGAGAGCTTCAAAGTGGAAACTTCTGACTACTCCCTCTTCGTGCTTCCAAATAGCCCCAGCTCAAGTGACTCCTAGGCCCAGATGCTGGAAGATCTGTACTTTCTCTGTGGTCACACAAGAGGAAGGACTTGTTTATAGGTTAGTTTACTGGGGTTCTGGAGAACAGGTGAAAGGGTTCAGTGTTCTTCTTCCATTTCTTCCTTCCTCCCTCTCTCCCTCCTTCCTCTCTGCCTCCCTCCTCCCCTCCTTCCTTTCCTCCATCCCTACTTGTCTCCTGGCACTCTACCACTTGAACCATGCCTCCAGCTCAGCTTCTTGCTTTGGAGATGGAAGCTCAAGGATTTTTCTGCTTAGGCTCAACTTGAACAGAGATCCTTCAGGTCTAGCCTCCTAAAGAGCAAAGATTACAGATGTGAGCCACCAGTGCCCAAGTCTCTCTTTTTGAGACCAGATCTTGCTATGTTGTGCCAGGCTGGTCTCAAACTCTTGAGGTCAAGTGATCTTCTTGCCTCTTCCTCCTGAGTGGCTGGCACACTAGTTGTCTAGCTCTCTGTAATGACATGAAGAAGAGTTCAAATTTTTGAGGTTTAGAAGTCCTTTTCTAAATGAAATCTGATATATTAACTTTATATGGAACCCAAAACATAACACAAAGAAAAGTAGAGTTTAGCTGGCATACCTTTATTTTGTAACATTTAAGTTTATAACATTATATTGAACAGGAGTATTTATTTGCTTTTTAAAAATTAGTCCTGCTACTGGGGCTTTGAACTCAAGACCTTGTTCTTTTACTTGGCTTGTTCTACTCATGATACTCTACTACTTAAGCCATGCTCCCAGTCTGGCATTTTGCTGGTTAATTGGAGATAAAGATTTTGCTTTCTCTTCTGCTTGGGCTTTATACAGCAACCCTTAAAACTCAGCCTCCTGAGTAGCTAGAATTACAGGCATGAGTCACTGATACCTATCCAGAGTATTTATTTTGACTAACAAAGTTTTAAAATAGTCAACTATGGATCACGTCACAGTTGCTGGCTTATCAATACACTGTGCACTGATGCACCTTCCAGGATGCAAACAGGAAGCTTCTCTTGTGCATAGCAGGCAAGCAGGGACACTCCTCACAGACACAGAATGCAAACTTAGTCCTAAGGTCAGCTCTGAAATGAGTTACAGACGCTCATGTGATTGGCTTCGGATGTTAATAATTTAGTATAATTTAATTGAGCATGCATAGTATTTCTCCTTTACTTTAACTAAAATATTTCTAACTATATAATACAGATATAGACTCCACAGCAATGTGAGTCACTTGTAAGGAATGTCTTTGGACTGTGGACGTGAAGAATTCTTCCAGCTGAATGCCAGTGGCTAATGCTGGTAATCCTAGCTACTTAGGAAGCTGAGATTTAAGGATCAAGGTTCAAAGCCACCCTGGGGCAGAAAAGTCTGTGAGACTCTTATC
Organism: Dipodomys merriami; assembly: GCF_024711535.1. Taxonomy (NCBI): domain Eukaryota; kingdom Metazoa; phylum Chordata; class Mammalia; order Rodentia; family Heteromyidae; genus Dipodomys; species Dipodomys merriami. Next base: position 67,018,634 of record NW_027203381.1, on the reverse strand, counting down.
TCCAATTACCCAGCAAAAAGCTGGAAGTGGAGGTGTGCTTTGAGTGGTAGAGCTTCATCCTTGAGTGGAATAAGCCAAGAAAGAACCAGAGATCCTTAAGTTCGAGTCTCTGCACTCACAAAACACATACAGAGAGAGAGAGAGAGAGAGAGAGAGAGAGAGAGAGAGAGAGCGCTCTGAGGTAGCCTATGGGAGTATTTGGAGGCCTATATTCATAAACAGGTAGGGAAAAGGTGCAGTATGAACCATAAGGAGATGATCCACTTCCATGAGGGTCTCAAGCCTCATTTGGAGCCTTCAATTACCTCTTGTTCCCTTGGTAAAATTATTTTTTATTCCTGACTGCTTTTGCCTCCCTTCAGCAGACTCCAAGAATCCTATGTTGTCTGAAGTACATCCTCCACTGAGACTCCATGGAGGTGGGTATGGTGGGTCTCAGAAGACTTCAGGGAGAGGGGATCCTTCTTTCTGTTCTCTTCCGGCCACCTCTGGGAGCCCCAGTCTTCTTCCAGTGTCAACGCTAGAAGTCTTAGGCTTTCTTGTTAATGATAAAGCCAGTGTGCTGCCCTATGCTAGTGTGCCAGGTGGTCTACCTAGAACCATGAGGGTCACAGGGATGGACAGACACAAGCCAGTACTCAGTTGATCAGTGTCAATTCAGTGTCAGCCTTCACCTGAGAGAAAAGCTAGTTTCACAGTGTCCCTCAAATATTATTTTCAACATTTATCAGACTCAAAGAAAACTATCTTTGGACATCAATTCATTCAGCCCCAGTAAGAGCGGTTTAGATTGTTCTCATCCTCTGACCCCACCCCCACCCAGAAGTATGAAAAGGCCTCTCATGATTGACAGCTCTGCTGTTCATTTTGTATTCCTTAGTAAGTAGTTTCAGATCCCAGATTAGTTCAAAGTGGCAAGAAGCAGCCATCAGGTGGCATCTCTAAAATCTTGGAGGTATCTGGTCACATGGTAGGACAATCGTATAACTGAAAGAGTTGACAAAAACAATCAAATTCTCCGGTGTTTGTTGGTTGAAGGCTGAAACAGTGAAGAAGTAACTTTGCAGAAAAGAAACATGAAGAAGACAAGACACAACGTCTTGCTTGAGCCCCAGCTTCTTCACCAGAGGAGGGGCTAGAAGCCCTACTCTCTGAGCTCTTGCTTGAAACTTAGAAAGCCATCTTCCATCTCTGAATCCAAAGATTTCTAGAGATCATTAGTGGTGTTGATGGCATGGGAGATGAGAGGATGTCTGTGAGCTGTTCATTGCAAGATCTGGTGTAACTTGAGTGGTTTCTCCTAAGGACAGAAGCTCTGCCCAGGCAAACAGAATTGTGAAGAATCACATGTACTATGATGGCAGACAGAGCTGGGGAGTCAGTCCTGTGTTTATCTAATTCCTAGCCAGGGGACTTTGGTGGAGCAACTTCACCTCAGTGAACCTCAGGCCTCTCTTTTGTAACACAAAAATGATTACTTAAACCAGGTGCCCATGGCTCATGCCTGCACTCATGCCTGCAATCTTAGCTACTTGGGAGATTGAGATCTGAGGATTGTGGTTCAAAGCCAGCATGGGCATGAAAGTCCATGAGACTTTTTATTTTTATTTTGGTCATGGGACTTGAACTCAGTGCCTGGGCACTGTCCCTGAGTTATTTTGCTCAAGGATAGCACTCTACCACTTTGAGCCACAGCACTACTCCCAGGTTTCTGGTAGTTAATTAGAGATAAGGGTTTCACTGACTTTCCTGCCTGGCCTGGCTTTGAGCTGTGATCCTCAGATCTCAGCCTCTGAGTAGCTAGAATTATAGTCTTGAGCCACCAGTGCCCAGCTTCCATAAGACAGTTCATCTTTAATTGACCACTAAAAAAAAAGGAAGGAAGGAAGGACCAGAACTAGAGCTGTAGGTCAAGTGCTAGCCTTAAGTGAAAAAGCTAAGGTACAGTGCCTAGACCCTAAATTTAAGCTCCAGTACTGGCATGCACACACATGTAAGTACAGACAGACAGACAGACAGACAGACAGACAGACAGACAGACACACACACACACACACACACACACACACACACACACACACACACACACACACACACACACACACACACACACACCATATAGGCAATTACCTCTATTTCAGAATGTCCTTGGGGCTGGCCTATAGTAAGCCTTCAATAAAAGTTAACTACTGTGGTTGATGGTTTTGATTAGAGACAAATGAGAAACTGAATTATTATTGAATAAAGGGAGTTTTTCATAACTTGGAGGCTCAGAAGGGTTGGAGATGATGAAAGGTTGTACCAGATGAGACCGAGATTTCTCATTTAATTAGGAAACCCTCATTTGATTCCCTTGGGTGGATTCTGTATATCCTCTGATGACATAAAATTCAAGCCCAGGACCACAGCTCAGTCCACATACCCTGTGGTGACCTCCTCGTCCTCCTCCTTCTTCTTTTTTTTTTTTTTTTTGTCAGTCATAGACTTGAACTCTGGGCTTGGGCGCTGTCCCCGAGCTCTTCAGCTCAAAGCCAGTGCGCCAGTTGAGCCACAGCACCACTTCCAGCTTTTTCTGTTTATGTGGTACTGAGGAATCAAACCCAGAGCTTCATGCATGCTAGGCAAGCACTCTGATACTAAGCCACACTCCAGCCCCAGGACAGTTTTTTAAAATTGGTTACACACACACACACACACACACACACACACACACACACACACACTTTCTCTGGACAATGACCTCAGTGATCTGGGGGACTAGGGACTAGAAGAGGTCTGAGGTCACTTTTCCTAGGAATGAAGCTTTCCATAACACCATTACCTAACGGTGGGTAGAAGTCACTTGGGTGGATGAATCTTATTCTAGGAACTAGTTTATTTCTCAATAATCTTGCTACTACTTTTTTTCCCCCTGAAGTCCCAAAAAGTGCTCTAAAAATCCATTAAAACATGATGCTGATGGTTCACACTGGTAATCTTAGCTACTCAGGAAGCTGAGATCTGAGGATTGAAGTTTGAAGTTCACCTGGGCAGATAGAATCCTACCAGCTCTTATAGCCAATTAACCAGCAAAAAGCCAGAAAAGAAAGTGTGCCTCAAGTGGTAGAACACCAGCCTTAATAGAATAAGCTAAGCAAGAGGCCCTGAGTTCAAGCTTCAGTACTAGCAAACACACACACACACACACACACCTATTAAAGTTTTACATGTATTATGTTGAAAATAGGACTGCAGAACATAAAATTTGGGTTTCAGGTTTTTTCCTGTTAATGTGTTTCATAAGTTGAAGGTGAGAGCTTCTCTCTTTTTATTGGGCCACTGTAGACATGTCCTGCTAAATGTCACCCTCCTCCCTTCTGCCCAATATGCAACCTCACATGCTTGCAAGGGCGTCTGTAGAAGGTCCCTTTTAAGATTCCTTTGTCATCCCACAGAGAGGCTGCTATGAATAACAAGTTCCATCTTTGGTACAGTGAAGATTTCAGCTTTTTTTTTTTTTAAAAAAAAAAGGGGGGATAAATCCGTTTTCTTCTCTATAAGACACTTGGAATGTAACGTTTCATTGAAAGGGGGAAGCTCATTGTTGAAATCCATTTAGTGGTAGTCTTGACAAAAATGAGCAGAATGGAGATGAAGAATTTTTAAATGGAGCTTGCTAATGAAAATTAACTATAATTACACAACTTGTCATGCAGCTCACTGAGAATCGTTCTTCTTTTGCTTAATTACGATGATGAAAACTTGTCTTTTACTGAGATAAAATGAAGTCATTCTTATCAGAGAGAAAAGAAGCATCTCCTTAGGCTGGTTACAGAAAGACTGTTTTTCTAGAAATCAAAGAAAAGGCTCTAAAGGGGCTCATTAATAGGTTGTCTTCTAGAACTAGCGATGCATGGATCCATGTTGAATATGCTGGAAAATGTCTCACGCAATCAATCCAAACTGAATAAACCAAATACATTTAAGTTGTTTTTTTTTTTTTTTACTTTCAGGGTAGTAAACGTATTAAGATGGACAGGTTGTCAATTTAAAAACCATTCTGTTGCTGAACACATTCTCAAAAAATGCCCTAAGTTTATGTCAGAAGATTGATTAGATGCAGTGGTTGTCACATTCTAGAATTTTCCTTCCCCCAAAGTGAAATTTATTCTTATATAGTTACTGCTATGCAGTTATGTAACTATGACACTGTTACTAAGCAAGACATCACCTTTTGAGAAGTACCTCCTCCTTGGAGGAATAAAACCATTTTAAAGGAAGCAGAATACTGGGAGAGATGGGTTGATGGACTTCAATCTCTGGAGTGCAACCAATCTGGCAATAAACAAGAATAAGACTCTACCCTAACAGGTAGTCTCCATTGATACCAAGGATTAGAAAGGAACCTATATACAAGAAGCTGTTCACCTCTGTGGCCATCTGTTCTGTACACTCCTGGCCTTTGGGCAACCTGTGAGAAGGTAAAGAAAGGCTCTTTTATATCTAAAGCTCACTGCTTCTGAAAATGCCCTCAGAAACTCTATCTTTCCCATTCACCATTTTCTTGGCAGCACTAGAAGTCCTTTGTAAACATCCTCCTGAAAAAAAAAAAAAAAGGATTCCAGATCTGTCTGATAAACCTCCATGGGGAAAGAGTTTAAACTCCCTAGAGCAGAGCCAGTTGAGAGTTAAAGAATTATTCTCTTCACAGATGTAGCTGAGATCACCACGCTTGAAAAATGTCAAAGAGCAGCAGGAAGAGGCATTTCTGGTCTGTTATTGGGTTCCCTCCCAAGATTCACAGACTTCCTTTGTATATTGGAACTTGGGCTTGAACTCAGGGCCCAGGAGTTGTTCTTGAGCTTCTTTGTTCTCAAGGCTAGTGCTCTACCACTTGAGCCACAGCGTCACTTTCAGCTTTTTCTGAGTAGCTAATTGGAGATAATGACTTTCCTGCCCAGGCTGGTTTTGAACCACGGTCCACAGATCTCAGCTTCTTGAGTAGATTGGATTATAGGCATGAGCCCCCACACTCGGGTTTTTTTGTTTTGTTTTGTTTTGTTTTTATCTTGCTTGGCTTTGCACTCAAGGCTAGCATTTTATCACTTGAGCCACATCTCCACTTCTGGCTTTTTGCTGGTTAATTGGAAATAGGCGTCTCTCAGACTTTTCTGCCCAGGCTGACTTCAAACCTGGATCCTCAGATCTCAATGTCCTTAGTAGCTAGGATTGTAGGTGTGAACCCCCAGTATCCAGTTATAAGTCTTGTTGCTAATCAGGAGGAGGGAACCCAAGCTCTTGGTCTTTCATATACAAGGTTGGAAAAGCAAAGGCAATGAAACATTAAGAGGTGCTTAAATTAAATCAGAGCTAAGAGTTATACAAGAGACTTCAACCTAACTGAATTAACTCATTAGTGAGAAATGCGTTTTTGGCAAACTTTAGTCTCACCAAACCCATCAAACTTCCCTCCAACCCAAACTCTTCTCCATCACAGTCAAACACATATATTTGTCTATTTGTGTCTCTTTGTGTTTTTCTTTTCTTCCTTTCTTTTTTATTTGTTTGTGTGATATCAGGGCTTGAACTCAGGGCCTAGGTGCTGTGCCTTAGCTCTTTTGCTCTAAGCTAGTGTCCAACCACTTCAGCCACAGCTCAACTATCAGCTTTTTTACTGGTTAATTGGAGATAAGTGTCACACAGATTTGTGTACTCAGGATGGCTTCAAACTGCATTCTTCAGAGCTCAACCTACTGAGTTAGCTAGGAATACAGGTGTGAGCCATGAGAACCTGCTGTATTTATGGTTTCAATTCTCATTTTCCTAAGGTCATGCACCTTTTTGCTTGTTTCTTGGATATCCATATTCTTCATTGATGAATTATGTATTGAAACCTTTTGTAAGTGGTTTGTGCTCTGGTTTGGATGTGGTCTGGTTTCCAGAGGCACATTGCTGGAAACTTGGTCCTTGACCAGCATTGAGGTTGTGAGGGCTTTTGGTCAAGAGGAGTCAACTACAGTGAATGATCAACAATGTAGCTTACGAAGGACCAGGTTTGTTCCTGAGACAATGAGTTGTTATAAGAAAGCCAGCCCAGTGGGTTAGTCTCCATTCCCTTGCTTCCTTGCTTACACATTGTACCTGTAAGAATGGGGGTGGGGAGTGGGAGGGTTCTACTTCTCCACCATATTGTGATGCAGTGAGTGTGGTGCCACACTGGACTTGTCCAGGTACCACAATTATAGGCTGAATAGACAGCTTCTCTTTATACATTACTCCATCTCAGGTATTTTGTTAAAATAACACAGAGTAAATGAAGAATGCTTGAGAGAGACAGAGACAGAGGCAGAGAGAGTATGTTTGTGCCAGTCCTGGGGTTTGAACTCAGGGCCTGGGCACTACTATCCCTGAGCTTTTATGCTCATGGCTAACACTCTACCACTTGAGTCACAGCTCTTCTTCCAGCTTTTTTATTTGGTAGTTAACTGCATATAAGAGTCTTAGGGTCTTTTTTTGTTGGGGCTGGCTTCAAACCACAGACCTAAACCCTCAACCTCCTACTTAGCTAAGATTACAGGTATGAAGGCAGCTTTTTACATAATCTGGCCACAGGTCCTTTATCAGATCTGTGATTTGCAAATTTCTTCATTTTACTTTCTTTTTCTCTAATGCTTTAAAAAAAAAATCTTGAGGCTTGGCTGTGTGGCTCAGTTGGTAGAGTGTTCTTTGAACTGGGTGCTGGTACCTCATGCCTATAGTCCTAGTAACTCAAGAGGCTGTGATCTGAGGATCAAGGTTCAAAGACTGCTTGAGCAGAAGAGTCTGGTGAGTCTCTTATCTCCAATTAACCACCAAAAAGCCAAAAGTAGAGCTGTGGTTCAAGTGGTAGAGTGCTAGCCTTGGGCAAAAAAAAAAAAAAAGTTTAGAGACAATGCCCAGGCCTCGAGTAAGCCTCAGAATAGGCACAAAAAGACAAAAAAAAAAAAAAAAAAGATACAAAACAATAGCAACAAACTAAAACCAGTGCTCTTTGAAGAGAAGTTCTTAGTGTTGATGAAGTACAATTTACAAATGTAAATTGTATAGTACTGTGCTTTTGGTGTTATATCTAAGAAATCTTTCCCTAATCCTAAATTATAAAGATTGTTTATTTTCTTCTTGAAGTTTTATAGTTTTAGTTTTTATATTTAGGTCTAAGATCTATTTTGGGTTATTTGTTGAATATAATATGAAGTATAGAAAGAAGGGTTTATTTTTTCTTCTTCATTATCTATCTCAGTTTTTTCCCAGCACAATTTGATGAACAAATTCTCTTATTCTAATGAATTGTCTTTATACCTCTGTCAAAAATCAACTGACTGCCAGGTGCCATTGGCTCACACCTCTAATCCTAGCTACTCAGGAGGCTGAGATCTGAGGATTGCAGTTCAAAGCCAGCTTGGGCAAGAAAGTCCATGAGACTCTTATCTCCAATAAACCACTCAAAACAAGAAGTGGCCTGTGGCTCAAGTGGTAAAGCACTTGTCTTGAGCTGAAGAGCTGAGGGACAGTGCCCAGGCCCAGAGTGTAAGCCCCACAAACCAACAAAAAAAGAAAAGAAAAAAAAAAAAGAAAGAAATCAACTGACTATCCAGGTATGGCAGCTCAGGCCTGTAATCCTACCTACTTGGGAGGCAGGGATCAAGAGATTGTGGTTGGTGGACAACTCAAGCAAATAGAAGTTTTCAAAACTCCATCTTACCCAAAGGCTGGGCTCAGTGATGGATGCCGGTCATCTTCAGTGATGTATGGAGAAGCACAAATAGGAGGATCACAGGCCAGAATGGCCAGGGCATAAATTGAGACCCTACTTTGAAAATAACCAACACAAAAAGGGGCTGGAGACATTGCTAAAGTGGTAGAGTACCTGCCTAGAAAGCAAGAGACTCTGAATTAAATCCCCAGTACTTTCCCCTCTACTCAAAAACAAACAAACAAAAAACTGACCATAAATTTATAACCCATTGTGGACTCTCAATATTATTGCATTTATTTATTTGCCCTTGTCACATCAACACCATGCAATCTTGATTACTGTACCTTTAAAATAAATCTTGAAATCAGATTACATAAATCCTCTGGCTTTCCTTTTCACAAGTGTTTGGCTCTTATTCTCTTTCTTTGCATTTCCAATCTGGACGGGACAAGTATGGGAATCGAGTCAGTAGCACTAACTTGTGCTCTCACCTTTTTTGCATCTCCAACCATTTCACCTGCCTGCTATTTGAGCAGACAGGAGGACGGAGAAAGGAGGAAAGAGAAAGAAAGGAGGGATAGGGCCCTGGGAGTGGTTGATTGGCAGCTAGCCTTTAATTTCAATGGATTGCTTTCATGGGCATCACCTTACTCTTCCTGGATGGGTGGATGAGCAGAAGGTCTTTGGGAGTGTTTTTCTTGGGCACTTTTATTGGATTTCAACAACAACAACAAAGAAAAAACACAGGATATTGGTACGGATCCTTTTGGTTTAGGTTCAATTGCAATCCAGCCCCAAATCTTCTTTGAGGTTACATTTTGTTCAAGCCTTCTTGCCATCCAAATTCCTACCTGATATCAGCTTATAATATATTGTAGCTAGAACAGGCCTCAGAAATCATGGAAACCATCCTCATCCTCTCAGTATCACTGTTCTACAAAATAGAGTAAAAGTAACTCAAGTTCAATATGGGGAATCTGACCACACCACTGACCACTATAAAAATCTTTCAGGGACAACTTAAGAGCAGACATGTTGTTTTCCCAGAACAGTTCTTACTTATTTCTTGCATGTAATTCTTTTTACTCTCCAAAATGGACCAGGTGAGATGATAACTTACATGGTCACTCAAAGTAAGACTTTCTGTCCTATACACTCCAGTGTAGAGAACAATATGGGCTAGGGGTGTCTCTGTTACACACATAAACTCATGCATGGATGCATAGTTTCTCAATCAGCAAGTAAACCACAACATTTTATAAGGGTCTAGGAAGAACACTGAAGTTGAGGACAAGAATCACCTGAAAATAGGTACATATTACCTACAACCACCCCTTTCCTATTTGTTTCCCCTCTTTCTTATGGTTCAACTAGGAGCACCAATTCTCAATTCTGTGACTCTGCTTATGGGTTCAAGGCTCTTTAATGTTTTTGTTTTTGTTTTGTCAGTTGTGGGGCTTGAACTCTGGGCCTGGGTGCTGTCCCTCAGCAATTCAGCTCAAGGCTAGAGCTCTACCACTTGAGCCACCGTGCCACTACAGGTTTTCTGGAGTTTCACAGACTTTTCCTGCCTGGGCTGGCTTTGAACCACAATCCTCAGATCTCACCCTCCTGAGTAGCTAGGATTACAGGTGTGAGCCACCGGCACCTGGCTTTTAATGGGCTTTTAAATGTGTTTTTTCCCCCTGTTGGAAGATACTAGCCACCATTCCATTCTCTTCTGTTCTGATACCTATCATTTACATTCTATATTCAGTTGTATGTGTTCCATGTAGGTCTCCCACTTAGACTATGAATGACTGGAGAAACAGGACTGTCACTAAGCTGTGTGCACAGTGACAGGTACAACAGAGAACCTTAGCAAATGTTACTTAGTGCCTTCATTTGATAAATATTTATTGATCATTCACTTGAGTTCACATGGGATACTGCAGGAAGTCCAGCCATGCAGCCAGCAGCTTTGTACCTGGGGGAAATGCCAGCCAGTCCCACTGGATGCAGTGTGTGCACAAGTGTACCCAGGTCCGTTTATCACCCACAACCTTGTATCCTCTCAGGAATTTAAAAAAAAAAAAAAAAAGCTTCCAAACCAATCTGTCTTTTTCTTCTTCTTCTTCTTCTTCCCAATGCAGTTTGTTTGTGATTTAGGCAGCATAAATCTCCTGTCTGTGTAAAAACAGGGAAAGGGAAGTCTAGGGAGGCTAAAATAACTTTCTCAAGGTTTCTGGTTTGAGTGGTTTGGTCCCTTGGAAGCAAGCCTTTCGCCTTGGGCTCAGCTTCAGCAAGGGGGTGGCCTGCACACAGCCCGACCTTGCCCTTGCCTTCTGGGCCGGGGCCCATTCACCTGGAGTTCAGGCCTCTCCTCAGCGCCTTGTGTTTGTGAAAGGCAGGGCTCTGTTTGTGCCTGTAACCAGGCAAGGGCTCTTCTCAGAAGCCCGTCCAAGGCCGCAGAGGCTGAGCAGAAACCCGAGTGCTATCTCTGTGAGGAGGGCTTTGTTCTCTGTGATTTATTACTGAAATTCCTGGAGTGGGGGAAAAACTTACAGCTGGGACCCAAGTAAATACCAGGTCCTGAGAAGCTTGGCAAATGAGAGTTTGAACAACAGAAGCAAAAGAAGACGAGAGAGAGGAAAAAGAGGGCACTGGGAAGGGAGAGGCTAGAAAAAGGCAGACAGACTGACTGCTTGACTTTATCAGGTTGAGCTTTAGAGAACAAGGACATGTTGGGCTTCTAGAATTCTGTCCACTGTTAGTCTCATTCCCTCTACCCACTAGCCCTCGATTTCACCCCTGTCCTTTCTGCCTTCATCATCATCATTATTTGTGGGGGGGGGGGGCGGTATTTGGGCTTGAATTCAAGGTCTGAGTGCTGTCCTTTACTTTTTCCACTCAAGGTTTGTACCCTGCCACTTGAGCCACAGTTCCACTTCTGGCTTTTTGCTGGTTAATTGGAGACAAGAGTCTCACAGACTTTCCTGCCTGGGCAGGCTTTGAATGGGATCCTCAGATCTCAGCCTCTGGAGTAGTCCTTTCTGCCTTTACAGTCCTCTGCACTCCAACTTGAAATTTTAGTTTTTCTTTTTGGGGGGGCTGCTGTGGGTCTCCTGATTTACTTCTTCCTGCCTTCACCACTCCAAAAGTGAACATTCCGCCGGTCAGACAAGATCTATGGCCTTCTCAAGGACAGAAGGAAAAGGTGACCGCCAGGCTGGGTGGGGAGTAGGGGGCTGGCTGCCCTGCTGCTGCTGGCCTGGGGAGTTTGCCTTGTCTTCCTTGATGTGGGTTGCATTCCATTGCAGACTCCTTCAGTTCTTAGCAAATATGGAAGGGGACAGAGAGTGGCTTGGAGGTGTTAAACAGTCAGGTAACCTGAGCTCAGACACTCAAGTTACTCAACAACCCAATTACTCAACTACTGCTGAGTTTGCCCTGGGGCCTCCCAGGAGAAGAAAAAAAAAAATGGGAGGGTTTCCCCCAGAGAGGTCTAGGGGGTGGAATCACACTTTAATTGGGAAATGTTGAGTTAAAGGTGTGGTTGGACCTTAAATCCCTTCACTCTTTACTCTAGGAAATCTGGAGAAAATCCAGAAAGCAAGCCGAGTGCTTCTGAAGGCATCCCCACGTGGGGACAGCCTTCCCCTAGCAACTTGCTGCTCTCAAGCTCTCCTAGACCAGCCTGACCTGTAAGAGGCCCTGGCCTTATATAGGCCTTTCCACTTGGAAACCTCACCCCAAAGCCTGGTCAGGGATAGGTCTTGGTGTCCAAGATAGTGAAGTGTTCATTGAATGAATGGATGATTTAAACATGAATCAATTAGAGAATGGAATATAGGGAGAAAAGGAGGTGGAAATCAGCAGACTAGGGCTTAGAGCAGACACATGATGGACATTTAAAGGGATTCTGATATTAGGGCAGAACATGTATGCTTGCAAACCAGGGGCCATAACAATCACCCGTCATCGCAGCATTTGGCATCAAGGGCTTCCTAGTCCATATTGTCTGTAAACCTTGACCCAAGGGCAGAGCCTAATGGCTTGATGTTCAGAGGGCCCTATCTCAAGCTGGAGGAGCCACAGGAGCCAATGCTTTTCTTTCTTTCTTTCTTTCTTTCTTTCTTTCTTTCTTTCTTTCTTTCTTTCTTTCTTTCTGTCTCCTTCCTTCCTTCCTCTCTCATTATAATCTATCTATCTATCTATCTATCTTTCTATCTATCTATCTATCTATCTATCTATCTATCTATCTATCTATCTATCTATCTATCTATCTATCTATCTATTGTGATGGTACTAGGGCTTGAATTCTGGGCTTCATGCTTTCACTTGGCTTCTTACATTCCAGACTCTACCAGCCAGCCTTGTGACACACACTTTCAGCTTTTTGCCTGTTAATTTGATATGAGTCTTATGGAATGTCCTGCCCAAATTGGCTTTGAACCAGATCCTCAAATCTCAGCCTCTTCCATAGTTAGGATTGCAGGTGTGACCCCCAGCAATTGGCTAAATGCTCCCATTTTTAAACGACAGCAAATGACATTGCCAAGGTTACAATGATTTGGGATGGGGCCTATCTCCAGATCTGATTCTACTCTCTCCACTTGGCTCTCCACAAAAGCTATAAAGAGACAAGAGACAGCTCTCCCTGGGTGAAGATTGATTGGTGGCAATGACTCATTAGTCTTTGAAACCAGTTAGACCAGGCCTGGCTTTGCCCTCTTCTCTCAACTGTACCCAACCAGAGACACTCTTCTAATCTATTCTCCATTTCTCCAACACTCTCATCTGCTAGCCCCCAAGAATCTCTAGCCTTTTGAAGAAGAAACCTTTTATATGTCTAAATAACTCTAAGAAGCCAATTTTTTTAAATTGTTTACTCTTAGGAATACTGAAATTTCCTACTGAGTGTTCGGACTATAGACAAAGGAATGATATTCCAGCATCTCATTTATTTGTCTTTCTAAAGTCAGAGCACAAAGTAGCTGCTCTGTAAGAGTGTAAGTATCGGGATGGAGAACAGAAATCCAGGCAGCCTGGAGAATTATGATTTTTTTAACATTTATTATTATTATTATTATCTTTTAAAAATAGTTGTACAAAGATGTTCCCATTCTACAAAACAGTATATGAATACAAGGTGTCTGACAACATTTTCACCCATCGCTCCTTGTGATCTTTAGGATATTCAGAGAGTTTTCTTAGCAAAGACCTAAGCTGGGTGGTCTGGCAATCTGCACCTATTAGCCCAGCAAAAAGTGTCTGCTGTTAGCCCTTCACTTGTCAGGAGATATGTGAGCAGACTAAAGAAGGCTCTCAAACCAAATTAAAACGAAAGCCAAATCAAGTAGTTAGATAAAACTTACAGAATGGGGACTTTAGCTGGAGCACACTCGTGAGTCTCTTGCCTTTTAACACCTACTTTCTAAAAATCCGGGCATAAGCTTCCTTCAATAACAATTGATGATTGGACTCCCTTGTAGCCTAATTCAGGAGTGAAAATCCCACATCCATCAATAATCAAGAATAACTCATAACACGCACTGGTATGTGGATATTATCTGGATGTGTTATTGATGGCTCCTTTACAGTGGAATCTATGGAAATTATGTATTTAGTTACTTGGATATTTCAACTAAGGAGAAAAAAAAGAAACAGAGTGAACCTGATCTATCATATTGCACATACCGCCAGTACCTAGTACAGTGACTGGTACATAACAGGTACACAATAACTGTTTGATGAGTGAGTGAATGGAGAAAAGTAAAAGCCTTGAGATGGAAAAAGTAAAGGGAATGTCTTAATTGTGCACTGATGTGTAACAAATCATCTCATACCCAGTGCCTTGTGAGCCCAAACCAACTGGCTTTATTCATACTCAGCCTGGACCTAGGAACATAAACCACATCTCATTGCCTATGTTAACATGACCTCATGTTATTTCTCTGTCTTCATTCCTGTGACTTTATTTTTTCCAGGAGTTGCCTGCCCAAGCAAATTATTTGATTTTTATTAAAGGTACTTCTTATTAACTCTTCACTGGGACACATCAATGTATGCCTTATATTTCTTTTGGTTTCGCCTCTTGAAATCCTTGCCTTGAAGTTTCCACTAATTTTGGATTGTTGCCTTATAGTCTTGGCACAATTCTAATGAAGTCTCTATCTTGAAAGACCATTTTAAACCAACTTTCCCATTATAAATGTATTTTGACTTTCCCTCTTGGATACATTGATAATGCCCGGGCAAGGTTTGGTCTTCCTTAACTTCAAATGAGCAATAATCTCAGCTTTGTTTAATGGATAGTGTAGGTGATCTTTGGGAGCACATTTTTAATAAGCATAAAGCAGCAACTACTTTATTCCCTTCACAATTCAGAGGTTGGCTGGGCTCAGTGAGGCAAATCTTCTGCTCTGAATGATGTTGACTGTACTGTAGTCATCTTGGGCCTTCACCAGCAGCAACCTTCAAGATGGCTCCTTCATAAATCTGCTCTAGAGGTGACATCTGGGCTCAGCTGGGAAGATGGGATGACTAGGCTACTCTTTTCTTCATGTACTCTTCCCTCCCCCCCATTTGGTGGGCCTTGAACCCCCAGGGCTCTGTGCATATTAGGTGAGCACTCTATCACGAAGCCGCAGTCCCCAATTCTCTACATGTAGTCCAGGCTACTCTTTCTCTATTTGGCTGCTTCACATGATCACTTTATCAGTGTAGTTCCTTCCTTAGTTCACAGATTGAGCTCCCCACTATGCAAAAGGGAAAAACCCCAGTTCTTTGTAAGGCTTAGGCCTAAAATGGCATTGAGTCATTTGTGCCACCTTCAATTTGTGAAAGCAGTCACAGGGCCAGCTTAGAATCAAAGGCAGTGACAGCTGAATCTGTGGACTGACACACTTGTCAACCATGATGATTTGGGGAGACTGGAACTTAAGACCAGTCAGGTCAGAAAGAAGAGCCATCCTCCATCCTTGGGCAGAAGCCTTAGGGTTATCTCTTAACAACTGCATGAGTTGAGGTGCCAACCATTGTGATGCAGAGAAAAGTAGCAAGTTGTCTCTGTGTGCCATCCCAGAAGCAAAAGACCTGACGAAGATACTCTGGACCAAGGAAGAGAGTAAATAAATGCCAATCTGATTAGACTAAATAAATGCTTTGCTGAGCTAGCAATATGATTTTTCATTCAGTAGGGAGAAATATTTTCTCCAAGGTGTTGGCCAAGACTCATTTTTAAAAGATATAAATATTTAGGCTATAAAAGTAGTCTAACTACTTTGGAAACTGAGGAAAAGAAAAAACTATCACCTGAGCTCTCTTATCCTAACCCAGACCGATGTTCCCTCCTTGTCTCTGTTTATGAATGGATATTGGCAAGGTACTTGGGAAACTGCTAGGAGACCAGCAGCTTGTGGGGCCAATCTGGGTATATAGATAATGAAAAGAATATTCCAATCCTTGCAAAGGGATCTAGCTTGAGAGAAACAATCTGGGAAGAGATGGGTCCCAACAAATCAGAATCTCCCAGACAGGGTGGTAGATGAGCAAAGTGTGAGTAGTGTCTGGGGAATCTCTCAGAAAGCAGCACTGGTGGTGCTGTGAGAGGTGAACAGGTGCCAGGGTCTAAGGACTATCTAGGAAGTGAGTAAGGGAAGGAGAGGAAAAAAGGGAAATAGAAAAAGCAAAGACAAAGGTGGCTTGAGGGGCAGTACCCACATACTAAGTATATTTGTCTATTTGCCTGCATGATTTTTTTTCTTTTGTTGTGCCAGTACTGAGGTTTGAACTCAGGGCCTTGCACGTCTCAGGCTGGCATTCTGCCACTTGAGCTACACTTCTGCTTCTGGTGGGTTCCACATGTGGTGCCACTTGCTGGTGAATTGGAGATAAGGGTCTCAAGGTCTGTCTGCTAAGGCTAGCTTTGAACTGACTTCCTCGGTTCTCAGCTTCCTGAGTAGCTAAGAATATAGGCATGAGCCACTGCTGCCTGGCTTCTGTTCACTTTTATCTATCACAAAACTGGAACACAAAACACCAGCAGACACAGGAAGGAAAATCCCACAATAGTATAGAGTTAGTGACTACCTTCCAGGGAAACATTTTGCTTACAGAACTTTTATGGATCTTGTCAGAAACAGCCACATTTGGATTTTCTCACCTATGGCTTTGAAATCACTCCTGATGATATTACTAATTTGAACTCAGGGCCTGGGCGCTGTCCCTGAGCTCTTTTTGCTCAAGGCTAGCGTGTTAAACCACAGCACCCCTTCTGGCGTAAGAAGTGTCTCATTTAACCACAATTCTCAGATCTCAGCCTCCTGCATAGCTAGGATTACAGGCACGAGCCACCAGCACCCAGTTCTCTCTTATTAGCATTTTCCTGCTTGTTTCTCTGGGTCTGGGTGTGACTCATTCACCAGCCTCACAAATGGCATTTCAGATTCTAATACTTTTCTTATTTCTTAAAGTTTGGGTTCTTTTTTTCGTCCTAAGTAATTTTTTATTTTGAAAAAATAATCCCATTAATTCATTGGTACTGAAAATTATTAATTTTTATGCTTACAAAAGATTGCACTTGGGCTGGGAAGGTGGCTCAGTGGTAGAGCGCTTGCCTTGCATGCATGAGGCCCTGGGTTTGATTCCTCAGCACCACATAAGCAGAAAAAAGCCAGAAGTGGTGCTGTGGCTCAAGTGGTAGAGTGCTAGCCTTGAGCTGAAGAGCTGAGGGACAGCACCCAGGCCCAGAGTTCAAGGCTCATGACTGGCAAAAAAAAAAAAAAAAAAGATTGCACTTGATTGCATTAATAGCATGCTATTTGAGGGACAGGAAGGAATTTCTGCCGTTCTCTGAGATTTTAGTCTGAGATTTTAGTTATACATGTGTCACAGCAAAACCAGAGTGAGATGAGAACACATTTCCAACAAATTGATTCTGGTTATATAAGCAGCAAAAGTACACAGAATACAGATACTGTAACTAGGTTTGTTTGCCCCTGGCAAGCAGTAAGGAAGGGGGAGGGGCATGTGCCTGTGTCACCATAGAAACCTGCTTTACTAGGATGTTCATAGCCAGACATGTGGGGTCCAGAGACTTTTACTTCTGGCCACTTCTCAGCTGTTACCTTGGCCAAGTCACCTACCCTTTTTGAATCTAAATACCTCACACTGGATGTGAAGATGACAATATCGATCCTCTTTACCCTCCTAGATTTGTTTTAGAATCAAATGAAGTGATATTTGTGAAAGCATTTGGGGATCCTTAAGGTATTTTTGCCAAATGTGAACTGTTATTTTTATCAGCCTTCTTCCTATACCAGTAATATGCAGCTCCTTGAACGGATTTTGCAGGTCAGTGCCCATGCCAGGTGCTGAGGTCACAAGAAAGACAACATTCTTGTCTCCCTGAGTCCATGTGAGTAGGGTCACATTAGATGCTCCAGAAAGAGGACAGGAGGGGCAAGAGGGGTCACAGAGGGATTGGGAGGCATCAGGATGGCCTTCCTGAAGCAGATGCATGCCAAGAGCATGTAGCAGGAGGTGCGTGAATAGGGAACAGCAGCGGGAAACTTTCAGCCCAGGTCAGTGTGTACAAAGGGACAGAGGCTGAAGGTGTACTGGAGCAGCTTTGAGTGTGTCTATGTTGGGGAAGCAAGAGCAGACAATGCCTGCTTGCAGGGAATGAAGCAGGGGAGTCAGTCAGGAGATTTCAAATGCAAGTTTTCCCTGGCATGAAAGCAACAGGACACACTGGGGAACTTTTCTAGCCAACAGGTTGGGCGGAGGCTGGAACATGGTCTATGGATAGCAGAGGGGCCACACTGAGAACAAAGGATAAGGAAACCAGTCTCTGAGGGAAGACAAAAGTATTATACTTGAAACTCCTATGCCAACATGGCAACCACAATAAGGGGAGTCATCAGGCAGGGAGGTTTGAAGGCTCCTGGTAACCTGACCTGAAAGATACAAGGAAGAAACAGGTGGTAGCCTTGAGAAAGACACACTGAGTCTAGGGAAAACAGAGGGAAGACATGGTGTGAGGGTCATAAATCGAGTTTGAGAAACAGTAACTGCCATGCAGAGATGTCCCATCGACAGTTGAGTCCATGGTTTGGGAGCTAAGGAAAGAACTCTGGATTGAAGATGCCAGGTTGGCACTGTCCTCATAGAGATGTCCGTCACTGTCATGGAGGCTTGAGTCATGAGCAAAGAGATGTGGGTAGAAGGCAGAAGGAACAATCCCATGACAGATGCTGAGAAATTGCCACAGAGGTTGAAAGAACTTGGAAAAAAGAGATGCTCAGCAAGTAAGGACAGATGGAATTTCAAGAATGAGGTTCTTACAGGGTCAAATGATGGCTCAGGGGTAGAGCGCTTGCCTCGTGTGCATGAGGCCCTGGGTTTGATTCCTCAGCACCACATAAGCAAAAAGAAAAAAGCCGGAAGTGGCGCTGTGGCTCAAGTGGTAGAGCACTAGCCTTGAGCTGAAGAGCTGAGGGACAGCGCCCAGGCCCAGAGTTCAGGCCCCATGACTGACCAAAAAAAAAAAAGTAAAACACATGTTGTCAGATAATGACCACCTGTTCTCTGAGTTGCCCTAACTAACACATGTCAGTAGAAAGGAGAGGGTGAGAGGCAAGAAAGAGAGGGTCCGCTCTGAGCAATATACAGACATTCTTGGTGAGAAGTGAGAGAGGTCACAGGGTAGCTCTTAAAGAGTGTAGAGAAGTAGATGTGCTTTTATGATGGGAGTGTGTTAGTCAGCTTTCTGTTACTATAACAAATACCAGGAAAAAAAAACAGCTTAAAATGCAGAAGGGTTTGTTTTGTCTCATAATTTTGGAGGTTTTGGCCCATTAGCTAGCTCCATTGCCTTGGGTCTATGGGAGAACAGCACGTCATTGTGGGAGTGAGTGGGGGCAGGGACCCACTCATCTGGTCAAGTGAGAAAGAGAGGAAAGGGCTGAATCCCCACTGTGTCCTTTGAGGCATGCCCTCAAGGATCTAAACCCTCCCACGAAGTCATCTCTTAAAATTTCCACCACTGGCTGGAGACCAAGCAGAGCACCTGCTTCTCAACGTCATCAACCCAATAAGCTCTAAAGAAAGAACCAGTTGTTGGAGGTCTATACAGAGACTGCAGGTAGAGAGTCTTGCTTGCTTCTCTGCCTGCCTCTTTCCTTTATTCCCTCTCTCTCTTTCCTCCTTCTCCCTCTCTCCCCTCTCAATCTCTCCTCTCTTTCTTTCTCTCTTTCTGTTCCAGTAGTTGGGCTTGAACTCGGGGTTTCTTGGACTCACTTGAGCCACAGTTCCCCTTCCAGCTTTTCGTTGGTTAATTGGACCTAAGAGTCTCATGGATTTTTCTGCCCAGACTGGCTTTGAACTGTGACCCTCAGATCCGCCTCAAGTAACTAGGATTACAGGCATGAGCAACCAGTGCCTTGTTAGAGGTGCATTTATTTAAGCGCAACAAACATCCGGAGGGTAGAGTGAAAAAGCTGAGCAAGCTTCTGTCAGATCTGGGATAGTGCTTAGGTTCTTTAATAACATTTTTTAATGAAAAAAAAATCCAACTAAGTTGGGTTCAATATCTTGTTAGAAACTGACGGCTGTGTTTGATATTAAACCGATTTTTGTTTGTTTTTGCTGGTCCTGAGGTTTAAACTCAGGGCCTGGGCACCGTTCTTGAGCTTTTTTACTCAAGGCTTGAGCTCTACCATTTGAGCTACATCTTCACTTCTGGTTTTTGGTGTTTTTAATTGGAGACATCCCTGCCTGGACTGCCTTTGAACAGTGATCCTCAGATTTCAGCCTCCTGAGTAGCTAGGATTCCAGGTGTTAGCCACCTGCTGAAGTTACTGTTTTTGAAATGTTTCCAGACACAAAAGACTCTCTTTGTTGGAGAAAGAAAACCTGTTCTGAACTCAAAATAAAATCTCAAACAGGTCACACAAAGGCAGTTTCAGTGTTTCCTAGACAACTATACATTATTTTCCTTCAATCTTTCCTCTCTTGTCTCTCTTCCCAACTCCAAAATGAGAAAACAGCCTGGTTGGTGCTGGTGGCTTTCACCTTAATCCTAGCTACCCAGGAAGATTGCAGTTCAAAGCCAGCCAGACCAGGCAGGAAAATCCATACGACTCTTACCTTCAATTATCTACAAAAAAAAAAAAAAAAAAAAAGCCAGAAATTGAATAGAGTACTGGCCTTGAGCAAAAAAAAAGCTCAGGGATAGCATGTAGGCTCTGAGTTCAACAGTATGCACAACACACACATAGAAAAAACAAGCAAATAAAAACACTACTAACACAAATGAGTCCTTAGTTGTTTATTGTTTTAGAGGCATGTTCTCCTCTACAAGATATTAATGGCCAACTCCATGGTTACCTAATAAAACAATATAGTACTAATGCAGAGATTTAGGAGAAGTATATATTTGATCCTAAACAATCACATGGGTGAGCATGAAAGAAGAGAAAGAAGAGAGAATAATTGGGTGTCCTGGACAACACTTGTTCTTCCCAAATCTTAGGTGGTGAAATCTTTCTTTAAGCTTTGAATCCCATTTTTCCACCCTAGATCTCCACTGGAGATGAAGAAATGACTCAATGACTTATCTAGGAGAAAGGAAAGGAAAAAAGAAAAACATGAAAACGTATATAGATGTGCCCTTATCTTGTCCTAGGAAATAATTCTGATATCTGTTTATACATCTTACATGTCTTATGAAGACAACATAGTGTGGGTGTGTGAGAGCACACCATTACTGGGGCTTGAACTCAGGGAGCACTATCTCTGAATTTTTTTGCTCAAGACTAGTACTCAACCACTTGAGCCACAGCTCCACTCCAGCTTTTCAGTGATTAATTAGAGATATGAACGTCAGACTTTCCTGCCTGTGCTGGCTTTGAACTGCAATGCTCAAATCTCAGTCTCCCAGGAGTACATGTGTGAGTCACTGGCATGTCCAGCCAGGCCAGCATTTCTAGAACTGCTTTAACGTATTACCTTTGGTCTCCCCTACCTCTGTTATGAGATAATACACTTGTTTTACACTTTGATGGCTTTGGGGACAAATTTATAACCATTCAGCTTGGGAGAAAAACTGCTGGAAGAGAAACTACACAGCAGAAACCATGAAGTTGGTAGTGTTTGTCCATTTGAATAGGCTAGCTGTAACTGTAGGCTAGATTTACAAATTTCACGTCTAACATCAGTAACTAAATTATCAAAACAGATTACATTTATGAGAAACAACATATTTAAACCAGCAGTGTTCTTTAAATAACATGGCTATCAACGGAATTTTGAGGGGAAAAATGCATTGATCCCTGCTTGACTAAAGATAATTTAGAACTGCAAACTTATCTAACAATAGAAAGCATAGCCACACTAATGCCTTATTATTAATCTAGATTGAATTATTTACTTGGCTGCAGTCATGGCTCCTCTTATTTTTTATTATAAGGTTTTATAAGTAATATCACTAGAGCCATGTTTAACATTTGACATTCTTTAAATGAATTTAATGTATCAGTTTTATGAAACCAAGTGCTTCCATAAACTGTTAATTCAGTCTCACTACAAGTATTTGCAGAATTATTGCATTTCCTCCTGGATATTTAAATTGTAGATTTTCCACTAATTCAGACTGATATTCTTGTTTGGCTAAACAAGTTCAGTAAGGTTACTTAATTCAGTAAGTGTACTGGGGCGGGGGGTGGGGGGAAGAACCCTACCTAGTTGGAGAAATATGCTTCCTAGATAGACAGAATCCTGGTTATCAAACCAGGAGATCACATTCGCTATTCAGAAGTGAGCAGATAAAGATGGTGGAGACAAATGCTTTAGAATGAAAAGGAAAAATGGTGTTATTTTTAACTTTTCCTGTTCCGATATAACAGCACAGAATAGTCTCAGTAGCAAATCTGTGAGCAAATCCTGTGAGATTCAAGTTTCCTTTGATATGCTTTGCAGTGGAGACAATTCTCATCAGAATGGCAAGTCTCCAATAATCTAATGTGTTGCCTGAATTCTTACAATGGCAAACCATAATGTCCATCCTTCAGGCTTCAGCTTCTACATCTTTTTGTGTGTATGTGTCAGACCAGGGCTTGAACTCAGGACCTGGGCCTAGGCCCTTAGCCTTTTTTGTTCAAGGATGGTGCTCTACCACTTAAGCCACACTTCCACTTCTGGCCTTTTGATAGTCAACTAGAGATAAGAATCCTGCCGGGCGCTGGTGGCTCACGCCTGTAATCCTAGCTACTCAGGAGGCTGAGATCTGAGGATTGCGGTTCAAAGCCAGCCCGGGCAAGAAAGACCGTGAGACTCCTATCTCCAATAAATCACCAGAAAACCGGAAGTGGCGCTGTAGCTCAAGTGGTAGAGCGCTCGCCTTGAGCTGAAGAGCTGAGGGACAGCGCCCAGGCCCAGAGTTCAAGACCCACAACCGACAAAAAAAAAAAAAAAGAGATAAGAATCCTCACATAGCTGAGTACCAGTGGCTCATACCTGTAATCCTAGCTACGCAGGAGGCTGAGATCTGAGGATCACAGTTCAAAGCCAGCCCGGGCAGGAATGTCCATGAGACTCTTATCTCCAATTGATAACCAGAAAACTGGAAGCCTTGAGCTGAAGAGCTCAGAGACAGCACTCAGGCCCAGAGTTCAAGAGCTACAACCTACATAAAAAAAAGAATCTCACACTTTCCTGACTGGGATGGGTTCAAACCATGATCCTCAGATCCCGTTTCCTGAGTAGCTAGGATTACAGGAATAAGTTAAGGGTACTCAGCTAGTTTCTACATGTTTGAAGGTAGATAAAATACTGTATAAATATAAAATAATACTTAAAATAACCCCAAGGACATTTGCATGAAATTTCAAAAATATGCCTGGTATAGATTGTTTCAGCCATAAAACATGTGCACACACTAGAGTTGAAAGGACTTCAGAGACTTCCTGGTTTGGTTTTCTTGCCTTGCTGATAGGGAAATTGGAGTCCTTAAGAGGACTTGTGCAGTATCTCCTAGGTAGCAGCCATATTGCCTGATTGCTAATTCTATTTTTTGAGCACATCAAGGAAGTTGTGCTTCTTTATACGATACTAGTTATGTATGCATACACATGCATGTCAGTGTGCATGGGATTTGCTAGGGATTGAACCGAGGGTCTTATGTATACCAGGAAAGTGCCTGCAGCCCCTAGACTTACTCATCTGCAAATGAAACACTTAACAATATGTTTTTGTAGGTGGAATTAGGCTATGCCAAAAATTTCTTATTTTGGGGAGTGGGGGTCTGGTCGTGGGGCCTGAACTCTGGGCCTGGGCGCTGTCCCTCAGCTTTTCAGCTCAAGGCTAGCGCTCTACCACTTGAGCCACAGCGCCACTTCCGGCTTTTTTTTTCTGCTTATGTGGTGCTGAGGAATTGAACCCAGGGCCTCAAGCATGCAAGGCAAGCGCTCTACCACTGAGCCACCTTCCCAGCCCTATGCCAACAATTTCTATGGTCACAAAAAATAAATCATAATTTATAGAACTGAAAATGCACTGATTGTGATATACAACTTTGTGTAACAATCTGGAATAATACTCCTTTTTTTTTTGGTGCTGGCTTGGAGCCTGAATTCAGGAACTGGACCCGAGTGCTCTTTGAGCTTCTTTTTCTCAAGGCTAGCACCCTACTACTTTAGCCACAGGTCCATTTCCAGGGTTTTTTTGTTTTTTGTTTTTATTTTTAAATAAGTTTTTATTGGAGATCAGAGTCTTACATACATTCCTATTCAGGCTGGTTTCAAACTGCAATCCTCAGATCTCAGCCTTCTGAGTAGCTAGGATTATAGGGATGAGCCATCAGCACCCTACTATATAGTTCTTTTGTAGGACTTACCAAGGTACTTTTAAAAATCTTTTACCCAACTGTCTCATGTACCAGGCTGTACTCTTTGTTATAGCTACAGAAATCCCCTCTTTCCTCTCCTTTTCTTCCTGTGGTACCTGGTTCAATAATTACCCCACAAATGCATGTAGTTGAGAAACTGAGGAAGGCGCTGTGGTCCTTTCCCAAGGGGCCTGGTTCAATTACAAGCAGACCCTAAGACTTTCTGGTCTGGTGAACATCCTCACTGTGGTTGTTTAGGAATCATAACAGCTGACAAACACTAAGGGCTCAGGGCCAAGAGCCATTCTAAACGTTTTAAGTGCATCTATTCATTTCAAGGTACAGACCAGTTACAAAGGCCGTACCATGTAGCAGATCTGTAGTCCCGGCTACTCCCAAGGCTAAAGCAAGAGGATTACTGGAGGCCAGCCTGGGTAGCTTAGCACAAAGAGGTTAAATAATTTGCCTTGAGCTCAAGTTAAGCAACCTGGAGCTGACTTTGGTGCTTCTAACTTGAGAAAGCCAAGGACAAGGGTGGGTATCTTGTCCTCATCCCACCTCATTTTTTGGTGCCAGTACTAGGACTTGAACTCAGGGTCTGGGCACTTGACCCTTAACATTTTTACTCAAGACTGGCACTCTACCACTTGAGCCACGGCTCCACGTTCAGCTTTTTGCTGGAGGTAAAGAGTCTCGCAGGCTGGAAGGTGGCTCGGTGGTAAAGTGCTTGCCTTGATTGCATGAGGTCCTGGGTTCAATCCCCGCAACACATAAACAGAAAAACTGGAAGTAGAGCTGTGGCCTGAGTGGTAGACCGCTGGCCTTGAGCTGAAGAGCTGAGGGACAGCGCCCAGGCCCAGGGTTCAAGCCCCATGACCGACAAAAAAAAAAAAAAAGTCACAACAGGCATTCCTGCCCAGGCTGGCTTTGAACTGTGATCTCCTCAATTCAGCTTCAGGAGTAGCTATGATGATAGATGTGAGTTACTGGCACCTAGGTTTTTCCTCCCTGACTTTTAAGCCGATTTGCGCAGTATCTTAACATTTGAACTACAACAACTCAAGATCCCATTGACCCTACCCTAAATTATTTGACCAGCACTTCCATAGTCTCTGTGCTGGCTCTTCTTAGTATTGCCTCTAAGCCTTTGGGGCTTCGATGGGGGGCCACTCTGCAAACACCCCTAGTTTCCTCTCAAATCGGCCATGTTGTTGTGGGTGTCCTTTGTTTAAACTCCAGTCCCGGCATTCAGCACACCCAGCCTGGTCGGGGGGAGTCACTGGTGTGTCCCAGCGGTCTCCGGGCTGAGGCCGGGTGGGGGTCGCCATCAGCACGGTCTCAGTGCCTTCTGCAGATGGCTGGCTACACTCCGTAGGTGTTAGGAGTTGTGGAGAAATGGTCTTTCCCTCTGGATGGCCGCAGTGCCAGTCTGGTTGAAAGGTCTTTCTGGCCACGGCGCGACGGGCTCCGATGGCCCCGGCCCCGGCTCGGCCCCACGCCTGGCAGGCCTCTGCGGGCCGCCGGGGCCTCTGGTGCCCTGACATTGGCCTCGGCCCAGTTTCTCTGGCTTCTTCTAAACGCGGCCCGGAGCTACCGGGGGAACTGGAAAAACACTGGCAGGCGGCTCCACCCCTCCCTCCCCCCCGCCCGCGCCAGGTCTCGGCGGGCCGGCAGGGCGGGCGGGCGGCCGCGGTTCTGCGGCTTGGGCCTGCAGCTTGGGAGGCGCTGGGCCCCGGGCGGGGGAAACGGGGGGAGGGCGGCGGGCGAGCGCGCGCGCGCGCAGGCCGGGGCGCAGGAGGGAGGCGGGCGCGCGGGCGGAGGCGAGAGGCGGCCTGCCTGTCAGCAGGAGCGGGCGCGGGCTCGTGTGTCAGCCGCTCCCTCCTCCCTGCGGCCCCCGCCGCCGCCGCCGCCGCCGCCGCCCGGCCGCCCGCGGGGCCTCCCGGCCTCCCGCCGCCGCCGCCACCGCCCGCTCCCCCCGCGGCCTGGCAGGCTGCCGGCTGCACAGGCGGGGGTTCGCGCCGTTCTCACGACCTCTCAGGTTGCCTGAGCTCATCTGGGAGCTATTCATTTCCTGCCAGAAAGCAGCCGGGCCTGCTGAGCAAGCCACCTTGGCCGCAGGGCCGCCGGGGCCGGCTCGGCGTGGCCGCCCTGGCCCGCTCCTGCCCGGCCACCGGCCCTGCGGGCCTCCCGGGAACCCCGAGCCGCCCCCGGCGGGCGCGCGGCGGGGGCCACTCATCCGCCCATCTGGTTGCACTTAGGAGCCGGGAGGAAGCTTGCAGCGGGCTGTTGCCGGCCGGGGGGTGTGGGAAAAGTTAATTGACTTTAATGACAGGTTCCCCGGGACAGTGGCGACGCGGAGGGGGTCCATTTAAACCCTGGGGTCCCCTCGGCCGAAACACGTCGGGTGGGATGGGACGGGATCGGGCGGGAGGAGGGGAGCAAGCCTTGGCCTGGCTTGTATGGGGGCGGGGTGGGGGGTATCCCTTGGCGTTTGGGGAGACCCTCACCTCTCATGCCTAGCCTTCCTGGTTCCTGAGGTGTTAGGAGACACGTCTAGGTGCAGGAGGTGTGTGGGGGGGGGTACCCTTCTTCCCCCTCCCCTCCTGGGTCTCCCTGGGGAGGTTAAAGGGCCCAAGGCCCACATCCGGATACAAAGCTTGGAAATACCTTATCTCCCAGAAGGATCAGAAACCGCTGGGGGGGGGGGGACGGGAGGACGGCCCCGAGTGCCCCCCAGGCGGGATAATTAGGCCAAAGGACCTCCGGGGAGGACCTGGTAAAGTCGTCTGCGACACTTCACCTCTCCCCCAGCTACTTCACAAACAGCCAGCTGCTAGAGCTGGCGGCGCCTTAGAAATAAGTCCATTCACTTTCATACACTTGGAAGTGTCCCAGAGAAGGAAATGATTTATCCAAGGGGACACAATGAGTGCAATGGCTCACTGGAACCTAAAAGTCGCCATCCAGGACCTAGGGTCTCCCCTCCCCTCTCTCTATTAGACAAAAACGACTAAATTTCGGGGTGGGGGACAGGTAATATATCACTTTTTTTTTCTCAGAACAAGTGACTTACTTTCCTAAACTCTATCACCCTTCCCCAAGATAACATCTATGTACTTTTGGGTTTTTTTAATGTACTGGAAAAGAATTACTTTTCTAAAGTTGAGACCAGGAGGACATAGGAGGATGAGGGGATGAGGAGGGAGTTAATAGGAGATGCATGTATGAAAATGTTATAAGAACACTTATTAGTTTGTAAGATTATTCACTGCTTTAAAAAAAAAGGTGAGATCCTGATGTGTGGATTTTTTTCTATTAAGACAGTATTGAGAAGGTCTAGTAGGGATCAAGGACAGGCAGTTCTTACGAAATTTGTATTTAAGCAAAAGGGAAAACCATAGGATAAAGAAGTGTGTGTGTGTGTGTGTGTGTGTGTGTGTGTGTGTGTGTGTGTATTTCTTTGCTGAAAGGTGTGCTGGGCACCTTTCAGGCACACAAAATAAAGCAATAGGAGCCAAATTCATTTTTTAAAGTATCTTTTAAACCTTGCCCTCTGAGGCGGAAGCCCAAAGTATAGGAGAGAAAACCAGCTTCTGTCTGCTAGATCATTCCTATGATAGCTGCTCTCAACGCTGGCCTGTGGGAAAGGCCCCAGCCAGGCGGGGGAGAAGTAAAGCTTTTGAAACAAGACAGAAAATCGTTGGCTTTATCTTTGTTAGGAAAGCTTCAAAGATTGATCTCTCCCGCCTCATCCTTCTCCTCCCAGAAGCCTAAGGGGGGGGGGAGGGTGAGAGTGGTGGGTGGTGGGAGAGGAGAACTGGCCGGCTGTGGGGGAGGAGGGCACGCCGGCCAGACCCACAGCGAGGCTGATGTGTCTGGTCTCGCAGGGCTCGTGGTTTTCATTTCCCCAACACCTGGATGCAGTCAAACACCTGGCCAAATCTGACAAAATCTGACAAGCCTTTGTGATGGGATTTGGAAGAAATTCCCTGCAGATCCTGGCACAGTTTAAAGCTGTCCGCTTTGAGTTAGGACTTGTTAAGGAGGGTTATGTGAGCTGAAACCCGAGACAACCCTTTTGCTTCTATCTGGAGCCCACATCTTGCCTGGAAATGGGGCATGACCAAGCTAAGGGGTCGCTTGCTGTTTGTATTAAAAGGGGAAGATGGCCTATGTGCCTGCCAGCACAGCCCCCACATGTTTTCTCTATTAGAGCCAAGCACAGAAACTTATCAGAAACACATGTCTGGTGTTAATCATCTGGGCTGGGGCTCCACTTGGGAGTCTAACAAGCTGTCCCTTGGCAGAAGGAATCTGTTGACCTTTGCAGCTTGCTTGAAGAGTGTGCAGAGAGGCATTTCAAACTTTGAGATGCTGCTGCTAGGGAATATGTAGCTGAACCTAAGGATAGACTAATTAATGAAGACCCCACTTTGAGGCTGCTGGAGTTGAATCTATTCTTGCTCTGGATGTTGGTGGTTATGTTAAGGAGCAGTGCTGCAGGAGATGCCCTTAGTGGGCAATGGGCAATTAGAGTCTATCTATGAACTTAAGTTCAGCCCTCAGCTGCTCAGGAGGCTGAGATCTGAGAATCATGATTTGAAGCCAGATCAGGAAGGAAAGTCAGTGAGACTCTATCTCCAACTTAAAGGTGGAGTTTTGGCTCAAGTGGTAGAGTGCCATTCAGGAGCAAAAAATGCTAAGGTATATACCTAGGCCCAGAGTTCAAGCCCCAGTACCAGCAGTGGAGACAAGGACTAAAGAACTATGAACAATTTTTTGAAATCCTTTAGAGAATAACAAGTATTTAAGCAAGCTATATAAGGGTTTAACTGGGTACAACTCTTTTTTTAAGTTCATGGAATATTGGTTAAAGATTTGATGGGTTAAAAAAAAACAACAACTAATTTCCGAATCCCCAGGATACATGTCATTTATATTGTACCAAGAATCTCTCATTGCCTATTATGAAATAATCAATTTTAATTCATGAAGAAGCCTTCACTGTTTTATTATATTTTCTCAAATAAACTTCCCCAAAGGAAGATATTTTAAGAGCATTTTTTTCAAACATCTTTGGCATCACATAAAAAAGAAATCTCGTGTAAAAAACGAAATGTCATCTCAACTTTTATAATACAAAGGCGCAATCCAATATGAACATATAAAATATATACAAATATAGTGCATGGTCAGCCACTGAATACAGCTCTCTACAAAAAAAGTAACTTTTTAGAAAGTAATCAGCTTAATCACAAAAGTCTCTTCTAGTAGCCAAGTTCTTGTTTTAGTGTCCGAAGGGAAGATGTGGGTTGGGGAGTTTGGGGGCCTAAGTCTCTCAGTTCCTCCAGGGCCTCCACATGGAGTCCGCAGTGAGCGAGGGGCCGCTGGAAGGAGACACAGGGTTGGGGCCTACGGAGGTCCCGCTGTTGCTGGTGTAGACAGGGATGACCGGACTGCTGTGCGCAAAGGCCCCGTTGGGGATGAGAAAGGCAAATTGGCCATCAGGAGCTGGCACCACCTGGAAGCCGCCGAACACCTTGGCGGCTTCACCAGCCTGGCTGCCCAGCTTGCAGGGGGCGCTGCCGGGAGGGGGCGCCGCGCCTCCGGGGATGGGCACGAGCGGCGGTGGCGCGAACGGCGCGTGCTGGGGACCGCCGGGTCCTGGCGGCGGCGGCGGCGGTGCCTGCAAGGCGGGGTGCGGCTGTCCGGGGTAGGTCATGGCGTTGATCTGGGTCATGCAGTTGGCCAGGTGGCCGAGCAGACGAGTGCGCACCTCGGTGTTAACGCCCTCGCACGTGGACAGGAAGCGGGTCACCTCATTCATGCACTCGCTGAAGCCGGCTCGGTATTTGCCCAGCACGCTGGGGTCTGTGCTCAGCGCGGCTGCAGGCCAGAAGGACAAACACAGGTCACCGAACGGCGCTGGCCCAGTGGCCACAGCCTCCCGCCCTGGGAGGTCCCCGCCGCGCGCCTCCCTGACCGCGCGCCCGCGGAACTACCTCCGGCTAGAAGGGTGGGGTAGCTTCAGAAACCTCTCCCCACGAAGAGGGGCCGCCGAGGCGGACACTCCCTCCCCATTCTCGAAGGTTCTATTTAAACTGATCTCAGCTCCAGACCGGCCACCCCCACCCACGCGCGCGATGTGA
Source organism: Dipodomys merriami (assembly GCF_024711535.1). Classification (NCBI taxonomy): domain Eukaryota; kingdom Metazoa; phylum Chordata; class Mammalia; order Rodentia; family Heteromyidae; genus Dipodomys; species Dipodomys merriami. The sequence continues at coordinate 66,988,903 of NW_027203381.1, read as the reverse complement.
CCTTGGGCAATGCCACCCACCCCGGCATCCGACTCTCATTTCCCTTCCTGCAGTAGGGGGCGGCGGTGTGTGACTGCTAAGCCAGATGACTATTAACCTCCACCCGGCTCAAACCCGCCGCCATCCTACACCGGGGCCCTCCCCACCCCATCAATTTCCCCCACAGCCAAGCCACCCTCCACCCTTGCGGCTACAACCTCTCTCCCTCCCCTCCTTTTCCGGAACAGTAACAACTTGGAGTTATGGCTATAAATAAGACCCAGACCGTGGGAACTCGAGAGGGAGCCAAGGCAGTAAAATGTAGCTCAATGCCTCTCACAACTGCGGCGGAAGTCTGGAAGAAATCACCGCGGGGCGAGAAGGACGCCGGCAGAAGGGGACGCGCGTGCCGCCCTTACCCGTCATCTGCGCCCGCTGCAGGTTCCGGAGGTGCTTGACTGTCATTTCCAGAATGTCTGCCTTCTCCAGCTTGGAATGCCGGGAGCTCTGCGTAGGGGAGGAAGCAAGCGGGGAACGTGAGACCCCAGTCAGTCGCACGAGTGCGGGGGGTGGCGGGGGATTCCTTACGCGGGCCACAGGCCCACCTCCCAGGAAGCCAGACAGACTAGCCCTCCCTCCTAGGACAGCGCAGGGCTGGTGGGGATAAGGTCCACGCACTGCAGGCGAGGGGCTCATTCTTTGTGACTGAGAAATAACATTTATCTTTAATTTTTTTTAAAAAGCACCATCCCTCACTTACGTCTTTTTTAAGAGCATCCAAAATCAGTGTTTTCAGCTGGCTCAGACTTTCATTTATTCTTGCTCGTCGTCTTTTCTCCATGATAGGCTTTGATGACTGCAAAAAAATAATAATGCTAATTATAAAAAGGCCCGTGTTCTCAGGAGATCTGCCATTTCACCCCGGAGATTTAAGCGAAAAAGAAGCCCTGCTGTACCCCACCCCTAATCCGACTTAATTTCTTAGGGCTGCAGAGGCAGACAGGTATTGATTGCCCTTACCTTTCGGTGCTCAGATGCTGTCTTTGGTTTATCCGGTGTCGTGTTGACACTGGCTGGGGTAGCAGCCACCGGGGAAGAGGAATTTTTCTCCATTATATCAGCTGGCATTTTCCTTTTTTTTTTTTAATCCCCTACTAGATTACTAGAGAATTTTATTTTGGAAGTCCTTCGCGAAAAATAAAATTTTTGCTTGCGTTCTTTTTACTTGAGATTTTCATAAAAACTACTGAGCAAGTGCTGAGGGTTTATTGTATTTTATGATTACTTGTGGTCGGTAGCGCTATTCCAGGACCACGGAGAGAGGTAGACTGGGGATTCCGCTGTTATCAGCACCAGCTCCGGATCCTGTGTGATCCCCAAGCCCTGGCGGCCTCTATATATATCTGGGACTGCACGCGAACGGCTCGTGTGAAACTTCCCAAACTTTCTTTCCCACAGTAACTTTCAGCCAATGGGAGGAGGAGACACGCGGCACCGCTCGTGGACCGCGCCCCCCTATTGGCCGCCAGGCACAAGGTCTGGCGGCCAATGGCGCGCGCCTGAGCCCAGGGCACCGGAGGCTACAACGTCAATCAAAAGGATTTTAACCCTTTACTTCTCACCCCCTCTGGGCTTTGCTTTGGAGAGGATTTCTCCACTTCAGGTGGAGAAATTTTTGGGGTGCAGGATCTTTGCTCTTAATTCTATTACTATGTGTAGCAGGGGTGTTTTGTAATAAGTTGAGATATAATTAGAAAAGGCCTAGAAAAAAAAAGACAATTTGGAGTGTTTAAAGAATAGCGCGAAACATGGAAGTGATTTGCTGCTCCAGTTTTACCTATTCAGTGAATGAGAATAGATCATGCAGAAGACATTGGTTTTAAATTTTCTTCCCCCCTCCCCCTTTTTCCTGAGAGCGAGATGCCTTCCCCTTATATTTGCAGGTTTGGGGGACGCAAGATGGTTGTTGAATGCCTCCCTTCCCAACCGTGTCCCCTCAGTCGTCTTCTGGCGTTGGAACCTTGGACCTCCAGCTTCCTTAGGAAACAATCAGAATGCATTTCAAACTGGGTAGAAAGGAAATGGAATTTCAAATGGAAAAAAAAAAACGAACAAGGGGAGCTTTGATGGCAATGCCACAGGGACACGCGCGCGCGCTCCTGCGCTGGCTGCTTTTTCCCTTTCCACCCGTAGGGTCTTGTGTTCCGTGGTTGGTGAAGGTGGCGGGTAAAGGAGGCAGCCTCGCCCCTTCTCACCCCGCGGGCAGCCAACACAGCTTCGGGTCCCGGCGGCGCGCGCGCACGGGCCCTTTAAGAGGTACACCAGCCGAGCTGCAGTTTGACATCAGCCGGCCGGCGAGGGCGCGCCTGGAGCCGGAGCACGTGCCAGGATGTTTTATTGCCGCCGCGGCTGCGGCCGAGCCGGGGAGGATGTGTGTGTGCGTGCGTGTGTGAGTGTGTGTGCGCGCGCCCCGGGGGCAGGGAGGCGGGGGGGGGGGGACGGCGGCGGGCGGCGGAGCGCGGGGGCCGGTTCCTAGTCCCCGGGAGAAGCCAAGAAGGTAAATAGCAGCTGCTGTGCTAGAGCCTGGGAAAACCCCGCCCCCTGCGCCCGGCCCGGGCTCATTGGCGCGCGCTGCGTGTGGGGTGTGTGTGTGTCCGGGGGCCCCCTCCTTCGGCCCCGCGGGGCCAGGAATCCGAAGGGGCGGTGGGTTGCGAGCCCGGGCCCCGGCGCTTACCCGCCAAGGTCAGCCCTTCCGGGCGGGGTGCACACGCCCTGGAGTGTGGGGGGGAATCATCAGCCCACCCTGTCCCCAGTTTGGGGTGTGGGGTTTTACAGTGGCCAAAAGCCTCGCTTTCAACAGCCCAGAGGAGAGGTGGGGCGGGGTGGGGAAGGACTCCGTGTTTGCTCCCTGCCCCAGCCCGCCCGGCCCCCGGGCCCCGTCCGCCCTGCCTCCCCCCGCGGGGCCCTCGGCGCCCGCCGCGGTCACAAGATGCCTGACCGCACTTAGGAAGCGGCCGGGTCAGCCTCCTGCCTCTGCTCGGCGGCTGTGGTTAAGGCGGCTTCGCGCCACCCGCCCCTTCCCCGGGTCCTGGGCAGCCAGGCAGCTCCCCCTCGCTGCGCCCTAGAGGCTGCCGGCGGGCGGCCGGGAAGAGGCGGGCGGCGCGGGCGGCTGCGTGCTGCCGGCTGGCCCGGGCCGCGCGCCGGGAGGAGCCGCCGCCACCGCCGCCGGGTGCCACGTGGCGGGCGCCGGGCCGGGAGCGCCAGGGCTCTGGCGGCGGCCTCCCTGGGGGATTTGCCGCGCGGGGCGGGCGGAGCGCACTGCTCCGGCCGGCTTGCAGCCACCGCCGCCTCCCTCCTTCGGGCCTGCCGGGGTCTCTAGCCCCTTGTTTCTACCCCTGGTGTCCCCCAGCCCTCCCCCACCCTCCCATCTTCCCACCCGCCCCCGAGAGCTCTGCTCACTGCTCCGGCGGCTTGGAGCAATCGGGGATCCCGGCGTCCCGTTTGATGTCAACTCCCCCCTCCCCCAGCCCTTCTCGCGTCGCGGAGGCCTGGCACGCATTTCTCAGACACTTCATTCCTTCCTTCCTCGGAGCTCCCCACTGCGAGCTTGTTGTCAATGATTTCACCAGATCTCATCCCGGATGGGATTCCGAGGTTCCTTGACTCTGCGTGACCTTGGGCAAGCCCTTTGTTTTAGGATGGAACGCAAGCTCAACTGCCAGACACTTGGTTAAACCCCAGAATTACCAAGATGGGAGAGGGGAAGGTCAGTGGCAGCCTGTAAGGAGGCTTCACATAGTCAGCTGCCAGGCAGACAAGTCTTGGTTTTCTGTCTGATGACTGGGCATATGCCTCTATTTCTCAAAGGATTCAGGAGGAGCTAAACAAAGTAGGCGGTCACTGCTGTGTGGATAACAATATTGGTAGTCAACCTGAGGACTATGGGAGGGAGTAAGACAGTTATGACCTCTACAAACCTTGTGGCCTCTAGATGTCTGTACTTAGTACAGTTGGCATCTGTTGGATTGCCCCCCCCCCACACACACAAGATTTCACTAGGGGGTCTTATGTGTAAGAGCAGTGATTCTATATAGATGAAAGGAGATAACAATGCTATGAACATTCAGAGTTAAGTTGCTTTTAAGTTAGTTTGCTTTGGAACCTTCCTTGAGGAAGTGGCCTGTGTTTTGTACCTTGGAAAATAGGTAGGACTGGAACATTGGAAATGTGTGCCATGGGGCTGAAGGAAGGGAGGGAGTATCTAGGGCAGATTGAGATCTTTATTCAGGGAACATTTACTAGTGTCCAGGAACCCCAAAGAGACGAGGAAGTTTAAGGTAGACACAAGACCTGTAAACATCTTGACCTTTTCTAGCTGGTGCAGAGCCAGAGCGTGTTCATGGGAGAGAAGGGACCAAGGGGGTTCTCAGGAAGATGGTCCACACCAAAGCATGGAGAGGGGATGGCAGTGTTCAGAGGCAGAGAGGCCATCTCAGACACTCAAGCCAGTAAAGAAAGTTCTCAAGTGCAGATGTGAACTGACAATCATCTGGAAACACCTGCTGCAGTCCAACTCACCTGGGCATTGACTTCCAACTGCCCAGAGACCTGAGTTTATCAGAAACTTGCTTAGTGCTCTCTGTTTATCTTACCACCTGGAGTCACAACTAAGGTATCATTATGGCTCTGATCCCATTTACCTGCTAAGCTCATTTCCATCTCCTCGACAGCCCTAGAGTTGGCAGCCAAATCTTTACCTCATTGAAGGCTTGATTTACTCACTCTTGCTCACTGAGACTGTGTGTGTGTGTGTGTGTGTGTGTGTGTTTAACACATCACAGAATGGGTTGCTCTATCATGTTCAGAAGAAATGATGAACAATGTCTCTTTTGTTGACTGGCAACCTAGGCCAAAGGGGTAAGACTGCTTATTTTAAAAAGATGGCAAAAATGGTGATGGCAGAAAATTGTCTTTAAAACAAACAAAAAAAAAGTTTTTCTTGGTGAAAGACAATGAGCCTATCATGTTACTCTCCCTTCTGCTGTGCCCCCCAGTAACTTCCCAAGCTTCTTAAAATGTTTCTGCCCAGCATCTGACTTCAAAACAAAACAAAACAAAAACTTGCACAAATACACTGACCCAGATTCTCCTAAGGAACTAAACCTTTCCCAGAGAGCTTGTTAACCCTTTCTAGGTTTTCCCTAAAGCTTTCTCTACCGTGCTCTGCTAGGACTTTGGCTGTTGTCTGTGGTTGGGTCATCCCCTCCCTAAACTAACCCATTCTTATCTGATTCTGTTGCACCAATCCCAGCTCAGTCTTTGGCTCCCAGAAGGTTCAGAGAGGATGGAATTTAGTTAGGTAAGGGTCTCCCTGTAGGATCTCAAGCATCTCATGAGTCAGTTACTGAGCAACCAGCAACTCATTTATCACCACTTCAGCAGTGCTTAGTCTGAAAGAACACATACATGAAACACCTTTAGATGAGGGACAGAGGGCTCAAGTATCCAAAATTTATTCATGAATTTGTACCTGGGCAAAAAAATAAAAATCTGTTTGGTCTCTGATCTTTTAAATATTAAGAAGAATGGTTTTGGGTTCTTTTTTTCCTGAATACACACACACACACACATATCATTTTTTTTAGAGTCCTTATTCTGGTCAGGATCAATTTGGGACTCTCTATCCTTCTCCGATGGGACTATAAATGGAGTTTTAGAAAGTCTTCTAGATCTGAAAGGCTCCCTTTAGGAACAGCCTTTATGTATTTTTTCTTCTTTCCTAATTTTCTACCCCTACTCCCTAGCAGAGAGAACACTGTGCCCTGGATGTCCGTGGAGGTTACTTATTTGATCCCACTGCTTCACACCCAGTAAATGCATCTAGGGGCTCCAACACTGGCCTCCTCCCTCCCCCACTGTGATTCTCTTCGTCATATGGTATCACTTGTTTTCTTTAAAACCACAACACAAATACCTGCATCTCCAGAGAGACTCTCCTTTGTTCCTTAGGTATCTGAATGGTCTATAGGTTTGATTTAAAGCTTCAGAAAGGAGAGAGTGAGAGAAGAAGGGAAGGGGGGGGAAAAAGGTATTTTGCCTGAGGACTTGGGGCTCTTTTTCTTTTTTTCTCCTCTTTTTCTCCGCCTGACTGACTTTCTCACACTCAGATTCCCTGCAGCCTGCCAGAGACGAGGTAGCTGCCTTGCCAAGAGCTATCCTGGGAGGCTATTGAAAGAGCCTTGAGTAAGCACACACTGGGCGTGTTTTCTCCTCCCCTCTCCTACCTGCTCTGCACCTGTACCGGGAGCAGTCCCACACATATCACCTGATCACCGCCCTTTCAAAGACCGTGAGAAAAATAAAGCACAGGATGGAAGAGCCATGTTTGTTATCCCTCAGGGCTGTGGCTAGCTCTTTGCAGCCTGAGTACCCAGAAACAGTACATTCCAGGCTGCTTGTGCATGCATGTCTGCCTGCGCGTGTCAGGCGACACTGGGGTGGGAGGGGAACTGGAGATCACCTTCCTGGTGACGGCCTCCTGTCTCTGTCCTCTGGCACCTGGCTGGCTCATGGTTTTATGATCCTTTACTAGAATCATTATCATAGTCTATCTAGATAAGAGCCTGTATATGCTCATCATGGAATTCATGGCCAGGATTTTTGGAGCCTGTAAAGCCCCTGAAATGGAATTTTAAGTTGCATACCTTTAGCAAGAGTCTAATAAATAAATACTTCTCAAATAAATGAACAAATACATCTTCCTCTCTGCTGCCTTTCAATCCATTGTGATACGGTCTACAGCTTTCAGCAGATCCCAGTTTCTGTGTGACCGAAAGGGTTAAGGAAAGCTGATCCAGGCAGTCTGTGCTTCCCCTGAGATGGGAAGGGAACTGGTTCAAGGGTCCATAGCAGCATAAGGTTGGAGATGCCACAATGCCCTGGTCCTCTGGTAGTTTTAGGAAACGGTTTTATAGCTCACTAGCCAACGCCTCCGTTTAAAGTAGAGGCATTAGTAAAGCTAGTTAGAATGATACAACATTATTTGTCTTAATTCAGAGGCACTTGAGCAGTGCTGTGCCCAATGCATGGATGGGGAGAGGGTAAAAATGTCTAGTAGAAAAAAGAATGCTTAGGAACGCTTAGCATTGGCACTCGGTTGCCATGCTGAGGCATTAGAAGCAACTTCAATGCTGCGGCTGCATTCCATCTTCGATAAAAATAAGTTGCCACTTTTGAACAAAACGCCTGGTTGATTCCTAGCCAAGCTAGGAATCGTGCTCAGCAAAGTGGGGGTGGGGTGGAAAGCAGAAGCTTTCAACATTGGCTCCTAGCAGCCTGTGATGCTTCCCACCCCCCAGCACTTGATTGGAGCTGGTGAGCAAGCGAATATGAACTCTACTAATGGGCTCTAAAGGAGGAAGGCTGCCAAGAAAGCCTTATTCAGGCCCAGTGGGGGTGGGGCGCCCTGGAATGGCTGTACTCCCACACGTGGCCAGGCCACAGCAGAGAGGTGAGAAGGCTCTAAATGTGCTCTTAGCTAACCCCCACCTCCCCCTTCCCCAACATCCCAGCAGGGCCTCTGTGATGCAGATCTTCTGGCCTAGGGAGGAGGAGGAGAAGGAGGAGGGTATTCCTTGTGATCACTGGAATGCCAGCTACCTCTGGGCTTTTACAGGAAAGGCTCAGAGCTGTGCTCAGGGCTAGGGCGTGTGAGGGCAGGCCCTGGGGCCAAGGGAAAATTCAGGAATGTGAGGGTGAAGCCTAGTCACTGCAGACTCCCGGCCTGCAATTATGTGGTTTGCTGATAAGCCAATTCAAATTGTGTCATCAGATCAAATTTCTCCAAAATAAAAGCCAAGAAAACATAGCTACTCTAGGGAAATTATTTGAGTAAAACTTAGGGGTTGAAAGTGATATGGGACTGATTGTATGTATATGTATGTATGTATTTATGTATATTTAAATTGCATTCTTCCTCCTCCTTGCATTATCACACAAATTATGAAGAAAAATGGAGGTTGGAGATGTAACCTGAGAGGCTGGAGATGTAACCTGAGAGGTCATACAGCCCACACATTTAATGGGTGGTGAAACTGAGCTTAGGACAAAGTGTCTTATACAAGTCAACGTTTCCCCCTCAGTCAAGCTCCCATTTTTCCACCTGCCAGTCTAGGAGTTTTTCTCCTATATAAGGAGAAAAACATTTTGAAATATAATCTCCAGCAAGTACGACCATTACCATAAAGATGGCTTTGACAGCAGAGAAGCTGAGTTGTCTACTGATGAGGACAGTTCAGTCCCTGATTTGCGGCACTGTAAATCTCTCTAGAATTTCCTTCTCACTCTGTATACTCTGGGAGGGAAGGAATTTTGATTTCTGATTTCCAGGGTATATGAAGCCTTTTGCAGGAGCCACACAGAATAGACAGCCCACCTCCAGGTCTACCACACCAAACCAAGGGACATGTCCTTCCTGCTTTTGTATAATCTCTAGTCATTGGATATGCAGTAAAAAGAAGACCTGGAGAGAATAATTTTAGTTCCTTAATCTGGCTTTGATCTCAGGACCAGAACACTTGATAAGGATTGCAGTGAAAATGTAAGAGCACGAAGACTTGGAGCTGCTGGCTGTCATGTTTAGGAAAGGGAGGGAAGGAAAAGAATTGTTTTCTACTTTCACATCCCTTTTTGCATTTTGTCCTTCAGTGCTACAGCCTATACAACCTGGAGGGATGTGTAGAGTCAGCTGGGGAGGGAGAGTGATTTATATGGTGAGGGTCGAAGACATTTGGTGGTATTATGAGCTGTTGTGAACACAGGATATGGGGCAGACAGGCTTCAGGAAAACGGTACTTCTATGACAAGACAGGGGAGGGATTTGGAGACCAAGCAGTACTGACTTCTTGGTCAGGGAGAACCTTAGGTAAGAGTTAAGGTTTCTAGGATCTGAAACAGAGAAGACAGGAAGATGGTTATCCCTTTGATATAAGATACCAGGAATTCAGAGGATGTCTTCTTTTTAGAGGGGAAAGGCCAAAGAGAAAAAAATATCTTGTGAAAGAAAACTAGAAAGACAACAGGTTCTAGAAATGGCACAGAGAAGTGATGGTCTAGCGTTTCCTGAGCTAAGGATAGACTTTTTTTTTTTTCTTTTTCAAGTCCTGGGGCCTGAACTCAGAGCCTGAGCACTGTCCCCAAGCTTCTTTTGCTCAAGGCTAGCACTCTACCACTCACTTGAGCCACAGTGCCACTTCTGGCTTTTTCTGCTTACATATTACTGAGGAATTACCCCAGGCTTCATACATACTAGGCAAGCACTCTACCACTAGGCCACATTCCCAGCCCAGAGGCTAGACTTTTTAGTTCAGCATCCAGTGCCTTCCAAAGGCTCCCTGGGAAGATGTTAGAAAGGAATACCAGCTTTGGGAGAATTTTAGCCCTGGTATCACTCCTTACTAATTAATTGTTTTGTTCTGTATGTCCTATATTGCTGTAGCTGTAACATAAAAATCCCAGAGACGCCAGGTGCCAGTAAGCTCACACCTCTAATCCTAGCTACTCAGGAGGCTGAGATCTGAGGATCGAGATTCAAAGCCAGCCTACGTAGGAAATTCCCAGTGAGACCCTTATCTCCAATTAACTACCAGAAAACTGGAAGTGGTGCTGTGGCTCAAGTGGTAGAGCACTTACCTTGAGCTGAAGAGCTCAGGGACAGCACCTGGGCCCAGAGTTCAAGCCCCATGACAGACCAAAAAAAAAAAAAAAAAAATCCCAGAGCCTGGAAAAGGTGACATTATGGCAGGGAATGAAGGCAGTTGACAGTCTGAGGGTGGTGGCCCTAGAGAGAAGGTGGTAAGGTGTGGCAGGACTAAGCCTTAATCTCTGTTGTCCCTCAACCACTGTGGGCAGCTGCCTAACATAATTTATTTGGACATTAGACAAAGTAGGGGGAGGAACCTCTCTTTCGAGGACTTGGACTACTACCGTCCAGCTTTGGCTAAAATCTGTAGGGCCTGTTGAAGGTGCTCCCGAAGCACATTGAAGTGCATTAGGCTGGATTGATAAGGCCCTAGTATGTTTGTTGGCTCCTGAGTAAATTGCCAAGCTGTGTACACATCATGCATATATCCAGCTGCTGCGTCAATCTCAACTGGCTTTTACAATCCTGTAGGACCCTGGTCCTCAAGTTTAGTTATTTGATCTCTCTTTCGTGGGTATTTATTCAACCCTTTATACCCTCTTCAAGTCAAAGTCCTGCATGCAGGACAGACTTAGATTTGATGTCTTGAGTCTTCTCTGTCACCCGACAGAGAGGGTAGAGTCCCATTTTGTTTGCTCAGTGTCAAATGAAACCTGTGTTGATGATCATCAGACTATACTGGCAAGGGTTGGAACCATTAAGTTCCAATTGTCTGCTTAATAATATTTTGAGCACCTCCGATGTGCAAGTCAGAGTTATGTACCTGTTTTGACAATTACTTCCACCACTGCCTGTTGTTAAAATGCTACACTCATGTAAGCAGAGCGGTGACATCATAAAAAGGTCCCCCTATGCCTTCTGTATTCCTCATCTCTTGCTTCTCCAATAAAGCTACAACTCTCCTTAGAATGTCTGACAAATAACTTTGACACCCCAAATATTTAAACAATAAATGAATGAACTGGGACTTAGGAAACTAGGTTTTACTTCTGATTCAAGGAACCCTCAGAAGTCAACGTATTTTTTTCTGAATTTTCCTCGATTGCTTAATCAAGGGGTGGGTTTACTTCTGACTACTCTTGGTGACCACCTCTGGGCAGCCAGGTCAGCCCTGCGGACAACTCCTCTCTGTTGCAATCAGGTGAATTTAGAGGAGTTTTCCCAGGCCTATCTTTATTGATGGTTATTAAAGACACACTACCACATGGCAATATGTGAGTACAAAGCAATTCCCAGGGTAAGGTACGTGGGAAGAAGCAAGATACTGTGCTCTCAAACAACCCTACTGTAATCGCAGCCTGCCATATCTATGTATAGTTAATAAGTAAGATTGAAGCAGACAAGTTCCACCACTGGGCAGCAGATGGGAAGGGTAAAAAGGCCAGTAAGCAGGCCATGTCTTTCCTTCTGAGAGACTGGAAAATGAGGAGGACACTTGGACAGGTGACACTGGTGGACTGTTGCCCAGCAAGTGGTCAGAAGGCAAGGCCTGACTTCCTTCTCCTGCTTGAACATGTCTCAGTCATTGTATTCCAGATTCTCATGGAAGATTTTGTGTAACCAAGAAACAAATAGTAATCATGCTCGGACACACTGGGTTAAATAATTGTCAGTAGAGCCCACAAAACACCAGTTTTTATGGAGCACCCCAACACACCTGTTGTTTTATGATGCTGAATGATATCGGTAAAGGGGGCTATAAAGTTGGGGTGCAATGTCCTCTTATATTTAAATACAGCCTTCCTCTGTGAGCGTCAGTGCTTTGCAGCTAAGATTTGACAGACCCAGTGATTATTTCTATTAGGAATGTTGACCACACATCCACATATAGAAAAATGGGATCAAGTGGCTGAGAAGCAGAGTCCGGATCTATACTGCCTTGGTCCGTGTTCCAGATTTTTTTTTTTTTTAGTATCTAGATGTGCATCAACAATTCTGGACTTTTGTTTTCTTTGCCTACTTACTGGGAAGAAATTCACAATACTTATCTTGCAGGACTGTTCTGAGGACTAATACATGTACCTTGCCTAGAATTTGCCTGGCAAACCATGTGTGCAATATAGATTCTTAAACACTTTATTTTTTTTCTTTATGGTAAATCTTGGATATATAACTACTTTCATCTAGCTAAAAATACCCCATAAGATGTAAATATTCTCCAAGTAGATAGGCACAAAGATGGAATATATTTGACCAGCCAAATATATGAATGAATTTGACAAACCAAAGTGTGAATGGCTTCGGCAGTCACGCACTAATTTATGCATTTATTCATTTTTTCCTGCATTGAAGACTGTGGGTCTAGGAGAAACATTAAGAAGTTACCTGACTCCACCTCTTTTTCCAGGGAGGAGGTCTCTACTACTCACACACTGTGGTTAGACTTTGTTTGCCCACAGATATCATCGAGCCCTGAACTTGGTGTGGCCCTGCCATTTAATTGGAATGAGTTTTCAGATTCATGGAAAGGAGAAGTTTGAATGGAACCAAAGACATTAGCACTGATAAGGGCCTAGACTTCAGGATGTGGGGCACTCTTCCTTTGCTCCACCCTGCCTGGGGGGCCAGGAGGGCCTAGAAGGGCTTCAGAGGACTTTCACACCCAAAGGACAACAAGGGAAGATACTGTCTGGATCCTAGTTTTACTTAGTTGGGGTAAGAGTAGTTGGAAAAGCTGAGTGTTGATGGCTGAGATTGGGACATTAGTGGTTTAAGGCTAGCCCAGACTGAAAAGTTTGAGAGTCCCCCTTCTCAAGCCATGCCTAAATGTAGTGGTGTCAGCCTATCATACTTTCCTAAGCTACATGGATGGCTGAGATTGGTAAGATCATAGTTCTAGGCCAGCCTGAGCAGAAGAGTTCTTAGGATTCCCTCTTAACAGAGAAGCTGGTTATGGTAGCAAATGCCTGTTGTCCACAATGGAAAACCTAAAACAGGCAGATTGTGATCCGGGCATGCATCTATGCAAAAGTGAGTCCCTGTCTAAAAATTAACGAATCCAAAGAAATGCAGGGGGGCGGGGAATGGAAGGGTACTGGAGGTATGGCTCAGCAGTAAAGGGCCAGCCTAGCAAGTTTGAGGCCCTGGGTTCACCTGCAGTCCTGCAGCCACAGAATTTATGGCTTCAGCCTAAACACTTTGAAGGTGAAGTTAGTGCTTTTAACAATTACATCAGGAGAAGTGGCGTAACATGGCACTTGACCATCCTAATTCTGTGGCCTGTGACTGCGTGTGCTAGATGGTTCATCTCTTCATTCTGCCCTTTAGATGTCTCCTGAGGGAAAGTAAGGGACCTGTTATGGAGAAGTTATTAATGTTTTAGTGCCTTCACACCTATGGGAGGTCATGTCGTGGATCTACTGATTCTACTACATTCCACACGTACAGGGCAAGGGAGAAGGAGAAAGAAAGGCCATGATAGTTGTACTTAAAATTATTTCACATGATTGCACCCAGGTGTGGTCCTGGTGTCTCAATCCTACCATGTTGTGTATCTACCCAAACATGGTTGAGAACACCCATTTTTCCCTCAGTGTGTGCATGTGGAAAGGCAGGTGCTCCAACTTGAAACCCAGGCCTTTGTTCAGTGGTTGAATGAGACCCCAAAGGAATAAGTACTTTCCCACCTGAAATATTTGTCCTGTTAGTCTTGAATTTGACAAGTCTTCAGTGGTTTAAAAAAAAATGACACTTTTCTCTGAGAAGGTCAGAGTCAAGCTTTATGCTTTGTTAATTTTATTTTAAAAAAATAGACAAGAAAGGAAAGAAAAATGGCTGGCTTCCTTGCCTGAGTGTTCATATGTGTGCCTATTTAATGATTAATAATCCCTTGTGGGCTATTGTTTGATGTGGCCTCTACTGACTTAAACAGGAGAATACTGATTCACTCTTCAGGCATTCTGGAATCACACCTGTTTACCCTGAGACAGTAAATGAAAGGGGGAGATAAAAAAAAAAAAAAAAATCACTCATGCCAAGTTCTTTGAGTAAACCTGGAGCTAAACTCAGATTTTAGTATTTGATACCTTATATAGGGGTGCTGCTTTCTCTCCCACAATGAAATAATGTAGAATGAACCAGCTAGAGGCTCTTGGGTGACACAAATTTTTCCCTTCCACTTGTTTATAGACTAGAGGCGATTTATCACCCCAATTTCTCTATAGGTGATTCCATACCAGTGTCTTTTTAGGGTACCTTCTCCAAAGCCTTCTGCTTTCTCCTTATTCCCAGGAAGGCTCCTGTAGGAAACCACACAGGAAGGTGGAAGCTTGCCTGAAAGTGGGGCTGGTGGGGCTGGAGAGGAGGTGGATCCAAGAGACCAGAAGGTCTGCACTGAACCATGATGGAAAGGGAAGGTCAAAGATGGCACCAGATCTGTCTGAGCAACCAACTTTAGAACCTTCTCCACAGACTACTTTAAATCAAAACTCCTGGGCTATTTCCTTCCTCTCTTCAGAAAGGCCTAAAATTCAGTGAAAGAAGAAGGACAAATTTGCATTTTCCCTGGATGATCCTTTGACAAAAATGTTTTACTTTGAGATAATTCTGGACATACAGGGAAGGTACGGGGACAGCACATAACTCTTATACTCTGTAACCAACTTCTTCTATGTTAACGTCTCAGGTAAGCATAGAAGGATCATTGGGACTAAGAAAATGATCTTGGTAAAGCGCTATAAAATGCAAACTTGATGTGGATTATGCCAGTTTTTCTATTTATGTCTTTTTCTTGTTGGTATAAAAACAGAAGCTACTGCAAAGTTTTGAGCAAAGTTTGCTTTGTGCTTTTTCCTTTCTTTTTCTTCTTCTTATTTTTTTTTAGGAGGTGCTGGAGATTGAACCCAGGGCCTCATGCGTGCTAAGAAATGCACTACCACACTCAATTGCCCCCCCCAGCCCCTGCTTCAGGTTTTTGAAGAATTATTTAGTTTGCTTTGTGACAGAAAGGGAGGGAGGCAAACAAACCAGTTAAGAAATCATAACATTAAGGCTGGGTGTGGTAGTGCATGCCTAAGATCCCAGGTATCCAGGAAGTAGAGTGGGAAGATCAAGGTCTGAGGATAGCCTGGGGAAAAGTGAGACCCTAACCTGAAAAAGAAACTAAAGCAAAAAGGGCTGGGGATGTGGTTTAAGTGGTGAAGCCATTGCCTAGGAAGCACAAAGCCCTGAGCCCAATCCCCAGAACAAGCCCACAGGCAAAGAAGGGAGAGAAGGAGTAGAAAGAAAGAGAAGAGAAAGAAAAAAGGAAAAAAATGGAAGTAAGAAAAGAAAGAGCCTATAACGTTAATCCAGGATAGATATGTAGGTAGTTTGGACCAGAAGAGTAGCAAAGTAGAGGTGGAATTGAGATCTATTGGGAAGATAGAACTACCACTGCTAAGAAAGTTCTCTCAGGTATGTGTCGTGTCCTGCCCTTCCCTGTGGTGTGGACCATAGGAACACAGGTCCTTATGATCAGGCTCAGCTCTGCAGACATTCACTGGGGCTTTCAATAATCTGGGCTACTTGCTTTCTCTCTTTCCCTGGGCCCCTGGGCCAGTGCACCTAACTCTCATAGTTTCCCACCCTGCAGTACTCTCAAGAGCTGGTCAAGATCCTTTCTGCCCTCCAAGGCAGCTCTCTGAACTTACATCCTAGCTGGGGACATTAACTCAACACTGCTCCGTGTTGCTGAAATATCTGTGGGATCTCAGAAACCCTAAACACAGGAAGGGTGTCTGTACACCATCATCTGGGTGTTGGCTTGTGTGTATTCTGCACATTAAGAATTCATTTTGCATTATACTCCATATATGTTCCTATTCCTTTAATATAAAAGTACTTTTCTGCTTCTCTCTTTACCCAACCCTCCAAGTAAAATTAAAACTATCGATTTCCTTTTGTTGGGTCATTTTGTATCCCTTTAGAGGGGCCTCCCTATTTCTTCCTTCCTTCTTCCCTTGTTCCCTTTCTTCCTTCCATCCTTCCTTTTTCTCTGCCTTCCTTCTTTTCTTCTTTTTAATATAGGACCTCATTGTATTGTCCAAGCTAGTGTTGATCTTGAAATACTCCTGGCTTCCTAAGTGCTGGACTATAGGTGTGCATCACTATGCCTGGCTATGTATTCTATTTTAAATATTCTGTATTTAAGTTAAATCCAATGGTTTAACTTAAAATATACGTACACGTTTAAAATTTCAAGCTATACAAAAGATAGATCTTGAAAAATGGTGAAAAGTGCTGCCAGGCGGAAGTCACTTTTCCCCGGCTCTTAGATTCCTATCCAGGAGCTGCCAAGGAGCAGTCTGGTTCCCAGTAGCAGGTAACTACCCACCTAAATTAGACCGAGGCTCCCAGCACCACACTCCCTAGCGTGGCCCATCTGCCCTTTCTCTTGTTATTTTGGCTCAGACCACCTTGGCCTGGGTTTGTAGACTCTACACTCCAGTGGAATTGGGGTATCTGATGCCACCCTCCCTGGCTTTGGTCTGTGTTCTCACAGGGAGATTTGTTGTTAAGATTCCCCAGACTGCCTGTCATCTTCAGTCTCCCTCAAAGCCGGCCCCTGAAAGGAATACAGCCAAAAGCCCCATCGGGAAAGGGAGGCAGGTGGAAGAGAAGGGTGGAGCAGGTGGCCCCTGTTAGAAGTTTCAGAGGGAGCTTTGTCATCCCTTCCCACTCTGTGCACCTGACAGCCCCCAAAGGTTCACCTGAAAGGCAGCACTCCTCATCTACCTTTCCCGTGGGAATTCAGCGCCACCATCGTAACCCCTGAACTCTGCTGGGCCACTGCCAGCAACTCTCAAGCCTTTTCCTTGCCGATTGCAGTGACATGATGTCATTTTTATTGAGGCAAGATTAGATTTTTTTTTTAAGTTTTCAAAAGTGTGGTTCACATGATCTCTAGTATTTTTCCTATTGCTTGAAGACCACAGAGCTGCCAATTTCAATTTGCTCCAGCTTTTATCATCAGAAGAAGCTTAAAAGAAAAAAGAGTGAGAGAGAGAAAGGGTGGATGAAAATATTTCCCTCTACCCTGGCAATCAGCATGAGGGTGGCAGAGGACACCCGCATCGCCACTCTATTTGTGTCGCTTCTGGGCTACAAAGACGTCAGGAAGCTGGGGCCCTGATGTCTGGCCTGGCTGCCCAACAGCACAAGAAACCCAGTAGATCCAAGAGTTCTCATGCCATAGCCTGGGAGAGTGGCCAATCTTGAGCAATTCGGAGCAGTCCCTGGAGTATCCCACAGAATGCTGATCTACAGGGATATGGGCAAAATGAACTCAGAAAATGTCATTCCCTTTGATTCTGGGGGCAAGATTTCCAGTTCATTTGCTTATTATTCATTTGTTCATCCTTTCAATATGAATGCCTGATATGTATTTAGCTACGAAAGGAGAAAAGGCAAAGGTGGTGTCACCTTTGTGTGTGTGTGTGTGTGTGTGTGTGTGTGTGATGTTCTTGCTTTACTTTTTCCACTCAAGGATGGTACTCTACCACTTTAGCTATACCATTTGTGGCCTTTTGATATCCTCATATTACCTTTTAAAGGAAAACTGGAAGATCACCTGTTTGTCTGGATTATGGTTTTCCAGGTGCCAATGTAGCCCTCAAAATTGGTTCTGTGATAGAAAAAAAAAAGTCTCAAAAAAACCCATGAGAGGTAATTTCATGGCTTTAGTAGAAAACGAGACAATGAGTTCCTGAGCACAGAGGGGCCCGGTAAGAAAATGAGTGCTTCCCACTTCGTAGGAGGAGCCTGAAAGTAGAGACAATATTTACACACACACATCACAGCCATTTGAGGGGCCACCTTCAGACTCCTAATGGGCTGATCCTCATAACAGCCCTCACAGTGGGGTGTGGGGCCAGGGCAGAATATACCATTGCTCTGAGCCTGGTATGTGTGTGCTAGGCACTCACTGAGAGCTTGGATGTTGAGTGGGACTGCACTTTACAGCTGTGAAATTGAAGAAGAGCCAGGAGATCACTGTCCAGCAGCTAGTCAGCAACAGCTTCTCTTTGAACTCAGATGTGCTAAACACCATCATCAAGCCCATTATGACTCCTTTAGGCACCCTTCTCCAGCTTTCTCTACCTTATTGTCTTTCCTTTGACTGGCAGGAAGGAGACTCCAGAGCCTACTTCCTTTATGTTTACAGTGAGTCTTTGTTAATCAGTGGAGGTGAAAGTGACCTCAGATGTGGAAGGAGGTCTCTTGCCTTCTCAGAAGGTCCCTCCTTCTGTTGAGATGTGTTGAGTGGGTTGGACTAAAAGCTAGCTAGAGGGTTCACTTTCTCTGGAAATTCTATGCTTCCCCACCGCCCCATCTTCACCTCCCCCCAATGACTTAGCACTGTCACTTATATGGATCAGAAAAGGCTGGCTTCTAAGCAAACTTGTGAAAGAACTTCTCTCTGTTTGCATCTTATGCCCCTGAATTTTTCTGCTCCAGAGTGGGATGGAAAGGTGCCTGCAGGAGTGGGGTAAATCCCAGGGAGTTTAGAAGGTTTCATGAGGATTACAGAGAAAGGAAGCTACAGAATGGAGCCAGCATTTAGAAGCTTATTTGGCCCCACAGCCTCAGTAAGTTGGAAAAGAGCCAGAAAGTCATTGAGTCCATGCACTGCCTCCCAAGGGTGAGAACAACAGCACAAGCTAAAGGTGGAGGGCTGCATCTGAATGGTGTCCCCTGCCAGGAAATGCAACTGGAGAGTTGTTTGTGGAAAAGGGGGAGTAGGAGGCACGGAAGTCTGTCTTCTTGTGCACTTTACCCTAAGAAGTAGTGCAGGATACTACCCCAGTCATCAGAAAGGACCCAAGTTCTAGTTCTGCCTCTGCTGTAGAGTCATTGTGTATACCCTGATGGGTTGATCCTAGGCATCTCTCTGAGCCTTACTTTCCCTGGTGGTAGTCTAAAGATTTTGTACCATGTCTGGAGTTCCCTCTTCCAGGTGTGTGGGGCTAGGTGGTGTTGAATCCCAGGGTGCCTCACAAACTTCTGTCTTCTGCAGAAACCTTTGGGTTTTGTCAGTATATGCATTACATATCCTCATAGATTTGCTCATAGAAAATGTGCCCTTGTGTCATGTCCAGGCAAGTTCTCTATCCCTGAGCCCTACCCTCAGCCATGTGCCATTGATTTTTGTTTCAGTTAGAAAATCCCCAACCAAGGTACTCTCAAAAGTTCTCTCCAGCTTGAGAATCTTTTTTTTTTTTTCAGTCGTGGGGCCTGAACTCAGAGCCTGGGCACTGTCCCTCAGCTCTTCAGTTCAAGGCTAGCGCTTGAGCCATAGCACCACTTCCGGCTTTTTCTGTTTATGTGGTGCTGAGGAATCGAATCCAGAGCCTCATGCATGCAAGGCAAGCACTCTACCTCTGAGCCACCTTCCCAACCCCAAGCTTGAGAATCTTATGGGTCTTCATGACTTTAGGACTTTGTCTCCTCCACCATGTAGCCATTTGTCTTCAGTCATTGTGTGTTTACTTCTCTCTTCACAGAGGCTCCTTTGTATGGCTGACTGGGACTGGGTACTTGGCCCCTTAAACTGCTTCCTTGCTATCTGGATGCAGGTGAGCAAAGAATTATAAAATTAAGGAGTTTTCTAATATTCTTTTCTTTCTTTCTCTGTCTTGTCTATCTGTCTGTAGTTCTGTCTTTCTCAGCAATATTGGGGATTGAACTCAGGACCTTAAACTCTATCATGAGCAGGAGTTTGGTGAATTTTTTATTTTGGGCGGTACAAGACCTGGGGCTTGAACTCAGGGCCTGGGTACTGACCCTGAGCTTTTCTTACTCAAAGCTAGTGTTCTACTACTTGAGCCACAGCTCTGTTTCTAGCTTTTTACTTTTTACTGGCCTGGCCTGGTTTCTAACCATGATCCTCAGATCTCAGCCTTTTGAGTAGCAAGGATTGCAGGCATGAGCCATGAGTGTCTGGTTAATTTGTCTTTGAAAAATTCTCACATTTCCCCCTCCTGGGATTACAAGTGTGTGACATCACCCTTCTAATAATCTTTTTTTTTTTTTTAAGTATTGAAGTTTGAACTTAAGACTCATGCTTCCTAGGAAGGTGTTCTACCTCCTGAGCCATACCTCCAGTCCTTTTTCTTGTTATTTTTGAGATAAGATCTCACCATCTTCCCAGATAGTCTGGACTGTGATTTTTCTATTTATGCTTCCTGCTGTAGCTTTTTCTGTTCAGATGGGATCTTGGAACTTTTTTGCCCAGGCTGGTCTTAAACGATAAACCTTCTTATTTCAGCTCCCAAGTAGCTAAACTTAAAAGCATGTGCTTCTGGGCCTGGCTCCCTCTATTATTTTTAATCAATAACAGGGACATTGTCTTAGAACTCTTACCCACAGCTAGTATACTTACGACACTCAAAAGGTACTTAGGAAATATTTGCTGAAGGAACAGATAAATGATGAATAGTTTATTTTGCTCTTGGCAGTCTCTCATTAGCTTTGTGGATGCAAAAGATCTCCCCAAGGTGGACAGGAGTTAGATGGAGGCTGTAGGTTTGGTGTTTTCTTTTGATCTGGTTCTAGTTATTAGAAGCTGTCACATGTTATGGGTTAAATTGTGTCATGCTAAAGTGATAGTCAATCCTTGACTTCAGCCTTTCAGAATGTGACCCTATTTAGAACTAAGGTCACTGTAGATGTAATTAGTCCTTAGACAAATAGGATTGGTCATACAAATAGAAGCAACACAGAGACAGATGGACACATGAAGGGAGATGGTCCTGTCATGGAGGCAGACATTAGAGTGATGCATCTGTTGGCCAAGGAAAGCCAACAAGTGCTGTCTATCACTAGAAAAGAGAGAGAGGCAAGGTGGGCTCTCCCTGGCAGGTTTCAAAGGATTTGGGATTTCCAGCCTCCAGAACTGTGAGACCACACATTTCCGTCATGTCAAGACACTCAGTTTGTGGTATTGTTATGGTCAATAATCTCTGGCATACTATTAAATCCCCCTGCCTCTAACATTATGCTTAAAAAGAAAGTCATGAACTATTCAAAGGAAAACATGTTTGGCTTGTCCTTACTTTTTTTTTAAGTATTAATTATGATATCTCATGTGGTTAAAGCTGTAAGTCTCTGCATGTTGGGTCACATGTGTGGCAAGTATTGAGTAATAGAAAAATGAAGAAATGCCCTCGTGGAGAAAAAGCTCCAAGAACTCCCTCTGTCTCCCTATCTTTTTGGGGGCTGGGTGTTTGTGCATGAGAATGAACTTGTGTACCACAGAGCTGTACCCCTGAACGCTGCCCTCATCTTTTTAAAAGTAAAATTTCTGAGAATTAGCAGCTTCCTTCCACCTGAGAGTTGGAACACTTATACAGTCTAGGGGAGTTTCTCCTCCCCCACTACATCTCAGGTACTGTAGTCTGTGAAGCTGGATGCAGTCATCTGTCTCTCCACAGGAGCACTGCCACTTGCCTCTGAATGCCTTTCTTGTGTGTTGTTTCAACCACCCATCCTCCTCAGGACAGATTTCCAGGGCTGGTTCTCCTTGGGTGCCTTTGATGAAACCCACAAATCTAGCAGACTGGAAGCGTGGCCCTCCCCCAGCATCCCCCTGGAGATGTAGGAATTTGTAGGGCCCCGCCTCATTTCTGGTTATTGAGTAACTGGCAGGGCATTGAATGTCAGGGCTGAGAAAACATAAGGGCCTACCTGTTGAACCACATGACCTCATAGCCCCGGCTGTTCTCAGGGTGTCGGCTTGCCCTGTCTGTCAGTGACTCTTTCATCATACTATTCTAACCTAACCTGGTCACTGTCACTGAGCTTACAACACTGCCAGTGATAGTGGCTTAAGGCTCTGATTAAGCCAGGGGCAGTCTTGTATGAGGGATAGGGAGGGTCTTTTGTATTGACCCCTAAGAATGGAAGAAGTGAATGAGGAAAGAATGAAGGGGCGTATTGTGTCTGAATTCCAAATTCATCATTACCCTTTCTTCCTGGATTTCCAGCCTAAGGCTTCACTACACAGGAGAGCAACCCAGCTGCCCTCCTTTCCCCCAGATCTCACTGTGGGACCTCCCTGCAGGGAAGGAATAGTCTGGCACTATTTTCCTTGCAAGCATCATTGATTGGAAAAGGCCTTTAGCAGATGACCCAAGGCTCTCACTTCAGTTGCCTTTATGGAACTGAGAATGGGGGGGGGAATATTCTATGTTATATTACATCTATTTATTAGTTCACATGTGTGTGTGTGTGTGTGTGTGTGTGTGTGTGTGTGTGTGTGTGTGTGTGTGTGTGTGTGTGTGAATCCTGGCTTGCACTAAAGACCAGGGTGCTGTCCCTTAGCTTTTTTGCTCAAAGCTAGTGCTCTACCACTGAAGCCACAGCTCTATTTCCAGCTTTTTTGATGATTAATTGGAGATAAGAGTCTTAGGGACTTTTCTGGCTGGGCTGTTTTTGAACCTGAATCTCAGCCTCCTTAGTAGCTAGAATTACAGTGGTGAGCCTCCATTGTCTGGCTGAGCCCAAAGTGCTTGTGAGTAGTGTTACTAAACAGGAAGAGGGAATCTAGGCTCTTGGTCCTAATGTACAAGATTGGAAAAAGCAAACACAAGGAAACATTAAAAGATGAGTAGCTAGGATTACAGCATGAGCTGCTGATGCCCCACTGTAGTCCCTTCTTGCCTTCAGAAACTGCAGCTAGCCAGACTACAGTGGTACTCCGGCTATTTGTCTTGGATTCACTCATTCCTTCCTTCAGTACCATGTACCCTATTATGTGTCATGTTGAATAAATGTGTCCTAGACTTAAAAATATACTTGCTCCAAAATCCCATCCTGGAGTCAAAAGCAGGTAAGAAATTTAGACCTCAAATGATTCACATCCAGGCTGTGATCCTGATTTCCAAAGTCCAAACAGAATCTGATATAGGGGAGAAGTACATGAGGTATTATCTCTGCCACAAGAAGATGAAGGACACAGAAGTCCTATAGGAGACATTAAGGAATGGGGGTGCAAATTGGAGCTATACATTGGGTGTTTTCATTCTTAGTACTTCCCACTCCTACATTAAGTGATATCAAGTTCATCCAAGCATTCAGTAGCTATGTAATTGACTACCTATAGTGTTCTTCAGCTACATAAAGCATTATAGCAACCAGTCTTGGTTGGTCCCCTGACAAGCTATCATCAAGCACTGGTGGGTAAATAGAAATGGGGAACTTGAGAGAACCACAGCTCAATGGTGATGGCTGAAAGTGTCTAGCTGCTTCCAAGGCCCCTTCACTAAGCTCGAGTTTCCCTCTGGGTAGAAATGAGGCATTCCCTCATGCGGGGTGAGGTGTCTCTCATTGGGGTGATATACTTAGTACATGTCTTCATTGTTGTAGTAGAATGTTGGCTTATTGACTCCCAGGCTGGACCCTAAAATATGAGGTAGGATACTTATATACTGAAAAATAAAGTTCATTTTTACTTTGTAACAAGATAATATGTGATCATGGAAAAAAATACAGAAAAAGTAAAAGATAACTAACCACTCATTGTTATTTTTCTTAGTTTTCTTTATGATTTGACATGGTTATGATCATTAGATGTACAATGAATATGTTGATTTTACAATCTGTCACTTGTGTCATAAGAATAAGCTCCTCATAAACTTCATTTCAAATGAGTGCATACGTTTTCATCATTTATGCACCATGATATTCTCAACATATTAAAGCATAAACATTTTTGTTTTGGTAAGTCTGGAGTTGGAACTAAGGCAGGCACTCTACTCTTGAGACATGCCTCTGGTCCAGTTTTTTTTTTTAATTTGTTTTCCTCAGTATAAATTTGTGGAAGTGGAAATTCTAGTTAAGGAGAAGAGCACACATAGTATGGAATTATTTTTCAAAGGGATACATTAGCTTTTGTTGGCATGGTTTATAGGAGGAGCACACAAGATTAATTTTCAATCTTCTGCTTTATTTCCTGTTTAAAAAATGATCAAAACAATGAATTGAAGTCAGGTACCAATGGATTACACTTGTAATCCTAGTTAGTCAGGAAGCTATGATGTGAGGATCACAAATCAAACTCATCTTGAGCAGAAAAGTCCATGACATTCTTGTCTTCAATTAACCAGATAAAAAGCTAGAAGTATGAGGCTTAAGTGGTAGAGATTAATATTTTGTCTTTAGCTTTAATTACGAATCAGTGCAAAACTACTGAACTGTCCTTGGGATTGCCATTGTCACCGTGTGTGTGTGTGTGTGTGTGTGTGTGTGTGTGTGTGTGTGTGTGTGTGTGTGTAACAGGGAGGGGAAGGGGTCTTTATGTTAGGGTGTATTTTTCTATAACACATTTCTGTAATGATGTCTTGCTGCCAAGAAGCTCATAGCTTGGCTATGCTTGACTTGAGGGCCCTGTAGCCTCATTCCTGTTTAGGGGTGACCAAGTATAGTCCAAGACCACTGGTCAAGTGCATATCACCTGTGAGCCTCACCCGTGCATGGCAGGGCAAGCTTCTAAGAATAGAGAGCTCCCTTTTGTCCCCTGCATTGGGGAATAGGTGGGGCCCTGCTGCTCTAGCCTGTTTCTAAAAGGCTAAAGAATTTTCACTGCAGGAGGAAACCATCCTTGTTTGTTGGTGGGGATGTAGTGAAGGTTGACTTTCTGAGGAAGTGTTACTGCAGTACAAGAGGAGACAGACAACAGGATGGACTGCCTTGCTCCAATGAAGTCAAGGGCTCAAAAGGCAGTGACTGCATTGTAGTGTCTCCTTCTCAGTGATCCCCTTCTGGTTAACTCTGTTCATACTCACAGGCTCCTCCTCTTCCCCACAGGGAGAGGGATAAGGCAGTCTCATCCTATTTCTCCTCTCTGTGTGGGCTGAGGAATTGTAGGTATTGCGTTAGTAGAAATATGAAGAATCCTTTGACTTCTGGAACTATAGATGTGCACCACAGTACACATGTGGCTCACTATCTTTAGTGTTCAGTTTTCCTGAAATCTGGTCCATGGTACTTACTTCCAGCATTTCTGCCATACTTGCATCTCAGGGGGCTTCCCTGGCTCTCTCTAGAAGGAGAACTGGGAGGAATCAGTGAACTAAAAGGACCTAGAGTCAGAGCAAACATTGACTTGCCTTTTGTGCTATCCAGTGACTATTTCCTGGCACTGAGCTGAGTCCCTAGGGTGGAGAAGCAGAGAAGACTCAGCTGTACACAGCAGCTTGTTAAGGTGCTTGTGGCGGAGGCTAGAAGTTAGGGCTATAGGTGCTGGGAAAGGGATAGATACTTATGCAGAATGCACAAGAAGATCAGGTATGGGTGGGCCTAGCTAGAGTCCAAGAGACCACTCAACCCTCAACCCCTACCAGACCTGTTCCTGAGGTGCTTGTCTGTTTTGCCCTGGCCTCTGGGCTTCTAAAACAGGTTGCTTTCACACATAGCAAGTTAAGAGCCTGTCTGCTCTCTTTCCCACCGTTGGATGGGCCCCTTGGGGGCTTCAGTGGAGGGCCCCACCCTCCAGGGGGAAGTCTGTGCTGTGAGGTGCAACAGAACACCTGGGCCCTGGTGACAGTGATTCACTGTGCTCTTGGACAAGTTATTTCACCTCTCTGGTTCCTTCCTCTTTCAGAATTGGGGCAGTTCCTTGCGGCTGTAAAGGTCTGATTGTGATTGCAGCAAAACTGCTCTGTGTGTGTGTGTGTGTGTGTGTGTGTGTGTGTGTGTGTGTGTGTGTGTGTGTGTGTGTGACATGCTGTTTAATAGGGTGCTAGGACGGCAGGGAGGCGATCCCTCCTACCTCCAGCCCCACACGTGTGGCTCTCATTACTGTCAGGAGGCGTTAAGTCGGCCCCATGGAGATGAGAAGAGACCCCTTAATTAGGCACCATTCCCATATCCAGAGAGAGAGACCAGCCTGGGCCTGGCTGGCCTGGCCTTGTGGGGAGCCCAGTCGTCAGGGCTAGAGGGGAGTGGAAGGGGGAGGTTGTGGCCAGGGCATCTGAAGGACTCAGCAGGTTTACACTTCGCTGACCTGATGGATGAATGGGGCTCTGTCCACCCACATGGGGCCTGGAATCTTCAATTATGGCAATTACATCAACAGGTCGGAAGGGCAGCACTTTCCACGGAAGAGGTTCAGGGCTTAAAAGGAAAACCCTAAAGCCACTGAGATTCTCCCCCCCCCCCCGCCCCACCCGCCCCCAACTCTTTTCTTTGAAAGGGACTGAGTTGATTCAAGAAGACCCCCTTCTCCAGTTCTAATTGGGGCACAGCTTCGGTGTTTTATCTGGCTGGCCCGTGTTTGCCCACCTGTGGACTTCAGGCTCTTTTCCCATTCAGCTTTGTGTTCTAGTCCCTAGAGCACATGCATCATGCATGTCACCTATCTGAGGACAGGAAATGGTGCCTTCATCTCCGAATCCCCTCCAGCATGCAACAAAGGGGTGCCAGCCTAGGTGACACTGAACTGGGGCCTGAAAGATAGATGCCTGGGAAAAGTCACTTAGTCTAGCTAGCCCTCAGTTTCCTCATCTGTAAGATGGGCGCAATGCTATCCACTCCCCCTCCCTAAAGTTTCAAATACTCCAGTTGTAACCACATACTGAAACTAACTAGGCATTTCTTCAGTCCACCCTGTTTGGTAGGTGGATTGGAAGTGGGGCCCTTGTGCCTGCAGAATGGATGTTAGCTGGTAGTTTGATAAAAATGTGGATCCTAAGCCCCCTTTTGCTCCAGATCAACTGAATGAAAATTTGTATTTTACCATGCTCCACAGGAAATTGATATGCACATTCAAGCCTGAGAAATACTTTCTTTTTTGGCAGTATTGGGTTCTAAACTTGGGGCCTTGAACTTGCTTAAGCAGGTGCTCTATTGCTGAGGCATGTTGCCAGAACTTTATTGTGCTAGTTATTTTTGAGATAGGGTCTTGTTTTGCGCTGGGCACATGCCTGGGCTTTGATTCACCTATTTTCAGGGCTCCTGTACCAGCTGGGATGACAGGCATAAGCCACCACACCCAACTTCTGTTGAGATTCAGTCTTATAAACCTTTTCTGCTTGAGCTGGCCTGCAACTTTGATTTTCTTGATCTCAGCATCCCATATTAACTAGGATGACAGGTGTGTGCCACTACACCTGGCAATTGATTGGGAAGGGGGTCCTTTGAATTTTTCAGCCTAGGCTAGCATCAAACCACAACCTCAGTCTCCTAAGTCCAAGGTGGCCTTGAATTGTGATCATCCCAGTGTAGCTCAGATTATGGATACAAACCACTGGCTCCCAGTGAGAATCTTCTGTTCCAGACTAAACATGAGTGAACCAGTGGGAGGGAGCCTGTGCCTTTGTCCTCATCTGTAAAATGAGGACAGCAATATTTATTCTTTTGAGGATCAAGTAAAGAGGTGGCTTACAGTTGTGAAGGCATTTTACCTAGTCACCCCCTCATGCATTCAAACTGCAGTTGTTGAGCAGCTATTAGAAGGCAGATTTACAGTTTGTAAAATATACTCTCTGCTTAGGAACAGTTAAAGTGTTCAGTAGGATGGATGTTTAACAGAACTAAGTATGTAACATGTAAGTACTGTCAGATTACTGGAGGATAAGGGACCCAACAGCTGATTCTGGTCAGGAAAGGCTTCCCCGACTTGCTGGCATTAGGCTTCTGTAGGAATGAGTGAGGCCAAGACACCCTAGCAGAGTTTAAACAAAGCCTCTGAGCTATGAGAGGCGATGGGGTGGGGCTCCAGTGTTGGCCATTAGTCCCAGATTCTGCAAGAAACAGTGTATTTACAAATGGTGTCATGAGTTAATGAGTAAATACAGACCAGTAAGGCCTCGCTGCCTAGCCAGGCATCTGTCTGGTTTATGTTAGGTTTCAGTCCTGTGTTAGAACCACCTACCAGTCAGAAAGCTACTGTGGTGCCCAAACTGCTAGTTATCTAAGAGGAAGATACCTTTTTCTTTTCTTTTTAATTGTCATGTACTCTAACAAGCAAGGCTTATGGAAGGTACCATGCCCTTCTCCCTGAGGTTATAAAATGAGTACTGGGGTTAAGGCAAGGAAGGGAATAGGTCTCTTGTCAATTATGTGAATAACTCAGTTGGAAAGACAAGAAGATACCCATAGTGTCTGAGAATTGTGCTGTCACCATGTTTTGCTAATGTCCAAAGTCTTCATTCTGCACCACCAGTTCCCCTTAGCCCCCAGAGGATCCAAAGCATCAGTGATGGGCCTGCAGCTGTCAACCAGAGTGCACAGGCCAGGAGTAAAGAGAATGAAAACTAGAATGCTCTGTCAAGAGACCACTCCCATCCGGGACTAGCTAAGGCAATGGGGGTTGTATCTCTGGAAAGGCCACTGTAACATGGAGTCTCTCTTTCTAGTCACAGCCTGCGAGACCTTGAATGAGAGTGGGTAGTACCCTATGGCTATATGCAGATGCATCACTTCTGGGTATGAGAGCCTGAGCAGGTGCAGGAAGCATCCGCCTGCCTGGTGGGGAGCTTTCACCTCACCTTGTGCTGTTACTGCTTCATGGTGAGGGGAGGCACAGTTGGGTAAGGGAGGACCGTACTGGGACACATGCTTAGACTCCCTCTGCTTGGTGCTCAGCAACTGAGCTCAAGACAAGGACTTTTTGTTTTGCTTGTATTGGACAGCACCCTTGGGTGCAGAATTAATCTTTAACCCGACTTGCACATACAGGTTATGTGTGTCTCTGGCAAGGACATGGGGGCAAGAGGCTTTCTGCACCACTGCTCTCAGTATTCATGCTCATTCTGTGTGGGCAAAGAAGCGAGATGATACCTTATCACCAGCCCTTTTCAGTTCCCTATTGATGTAGGTGGACAGTGTTTCAAAAGGTGACCCCAAAAGGGGACTGTTGCTTTGGGTGAATCTCAACTATAAAGAAGGGAAACAATAATATGCAGTGTAAGAGCTTGAGACTGGCAGCCGGGTTGAGCTGGATTTGAATTTAGGCCCCCATCTTACTAGTTGTGACACTTAGCGAAGTGTCTCACCTACTAAAGAGCCTCAGTTTCTGCTGCGGCTTGTGACTCACATCTATAAGCCTAGCTACTCAGGGGGCTGAAATCTGATGATCCAAGTTTGAAGTCAGCTTGGAAAGGAAAGTCTATGAAACTCGAATCTCCAATTAATCACTAAAAAGCCAGCCGTGAAGGTATGGTTCAAGTGGTAGCATATCAGCCTTGAATGAAAAAGTTAAGGGACAGTGCCTAGGCCCTGAGTTCAAGCCCCAGTGCCAGCACAAAAAAAAGAGGAAGCGGAAGAAGAGGAAGAAGAAGAGGAAGAGGAGGAGGAGGAGGAGGAGGAGGAGGAGGAGGAGGAGGAGGAGGAGGAGGAGGAGGAGGAGGGGGGGGGGGGAGGGGGGAAGAGGGAGGAGGAGGAGGGAGGAGAGAGGAGGGAGAAGGAGGAGAAAAGAAAAAGAATCCTAGCTTTCCCATTTGCACTGCAGGAATGAACTCTGGGTCGTGAAGACTAGAGCTAATTGTGTGCTTGCTGGGTAGCTCTGAACCTGGGTGTGATGCAGGCTCTGCAGTCTACAGATGAAGAATTGAAAGGCATTGAGTTCACAAAGCCATGTCAGTGTCAGAACTGGGGACTAGTGAAGGAACTCAGTGTTAACCCCATATCTACCAGAAAGGAAACTGCAGTCCCGAGTACCTACCCTACTGGGCCCTGTGGCCACTAGTGCTATCTTCAGGCCCACACAAACGCCACAGAATAGGGAGCCTTGGCCCTCATGTGTCCTGGACCTGTCCTCACTCCCATCCTAGGATGTGTGTTTGCTCTCCTAACTCCATTTTTGCCTTGCCCTTTGAACTTGGCCCTTGCTAGTCCTGAGCTACACAGTCTAATCAGCAGTGAATTGGAGCCGATCCGAGTCACAGTGACTCTGAGTAGCTTCTCTCTTTGGAGGGATCCAGGATGTCAGAATGCTTTCTTCTACTCCCTTTCTCTGAGTGCTGTGTTAGTTTTTAGAATGACCTGTCTCCCCTACTTTTTCCTCTTATTTATTTGGGGACAGGGTCTCGCTATGTAGGCCTAGTTGATCTCAAAACTGCTCATGCCTCTGATTGCTAGGCCTTTGACAAAAACTCTTTTTTTAAAAAAAAAATTGTGAAAATACTGTACAGAGGGGTTACAATTACATGGGCAAGATAATGAGTACATTTCTTTTTTTTTTTTGGGTCAGGTCGTGGGGCCTGAACTCTGGGCCTGTGTGCTGTCCCTCAGCTCTTCAGCTCAAGGCTAGCACTCTACCACTTGAGCCACAGCGCCACTTCCAGCTTTTTTCTTTTTGCTTATGTGGTGCTAAGGAATCGAACCCAGGGCCTCATGCATGCAAGGCAAGCGCTCTACCACTGAGCCACCTTCCCAGCCCCCATGAGTACATTTCTTATTAAGCGTTGTTGCCTCCTCCTTTGTTTCCCCTTCCCATCCCTTCCCCTCCCCCCCCAAAGTTGTAAAGTTCGTTTTTTGACATAACGACTTATACATCTCATTGTTGCAATGGGTCCACCTGTATCCCTATTTAAATTATTTGTTTTGCTTTTCCCCTCCACAAATTATACCAACATCAAATACAGTGAGAGCAGAGGTTATACCGTGGGGGAGGGACATACAAAGCAACAAAGAAATCATCTTATAAATATGTTAGAAACAATTGCATGAAAGAAAAAAAACACTTGAATACTTATCTTGGGTTTCATTTCACCTAACATCAACTTATCTGACCTTTTCTGCTTGTCTCAGACATATACTATTTATTGCAAATAAGGAAACCATGGGGCCTATTTTTCTTTGGGCCTGGCTTACTTCACTTAATATAATTTTTTCCAAGTCTTCCCATTTCCTAACAAATGGGGCAATGTCATTCTTTCTGATGCTGGAGGGGATATGGGCAGAAGGGAACCTTACTGTATTGTTGGTGGGAGTGTAAACTTGTTCAACCACTTTGGAAAGTAGTATGGCGGTTCCTCAAAAGACTCCACATAGGGGCTGGGAAGGTGGCTCAGTGGTAGAGCGCTTGTCTTGCATGCATGAGGCCCTGGGTTCAATTCCTCAGCACCACATAAGCAAAAAGAAAAAAAGCCAGAAGTGGCGCTGTGGCTCAAGTGGTAGAGTGCTAGCCTTGAGCTGAAGAGCTGAGGGACAGCGCCCAGGCCCAGAGTTCAGGCCCCACGACCGGACACACACACACACAAAAGACTTCACATAGAGCTCCCCTATGACCTAGCAATCCCACTTTGGGGCATTACCCAAATGATCACAAACAAGACCATACTAAAGCTACCAAGACAACTTTGTTTATTGCAGCATTATTTACCATAGCTAAGATATGGAACCAACTCAGATGCCTCTCAGTAGATGAATGGATCAAGAAAATGTGGTATATATAGACAAAAACTCTTTTACAGCTGTAGGGAGCAGTCTTTGAAGATCTTTTGGGAAAAAAGCAAAGTCCCTGCTTCATGGAGTGGTGGGTGTCAGCAGGAGGGAGAGGGGCACCCTAAAAGGAGGGGAAGACCTCACAAAGGACTCTCAGCCTCTCCCACAATGGGGCAAGGGAAAATTCTCATGACTAACTCGTCCTCCTCTATGCAAGGAGAGTCTTGATAATCGTGCCTCCCTGCTTCAAGCCTCTGTTTCCTTCTCTTTAGGATGAGAGTGACAAAATCCAGTAGACTTCAAGTTGTCATCAGGACCAGGATGGACACTGGGCGTGAAAACACTTGGTGAGCTCTGCTTTGGAAGTACTTCCTAGTCCATTTATTTGCTTATATGTCTAAACATTTATTTGTACATTTCTTTAACCATGAAATGTGCATCACATATGTGCTATGTATCAGAGCTGAGCTAAGGGCCCTCCCTGCATGCACTATATCTTGTTTTAGTTGGGATAAGTTAGGTAATGCTGCATTAACAAATAAGTCCCCAAATCGCAATGGCTGGAAGCAATAAATGCCCATTTCTCACAGATATGAGCTTCTCAAAGTTGCTTTTCTGGGTTAGGAATCCCTTCCTGGATGTCAGCCTGACAGTGCTACACCAATGTATGGTACCAGCTTCTCAACACAGTCAGTAGGAGCTATTGCATCAAGGGAAGAGGGTGAGGAGATTTGTGCACCCGCTCAGGCAGAATGCTTCTGCCTGGAAAAGACACCTATCCCTGCTGCTCACCTAGCACTTCTGGCCAGAAGATGATACATCACCACACCCAACTTCAAGTAAGGGCAGACCAGTGGACTCCTTACCTGGGCCTCTAGGGAAGGAAATATGGAAATAATGTGAACCCCATGAAACTACTTCATTGCTAATCCTCAAACTTGCAACAACCCGATTACACACATGAATAAATGAAGGAAAAGCAGCTCCTCTACATTCCTGTGGGAGCTAAGCTGGGAAGTGACTGCAAAGCCTTTGCTCTTTTCTGTGGTCCAGGGCCCCCTCTGTACACAGAAGACCCTTTTTACATGGTAGAGAACTGCAGCTGAGGACCCAGATCTCACTGGAAAAATCCAGTACCCTTCCTTAAAGAGGTGACCCTTGCTTTATCTTGACTAGGCCATAGTTGGACATTTAGAGATGTCTGCTCTTTAAATCTGTGAGGCATTCTGTACCGATGCATATAGCTTTCCTCCCTTTGAGAATCAGCTGTAAAGTGTGTTTAGTTCATATTGCTGGACACATTTGCACACAGGTCCTTCATAAGAGAAGTCTGGGGGAATGGGGGTGGGGTGGGAGGAAGAGTATTTCTGATTGGTTTGAACAAGCAGCTTTCCTGGAATGGTCCCTGGGGAAAAATCTGACGTAGGGCATCAATTAGAAACAGGATTTGATTGCAGCTTTAGTGCAGCCTTCTTTCCTTGGTCCACTCCTGCTCCCTTCTTCCCTCAGCTCCTGAATTCTCTGCCTGAGACAGTGCTGAGCACTAAGGCGGTATGGGGGGAGATGGTTTGTTCTTGGGGAGGGTGGGGGGTAGGAGGGGAGGGGTTGTCTCACAGTGTAAAGATGGGATGGGTAAGGTTGCAGGGCCTTAGGGTCCCAGTGTTTGCCTAGAAATTCAAGAAGAAATCACCAGTGTGAGGTGGAGTGACCCCATAGAGGAATGTGGGTAACCTGAGTGAAAGAAAATAAACTAGCCACACAGAGCCATGGAAAACAGTGTGCGGGCAGCAGGGGTAGTTTGGGTCTGCCACAGAGGGCCTACGGAGTCAGAAACACAGAGTGGCTTCTGAGAGACAGGGCCTGGCCCTGCCCACAGCTCTGTCCACTCACCAAGCTGGAACACCAGCAGTCAGTGCTCCCAAAGCAGCTGTAACAGAAGTTACCACCTGCTTGTCCTGCCCCCCTCCCCTGCCAGACTCTGGAGAACTCTGGGACTGCCTGTGTTCCTGGATGGTCACCTAGGATACTTTTTTAGTTAGTTAGTTTGCTTTACTTTTTCTCCCTCCCTCCCCTCCCTTCCTTTCCCCTCCCCTCCTTTCCATTCCCCTCCCCTCCCTTCCTTTCCCCTCCCCTCCTTTCCATTCCCCTCCCCTCCCTTCCTTTTCCCTCCCCTCCCTTCCCCTCCCCTCCTCTCCCTTCCTTTCCCCTCCCCTCTCTCCCCCTTCCTTCCTTCCTTCCTTCCTTCCTTCCTTCCTTCCTTCCTTCCTTCCTTCCTTCCTTCCTTCCTCTCTCTCTCTCTCTCTCTCTCTCTCTCTCTCTCTCTCTCTCTCTCTCTCTCTCTCTCTCTCTTCTTTCTTTCTTTCTGGCCTTATGTTCTCCCTTAGCTTTTTTGCTTAAGGCTGGTACTCTACCACTTGAACCACACCTCAACTGGCTTTTTGTTGATTAATTGGATATAAAAGTCTCATCGATTTGCTGCCCAGGCTAGCTTCAAACCATAATTCTCAGAGCCCAGCTTCCTGAGTAGCTAGGATCACAGGTATAGTCTACCAGCACCCTAGCTCTAGGAAAACTTTTTTTTGGGGGGGGGGGTTGGTCATGGGTTTGAACTTTGGGCCTGAGCGCTGTCGCTGAGCTATTTAGCTCAAGGCAAGCAATGTACCACTTGAGCCACAGTCCCATTTCCAGTTTTGCAGTGGAGATAAGAGTCTCACTGGGAATTTCCTGCTTGGGCTGGCTTTGAACCATGATCCTCAGATCTCAGCCTCCTGTGAAGCTAGGATTACAGGTATGAGCCACTAGCGCCTGGTTTAGGAAAACTTTTAAGAAGAAGACACATTCTCAAGCCTGGCGCTGGCAGCAAAACCTATAACCCTAGTTACTTAGCAGTCTGAGATGATCTTGGTTCAAAGCCAACTGAGCAGAAAAGCCTATGAGACTATCTCTAATTAACTACCAAAATATCTGGAAGTAAACCTATGGCTCAAATGACAGAGCACTAGCCTTAAGCACAAAAGCTTAGGGACAATGCCCAGTCCCTGAGTTCAAACCCCAGGAATCACACACACACACACACACACACACACACACACACACACACACACACACACACACACACACACACACACACACACACACACCAAACAAACAAACAAACAAACAAACAAACAAACAAACAAAAACTACGGCATTCTCAGGCTCTGAGCTCAGAAGAATTGACTTAGGTCTGAACCTTATCCCTGCCCAGCAATGGATTCCTGAGATCCCATGGTCCCCTCGAGGCCAGTGGAACCTGGGAAGTACATCAGTAATGTTCTTGGCAACCACCTACAAGTCAATGTATCATTCCCAGTACCGGGATGACTCTCAGAGCCTGCAGAGAGGACCAACACCCACTTACCATGCATGGTGAGCTTTGGCCTGCTCCCTGAATATAGGTCCTGCTCCTTGAAGCAAGTTTCTGCCCAGGCCCCCTTCCATCTCATCCAACGAAGAAGCCTTTCCCTGTGGACAACAACTGGCTATAGCAGCAGCCACAGTGGCCTTTGCCATGCCTCTTGGGAGCCATGAGGAGAGCTGGTAAGCCAGAAATGTAGTCTTCAAGGCTCTGGTCTTCTTCCCTGCTGCCTGACAGCAAAGAGGGGCTCCAGGGAAACAAGGCCAGCCCTCTGTACACATACCCTCAGAATACCACAGGCACATTCATGCACTCTGAGCCTGACTGAAGGGCTGGCTGTCTTCAGCAGGGTTTAAAATCTGGAACATCTCTCTGGATGAATATTTGCATTTTGCTTTCTAAATTCCAAGAACAGCTTTACAAAAAGGGCGTAAATGGTTGTGCCCTAGGTGCCCAGGTCTTTGTGACTGCCAGGGAGGAGAGGGTCCAGGGTGGGCCCTCTGCTGTGCCCTCCAGGCATGCTGAGCGTAGAGAGGGCAGTGGTTCTTCAGAGCTAGTGGTACAGGGACATGGCACCTGTAATGGTCCTCAGATTGTGTGTATAATACATGTTATGTGTGTGTGTGTGTGTGTGTGTGTATGTGTATGTGTGTATGTATGTGTGTGTGTGTACTTATGCATGCCTAGGTAGTCAGACCTCCATATCTGCAGGTTCTATACCTCTGGTTTCAACTGCAGATAAAAAATATGTCCCAAAAACTGTATCTGTATTGGACATGTACAGACTTCTTTCCTGTTTTGTTTTTTCTCCTAATGGTTATTTCTAAATATTCACATTGCACCTGGTATTATATATAATCTAGAGATGGTCTAATGTTGTATTATATACCAATACTATGTCAGTTTACATGTTCCTTGTTTTCTGTGTTGCCCCAGACTGGTTTCAAAGACTCAAATTCAAGCCTCAATTTTCTGAATAGTTGGGATTACAGGTGTCTACTGCGTACTTGCTACTATGACATTTTATATGAGATTTTTGTTTTGTTTTGCATCTATGAGGTCTTGGAACCAATCTCCCACAAATACAGAGATGAAGAGAAAAAGCCCTGATAAAGCAACTGTGGTAAAATGTTAACAGTGGATCATCGGAGCAAAACAAACATAGACATTCTTTGCATTGTTTTTATTTCTGCATTTTTTGTTATTTTAAATGTATTTCCAAAAAAAATTAAAGATCTGAGGGTCATGGTTCAAAGCCAGCTCTAGGCAGGAAAGTCCATAAGACTCTTATCTCCAATACTACTCAGAAAAATCTGGAAGTGAAGATGTGGTTCAAGTGGTAGAGTGCTAGCCTTGAACACAAGAAAGTGAAGGAAAGCACCCATGCTCAGAGTTCAAGCCCCAGGATGGTCAAAAAAATAAAAATAAAATAATTCACTTCAAGTTAGGCACTGGTGGCTCACATCTGTAATCCTAGTTACTCAAAAGACTAAGATCTGAGAAATTCCATTGAAGCCAGCCTGGGCAGAAAAGTCCATGAGACCCTTATTTCCAAGTAACCAGATTTGGAAATGGTGATGTGACTCAAGTGTTAGAGCACCAGCCTTGAGTGAAAAGTCATTTGAGAGAGAAAAACCCTAGTACCTTCATGCTTTAAACAAACAACTTCATTTCTACCATTATAAGGAGAAACTGAGGCATGCAAACTAGGAAGTCAGGCAAGGTTGACAACAAGAACTGACATTTAGCTGGGCCCAAGTTGTTCAAGGCTGTAATCCTAGTGGTTTGAGAGACTGAGAGTGGGAAGATCAGGGTTCGAGGCCAAATTGGGCAAGTATATTAATGAGACCTCCTTCCTAAACCATAGCTAGGCACAGTTGCATATACCCATCATTCCAAGCCACAGGGGAGGCTGAGATTGGGAAGGCTGCTGATCTAAGCCAGACTGGGCAGAAATGTCTGAGAGACTGTCTCCACAGAGGGAAGGTATCCATGGTGGTGCATACCTGTGGACTCAACAAGGACAAGAAGCATAAAAGGGGGTGGGTCTCAGCTTAGACCTATCCTAAAATTAAACAGCAAAACCAGGGCTGGAGCCACAGATCAGTGGTATTGTACCAGCCTGGCAAATATGAGGCTCTCAGTTCAAACTCCTCTATAGGTAAAACAAACAAAAACTGGCATTTAAGCTGAGTCTAAAATATATAAATCCAGAGATGACAAGATGGATACAGGACTCTCCCCGATCCGCCAGTGCCCACTTGTGACTTATTTTTAAAGTGTGTTTTTCCTGTGGAACTATAAGCTCTGTGAGGATAGAACCTGGCTAGTATTGTTCATGGCTGAAACACAAGGGCACATGGTGACCAGAATACAGTAAGTATTCAACAAAATATTTGCAGGCAGGCAGGCAGAAAGGGAGGAAGGAAGGAAGAAGGAAGGGAGGAAGGAAGGAAGAAGGAAGAAAGAAGGGAGGAAGGAAGGAAGAAAGGGAGGGAGGAAGGAAGGGAGGAAGGAAGGGAGGGAGAAGGGAGGGAGGGAGGGAGAAGGGAGGGAGGGAGGAAGGATGGATGTAGGTCATAGATGCACACAATTGGCCATACACAAGCCAACATATTTATGCTCTGATTTTTCATTTCTATTCCTCTGTGTGACATGCAGACTGGAGATGTTAGGACATTGACAGCAGATAACAGGGTGGCATCATGCCTCCTCAGTGACATTGTTTGGGAATGGAGGACCAGGGCCTTTTCCTGTCCCCACCTCAATCCCAAAGGCTCCTATCTTCTGGGTGGAGAACCTGCTCTTATAGCAGGTAGCACCAAGACTCCAGAGACCAGGGGTTCGGAGAACAGCAAGGATGCTGGGTTATAACCACTGTCTTTCTCAAACAAACAAACAAAAGTCTGGTCTGTGTTGTTCATGGCTGAACACTGTCGAACCATCTGATATCATGTCTTCCTGCCCTGGGCCTGCAGCTAGCCTCCCTCTTCCTACTTGTAGGCCAGCAGCCACAGCACAGACCTGACCTATGTGGCCCAACCCTGGGGAATGGAGAATACTGGTAAAAATGGAGAATACTGGCTAAAGCATGCCCATTCACCAAGGAGCTTTTATTTTAGCTTTCCAACACAAAATGTATCCACGTATTCAAAATTTTAAAAATGTAAACACACAATGTTCTGAAATGTTCCCCTTTTCCCGGTGCTCTCCATCCATCCACTTACCCTTATTGATGTTCTTAGTTTCTCAAGAATCTTTCATAATCAAGTGGCTTACACCTGTAATTCTGGCTCCTGAGGAAGCTGAGATCTGAGGATGAAAACCAGCCAGGGCAAGAAAGTCCAAGAGCACTCTTACTTCTAATTAACCACCAAAATAAATCAGAAGTAGAGGTGTGGCTCAAGTGGTAAAGAACCGGCTTTTGTTGTTGTTTGTTTGTTTGTTTTTGCCAGTCCTGGGACTTGGGTGCTGTCCCTGAGCTTCTTTTGCTCAACGTAAGCACTCTACCACTTGAGCCACAGTGCCACTGCCAGCTTTTTTGAGTAGTTTATTGGACATAAGAGTCTCACGGAGTTTCTTGCCTGGGCTGGCTTCAAACCAGGATCCTCAGATCTTAGCCTCTTGAGTAGCCAGGATTACAGGTGTGAGTTACTGGCACCTCGCTCAGAGCACCAGTTTTGAGTGAAAAGTGAGGCTCCAAGACCCTGAGCTCAAGCCCCAGTACTGACACACACATACACACAAGCAACACTAAACCAAAAAAACAAGGCTCATAAAGCAGGAGTGACTAGCCCTGCCCCAATGGGTGCTGATGGCAATGCCAGGGCCACTGCCTCTTTCTTCACTCCTCCCTGCAAAGAATCATCCAGAAAACGAAGACTGCAAACTCCTATCCACTCTCAGTAGAGTCTGCTACAAAGCAGAACCTGTCCAGTGCAGCCCTTCTCCTCCTTTCTGTTCTTTGGAGGATAGGCAATGATGTTTGTGAGCAGCCTGAGGAGGAACGGGCCCAACAGGAACCACTCAAACCCACACTGTCCAGGGCTTCTCCGGTGGCAGATCCCTAGACAGGGGCCTGTCATCTCTCTCAACCTCCAGGGCCAGGGGCCTCTTCAGTCCTGGTCTTGAGATTAGAGTCAGCCCAAGGGAGGCCTGCGGAGCCGGCAGCAAGCATTATAAATCATTCATGCTGCGGAGGGAGAGGCCAACGTGGCGGCAGAGGGGATTTTCATAGTTTATATTGAAAGACTTACAATGGTGAGGGAAAGGATCTGAGTTCCCACAGGGTCCGGTCACTCCTGTGGGGGGCTGTGGGAGCTGGGCCTGACTGCCTCTTTCTCTCTAGGCAGCAGCACACACAAGTTTTTAATAATTAAGTAACTTTAATTGTCCTGGGAAAGCTGAGCTTGCCTTGGGGCATGCTGCACAAACTCATAATTAATGTTACCAAGAGAGATTAGCAAAGGAGAACTGAGAAATGATTCACTTTTTAAAAAGAGCCTCACTCTTAAGCCTTATTATTCTAAGTTTAGAACCTCATTTATCTGCGCAGAGAGGGAGAGAAAGAGAACAAGTGCCAAGCTCCAGAAGCAAATACATGTAAAATTAAAACTCAGTGTTTTTTTGGTTGTTGTTTATTTTTTAAAGTCAGGAAAAATTCAGTATTTATTGAGTTCATCCTGGAAGCTGGGGGGAAATGTTCATACAGAAGAGCATAATAAATAATAATACATTAATAAAACCTCATGCTTTTCAGTGTATCTTTGTTGCTTTGAAACAATCTTATGGGGGAATTCTAGGAAGTAACTTTTCCTGTCTGGTTCTTTATGAAAGATATGCCAAATGTTGTATAACTTTCAGTGATCTTCTGTGGAGTGATACTAGAAATGTGATTGGCCCTTGAGTATTCAGTAAATACTTGATGAATTAGCAAGCCTATGAATGAAAGGATGAAACTGGGATAGGAAAGATCCACGGCCAACATGAAAGGCAACCCCAGTGGACTCTGCCTGAGAGAAATATGATGTTGACAAAAGGGGAGCAGATGGAAACTAGGGAAAAAAATTCAGCAGCAATGATACAATTGGGAGAGAGTGGGGGAGGGGAGCCTTGAACATGAAGATGCAGAACTGCGTCCCCTAAACTGTGGTTATGCTTCCTTACCAAGTCCTAGGGTCTCTGCCCTGGCTCCACCTCCCCCTTCAGACAACAAATATTTGTATCCTAAATTATGAATGTCACAATCTTTGCTAGCATCATTGCAGTACCCTGCCTCCCGCCCCCTACCCCACACTTAGTCAACTAACATTGAATGAATGTTTCCTGTACTCCAGGAACTGTTTTGCCTAGATGTAGATAGAGACACTTTGGGTCTAAGCCTGGATTTATGATTTTTCTTCTCTCTGCCTCAGTTTCCTTGTTTGTAAGATGAGGATGGTAGTACAATAATGTGAACTCCTTGGAAGATAAAAAGATGATAGCAGGAGTTCCTGATACCGTTTTTGTTTTGTTAATTTAATTTTTATTATTATTCTCTTTAAGTAGTTGTACAAAGAAGTTCCCATTCTACAAAACAGTATATGAATACAAACTGTCTGACAACATTGTCACCCATCTCTCTTAACCCATCCCTTCTCTCACTTTTTTTTAAAATTGAGATTGTGATTATGTAAATTTCACATATTTCACAGTATTGTGGAATAGTTGTGACAGTTACAGTCACAAGCACATTTTAACCTTCACAAGGCACATTGTCATTAACATGACCTATAGTTTGTGAATTCTATGAGCTTTGACAATTCAAATTATTTTTTCCACATCAAGTGATGTTTACATTTCTTTCCTTTTGCTTAGTGTTGGCTGTTCCCTCTGTCCTTCTCATTCCTCCCTTCCCATCACTGTCTTTGGGTTGCTTAGTTCTTTTTCTTCTATGTCCAATGCAGCTGATGGGCCCCTTTGTTTATGTTGTTCCATCTTCCACTTATTCTGTTCTTCCTTCTGGC
The DNA here is from genome assembly GCF_024711535.1 of Dipodomys merriami. NCBI lineage: Eukaryota > Metazoa > Chordata > Mammalia > Rodentia > Heteromyidae > Dipodomys > Dipodomys merriami. The sequence goes on along the minus strand of NW_027203381.1, from coordinate 66,948,456 downwards.
TTCCTCCATTGCATGCATATATCTACCATATACACGGTTAAGAACATGGAGTCATTTAGTAATGATAGGACAAAATGAGTGGCTGTACTTTGTTTTTCGAATACTGTTCACTTTGTCATATCTTCTTGCACTTTGGCTTTAATATCCACATACCAGGGAGACCATGTACCATTTGTCTCTTTGTTCTTGGCTTACCTCACTCAAAATAATTTCTCTAGTTCCATCCATTTCCCTGCAAATCCCAGTATTTTGTCTTTTCTAATGGCTGCATAATATTCCATTGTATATGGGTACCACAATTTTTGGATCCACTCATCAGTAGTGGGGTATCTGGGTTGCTGAAACAGTTTTTCAAGAGAACTTGGTGGAGGAAATTTTTCAGTCCTGGGGCTTGAACTCAAGGCTTTGCTCTCTTGCCTGGCTTTTTTTTTTCTCTCTCAAGGCTGACACACTACTACCAGAACCACACCTCTTCTGGCTTTTTGCTGGTTAGTTAGAGATAAGAGTCTCATAGACTTGTCTTCCAGGGCTGGCTTTGTACCTTGATCCTCAGAACTCAGCCTCCTGAATAGGTAGGATTACAGGTGTGAGCCACCAGGGCCTGGATCTGTGGAGGAATTTTTTGAGGAGGAGGGCTGTGTTTCTTTTCTAGCTTCTGTGTAGCTTAGTTTCTGCTCAGGGTTACTATTCTCACCTGGTGACTCCTCCCTCCCATTAGATACGACTTCGAAGACCTCCTATTCCTGAATCCTAGAGTGAGAGGAGGAGAGCAGTTTTGGCCCTTTTCTGAGATTGCTGTCCCACCGTGATCTTGATAAGTTTTATGAAAGGGAAGGGAGGACCTTAAGGATCTGCACCCAGAGCTCTTCTACATGAAGACTCCTGAGCATCTGGAAGCTGAGACAGGCCTTTGCGGTGTCCAATGCCAGAAAAAGCATTCAGAACCCCAGAGGGAGAGGATGGCTGGACTCCGCAACAATGAAGTAGGGTTATTCTTTTATGATGGGAGTTGACTAGTTAGGGTCACCATCAGAGGAAGCAAGCACAGAGTGTCTAGTGTTACCTAGAGTAACCACAACCATTCAGCTTATTCCAAACTCTAGACATCAATATAATACCCACTTGTTTGTTTCCCTTATTCAAAATGGTAGCAAACCACACATGCTATCTTTTTTTGCTCTTCAAAGCATAATATGGGGACTGCTCCATATTGGAAGAGTGGTACCGTCTTGCCCTTACACCCTACCACTTGAACCATGACTCCAGCTTTGCTTTTGGCTGGTTATTGAAGATGGAATCTTGTGGACCTTCCTTTAGGCCTGGCTTAGAATCTTGATCTTCTGGATCTTGGCTTCCTTATGGGAGTTGTAGGGGAACAGAATACTGAGAGATGACAGTTCTGTCGTAGGCTTCTATTCATTACCTAACTATAGGTCTCTGTTTCACCATCTGTCACACAGAGATTTTGGGGTCTATCTAGTATCTAATGTCCCTCAAAGGATGTCTGCCTCTGTTCCCTGTGTCTCCTCCAACCCCAGATGTGCAGCACAAACCCACACAGGTGTCAGCCCCAGCTGCAGTTGTGGGTGGGGCTCTGTGACCCGGTAAGTCACTGGTGTCCATGGTGCAATACTGAACCAAGGCAAGTTTGGCCTTGCTCTCCCTGGGTGCTGTGTGATTCAGGGCCTGTAGCGTGGCTTCCCCACCAGCAAATGAGCTGCAAGACACCTTTCTTGGCAATGCGCTTAACAAGGGTTCCGGGAATGTCTGATTACTCATGTGTTTTGTAAGAGCAGCAAGCTTCCAGCCAGAGGAGGCAGCTAGCGTGGCTTCCTTCCTGAATTAATAACTTCAGCACCGTGAGTGACTCATCAGTTCAATGCCAGGCAGAACTGGGTGGTCGAGTTGAGGTTAGGGATGGGGTGTACTTTGACCTCTTCCCTTCTCTGCTTGATCACCTTTGGGTGCTGCTCTTCTTAAAGGGTCATAACTCTGAGGCCAGACGTCCTTTTCCAGACATAGATCTCCAATGTCTCCCAGGGCTTGTCTGCTAGGTGTTACTGCAGTCAGCTGATAGCCAACTTCCCCTCCAGCCTTAGCTTTGCTCATGTAGACTGAAAGGTAAATGTTTGGAGAGGAATCGAGAGAAGGGAAATTGTGTCATAGACTCTACTTTGTACCTAACCTAAGAAGGGTTTTGAAATTAACCCTTTACTGACAGAAGACAGAAAAGAGGTGGGAATAGGCAGTATCTGGGTCAAGAATTGCAAATCAACGACTTCTTCAAAGGACCTGCCCATACTTTCCTGGCTGGCTGGTTTCTTCATGCTTCATTCATCTCAGAAAGCGTACTGATGAATGCGGACAGAGGGACTACGCTATCATTTAATTTTTTTCTTGTACTATCCGGGAGCTTGAACTATGGGTGCTATTCCTTAATTTTTTCACCCAAGGCTAGCTCACGAGTTCACTTCTACTTCTGAATTTTTTGTGCTTACTTGGAGATAAGAGTCTCACAGACATTCTGCCTGGGCTGGCTTCAAACATCGATCCTCAGATTTCAGCCTACTGGCTCTTGGCTCCCCAATAGATTAATTTTGCCTTTTTACAACTCAGAGCTGGTCAGCATGTGCAGATAAGCCTCGATCCCATTTGTCAAATGCAGCAAAGAGCTACCACCTTTTCTTCCTGCTCTGCCAGTACCTCAGCTCTAGGCCTAGCCAGCTGCCTCTTTCCCTGCTTCCTGTTCCTCACCTGTTGGTCCAGGAAGGCAGTAGCCCTGCACCTCAGTGCAGAGAAAATGCCTTTCTGAGTAACCAATACATTCATTTCCTGAGACTAGAGGTGAAAGCTAATGCATAGGCCACTTAAAGATCAACAATCTGTTTGACTAAAGAGATTTTTTTGTTTTCCACCCATTCCCCTTTCACTTTGGTGTGCTTTTCACACCAACTTACTGGAATCACAGAGCATAGGCAGTATTTTTCTCTTTGGAAATCCTTTTCCAGGCAACCATGTAAAAAAATGTTTTTTATCCTTTGGGCTGGGTAAGAGGGAGGGGAATAAAAAAAGCCCTAATTCCCCCCAAGTTGTATATTTCTCTGAAAACAGATATGCTGATGCTGGGCTTGTCAAACCCTAAAGAGCTCTTTTTATTCTTGAGAAGTTTGGCATCCTTGATGCTGAGCTGGAGCAATGACAAATTGAAGGAGGGAATCCTAGAAATGAGGTAATGGGGCAAGAGACTACCCGTAGCATCGAGTTATTTCATCTTCTAGACCCTGGAGTTAAGGATACAGGGAAAAGCCAACTCTCAGGCATCCCCGGGATAGTGCTATAGGTCAGAGGCCAGCTAGGAGCTTTTGGACCAGTGAAGCTCACTTCTTCCAACCTGACTGTAACCATACTTAGACTTATTCATGTGAGGCATCTGGCAAGTAATCTCTAGGATTCTCCTCCAAAGCAATGAGGTGAAGGGGCAGAGTTAACAGGTATTTTCTGAGAACTACTAAATAATTGCAAAGTACCTTACTAAGTACCTCACTGTGGGGGCCTCCTGAATCTATCCGCTACCCCTTGGTGATGAGTTCACAGCTCTGTGGGAGAGAGAGACAAGAATACACGCATGCTAACAGAAGGTAGCCAGAGATAAATGCAAGAAGAGAACTGTAAATATCTATCCCTTCAGAATAAACACTTAAACATTTATACTAGGTAAGGCTAAGCATGGTGGCTCACATTTGCAATCCAGGCTACTTGGGAAGCAGAGATGGGAGAGACTGTACTTTAATTGTACTCCAAGGTCTATCTCAAAGAACAAACTGAATGTAGTAGATGGACCCCAGTTCTGATTCCAGCCATGTAAGAGGTAATAGGAGGGCTAGCCACTGATGGTTCTTGTTTTAATCCTAGATACTCAGGAGCCTCAGATTTGAGGATCACAGTTTGAAGCCAGACTTAGCAGGAAACTCTGTGAGACTCTTGTTTCTAGTTAACCACCAGAAAACTGGAAGTGGAGCTATGGCTCAAAGTGGTAGAATGCTAGCTTTGAGCAAAAAAGGTCAGGGATAGCCCCCAGGCTCTGAGTTCAAGCCCCAGGACTGACAAAAAAAAAAAAAGATAGTAGGAGGATTATAGTTTGGGGCTGGCCCTGAACAGACCCTCAACTGATAAATAACTAAAGCAAAAAGGACTGAGGGTGGGGAGGGGTGGTGGTTTAAGTGGTAGAGTCCTTGTCCATTGCAAGTACAAGACTCTGAATTCAAAACCCTAGTACTGTCAAAAAAAAAAGTATGCCAACTTGAGACTATGACTTTGTAGCTATTCTATTTCTCTGCAGCTCTAGCAAGAATGATTTCAAGTAATTGATTAATTAGTTAATTAACATTTTTCTTCCTCTTAACCCTTTGCTCTGCCTAAGGACAGGATAGTGACAAGCCACGTGACTTGCTCTGAGAGACTGGGGCTGCTTGTTTTTGGTGTAGGGTATCTCTGGGGCTCTGAGAACCACGGAGCGACAGCTAACTGCCCTGTCTGTCTGGATTGTTACTGTGAAAATCAAATGAGGTAGTGGTTATACTTTCTTTTTGTGGATGATAAATCAGTAAATATCATAAAGTGTTAGTGGCTAGCACTTGTCATCCCAGCTACTTGTCATTCCAGGAGGCTGAGACCAGGACGATCAGAGTCCAAAGCCAACTCAGATAGAAAAGTCCATGAAACTTCATCTCCAAATAACAGAAAAATAATCATGGGCCAGAAGCTAGATGCTGGTGGCCAATGCCTGTAATCCTAGCCGTTCAGGAAGCTGAGATCTGAGGACTGAGGTTTAAAGCCAGCCCAGGCAGGAATATCTGAGACAAGTCTTATGTCAAATTAACCACCAAAAAGCCAGAAATGGAGGTGTGACTCAAGTAGAGCCATGAGAGAAAAATCTGAGTGAAAAATCTGAGTTCAATCCTGGGTACCTAAAAAACAAAATCAATAACATCAAAATGATAAGATGGGGTGTTTCGAGAGCTTCCACAGAGAAAACGCAGCCTGGTTTTACCTGAGTGAGGCCTATTTTGTGGCCCCTGTGCTGTAAGATAACACATGAGTGCTTTTAAGCCACTTTGTTTGTGGTAATTTGTTCTAGCACTGCTAGGAAATGAATACAGAGGTTAGCAATGGCAGGCTTCCAGTAGCCTGTGCCCTGGACTCCAGGCAGCCATGTGTTAAAAGCAGATATAGTATTCCAGCACTTTCTGGAAAACTTTTCCAAGCTTCCTCTCCCTGCAGCTAGGAGGCAACTCCCATGTATTTACAGACCTACAAGGACATGGGCTGTCACTCATGGAGCTACCTACCCTTGACCATCCAAGGCCAGGAAACCGAAGGCAAATGCATTGCTCTCCCTTATGTCTGGTGGGTTTTCCAAAGTTCTTTAGAAGTTCCCAAGGGACTGAGCATGAAGTAGTAATTCCTCTTTATATTGGCAATCCCCTCTCCCTGGTTTCATTCTCCAAGGGTGCTTGGCTCCTGTTCCTTGGGTTCACCCCTGAATAAACACCTGTGTGTGAGCCTTTGTCTCCAGCCTGGATTTGTGGGAAATGGTGGGAAACTGATAGCTTAGTGTGCTGGAATCTAACAGCTGGCCCTGTAGTGCTTTTTTAGAATCCTCTCCCCAGCTCAGTCTCACAGAACAGGGGGATCCCCAGGGATCCCTGATGACATAGATCCCTGAGACTTTCAGAGAGGGACATGGACCAGAATTCTCCTCGGTCCACAGATCCAGGCCAAGGACTAAAAGATGTTCTCTGGTCTAGTTAGATGGTTGATGAAATCTGGAGGCCATTGGCTCCTGGTTGTTTAGTTGCCCGAGTCCCCTTTTTTTCTGGGAAGCCTCCCTTAGAGCATGGTCAGGGGTTTGATCAGTCAGAACAGATGTTTTCCTGATGAACTTAATGGCGTTATTAGCAACTTGGCTACAAAAACGAGTGATTTGAAAGATGCTGGGAAGGGGGGAGCCCCTCCTGGGCAGCTGTTCCCAGGGCTGGCAAAGCATGCCTTCATAGTGGGTCCTTCTTGCTCCCCCCCCACCCCTAACCCCCATGCTGGCCTCTCTGATCCTGAGGCTTTCTCACCAGCCAGGCCCTGAACAGATGGAAACAGATCTCTTGGGTATTTCCAGCTGATGTGGATTTCACAGCAAGCGGAAGAGTGAGAGGAGCAGACAGCCCAGCCCCTTCCCACAGCCACTTGGGAGGCCACACTGGCTGTCCAGCTGTCTACCCTCTTAGACCTTGTGAAAGAGGTGAGACATGAGACTGGGACACATCGCAGTGTGGGTGGGGGTGAAGGGGGGGATGGAGAGAGTATAGACACTAGAGATACAAAATACTTCAGGTCCTTCCGATTTTAGAACTGAGCTCCAAGGAGTGGTGGAGGGCAGGGAATGAGGGCCAGTGCTGTCCAGAGCAGAGCTCCTTTCCACCCACATCATGCAGCTTGCTATGTCCAAAGCTGGACTCGTCTCTAGTTCCCAGCAGTTCCTCTCTGTCCCTCACTTGCCCCGCTCTGATTGATCCTTGGAGCCTGGCTCAGATGCCCCACTTTCTGCAGGAAGCCATCCTTTCCTGTCTCACCTGCCCCCAAAGAAAATTAGTATTGACCTGTTCATCTTTCCTCTGAAGTCTGCATCTATATTGCTCAAATGGAACTGATAGCTTTATGTCTAGGATCACATTTACTTCTTCGTGTGTGCATGCACGTGTATGTGTATGCACACAGGCCCACTAAGGGTAAAACTAAGGGTCTTTGTGTTATTGTTTGGCCTTTTTCTTCATGGCTGTCACTCTATTATTTGAGCCACACCTCCACTTTCAGCTTTTTTTTTCTCCTTAATTGGAAATAATAGTCTTTTGGGTTTGTCTTCTTGGGCTGGCTTTGAACCCTGATCCTCAGCTCTCAGTCTCCTGAGTAGCTACATAATTACTTCTTGATACTTGGTGATTTCTCTAACTGTACTAGGTCTTCCTCTCAGAGCAGGGACTGTTTCTTTCTTGGCTGCTTTGTCCCTGTGTGGAGAATGTTTCAGAAAGGCCTTTTTCTTACTGTATCCTAACATGGCAGACAGAAGAGACTTTGGTCACTTCCTCTCCTTATGAGGGCACTACTAATTCCACCACAGAACCTCTGCCTTCATGCACTCAGCTAAATCTAGGATAACCAAGGTCCCTCTGCAAATGCTACCACATTGGAGATTAGGCATCAACACAAGAGAAACCAATGACCTTTGATTTTGATATTGGGAATTCTGCACAAAGCAACCCTTTATTCTATGTGATAGGCAATTGTCATACTGAGTGAGGCGCTAAAGAGAGGTATTCGATGATGGTTGAGCCCAGTCTCTTTCCTCTGGAAGTTCATGCTCCAGCAAAGTTTCTGCTGCACATGTGGACAGCCATGTGCTGTTTGTGCTAAGATGAGGGTTACTCAGGGGCCTATTGAAGATGGCTGACTCAGGCTCTGCCACCAACTCTGGACAAACCCCTAATTGGACCTTTGTATCTGTATGTTCTGGTACTGAGGCTTGGACTAAGGACCTCTGGCTCTTGCTTGGCTTTTTTTTTGGGGGGGGGTAGGTCATGGGGCTTGAACTCTGGGCTTGGGCGCTGTCCCTGCGCTCTTCAGCTCAAGGCAAGCGCTCTACCACTTGAGCCACAGCACCACTTCTGGTTTTCTAGTGGTTTATTGGAAATAAGAGTCTCACGGACTTTCCTGCCTGGGCTGGCTTTGAACTGTGATCCTCAGATCTCAGCCTCCTGAGTAGCTAGGATTATAGACGTGAGGTGCTGGTGCCTGGTGCTTGGCTTTTTTTTTTTTTTTTTTTGTCAAAGGTTTGTACTTTGCCTGGGTGCTATCCTTGAGCTATTTTACTCAAGGATGGTGCTCAACCACTTTAGCCACAGCTCCACTTCGTATTTTCTGGTGGTTAATTGGAACTTTCCTGCCCAGGCTGGCTTTCAACAGTGAATCTCAGATCTCAGCCTCCGGCATAGTTAGGATTACAGGAATGAGCTACCAGCTCCTGGCCTTGCTTGTATTTTTTGCTTAAAGTTGGCACTTTACCACCTGAGCCACATGTCCACTTTCAGTTTTTCTTCTTTCTTTTCTTTTTTTTTTGGGGGGGGGGAAGAGTTAATTGGAGATGTCTTATGGCTTTTTCTGCCTGGGTTGGCTTTGAACCATGATCCTCAGATCTTAGCCTTCTGAGTGCCTAGGATTACAGCTAGGAACTACCAGCTCCCAGCTTCTTAATTTTGTCTTAGATGGTTTCAAGTGATCAGCAGGTGTGAGGTACCAAGGAAAAGGACGGATTGAAAAAGGCAGGAAGAACAAAAGCAAGCAAAGATACTGACCCCAATGGATCATATCAACTTTAATGAATGTTGAAGAGGGATGCTATGGTAGCCTGAAGGGAGCCTGGAAACAGGAGGCATCGTATGGGCAGGGATAGAGGGACTTAAGTAAGGTCCTAGGTGGGGATAGGGCCAAAGGTAGCTGGAGAATTGCAAGGAGTTTCTGGAACTGCCTTGAGAGTATATGGTAAGGGCCAAAATGGCCTGGTTCCAGGAACCTTTTGTGTAGGTTAATGCCTTGGCCCAGTGTGGCCTCCATGGAGAAACTCAGGTGCCTGACACTGAGGGGCGGGGGTAGAGAAGTGAGCTCTTTCACATTTAGTTTAAGATTCAGTGCTGGGAAATGGGCTGGATATTTCAGGAAGGTCTCCCAGGGGTGCGGGGAGCATAGTCATACTATGGGGGCAACTTTAATTTAGGAGAACAGAGCAGATTCCCATCACTTCCTTTAGCTGATTTCTTTATTGTCATATTTTTTCAAGGCTTTATCAAGCCCATTAATATTTGTGATTTTATAAATTGGGGAGGTATAAGGGTAAGTATAGTGAAGGCTGTCCTGTCCAATATGGTATCTAAATGCAGCCATTGCAGTTCAAGTAAATTAGAATGTAATTAAAAAAATAGCCTGGTACAGGTAGTTGTTGTATTCCTAGATCCTCAGAAGGCTGAGACCTGGAGGATCCAGGCTAGAAGCCTTCTGGAACAGAAAAGTCTGTGAGATTCTATCTCTAATTAACCAGCAAAATGCTGGACTAGAGGAATGGCTCAACTGGTAAAGCACCAGCCATGGACAAGAAAGCCAAGTGACAGTGATAGGATTTCACTCTTCTTCCTTCCTGCTGGATCTTTACATTGGGTTGCTGGCCTCCTCAGCATTCCCTGAGCTCCTCTGGTATGTTCAGCCCAGGCTTGGTTCTAAGGCAGATGCAGAGATAATCATTGTGAGCCTGAGTCAGGAGTTCATAGCCCATGGTGGAAAAGCAGCTTGCATAGATTTACAGAGCAGACGGTGGCCAGCCCTTTCAGTGGGCCCCAGAGTAGAGTGGGAAAGGACATAGATTTATAGGATCTGCAGAGTCAGAGCTGATAAAGTACATTCCCAGCATCCTGTTCTCTAGTGAATTAGCATGACTTTGTCCCAGTGTCTTTACCTTGGGTTTCTTATGGGCTCCAGTAGCCCTGGCAACTGGTGTTTGACAGGTATGAATGAAGATGCTGACTTTTCCCTCCTAGTCTTCTGGTTTTCTGCTTCCTTGACAAGGTCAGCAGACAGAGGACATTTCTCATGGTCTCCGTGAATGGCCAGCCCTGGAAAAGGCTCCAAAGAGGTTGATCCAGTTTCTTTCATTTGGGGAAAACAGGCCTAAGGAAGGGAAGCCACACATTTGGAGTCTCGTGAAGAAAAGCAGGGACTCAGCCTGTCGTTGCTGCAGGGGACTTCAAGCTTGGCATTCTTACTCTCAGAGCATCAGAAGAACAGAGAGAGGGAGGGAGGGGTTGCTGCTGCCTGGGACACATTCACAGAGATGATCTGTCAAGTGGAGGGGGGGTGGGGGGGGAGTGGCGGGAAACAATCCCAATGGTGAACAAGCCATCTATTCTTGTCTCCGCCATTTTCCCATGTCAGGAGCAGACTGTGCCGAAAAATTTAGATTTCTCCTTTCATGTTTCTTTTCACTGCGGTGGGGACAAAATGCCTTTCTTCTTCCCTCTTTCTTTGGCAAGATCCCGACCAAGGCTGTAGAAAAAGAATCTTTTTAAAGGACATATATATCTATCTATCGATATACATTCAGCCCCTGTCAGTGACACGGAACTATAGTGCCTCTTAATTACCCAGGAAGTGACAGGGTCAAGAAGTGTCTGAAAGATGCCTTGTGGTTTGAGCATTGATTTCTCACCATTGTGCTTGCTTCTCAAGCTGGAGTGGGAGCCTCAGCCGCCTAGGTTTTGTCTACTGTTTGGATTTCTTCTTTCTCATTCTTTTTTTTTTTTTTAAAGAAACTTCTGGCATTTTGGGTATTGATTGGAAATTCATAAAAGCAAGCCATGTTTAGGGTTGGTTGACCAGTCATAATTGTCACTTAGGAGCTGGGAGGGGGTAGGGACAGGAAGCCAAGGTCTCTCAGAGATACCTTCCCTGGTTTATAGACTCTTTTCCACTTTCTTCCTATTATCTTTAGATTTTCTAGAGGGAAAATGAAAAGAAAAAATCCTCATGAATCCTCACTGGCTGTATTAGGATGAATACATAAGTTGGACCCTTTGTGATTCACACAGATTTTGGTATTACTAGCTGGGCGCTGGTGGCTCATGCTTGTAATCCTAGTTACTCAGGAGGCTGAGATCTGAGGATCATGATTTGAAGATACATACAGGAAAGTTCGTGATACTCTCATCTCCAGTTAAACACCAGAAAACTAGAAGTGGAGCTGGGGCTCAAAGTGGTAGAACATTAATTTTGAGCAAAAAAAAAAAAAAATGTCTAGGAACAGTGCCCAGGTCCTGAGTTCAAGCCCCATGACTGACAAAAAAAAAAGTTTTGGTATTAGTGATTTGTGTGTGTGTAGTGTGTGTGTGTGTGTGTGTGTGTGTGTGTGTGTGTGTGTGTAGGTGGGTGGGTGGGTGTGGGTGTGCACGTGCAAATGAGCACTGCTATGGGGCTTGAACTCAGAGCTTTGTGCTCTTGCTTGACTTTTTTTTTTTGCTCAAGCTTGGCATTCTATCACTTGAGTCACACCTCCACTTCATATATAGTGGTATTGCTTTATTTATTTCATTTATTTATTTATTTTGTCATTCGTGGTGCCTGAACTTTGGGCCTGGGTGTTGTCCCTCAGCTCTTCAGGTCAAGGCTAGTGTTCTACCATTTGAGCCAGTGCCACTTTCGGCTTTTATTGCTTATGTGGTGCTGAGGAATCAAACCCAGGGTCTCATACATCCAAGGCAAGCACTTCTACCACTAAGCCACCTTCTCAGCCCATGATATTATTTTAAAAGAGAAAACTAAGGTTTTGAACCATGATCAAAAACAGAAGTGAAGATGTTTCTGGAAACTGGATCAAAGTGTTTTGAGGTAAGTGTGGGGGAAGAGGGAATGGCAGAGAACTTAGAAGTCTACACAGGCTCACCTCATTATTTTCTTTTTCAATAAAAACCATAGAAAGTGGTTATATTGCTGAGTAAAGAAATGGTTAATTGTTAGTCTGGGGAACTTCTTGTTATCAAGTCCTAGCAAACAATGGAAGTTCTAAGAAAGTTGGAGCCAATAGCAAGAAGGTCTCCAAAAAATTCTCCATTTTCCATATGTGTTCATTGTACAGACACATTCTGGAGTCAGGACTGTAACCTTTTCTCCTTCATTGTACACATGAGATTTTGAAAATTAAAGTCTCTCAAATCTATTGGCGTTAAACGCACCGCCCCCCGTCTCCCCCTACCCCCATAGTGTGGAAATCTTAACCTCTCTCCAGAGGTTAAAACTCAAAACCTTGAGTTTTCTTCCCAGATCTCCCCACTTTTCATAAATGTTTGAAATACACCTGGAATGGATAAACTAGCCCTTTGGCTTTTGTTCGAAAGGACTGTGCAAGGAGTTGGGCATCTGGGGCTAGAGTTTTAGTTTCACCCTACTTCTGATTTTGTGCAAGCTATTTTTCCTCTCAGACCCCTGACTTTTTCATCTGAAAAGAGATTGGATGGATTGGTTAGCTTACTCAGTTAGAGCTAAAGAGCAGAAAATATGTTGGCATCTACTTTTGAATACTAGCAAAAGTTTGTCAGGTTTCAGTTTGGGAACAAACAAAAATTCATTTAGTTATTTGTTATCTATAAACATTGAGTAAGACTTGGCATCTAGCCTGATCAAATGCTTGTCTCAGACATACATCATGTATGGACCGACATGACATAGAAGCTGTATAGCCAGGTGCTGGAGGCTTGTGTCTGTAATCCTAGCCATTCAGGAGGTTGAGATCTGAGGGTCGTCATTCAAAATCAGCCCAGGCAGGAAAGTCGGTGAGACTCATCTCCAATTAACCACCAGAAAACCAGAAGTGGTACTGTGACTCAAAGTGGTAGAGAGCTAGCCTTAAGTGAAAAAGCTCTGGGACAGTGCCAGGCCCTGAGTTCAAGTTCCACATCTGTAAAAAGAAAAGAAAAAGAAAAGGAATGGAAGCTTGCATGGTATAGACACCCAGGTATGAGATTATAGGATATGTTGCTCATCTGTTTCTCATCCATTTACTCAACCATTCCTGTACATCCCATGCATGCATGCATGCATGCATTCACATGAGTCCACTGACCCACCAAGCCATCCTATCCATCGATCTATCCATTAACTCAGCCACCTCTTGGTCTATTACTAGATTGGCAGGTGCACAGAGACACAGATTATAGGCATGTGCCACCAGTGCCTAGCCACAGGTTCTCATTTATTTCTAAAATAGATCCCTGGGGATTAATCCTGCTTTTATAAAATGAAAAATTGAGACTCTTGAGAGTTTGAGTTACTTAAACTCAACACATTGGGTAACTTTGGCAACTTATCCACTTTGTGCTTGGATGACCAGCAGAAACTCTTGAAGACAGGAATTTCTCACTGCCATGCACTGTTAGGAATTAATGTATGTCTCTGTATGTGTGTTTACGCAGAAGAGGGATGGCAAGTGATACATGGGAGGGAGAACTGGTAAAAAGATTTAAAGAGTGGAGCCAGGTGCTGGCAGCACATGCTTGTAATCCTAGCTACTCAGGAAGCTGAGATCTGAGGATCAAGGTATAAAACCAGCTTGGGCAGGAAAGATTGTGAGACTCTTCTCTCTAATTAAGCACCAAAATTTGGGGTGGAGCAGTGGCTCAATTGGTAGAGTGCTAGCCTTGAATGAAAAAGCTAAGGGCCAAGCACCCAAGCCCTGAGTTCCGTCTCCAGTACACACACACACACACACACACACACACACACACACATTCACACACTCACTCACTCACTCTCACAATGAGGGAGTGGAGAGACCTGGGGATAGAGTTATTTTGCTAGGAAGAGGGATTCCTCAAAAGCGAGGGAGGGAATGGAGGAATGGAGATGAGCTGACCTTTGGCCTTCGGGCTACCTAGCCTGAAAGGAATATGCTTTGCCTTGTGCCTAGCACAGCTAGTAACCACAGAGGGTGGCAGAGCAAATAATGCTTTGTTGGTTTGGCTAAAAGAAAATGAGAAAGCCAGTTTGCCCTCTGAGGCCCATGTGCTGAGCCAGCTGCTTTGTAGCCCCTAAGCTGGTCTGTTGTCCTCTGCTCCTAAGAAGCCTTGAGTGTTCTAAAGGAGGGAAATCAGGTTTTCTAGTTGCGATTGTGATGATGTTTCCTTTAAAAGTGTAACCAATAAATACATAGTGCAATACTCACATCTTAAGAGCTCCATTTTGAATACTTTTTTTTTTTCTTTTTGGCGGCAATAGGGTTTGAACACAAGGCCTTGTGATTGTTTGACTTGGCTAGAGCTCTGCCACTTGAACCAAACAACCAGCCCTGCTTTTTGCAAGTTATTTTACAGATGGAGTCTCACAGACTTTTCTTTCCTAACTGGCTTCAAACCACATTCCTCCAGATCCCAGCTTCTTGAGTAGCTAGGATGACGGCCATGATCCATCAGTACCTGGCTTGTTTGTTGTTGTTGTTGTTGTTGTTGTTGTTGTTGTTGTTGTTTGAGGCAAGGTCTGGACTCAAATTCATGATCTTCTTGTCTCACACTGCTGAGTGTAGGGATTATAGTTTTGCACCACCAAGTTTGACCTTTTCTTTTGTTGTTTCTTCTTTCTTTGTTTCTTCTTTCTTTTTTCCTTTTTGTGGTGCCAAAGATTAAACCCAGGACCTTACAAATAACAAAGAAATGCTTTACCAGGGAGCTACAGCCCTAGCTCAATCAATGCATTTTTTTCCTCTTTCTCTCTTCCTCTTATTTGAGACAAGATCTCGCTATGTAGCTGATGCTGGAGTCAAACTTGAAATCTTACTTCAGTCTCCCGAGTACTCATATTACAGGCACGTACCAGCACATATTACTGAAGGGCCAGATATTTGTCACTCTCTCAAATTCTCCTGGCTAATTTCTTCCACACTAGCAGTAATTGTCATACTGGCTAGTTTCTAGAATATTATAAAATGCAGTCACACAGGATGCTCTTCTCAATGTTTTCCTTCTTTCACTTTATATTTTGCTTTATATTTTTGAGATTTGAACACATGGTTGTATGTCTCAGTAGATTATTCATTTTCATTGCTGAGTAGTATTCCATGGTGTAACAGTAGGGCAGTGACAGCCACCTGGGTTGTTCCCAGGTGTGGGTATAATGAGTAAAAGTATGACAAGCATTCTCATAGGAGACTTTGTGGACACTGGTTGCCATGGCTCTTAGATGAATACCCATGAGTAGGGTTGCTGTCATGGTATAGTTGTGTTGCTGTACTGCAGTGGACTGGGACCAGTGGTAGAGAGCCAAGTGCACTTCATCTCTTCCCAGCTCTGCTTTTATTGCTGTTACACTGGTAAGTCTTGAAATTGGCCCTGGTGGGAGAATTCACACTAGGGAAATCAGCAAATGCTAAAAAAATAGGTTTGTCTTTCTTCTAGACAGGCTGCAGTTAACACATAGCAGTAGACTAGTGAGCCGGGATGTACTGAAACCCTCAGTGTCTCAAAGTGGACCTACTACGTAAGATCACTCTTGCGAGGTACAGGTGCTCTCATTACTCCTTGTCCTCCCCTCCCCAACATCTAGGGTTGTCAGTTTCTAGTTTTAGTCATTCTGGTGGGTGCGTAACAGTATCTCATTTGTTTAATTTTCATTTCTTTGGTGACTGATGACACTGGATACTTTCACAAGTACGTATTAAGATCAATTGTAAATCTTTAAGGTACCCTTAGAGTCTTTGGCTAGGTAAAAAATTGCCTTATTTGTCTTTTTATTATTGATTGAGAGGAGTTCATTGTATGTTGTGCATACAAATTTTTGTCAGACATGGTATAATGTTTTATAAATATTGTCGTGTCTACAGTGTAAGCATTCATTTTCTTGATGGCTTTATTTATTTGTTTGTTTATTTATGCTAATACAGTGGTTTGAACTCAGGGCGTGGCACCTACTCTGCTAATGCACTATGACTTAAACAAGCCATACTGTTGGCCCTGATTTTTTGCTGGTCAATTTGGAGACAGGAGTCTCTTGGATTTCTCTGCTCAGACTGGCTTTGAGCTTTTGGATCTCAGCCTCCGGTGTTGGGATTATAAGCATGAGCCATTGGCACCTGGTTTCTTGATATTTATGTATGTGTGTGTGTATGTGTGTGAGCAGATATATTTAATTTTTATGACATATAATTATTAATTTCCTTAAAAAATTGTGGCTCCTATTTTCTATATCCTGATCTATGGGATCAGGTCATGATCTTTCCCTGGAGGAATGACCTCATCAGGAGAGCTATTCAGGGCAGTGTGTTTGAGTGTACATATTGGAAATGTTGGGGTGCGGCCTAAGGAGGGTGATCAGTCTATGAAAACAGAGTAGGTGGATTAACACTGTAGCTTGGAAGTAAGTTGGTTATAACAGAGGGAGTCCAGCTGGGCGCTTGTGACTCATGCCTATAATCCTAGCTACTCTCAAGGCTGAGATCTAGGGACCAGGGTTTGAAGCCAGTTTGGGAAGAAGAGTCTGTGAGGTTCTTACTCAGTGGAGCAGTGAGTGGCTCAAGTGGCAGAGCACCAGGCTTGAATTAAAAAGCCAAATGAGAGAATTAGGTCTCAATTTCAAGCTTCAGTACCAACCACAATAAATAAGCAAGTAAGTAAATAAACAAATACATCATAGAGGGAATCCAGCTCCTTTTATTGACTATGTATATATCTGTCTTTCTCTTTTAGCCTTTCCACTACAGCCAGCTCAGCAAGAAGGCCCCTAGCAGATATTCTTTTGGCCTTTCCAGTATCTAGAACCCTGAGCCAATGTTCATTATCTGTTACCTCAAGAGCACAAAACAGGACCAATAGCAACGTTGGCAAGCCTCCCTAGGCTTCCCTTAAAACAGCCAAATCTGTTTCCTCACTTATTTGCACCTGGCTTGTCATGCTATGGTATAATAGACTCTGTGAGTCGTCCCCAGCTGCTTGACTGGGAGCCCCAAGTGGGGCCTGCAGGGCTTATGGATTGCTTTACTCCTGTCCATCTCGAGTTTGTGGTCTCCTCAGCCATCTTCATCAGCACCCTAAAAGAAGCCTGGTCCTAGTAGGTTTCTGGTGAATGCTGAGTAAATTAACTTGGAGGTACCCAGTGGGTCCCTCTTAGGTTGACATCTTGGCTCTGTGAATACACTGGAATGAGGGAGAGCTTCCTGGGTGTGGAGTCAGAAGGTGAAGGCAGTTTACTGAGTGAAAAAATGTCACCAGGTTCTATCAGAGTCAGAACCACTTGAAGATCCAAATACATTTCTGTTTGGAAAGGGTACAGGGTGTGTGTGTGTGTCTGTGTGTGTGTGTGTGTGTGTCTGTGTCTGTGTCTGTGGTATGGTATGGAAAGCCGTAATCTGACTTGTATCTTAAACTTTCGAGACCTAGTTGATATCACACTGGCTCATAGTTACACAGGCCTGAGATCAAATACCTTTATAGCCATGTGACCTTTGGCAGGTGCTTTCATCTCTCTTCAATTTCAGAGCCTTTAAGAATAAACTACAGGCTGCAACTCTCCCTCCTTCTCTGGGTTGCCCTTGTGAGAATGAAAGGCACTATGCTTAAGATCTTGCCTCCCCTAGGGTCTGGGCTGGTCCTCTGTGGGGTGCTGGGCAGAACCTTTGCTCTTGTGGGATTTTGACAGCTCCCAGTTTCAGTGTGGTTTCTGCTAGATACTGTCCTAGGTGCAGACAGATACAGGAACAGCTGCAGGGGTCACGTGGAGGTGACACAAAGGCCCCAGGGCAGCCCCACACAGAATGCTCCCCATCCGTCCTGTACCCTGACCATCCCAGGACCCATTTGCTGGGCAGATTCCGAATTCTTTTTCTACTTGTCAGACGGTTGCCAGAACATCAAGGCTCCCAGGGTCCATTAATAAACAGTTAAGGAAGGGGATAGAGAGTGGCCAGACTGTGCCATAAATGCTCATTTTTGTCTGAATCCAAAGGCAAGAGAGTTGCTGCCCACAGTCAATAACCACTCCCCCAGTCCAGTTTGCCACGTGGTAGACTGGGAGTGCAGCCCACCCAGCATCCTCCCTCCCCCCCCCACTTTCTTCTGGGTTCTTTCAAGAATATACAGAAAGCCTAAGAGTCAGATGCTTTGAAAGTGGCAAAAATCCACGCACACCAATTGTAGTGCTGGTACTTGGTGCCTGGGCCGGGAGGGACTGGCTGTCTTTGGCATGCGTGTGCATCCACCCGTGCATCCATGCATGCATGCATGCATGCAACTCGCGAGAGCCACACGCCAGCATGCAAAGCTGAGATGGAGGCCCTGCCTCTCAAAGGGTTAAGCCAGCTCCCAGCCGCCGCCGTGCGTCCCCCCTGCGCCCCCGCCGCGCGCGGGGAAGGCGGGAAGGCAGCGGGGCGGCGGGTGCCAAAGTCGGAACCTGCTTGTCGGCAGCTCCCGGCGCTGCCTTGACTCGCGGCCAGGCCTGGCGCGGCCGCCGCTGTGGAATGTGTGAGCGCCATGTGTCACCGCCCCAGACTGTGGGAAAACGCTGCTCCGCTCCCCTCCCAGCAGCTGCCCTGCGCCCGCCCGGGCGGGAGCCGGGAAACAGGAGCCGCCCGCCGCGGAGGCCGCCCGGGGCCACTTCCGAGCACGCGCGCCGCCGGGGCCGCCCTCCCGCCCACGCGCCCCGGCTGGCCGCGGCCTGCGACCCGGGGGCCACCGCGGCCGCGCGCCACCCGCCCAGCCAGGGCGGGAGGGGGCGGAGGGGACGCATCCGAGAGGGGGGGGCTCCCCACTACCACCAGGTCAGCCTCGGTGATTTGAAAAGCCTGAGGGGGGGCCTCTGCCTGCTCCCCAAATCAGAGGCAGCTTCCCAGGGAGCCAGCCTGGCAAAGAGCCCTGCACCCCACCCACCCTGGGCTATGCATCCACTGCAATCCCCCCTTGCGCCTCTGGTCCGTGTGATTCACGCGTGTTCAGAAGTCACCCAGGTCAAGGGCTTTAAAGCTAGCTGGCAGCCAGTCACTGTTGGAGATAGGGCTCCATGTGCCCTCGGCTCCACCCCAAGTCTCTTCTAAGCATGGTCCTACAGGCCCCTGCCTTGTAGGGAAGCTGGGAGTGGAGCAGATATGGGCAGGGGGGAAAACTGTACATCCTGGGACCCAGTGGCTCTGCCAGAAGACAGACTTGTGCTGCCCAAGGCCCCTGTAACCTCAGAGTGTCTTTCTCAGGGGTGCCACCCATGGACCTTGCACCCCAGCCCTCTACCAGCTCCTTTCCATTTCTGCACCTTGCTCCCTCCTACCCTACAATATCATCCAGCTTTTGTCCTCTGTGTGAACTTCACCCTGGACAGCCTGATTTGGGCACAAGTGTACTTTATTGAAGTCCTATTCAAGGAGTAGGCACTTTTTGCCATGGGCACCAACATTGCTCCTTCCTCTCTTCTGCAAGTTCTGATGGACAGAGATCACATTGTCGACAAACATGTGCTTTTTGCTCATGATAGCTTCTCTGTGTTTGGTTGAATGTAGCAGCAAATGAATATGGGCCCATGTGATTTATCCTCTGTGTGTGTGTCTGTGTCTGTGTGTCTGTGTGCATAATACTGGGCTTTGAATTCAGGACCTGGGCATTCTCCCTTAGCTTTTTTGCTCAACGCTAGTGCTCTACCACTTGAGTCACAGCTCTACATCTGGCTTTTTGGTGGTTAACTTTAGAGTCTCATGGACTATTCTACCTTGGCTGGTTTTGAACCATGAGCCTCAGATCTCAGCCTCCTAGGATTACAGGGGTGAGCCACAGATGCTTGGCTTTATCACTGGTTCTGAATCTTTTTTTTTTTTTTTTTTTTTTTTTGGTCCCGTAGTGGAGCCTGAACTCTGGGCGTGGGAGCTATCCCTCAGCTCTTCAGCTCAAGGCTAGCGCTCTACCACTTGAGCCACAGCGCCACTTCCGGCTTTTTTTCTTATATGGTGCTGAGGAATCGAACCCAGGGCCTCAGGCATGCAAGGCAAGCACTCTACCACTGAGCCACCTTCCCAGCCCCTGGTTCTGAATCTTAACCAGACATTGGACCTTGGGCAGGTTAATCTCCCTAAGTGTCAATTTTCTTACCTGTAAAATAGAGATAAGTTCAATTGGGTTCTGTGACATACATGCCTGTGGCATCAGCACTTGGCAAGTGAAGACAGGAATATGGTAAGTTCAACATCAGCCTGGGCTACATAGTGGTCCCATAAAATTACATCATTTAGTGAGACCATAGGCATCTTATTTCGTGTAAGAATATTCTATGATATTCCTATAATGACAAAATCACTAACATATCCATGTGGCTAATTGACATATGATTGCTAAAATACCATAGCAGTGGCTTAAACAACAGACATACATTTCCTCACAGTTCTGAAGTCTGTGAAGTCCAAGAGCTAGGTGCCAGACAATTTGCTTCCTAGTCAAGCCTCTTTTCCTGGTTTGAAGATGGCTATTTTCTCCCTGTTCCCAGATGGCAGGGAGCTCTTAAGGATACTGGCCCTCTCCAATTAGGGCCCCATCTTTGTGACCCCATTAACCTTAATCATTTCTGCAAAGACCTCATCTCTGAATGCAATCACATTGGAGCTTAGATCTCTGGCTATGGATTTTGGAGGGACACAGTCTAGTCCACATCAGCAGAAAAGGACATGACTTGCGTTTAGACAGACTCTGAGGAGTGATACTTGCATGGGAGCACAGAGGCCCTGCCTGGTGAGGAGAGTAATATAGGCACAGCATGTAGAGGCCAGAGCCGCCAAGCAGTGAGGAGTTGTGCATGGCTGGTATCAAAAGCATGTGCTGCGTGGAAAGTCAGTCTGAGAATTTTGGGGTAGGCCAGATTACAGAGAGAACTTTGAATAATGACTTTGTGATGGATATACCTGGGAATAGCTGAAGAAATGTGGAGAGTGGAGTACATCTTTTTCTTTTTCTTTTTCTTTTTTTTTTTTTTGTCAGTTGTCAGGCTTGAACTTGGGGCCTGCGCACTGTGCTGAGCTCTTTTACTGAAAGCTAGCACTCTACCACTTTGAGCCACAGGTTCACTTCCGGTTTTCTTGAGTAGTTAGTTGGAGATAAGAGTCTCACAGGGACTTTTCTGCTTGGGCCTGCTTCAAACTGAGATCCTCAGATTTCAGGCTCCTGAGTAGCTAGGATTGCAGGAGTGAGCCACTGGTTCAGACGTGGTAACAGTAAGGCTTCCATGGCACAAGATGCAGGAACTCCAACTCTGATCCAGGTGAAGATAGTGAGGTTGGGCAAAGTCAAGTGGTCAGCCAGGCATCACCCCGTAGTTAGTGGGGTACTAATATCAGATACAGCATTTGACTGATGGACACCTCTTCCATGATTCCCCTTGGTGCTTAGTACTGGGTAGGGCCAAGCTCAAGGGAGGTCTCCGCACTGGACTCTAGTCACTGGGCTGTGGAGAGAGTAGAGACAAAAAGCACCTGGTACCTTCAGCAGTGTTCCAGATAAGATATTTATCCTGGCTGGAGCAGGACCAGCCCATGAGAGTTGTTTGGAGCAGTAGCCAGTAGACTCGAATTGAGTCTCAAGGAGTAGAAAGGATTCCAAATGGGTGGGTGGGAAGAAAGGAGAGGATTTTCTGATTGGTTATTTTGGTTGCTGTTCTCACATCTGTTAAAGAAGACACCTTGAATGCTATATTTAAATCATTGCTTTTACTAGTGATGCTTTTACTAGTGACCAGAGAGTAAGGAGCTGCAAACAGCAGAGCAGGAAAAAACAAACAAACAAAAAACAGTAGAGCAGAACTGACCAAAAAGGCAGAAAGATGCTAAGTGTCTGGGAGCAATGATTTTTCTAAGTCAATATGTGATGGGACCAACTTGCAGGGAAACTTAGCTGTTTTCTAGATGAAGAAATAGAGGCTCAGAAAGAACCAAGACTTTCTAAATCTATACAAATAGTAAAGGATAGAGCTGCTTGATCTCAACTTCATCTGGCCTTGGCATTTGTGCTTTTTCCACTCTGTAACACTGGGTCAGTTTGACACTTAGTGTCGGGGATCCATGTGGTAGCTAGATTTTCCAAGTCTCAAATAGGGACACATGGTTGGACAAATGTGAAGGCACTTATGGGGATAAGGGACTAGAAGGTTTTAAATTGGGACCATCCAGCCCATCTGGGCCATCTGGTCATTATGGCTATGTAGGGGCTGCCCACACCCCTGGCACGAGTCAGGATTTGCCACTTAATACTCTTTCCCATCCTGGAGGTCTGAGGTCTATTTTTTGGTTGGAGCACATGCCATAGACAAGTGAAGGACATTAAAAAAAGATCTAACAGCTGAAGAGAGATTGCAATGGACATTCTTTTTAGGGAAGCCTTAAGAGCAGAGGGTAGGAGAAGGCCAGAGAGTGGTGGGTGTTGGAAGCATAACCCAGTGGTGGCCCTGAATCCCAACACTATGAACTGGGGCTCTCCTCTCCTCTCCTCTGCTCCTCTTCTTTCCTCTGTTCTCCCCTTCCTCTCCTCCCCTTCCCATCCAGCTTCATCTCTTTTTGGAATTCAGGCTATTCCCTGAACAGCCTGCTAAATTGAATCTGACAATCTGACAGCTTCTGAAAACCTCTTTGCAAAGGGTTAAATGTCTGTTAGAAATAATGCCATCAGTTGCTCTCTTCTCCTTAACCAGCCCAGGTGTGCAGGAAGGAATGCAGCTACACAGTGACTGGCAAAGGCAATTTGTCATTCTGGTATTTAGGTGTACTTCGCTTTAAAGCATTATTATTCCAAAGTGGTTTAAGGCTTCTTATGTAGCTTCTCTTGAAAAGTACCAACCAGCAAACAGTTTGCACTTGCCATTTGCAATGTGGCACTCTTAAAGGAAACTTATCTAAATTTCCTTTTAATTTGGAAACCAGGGACCTCAGTTTATTCATTCCCACACCATCCATTGGATTCCTTCTTTTTTTCATTATTGAGATTAAGTGATTACATAAATTTCACAAAGAGTGATACTTAGTTAAAGTCACAAAAACATTTTAACCTTCACAAGGTGCATTGTCATTATCATGGTCTATAAAGCTTATGAACTCTACAAACTTTGACACTACAACTATTTTTTCCACATCAGGGGATATGTACATTTCTTTCCTCTTGCTTAGTGTAAGCTGTTCCCTCTTTCCCTTTCATTCCCTCTCTCCCATTGCTGCCCTTGAGTTACTTAGTTCACTTTCCAGTGCAGCTGATGGACCCCTCTGCTGTATTTCTCCCCATTTCCCTCTGATTCTGTGCCCTTCTCCTAGCCTCCTCCAGATGTGCACATGTAAATACCATATGTGGGGTCAAGAACATAGAGTTATCTGATGATGTGACAAATTAAGAAGAGGTCCTTTGTTTCTTGAGTCCTGTTTACTTTGTCATATCTTGTTGCGTTTTGAATTTGACATCTGCATATCAGGGAGACCATGTGCCAATTGTCTCTCTGATCTTAGCTTATTTCACTCAACACGATTTGTTCTAGTCCATCCATTTCCCTGCAAATGCCACTAGAATTCCTTCTTGATTTCTTGCCCAGCCCTAGCTTGGAGGGATCTCTTGTGTATTCAAACAGATGATCATGTCATCTTAATTCCCATTACTGGCCATAAAAGTTGGCTCTATTCTAAATTAGTGGCATGTTCAAATACCCCAACACGTTTGTCTTTCCTCTCAAGTTGAGAGCACTTGGAGTTGTCAGCTGTGAAACTGGTTATATAAAACATCAGATTGGGTCCCATGGTAAGTAAGCTTGTTACCTGGTGAGGGCCTCCTGAGGAAGGTGACAGAGCCCTACTTATTTTGCTAATGTCATGCCAAGTCCAGTGTCTGCCTGGTACATAGTAAGTACTCAATAAATATTTATTGGATTCGTTTCTGTCATTAGACAGAAATGAAATGAATTTTTATCAGGTTACATCTATCATCAGACTCAGACTATATGTTATTATAGAGAAAGGGAAACAAATGATTTCCGGTCTTGGAAACTGCTATTAATAACTCCTTTTTCCAAGACCCACATTTTCGATCTGTTTCCTGTATTTTACACAAGAAGTGACAACTTCTCTGTTACTTTACACTTTATCTTACCTAAACTGATTAAAAATACTTTTTTTGGAATCTAAATCCATCTTTAATCTATGCAGGGCAGTATATTTGTTTTGAAACTAGAGATTTTAGCTTCCAGTTTCATTAGGCAAGTTTTAGTTCTTTCTTCCCTCCCCTCTCCTCCCCTCCCCCCTCCCCTCTCCTCCCCTCTCCACCCTCCCCTCCCCTCCCCTCCTTTTCTCTCCTTTCCTGTCCTCTCCTGTCCTCTCCTCTCCTTTCCTTTCCCTTTTTTGCCAGTCCTGGGGCTTGAACTCAAGGCCTGGGCACTGTCCCTGAGTTGCTTTTGCTCAAAGCTAGCACTCTACCCACTTGAGCCACAGAGCCACTTCTGGCTTTTCCTGTTTATGTGATACCGAGGAATTGAACCCAGTGTTTCATGAATGTTAGGCAAGCACTCCACCACTAAGTCATATTCTCAGCCCTGAGTTTTTCCTTTTTTTTCTTTTTGGGTCCGGTCTTGGGGCCTGAACTCTGGGCCTGGGCGCTGTCCCTCAGCTCTTCAGCTCAAGGCTAGTGCTCTACCACTTGAGCCACAGCGCCACTTCTGGCTTTTTTTTTCTTTTGTGGTGCTGAGGAATTGAACCCAGGGCCTCAAGCATGCAAGGCAAGCAGTCTACCACTGAGCCACCTTCCCAGCCCAAGTTTTTTCTTTTAACATGGAGTTTATCATGGGAAATTCAGATGGGGAATATTCCTGCATTTTCCAGGGATCTTAACATTTAGTTTCTTAGGATTGCTACCTCCTTGATCTTGGGTATGATAATTTGATAATATGATGTTCAAGTTGCTTATCTCTTCAACATTAGGTGAACATTGACTAATCCAGATGTAGATGCTGTTGGAAGGCCAGGATAAAACCATTCCCTGATACAAAAATGTGAATCTTCTTATTGCTAGAGAACATAGCAGTTTAATATAGGAAGGCAACCACAACATTTATTTTTTTGGGGGGGGGTGTCTGGTCGTGGGGCCTGATCTCTGGGCCTGGACGCTGTCCCTCAGCTCTTCAGCTCAAGGCTAGCGCTCTACCACTTGAGCCATAACGCCACTTCCGGTTTTTTTCTTTTTCCTTATGTGGTGCTGGGGGAATCGAACCCAGGGCCTTAGGCATGCAAGGCAAGCGCTCTACCACTGAGCCACCTTCCCAGCCCAGCCACAACATTTCTATGTTAAGTAGAATCTGGTATCTATGTTGTATAGTCAAGGCTGTTGATAACAGGTAAAGGTTAAGGATTCACAGAACAGCTATTCAAGTGCTGTGTTTCATTCACTGTAACTATTTAGCTTAGGTTGAGTAGAACTACATTCTTGCCTCCATGTATGTATGTATGATTGTGTATGTGATTGTGTGTGTGATTGTGTATGGATATTGTATCCATCAGTTTTCCAGAACTATAATGAAATACTGGAGACAAGCTCAGTTTAAAAAGAAGCTTTTGTGTGATTCTGGTCTCTGTCCCTCTTTTAATGAAGCCATCAGGATTCAATTATGGAGTGTACCATCCTAATAATCTTATTTAAACCTAATCACTCCCCAAAGGCCACATCTCTAAACACTACTATGGGATTGTTTCTACCCTCTCAATACCATTAAATATGGCTTTGGGATTACGCTCTTGCATGAATTTGGGGTAGGAAGCAAACCATGTTTAAACTATAACTGCTTGTAAAACAAAGACTTCAATGATTTGTATATGTAGGGTGCATATGTATGTTTGTGTGTGTGATGTGGTATTGGGGTGAATTTTTATGCAAAATAGCATAAAACTTCCTTCCTTTCCCCCTGTCTTTCTTTCTTTCTTCCTTCCTTCCTTCCTTCCTTCCTTCCTTCCTTCCTTCCTTCCTTCCTTCCTTCCTTCCTTCCTTCCTTCCTTCCTTCCTTCCTATGTTCCTTTCCTGTGCTGGGGATCAAGCTCCATGCTAGATAAGCACTGTATCACCTGAGCTACGCTTCTAGAGAGGGAAATTTAAATGTAACCATGTCTTAAAATATTACAGATGTTTACCTAGGAATGAACTCTAGATTTCTTCTATATATCAAGAAATTAATAGTTTCTTCCAAATCCATTTGAATTTTAAGACTGGATCTTTTCTGAGTACTTATGTCACTAAGTCTCATTTAGAGGGAGTGCCTTGGAAAGTTTTCTTCACTAATAGATGTCAAAAATAAGGGCCTAATCTTACACAAAATAGCCTAGGGCCCTTGGAGATTCCAGTGGCTCTGGGCTGGCCTCTTACCCAGATCCATACTTCAACCATCCCTAGCTCAGGCCAGTCTCTTAGGGTAGGTCTAACACAAGCTATTTCCAACGAGCAGGTATTGCCTATGAATTGTCAGTATTTTGTGTGATTTCTTTCACATGGCCAATCAGTTATTGGATCAGATTGATTTTTGAACCTTATTATAGTATTCATTATCTCTATGTAGTATGAGGAAAGAGTCAGCATCTTCATCAACACACACACACACACACACACACACACACACACACACACACACATTAGCTCTCATAACATTTTGAAATTTTGGTGAGCCATTTCAACTTATTTAAGCAAAATACACAAATAAAATGAAAACTCAGATCTGTTTTGAGGTTGACTCTGGTAGCACCAAAGTGACTGTATTTTAGAAGAGAAATCCCAAGCCAGGTGGCTCACACCTGTAATCCTAGTACTTAGGAAGCTGAGATCTGAGGATCATGATAGAAAGCCTGCTGGAGTAGAAAGTCTGTGAGTCTCTTATCTACAAATAATCACCAGAAAGCTGGAAGTGAAGCTATGGCGCAAATGATCCAGCTCTAGCATGATTGGGGTGGTTGAAATTGGTAGTTTGCTGAGTTAGGTCAATATTCAACTCTGTCTACACACTCACCTCAGGTGCTTTAGAGAAGCTTTGCATGAGGCTCACTGCAGATCAGCTAGAGCTCCTTCTGGAACTTCTGATTAGGCAGTCAGTGATAGGAAGCACAAGTTAGAGAAGTACACCAGGGAGTCAGGTGATGACTCCCAAAGCTACCCTAAAAGTCAAAAGAACAGATTCATCAACATGTTCCAACCAATCCTTTGTTTAGAACACTGGGCATGTTAATGATGGTAGAAAGAGCACAACTTTGCACCTTTCAGACCTGAGGGACACAGGCCTAATTACTGGTTGTGTTTCATGAGCCTTTTTCATCTGTCAAATCAGAATTAAGAATCAAGATGTACCACCAGTCAGGTGAGGTAACATATATATACCTGTAATCCCAGAACTCTGGAGACTGAGGCAGGATGATCTGGAGTTAGAAAGTTAGCTTGGGCTGTGTAGGTTGAGACCTTGCCTAATAAAACCAAAAGAAAAGTTCCAATATTATCACAGAAGAGACAACATGGAAATGAGTAGCATGTGTCATGGTGCATGCTCTGAAAATTAAATGGCAATTACAATTACAAACTGCATTTAAAAACCGAGGAGATTAAAAAATGTTTTGGAGCCTCAAAGCATGAAATTACGGTAATCTTGTACAGGTTGTTTTTAGTTTGGCTGATTGAAACACAAATAAACCCCAATGGGGGCCCATCTTCTGAAGGAATGAATGGATTTCCAATCTGTGTTTTCTTGTTTACCATGGAAAATATGCAGTCCAAAGAAAACACAGGTGGAGAAGCTGTTCTGCATCTCTATTTTTATCTCCAGCGGGCTTCAGCATTCAACCCTAAATATTTTACTTAATAGAAAATGAAGCCCAGCTTCTCAAGGTTAAATGACTCCAGGTTTCCTGTGGCAAATTGAGGTTTGTTCTAGGAGACATCCATCGAAAAAGAACTCCAGAGCCAATTGTAGACTGACTTCCCAAGCAATCACACAAAACTCACAATCCAAGCCTTGCTTTAAATTGAGGGTCTCTTTCGGTCTCTGCATCTGTTTCTTGGTGCTGCTTGCTGTTTTCTTTTTGTCAGTCTGTCCTTCACTTGGCCACCCCTCCGGTTTCACAAAAATAGAAAGTTAGTTGGGAAAAGAAAGCCACCTCCCAGTGCTGGGGAACCAGACCCCACTCTGCTCAGGGAAGGCAACTCCCTCCTGCCCAGGCTTGTGTGGGCTTGTCTGGGTCATGGCCTCTAGCAGTTGCCCAGGTGCTGGCCTGGTTGCAAGAGAAACCGGAGCTCCCCAAATGTAGTCCTGCCTCTGGCCAGGCCTTTGATATTTATGTTTCTGGAGCAGCCCAGGGACCTCAGTGAACCAGAGTTATTGCTGGGGTTGGGCCAGGAGGGAACAGAACAAACCTAGGATCAGGATGGGAAGGGAGCTGGGGTCACCTTCCTCCCAGCTGCGCCTCCAAACTTCAACTTTCTTCTTTCTTTGTTCTGCAGATGTTATGTAATCAGCAGAGGTGAGACTATTTTTGGCCCTCATTAGACACAAATCTCATGTTCCATGTTGTGCTTGTGTGCTTTTGGGATTAGACTTGAACTCAAGGTCTCAGGGTCTTCCTTAGCATTTTTTCTTTTCTGGTCCTGGGGCTTGAACTCTGGGCCTGGGCACTGTCCCTGAGCTTCTGTTTTTGTTAAAGGCTAGCACTCTACCACTTGAACCACAGCACCACTTCTAGCTTTTTCTGTTATTCACTGGAGATAAGACTTTCCTGCCGAGGCTGGCTTTGAACCATGATCCTCATATCTCAGCCTCCTGAGTACCTAGGATTATAGGCATGAGCCACCAGTGCCAAGCTTCTTTAGCATTTTCCTTCAAGGAGGTACTCTATCACTTTAGCCATACCTCCACTTCCAACTTTTTGCTGATTAGTTGGAAATAAATGTCTCACAGACATTTTTTTTCTCTGGGCTGGCTTGGAACAGTTATCCCAGATCTCGGCTTCCTGACAGCTGGGATTATAGGTGTAAGCCACTAGCACCCAGCTTAATACTTTTTCTTTTTCTCAACCATGGTAAAAATCCTCACATGATGGAGCTACTTCTGTGTACCTAGGTACTGGGGTGCAAAGCCCAACATGACTCAGTAATGGATCTTGGGATAGAAGAGATTTTATACCAGTAAATAACACTTATTAGTGCATAGGATTCTCTTAACAATCCTAAGAAGTCAGAATTCATATTTGCTCTAAATGACAAGCACCAAAAGTGTCTCAGAGAGGTTTAACTCTGCCCTCTGGGTGGCATAACTAGTATATGGTACGTAGGACTGGGGTTTAAATGTAGGTGGTTTATGATTTATCCCTAGTGCCCGTGTGCTTAGTGCTATACCCCAACTATTGTCCCCTCTAGAAGACTGATGCACTGAAACTTCTTTAGAGCCTCAGACCTAAACCAGGTAGAGAAAGTTCTGGAAAGTCTGGAAGTCAGACACAGCAAGCCAGGAGCTTCTTAAATACTCTTCTTCGGTCAGAAAGAGCTGAAGCTGGGGGGTTGGGTGGGGTGGGGTGGAGGGGGGTGGGCAGCAGGGCCATGGCCTGTTAACTCTTCTCCTGACATTCTCAGGAAGGATACCCTGGTGGTGTGACCTGTTGGGAAGGGATAGGACAGGCAGTGATAGGAAATGAGGACTGCAATCAGCCTGTTACCAGGTGTGGGTCTTAATGGAATAGGGTATAAGTTAGAGCTGCCACCTGGCTGCCTTAGCCTGAGAATGGAGGCTGGGGCCAGGTCTCATCTTTGTCACCATTATAAGGTTCTGGCTGTGCTGTTCCATTAGCCTGAGTCTGGCTGGCCATTTTTTTTTTCCTGATGGACAAGGCTAGTTGGTCTGCCAAGGAAGAAACCAGAAGTCTGTGGCAACCACTCCTTGGTGGGAGGCAGGAAATGAATCATTACAGGTGCGTTGAGATTAAGGTTCTGAGATGCTTTGGGGATTTCTCTGGAGTATAAAGAATACTCACTCTCTTGAGCTAAGTCCTGCTCTGGGATTCCATCACCTCTGTACTAACAACTCCCTTGGTGCCATTTACCAGTGGACAGTATCTAGTACATTTGCGTCCAGGTGGACAAGAAAGGCCTGTCCTCAGCATGAGTGTGCGTGCGCGCGCGCGCGCGCACACACACACACACACACACACATCTGCCTTGAACTGGATCCAAGTCCAGGGCAGTCCTGAGGGCATATTCTCACTGTCCCTGGGTGTTCCCAGGTCAGTCCTCAGATTATGGTTCCTCCAGGCTCTCGCCAGCTCGTCCACTTACTTTCTGTAGGTCCTTGAGCAGTTACTTAACTTTTTTTGTGCTTTGGTCTTATCAACAGAAAAGTGGTAATTTGCCAGCCACTAGTACTCAGGTCTGTAATCTTAGCAACATAAGAGTCAGACCTGAAGACTGTGGTTTAAAGTCAGCCCAGGGAAAAAGTCTGGGAGGTGTGTGTGTGTGTGTGTGTGTGTGTGTGTGTGTGTGTGTGTGTGTGTGTGTGTGTGTGTGTGTGTGTGTGTGTGTGTGTGTGTGTGTGTGTGTGTGTGTGTGTGTGTGTGTGTGTGTGTGTGTGTGTGTGTGTGTGTGTGTGTGTGTGTGTGTGTGTGTGTCCTGTTCTCGGGCTTGATTCAGGGCCTGAACTCAGGGTCTAAGTGCTGTTCCTGAACAATTTTACTCAAGGCTAGTGCCCTAGAACTTAAGCCACTGCTTCACTTCTGGCTTTTTGGTGGCTAATTGGAGATAAGAGTCTCACAGGCTTTTTTACGCAGGCTGGCTTTGAATTGTGATCCTTAGGTTTCAGCCTCCCAAATAGCTAGGATTACAGGTGTGAGTCATTGGCACGGAGCAAGACTCTTATCTCTAACCAGCAAAAAGGAAGAAATGGAGATGTAACTCAAGTGGTTCAATCCCCAGTAACTGCTCAAAAAAAAAAAAAAAAGGAAGGAATAAAGGAAGGAAGGAAGGAAGGAAGGAGTGAGGGATGGAGGGAGGGAGGGAAGGAAGGAAGAAGAAAAAGAATGGTAATACTAAAAATTTAAAAGAGCTGAGAACCAGTGACTCACATCTGTAATCTTAGCTAATGAGGAGGCTGAGATCTGAGGATCATGGTTCAAAGCCAGCTTTGGCAGGAAAGTTCATAAGATTCTTATCTCCAATTAATCACAAAAAAAAAAGCCAGAAGTGGAGTTATGACTCAAAGTAGTAGAGCATTGACCTTGAACAAATGAGGTCAGGGACAGTGTTCAGGCCGGGTGTTCAAGCTCCAATACAGGCAAAAAACCAAAAACAAGAACAACAACAAAACCCTTAAAAATGGGTTCTAAGCATTCAAATGAGTTCCTAAGCATACAATAACATGATGCAGACTCAGTGAATGGGAGCTTCTGTATTGACTGCTATTGAAGACCTTCTGGTGCAAACTTGTACCTTTCTGAATAGCATTGTCCTCACATGTAAGATTGGTACAATACTCTCTGTTTTACAGGGTTGTTGTAAGAACTAAACACTGTTAATTACTACTGTAAATTACTACTGTAAAGTTGCCTGTTTGTTGCTTTTGCTTGGTTTCTCTCTCAGGATATGACTTTATTTCCAAGTGGAAAAGCTTTGGAGCACTGACTGAGTGCAGTCAGCCACAGTACTTAGATACTTTGCTTAATCCCCAGACACTCTCCCTTTTCCCAGCTGTAAACTGGGATGATAATGACCACTCCTGGGAATCCTGAGCATGTTACCAGGGGAAAATACACAATAATACACAAAGCACTCGGGAAGGGGGGCGGGTGGTCCTCTGAAGACAGACGCTTGTAAATGAAAGGTGGTGTTGTGATTGGAGTAATGCCTGCTGACTCCCTGCCTTCCCCCCCCCCCTTTTTTTATTTAATTAGGAGAAAACTAGTAATTAGGAAGCATGGCCTTGTTAAAGCTGTGGCCTGGGAAATAGTTCTCTTGGCACATAATCAGAACTGTGACATGGCACAAGTTTCTGCCAGATGGGGCAGCAGGGGACCTTGCCCCAGGCTCAGAGACAGGTCTGGAGATTATGAGGAATTTGCCTGTCTGGGGCCCAGGGCCTGGGTGGGTGAATGACGCAGAGCTGGCCAGGGAGGCTCCTTGGTCTCCTGCTCTTGGGAGTTCTCCACCCAAGTTAGCAGAAACACTTGGACTGGCCTGGGTTGCCTTCATCTCTGGGGGGCCTCAGAGTTACTCTTATCTGTTTGTTATAGCTGGCTGTGATCCCAGAACCATGCTTCTCCATCATGCATGAATGTAGCGCTCTGAAGAGCACCTCTGGTCGGGTCTGGGCTCTCTCATTCATCCCCAAGACAAAGTTCTCCTTAAAATGGACCCTAACTCATCCCCATTGTGCTTTTGTTCCCCAGTCCCCCTTTCCCTCCTCCCAGCAAGCTCACCAGTCTCTACTGGACATGCGTCAAGGCTGCCAGGGGGCCATCCTAGATCCTTCCAGCTCCATCCTGCTTCTCCCTGCACAGCTGTGAGCTTGGAACAGGGTGGATTTCCCTTAATCTCTTCCCCTTAGTTCACCTCTGACTCTGAGCTGTTGGAAGGCAGAGAAGGAAGGAAGTTAGAGAAGCCAAATGTTCCCGGGGCACTCAGGCTGGGATGCACCTCACTCAGAGGACTGACAGCTGACTTCCTGACCAGGCTGACCAAGAGATGGATTCCTGATAAGCCCCAAGGAGAGAAGGTCTCAGTTATGGGCTGTCTGAAATATACAGAAAATGTTAGGATAGATGCTCATGTATCCATCACTGAGACCACTGATTGTTAATGTTTTACCCTATTTGCTTCCTTCCATCTCCTTCCACGCCCTCCCCCCCCCTTTTTTTTTTTTTTGCCAGTTCTGGGGCTTTAACTCTGGGCCTAGGGTACTGTCCCTGAACTTTTTGCTCAAGGCTAGGGCTCTACCACTTGAGCCATAACACAACTTCTGGCTTTTGTTTGATTAGTTTATTCGAGATAAGAGTCCCACGGACTTTCCTGCCCAGGCTGGCTTTGAACCACAATCCTCAGATCTCAGTCTCCAGAGTAGCTAGGATTACAGGTGTAAACCACCATTTTTTTTTTTTTTTTTTTTTTGCAGTACTAAGGTTTTAAACTTAAGGCCTATGATTGCACAACAGGCTGTTTATCGGAATAATGCCCCAATGCCTCCAGCCTTTCTTATTCTTTCCTTCTTTCCTTTCTTTCCTTCTTTCTTCCATTGTGTGTGTATGTGTGTGTGTGTATGTGTGTGTGTGTTTCTTCGGGGATTTGAACTCAGGGCCTAGACTCTGTCCTTTAGCTTTTTCACTCAAGGCTAGCATTCTACCACTTGGATTACAACTCTACTTCTGGCTTTTTGGTGGTTAATTGAAGGTAAGAGTCTCACAAACTTCTTGCTTGGGCTAGCTTGGAAGTGTAATCCTCAGATCTCAGCCTTCTCAGTAGCTAGGATTCTTATGTATTCTGAAAAACAAACAAAAAATCTTTTAGAAAAATCTAAGATTACCCTGTCACCCACTCCCACCCTTTCTCTCTCCCTGTCTTTTTTTTTTTTTTGTCAGTCATGGGGCTTGAACTCTGGGCTTGGGCACTGTCCCTCAGCTCTTCAGCTCTAGGTAAGCGCAATACGGCTTGAGCCACAGCGCCACTTCCAGTTTTCTAGTGGTTTATTGGAGATAAGAGTCTCACAAACTTTCCTGCCCAGGCTGGCTTTGAACCATGATCCTCAGATCTCAGCCTCCCAAGTAGCTATGATTACAGGTGAGAGCCACCAGTGCCTGGCTCTCTCCCTGTCTACTACTTGCCCTTGTTATTCAGTGTTGTCCTTCTACCTGGACAGGACTCAGGCAACAGAAGGCTGCCAAATTCTGTGCATACCCTCCTTGCACATACTGTATCCTTCTGGAACTTTTTTGATGGGAGAAGTTCTGAGATTTGAACTCTGGTCCTTGAGCTAGGCAGACTGGCACCCTACCACTTGAGCCACACCTCTAGCCCTCTTTTTCACTGGTTATTTTTGGATAGAGTCTCACTTCCTGTCCAGGCATACACGTGGATCTCAAGCAACGTACTTTTAAGCTTCTGGTCATTGCTGGGAGCACAGGTATGAGCCACCATGTTCAAACTCCCTTTGTGGAGATGGACTTTCTTGGACTTTTCTGCCAGGGCTGTCCTAAAACCACAGTCCAGTCTCAGCCTCCTATGTAACCCGGAAGGCTAGATGTGTTCCGCTGCACCCAGCTAGGGGTTGAGAAGGAGTCTAAGAACTTTTCTGTCTATGCTGGTCTTAAACCTCAATTCCCCATCTCAGTTTCCCACGCAGCTAGGCTATGGGAGTGAGCCATCCATGCCAGGCTTAGGACCTCTCCTTAACCCAGCCTCCTGGCAGTCTCTGCTGCTGCTACTGTGGTCCAAGCCACCAAGGCCTCCCACTTGGCCCATTTGGTCCCTTCAGCGGTCACAGTTTAGTTTTAGGCAGAAAAATGTCATGTCTTTGCTTCTGTGATTTCTCGGGCTTCTGGTTTAAGTCAGAGTACAATGCAAGTCTCTGGGGCCTGCAGGGTCCTCCGTGGAATCAACTCCTTTGTCCCTCTGACCCCATTTCCCTGGAGGCAGCCTTCCTTCTCTTCCTGAGGGAGCAGCACTGCACTTCTAACTTTCTTCCTGATACCACATTGTGACTTCAGGTGGCTCCCTCTGGGCTGCCATGTAGATACCTCCATGGTCTCTTATAGTCTCCAGTTTGCTCACATTTCACTCTGCCCTCATGACTATGATGTTCTCCATAAACAGAAGCACACCTGTACTCCCACCAGTCTCTCTCTTGCCTTGGTCTAACTCTTTTCCTATAATACTTATTTATTAGCAAACAGCTTCAGAGCTTTATCATTACATATACTATTTATTTGTGTTTTACATTTACGATTTATTGCTTATTTCTCTTGGTTATAATGTAGGTCTCTGAGAGTAGGAATTTTTGTTGAATTCATGGCTGATGTTCTCTTATCTGCAATAGTGCCCAGAACAGGGCACTCTGCAGTTAACTATTGAATGATTAAGTAAATAAGTGAATGAATTAAGCATTTCTAGCTGGAGAAGTTCTAGAGCTTTCACTGGATTATCCAAGGTGTCTGAGATCCAAAAAAGTATAGTGATTACTAACATAATAACCCATCAAAAAGTTGGAGCTGGGCATTGTAGCTCATGCCTGTAATTCTACCTACACAAGAGGCTGAGATCTAAAAATCACAGTTTCAAGCCAGCCTGGGCTGAAAAGTCTGTGAGATTCATACCTCCAATTAACTACCAAAAGCTGTGAATATGTAGTGAATGAAAAAGCTATGGGTCAGTACCCAGGCCCTGAGTGGAAGTCCTCTGATTGACAGGTAGACTGATGAAGGCCATGAGTTTTTCTCTTCCTACGTTTGTCTCCTTGGAGAAACAGTCCTGGTAGTATTAGGGCCTTCCTGTTTCAGGTCTGGTGGTAAGTCTCCCTGGCCCCAGCCTGGCTGGATTGGGTAGGAAGCTGGGGACACATTGAGTTGGTGGAGGATGTGAGTAGGAGCTGGGGCTGTGGGCTGGCTCCAAAGAAGCTGTAATTTTCCTTTTTCTTCTGTGGAGACTGTCTGAAAGCAGAAGCCTCCTGTATATCCTTAGGGGTGGCCGGGCAAGATGCCCAGACCAACAGGAGCTGCTTCCTGCCTTACAGGCTCCTTGTGTAGGCAAGGAGCAAGACCAGGAACTCTCCAAGGAAGTCCTACCCTGGGGAGAGTAACACAGACACTGGCCTGTGATGCAGAGGGCCATCATAGATGAGTGGGGGAGCCTGGAAGGCAAAGAGACACCAAAGGCCATCTGGAGGTGATAGTGGGAGTGAATTGGAGGTGAGTCAGCCAGCTCATGGGGCAGTTAAAAGACAAGTGGGTAATTGTGGGTGCAGTTGGCGGGTCACACACAGAAAATGAGGAACAAGTGGTTAATTGGGCCCACAAGCCCAGGATCCCGCCTGTAATTAGCAAATTGCAGGGCTTTGATATTTGCTTTGGTAACAACTTGTATAGTAAATTGCAGGGAGGAAAACTGCACCCCTAGCCTGGGAGGTGTCCGTGTCTGTGCTCCCTGAGCCATTCTCTCACATATACCCATGAATGTACACCTAACAATGGGGATAGGCTTGCACCTCTGCTGATTGACCCCGTGCTTGGGTGCTTATCGTATTCCTCTTGGATACCAACTTGGGCCTGAAGCTGAGGCCTGGTGTTCCTGGTGTGTACTCTCATTGTTCACATATGCACATCTATGCTGCCTTAAGCAACAGAACTTGGGACACTGAGACCCTCAGGCCAGAGACATCACCTAGGAGTGGGCTTGAGGAATTCCCATGTAAGTGACAAGGTGGAGAAGCAAGGTGTCCAAAGTTCTGTTGCATCATGGTGGAAATTTTGTTCAAGAAGACAGCTAGTGCTGATCTCTGATCAGGGATTGGCTTTTATAGATTTACAGTCTGTGGCTATCTCTGCAGGCTTCTCAGAAGTTCTTACTGAAGTGTGCATGCAGGCATTTCTATCGAGCATTTGCAAGAGGATGATCATGGAATATCTCTCTATGTTTTCATAAGTACAGACTGGTGAATCCTGGGAAGAGAAAAAAAGGGCTATGTGAAATCCCAGGGATTTTGTAATCTCTACGGACAGGTAGGTTTTGGCTAGTTACTGAACTACTTAAAAAATAGTTGTGTCATTTATAGGTCTGTTTCTACCGGCTGATTTTTCTGTTATTTATAAGTCAACATTTTTCTGCTTATTTATATATCTAGTTATTTTTTATTAGATGGTAGACATTAAGTATTTGGACTCTGCTGTTTTTGTTTTTTTTTTTTTAAAGAGGCATTTGTTTGCTCAGGGATCAGTTTGATCCTTTTTTTTTTTTTTTTGCCAGTTCTAGGGCTTGAACTCAGAGCCTGATGTTGTCTCTATGCATTTTTATGCTCTGCCACTTGAGCTACAGTACCACTTCTGGCTTTTTCTGAGTAGTTTATTAGCGATAAGAGTCTTCTGGACTTTCCTGCCCTAGGTTGGCATTGAACTGTGATCTTCAGATCTCAGCCTCTTGAATAGATAGGATTACAGGAGTGAGCCCCTGGTGCCCAACAGATCTCTTTGAATCTTACCTTCAAGCTTAGCTATGGAGGGTTGAGAGTAGCTTTTACTGTAGGAATAGTTTAAACACTTCATCCACATTTCATTTGTCCAAGATGTGATTGCTCTGGGCGTAGGTTTCCCTAACTGTAAGATAAGTACAATACAATAGACTAGATGACGCAAATGCCCAGCTTAGAGCATTTCTTTCATCTGGAGCACAACAGTAAAGCTGCCCTAGTGATGCTTTGGGGATGGTACTGGGTGTGAGCTGAGAGTGGAGAATGTGGGAGGGCATTCTAAATCATAGATGCATCCTGAATAAAGATGCTGAAGCAAGGGTGTGGCTAAAATGGAACTTGCGATCTGACCCATGCATGAGTGCTTGTCTAAATAAATATCCTTTTTTATGGAAGGGTTGGTCATGGGGCTTAAACTCAGGGCCTGGGCACTGCCCCTGAGCTCTTTTTGCTCAAGGCCAGCATTCTACCACTTTGAGCCACAGCTCTACTTTGAGTGCTTGCCTAATATAACTGGAATGTGGAGAAGAGCTTGAGGAACCACCAGCAAGCATCCTACCCAGGCTCCCAGAGGTTCTGAAGTCCCACTTTGGGAAACTCTGCATGTGAAGTTTAAAATAGTGATTTGGATTATTTAGTTAACATTAGAAGTTATAAATACAAGTGTAAATACCACAAAGTTTTGGGGCAGGATTGAATAGAAAGTAGATATTATGTGTATGTATTATTTTCTTTACCACCAAAACAAAGCCAAAATTAAAAATGTCAAAAGTATTGTTTGGAACTTATCTCCTCTCCAAGAGGAAGGCTCAGAGTTCAAGTCTTACAAAACAACAGTGAATGGGGAGAGTGAGAAATAAGCTGAAAAATGTTGATTGGGAGATCATGAAAACCTTAAACACCACACTTGATGATGTTGGTGGGTGGTTTTGTGTTTTTGAAACAGGATCTTGTTATGTAGCTCAGGTTGGCCTTGAACCGACAATCGCCCAGCCTGAATTTCTAAGTATCAGGATTATATATGTGCATCATTACACCAGTTTTGATGATATATTCTGCAGGATGTGGGCAGGAGTATGTCAGCCTTCTATGTTGCAGTGTAAGGATGGGCCATGGAGTATGAGACAGAAGGATTCACCAAGAGTCTGGCACATTAAGATGAAAGATGGAAGAAGTCTGAGGATGAGGAGGGAAAAGGGCACCTGTTTGTTAGCTGGATGGAGCTATCATGTGAGGGAGGAGCCATATCACTCCTGGGTTTCTAGTTCACCTGATGGGTGTGTGGTGATTGTAGATTCCCTACAGAGGCTAAGCAGCAATAGGAATGGAACTGAGGAGGTAGACACATCTGGGCTTTGCTTGGCTTATTCTGTTTCTTCCATGATAAACAGAGGGTGGATGCATCTGTTCCTTGAGTTGTGTAAAGATGGATGAATTAGTATATGTAACAGATCCGGGCTATATTGGCCTAGTAAATTCTTGGTAAGTGGTCATTTCATCCATCTTTTTATTTATTAATTCTATGTAAATTGAAAGGGGAAATACTTTATTTAAGATTGTATCTAACATTTTATTCTGAGTAAAGAGATTATATCTGAGGACCCTCTGTGGGGTCAGACCACTCTGAGCCACTAGGCTGGGCCAGAAGGTTCCAGCAATATCAAGTCCCTTTCTCTCTCTTCTTCTCCTTATCCACCCTGCCCACAGCAGTCATTTCTAGGTCTCTAACATACTAAATGACAAAACAAGCATGATGTGAAAGCATTCCCTGCTGAATGGATAAGTTTATTTACTCAGCTGACTCTTGCGAAGATATGCCTATACACACTGATACTCAGCTGTGTTCTTCTCTTTGTGTGTGTGTGTGTGTGTGTGTGTGTGTGTGTGTGTGTGTGTGTGTGTGTGTTTGCAAGCATACACACTGAGGCTTGAACTCAGGGCTTTGTGCTCTGACTCATCTTTGTTGCTCACAGCTGTGCTCTACCACTGGAGCCACACCTCCAGATCTGCATGTTTGCTGTTCAATTGAAAAGTATCTCTTGGATTTGTCTACCTAGGCTGGCTTCAAATCTCAATTTTCAGACCTCAGCCTCCTGAGTAGTTAGGATTAAAGCCATGAGCTACTGACACTATTGGCAAGAGATTGGGGAGACACCCTGTCAGGCGCTGTGGGCTCCATGGGACACAGTATCTTTGGTAGGACCCAGTGTGGACTTGATTTGGTTCCCAATGATTTCAGCCCCACTGAATCTCTCCCATTCTGATGATCTTCCTGCTCTGCTCTCTGCACGGCCCTACTCAGAGAAAACCTGTAACTCTGGCTTACCTCTTCTGGTGCTGACCCAAAGTGAACATTGTACTTTTACCCACTCTCTATAGGAGATTGGGTCTAATTGACTTCTACTTACATCCAGGTAAGTTTGGGACTGCTTTGATAAGTATGTTGATGGAAATGACCCTATGTAGCCCCCAAACTAAGTCTTCCTTGTTCATTGTAGACTTGTTCTTGGAGCACTGGACACTGTGTATAAGGTGTAATGACCCAGAGGCCACCTGGAGAGAGCTAGTTCTCTGATCACCGTCCCTATGGAACCCAGTCTTCCAACTGGGTCCACTGATATGCTTGACATGTGAGTGAGGGCATCTCAGACCTTTCAGGCTTGTCCTTGTATCAGCTAAATACCTCCTAGTAATCTTAGTTGGCGCCTTGAGAACCAGACTCAGACCAGTCCTGCCTGCCTGAGTTCCTGACCCACAAAATCATGAGATTTAGGAAGCTGTTGGTGGTTTTAAGCCACTAAGTTAGGGTGAGGGGGGAAGGGGGGAGGGGGCGGTAGTTTGTTATGCAGCCACAGATAACTAGAACACTAGACATAAATAGAAGAAACTTTTGCCATCTGCTTTTGATAAATTTAGGCTGTTTTCATGTGATTTTTCCCCAACCATCTGCTCCTGCCCATGTCAATTCCATTTTGGTCAAAACTGGAATCAACTTTACCTCTTCACTGAACCAAATCTTCACCTGGGTTCACCGACAGCTCTGTGAGCCTTAGTAAATCTTTCAGGCCTCTGAACTTTGGCTTGGTGGTCAGTAAGATTCTACCCATAGCCAAGTACTCCTACTTACCCCAGCACAACAGCTGCAAGCTCCCTTAATCCAATGCTTCATGAAAATTGTCACAAATTGGAACCGTGGCTGCAAAAGCCATTTCCATGAATCTGGATGAACATTGTGCAGATGGCATTTTCCCTGAAACCCCACATACTAGAAAGTGTCCTTCTGTTTCTTGTCTTCCCTGTAGGTAGAGTATGGGATTACTATAGGGCTGGTAAGGGTAGTTTTTGTTGTTGTTTGTTTGTTTGTTTTCTTTTGCCATCATTCTGATTCTTCTTCCACAGAGAGACTTGGGAATGAGACATTTAAAATGAATAGGAAGTCAATCATAATTAGACTGTTTTATCCCCTTTTTTGGTGGTACTGGGTTTATACTCAGGCCCATGGTACAGAAACTTAATAAGAAAGTTACAGTAGAAGGAAATTTAATCCAGAAGACCAGGAGTTCCAATCATGTTCTTTATACCTATATGACTTAAGAAATGATTTCAGTCTCTTACCTGAGAAATGAAGATGGCAGCCCACTCTGCCTTACTCAAAGGGGATGGTACTGCCATCAAACAATATAATGGAATTGCAAATGCATGCCTTTGCAGCCACCCATCACATAACTTCAGGATAATTGAAAGCTGCAGGACATCTCCACACACAACTATAATGACAGGTAGGAGTCGTGGGTCCTCTCTACTGAGAGAGTGACCACTGACCATACCTAAAATCATTCCTAAAAAACTCAGAGAAAATTATATATTAGTTAATAGGAAATATCTGGGCTGGGAAGGTGGCTCAGTGGTAGAGTGCTTGCCTTGCATGCATGAGGCCCTGGGTTTGATTCCTCAGCACCACATAAGCAGAAAAAGCCAGAAGTGGAGCTGTGGCTCAAATGGTAGAGTGCTCACCTTGAGCTGAAGACCTGAAGGACAGCACCCAGGCCCAGAGTTCAGGCCCCACGACCACCACCACCACCAACAACAACAACTACAACAAAGGAAATGTCCAAATTTTTTGGAGAAAAATCACAATTCAAGAATGTGAAATGTTTTCCTTGTGGGCTCCCTCTGTGTTCTTCTAATGTTGCATCTGGAAACAAGGATTCTAATGTCATCTACAATCTTTCATCCCTCCATCTTTCCTCTCACCCTCCCTTCTTCCCTCACTGAGGCCCAGTATCATGCATCAGCTCTGTTGCTTGATGTTAAGCTTTGCTGTGCTCCAGATTCTGGTATAGAGAGACTATCTAGAACACTGAACTCAGCATCACCCATCTGTCTTGTCCAGAACCAGAAATCTGGTGCAGGGCCTTGAGGTCTTCAGTCACATAACTTGAACTTTGTGGATTTCCATGAATCTGAGTCTCTTCCTTCTGAGCTCCAGGGAATGATTGATAGTGGACACTCAGAAAACCCTACAGTGTTGGGTTTCCAGATGAATTTTGTAATTTAGCATACAGAAAAGTCACCTAAAGAGCTTGCCAAAATGCAGTTTTGGGGGCTCTACTCTCCTCGGGATTCAGGATATCACAAGAATCTGGATCTTTAAATATGCTGCTTCATCTACAGGGCCTGTGAGTTATTCCTTATGGAATGACTACTGGGAATTGAATTGCTTTAATTTAAAAAAATAATCAGACTAAACTAAAAATACGTGTCAAGAACTTTTAGACAATGGGAATTTGATCTTTGGTACTTTGCCTTGTTGATTATTGCTGGCAGAGACGGCCAACAGGACTAAATCAAGTTTGGAACTGAAACAAGTTTTGGAGTGTGTTTTATTTTCTGATAGCTTGGATATAGGTAAAATGGAAAAGTGACCCAAGATCTTGGACACTTTTGTTTTTTTTGTTTTGTTTTTTTTTTTTGTTGTTGTTTTTTGGTCCAGTTGTGGGGCCTGAACTCTGGGCCTGGGCGCTGTCCCTCAGCTCTTCAGCTCAGCTTTTTTTCTTTTTGCTTATGTGGTGCTGAGGAATCGAACCCAGGGCCTCAGGCATGCAAAGTAAGCGCTCTACCACTGAGCCATCTTCCCAGCCCGATCTTGGACACTTTTGCAAATATCATCTCCTTGACATACAGGAAAGTGTGACACCTACCCACTTCATGGATGGAATTTGGCTAGGCTCCTTAGTTTAACTAAAACAAAAAAATTGGTGTTATTTCCCTGGCATCAAGTCCCAGCACGTGCTGTATCCCTCACTTGGTCCTGAAGGAACCTCTGTTACAGGTAGTACTGTTGGCTCTCTCCCTCCCGCAAGGAAGCCTCGGCTCAGAAAAGTTCTGGGACTGGTTCCAGGTGTCAGAGTTAGGGTTGGCCCTGAGATGGAGCTGGCTTTTCTGGAGAGAGACACCATTCTTCTTGAGAGAAGGCACAACACAGTGGAAATGAGAACTACTGTTCAAGAGACCAGTGGCTTGACTAGGTCTGGCTATCTCTGCTCACAAGATTTAAGATCCCCTGTGACATTCTGCTGAATACACCTTTTACAACAGCCTTCATCTCCTCCTTGTCCTATAAGGAGTGTGTGGGGCGGGGGTGGGGTACAAAAGGACTAGCTTCCACGGGCTCCCTTAGAACTTTACGGATGAGACAAGGGCAGGTGGCAACTTAATTTAACAGAAATTTGAGGATAGAAGAGGGAAGACTTGGGCATAAAAGTGACAAATAGGCATGGTTGTGCTCTGCGACAGACATGACCTCCTGGCTGCGTACCTGCATCCTGTCACAGCCTCTTCTGTCTCTCACTTCCTTAGCCCCCAGGGAGGGCTGGCTGTGGCCAAGACAGTTGCCTGAATTGATGGGAACCACACAGCCCCCTGTCTACCCTTATGGTAGGAGGGAGAGCATGATGGATCTCCTCCTGGGTAAACATTTCCACAGGAAGCATTTATCAAATGTCAGCATGGGCAGCAGAGAGGGCTGGGATTAGTTCCACAGGAACTGCTCCCCTCCTTCCCCTCCCCCAGGCCAAGGCTGTAAGCTTCTCCTGCATGTTCACACCCCTCTCTTTGCAGCCATCTGAGCCTAGGAGAGGAGGACATATCCCAGGACACCCCCTTCTAATAAACAGGTTCTGTCTAGCTGGGCACCTGTGAATTGCACAGATCCTTTCAGAAGAATTGAGGCTAAGGAAATGTCTGGAGGATCCTCAGATAAATAAATGGTATCAGTCCTCGTGTGCTGGATTTTGGTGGTCTTGGATGCTATAGCTACCCTCTTTTTATGGGGGTACCTGTGACTCCTGCTTGGCTTTTCAGGCTGGGAAAGGCTGGTCTCTAAGTAGCCTTTGCTGACTTGTGCCTCCTATCCCCTCCCCCCTCCCCCAACCTGTCCTCTGTTATGACCTTGGGCAAGTCACTTGCCCTTATTGTGCTGTTTCCTCTTCTACCATTTAACATTTTTACTTGCGGACTGTCTGTTGTATGTACTATGCTAGGTGCTGGATAAACTCCTTACAGATTTGTCTTGACATTTAAATAAGATGGTTCAGTAAAACAGTGAGCATAGAATAAGGGTGTTGATAACTTAGTGAAAACAGTTACTCTTTCTATGATCATTTCTATGTTTGTCTTGGGGGGGGGGGCGTAAAAAGTGGAGGGCTGTTAGAAGGTTTTCATGCCTGGAGCTTCCATGGTGTCTCCTGGACTGTTGTCTGCTCAGGCACTTGTGTGGAATCGCAGCCCAGTCACTCACCCTGGTTTCCAATCTTTCAACAAAACACACCCAGAGGGCTCCTTGTGCTGGTGTGAAGGTTAAGCATCAGAGGAGAAGTAGAGAGGCAGGCAGCCGTTTGGACAGCTCATGGGGAGGGAATGCCTCAATAACTTCAGCTAAATGGAAACTGGAAGAAAGTCACATTTCTTTAGAGGGAAGAGAACTTATTTCCAGGTGAGTGTGGAAGAATGTA
Source organism: Dipodomys merriami (assembly GCF_024711535.1). Taxonomy (NCBI): domain Eukaryota; kingdom Metazoa; phylum Chordata; class Mammalia; order Rodentia; family Heteromyidae; genus Dipodomys; species Dipodomys merriami. The sequence goes on along the minus strand of NW_027203381.1, from coordinate 66,904,654 downwards.
CCCTGGATGGTGAGGAAGAGGAAGGTTTGGGTGGACCATGCAGAGGTGGTAAGAAGAGCTATCCTGAGCTGTGAGGTTTAACTGCTGAGAAGATACCGAAGGAGTTTGTGAAAATGAAGCTCATGCCCTCCAGGTTATCTTTTATAGTATTATTATTATTATTTGTTGTTGTTGTCATGACTACTACTACTACTATCTTCAAGTAGTTGTTTTCTTTTATTTTTATTTTTTATTGTGAAAATACTGTACAGAGGGGTTACAATTACATGAGCAAGGTAATGAGTACATTTCTTTTTTATTTATTTATTTTTTATGAGTACATTTCTTATCAAGCATTGTAGCCTCCTCCTTTGTTTCCCCTTCCCATCCCTTCCCATCCTCTTCAAGTAGTTGTGCAAAGAGCTGTCAACATATCTATTTATGGGTATGATATATCTTGCTCAGAGTTACCCCTTCCATCATTCTCTCCACCCTCCCATCTATCCTGTGCCCTCCTGCCTCCTAAAGTTTTCTAGTTCCATTTTCACATATGTGCATTGAGAATTATAGCTGTATTTGCCCCTCATTCTTTTTTACCATTTGGCTGCCCCTCCTCCTGAATCCCCATTCCCCTCCAACAAGACATGTTTCATTTTCTTGGTATTCTTTTTGTTGAAACTGCTTGTTAATATTCACAGGATCATTAACAGGCAATCTCACTCTTGTGTATACCATACTTTAGTAGTAAGTCTGACTTCCACATACAGGAGCAAACATACATCCTTTGTCTCCCTGAGCCTGACTTACTTCACCCAATATGCTTTTTTTCCCCTCCAGTGTCTCCAGGCTATCTTGATAGCTTTATAGGTTTATTTTAAGCTTCTATTGTACTGTCAATGACATATGGGAGTTATTTTTCACCTATATTGTTCAGATTTCAGAAAAAAATTGAATGAGTCAGAGAGAGCAAGATGTATCTTGCCCATTTTCCAGATGAGGAAACTGACTCAGAGATGAAGAAATTTAGCTCACAAAGGTGGCCTGTGGGGATGTGATTGTTGAATGCAGGTTCCCTGGCCTAAACCCAGAATGCTTTCTAGGGACACAAAACTGATATCTCCTTTCAGTCATCCCACCTCCATGCTCTTAAGGCTGGTGTTTGGAGCCAGGAAAGCTTCAAGCTGGCCCTTTGGCCTCAGTGGATTAACACTTGCCAGGCCAGTACAGCATCCTTACACGTCCCCTGCTTCCGGCTGATGGCCTCTAATCACTCTTCAGTCGTCACATCTACACAGAGCCACCGTTCTAATCTGACATCTGAGCACGTCCAGCTCTTGCTTTAAAACGGCAGCAAGCTGCCTTACTGAAACTTCTTTTACAAACTACTCTTCTAGGCCCTTCTAAAACTACCCTCCTTTTTGGTGTCTCTTTTGGTCTCCTTCCTTATGGTCTTCTTTTCCGTGTGAGAGACACTGAATGTCTTGCAGTTTCCAGGATGCTTCAAGCTGTCCCCTTTTGGCTTTGTGCCCATGTGGACTCAGGATAGGTTCAGGAGCCAGACTGCCTAGGTTGAGAATTCAGACTCAAGTACCTCAAACTGAGACCAAGTTCCTCAACCTCTCTATGCCCCAGCTGCCTTATCTATAAACAGGGATAAATAATAGGTCCCTATGTGTGATTTCATATGCGAGGCCTAGACTAAGGCCTGGTATGTCATTCAGCACTTAATCAACGCTGTGGCGATTTCACCTGCAGGAGGGATTTGGGCTTTGCCTATGTGGTAATTGGCTCAGGTCTCTTGGCTCCCTTTCTCCGATGCTGCCCAGGGAAGAGTCCTCAAACTGCTCAAGTGAACATCTCCTCCTTTCTCTCATGTTCACAGGTGACTGGGACCCCTCTTACCTGGACACCTCACACTGACATTGTCTGTCTAGGTGTTGGCTAGGGTGAGAGCTGGGCCATGGCTGAGTCATTGTAGAACTGGCCACATCCAGCCTCACGGATGCACACACTGGGTCCTGCCACAGGTGTGAGGGTGTGCCTGGGTACAATGCCACTACTGAGGGCTTTGTTTGAGTCATGACACTACCTTATGGAATGACAGTAAGCCTTCCCTGGATGCCTCTAGAGCAAATTTTCAGCTTGGTAGTCAGTCTCCCTCATCATCTCAGTTTTCCCTCTGGGCCTTGGAGTCAGAGAGCTTCGCCCTCCCTACCCCTCAGCCCCAGATGAGAGTTTCACACTCTGCCCTCTTCTGGCATCTTGGCACTCACAAATGCCTGGAGAGTGGCCGGGCGAGTTGCCTGGTAATGCCAAAATGCATGCATAACACTCCCCACCACTCGTACCCTTTGTTCCTCCCACTTGATTTCTTGGGTCCTTGAAAATTCCCTCTTGCTTTTGGTTGCTTTTGGCTCTGTGCCATGTTCTCCTCACACACCATCCGCCCCCTCTGCCCCTTTTGGTCTGTCTAGCCTCTGGAATGAAATCCTCCCTGTACTTGAGGCATTCAAGCCTCTCCTTTCCAGGACGTGGCCTTCAGCAACACAAACCACAAGTGTGGGAAACTGGCCCTGCCCCAACGGCACAACAGACCCATGGGTCAGAAAGATCAGGCCCATCCCTGACCTGCTCACTTGGGTGAGAGGTGGAGTAGGGTGGGGTGGGGTGGGGTAACGTGTAATACATTCACACCATTTTCTTTCAGAGGAAATGCCATTTTCATACTGTGCTATTTGAGGGCTACGTACACACACGCCCTACAGGGTGCAATCTCAAGCTGCTCTGCACTTTGGAGTCCCTTGGGGAGCTTTCCTCCATCCCACCCTGAGGTTCGGTTGTAATTGGCATGGGTGTGGCTGAGTCAAGGCTCTTCTTAAAGCTCCCAGATGATTCAAATGTACACCATTACTTGAAGGGGCATGTTCTGCAAATGTGAAGGCCATGGAAGGCCCAGACTTGGAGCAAAGTGGTGACATAGCCTGCTTTTATTTTGTTGGCTCTCTGATGGGACTTGAACACAGATCTCTCTCTCTGTTCTGTCCTGCTGCTGAGGCCTGGGTGGGGTGAGAGCCGGAAGGATGGCCTGGTGCATGAAGTCACACTAGTCCAGCTTCCCCTGCCTGCCACCTCCCAAGGGCAGAGGTCTGGGGACACACATACAGTGACTCTTCGGGGAGCAGGTTCAAGTCGTCATTATGCCATGCCTGGCCTGGATCAGAAGTCAGGTTCATTCCAGGAATTTAAGACCAGGTTTAGAGTTCGAGTTCCAGCCCCTGGTGCTACTCCATACAAGACCCTCATCCTATCTCCTCAGCTCAGTGGTCTCTGTTCTCTTGGCCATTTATTCTCTTGAACTCACCCACCCTGGACTCTGCCTCTACTTCCTTTAAAAGCCAGCATGTTGCCACACTCTGAGAATTGACATGCTGCAATCTACCTTCTTCCCCAGTCCAGATGCCCAGGGTCTTGACCACTCTGTTTAATGGAAATCTCTGCATTAGTTTCTGGGATGCTCTGGATTTCTACCCCTCCATCTTCTCCCTTCATACCAGGCCAGTGTCCTGTCTTACTAAAGTTTCTCTGCCTCTGTCTGTCTCTGTTTCTCTGTCTGTCTGTTTGTCTCTCTCTTTCTCTCAGTCCACCACCCTCTTCACTTATGATCAGACTTTATAAGTCAGGTGCCAGTGTCTCACACCTCTAAGTTACTCAGGAGGATCTCAGGATCTTAATTCAAAGCCAGCCCAGGTAGGAGGGTTCATGAGACTCATGTCCAATTAATCATGAAAAATCTGGAAATGGAGGTATGGCCAAGTGGTAGAACCCCAACTTTGAGTGAGAAAAGCTAAGGGATAATGCCCAGAACTTGTGATTAAGTTCCAGCACACACACACAGACACACACACAGACACACACACAGACACACACACACACACAGACACACACACACACACACACACACACACACACACGACTAGACTTTGTGGGATTTCCTTTGTTCCTTTGTCTTGTGCAATTAATGGTCCTTAATCGATGCTCTGAGAACAAGAAGCATCATAATCATTCAGAAACTTGTTAGAGATGCAAATCTTTGGGTACCACCCCAGACCCACTGAGTCAGAAACTCTGCTGGTTGGACCCAGAAATCAGTGCTTCAACAAGCCCTGCAAGCCAATATAATGTATGCTAAAGCTTGAAAGCTGCTGCATGGGTGGTTCACACCAAACTCCTGTGTGACTCTCTAGGCCTGGTTTATCAATTTTCTCCATTTCCCAAAGGTTACATCTCCTTTATGACTTCTATGGGGCACTGATTATAGTGTCTGCTCTCCTGCAAGGGCTTTCTCTCTCCCTCTCCCCCCTCCTTCCCTCCTCTCTCCCTCTCTCTCCCTCTCTCTATTTCTCTCTCTCCCTCTCTCTCATCCTTTCTTTCTTCCTTCCTTCCTTCCTCTCTCTCTCTCTTTCTTTCTTTCTTTCTTTTTTCTTTCTTTCTTTCTTTCTCTCTCTTTCTTTCTCTGTCTCTCTTTTTCTCATTTTACCTTTAAAGCAGGACTTTTTTGGGGGGGTCCAGTCGTGGGGCCTGAACTCTGGGCCTGGACGCTTCCCTCAACTCTTCAGCTCAAGGCTAGCACTCTACCACTTGAGCCACAGTGCCACTTCCGGCTTTTTTTTTTTTTTTTTTTTTTTGTCGGTCATGGGGCTTGAACTCTGGGCCTGGGTGCTGTCCCTCAGCTCTTCAGCTCAAGGCGAGCGCTCTACCACTTGAGCTACAGCGCCACTTCCGGTTTTCTGGTGGTTTATTGGAGATAGGAGTCTCACGGTCTCTCCTGCCCGGGCTGGCTTTGAACCGCGATCCTCAGATCTCAGCCTCCTGAGTAGCTAGGATTACAGGCGTGAGCCACCAGCGCCCGGCAACACTTCCGGCTTTTTTCTTTTTGCTTATGTGGTGCTGAGGAATCGAGCCCAGGGCCTCAGGCAGGCATGCAAGGCAAGCACTCTACCACTGAGCCACCTTCCCAGCCCCTAAAGCAGGGCTTTTCTGTTCTTACACTCAGTAGGTACTCAGCAAATGTTCATTCTATGAACATACATAAGGAGAATGACCACAAAACTGTGCTGAAATTGTACAGGTGAAAGAATAGTGGATGAGCCTGATATGGTGACACACATCTGTAATCCCAGAGTTTGGGCAGCTGAGGCAGGTGGATAGAGAATTTGAGACCAGTCTGGGTAACACAGAGAATTCAAAGCCAGCTTAGGTTATTTATGTTTTTGTTATTTATATTATCTATTTTATTTTTATTATATATTTTATATATTATTTATGTTTAGGTTATTTGTATTTATGTCAAATGAGTGAATGAATGAATGGACAAATAAATAAATAAAATCCTGAGCTAAAAGCCAAAGGTCCTGGGGGGGAAAAAGAGAAGACTTCTTTCAATCATGGCTACACAGCAGAATTACTCAGAGAACTTTACAAATTACATATGCCTAAGCTACCCAGAACAATTTTAATCAGAATTTCAAGGTAAAGCCCACCATGGGATATTTTTAAAGTTCACAGATAATTGTAACATACACTGAGAATAAAATCCTTTTCCCTGAAGCTACCAGGAAGAAAATTATGATGGACAGAAATATGAATTTAAAGTTGGGAAACCCAGGTTCAATCTGAGCCTCTGTCCCAAATGGACAGTTGACTGTGGGCCAGCTATTGCCTCTCTTGTAGCCTAAGTTACCCCAAATGCAAAACGAAGCTTTGTTTTGGATGAATGGCTTTGAAAGTTAGCCAGCTGATGCCTGAGTCCCACCCTTAGAGATTTCTACTTAATCCATTTAGGGAGCAGCCTGGATTTTAATATGTAGCTGTAATGTGCAGGATTTTATTATTCAGTCTAATATAATCCAGAGTCATACAATTGTGTCCAGTGGGAGTGAGGGAATCTGCTGCTTCTCAGGGCTTTTCTTCCCCTTCCTTCCCCCTAACATTCAAACCTCACCTCAGTATTAGAGGTGAGATTAATCGCTTAATATTAAGGTGTCCATGGGCAAATAAAATTTCCTTGTTTTAGGACATGAGAATAGGGATATTATGAACCTTCCAAAGGAAGCCACATTTGGTGGTTGGCCAGAGTGGCAGGAAGTAGATAGAAGACATATGAAAATCCTCACCAGACACCTGACTCATTCTGCAAGTCTCAAGTTCCTACCTTCTGTTTCTGAGCTCCAAATAGATTATGACATCACATAGTTGTGGGAGGCAAGGTTTGCCTCCACAGTTGGGTCAGGGTCCTATGAAAAGGGCAGGTGTAGGAGGAGAAGTCATTAGCAGCAGAAGATGGATGCATTGGTAGTAGCATATACATGGATGGAAGCTGTGTCCTGAAAGTCGATAAGTAGATCTGCAGCCTGGGTGGGCAGGATGATCCAGTGGTGGCAGAGGGGCCAGGGGCCAGGTAGGGGGCGGAGAACTCAGTGGCTGCTTTCCTGAGGAGTGGAAATGGGGGAGGTAAGGAGTGCTTTAGAAAGCCCCTCTGGTGGACCCCAGCAACACCTACCTGCTCTCCACTGTGGGCCTCTTCCATTATCTGCACATGAGGCAGAGCCCAGAGCAGGGACCCTCTCTCCACCTCAGAGATGGGAGAAAAGACTTCCCCAAATCTTCACCTCTCCCCCCACCCCCATTCCAACACACACCTTTGGTTAGGACAGTCTGCCCCAAGATAGGTGAGTTCCAAGTCCAGCCACCCTGGGAGGAGTGAGGAGGCTGTGGTCTGTAGTGACAGGCTGGGGTTGTTTTGCAGACAGGGAAGCTGTCCTGGGGGTGTGGTGTCTGGCCCAGGCCTGACCAAGGTGTCAGGACAGAGGTCAGACCGTCTGTCTGGAGTGTGGGGCACTAGACCTTGCTTCCTGATGACTTTTACAGTCTGAGCCACTGAGGAAGAAAATTGCACATGGGAAAGGGGCTTTGTTCTAACTTCCAGACACTGGCCGAACTGGTTGGCTCTCCCTGCTGGGAGAATGAGAATGTCACAGAGCATCGGGTGTGAAGTGTTTTCACCCTACACCTCTTCCCTAGTGAAGGCTGCAATGAGGTGGTTCCCCGAAGTTGAGACTCCTGGAGTTGTTCCAGGTAAACAAAGTTTTTGAGATGAAATATTAGCAAGTAAAAGCTTACTGGTTCCAAGGAGAAAGAAGTCTTAAAACTCACCTACCCAACTGTGGGTCGGTGGCTCACTTTTGTAATCCTAGCTGCTCAAGAGGCTGAGATCTGAATCTTGAATTTCGAAGCCAACCAACACAAGAGAGTCTGTGAGTATCTTATCTCCACTTAACCATCAGAAGTGGTGGATCATGTGATAGAGTATTCGCCTTGAGCACAAAAGCTCAGGGACAGTGCTTAGGACTGCACAGGGAAAAAAAAATTCTCATCTACCTAGAAGGCGCCTTGTGGCTTTGGAGGAACAGATCATCATTATAAATCCTTGAGGCTGATGAATCAGAACACACTAAATTCCATATGCTTTGACACAGACAGGCTGAGCAGGAGCAAAGGGGCATGTGAAGAAGAGCCAGGCACAGCATTAGAGACTGTGTTGGAGGATGTTTCCCCAACAGTCTGTGATAATGGAAAAAGTAATAGGGAGTGATTTCAGGCTCCCCAGTTATAAAGTAGTTAGGGGGAATCACCAAGTTGGAAGAGGCCTTAGATCAATTCAGTATCTTCCTTGCTTTAGATACCTCAACCTACTAAATTGAGGTAACTACTAGATGAGGAAACTGAGGCCTTGGAATGTGTGGTGGGTGATGTGTTCACTGTCTTCCTGAGAGGTGTCAACAGAGTCCAATCCATGACTTTCCTCTCTGTCTCCCTCTCTCTGTCTTTCTGCCTCTCTCTCTTTCTTTGGTACTGGGGTTTGAACTCAAGGCCAAGGTGCTGTCCTTACCTTTTTTTTCATTAAGGATCCCATTCCACCACTTGAGCCACAGCTCCACTTTTGGCTTTTTTGGTGGTTAACTAGAGATAAGAGTCTCATGGACTTTTCTGCCTGGGCTGGCTGTGAACTAGGATTCTCATATCTCAGTCTCCTCAGTAACTAGGATTATGTGAGTGAAACATAGGCACAGGGCTGATTTTTAGCAAATCTCATAAGCATGCTCTAACTCAGTCCAACCCAGTGGCAAAGCCAGATTCCTATAAAATGAGCTGGCCCTTTTCTGTTAAGTCCTTCATAGCTTAGAAAGAATTGGGGAAGAGTTTGATATGGCTTAATATTATCTCGATAAAATATTGGCTATGCATAAAATCCCCCAAACCAGAAAGAATTTGGAAAAGAAATGAACTAAATGATGAGCCTTCACAAGGAGATCTTCATTGTTTTTTTCCCCCCACATTATGCCATAGGACTTGTTTCCAGAGAAAGATAGAAAGGAAGAAAAGGGTTAAAATGGGACTAGGCATGGTAACTGTCTCTAAGAAACTCCTGCCACCTGCACCAAGTGCACACTCACAGAAACCCAGAGAAATGTTGAGCAGGGTGACCCCTAAGGTCTGTCCTCCCATTCCCATAAGAAGGAGAAGGGAGGGATGCTGCTGAGCAACAGAAGGTCATGTCAGGGTCAAGAGCAAGCCCTAGTCTTTCCTGTCTGGTGCTCAACTTTTGCCTGGGTGAGGATCAAGGATGCACCTCTGCATTGCTCAAGCAGCCATGATGGCAGCCTGCCAGGTAAAAGCAGAAGCCAGACTCTACTCCACACAGGCTAAGAATGAACTCGTGTTCTTGATGGATCTCCTTTTGAGCTCCAGTGGGGAGGCGAGGGGAAATCACAGGTCCTGAGATGTGGCACAGTTCCAGGTGTCTTCAAGAGCCCCCTGCAGTGAGAGAGAGCATTTGTATGCAAGCTCCACTACCCAAGTTTCTCTTAGCATCTGGATCCAGGAAACTGCTGCAGACTCAGGCAGTGCCTGGGACCTGACAGGTTCACAGGAGGGGAGTCATATGGGAGAAGCCAACCTGCTGGACCTACAAGGCAGAGGTAACAGGTCACTGCCAATCCAAAGAGATAAGTGTCAGCTGTGGAGAAGGAGGGTTACAGATACAAAGAGGAAAGCATGCTAGGAGTCTTCTGCCCCATCCACAAACAACCGATGGTGTCAGAGCCACCGAGCTTAGAAGCTAAGTACTTGGGCTTTACAATCAGATAGAAGTCCTGACTCAAGTTCTATCTGTGTGAACATGGGAAAATTACTTAACTCTTTGTTAGGACAGGGATTAAAACACTTAGCTCACAGGTCATTGTGAGACTTCAACAATGTGTGAAATCTTTACTGTGATGCCTGACATGCAATATAGAATTATTGTTGCTTTTTTTTTCTTTCAGGGATTGTTTCTAGATTCCATGAAGCTGGGCCTGTGTGATCCTGTCAGGAGATTCTTGATGCCATAGGTAGGTACCTACTCCAAAACAAGCACCTGTGTATCCCTCCTCAGCCTTTGGGCTGCATGATACTCATGTCATCTGTTCCACAGAAAGATTAAGAAAAGGCTGTTCTGTGAGGCAGCCCTGGGAGGAGACTGGAAATCTTCATCAGATCTAGAGGCAGCATTTAACTCTATCTGCAGAGGTACAGTCCTCTCCCTCACTGTCTCCAACAGATCTCATTGTCCTCAAAATAAGCAAAGAACTCCTGTTCCAGATTACCAAACCCAATGAAAGCCCAAGACTTTTGTCAGTAGTTGGAAGAAAACTTGTGGGAGTTGGGGAAGGTGCTAAGGATCAAACCCAAGACTTTATGCCTGCTGAGTTACACTTCCGGGCCTAACATGGCTCTTTAATGATGCAAAGATATGAGATTAAGAGGCAAGTCTGATGGGAGGGAAAGAGAGTGAAGGAAGGGGTCTGCCCAGTCTCAAATGTAATTCCATTTGAGTCTCTGTCTATGACCCAAAAAAAAAAGGAGGAGGTGGGGTTGGAGCCGGGGTACCTTATACACTTTCTGCTGTCACTGGCCGTTTATGTTCATTTGAGGCCATTGCTTCCTCCCCCTCCTCCTGTTCCTCCTTCTTCCTAAATCTTCATTCTTGGCCTCCGTTTCTTCCTCCTGTTCTACTTATTTCTATCTACCTTTTGGCTAAACTTTTAATCTTGGTGATTTTTTTTTTCTTTTTCTTTCTTTCTTAGATCAGGAAGGATGTGGTTATTCAGTGAGTTTTGTCCCTGAGGGCTACAAGGAGCTGAAAGGATTTGGGATTCTTGTTCTTTTTTTTTTTTAATGAGAAACTTTTTCTTTTCCTCCTGATCACATACTGGGGCAGGTAACCTCTTGCTCTGTGCGCAGGGCTTGAGATTTCCTGTGTACGCCTTAGCAGCGCCTTCTCCGGAATGTGTTCTTGAAATTCTGCAGGGTGGCCTCCCTCCCACAGCGAGGGACCTGTGCTACATGAACCAAAGAGAGGAAGGAAATGTCAGATAGGTAGAGTTATGAGAATAAAACAGAGGAAACAGTCAGAATGTCACTCTATAACTAATTCAAGTGTAATAGAATTTTCATAATATACAAGCCATTTTGCATTTACATACCATCTGGCCATGGGAAATACTAATCTTTTCTGTCTCATAGGTCTTGTTCATACCACAAATTCTTCCTTTGTTCCTTCCTCCCTCCCTCCCTCCCTCCCTTCCTTCTTCCTTTTTCCCTTCCTTCTTTCCTTCCTTCCTTCCTTCCTTCCTTCCTTCCTTCCTTCCTTCCTTCCTTCCTTCCTTCCTTCTTTCCTTCCCTCCTTTCTCTCTGTCTCTGTCTCACCTAAGTCAAAGAAAGAGTAACTGGCTTACTCAGTGTGGTGGAATAGTTCCTCAGATTTGAGAGAACTTGGCACTGGTGTTATTTTCAAGCCCTAAGGACAGGCAGGACAAGGGAAACAAAGATTGCTTTTTTTTCTGGCCAAATGGCCAGTGAAATACCTTCCTGATGAACCAGCTCTTTTAGGTAAATACATAGATTCAGTTAAAAAATATGAAAATGAAACCAAACAAAACCAGTGTGACCTGTCCTGATCAGGAGTTTCTGGTGAGAGGCCAGGGTGTGGCATGGCCTTTGCCCCTATTGATCCCTGTCTGTTTAGGGATTTGTCTGGTTTACTTTACTAGTGCCATGAACACGTAGCAGGACCTATGTCAGGGTCTAAGACAGGTCTATGAAGATAATGCTGTAAGAGCTTGGGAACAACATGACATCAGCAGCATCTCTGTGTGTGTGTGTGTGTGTGTGTGTGTGTGTGTGTGTGGTATATCTTATATATGTTCTTCCTAATCTCAATTGCACTGAACATGAAATGCATCATATGTTTCGGAATTCAGATCACTTATAGATCTCACTTGGTAAGATTTATGGAGATTACATGAACTCTCTATACATTTATTTATAATTTACCTTTCACCATTCCCATAGAGATATTAGGGATCGTCTAACAAATGCTTGAAATAGAAACTGAAGCTCAACAGTAACAGGACAGGAGAGAGGAAAGTATCCCTCAAGTGGCAAACAACCTCTGTAAGACAGTCCCTTTACCTCTAAACTAAAAAAATTAAAAACACGAAACACATGAAGAGAGAAGAGAAACATAGCAGGTTATGTCATGTAATAAATAGAGAAATAATTGATGCTGAAAAACTGCAACACCTAGATCAGGTCCTTTGCCTCTATAGTATCAAATAAAAAATGAGTCTACAGACAGAGGGAGAAATAAAATGGCCAAGATTTATTGAAGAAAAAGATAAGCAGGACTCCCACTAGACAGGAGGGGTCCAAGGAAGGAGAACTACCTGGAATGCATTGTACAGGGGTTAATAAGATATCTCTAGGACGCTATGTGACTGATTGTAAGTAAGATCATTAGACAGCCTGAGGGCCATATTAGTCCCCAGTCCCAATCAGAGGCTCCATGCAGCCTGCATGAACTGGGCATGCATTGCTCTGCCCCTCAGACTAGATGCCCATCTGGCGCACACCTCTGAGGACCAATCATCACGTGCAAGTCTTAGAGGGGAATGGACCTTGACGTGATTCCCTAAGGTCTGCCATGTGCAACTGCTCAAGGCCATGTGAAGAATGAAGCAAGCACCTCCACAGGAGGGGATTTTCACCCTGATTGCCAAGCCAGGCTTACCTGGCTTACCACCTCCCCCACCCACCCCAATAATGGCAGTCATTCAGATGAGAGGACATTTACCTAACACCATTGTCATCTGCAAGATAAAGATCTGCACATAAAGCACATCAAAAGACACAGTGGTCACATTTTTGGCAGTACTACTTCATTGGATGAATCTGTGTGCTTTTGTTTGGGTATCGTTTTGATATTTTGTTGGGAGTCCCCTTATCCTCCCTGTCCCTTTGAGGATGACAGATTGGGAGTTGGGAGATGGGTAGGTGTCTCCATTTTTAGTTACAGGCAATTCAAACTGTTTCTGGTCAATTCAAGCAAAATGGGAAGGCTTGCAGAGAATGCAACTAGTGAAACTGGATTTGGTTTACTCCCAGAGCTCAGGTAGCACAGTCTGGTGCTAGACAGACCCTTCAGGGCTTAAAGTGATGGATGACACTTGGTGCTTCCTTCTGGAATATTTGTGCTCGGAACAAAACCCCAGAAGAAAGTTCAAATGGTCCTACGGAAGGTCCTTGGTTAGGGAATGGCAAGGAAGTTTGACACCTCCGCTCCAAATGCACTTATTTGAGAGAGAAGATTCTCCCCTATGAAAAGTTGGAATGCGCTTATCACAGGAAGGCTGAGCTCCAGGCTGGTTGTGCTTAAGAAAATTTCTCAATTTAACAGCGAAGCTGCTGCTTACAGCTTCTCATGGTGTGAGTTGGCATTGGGTGTTTCCCATACTAAACTGAGCTGACACTTTTCCCATGCTCACTTGAAGAGCCTGCACAGTGTGTTTTCTGTCATCAAGAATCACACTGAGAACTTTCCCAGGGTACCATAATAAATGGTCACAAGCAGGGTGGCTCAGAATGACTGAAATTTGTTGTTTGGGTTCTGGGAGTCGTAAGTTGGAACTAGGTGATCCAACAGGAGAGCCTTATTTTCTCTGAATACTCCAGGGAAGAAAGCTTTCCTTCCATCCTCCTACATTCTTTTTATTTTTTAAAAAATATTTTTATTGTTGTTTTAGAGGAGATATACAGAGGGGTTACCTTTACATATAACGGGTGATATGTACATTTCTTACTTTTTGCTTAGTATCAGCTGTTCCCTCCTTCTCTCTCATTCAGCCATTAGAAAGTATAAAATAATGGCACTCGTGGGGAAATGGAATGAACTAGTACAAATCATATTGAGCAAGGTAAGCCACGATCAGAGAGAACAATGGTACATGTTCTCCCTGACATGCAGATGTTAAATTTAAAATGCAAGGAAATATGACAAAGTAAACAGGATTCAAGATACCTCCCACATTCTTATTGGTCACTGGCAATCTGTGGCCTCCCCTACATCATTCCAGTCTCTTCCTCCATTGTCAAGGGGGTTTCTTCCTGTATATCTGTGACTTCTCATGGTATCTTTCTTCTTCTGTGTTATTCTCTTAAGGAAATTGGTGACTGGATTGAGGACCTTTTCTAGTCCTGTATAGCCACATTTAAAGTCATATTTTATTTACAGGTATACCTGCCCAATTAGGAAATATCCTGATACTTGAGTTTTTTTTTTATTTCAGCTAGACTTTCATGTTGGGGGATAATATTCAACCCAATAATGGCTATATGGAATTTTCTCTGTTAGTGATTAAGAAAGTCAAATGTAGAGTTGAAAAAAAAAAAGGTTTTGATCTGGAACTTATCAAGACAGAGCTTTCCTCAGTGAGATTTAACAGAAATTTCCCCACCACCCCTGACTCGAAACACCTTTTAAAAGTGCTTGGACTTCATAATTAGGAGAAAAAGGTATTGTAAAGTTTTGGACTAGACCACAAGTATATCAAGGCTTAGTTTTTAGTGCGTTTCACATGAATTAGTTTGAAGTTTTTAAGTTTGCTCTGATGAATTCGTGGGATTGGAGCAAAGGTGTTTCTAGACCTTCAAAATCACCCATGAATTCAGTTAGTGTGCAGTCCATTAACTTCAGGGCAACTTTTGGTTCTTCTTTTGCAACTTCCTTTCCCCAGATGTAGACCTGACAAATCCCTTGAGTTACTGTGAGAGGAGAATAAGGGATCTGGTCTCTAAGGGAGACTTGGAAAGAGAACAGGAACTCAGAAACATGGTAGTTTTGCTCCTCTCAGTGTTCATGCTCCCTCTGAGCTAAGTCTCAGAGATGTGGTTTCCATAGTGACTATCAGTTATGACCATAGAGATTTTTCTGGGCATCAGTTCAGTTATTTTTTTTCTAATTTCATATAATATACCAGTCACATGGAGAAGTAGGAGTGGGCTTGATTGAAATGTGGGTGTTTAAAGTTTTATTTCTTTTTTATTTTTATTTTTTATTTTTGGGGTCTGGTCGTGGGGCCTGAACTCTGGGACTGGGGGCTGTCCCTTAGCTCTTCAGCTCAAGGCTAGCGCTCTACCACTTGAACCACAGCACCACTTCTGACTTTTTCTGCTTATGTGGTGCTGAAGAATCGAACCCAGGGCCTCATGCATGCAAGGCAAGCATTCTACCACTAAGCCACCTTCCCAGCCTGTATTTTTTATGTTTTCTTGATGTGGGCCTGGGCCTTGCAGGATTAAGCAGAGGGCCTGAGAACAAGGGTCAGATAACCAGAGTCACTAGATGCTTCTCATATTCCAAAGTCAATATCCTTCAAAGCCTTTGCCTTCTGAAAAATTTCACCAACTATGACTGTTTTTCTGTCTCAGTTAATATTATCTTACTTCACCTTGTCATCACACTCACAATCTGGTCTGCAGAAAAGACATCCGAATCCACTCCTGGCCTTAAAGAAAAGAGAGGGAGGAAAAGTAATATAATCAAAGTTTCTTAGTAGGCCAGTTTGGTTCTCACTATGAGTACGTTGCGACAATTTGGCCTATTGCAGCATAGAAGGCTGAAGTAAGAATTCTTTTGTGGCCCTACTGACCAAGTCAGAGCTAAGTGGAAGGTCAGTGTCTCTCTTTGGGCTGCACAGCAACTGAGTCATGTCCTTGGTTAGCTCATACAGAAGGTCTTGAGTGTGGGAAAGTACCTGTGTACAGGGGCCCCATGCTGTATTCTCTAGGCAGTTTTAGAGATCCACAAAGCCACTGACTGCTCTTAAGAACTCTTTAACTTCAGACCATTTTGCTTATGCTACACTGGAGCACACCGTAGCTCATTTTTCTGGGGTTTCCAGAGAGCTTTACTCCCTAGTTGTACCCTGTGGAGTATCAGCCATGAGCCTCCTGTGGTCATCAAGCACTGAAGAGTCACATTGAGATGGACTCTAAGGGCAAACTAGCACTTCAAGGAACCTGAAGACAGCACTGAAGAAGAATGGAAGATGTGTCTCTAATAATTTTATGATGTTGATTAAATATCAAAATAATATTTTGAGCTGGGGAGCAGTGGCTCACGCCTGTAATCCTAGCTACTAAGAAGGCTGAGATCTGAGATTCAAATCCAGCCTGGGAAGGAAAGTCTGTGAGACTTTTATCTCCAATAAACTACCAGAAAATCAGAAGTGGTGATGTGGCTCAAGTGATAGAGCGCTAGCCTTGAGCTAAAGAGCTGAGGGACATTGCCTAGGCCCAGAGCTCAAGCCCCACGACCGACAAAAAATAATAACAATATTTTGAATATACTGAATTTGATTAAGTATATTTAAAAAATCAATTCATCTATTGGAAATATTCTTTATTTGGTTTGGTTTTTTAAAAAAAATCTTTAGGTAGCTGTGCAAAGGTATTTCAATTCAACATTCAGTTTAAGAGTATAATGCATCTTGATCAATGCTACACTTAAACTTTTCTTTTAATACAGCTGTTAGGACATTTAAAATTCCTCCATTGGCTCAGATTAATCCATGCTGGCCTCTGTTCCCAGGTTGCTATCTAGAGAACTTTCTGGCAAGAAGAGACATGGATATAGTTTTCCTTCAAGGTTATCTTTTGCTTTTAGTTAGCCCTGTTGCTAGGACAATGGTATCAGCTCAATGGTGGTACTTATTTGGCTTTTTGATGATGATGTTGGTGGTGATGGTAGTCTTGGAGCTTGAACTCTGCCTTTGCACTGTCTTTGAGCTTTTTTGCTCAAGGCTAGCACTCTACCACTTTGAGCCGTAGCTCCACTTCCAGTTTTCCAATGGTTAATTGGAAATAAGAGTCTCATGGGTACAAGTGAAGGGGTGTCCAAAAAGAAACATACTCTTTACTTGGTTTATGTAACTATAACCCCTCTGTACATCACCTTTATAATAACAATAAAGAATTTTTTTTTTACAGACTTTCTTGCCTAGGCTGGCTTTGAACTGCAACCTTCAGATCTCTACCTCCTAAGTAACTAGGATAACCGGCATGAGCCACCAGTGACAAGCTGGCTTGTTTCTTAAAAAAAAAAAAAAAAACTCCTAGGAATTTTGGGAAGAGGTTATAAAACCCTATTTTATTTTATTAATTATTTTTAATTGTATTGATGTCAGGGCTTCTGGCTTGCAGGTAGATGCGCTACTGTTTGAGCCATCTCTCCAGCCCCTTTTTCGTGTTGGTTTTGCTTTCAAGGTTTGGTATTGCTTTATGCCTGGGCAGGCCTCACCTTGCTGCTGGACAAGGTGTATGACAGGTGCATGTCACAGTGCCTAGCCATTAGTTGAGATGGAGTCTCATAATTTTTTTTTTTTTCAGTCATGGGGCTTGAACTCTGGGCCTGCGTGCTGTCCCTGATCTCTTCAGGTCAAGGTAAGTGCTCTACCACTTGAGCCACAGCGCCACTTCCAGTTTTCTGGTGGTTTATGGAGATAAGAGTCTCACGGACTTTCCATCCTGAGCTGGCTTTGAACTGTGATCCTCAGATCTTAGCCTCCTGAGTAGCTAGGATTACAGGTGTAGCTACTCTGTGCTCAGCGAGTCTCATAAATTTTTATGTCTAGGTTGGCGTTGAACTGCCAATCTCCTTCTCTACCTCCTTAGTAGCTAGCATTACAGACTTGAGCCACAGTCTCTGACTTAACACCCTATTTTTAACTGTAATAGACTGGATTGCATGCACCAAAAAGTCATATGTTGAAGCCTAATCCACATATTACAGAATATTATTATATATAATAGCTAAATCAAAGCATTTAGGTGGACCCTAATTCAATTTGACTCTTGTTCTTCCTTATAAGAAGTGGGAATTTGGACAAAAAGGATATAGCAGGAAAGTGGCAAGAGAAAAAGGTCATGAGAGGTCATACAAGAAGCAGTCTGTCATCTGCAAACCCAGGAGGGAGGTCTGGGAAGAAGCCACACCTGCCAACTTGATTGTCAATTTCCAGTCTTCAGATCTGGGACAAAACACTTCTGCTGTTTATTCACCCCTCCTTTTGCATGTTAGCAGCCCTAGCAGACTAATTACTAACCTATTTCTTGGTAGAGCTGGAGAAAGGCCTGGTGGCAGGAGAAAGGCAGAAGAGAGCCACCTGAGTTTTTGCTTGGATGTTTGGACCTCAAGATAGCTTTGAGGGATTCCCATGATTCCTCTGCTTCCGTCAGTGTCCCTTCTCCTGTCCTTGGGTCCACAATGTGTGCGCCTTTGTCTCACTTCTTTCCACAATCCTCTTTGTTCTCTGACAAATAATGATTTAAGAAGCAGTTGCAGCCAGGCACTGGTGGCTGACACCTATAATCCTAGCTACTCAGGGGCTGAGATTTGAGATCGTGGTTTGAAGCCAGACTAGCAGATGGTCTGTGATACTCTTCTCTCCAATTAACCAGCAAAATACCTCATGTGGAAGTGTTACTCAACTGGTCAAAGTGTCAGCTTTGAGCAGAAAAGTTAAGGCGCAGTGTCCAGGCCCTGGGTTTAAGCTCTAGTACTGGTACAAAGAAGGAGAAAGAGGAGAAGGAAGAGGAGGAGGAGAAGGAAGAGGGGGAAGAGGTGGTAGAGAAGGAAGAGGAGGCAGAGGAGGAGGAGGCGGAAAAGGAGGAAGAGAAAACTAACATTTGAAGATGTAAGGGACTGACTAGCCTCAAGGTTGTAAATCTAGCTCTGTGTAAACAAGAGAATCCCTACCCACCCCCTCCAAAATCTTTTCATTGAATCCATTTACATGTAAGAAACATATGTATTAAAATAGCCATGATATCCTGAACAGGTACATTGGTAGAAAGAATTTAGTTTTTTGAAACCTTATTGCTGCTGGACAGTGGAGGTAACCCCGTATGTCAGAACTGATTTCCTCTGGCTCTAAGATCAGCAAATCCACAATCACTGTTCAGGGTGTCATCTTTTGAATGGGAGCTATCTCAGCTGGAGAGGGATTCAGACCAGGGTGTCCTGGGAGTGGCAGACTTTAGTCATAGTTTTGTCTCTGTAGACATTTGCCCTCCAGAGATAAGGTGAAGGTTATTCCCTTAACCAAAAAGTTGGAAACTGCCCGTCTCAACTTGTTTTGCCAGGGCATGGATGGCCTGAAGCAATATCACATCTTTTGGGGGCGAACTAACAGAACATGTGTCTAGATACTGGCCTGGACCCAGAATTCCCTGAAGATAGGAAAAAAATGCAAAAGAATATTAGAAACCAAGGCTTCTCTTTTTGGCATTCCCTGGAACAGCTGTCTGGTAAATGTTACACCATGTCTGAGATCATTTTAGAAACTTTGTCTTGAAGAAGAATGTGTAAGGAGAATACCAGACAAATTTGCCCTCATTTGTGTGTGTGTGTGTGTGTGTGTGTGTGTGTGTGTGTGTGTGTGTGTGTGTGTCACAGAATAAGAATTTCAAGGACAGTGTTGCTTTCCATGAGATCATCCTGGCAATGGTCTAATCAGCTTTTGAAAGTTAAATCGTGGCATATCTAGTGAGTCTAGAGCTATGCGCAGCTCCAGCAATGTGCTGAGACCAATAGCTATTTGTGTCTTCTTTTTTTTTCCTTTGCTTCCTTTTTCTCATTATCATGACAAAGAGCATATTCTTAAGATGTTTTAAATAAAGACAGTTCCACCAGGTAGCATGAAATTGCTTGTCCTGAATGAAGAATATATTTAATAGTACAATGGCAAGTGTTATTTTCTGTCCCAATGTCAAATTTTCTGTGTTTAGTACAACATATTGGTGTGTGTGTGTGTGTGTGTGTGTGTGTGTGTGTGTGTGAGTGAGAGAGAGAGAGAGAGAGAGAGAGAGAGAGAGAGAGAGAGAGAGAGAGAGAGAGATAGGAGAGAAACAGGGAGGGAGAGGGAGAGAGAGAGGGAGAGGGACAGACAGGCAGACAGACAAATAGATTAACATTATAGCACACTGATCCAAGTATTATAACTTGGTACAGGCTTGGGTTCCACACTGGGAGACAGAAGGAGACCTTGGCCTTGTATGAACTCCTTACCATATTCTCACTCATATCAGAATTTCAAGAGAAGTCATTCACCAACATGCATTTACAGCATCGTGGTCTCTGAACACTGAGCACCTGACTCACAGACATTACTTGAAAATACCACCTGAGTCCCTTTGATGGTGAAGTTCTCAATTTCATGAGAATGTAAACATTTGCAGGGAAGGCCTTTGTGGGATGGGATTCCTTCACTAATAGGTCCTATGACCTCAGAAGCTGAGGGGGAGCGGCTTTTGTGCTTGTTGAAGAGAGCCTTGCATGAGGAGGCTTGAGAAGTTATGATGGAAAAGAACCTCTGGGATGGGGAAGGATGTATCCAGAGACCTGGGATTCAATCTGCTTTTTCCTAGTGCAGCAAAGCAAAACATTGGTTAGTGTTGAAATTGTTATAGCAAGAGGGGAAGTGGGAAGGGAGAGTGACTGGGGTGGGGGAGATTGATTGAAACATATTGCACATATGCATTTAAATGTCAAAATGAAATTCCCCCTTGCATAGCTAATGTTATAGTTAATGCTAACAAAAAAAAAGTGTTGGTTAGAGTTCCAGGCTAGCCCATAAAAACTTAATGTGCAATTCTAGGAAATGTACTGTTCATTTGTCCCTGCCATTCTTTTCATGTGTGTAGGTGGTATGTATTTGTGAACATTATATATTCATCATAGAGAGTTTTGAGTTGGAGATGGCCTGTGCCATTTAGAGAATGGAGGTCATTACAGCATCATCTGGTATTCTGGGGAAATACTCCACACACTCACTAGGCATTGCATTTCTTTGAGAAAGCAGAATTACAACAGCTGGAGATCCAAGTTAGGACCAGCCTACCGAAGGGTGTTTGCAGACTTTACCCAGCTTTCACTAGAAAATAGATGTGCTAATGGCATGTCTCTTCCGATTCACAGCCTTAATTTTCTTTCCCTTCTGGTTTCCCTGGGTTATATTAAGCTTAATCATAGGTTCAGTAGGTATTGCAGAGTTCCTAAAGTCTGCAAGAAAAACAGACTTTTTGATCGACCCAGACAATGCTGAGTGCATTAAAACAATGAAGAAAGAAGGGAAGGAGGGAAAGTGAGTGGGAGAGCTGGGCACTGGTAGACAGGAAGAGACGTACAGTGAGTAATATTTCACCACTGGGCAGGAAGGTAGAGCAGAGTCCAGGAGAACAGGCCACAGGAAGGTGCATTGTCCTTGGGTGGTAAACTAGTTACTGGCTCTCTTTGTCTTGTACATTGTGGACAACACATTCCTTTCTGCACATTCCCCCATTTAAGAAAACCAGCATTCATACTGCAGAATGAGATCTTTACATATTTTTTAGAAAAGTTTTTTATTTATTGAAGTGTTTTCTTTTAAACTAGGAACCATTATAATACCCTTCCTTTTTTCTCCTTTACAGAAGCTTTTCATTGAGCCAGTCGGAATTTAAGGTGAAAAGAGCTGCTGTTAAGCAAACGTGGGATGCGGCTGAGCTGCTTTGGCTGACAGCTTGCGGCAGCCTAGTTCCAGGAAAAAGTGACCAAATACTATTCATCACTTTGATTTGTTTGTATATGGGCATTTTCTTTAAATAATTAATTTTGCAATAATTTCAGGCTTGTACAAAAGCTGCAAAAATAGTACAAGGAACTTTTGCATCCCAAGTCTAAATCCTTCCTACAAACAAGGGCATCTCTTTCATAATTGCAATGGTGGTTTACTGAATGATTTCCCTACCTCCCTTCCCTTCCCTTCCCCTTCCTTCCTTCCTTCCTTCCTTCCTTCCTTCCTTCCTTCCTTCCTTCCTTCCTGTTGGTATTAGTGTTTGAACTCAAGATTTTGTGCTTGCTCCACTGATGTTCTTCCACTTGAGCCACACCTCTAATCTGGCTTTTTGTTAGTTATTTGGGAGATGGAGTCTAGCAAACTTTTCTGCCCTGGCTGGCCTTAACCACCTCCTCTTAGTAGCTAAGATTTCAGGTGTGGGCCGCCAATAATCGGTTGAAGAGTCATTTTTTCTTATTACATCCCTCTTTGATTATGAGTTAGCATTTTACTGTAATGAAAATCTTTTTGATTCTTTTTATCCTTTCCATTTATTTATTTATATTAGTGTGGACTTATTTTACTCAATGGTTATAATCCATTACTATTGTGGTTGTAATCCTATTATTATCTTTGTTTGTTTTCATAAATAGATTATCCCAGATTTGACCAGTGGAAGCTTCTTTTTGATGTGTTCCTACTATTTCCTGAGAGGCTATGCGTCTCTAGAGTGTTAGTCCTCCTGGGCTTGGCAGACAGAGCTCTTCTGGGTTATAGTTTTCTTAGCTTCCTCCATTCCTAGTTGGGTATCCCTTGGGGAGTGGCCCTTCTGCTTTAAGGCTTAAAAAGACTCCATCTGGAGTTATTGTGAAATTCTGCCTAAAGGAAAAATGATGGTATAGCTGACTTTCACTTAGAGAGACTTCCTAGAATTATTCTATCCACTGATATTTCATGATGGCCTCATCAGTTGGTACCATTTGAAATATGGTGTCATTTGTAACCTGTGAGTTGTTTCAATCAAATAAATATATACTCGAATAGCTCTTTCTTTTCCCAGGTATTTGGTACACTGAGATGGAATTCCATTCCACAGAGGTGCCCTGACCAGGAGGCTGCAGAGATCAAAGCAGCAAAGTCATTTCCTGGGCGCACAAATCCTAGCCAGTGGGGCTCCTGGAATGATGCTGTCTTATCTTCCACCCCCTAGTAAGGCCCTATCTCAGCAGATGGAATGGATGTGTGTAGGCACAGGCCTCCTAGATATGTCCAGGTTGCTGCTTAGAGACAGGAATTCAGTCAAAGGTGTTCCCATGCCTTCCAGGTGAGATGGAAAGTAGAGGTAGGAGAGGCATGAAGTCATTTGTAATCTGATCCTGCCAGACTTTTAAGTCCTAGAGAAGTTTATAAATACTGCAGAGCTGGCCCAGCATCTCCTGCCATTCCCTACTCTACACTCTCCCAGACCCCGAGGAATTTTCTGGATAATGCATGTGCTACTTGATGTGCCTACTTTGCCTCTCATTCCTGTGGCTCCTGCCTCATGTGAAGGGTCTCCCATGACTTCCCAATCCACGAATTAAAAGATAAGCTGGCAAATAATAGGACCTGAAATTGATGCAAAAGGAAGCAATTAACCAGTCGTATGGATCATGAAAACATTCATGAGAAACAAACGTATTGCCTTAGAAAATAGCAAAATCGATTTATTTTTGTTGGTCGTGGGGCTTGAACTCTGGGCTTGGGCTAAAGTTAGATTTCCCCTTATTTTCTACTGATGATTGCTGAACACACTACAGAAACACCTGAAACCAAACAAGCATTCAAAAGAAAAAAAAAACAATTGTATTCAACATAAGAATTTAGAAAAGAACTATGAAAAAATAAAAATGAAAATACTTGATGTGAAATAAACACACATCTTGAGATATTTAAAATGACATGGAACTGGGTGTGTTGGTACATATCTGCAATCTTTGCACTAGGGAGGCTGGGATAGGAGGATCGTGAATTCAAGGTCAGCTGAGGTCTGAGAATCAAGGTTCAAAGCAAGCCCAGACAGGAAAGTCTATGAGATTTTTTTTTTTTTAGTTTTGTATTTATTTTATTTTATTTATTTTATTTTATTTTATTTGTGAACATACTGTACAGAGGGGTTACAATTACATGGGCAGGATAATGCATACATTTCTTACCAAGCATTGCAGCCTCCTCCTTTTGTTTACCCTTCACATCCCTTCCCAGCCTCCCCCTCCCCCCCCAAAGTCTATGAGATTCTTATCTCCAATTAATCATAGAAAAAGTGGAGCTGTGGCTCAACTGATGAGTGTTAGCCTTGAGCAAATGAAGCTCTCAGGGATAGTGCCCATGCCCAGAGTTCAAGCTCCAGGACAAAAAACAATGCAGAGTAGGATCTTAAACAAAGGGAGCTGAGGACTTACCAAGGACCTGACCACATAGATGTAGTAAATCTCTGTTCTTCAGGGAAAACCAGAGGAGCTGAACACCAGAGTTTATGGAGAAGTAAGTCCTCTCATGCCAGAAGTCATTGGCTCATTCCTATAATCTTAGCTACTTGGGAGGTTGAAAACTAGAGTATGGTGGTTTATAGCCAATATGAGCCTTACCTAAGACTGTCTTCACAGCTGTAGTGGTATGTATTTGTGATACCAGTGATCATAGGAAACCCAAAAGTAGGAAAATTGCAGCTCAGGTGCAGCCTGGACAGAATTTGAGACCTTATCCTAAAAATGAGTGAACAATGGGACTGGAGGTTTGGCTCATCAGTATTGTGCTAGCCTAGCAAGAGTAAGGTCCTTAGTTCAAGTTCCAGTATTGATAAAGAATGAAAGAGGGGGTGGGGAAGGAAGGAAGGAAGGAACAAAGGAAAGAAGGTATGAACAAAGGAAGAAAAAGCAAGCAAGCCTGAGCTAGACTGTGGAATCCACCCAGGTACATTTCTTCTCTCTATAGGACTCAGTGTCCTCTATATAACAAAAATTCTTGAAGCTCTCTTATACCTCTAAAAAACTCTGCCTGAAGTTGGATTCCACGGTTAATCTCTATTCTCAGTAGTACAATTCAGTGCTTTCTCCCCAGGGCTTTAATTCCAGGAGCTGTTTATTTTGAGCATCATTTTCTGTATAGTCCATAATCATGAACTCAGCCTGTTTCTAGGCCAGTACCTCTTCTAGAGGGGAAGTAGAGCCGTCAGGTTTTCTGAGCTGGCAATCTCTCCCCTCCAAACATAATTGAGGCCCTGCCCTAGGGACTAGATAGAAAGGTAGGCTTCCTTCCCAGCCCATTAGCCCAATGGTTAGTAGTCCTTGCCTTTGAGACTTTGGTCAAATAGAAGAGTTTAGGAAGGAAAGATACTTTGCTAAGGATCTGCACAGGGACACCTCTCTACCTCTTGGCTAAGTGTCTGCCCAGTATCTGTTACCTAGGTAACTGGCAGACCTGGAAGCAGTCACCTTCTCCTCCAGTTAGGTCACGTCCTGGGCCACCTCTGGTCACATGCGTCCTATCTGAATTTAGGAGGGTACCAGACCCTGAGGTCACATCTGGATTCAGTGTGGCCACACCTTTCCCCCACCTGGCTACACATCTTCCTGTCCCTGGCCTAGATAAGTCTTGGCCCAGGTGGGTTTCCCCTTCCTTTTTCAGCCATGCCTTTCCACCATGCAAGGTGTGCGGTGTGCGCAGCAGTTCGGTAAATAAACTTCTTTTCCTGCCTGAATAGCACGTGGTGTTCTCTTTATCGCCTACCTAACGAAACCTACCTATTTAATATACCTTACACTGTATTAAGGTGCTATGGCTGCTGTGGCAAATTGCTACAAACAAGGTAGCTCAACACAAAAGAAATATATTCAGCGACATGAGGAGCCAGAAGTCTGAATTCAAGTTGTCAGCAGAGCCACAGGCTCCCTCTACCTGGAGCTCCAGGTGATCTTTGTGGCTGCATGGTTTTGGTCTCTGCTTTGTTCTTTTCCCTTCTTTCTCTCTTTTTGGAGACAGAGTCTCATAATGTAGCCTAGGTTGGCTTTGAACTCAACATCTTCCAGGCTTGGCCTCTCAAGTGCTGGGATTATAGGATATGCCACCCTACTGAACAGTCTTCATTTCTTTCATTATTATTTTTGTGGCAATACTGGGGCTTGAACTCAGGGCCTAGGTGCTGTCCCTTAGCTTTTTCATTCAAGACTGGTGATCTATC
The DNA here is from genome assembly GCF_024711535.1 of Dipodomys merriami. Classification (NCBI taxonomy): domain Eukaryota; kingdom Metazoa; phylum Chordata; class Mammalia; order Rodentia; family Heteromyidae; genus Dipodomys; species Dipodomys merriami. The sequence goes on along the minus strand of NW_027203381.1, from coordinate 66,879,424 downwards.
ACTTGAGGTACAGCTCTACTTTAGTATTTTGGCTGATTAATGGGAGTAACACAGAATTTCCTGCTTAAGCTAGCTTTGAACTGCCATCCTCAGATTTCAGGTACCTGATTAGCTAGGATTACAGGGTGTGAGCCACTGGTACAGACTCTCTCTTCATTTCATATAAGAACACTTGTCTTTGGATTTATGGTACACCCTGGTGATTCAGGATGACTTCACCTAGACAGCCTTAATGTAATTACATATGCAAAGACCTTTTTCCAAATAAGGTTACATATATAGACACAAGGGGGTGAGACTTGACATTTATTTTGGGGGACCACTCAGCCCACTACAGGTAGTATAATTGATATGTTAGTGGCTCTTACCTGAGCTGCAGGGAACTTGGATGAGTGGATAGGGAGAGTTCTGGGTATGAGGAAGAGGGAAGGTTGGATAGGAAGGAGTGTGTGCATGGCCCCCTGACTTTCACTGGTGCTGGAATCAGCAGTTCTGTGGGTGAGGGTCACTCTGAGTACCCATGTCTCTCCTCTTTTTCAAGGAGAATGTTCTAACAGAAAGTTATGCTTCATTCTTCTGCAGTAACAAGTAATTCCAGAATCTCAAGGACTGGACTGGAGACATGGTTCACTGGTGGAACACCAGCCTACAAGCATTCTGCCCACACCCTGTGTTTTATCGACACTTTCTAGGGCCTCCCTTTTTTCTCCTTCTCTGTCTCCTGGGGTGTGGAGGGGATTGGGTGAATCATCCAGTTATAGTTTCATGCCATCACTCCAAGTAGCAGCTTCTTTGGGCTGTGATTTCCAAATATAATCTAAATTGGGTGTTTGAAGCAAGATTATTTTTACAATATCTCTATGAGGAATGCTTTACTCCTTTCTCTGCTTGCAGAGGCTCTGGAAGATGGTGAAGGCCATTCCTTAATTGCTGGAGGCTAATTAAGGCAGAAGAGGCCCTAGAGGGTGGGTAGTTAGACTTTCCGTCGACTTAGGGGGTCCATGATGAATGGGCATGGTTCTGTGAATTCCCTAAATTTTAAGGAAAATTACATGAAAGTGATGTGTTTGATACATGCTTTTTTCTTCAGCTAGGAACCGTAGTTTATATCTGATTCTCAAAGGGTTTGTGAACCCAGGGGATGAAGAACCATGAAATCGAATCTAATCCTATTGTTTTACTGGTAATATAAGAAATAAGTTCTAGTTTTCTGGCACCAATAGACTGCCACAGATGATTTTTTTTTTAAGATACCACCTGATAAAATTTACCCAAAGCTTTTCTACTATACCTTATTATTTTTTTTCATTCAGTGAGCTAATTTCTTTAATATTACTACCTATTCTGGGAGAAAGGAGGATGCCTTGGAAAGTTTCATTGATTTTTACAGTCACAAGGGTATCATTTGGTGCATTCCTGCTCCAGCAATTATTACCCTTTGAGAGCCTGCAGTGCTGCCTCCTGCCTTCGCTTTGGTCTCCATGGGGACTCATTACGTTCCTAACAGCCAAGTATGAAAACTTACAGTGCTGGCTTACCAGAAAGGTTTGCTTCAGGAATTTCACAGACAGTGCTGCTCTGTCTTGCAAAGAAATTTACATCTCATGTAGCAGAATGGGGAATGACTGTGCAGATGACGGTAATAGCACTGCATTAATATTACATGTCAACCAGGCAGAGAACGAATAGGTTTTAATAGCACAGATTTATTTGTTCTCTTTCTTCTTTAAAGCTGAGTAGTCAATGGTATTTCCTCTGTACAGATGAGAAAACAGAGGCTAATGATTTTATTGTCCTCCAGAGCTGAAATTTGTGTGTGTGTGTGTGTGTGTGTGTGTGTGTGTGTGTGTTAGCACTGGGTACTGGGAACTGTCCCATAGTTTTTTGTTTTTTGTTTTTTCCCTAAAAGGATGGTTGGTGTTCTACCACTTGAGTCACAACTCTACTTCTGGCTTTTTGGTGGTTAATTTGGAGATAAAAGTCTCACCAAGTTTCTTGCCTTTGCTGGCTTGGAACTGAGATCCTCAGATCTCAGCCTCCAGAGTAGCTTGGTGCCTGGCCCTTAAGAGTTGGGATTCACAAGATCCCTAGGCAGGACTTCAGCAGACAAAATGGGAAACAAAGATGATTTTTGGAGAGTTCAATTTTGATGTTCCCCTTGGTGTTCTCTGTCTGAAAAGTTTAAAATCTTCAACATGTATGTTGGAGTCCCTTTATGCAGAGTACAAAGAAGCTCCCAGAATCCTTAGGTTACATAGATGGAAAAAATAGAGCTGAGGGTCGATCACATGGAGACAATAATAAATCAGTGCTTGAGAGTGCATTTGTCCCTTTTTAAGAAATCAACCCCAGTTGCAGTTGGAACTTCTTGCCAGTATTTCCTCAACAAATGGCAATTCAATGTAACTCATTTTTCTTGACATTATGCAAATGAAGGAAACAAGACTGAGAGGCTTTCTGTCCCAGGAGCAGGAAATGAAGCTTGTCTGGGGCCTCATGTTTGGAGACATGTTGCAGTGTCAGAGATGGGTTTTGGAAAAACCAGTCCTTTGTTCATTTCTGTTTCAAAGATGAGCTTCTCTCCTCAGCCATGCCTAGAGGGGGTTGGCTCTACACTCAGATTCTCAGTGTCAAGCCAAAGAGAATCTTCCCAGGTCCCTTCCTTACATTCTGCTTTCTCTAGAGCTCCAGTCAGGAGTTCCTTCGCTCCCCCCCACCCCCCCACCCACTGAACACAATGTTTGCCTTTTCTGGAAGAGATGTTTTGAGTCAACTGATCCCTCCCACAAGCTCTGAAGACCTTTAGTCACTGTGGAGCTAACAATGCGTAGAGGCAGACAAACACTAAACTGATAATGTTAGACTTTACAGGGTTTTATTTTTAAATCCTTTCCCTTCCAGGATGACTTCATTCTGGCCCCAAGGTCTTGAATCTCTTTAGCCACCACTCAGGACGAGCCTACTCTTAATCTCATCAACCAGGGGTCAGTTTGGAAACTCCCAAGGTCTCAGTTTCTTCCAATGAGACCTCCTAGTATCTCGTTAGAGGAACCTGTGAGGAGACACTTTAGAAACGGAAGGATTTATTCTTCTTTAAGACGGATATTATTTTTTCTAAGGCAGACAGCTGGGGGTAGATGGAGAAACTGAGGCCCATGGAAAAAGCAGTGGCTGCCAGAGGCCACAGGGATGAGGTGCCAGCAGTTAGATCATAGACTACGCCTTGTGACAGAGCTGGTGTGCTCTGGGCTCCTCAATATCTGTCTAGATTTCTTCAGACTCCCTAGTCTTATCTCACACCTGGCCTGCAAATGGTACTTACTTTAGGTTAACTTGGGGCTCAAGTAAAAATGGAAAGAACTAAAGAATATGGATCAAGGGTTCTGAATAACTTCTTAAGGGCTTATGAACACTATCAATCCTATGAGGAGGGAGGGGTCCCCCATCGACTGCCTGCAGTTTGGGTGCTCATGATCCTTTGACCTCTCAATCTTCTGGACCTAGGCTAAACTTAGTACCCAGAGACTCTTAACCTGCTCCTCCCTTCCCTGCTCCCAAGGGTTGTGCAAGGGCTAAGCAGACTCGTGATAAAGGAGCCGCTCACCCAGCCCAGGCCCAACCCTAGCCCACGGAACTTGGCCCAAGGCAGGAGCGGAACTGGGAACTGAAAATTCCGAACTCGAGGCCCGGGAGGGGCGGCTCTGGGCCACCACAGGAAATTCCTGGGCTTTTTCTCAAACTCATCCAATGGAAGGTGGAGGGGCTCCGAGGGAGGAGAGGACGTGGCTGTGTGAGGTGTGTCTGAAGAGCTTGGGAGCCAGGCTCTGGGTTTAGCGGGGTGCAGGATTCATCCCTCCGGTCCCGTCCCCGACCTCGCCCCGGGCGCGCAGGGCGCTGGCGGGGCGCAGGCGGGGCGCGCGGGGCGCAGGGGGGCCGCAGGCAGGGCGCGCGGGGGGCGCAGGCCGGGCGCTTGCGGGGCGCAGGCGCTGGACGCACGCGGGCGCAGGCGGGCGCGCGCCGCAGCCTCCGGGCGGCCCGGCCCCGCACACGCCGCCCGCTGCGCACCCCGCCCGGTCGTTTATTTACGGTGCTTTATCAGGGGTTGTGCTGGGCGGCGGTACGGTTTATGAACAGAGGCGGCGTCTCGGGCGGCCGCCCGGCCCGGCGCGGCGTTCCCACACTGATTAGGATCGGCCGGGCTTTGGAAGAGGCAGTTAAGGATCTGGGTGCCGGGAGCCGGCTCCGCTTCCTGCCCCGCCCGCCCGCGGCCGCCGGCGGCCGGCCTGCGTGGGAGGAGGTCAGGGCTGCAGCCGGGTGTGGGGGCCGGGGGAAGGGGAGGGCAGGGAAAGGGAGGGGGCGGAGGGAGAGGGGAGGGAGGGGACAGAGGAAAAGGGGAGGACAGGGGAGGGGAAAGAGAAGGGCAAGGAAAGGGAGGGGAAGGAAGTGGGAAAGGGGAGGGTAAGGAACGGGAAGGAAGGGGGAGGGAAAGGGGGAGAGGGAAAGGGACGGAAAGGGGGAAAGGGGAAGGTACGGGAGGAGGAGGAGGAAAAGGAAAGACGGAGGGGAAAGGAAGGGGAGGAGGGAAAGGGGAAGGGGCCAGGGGAGGGGAAGGGGAAAGGGGAGGGGAATTGCAAAAAGGGAAGGGGGAGTGGGGGAAGGAAAGGGGCAAATTGCAGGGCCCTGCTGGGAGCCTAGGCTGGGCATGGGCACCCTGGGGAAAGGCTGCATGAAAAGCATTTGTTTCCATGCTCAGTCTCAGTCTCCCCATGAAGAAGTAGAACTGGTAGATGAAGTTTTTGCCTTTGAACCTGAGGCCTATCCTACCTTTCCACATTCCTGTCACGTTCCAATCTGTGTTCCCTTCCCTTCCCTCCCCTCCCCTCAGCTCCCCTGGCCTCCCCTTCCTTGAACCTACTTGTGCTTAGGTCTTGTCCCTTAGCTTTATTCTCTCTAAGATGGTGCTAACGTTAGCCACAGCTCCACTTCCCAATTGTTTCTTTGGTTAATTGAGGTAAGTGTTTCATGGACTTTAATGCCTGGCCTGGATTCAAACTAATCCCTAGATCTCAGCCTCCTGAGTAGCTAGAATAACAGGCGCAAACCACCTAGGCCTTTCCACCTACATTTGCAGTTGGATTGAACTCATCCTCACCCCCTATTCCCATTCTTTCATGACATGTCCCCTTTCATGACAGTCTTTGTTCATTCCTGTGGAGACAGTAATTGAGTCCCTACCTGGGAGACACCTCAGCTCTGTGAAGAGACAGAATCAGAAATGAATAATCTTGACCTTGGCCCTCCAGGTCCTCAAGGTCACAAGGAGGTTAGTGTCTAGAGCTGGAGCAGCCCAGGGGTATAAAAGTGACCAAAGCAGGCAAGGGAGCAGGCTTTTATGTAGGGACGTGGCTGCCTTTAATCTTTACAGTGACCTTAGGGAGGTGCCATTATCAGGCCATTTTACAGATAGTAAAACTGAGCCTAGCCAGGGTAAGTGATTCACTTAGGGTGACTCAGAAAGACACTTGCAAAACCAGGATTTGAACTTAGGGACTGAACTTAAGGACATCTGCCCCCCATGTTCAGTGACTGGGGTTCCATCCTGGACACACAAAAAAATCAACCTGAATTCAGACTGATGGGAGCAGAGCCTGGTTATCTAATCTCTACATTTCCTTGACTCTGGAACAGATGATGGTACTGCAGTGGACAGGACCACTCATGTTGCCTGGGAAAGGCAAGGTGGGCTCCCCAGGGAAGGGTCCCGGATGTTTAAGAGGAGACAGTCAGTCACCAGACTGCTACTGAGGGTGGCAATTTCACTTTTTAAATTAAATCACTTAATTTATGGATGTATGTGTTTATGCTGGTACTAGGGCTTGAGCCTAGGCACTGTCCCTTACCTTTTTCACTCAAGGCTGGGGTTCTATCATTTTGTTCCATACCTCCACTTCCAGCTTCTTCCTAGTTAATTGGAGATAGGAGTCTCATAGACTTTACTGCCTCAGCTAGTTTTGAACCACAGTTCTCAGATTTCAGCCTCCTTGACTAGGCTTACAGGTGTGAGTGACTGGCACCCTGGGCACTCAGCAAAAAGGTGTCAATTTTAAACAGAAAAACATGCATGGTCCTGACTTTTTCCTCTCCTACTTTTCGAAGGAATGAATGAGAGGCCTGAGGGGCAGGGCCTCTCTATTTTGTGAAAATGGGATTGCTTTCACAGGCTGCTTTCAAGATCTGGAAAGCTCCACCCACATCTACTAACATCCCACCAATGTACAGGTGTCAACAGCCCTGCCATCCTCTCCTGAGCACATTTCTGGACTTGCAGTCTCACTGCCTGGGATGGAAATCAGTCCTTCCTCTCACCTGCTTTGCACTGTCTAGCTGCATGAGAGCCCTTGGGGTTGGTTCCACCTTTCTTAGGTGCTAGACTATGAGCTCTAGGGCCCTGCTTGCAGTCCTTCCTTAACCTGCTTTTGCCCCAGACCTAGTTTTTGATATCTTATACCAAGATCATGCTTGGTAACTGCATTTTGTGATTACATGGAACCAGAGGCAGCTTTGGGTCTCACAGGTGCTGTATTTACCCCTTGATGGATTTCATAACCAGGCAGGCTAAAAATGGAGATATGACCCCACCAGAGAAGGTCTGGGCCACTCAGCCAAGAGAACACAAAGACCTGAACATGCTTCATAACTATACTGGCTGAGGTTGAGTAACTCAAGCTGCTAGCCATTAAAATCCCTGCAGACTACTAGTGGGATTAGTCCTGGGGCCTGAGCCTAGCGACAAGAATCAACAAACGGAAGGCATGTTGCCCCAATTATGGGGGAGAGGGTGATAAGGACTGGGAGCCAGGCAGGTTGTTGCATAATCCATCTTGAATTCAGAGGGGAATTCCATGAGGCTAGTAGTATGGTGGACATTTGACACTCCAGGGTATAACAGCTATGCACCTGCCTGCACCACTGTTTACTGGGTCAGGATTGTTGTCTTGTTTCTTGTTGAATTACTACTTGTTTTTTGAGATTTCTTTAGAAACAAAAGAATTATTGGAAAAGTTATGTGCACATAACTTAAAACTTAGAAGGATTCAAAAGGCCATACAATGAAAATTCTGTCTCCAGCCACACACTCTTTTATTCATCATCTTTCCTTAGCTGCCACCAATAAGTATTTATTTTCCCAGAAATGCTACTCACACACATATCTACGATTTTGGATTTTTGTGATGATTTAATGAGGTTACTATGAACTAAAGATGTTTGCAGGTAATGGTGGTGGAATGTTTGTCAATGGCATGGAGAAGAGGATTGGGGCCCATTGACATTAAGAATTAAGTCATTTGTTCTGAATGATATTCAATAATAAAAAGTTCATGGTATGAAAACCTTGAGGGCTGGGAAGGTGGCTCAGTGGTAGAGTGCTTACCTTGCATGCCTGAGGCCCTGGGTTCGATTCCTCAGCACCACATAAGCAAAAAGAAAAAAGCCGGAAGTGGCGCTATGGCTCAAGTGGTAGAGCGCTAGCCTTGAGCTGAAGAGCTGATCCAGAGTTCAGGCCCCATGACTGGACCCCAAAAAAAAAAAAAAAAGAAGAAAAGAAAACCTTGATACCTCAAATACTACCTAGACAAGGCAATCCTGGCAAAGATAATAGAGGAAAGGTCCAAGGAGGCATGTTTAGCTACCGCCTGGACAGATACTATTAGATTCATTTGAGTGTCAATAAACTGTTTAGATGATCCATAAGGGGTGTAATTGGTAAAAATCAGCAATTTATTTGTTGGGAGAGGCTCATTAAAATATTTACAAATGTCCTGTGGTTATCTGCTATACCCTGATGGGAAGAGAAGACACAGAATAAGGTAACTTCTAGTCAACTAAGAGGACCAAAGTACGTACACACACACACACACACACACACACACACACACACACACACACACACACACACACACACACACACACACACACACTCATAAAGGGAGCTCTCAGGCCAGTTCATGCAATGGAGATCAGTTAATCTAGAGAAGAAACACATAAGAGGTGACAATTATTGAAGTACTTGGCAAAGTAAGCTGAGTTCCCTCAGGTCTTACCACTCAACGACCCCATGACCTTCTTAGTAGCACAAGACCCCACAGAGGGCTTTCCACCCTTTGTCTAGAAGTTGTTCCAGGCATGCTCAGTAGCCTGTTTCTATTAGGCTGTCCAACTACTGGGGAATTTGGAAGAATAAAGATTCTTATGTGATACTGTGTGACCTTCCAGCAGCACATCCCCAAGCTCCAGTGTCTATGCTCACCGGCTAGTTTCCCTTTAACAGATACTCATTGCAGTTTCCCCCTCCAGTCTCATCGTGCCTTAGCAGGACCCAGACAGGAATGCAAAGCATGTTGGTCCAAAGAGTACTCAGAATTCATTTTTCTTCTCCTCCAGTGAACAGGACTGTCTTACAAGGGCAACCTGGGCTTCTCATGGAACAAGCTGCCTCCCAGGAGACTGAGGGCCTCCTGCAGCTGTCAGACATGCTCAGACATGTCAGACCCCAGTTCAGGGTCAACCCGGGACCTGACTTCCTGCTAATAATAGCCAGCCAGGGTTCACATGTCTTGGCCAAAGATTCAACCAATTGTTCAATAAGGAAGACCAAAGGGGTGGCTCTGGGTGCAAACTATAGCAGGAAAGGTTTGTAGTGAGTGAAAAGGATGGATTAGGAAGAGACCAAAGCCAGTTACAAAGTCTCCTTAAGAAATCTGTATAGCCTTAAAATTGTAATCCTAGTTTCTTTATTTCTTTTCTTCCTTCTTTCCTCTTCTTTCTTTCTTCCTTTCATTTTTTCTTTCACTCTCTTCCTTTTCTCCCTCCCTCTGTCCCTCCTCTCTTATTCTTTCCTTTCCCTCCCTCCCTCCCTCCTTCCCTCCCTCCCTCCCTCCTTCCCTCCCTCCCTCCCTTCCTTCCTTCCTTCCTTCCTTCCTTCCTTCCTTCCTTCCTTCCTTCCTTCCTTCCTTCCTTCGCCAGTGATATTCCTAAGATGTACTGAAGTACCCAGCTTTACGATCAAATACCAGTGGTCTTTTCTATAATTCAAGTCATAATTTTTCCCATGAAAATATTTTCCGTACATTTTTCTTCAGTCCTACACCTTTACACCTGCAGGCAGTGAAACTAATGAACAAGTAGTAAACAGATATGAATGAGAAAGCTTAGAAACCACGGATCATGCTGAGTTTGTTGCTCTTTTTTTTTTTTTTTTAAAGAACATGTGTGCTTGTGGTTTTATACTGCCTGCCCATAATGTGGCCATATTTTCTGCTATTAAAATGGTTTTTAGTTCACAGGATGGAATGAAACAGACCATTATTCCCTGGTGTTCCCGGAAGGGCCTCATGTTTCAGGAAGCACACGGTGACTTTTAGTTCTCTGTCACCTGAGCACACTTGAGAGCTGCTATTGTAACCTCTGGAGAATTAGTTTCCTTTCCCTCCCCTCTTCTTTCTGTTCTTTACACCATGGCCTGGGCTGACTCTTCACCTCTGCCAGGCTAAAGATAAACTCTCCATCTGGATATCACCTACAGGCTAAATTTGTTCTCAGGGGTGAGTTAGGGTTATTCTGATCAGTGATTCCAGGCAAGCATTTGAGTACCCCCCCCCCCTCTTGCTTTGAGGCATCTCAAGAAGTGGAAGGAGCTTGGGAAGGGGGTGGGGATTGTAGGAAGGGATGGAGAAGGCTAGGGAAGGGGCAGGACCATATTGACAGGAAGCTGTAGAAGGACTTCAGAGACTGGAACACACCTATGACACAGGGAAACTCCAGCTGAGCTGAGCACAGGCCGGAAGGAGTAGACTGCTTCCAGCAAAGATTCCTTTTCTGTCACTTATAATGTGACTGTAACACAAGCCCTAGAGGGGGAAAGCTCAGTGCTAATCAGACCTGCAGAAGTCAGTGGACTTGATGTACAGAATGGGGTATTTAATTTTATGATGTGGCTATGGGTTACATGAGAGGCTAATAAAAGAACTCCATAAAATGTGGCTTGCAGCAATGGGGTTGCAGCCTCTGCCAAAGGGTCAGCCCTGCTCAGAAGTGGTTTCAGAGCAGAGCTGATGTCTGGCTCATATGCGCTGGTGTGGCTACCCTGGTTCTTAAACTATTATATAACTTTTCTACCCTATGTTGAGTGGCTGCTGCTCTGAGCATCCCAAACCCTGCTCTTCCACTTGGCACTTTGCTCTAGGACTAGCCCATGATCCAACAAGCAAAGGCCTAGAAACCTTGCTCTAGTGTCACATCCCTCCTGAGTGGTTAGTGCCCTTTCAGTAGCATTTGGCAATACTCTAAATATCACCCATCTAGGTCAGGTGCTGATGGCTCAGGTCTGTACCTAGCAACTCAGGAGACTGAGATCTGTCGATCACCATTTGAAGCCAGCCTAGGCAGAAGAGGCTTTTATCTCCAATAAATCAGCAAAAATCAGGATGGAGGTGTAGCTCAAGTGGTAGTGTGCCAGCCAAGAGCAAAATTGCTATGGGAGACAGCAAGGTCCTGAGATAAAGTCCCAGTATTGGCCTAAATAAATAAACCAATCAATCAATATCAGTCAATAAATATCACTGCAGCATGTCTACCAGGGGAAACTTGCAGATTCCCGTGGAACAGACCAGTGTTAAAGATCCTTATGACTCCTTCACCAAACCCACAATGCCCATGGGAGGATTACTATGAAGACACACCCAATCTTTCCTTTGAATCATACTTGGCAGACTCAAAGGAGAGCTTTGATAGGTTCAGCAATAACTTCAAAATAGAAGAATATTTTGAAAGAGACATTTGCATAAGATTTCCCAACTAGAGTAGGAGTTAGAGTAGGAGAACACATCCAGCCTCTTCTCGTGGCCAGCACAGACCTTTCAGTGCCACTTTTCAGGAAACAGCTCCTTCTGCCTCACATCTACGAACATGGAATCCAGCTCTTTGAAAGAAAGCCTCCTATGTGAATCAGTAGGATCTGGGATCTCCCTGAGCAAACTCTAAAGGGAATCCCTTTGCAAGTCCAAAGATGGCCACAACACAAGTACTGCTATCTACTAATATGTCCTACCTTGTCAGCTGAGCAGGGAGATCATTGATGCAGTCATTCAGTGTATATCTAGTGGTTACTAAGTGCTAGACAGTATGTCTAGTGTTGTTGATCTGCCTTGACTGCTTTGAGAGAGTGTCCAATCCATTTGGGCCAGTATCAGATGGTCAAAGAGACCTAATGACTCAGAGGTGCCTGATTTTTACCTCTGAACCTCATTCTTAGATAGGGGCTTTTCTGGATGACTTTGGGCAAGAAGTTTCTGTCTCTTGTTCTCCTTTGTTCCCATGGGTTACTCACTGCCTGGTGAGTCCATTGAGAAAAAGGAATCTTGAAGACAGCACTGAGACAGAGAACCAAGTATTGCTTACCAGCTCCCTCCTTCTACCCTCTGAAAACACCCAACATTTTGTTTTGCATCTTGCTGAATGAAGAAGTGAACAAAGAAATTCTTTTTTTTTCTTTCCTAAATAGGAAATATTAGATCTCCTAGGTAAGGTGAAAAGGTAATAAAATGATTTGTAAATATATCACCTAGAGATAACAGTTTGATGTTTACTATACACACATTTTTCCTGGTTTCATTTAATATATTTGCAGATATGGCATAGATAATGCAGACACACACACACACACACACACACACACACACACACACACACACACACACACACACACACACACACACACACCACCACCACCACCACCACCACCACCACCACCACCACCACCACCACCACCACCACCACCACCACCACCACCACCACCACCACCACCACCACCACCACATGCATTGCACACAGATTTTTTCACCCAGTTTATTTTTCCAATGAATGCAATTTTAAAGTTAGTCTAATCAAGATATTTAATTAATACAACTTTGAAGGGCTTCCTTAAAGAAATAAAAAGGAATTAAATTGTCTTAGAAGTAACTGAGACATCAGCAAGGATCTACTGATCAAGTGTGTCCTTTACATTAAATGCTTGGGAACGGGCTAAGTTCTCCTAAGACAGTAGTCTGGCTACCATCTGTAGTCCAGGACTTCTGATTAGAGAGCCTTTGGGAATGTTGGAGATAGAGGCTGGGGAAGCAAGAGTGTGTTAGTCAGACCTTTCTTTCCAGCAGCAAAATGCACACCATGAACAACTTAAGATGGGGGCAGGGATTTACTTTAGCGCATGGTTTCAGAGCTTTCGATCTATCATGCCTGGTTCTGTACATTCTAGGCTCATGGTGAGGCAGAACATCATGGTGGTAGGAGCTGTGCATCTCAAAGGATGCAGAGAAAGAAGGCACCCAGGATAAAGCATAAGCTTCAAAGGCCTACCCTCTAGTGACTGACTTACCCCAGCTTGGGTCTGGTGGAGATCTGATGAGAAGACAACTGGGACAGGGAGTTACAGAAAGCAGTACATGGAAGGCTTGGGGATGAGGCTCTAGCATGTTGGACCTTGAGCTTGGCCCCTTCCATTTGTGGCTCCAGGGTAAAGGATCACTTTGGAATTTCTGCTTAGTCTACCTGGTCAGCTTGCTAAGAAGAAGCTGGACCTGGGGACAGATGAGCTCAGAGGCTTCCTTCCTCCTGCTCCTTGGTTGGGAACCGCCCCTCTGTGCAACCCCTCTCCAACTCCTATGGATTGCCCATGGAATCCCTCCCTTCCAGTACTCCCAGGAGTGATGTTGCCGATGAAACCCTGGGGACTGGCCCCGAGCTGCTAAAGACAGATAGAAAAGTAAGTCTGCCTCTACCAGGCTCAGTCTCAAAGAAATGCTGCTATTGGAGCAGACAACCTGCACAGAAGCAAACAGGTGGACACTCAAACACAGTACCAAACAAACAGACAACAAGAGACATTCTGGAGTTATGGAGCTCCAAAATGTATTCTAAGCAAAAATACTCACTGGATAGCTTAAAGCCAGTTGCAAAGATCGAGTATAAGAGTAAACCCAACATGGAATAAAAACACAAGTAGATGGAAATCAAGAGTATGAAGGAAGAGTCTAGGAGGGTGGATCCAGGAGATCTAAGATGTCAGTAATTAAGACTTGCAGGAGAAATAGAAAAATAAACAGAAGGAAAGGGAATAATTACACAGATGGGAGACTAATATCTGAGTGAAAACAATTTGAGCCTGAGCTTTAAAATAACTTGTAGGTCTCTAAGATAAAATTCACATAATCAAACCCATCCAGAGGGGCTGGGAAGGTGGCTCAGTGGTAGAGTGCTTGCCTTGCATGCATGAGGCCCTGGGTTCGATTCCTCAGCACCACATAAGCAGAAAAAGCCAGAAATGGTGCTGTGGCTCAAGTGGTAGAGCACTAGCCTTGAGCTGAAGAGCTGAGGGATAGTGCCCAGGCCCAGAGTTCAGGCTCCCACAAGCGACAAAAATAAAACCAAAATAGATAGATAAATAGATAGATAGATAGATAGATAGATAGATAGATAGATAGATAGATAGATAGATAGATGATAAACTGGGTTCCAATGACCCACACCTATAATCCTAGCTAATCAGAAGGCTGAGATCAGAGGATCTCAGTTTGAGGCCCACCTGGGCAGAAAAACAAGTCATACTTCATCCCCAATTAAGCAGCAAGAACCTGGACTGGAGGTGCGCCTTAAGTGGTAGAGCGCCAACCTTGAGCAAGAAAGCCCAGTTAAAGCTCAAGGCCTCCAAACCCTGGTACCTGCAAAAGAAAGAGCATCCTCTTCAGTGTAGGACATGATGGTATACATGTGAAAGAGGTTATGTATATGCCATGATGTGCTGGAAATATCCAACTGGCTCTGGGGTGGGAGAGGTAAAAAGAACTCTGGTTAGTAAAATTTGTTCTTTCTTTTTTGTTTGGATTTGTGTGTATGTGTCTGAGCAGGGCAGTGGCACCCCATTGTGTGTGTGTGTGTGTGTGTGTGTGCGCGTGCGCGCGCACGCTCACACTATGTATCTGAGGAAGATTAGGGGAGCTCTAAGTAGGGATGCAGAACATTGAAGCAACAATCCTGTCCCCTGGGCATCTTGTTCCATAGGAGTGCTCTGAGTTCTTTCTGTTTGCCTGATTTTCTTTTCTTGGTCATTTTTCCAACCCTCATGCCTACAGCCTCCATCCCCACCACACAGCCCCTCCATTGACAGGCCCTTCTCGACCTCCAGGTCCAGAAGAAATCTCAAATACACATGCACACAGAGCCAATGAGGCAATCAGAACAGAAAGCCACCGGCGGAGGCCCAGTGTGATAGACATAAGGGAATGGCAAAATGTACGTGAATAGTTCCAGCCAAGAAATAGTTTGGCTTTGTGGGACTTAGGTTTCCATTGCCATTAGAAATCTCCTGCTGGACATAGTTTGCTGACTTTGCTCATAGGTTATACCTTTGTGTCTTTAGCTCCTGCATAAATGTTATTTATGGGTCTTCCAAAGGAAGAAATCCCTCAACACTAGAACTTTCAGAACTTTCAGACCAACAGACTAACTTAGAGGAAGGCAGTAGGCCTTGGGGAGCAGCATTGTAGTTCAGGAGGTCTTGGGAATGAGACTTGCCTTAGAAATGATTTCCTAACTTCTTTTATCCAGGGTTAAATAGAGAACCTCTGGATTAAAAAACAAACAAACAAAAACTAGACAAGCTGGGCACCAGTAGCTCATGCCTGTAATCCTAGCTACTCAGGAGGCTGAGACTTGAGAATTATGGTTTGAAGGCAACCTGAGCAGAAAAGCCCTTGTGAGACTCTTATCTCCAATTAGCCACTGAAAACCAGAAGTGGGTCTGTGGCTCAAGTGGTAGAATGCTAACCTTGAGCACAAAGAGGCTCAGGGATAGTGCCCAGGCCCAAGTTGAAGCCCCACAACCAACCAACAAAACGTAAAAAACCTAAACAAAACCTTAAACTTCAAAGCCAATCTACTGAGAAACTCCTTTCTATATTAGGATCCTGTTAATTCTAAAGTATGGAAAAAAAATAAGTCTGGAAAGGAGGCAAGCAGTCTCCATCTCATTGTTTCTAAAGAAAGATAGAGTAAGTAGATCATCAAGTAGAACAAGTTAGGCAGGCAGAAATGCTGATGTGGCTAAGAAATAAAGGGTTTCTTTGGCTTTCCTGCAAAAAAAGTTTTGGAATGCTCCAATAAAATCCAAGAGTTTTCTAATCATACAAATAGAATGTGCAGAACCCTTCTTGACAATGCTTGTTGATTAGGCTAGTGTGACACTAAAGCTACAGATTCCAAATATGTTGTGACAAATCTCTTTTCTTTGGACTTCAAGTTTTCTGTCTTCAACTGTCTTAGGATTCTTTTTTTCTTGGTCAATCTGTATTTGTATTGAATCTTAAATCTCAATAGAAAAAAAATTAAGACCCCCAATCCTGTCTCTTGACTATCTCTTGTAACTGCACAAGGTGTGACTGTGTATGTCTTTGCTCTTCTCCTGCCCTTTACCTCCTGTCCACCTTAACTCTCCTCCTACCACTCCACCTGAGGACATGGGGATTGAACCCAGGCCCTGGAGATTGAATCCAGGGCCTTGTGCACGACAAGCATGTGCTCTACCACTGAGGCACATCCTTTGTCTGTTAAGAAAATAAAAATGAATACCTTTGCTTTAGATATTCTCTATCTTCCATCTTGACAGCCTTTACTTTAAGCTTCAATTTCAGGTACAAACCCTTCTGTGGATCTTTCCCTTCTCTTCTCCAAGTTATGGTGTTTTGCCTATCAGATTCCAGTGGCATTTACCAATCATTCTATTGACCCATTAGTTTATCCAGTCTTTACTATGTAGAAGGAGTTCTGCTGATCAGAATGATATATTGATTGTCATCATTCATTTTGTGTTCAGGAATCACTTGTGCCACATTCATCCTTCATGCTATCTAGTACATGCACTTGATGGCTAAATGTCCAGACACGAATCATCCCACCACTCCAGAGTTCTGGTATAAATACATAATTATGAAAGTTATATGAATGCAGTTTAAAAGTATGGAAACACATACTTGTGTAAATTTACCTAGAGTTTCACAGTAGTCAATAGTGTAGCATATTTCTTTTATTGTTCTTTTCTCTCATATTTGTTAAAAATCAAACCCAAGGCATTAGGCATGCTACAGAAGCACTCTGTCACTGAGCTACAACCCCAGTTCAACATTTTAGTAGATTTTCTTCTCAAACTTCTTTTATTTATGTTTCTCTTTCTTAGTTTGGAACATTCATATGACAAGTTTTGTGCTTTTTAAAACTTTTATTTGTATATACCTGTGAATTTTTATTTAGTTGTAAAAAGCAATACAGAAATCTTGTAAACTCTTTACCCAGTGTTCCCCACTGGTAACATCTTATATAATACAATATCCTAACCAGGAACTCAACATTGATAAAAATCCAGTGAACCTTGTTCCAATTCTACGTTTTGTTTTTTGTTTGTTTGTTTGTTTTGGTCCATTCTGGGGCTTAAATTCAGGGGCTGGGCCTGTCCTTGAGCTTTTGTGCTCAAGGCTAGTTCTCTATCACTTGAATCCCAGCTCTACTGCTAGCTTTTGGGAGGGAATTGGAGAGAAGAGTCTTATAGACTTTCCTGCCAGGCTGGCTTTGAACTGTGATTCTCAGATTTTAGCCTCCGTAGTAGCTAAGATTATAGATGGTGCCTGGCAGACTTCACTGATTTTATATGTACATGTGGCTGTGTGCATGTGTTTAGTTATTTTTGTGAGATTTATCACATGTGCAGATTCAGGTAAGTAATTCCACCATAGTGATTGAGAGACCTAACGGTGTGATGTCTCATGAGTGTCCCCTGTGAGAGGAGATACCATTTTTTTTTAGCATGGTTGCTTTCTTTAGTTCACCTTGCCTTCCTAACTCCTGCCAACCACTAATATTTTCTAAGAGCATGTGCAATTTACATTTCCTCATGCCATCATCACTTTCCACAGGATAATTTAAGTATTTGTCTAGTATTCCACCATATTGATGAGCTGCCATTCTTCTACCAATTCCCTTATTAGATGTTGATCTTTCCATTATCACAAAATTATTGTAATGATATTTTTATACAATTGTTTACAGATCACCATGACTATATTCCTGATTATTTCTCTCTGATGTATTCATAGAATTTAAATTATCAACCAGAAAGCATGGAACTTGTACAATTGTTGCTTTGTATTAGCCAGTTTGCAGTCAGAAAAGTTTAATCTTCAGGTCCCATCAGCAGAGTCCTGATTGTGATTGCTAAACTCACATTATCTTCATTTTTTGGGGGGGGGGGTCCGTTCATGGGGCCTGAACTCTGGGCCCGAGCACTGTCCCTCAGCTCTTCAGCTCAAGGCTAGCGCTCTACCACTTGAGCCACAGCGCCACTTCCGGCTTTTTTCTTTTTGCTTATGTGGTGCTGAGGAATTGAACCCAGGGCCTCATGCATGCAAGACAAGCACTCTACCACTGAGCCACCTTCCCAGCCCTTATCTTCTTTTTTTGTAATCAATATTTATAAATGTGATTGGGGCATGTTGAGTTTAGTTTTGTACTTCTAAATTTTTTTAATCATGACAATTTTTTAAATCATACACAATTTTGTGTATTTATTGGCAACTTTTATCCATTTTTTCTGAATCTATTTGCATTTTTTACTATTTAAATGTCAGTATTTTGCCCAGTGTGTTCAGGATAAACCAGTGAAGAATCTGAAAACCATCTTGAAATAACTGCATCTATAGACACCTTAGAAGGAAAGCATCCTAGGGTGTGAAGGGCAGTCCTTTGAACAGAAGCTGAGGATCATTGGGCTTTGAGTTATTTCTCTTTGTGGAATGTACAAAGCACTGTGAGTTCAGAGTTGTCTGCAGCTTACTTGTTTCTCATTTAGCATGTCCTTTGTGCTGAAAGGCAGCTGCAGGCCTAGCAAACCAGATGATACTGCCAGCAGATAGATGCTTGGCCTACGTTTGCAAGAGAGTGAGAAGACCAAAGCACAGTTGTAAGTCAATCCAAATGTAGAACTTCCTCCTATCTTCCTCCTTCCCCTCCTTTCTACTTTTTATAGTTCTGAGGTGTCAGGAATGACTTCCCTCCTTGGCCTATGTATATCTTTTGAGAAGTCTCTGTTTTGTATACTTCCCCAGGTAATATAGATTTCTGCAAGAATGGAAGGAATAAAGACTTTTTTTTTTTTTTTAAAAGAAGTCTATCCATCAGATACACACGAAGGACTCATCCCAGAAGGTGTTAGTCAGTCTTTTAAAATAGTAGACTTCAACAATATTCTCCTTGTGGACATTAGCATTATCCTGATTTTACTGACAAAGCTTGCTTTTTTTTTTTTGTGATTGTTGAACAATTTGCTCAAAGTCAACAGCCAGTAATATGTCAGTACTGAAACTTAGGCCAAGTTCTGCTAATACCCAAAGTACATACTCCAGTCTCTACTACTTGGATAGTGAACTAGTTGTAGTCCTTAATCATGCGGCATTGAAAAGCTGTAGTCATATAGTTTTGTGATCAGAAAGCCCACAGCAGACCCAGAAGGCAGGCATGCAGAGGACAGGGACATTTGCCAAAGCATTGGATTATGAGGCTGGGAGAGTCAGCAAATTGTTGAATGATAGATAATCCTTAACAGGGGCCAGGGTGATCATCTCTGAAGCAAAATGGCCAAAGGGAAATTGGGCCGTTGACATAGAAAGACAAAGAAGAAGAGTATCAAAAAGAATTGAGGTAGGGGCTGGGAAGGTGGCTCAGTGGTAGATCGCTTGCCTTGCATGCATGAGGCCCTGGGTTCGATTCCTCGGCACCACATATGCAAAAAGAAAAAAGCCGGAAGTGGCGCTGTGGCTCAAGTGGTAGAGCGCTAGCTTTGAGCTGAAGAGCTGAGGGACAGTGCTCGGGCCCAGAGTTCAGGCCCCACGACTGGATGCCCCCCAAAAAAATTGAGGTGGTGTCTTTCCTTCCTCAAAGTCTTTAGGAACTCTGTGTGTGGTGGTCTGTTTCAAGTTAATTATAAGAGTCTACAGAGTTTTTAAAATGGTTTCAGAAGAGGAAATGTAGGCCCTGAGAGATGGAGGGGTATTGTATGGGAGGCTCCACCAGGATATAGATATGAGGACAGAGGAGTATGGGAAATAAGCCTTTGGCAAGGTGTAGCTTGGCCAACAGGAATCTATATCTATATAGCTGTATCTATATCTCTCTATATATTTTGCTTTCAGGTACCAGCCCTCTCACAAGGTGTATAGGACTGCTTCCTTTCAATTGAGCTCATTCTTACAACTGTACATAGTATTCTTAAGAGCTGGGCCTATAAAGCTGCACAGGAAACTTCATGAGACTCTTATTCCCAATTAATGGGCAGAGAGCCAAAAGTGGAGGTATGGCTTATGTGGTAGAGCACCAGCCTTGGGCAAAGAAGCTAAGGGGGAGAGAGAGAGTGAGGCTTGGAGTTCAAGCTCCAGTGTCAGCATTAAAAGAAAAAAGAACTTGAATCTGGGTGAGGGGACAAGTGCTTTATGGATTTGTGGATCAGACATCAAAGACCATAGCTTTCGTATAAGAGCGAAGCCAAGTTTCAAGGTACAACCTTACTATGAAAGATACACTGAGATATTTCCTATCATCTTCTCTTGGAAGTAAGCACGAAAGGTGATAGCTCTCATTAATTCGATTGCTCAATCTATCAATGAGTCACTTCATTAAGGGGTCATGACTTATTGAATGAAAAATCACTGAGCTGCACCATGAACCAACAGCACAGAGAGCCTGCAGGTGTCATCCCGTGGCCCTCTTAAGGTCCATAGCATGGAAGTGGCAGGGAGAATTGTTTTTCCCTGGAGAAGAGATTTTAACAAAGAAATATTTTAATTCTAGTTAATTTCCACTCTTTTAGCCTGTAAATAACTTCCACTGGGGTGCATATGGGATTGTCTGATATATAACACTAAAAGTACAGGGTGGGAAATCCATGGGGAGTGTGTGTAGAAGTTTCTAGAGTAGCACTTGGAGCTCAGTCTGACTTTGCTTGAGGTAGAGTGTCATCCCTCACCAGCTACCCAGGACCCCTTGGTTGTACACACAGCAAGCACCCGGATTTTCTTGTTTAGACCTTACTCCTTCCTATTTGATTGAATTTTCAGAGGAACTGTTTGCCTTTGGTTGCACATCCTGAATCATAATCAGGATGCTGCTGGCACCGAATATCGGCTCCCACCCTTGCCTGAAATAACTGAACGGGGAAGTAAGGTTCCTCCCGTCTCCAGCCTTAAAGGAAGAGGTTCATAATTTATTGTGTGCTGGCAATACATCAGAAGTCAATGCATTCATTTACAGTAAAATCAAGGAGGGCTGGACAGAGAATATAGTGTGAGATTAAAACACCTCATTAAAAGGAACACATTGTTCCATGATACCAGAACAGTGGCTGATATATTTGGTAGCTAGAGACCAATAGCCTTTTTGTGAGAATGAACAAGGTATACAACCACACCCTCAGCTCTTGTAATTCTTCAATTTGACACAGATTGGTCAAACTGTAACAGGGGCTATGTGATGGGGGCATAGTGGTTTTCTATGACTGCTATAATTATTATGAACTTGGTGGCTTGAAACAGCAGCACTTGATTTCTTCATAGTTCAAAAGACCAGGAATCTGTAGTGGAGGTGTTTGGGGGCAACAGTCCCTCAGAGGGCTCTGAGTGAGAAGAATTCTTCCTTTTCTGTTCTAGCTTCTGGTGGGTCCAGAAGCCAAGGGGCTTAGGAACATGCCACTCCAGTCTCTGCCTCTGCTCTCCCTAAATCTCTCTTCTTTGCATCTTAATACTTGTCATTGGGTTTAGGGCTGATCTAGTTCCAGGCTGATATCTGCAGAAACTTCACTTAATTTCATCTGCAAAGATATTTTTGCCAAATGAGGTCATTACCCATGTACTGGAGTTGGGTCTTGCACAGATTTTTTCACGGGATCAATGCTCAACCAACAACGTGGAAGATACTAAGTAGCAAATGGTCAGGTTCTTGTTCTTCAGGAGCTTAGGATACTCAGAGAGGTAATTAGATAAGGATGTCAAAAAATGTCACAGATGGAGCTTTGTCAGAGAGTTTGTGTTGAGAATTGATACCAAGATTCTAGTGGGGGCAGAAATAGGTGTTTGTTTGTTTTTTAACTGTGATTTCCTGGCACACAGAATGCACCACAGAAAGCCAAGAGGCTAGAACACTTCTGGTCTGAATGGAGGGGGATTAATACCAGCCCAGGCAGATGTGCTGAGTCTGCTTGAGTTCAGCCAATGCTGTCGACAGTCAAGGTTCACGGGAGTTGGCAGGGAACTAAAAAGATGGCTGAAGCCAGGGCTGAGATTTTTTTGGTAGAAATATTGATGGGAGGTGAGGAGCTGGATACCATGACATCGGCCATTCATTGGAGGTCTCTGTGGCAGAGACTGAAAAAGAAGATCATTTGTGTTCTTCTGAGAATCCAGTGGCACAGGTTTTCTGCCCATCTCAAATCACATGCCTCTTTAGTACTGCACAGACCAAGTAAGCCACTATACTGAGGTCTCCCTACACTCAGCCTTCAAGGCACTTTTATTTATTTTGTCATCATCGTTGTTGTTGGTTGTGGGACATGAACTCAGGACCTGGACACTGTCTCTGAGCCTCTTTGTGCTCAAGGATAGTGCTCTACCACTTAAGCCACAGTGCTACTTCCGGTTTGTGAGTAAATTGGAGATAAGAGTCTCATAGGGACTTTTCTGCCTGGGCTGGCTTCGAACCACCATCCTCAGATCTCAGCCTCCTAGAACAGTTAAGATGACAGGCATGAGCCATGGGTGCCTGGCTCAGGCATGTTTTATCTCTGTCTTGGTGTGGTAGGGGAAGGCATCTACTTACTGCCTGAAGATGTGAAAGACAAACAAGATGGAGAAGTTTCACTCAATTCTTTTTGTAGTTTTTACAGAAGATGATTTGAAGCTCCTCACTTTTTAAGGGGAAGCATTCACATTGGTTTCCCAGTCTTTACATTAAATATGGGTGCAGTAGACAAATGATTTTAGGTTTCGGTGATGATGGAGAGATACACTTGCCCTGGAAATCTGAGTTGCTGACAGCCCAAGTTATGCCATTCCTGCTCATGACCCACAGGTGCACACTGTTTGACTCTATTGAACTGTTGCCCTGAAATAGCTGAGAAAACTTTTGTTAAAAGTAGTTTAGTTGGTGAAGAAGAAACTAGGAGAAAGCTAGCCCCAGCCATGCTCAGGGTACATGCTTGACTGGTGCTTCCTTATTCTTTTAAGCTCCCACTGAGCAGGGTTGGTAAGGGGAGAAGAAGGAAGGAAGGAGGGAGAGGAAGAAGAGAATGAGGAAGTGGAGAAGGAGGAGGAACAAAAAGAGGAGGAGGAGAAAGAGGAAGAGGATGAGGGGAAGGAAGAGGAGAAAAAGGAAGGAAACAAAGGAGGAGAAGGAAAGGTAAGAAAGGGGGAGGGAGAGAGACTAGTAAGGCACAGATACATTTATTAACGTGTCCGCAGTCACACAGCTATGATATAGCACTGAAATTTGGACAAAGCTCAGTCCTCTCTCTAGAATCTTGATACTTTGCAATGCCTTTCCCTTAGCAACCCCCTCATCAAATGTTTCTGTGACTACATGTATGAAATGCCTGGGAAACACTTGCTTAATAATGTCCACAGGAGTGTTTGCCCAGGTCATTAGAGGAATATGACACATATAGAATATGTGATGCACTTGTTTAGGAAAAGAGATACACTATACTTGTCGAATCCTTTGAAAGAATAGCTTTAAAATTCATATTTGAATAACCTCATGGAACAAGGCTTGGCCTGGTGAAGATTCCTGCTGTTCATGGTTCCAATCAGCTGCTGAGGCTGGGTTGTAGCCAGATTGATGACTCTGCTGCAAAATGTGAGAGAGTGAAGCAGGAGGGTGTTACCAGGAATTGAGACCTGGATGGGCTTGCAGGCTGGGCATCCAGCCCAGGCACACCCAAGTGGTGGGCGCTTGCCAGCTTCAAGGCTACGCTACTGCCCTGAGAGGCTGGGCAGGGCACGGGCAGCTCTGCGCTTGCTGATTCTCTCCTCTCCCAGGGCAACAGCCTGGAGTCCGACTGTGGTCATCGTGGGAATGCTCTTCCTGAGTCAGCGGGCCTGCAGTGCCCCAGGGTAGGGCTGCCTGATCCTTTGGGCCCCAAACACAGATGTCTCTTCATCTCAGAGGATGCCACTGCATCATCAGGGGCTCAGTGCTGGAGCTGCAGAACAGATACTGTTAAATTCCCAGAAACTCTTGGTTTTGAGGGGATTGTCCACTGGCTCTTGCTGTATGTATTCCTCTTGCTGTAAGTGTTCCAAGAGAGGATATTTTAAGGCTGTTTCTGTGCCAGGACATGACTCAAAAAATAAAGAAGCAAAAAAGATCCAGGGTTTCACTTCTAGAATCAGCTCTTCCTCCTAGTTGTTGTCTAAATTTGATCTTCTTGGGTCTTCTTGCTTTCTTCCAGCTACTTTTCTATCTGAAGGATCTTGTCCAGAGACAGCCTTGGAAGGACAAAGTTTGTTGCTCTTAAGAGAGATGGGTGGATTTTGAGGTACCAGAGTGATCTCCAGAGGTAAGGGAGAGCTTGGGGAGCAGGTAGTGGCAACCTTGTGATTCAGCACCCCGCTTAGTCAGAGAGCTGCCCTCCAGGTCCAAACTTGGGGGGCTACGGCCTCACTGCATTAAGTGGGATGCTAAATCTCAGAGCCCTTGACTTCCATGGTATATTCTCTGCGAGCTCTGCTGCTTTGGGGTGTATCTGGGGGATGAGGAGCTCCTTGGGAGGGTAAAGGGTTGAATATATAGAGAACTAGAGATGAGAGAGAGGCCCTGATGAGGTCACAGTGTGAGCCTATCCAGAATGACAATGGGGGAATGGGGAGGGGCCATGGGTGGGAGGTACCAAGGGTGGTGGGAGGAGCAAACAGTGGTGGGAGGGACAAATAGTGATAAGAGAGGCAAAGGATGGTGAGAGGTACAAAGGATGGTGGGAGGGGCAAAGGAGTGGGAGAGGCAAAGGGTGATGCAAGCCCAGTGGCAGCTGCCTGGGCTTCAGTACCTGCACGGTGGATTCCTGTCAAATCAGGAGCAACACATAGCTTCAGTTGCTTTTGGGAGACAGGAGACAAGAAGTTGGTTTCCATACATCTGAAATACAGACCAGAGTGGAGACATAGCTTTAGTGATGGCTGCCCCATGGAGAGCAGGAGGATGCTTTTCTGCTCTTCATTCCCCCTATAGTATGTTCCCAGCTTGGAAAGCAACAGACTGGAACTCATGTCACAGAAGGTAAAGGGATTAGGGATGTTTACTTTGAGACATTAGGCTTGTCTTCATAACCTGATGGTCTGTCATGAAGAAGAGTTGACATTCTGGTAGATCTTTCCTCCTTCCTCTTGTCCGCCATGATCCCTCCCTCTTCTCCCACTCTCCATGGAAGAGTTTTGCTGAATGTAAGAAAGGACTTTGCGTTAAAGATACCTGAACATGGAGAAGCAGAACCTGGTTGGACACACAACAAAGGCAGTAGGGAGACATTCAGAGATAGGTAGTGGTTGACAGAGATCGCCAAGGCTTAGAGCTGGCCATGTCCAGGTGTGATGTGCTTTCATGCAGTCAGGATGGATTTCTATAGGAGGTTTACTTAGCAAGGTTCTCCGAGAATCCTCAGTGATGAAAATATCCTGTAGGATTGTGCTGGCTCTTTTTCCACCGAAACACACCTTTGGGATGGTGTCAAGTTCTGCTTCCTTCCCAGTTTGCTGGAGGAAAAGAAAGCCCAACCCATTCTGACTAGCTCTTCTTTTCATGTTTCCTCTTCCTTCTTTATTTCAGCTTGTTGCTTTTGGCATGAGAGAGTTTTGTGTGGATTGGTTCATAACAATGACCCTCTGCTTTGGGAAACATGCGGAATGCTCTAGGGATATTTTTTTTTTTTTTATAAATTGTGGGTTGTATTTTTTTGACTGCAAATTAACCATAGCACTGCAATAATACAGCCTAGTTTTTTCAGCTTTCAATCCTGAAGATGCTCTGCCTCATAGACCACTCCTGTTTTCTTGAACCAGATCTTTCCTGGCTGACAGGGACTTTGGGATGACTTACAGCTCTGTGTTTTTATTGTCAAGGCTTTGGTGCCTTCCCTCACCTCCTAAATACTGTCATTCTCCTTTATTTTCTTTTTCTCACTTAAGTCCTCCTCCCTAATTCTTCCTTCTTAGAAGTCCCTAGTTTCCAAGCTGAAAACACTTTTGTCTCCTCCTACTTCTTAAAGGGACCTGTGTAGGACAATGGTATTTGATGTACATATTCAGTTCTTTTGAAAATGGTTTGGCTCTCTTAGGAGAAGAGTAAACAGGATGGTAGATTCCATGCTTTGTCTTGATTCTAAAGTCCTTGTAGATTCCCACATTTTGATAATTCTTTTCAGACTTCAACATAAAGACATTTTCCTGATTTCATTCACTTTCAGTCTTAAGATGCTAGAGATGGAGGAAAACTAAGCCACAAATGAGATTTTGCTATCTGTGCTATGCCATAATTTCACACTGACTACTTGACAGGCTTTGTAGTAGGCACTGAAGGGAAAGAAATTGTTTGAAACATTTAGGCAGTGGAGACTATGCTGTATCTAAACAGTATTGTAGGTAATGGAGGAGTCTTGGCTTGGGCTTGGGTAGAGTTGAGGTGTCTAGGTGTTCTCATCTAGAACAGGGGACATCTCAGAGGGACCTTTGAGTATTTGAGGAAGACCCTGTTGGAGGACAGAGTATTAAGGACAAAACAAGGAGTTAGGAAAAGCAAGGGATCGTGAGAATATAGCCTGTTTAAAAACCAAAGAGAAGCTGGCGTTGGTGTCTCACACCTATAATCCTAGCTGTTCAGGCAGCTGAGACCTGAGGATGGCAGTTCGAAGCAAACCAGGGCAGAAAAGTCTGTGAGACTCTTATTTCCAATGGACCAAAAAGCCAGAAGTAGCTGGCCTTGTGGCTCAAGTGGTAAAGTGCTAGCCTTGAGCACAAAAAGATTCAGGAACAGTACCCAGGCCCTGAGTTCAAGTCCCACGACTGACCCCCCCCCCCAAAAAAAAAGGCTGAGACACAGTGTCCAGGCCCTGAATTTAAGCCCCAATACTGGCACAAAACAAAACAACAACAACAAACAAAGAGCTGTTAAGGGTGAGTAGATGTAGTAGGAATGGTAGGAAGGAGGGAGGGGAAGTAGGTGTCATTTTAGAGCTCACTCAGGAGAGAGCCTTGGGTGTATGAAGTTCAAGCTTTGTGGATGGGAATCATTAAACTCTACCACCTCCTCCCTACACCATGACCTTCTTATAGGACATTTCTGCCCAAGGATGGATTGATTCTCCCTCACTGGAAGATGCTCTGAAAGATCTTTACCTGTCTCTGAAGATATCCAGCAGGTTACAATATGGAAACCAAAGAGACTAGGCCATGCCTTCGGAGGATTTTGTGATAACCCAGGTGAGAACTCGCCACCTGTTTCCTGGAGTGCATGTCTACACTATACTGCTACATCCAGTGACAGATGCTTTACTGGTACCTATGCCGTATATGGCTTGAATCCCAGTGACCTTCCTTACTAGAACTCATGCTCAGGTTTTCAGATAGGCCATGACTACCATGGCAATAGGCAAACTCAATCACGGTGCCCTGGACATGCATGCCACAGAGACGGCACCAGAAGAAAGAATCAGAGGTTCCCCATGTCTTAGCCGAGCTGGGGTTGGGTTTACCATTCCTTTAGTTTGTAGTAGAGTCTTCCCTGCCATGCTCATTGGAGTTCTAGATGAGTTGGACTGGGGAGGCCTGCCCTATGCCAGTGTAAACTCAAAGGCTCCCTGCTTCTCTGTGGGATGGCTGCAGACATGCTTCAGCAGGCCCTGGGCTGCACCTTGGTGGATTCCTGTATTACCTCACCTCGCTAAATATCTGCTGGTGTCATCCCGTGGAGATGAGAAAGCTTTACATGCTCTGCAGGCTTCTAATCCCAGAGACCAAAGCCTGCAACCCAGCCCTGTTCTCTGAGCATTGCTTACAAAAGTTTAGAGCATTGTGGTGTGTATATCCTAGGTGTCTAGAAGAATAAAGATCGCATGAAGGCTGAACACCTCTGGGGAAACCTGAATTGAAAAATACGAACTGGTTTGCTTTCAGGCCTTCTTTCCCTCTTGAAGTTGCTGATAAATCTTGTGACTCTGCAAGACAGGGAAGCTTATGAACAGTCCACACCCCTTCAATCAGGCTACTCTGTTCCTTGTCCTTGTGGCTATTAATCTGCTGGGAAGCAAGAAACACTGCAGGAGTCTAGCCTTGTCTGGAGTTCATTGTGAGGGCAGGTAGACTTTACCTCCTAGACTTTGCAGAGATTTATAATTGGGGACAGCAAAATGTAGGTTAGCCTAGGGCAGCTCCAGATCATGTGTTCCCTAAATGTCTTTCCTTTCTTCCTCTGAAAGAGTTCTGATTAGGGGTATAGTCTCCTGCAGACCCCAGGGTCCAGCCATTTGGCATGTTGAAACTCGAAGGTCAGCTCATTGTTTAGACTTTGCTTTTGTCAGTAACATAGTCTGATGTCACCTCGTGACTCACCGCTTGTTCCCTGACAACCTCTGATATTTGCCACACGGCCCTGAAATCCTTCTTTATTCAGTCACCAGCCAAAATGCCTCACCTTCTCAAAAGTCATTGTGCAAGGGGGCTGAGGGCACCTGTGCTTGCACGGTGGAAGTGCTGCTGGTTTTGTGGAAGGCGTTTCTTCCTAACACTTTCTTTGGCCATGGCATTCCGGAACCTTCTTCGTTCTTGAACTTTTGGGCTCTGAGTCTGCTGCTCTGTTGCTGAACTGTTGCTGCCTTCATTCTCCCCATTCCCTCGTCTCCTTTGTATTTCTGCTTCTGAAACAGCCATCTCCTTCTGGCAGGTGCTTTGAGGAATTTAGCTTAGAAAATATCAGGAAACCATCCTAGTATAGAGAAAAAGCCAAGTGCGCAAGACAGGGGCCAAGGAGAGATGAATGAGAGGACTGTGAGAGTTATGGAGGAAGATAAATGAGTTAGAAAATGTCTTGCTGGTGTCCTTCCCTTCCTTCCTTCACTCCCCTCCCTCCCTCCCTCCTTCCCTTCCTTCCTGACTTCCTTCCTTCCTGCCTTCCTTCCTGCCTTCCTGCCTTCCTTCCTGCCTTCCTGCCTTCCTGCCTTCTTCCCTCCCTTCCTGCTTTCTTCTTTCCCTCCCTCATTTTTCTGTTTTTTTTTTTTGAGGTGCCATGTGTAGCCTCTTGTGTTCAGTTTCAACTGTCATTCATTTGCTTTTTTAAAAAATTCTCCTGATGACAAATTTCTTTTCCTTTCTTTCTTTCTTCCTTCCTTCCTTCCTTCCCTCCTTCCTTCCCTCCCTCCTTTCTTCCTTTCTTTCTTCCTTCCTTTCTTCCTTCCTTTCTTTCTGTCATGGGGCCTGAACTCTGAGCCTGGGCACTGTTCCTCAGCTCTTCAGCTCAAGGCTAGCACTCTACCACTTGAGCTACAACACCACTTCTGGCTTTTTCTGCGTATGTGGTGCTGAGGCATTGAACCCAGGGCCTCATGCATACAAGGCAAACACTCTACCACTGAGCCACCTTCCCAGGCCCAACAAATTTCATTTTTAAAATGTGAATATTTGGCTTCCCAAAATTCTTTACTTGGAGGATTTCTTAGTTTTAGAGTTTTTAAAGTAGAAAGGTTTGCTAATAATATAAATAATAATAATTCTTTTTATTCAACAAGAGTGAACAGTGAGAATTATCTTTTATAGTTGGAAAAACTTCAGAAGAACATTTCAACCCCTTCCAATCGGTTAGAAAACACCAATGAAAACTACTGGTCAGGTTTTTGCATCTGTTTTACTATGGCATGTTTTGGATGTAAACCTGATTCTTATCTGGTTGTAAATGTCTTGGGTAATAGTTTCCAGTGCTTCTTCATGGATGTTTTGTTTTAGATGCTTACATGTGTCTGGAATATACTCAAATCTCTTTCTTACAAATGAACAAAGAAACTGTTTTGCCTTTTAAGCTTAATCATCAAAAAGTTGTTCATATTATAGATCTTAAAACTGCCCCTTTCGTGATTAACCAGTTTGCACGTTTAGCCTTTTCTACCCTCTTCTCTCCCTCTTACTGCATACCTTTGTTTTGCCTATGGAGTTATAATGGCTTCACCTTTAATGGTAGATATTTATATCTACTATGGCAATCTCAAATTTGTTGTTAATACTATAGTTATCAGCTGATTGGCCTATTATAAGGTGTGTGTGTGTGTGTGTGTGTATGGTGTGTAAAATGTATGGTGTGGGTGCTATTTTGCTCGACTGATGCTTTACCATTTGAGCCATACTTCTACTTGAATCTTTTTGGTGGTTAATTGGAGAGTCACAGACTTTCATACCCTGGCTGGCTTTGAACCTTGATCCTCAGATCTCAGCCTCTTGAATAGGGAGAGGATTATAGGTGTGAGCCACCAGCACTGGTTTATAAAGTCTCCATGATGATTTTCCTCTGATAAAATGAAACCTAAACTAAACAAAAACCAAATCAGACCTCCCCCCCTCTCAAAACTACAAAACCTGACCAAACACATTGGCTTCAGAAACCTTATGGTTTCTTTCTTCTTGTTTCTTGTTTAAAACATATATACCTATACCTCTAAATATACACCAGTAGTCTATTTCAAAATGGGTTGCTAATGATGCTTTCAACCCTGGGATGTAATGACTGAAAAATATATTTGTACATAGCCATTAAATCAAATGTTAGTTGTACAAGTTCCACTACCTTTTGTTGACTTTAATTGTGGAGAAAAGGCCATTTAATTAAAAAATTCCCCTTTCTTCCTGGCTCCCCACCCCCATCACTCAATTGTCTCCCAAGACCAGGAAGTTTATATGTAAACAGAAGCTGTAATGGACCCCTGACCTCTGGGGGCTTTCAACCAGGTCAATCTACAGAGGGATTAACCCCAAATACCAACTTGCTCTCAGAGGTAAAATTGTTCCCCAGGAGGCGGGTATCACCAAAGGGTTTTCTTCTCTTTGGGCTTTTCCATTCACCCCACAAATAAGGACTCCTCAAAGAGAAGCCTAAAGGCGGTTCTGGAAAGCAAATTGCTGGGCAGGAAGGGGCTGGGAGAGATACTGTGCCTTTTCTGTGCTTTTATAGCGCTCCCCCCGCCCCCAATCTGTTCTCCCCAGTCTCAAGAGGGGGAATAATTTCCCAATAACCTTCCAGATCTTTGCGTGCTCTGGGGAACGAACAAGCTACTTGGTCTCACAACACATTCTGTCAACGAGTTTCTGAGTGTGTCCACTCCCAGTTTTGGATTTTCCCACTAAGTGTACTGGACTGTGGACCCTGGTCCTGATCACCACTAAGGGCATATCAGGGATGCAACAAGAAGGGGCTGTGGGATGGTTGGGGATTGCATTTCCATTCTTAAGGTAGACAGGAACCGAAGTACTGGCCTGCAAGGGGACCATCTACAACCCTGTTTTGTTCACTGTAGCT
Organism: Dipodomys merriami; assembly: GCF_024711535.1. Classification (NCBI taxonomy): domain Eukaryota; kingdom Metazoa; phylum Chordata; class Mammalia; order Rodentia; family Heteromyidae; genus Dipodomys; species Dipodomys merriami. The sequence continues at coordinate 66,848,737 of NW_027203381.1, read as the reverse complement.
CTTCCCCTTGAACTGGGCATCAAGCTCTGGGTTAGATTCCAAGTCAGACTAAAAGCAGTCCTGACTGCCCCCAGTCCTCTGCTTGCTGGGCAGAATGGCTGAGCATGGATTCTCTCTACTTAATGTCACCCATTGCTATTGGATTCCCGGATGGCCTGGACAGCCTGCTCCCAGCCAGGGTACCAACAAGACCAGGAGATTTTCCTAGGGTAAAGCATCCTGTCACCATGTGGACTCCCCAGCCATTTTTCACCAGAGACAAAGTATCTGTATTTTAAAGGCACCGTGTGGTGGCATGTCCAGAAAGTTCCCAGGTTATTAAGAAGGGGGTGGAGTGGGGAGAGGGCCCAATGAGGCTACTTACTTAATAGCTTCTAACAGCTGTGGAAAGTTTGATGCAGCAGGGGCACCCAGACAGAAAATTAAAAAACTAATAAAGTCCTCAGTGTGGGGTGCTGGCATCAGGACAGCTTTACTTCTCCAGACACCTAATAAAGAGACATTCCGGGACACTAACTCATAAGGGAAACCTGCAGGGGTCACGGAGAACAGTGGAAAGTGAGCCATGGAAACATAGCCGTCACTTGCATCCCTGCCGGGAAGCTTCTCCCTCGCTTTTTTTTCAGTTCAGATAAATGGCAGGGTGCTCAGGACGAGAGAAAATGGGGGTGTGTGCTTCCTGGGGTTCTTGATGTACAAATCTCCCTTTCATGGGCAGAAGGACAATGGGGCTGATGTTTGACACTGTAGGCATGAGACATGAAGACCGAAGGTAGGGTGGCTTGTGAAGGTGGCAGAGAAAGGGACTTTTGGGAATTCCAGTTTGTTCAGCTGGGTTTGATGAAGCACCTTCCTTAGCAGGTTTTCTTAGATAGAATTTTTCCATTGGGGTTTCTGGGTCATTTCAGATTAGAGTTTTGTGTTGGCAATTAGGTTTATGGGGTTGCTGATTGAGACTTTTGGGTTTTGAGGGACAATTTTGTTGTTTTGATTTGATTCTCAAATGGAGCTGCATCTCTTTGAAGAGAAGAATTAATGGTGACTTTAGCCATATACGACTATACAGTTTGGTTTCAATCAAACCATGTAGCAGTCTCCCTTTATCCATGGTTTTGTGTTTTGTAGTTTCAGTTACCAACAATCAACCATGGTTCAAAACTATAAGTGGAAAATTCCAGAGATAAATAGTTCATGTTTTATGGTGCACAACACATATATTTATAGTAGTGGGATGAAATCTCTACCAACCTTCTCCATCCTGTCTGGGATCTAAGTCATCTCTCTGTCCAAACTGTATCCACACAATCTCCACACTGCATGCACTCCCGCCCATTCGTATAGTCATTTAGTAGCCATCTCAGTTATCAGTGCTCAAGTTCAACAGGTTGACCCATGGTAACAATGAGATGTACAAGACACTATGTTGAAAACGAACTTACAACTTCAGGTAGGAGGGAGTGATGGTAGTGGGAAAACAAGGGAGGGGGTAACAATGCTCAATAGGAAATGTACTCATTACCTTACTCATGTAACTGTAACCCCTCTGTGCAGTATCTTTACAATAAATAAAAAAATATATTTTAAAAAACTATCCTTTATTTGACTGACTGGTGTCCCTAAAGTGTAAGAGTGCGGAGCCATGGGAGAGACAGAGCATAAAGCAGGAGAGAGGAGAGCAAGTTCTGGTGGCTCATGCCTGTGATCTTAGCTACTTGGGAGGTCGAGATTGGAAGGATTGTGGCTGAAGATCAGCCTGGGCATTAAATTCAATCTTAATCAACATCTGGGAGTGATGATTTGAACCTGTCATCTTAGCTACACAAGAGGCTGAAATTGGGAGGATTGTGGCTTCAGGCCCGACATTTCCCTCCCTCTCCCCAGCCCCCTGCCAAAAAAAAAGAGAAAGTTTGAGACTTCATCTCAATAGGAATATCTGGCTGTGCGTGCATGTGCCTTTTATTTCAAATGTAGCAGAACGCCTAAATAGTAGAACTGTGACAAAAATGGACCCATGCACAAAGTGAGAGCCTGTCCCAAAATTAGCTAGATTAAAAAGTGCTGGAGCCATGGCTTAGGTGATAGAGCACCTGCCTAGCAAGTGCAAAGCCTTGAGTTCAAACCCCAGTACTGCCAAAAACAAAAACAAAAAGCAAAACAAAACCCCAGACAAACCAAAACAAACCAATATAAAAGAGCAAATTAACTCAGATGATCTCTGGCCTTGGGTAGCAGTGGTGCAGAGAACATAGGTAAAAACAGTATATGTGCACCTTTGGGTGTTTCTATGATTTTAGATCTCCACTGGGAGATGTGGAAAGCATCCTTCCTCTGGGGGCAGGGTTAGGAGCTCCTGGTTGAGCTGACAGTCCCTCTCACGCACATTGCCCAGGTCCAAAAGAAGCATCTGGAAAGAAAAGAGTAAAAAAGTTAGCTCTCTTTCTGCCTGTAGTACTGAGTTCAACCCAGTGTTGACAAAGATTCAGGATTGTTCTCATATTCCATGTAACATTCCAGCTGGTTTTGTAATCTGGAGAGCAGCAAGCAGGCCTCTCTTTGGGATTACCTGTCCACACAGGTAGTGACCACAGCATCAGGTTACCTTTGCATTAGAAAAGTACCATTTCATATTGTTTCTGTCTGTGAGATGGCTTTTGCAAGAAGCCTTAGCAGAGCCCTTGCACTGATTCCTTAGGTCTCCTGATGTAATAAAAGGGTATTTGAGATAGGACCTGGGCTCCATCCCAGCCAGCTCTGCCATTAACTAGCTGCCTGGACAAATCACTAGTCTGGTAGGTTGTGATTTCTACCGTACAGTGAAAGGATGGATGGGAAATGACATCTAAGGCCCCTGCTAGCTCCCAAATGCTATAGTTGCATGAAGTTAGAAGGTTGGACTCTAAGCTGGAGCTCCTGGCTTTGCCATGTCAGAGAGAGTGTTTTCCTTCTGGCTTTTCGTTCAGCTGTGGTTTGGCAGAGGCTGAGCTGTACCCCTTGGGTGTGATGCAGAAGTCTGTGGTTTGTGAGCAAAATGAAACATGAGCTATTGAACTTCCCAAGTGCAGAAGTCCTTTCTTGATCATCTCTGTCCTTGTCCCTGTCTCTTGTTTTTCTGTCTCTGCTCCTTCCCTTCTCCTTTCCTTCCTTCCCTCCTTCCTTCCCCTCCTCCCTCCTTCCTTTCTTCCTTCCTCCTTCGTTCCCTCCCTCCCTCTTTCTCTCCTTCCTTTCTTTCCTCTGTCCTTCCTTCACTCCCTCCTTTCTTCTGTTCCTTGCTCCTTTCCTTCCTTCCTTTCTTCTTCCTCCCTTCTTTCTCCTTCCTTCCCTCTTTTCCTCCTTCTTTTCATTCCTTCTTTTCCTTCCTTCTCTCTCCCTCCTTCCCTCTTTTCTTTCCTTCCTTTCTTCCTTCCTCCTTCCATCCCTCCATCCTTCTTTTCCTTCTTCCCTTCCTCTCTCTCTTCCTTCCTTCTTGCCCTCTTTCCTTCCCTCCTTCTTTCCTTCCCTTCTTTCTTTCCTTCTTTCCTTCCTTCCCATTATGGCTTTTCCCTCCCATGACAGCAGCATAGCCACCTTAAGAAAAAAACAAGTTGCCATGGGGTGGCATGTGCTGTTTTCTAGTAGATAAATCTCTCAAAGGAGGCCTGACTCATTCTGGAAGAATCTAGAACAATGTGTTAAAATTCTAAGTGCATAAGGGCCACATGAGAGTCTTGATAAATTCAGATTCTGATTCAGTAGGTTTTGGGTGGAGGCATGAGTTGTGGCTTATCCAGTGAGCTCCTGGCAATGCTGCTGTTGCGGCTGCTGCTGCAGGCTGCCCGAGAACCACTGTTTCTAACTAGGCTAGCTGGTCCCAGCTCAGATGTCTTTTAGACTTCTCTGAGAGCAGAACTCATGGTATAGGGGATTTTGTTACCAGGCTGTCCAGACTGGGGCTCTTTGGATCAGCACAGAATGAGCCTGCCAGGTCAATTTTCCACACAGGAAGGCTGGCTGAATGTAATCTACCTGGGAATCTGACTTTATATATGTGCCTTTGGATATCTGACACGTGTAGTTTGGTTGTTTTCCTCCTCCTCTTCCTCCTCCTCCTCTTCCTCCTCCTCCTCTTCCTCTTTCTCCTCCTCTTCCTCTTTCTCCACCTCTTCCTTCTCCTCCAACTAGCATTCAGAAAAGAAAAAGGTCTCAACTGGCTAAAAAGCTACTGTGTATTTAAATGAGCTGTGTGCTGGTTAACAGCATCTATGACTTAGAAAATTTAGAACAAGGGTTTTGGCTAAATAAAATAAATCATGTAGAACACCTTTTTTTTTTTTTTTTTTTTTTTTTTTTTTTTTGTCGGTTGTGGGGCTTGAACTCTGGGCCTGGGCACTGTCCCTCAGCTCTTCAGCTCAAGTCGAGCGCTCTACCACTTGAGCTACAGCGCCACTTCCGGTTTTCTGGTGGTTTATTGGAGATAGGAGTCTCACGGTCTCTCCTGCCCGGGCTGGCTTTGAACCGCGATCCTCAGATCTCAGCCTCCTGAGTAGCTAGGATTACAGGCGTGAGCCACCAGCGCCCGGCTGAACACCTTTTTTTCTCTTGGTCGGTCGTGGGGTTTGAACTCTGGGCCTGGGCACTGTCCCTCAGCATTTCAGCTCAAGGCGAAAGCTCTACCACTTGAGCTACAGCGCCACTTCTGGTTTTTGGTGGTTTATTGGAGATAGGAGTCTCACGGTCTCTCCTGTCCTCTCTCCTGTCCGGGCTGGCTTTGAACGGCAGTCCTCAGATCTCAGCCTCCTGAGTAGCTAGGATTACAGGCGTGAGCCCGGCAAGGACACTCTCTTAATCTCATGATGACACCAATTGCCACTTTAGGAGACAAGAGCAGCTTTTATGACTGGTTCTGCAAATTAAAATGGTCAAGAGATATCATTCTAGAACAATAATTCTTGACTGTGCTGTACTGAGCAATGCCCCTGTACTGAAATGGTGCATCTGGATTGGAGGCAGGCTGCTGGTCCTGGTCTGACCCCTGACTCCTGGGCATTGATCTAGATCCACACTGTATGTTGTCTGTCAAGAATGTTGGTTTTCTGGCTCCTAAATTCTAGTGTGTGTTAAGACCAGAGGAGATGTGTGAGAAGTTCAGGTTCCAGGGCCCCACCTTGAGATTCTGTCGTAGGAAGTCTGGGCTGGGCTCCAGGCAAATTACACTTATGATAAAATAACTGGGCAACTCCCACATGGGAGCTCAGAGATACTGCTTGGAGACAATTTTAGAGAACTTCCCAAGGACTTCAAATATCCCCTGCTGGATACATTCAGCTTCTTCCATCTTGGAGGTTTTTAATCTTTGCAAAGGATAAATCACCTTCGACTTTTGTCCTTTACTTCTTTCAGCAGATCACAGTACACTTTCTCCCTCCCTACTAGGTCTGCTCTGGCTGGCTTACATGGTTGAATAGTGGAGGCAAAAGTGGGTCTGTTCATTTGGATGTTCATTTGCTGTTGATAATATGTTCTGGAGACTGCAGGTCCCTTCACTTGAAATGTGCAGTCATGTGGGAATGGCAAAGGCTATGGACTCAAACTTCATCAGACTTGGTCATTTTTGCATCTCAGTTTCCTTATCTGTAAAGTGAGAATGTTGCACTGAAATATGACTTGTGTGAGTCTAGGGCTTCTCTTTCTGGCAGCTTTCCATGTTTTTCTTGTCTGCAGCAACAGGAATTTCAACCTCCAGATTTTGTGTAAATATTGAATATACAGCAAAGGTTGTGTAGAGTGTTGCTGTTTCCTGGGTTGATGATTAATGTGGTTTTCTCACAGCGCGTGATGCCTTCTCCAAAACCTTCTCCTGCCAGTCTGATGAACATCACCAAGGCTGTGTTGTTTTGCTTTTCTCTCTGTTGTCATGCTGAAGAGGAAACATACATTCTATGTTGCCCACAGGGCAGAAATATCCACTCTGTGATATGGGGAAGATGTAAAAGTGGGCTTTCCTATTAGAAGACCTCCTTTATTCCATCTTCTTCTTCCTCCTCCTCCTCTATCTCCCCCTCGCCTCCCTCCCTTCTCCTCCTCCCCCCCTCCTCCCCCCTCCTCTCCCCTCCTCCCCCCTCCTCCTCCTCCTCCTCCTCCTCTTCCTCCTCCTCCTCCTTCTTCTTCTCCTTCTTCTTACTTGCCTATCACATTATGCATAGATTTCTCTGTCCAGTGTCCACTGCCCCCATACTACAGCTTTAGCACACTTTACTAATCTCATTTCCTCGCTATAAGTAACTTGCACTCGCTTTTGTGGTAGTAACTCTCCAACCCACATTAGAAATGTCCGGTTCTGCATTTACAACAGCCTACAGAACATCTCTAATGGGCTGTCTCGTCATTAGGGCAAATTCAAAATGACCTCAAGCTTGTCTATCAGCTTTCCCTTAACCTACTGCTGTCCCCCTCTCTCATTCCTGTTTGTGGAAGCAAGCTGTAGCTTTAGGTAATGAAAATTAGCTGGGGAGATCTTGAACTTCTTCATGCTGTTACCTGATCTTTCACTAAGACCCATTGGTTTGAAATATCTCAGACCGTGTGTGTGTGCGCGCGCGCGCGCGTGCGCGCGCGTGCATGCATGGGTGCACACGCACTCGCACCAATCCTAGGGCTTAAATTCAGGGCCTTGCACTCTTGCTCAGCTTTCTGTTCTACCACCTGAACTATATCTTCACTTCTGTCTTTGTGCTAGTTAGAGATACATATCTCCTGGTTTTGTCTGCCCTAATTGGTTCTGGATTATGATCCTCAGATCTCAGCCTCCTGAGTAGCTAGGATTATAGGCATAAGCCACAGAAGCCCAGCAAAATATCTCAGACTTTAATAGCCAAATCTCTTTTCGTCCTTATATTCCATACAGTTTCTTCTTCCTTCAAAGCAACAATAAAAGCTGTCTAGGTTCTACTCTGTCTAGGTTTAACCTCTGGTTAAATCTTGTGTGTAAAGGAGATTGGTTTGTTAGCAGCATACATGCAAGTGACGCTTGCAGACATCATAAACCAAGTTTAAACCCATGGTATATGGGTGCCAAAGAAGCTCATGTACATATGCTTTCATTAAGCAAAATGTACACTGATTGTCCTGATCAGAAGATCTTTCTGCTGTGTACTGTTTGTGTATTTCTTTTCTGGGTTATCAAAGACAAGGACTTAAAAATCTCTCATTAAGGGCTGGGGGTTTAGCCCAGTGGAAGGGTGCCCGCCTGGCGCGCGTGCAAGGCCCTGGGTTCGGTTCTCAGCCCTGGGTGTGTGTGGGGGAAATCTCTCTCATTACTATTTCATTTCTATCAATTTCCTTGGCTTTCTGGGGACTCCTACTTCTTTATCTTTATTCTGTGTGAAGTGTGTGATGAGGTTTGTGAGGATTTGGTGTGTGTGTGTGTGTGTGTGTACTGTGCACATGCATGAGCATGTACAAGTCCTGGGGCTTAAACTCAGGGCCTGAACACTGCCCCTGGGTTTCTTGCTCAAGGGTGGCAAAACCTGAAAAGCTTCAGGTGTCAGTGGCTTATGGCTCCTCAGAAAGCTATGATCCTGAGGATTGGGGTTCAAATCCAACTTAGGCAGGAAAGTTCATGAGACTTTTTCCCCCCAACTGACCACCAAAAAGCTGGAAGTGGAGCCATGACTCAAGCAATAAAGTGGTAGACTTGAGAAAAATAAAGAATGAAAATAAAAAGCTAAGCTACAGTGCCCAGGCCCTGAGTTCAAGTTCCAGGACTAACATACACAGAGAGAGAGGAGAGAGAGAGAGAGAAAGAGAGAGAGAGAGAGAGAGAGAGAGAGAGAGAGAGAGAGAGAGAGAGAGAGAGAGAGGAGAGAGAGAGAAGCATAGGTCCTACTTAAAACTTCTGTTTATACTGATTTGAAAAATTTATATATATATATATATATATATATATATATATATATATATATATATATGAATGAATATTCTTTTTCTTTTTCTCGTTCTAGGATTTGAACTAAGGGCCTGATTGCTTGCCTGGCTGGCACTCCACTACTCAAGCCATACTGAGCATGTTGAAGGTAGAACCTCTGAGACTTTTCTACTTGGACTGGCTTAACAGCATATCCCATGGATCTCAGCTTCCTAGTAGCTAGGATTAGAGATGTGAATCACCCATATATTTCCTTTTTCTTTTGTTTTAAACTTTAACTAGGGTGCAGAAAGGGAGGGAGGAAGGGTGAACAAATGCAGTCATGGTATTCACTATACACTATGTGAAAAATGAACTCTGCAACCTCTGGTCAGGGATGAGAGAGGGAAATTGGGGAAAGCAAAGGAAGAGTTGACATTGTCCAAGAAGAATTGTACTCCTTACCTGACTTATGAAATGGTGACCCTTCTGTACAACGCCTTAATAATAACAATAAAGTTATATTTAAACATTTTAACTAGAGTACATTGATAGTATATGTGGTTTTCATTGCGCTAATTCCATAAATAGGTATAGTATCGTTTGCAAAGGGTTTATATTCTATTATCCTCTCCTCCTCCTCCTTTCACAAATAATGTTTGCTAGGTTACTTTATATTATCTTGAAATATATATATATATATATATATATATGTATGTGTGTCCATCATCATCATCATCATCATCACCATCATCTTAAGTCTTACCCCCAAATAAGCAAAAACATGTTTTGTTAGGCATGTATCTATTCATCCTTCTATCCATACATCAACTCATTTAAAAAATACATTGCAAAATAAATTAAAGATAGGACAAGCATCCCTAAGAAATTCAGGACAAATGCTAACTAAAGTTTAGTATTTGCTTATAATTATTTTCCTTTGAGGCACATTTTACAAAATAAAAAAGAAATGCACAAGTCTAAGCATATGTAAGTATATACCAGATATTGTTTTTGTATGAATACTGGGGCTTGAACTCACTGGCTAGACTTTGTCCTTTAGCTTTTTTAGTCAAGGCTGACACTCTACTACTTCAGTCACATTCTACTTCTGAATTGTTGCCGCTTATTGGCAATGGGAGTCTCCTGGACTTTCCTGTCTGGGTTGACTTTCAACCATAGTCCTCATATCTCAGCTTCCCCAGTAGCTAGGATTGCAGGCATGAGCCATAGGCACCTGGACCAGCTATTATTTTAATGTCATTTTCTCTTTCTTGTAACCACCACTGTTTCTCAAGAAGATCTGTCTACAATGTCCGCCTTCATCTGGTCCCTTTCTGAACCATACTGAATAGGACAGCAGCAAATTTTGGACCATATAGAAGGCACCTTTGGTCCAGGTTCCAAAGTTATTTTCAAACTTGTACTTCCTCTCCTTCTCCACTGCACTTTTTCTTTCCTTTGTGTTTTGTGGAGTTTTTTCTTTCTTTTTTTTTGTGGGGGTGGGGTCTGGGTTATTTCAGAGGGGATCTCTGAAGTTAGCATTTGTCTCCAGAAATACACTATGAGACTGTAGTTTGCATGGTATAAATTGATTAAACACGACCTGAGTCTTTGTAGTAGAAGGATAGAGATGTAAGATCACAGGACTTGGATCCAGAAGTCCTGAACTTTTGCCTTAACTCAGTCACTTATAATTCATGTGACCTTGGCTATCTAATCTTTAAAAAAAAAAAAATGGTGCCGGGCGTTGGTGGCTCACGCCTGTAATCCTAGCTACTCAGGAGACTAAGATCTGAGGATCATGGTTCAAAGCCAGCCGGGGCAGAAAAGTCCATGAGACTCTTATCTCCAATAAACCACTAGAAAGCTGGAAGTGGCACTGTGGCTCAAGAGGTAGAGCGCTCGCTTGAGCTGAAGAGCACAGGGACAACGCCCAAGCCCAGAGTTCAAGCCCCACGACCGACCAAAAAACAAAAACAAAAAATTTGGCCAGTAACTAAGGTTTGAACTCAGGACCTTACACTTTATTTGGCTTGCTCCTGGCTGGCACACTACTACTTGAGCCATACCTCCAGCCCTGCTTTTTTGCTGGTTAGTTGGTGATGGAGGCTTAGCAGATTTTTCTTCCTGGGATGGCTCTGAACTGTGATCCTTCAGAACTCAGCCCCCTGGGACTACAGGTGTGAACATGATCTTCAGTTTGCCAATCTGTAGTGAGAGATACCTTGCACTGAATAAAATAGACTATGGTAAAACACTTTTTTTGTGTGCAGGTCCTGGGGCTTGAACTAAGGGCCTAGGCACTGTCCCTGAGCTTTTTTGCTCAAGGCTAGCACTCTTCCACCTGAGCCACACTTCTAGCTTTTTGCTGGTTAATTGGAGGTAAGAGTCTCACAGATTTCCTGCCTAGGAATGGCTTTAAAACATGATCCTCAGATCTTAGCCTCCTGAATAGCTAGGATTACAGGAATGAGCCACCAGTGCTCTGTTGTAAAGGCCCTTTTAAGTTTTTGTTTTGGTCAGAGAATGGGACTTGAATTCAGTACCTGATGTTTTTGCTCATTGGCTAGCACTCCACTAACGGAGCCATGCCCCCAACCCCTCAAGCTCTTAAAAGGTAAACAAATATCTAAGAAATGACAGTCATCCAGTTGGTTTTCTTTCTCTTTCTGCCTCTAATAGGGTTAGTCCATAATATGAAAGGTATGCCAAATCCTCATTAGCTATTTATTTGGAATAAACACTCAGGAAATACTGAGATAGAAAAAGGAATAGTGGACTGTATTGTTACTGCTTTCTTTGATATTTATATTTATAATCTTTCCTTGAGCCTATAGTTTTATGTGCCTAGAAAGTGCCAAACTTTATTAACCATTCTCACATTAACTTCTAATCCCTCCTTCAAATTTCACTGCTCGGTCCCCCAACACTCAAAATTTATTGCAAAAAGGTGTTCTTTTAATGATCCTTTTAGAGAAGTGTAATTGTCTGTGGCTCAATGTCACTTCTGAAATTGTCCCTTGATAACTTTCTGGAGGTTGAGAAATATATTCAATTTTCAAACCTTCTTGGAAGTCATTCAACAAATTCAGGCAGGGAGGGAACAACAGGATACAGCATGTACTTGGGGAACACTGTGAGCTGGCTGCTAGCATTTATTATGGACAATCCAGCAGGTGCGTAAATAATTCCTACTGGGTGGTTTTCCACTCAGCTTCTCCAAATGGCTCCACTTCAGCATCCAGCAGTGATGCTGTACTCTCAGAATTGGATTAGCCAAGCCCTGGGCAAGATAAAATTCATTCAAATGATCCAAAGGCAAGGTTTGCTTCTACATCAACAACACTGGTATGAAATAGGCTTTTATTAAAAATGATGGCTTTTATTAAAAATGGTAGCTTTTATGAGCGAGTTGAAAAAAGCCCAGGTCTTTGAAGTGCAGATGTATATTCAATTAATTTAAATAATTCAGTTCTATGTGTCTTCCCTTTTTTGGGGTACTGATATTGGGGCTTGAGCTTTCATTCAAGGTTGATACTCTTAACACTTGAGCTATAGCTCTGCTTACAGCTTTATGCTAGTTAATTGAAGATAAAAGTCTCACAGACTTTTCCTGTCTAGGCTGGCTTCAAATCACAACCCTCAGATCTTAACCTCTTGAGTAGCTAGGATTAAAGGGGTGAGCCACTGAGAGCAGGTGAACACTGGGGCTCTCTGGCTGGAGATCTTGACTTTCTAATTTCACCCCCCGCCCCCCCCCCGTCCCTCTGTCTCTCTCTGTTTCTCTCTCTCTCTCTCCCTTTTCCTCCCTACCCCTCTGTCTGTCTGTCTGTCTGTCTGTCTCTCTCTCTCTCTCTCTCTGTCTCTCTCTGTCTCTCTGTTACTATCAGTAGCTGGGTAAGGAGTTAATTTGATGTGCTGTTTTTCCTTCTATCAAGAATGAAGGAATTGATACATCCCTGTCTGTTCTGAGCTTTACTTACACTGCTGTTGTCGGCAACCTGGCTTTTGATTTTCATTCATGAATTATTTAAGGAATTTATTCTACTCACATTTACTGAGCAGAGGCCACTTTGGAGAAAAGCATTTTAGAGAAAATAGAGACTGATACGCTTAAGACTCAGTCATAGGGGTTCATGAGATGTAAAAGAGATCAGATGTGCACAAATAACTGATGTGATATGGAAATAAAGTGATAGTAGGAAGATCAGATCACAGACCAGGGAAGGGGGGGGTGGAGGAGGGGGAGGGGAAAGAGAGACAGAGAGAAATCTTCTGACAGAAGCAAAGAAGGCTTGATGTGCAGAAACCTATGCCCTGGACTATTCCACAGCAATCAGTATGCTCTGAGTGACTGAAGAGAATAGGAGAATAAAATATGGAGAATTATTCTCTTCATTTTGCCCCAAAGGGAAACAAAGGCACCAGATGAGCCTGGGATAAAGCTAATCAACTAAGATGGACCCTATTGCACTGGACTATCCCATATTGGAGTGTGTTTGCAATAGCTTATGCACCAACCATTTACCGGCAGGATGGACAATCTTTTGGGCAGAGATACATAATGGCTTGGAACCAGGCTGCCCTGTATGCTTGCTCAGGAATGGAGAAAAGCTTCATTGGCGGGCACTTGGAAAGGATCCATGGATTCTTGGCTCAGGCAGTGTTTGGGGTGCATTTATAGAATGCCTTTCTTTTCCTATAGCACAAAGGATGAAGGAAAAAGAGGGGATGATCAGGGAGAAAAGTAGTATGTAGTACTTCAGTCCAGCCCCCTTTGCCTTCTACCAAAGTCCAACATGCTCTCCCACCCCCAAATTACAAGCAGCTGAACCGAATTAGAAAATCCAGTCCCTCAGTTCCTGCAACCTGGCCTGCCAAATTCTCAGCTGGCGTGAGTTTTTATAGCTCCGTTATAAACCCCTGAAAAATGAAGCATATAATGGAAACATTGACATAACCTGAACTCCCAGGAGTGGCTTGTGCCACTCTAATTATCTTGGGTCACGTTGGCCTGGTTCTCTCCCTCCACTGGCTGAACCCGCTGGGCAGCTCTGCTTGGCTATCCTGGGTGCTGGAGGTTGAAAGCCGGGGTTTTCAGGGGAATAATGAGATAGTGTCTGCTGGTGGGAAGGCCCCCTGTTCCATACATACGAGCCCCTCCCTTTCCCCTTCCTTCCCTTGTTCTCTCCCTGCTCCACCTCCCCCAGACCCCTCTCCCCTCTCCAAAAGGCAGAACAGTTCAGTTGGTTGTAAAAATTAATGAGTTCAGATACAGACTTGCCTTATTCCGGTCCAGCTGCGTAACCAGGGCGATTCCGACCAGCATTCTAGACACTGACATCAGCTCCACACCCAGGCACAATGCTGCTCTGTTTGATCTCAGCAACAGATCAGGCTCCTGGGCTTTATACATCCTGCTTCCTCTCTACGTAAAACTCATTTTATTACCCACGGAGAGAGCGCATCTCCACTGTTCTCTCCCTGGACAGCCAATACCAGAGGCGCAGGCCTCACAGGGGACCCTTCTTTTACTAGTTGGATATGTTGATCTCAGTTTTTTTCTCTTCTCAGGGGTTCTTCCACTGTCCTCGGGCGTTGATAACTGGTGGAGGATGGCGATGATAAGGATTTCACCTCTTTATATTTGCACGTGCTTCCCCATTTTTAATGTGCCTTGGGAGGCGGAGATGGTACACACCTATTTTATCCTTAAAGACTGGCTGCTAGAGCTGGTGAGTTGCAAAACCAGGAATCAGTTCCAGGAGCATTGGCTCAACTCAGGCACCAAAAGTGTTGACACTTTGGTACAGGTACCAGGCAACATAGGCTGAGTTTGGAAGATGTGAGTCAGAAGGAGGCTCTGTGGACCACTTTTTCTTAAGCAAAAGGAGAAGGCGGTGGCGTGTGATAGGGACTCTTCAGAAATGTCCCCTGATGTTGTTCATCTGTCACACCTACTACCACAACCCTGCCCTCCTGTAGAATTCTACATCCTTCTCAGCTTCTTGCCAGAAACACCAGAGAGACCTATTATTGCTTACATTGGTCCTAGAAGCACCAACCCAAAGAGGTGTTAGAAGAAGCACCCTAGAGATCAGGAGAAGCCTCTGGAACAGTGCTGATGCTCTTTTAGAAGGTTATAACTTAGAAGCCTTGAGCTAGGATGTTCTTAGTGATGGCCGGTAGGTGATAATTGACAAAGGAGGATTTCTGCTTCTAAAGTATACGAACCATAGTTGGCTGATGATAATAATCATGTGCTGGCACCTACATGGCCTGGTTTGATCCTCAGAACATTCCCATGAAGACAGTCTGGATACATGTCTCCCTTAGGTGGCAGACTGTCAACAACCAGTAACTAACTAAGCAAGTAGAAGACAGGGGGCCCAGTCTTCTCCTTTTATTACCAGGCCACATTAGTCATCTGGCATTTGGATAATTGCATTTGATTGACCATGAATTGTCCACCTTCACATAATTTTGTTTACAAAAGTATGAACTATGAGATAGCCAACGTTTTCTTAAGGAAACATGCATTGAGGAAAAAATAAGAAAATCAACACAGCTCCATAAAATGGCTTTGATTTTAATTGTTTATGTATTTCCTTTGTACTTAAAATTTAAAAGCATAGATGCTTAGATTTATTTGAATGTCAATAAGACTTTAAAGAACTTTTTTCCAACTTCAGTTAAAAAAAAGGAAGGATGGGGAAAGAAGGAAGAAAGGGAGGGAAGGAGAAGGAAGGGAGAGAGAAAAAGGAAAGAAGGGAAGGAGAAAAGAAAGGAAGGAAGGAGAAGGGGATAGGATTAAAGGAAAGAAGAGAAGGAATGAGAGGGGAAAAAAAGAGAGGAAAAGAAGCCTCACTAAACAGAGCTCTCTCTGTTGGGAGCTGTCTTCCATTTGGGGTAGATGTTTCTTTCCTCTTTTAAAGGAGTAACTCCAGGCCCTTGTGGCTGGGACTTCTCCAGACAGATGAGCCCAAGGATCCTAAAGAATATCAGAGAACATTGTGTTCATCTCAGAACTCCTAATCCTGTCAGGTTCTGCAGGAGTTTGCAAAAGAGCCTCTCCATCACTTCCAACAGATCAACCAAGTTTAACCCTATCTTAGAACATCTGAGAACCAGCAAGACAGGGCTGTTAAGAGGAGGCCCACCCTGGCTGCTCTGGAGCCTTAGGCCAAGTAAACATATTCTGAAAGAGCTGGGTAGCTTGACAGCAAGACTATAAATGTTCCCATCTGTGATTTTTGGCCGATCATTCTTCTGGGGGTAGACTCAAGAGGAAGAAACCAGAAGAGAGGATCTTTCTTTAAACAAAAGATCACTACATTTCTTCCATCTTTCTTGTTTGGAGTATTTTCCAAGTGCAAGTTCATCAGGGAGGCAGGAAAGCATGCTCCACTAATACCCATCAAAGAGGAGTTGAGTTTCAAAGCACAGAAGAAATACAATAACGTTGAAGCCAACAGTATGAAAAGTGTCTGATGCCCCCTGAGAAGCCAAGGAGAAGGAGGGGTGGTGACTTGGATTATTATTTTTTTTAAGCTGATCTTTACTTAGGCCAAACGAGAGAATCTCAGGAAAACAGATATCTACTGGGCATTCTCCTGTATACATGGACAGCTGGCACTAAATATTCTGAAGTGTTTTTGATTGTTTGGGTGGGTTTTTCCTCCCTCCTTCTACATGTTCTTCTGTTGGCACCAAACTTAAAAGGCTCTGACTCCCCCAAACTTGGGTTTTCTCTACTGTGATGGCTACTATCAGCATGCATTGACCTGGAAAAAGAGCCAGGACCAAGTGTAGAGTCAGGACGCTACTATGGACTTGGTTGGCTGAGGAATAAGGTAAACAGGGGAAAGGTGGGAAATGGGTAGCTTGCTAGAGGTCCTTGGTTGGGAATAAATAGGCTGGCTTTTTGTTTGCCTTCAAACCAGGTGAGCGTTAAGCAGACAGTTGTTCTGAACAGATCAGTGTGTCCCTCCCAAGAGCTGCCCAAGGGTGTTGGAGAGCTGACATATCTTCTGCAAGCAATGTTCATTCAGTACAGAGAGAATAGTTTTCCTACAGAGAGCTTTTCACCAGGAGCTCTGAACTCTGATCTCCCAGGAATGTTTCTTTGGGGAACCATTTCCTCCATTCATAGGCTCTGCCTGCCTTGGTTGCCCCCGGAAAGAAGTGCATACTTTCAGTGCTTCAATCCTTGTGCACAATAAACTTCTTCAAAATACTCCCTTCAGAGTCAAGCTTGGGTGGACATAAGTGAGGAGCTCAGTCTCATTCAAAAGGATCCTAGGGTAATACTAAACCTGGACTTCCGGAAATACAACAAAAATGTGGAGAGAGCCGGGCGCCCGTGGCTCATGCCTTTAATCCTAGCTACTCAGGAGGCTGAAATCTGAGGATCGCAGATCAAAACCAGCCCAGGCAAAGAAAGTCTGTGAGATTCTTATCTCCAATTAACCACCAGAAAACTGGAAGTGGCGCTGTGGCTCAAGTGGTAGAGCACTCGCCTTGAGCTAAAGAGCCCAGGTTCCGAGTTCAAGCCCTACAACATTCTCTCCCCACCTACCCCCGCCCCACCCCTCACACACACACACCTACAAACGTGCAGAGAGATGACATAGATCCATTTTCACCCTTGCAACAGAGGCCCAACTGGAGGCCATCTTCCCTGCCTGGAACCCCAGGATCTCAGGCTTACCTGTGTATTTGACAACCAGAGTTCTCACCTGAGCACTGATGGTCTTCTCTGCAACAAAGAGGCAGAGGAAGCAGCTCACTCAGCTTTGAACAGTGTAGTGGTTATTATCATCGTAGGCTTTGCACTTAAAGCTTGGGATCTAAACCTCAGGGTTAGTTGCTCAGTCTGGACACTGGAGATAGTATCACCCATCTGAGCCAGTAGCCATGAATAAGAATCATGGTAATGTATGTGAGCAGTTACTAACCACAGTGCCTGGCATGCAGTAGGAGCTAACTAAGTGGTAGACTCTTCAAAGTGTGTGAATGGGGACATTAAGTTTAGGGAGTAGCCACCCAATGTCATACTTGATAGTGGTTTATATGAGGCAAGGAGGTTGGCTTAATGCCTGATACCAGAAGCTGGGCATAGAAAAGAAATGAATGCCACTTGTTAGACCTTAGACCTAATGCAGAAAACGGCAATATGTTGTTCTCTAAGGTTTTATTTGTTCTTAAATGAGGTAGTATGGCTTGCACCAGTAGCTGAGAATGTGGAGTATATTTTCATTTCTGGAGAACTTTTTTAAAAGGATATATTCTTCTTGCTTCTCTGAGGGCTTGTTGCTTTTCTCTTCTTTAAAATAGTTTCTGTTTGCTTTCTTGGTGTGACTTGTTTGGTCAATAAATACCTGGATAAATTCATCCTTTTCACTTCCAACCATTCTTCTTCCTTCCCACCCCCAGTCCCCTTGAGAACACAATGAAAATATTTAATCTCTTCTCCATGATCCTGGATAATCTGATGCATTTTCTCACGTCCTGGTCCTTTAAAAAACAGGAAGTGGAAGGGCGAGATCATGCATCTAGCAACATGGATATGCTGGGGGTGGCAGTTGAGCGTGCCCTGACTCTGGATAGGAAGGGAAGCTGACAGGAACTGACCAGATAGCATCAGTCACATGAGTCTGGGATGGAGTGAGGATTACAAAGATTGGTGTATAGGAGAAAAGGAGCGGTGGTAATAACATGGGGTGTCTACACAAACTCTATGTCTAAAGGATGTTGATTTTGTTGTTTCCAAAGAGTAGTGTCCCCAAAGGCTGCCTCCTCTAAGCCAAGCTGTTTCCTGCTAGAGGTTAGAATTTTGCAGAGTGTTGAGAGATGGGATTTCTGGTCTCTATGAGCCATCTGTGAAGAGTGTGGCTTTGGGCAAGTTATTTCCTCTCCCAAAGACCTCCACTTCTCTTTTGTGTGAATGGAGAAAAAAGATAGCATCTAGTCTTGTCTGATGTTGGAGGATGGGAATATTTAACAGGCTGAAAAGCACATTTGAAATGAATGGTCTGGTATGAGATTTCTCTCCTGAGCATTAACCAAAGCACTACTGAAGCAACTCTGATTATAATAACAGGGTTTGGTGAGATAAGAAGAAATGCAAAGTGCCCTTCTAATGAGGCAAGAGTATGTCATAATGCCTTTATTACCCATTCCAGAGAGATCGATGGCAAGCATGCACTAGATTCCTCTGGCATACCCCACTCCCTCTTTCTTTGCAAGTTTTTGAACTAATTTCCATGCTAGCCCAAGCAAAAAAACCCACGGGAAAGCAGGCGCTGAGGTTTGGCGATATTAGAAGGAGAGCATTAGCCTCCTAAGTTTGGTCTTAGCTCTGCCCTGCTATCCCTGTGAGTACCTGAATAAGGTGTCTTCACCTCTCTGGGACTCAGCATACATTGGTGAAATATCTTAAGGTCCTGTCCACATTTAAAATGGATTCTGTGATTCTGTGTTGTCCCAGAGCATTGAGTGATATCTGGTAGGGGCTGAGGGAATACAGATATGGTTCTCCTGCCTACTCAGGAATCAGGGGTTATTACTGCTGTGCCATGGCCTTGGATCTTGTACCTCACAGTGACATGATGACTTGGAGTGCCACTGTGACTGCTTGGTGGCTCAGTGGCATGCAGGAATGTGTGGGGGTACATACAACAACCTTGTCTCCATCTGTCACAACTCCAAGGAAGCATCAGGGGAAGAGGCTTGGCTGAAGATATGGTATCTCTACAGGACCACCACGGCAAGAAAGGTAGGGAAAGGGGCCACAAAAGACTGAGTAGAGATGAACATTATTTAGAGGGTGGGTCCAGTTTCCATGTTCGACTCCAATTCTCCAGGCCCTGTGTTGTAGTTGGCGAATGGCAATCCCTAGACCACAGGCTCCAGAGATATGAGCCAGCATTCCAGGAGAAGCCACCCACAGGACAAGGGAGAATGTGGGGGGAGAAAGCTTGGCCCAGGGTTCTACACATTTGGGACAGATTGCTTTGGATCGTGGGTGACTGCCATCTCCCTTGCGGGATTCCAGGCTAAGACCTCAAGCAAGCTCTAGACTGGGTCCCTAGCTGCACATCTGGGCAGGGAGTTGAGGTCTCTCTCATCAAAATCAAAATCAAGAGGATCACTTGAAGTTCTTTCTTCTGATGCTCCCAAGCACTGAAAGGCTGGCACACCACAAAAGAGGCTTGGTTTAAAAACTCTACAAACCTCTGGCCAGACTGCTGTCATTGAGCGAAAACAAAGGGAGAGCTGAAATGTCTTCCAAACTTTATTTCAAACATTTCCTTTGCAGAGTTCCTCCATGTTGGGAGAAAAGAAAATTCTCCATACCCTTCGAGTGGCTCAACTGAGAAATACCACCTCAGCTCAGTCAAAATGGGCAGATTCGTGTGCATGATCAGCATAAGCTGCAGAGATAAAAGCCTCATGGAAAGTCACAGCAAGAGAGAAAACACCCAAAGTAATACATACAGGCCGGGTACTTGTGTAATTGGTAAAGTTGGGGGAAAAGAGACCTTGACAAGTTACTTATCCAATCCTCTGTCCTCAGTTAAGATCACACTTCCACCCTCCTTCCATCTTCAGATCCTGTAGTCCTTCAGAAAACAACAATAACAACACATACCCACTCACCCTGCTTCCATAACTGTCTGCAATTAGGAGTCGAATTCCCCACTCTGCTGACTGGAACTTAGACCCAGCAAAAGGGACTCTTGAGAAGGAGAAAGGAATTCCACACTGTTGAGTTTAGGGCCGCAGTCCTTAAAGCCAGATGGTTTCCTGGAGACTGCTTTAGAGAGGGCGGGCTCCGGTTGCTCTCAGAGGAGAGCTGGTGGGGGGAGGGAGGTAAACCATCCAGAGGCGCAACATGCAGTGCAGTCATTGCATGCATGCAGTGGGCCCTCCTGTATGGGGCAGTCATCTGCTGCACGTCCATCGCCATCCCCATCTGCCCTCTCAGAAGCACAGCCCAAGGACCGAGTCGCTCTATTCTCCACCTACCTCTGAAAACCTTCTCTCTCTGATGCTACTTCAAAGACCCCTGGGAACAGCCAAGTTGCCAATTATGCCTCTTTGAGGCAGGTTCTCATTCCTTCCCCACTAATTGAAATGTTACTCCTTTTACTAAACCCATAAACCACCCAAACACAAACGGTCTTCTTCATTTGCATTGTAACAATGTCCCTAATGTGCTCCCAAGGGCTTTAAGTAAAGGGGGGACTTCTTTCTCTCTCCTCTTTCTCTCTCCTCTTTCTCTCTCCCCCTATGAACTGGTCAAAAGCAATTCCAAGGCAAAGGCCTTCATTTCCATCCCTATACAGCTGCTCATTAGCTAAGGTGGAATAAATTCCTTTTATTCTGGATTCATTTCCCAGGATGATAATGTCTTTTTTTTTTTCCGTCTCAGGACACTGTTCCCAAACTAGGCCTTAATTGCTGATAGTAATTGAGTTAATACATACTTATAGCGGCTAAGGTTAAAGAAGGTCTCCTGTCGTTTTATTGAAGACATTTTATTTAACCTGTAATAAAATCATTAGCAAGTCATTCTGTGTTGATTCTCTGGACCTTTCTGTTGTCTCTGCCCCTTGGGAAAGTGAGGTGAAGGCTTGAGCTTGGGATCTGTTTTTTAGGCTGCGGAGACTGAAGACTAATGCTCACCCCCTCACCTCTGAGTCCCCCTCTGTTGAGAAAGGAGGTCTTTCCTAGGAAAGCAGATACCCCAGGATCACGCTGCTGCTCCTAGGAGCTGCTGTTTCAGGCTGGCTCTCCCAGGCACCCGGCCAAAGCACAGGCAGAGTGATGAAATCCATCAAAGCCACAGGGCTGGGCCAGGCTCCCGAATCAGCTCCCACCAGTAGCTCCGGCCCAAAGTGGCCCACAGGCCCGGCACAGAGCCAAGGTGTCAGGCAATGTGACAGGTCTGGCCACTGGTGCCTGCCTAGAGAAAAGGGCGAAAAACAGGGCAGGAGGAGGGAGTCATAGGCTGAGAGCAATGCCAAGGAAAGCTAGGGGATTTCCAAACTTCACCCTGGGAGGCCTGAGGCTTGGCTATGGAAAGTCAAGTCTTCTCGAACCTTCTGTCTCCTCACAAGCCACAGGCAGAAATGTGGAGGCCCTCTTCACTGTGGGATTCCCTGCTTCTTTGTCACAGGGAAGTATAATTTGTGTCCGAGAAAGAGTAGGTTACTGGTGGCGGTGGCTGAGGCCTCAGAGTTGTTCCCAAATGTTAGACGCTACCTTCCTTTCTTTCTGGCTTATCTGGGTCTCTGCTGCTGCTTCTTACTGATAGAACCAATGCAGGGTCGAAGGAGTAGACCAGACTATGGTACAAGTGGTTGGAAGTAGCTTAGAACCCACATTGTCACTGCGTACCCTGAGCACACAACTACACTGTATTTTCTAGGACTCCCCCCCTTTAAGTTAGATGTGGTCATGTGACAGGCTTGCTGCTAATGGGGGGGTGGGGACTGGGCACTGGTTGGAGGAGGGAGGATGTACTTCTAGGAAATGTGTGAAGCCAGATGCTACAAGTAATAGAGCTTCAGCCATCTAAAAAAGTTTAAGTAATCCTTGCTGCTCAGGAGGCTATCTGAAGATCATGGTTTGAAACCAGCCTGATCTGGGAAAGTCTGTGAGACTCTTATCTCCAAGTAACCACACACACACACACACACACACACACACACACACACACACACACACACACACACACACACACACACACACACACACACACACACACACACACACACAGAGGCTAGAAGTGGAAGTGTCACTAAAGTAGTTGAGTACCTGCTTTGAGTGAAAAAGCTAAGGGATAGCACCTAGCCCTGAGTTCAAGTCTCAGTATGGGCACAACACCCACACATACCCTCTCTCCCCCACATTTAATAAAATTGTCCCACCCACCCTGTGTTATGAGCAGTAATAGCAATAAGTAAATATCCATGGAGTTTTACCACCGTACACTCTTAAGACTGTGTGTTACAGCATGGAATTTGTCACTCAGTCTGATGCACATGAAGGGATGCGCTTGGGAGCTGTTGCTTTTGTCTAGAATACTCTCTCTTGAGGCCTTTCACATGCAGCCCTGAACAGCTAGCTCTAACTGTAGCCTCTCTTCAAAGCCTTCCCATGCCATAGAAAGAGGCATAGCTGTGGTCTCACTTGGTCCTGGTCCCTTAACATGTCACCTTTGCTTATGAAGACAGATGGGACCAAGCAGGCATCTGGCCAAGGGAGTAGGAGTTAGAATCTCAGCTGTAAGGCCAAGAGTCTCAAAAACAAAAATAGCTCCTTGGAGACTCATTTCATAACCATCATTTCTGAACTCAGGCTCCGGAGCCCTGGATAAGAGGGTTAATACTAAACTGACTTCTGGAATGATTCAGCCTGGCAGATTAAGATGGATCTCCAGCAGCCTGCTCCTGCCCTTTCTCCTTGTAGACGCAGAGTCCAAGGAGGCCCAGAGCCCAGAAAAGGCAGAAAAGAAACACTGGGGACTCCTAACTTAAGCCAGTGCCTTATTGAACCTGATGACAGAAACAAGGCAGATGCGGTGTGCTATTGCCAAGTGTCCCTTTGCAATTCCCTGTACCTGCTTAGCATTTGTCAGCCTTCTGCCTGTTCCATCTTTGTATTCTCAAATACTACTCCTTATCAACCTGTTCCAGGAGTTCTTCAAAGCTAAGTCTCAGTGCCTCCCGACACTTCCTATAGGAGCATGTTAGTGGACAAGCTAGGGATGAGCCTTTACAAGGTAGTTGTATTCCATACTCACCTAGGAAGTTGAGGCCACTGGAATAACAGATTCTCCAGGGACTCCGGAGAGAGGGACTAGAACAGGCAGAGGAGAGGTCCCCAAATTGCTCTCTTTCTCTGAAGTTTTGTGGCCATGGTTGGATGAAATGTGACCCTGGGAGCAGGAATACCATCTCATGTTACAGAGGAGGCAACTGATGTCTGTGGGGTTTGTTCCATCAGAAGGACATTGCAGATCTGATTTCCAGCCTTATGTTCAAGTAGAAGAGTCAGCTGACCAGAGGGAGTTTACCTTTTTCTCTATGCCTGGTGGTACAAGCCTTGTAATCCCAGCTTCTTGGGAGGTCAGTTCAAGGCCAGTCTGGGCAAAGTTAACCTTAGATTTTATCTGAAAAACAAACTAAAAGAGCTGGGCAGGGAATGGGGGTGGGAGGGACATGTATGGAGTACTTACCTAAACATGAAGTCCAGAGTTCAATTCTTAGTACCATGAGTAATAAGAAAAAAGTAATGAAAAGAACAAAGGAAGGAAAGAGAATGAGAGAGAAAGAATGGAAGAAAAGAAAAAGAAGCACCAAGATAATCACTTTTTCTCCCAAAGTATAGGCTTCTTTCCTAGTGCCAGCTCTCTGAATCTACTCAGAACTGAGATCTAACCTACTCTGCTGGTAGGTCTAGATTTCTGCAATTTGGTCCCTTCTGCTGGCATTACTCTTAATTAGTGCAGTAGGTTTAAACCCTGTATTCTGTACCTTCATACCTCTCTGCAAGACAACTGGAAAGAATCAAAGCCTTGGGTGCTTGGCTCAAGAGGAATCCATAGGACCTTTTAAATTCCAATCCTCAGTCTACTCCTGGGGAGTGTGTGGCAGGGTTCAACTTCCTGCCTTATTAGCAGAAAATGCTTTGTGGGAGAACACAGAAAGGACCCAGACTGGTTAGTTATTGCAAGGAAATAAATGAGAAGCATTTTCTTTAAATTCCACAGCCAGAAGCAAGGAGGGGCAGGTTGTGCCTGTCTCCTATTTTCCTTTGGAAAATTTATTATGTCAAATTCCACCTGCTTATACTTCATTTATGAAATGGTCCCCATTTGGGATGCTGATGTCTGTTTGTCCCTGTTCTCTTTACCTTATTTGATCCATCTGTTCTGCTTGATCAATGGATCCTTAGCTAGTGGTATGTATTTAGGAGAGCAGTAGTGATATACTGTCAGATATGATACCTGAGATGGAGAAAAGAAAGGAGGGTTAACAAGATGAGAGTTCAAGGTGCTACCAACAGCCATTCTGTAATATCAACTGCAGTGCTTAGGACAATGAGGAAGATTGCTTCACATACGCATCACTTAGCATTCACTGGGTGCTTTCCTAGTTTTCTGGGGGGTGGGGAAAAGAATCTTTGAAAAGCAGAAAGCTGTAGAGTCAACAAACAGAAGAACTATTTCAATCTCTGACAATCAAGACAAAATGACAATCAAAACAAAATTTATTTGTTTGTTTGTGTTTGTTTTTGTTTGCCTGTCCTGGCCTGGGGCTTGAACTCAGGGCCTGGTCACTGTCCCTGAGCTTCTTTTGCACAAGGCTAGCACTCTACCACTTGAGCCACAGTGCCACTTCTGGCTTTTTCTGTTTATGTGGTACTGAGGAATCAAACCCAGGACTTAATGCATGCTAGGCAAGCGCTCTACCACTAAGCCACATTCCCACCCATTATTTTATTTTTTTTTATTTGACAAGTGATGGGGATGGAACCCAGTGTGTCACACACGCTGGGTGAAGGCTTGACCCCTGGCTACCTCCTCAGCCCCAAGTCACCATTGCTTAGTTGTCACAGTGAACAGGTCTGTTTAAGCTCTCATAGCTCAAAAGTGGCAGAGGCAGAATTTGAATTTAGATCCCCTGGAGTCAAAGCCAAAGTTCCTTTCTACAACATCCAAGTTCTTCCTTAAGCACATGGAAATATTAGCAACACTCCTCAATTTAAAGCTTGAGAAGAAAATGAGTCAGAAAGACTTGTGCTGAATAAACTGATAGGCACAGCAGGACTACTAGGAATAGCCCCACCTACTCAGATGGCCAGCTACCAATTGGGAGCCATGACTGATCTTTGTATCTACCTCAAGAAGAAATTCAGCCTGCCACTTTGATTAAAAACAAACAAAAAAAGGTCTGGGAAGGTGGCTCACTGGTAGAGTACTTGCCTCGTATGCATGAGGCCCTGGGTTCGATTCCTTAACACCACAAAAGCAGAAAAAGCTGAAGTGGCGCTGTGGCTCAAGTGGTAGAGTACTGAGGGACAGCCAGGCCCAGAGTTCAGGCTCCACAACCAACAACAACAACAAAAAAAAGGTCTCTGCTGTAGGCCCCAGATGCTTTTCCATCCTTCATTAGAATCTCTTGTGATCTGGAAATAAGAGAACTTAAAGTACTGGGTGTTGGTGGCTCATGCCCGTAATCCTAGCTACACAGGAAGCTGAGATCTGAGGATCATGGATCCAAGCCAGCCTGGGGAAACTCTGTTGAGACTCTTCTCTCCAATAAACTACTCAGACAAAGCTGGAAGTGCAGCTATGACTCAAAGTGGTAGAGTACTAGCCTTGAGCAAAAACAGCTCAGGGACAGTGGCTAGGCCCTGAGTTCAAGCCCCATGACCAACCAAAAAAGAAAAAGAAAAAGAGAGAAGTTAAATATTTGGCAGTCGTTGTACTCCTTGACAAGGGCTGGGCTCTCTCTTGAGAGGCTGGAGCTGGAGCCCATGGTTGCAGGTCAGATCTTTTCACAATGGTTGGATAAAGACTCTGAGGAGCTTGAGATCTGGGGAGTCTCTCCCCTCAAAGTTTCCTCCAAAATGAACAGGGGATAAACACCCTTGTAAGACAGTTGGTTTCATTTTGTGGATGTGAATTCAATGGCTCACAGTTCCATTCTACCCATCCTGGCTCCGGCTTAAGTTTTAAAAACTAATTCTCTCTGCATTAATCTGAAAAGATCCTTCAAACAAAAGCTCAACATCTGAGTCTATTTACCCAGTGTGCAGCTGTGTCAATCGGGCCAAGACAAAGCCAGGCTTCCTGGTCAGCCCACAATAGGCTGCAGGTAGTCCTACAAACAGAGAAACACAAGGCAAGGGCCTCTCACCAGGCAGCAAACCTCCTTCCAATGAGGAAGAGCTGGAGCCCAGGGGTCAAGAGAAAAGGAGAGTGCCCCGCCCCCACATCCCTCACAGAAGTGGGGCCTGAAAGATATGATCTGTAAGCCCATCAATTAGGGCTATTAAAAAGGTAATTAGCCCTCTTCCATGGAAACCCAGGACAGAGATGTGAAAGGGGGTAAATTCATTTCCATGTGGTTACATTTTAATGTGACCAGTAGCCTTTAGTAGTGAAATGAGGTTCTCTTGTTGAGAAATGTCACTTGATGGGTTTTAAGGGAGATGTGGTATCAAGTCAGCTAGAACTAGCTTAAAGTAAAGATAGGTACTTTTTTTATTCTTGGAAAAAAATAGAGTCAAATAGAATGGTCTGATTTGGAAGGCTAAGGAGGAGTCTATTTTCCTTTCCTTAGCAAAACCATGGCCGGAAATGAAATCTGAAAATGTCAACAATGAACAATTTGTCTTGGATTCTGATAAGTGTGAACTTCAGAATCAGTGTTTCTGTTCCTTTTCTTTTTAAACATGTGTATGTATTTTGATAATAAAGCCCAAGAGAGAATAAAACGAATAGAAGGAAGACCTTTTTCATAAGGAGCTATGAAGATCTCCATTGAAAGTACACCATACTCCAAAACACCCGCCCAGTTTGCAGTGACTGTACTTACAAGTGCATGTGTGCATACCTGCACATAAGGATTATTTATTTTTGTGCCAGTACTGGGGCTTCAACTCAAGGCCTGGTTGCTGTCCTTTTTAACTTTTTTTCTTTTTTCCTCAATGCTAGTGCTCTACCACCTGAGCCACTTTTGTGTTTTTGATAGTTAATTGTAGATAAGAGTCTAGTAGACTTTCTTGCCCAGGCCAGCTTTGAACAGGGATCCTCAAATCTCAACCTTCTGAATAGTTATATTACAGATGTGAGACACTGGCATTGGGCAGGATAGTTTAAATTTTCTTTTTCCTACTATCTTATGTTCTCCTCCACTCCTTTATCTCCTGTATATTTATTTATTTGTGTAAGAAGTCTGTATAGTGAGATGCACAGAGCCGACATGTATTATGGGATCTATCACATGCTTGTATAATCAAGATATACAATGTTTTCTTCATCTCATAATTTTCCTGCCCTCACCCTATCAACCCAATTCCTCTCCAGGCAATCATTGTTTTGATTTTTATTGCTATAGATTCGTTCAGTCTGTTCTTGAATTTCATGGAAATGATATTATATGCTATGAATCCCTCTGTGTCTGGCACCTTTCACTCAAAATAGGCTTTTGTTTTGTTTTGTTGAGACTCATTGGTGAATCGTGGAGTAGTAATCCTCTATAGTTTATCCATCTTGTGTTGATGGAGATTTGAACTCTTCAATCTTAAGACTCTTGTAAATAAAGGAACTATAGACACTCTTGGATAAGCCTTTTACAGACATGAGAATGGGGTTGCTTACTCATAGGTTAGGTTTATCTTTTACCTCTTTAAGAAATTGAGAAACTGTCAAACCATTTTTTAAAGCAGTTCTACCATCTTACCCTTCCTCCAGCCATGTGAGGAGAGTTTCAATATTTCAACTTTGTCACAAATATTTGGGTTTGTCAGTCATGGTACAAATAGCTGCTCAATTGGGTATGAAGAGATCATCTCATCATGGTCATAATTTACCTTCTGATGACTAATGATGTTGACTACATTTTTTGAGCTTATTTCTATTATCTTTCATGAAGTTTTTGATTAAGATTTTTCTTTCCAGTTACTGGGGTTTGAACCAAGGGTGTCATGCTTGCTAGGCAGATACTCAACCTCTGAGCCATATGTCCAGCTAGTTTTGTCCATCTTTAAAATTGAATTGTCTTATTAATTTATAGATATTCTTCATATATTATGGGTAAAATTATCTTCTGATATGTAGATAATGCAAATATGTTCTCTTGCTGTGTACTCTTCTCTTTAATCTTCTTAATGGCATATATATGTTGTATCTTTACTGGGGCTTGAACTCAGGGCCTTGTCCTCTCCTCATTCAGCTTTTCTTGCTCAAGGCTGGTTCTCTACCATTTGATCCAACTTTTAGTTCAGTGTTTTTTTCTGGTTAACTGGAGATAGACTCTCATGGACTTTCCTGTCTAGGCTAGCTTTGAACCTAGATCCTCATATCTAAACCTCCTAAATAGCTAGGATAATAGGTGTGAGTCAGTAGGATCTGGTTTAACTCCTTGTTTTGATGGAAAAGCTCAATACTTTGAAATATAGTATTGCAAATTATGATTACTGTTAGTTCTTTTTGTGTCTGTCTCATCTAAGAAATCTTACTCTACTTTTTATACTTTCTTCTAGACATCTGTAATTTTTAGCTTTTGTGATTAAATATTAATCTCAAATTAACTTTTTATATATGGTATGTGGTAGGGTTGAGATATATTTTGTTGCAAAAATTTATTCAGTATTTCCAACATCAATGATGAAAAATTTCCTTCCTTCATCAAATGGTTCTGATGTCCTTGTTTCAACTCAGACATAATTAGATATGTGGGTGACTCTGTATAACAACTCTCTATTCAAGTTTTTATCTCTTTTTATGCCAATACATTATTATAATTAGTGTATATTTTTAATGAACGGAAATAAAATTGTGTGTGATCTTTAATTTTGTTCTTTATTATTTATTTTTTTTTGTCAATCTTGAGGCTTAAACTCAGGGCCTGTCCCTGAGCTTATTTATTCAAGGCTAACACTCTACCACTTTGAGCCCACAGCAAGACTTCTAGTTTTCTGGTGGTTAACTGGAGATAAGAGTCTCGCAGACTTTCCTGACTGGGCTGACTTTGTACTGAGACCCCCCTGAGTAGCTGGGATTATGGGTGGGAGCCACCAGCACCTGGCTAGAGCCTTGCAGTTTTTAGGCAGGTGCTCTACCACTTGAATGACCCCAGCTCTTTTTGTTTTAGTTATTTCTTTGGATATGGTCTCACATTTATTTATTTTTGTCCAGGCACACCTGGCTATGATCTTCCTATTTATGCTTCCCACATAGCTGAGGTGACCCCAACGTATACAACTTGCTAATTCTTTGCCCAGAAAGGCCTCTATCTTTGATTCTCTGGATCTCCATCTGTGAATAGCTGGGATTATAGGATGAGCCACCCCACCTAGCCTTAGAAGTTTCCAATTAATGAATAAGGTATAACTTTCCACTTATTTGTTTTATCTTTCCTAGCAGTGGGTAATTCTAACACATAGGTCTTACATGTATGTTGTGAAACTAACTCCTAAATTTTTTCTGGTTTGATGCCATTGTAAATTATATTTTGAAATTGTGTGTGTGTGTGTGTGTGTGTGCGCACACGCACATGCATGCCAGTCCTAGAGCTTGAACTCAGAGCTCAGGTACTGTCCCTGAGCTTTTGTTAACACTCTATCATTTTGAGCCATACCACCATGTCCAGCTCTTTAGTGGTTAATTAGAAATAAAAGTTTCATGGGCTTTCCTGCCCAAACTGGCTTAGAATAGTGATCCTCAGATCTCAGCTTCCTGAGTAGCTAGGATTACAGGTGTGAGCCATTAACACCAAGCTTGAATTTTTAAATCTTCTAGTCATTCAAATATAATACCAGAATTGATTTTGGAGAGTTTGACCCTATAGCTTGTTGTTGAATTCCTTCATTAGTTTTTTAAAATAAGTATCTGTATAGGTTGCTTAGAGTTTCTCTGTATAACTAATCCTATCATCTGCAAATAAAGTCTTCTTTTTGTCCAATATTTAGCTTTTTCACTGTACCTTATCTCTGTAGCTGAGATCTCCAGTTCAGGGTAGAAAAGACAGTTAGTGTTTTTGTGGCCCACTTTGTGATGTTCAGGATTTTTTTTTTTCAGGATGGGTTTCTTGAATATAGTCAAGTATCAATGACTTTCTGGGAAATATATCACTAGGCAATTTTGTCATTGTATGAACACTATAGTGTATACTCACACAAACATAGGTCCTATTGACCAAAAGAAAATTATACCATCAAAGAATGCAATAAACACAAGATCTGAAGGGGGTATAATACTGCACATTATAGTAAACTCTTTGTAAAAAAAATAAAAAGGGTACATCATAGAATAGCAACAGAAATGTAGTATGATAAATACATAAATCAATGACTATCATTTATGATCATATTATATACTATGCATAACTGCCAGTGCTATAATTTTATATAACTAGCAATCACTAGCGTATTTACAGTAGCACTATCCCACATCTGTGAGTAGCATGCTGCATGACCAAATTATGGTGGCTATAAGAGTACTACGTGATAAGAATTTTCCAGTTCTATTACCATCTCATGGGACCACCATTATATAAATAATCCATCACTGACCAAAATGGTGCCTGGCCAATTCTTATCTTATGTCAAAGTCTCTTCTTTGAAGGAATGGAACATCTTGAGTCTTATATAAATCTGTGATGTGCTCACCAATATGACTTCCATGTGCTTTGCTGGACTCCAACATTGGAGAATTCCTCATGTCTACCCATATTTCATCCCCGTTGAATTTGTCCTCTGATAGGCCTTGTGGTGTTTTATACTGAGCATGTATAGCATGGCTCTTAGGAAGGATCCTGAGGGACTCTTAAATACAAACTCAAAGCAACTATTTTGCATCTCTACCTCTTCTGTGGTACCTTCCCTTCAGGTAGAACCTAGTACTTCAGTGTTCTCGAATTCCATTCTCCCTTATTCAATTAATATCTTTATTGCACTCTGCTAGGGCTATATCACCAAGCAGAAAACCAGGTTGCATGTAGAGCTCCCTTCCTAGGAGTCCCTTCTTTCAGAGATTATAATCCTGGTACCAGTTGATAATACCTGAGAAGAGTTTCTTTGTATCCTCTGTCTGATTTAATTCACTGCTTGTAAGGGGAAAGACATGTCTGAGACCAACCGACTCTTACCATAGTCAAAAGTAGAAATTTGTCCATACATCTATTTGTCCAATAAGTCTTTCATACCAAGAACATGTCTATGCCATCTCCCTTCTCATGTTTAGCAACAGGCACTAATCATACTTAGATGACAAGTTGGTGATTTTTACAACTATTGCCTCTGAACATCTTCAACAAAGTAAGCTAATAAATAGATGATCTTATTTCTAAAATTTCCAGCCCATCTTTTAATAGTGCTTCCTAGGTCAGCATTTCCCAGTCTGTCTGAAGAATATTGGCACCAGGAAAGGATATCTGGGAACCTGAGAATGCGGGAATCACTGAGAACTTTTGGGAAGTGTTAGATCTGATTTTTCTTTCTGAGAGACACATGCCCATGGACATATTGAAGATTCCGTTATATTATCTTCAATTTTTTTAAAATTGTGAACATACTATACAGAGGGGTTACAATTGCATGGGCAAGATAATGAGTACATTTCTTATCAGGCATTGCAGCCTCCTCCTTTGTTTCCCCTTCCTTCAAAAAAAAATTTTTTTTATCAGTTTATTGGGAAATGCTTCCCAAATGTAATCAGTAGAACTTCTTATTTAAGGGATAACTTGTTCAAATGGATCATTTGACCTCTCATCTATTTTCTCTAAAGTTTTGGAAAAAATATTCTTTGGCTGACAAAAAGAGAGGGTTTGGCAAATCAGTGAAAATCAAAGCTGTTGTCAAGCTGAGCATATTTGGCAAGGCCAGTAACTAAATAAATACCATATGAATAACCATATGAATAACCATACAGGTAACCCAGCAGTGAGGGCCATGTATCCCAACTGTGACAATAAGAAGATGGTGTAAGTGAAAGGATGTTCCTTCTAAAGCTGATGGACTGAGATACACACATTTTTTTTTTAAGCCTAGAAATCTGGGAGTAAAATGTTAGTCCACAAAATCTTGCCTTCATAAGAATTTCTTCTAGAGTATAACTTCAGATAATAATTCACATATATAAATGTTATTAATCATTTATGGCCTCCCTCCCCCCATAATACTTCTGGAAATACTTTCCAGAATACGTACCTCTTAAAAACCAAATGACATCATGTCTGTTGGTCTATATTATTCTATAGTGGCAGTCCAAAAGGCTTTCCACCCTTTTTAAAGCAACTGCTGAAAGGTTCGTCATCAGCCTCTCTGAACCTAAGCACCTGAAAATAGAGAGTGAAATGAGCTCCCAGCACATTGCTCAGAGAGACTGGATAGATTTAAATACTGCTCTGAGGAACTTGCCTTAGGTACAAGCTGGGGAACATCCAGGACCAAGGAGGCTAAGCCACGGTGTGATCTGTAGCTGCCGTAGCCTCGGGAGGAGAATGCCCTGCTCATGTGTAGGTAGGACTCATGGTGCTGCTCAATCAATCTCTCTCCCTGCTGCTCTGAGTTACACATTCTGACTTGCAGACAGAACCAAAATCGATGCCTTCTTTGTCAGCCAGTTTCTCAGAACTGTGAGGTAAGCAACTTTAAAGGAGGAAAGATTTATTTGGGCTCTTCGTTTCTTTTGGCCCAAGGTTGCTTGGTCCTTTTCTTTGTAGGCCTGTGGTGAGGCAGAGTCATGATGGAAGGGTGCCAGGAAGCAGAGAAAAAAAAAAAAAAACCAGGGTCAGAAATAAGGCAACTCACCCAAAAGTCATGCCTCCAGCCACGTACTTCCTCTAACCGGGGCCTGCCACCTAATAACCCATTTGGCTGTGAACTCATCAGTGGATTAACCCCGTTTGATACAATTAGTACCTTCATGACCCAGTCACTTCTTAATAATGCTACCAGCTGGGGACCAGATCATTATTTAGCACATGAACCTTTGCGGGGCTATTTTATATCCAAACTATAGTGCAGACTTGTGCATTTATTTAGCTAGCCATTTAATTTCATAATACCAGTTATGTGCCAGCACTCTACTAGAGATTCTAGGATACAGAAATAGACAACTGGGGCTGGGAAGGTGGCTCAGTGGTAGAGGGCTGGCCTTGCATGCCTGAGGCACTGGGTTCGATTCCTTAGCACCACATAAGCAAAAAGAAAAAAGCCGGAAGTAGCGCTGTAGCTCAACTGGTAGAGTGCTAGCCTTGAGCTGAAGAGCTGAGGGACAGCGCCCAGGCCCAGAGTTCAGGCCCCATGACCGGACCAAAAAAAAAAAAAAAAAGAAATAGACAACTGCCAGTTCCCTACCTTCAATGAGGGACTGGGGAAGAAGAGAAACAATCACAGGATAAGATGTGCTATAGGAAAGAATATGTCATAATAGTAATTGAACTGTGGTTGGAGTTCATGAGAGTGAAGAGAAAAGTTTGCTCTAAAAGATAATATTGAACTAGTGGTATGACTGGGAATGAGGCAACGAAACATAGCTGGAAGGACCTTCCAGAAATACAACAGTAAGTGCAAAGACGCTGAAGTTGGGCTTTGGGTGGAATGCAGTGGCTACTAAACACCAACTGGATTTATCAGGCTAATCCTGGAAGCTTCAAAAACAAACCATGATGGGCTGGGAAGTTGGCTCAGTGGCAGAGTGCTTGCCTAGCATGCATGAAGCCCTGGGTTCAATTCCTCAGTACCACATAAACAGAAAAAGCTGGAAGTGGCACTGTGGCTCAAGTGGTAGAGTGCTAGCCTTGAGCAACAGAAGTTCAGGGACAGTACCTAGGCACTAAATGCATGCTCTAGAACTGGTATAACAATAACAATAACAATAACAATGATGATGATGTTGATGGAAACAGAAAAGATCAAGGATCAACAAGAATTTTTTTAAGTGCTAGATGGAAAGTATTTCCAGCATTGTAGGCCATATGGTCTCGTTCACACCTATTCAGCTTTGCAAAACAAAAACAAAACAAAAAAGCATGAGCTTTACCTTGTCAAAGCCTGATTCAGTGAAGCAGCAATGGGACCTGAGCTCTTCAGTTTTTAAGAAAGTTTTGCAAAAGCCTTTGATGTTTAGCCCAATGTAGGAAACTGATCTGATCCAAAGACCTCATTTTTCAGGTGAAAAACCTGAGGTGCAGTGGTGAGGAAGTGATTTGGCTCTGTAACCACAGAGTTAAGTCGTGATAGAGCCAGCCCAGCAACTACATTCCCACACTCCCAGCTACTACTCTTTCTCTCTTCCCCCCGCAACCCCACTGGCTTCTAATAGTAATAGTTGTCTTTGTTGTTATCATTGCTCTAAATAGTGATCATTCATTGACTGCATTATTCCAGCAGTAGTTCGAAGATTTTTGCACAATTTAGGACCTGTTAAATCCTCACACTCACCTAACTGTGTGTTGATTGTGTGGTGCTAGAAGTGGAGGGTGGAGGGGCAGAGTAACTTGCTCAAGCTCACACAGGTGGCACATAATGGGGCCAGGACATCTTCTTGCCCAGTGTGTAGAGTTGAACTGTGCTGTATTGCTGCTTCAGGCTGACCTTGGCAAGGAAGCTAGGATGATCTAGCTCCTGACTCAACAAGAATCCCCATTCCTCATCCTGTGCACATTCCAGGGACACTGGCCATGTCCTTCTGAGGATGGCTGGAGGTCTATCTGCCACCGATGCTATCTATGCAAGTCCAGGCAGCAAAGCCTGTCATTGGGGAAAGCAACTGTGGCCTCAATGTGACTTACTTATCTGCCAGGAGCTTCAGGTGATTCAGGTTTTCTTTCAGTGACTTTTGATGTAGAGCTCTGTGGAGGTGTGGAGGGGAGGAGGTGATGAACTTGCTTCATTCGTGTGGATGGCACAGCTCGACCTGCCATGTCATCTGAGTCACAGCTGCATCAGAGTGATAAATCATGAGGATGTCGTCCCTGAGGCTGCAGTGACTGATTGTGTCATTTATGTCACTGTGCAGGACCCTGTGGCAAGGTTTAAAGGTGAAGACACTGTGATTTGTTGGGTAAGTAACTATATAATTGATGACACACAGCAGCATTAGCCCATGGGTGTGTGACAGAAAAGGCCAAGGGAGCTCAGGGCAGCTGCATGTCTTGAGAAGAACACCAAGAATTCATTGCATCTGGGCCTTGGTTTGACAGGCAGGTACTCAAGGAGGAAAGCACAGTCTAAACCAAACCACACAAGGGGGCTAAGTGCTGGTGCCTGGTGCCTGTAATCCTAGCTACGCAGGAGGCTGAGATCTGAGGATTGCAGTTCAAAGCCAGCCTGGACAGGAAAAGTCTTTGAAACTCTGATTTCCAGTTGACCACCAAATAGCTGGAAGTGGGGCTCAAGTGGTAGAACATCAACCATGAGCTAAAAAACTCAGGACAGCACCCAGACCCTGAGTTAAAGTCCCAGTACCAATGCACATATGTGTGCATGGATGGAGATTACATGTAATTGCGTCCATGTCTTCCAACTCTGATTCAGTGATGGCGTGTTTGCTACCTTAACTCAGTGGTTCCATAT
The DNA here is from genome assembly GCF_024711535.1 of Dipodomys merriami. Classification (NCBI taxonomy): domain Eukaryota; kingdom Metazoa; phylum Chordata; class Mammalia; order Rodentia; family Heteromyidae; genus Dipodomys; species Dipodomys merriami. The sequence continues at coordinate 66,813,534 of NW_027203381.1, read as the reverse complement.
GGGAATGGGCAAGTGCTATAAGAGTGATTATCTAAACTTCTGAGAACATGGCTGAGAAATACAAATAATTGCAATGACACTTGAAAGTGTGTTATGTTTATAGTTATTCCACTGTGAATAGCACAAAAAGTTGACACATGCTGCCAGTGCTCAAAAACAATTATCCAGTTCAGCAAAGAAGTCTCTCCCATCCCTAACAGAGTAACGTTTTGCTTTGGCCTTACTTATTTAAATAGATAAATCCACCAACATTCATATCATAACTACATTCATTTATTAACTGTTCACATATTTGAAACATCAGTAGTAGCAGTGAAAGCATTTTGTGAGAGCCGTTTGGTTGTATGAAATTTTCAATGAATGGTATTGTGCGTCAACGTGACTGGGCTTAGGAATACTCAAACAAAACATTGTGAGGATGTCTGCAAGGGTGTCTCTGGAAGAGATTAGCATTTAAATCAGTAGGATGAATAGAGAAGACGCCCACTCAGCAATGTGGGGCACCAGCCAGTCCCCACGGGCCTCAATAAAACACAAAAGTAGAGAAGAAGGACAAATTTCCTCTCTCTTCTTGAGCTAGAATATCTATTGTCTTCTGCCCATGCACATCAGAGCTCTTGGTTTTTAGGCCTTTAGATGCCAGGACTTACACTAGCTACCCTTAGCCCATCCTTACCCTTCTCTCTGGTTTTCAAGTCTTCATTTGGACTGGAAGTTATGTCATTGGCCCCCGGATTCTCAGTCTTTCAAATTCAGACTGAACTAGAACACTGCATTCTTGGTTCTTCAGCTGGCAGAAAGTCGTTTATGGAACTTCTGAATCTCCATAATCATGTGATGACTCACATGATTCCTATAATAAATTCCTATAATAAATTTTTCCTTTTAATACTGTTTCTAGCCAATTATTTCTCTGGGAGAACCCTAAGAAGCACATTATATGTTATTATTTTAAGTTGTGTGCTACACAATCTCTGTATTAGACCAATTTACAGTAAACTTACAACTATTTCTCTGTTGCTCTATGGATTTATGATCTAGCTTTTCCCTCATTATATGGTTCCTAGTCATCTAGTTGTTGAACTTTCATCAGCATACCACTGCTGAGATACATATTACTTGTAAGGTGACATAGAAAAAAAGTAATACTCTCACATAACACAAATCCAACATCCTCTAGTGAGCAGAGCTGATTTACTTAGGGTACACAGTTTTCTGGGAGCCAGTGAAGAACAGATCACTCAGTACACAAATGAATGATTGGTAGTTAGTTCTTTTTAAAAACATAGTTCAGTTGGAAGTTGATGGCTCCCGTCTGTAATTCTAACTGTTCAGGAGGCTGAGATCTGAGAATTGTAGTTTGAAGCCAGGCCTGGCAGGAAAGTCTTATCTCCAATTAACCACCAAAAAGCTGGAAGTGGAGCTGTAGCTCAAATGGTACAGTGCTAGCCTTGAGCACAAAATGCTCAGGGACAGTGCCCAGGCCCTGAGTTCAGGCCCTGGACTGTTGCATGTGTTAATACATGGGTGCATGCACATGTGCACACCCTCCCCCCCCAAAAAAATAGTGTATTTTATTCATGGAGCTCGCAATTTCTCAACAGAACTCCTCCCATGGCCTCTCAGAACTAAACAGACAGTACTAGATATTTTGCTCTCACCTTCATCTCATGACCAGCTCTACAGGAGATCCAGGCCCTTGCTGGTCTTCAGGTGTAAGAAGAATGCATGTGCTCCACAGCTTTGTGCCTCCTGTTCTCTCTACAGGGAGCAGTATACCCCATATTCACATAGCTCATGTGCTCCTTTATTCAAACATCACCTCCCTCACCAACCAATCTAAAAACATCACCTCCTGCTGCTCCCTTCACTCTCCATTCTATGCTGGTTTCCTTTCCTTCAGAGTACATACCATGATCAGATAGGCCTTGTTTACTTATTACCTAACACATCCACCCATATGCAAGTCCTAAAGGGCATAGATTTTTGTCTGCCTTTTATCTTTAATAGTATTTGGCACAGAATAGACATTTAACAGAGGTTGGAGGTAGAGGATCACTGTCCCAGGCGGGCCCCAGGCAAACAAATAAGATTCTACCTGAAAAACAACTAAAGCACAAAAGGGCAGGGAGCATGGTTCAAGAAGTAGAACACCTGCCTAGCAAGTCTGAGGCCTTAAATGGAGGAAAATATTTTTGTTGTTGAAAGACTGAATTAAAGAAGTTGGTTCATCCTTCTTTTGTCACCAGGATTGGTGATGCCTAAAGTTTTTACTCCACAGCCACCAGGAGAATCAAACAGAGCTGCATGGATCAAGCAATGGCTTACTTGAGAGCAAAAGGCACTGCCTTACTGGCTGTTAGTGCTGTCTCTTGGGAGACTATGCCCTGATTCACCAGAGGCTCATCCCAGGTAAAATCCTGTGTGTGAGGCTTGGCTATTGGCATACTATCCAGTCAAGCCCTTTTTTTGTTTTGTGTATTGACAGACATGTCCTATCTGCCATCTCTAACTGGAGGTCCTTATTTAACTTTCTGGAAGATGGATGTCTTCTGGCTTTGCTTTTCAATTCCGTGTCTTTGATTTAAAAGAGATGAAGGGATGGAAATAACACTGACTGTTTAGAATTTAGTCTTCCTGATTGCTTGACCAACTAAATACATAAGGTGTGTTTTTTTTTGAGACAAAGAAAAGAAGGAAAAGGGGAGTCTAGACTGAGTCCCTCAGCTGTGGGGTCCATTTCCCTTACTGATGAATCTCAAGGGCCAGAGCAGTGTCCAGCATGCAGTGGACACTCAATTCTACCTGCCAAATCAGCAGAAGTCACCCCCCACCCTCCAGAAGCAGTCAGTTCATCTTTTTGGTTGTCTGCAGATGGCAGCATGCTTTGGTTTCCTACTAGATCAATTGTTTTTACCTGAAGTAGGTACATGCTCCCCACACTCCAGATTTGCTCATTTTGGGCATGCATTTCATTCTTAAGTCCGCATTGTCCCATTCCACCCAGCGCATGGATATCAATTAAGTCTCAGTGAAAGCAGAGTTCAGATCCTACCTGGCCCAGCTACAATCCTTAGGCAGTTCCCCATTGCACTGGAAAGTAAATACAGGTTTCTCACCTAAAGAGTAAAAGCCTAGGATCTGCACCTAACCTGGTCTTTGAATCTCAAATTTAAGACCCATATGAGCTTGTAAGACTCAACATCATTTTGTTCATAAGATCTCTAACTAGAAGAAATCTCTAACTCTTATCTTCTAGCATGTTTGTCTGCACCCTTCCTTTGTTGTTCTCAATTTATGATTGTTTCTGTAAGTCCTTCCTCTATTCCCACACCCGCATGACTGGAAGTCCTTCAAGGATAAGGGCTTGACCTTAATTCTGTTCCTTTCCCAAGCACAGGAAAGGAATAGCCAGAGTTGAGCAACTGCTGGGCCGGGTATCCAATCTGTAAACAAAGGTGCTGTGTCTCTGAAATCAACAATTTTTAATTTCATTCTGATTTGAAAAAAGCAAGTGATTTTTGTAGTTATCAACAAAGACTAATTTCAAGTATCACTTGAATAATGAGCTTGCATCTCTTAGCTTACTTCAAACATGCAATATTTTATTACTTTGTCTGCCTTCCTAGAAACTCAAACTGTGGTATCTTGCAAACGAACCACTATTAATCACTCTACTTTACATAGGGCTCGTTCAAGGAAGTCACATGTTTTGTCTCAGCTCTAAGAAGGCTAACATGAATTTCTCAAACTTGTCCTATTTCCTTTTGTAGTGGGGAAAAATAGAGATTGGACTATTCATTCCACTTATTAAGTGAACACATTTTAACAGTACCTGAAGGGTTATAAAGAAGTTCCTGTCTTATCATTAAGGGTTGCATTCCTGAACATATAAAATAAACCATTTAGCATGCCTTTATGGTCCATGACTTTAGGTATACCTGCTTTCAGAAGTATTTTTAGGATGCATTAGAGAGGCAGTCATGAAAAAAAAAAAATATATATATATATATATATATTTCAGTATGGTATGGAAGCTGAGTCTCTTGACAATGACTTGGGAGAAAAAGAGTAAAATCTATTTAACATCAACTGAATGTCTCTAATTGGGTCTTGAAGATTGAACAATTCCCTTCAATACAGCTGGGGCTTTGGGTAGCCCCAAACCAATTAACTCAAATTATATAATTTTCCTCCCACCCCTGATCCCAAAGCTTGGCTTGCTTATTTAGTAAAGGGAAGGATTAGTGCAAACACTAAGGCGCCATTCTCTGCTCTCTGGCACAATATGAGCTCTTAGTTCTGGGCCAGCCAGAAGTATCCGAGCTGGAAAGAAAGAAAAAGGGGAAGCTGAAGTCGAGACGTCTCCTTGGTATGACCGTCTTCTTTCTTGGGATACAATGGAATTTGGCATAAATATATTACTGGATTACCAGGGAGCAGAAAGCATCCTAACCTTTAAATGGAAACAAGCAATGTTTAGCCCTCTTAAATCTGAAAATGTACAGGAACTCATTAAGGCAGCAGAGGTATGGGGAGAATAGAGAGGACCAGAAATGTGAACAGTTATTAATGTGTGTGTGTGTTTGTGTGTGTGTGTGTTTAAAGGAGTAAGAGTTACACTCTGAATAGACTGGGATGAGTATGGGGCAAATAAAAAAATTATACAACAAATCTAAGTATACAGCTTTCAAATGAAAAAAAAAGACAATAATTTTCAAAGGTGGATAAAACTCTGCATCGTAACTATATCACAAAAATGTTAGTAAATGTTGTTGTATGCTGACTATACATTTTTTGTTTCATATTGAATGGTAAATTTTGTGATCCTTATGGCAAGATACTTATAACAAGATCCTTGTGAAAAGATACAGTTGATTTGATGGTTGTGGAGTATAAATGAATTTAAAACAGTTGAGTCTTAAGAAGGAAGGGTAATTAACAGTCTTTCAGCATCTCAAGGTTAACAGGTCTCTTCAGGAAACCCTTTCTTGTTTATTGGCCCATAGAATCACAACTCCTAAGTGTTGACCTGTTAGATGCCAAAAAGAGAAAACAAATAATAAATGTCTCTAAATGTCGCTCTTCTTGGCTAAGCATGTAAAATATGGGCCTGAACTTACCCTGGTATTTTCTCACACATTTCTTCCTGAGGGGACTCTGCCCTGGATTCTATTGGCACATTCATCTATTGTAGCCAAATGCTTTCATGTAACAGGCTTCCCTAGTATTCTGGGTCCAAGTTTGATGCCTTATTCTTAGGTTTGTCAAAAAAGGAAATTCAGTGAAATTAAAGTACTCTCATTTGTACAGCAAGTATGGGTGAAGTAGCATTTTGGCTTCTTTTGATAGATTGTTATTTCTAAGATTTAGAATAGAGATTCAACAGATTTATTCATTAGATTTCTTCAGAAGCTACTGAGTCTAGGTGTAATACCCAGAGATAGACACCACATACCTTGGTCTATTAATATCATGATACAAATGACCAAAGCTTGGGTCTTGTCTGTTGATAGTCTCTATCTTCCAGAAGGTGAGTTCTCAAATTTAGGGGTCATACCCTCCAGGAAAGACTCAGACAAGCTCAGAATCTAAGTAACAGTTAAAATTAAGACAACAGATTTTCAAGTTCAGGTTCTGAGAAGAACATTACAAACTATTTGGCTGATTCCATCCTTTAAAGAGGAAGGAGGGTGACTTGTACAAGTCACTTGTACAGTGATCTGTTGGTACAGCCTGACCAGAACTTGGTTCTCCTGACTCAAAGATTCACGGCTATCAATGTGAGCACATCCTAATCACAGAAGTATGTTACTTATTCTTCTGACTTTATAAATGGCTAATGGCAGGGGAATCTTATGATTTAAGGGCTGGAATTTCATTTCATCTTGCTGTTGTTGGTAAGACAGATTGGGCATCTGTGGTTGAGGATGTAAGGAAGGAAAATCCAACAGAGTCCCAGTATCCCTAACTGGCACTCCATATTGGGATTCTTCACCAAAACCCAAAGAACCACAGTGGTTTATTTTGAAAGTATCCTGAAAAGGGTAGTGTTTGACCACCCCTCTCCTTGGGTTTACCTCCATGTGCTGTGTGTAATGATCCAGAGAGAATCAATTGGACACTGCATTTTAAAGATAAGGATTGGGATTTTACTTCTGGGTAACCCGGTGACCCCAATCAATCTCTGTCTTACAAACCCTCTGAAGATTTGATGCTCGGGTCTACAATTAAGTCCCAGCTTGCAAGGATAGCAACAGATGTTGCAATCCAAACACCTTTATTAACTATTTATCTTCAGATATGTATCAACCACCTCTTGGCCAACAGAAACAGTAGATTGCTCCTTAAATGGAAAATCACATTCTTTCATCTTTAAGCTATTTTATTCTTTAATCCCTTTGAGCAGTAATAAAGAGATGCATTAAGAAAGTAGCAGGCAGTAATTAACCATTTTGAACATTTTGGTTTTCTAAAGCAATTGATATCTATTCAGAGAAAACACTGTTTTTAAATTGCCATACCCCAATCATTAAAAACATCAGATGGTATTTAGGCAGGCCCACAGCAGAAGTGTGAGATATCAGTGCTTAGTGCCAACCCCCCTCCTTCTTTTTCAAATTATAAAGCTCGCTAGTTATATTTCGGTTGCCAGACTTTAGCCCTGTTCAAACCAGAGCTTCAAGACCATCAAAAATAATCCATGCCACCTACCTGCCTTAACAAGAATGTCAGCAGGATTAGAAATAGGGGTGGAGTAATTCAAGCCCCGAGAAAGAAACACAAGGCCAAAATATTTTAAGCAGGACCTTGTATAATCCTTTGTAACTGAAGTCATCATGGTTTGTTCTACAACTGAGCTCTGGCCTAGAGTTTATTGAGGTTATTTCATGGAGAGGAAAATAAACTATTTAGGGGTCAAAAAGGTTTTTTCTTCCTTGACTTAACTTTCCAGCTTTCTAAGTCTCTCTCACACAGGGATGGGGTAGGCAGCCTTTTTGCTTCAAGAGCAAGGAGAATTAACAGGGAGATAATGAACATCAGCCCCCAAGTGTTTTCATTGCATTTGTCTTCATAAAATTCAAAATATCTATCTATCTATGTATCTATGTATCTATGTATCTATGTATCTATGTATCTATGTATCTATCTATCTATCTATCTACCTATCTATCTAGTAATAATTATATATATATATATATATATATATTTGTTGTATGTCAGTACTTGGGCTTGTACTTAGGGCCTGGGGGCCGTCCTTTAGCTGTTTTTTTGCTCAAAGCTAGCTTTCTCGCATTTGAATCACATCTCTACTTTCAGCTTTTTGGTAGTTAATTGGAGACAAGAGTCTAATAGACTTTCCTGTTTGGTTGGCTTTGAACTGTGACCCTCAGATCTCAGCCTCCTGAGGAGCTAGGATTACAACTATGAAGCACTAGTGCCTGGCTCAAATTTCCCATATTTTACCCATGCTCTCTATTCAGAATTTTATCTACTTCCACTCTGATTTCTCTTCCATCAAAACTTCCTCAGGGCTAAGTTAAAGCCACTCTAGGGCTACTATGCACTCTAGCTAAGGGCCAAGGGGTCCTTAAATCTGGGGACACTTTAGTTTGGACTTAATGTGATATATTTGTGTGGTTTGCTCTTCCATGTACAACTAAATGGTTGCTAGGCTAGCTGTCATATAGAAGACTTTCAGGAATATTACCCTGAGCGTATCACTTACCTGTTGGCATGGTAGATCAAAGGTCCCATCCAGCATTAATTGCAGCACTGGAGGTCTGTGAGTAAGGCAGGTTAAGCAATGATTGCAAAGGTTAGTGCTAGAAACCAAGTTGTGGAAAATGTGTCCAATCACCATATGTCTGCAGTTGTAAATAGAAAAGTCCACTTAATGCTTGGTCAAAGAAAAGTTCTCTCTACCAGCACTGTACTTCATAAAGTGTTGTTTATAGTTGTAAAATACCATATGTTTTATTTTTTATTCTAAATGAAAATTATGTGAAATATAATTCATGATCATATATCTGTGTTTATAAACATAGACTTGGAACGCTGCCAAAAAAAAAAAAAGAGTCTATCCAGTAAGTAATTTTTGAGTTTTGTGTATCTCAGCTAGGCCCTGGTAGCTCATGCCTATAATCTTAGCTGCTCAAGAGGATGATATCCAAAGATCATGATTTGAAACCAGTCTCAGGCAGGAACATCCTAAGACTCTTATCTCTAATTTTCCACCGAAAATCCAGAAATGGAGCTGTGGCTCAAGTAGAATCTTACTTTGAGAGAAAAAGCTCAGGTACAGCACTGAGGCCCTGAGTTCAAGCCCCAGTACCTGCACAAACAACAACAACAAAACAAATAAACCTAAAAATAAATTCCAACCAGCATCACTAAAAGAATGAGCCACTTTTCTCTGCATTGCCTTTATTGAACATAATATAACAAAGTTATTGGCATATTAAAAAGCAATCAAAAGTAATAAAAATGTGGGTTAAATATTAAAAGATAGACTAAACAGTGACTAAAATATTCCTATTTTTAATTTTAAGGTCTTTTTTGGCATTTGCCAGCATTCTAAATAAACATCTTTGTGCCTAATTTTCTTTATTTGTAACTTGTTTGCATTCTTTTTTTCTCCCCAAAGGCCCACAAATGTATATATTTCAGCTCACATAACTTAGATCTACCTCTGGGGTGGGGGTGGGGTGTTAGGCAGCAAAGCTTAATCCTTCATCAAAGATGATTTGATTCAGAGGGGACCTTAGAGGCTGACTGCATCGCAGCTCCTCACCTCCCTCCCTGCGATGTTTAAGCAAATGAAGACTTTGAAGTCAGGCTCTCTGCCTAGGATCATATAGCCTGTACTTGGGAAAGTGCACCTAAAAGAAACAAGAGAAAAGCATGTGGACATCTGGGGCTTTTGTGAAGATGGAAAAGCATTTCTCTCTCTCTCTCTCTTCCTTCCTTCCTTCCTTCCTTCCTTCCTTCCTTTCCTTCTTTCCTTCTTCCTTCCTTCCTTCCTTCCTTCCTTCCTTCCTTCCTTCCTTCCTTTCTTTCTTTCTTTCTTTCTTTCTTTCTTTCTTTCTTTCTTTCTTTCTTTCTTTCTTTCTTTCTTTCTTTCTTTCCCCCCTCTCTCTCCCTCTCTCTCTCCTTCTTTTTGTATGTGCTGGTACTGAGGCTTGAACTCAAAGCCTTGGCACTGTCCTTGAATGTTTTTACCCAAGGATGGCACAACCTTGAGTCACAGCTTCACTTTGGGTTTTTGGGTAGTTAATTGGAAGTAAGAGTCTCCCAGACTTTTCTGTCTAGGCTGGCTTCAAACTAGGATCTTTTGATCTCAGCCTCCTGAGTAGCTAGGATTATAGGAGTGAGCCTTTGATGTCTGGCAGGAAAAACAACTTCAGACTGTGCTTGGCAAGTTAGGGGAACAAGAGCAAAGCCAGATGCTGAGATGGGGTAAGATGGGAGTGGAGGAGAGAGAGAGAAGCAGGCAGAGAAGAAAGGGAGATGCAGGTGAGGGAGTTTATTCTCAGAAAGATAGGAGCCCTGGTAGCTCAGAAATACGGGAAGGTCATGATCTCTGACAGGTACTATGAAGTGATCACTCCTATGGCTGCATGGAATGAGGACACAGGCAAGACAGAGTCAACCTGACACATGCCGCAGAGGCCTAGAGCAAGGCCCAGAGGAGAACATTCTTGCAGTGGTCTCCATTGTGAGGCATGATGTACAGGTACTTCTGAAAAGGCTAAGAAGATGGAGAAGATGGCTATCAATGAACTGGGCCATCATCAAGCAGAGATGGGAGACGGGAAACAGCACTTTTGTGGGAAATGCTGAGAGCCAAGTATCTGCAAGAAAACAAGGATATGTATGTTCAGAAAAACATGGCTTTGAAGAGCCTGTGCCTTTAAGAGTTATTCCACCTTCCCATGTAAGATGAATATGGTACCCTTACCTATCCCTTAGAAGGTTTGCAACAGCAGGGCCCTGTGGACTTAAGAAGTACATGGTGAATGGCAGTAGCTCTCACTACTATGAATGTAATTTTTATTAAATGCTCCAAAGGCAGAGTGCGGTGATTCACATCTGTAATTTCAGTACTTGGGAGGCTGGAGCAGGAGGATCACAAGTTTCAGTCTTAGGCTACCTAGCAAGAGGAGCCAAAGTGAAAAGACTGCCCTACCTTCTCTTCAGAGGAAGTGCCCCAATAGCCTGATTGTAAAGTCTCTCAAAACATTTATTGAAATTAGATTCTTTAACTCCTCCTCTGGCATAGGGCCCAGAGAACTAGATTTCAGCAAGTCTAAGATCATTCTTCTTCTTCTTCTTCTTCTTTTTTTTTTTTTTTTGTCAGTCATGGGGCCTGAACTCTAGGCCTAGGCACTGTCCCTCAGCTCTTTAGCTCAAAGCTAGCGCTCTACCACTTGAACCACAACATCACTTCTGGCTTTTTCTGCTTATGTGGTGCTGAGGAATCGAACCCAGGGCCTCATGCATGCAAGACAAGCACTCTACCACTGAGCCACCTTCCCAGTCCAGATCATTCATTCTTATGCTGGCCAGTGCTTAAGAAATTGTTTGATGATGAGTGCCAGTGGTTCACATCTAGAATCCTAGCTACTCAGGAGGCTGAGATCTGGAAGAGCGAAGTTCAAGGCCAGTCCAGACAGAAAAGTCCATGACCTTCCATCTTCAAAATAACCAGCAGAAAGTAGAACTTGAGGCATGGCTTAAAGTGGTAGAATGCTGAGTGAGCAAATGTGAGGTCTTGAGTTCAAATCCCAATAGCACCAAAAAGTTGTTTTATTTATTTATTGCTGGTTGTGGGGCCTGAACTCTGGACCTCGGTGCTGTCCCTCAGTTCTTCAGCTTAAGGCTAGTACTCTACACTTGTGCCATAGCACCACTTCCAGCTTTTTCTGCTTATGTGGTGCTGAGGAATCGAACCCAGGGCCTTATGCACGCAAGGCAAGCACTCTACCACTGAGCCACCTTTCCCAACCCTTGTTATTTTTTTTTAAACTTCAGGTCTACTACTGGTGACTCATGGATGCCTCCATCTGCAACAACCCTCATGTTCAGGGTACTACCAGTTCTTTCCTGGCCAGCAGGTACACAAGATGGAGCAGTAGGTGAGCCCAGAGTAGGTGGAAGAAGAAAGTTCTTGGCTTGAATTGCAAGTGGGATCTTAGGAACCTTCCAGAAGCCAGCTTTCCCCCTGGGAGGCTGTGTAAGGTGATGAGAGGAACTCTCTTCCCTCCCTGTAGTGGTGCTGGGCTTTGGGGATGTGAGGCAAGCACTCTACCACTTACCTATAGCCCTGTCCCTGAACTCACCTTATCTGAGTCTCAGCTCCAGTGCCCCTCATTACCTAGGGTAATCCACGCCTCCTCTCTGAGCTGTCACTTCCTCGTCTGTTTGGAAAGGACAGAATGAGCAAACTCTAAAGTCCCTTCCAGCTCCAAGTTTGTTTATTAAACAGTCTAATCTTTGCAAAAGCACTTGTAATGGCTACAGCCTGGAGACAGGCTTTGCAAACTTTGCCACCAGGCTGCAAAGCTTTGAGGGTTACACAAAGGGCACAGGGCAGCCCCACCATCAAGATAAGAGAGGAAACATTTCCAAGGAACTTTCTCCCTTGTGGTTCACCTGCCCCTCTCAAGCAGATCTGAGGGCAGGTCTAGACTCAGATTCAACCCTTATCACATTGTGAAGCTCGGGCACCGCAGAGGTGGAGACAGAGGTTGCTGCCATCTTGGATCTTGCATTTGACTTCCGGCAGTCAGTGGGAGGTGCTCAGCCCTTTGCCTCAGACCAAGGAATTGGATTTCAGATCCCTTTGGGTGGAAGCCTCATCTTTTTTTTGTAGGAGTGATAAATCACTTCTGCACTCCACAACTCCAAGTTTCTCCATCTGAAAATTGTGGTTCCCTGGAAAGAGATACTTTCATTGTTTTATCTTTTCATTGCTATCAAATCCTGATATCTTAACTCCTGTTTTATCCTCTTATTTTCTCCTATCAAATTACAGGAGAGTCTAATTTTTAGAATTTAAAATGTATAGTTTGAGTCAAGCATGATAAGGCATCTGTAATCCCAGTACATGGGAAGTTAAAGCAGGGAGTCCATTTGAGTCCAGGATTGAGTCCAGGATTGAGTCCAGAGAGAGAGAGAAAGACAGTGTTACTCAGGAGGTTGAGGTCCATAAGATCTTCGATCAAAGTCAGCAAAGTCAGTTTGGGTAGAAAAGTCCTTGAGATTCCATTTCCAAGTAACCAGCAAATAGATAGATAGATAGATAGATAGATAGATAGATAGATAGATAGATAGATAGATAGATAGATAGATAGATAGATAGTTAAAAAATTAGGCAGGTTGTATGACTCAAGTATAGAGTACTAGCTCTGAATACAAAGGCAAGCATGGGGATCATGGTTCAAAGCCAGCCTGGGCAAAAAAGTGCTTGGGATTCTTATCTTTGATTAACTACTAGAAAACCAGAAGTGGTGCTCAAAGGGGTAGAGTGCTAGCCTTGACCACAAAACCTCAGGGACAGCACCTAGGCCTAGAGTTCAAGCCCCACAACCAGGGGAATAAAAAGAAAAAGCCAGGTTCACACACACACACACACACACACACACACACACACACACACACACACACACACACACACACACACACACACACACACACACACACACACACACACACACACACACACACACACACACACACATCTCAGAGATCCAATTGAACTTCTATCTAGCTCAGTAAGTTTTGTGTTTGTTTTTGTTTTTGTTTTTGTCAGTTATAGGGCTTGAACTCTGGGCCTGGGCACTGTCCCTGAGCTTTCTAGCTCGAGTCTAGTGCTGTACCACCTCAGCCACAGCGACACTTCTGGTTTTCTAGTGGTTTATTGGAGATAAGAGTCTCATGGAGTTTCCTGCCCCGGCTGGCTTTGAACTGTGATCCTTGGATCTCAGCCTCCTGGAGTAGCTAGGATTATAGGCATGAGCCACTGGCGCCTGGCTGCTCAGTAAGTTTTAACCTGAGTGTACTCATGAAATCTCCGTCTAACTATTCACAATGTGTTTTCTAAACATTCATGATATGTTTTCTAAAACAAAAATGGGAAACTGCTGATTTATGTTCTTATTTCCAGATCCAAAGCATGCAGATAAAATAATCTGCAAGGGGAAAAATGTAAAATCTCAGAAAAACATGCAATTCTCAGAGTGTGGGGAAAAGTTGGAGCAACTAGGATAACATGATCCACTAGTCAGAAGGGATGCCGGCTCTGTAGTGTGTTTATGCAGAAGGTTGGAGGAGTGTAGGTGGGCAGGAATGGGGTGCAGGACTGAGATTGTTCCTGGCTGGTGTCTTAACTACTTACCAGACAGCACCAGTGTCACTATTCCTCGTGTGCTTTAGAGCATAAAAAACAGGATGCCCTGGGCATCTGAGGACTAGACACATGGCTTCCTTCTCTGCTGGGAGGGAGTCTAGAGGCTTGCTTGACAGTGGTCTGGGATTCTGAAGGAGAGGAGATGGGGGCTGAGGCTAGCCTGTAGCCTGCCTCCTGCTTCTGCTTCTCCAGGACACAGACACCCCAGTCAATCGCTGGCTTTGACTATCCTCTTGGTCTTTCATGCTGCACTAACTCTCAAACCAACATCTGCCCCTTATTCTCTCGGCTCTGAAACCCCGTCCCTATCTGATTTGGGGCCCAATTCTTCACCCATTAACCTTCATAACACCCACATTAAAGTAGTTCTTCCACCTTTGCCTTTTTAGGTACTTGACGCTCTCCTTCAACTTTCAGTAGCCCAATAAGCTGTCTTCTCTAAAGTTGTCTTTCCCTGAAGCCTCTCCACTGATTTGGCCTGGCCCTGTTTTGAGGAATTCCTGCCCATGGCCCTAGAGTTTCAGGATATCCTCATGGTATCTCCTGGTTATTTTTTTTTTGGGGGGGGGGGGTCCGGTTGTGGGGCCAGAACTCTGGGTCTGGGCGCTGTTCCTCAGCTCTTTAGCTCAAGGCTAGCACTCTACCACTTGAGCCACAGCACCACTGCTGGCTTTTTTCTTTTTTCTTATGTGGTGTTGAGGAATCGAACCCAGGGCCTCATGCATGCAAGGCAAGTGCTCTACCACTGAGCCACCTTCCCAGCCCTCTCCTGGTTATTGAGATAGCCCATAACTGGTCTCTGGCCTTCAAGGTCCACCATCTCTCCATTCCCAGGGAACTTTTTTTTTTATTTTGGATGAGGTACCATTGGATATTTACAACATAATTGGGAGTGGGCATACAAAATTATCAATACAGGTATTGATGGCTATCCAATTAGAAGCATAGGGGAGGGGTACATGTCTGTCCTGTCATGTACCAAATTATTTTGCAGACCTTAAATGGCCTGCAGGCCAGATGATCCTCACCCTGAAAAGGGTAAAAAAAAAACTAGGACTGTTTAGCCTGGGGAAGGATGATCTCTGCTTATATCATGGAAACCCCTTCATATTACAAATGTGTTCATTCAAAAATAATTTTAGATGGAGAATAAAAAAGTCATTCATGGTAACTCAAGCCTTTGACCCTAGTTAGTTGGGAAGCAGAGACCAGGGAATTGTGGTTCAAAGGCAATCCAAGCAAAAAGAAATTCATAAGACCCCATCTTAACCAATGTCTGGGCATGATGGAACATACCTATCAACCATAGTAACAAGTCCCAGCACAGGTAGGAGGGCTGAAGCCCAGGCTTCATCTGGCCTGCAGGCCATTTAAGGCCTGCAAAATCATTTGGTCTTGTTTCTTACCATTCTATTGGCTGGCTGGGCTCAGCGGAGCAACTCTTCTGCTCATGTGACTGCAATCAATTGACAGCTTGACTGAGACTAGAGAAGGGAAGGTGACTTGGATAGCTAGGACTTTAGTGCCTGCTGTCAGCGGGGCCTCTTCTCTCCGTGGTTGCTTATTGTCTGGAGCTAGGCTTCATAAAGTGATGGTGCACACTGCAGGAGAGCAGGTTTTGCGAGACTTCTTTCAACCAATGCTACTGAGCAGCCTACTCTGCTTTGCCACATTCCGAGGGTCAGGACAAGGCCAGCCAAGGTTCAGGGGATGGAAAACAGACTGGCTGGCTACTAAATATTAGACCCTCCCTGTTGTGGGGGAAGTGCTCCAGAATCTCATGCTTTAGGGGAAATTGACTTCACCCAGCTCTGAAGTATGGCAAATAAGTATAATAGATCAGAGACTGGCCCAGGAATCCAGACCTATGCCAATAATCTCACATTATCCTGCCCAGAGATGGGATGGCAAAAAAGGCAGGCAGGCAATCTAAGGCAGACCAAGACACGAGGGAAAGTTTTCCAGAAAATTCTTGGAAAGAAGTTTCCTCATTCTTAAGAAGAGATACTGGAAAGATTGTTTGCTTGCTTGCTTCCTTCCTTCCTTCTTCTTTCCCTCCTTCCCTCTCTCTTTCCTTCCTGTCTCTTTTATTCTTTCCCTCCTCCCTCTTTTCTTCTTTCTTTCTTTCTTTCTTTCTTTCTTTCTTTCTTTTCTTTCTTTCTTTCCTCCTTCTTTCCCTTTCCCTCCATCCCTCCTTCCTTTACTTCCATTTTTCCTTCCTCTTGCCTGCCTGTCTGCCTGCCTGCCTACCAACCTTTTTTTTTAATTAAGTTTTTTTATTGTGAAAATACTGTACAGAGGGGTTACAGTTACATGAGTAAGGTAATGAGTACATTTCTTATCCAGCATTGTTGCCTCCTCCTTTGTTTTTCCCCTACCATCCCTTCCCTCCCACCTCCTCAGCTACCCCCACCCCCAACCTGTCTTTTTCATTGTCTTATACCAGTTGCAGGAGGTGGTATTTCATTGTTGCATCTCCACGTTTACTGCTGTAGTTCCATCAGTTCCATCCCCTCCATCACATTCCCATCACCCTTCCCTCTAAGAAGAGGTATCACCAACAAGGATAATTTCTTTTTGTATGTGGGAAGCAGGAAGATTCTGCCACCTTCTTGTTTCCACACTAAAGACAAAACCATCAAAGAGGCAAGGAAGCTTTTGAACCCTGAAGAGGTGGAGCAGGAACCTGTTCACTCCATACTTGAGTCCTGGACTCTGCCTCTGGTCTTATTTCAATTTCTTGAGTCAATAACTCCTATTTATTAGTTAAACCATTTTCTATGGGATTTTCTGTTACTTGTAGCTATGAATATTATATCTGACCAAAGGTTCAATGTTGTTAGATGACAGATCAAATAACTCTTATTAGTAGACTGCAAAGCTGATCATGACAGCCTGGGCAGGGAAGACTGTGAGACACTTATCTCCAATTAATCACCAAAAAAGCTGAATATGGAATCAAATGTGGCATAGTAGAGCACCAGCACTACCAAAGAGCTCAGGGACAGTATCCAGGCCCTGAGATCAATCCTCTAGACCAGCACGTGCACACACCACACACACACACACACACACACACACACACACACACCACTGATGTCACAATGGAGCTGAAAACACCATAGACATCATCCTTCCAACCATTTCTCTTTGCAGAGGAGGAAACTGAGATTTATACTAGGCTCACACATGATTCAATTGTCATAACTCCCAGGTGACCAGTGCCCTGCACCTTATGGAATCCAGGTTTTTGCATACCGGAAGATCATGAAAGTCAGGTGACCAGTGCCCTGCACCTTATGGAATCCAGGTTTTTGCATACCGGAAGATCATGAAAGTCATTAAAGGTGGACCCTTAACTACATTGGAAATCTCTGTCAGTTTCTTGGGAAATGGATCAAGCTTCTGGCCTATGGCCTAGCAACCCCACTCATAGGATTTTACTCTGGACGAATGGTACCAGATGTCTTCAGAGAAACTTTCATAGCAGTTTTGTTCATAATGGCCAGAAAGCTGGATATATCTCAGATGTTCAAGAACAGGTGCAGGAATAAACAAGTGGCAACACAGCCATCCAATAAAATAATACTCAGAAGAAAAGAAAAGATGAACTACAAATACCTGCAACGAGTATGTGTCTCAAAGCATACTTAGCAAAGGAAGCCAGACACACAATGCACGATGACCTTAACATAAAGCTTGAGAATAGCAAATCCAATCCAGTGGGCAGAAATTGCATCAGTGGTTGCTTGATGTTGGGGGGTGGGGGCACTGACAAGGAAGAGGCATATGGAAAATTTTCCGGGTTGCGAGAGATGTTTTGTTGCTGATCGGAGTGTGTGTGTGTGTGTGTGTGTGTGTGTGTGTGTGTGTGTGTGTGTGTGTGTGTGTGTGTGTGTGTGTGTGTGTGTGTGTGTGTGTGTGTGTGTTCATTTATCAAATCTGAATGAACACAAGATTTGAATATTTTACAACATGGAAATGAAACTTCAAGTACTGAAGTGAATTTCTAGCCATGGACGGGGATGTGCAGGATCTGAGCTCAGGAAAGAAGGCTGCTAGCATCAGTTGCCTGTGGTGTAGGTTGGGTCCAGGGGCATGGAAGAGCTGTCCATTCCCGTTCATACTAATGTCTGAGGTCAGCAGCTTCCTGTGCTCTCTGCCAGAGCCATGCTGTCATGCTGGGCCTGACCACAGTTGCTGTAATAAGAGGTTGGGACAGCCATTTCCTCTGGGCTCTGCAGCCACATCACAGGAACCAGCTATTCCCTCTGGCCTGCTTCCCCTTACCACTGGCTGACCGCCTCATGGAGTTCACCACACAGCTTTTCCTTCTTCTCACCCTTGCATACCCTTCTGGAACCTTCCCTGGCCCAAGCTGCCCTTCATATCACCCGAGGCACATCGGTGATAAACTCTGGCTTTCTGACATTCCAGGATTGCTTTACTGGCTCACTGCAATGATCTAAAACTTTTTTTAAAAAATGCTATTTGGTTTTTGTTTCATATTCCCTGCTGAATTGTCACACTGGGGTCTCTTGGGATGGCAACATCTGGTATGAAAGTGCAGGCCTGGATGGGCTTCCCAAACAATATTTTGCTCTTAGGCTTCATCTTGTTCTCTTGTGGAAGTTCTTCACCACATCATGGCCCTTCTCTTTAAAATGGCCCAACACCAGCATCAAGGCATGAGCTGCTTGGAGGACATCTGACCTATTAATTGGTTTTCTTTACTTTTGTATTAAAAGAGATCTAATAAATCACAAGTAAAACCTTTAATATGGATTGACTGGATAAGTGAATTCAGCTTGTCTCTTGTGATGATATGTATGTTTTCTATAGTAAAAATGAAATCTCTATGATACCAGACATATGGCATTCAGATGAAGTCAGGTTGTCTGAATCCGGTGGGTTTCAGTGTCTTTCTGCCCTATGCTGCAGCCTTAGCTTGGGAATGGATGCTTACCATGGGTAGGACCTGTGACCCTAAATTTGCTTCCTCCCTCTGCTGTTTTTATAGTGGCAACAGCTTCTGCTGCTTATCTGTAGACTCAGGAAGTGGTGATGCTCCAGCACCCAGACTTCCTGGGAGCATGAAGGACAATGTGGAACTTAAGATGTGATACTTAAGAGTTTCTGGCCTCTGTCCTATCAACAACCCCAGGTGAGTCAGTCAATCCCCTCCCCTTAGGGCTTTTGGCCATTTGGGGCTTTGGAAAAGATCGACTGGCTTCAACTTCAGGACGTTGGGTGGGCCAGCTGAGGAAAACTGGAGCACTGGTGGGGAAGGTGAAAAAATGTCTCAGGGAGTGGGCTCCCAACCACTTCAGATGTCTTCAATCTGAGCCTTTGCTCATGAATGGGTGTTGTATCTTGGGCTACACTTGGCCAAAGCAACCAGGCCAAAGCAACTATTCTTAGTCACCATCATTTTCTCTGAGACCATCCCTAGCATTAGATGGTCTCTAAGGGGACCTCTTTAGGCTGGCACGTGCAGATTGATTGTTTCTTGTTAGGCCTGTGCTGTGGTGGAGAGCATGTATGACCACTGTGCTACTCAGAAAGAACTCTGACCCCCAATCTGGGAGACCAGATAGGTGGGGTAGAATAACACTCTGGGCCAATTCAGCCTATTTACTCTCTGTAAAGTGCTCTCTCCTCCCTTCTCTTATTTTCTCCTCCTTTCCTTCTCTCCTTCCTTCCTTCCTTCCTTCCTTCCTTCCTTCCTTCCTTCCTTCCTTCCTTCCTTCCTTCCCTTCTTCCCTCCTTCTCTCCTTTCTTCCTGAATAATTCTTAGTGTCTTGCCTACATGCTTCCAGATCTTTCAGCAGCTATAAATTTCCTTTCAAACTCTGAGCTGTTTCAAAGTGAATTTAGAAAGTGCATGTGCTTGGCCTCCTGTCTGAGTTTCTCACAGAACCTCACCTGGGCTCATTTGCTGCTGTCATAAATCTTCAGGGAGCCAAGTACAACCGCTCAAGGGAAAGTCTGCAAATCTCTATGGCTGCCAGCTGGTCACATCAGCCCCTGCCAGGCTGGTGAAATGCTGAGTCAGCAAACCCGGATCTCTCTAGCAGACATGGAGAGAAATGTGAATTTCAAAACAGAGCACAACCACGCCATAAAACAAATGTTGAACAAAAGGTTAATTCCGTGGGTAAATAGCACTCAGTGGCGCTTGACTGAGTGTCTGGATCCCATTTCATTGTGCCATTCTGCCAGATGTTTTCCTCTATTAATGCATTCTGCTAAGGCTGAGCTGAAATGCAACATCAGAAGGCTGCAAGCATTGCTGGCCATACCATGTGGTAACATGCAGGAATTGAAATTTCTGGGAGTATCCTGCACCAGGCTGCACATTCCCAGAAAGGGTTACTGTGCCTGGAGTCTCAGGATAAGCTACTTCATGAAATCTTGCTCGGTGTGGGAGGTTTTGTAAATGTGCTCAGCATCCCTTTTGTCCGTTGGTGCCATTTAAGAGGTGCGTGTGAATGTCATTCTCTGAGTTTCCCAGTCTGAGAATGCTAAACTGTCTCTCAGAGTATCTTCCTTTGTATAATTTGCTCTGATAGACAAGCCAGTTATTCATCCTGCGAGCATGCAGTGAGATTCTCGCAGATGTTAGGCGCTGATGATATCCTGCTTGAGAGAGTGACATGGTCCCCTGGGCTCTCTTAGGGAACGCATCAGGACTTACTCATCTTTAGCTATTCTGTAAGCTATTAAGTGTATGTTCATGCATGACTCATCCATAGAACTCTTGATCTGGGTTTCCTTTCTCCATGTCCCAGAGACACAAGCTCTTGTCTGGTCTTATTTGGATACTGGAAGGTGAAGACTCTGGCCTGCAAGCTTTCTACTCCCTGGGGCAGAAAGAACAAAGAAGTGGCTCTAGAGGTATTCTCCACCATGTCGAGCACTGTGTCCAATCTCATTGTCAGAAGCAGCAGGTAGCTGTGAAAGGCGCTCAGGTCTCCATTGTGACCGCCCTGGCTACAGGTTAAAGGTCAGTTCACAGGCAAGACTCTGACCCTTAACTTTTTTGTTCACAGTGTCACAAGGTAAATTAATCAGATTTATGGCATTAAGCTCTCCAATATCTTTATCCTCAAAGTTCTCTTTTTCCAGTAAAACTTTCTCGCCCCTAGGGGAGGAATATAGTTAGATAGATAGATAGATAGATAGATAGATAGATAGATAGATAGATAGATAGCTAAGTTAGATAGATAGCTAGCTAAGTTAGATAGATAGATAGATTTTTTTTTTTTCTGATGAAGGGAGAAAAGTACTTTTTGTCTCTTTTTCACAGTTTTTCCTACAACCTGAAAATGGTTGGAGATATATAAAAGCCAGTGCAGGGGGGAAAAAAAAGACAACAAAAAAAGTGAAGTTTTCTGTCAATCAGATATCCCTTAGCTTAGGGACAAGGGAAAGGCCAGAGTTGGCTGGGGTTTGTAGGTTTCTTGATTTCTGGACAGAATCCTCTTCTTCAAACCAGAGCAAGTAAGCAAAGTTCAGTAGGGCACAGGCCTGGGTGCTACTGGTGCCAGAGTAGGACTGCGGGGGATGGAGGGGTGGGGGAGGACGGGAGGCATGGAACCAAGTGATCAAAGATCCCCCTCAAAACCCAAAGTGGAGGCTTCCAGCTACAGTGAGGGAGGGGGCCTCTGACGTCACAGATGCTTTCAGACAGCCTCACAGGAGAGCACTAACTTCCTGCTGCTAGAAATTTGTCTGCAATTTTTTTTCTCATTGAGAAGTGACGGGCTCCAGGAGACACTGGCGAGATATGATGACTTGATTAAGGCTTGTACAGGCAACCCAGATGCCTGGGAATTGGGGGTGGGGGAAGGGAACACGTACCCCACTTGTAGTGTTTCAGCAGGAAAGCTGACATGTCACAGCCGGTAGATTTCTTCACCCTAAGCTGTGAGGGCATCAACATTTTAGACTTGGAGTGTCTCTATATTGCAGCTGTGGTTTTGACACAGGGTCTTGGCAGAAAAAGCAAAGTAACCAAAAACCATTTTGTTACTTATGTTACTAGATTAAAATTGCATCACAACAACTCATTAAATATTTACTGAGCACCTACTATGTGCCAAGCCCTGCTTTAGATACTAGAGATAGAACAGCGTGCCAAGGCTACTGTTTTCATAGAGGCTGGAATCTAGGTAAGGAAATCTGACAATGAATAATACAGTTCTTCCTCAGCATCCATGGGCATGGGTTTCAGGGCCTTGTAGATACTAAAATCTGTGAATGTTCAAGTGCCTTGTAGAAAATGGGGTGGTCTTTGCATAAAACCTATGTCCACCCTTTCCTCTACCTTGAATCATCTCTAAATGACCTATACTACCTAATGCAATATGAATGCTGTGCATATAATTTCTATTCTGGGTTCTTGGAAACAATAACAAAAATAATCCATCATAGGTCTAACTCCATAGTACATCATATGCTGTTGATTAAATCTTAGGATGTGAAATTATGGATAGAGACCACCAACTGTACATAAGTTTACATCATGGCTTAAATATTATAAAGATTGAAAACACACGAACATCAGGATCCTGAGGATAAAGAGGGATAATGGAGGAGGGTGATAGCCGGTGGATGAAGAAGACAGGAACAGCCTCCCTAAGGCTGGAAACCAGAGCCTAAACCACACCCACATCTGAACCACAAAATTCCTGAAAGAAGAACCAGCAAGTGCTAGACCTAAGAGGAGAGCATGCTTGATATAGTCAAGGATTACTCTTTGGGGATTATATTTCACATATTTGTGCAAAAAACAAACCCCACTCCTATATCAATATTGAAATAATGATGGTAGAACATTGTGATAGCGTCCTTTTGAGGTCTGAATAGAACAATACTCTTAAAACACATAGCATGGTGTCTTTTGGAAGAAAGAAGTTAATTCAGGTTAGTGGCTTTCTTACTCGCAATTATTGTTTAATAAACATTTGAAAACACCTATAAGATAATTGGACAAGGACTATTAACTCCAGGTCCCAGGGTCACGCTGCAGGTTAGTATGGAAGCAATATGCAATCAGCCAGTAGAACTGCAGATCTGTACTGTTTGCCTAAGCAAGAAATGTACTTTTACTGTGTTAAGTCATGAGATGAGGGGTTATTTGTTATCAAACATCTTAGCCTCACTTAACTGGATTAAAGAATGGGCTAGCTCTTAGATGACTATGAGAGTTAAAGAGACCAAAATGTACCCCTCCAACAGCAAAGTTCATGGCTTTTAGAAGAGAAACAGAGGAGGAGGAAGAAATTAGAACATCTTACCTCTTGCGCCTCGGTCAGTCTTGGCTCTTCTCAGGTAATTTTGATATTTTTGTCTTTGGAGATGACTCTTAACCTGAATCAGAGAATACTGGTATGCTGTAAATCTTACTGTCTGGAAACAGGGTTGGATGGGAGACAGGACAAGGTGATTTGGAAACAAATAAATACAACATTGTGTAATATATGGTGATATTAATCTTCTCTTCGCCATGTCTCCCCTGCCAGCCCCTGCCAATCTTGTTACAAGAGACTCTGAACACGGTGATGCTTTCCCATCACTGTTTACTTTCATGCCAGTTCTTCTGCCTGGAAAGTGCTTGGAATATTGTTTTGGTTAAACCTTATGTGTCCTTGGAGACCTAGTTAAAAAGGTAACCTTTTCGAGAAAGCCTTCTCCAGTCTTTTGCCATCATCCAGCATGCCTCACCTTCATGCCCATACCTCACTAGGAACCCCATAGCTTGTATAAGTTCTTGTATAAGTGCATACCGACTTGCTACCTACCTAACTGAAAGCCTTCCTGGGGTCAGGCCACTGCTTACTATGCTAAAACAGGTCAGGGGCAGAGTCTTCACTAGGATAAAGAGGACATAAAGTCACCAATTTTATTTTTTATTTTTTTGAAGAGAAGATAATGTTCAACAGTAAGGCAAGCAATATGAAAAGCATGCCCTTAAGAGCATCTCCCACAGGCCTCTCATTTGCATAGGCAGGAAGAATATGGTGATGTGTTTTGCAGTTGCCTCTAGGTTGATGTTCAATCTATTCTTTCCCCCTCACCCCTCCAATTATTGAATGCCTTTAAAAAAAAAAAAAGAAAAAAAGGAAGAAGAAGAATAAAAAGAAAAAAAAAACCCTACCCCAGCAGATGTGTGTGGGTTGTTTGATCTTGAGGTTGAATAGGAACTAAAGTTCTGAGACTCAGATTATGGTGTAGAAGAGGGGGAAAGAAATCTTAACAGGAACTCTGTGAAGGAGAAAGTTTCGCTTTGATCTTACTATTGAATTTTGCTAGTAGGGTGTGTGTTTATATCTATTTCTATTTATAGTTTTAGTTCCGAAGTTCTGGGCTGCTGTGTCTGTCTTTTGTAACATTATAGAAGGGAGTTTTGTCTGGCTCTGTGCATGTGATTTAAGTCATTTAAGGTAAGAATTTAATTTCTCTGGGAAATAAGGAGAGGCCTGTAACATAATTTATGGATATCTTTTCCTTTAAAGGATTCTAAAATAATTGGGACCACTTTATCTCAAACCAAATGGAAAAGAGGCCTATTAAAAAGCAGAGTGGCCATGGACTTGCAGAAGAGGCCTGACTTTACTGTTTAAACCCTCATTTGCACATCTTCCTCACCAAAGAAAATCCAGACCTTAGAAAAGTAGTCTGACCTTTGCAATCTCAAAGGAAGAAATTAAAGTGTATTTATTTATAGTTCAATTCTATTTCAAAGTTTTCCCCAAGAGAAGCTGCTTCTTAGAAAACTGAATAATTCTAAAAGTTAACTTGAGAAATTTTACAGGGCACCTTTCATTGTGTACTATAGTAAAATGATACCAGAATAACAGATAGGAGATTTTTTTCAAAATTCCATACAACTTATGTAATTCTAGATTTTTCAATGAAACTCAGTGGGACTTCCATTGCTATGTCATTATTGGCTTTTCATGTTGATTTTGAGGGCTAATTTATGCATTTACCATCTTGTTCACATGTTACCTGCATTTTAAAGTTAATTTATCCATTGAGGGCAGTGTAGTGTAGTTCAGTGTTAGAAGTTGGATAACATGCATGAGGCCCTGGGTCCAAATGACCAACACTGTAAACAAACAAACAAAAAACCACACACAAAAAAAGAAACCCCACCAAAAATCCATTCCATCCATCAGTCAATGTTTATTAAACCTACTATATGTGCCAAACACTTTTTCTTTATATGTTTAATATGCTGGAGTAGGAGTGAGAATTCTTATTTCTTTTTTTGTCAGTGGTGGGGCTTGAACTCTGGGCCTGGGCGCTGTCCCTCAGTTATTCAACTCAAGGCTAGCACTCTACCACTTGAGCCACAGCACCATTTCCGGCTTTTTCTGCTTATGTGGTGCTGAGGAATCAAACCCAGGGCCTCATGCATGCAAGGCAAGCACTCTACCACTGAGCCACCTTCCCAGCCCTCTTTCCTTTTCTGTTTGTGCCATTTCTGGGGCTTGAACTCAGGGTCTGGGCCCTGTCCCTGAGCTTTTTTCCTCAATGGCTCTGTCACTTGAGCTACAGTGCTACTTTTTGCTTTTTTGGTAGTTCATTGAAGAGTCTCAAGAACTTTTCCGCCTGGGCTGGCTTCAAATCATGATCTTCAGATCTTAGCCTCTAGAGTAGCTAGGATTTCAGGGATGAGTCTAGCTCCTGGAGGATTTTTTTTTAAGACCCTAGCTCTCTACCGCTTGAGCTACAATGCTACTTCTGGTTTTCTAGTAGTTTATTGGAGATAAGAGTCTCACTGACTTTCCTGCCTGGGCTGGCTTTGAACTGTGATCCGCAGATCTCAGCCTCCCCAGTAGCTAGGATTACAGGCGTGAGCCCCCGGGTGCCCGGCAGGAGGGAGAACTTAAAATCAGGTATC
The DNA here is from genome assembly GCF_024711535.1 of Dipodomys merriami. Taxonomy (NCBI): domain Eukaryota; kingdom Metazoa; phylum Chordata; class Mammalia; order Rodentia; family Heteromyidae; genus Dipodomys; species Dipodomys merriami. The sequence goes on along the minus strand of NW_027203381.1, from coordinate 66,788,209 downwards.
TATCTGTACCTCAGAGTATTAGCCAACAAAAGCTGCTAGATTAAGATATACACAACTGGCGATACAGCCATTTTCACAATTTGTATTATTTGGCATTTTGAAAGTGTTTATTCAAGCTGGCCACTGGTAGCTCACACCTGTCATATTAGCTACTTAAGAGGCTCAGTTCTAAGGATCTGAGTTCAAAGCAGGAAAGTCCATGAAACTCTTATCTCCAATAAACTACTCAGAAAAAAAGTGACACTGTGGCTCAATTGGTAGAGTTCCTGTACTGAGCTAAAGAAACTCTGGACAGCGCCAAGATCCATTTCAAGCACCAGGACTAACAACAAAACAAAAGTATTTATCCAGCACCAGCCAATACTAAGCACTAATGAGTGCAGGGAGATAAATCCTACGCCAACACTGATTTCTAAATGGCTTGGGGATTGGTAAGAGACACACCCTGAACTGTTTGAGAGCAGGTGAGTTTGGGGGGGGGGTGTAGAAAGGACACTCACAGGGCCCAGGCTGAGATGGGAACTTAGTAGTTTCTACAGATCAAATTGGCAATCTATTAGTGGCCAATTGGCATCTCTAGTCTGGCACTTCTGTGGTAGCTTCTGTCTTGTGGGGCATACAATCTTCTGGAGAGATCAAGAAAGACCATCTCACTTCTCTGCCAGGGCTCTGCTGAAGGAACAGGGCTTTGTAAGGAAATGTTTTTTGATAGCTTTCTACCCCACCCAAAAGCTGGGTTCTCTTTCTGGCTCCACCCTTCTCCTACAGAACTAGGAGTGTTATCTATCAATCTTGTGACAAGATATGCTGGCCTTAGGGATATGTCACAATATAGGATCTTGGACTCTTATTTTATTATTTAATTTTTAATAATTAGTTAACTGATGAGTTAATTATGTTTTTGTGGTGCTGGGGATGAAATCCCAGACCTTATGCATGCTAGGCAAGTGCTCTACAATTGAGTAATATTCCTCAGCCCTTGGGCTGAGGGTCTGTATTCAGATCATCATGGTGCAGTTCAGTGCTTGGCTGACTCTCACCACTGAATGGGTCCTAACTACTTGGCAGGGTCAGTAAGAAATAAATATCAAGGCTTTGGTCTGGCTTTGTCTGTTACTGAGACAGTTCACATTTTTTTTTTCTGAGAAGTTTTAGATATTCACACTTGACCAAGTGTATTTTAGGTATTTAATTGTTGCTAGGTTCTGTTTCAAAGTGGCCAACTAAAATAGATTAGAATATAAAATGGCCATACAGGTTATGTTTACATAAACATATACATATATCTGTGAAGGCTCAGCCATTCAACAACTCTGTATGAAATGTTTTCTCTATATATTAAATTCCTATGTAAAAATGAACAAATACTACAGAGAAATGCCAAGTTCTTCTATTTTATTTGTGCAATGATACAGAGGCATGTGGTGCTAAAGCTGTATTTTTGAATTTTTTAGTTACACATATTAATTGTAGCTATTCATTGGGGTTCAGTGTGATCTTGTCATGTACTCATAGAGTATGCCCTGATCCCATTCAATGTCCCTTTCCCTGCCTCCCCTCTACAAATCACTGTTCTACTCTCAGGTCAACCTTTAAGGAGTTTTATTTCTGACAGCATCTTATAAAAACTTCTATGATTCAATTTGCTAGTGAACTGAATACTGCTAAAAAACTGTGCGAATGTGATATTTAGCATAGGCTTTGAAGTTAATCAGTTCTGGCTCAAGCAGCATGTGCTTTGTTGCATATTATCCTTGTGACCATGAGCAACCTCAACTCCTATTTGTTTAGTACAGTATTTAGCTCCATGTTTGTCATACTGTAGAAGCTCATGAAATGTTAATGATCTTTCCACCCAGACATATTTTTCTAGTGCTTTCTGTTGAAATCCAATGGCTCTGATCATCTTTTCCCTTACTATCAAAATTAATATTTTCAACATCCTTTTTCTTTTCCTTCCTTCCTTCCTTCCTTCCTTCCTTTTTCTTTCTTTTTTTTTTTGTAGGTTGTGGGGTTTGAATGCAGTTCCTGGGCATTTTCTCTGAGCATTTTCACTCAAGACTAGTGCTGTACCATTTTGAGCCACAGCTCCACTCCCTGTTTTCTGGTGGTTAATTGGGAATAAGAATTCATAGACTTTTCTGCCTGGGCTGGCTTCAAACTGCAATCTTCAGATCTCAGCCTCCTAGTAGCTAGGATTATAGGCATGAGCCACCAGTGTCTAGTCAACATATTTCTTTAAAAATATCAAGATGTGTCAGTCCCTCCCCATGGGCCATGTGCAGGGTGACCTATCCACCCTCCTGAAAGTTTGCCATTTTCAGGTCCTTGCTGTCACACTGAAGGAGCAATCATAGCCCAATGCAACTGTCCTGATGCTAGTCCTCAGCTCACTCCATCTCCTGGGGCCATTCTGTGACCTCTATGTGGCTGATCAGATCTCTGTGTGGGCTACAGAGGCCAGGATCTGTGTTCTCTGTCCTCTTACAGATACTTCTGTAAAACTTAAGTCTCCTCTACCTCCCAGGGCCATACAGAACCCCTGCCCTTTGGTTTCCAGGAGCTGGGCTTCTTGAAGTCGTCCCTGAAGCTCATTCTCTTTGGCCTTCACAACTACACTCAATCACACTGTTGTCTCTACTCTGTTTTCTCATGCTTTTGAATTCTCTCAGCTTTTCTAAGAAAACTTTCACACTTCCTTTCATCTCCAAACACTCACAGATCTGCATTTCTCCTGATATCTGGGCATACACAGCTCAACTGCCCCAAAAGGCAGGAACATTTTGTTTGAGAATTCTAGTCACTCTTACCTGGGGGCCACACTTCATTTTTTTCTCTGGGTCCCATCTGCCCCTCAGTATATGTAGTTATGGAAGGGTGCTAGCTAGCACTCTCATTAGGTTCCTGTTTCTTACTGGCCAGGGCTTGCCATATGACTGGGCCTTGACCAATCAAAAAGTATCTTGGGAATTTGCATCTTGGGTAGAGAGATGCGGCTCTAGAAACCCATGAAGCTCTTTTAATCCCTGTAACAGCTTCCCATCCAGATATGTATTTGTTTCAGCTACTCAGGATCTGACTAAGTTCCGGATGCTTCTGACACAGACTCTTCTAATTCTGATTCTGATTCTATAAGCATTCGTGTGTCCACTCCTGGATTCCCTTTGTGCTTCAAGTAGTCTTGTCTACAATCAAATAATTCCAACTGATAGAATAAGCCAGTCTAAATAGCTACATTTCTCATGCTTATGATTTGGTAAAGCCTGCCTGATTCGTATGAGAGTCTAAAAATCTACATTTTGAAATGAGAGTTGTGGAAAATGTGTTTTAGAGTGAATTTCCTGTTCCCTGTGTAGGAACACCCTTCATCGTGGGGTGAAAGGAAGCTAAAACTGAAACATGTGAGCTGAGAGAGGTGGGCTTGTGTCAACTCTGCTTTAAATCAATGTGTTTTGCAGGCCAATGTGTATAGGAATCCCTAGGAGTGCTTGTTAAAATGTCAGTTCTTGGGTCTCCCCCTGAGAGGCTCTGGTTTAGCAAGTCTGGAGCTGAGTCAGAATTCAAGGAGACTCAGGTGATGTCGATACTGCTGGTCTGAGGATCACATTTTTGAATTGTGAGTCCTTAAATATTCTCTTTTCCTCAGGCTTCCCGGGAGACTATGGAACACAGAACAGAAGATGGGACTTGCTGTGCTCATACTCAGTTTGTGATCTTTAGAGATGTATGCCTGTCACTGAATCAAGGTTCATTTGTTGGGCCTGAACAGAACCAACCTTGGCTATGGTGCAGGATGGAGGTATCTCTTTGAATTAGCCTGGCCCGTAGAGCTTTAGGCTGCTGGGCAGAAAGACTAAAGCCACTTCAGAAGGGAGTTTATTTAAAAAAAAAAAAAAAAAAAAAAGCAAGTGACTGCATAAAATCCTGAAGAGATGCAAGACTGCCCCCTGGGACTATTTAGTGGTGACCACAACTAGAGCTAGAACTGACCCCATTCCACTCTGTGTCCATCTGTTGTGCATTCCTTACTCAAACTCTCTCTTCCAAACCGTTTTCTTGCCTTTCTCCAAACTTAATTCAGATTGAACCTCACCCAAGGTTTCTTCTCTACCATGTTTATTCTGTATCAATGTCAATATCTACATACTCGGCTAATGTAATGTCAATAATACCATTTCAGCACTAGTAACAGCCCTTCACTCTGCCCTTTCCTACACTGCTGGAGCTTTATCTATTTCATTTAACTCCTCAACAACCCCATAAAGTATTACTAGGACAGTTTAAAGATGAGGAAATGGATTCAGAGACGTAAGTTGCCCTAGACAAATTACTTAGAAAAAATTAAGAGGAAGGATTTGAACCTTGTTCTGACTCCAAAAATCTGTCTACAACCATCGTGCCCTATTAAATCAATTCAGTATGCATACACACGTGTGTGTGTGCATGTATGTAGTGCGTGTGTGTGTGTTTCTGTGTATATATTCACCCAGCTGAGATCTGGGTGGTCTGGGAGAATAATTCCAGTGATTCTCAGGACCAAGCTCATACCTACAGAGTGCTTAGGGTCACATTTTTTCCCAGAATAATCATGTAAGAAACACTGTTTACCACTGATGTGTTGTTCTCTAATGGCTGACATTTTTTAACTCAGGCAGGGTTGGGCACATTAGTGGAAATAAAAAGCATTTTTTCCTACTTACCATTCAGCTGTGTTTTCCATTCATGCCAATGAGACATGTAAAAATCAGCTTCCCAAGAGGAATAAAGAGCTCATTATTTATCAACAATGATGGAGAGTCTGTTCTGTACAGTTCATGAGGCTTGGTCCTGGAAGGAGCCACAGAGAAGGGTCCTAATTTGGAAGGTCTTGGACGTGAGGACCAGCCACAAGGGAAGAGAGGCAGAATCAGGCTGAACTTGAGCTGGTGGCAATGTCCTTGTGGTGATGCCAGTCCCTGGACTGGACTGCAACCCATCCTTCCTGTATGTAACCAATGCAAGTGCCACCTATTTGGGCACTGTAGTAAGGGTCTTCAGTTGTAGAAGGGATGGATGTTTGACAGCATTGAATGTCATGGTGTTTGGTCCATTTGCCATAGAAACTGAGGCGGTAGCTGAGAAGGTATAGGAAATAGATATGAACTCAGTCATTCATATATTCATTTATGCATTCCATAAATATGTATTGAGTATAGAGGTGGACCTGAGAACACAGTTATAAACAAGACAGGTGGAGCCCTTGCCCTGAGGGAAGTTTTGAGGGAGGCAGATGTCAAATACTAATGACAAAAGGAGTGATCAGACCACAGCGGGGATGGATGCTGGGAAAAGAGATGTGCACAGTGGTACAAGAAGGCTCATGATCCTCCAAGGCTCAGCAGAGTGCCAGTGTCCTCAGGCATAAGGGCAGAAGTTCAAGACTAGGCTTCAAGTACAATGGTCCCTTCGCTTGTAGTGCATTTGGGACCAGGGCGAGGCAAATGCTTTCTGCCTTGTCCTTGAGAAACAATCCATCTAATTGTAGAGACAGCACCCCCCCCCCCCCCATCTGTACTGAGAGTGCAGCTTGTTAAATGAAGGCTGAACTTGGAACCAGAAAGGCTGGCATTTCTTGTTCGGGCATCATGACCTTGGGTGAACTGACTAAATGTCAAGTGATTTAAACTCAAATTCTGAATCTCAGTTTCCTCGCTTCTCATTGGGAGAAAACATTTTCTGCTCTGCCTATTTTATAGGGCTCCTGAGTGAGGGTGCAAGGATTTTGTAAACTGAAAAGCAGAGATCTTTATAATCAGATGCACATGCCTAGAGACACACCCGGAGCTTAATGAGCCCAGCACAGTGAGAGCCCTGTGCAGACTTCAGCGATCAGGAAGCTTTGGAAGGGTGGGGTCAGCAGAGGTTCTCTGGAGGGAGATGAGGGAGGCTCAGGGAAGGAGGAAGTGGCCAGCTGGACATTCCGTGGGAGCGGCATGTGTGAAGGCAGGTTGTCCGAGGGGAATGCCTGAGGGGAAGGCCAAAGGTATGCTTGACAGGACCCAAGAGCTGCACCCTGGGGTCATCAGATTGCGACTACGTAATCAGCTCCCTGGTTTCATAGTTCTGGGCCTGGTTTAATGTCATTCAGAACATGGACATCATGAATTCAATTGTTTACGATGGAAGTTCAATTCTGTCACTGAAAGTACAGTCTCACAGTTGGGAATGTCCCCCATTCTCTTTTATTATCATTATTAACTCACCTTAATTATACAGATTTTGGGGTTTCACTTCATAATTCACATATTGTGCTTTGCTTAAATCCCTTCTACCTAACGCCCTCACTGCTACTCACTGGAGAAATGTAAAGCTAGAATCCTGAAATTACATAATATAAAAAGTGAATTTTGGATGTACTAAGGAGCACGATGGCAGAAATAAAACCATAAAAGAAGAAAATGGAGAGAGAATGGAGGAAAATACATTTATGAGCTTGGAATAGGAAAGGATTCAAGAATCCCAAAACACTAACTTCAAGACAAAATATTGTTGGATTTAGCTATACTAATTCTAAATTTTTTGAGTTCTACCAAGGATACATTAGCTAAGTGTTAAAGGACAGCAGATGGTTTCGATGTCTCAAATGAATGGGGAAAAAATAGTCAAAACAAGAGACTCTTGTAGACCAACAAGAAAAGAAGAAGAAATAAAACAGAAAACAGTCAAAGGCCTTTAACAGTCAACTGGCCTGGGGAGTGCATGGGGACTTTTTAAATTAATAACTACACAAAAAGATGACAACCTTACTAATAATCTACAACCAAAGTACATACAGTCAGATTTTATTCATACTCACTACGTTAGCAAAACATTGGAATAAAAGACAAATTCTAATGACAATAGAAGGAAATAGAAACCATGAGTGTTGCAAGTATAGTCATAAGCTAGCCTGAGAGCAAGCTTAATGTATTACATATACTTAACTGAGGAAAATGCATGACCTCTGGTCAGCTCTAGCTCAGGGTGGGGGTGGGGGACAGGCCATGGAAACTCTAAGGAAAGTCAGAGTTGTGTAGTTCATGGTATATGGGAGATGGTGATGATATCAGAGACTATCTAAAAGGGTTGAGGAGAGATGGCAAAACAAATGAGGAGGATGGCTACCATGCAATAGTATGCAATAATCAGCAGCAGTGAACTGGCAGTGTAATACCAGAGTGAATAGATCTTAAGAAAACGATTCTGTGTAAAAGAAAAGAAATAATAGATTATTTGTAGACCAGTGTTCATAGCAGTATGTTTCAAAATAGTCAAAAGATAGCAACCCCTTGAATGGATTAACAAAATATTAGAAAAGACAATTATTCAGACTTATTACTCAGAATGAAACCCACCAAAATCAGTAGCCTTTCTGTATACCAACAAAATATGAGCAGAGAGGGAAATCAAGAAAACAACTTCATTTGCAATTGCCTAAAAAAAAAATCTGGGAATAAACATAACCAAAGAAGCAAAAGACCTTTATAGAGGAAACTATAACAATTTGAAGAAAAATCAAAATGACATCAGGAAATGGAAAGACCTCCCATGTTCATGAATAGGTAGAATTGATAGTGTAAACATGGCCATACTGCAAAAAATGATCTACAAATTTAATGCAATCTGCATCAAAATCCCAATAAAGTTCTTTACCATGATAGAGAAAACAATCCAAACATGCATATGGAACAACAAAAGACCTCAAATAGCTAAAGGAATTCTAGACAAAAAAAGCAATTCTGATGGCATCACAACACAAGAATTAAACTCCACTACAGAACTATAAAACCAGCTTGGTAATGGCACAAATATAGACCCAGAGATAAATAGAACAGACTAGAAGACCCAGAAATACAACCATGTACTTACAGTTGTCTGACATTTGATAAGGAAGCCACAGATATATATTTTTAAAAAGATAGCCACTTTAGTAATTGGTGTTGGAAAATCTGGGCATCCATATGCAGAAAACTAAAGGTTTGTCACCATGCACGGATATCAACTTAAAGCAGATCAAAGACCCCAATGTCATGTGGTGTTGTGGCTCCAGTGGTAGAGCGCTAGTCTTGAGCTGAAGAGTTCAGGGACAGCTCCCAGGCCCAGAGTTCAAGCCCCATGACTGACAAAAAAAAAAAAAAAAAAAGGAGCAAACTCATAGGTATAGGCAGAAACTTTTTGAAAAGAGTCCAGGGCACAACAAACAGGAGAGAGACTTGATAAATTGGATTACATCAAACTAAAAAGTTTCTGCACAGAAAAAGCATAGTTACTAAACTAGAGAAACAGCCAATGGACTGGGAGAAGGCATTTACTAGGAATACATGAAACAAAGGCCTAATATCCACAGAATACAAGGAGTTCTAGAAACTAACCCCTCCCCATATGAACAAACCCATCGCTAAATGGCCAAAAGAGCTAAGGAGGGACTTCTCAGAAGAAGAGGTAAGACTGGCAAAGAAACACATGAGGAAATGCTCATCATTCCAGGCCATGAAAGAAATGCAAATCAAAACAACTCTGAGATTCCATCTCACCCCAGTTAGATTGGCCAACAATATGAATTCAAACAACAAATGTTGGGTGGAATGTGGGGGGAAAGGAACCCTATAGCACTGTTAGTGGGAATGTAAACTAGTGTATACTATTCTGGATAGCATTCTGTAGGGTCCTCAAAAAACAAAACATAACATTTCCCTGCAACCCAGTCATATCATTTCTGGACATCTACCTAGAACATCACAAGCCAGGATACCAAAAAGATACTTGTATATCCATGCTCATTGCTTCACTGTTCACAATAGCCAAGTTGTGGAAACATCCCAGATGCCCTACAATAGATGAGTAGATTTAAAAAATGTGGTACTTATACATAATGGAATTTTACACAGCTTTACATTGAATATTATGTCATTTACAGGGAAATGGATAGACCTAGAACAAATCATGTTAAGTGAAGTAAGCCAAGCTCAGGGAGACAAAATGACACATTTTCTCTCATATGTGGAAGCTAGTTCTAACATACCCTGGGATATGATAAATTATACAGGACTCTAGGCATTCACACACAGTGAGACCAAAGGAGGATACTCTTAGAGGAGGAACACAAAGGTGCATTACCTATGTGCCTTTGATCATCAAAATAATATTTATAGAAATGAACTTCATGAAATAGAAACAAGGTTTCATCTTTGCTTTTCTTTTTGCTTCTGGGTTGTTTTTGTTTTTGTTTTGCTTTTGTCTTGTTTATATGTCTTTGGATGGCTAAGGGGAGGCACAGAAATGGAGAGACAAAGAATAAACAAATGCAGCAGTGGTACTCACTGGACACTATGTTGAAAATGGATAGGAGAGAAAGACTAGAGAGAGAGAGGGAAGGGGTGACATTATCCTAAAAGAAATGTACTCTTTAACTGACATATGTAACTATAGCCACTCCATATATTACCTTTATAATAACAATATTTTTTAAAGGAATGCTTCTACATGGAGGAAACTTAAAGATGTTTTATTAAGTGAGATAAGCCAGACACAAAAGGACAAGTGTTGCATGAATTCACTTCTAGGAGATACCTAGAGATTCAAATTCACAGATTTATAAAGTACTGTGTTATCAGGGACTGAAGAGGAAGGCAATAAGGAGCTATGGATCAGTCAGGACAGAGTTGGTTTGGGAGATGGGTGGTGGTGATGATTGTATAATAGTATGAATGTATCTGGGCTTAGTGCCTGTAATTGCAGCATCAAGAGGCTGAAGCCCAGGAGTTTGAGACTAGCTGGAGCAAGGGAAGGGCAGGTAGGGAAGGAGAGAAAAAGGATGGGGATGTGCCTGTAATCTTGGGAGGCTGAGACAAGAGAATCATGAGTTTAAGGCCTGCTTGGCAAATGTAATGAGATCCTTTTTTTTTTTTTAGAAAAGCAAAAAAAAAAAAATTAAATGGTAAATTCTATTCATGGTTTTCAAGGAAAATTAAAATATTGGATACAGGTCTGGAAATTTCAGATTGATGGAGGAAGAAACTTTTGTCCCAGCCATTGTTACTACTCCGTGGGCATCTTGTCCCTATGAGTCCATCTTTAGGGACCTTGTGTGCTGAGCGGAGCTTTGGTGTGTCACCAAGGCCCTCTAAGCCTTTGTCTACTTAGAAGAGTGAGTTGCAGCCCCTGCCTGGGTCATACCCTTGAGATTCTGGCTCAGCTGGACTAGTAGTCGAGTCTGGTCTTCACGTGTATTAACTGATCTCCCAGATTATTCTAATGTGAAGGCCAAGTTGAGAATTACTAACCTCGGATTCAAAAATAAAATACCTAGGACATTTAGTGGATATTCAAGGTGGGCAGCTCAAGGCCATTAGATGGTGCCTGGAAGATACCCAGAAATGAGCAATTGTGGACAAGTGGTGTGTCTTGGGAAGAATCTTACAAGTCTGGGTAAATTTGAAAGTGTGAAAATGTATTTCTCTGTCAAAATATCCCCATCTTGAGGTAGAATTTCATGCAGAATAGAAGTTATTCTTACAGTCACGTGATTAAAATGAAATTCACTTAATTCAATGGCTCTGAGTCAGTTTTTTTGAGGAATTGGAGACAAAAATCTAAAAAGACAACATTGCCCTAACATGGATTTAGAGTCTTTGGGTTTGTTCTCCTAAATCCTTCATGCAACAAAATGGGTGGAAAATCAATAACTCAGTCTGGGTTCCTTTTCTTAAAAATGTATTCTTTCCAAGTAATTTAATGGGAGTGTTCGTGAAATGGCTGTCATGTGATAAAGGTCAAGCAACCAGCAAAACCTATCTGAAGACATCGCTCATGCCTGAAATCCTAGGTACTTGAGAGATGGAGATTGGGAGAATCAGAGATCCAGGGCAGCTGTTACAGGTTTGTAAGACCCCAACTCAAACAATAAAACATGGACATGGTGGTACACACATACCTGTCATCTTAGCTAAGATAGAAAGCACATATAGGATGGGGTGGGGGTAGCAATACTCTATCTCAAAAAATAACCAGAGTAAAAAGAATTGAAGGACTTGGCTCAAGGTTAGAGTGCTGGCTTAACAAGCACATAGACCTGAGCTCAAAACCCAGCACCACCAAAACACTACGTATTAGAACCTGTCTTAAAAAAAATAATAATGATAAAATGTTTTAGAGAGATCAAGAGTCTTCATAGAATTGTTTTTTATGGTGCTAAGGAGTTGATCAAGGCTCTGAAAATCCCAGTCCGTGAGAATATTAATATTCAGGCCAAAAGTCTCTGACAACCTTTCTTGTTCACTTGAGTGAAGAACTGAGCACCATTTTGCCATCAGCAGCACTATCACCTTTGGCTTGGGAGCTTACCTGCAGTCCTGGTCTGCTGGGTACTTTGCATGTGTCAAGAACTCTAGCCTTCCAGAGTCCTCATGAGACTTGTATTACATGAGTTAGATGCTCTTTTTGTGATCCTTCCTCTAAGGATGAAGAACCTGAGACACACAGAATTATTTCAATAATATACCTGAGGTCAATGTCTGGACTAGATTCAAATCTAGCAGTCCGGCTAGTTCGGTTCACAGCCTGGACGCTTCACACTCCATTTTTACTCGGTAGAAATGAGTGCTTAGCAAGTGTGTATTAAGTGCCAGTGACTTTACAAATTATTATTTTGTTGAACCTTACAACATACCCTTAGCCTCATGTTATAGTCAAAGAAGCCACATAGACATAGACTAGCTAGCAATAGGCAGAGAGCAAGGCTAGATCCTTAATTTGCCTGATCATAAGCCTATGTTTAATTTTTCAGTAACTCATGACATTTCAGAGCAGTGTCTATGCATAAAGCAGCTTAGGGAAGAAAGTGTCTTGGTTTGGCCATCTGCTTTCCATGTTCAAAGCCAGTAAGTGTGGAGTGGCGGGACTGGGGAGATAGGAAGGCAAGAAGGTATCTAGGGGAAATCAAGCTGAAAGAGGAAATAAATATCCTAGAGAATACTATTTTTAAATAAGCAGTGTTTTAACTGGGCACTTGTTACATTTAAATAGAATTTTCATGTGAAAGGTTATATACTTCCAGGAGTAGTGGTGCATGTCTATAATCCTGGCACTTTGGAAGACAAAGCAAGAGGATAGAGATTCTAGGCCAGCCTTGGCTGCATGGTGAAATTCTGTCTTAAAACAACTAAAATCCAAGTTGAGTGCCAGTGGCTCATGCCTCCAATTCTAGCTACTCTGTATGCTGAGATCTGAGGATTATAGTTCAAAGGCAAGCAAGTCAATGAGACTCTTATCTCCAATTAACTACCAAAAAAGCCACAAGTGGGGGCTGGGAAGGTGGCTCAGTGGTAGAGCGCTTGCCTTGCATGCATGAGGCCCTGGGTTCGATTCCTCAGCACCATATAAGCAAAAAGAAAAAAGCCGGAAGTGGCGCTGTGGCTCAAGTGGTAGAGTGCTAGCCTTGAGCTGAAGAGCTGAGGGACAGCACCCAGGCCCAGAGTTCAGGCCCCACGACGGGACCCAAAAAAAAAAAAAAAAAAAAAAGCCAGAAGTAGAGATGTAGCTCAAGTGGTAGAGCGCTAGCCTTTACTTAATTCAATGACTGAGTCAGTTTGTTTGAGGACATGGACAGCACTCAGGCCTAGAGTTCAAGCCCCAGCACCCCAGTACTGGCCCCCCAAATAAATAAAACGTAAATCAAAACTAAAAATAAATTGTTATGTGCATTTTTTAGAAGTAGTCAATAGAGAGTGGTTAGATGAATTTACCAGGTAAATTTAGTAAACTTTCAAAAACTTGAATAAAGACAACTCTTAATTAAAATGAGAAGTCAAAATGAAGTTCAGTCAAGAATAGTGTCTCCAACAGAATATAATTTTACTTGATTCTTTACAGAATTCATTGCTCTTCACTCTAAACAATATAATATTAACAGAATTATATTCCAAGATTATTACACAGATATCAGGAGGCATGCAGAGCTGGGGCCTTAGCTGAGGGCCTGTGCTGTGGGTCCTCTGCCCGGGCATGCCCTTCCTAACAACTCCTTAGCAGGGCAAGTTCTCGGCACTCTGCTGAGAAGTCAGGCTTATCCAAACACACACTGCCCTACACCTTCTGGAGCTGTGGGTCTCATCCTCACTACACATCAGTGTGAGGAGGGCTTGTTAAAACAGATTACCAGCTCCACCCTTGGAATTTCTGATTCAGGAGTCTAGGTGTGGCAACAGATTTCCATAATCACCAAGTTCCTGGCAGATGCTCATCCTGCTGGAGGGTGACTTCACCCTGAGGACCACCACTCTAGGGAAAGTTGCTCTCCTCTGTGCTGACCTGATCATTTGCTTGATTTAATCTCAGGCTGAGCAGAGGCTATGTGTGTCTTCTCAAAGGTCTGTGAGCATCTTGAAGGAAGACCTTGGGAAAGATCTCTGGAAAGAGCAGTAGAAAGGATCATAGGGACTGCTGGGAGAGATCCTGGCTGAGCCAGGCCTGTGTAATAGTCTAATAATCACAAAGCTCTAGGCACAAGTGTGCCACAGTTTTCTTCTGGCTACTGAAGGAATGTAGGTCCTCCCTGCAAATGCCTGAGCAGGATGAGGGTCCATCATCTAGGGCTGTGTTGTACAGCAATGTGTTAACTAACCATTAGCTACATGTGAGCATGTGCTGTGATTTCAGGGGTTGAAATTTAACCTCCATTGTGAAATATTTAGAAAGGAGATAATTAATCCAAATCTGGCATATAGAGATGAGACTTCAAGATGTAATTAAATTTTGGTAAAGTCATCAGGATTAAGACCTGGTGGTTTTATAGGAAAGAGGGGAAAGGTCAGAAGAGACTGAAAATACATGTATGTTCCCTGTCCCTGTCATTTGGTGTTCTGGTGTGTTCCTGGGGACTCTGCCAGCAAGAAGGCCATCAACAGGTACAGAAAACCTTTTTGTCTCTGTAATTTACCTAACCTGTGGCATTACATTACTGATAACAGAAAATGGACTAATAGACTATATAAATGTTTATTCATTTGAATTAAAGAAAATAAAAACTCAGTTCAGCAATCACAGTTGCACATTTCACATTGAGAGTCACAGATGGCTGATGGGCTGTAGAAACAGCTCAGACACAGACTATAACCATCACTGCAGGAAGTTCTAATGGCTGCATAGGGCCTAAGACATTGCACAAGAAAGAAATTTTCATACACAGTTGGGTAGGAATATATTTAGTGCAACCACTATGGAAATCAGTATGGAGGTTTCTCAAAACCAAAACCAGATCTACCTCATGGCCATACCAATACATATGAAGGAGTGTAAATCAGCACACAAGAGAGATATCTGCACACACATGTTTATTGCAGCAGTGTTTATAATAGCCATGTTGTGGAATTAGCCTAGGTGCCCAAAACTGATGGATAAAGACAATGTAGTAGATAAACCCAACAGAATATTGCTCAGTCATTAAAAAGAGTGAAATTATGTCATTTGCAAGAGCTAGAGATTTGTCTGGAACTAGAGATCATGTTGAATAAGGTAAGCCAAGCTCAAAAAGCCAAATATCAGGAATAAGGACATTTCTTAAATAAAGAATACAAAAAAAAAACCAAATAAACAAATGAAGACCATAAGCCAGAAGTCAAATATCACATATTTTTGCTTATATGTGGAATTTTGACCTAAATAAAGATATGATAATGATGGAACATGAGTGTAAAAGGGGAACTACCCGGAAGGATCATGGGAAAGGGAGGGAAAAGGAGGCAAAGAGGACTGAAACGTGTTTTATAAATGTTTCAATAAGATAGCAAAATGAAACTCATCAAATGCTGCTTGGAAAAGGGGAACAAAAGGGGATTAAGGGAATATAATAGAGGGATAAAACTTGTTCAAAGTATACAATATGTACCTATGGAACTACTAAAATGAAACCCTTTTGTATTATTGATGTGTACTGATAAAAATAGTTAAAAATATAAATTACTGTTCCTTCCACAATAAAAAAGAATAAAATAATAATAATTGTTATTATTATTATTTTGACGGTCCTGGGGCTTGAACTCAGAGCCTCAGTGTTGTCCCTCTTTGTGCTCAAGACTAGTCCTTGACCACTTGGGCAACAGTGCCACTTCCAGCTTTTTCTTAGTAGTTGATTGAAGATAAGAGTCTCATGGGCTGCCTGGGCTGGCTTCAAACTGTAATTCTCAGATCTCAACCTTCTGAGTGGCTAGGATTACGGGCATGAGCCACCGGAGGCTGGCAGAAGAAAAAAAAAAAAAAAACTTTTAAAAATGAAAACTGGTTCCAAATGAAAAAAAAGTTTGACTCTAAACTCTACAACTCATTAAGTTCAAGCAGGCCACGTCTTGGAGACTTCCTGACCAACCATGTGTGACAAAGCAAAGTGCTGAGCAGAGGCGTCTTTCTACACACTTTCAACAGCACCTATGGGACTTTGGCCCTTGAAGAGCTCCAGGTCATCAGAGACAATGCAGAAATGGGAAATGGTAAGCGAAGCTTGGTGGAAGTCAGTGAAATCCTCACTGAACACAATTCAACAATGCCAGGAGCTATTAGGGTTCCTGGAGAATGGAAAAGATAGGACTGAGGCTAAGTAAAGCATATGTGCTCTCTTCTTTCCCTCCCTTCCAGAAAGTTCTCTTCTGAAAGCATTAGGTGAAGCAGAACCATGAGGGCTCTGTATCTGCATAGAGAGGGGCTGTCTTGGCACCCATCAGGAGATAGGGTGATCCAGGATGAGAGGGACACTCCCACAAAGGGGGTGGTTTGGTCCATGGAGAGGCTGGGACCAGCATGGAGCCAGAAGGCCATCCATAGGGCCAGGATTGTAGGAATGAACAAAACCCCATTGGGGTAGGAAGGGAGGTCCCTTGTTAGGCCAGAGCAGTGTGTGAAGGGGGTCCCTGCCTGGGGGACATCCTAATCAGGGAACACAGACTTTTAGTGTAGTGAGGAGGGATCTATACGGAAGGGCAGCCCTGGAGTGCTGGGTGCCAGCCCTGGAGTGGGTGAGGACAGTGTCCATAGAAGGCTCGCCAGTGCTTGGTCTTGGTGGTTGGTGGTTCAGCAGGAGAAGAAAGGAGTTATCCATTTGTGGCCATCCATGAGGAGACCTGGCTTGGTGTCAGTCCTGAGCAGAGTGAAGGAAGTGTTGGTGTTCTGCCCTTCCTGAGCTGGGGGTGTCTTAGGCCCTTAGTGGGTGCCAAATGATGATGGTTGAAAGGAGGATGCCTGGATTCAGACATCATCCCAGCTATGCTAGACAGGTATCTTCAGCTCTGTCCATGGGATCTTGTACATGAAAGCACTATGGACAGTCCCGGTATAGCACACAGTATATCCCAGAGCTGGTCTTATTCTACCAGAGAATGAGGTAGACAAGAATGCGGGTGCTGGCACTGTCCTAGGTGTCTATCTTCCTGACACTCCTATGGAGCCAAGTGCTCATGCTGCTCAGGCCTCCATCCCTTCTTGTGGCTGAGCAGTGCTTCAAGCCAACTCCCCAGAGCCACCAGAAGATGCTACCAGATGAAGACAAAGCCACGGTGGGTGCATAGTCACTCACTTTGGCAGGGATTAGGCTGTGGCTATAGGCATAACAGGCCCTATTGGCTCATAACGGTCTTCATGGTCCCTGCAAATCTCAGTACGATCTTCTGGTTCTAACAGGCCATGACTCTGCCAGGAGCACAAGTCCAAATGAAGACCCAAGATTGGTTTCCTTCCGTTCTAGACATGTGATCTAGAACAGATGACTCCTTGGCCTGGGCAACTGAGGACTGACAGCCTCCTGGACGTGCTCTGAGGCCTCAACTCTCATGGTTGTCCTTAATTCTGTGAGCTCCATGAAGAAGAGGACAGAAAAGCAGGGACAAAAAGCTTGGTATTGGAAGCATCTTGAAGACTCTCTGATTCCCTGAGCACTCCTACATCTCCCAATCCAGCCCTGGAATGCATAAACCATGAAAGACAATTTCACCCAGGATTTTCAGGTTGTTAATCTAAACCAAATTATTTTGAACTTTTCTTTTCTTTTTTTTCCCCAGGTAATGGGCCTGAACTCTTGGCCTGGACGCTGTCCCTCAGCTCTTCAGCTCAAGGCTAGAGCTCTACCACTTGAGCCACAGCGCCACTTCTAGCTTTTTCTGCTTATGTGGTGCTGAGGAATCAAACCCAGGGCCTCATGCATGCAAGGCAAGTGCTCTACCACTGAGCCACCTTCCCAGCCTTCTATTTTGAACTTTTCTAAATGTGTGGAGGGTTTTGTTGTTGTTGTTGTTGTGTGGCCTTTAATTGATGTATTATCTTTACAGCCTGGTTTCAGATTTTTCTTTCCTTTAGAGTGCTCTTATCTACTCTCATAGCTTTAAAGGCAAAGCTGCCCCAAATTGTATCTTTTCGAGATCTTGTCTTTTCAAAATCACACACCCAGATATCAAATTGCTTCTTGCATGTGACCACATGGTCCCAAGCTTAGCTCCTAGGCCTTGGTCTCACATAGGATCAGTTCTGAACTTATCAGATCCTTGTTCAGGGTACCAACCCAGACTGTTCCCCTGACAGAGTCCCTCAGTCCCTCAGCCCCTCAGAGAGCAGTGGCACCCATAATCAGCAGTCACTGCATCCTGTTACCTGTCCCCATTGCCAAGTAGCATCATGTGGAGGAAAGGGGCTGATCTAGGCCCCCCATGCAGGGGAAGGCTGCCCAATGTGTCAGAGCTTCAGTGGGAAGGAAGGCCTGCCAAGGTGTCAGGCCAAAGCAAGGGGCGAAGGGAGTCCTACAGGTGTCCTGACAAGGGGACTCAGGCCCTTAGTGGAGTGAGGAAGAGAGGGCCTGGTTGGGGATGGGAGGAGGTGGTAGACAGTCACTAGGCCTGTAATATTACAAATTGACACTTAGCTGGTGTCTGTGGCCTGGCTACACTGCCTCCATTCTCCATGCACTTCAAATTGTCCAGAGCCAGGCCTTCATCCTCTGCAACATCGAACCCTGAAAAGTGCGGAAACTCTGCTCCTAGTCACTCTACTCTTCCCCTCCTTCCCTTGCCTCCATCCCACACATTTCAACTGAATTTCTCTGGAGATTAACACTGTCTGTCACCTAGGGACCTTCACATTTGCAATCCTCCTGCCTCCCACTGAGAAACTCTTTGCCAGGTCCCCCTCTGTCTTTTGAACTCTGAAATCCCTTCCTGGTCTCAGCTGAAAGTGTTCCTCTAAGATGTCTTCCTGGACACCTGTGAGGTGATTCGCCTGCCCTCTCCCTCCTCCCTTCACCCCCTGGGGCTCTGCAGTCCCCTCTTCCTCTCCATACAGATGTAGTGCATCAATGGCTGGACTATTTGGAGTGGCTGTGACTGAGTGGCTCCTGGAGGGGCTGGATTATTCTTACCCCCAGCTGTCACCTGCTGCCTTCTGGCCACAGTGCCTTCTGCAGATGTCAGAGGGTTTAGATCAATCACAATCCATAAACCACACAGGTACAGCCTATGCAGGGTCTGTTAATTGAGCTTTTAAATGGGCACTCTCAGAGAAAAACAGCTACTTTGTAACTATCTGATTAAAAATGTTACTAGCACTCATAATTAAATAGTTTCTAAGTGAAATAACCAGGGCTTTTTTTTTTCCTGCTAGAGTCCTAAATATCAGGAAGTGATGCGGAATGAGGACACAGGCAGGCATCAACACTGTGAGCAGGAACAAAAGTCAGCAAGAATTCTTCAAGAGCAACTGGAACTGCACAAACTGAGCACCGTGGCTCACACCTGCAATCCTAGCCATTTGGAAGGAAGAGATCTGAGAATTGAGAGTGAAGGCCAGTTATGGCCAAACTTTCTGAGATGGTATTTTAACCAATGAAAATCTGGACAAAATTTGAGACCATATCAGAAAAATGATAAAAGCAAAACAGGCTGGAAATGTGGGGCTTAAATGACAGAGCATCAGCTTAGCAAGTGCTAGGCTCTGAATTCAAATCTATGTACTGACAATAATTTTCTCTTGGAAGTGTGTACTACAAGAAGTTTTAGATATGTGCACCGAGAACGGTAGACAAGGATGTTTAACAAATCCTTGTAACCAATGAGGCAAGAAAAAAATGGGAGAATCAAGACTGGGCACCAAAAGAGACTGGTGAATTAAATTATGAAAGTCCAAATAAAGATGTATTGTGAAGGATTTTCAATAATCTAGATCTACATATACTTATGCAGAGCACTCCTTAAAGCAGAGAATAAAAAAGGAAAAGATCTAACTACATTTTCAGTTGTGATTTTAGAAGGATATATATATATATATATATATATATATATATATATATATATATATGTTCATATCCATAAAATATAACCGTAAGGATTCACAAGAAACTTTAACATCAATTACTTCTGGGAAGAGACTGAGATGTGGGATAGGAAAAAAATCTATTTTTTAAGAGTGGTGAATTTATATCTGACTGAGGTTCTAATCATTTTCATTTCCTCCCTCTTCTCTCCCTTTCTCCCTTTCTCCTCCATCCTTCCCTCCGTTCCTTTTGGTACGTCTTCTCTTATTCTCTGAGAAGATTGTCTTTTCGGACTTTTCTGCACATGCCACATACATTGAAGATTGGTTTAGTCCTCTCTCCCTCAGTCTAGCATGGTCCACTACTGATGGCTGAGGGCTGACTTCTCTCACTTGCTGGGCTCCTGTTCCTCTGCCTTCACTTCAGTCCACCTATCTACTCCAACTGTGTCTTGGCCTCCAGCTACACCTGCTCTCAGCTGCTCACTTTCTACCTTAGTGTGTAGAGCTTGAGGAAACCCATTTTGCCACTTGGCCCATGAGGAAACTAGGAGATAAGGAGGGGTTAACAACCCACAGGTGGGGGTGGGGAGGTGCTGTGATCATGGATGAAGCCCCTTCTTAGTTCATTAGAAGTCCCCAGGGTATCAAGCTGGCTTCCCACCTGCCTGACCAGCTTAGTCAGGTCCCCCTTCTCAGCCTCTCATGTTTCTTGGGATGGCTTTCCCAAATAAACTGCCAGTCTATGTCTGAGTCTCCTTGCCTGGACAAGACACCATCCCTCACAATTAACTGAAGTTCTGCACCCCTTGTAGACCTGAAGACTGTTATCATACTTCAGTGAATGACTTTCCTTCCTTCCTTTTCTCCCTCCTCATACTCTACCCCTCTCTCCTTCCCCCCTTTCCTCTCTCTCTCTCTCTCTCTCTCTCTCTCTCTCTCTCTCTCTCTCTTCCTCCCTCTCTGTCTTCTTCTCTCCCTCTCTTTCATTCTTTTCTTACTTTTTCCCATCTACTACTAGGCTTTAAACTCAGGGCCTTGTGCTCACACTGAGTTTTCTTGAACACAGCTGGTATTCTACCACTTGGTCCATGACTCCATTCTGGAGTTTTGCTAGTTAATTGGAGATAGAGTTTAATAACTGTTTCTGTCTTGGCTAGCTTGGAACTGTGATCCTCCAGGTCTCAGCCTCCTGAGTAGTTAGGATTACAGGTGTGAGCCATCAGTGCCTAGCGACACACAAGGTTTCTTTCTTTTCTTTTTCTTTTTCTTTTGTTGGTCGCGGGGCTTGAACTCTGGGCCTGGGCACTGTCCCTGAGTTCTTCAGCTCAAGGCTAGTGCTCTAAGCCACAGCACCACTTCTGGTTTTCTGGTGGTTTATTGGAGAAAAGAGTCTCACTGGCTTTGAATCTGGATCCTCAGATCTCAGCTTCCTGAGTAGTTAGGATTACAAGTGTGAGCCACCAGTGCCTGGCTATACCCATGGGGTTTCTTTTTGTCTTCCTGAAATGTATTCTTTCCCCTCTAGGTCCTTATTTCTGTCTTTCCTCCTCCCTATTAATGGGAAGTTGCCATTTGGCTGCTATTGTCTGAAAGTTTTGAACATCCCTCTCCCAAATGTGTATGTTGAAACTATATGAGAGTGTCATGCGGTAGGGAGGTGATTACAAAATGGAGCCTTCACGAGTGGGATTAATGCCCTCATAAAAGACCCCAGAGATCTGCCTACTTTCTTCCACCAAGTGAAGTCTCAGTGAAAAGTCATTAGTTTTCAAACAGAGAGCAGGCTCTCATCAGTCACCAGATCTACTGGACTCCTTGTTCTTGGATCTCTCAGCCTCCTGATCTATAAGAACTTTGCTCTTGCTTATAAGCCACCTTGTATGTATTCTTCTCATAACTGTTCAAATTGACTAAAAGAATTTGTAAACCTGGTTATTCCTTCAAAAATTGCTTCCAAGTCAGACAGAAAAGCATATATTCTAGGCCAGGTGTGGTAGTATATATCCATAATCTCCAACTACTCAGGAGGAGGGAGCGATCAGAGGATCATAGTTTGAGGCCAGCCTGGGGAAAGTTAGCACAATACCCTGTCTGAGATGAACAAACAGATAAACAAAAATGAGTGGAGCAATTGTATGAGACTCTTGAGTTCATCCCTAGTCTTTCTCTCTCTCTCCCTCTCTCTCATATACATATATCTATTTTGTAAATTATATTTTTCTTTTTTTCTTTTTTTTTGGTCTGGTCGTGGGGCCTGAACTATGGGCCTGGGCGCTATACCTCAGCTCTTCAGCTCAAGGCTAGCGCTCTACCACTTGAGCCACAGTGCCACTTCCGGCTTTTTTCTTTTTGCTTATGTGGTGCTGGGGAATCGAACCCAGGGCCTCAGGCATGTAAGGCAAGCGCTCTACCACTGAGCCACCTTCCCAGCCCGTAAATTATATTTTTCATATTAGAATCACCTTAGATCCCAGTGAGATCGTTGGATTCTGATGACCCAAGAAAGAAGAGAACCTGTGATCTAACTCATCCTATTCTGATGACTAACTGCTTAATCAGGTAGAAAATACAAAGTTTGCTCATTTGCCACCAAGGCATGCACAGAAGGTGCGGGACCAACCTGAAAAGCCTAGGTTTAACGTTATCATGATTTCATTGCCCTTAACTTGGAATTCCCCTCAAAGAACTAGTAATGTCATTCAAGCAGGACTGCAAAGGTTGTTGGTGGCTTCCTATTCCCTCTCCTGCCCCTGACCTGTCACTCGCTCCTATTTCTGTGTTACACCTTCAAAATAAACCATTTTAGTTGGTTGTGGCAAAGTCAGTGAAGAAAATTTCAAGTGAGGAATGGTGAGAAAGTCTACAAAACAAAAACTAAACATAATCTACCTTTAAGAGTCATATTAGCATAATTAAGTGCCTTTTTATTAGTATCTATCTTTTAACAATAAATAACATTTAGTTAGGTGAGAATCAAACCAAAACAGACTGCACAATGTAACCAAGATCTATGTATATCCTGAAGTAGGCAGTAACATGCAAAGGGTGACAGTAGCCCTGTGCACAGTATCCAGGAACTGGCTAACCTAAATAGTAATTGTAAACATATTAGCTACCCAAGCTACCAAGGTGCTTCTTAACTCATATCACCATGATGCATACTGTAATTCAATGAACTTCATCTGAAACTTTATTTCTGATAAGGATTCCACTGTTATAACTGCTCAAGACCAAATGAAGAGGAGTAATGTTTGAAACTCCACAGTATTATTAACAGGGGATACCAAGATGCTTAACAAAGGAACGTACAGGCATGGGGGCGGGGCAGGGAAACACACACAGAGAACTAAGACAATATGATAGGACAAGAGGCTTTGTATATGGGGAAGGGGTAGTTGAGACATTGAGAATTAAAAGAGAGAGAGAGAGAGAGAGAGTTCATGGAAAATGCCTACACAGTACCTAGCATGGGAGTGGGTGTTCAATATGTGGTAATGAGTCTTATTCTCATGATCCTACATCCTGCTGGGCACACACAGGAGCAAGGCCTTTGCTTGTCTCTGGTTGCCATAGTTCTTCCTCCCCCATTCCTCCACCATCTGCTCCAGCCTGGTCCAAGCATGAGAAACACATCAAGTTCTCTCCCTCCTCTGCAGGGAAAAACTCTTCCTCATGCCAGGAACCCTCTGTTCCCAGTTTCTGGCAAAACTGGCTTCTCCTTGTCCTCTAG
This sequence comes from Dipodomys merriami, assembly GCF_024711535.1. Lineage (NCBI taxonomy): Eukaryota > Metazoa > Chordata > Mammalia > Rodentia > Heteromyidae > Dipodomys > Dipodomys merriami. The sequence goes on along the minus strand of NW_027203381.1, from coordinate 66,765,180 downwards.
GTCTTAGGGTAAATGCCATCTCCTCAGAGAGGCCTTTTCTGGCTACCCCCTCATCCCAAGATTTTCTAGCACACCAGACTGGTTATTTCCTTTTCAACAAAGCTGTATGGACTTCGTTTGCTTGCTTATGATCATCCTAGACTGCAAGCTACAGAAAGAGGAGCCATGGCGTCTCAGGGTCTGGGATGTACTGGGCGCAAGATCTTCATGAGGTTAATTCCTGGGGAGCAGGAGAGGTCTCACACACCATGGGACACAGTCAACCAGGGCCTCCTAGTGAAACCAAGAGTTCATTTACTCACCAGAGGCTGTGAGGCTAAGGCAGCAGTTCAGGACTGCTGCATGGTAGGAAGGAAGTCCTGACAGGGGAAACAATGTGGTTATGAGCGGCTGTATCCTGGGGGTGGTGGGTGGGTGGGGAGGAGACAGGACTCTGAGTGACAGCAGATCTGGGCATTCAGAACCAGTCTAAGATGGCAGCAAAGAGCCTAGCACAGGGTCAAGGGCTAAGTCCTCTTCCTCTAATCAGAGCTTTCCCTACAGCCATGTGAACCAGAATTTGCTTTTTATGATAGGACTTACCCACTGGGCAGGGGAGATCTTATCATACTCATACGGCCAAGCCTAGTGTTCAAACAATAAAATAATGAACATTCTCATTATTGCCATTGATTGAGCTCCTATGAAATATCAACCACTACACTAGACATTTTTTGGTCATGGCATCTTACTCAAGCCACAGCTATCACACAAGATGGGCAATTCCCACTCCCAATCTCCCGACTAACAAGTCTAAAGTCACAGAAGGGAGGGATAGACAGACTTGAAACGCAGCTGCCTCAGACTCCAAAGCCAGTGCTGTTAAGCACTCCCTTCCCTTCCCCCACCCCACTGGTATATCTCACAGGTGAATCAATTAATTAGGTTTAGCTCTGTCCCTTGTGGGCTGAGTCATCCTAAGTTAGATTGCCTGAACCTGTTCCTCTCTGGGAAACTGATCCAGACCTAACCCCTAAACTGACAAGACTGAGAGTAAGACTCTGGACTTTGGTAACTCTATGGGAGGGCTGCCACACCCTCTCCCCACTCAGAGCTGCAGTGACTCTTTCCTGGTACAGGTCCTAGGGGTAAGGTGCGGGTAGTTATTGCATCTCACTTGCAATAGTGAAGTAGGTTTGAGCTTGGATGGGGAGGTAGACAGACAGGTTTGAAGGCCAGCTCTTGCATTTAGAAACCGAGTGACCCTTGGGCAGGTTTCATTCTGCTCTGCAATTCAACTCTCACCTGCAAAGCGGGGGCAAAACTAATCTGCTGTGGGGATCACATGAAAAAGGATGGGAAGTAACAAGCACTATGCTTGGCCCACAGCAAGCCCTCTGCAGTTAGTAGCCTTTATCATTACCCATAGTAGGGCCAAGGAGAAGTGCTGTGGTACTTGGTAGTTGAGCTTGGTATACCCTTGCCAGCCATGTGACTTTGAGCAGGTTGAACCTCCTCTAGAAACTCCATCTTTAATCCTTCTTTCTTCCCTTCTCCCCTCCCTTCTCCCCTCCCTTCTCCCCTCCCTCCCTCCCTCCCTCCCTCCCTCCTTTCCTTCCTTCCTTCCTTCCTTCCTTCCTTCCTTCCTTCCTTCCTTCCTTCCTTCCTTCCTTCCTTTCTCTTTTTCTCTTTCTCCCCCTTCCCCTGCTTTTTGTTTTTGTGCCAGTACTGGAACTTGAACTCAAGGTTGGGTACTGTCTCTTAGTTTATTTTTTTTACTTAAGGCTGTTGCTTTATCACTTGAGCCCCAGCTCCATTTTTGGCTTTTCGGTTATTATTTGGAGATAAAAGTCTCATGGACTTTCCTGCCTGGGGTGGCTTAGAACAGTGATCCTCAGATCTCAGCCTCCTGATTAGATAGCATTACAGGCATGAACCATTGGCAGCCCCCCCCCCCCACACACACACACATTTTAAAACTCTGGCTAATTTAGAAAGTTTTGAGTATGGCAGCCATCCTTGTTAAAGTTGGCTTCCATTGAGGAGTTAGGAAACAGCAGAGGTAGGAGGTAGGAAATGTTCCCTGCCATGGATGGACAGCAGCTGGACCATCTGACTCTCATTAGTGTATCCCGAGTGTGGTCTCCAGGGTGTACTGCACCCGCCTGTCCACACAGCTAGCCTGCTGCCTGGCTTGGAGAATGTGAGGGCCATCTGTACAGGAGTTGGGGGAGGAGAGGCCTCAGAGGAAAGTCATGTGTGTGAGCCTGCTGGGAGGGAGTTCGCCCTTTGGAGTTCTGACTGATGTGTGGTAGTCTAACACCCCTTCTACCTCACCCCTCCTTACCATAGAGAGGAAGTTCACCAATGATCACTGTTCCCCGGCATGTCTGTAAACCTCTGTTCCAGCTTCTGTGCCCCCAGAAAACCAGCCAGGCTCTTAGCCCTCAGCTCCTCACAGATAGAAGAGCTGATTATGCTTCACGGAGTCTCTTGGCAGCTGAAGGTGGGCTATTTGAGTGTGAGTTTATGTGAGTTAGTCCTGTAGTGCAGACACATTCCAAGGCCTCTCTCTGACATACTGAGTTTCTGGACCTTCAGGCTGGGGATTTATTCATGTTATACTGCAAGCTTACCGGGGACCTTACTGAGGACCGGTCTGAGAGTATCAGTCCCCCAGACACCTTCTTTCTCTGGAATGAAACCTCCCTCAGGGTTGAGTAGATTAAACATCTGTGCCAGGTGTTCACCGGATGCTCAACAAATGTGATGTTTCCCCCATTCCCTGCAACTGCTCTGAGCCATCTCAGTGAAGATGGAGTCTGTCCCAGAGCCTGCAACCCTGACGGATACTGCTCTGATTTCTCTCTTGGTTCCCCACTAAGTCCTCTGTGGGGTTGTTTTATCTACAAGGTGAGTTTCTACCATCCTGACACTCCCCATACTCCAGGGAAGGGGGGCCCTGAACCACACAATAACCTCACAGCGGGGACATACTTAGGCCTGGCAGCATGACACCTAGTTCTAGAACAGCCATATGTTCACAGGGCACTGTTCACTGGTAGAGTTTCTTCCATCTTTGCCTCCCTCCCCCTTTGTGAAATGAGGGGAGTATTCGTTAAGCCTCGCTGAACACCCCACCGTGGCCTTCCCTGTTATTACTCAACACCCTGAAATGTCTGCCTCCCTGCAGCCAGAGCAGAGCGGAGCAAGCACAGCACAAAGGTCTCCTTGTGGGCCTGTAGCCCAGGCTGCAGCCAGGCCTCTGGGTGACTCACGCGCTTGCCATTTGCTTTGTGCTGCTCGCAGACTCCTGCTGGAGGCGGCTCTGGGCTCCGGCCTCCTGCCACGCTGCGCCTTCATGTGGGCACGGAGGGGAGGGGGGTGTCCCCGGCACGCGAGGCCAGCCCACGCCCAGCCCAGCGCCTCCCCCGGCTCCCAGGCAGGGCATCTGGTGCAGGGGCGGCCAGACGCTTTGCAGCCTCGGCCTCTGCACGACTCAAAGTGGTGTCACCTTGGGGGGGAGGCATGTGTTCCCCATCAGGCCTTCCTCCGCCCCTGGTCCCCTAAAAGGACACATCTTTAGGAGAAGTGAAAATTAACTATGGCAGAGAAGGGCCTAGAGGACTCACAAGCAGCGTGGGCTGCCAGAAGCCTGGAGGAGCTTTCTGCTCCTACCTAGCTCAACTGTCTCAGCAGCTGCAGCACCCAGAGACATTTGTCTCACCCTGGCTCAAGTGAAGGCTACTCACACTCAGAACACTGGGCCCAGCGAGGCCTGGGAACCAGCAGTGGAGCCAGGGGCTCATTTACTGTACAAACACGAAATGGGACAACGGATGCTGGACTAGGAAGCCATCCCCAGCAAGGCTTAACAGCAGAATTGCAGGTAGCCTCCCTTGCAGGGTCTAAGTCAAGCTCCCAAGTGCTTCTGGTCCCTCCTGCATCCATTCTGGCTCCACCACTGCCGATGCACCCTCCGTTCTTCCCTGCAGCACCCTGCTCTCTCTTGCTCACCTCCTGGTTCTCAGGGCGTGGAAAGCCCACCCTGGTTGGTCCTTCTTTCAAGAGTCAGCTCAGGTGCTGCCCTTCCAAGTCTAAAACCCTCCTTGGTGCTTTTCCAAACTGTTGCAAAGCTACCACCCTGTACTCTGCCATTACTTCTCATTAACTGGAGGGGGAAGCAAAGGTGGTAGAGAAGGAAATGAGGGAGTGAGTGGATGAATTTCCTCCAGGCCAATATCCCTGGCTGAGTACTAAGCTCTACAAGGAGCCTTAAAAAAAATGGTTTCAATCCCTTTCTTCCTTTTGCAATGTTTAGACATCTCACTTGCAACTACAGGTGCTCTTGTGAAGAACTGGCCTAGGTGGAGCCTTTAAGGCAAAGGGGGAGTGTGGCTGGCATTAGGATGTAGGGTAAAAGCCAACACATAGTTCATAACCAGGCCATGGAAAGAAAATCATGTGTGGATGTAATGAGGTTACACCGGTTTCTCTTGGGCCAGGTCAGCAGGTTGTTCCTGAGGATGATGCTCTTTAGACTGGCAAAGCTTTTTCAACTGTCAGCCTCACTCAGTGTGAGTAGGCTGGAGAGGAGTCTTTCCTACTTCTGTCTTAGAAATGGACATCTGAAGTTTTAAGAAAAATGAATCCTGCTCAATGTCCACACAGATTAAATGGAAAGGGAAAAAAAGTCCAGGCTTTCCTTTGCCCCCCGAATCCTGAAAGTCTAGTGTTATTTATTGAGTGCTAGGAAGCAGAATGGCATGCAGTTCTGGCCACCCAAAACACCCAGGCTAGTGAAGGAGACCCATTAAAGTAGGACATGTGCTGCATGAGGGTAAGCTGGGACCCAGACAGAAGAGAGGTTGCTCTGGCTGGGAGGTGGGGAAAGACTTTGAGTACTATCCTAGCCAGTGCAAACCTGTGATCCCAGCACTCTGGAGAGGCTGAGGCAGAAGAATCGTGAATTCAAACACAGCCTAAGATGCACAGTAAGACCCTGTCTCGGGGGCCTAAGGGGACATGGGAAAGGTTAGCACCATCCTTTTGGCCATACCAAATCTCTGTAGCAAGAAATGAATCCCATAGGTTCCCATGGGTAGATCTCCCAAGGAGAGTGGGAATTGGGACATCATTGACGGAATGGGAAAATGGGGGCAGTTGTGAGAGTGCTGTTATCATTTAAGTGTTTGTGACTCCCAGATCCATGCATATATTAAAGTCCTAACCCCAATGTGAAGGTATCAAGTAATGGCCCTTTGGGAAGCAATTTCATTACAAAAGTAGAGCCCTTTTGACTAGTGTTAGTACACTGATTACACTGATGTAAGACCTCGGGCAGCATGCTAGCCCTCTTCCTGCTGTGTAAGAATACCACAGGTATTCAATTTCTTCAAGCCAATCGGCTTTTTTTGTTGTTATTTGTTGGTTGGTTGGTTATGGATCTTGAACTCAGGGCCTGGATGCTGTCCCTGAGTTCTTTTTGCTCAAGGCTACTATTCTACCACTTGGAGCCACAGTGCCACTTCTGCTTTCCTTGTGGTTAATTGGAAATAATGGTCTCACAGGGGCTTTTCTGCCCCCCTCCCTGCTGACTTTGAACCATGATCTTCAGATCATAGCCTCCGGAGTAGCTGGGATTACAGATGTGAGCCATTGGCCCCCAATCAGCTTGTTTTTAGAGAGAATTTGAATGAACAGAAATAGAGATTTAGTTAGGAGAACTGGAAGGATTTAGAACTGCAAAGTCCTGTCTTCTTTCCAGGAACCAGAAAGAGGGCTTTAACCATGATCTTGGACTTCAGCCTTCCAAAAACCACAAGAAATAAATATCTGTTGTTCATAAGTCATCCAATCTATGGTAGCTGGTGACAGCAGCCTGAATTCCAGGACATAGAGGAAAATAAGGGGACCAAGGGATGATCATCTTAAGAAGAGAGATACAATAGTCCATCTTAGGTTGGAAGGACTGTTGAGCCACGGTCAAAGCAAAAGCAGTGCTTGTGCATCTACTTGAATTTGCTTTAACCTACAAGAGTTCCCTGCATGACTTAGTGAGAGCACACCTGTCTCCTCAGACCCACACTCTCCATCCCTATCCCTTCTTTTTCCCTAGTACTCATTCTGTTGTTCTTAGGATTACCTCTCCTGGCTACCAGAAAAGGTCAGAAACATCCATCTAGTCAAGGTTGCCTGTTCCCCTCATATATCTGCAAAGAAAATAATCATACAAGTACAAGATTTTTCAAAGAGACTAAGCCAAGCTGTCTCAGGGAGCCATATAAACTATTGAGAATCAGAGGACACTGTGACCTATGGGCCACAGCATCTGTGCTTCAGTCTCTATTCTTGTAGCAATAATGGTGTCAGATTCTTTCAGAGATGAACAAAGGGCCATAGAGATTCAGTTAGGAGAATACTTGAGCTGAAAAGTCCAGTCCTAAGCAAGCCATGAGCTAGTATTGGATATAACGAAACAAGAGTCAAGCCTAGCCTACATTATGGATGAGAGAAAACTAAGAGCCTTACAGAGAGGTTCAGTGTGCCAAGAGAAGACGGGAGTTGATATGTAGAAAGTTAGAGGCAAAGAGAGACCTCAGAGCCCATTAACAGACATAGAAGATTGTTTGCTTTTCCCTTGTCACCCAACATCACTCACTTCTTTATGTTCATGTGTGCACGTGCGTGTGTGCACATGTGCACACCAGTACTGGGTCTTGAACTCAGAGTCTAGGTAGTGTCCCTTAGCTTTGCTTTCATAGGCTGGTGCTCTGCCACTTGAGCCACAGCTCTACTTCCTTACTCTTTGTCTGTGGGGCTCAACAATGGTTCCCTGTATCCTTTCAAAATAGCTTATGCTCATTTGAAATATACTGACGGGATATTTGACCTTGTTGCTAATGTCTGTCCTCAAACCAAAGAGTTTAGTTGGGGGGCTCAATACAATAAGTGTTGCATAAACAAACTCCATGTGTCAGGTGCTGTGGGCATTCTGAGAATTAAGAGCCAGATCTGTGCTCAGAGAGTCTGGTAAAATGTGGCCAGGTAAGATGTGCTCTCATGTGCTAGAAGAGGTAGTTTAACATGAGCACACTACAAGGAATGCAGAGAGAAGGCTAGAAGGAGGACTTTAGCTTGATGGCAGAGAGTCTGCAAGGATGGGAGGAAAGAGGAATGGGAAGGTTAAGAATCAGAAGTTTGTTTGCAGGAAGGGGCATGATACAGGTGAGGCTCAGAAAACCGCATGGCTTGGAGGAAATACAGAATAGAGGTGGTAGTGTTAGATGAATCTGTGAGACCAATTGTGCTTATGGGGAGCCCTGTCAGGGCTATCACAGAACAATAAGAGCTTCAGATAGAACCTAGTCTAAAATGAGTAAAGCAATTTTGTTCTTGTCCCTTATCGCATAAGCATCCCAAGGGCTTGTTTGATTAAAAAAATTTTTCAATAGTAGGAACTCAGGAAAAGACTCTTCTTTCTTTCTTTTCTTTTCTTTTTTTTTGTTTGGAGTGGGGGGTCCAGTTGTGGGGCCTGAACTGTGGGCCTGGGCATTGTCCCTCAGCTCTTCAGCTCAAGGCTAGCACTCTACCACTGGAGCCACAGCGCCAGTTCCGGCTTTTTTCTTTTAGCTTATGTGGTGCTGAGGAATCAAACCCAGGGCATCATGCATGCAAGGCAAGCGCTCTACCACTGAGCCACCTTCCCAGCCCAAGACTCTTCTTTCTTAGTAACTTAGAGATCTTTCAAGAAGGCCTTTGACTATCAGGAAGGTAACTAGGCCTTGAGAGCTAGCTGGATGATGTATTAGCCTGGGAAGGTAAAGAACAGGAGAGGGACATTCACCATGTGCCAGGAGCAGGGTATGTGTCTATACCTTACAAAACCTGTCCTGTGAGGGAGGAGTCTCAATTCCTTTTCAGGTAAGGAAAGAAGCTCTAGGAAGGAGCAGGGCATTTTGTAGGTACAACAGCTACAGAGGGACTATGGCCCATAAAGATCAGTTTCCATGGCCATGTGCTCCATCTCCCTGCTTCTTTTAAGGCTAGCTGGGCCTAACTTCAAGGAAATATCACTCATACCTGAGGGACCTTCAAAGTGCCATTCACTTAAGCTGGAGCTGGATGTATGGAGGGAACAGATGGTTGCTGGTTCTGTGGTCCATGGACACTGCATCTTCAGATCCAACCAACATCAGATGAAAAATATTTTTTAAAAAGTGCAGCTGTATTGATTATGTACAGACTTTTTCTTGTTACTATTACCTAAAAACAATACTATATAACAACTATTTCCACAGCATTTGCATGAGATACTACAGGTAACCTAGAGATGATTGAAAGTACAAGTTATATGTGGATACTAGTCAATCTTACAAGACTTCAGCACCCCCAGATTTTGGTATTTGGGGAGATCCCGGAATCAATATTCCATGGATACTGAGGAATAACTGTGTAACATGATATGAATTTAATAAAGGTCTAAACTGTATGTACTTAATATATGAACATCTGACCCCTAATGAACCTTGAGGTCTTGTTGACCACTGACCCCTCCTGAGACCACACAGAGCTTTAGGCTTTCAAAGACAGCAGATACCATGATTAGTGCATTCAGTTGGTACACTGGAGGAACAAAGAAGAAATGGGTCTGGATGGAAGGCAGGTGAGGAGGGGCAGCATTGGATCCCCTTGGAGGCATGCTGGGCTGGAACAATCTCAAAAAGATAGACTGTTTTGCATCTTAATTGTCAGCTTAGGATGCCAGAAGGCTTAGAGGAGAAGCCAAGAGCTAGGCTGGGCAGCTGAGACAGGTGACAAGTGTGAAACCTGGAATGGACTGAGGCAGCTGGACGGGCAGACAAAACAGAGCCAGATTGAAGAGTAGCTGATGCCTAAGAGAAACATGGACTCAGCCTGTGTCTATACAGAAAGGTTTATCCCAGGTTTCCAAAAGTCAGGGTGCAGTTGGAAAGCCTGGGAAGCCTGTCAGAGTCTGGGTTCTCTGGTAGTGCCCCAGACTGACTTTGGAAGGGGCTGGAAGTGGCATTTGTGGCGGGTTTCTAGGATGTTTTGAGATGAGCAGCTTCTGGGACACACTGGTGACAGGAGATGCCTCCCTTCACCTCAGCTCCCAGCGCTGTAAGTTGACAAGGTTGTCAAAGGCAATTTCTATGATTTCTACCAACTTCCTATTCCTTTTCATTAAAAAGCACGCTGTACCTGTTCAGCTCTTGGGAAAGGCCTCCAGATGACAGACTCTAGCTACCCCACCTGGATATCCCCATTGGAGTGGGGATAAATCACACAAGATGATTTATTAAGGAGGAAGGCTTTCAGAACTCAATAGAAACAGAATGTGTATAGTTCTCCAATAATTATGCATGTGCTTTTCCTTTGAAAAGTAGTCCCTGTACCCTGCCAGGTTCTCAGTGGAGCTGTGTTCTGAAGGCTTCTAGAAGTGAGTTGTTTTTATGGCAAGGAAAGCCACATGAAAGCCTTCACAATAGCTTTGTGCTGTTCCCGTGATAGCTCCTTTTAGGACAGAATGGAGAATCAGGAAATCTTGTATGGTAAAACAAGACAGGCTGGGCCTGAAACATTCATTTCTGCTTCAAGCTTACTAATGAAATGTGAAAGAGGAATTTTCTACTTTTTGTTCTGATTCATCTTGGTGGATGGAGTCTTTGGAGTTCCACACTAGGGCAAGGAAAATTGGTTCAAGTGGGCATTTGACCAAACTTGTACCCCAGTGAGTGAGTAGGTCCCCCATATCAGTCACTTTCTGTTGGCTTGGAAAGGACTCCATTTGCCCGCCTCCATCTGACCTCTGCTTTAGCCACATTACTCAGTTTCAGAACAAGAGACTGTCATAGTGCCAGGTAAATCCTCACTTCTGGATATGAACGTAAATGGGTGACACACATCTATTTACTATGAACTAAATAATTGGTGCTGTTCTGTGTCAGGCTTTGGGAATCAAAAAGTAAACAAGAGCAGGGTGCCAATGGCTGACACTTGTAACCCTAGCTACCTCACGAGGCTGAGTTCTAAGGATCGTGTTCAATTCAGCTAAGGCAGTAAAATCTGTGAGACTCTTATCCCCAAATTAACCATCAAAAAGCCAGACATGGAGTTGTGACTCAAATGGTAGAACACTAGCTTTGAGCAAAAAACCTAAAAGACAGTGCCTAGGCCCTGTCCTAGGCTTTAAGAGCTTAGGATCTAGCAGGGATGATGATGTTTGGGCAAATCTTAGGACAGACTTGATAAAAGCAACGAGACAGACAGACACATTGGGGAGAATGGTTCTGGAAGGTATTAGGCAATGCTTCCCAGAATAGCTGGTATTTTGTCCTGGGTCTTGAAGGATGAATGGAATGGAAGAGGATGGAGTGGAGGTGGTGGTAGGGTGGGTACTGTGGTTAAAATGTCTCTAGGGTATGATGATACAGTTCTTGACAGGTAGATGGGCAAAGGATAAGTAGAAAATGAGACAAAGCAAAGCAAGGACTAGGCCATGAAGGACATTTTAAAGTCATGAGTAGGGGCTAGACTTGACAAGGTAGGCAATGGGGAGCCATCCAAGGATTTATAGCTAGCAAGAGAGGAATTGGGAGGAGAGAGAACTTGCAATGAATCAGGTGAGGGATGAAGTTGTCCAATGTTTAATTTGAAGGCATGAACATAAAGGATGGAATCAAGAGACCTTTTAGAACAGAAAAGGAAAAGATTATCCAACTGTAGTGGGGGTGGGGTGGGGTAAATTTCAAGATCTCCCATTAACCTGGCAATTGCTAGTTTAAACAATGGTGAGTACAGTATGATGGCTTAGAAGTTACTTCAGAGAGCCTCTTGTCCAACACCTGGATTTTCAGTTTCCTATATAGTGACTGTAGACAAGCTGCTTAACCCCTCTGTGCTTTAATTTTCTCTCCTGTGGAAGAGAATGAACAAGTGGAACATTAAAACTAGTAACTCTGTTTAATAGGCTTAATATTCTTTGGTTTCAGTTATTTTCAGAGTACCTCGTGTGTGTGTGTGTGTGTGTGTGTGTGTGTGTGTGAGAGAGAGAGAGAGAGAGAGAGAGAGAGAGAGAGAAAGAGAGAGACCTTGCTCATGAAGGTGGAGTTTATGTGTGTGACCTTGCTCATGAAGGTGGAGTTTATGCTGATCTTTTTTACTTTATCTGGCAACACACAATCCCGTTAAGTGATAAATTCTTCTCTGCAAAAACAAAATGCCTTCACGGAAAGTGAAGAGGTCTAAGAAATTGTTCCTAATCATATAATAAAAAGTGTAAGGGGGAAAGCATTGCCAATTGGATTTTGAGAACTGAAAGCTTTTCAAATAAAGACTGCAAAGCAGGAGATTAAGCAAATAACTCTAAGATGTGGTGTTTTAAAACAGTGTTGTTGTCAAATACAACACCCATACCGAAAAGTGCATGAAACAGAAATGAGGACAAAACCAAACCATGCAGGTGAATTAACATTAAATTGCCAACACTCCAGTACCCTTCCTGTCATACCTCTTTCCACCACACATAACTTTCACCCTGACTTCTTATGGCAACTACCTACAGAACCTACAGTGCTGTTGATAGCAGACTAATTGGGCCTTGGTGGTCAGAAAACAGCAATTACCCTGGATAGGTTGGTGAGAAAAATGCAAGCAGCTGGTGGAAAATGAATCCCACAAAAATTCAGGAGCTAGCTATTTTGGTGACATTTCTAAGGTCCCAAGGATCAGGGTATGTTGACAAGCCTTGAAGAGGCAATGGAACTATGTCTAGAAAAGCAGCTGCAATTAGAATCACCACCCAATTAAATTTATGATAACTCACTGCTCTTCTCCAAGGTCCATGTATCTTGGTACTGGCCAAATAAGCAAGCTGAGTGGAGATGTGGTGAGATTCACTAACCTATGTCTCTCAGGTCTGTGTTCTTGGCCCAATTTCTGCCATTCCTCCATTTCTTTAGTTTTCTCGTCTATAAACAGAATTCTACTAGCTTTGACTTAATTTTCTTAGCATGATGTCTCATTCTCCATAGAGAAGAAAACCAGTGCAGAGATGCTACTAATAACTTGGCATGTCTATTCCTAAAAAATGATCCATTGGGGAGTTGAAAGGGGTCCTCCTGCTATTCAAGACCACACCCAGTTTTCCGTGACTGGGCCTAAGACCCCACCTATCATCTGATCTCCATAAATCCCAAAACCAACAGTAGGCCACAGTGACATTTGTAGCCTTCTGAAGTTAATTTTATTTCAGAGCCAACACTAGATAATTCCTCGCTAGTATTTCCCTTGGGCCTAGGTTTTAGTCAGTATAGCCAAGTAAACTGTTAGAGGCATTCCGAGCTACTCAGAATAACACATTGCATCCAGAACTGTTCATTGTTCCTATACTGACATATTTGTTAAACTCTTTCCATCCAGATTCAACACTAATATATGTTTCTTGCTTTTTTGTTATTTTTTGTGACTATACCTTAATATCATTCCATAATTCTTTTGATGCATAGGTATTTTTGCCTGGGTTATATTTTAACCCTAGGGACTTGCTTGAATCTAGAGGCTTGAGTTCTAAAGGCAACGAAAGAGATTAAAGAAGGTCCTGAGAAGAATCAGTGGTTGTTTGAAAGGTACTTCAAAGAAGACCTGTGTCTGAGTCCAGGTCCAATGAAATGTCTATTGCATTTTTTTTTTAGTCAAGATGGGTTCCAGCTCAGAGTCTCAGCAAAATCTGAGCTTGACACTATTTACTATAGCTAAGATATGGAACCAACCCAGATGCCCCTCAGTAGATGAATGGATCAAGAAAATATGGTATATATACACAATGGAATTCTTTTTCTTTTTTTAATTTTTTTATTGTAAAGATACTATACAGAGGGTTACAGCTACATGAGTGGGGTAATGAGTACACTTCCTCTTGAACATTGTTACCCCCTCCATTGTTTTCCCCCTACCATCCCCTCCCTCCCTCCCTTCCCCAAGGTTCTTTTTTTTTTTTTTTTTTGATTGTGATTAAGTGATTACTTAATTTCCGGAAATTCACAGTATTGTGGAATAATGATGCTCATTTAAAGTCACAAGTTCATTCTAACTTTCCTGGAGCAAATTGTCTATCACAGTCTGTAATATATAACGGTGCTCATATGTTATATACCATATATGTGATCAGCAGCATGGGGATATTTGGTTGTGGTTCAACCAGATGAGTGGGAGTTCTTTGTTTTTTAAGTCCTGTTAGTTTTGTCATATCACCTAACATTTTGGATTTATCATCCACTTATCAGGGAGACCATGTACTGTTTGTCTCTTCGTTCTTGGCTTACCTCGCTCAACATGATTCCTTCTAGCTCCATCCATTTCCCTGCAAATGCCATTATTTTGTCATTTCTAATGGCTGCATAATATTCCATTGTGTATAGATACCACAATTTTTGGATCCATTCATCTGTGGTGGGGCATCTAGGTTGTTTCCATATCCTAGCTATTGTGAACAGTGCTGCAATAAACATGGAGGTGCACGTGTCCTTGTATATTGGTTCCTGTTGTTCAGGGTAGATGCCTAGAAGTGGTATGACTGGGTCGTAAGGGAGGTCAATCTTTAGCTTTCTAAGGACCCTCCAGACTGCTTTCCAAAGTGGTTGTATGAGTGTACATTCCCACCAGCAGTGTAATAGCGTTCCTCGTTCTCCACATCCCCTCCAGCATTTGTTGTTGGCTGATTTGTGGATGTGGGACATTCTGACTGGGGTAAGGTGGTATCTCAGGGTTGTCTTTATTTGCATTTCCTTCACCACCAGGGATGATGAACATTTCCTCATGTGTTTCTTTGCCATTTTTATTTCTTCATTTGAGAAGTCCCTCTTTAGTTCCCTTGCCCATTTAGTAATTGGTTTGTTAGGTTTGGGAGGGATTAGTTTCTTGAGTTCCCTGTATATACAGGATGTTAACCCCTTGTCTGATATATTGCTGGTAAATATTTTTTCCCAATTAGTTGGTTGTCTTTCTAGCTTGGTTGCGATAGCTTTATCTGTGCAGAAGCTTTTTATTTTAAGGTAGTCCCATTTGTCAAGTCTCTCTCCAATTTGTTGTGACCCTGGGACTCTGTTCAGGAAGTTCCTTCCTGTGCCTATTAGTTCAAGTGTCTCTCCTACTCTGTCCTGCAGTAGTTTCAGAGATTCAGGTTTAATGTTAAGGTCTTTAATCCATTTTGAGTTGATGTTGGTGCATGGTGATAGGCTGGGGTCCACTTTTAGTTTTCTGCATGTGGCTGCCCAGTTTTCCCAGCACCAGCGGTTGAAGAGGCTGTGTTTCTTCCATTGTATGTCTTTGGCTCCTTTGTCGAATATCAGCTGGCTGCAGGCCTGTGGATTTATTTCTGGATCTTCTATTCTGTTCCATTGGTCTTCGGGTCTGTTTTTGTGCCAGTACCATGCTGTCTTTGTTATTATAGCTCTGTAGTAGAGTTTGAAGTTCGGCATGGATAGCCCTCCCATATTGTCTTTATCCCCTAGAATTGTTTTGGCTATTCTAGGTCTTTTGTTGTTCCATATGAATTTTTGGACTGTTTTCTGTATTTCAGTGATGTACGTCATTGGGATTTTAATAGGAATTGCATTGAATTTGTATATTAGTTTTGGAAGTATTACCATCTTTACTATATTAAGTCGGCCTATCCAGGAGCATGGGAGGTCTTTCCATTTCCTAGTGTCTTCTGCAATTTATTTCTTTAACTTTTTATAGTTCTCATTAAATAGTTCTTTTACATCTTTGGTTAGGTTAATTCCTAAATATTTTATTTTTCGGGAGGTTATTGTGAATGGGGTTGCTCCCTTTATTTCCCTCTCTTCCTGTACATTATCAGTGTATAGGAAGGCAACTGATTTTTGTGGGTTTATTTTGTATCCTGCTATTTTGCCGAAGTGATTTATGATTTCTAAGAGTTTGGGGATGGAGTTTTTGGGATCATGGAGGTATAGTATCATGTCGTCTGCAAAAAGGGATAGTTTAACTTCTTCTTTCCCTATGCGGATCCCTTTAATGTCTTTTTCTTGCCTTATTGCCCTGGCTAAGGGTTCTAGGACTATATTGAAGAGGAGTGGAGACAGTGGGCATCCTTGCCTTGTTCCTGATTTTAGGAGAATTGGTTGTAGCTTTTCCCCATTAAGTATAATATTGGCTATTGGTCTGTCATAAATGTACACAATGGAATTCTATGCCTCCATCAGAAAGAATGACATTGCCCCATTTGTTAGGAAATGGAAAGACTTGGAAAAAATTATATTAAGTGAAGTAAGCCAGGCCCAAAGAAACATAGGTCCCATGGTTTCCCTTATTTGCAATATCCAATATATGTCTGAGTCAAGCAGAAAAGGTCAGATAAGGTGATGTTAGGGAAATGAACCCTAAGATATGTATTCAAATGTTTTTTTTTTTCTTTCTTGCGATTGTTTCTAACACATTTATAAGATTATTTCTTGGTTGCTTTGTATGTCCCTCCCCCACAGTATAAGCCCTGCTTTCACTGTATTTAATGTCGGTATCATTTGTGGAGAGGAAGGGGAAAAACAAATCGTTTAAATAGGGATACAGGTGGACCCATTGCAACAATGAGATGTACAAGTCGTTATGTCAAAAACGAACTTTACAACTTTGGTGTGTGTGGGGGGGAGAGTGGGAGGATTGGGTGGGGGGCCGGGGGGAGGATGGGAAGGGGAAACAAAGGAGGAGGCTACAATGCTTGATAAGAAATGTACTCATTATCTTGCCCATGTAATTGTAACCCCTCTGTACAATATTTTCACAATAAAAAAAAAAAAGAAAATGTGAAAAGAAAAAAAAAAATCTGAGCTTGAGCTCCCTAGGTTCATCTAAATCTTTCCAGATGTCTGTACCAGGGCCCCCATTTTCCCCACTGTCCAAACTTTATATGAGCTCTTGTGAGGTGGTAGCTCATACCTGAAATCCCAGCTACTCAAGTAGAGATCAGGAAGATTAAAGTTCAATACCAGCCAGGACTAAAGGTAGTGAGACTTCATGTCAACAAAGCCAGGTATGGTCTTGGGTACTTATGATCTCAGCTACATAGGAAGTCATAGGTAGAAGGATCAAGGTCTTACGGTTGGCTTGGAAAAAATAGACACTCTCTGAAAAATAATTAAAGCAAAAAGTGCTAGAGGCATGGTTCAACTAATAGGGCATCTGCCTAGCATGCCTGGTCATCTGATTATAGGTGTTTACATGTGATATTTTTTTTAAGTATGTTGAGAGTATATACCATGACTACCAGTGTTCTCTTTATTACTGACCTCAGGGTCGTTAGTAATTAATTACATTAAATAGAATCAACTCACAGGACCAGTTCCAAAACTCATTCATAGAATCCATTTGTTAGTTTCTCTTCTTTAGAAAATAAAGAATCCTTGTAAGAATCAGTAAAGACATGGTGGTGCATGCCTGTAATTCCCACCTCTAGGTTGGAGGCAGCAGCATCAAGAGTTTGAGGCCAGCTAGAGTAAAGTTAATGAGACTCTATCTTAAAAATAAAAACAAAAGGATTGGGGGCCTGGCTCAAGTGGTAGAATGCTTGCCTAGCATATGAAAGGTCCTGGTCCACTCCCTAGTGTTTCACCCAAGGATTTCGAGTCTGTAGAATTGAGAGAGCAGCTGTGCAAATGAAGGCTGGCATAGGAAGTTACTATACAGGGACTACATGGTTTGAAGGTTTGTCTTCCCCAAACCCATGCTGAAACTCAATCCTTCAATATACCAAGGTGGTAAGGCCTTCAAGGGAGCTAAATAGGTCTTGGAGACACCACATTTGAAAGAGATTAATGTCCCTCTGGAAGGAGTAAGGTAGGTTTTACCGCATGATTAGTTGCTCCAAGAGTGGGGTGTTACAAAAAGAGATGAGTTTTCTCAACTCACTCACTTGTTTCTCTCCCAAAGTCATCTCTCTAACATGCTCTTGGGCCACATGATACTATTGCTATGAAGTCTTCACCAGGAGCCAAAGCTGGTGCCATGCATTTCAACCTCCAGAACTAAGACATCATAAACCATTTTTTAGAATAAAATAAAGGGATGATATAGCTTGAGATGCCTTGTACTCATAACCTGACTTCCAGAATTAAAATCCATTTGTAAAACGACTTAGCAGAAATAAATATTAGAAAAATAAACTATTGCAAGATTACAAACCAAATAAATTTAAAAAGGCATCACAAACTCGTGTCTTGAATGGACACCCCTTTGTACAACTACTTACAGATAATTTTTTAAAAATTAAATATACAAATAAATAAAACAAAGCGTGGAACCTCAAGCATTGTGTTAGAATCACCAACAACAGACTAAAATAGGCAGCTAATGAAAAAGTCTAAGGATGTCTAAGTCGGTGTCTGCTAGTAGAGCTATAGTTTCTGCAGGGAGACAGAACATGAAGCAGTGGAAAGCAAGGACACCCTGTGTCTTGTATCTGTTTTTCATCCCTGCACCCTACAAAAGAAGCATGTGCCTTTTTCCTGTAGCTGCACTCATGCCTGATGCAGGACTCAGCAGGAGCTGGAAGAGGCACAGAACTGACTGCTGTTCTATTCCAAGAGGATGACAAGTACATTAGTGACTCTGTGTGTGTGTGTGTGTGTGTGTGTGTGTGTGTGTGTGAGCTGAGGTGGCACTTGGTGCTCAGCACTGACCTGCAAATATGATGCCTGCAATGTTGCTCCCCCAATATCATAGCCCTGTTTCTTGTGGCCAGACAAAGGCAGGGAAATCTGGGAAATGTTTGCATTTCGCTGGGCTGACTTAGTACAAAAACCATCAAAGATGTCATTACATGATTACTATGATTTAAAGAGCTCAAGATTTAACAGGAGTATCAGGACCAAAAGCAAGATGTCAAGGGAGAGGGATAGAGAGGAGCCAGATAAAAATTGGAATATGAATTAGTTTAAATTAAGACTGTGTGGGATTTTACTCATAAAATCTGGATCAGGAAAGCCAGAGGAGAAGGCAGGCCTTGTTCCAGAGCATCTCTATATTTGACAGTGATGATAATAACCCATCATGTTATAATATATATATATATATATATATATATATATAGTTTGCAAAGTAGTTTTAAAGACATCGCTTCATTTTGTGTGCATTGACCTTATACTTTGCTCATTCACCCACTGAATGCTTATTGAATACTGTTCTATCCAGGCATTGTGCTAGATATCTTGTATATGTTGTCCCTAGATATATGTCTTTTATGTGTCACTATATCTTTGTGACAAAAGTGTCATTACTGTTCTATAGGTAAGGAAATTCTGAGCCGGCACCAATGGCTCATGCCTGTAATCCCAACTACTCAGGAAGCTACCATCTCAGAATTAAGGTTCTAAGCCAGACTGTGCAGGAAAGTCTGTGAGATTTTTAATGCCAATTAACCAGCAAAACTCAGGAAGTAGAGCTATGGCTCAACTGGTAAGTACCAGCCTTGAATGTAAAAGCTAAGGGACAGTTAGGCCCTGAGTTCAAGTTCCAGTACTAGCACATACATTAAAAATTCTAATTGTCACATTGTGCTCCAATCAGGGAATAGAATAAATAAAGGCTTTGTCTTTGTTCATAGAAACAGGGGTTGGTAAACTTTTTGTATAAAGGGATGTAGAGTCAATGGTTTAATCTTTGCATTCTATGATCTCTATTACTATATTATTCAGTCAGCAGTTGTAGAAATTGCATATAGGCAATAGAGAAATGAATGAATATGGCTGTGGGGTTTTTTTGGGGGGAGGGGGTGCGGTCGTGGGGCCTGAACTCTGGGCCTGGGCTCTGTCCCTCAGCTCTTCAGCTCAAGGCTAGCGCTCTACCACTTGAGCCATAACACCACTTCCGGCTTTTTTTTTCTTTTTGCTTATGTGGTGCTGAGGAATTGAACCCAGGACCTCAGGCATGCAAGTCAAGTGCTCTACCACTGAGCCACCTTCCCAGCCCATGCCTGTGCTTTGATAAAAGTTATAAAGATAGGCATGGCTTTGTTTTAATAAAACTTTACTTATACTAAAACAGATCCATGAGCCATAGTTTTCCAATCCCTGCATAGCAAGTTCATTTTAGAGGGAAGACTATGACTGTAACTAAGTAACACGGTCAATAGGTATCCACAAAGGGCCACAGAGGCAGAAGGTATGACTGGCTGTGGCATCCAGCCAGGCCTCCATGGTAGCATTCCTAGAATCATGACCTCAGTGGTTTGCATTTCCAGGTCACTGCCATCCACAAACCAGGAAACAGCTTGCAGCCAAATGCGAGGTGGAACCTGGAGCCTGTCTCTTATCAGAACCTATATCTCCTTCCTGAGCTGTCTTCCCCAGAGCTAACCCTGCCTGAGGAATGTGGTCCACCCTCTGCTTCCCCTTCTCTCCCGTGTAGCCCCTAACACTTCCTGAAACCCAATTCTCCTTAGACTTGGCGGTATAGGAGCTGACTTGGCATGACACAGTCTTAAATTATGCTTTATGTCAGCCTCAATGTTTTCTGGCCCAGAGCTTAAAAGTACATTCTAGAGAATGCCCTGTGGATGATCTTAGTCATGCCTAAAGTGTAGAATCACACTTCTGGCTGGATTTATAATTGAATCACAAGGACACTCAGTTCAAGCAAAAATACTCTAAACCAACTAAAACTTCCTCAAAGTGGAACAGGCTGTCTCAGGGCTGTAATTTCTTAAGAATGGAAGCGTGAACACTGACTGGATGATCATATAAAGGAGAAGGTCTATTGGGCAAGAAGTCCTGGGTTCAGACATCTTTCTGACCCACTGTCTTAGTTACCAGCTCTATGACCTTGGGTCATTTTCTTGACCTCTTAAAATGTGGTCTCTTGTCTTGAAAATGGAGAGTACCCATCTCTAACGGGGCTGTTGTAATATTATATAAACATGTTATCTAAATTCCCAGTAAGCCCTAACATGGTTGATTCAAGACAACTTGAGAAAGACTCTGACATTAAATGGAGTGGAATGGCTTTGTTGAGTAAAATAAATATTGAGGTCTGAGGCTTACAATTTTTTGATACACAAATCTAAAAAGAATTCCTTTTCTTATGTGAAATTATTTTATGAACTTCCAGAAGCAAAAGGTTGTTATCTCAGAAGATCTTTTTTGGTGTTACCTAAAATTTGACATACATGAAGAAATATTTACAAATATAGAAGAATTTCACTTGGAAGGAGAAACAATTTTAAGATTAAAAAAATGCTTTATAGGGCTGGGAATGTGGCCTAGTGGTATAGTGCTTGCCTAGCATGCACGAAGCCCTGGGTTCGATTCCTCAGTACCACATAAACAGAAAAAGCCAAAGTGGCTCTGTGGCTCAAGTGGTAGAGTGCTAGCCCTGAGCAAATGAAGCTCAGGGGCAGTGACCAGGCCCTGAGTTTAAGCCCCAGGACTGGCAAAAAAAAAAAAAAATGCTTTATAGGTTGTTACGCACAAGGTCATTTTGAATTACAACGTAATGTGTTTTCTTTTCAATCTAATATCCTTTGGAGTTTTAAATGTCTCTATGGAAAAGCTTTCACTGAGGTTTGGAGAGGAGAGACTTAAATTTTGTTGCTTGTGTTCTATTTAAAAATATATCACTGTGGGGCTGGGAAGGTGGCTCAGTGGTAGAATGCTTGCCTTGCATACATGAGGCCCTGGGTTCAATTCCTCAGCACCACATAAGCAGAAAAAGCCAGAAGTGGTGCTGTGGCTCAAGTGGTAGAGTGCTAGCCTTGAGCTGAAGAGCTGAGGGACTGTGCCTAGGCCCAGACAGAGTTCAGACCCCACGACCAGAAAAAAAAATTTTTTAATACACACACACACACACACACACACACACACACACACACACACACACACACACACACACACACACACACACACACACACACACACACAGCATTGTGCTATGTGCTTGAAGTGTGGCTCAGGTGCTAGACTGCCAGCAATGAGCAAGCAAGCAGAGAGCTAGAGGCCTTAAAGTTTAAGCCCTGGTACAGGCAAAAAATAGTGAGAAGACAGCCAGGTGCTGGTAGCTTATGCCTGTAATTCTAGCTACTCAGGAGGCTAACAGCTGAGGATTGATGTTCAAAGCCAGCTTAGGCAGGAAAGTCCATGAGACTTTTATCTCCAATTTACCAGCAAAAAGGTACCAGTAGAGGTGTAGCTCAAGTGGTAGAACATAGTTTCCATCAAAAAAATTATGGGATAGAGCCCAGACCCTGAGTCCAAACCCTAGTACTGGCACAAAATGAGTAGTAATCATTATCATAATAAAATAAAAATACGTTAGTATACGTTCATATGCAAACACCCATTTCTTAAAAGTCCTATACACAATAAAAGCACCTAATTTGATGGGCAGAGGTGGGGGGGGTCTAATTTCTTATTCTTAATGCAGATGTGATGAAATCCAAGAGACCAGTAAAGCAAGAGATGATCAAAATCATGGTATTTGCAAAGTCACTTTGTGTGCCAGTGCCCCAGAAAGCTGTTCTTATGGTGTCCAAGTCCTGTCATCCTGGCTTAGCAGTACAGGGAGAAGCTCACTGTGCATGGGAAGAGGAAGCAGGAAGTTTGCTGACCCCAGAAGTTTGCAGAAACAGAAGAAAAATGAGAGCTAGAGGAGAGGAAGCCAGCAGGGGGACAGCCCTTTGCATGGCCAAGGGCACACATTGCAACCCTCTCAGGAGAGAGATTTCTGAACCGCTTTCTTCCTGACCCCTGGCATTTGATGTGTGCTGGCTTTCTCTCTGTGTGACTTGTCTTGGCCTTTCTGTTTTTCTTTTCCTTTGGAAATTTCAGATCTTTCCATTATGTACACTGTCTTGGTGAAAGAGTCTGAGTCCCACTGCGTCAGCCTTGATAGCCTCTGAGCTCCTTTCATGACAGCAGTTGACCAGCAGAAGTATGGTGGCCCAGTGGGGAGAAAGGTCCTTTCTCATCCTGGCCTGGTCCAGTCCCCAACCCAGGGAGCATTGTGGAGGGACAGTTTCAGATGAGAGAGTTTCTGTGAAAGACTAGCCAGGGCTTTTTAAAACAGATGACCTTCTGAGGTCTTTTTCCTTCCTTCCTTCCTTCCTTCAGATTCTAAAATGGCATGTGGTCCACAAACACTCATCTGAAGAGGAGCAGATGACTCAGAGGAGATGTTAAGGCTGCCTGTAAGATACCAAAATGCAGAACCAGGAAGAGATTAGTCCTCATATCTGTGGTCTCAGAGGCAGACATACTGGCTGGGAACTGATGTACAAAAGGAATCTTGATATTCTGGATAGATTCCAGGTACAAAGTCCAAAGACCTGTTTTCAAATCCTCACTCTGCTTTACATTGGTGTGATGCTGGGCTACTAGTATTGCTTTATTGAACCTCTGTTTTCTCTTGGGTCAAATGGTGATGAGTCATCTGTGTCTATCAGCTTTGAGGATACCGAGTGGATCAAATAGGATACAGAAAGTATTTGTGACTTCTGAAGTTCCACAGATTAATCTCACCACTCAACTTTTAATTTTATAAAGCAAATAACCAGGTCTGGAGAAGTTAAGACACTAGAAGACACCACACAGTATTGGTCTAACCCTGTAGCTGATAAAGCTACCAGGGTTACTGATATTGACCCCTGGCTTCCCTGGAGTAAAAGCTGTTGGATCAAGAAGAAGTGGGACTTCTGTCTCTGATGCAATCTCAGTAAACTCTTAAGTACCTTGACTTTTATAGAGATTCACAAATGCTAATTTGTTTGAGGCATTATAAGTTGACCCTGATATAGTGCATGGTGTAGAATACGATTCACAGCTCAGGCCCAAAGGCCAGTTAAAAGGTTTTTGTTTATGTTGAAGTATTGTATTAAAATGAATATATTTTATATCAAGTATTTGTTTTTGCCTTATGTTGTTTCCCAGGGTATTTCAGGTAACTACATTTCACTAATCTGTCCTGGCTTGTGTTTCAAGTTAGTCTTGAATGCAAGATTTATGAAGTCCCTTCCTCCTGCTCCTCCCTGTTCCATGACTTGCCTTTGTCCCTTGCATGTAATGGTAGTGACATGTGTTCCTACTGAGGAGGTCCCAGGAAGCTTTAAGATTGTGGCCTGAGTCTCTGGGAACACTTGTTAAAGATCCTACTGTGTGAGAAGCCTAGCTACTCTGTGACTATTGTATTGTGTGGGGTCCTAAACGAGCCTCATGGAGAGGGTCATCCAGACAGGTGTCTGATCTTTCATGCATGCCAACTATAGCACCAAGAATGCAGGGGAAAAGACCATTGTGGACACTCAGCCTGGAGGAGTCTTTAGAGGATACCTACCCCAGCTCTGTTTCCATCTTCCTGGCTTGAAGTGATAACACTTGGTTGTATAAGGAGCTATCTTGGGGATGTTTTCTTCTGGGATGGAAAATCAGAACATCACTGTTATTTCATAGAAGTAGTCTTTAGCGTTTATTAATTCATACTTTACTAACAATATGGACTGTAACACCATAAATATGTACTGACCATCTTTTATATAAGAGACAATGCTGTGTGTAAAGAACAGAGGATGAACAAAGTATGGACCTGTGAGTGCACCTGAGAATGCATCTATAAAGCAATGACCCATGGGATGAGGTTGATAGGAAGAATGAGCCAGGGGTCTGCTAGGGGTGGGGTGAAACTGCTGGTACACTTCTCCCTTCTTGCCGCTTAGCTGCAATGGGATGAATAGGCCTCCTCTATCATTGCTCTATCATGGCATGCTAAAAACGATGACATTGAATTGCATTCTTTAAAAAATGCCTGAGTCGCAATGAAGGAGGGATATTGCAACACAATGAGATCTATGTTCATGGAGACAGAAATCCTTGAATCTCACCTCCCCATAGGGAACAGAACCAGCCTTTCACCTGAATGAAGAACAATGATATACCCTTTCTGTTCCTGTCACAGTCTTGGTAAGAGTAGGAGGTGGTTCAAAGTAATGACTGGCAGTAGGGTTGGTTTTGCTATCATTTAGTATATTAGTTCACTTATTTTTGCTTTGTTTTGTTTCAGTGACAAAATACCTGAGAAAAATCAACCTAAAGCAGGAAAGATTTGTTGTGGCTCATGGTAACAGAGGTTTTAGTTTATGATCAGCTGGTTCTCTTGCTTTCAGTCCTATGTCATGGCAAAGGGAATGGTGGGGGAAGCTGTTACCTCATGGCAGCCAGGAAGCAGACAGAAGAAGAGAAGTGGGGTAAGTTAACTTTCAAGGTCATGCCCCCCTGACCTATATCCCCCATTCAGACGAATAGCTCATTCAGCTATGAACTCATCAATAGATTAATTATCCATGTAGTTAGCACCCTCATGATTAGTTTCCTCTCAATAGTGTCACTTGCTCAGGACTAAGCCTTCAACAGGCTAGCCTTTTAAGGGGAAACTTCATATCCAAATCGCCTTGGGCAGGGTTCTCAACATTTGCCAGCCACTATGTTAGAAACTGTTTGGCATGATTCCCTACCACTGCTCACATGCCTATTCTAGTAATCCTACCCAAGAGAAACACATACATGTACTATAAAAAACCATATACAAGAACATTCAAAATTGCCTCTTCTGTTAAGTGCTAAAAACTGCAAACAACCCACTTATTAATAGGACAGATTCATACTGTATGTGGTTCTAATCAGTATTAGTCCATTCAGGGGGCTAGAACAAAACACTTCAACTGGGTTTATAAACAACAGAATCTGTTGATCTCTGGGAAGTCCCCAATCAAGGCACCAACTGATCTGGTGTCTAGAAAGGGCTCATTTTTCACAGGTGGCATCTTCCTGCTGAGTCTTCCCATAGCAGAAATGACAAACAGCCTCCTCTCAGCCTCATTTAAAAAGGCACTAATTCCATCCATGTTGGCAATGCTCTCAGAATCTAATCACCTCCCAAAGGTCCCCTTTCTTCATAATACCGTGGTGAAGATCAGACTCTCGTGTATGAGTTCGAGGAAGGAAACACACATTCAGACCTTAGTGGGCATATCATGGACTAGTACCTAGCAATTAAAGAAACAACAACTACTCCAGACAGCATGATGAGCCTTCAAAATAAAACAAAGAAGTCATACACAAAGAGTGTACATATGATTTCACTTCTATAAGTATCAAAAACATACAGCATTAGAAATGGAGAGTGTGGCTATCCTGGAAGGAAGCCTGTAGGACTGAAGGTGGCAGTCCTTGGGCAGCCTGTAGCTCTTTTTGTCTTGTCCTAAGTTGTTGTTACATGTGGATATTCACTTTGTGAAAATCTGCCAAGGTTTCCATGTAGTTCTCTGATGTGTATTATAATTAAAATTTAAAGGTTTACTAAAGAAACACCAGTGCTTGGTCTCCACCCCTGTGAATTCTGATTTTATTGGGCTGCGGTGGAGCCCTTAATGATGTAAGGTTTCTCCAGGTGACTCGACTGTGCAGCCAGGCTTGATGAACACATGTTTGGCCTGTTTGTTGGCCACCATCAGAACTCATGGTTCAGAGAAGGAACACCTTGCTGCTTCCCCCTCGCCATCTGGTCCTGGTTTAGAAATGTAGGAGCAAGGCTAAGGCCTGAGTCAGCTCATCAATCATTGGACCTGAGGGTGAAGGACCTGGGGTACTGATTGGTGTGACAGACCACAGGGTGACATGAAAGAAATATAGTAGGAAAGTCCTGCAGGCTTAGAGAGAGTGGGGAAAATTAAGGACAGGAAGGGCAGATGAGTTTCTTGGCAGGAGAATAGAAAGAAAAGAGCCAGGCATGTGGAGAATAGGAAGCCATGGTAAGAGAAGGGAGTTGGAGGCCCAAGAGCCCACAGTGGGGCAAGGCTGGGCCATCTCTGAGGACCTTGTTCTCAGCATGGACCAAGTAAAATGTCCAATGTTCAGATAACTGTATGAGATTTCTGACTGTCCAGAAAGATGGGGCTAGCACAATCGTTCACCTTTTCCTAACTGCCTAATTGATAAATCAAGATAGCTGCTTAATCTGAAATATGAACTCCTGGGCTACCACTCTGTTTATAGAGCTCTAAGAAAAAAATTGGGGGTGTGGAGTTCTAGGTGGATTAAAATTATTTACAACTGTGCTCTGTGGAGGTCCCTGGAGACCACTGTTTGCAGGAAAGTATACAAAGAGGGGAGAAGATCCTCCCAGAGTCCTGCAAGTGAGCCATTTAGTAAGCTGCATGTGGATATATAAATAGGCCAGACTTGTCTGCTGGATGCAGCAGATTCTGTAGCTTGACAAGCCATGAGAGACTAGAGAGACTCATGCAGTTAATGAGAACCAAACACCTGGACTTCCTCTACTTCCTGGAGTGGACAAGGAGTGATTAAAACTCTGAGCCCCCAACGTGTCCCCTACTGGCTCCTTACCAGTCTTTGCTCATCCCCTTCAGAGCCCACATCTCTTCTGTCTTCTCCACATACTAAGTCAGTTTCAGAGGAAACACATTGGTAGGTCCCAAGAGGCTGTCTGGGAACGGGGCTCATAGCACACGGCAAGGTCAATGCCAGCCTCCTTTGGACAGACAGCAACTGGTGAACCTATAAGGAACCTCTGTTGCCTCCTGGAAGAGCAGGACCAGTGGTTCACATTCATTTGTTCATTCATTCCTTCCTCAGTCACCACCAGCCCTCTGCTCTTCCCCACTGACATGCGTCTCCTTCTATAAACCATAGTTTTGTGTGGGGAAATTATAAAGTAAAAGCAATGATCCTATTTAGAAACAGGGAATGTGACACTTCATTCAGATAAATTAATGCTTTTATAAATCTCTGAATCATGCTCTCCACAAAAGTATTCAGTTAAGCTGCTTTTGCTCTGTGTGTGTGTGTGTGTGTGTGTGTGTGTGTGTGTGTGTGTATGTATGTATGTATATGTGAGATCGTTGATGATCTCCTTTCTAAATGGCTTGTACAGGAAGGGTCTTGTCCCTTCCCAAGGCTCGGGCTTTGGGTGTGTCTTTTATAGCAAACATAGCACCCCTGGCTTGACCTCCTTTATCTCTGATTCAGTTGTGAAAAGAATGGAAAGAAAAGAAAAGTAGGTTTGTTTAGGGAGAGCCCTTTTCTGAAGCCAGTAGGGAGAACAGGATTTGAAATAAGAGGAGGCCACATTGGGTTCAATGGTTAACCAGTCAGATTAATAAATGCTAGAAGGAGGAAAGAGTTGGTGAGTAAAGAGACAAGGAAAAAAAAGTCTCCTTGTGGTTCAAAAGCTAATGAAAGTTTACCAAGGTCCTTGATCTGTGGTTAAAATGCCCTCAGGGGCCAGCCTGAAGCCTTTAGTTTTCCAGACTGTCACCTGGCTACTGTGGTGGGGAAGAAACCCCACATTGGCCCACACAGAATTCAGCTAGACTGTCCCAGCCACAGAGGCCTTGGCTCTGCCCAAGCTCCACAAACCTCTCTCATGGAACCAGCTCCTGTGACTCCACAAGCTTTGCCCCTAACAAACTGTCACCATGTTTAGATTAGGTAGAAGCTTTGGGGGCAGTTGAGACTCCCCAGTGAGAGTGAGGCCGATGCCCCAGCCTCTGCCTTGGCTCATCTTGTGAGTTTTGGCAAATTGCACATCCTGTCAATACCTCAGTTTTCCTGTTGTTAAAATAATTATGATGGCCTAGAGCAACGGCTGGCAAGCTTTTCCTGTAAAGGAACAGATGTTAAATAATTTAGATTTGTAAATCTCAGAGTTGATGTCTGTCTCAACTATCCAGCTCTACCATTGTAGTATGAAAAGAGCTACAGACAATATTAAAATGTATAAGCATGCTGATGTTCCAATAAAACTTTATTTATAAAAACAGGAAGTGAACAAGATTAGCCAACAGACTCTAGTTAGCCATCTCCTGGACTAAATCTGTAAGGCTCCTTATAATTCTCAAATATCAAATGATCCTGGATTACTTTACAGAGTGAAAACCAAGTCCTAGTGATGCCATGTGACATGTCCCAAGTCACCAGATTGTGTTACTAGCTGACCTAGCTCTAGTCCATTGCAACTCCTAATTCTTCCAGAGGCACAGCACAAGCTGGCCTGCTCTAGAGGGGCTCCTCCTTGGGATCTGCTCTCCCTAGCATGCTAGGTGTAAGGTGGAGCATGCTTTCCATGTTTCTGGAAGTGGGGCAACAGATGTATTAGGTAAGAGAAGGGACATTACAAGAAAAGGACATGGGCACGTGGAGGCGACTACACTTTTCCTTTCGAATCTGGGAAGACCATTGCTCAAGCCCTTGCGTGTTGAGCATGACGCCCTGCTTCCAAGTCCACACATGTTGACCTCCTTTTCATCCAGCTGCCGCTGCTGGAGGAGAGCCCCCAGTGCGTGTTCTTCCTGTGTGTCAGAATATTCCACCCAAGGTGCTGCTCCTAGGAGTGGAAGCCCTGGAACCTGTTCTTCCATGGTAGAGGTGGTGTGGTTGGCCCGGCGTGGCTGTTTATTGTTATGCTTCTCTGACATGCATCCTTTCAAATGAGCTTGTGTAAATTTATAAGGGACGGGCTGTTCCTTGGCCAATGACCCAGGGAGCTTTTATGATGTGAATCTGTTTTCCTCTTTACCCTCACCTTCTGCTTTCCAGAGCATGGAGGCCTGGGTAAGGTCCAGTGGGGTGAGATGACATCTCATCATCTGGAAATCCTAAGAGCCTTTGGGTCCGGCCAGTGCCACTCTCCTTTCCACATGTGTGGTGCCTGCCGTGTGGTTCTGGCCAGGAGAATTTGGTACAGAATCACTCCTTCCTCACCAGACTGTGCCGTGCTAGCTGGACACATGGGAGTGAGCATCCACTGCATGTACTCAGCTCCGGGAAACAGCTTGGGTCTCTTTACGGGGACAGGACTTTGTTGGGGAAAAAAATATGCATGAAGGAAACAAAGTCTGGGAATTGGTTTGTTACTGTGGGATCTTCTTGTCACGTGAGGAAGAAAATGTTGCCAGCCACTTTGGCATGAGCTCAGATGGAGATGGTAGATTAGTTCTTGGGGGTTGTCTGCAGAGACATCTCTGGTGAAGCTTTATAGAGTTTATGGTCACCTACCTCTTCTAGCTGCAGAATTGGCCTTACCTGGAGGTATCAGCACCAGACCAGTGAGGAGGTCTTTTGAAAGCATGAGTATGGTGTTCTGCATGCAGCCCACCTTTACTTCTCCTAAAGTAGTCAGTGCCTGAGTTATCTCATGACTGCTTTCTAACTTTGCCTCTCTCTCTTCTAACTCTTATCTTCCAACTCCTGCCAAACTCAGTCAGCAATTCCTGACCTGTCCAGCCCCTGCTATTGCTGGCAATGTTAGCCTCAGCTCTGAAAGCCCTTTGCTCTTCTGGGCTTTTTCCATTCATCTCCTAAATCTTAAGACTCTTACCAATCACTTCTTATATTTCTGTTCCTTGTGTCCTAATGATCTTCAAAACACTGATTTTCTCCAGGGCAGTCATCCTAGCTTATGACCATTTTCCCAGCTCGTCCTATGATCCTCGGGGTTAACTCTGGAACAGGTGAGTAGATGAAAGAGTGATCTTGTGAAACAGGTACTTCATGGGACAGGTAAATAGTGCCCTTTCCCAAATATGTCCAAGTACTAATTTACAACACCTGTCGATGTGACTTTATTTCAAAATAGTGTCTTTGCAGGTTAATTATGTGAAGACCATAAGATGATTATTTTGGATTTCTATCTCCTTATTAAACATAGAAAAGGAGGAAAGAGAGAGACACACAGGGAGAAATTCTATAAAGACCATATGCCACCAGAGTTGGCAGCAGCTATTCCTCAGAAACTTACTAGAATAAATAGGTTATGGAGTTTATCTGCACACCAATTGGACTTGCCAGGTTAATGTGGCTTTCTCTAAAGCATGAGACATTGATGGTATTGGGGGCTGAATGTCTGTATCCCCCTGAAACCTATATGTGGAGGTCCTAATCCTTTGAAGGCACTGTTCAGACATGGGTCCTATGAGGTGATAATGGTTAAGTGGCATCATAAGTTGGGACCTTACCTGATAAAACCCTAGAGCTCTTCTTCTGTCTCCTCCAAGTGAGGTACAGGGAGAAGACCCCCTCCCCCCCGATCTTGCAGCCAGGAAGGGAGCCATCATCAGTTACCAAGTCAAACTTCACAGACGTCAGAACTGTGAGAAATGAAATTTCTGTTGGCTAAACAGGCTGTGGCATTTTGTGAGACTGGCCCAAACTGACAGAGATAGATGGGCTGATGGTAGTTGTATTATTTCCACTAGCAAAGAAGAGGTTCCTTCTTTCCAACATTTTCAATGAATTCTTCCAATCCTCTGGTGCCTGTATTTTCTAGTGTTTCTACTTTTCATGCACACACACACACACACACACACACACACACACACACACACACACACACAGCAGAAGTGTGCATACTGAAAGTATGCATCCCAGAAGTGTGCAGCACTCCAGAAGCAACTGTGCTTTATGTCAGATGAACAGTGTACACTTCACCTCATCTTATCAGGGCCCAATCATCTATGCTAGTCTTTTCTAAAGGGGAAGAGTAGCTCCCAGCTAACAGAGATAAATGCAGCTCCAGGTAATGCCAGAGGCTGTCCTGGTCCCTCTCCAAGAGCTCACAAGCCATCCAACCCAGATTCTAGATCACATCTCTCCCCACTTCCCACACAGCGTCAGCTCTGAAGAAGGAGCAATGCTGAAAGTCACTGAGTGTCAGGAAGCACACACGTCTTGTGCAAGCAACAGCAGGTTAGTGGGGTCTTAAGGACATGGCACTCATTAGCCACCTTTCAGCATGTGAGGAAAAATGGGTGTACTTGTAAATGAATGTGTGTGAGACGGATTTGTCGAGGGGTACAAGTCAGGGAAGAGACAGTTTGAAAGATGTTCTTAGTTCCAAAGTAGGAGCAACATCTCCTACTGAGTTTCTGAGACATCATCAGATCAGTGTGGCTTGGAACTGCCACTGGATACTGTGGCTGTGGATATGGGGAGTAGGAAGAATGGCAAGCAGCAGGCAGAGGGGGTGGACAGCCCAGGCTTGACCAGCCTTCCTTGGCTCAAGTCCTTCCCCTTCCTGCCAGGCAGCAGAGCCCCAGACCGGATGATGAGATTATGTCCTTGTCTCTGAGCACTGTACTGTTCAAATCATAGATCCCGTTGCTGAAGCTGTTAATAGCAGCAAAGGGCTTCCTTGAAATACCTCCAAAGCCTGGATGCACAGGCAATGTTCTGGAGTGCCCTCTCTCCCTGCTTCCTCACAATGGTCTCTTAGAGTCTCATTGGCACCCACTGGTGCTATATAAAGCTGTCCTTCCCAGACTGCCTTGCCTTCAACCCTGCCACCTCCTGCATCAGATGTCCTTCTGCCCATGTGTGGGAGGCTCCTGAGCCTCTGCTAAAGCCTCCTCTAGCATCTCCAGGATGACCTGGTGTCATTGACCCTCACAGACTCCCAAGCAAGGTGGAGGGACAGTCCCTACCCTGACCTTCCACCACACTCAACATCTACCTCGTAGGCAGCAATAGCTATATGTGACTCCACTTGGCCTCGGCACTAACATGTGAGCAACCAGTAGGCAGGCTAATTGTCCTCATCACAGAATGTAGCTCAGCAACTCCTACTTAGTGAGTACTCAAGAAACCCTTTTGTCAGCTCAGGATGGTTTGGTGCAGAGATCCTTGGAGTTCATTGGCAAGGAATAGAAGTATCATGACACAAATGGGATAGGTATAGTTTAGAGATTTGGGGAAGAACATGCAGGACCATCTGAGAGCAAGGAACAGGTGAAGGACTAGGCACTGGAAACCAAAGAAGATCTATACTCAGGCTGGAAGAGCACCCACTACACAGTCCTTGCACATACCTGAGCAGCCCTCACCCTACCCCTAGTGAAGAAGCATGCTCAGCTGCATGCTGTACAGAGGCCAGGAACATGAGACACAGGCATTTTGGCACAGGGACATTTCTGGCTCTTGGAAAGGTTTCCAGGAGGATGAAAACTGTTTCTTAAAAGCTTGAATTTTGTCAGGTAGGGGTGTGTGTGTGTGTGTGTGTGTGTGTGTGTGTGTGTGTGTGTGTGTGTGTGTGTGTGTGTGTGCCATTATATAGGCTTGAACTCAAGCCCTGGGTGCTGTCCCTTATCTTTTTCATTCAAGGCTGGCATTTAACATTTGAGCCACAACTCTACTTCTAGTTTTTCAGTTGTCAATTGGAGATGAGAGTCTCACGGGCTTTCCAGCCTGGGCTGGCTTCAAACCACGATCCTCAAACCTCAGCCTCCTAGATAGCTAGGATTACAGGCATCATGTTACTTTTTGATGTAAAGTCCTGTAGGAGTTGTTTATTTCTTTCAACATATGGAAAGAACCCTTGCTAGTGGTCCTAGAAGCCCAGAGAGTCTGGGTCTCTTCTACTGTTCAAGCTCAGCACTGCCTGGAGAAAGCCATTGTGCCCTTCCCTCTCCTCACTTTCCCTCTATTCTCTTTTCTGCCACAGGACTGTTGCCTCTAACTGACCATTAGTAAATGTCGGGGGAAAATGGGCTGGAAAAATGGCAGGAGTTATAAAACACTCTTAGGAGATGAAAAGGATAGATGTGACAACATTAACAATAGATGGTTATTATTTCTGTATAATAAATTTAAAAGTGTGCAAAGGGAAACAGAATTGAGGAGGTTTCTCTTGGAGTGAGCATAATGCAAGAGTTAAGGTCTAAGTGCTACATTCAAGTCTTGGGACTTGAATTGCTGGCTGTATGGCTTTAGGAAGAATATAACTGCTCCTAACCTTGGGCTCTGGAATGGAGATCTCCTTGCCTCTGTGTCCTGAGTGCTGGGATTACAGACATCAACCATCAAACCCAGACCCATAGCTGGTTTTTAATGCCTAGAGCTTTCTTCCCTGGCAGGTCAGTGACCTGGTACTGATAGGATATATCAGTTTGTAACAAGCTCTTAGAGAAAAGCCTGGCTCACAGAAAATAGACGAATAATGTTGGCCATTATCCCTGCCCTCCAGTAGAAGGGCTTTGTATCTCAAGTAATCATACATCAAAAATACATGAGGGAAAAAATGTGTCTGTTCTAAACATAAACATTTTTTCTTACTATCCCTTAAATAATGTAGTATTTATGTACCATTTACCATGTATTAGAAATACATAACTAAGGTATGATTTTAAAATATTTCACTGTCCATGTAGTTGCAATACCATTGTAAAAAAAAAAAAAAGGACTTGAGCACCTGTGGGTTTTGAGCCCAGGACACCAAGAGACTGCTGAATCAGCACTGCTGTACCCCTGAGTAATGCCACTAGTGGACAATAGGCATTGCTTAACCCTGATTTGCAGGCGAGAACAGTGAAGACAGAGAAGTATCCAGGTACCAGTGTGGACATTTCAGACTCCAAAGCCTACAGAGACTATTTTCCCATCACACTGTTCTGGAAGAGACTATTCTAATCCAGTCATCTCAGAATAAAGATGGGAAATGGAGGCTTTTAAGTGGATTTGTCAGAACTTTCACTCTTTATGCTGTAAATGTCCAGACATAATCTCAGTGCAAGTGTCATAGATAGCCAGTAGTACATGAGATAAGTAAAATGAGCTCCTAAGTATTGGTGAAACTCTCTGACTAGCTTTCCTTTTTCCTCCCTCCCTTTCTCCTTCCCTTCCTTCCTTCCCTCTCTTCCCTCCTTCTTTCCTTCCTTCCTACCTTCCTAGATTCTTTCCTTCCTTCCCTCCTTCTTTCCTTTCTTCCTTCCTTCCTTCTTCCTCTCCTCCGTTCATGTTTCTTTCTTCTGTTTTTTTAAAGTTATACTTCTCTCTGTAGCCCAAGCTGGTTACAAACTCTTGATTCCCCCTGCTTCTACCTGCTGAGTACTGAGGTTACAAGTGTGCACCATTTCACCAAGCCCCATCACTGGGTTTCAATGTCTACAGCTCTCTTCCCTAACAGGTCAATGGCCCTGTGTCTTTCTCAGGTGACTGGGAAGGCAGCCAGCTCCTATTCCAAAAATCCCAGACTGGGCATTCAGAGAGGGCCATGACATCTCCCTCACTCCAGCAGCTTGCCACATGTTTGAGTAACCACCAGACAAGGGTGCTGGGCAGGGCCCAAGGGTGTGGTAGAGACCAAATTAGTACTGTGCCCTTGGTGATTCTCCTCAGTCAGGCTACACTGCCAGCTTACACTCCACCTCCTTCCTTAGCATTCTTGGTGCCTCTGAAGTCCCAAGTGAAGACGTCATGCTTGGCAGGGGGTCATCATGGAGATGTCTGCCTTGAGTGAGGGGGTCTCTCCAAATGAAAGCACGTATGTTATGACAAATTACGTGCATCTGTTGAAACTTGAAAGCCGATTACAGCAGGACAGGCAATGACCAAAGGAAGGCAAAAAGTGTAAATAATACGAGGTGAATGTGGGTGTTGTTGGCATGGGAAATTTATATCCTGTCTCTATAATGGACCCTTTCATCTTAGGAGCTGGATTCCAAAACTCGCGTCTAGACAGGAATTGATGCAGCTACCTCTCAGCTTTCTATTCAAGGCTCCTCCACACGGAGAACTCCTGACTACTCAGGGGAGACGGGTAGCTTGCTCTGCCAGGGCGCCGTTCTCAGAGCTTCTGGGCATGGAGGCCCCCTGCTCAGAAACAGCTCCACAGAGGTAGAGTCCCTCCCTCCCAGGATGACGCTTCTGTCTCTATCTCCCCAAGTGGGAAAACATGTCTCATCATGCCTGCCGCTCAGCAGGCAGCTTCGGTGCCTCTTTGTGAGTTTCGGTGGCTTTCATCAGACCTGAAACTCTCCCCCTCCTCCTCGTCACCTCCCAGGGCGGTGGACAGGCTCCGGCTGACGGGCCAGGCCTGGAGTCTGGGCAGACAGTTGGGAGAAGCTCTCGGAGCCCACTGCTCTGCCCAGGCAGGTCCTCCCTCGTGGGTGGCCAGTGCCAGAGCCCAGGAACCCCTGCTGCAGGAGAAAGACTTGCTCCTAGGGAGGCCCCTGTCTCATTTCCATGGTGGCAGGCCCAGCCACCAACCAGAGAACTGGAGTCTCTCTCTCTCTCTCTCTCTCTCTCTCTCTCTCTCTCTCTCTCTCTCTCTCTCTCTCTCTCTCTCCCCCCCCCCTCTCTCTCCTCTCTCTCTGGGAAGAGGTAGACAGATCTCATGCACTGTCCCATGTCCTTATGTCCCAGGGGTTAAGGAAAGGCCAAATGGCACAGGTGACACAGCAGAGGGATAAACCAATTCTACTACTTACTAGCTGTGCATCCTTGGGCAAGTGAGTATCTCTGAATCTCAGGTCCATTATTTGGAGACATACCTGTTTCACAAAGTTGTTGTTAAGGTTAAACGATTATTCTGTCTCTCCAACGTCCAGTACAGAGTAGACATCAAATAGTCACAGTGATTAGTCATGACCAAATAGTATTCATCCTTACCTGTAAAGGTTGGGCTTGCATACACTCAGTTATTTTATCTACTCCAGATTGTGTATGTGTGTGTTTGTGGAAGAATCAGAAAAATAATGTTTATTTGGCATAGTGGACAGGTTTTCCCTCTCCTACAATATGATGCATCTGTAGACATATGTATGTGTAGACACACAGACACGCACAAGCACACCCACACCTAGTGTGGATGTTAGGCAGGACAACACAACAGTCAAGTTTATTCTTCTTGATGTGAGGCATCAAAAAAGAATGAAGGCTGTGCGCTCCAGGTCAGCTGGGACACATAGCCAGGCACTGTCTTTCACAGCACGATAATAACAACAACAATAAAGTTTCTTTCATTGAAAGGTGAAGATGCTGAGCGTCAGAAAGATTAAGTGACCTGAAAGAAGTCACACAGAGAACATACTTCTCCAAAAGAAACATTTGGAGCTGGAAGTTGGTGCCTCATGCTTATAATCCTAGCTATTCAATAGGTTGAGATCTGAGGATAGTGGTTTGGAGCCGTCCTGGGCAGGAAAGTTCCTGAGACTTCTATTTCCAATAAACTACTCAGAAAAATTGGAAGTGGCAATGTGGCTCTGTACTAGCCTTGAGCAAAAGAAGCCCAGGGACAGCCTAAGTCCAAGTCCCAGGGCCAGAAAAGAAAAGAAAAAGAAAAAAAGAGATGCATTTAGAAGCCACATTGGTTTACAGTATTTCCCCAACCAGAAAAACATATCGGATCTCTTTGCAAGTCTAGCCCAGGGAGCAGTAAGTAAGACCCTATCTTAATGTGCTATCTATAATCTCAGCAACTCCAGTTAGAGATAGGAGCATCAAAGTCTGAAATCAGCCTGGGCAAAAGTTTGAGACCTTGCCTACAAAAATTAAAAAACAAAATGATTAGGGTCATGGCTAAAGTGGCCAGGTACTTATTTAACAAGTGTAAAAATCTGAGTCAAAACACTAATATTGCTAAAACAAGAAAATAAAACTTGATGAAAAAAAAAACCCAGTGAACTAATACCTTTGTGGCTAAAAATGATCACTGAAGCTGTACACAGTGCCTGAAATCCATCTATTTAAGAGGCTGAGATGATGAAGGTGCCAATCTTCATGGAAGAAGCTGGGTATGTGGTGGCACATGCCAGTCATCTCAGCTTTAATGGCAGGTATAAAAAAAAGAAGGAATCAGACTCCATCTCAAAATAACTGGTGTAAGAAAGGACTAAAGGCACAGCTCAGCAATACCTGCCATGCGGCCCTTAGTTCACACTACAGTATCAAAAAAATTAAAAAGGCATCATTGAGCTGTCATGAATAGGAAAGTTTCCATCTCTAGCCACTAAGAAAATGGGTTTCCCTAGGAGACTCAGATGCCCACATCTGAGTAAATTCTGGGAGACTCGAGTTACAGAAAGAGCAGCTGTTACCCTCAGAAAAAAATGACTTCTCTGGATGGTGCCTGTGGGATTCCTCTTTGACCACCCCACTCTATGCCTATGACATATACCATACTCCTTTTCAAGGCCAATGCTAGTGACTATGACAGCCCTTGTTCATTCATCGATTCACTGCTTTGTGCCATCTCAGTCACACGCCCAAAGCCCAGCAAGGCAGACTCTGGTCCCCATTTTGCAGGTGAACAAGGCTCAGAAGGTTTCAGCTGCTCATTCGGGGTTGAACAACTCACTATTAATGAGCTGTGGTCTTCCCACCTGACTGGTGCTCTTCTCCCTGGACCACTGCACCTTTGAAAGACACCATGCTATGAAATACAAATTTGCTTTCCCTGTTGTTGTTTTGTACATTGGGAAAGACCTAAAGGTCTACACAGAATTACTAATTTGAAGTTTTGCTGTCCAGTCCTTTGAGAAAAGGGACATGCTTTGAAGAGGGAGCTGGAAGGTGAACAATGATGTTTTGTAGGCATCAGTGTTTATTTCTCTGTGATACTGTGGCTTCCTCTGGAAAAATCCAACCGACACATCCGTTTCAAATCCTGAGAAACTCCCCAGTGTTGACCCTGTGTCTGATTCCTGTGTGGTCAGAAGAGTGATGTTTCCCAGTGCCCACACTGATTTCCATGTTAAAATAATTCCACGCTCGGCTAAACACCACTTACACACAAGTGTGCACCTGTTAAAATAGGTCATTTTTCACCGCTAATCTTCTGGATTCCATGGGTATGTGTGGGAACTAGAGACAAATGCAACCCGAATGTCACAAAGGGCATTTTTCTTTGCTGATTGATCCTGGTGGGCTCAGACCTGCTCTCACAGACCTGGGAAGTTAAAGAAAAATCACTTTTCACTGGGAGAATGCATTGGAATCAAATCCTAGCATAAAGAGATGGTGTGAAACCTCATGATTTCTTTTTTAATCCTACAACTGGGTTATATGTTAAATAGGTTTCTGAAGAGTATTATTTTTCCAAACTCTGAAGTCCTACAGTATGGAAACACACTATTCTCAATGTACTCAATGATGAAGGAAGGAACAGATGAAAGGAGAGAGGGAGATGGAAGGGAAGGATAGGTTTTCAGAGCAAGAAGCTTGCTCAGGACCTGAACCTTACCTTTTACACTCAAAGTTTGGGATGGGTTAGAACCTCGATCTTCTGATATGAGTCTTCTGAGTAGCTAGGATTACAAGGGTGAGCCATAATGATGGACTACATCTGAGGGGGTTTTGTTATGTGTTTGTTTTTGTTTGTTTGTTTGTTTTTGTCAATCGTGAGCCTGAACTGTGGGCCTGGACACTGTCC
Organism: Dipodomys merriami; assembly: GCF_024711535.1. Classification (NCBI taxonomy): domain Eukaryota; kingdom Metazoa; phylum Chordata; class Mammalia; order Rodentia; family Heteromyidae; genus Dipodomys; species Dipodomys merriami. The sequence continues at coordinate 66,726,966 of NW_027203381.1, read as the reverse complement.
CTCAGCTCTTCAGCTCAAGGCTAGCACTCTACCACTTGAGCCACAGTGCTACTTCCGCTTTTTCTGCATATGTGGTTCTGAGGAATCAAACTCAGGGCCTCATGCATGCAAGGTAAACACTCTACCACTAAGCCACCTTCCCACCTTCCCAGCCTTACATCTCTACCTACAAACTCTACCACAAACTTTAAGGCTAAAAAGTAAAAGCCCAAAAGAGCAATTTTTATTGTGAGACTCTGGCAAGGAGTTTGTTTTCTTCTTCAGAACTGGGTGTTTCCAGAGACCCCAGGGTCTTATGTCAGACTGAGGGACTGCCCCTAACACGGAAGGGTCTCGATCATGTGGCAAATCAAGGCCTGGGTTCCACAGAGCCAGGACTAAGGTCACCAAGGAAGCTGAGCTCTAGAGTCAGGTGGGGCCAGCTTCTGGCCTTCCAGGTTTTTGAGGGCCTGCTGGGTGGTGGTTCTTGGCAGTACCCAAGGAAAAGCAATCAAGGTGATCTGAGGGTCAGAATGGAAGAGTCCCTGGAGCAGGTCCATACTGGGCCTTGATAACCAAGCTGCAGGTCTCCTGGGGAGGACCCATGCTCTGAGGCACCCAGATGCCTTTTTGTTTCAGTTTTTGCCAGTCCTGAGGCTTGAACTCAGGGCTTGGGCTCTGTTCCTGAGCTTCTTTTGCTCAAGGCTAGCCCTCTACCACTTAAGCCACAGCGCCACTTTTAGCTTTTTCTGAGTAGTTTATTGGAGATCAGAATCTCACAGACTTTCCTTTCTGGGGTTGGCTTCTAACCTCTATGCTCAGATCAAGCATGGCTCTTGCTACCTTTTAACAGGATCAGTGATATTCATTGAACTGGAAGACCCAAGTGTGGGGTCTTTAAGTTGATTTATTGGAGCATAAGTTTCAAGGAGGGAATAAAGAGTGTCACAGACGAGCTGGAGAAGAAAAGGTGCTCTGTGGCTGCAGAAGCTAGTTGAGGGTAGACACCAGAGAGAATTGCGGAAACATTCCTGCTGTGCCTAGTCACTGCATGGTGGCCTTGCTGGCTGTGAGAGATAGGGCCTTAAAAAAAATCCCCCAGGAGCTGGACTCATCCCTGTAATCCTAGCTACTTTAGAGGCTAAGATCTGAAGATCATGGTTTGAAGCCAGCCCAGGCAGAAAAGTTCTTGAGTCTCTTCAATGAACTACCAAAAAAGCAAAAAGTAGCACTGTAGCTCAAGTGTTAGAGCCATTGATGAAAACAAACTCAGGGAAAGGGCCCAGACCCTGAGTTCAAGCCCCAGAAATGGCACAAAAAGAAAAGGAAAGAGGGCTGGGAAGGTGGCTTAGTGGTAGAGCGCTTGCCTTGCATGCATGAGGCCCTGGGTTTGATTCCTCAGCACCACATAAGCAGAAAAAGCTGGAAACGGTGCTGTGGCTCTAGTGGTAGAGTGCTAGCTTTGAGCTGAAGAGCTGAGGGACAGCGCCCAGGTCCAGAGTTCAGGCCCCACGACCGACAAAAGAAAAAAGAAAAGAAAATCCTCCCAGATGCCCGGCAGCTACTTTCCTTTAGATCTCTTCCACCTGTCTGTCCTTAGCACCCTGCATTTCTAATGACTGTAGTAAGTGTCCCAGGAAGAAAGAGGTGAGCTGGACTCTTTCAGCTAAGACGGCACATGAGCTAGCTTATAGCCATTATCTATTTGCCAGGAGCAGAGCCAAATAAATGAAAGTCAAAAAAACCCAACAAAGCAGATAGGGTGTGAGCCTGCACTGGGAAAGGTAAAGAATCCCGTGGGTTAAGGACAGTTTGCCGAGGACATGGCAACTGCAGGCAGTTGCCTAGGGAAACCCAAACACGTCACGTGGGGAGGATGTATAGGCGCCCAGGACCTTTGGCCTGGAGAAGAAAAGGCTGGAGGAGCAGGAGAGCTGGTCACATGCCTGAGGATTGTCATGGGGAAGACGGTAACCTTCTCTCTGTGGCTTCTCCCTGAGCATAGACAGTGGTGCAGAGACGTGGTGGTGCTGGCTGGGGAACCGAGGGCAGTTCAAAGTTGAGGCTCTCTCTGTGGCAGAGCTGTCCTGAGGTGGGACAGGATGTGTGGGAGGGGGCAGTTCCCGTCACTGCAAGGGAAGTAAGTTGGGGACAGGAATCTGGCCAGACAAATTGGCTGTGGAGTAGAGGCAGGCCTGGGGAGGAGTGGGGGGGAGGGTGGATTTGGTCAGCTCCCAGCTCTGCCAGAGATCCTGTGTTCTCCCCTCTCCTTCCCTTCCCTGGTAACTTAATGAGCTGCTAACACCCACACCTGGCTTCCTATGCAAACATCCTAGGTGTGAATGAGGCCTGCTGGCACCACAGGTGGGCAAGTTAATAACAAACTCCCACTGGGGTCTGTGCAATGAAAGGGAAGGGATGAGAACACAGGCCCTTCCACAGGCCTCAAAGATGTTGGCCTAACACCCCTGGGGTCCTCCAACGCCTCCTGAGAGGGAAAGGCCTTGTCTGTCCTGTCTAGCAGGGTTACAATAAGCCAGAGCCAGGCTGAAAGGGTGGAGCTGGCTTGTGAGCAGCACATCTCCCCTCCCCTCATCTCTGGCCCCTCGTACCCCACCCCCCAACACCAGTCAACCCAGGACAATGCTGGTGCTTAGCCAAGATGGTGAGAACCAGAGGAATCCACTTCATAGTGGACTTCCCACAGCTAGCTCTTCCTCATACTCCATTTTTTTCCAATGGAGAGGGCTCTGGGGTTTGACTTGAGGGAATTGTGCCTGTCCCAATGTCTACCAGACCTCATAACCTACCCCTTGCCACATTTTTAGTTAAAATTGTGATCACTGTTTTTCTAACACCATTGAAGGGGGGGAATGGCATGTTTAGTCTACATTTATTGAGATCCTTTCATAAGGAGAGGTTTGAATTCAAAGATAAAGAAAAAACAGACTTCTCAGCACTGAGACACGAGAAGCCAGTGGCAGAGTAACTATCCATACATGAAAGCCTGTGCTAGGGGAATACAGTGGGCAGGGCATACTCTGTCCAGGGTGTTCCAGAAGGCTTCCTGGAAGGGATGGCATGTAACCTGGTTCTTTCTACATTAATTAATTAGTTCATTCATTTGACTAAGTAGAGATAGGGTCATGCAATGTTGCCCAGGATGGCTCCAAATATCACACACCTCTTGCCTCAGTCTCTGGGATTACACTCATAAACTCCAAGCCCAGTTTTTGATCTAGGAACCAGGGAGAAAGAAGTAGGGATTTACAAGAAAAGGGAAGGGTACCAGCCAAGGACAGGTAGTGAAAAAGTGCATGCAGTAATCACAAGAGATTAGCAATTACAAGAATGCTTGCAGGGGCTGGGAAGCTGGCTTAGTGGTAGAGCGCTTGCCTTGCATGCCTGAGGCCCTGGGTTCGATTCCTCAGCATCACATAAGCAAAAAGAAAAAAGCCGGAAGTGGCGCTGTGGCTCAAGTGGTAGAATGCTAGCCTTGAGATGAAGAGCTGAGGGACAGCGTCCAGGCCCAGAGTTCAGGCCCCACGACCGGACCTCCCCCTCACCAAAAAAAAGAATGCTTGCAGTGGAAGGAGAGAGAAAATGGAAGCAGCCCCTCAACAGATACCATATTGGGAGAGACTCATTGTCACTCAGCCTCATCCCTCTAGGAACAGAAGAGCAACATAGATTGATATATAGAGATATTTTCCCTCCCAATATTCAGAGACTAGTGTCAAAGAAACAGGTCATAATTCTCCTATATTCACTGAATTGAATCATAGGAAGGGTCTGACTAGTGTACTTGATATAAGATGTAAAGGATTGGAGCAAAAGGAGAAATACCTCATACATAAAAATAAACAAGGGAGGTGGGGGGAGTATGGGAAGGGAGGGAATGGGGACACAAAGAGGAGGCAACAATGCTTGATAAGAAATGTACTCATTACCTTGCCCATGTAATTGTAACCCCTCGGTACGGTATTCTCACAATAAAAAATAAATGAAATAAAAATAAACAAAACAGAAATGTACTCATCACCTTGCTCATGTGATTGTAACACCTCTGTACAGCATTTTCACAATAAAAATCTTACTTAAAAATAAATAAACAAAACAGAGCTGATGTTATAGGGCACATTTATAATCTCAGCTGAATAGGGGGGCTGAGGCAGGAGAATTAGGAGTTCAAAGCTGCCCAGTCAAAGCTATTGGGAACCTGTTTCAAAAGCAAACTAAAATGAGAAAGTCTGATGTCATGGCTTAACAGTAGATCACTTCTGTAACAAGTTCTAACCCCAGGTTCAGTTCTGAGTTCAGGGAGAAAAATAACCAACAAGACTATCCATCAAGTCAAAAATTCAGTGTAGTCCATGGAATTTTACACAGACATTAGAAAGAATAATATTATGTCATTTGCAAGGAAATGGATGGCACTAGAACAAATCATGTTAAGTGAGGTAAGCCAAGCTCAGAGAGACAAATGCCACATGTTTTCTCTCATATGCAGAAGCTAGAACTGAAATATACTAGGATATGATAAATCATACAAGACTCTAGACATTTACACACAGTAAGACCAAAGAAGGATACTCTTAGGAGAGGAACAGAAAGTCACAATGCCTATATGCATGTGGTCATACAAAAGAATACTTATAGAAATTAACTTCCTCCAAAAATTAGATACCTGAGATATGATTAATTATACAGGTCTCTAGGCATTCACACACAATGAGACCAAAGGAGGATATTCTTAGGAACACAAGGCACAATGCTTATGTGCTTCTGATCATACAAAATAATACTTATTGAAATGAACTCCAGGAATGGAAAGAAAGGGATCTGTCTTAGGAACAAAACAAAAGACATTGAGTGTATAGCTTACAAATTGAAGAAAATTAAAGGAAGAGGTGGGTTGGGAAGGATGGGTGAGAATGTTCAAAGGTGTGACAGTGACCAAAATGCATTGTACTCATTGTAAGGATCCTTCATGACCATCCCAGGGGACCACGCAGAATCAGGCATGCATAGAAGAAAGATTATTATAAGGTTTATTAGAGGGGCAATACCTCCCAGGAGAGGGAGCACGTGGTATCTGCTCCTATCCAGGTGGCAGGTAGGTCTGGGGGCAGTAGTGAGGTAGGTACATTCAAAGGTAGGTATGGGTGGAGAGAGGGAGTGGCCAGCTGCATGGAGCGAACTCTAGGGCAGAGAGGAGCTCAGGTCCCGGTGGAGCTGAGGACCAGAAGTGTGGATAATACAAACACTCATAAACTGCTTTTTAAAATGGCAACTGCTTTGGACAACTCTTTAATGATGATAAAAAAATAATTTTAATAGAATAAAATTACAACCAAAAAATATTTTTCAGCCATAAAAATAAGCAAGCTATCAAACCACAAATATACATAAAATTTACACAAATGATCCAAGAAAGTAAGAACCAAAAGACCAGATAGAGTACAAAACCAGAGCATGCTCCATAAGCACATAAAAGAGTATTTAACAGCATTACTTATCAGGAAAATACAAAATTAAACACATATCTTTTATACTCCCCCAAATGGCCAAAGTCAGAATGACTGTTCCTATCAATGTGCCAGAGGGGGAAATCACTCTCCCAGCTACAGGTGGAAAAGTTAAATGAAACAAATACTTTATACAACTCTTGTACGAATAACTATCCTCTTGGGGCTGGGAAGGTGGCTCAGAGTGCTTGCCTTGCATGCATGAGGTCCTGGGTTTGATTTGTCAGCACCACATAAGCAGAAAAAAAGCCAGAAGTGTTGCTGTGGCTTAAGTGGTAGGGCGCTAGCCTTGAGCTGAAGAGCTGAGGGATAGCACCCAGTGCCAGAGTTCAGGCCCCATGACCGACAAAAAATATATAAATAAAGTAAATTTTAAAAAATTAAAAATAATAAATATCCTCTTACCCTGTGGTTAAATAATCCCACTTTTAGGCATCTGCACAAAACCCTACTGGTTTTGCCTCTGGTGGTGACATGCTAGCAGAGACCCAAGGCATGGTAAGTGAATGTTTGGTGAGACAAGAGCTGCACATATGCGTATGAATGTATCTCCTTGTGATGTCTCACCCTCTTCTGATAAAGCCACTGAGATTCAATGATGTGATCTCTATTCCAATCATCTAATTACTTTCTAGAGCCCCACCTTACACACCACAATCAAACTAAACTTCCACTCTCTAATCAAAACCCAAAGACTGGGTTTGAAGAAGACAACGCATACAGATTATGAGAGGGAGTGAGAAGGAGTGTTAAGTAGTATTTGATGTATCTAGAGTATGAGGTATCCAATCTCTTAGGCAACAGAGGGTAACAGAGAGGGTTAGAGAACAGCTTCCTGGTGCTCATGGAAGACCAGGATAAGGATGTGCAACAGTCATTCGCTTACTTAGAAATGGTCATTAAAGGCAAGAGGGAGGACAGAAAAGGTTCAAGAGGGATTCTGGCTCCACCCTAGGGGGGACATGTTAGTGACTGGTTGGCAGAGAAGTAAGGAACCTGCAAAGGACACGGGACCCCATCAGGAGGTAGAAAGGGCAGAATCACCCTTATCCAAAGCAGAATTCTAAGTGGATTTCTTTCCTTTTCTTCTGGCTGGCTTTTTCCTTCTTTCCCTCCCTCCCTTCCTCCCTTTCCATCTTTCTGTTCTTGATGTTTCCATAGGTAAGTTGTAATATTCAAGGCTTTTTAAAGCAAATGTATTTTGGTATAAATTATATTCCATAACACTCATTTATTTTAAGTGCATGGCCCAGTGCTTTGCAGTAAATTTATACAGTTAAGCTACTACTAATACACTCAAGTTTTAAAACATTTTTCACCACAAACATTTCCCTTGTGCCTTTACAGTCGATTCCTTGGTTCCACACCTGGCCCAGAAAACCACAGATATGCTTTTGGTCCTTAAAGATATGCCCATTTTAGCAAATGCATACAAATAAAATCTTTTGTGTCTGGCTTCACTGTTTTTGTATTAGTTCTGTGTTCTCTCATCAATTTGTAGTCTCCTGTTCTCCTATGGGGTGTAATTTAATAAGGTGAATATACTACATTTTGCATAGCTGTATACAAGCAGATAACGTGTGCACTGTTTACAGTTTTATACTGACAAATTCAGCCTGTATTTTGAATTTTGAAGTATTTTGGACTCCCAATTAGACATGTTCAGCCTCTATTCAGTGTGGAATTCATTCATTCACATTTCCCTGGGGAGACCAGCAATGTTGAATATTTTATTATGTACTTGTAGACCACTTATCTTTGGTGAACTATTTGCTTATATCAGTCTTTTAATTGAGTAGCGTTTCTCCTGGAGCTACAAGAATTCTGTGTACATTCTGAATGCAGTTTCGCAAATAATTTATCCTAATCTGTGGTCTTCTTTTTGTTTTTTAATTCCTTCCGATAAATACATTTTGAAGTTTTGGCCAGGTACAATCAGTAGCATCTACCATGCTGAAAAGAAGTGGAGTGACAGTATTTTGCAGTGAAATTTTTGTTCCCTGGGTAGTTCCCAATGGCCGCTGACAGAGCAGTCCCAATTGGTCCTGAGGAGCAGAAAAAACCAGAGGGCACCAGTTGGAAACAGGAGTGGAATTGGAAGCCATCATTACTATGCCTCCAATGTATCTGTTCCTGAAGGTTGACATGAGGTCCCCATGTTTGCCTCTTCCTTCCATCTTCCCTCCTTCCAGCCCCTTCTTTCCCTCACCTGGATGTTTTAGCACTTACTTTTCTCTCCTCCTTATTTCTATGCTCCCTCCCTCCTTAGTCTCTTCTCCTACCAAAAGTAACAATGGATCTTTGTAAAGTAAAAATAAGATTCTCTGTTTAAAATTCCCCAATAATGGCTGAAAGTGTGTTACATATCATGCTAACAGCCCACCTCTCTGCCTTGGTCACCCACCAGGTAATCTTTGTCTCCTGATCCTGGCACACTCTGCCTCCTCATTCAGGGCTCCCGTTTCCCTAGGACAAACCAGACTTCAGAAACTGCAGGAAGCCCCCTGGAGCCCAGGACTTAAGCACAGACTTGCAGGGAAGGCAAAGGCTGACATGGAAAAGCCAATGATTCAGGCAGAGTAACCAGTTGGAGAATATTGGGAAATGCATGCTGCCAGGCAAGGGAAAGCATTGTTGTTGGGCAAGACTGGTTTTTCATTCATCACTATTTTGTTTTGTGCTGGTACTGGTGCTTGAACTGAGGGTTCAGGTGCCCTGTGGCTGAGTTTTACTCAAAACTGACACCTACCACTTGAACCACAGATCCCCTGCAGGTTTTTTGATGGTTAATTGGAGAAAAGGGTCTCATGGACTTTCCTGTCCAGGCTAGCATTGAACCATGATCATCAGATCTCAGCCTCTTGAGGAGCTATAATTACAGGCACGAGGCACAAATACACCCACCCAACTAAGATTAGGGTTTATTTTACAGTAGAGATCATTATTTTGATCAGATACCCATCAGAGCTGTCACAACTGTCTAAATCAAGAGTTCACACCTTGGTGTGAGAGCGCAGCAGCAGGCAGTCTGCCAGTATACAGTCAGACAAATATTTACAGAAGCACAACAGAGCTTCTGGGTGGCCTCAGGTCTGAGTAGCTTTATACCTTGGTTCTGTATACAATACTGCACCATGAGTATACCAAGGTAGACCTCATTTGGGGCTGTAATGTTAGGTTAGACCTTAAGAAAGCACCGCCATTCAAACGGAAAGGAAAATTTTGTGTGGTCTGCAGTGATTGATAGAGGAATCACATGGGCTAGGAGGCAGAGGCAGTAATGAAAGACCTTACTGTCACTAAGCGGGGTTCTTTTCTAAATCACAGTACCCTTCTTCGGAGCCCAAGTTCTCCCCTAGAACACAAACTCTGCCAGAAGACCCAATTAGGAAGTAAAACTAGTTGGTGCCCCGAGAAAGAGAGAAAGCCTATGGCATCTTCACTAACTGTGAATCAAGGCTTCTCTCAAACACATGTGAGTGGGGATGAGGGTTAGGCTGCAATCAGTGGAAGCCAGGATGGAGTATCTTCAGCCAACACAGCCTGAAGGAAGGAAGGAAGGAAGGAAGGAAGGAAGGAAGGAAAGAAGGAAGGAAGGAAGGAAGGAAGGAAGGAAGGAAGGGAGGGAGGAAAGGAGGGAAGAGAGGAGAGAAAGAAAGGAAGGAAGAAAGAAGAGATGAGAAAAGGAAAAGAAAAAAGAAAAGAAAAAAGAAAGAGAGGCTCCTGGGACTCAGAACCAGATGCAGCTGAGAAAGAGCTATATGTAGAGCTGGAGTTCTGTGCTCTGTGGGAGGGGCAAGGCTCCTATGAAAAGAAGCTGCCTGAGAATGCTGAAGGTGTCTTCAGGGGTGAGGGTAGACCTGACCTGCTAGGGCGCTTCCCAGAGTGCAGAAGCAGAGCTTGAATGACTGGTTGCCAGGCTCCAAGTTAACAGTGCAAATGTGCTTCTTGGCTTTCAACAGCCCTGCATTTGTAAATATGGCTTGGGGACAGCGGCATTGGCATCACAAGGAAGCTTGTTAGAAATGGAAAATTAGGGGAATCTTCCCAGACCTGGAGCCAGAATCTGCATTCTCGTGAGCTATCCGCTAGTGCAGTAAAGATTGACATGCTATAAAAATTCCCTTTCTTGGAGCAGGATTTAATTCTATCTGGTAAAGAATATTCTTCTACTCCCCCCCCCTCCACTTTCTCTCTCTCCTTCTTTCCTGTGCTTTTTCCTTCTTTTTTTTTTTAAATGCTGTCAACAAGTATTTAAAACATGGTAAAGGAAGATAGGAGTTGTCTATACCACTGGTAGTTAAGCAAATGGGAATAAAACTTGAGATGACTGGAGAGATGCCAGCTGCATCCTGCAGGAAATCTGCTTCTTGCTCTCTCCTTCCCAGGTTGTGTCTGTGGAGGTGAAGTGCTTGGCTATCCTTATTGCTCTCTTATTGTTATAGGTGGTCTCATCCCAGCAGCCATGCGCATTAATATCCAGTAAAGCAGCATGAAATACCAGAATGCCAAAACACTTTGTATTACCAAGTGACTAGCTATACTGCACTCAGGCCCTCACCTGCCATCTTGGAAATGCAGTCATCCCTTAGGATGAGGGCATGTAGATATTGCAACACAAATGAGGGCCACTTGTGGGAAAGGCACATGGGCTTAAGGTAATCAAGTAGCAGGGCTGTTAGGGGTAGTTTTGCCTCAATGCTTTGATCCTGGGGGTCTAATTTCAAGAACGATTGTTTGAATCATTCTCTCAAAGAACTACTCCTACAGTCCACCTGCCCCTCTTCTCCCTCTCTCCTCCCCCCTGCAGAGCCTGAAGTGAGTGAGTGTGCATAGTGGTTGAGGTTTAAGACCCTGTGGGTTAGGAGTTCAGCCAGTGCTAAAAAAGAAGAATTCCAGTCTATTCCAATCACGTATTCCTATAAACTTCATCTGTAATCAATCACTGATAGGAGGTAGTCTAGCAATAGGCTAAAAAGCTCAAGCATTGGCATCAGACTACCAGCTTCTAAGCCCTGGTGGCTGTGTGATCTTGAGCTAACTACTACACCTGTTCCTGTTTTCCTCCTCTATAAAACAAGAATAGAAAAAAGTGCTTACTTCCTAGGGTTGAGCAGGGTTGAGCTATGAACCGATGTCCCTTTGGAAAATATCTGACACATACGATGTGCCAATAAATGATAGCTGTTGTGATTGTTGAAGTTGTTTCTGGCCAGGATACTCCGCTCTGGGTGCTTATGGGAACTCTCAGTAGGTAACATCACATGAGCTGCGCCGGAAGGTAGCGGTCAGATAACTCAGGGTAGCTTGGGCCTGGTGAAAATAGGTAACTTCAAGGGATCACACTTGTATGTACACACACACTCTCTCTCTCTCACTCTCTCTCTCTCTCTCTCTCTCTCTCTCTCTCTCTCTCTCTCTCTCTCTCTCTCTCTCACACACACACACACACACACACACACACACACACACACAGGCACTCACGATCCAGCAGGAGATTTGCAGCTGTCAGGAGAGGGGGTTAGCACAGAACAACTGTCAGCCCCAGCTCCCTCTGGCCCTTCAGCTCCAGCTGTGACGGAGGAGGAAGACTGGAGCCAAAAATCAGCCAACCTCCACCCCTGAGAAAATCCCTCCAGATTAAGCAGCTGCCTGCTCTACACTCTGCATCTCCCCCTTCCCCCCCCCCACCTCTGTCTCTCAGCTGGAAGATGGAAAGTTGAGTTGGGAGGTGAGGAGCTGGGAGGCCAGGAAATTGGCTGTTTATTCCCATCTTCCTGAAGAGTAAGCAAAGATGATCCTCCCTCCCCCTGCCTCTGCCTGGGACCTGGGTGTCTGGCCTGGCCCACAGCTGTTCTGTCCAGGCATCTGACCTGCTCCACTGTGAGTGGTAGGCGGAAAGGAGCAGCGGCTCCCATCCAGCTCCCACCGTGAGCGGTTCTGGGCTTTGGCTGTACAACAGAATCCTGGGGAGCATTGGCCGAGCCCCACCCAGCACAACAGAATTGCAGTCTCTGGGAGGAAGGCCCAGACACTGGTATTTTTAAAGTTTCCTAGGAGATTTTAATGAGTACTCTGGTTGAGAACAAATGACAGATAAGGAAAAACATACCTCTCAGGAGTCATAAACCACTGGCTTTCGTGGGACTTGGAAACTGTTCAGCCCTACACTTATTTTATAGATGGGAAATGTGAGGCCTGGGAAGTGAATTGTGACACAGCAGAGAGAGAGAGAGAGAGAGAGAGAGAGAGAGAGAGAGAGAGAGAGAGAGAGAGAGAGAGAGAGAGAGAGAGAGAGAGAGAGAGAGAGAGAACACGAGCAAGAGAGAGAAAGAGAAAGACAGAGACAGAGACAGACAGAGACAGAGAGAGAGACAGAGAGAGAGAGAGAGAGCGCATGCCCAATCCTGGGCCAAGTCCAGAGCTGCTTCCACTGCTCAGAACACAACAAGCTTTAACAATACCGCCTGACCAGGCCCTGGCTGCTCATGCCTTTGAAGGCCTATGGACTTCAGGAGGCTGAAATCTGAGAGTCACAATTCCAAGTCAGTCCAGGCAGGCAAATCCGGAAGACTCTTATTTCTAATTGGCCGGCAAAAAGCTAGAAGTGGAGATGTGAATTAAGTGGTAGGGAACCCACTGTGAAGGGGAAAAAAATGAACATGGACCCCAAGGCCCTAGTTCAAACCTTAGGACCCATATACCCACAGGGAAACAGTTGCCCCTTGACCTTGTGATATACTTGAAGGTCACTGCTCTTGCTCTGAATAGTATGAATAACAAAACAGGGCACATGACTTCCAAATGTTAGACAGATTGGGCTGACATACATGTCCTATCTGAATGTCACCATCTGGCCTTGGGCAAGCATTACAAGGAGGCTCATATTGTTGACTGGTTGGCCCCATCGACCCAGCTGGAGAGCTTTATTCCGAAGTGTAATGCCAGGGCAGCCAGCCTGCCCTCAGGCCTGAGTGTGAGTCCTGTGCGCCTTACTTTAGGCCCTCCGTGGGTTACTTTGGAGTCCTAAATTCTTTGACAAAACAGGATTGGTGGCTTCTGGGCCCTGTGGGAGCCTTGCCTTAGGCCTATCTTCCAGACTGTGGGATTGCTCCAGTCTGCATACTCCTACGATTACAGAATACCAAGCCATACACTGTCAGTGTGTGCACCCCTAGTCTTAGGGACTGCCAAGAGATATGCAGTCAGTTGTGCATCCCCAAGCCCAGGGACTACCAGGAATTAGTACACGAAAGTGTTGTGGGAAAGAACCTGGACTTCGAACTAGATGTTCAGATGTGTCCAGATGTGGGTACTTGAGGCTCCTGTGGATAAAGACAGATCTGTAGAAGGAAAGACAAAGGCAATGAGAATAGCATTAGGACAAGCTTCTCCGTGCTATCAAGTTCTGGGGCAAAGCTCCCAAGAATCTTACAAATTCTAAACTAGAGTGTGGACTTCAAATGCCTGCAATGGTATCTTTGTAAAGATAGAATACATTTTAGTTAATTGTCTCATACTTATGTATAACATTTCAATAATAGAGAAATTGACACCCTTGTCCCAGACCCTGTTTTGTTTTGTGGGAAATAGAAAAGGTGTTCCTCGTTCTACATACACGAACATCATCTATAGCTACAACTCAGCAAGTGGAGGGTGGTCTGGATTTCATCCTCATGTGGCCCCATGTGTAAATACCATACAGCCTGGCTCAGAAGAAAATCAACCCAAGAAATAGCAGAATAAAGAACAGGTATGAAGTTAGGACTATGAAAGGGCTACCGTGAGACATTCTCAGTCCAGAGCTGGTCTACAGCTTCCCACCATAAAGAGCAGAGTTCTGAACACTCATCCTGATGTAAGAACTAAAGCCCTCCAGGTCCCTTTGTCCACAGCAAGTCAGACACACACGTGATGCTGGAGTCCACTGGCATACAGCAGCTTCTGACCAAACAATGCCAACTGTCAGTGTGGGCTCTATTGGCCTTTGTTGAAGGGCTATAATCTATACTACTTAAGTGTAGTAGTAAGATTCATCTCAAGTGAAAGTATTAAGAACTACTTTATTTGATGGGCACTTTTGTGGATGGGGCCAGGGGATTCATGGTTGAATGGGAAAAGACCAGGAAAGGTCATCATAAGCTAAGCCCAGGAAGTGAAGAATCACTGGAGTGTTTGGTAAGAGTGTGCTAAGGTCACCGCAGATGATGTGCAAATGGCAATGGGAATCGGCACAGCAGGTCTGAGCTAGGGACACGTTCAGCTGAACTTGCTCAAGTTAGTGGTTAACTGGGTGACTGCAAACTCTTTTGATTCCTAGAGTCTCTCGGCAGAAGGATCACACTACTGTCATCTGTACCTTATCCATTCTTTCTTTTTCTTTTTTCCATTGATCAGCCTTGAACTGAGGTCCTCTTCCATGCCAGATCACTACAAGAGCCAAGGACAAGAAGGTTGTGGGCAAGGCCAAAGTTGTGGAGCTCTCTAAATGGACTTAAAGAGGATGGGTAGAGACAGGAATTGTGCTGCAAGTCTCAAGCAGACACAGGCTTTATTTTTCCATCTGAGCTCAGGTGTTTTATATATGAAACCTTTCAGGTAAGTGACTGGAATGTTTCTTAGAACATGAAGTTAAACCCTACAGGGCTAAGGCTGGAATGCACTGCTTCTTGGAACAAAATCTCACAGAACTTCTCTCCCACCTACACACACACACACACACACACACACACACACACACACACACGCACACACACACACACACACACACACACACACACACACACACACACACACACACCCACACACACACCATTGCTTCTCCCACAACTCCAGTTGTGTCTAGGCTCCAGCTAGAACAAAGTAGGTGATAAGTTAATGAATTTTGAACTGAAGAACCTAGACTGTGTTCTCCTTTCACGCTCGAGGGTAACAACAAATGCAAAAACCAACTTTCTCCCAGTCCTCACCCCTCTGCCCCAACACATCCCAACCTTATTGCACAAGGCCAGTGGCCATGCAAAGATGGGAGAGTTCCCAAGCAGTGCTGGAAAGGAGGTGAGGAGTGGATATCTTCAGAAGTCAGGATCATGCATTTCATTTAAAGCTCAGCTCATTCCAAATAGTACCCCACCTCTAGGAGGAGTAGGCAAGCAGGATTAATTCTTGGCTACCAGCTTGATCCACAGTTGAGAGGGGTCTATACCATTGCTTTGCAGTCTCACCAATATACCCACAGATACTCTGTGCGGCCGTGCTCTTTTGCAAACTATGACTAGCATTTGCCTAATCCATTAGCTTGGACAGATGCTTATGAACGAGCTGCCCAAGACAGAAACAAGCTACTCCTTTGTAGGTGCAGAAGGGAGCCCACTCCACCAAAGGACTGCAAGCTAGTCAATGACCCTCTGCATTCTGTGGTAGCCTCCACTTGGTTTGGAAAAGAAGGAGGTGATTGCAAAACCATGTTGCCCAAGAAGATAGGGGTTGATAAAACTTACATCATTCTCTGTGCCAACTTTTAGGATCTCTCATTGCACCTTACAGACACTCCCTAGGTTCTGTGGCTAGTCCTCATTTTGTAAATGAGGAAAATAAAGGAGTCTAAGGAGCTCTCCAGGACCCTCGAGATAGCACATAGCAGTGAAGACTTAAACCGAGCCATGCCAGGCATTCAGGTGGTCTTTCCACTCCAATATAGACAAACTTGGCCAGAACCCAAGAAGCATTTTCAGGAACATCAAGACCCCATCTTCCACAGGATGTTCCACAGCTCCTAGCTCCTACCTTGACTGTCAGCAATTACAAAATCTCTGTATTATCTGTACAAAGTAGATTGCTGCTTTATTTAAAAAAAAAAAAAAGAAAGAAAGAAAAAACAGGAATAGGTCCATTATCTTTGTTGTAAGTATAGAGCTCCTCAACCCTGAACAGTCCCTTTACATATCTGTGAAGGAAAGAAATTGAAAGCACCCTCCTCCTAGGTATCAGATTTCGGTAATTCTCCCAAGGCCTGGTAATCTTAAGAAGAATTTGGTAGTCATTTCACCATCTCTTTTCTCATTTAGTTTGTTGGCTGTGATGATAATTTTTTTTTTTTTTTGGGTCCAGTCGTGGGGCCTAAACTCTGGGCCTGGGCGCTGTCCCTCAGCTCTTCAGCTCAAGGCTAGTGCCCTATCACTTGAGCCACAGCGCCACTTCCGGCTTTTTTCTTTTTGCTTATGTGGTGCTGAGGAATTGAACCCAGGGCCTCAGGCATGCAAGGCAAGCACTCTACCACTGAGCCAGCTTCTCAGCCCCTGTGATGATCATTTTTTAACCAGCGTTTTCTCACCCTGCCCTTTGTGACATAGCATCTTAAACTCGCAGATTATCTTCCAAGTTCTGCAATTGAAAGAGAAAACTAAAACCGAAAGGGAAGTGACTTAAGAGGCACAATCAGAAATAGAGGAGTAAACTCCAGAATCAATGGCAAAGCGTCTTCTACAGTCCTGTGGGGACTAGCTGATGAGAACAGGTGACATTGTGACCTCATGGTGGTCCCATGGCTCTCTACCACACTAAATTTTAATAGACCTAAGTATCCTATTCCTCCTTTAATCTTAAGCCACAAATTAAAGTGAGCACTTGGGCCTTATAAATAAAGGGTAAAGTATGAACATATTTTGTTTCAATGAAAGGCTCAGTGAATTAATTCACTTTGAATTTGTAGTCAATATACAAATCTATTTTTTACCACTAATATTCCATGACATTGACTGCTGGCCCCACAGCTTTGAGCAGCAAATAGTGTCTCCTTTCCATCCTGGACAGATAGATATCCCTTAGAACAGGAGACAGTATCCCTTTGATTTATTAAATGCTCTTTTGTTGTTGTTGTTTTTGCCAGTCCAGGGGCTTGAACTCAGGGTCTGCTCATTGATACGGAGCTGCACTTGTGGCTTTTTGGTGATTAATTGGAGGTAAGAGTCTTACAGACTTGCCTTCCCCCAACTGGCTTCGTTAGAATCACAGTTATGTGATTCTCAGATCTCAGCCTCCTGAGGAGCTCAGCTTACAGGGGTGAGCTTCTAAAGCTCACCAGTTAATGTTCTTTTAAATATACAAGCTAACGCTACTGCCCTTCATAGTTTGTTCTGCTACCAAATGTCAATTAAACCTGAGCTCCCCCCATCCTTTGAATTCTCTCTATTCTTGGAAGAGATGGGTTGAGACACTGTGGCTAGAAGGGAAGAGCCCTTGTCAGGATTTAGGAATCTAGATTCTAACATTTTCTTTCTTTTTTTTTTTTGCTTTTTGTTTCGGTCGTGGGGCTTGAACTCTGGGGCTGGGTGCTGTCCCTCAGCTCTTCAGCTCAAGGCTAGCACTCTACCACTTGAGCCACAGCACCACTTCCAGCTTTTTCTGCTTATGTGGTGCTGAGGAATCGAACCCAGGCCTCATGCATGCAAAGGAAGCGCTCTACCACTGAGCCACCTTCCCAGCTCCAATTCTACCATTTTCTATCTTGCCTCTATACTGTGTGATGTTACCAAGTCCATCTTCCATCCCAGGCCTCAGTTTCTCCATCTGTAGGGATAAGGACTAGGTGATATCCTTCCTTTTTAGAGAATTCTGGAGCTCTGATCAACTGCTGACATCGGTGCCATTTCCCTGCTGTCTTCTGCAGGAAGAAAGGAAAGGTCTATTTAAAGAGGCAGATGACTAAGAAGAAAACCACTCGGGCTGGGAAGGTGGCTCAGTGATAGAGCACTTGCCTTGCATGCATGAGGCCCTGGGTTCAATTTCTCAGCACCACATAAGCAAAAAGAAAAAAAAGCCAGAAGTGGCACTGTGGCTCAAGTGGTAGAGCGCTAGCCTTGAGCTGAAGAGCTGAGGAACAGTGCCCAGGCCCAGAGTTCAGACCCCACGACCGACCAAAAAAAAAAAGAAAAGAAAAGAAAACCACTACCAAAGAGAGAAAGAAGCCCAAAGAACACTGGTCTGTGCACTGATAGGATATTTTTATGGGACTTTGCCGGTGAGGGCCACAAGATGCCCCCCCACACAGCAGGACACCCCCAACAGCCAGTGACTACTCCACTGTGGCACTGGGACCTGCTGGCCAGCAGCCCTTATTTGCAGTCTCCATTAGAGTAGACTCCTGGAGTAAGTAGCCTGGGCGGACAGCATCCAGTACAGAGACCTCCCAGGAAGACCTGAGAAGAGGAAATTGGGTTGGAAAATCACTGGCAGCCCACATTTGACCCCATGGAAAGTGCTGGCTAGTGCTAGAAGGAATGACACAATTTAGCATCACCAAGCTGTCCTATTCAGGGAGACACATGGAAAGCCACAGAACAGTGCTTGGCCTCTTATCTAGTGCAGGTAGGTTCCCACTGAACATCTGGCACAGAAGATAGATAGATAGATAGATAGATAGATAGATAGATAGATAGATAGATAGATAGATAGATAGATAGATAGATAGATAGATAGATATAGTTTAGAATGCAGGGCTCCTATTTATATAAAGTTAAAGTCCAGTATGAGGAGCAAGTGTCACAAAGTATTACTTTGGTCACAATTTCCCTTGCTGAAGGTTATACCTGACCTAGACAAAGATTTGGAGAACACCAAAAATCTAGAGTCAACTTCATTGAATAAACCTAGGAGCTTAGTAAAACACACCTTTGGGTGTGTCTGTATGACTCGCCTGGTAATTGCAACATGGGGGCTCTAAATGGATTCATCCCTTGATAGATGCATAAAGATGGTATTATTGGGAGGTGGTGAAAGTAAGAGTTAGGGAAATAGGTCAGTGGGTACCTGTCCTTAAGGGCTATGTCTAACTGAGGCACTTTTGAGTATTTCCTTTCTCTGCTTCCTGGCCTCCATGTTTGCAGCTCTGCTCTGTCTCATCCTTCCTGCAATCATGGAACGATGCCTCTGGAATCATGATCCTGAAGGAATCTGTTGTTCTTTTATGGTGTTTTGTTGGTTATTTTGTCACAGCTACCACAAAATAACAAAGGAGGGATAGAAAGATTCAGAGAAGAATCTTTTTTTTTTTTTTTGAGAGAGAGATAATGCGGAGTTTCCCTAGTGAAAGAAAATGAGTAGAGAGCAATATTTCCAGGTAAATGCCCAGCATGGGGCAGAAACAGATATGGAGAATTTGGAGTACAGTGTGCAAAGTGGAAGGACAGCAAGAGGGCCTGAAAGTTTCAAAAACTGAACAGTTCAACTTCCCTCCACCATAAAGAAAGGATAGGGGCCAGGCACTTGTGACTCCCACCTGTAATCCCAGCTGTTCAGGAGGCTGAGATCTGAGAATTGTGGTTTGAAGCTAGCAGGGGCAGGAAAGTCCACAAGACTTTTCTCCAGCTAACCACCAACCCCCCCTCCCCCCAAAAAAACCCAGAAGTAAACCTGTGGATCAAAGTGGTAGAGTTTAGCCTTGAGCAGAAAAGCTCAGGGACACTGCCCAGGCCCTGAGTTCTAACCCCATGAATGACAAGAAAGAAAGAAAGAAAGAAAGAAAGAAAGAAAGAAAGAAAGAAAGAAAGAAAGAAAGAAAGAGAAAAAGAGAGAGAGAAAGAGAAAGAAAGAAAGAGAGAGAAAGAGAGAAAGAGAGAGAGAAAGAAAGAGAAAGAAAGAAGGAAGGAAGGAAAGAGAGAAAGAAGGAAAGAAAAAGAGAAAAAGGAAGGAAAGAAGGAAGGAAGGAAGGATAGGTCAGAGTCCTAACATCTAATATCTTATTTAGAAATAGGGTCTTTGGAAATGTAATTAAGATGAGATCATAGCAGCTTGGAAAAGGTGCCTTAATTCACTGATGTGTCCTTATAAAAGCAAAAATATATGTAGACACAATGGGGGAAAGTACCATGTGAAGATAAAGATTTCGGTGATTTATCTGAAAGTCATCAAAAAGTCGCCAGATGGCTAATGACTATCAGAAGTTAGAATGGAGGCAAGGCACAGATTTGAATACCTGAGAAGAAGCTAACCTTAATAATTCTTTGACTTCGAATTTGGCTGGCAGAATTTTGGGACAATAAATCTCTTACCCAACTTTGGTGGTTTGTTATCAACCAACATAAACTTTAACTTGTCCATAGCCTTGAACACTCCAGGCTTCAGAGATTCTTCTTGGCGAATTAACAAAAGGTCCTGGAAACACCTGAACCCAGATAAGCAAGTTGCCACCCTTCTAAACTCCTTTTGAACCTCCCCCACGATCTTTAACCAGATGATATATCCTAACGTATGTCTTTTTACTTTTGAATTCAGAAAGATATATTCTCTATAATTACAGACTCTAACTGTAAGAGCTTGTATAAATAAGTTGTGCCAAGTGTCCTTGTCAGTTTTTCTGACTTGCCATATTTTCTTTGAGATTTCCAGAGTTAGTTTGCTTGTCAAGTTTGAAGTGACTTTCACCGCCTCTCAGGCACATTAGCTCTCTTGCTTTCACCTTCTATTGCCATCCCAGTAAAGCAAATCTTCACATGATCATAGCTCCAATGATTCCTCTGATAATGCAGAATGAAGGTCCTTCCAGGAGAGACATTCATTAGCTCTCTGTTTACTGATGAGCAAACTAAGTGGAAAAGAATAAAAGGACAGGATTAAGAAGCAAACTGTGTGGGGCAGGAGAGACTTGAGAAAGAATCATCTAGACTATGTTGTATCTGTGCATCACAGTCTATTATCGAGTAGATGGACACACATTATGCCTCAAAGCTTAGAACAGGTGGCTTGGTTTTCTTAAGTATCTGCAATATTCAAGGCACTCTGACAGAAGCATTACAAGCATAACTACTCATCCTCAGAGGACAACGTTCACATCACCAGTCATTTTCTAGACAAAGCCGTTGTTACTTAAGAGGCAAATTAACTTGCTCAAGGTCACTCACTTTGCAAATGACAGAGTTGTCATCTAAACTTCAGTCTACTGACCCTCAAGATTACAAATGGTTTCTCTGCAATACCAGGCTGACTGATACTAAGGACATGTTTTATCAAAGTGCTACTTTAAATATCCACTGATGTTTCCTTATATGTAGCACTTTGATAAAACATGTCCTTAGTATCAGTCAGCCTGGTATTGCAGAGAAACCATCCAAACAGTTTAGTTGAAAGATAAATTAAAAACTCAACAAAGTTGCCCACAATCCTCTCACTAGTATTCTTATCTTTCTTGACCTCCCTAAAGTTGGATTTCTTCTTGAATATTCTTCTTTCCTTTCCTTCCAGGATATCTTGTTTAGCTGATGTTCCTTACTCTTCTCTGGATTATCTTGTCAGTTGACTCTCAGGCTAATACTTTTAAGCTTTTCACCTCCATGCCTTTTTTAAAAAATCACAGTACAGGCCTGCATCAGAAAAAGTCAATCTATCCAATTATTTCAGTTACTTTCATTTATTTCTTGTCAATTCTCTCATTGATTGTCTAGCATCAACCTTTCCTTTGAATCTCATAGACTTAGATAGCCATGCTGTCATTAGAATTTCTACCTGAAGTTCCTACGAGCATCTAAAAGACACCAAGTCCTCTTCTGATCCATTATCATTTTTTCCAAACCCCACCTCCTCAGCTCTTAGTTGGAGGAGATGTTGGCTAAAGTATCCCTTTCCCCCATCCTCCCACAGTCAGTCAATCCCTCATTTCAATTAATCTCTTCAATATCTCTCAGATCTGCCTACCTCGGCTCTCTCCATAGTCACTATATTGGATCTCTTCCCTGGCTTTGCAATTCTGAACGATTGTTTTAAATAATATTAAACTTGTAGAAGAATTTCAAGGATGTGAAGACAGTTCTTACCTATCTCCTTCCAACTTCCCCAGTGTTAGCATCTTGTGTAACTATGGTACAATAATCAACACCAAAACATTTACATTGTGAGCCGAATGTTTTTGATAGCTTCTGTGACAGATCCCTAGCTGCCTGCCAAGATTTTTCCTGTTTTTTTTTCTTTTCCCTCTAGATTGAAGTTAAAATTGCACTCATCCCCAGATGATGGGTCAACACAAAGCTCATACTCTCACTGTGACTAACTCTTCTTTACTCATCTCTCTCAACTGGTTCACCCAAATTTCTCTTCAATTACCCCAAACACTGTTTTCTCCCTATCAGCAGGTTGTGATGGAGAGTTCTAGGACGTAACTGTGAGCTCCCTTTCATCCTCAATTATCTTATCAGCAGAACTGACTACTTCATTCTCAATAGGTGCTCACAAAAGCTTTGTTACACAGTGAATGAGTGAAGAATAGAGTTCATGTGGCTGGAGCTATAGATTTGTAACAGAAACCACAAGGGTGTCATCTGTAAATTGAAGGTTGTCAGTGACATTTGATGACCCAAAATATTTATAGCACAGAGGCCTAGAGCTAATGCAGAGGGAACTTAATGCCATTACCACTTGGACCTTTCTTAGTCATGTCCTGTCTTGGATAGAGCCTTGGAACACGGTTTCCAGATCTGGTTGGCTGACTCCAAAGCTCTAGGGAAGAGGCCTGGCAATCTGCCTGATTAATAAACTTGCAAGGTGATACAGTATACTGCAGATATCTGGCTCCAATCCAACAATTGGCAATAGAAAATCCCTACTGAAGTATAACCTGCTTATTTCACAATGTTGGACAATCTGATTGTGAAAAAAACTTTTCTGATCCATTATTCTTTTGATTTAATTTCCAAATGAGTTGGTGAATCCAAAAAAAATATAAATCAGGAATACATCTCATACTTCTAAAATCATGCTTTGTAGAATCATTTATAGCAGAAAAATGCACCCCATTTTTTTTCTTTTGTGCTGACACTGAAGCCTAAACTCGGGGTCTCAAAGTCTTGCTTTTTTTGTTTTGTTTTGTTTTGTTTTACTCACAACTGAAATTAGACTCTGGTTAGTTGGAGATAATGTATATGCCCAGATTGACTCAGAAATGTGGTTCTCAGAACTCAGCCTCCTGAGTAACTATGGTTACAAGCATGTCTGGACCCATTTCTTAATCTTCAAAATTATTATTGTAAGTTGCATTTAATATTATATAATGTTAGACATTTTAATGAGTTCTGATTAGGATCTGAGGGATAAATTATATATATAGATCTGAGGGGTAAATTATATGTGTGTATATATATATATATATATATATATATATATATATATATATATATATATAGTCCATTTCTACTCTGCCTCCATGTCAACATTACGATATATTGATTTAGTTGCAATAGAATATTCTATAGGTTTATAATACAAGCTAGGCCATTCCTTATACTCTAGCCTCTCAAGAATCATACATCTCCAAAATTACAGTAGAGTTTCCACTCTTTAAATAAACCCAATATTCTGTAATAGTTTGGCTGGTTACTTACTGTGAGGAATAAGAAATGTCATACATCAAACCCTGTCCCAACCCCACTCCCTCCTCCTGGGGACTTTCTGTACAACATGAACAAAGGGGCCTTCAGAAGTCACACGGGCAGCTTCTTCCCTGCATCAGCTATAATTGGTACAGGTGGCCTCAATGGGAGACAACTGGACACCTCAATATTTATCCTCAGACCAAAACAATGTGACTTCCAAGTCTGCATCTTTTCCATTCAGAGCCTCTGAGTGCAATCTGGGTCAAGCACATGGCTGGACCTGGAAGGAGACAGTGAAGGAAATAAAGAAGAGCTTGCAGCCAGCAGGAAGAAGATCTGAGAGTTCTAATGAAGTTGGTAGTTCATTAGATCTACCATGATAACAGTTTTAATGTCCCAGGTTAGTTTGCATCCTTCCAAGGTAAGGAATAGTGGATGTTCAACAGGCAGGGTAGAAATGAGCTTATGCTCTGTCCTGCACATTGTTTTTTTTCTTTACTTGTCTTTATTTCCAGGAAATGGCTAAACCTTCATGACTAATCAGATGCACACAAAAGTACTTTGATCACCACATCTCACTGGACAACTGCTATGATAACTGTTCGATACGAAAAGGCTTCTGTGCCTGTGTGGGAGGTGAAATGGCCAAAACCAAAGAACTGATGCTCTTTTGACTCATTCAGAGGACCAAAAGGCCAGAAGGGGCTTTTAATACTTTGATTTTAGGGCCTCAGATTAGACTTGGCAGCCAAGCTTTACATCAGAGCTATGACAAGTTCCTTCTTGCCTTCTGTTCTTCCTTCCTTCTACTAACATATAGCTTGTGTTGCAAACAAGGCCCTGCGTTAAACTCTGGTTTAGTTGATTGGGAAGACAGAAGGAGTAAAGTGACTGACGGAAGAAGCATGTACTGAGTATTTTGAAAGCCCCTGAACCTTCCATGGGTATGTCTAACAGTTATTTACTGAGTAGGTGCTTTGCACTGTCAGAGACAAAGTAGTAAAATAGAATGGCTTCTTTTTTTTTTTTTTTGTCGGTCGTGGGGCTTGAACTCTGGGCCTGGGCGCTGTCCCTCAGCTCTTCAGCTCAAGGCGAGCGCTCTACCACTTGAGCTACAGCGCCACTTCCGGTTTTCTGGTGGTTTATTGGAGATAGGAGTCTCACGGTCTTTCCTGCCCAGGCTGGCTTTGAACCGCGATCCTCAGATCTCAGCCTCCTGAGTAGCTAGGATTACAGGTGTGAGCCACCAGCGCCCGGCTTAGAATGGCTTCTATTGTTAAAGATCTTACTGGAGAATGTCCATGAAACAAGACATAATGTTGAGTGATATAAAATATTGATGTTTTGCAGGCCCATCTATGCATCTACCACCCATTTAATTGGCAAATCTATCTATCTATTTATATATATATATATATATATATATATATATATATATATAATCTATCTATTCATCACCTATAAATGAAAGTCAGACTATGTACCCCATTCTAGCCCAAAATTCAAGATCTTCTTTTCTCTTTCTCCTGATTTCTAAGATTAAAGATACAAATGACCACACCTGTCTATTTGTTAAATATCCACTGCATATTATCTCCATCCGCAGCTCTGAGGATGCAGTATTTTTTGGGGGGGGGGGGCGGTCCGGTCGTGGGGCCTAAACTCTGGGCCTGGGCGCTGTCCCTCAGCAATTCAGCTCAAGGCTAGCGTTCTACCACTTGAGCCACAGCGCCACTTCGGCTTTTTTCTTATGTGGTGCTGAGGAATCGAACACAGGGCCTCAGGAATGCAAGGCAAGCACTCTACCACTGAGCCACCTTCCCAGCCCAGGATGCAGTATTGAACATACTCAGCATACAAACTGTAAAGAAGAAAAGCAGTGAACACAATTCATCTGGGTAACAAAATATCCTACAAAAGGAATAAATCAGGATGATGATGCAATAAAGAATGTTCCAGATAGATTGTGGAAGGCCTGTTGGAGGCAGTAACATTTGAGCTGAGAAGGACATGTGGGGTATCAAGGGCCCGGTCTTGTGATCAGTAGACTGAAGACATAATCATGGGCAAAGGGAATAGCAATAGCAAATGTAGAAAGTCCTGAGTTATGAAACAGGCTTAGAGGATAGAGAGAGCAGAAAATGGCCCAAATGACCAGTGTGCAATTAGTGTGTAGGGTAAATAGGAAGCTAGAGAGTTCCAGAAAATAAGACCCATGGGGAGGGCGTTGGCTGGATCACACAGGTTTTTATAGGATCTGGTTTGAAGTTTAGATTTTATTCTAACCACACTAAGAAAATTTTGAGAAATGTATTTTAAGAAGGCCATCTCTGTCACACTTTAAAAAGCTTGCTCTGAACCTCCCAGTAATTAATACAAGTAAAATTTTTAAAAAGCAAGCTGTAAATGTGTAAAGCCAAACAACAGATGGCTGAATCAACATTTATAGACCATTCCACATCAATCAGTGTAAAATAGGCATCCCTCTCCGCTGTAAATAGAACATTTGCCAAGATAAAAACATTTGCTGAACCATAAAATAAATCTCAATACATCTCAAGCAATTGAAGTTATATAGAATATGTTCCCTAAACCAACAAAACTGGAAATCAACTATGACAGGATGTGTGAAATTCCCCACTTCCCATTATTTAGAAGGTAAATAAGATCCTTGTTGCAGTTTGGATATTAAAAAATAATCTCCTGGAAGACTCCTCCGTTGAAGGCCTTGTGCTTGACACCGGACTCTGCAGAGAGGTCAGGCGTTAAGAGGTTATTAGATCATGAGGGCTCTAATTCACAGATGGATTCATCCATTGGTAGAGTCATAGCAGAATGGGCTATTTGATGAGGCTTAGTTAAAAGGACATAGGATACTAAGTCACCTGTCTTTTGAAGCATATCTTGCCTCATACTTCCTCTCTGCTCCTGGTTGTCATTGGGGGAGCAGTTTTTCCCCACCTGCCCTTTGGCCTTAATGTTTCTTCCTTGATGCAGGCCTAAAAGCTAGGGAATCAATGCACAATGAATTTAAACCTATAAAACTGAGTTGTAAACATTTCATCCTTTAAGTAGTTTTTCTAGATATTTTTGTCACAGCAGTGGAAAACTAAAACCCTTCACGCTGATGTGGATAAAAGAAGAAAATACAAGGGAAGTTAGAAAGTATTTTCAATTGACTGATAATGACTAGGTTATCAAGATTTACATAGAAAATGTATAATATGCAAATATAATAGTGCTTACTGGGAAATTCAATTTTAAATACAGTTGAAAAAGTAAGAAATGTTTAACATGGATATATATATATATGTATTGTATATATATATATATATATACATATATATACACAGTGAAACCCATTAATTTGTACAACAAATATAAGTTAATAACTACAACGAAAACAGCCAGAAAAAATAACACACTGAAACTGAAATTTAAAAAGAACAGATATAAAAGCACAAAGCAAAAATATTTTGAAAATACTATAAAACTGAAAAGATTAGCAAAACCAGAAATTTGGTTCTTTGCAAAGATACATACAATGGGCAAATTCCTATAGTATAAATCAAGAAAAATAATAAATACAAATGACCAATACAAAATAAATCAATATAAAAATAATACAAAATGACCAATCAGAAGATAAAGGCCACAGGCAATAAAAGGATACTAACAGAGTCCCTAATTTACATAGGGAACAAATGCCTTGAAACATGTAATTTCATCAAAGTTGATTCAAGAAGGAACAAAAATTTCTAAATATTCCAATTTGATTTAAGAACTAATCAATTCATAATTTTCTTCCTCAACATTTCCATAAAGAAAATTCTAAGACTCGAATAAGTTACTGATGCATTCTAGAAAATATTTACGGAATGAACAATATCAATCAAGCAAATCATTGTGGGAAAATGGAAGAGTAAAAACCATTTCTTGAGACCAACATAATTCCCAGCCAAAAACCCTGACAGGCATTGTAAGAAAAGGTATGAATTATGCCATCTCCATGGATGAGGGCACTAAGAGTCAAGCAATGACATGATATGGCCCAGACCCAGATATGGCATCTGGAAGGTGTAGCACAACACTGGAGCCCAACTTTCCAAATGAAGGCTTCCTCCATTATGTAGTTTTCTAGTAACTGAGCCCCACAATCTGCCACATCCTGTAGGAACAGTTTAGAGGTCAGAAGCTGAGACCTGAGGAATCTTCTCTCATTGCTTCCTGCCTCCTGGAATGCAGATGGCTGATTTTCACCCCACATCTCCCATTGCAGAGTCCCTGTGAATCTTCCCATTTACCACTAACAGCTGCGTGAGGGCAGAGATCTATGTGTGGTGCTAGAAAAAAAATGTCCATAGTGCATCTGGTATTGCCATTTGGGCCAGTATGTAATCCTGTCTAGCTCATTATGTATGGCTTTGTGTAACAGATACGGCACTGAAGGAACACTTGAAAGTTTTCACAGAAAATCAAGGCCCTGCCAGGTGAATAAAATGGCTGCACCGTAGCACTCTTCTCAGCTTTTACTTCTTCTGCAGAAGACCCGAACATTTAAATGGAAGCCTAAGTGTTGTTAATTAATCATCAAACGAAAGCATGTCTTGTTCACTCTTGCCTGTTGTCAGAACTTGATGTCAGTACTCAAGTTCTCCCATACCCTTGTAGTTCAGATGTCCTGGGCATGATAGGAGGAGTGAGCTATTGGCGGGGAGAATGTCTCTGGAATCACAGGATCTGTGGTAGTGGCTTGTACATCCTCACAACTTAGTTCTGCTGGGATTGTGGCCTGAGTTGACCTTTATCGCTCAGCCTTGAAATCTAATCACCGCCTTGCCGGGTATTTTCAGCTTCCTAAATAGCTCTCAACACTGTCTGCTCCTCTCATTCTTTCTCCTTGATGGAGTAATTCTTCTCAACTCAACAGTCACAGTCTCTCTGAGGGATTTTGGCCATGGTCTCCTCTTCTTCAGTCTACTTTCCACAGCATCACAAGGAGCTGGATTTCTATGTTGCCTTTGGTTACTGAGTATTATTAGTAAGTCCCTCTAAATTCTAGCCTCATATGTGTTCTTGACCTCTCAAATTGAAATGCTGCATACTGAGCTCCCAGCAACCCCCTCCCTAACTGGCCCTCCATAGTCCTCCCACCTCAGTTAGCTTTATTGCACAGACCCCAGAATATGAAGTAGGACCCACAGCTCAGTCAAGCTGGGCAGAAAAGTCCTGTTCCTACTCCCTGCAGAAGAGGCTACCATTCCATACATCTCCCACATGGATTATTCTCTCTCTCTCTCTCTCTCTCTCTCTCTCTCTCTCTCTCTCTCTCTCTCTCTCTCTCCCTCTCCCTCTCTCTCTCTCCCTTCCCTTCCTCCCTCCCTCCCTCCCTTCCTCCCTCCCTCCCTCCCTTCCTTCCTTCCTTCCTTCCTTCCTTCCTTCCTTCCTTCCTTCCTTCCTCCCTCCATCTTTCTCTCCTCTTTCTTTCTTTCTTTCTTTCTTTCTTTCTTTCTTTCTTTCTTTCTTTCTTTCTTTCTTTCTTTCTTTCTTTCTTTCTTTCTTTCTTTGTGTTAGTTGTGGGGCCTGAACTCTGGGCCTGGGCGCTGTCCCTCAGCTCTTCAGCTCAAGGCTAGCACCCTACCTCTTTGAGCCACAGCACCACTTCTGGCTTTTTTCTGCTTATGTGGTGCTGAGGAATAGAACCCAGGGCTTCATGCATGTGAGGCAAGCACTCTACCACTGAGCCAAGTTCCAAGCCAACCATGTGGATTATTTTCAAAAGGCTCCATGAACCCTGGAAGGTAGGCCAGCAAGCCCTGTATCCAAGTTCCATGCTGGCTATCGTCTTCAGAGTAAAGGCCCAAGTTGCCACAATGTGCTAGGAGTCTACCCCATCCTCACTGGACTAGACTGCACCTGGACTGGACTGACCCCTATCTCAGAGCTTCTGTCCCTGTCATTTTCTCTGTCTGAATGTTCTTATCCCATGCATCTGCAGGACCCATGCGTTCCTCTTCCCTCCCTAGCAATTTAAAATGTCACCTTCTGTTCTGACCCTTACTGCCTTGTTCTCTTGCTTCATTTTCTTTTCTTTCTTTATTTTTTCATGTCCAAGACGGGAACTTAGGCTTACACTTTCACTTATTGGCTAGCACTCTACCAACTAAGTCATGCCTCTGATCCCTCTTGCTTCATTTTCTAGCATAGCAAATATTTCATTCTAATATTTTATTGGCTTCTCAGTTAATTAATGCATAGCACATATTCTCCAGTGGATTATAAAGTCCAGGAGGGCTGGAATTGCTTGTTTTGTTCCTAGTGGCTGCAATACTGCCTGATACATAAATAGGAGCTCAATAAATACGTATTAAATGTGCCAATAAGGGAATATACTTCTCTAGTCTCCTCTTCCAGTGGTCCCTAGATGTCTGAATTTAGATATTTGTGATGATGATGATGATGATGATGATGATGATGATGATGATGATGATGATGATGGTAAATATTCCTTGAAAAATGTTAGCCTGACAAGAGTATTTATTAAAAACTGGATATCTGGGTGCCAGTGGCTTATGCTTTTAATCTTGGCTGCTCAAGAGGCTGAGATCTGAGGATACAAGTTTGAAGCTAGCTCAGACAGGAAAGTCTACCAAAAAAAGCCAAAAGTGGAGTTGTGGTTCAAGTAGTAGAGTACTAGCATTGAGCAAAAAGCTCAGGGATAGCACCTAGGATCCAAGTTCAAGTCCCAATGCCAGCTTGAAAAAAGACACACACACACACACACACACACACACACACACACACACATACTATATATAGAGAGGGGGGGAGGGAGGGAGGGAGGGAGAAGCCTCAGTACCAGCTTGAAATACAACACACACACACACACACACACCATATATATATATATATATATATATATATATATATATATATATATATATATATATGTAAAGCAGGAAAATAGGAAAAAAGAATAGAATAGGGCCAAAAGCACATGTAGAATACACCAGTGAGTATGAGGCAAGAATTAATTAGATACCAAGTTCTGTGGATTTACAACAATGGTTCCCCTGGACTCATCACCATCGCATTGATAATGACACTGACAAGAAACCAGATGTTGCTTTTTTGTTGTTGTTGTAAAACCTTGCAGTGAGGTGGGTGGGGTTGTGTTTGCATCCTTCCCCCACCCCCTTAGTATCTACTAAAGGTTTAGATTATTTGGCAGGAATAGAAAGCATTCCTGAGAACCACACAGAGCCTGTGCGCTGAGCTGGGGAGGAGAGGGGTCTCTGAGGCACAAAAGGATCACTCAGGCCCAGGATATTTCCTGGGAAAGGAAACTGTAAGGTCTCTCAATGCTTTTTGACTCTCCCTGTGTCTAGGATCACCAGATGTTTCTCCACACAGGTGCTTGGGGTGGTCCCATTTCCCAGGATCTTGTCCTGTTTCAAGCTGTGTTGGGATATCTCATGAAATCCGGATGTGAGTTTTTCCTCAGTTATAACTTCCTCAATGTCCCTTATAAGAGTAATTTTCTGTCTACAGATGGCTTACATGAAGTCCTGCTACCCAACCTATCTGGGTGACCTATAGTCAGATCCTGTAAGTCAGAGGTTGATACTATTAGGAGAGAGGAAAGTCAATGTCTCTAATAGTCCCAGGTAGGTACTAGAAACTTTTGGCACCTTCTCTATCTCAGCTCTGCTCTATATATCATGTTGAGGCTCAAATCAAACAGGAGCTGCAACAGAATCTCCAAAGAGGCTTCTTAATCCCAGTTTCCTGGGACCCACCCTGCTAGTTTTTGGCAAAGTATTCTGGCATCCTCTATAAATTGACACTTCTAATGTGTTCTCAGGTACTGTGGCTGCCCCTAGCCTAGAAGCCATCTTTTTTTTTTTTTGAGTCCGGTCGTGGGGCCTGAACACTGGGCCTGGGCGCTGTCCCTCTCAGCTCTTCAGCTCAAGGCTAGCGCTCTACCACTTGAGCCACAGCGCCACTTCCGGCTTTTTTCTTTTTGCCTATGTGGTGCTGAGGAATCGAACCCAGGGCCTCAGGCATGCAAGGCAAGCGCTCTACCACTGAGCCACCTTCCCAGCCCTAGAAGCCATCTTTTATCCATGGCATTTCCTTTCTTATTGTTACTAGATTGGTGCAGGCCAAGATTTCTAAACTTTGAGAACTTGGAGAGCTGTTAATACAGTAATATTTCAGAGAAGTAAGCAGCAGACAACTTGAAGGGAGTGGAGCTAGAATCTATCACAGGCTCTTCAACTCCACAAAATATAGAAACTCGGTCAGTCTGCCTTAGGAGATCAGGAGAAGGAAGTCTTCATAAGTAAGTGGCACAATTCAAGTCAGTAGAAGAGAGAGGACTATCACCAGCTCTCCTGACTCCTAAGTATCTCTGTTTTCCTCTTCTCAGCTTCCGTTGGGGGGAGGGGATAAACAGAAGATGCTCCCTTCGTTCTCTCAGAATGTGTGTGTGTCACTACTGTGTGACACTCAATGAACACCTCCATTAGAGGCTGATGGAGGCCTTAACTAAATAACTGCACACAAAATTAAAGTTGAACTGCCTTAGGGCAATAAAGGAGTTCTAACTGCTTGTAAATGTGGTTTTATATGGCATAGAGTGTGGGAGAAGTTTTCCCAGGAGAGTCACAAGTAAACAGGTATGCAAGAGACAAGTAAGTGTTAACCAGGTTAAGAAGGAAAGTTATTTATTGCTAGGTATAATATGTAAGAAGGCCCTGCCGTTGGAGGAACCATGGTGAATTGAGAAAATGCAAGAAAAGTAGCATGGTTAGAGCAGAAAGAGTCAAGATCCATGAAGTCAGGAGAGGCCAGGCCCTGCCTGGGGGAGGCCTTGCAAGGCATAAGAAGAGGGCTTAACTCTTGACAGGAGGATTTAAAGCAGGAAGAGGTGGCAGATTCCAATTTGCTCTTCTGCCAAGTGGAAAAGGGAGGAGGGGAGACAGATGACCAGTTAGGAAGCTGTACTCACTCAAGGTGGTGTCTCTGCCTTTAATGGTGGTGGTAAACAAAACGAAGCAGACAGAGCCAGAGGCAAGTAGAACATCACAATCCACAGAGCTTGGTGAAGGGCGGATCATGGGTAGAGATAGCACTATGGTGAACCCCTGGGATTGCTAGCCTATATGTCTTCATAGAAGGAGGACCACAGTTCCTCTTTCAAAGACTACTGCAGCTACAGTTTTCTAAAGGTCATCTTCTATTATTGGATGTTTGGGGAGTGGTATTTTCAGTGGAAGTCAGGGCATTGCTTCTGCCCATCCTTCTTCCACAGATTCCTGCCCTGCCTCCTTCAATGCCTGGCTCACAGTGGCTGATTAATTAGTAAGTGTTTATGGAGTGAAGCGATGAGGATAGTAATGCCTGCAGGAATAGGATGTGGGTGCAGACTGCCCTTGAGGGTTCCAAGTGCATTTCAATCTTAAAAAAAAAAAAGTAGGACTCTGTGTTTATTTCAGGACCACATATTTCTAATCAAGAGCTCTGTGTGGAATGTAGTGACACAAGCTTACAAATCCCAGCACCCAGGAGGCTGAGACAGGAGAATCTCAAGTTCCAGTCCAGACTGGGCTATGTACCAGCTTGAGCTACATAGTGAGGTGCCCTCACAGAAAAACAAAAGAAGGCAAAAAGTACCATGTAACCATAATGCTAATCCAGCAGGAATCAGAGTATGTGAACTTCATTGGAGGAAAGCAAATCTATGTAAGATAGATTATCTAGAAAGATGTAAACTTGATATTTTGTGGAATTATCAAAGCTCCTCCAGAAAACCCAAAAGGTAATATATATGTATAATAACTACCATTTATGCATTAGATATAGATGAATGAAACATCCCTAATCTTCCTAAATGTAAATACATGTCCACTTCGCTATTGCAAATTCATTTTCTTCCATTTTTCCCAGTTCTTGTACCTGAATGCAAAGTTAAAGTGTGTACTGTTGTTTATTGATAAATTTGGAGGAGATATCTTAACTAAACATCTTTCCTTCCTCCTTCCTTCCTTCCTTCTTTCCTTCCTTCATTTTTGTTGGTTGTAGGGCTTGAACTCAGGGCCTGGGCCCTGTCCCTGAGCTCTTTTTTTGGGGGTAGGGGGCTCCAGTTGTGGGGCCTGAACTCTGGGCCTGGGCACTGTCCCTCAACTCTTCAGCTCAAGGCTAGCGCTCTACCAGTTGAGCCACAGCGCCACTTCCGGCTTTTTTCTTTTTTCTTATGCTGAGGAATCGAACCCAGGGCTTCAGGCATGCAAGGCAAGCACTCTACCACTGAGCCACCTTCCCAGTCCTGTCCCTGAGCTCTTTTGCTCAAGGCAAGTGCTCTACCATGGTAAGCCACAGCACTACCTCACATTTTCTGGCAGTTAATTGGATGTAAGAATATTATAAACTCTCCTGCCTTGGATGGCTTTGAACTTGTATCCTCAGATTTCAGCTTCCTAAGTAGCTAGGATTATAGTTGTGAGCTACCAGCACTGGGCTCTAAGCATCTTTCTTTAATAAGTCACAGCATTGGATAATTACACATAATTCCCTCTATTTGGAGAAAAATAGATTTACTTATGTCCCTCCTTTTCAAATAGTAGATACGTTTTAGGTATTGACAAATAATCTCCGGAGCCACCTCTAAGGAGTCTCTTGATCTCACAGCTGAGATGCAAGTCTGATATGTTATCTCTGTTTTACTTTGGCTTGTGGGCTGGGAAGAATTTCTAACTCCCTTCCTGAACATTTGCTTTGAAGATAAAGAGAGGATGTTTCTCTCCTCCATCAATCTTCCAGAGAGTTCTTGCCTGTCAGTCTTCTCCGAGCCTTGGGAAATTCCATCAAACACAGTACATCAGGTGACTACACTCAGATGAGGAGAAGCCTGAGCCCCATCCCCTCTGCCATTGACACTCAGGCAGTCACTGTATAAGATAATCTCCCCGCCCCCCTCCAATAACCTCAGTCCAGTTTAATAGATTCAAACTCATGCTCAGACAGAATACAGTCAGCAGGTAAGAGGGCTTGAACACCTGGGTTCTGGGTCCTGTCACCAGCCAGCTCTGTGATTGTAAACAGATGGCCTCTGTGTCTTCCACTGAAAAATGAGAACATTACACTGAAATGCTGGTTTGCCCCCCACCTTTTTTTTTTTTTTTTGCTGTCATGGGATCTGAACTCTTGGCCTGGGTACTGTTCCTCATCTCTTCAGCTCAAGGCTAGCACTCTACCACTTGAGCCATTTCCAGCTTTTTCTCTTTATGTGGTGCTGAGGAATTGAACCCAGGGCCTCATGCATGCAAGGCAAGCACTCTACCACTGAGCCACTTTCCCAGCCCTGCCAATGTTTTTAACTACATTTTCAATTTTTGAGATGATATCCTTAATCACACTACTATGTTTGAAAGAACTTTGACAAAGAACTTACTATATAGCTCCTATTTCTCGTCTCCTTTTTTATTCATGAAAACTTATGCGAGAGGCATTGATTAACATGACTCGTTGATATGATCCTAAAACCAAAAAACAGCAATACCTAAATCAGATCATTTGCCTCTGTGGGCTAAAAAGAATGAATCCAGGGACAGGGAGAAAGAGGAAATGTAGATAATTTATTGAAGAAAAATATAAACATAATGGTTCCTAGATCAGAGGAGTCCTAAAGGGAGGAACCCACTGGGGTGGGTTGTGCACTGGTTAATAAGTTGTATAAAGAAGACAGCTGTGTGACTGCGAGGTCAAGGGACAGCCAGTGGAAAATTTAAGACTTCAGAAATAATCAGAGGCTCCATGCTGAGTTCTCGATACATCCTTCAGTGCTTCTATAATAGGGACCCATTCCAGCAACAGGTATGGGCTCCAATCAGTGCACTGTTCATGTACAAAAATTCAAGGGGAAATGGGTCATGATATGATATCCAGGAGCCTGCATACAAAGCCATACCAAACCTGTGTGCCATGGGCCTTGTTCCGGTTACCTACAAAGGCTTTTGGGGCTTTCAATTCTAGCCAAATCAGTATGAGAACACATGTTTCTTGGAAGATGTTTGGAATTTTAGAAGCAGGTCAGAAGCACCCTTCTGATTGACCCCTAAAAATTCAGAAGTTCCTGTACAGAAGAAATAGATTAAATAAAGAAGAAAATAAAAGAATGATATTGATCTACAAGCATTGTACTTGGAATTGGAATGTCTTTGAACCACTATTAAATATTAACAACAATGGAAAATGAAGAATTTTTGGGGGGGGTCCGGTCATGGGGCCTGAACTCTGGGCCTGGGCGCTGTCCTTCAGCTCTTCAGCTCAAGGCTAGCATTCTACCACTTGAGCCACAGCGCCACTTCCAGCTTTTTTCTTTTTGCTCATGTGGTGCTGAGGAATTGAACCCAGGGCCTCAGGCATGCAAGGCAAGTGCTCTACCACTGAGCCACCTTCCCAGCTCCCAGAAAATGAAGAATTTTTTAATGAAGTAAATATTGCTACAAAATTTTCTTTATACAATATCTGGCTAAGACAATAAGGCTCCAGAACCTATACCAAAAAAAAAAAAGTTTAACACATCTGGATTGAATAGCCAATATTTACTAGGGCTGTGAATTTTCAAATTTCTTCCAATCCTATCAGTAGAAAAAGAGCTACTATTTGCCTCTGGATGACCTATCCAGATACAAATCAATGAGCAAGTCCGCTGGCCCTGATTAGAGGCCAGAGGAAAGCTTCTGAAGAGAGGCCCAGGCTAGGAGTCCCACTTTTAGGCTAAGGGGCCACGCTTTTGACCAAGAGGACCAGCGACAGGAGTGCACCATGGGGTCTGGGCAGAAGCCAGCATGAGAAAAACCAGCCAGCCTATGGGGAGGGCAGTACTAGGACTTGAATGACAGGACAAGGGCCAGGGCACAAGAGCCAGGATAAAGGCCAGAAATTCTGAAAAAGAGATCAGCTGTAGAGGTCAGAGATAAAGAGGGAAGGAAAGAGCCTTGGCCAGAGGCCACCAGCAAAGCCACAGGGATAGGGTGCAGAAAGGGCTTGGGGCTGCCTGGGACAAGGCTCATGTAAGGAGCCAAGCCGGGGATCATACCCAAGGCATTCTGGTGGGGCGGGGCGCTGAGCTCTAGACAAGGTGTTTGGTGCATGGATTGCCTTGAGCTGGGAGAATACTAGGACCAGTAGGCAGCAAGACTGTTCAAGGGCTGAGGGGGGCAGTAGGGACAGGCAGGGGGCAACAGCCACATCAAAGCCTTGATGGGAAAGGATGCCCCCCAGGGACCCAGGTAAGGGGAGCTCACAAGAGGCTCAGGCCGGGGATCCAGAATCTGGAGTCAAGGGACTGACCAAGCATGGTTTCTGGCGAAGGGATCACAGGATGAGATGTAGGGAGGAGTTTTAGAGCCATGACCTTTAATAATGGGCAGAGATGGTCACTTGGAGAAGGAGCATTGGTGTGATTCAAGGATGCAGGTTTGGTCAAGAAGTAGCTCAGGACCCAGGTAGACAGAGTGTCATTGACTGTGTCATGAATCTATGGGTAAGGGAAGGACCAATGCATTGGTAGGGTCAAGGAGCAATTCAAAGACAGAAAGCTATGAAACAGAGCAGATTGAGGAAGCAGGAGAAGGACTAGTAAAGGTCTAGATAATGCCCAAGTCTAGTGTGTTTGAATGAGCAGCTGTCTCAAAAGGTTTGTTTTTTGCTTTGTTTTGGAGGGTTTTTTTTTTTTTGAGGATTATAGACCACTTCTCATATGTCCCATTAGCATGTGGTTAGGGCACGAACAGAGGATTTGTGTCTGGGGATTTGTATTGAAGTAGGACAGAGCTTCAACAATGGCAGTGTTGTCAGTAAAGGGCTTGAGTATACGATGGACTTATTGGTGACTTTTTGTTAAGGGATACATTTTGGGCCCAACCTGCATTTATGGACCTACTGTACATCATTGAATGTAACATTGGGATTGGATCCTCTCTTGAAGGAGATATGGAGACAAGGCTAAGGAACTTGACTAGTGTTGTGATTTCCTTAACATGACATTTTTCTGTTGGCATAGGATAGGCCCATTGGGTAGTGTTGGTATCTATCATCTTAAATCCTGTAGATCATGGGTCATTAAAGCAATCTATTTGAGTCTCTAAGTTAAAGGACCACCAGGTCCTTTAGTAGTATCAAAACATGAATTGTTTTAAATTTTTAATGGAAATACTAGAATTGTTATAAATTATATGGTAACTCCTCTCTACACAGTTATGCCTGGCTAAGCCCACAGCCCCCCTCCACCATTTCCATTCACTATCCCTCCCAGGCCTTCATCACCACTGGCTATGTGGGCCTGGTCCCACCTCCAGCCACATCCACCCCAAGACGAAGTTCAGGAGGCTATTTCCCTGAGGACTTACAAGTGTGGTGACTGGTTCTGGCCAGGGAGATGGTAGCAGGTGTAAAGACAGTGCAGTTCCACTCCAAGGGTCCATTTGGAGATGGAAGGGAAGTCAAGGCAGAAGTCAGAGCAGCCAGTCTGCACAAACACCCGGAAACATCTCATTCCAATCTGTGTGCCACTCTCCTACTCCTTTTCACCCCTCCTTGTTCATCCAACTTTACAGTTTCCTAAATTGTTTCCTAATTGATTTCCTATTTCCTACCTCTCCCCTACTAGAGCAGGAACCCTAGGCAGACAGGTATTTGCCTGGCAAAATAATCACTTAAGCCTGGGTGGACCTTCCAGTCTAATTCAAAGGGTTCACAAGCCAGGCCTTGGAGGGCTTAAAGAGAGGAAGCAATGATCTGGAAACATCTAATTAAAAGGCCACCCAGGAAATAATTCAGCCTCGAGGGTGTCTTTGGGTGTCTGTTACTACAATTCATTTCTATCACTATGCCAAGAAGGAAGCCATAGCCTATTCATAAACAAATGATCACAATCAGGTTCCAATACAACCTTTGACTGGTTTTGGATCAGAGTTGGGCCATAGGTCAACATTTGGCACCTGAAAATGTGATAATAAAGTATTGAAGAAAATACCATGATGGAGGTTGGTGGCATCTAAAATAATACAGCGGAAAAGAAGATTTTTTAAAAAATAATGGCTACATGCAGTGGTGGATGCAATCTAGCATTTGCAAAGTTAGGGAACTGAATCAATCCAAAAGTGAAAAATGAAAGTGCCATTGGCATGGTTCAAATGTAGAGTGCTTGAAAAGAGCCTGGGCCCAGTCCCCAGTGCTAGCCGGGAAATTGTAGAGTATAAATGCTTGGTGGTATAGTCAAAGAATAAAGACGTAAGATACGAGCAGTATAGTTAACATCTCACAGGCTTCACATAGGGAAAAACTGAATCACAGGGAGGACTTTGCCCACAAGAGGATGAGGGAGCTCTGCATAACTGGATAGAATCAAACAGAAGAAGATTACCACTTTCTCCCATGGTCCCAGGGCCTCAGACATGCTAGGCAAGCCCTTTACCACTGAGTTATAGACAGTGCAGAATATGTTTCTTAAAATTCATTCAGCTGTATACTGAATTTTAATGCATTTTCCATGTTTAGTTGGGTGTAAGTCAGCCTCCACACTTGGGTAATAAAATCTGGTCCAAAGTAGCCCCTATTAGTGAATTGCAAAGAATTATATGTAAGTATATTATTTAACCTAACCTAAGAGTATAGCCCGTAACCAAGAAATCTAGTCTCAGCCAATCATAGCTAGTGAGCCCTCAGCAAATCCAAAGCTGAAGGTACTCATGTTAGAGTCAAATACGGCAACTGCTGAACTCTACCAGTCAGGTCATTGCTGCACCTCATGTCTTACATTTCTGATTAAAAATACATGACTGCAGGAAGGAGATGGCATTCTGAACTCACTTCAGGCTGTAAATGTGCTCAATTCTAAACATTTTACTTGTTCAAGTAAACATCAAGATTTAATAGTATATTATCATTTGTTAAATTTATGTTATAAGAATGCTATATTTTTTCAAAGCAAGCCAAGTGCTGGTGGCTCACAGCCATAATCCAAACTACTCAGGAAGCTGAGTTCTGAAGATTGTATTTCGAAGCCAGTCTGAGCAGGAAATTCAAGTGGTAGAGCACTAGCCTTGTGCAGAGATAGTGCCCGAGTCCTTAGTTCAAGCCCAGGACTGGCACAAAAACAGAAAAAAAACTCAAAATATAAAAATTTATATTTTGACTGTGGGCCTCAAATTATCTTGAAGTTCATACTTAATAAAGATGAATATATGAATATGACTGAATATAAATATGAATCTATGAAATATGAATGCGTGTGAATATATCCACATATGTGAATGTATATGTACACCAAATAACCAAAATAAGAGTAAATTAGTGCTTGTGGTGCATAAGGTGGTAAAGTGTCTACATAGCAAACCCATGGAAAAGGAAAATCTGTCATTCCATTCTCTTGTGATTTTATTTAAATGAATAGATTTCCCCAACTCTTGCTGAATGGCAAAAACATTTGCTGTGCACTAGACAAAGTTTTAACAGCATTAATTTTTAAAGAGAGTGCAAATCATCAGGAAGAGGAGTAGAGATATCGCTCAGTGGTAGAACTCTTACTTTGTACCGGGTCTTAGATTTGATCCCAGCCTCAAAAACAATTTTTTTAAAAAACAGCTCAAAAAATAAACATATGCTCATCAGTCCATAAATAAATACAATATTCTGAAAATAAGTATCCATTTTTAATCAGAAAGTGCCAACTAAAGCAAGATAAAACTTACCATTTCCCTTATCCAACTGAGTACTTCTTGTGGGTTTTTAATCCCTTTAGTGAACTTAACATAGAAAATAAAAATTGAAATGGGCAGTCTCTTTTAATCTGATAGAGTAAATAGAACCTGGCACAAATCCTCTTGGAAAGCAATGTCACAACTTGTCTCAAGAACAGTTTCATGTCATATGTGTATATTGTTTTGTTATTGTTGCCTGTCAGTCTGTGGTATAGCACAATGTGCTAACAGGACCCAGCTTGGAAACTGAACCCAAATTGGTAAAGATGCAGTCAGGCATAGCTTCACAGAGCATTTTTCTTTACACACTTTAATGTAAGTTCACTCCTAGATGTAGGAGTTAGAATCTGTTCTGTCACAGTGGTGGCTTGACATAAACACCACCATTTTAAGGGTAGCTGCCATCATGCAAAAAGCTGTTTTAGTTAAGCCACCTCCTGTTATTAGAATTGTTTTTCTAGGCGCACCAGCTGAGTAAGAATTATTTTTCTGACAAGTTTTGGCCAGGTGGTGGCTGATCGCTCGATAAACTTTTAATACCTTTCAAACTAGTCAATCTCATGTGCTTGTGAACCAAACCGCTGACCAATCAGAATAAACTTCTCTGGTTTTATGGAAAGGAAAAACAGAACTCTCTTCAGCAGGGCACATGGTTTGAATTCCGCTCTGCAGAGGGTCATCCTACTGAAAGAGTAGGAGGGATGTACCTACAGCAGTCCTATGTAATAGAAAGCAGAGATGCCAGGTGGGTGGATATGGTTATATACTTCAAGGTCACCTGTGCATCTAAGTGCACATCCAGATGCTTCTCACCTTCCTCAAGGACAGTTATGCCCACATGATTATCCACTCAGAAAGTCAGGGTTGGTTTTCCATGCCTAACACTCAAACTCCTCTACGTGGCACCTGTGGCTACCCAAGCCAGATCTGATTCCACTTGACCAGTGTAATTAGCCAATCTGCCAACTTGACCTTCCCACAGTTATCTAACAAACCACTCCTTTCCTTCCTGCTTTTAATCTCAACCCAGAACATTCTGCCCCAGCCCCTGCCCCTCCTCGATCTCTACAGAAACCCACACATCTTTCTATAACCTCCCTCCCTCTTTCTCTTCCTCCCTGCCTTCCTTCTCCTTTCTCCCTTTCTTCCCTCCCTCCTTCCTTCCCTTCCTTTCTATTTGTTTCTTCAGTACTCTGGGCTAAGTCCAGAGCTTCATACTGACTAGATGAGAGTTCTATCACTTGCCCTGAGATTCTCAGCTCTAGGCCCAATTTCAATTACCTTAGGAACTTTTCCCTGATTCCTACCTACTCTCAACACAAGTATTTTGCCCCCTCTTTCCCAAACTTTTTCTTCTTTTATAGGGCTTATTCTGTGTGTCACAGCTAATTGCAGGCAAATGCTGTTTCCCTTTACCAAAATGTTCAGTCCTCAAGACCAAATTCTCTGTCCTTCTCTTCTTCCACTCCTCTTCCCCACCCTGCACAGATCACCACACCAGCAAGTTTTTGTGTTTAGTGAGAAAATGAACATATCCCTTTTTCCAATACAAATGTCAGCAGCCTGCTGAATTCATTCGTCTCCGTGAGTGTTGATTTGGTAAAAAGTTGACTGCATCTGGATGACAGGGAGATCTATGGAATGTCAGCCAGCGGAGAACTCCAGACACAGGAAGCAGAGAGATGGAAAGTAGATTGGTAACATGAAATGACATAATACACGGACTGCTATTTTATCACCCATGAACCACAAAGCCTAAGTCATATTATTTTTAAATTCGTTAGTCATATTGGGCATATCCAATCAAAGTCATTATAGCTGGGTGCTGGGTATTCACCCTTATAATCCTAGCCACTCAGGAGCCTGAGATCTGAAGGTTACAGTTTGAAGCCAGCCTGAGCAGAAAAGTCTATGAGACTCTTCTTTCCAATTAATCACAGAGAAAGCTGGGGAGGAGGGGTGAGTCTTGAGCCTTTGAGCTCAGGAACAGTGCTCAAGCCCTGAGTTTGAGCCCCCAAACCAGCAAACAATTTAAAAACAATGGTAACCATGAGCTGACTCGATTTTTTAAAAAATTGTTTTACTCCTATTTATGGGGGATAGGCAAACAAATATTCAATCTCAAAGGGAAGAGGTAGTGTGATGATATTAGAAGCATCCTAGACTTAGAACGGAAAATGTGGTATCTACCCCAAGCTCAGGGTTGTGTAGACACACCAGAAGGCAAGATCCTTCTGTCCCTGTAAGTCCTTTAGAAAGATGCTCCCTCCAGATAAAGAGGTATCCAGGTTTTTCCAACTACCTTCCCCATGTTGTTGGCTATTTCTCAGCAACTTCTGATGAAAGGGCTTCTAGGTTTACTTACAGAGCCTCACACTGTTGGCCAAAGCAAAGTTTCCTGGTGACAACTGAGAACTGAAATTCCCCACAAGCAGAAGGGATTCCTGTATCTCACAACCTAGGGTCTGTCCTTAATGGCCACTATCACTGTTGCTGGGTTTTTTTAAATCACCTTAGTCAATCTGCCATCTCAGGCTGGAGTTTCTTGCTCAACCATTTTGTCTTTTGTAGCTTCTTCTATCTACAGATAACCTTTCAGCTCAAGTCCTGTGATTTCTTATTAGCTAAGTTGACTATCAAAAATCTATTGGTCTTCCCCCAGTATCCAATGGAGAGGGTGAAGGGCAGCCATCCACAGGGGGTGCAATGCCCTGCCCTCCATTTCCTACCACATGCTGCCCACTGCCCAATATCAATATGGTGCTCTTCCCTGGAAGCCAGCAATTAGGGGTTCCCAGGGGTAACCTAGAAATTCCTAACTTCTCTCTGGAAGGTAGGGAGGAGAGAAACTGTTACTGAATGTCTCTGTTTTTCTATCGGGGGGGGGGGGGTGTAAATGTATATTCAGAGAGAGAAAGAGAAAGAGAGAGAGAGACAGAGACAGACAGAGACAGAGAGACAGAGACAGAGACAGATAGAGACAGACAGAGACAGAGAGACAGTATATATGTGCAAGCATCCCCTCCTAACCCCGTGTCTTACACATCTAGCTATTTACACACTTAATGATCCCTACAGGAAAAGGCAAGTCCCCAGCTGCTGTGGAATTTTAAGAGATCTCCCTGGAATGCCCTTTTGGGATGTCTGGTTCTAATTGCCTCCAGTCAGCCAGAGCTGGTGAGCTGGCAGGAGTAATGAGAGGTGAAATTGAACAGATTCCAGTTCACATCAGACCCCCAGCCTTACCAGAGTCCCTCAGGGGCTGGAAAAGCAAACAAATGTGGCCAAGGCTGTGGGTGTGGCAGTAAGAATACTAGCCTCTGAGTTACAAGGTTGGATTCTTGTTGCAGAGCTGCTGCTAAGACCCTGCCTATGGCTATTGGACCTATCATCGCTTTCCTTCTTAGGCCTCCAGTTTCCTCCTCTGCTCAAGGAGGAGGTGGGGGAGGGGAGGGAGAAGGGGAAGAATGGATAGTCTCCAAGGCCTCTTCCTTGTCTAAGACCCAGGGATCAAAATGTCCTACTCTTGTGGTGGGAGTAGAGGGATGACAAGGATTTGTCTTCTGAAACTTCACATCAGATGCTGTTCATTTTAGATTATTAAGCAGGATGGGAAAGGGAGAAGATTTCATTCCTACCCATTATAACCTAGCCCTCATCCTTGCCCAGCCCCATTTTTTCCCCTTCCTTTGGCTAGGGGTAGCTAGAGGTTCATGCACTGGTCTCTGCCAGAGTGGTGACAAGATCTCATGGTTCCTTAGTGCCCCCTATGGGCCCAAGGGCAGCCACTCTGCAAAGGGAGCTGCCCAAGAAGCCACCTTCTCCCTCATACTTCAGAGCATCTCCTACTGCTGAGGCAGGCGGCTCAAACTGACCACAAATTTAAGACAGACTTTTCTTCCTTTTAAGCTTAAGGTCTTAAGGCTCAGCCGAAAAAAAACATCCAAGCCAGGTGCCGGTGGCTCATGCCTGTAATCCTAGCTACTCAGGAGTCTGAGACGTGAAGATCGAGGTTCAAAGTCAGCCAGGGCAGTAAAGTTCATGAGACGCTAATCTCCAATAAACTGCTCAGAAAAAGCTGGAAGTGACACTGTGGTTCACGTGGTAGGGTGCTAGCCTTGAGCAAAAGAAGCTCAGGGAGAGTACCTATGGAGCTGAGTTCAAGCCCCAGGACTGGCAGGCAACAACAACAATAATACTCAAGAAGTTGTCCCAGCAGGTTAAGGGTAGGCCCCCTTACAAAGTGCCTATGGTGAATTCGCAGTATGACCTGAGTTACCAAGAATCTGCTATGGATGACTTCTTG
The DNA here is from genome assembly GCF_024711535.1 of Dipodomys merriami. Classification (NCBI taxonomy): domain Eukaryota; kingdom Metazoa; phylum Chordata; class Mammalia; order Rodentia; family Heteromyidae; genus Dipodomys; species Dipodomys merriami. Next base: position 66,683,027 of record NW_027203381.1, on the reverse strand, counting down.
TTTGACATCTTGCTCTTACTGCCCCCTTCCCAGCCTCCTTATCCCCTAACCCCAACAGCATCCAATGCAAACACATTTCCAGGTAGTTCATTTTTCCCCCAAGTCAGCTGGTGTCATCGGGGAATTCTGTTTGGTCAGCAGTAGTCACAATAGGAGGGGTCACCATGAAGTCCTAGTTGGAGTGACTGTGCCAGATTGAGGGCATAGCTGCTGATCTAACGAGGTATTTGTAGATAATCTGTGCTCCACAGAATCAGGTCTTCCTAGCGCATGACTTTCCCATTGGCTCTATCCCCTCCTAGGCCAATGTCACCACTTGTGTCCTATCATTTCCAGAGAGAAAAAACTGGAAGGGCAAGGGTTCCTGTGATGCCCTACCTACTGAGTCAGCATCATAACACACCGTCCCCCCCAACCCCATGGTATTTGTTTACATCTCATCAGTCACTCCTGCTGCAAGGATGGCTGAGGATGTAGTCTATTACTGCGGGAGAAAGGAGAAAGGGAGGGAGGGACGCTCATGCCTGTAATCCCAGCTACTTGGGAGGTGGAAATGAGAGGATTATGAACAGAGGACAGGCAGAGAGGCAAAGAATTGGTCAGACCCCGTGGCAATCCGTCAGTGGTAGTGCATGTCTGTGGTCCCAGCGATGCTAAGAGGCCATAAGTAAGAAAACTGTGGATCAGGAAGGGCCCAAACTAAATTGTAAGACAGTCTAAAAACTACTAATAACCTGAAGTGTAAAAGGCTGATTTTGTGGCTTACGCAGCACAGCATAAAGTCAAAGCTTTGAGTTCAAACCTCAATACTACCACAAAAAGAAAGAAGGAAGGAAGGAAGGAAAGGAAGGAAGGAAGGAAGGAAGGAAGGAAGGAAGGAAGGAAGGAAGGAAGGAAGGAAGGAAGGAAGGAAAGAAGGAAGGAAGGAAGGAAGGAAGGAAGAAGTTGTGGATATTGGATCAACAGCATGTGTTGAGAGAGAGAGGCAATGGATTGGTATGCAGTGTCTCTGTCTCCTGTAGACACCAGCTTCCCGCTGGAAGAAGACAAGACCTGCTGTGTGCTGCTCACGTGGGAGTGTTCACCTGACCTGAGAGAACTCCTCATGTACTCACACAGAAGCAGACTCCTTCCAATTTGGTGGAAAGAGATATTATCTGTCAGATCACTGTCTCCTGAAGGTGATGCCGGGCAAACTTTGCTGAGCCAGGCTCTCAGGTACTTTCCCTAGGGAGAACCTTGCTAGCTCACCTACAAGGACCTGAGCTCAACTTCTAACACACCCATCTAGCACTCACTGCCAGGCCTAGCATCAGAGGAGAAGCCCTTCCCAGTAGTCTCCAGTGGCTTTAGACTAGTCCCCTAAGGATAGACCCTTGGCCCACATTTGAATATACTCCCACTCCTGAAAAGGCATTCATTTGTTCAGTTGGGACCCACAGCCAGTAAACAGCTCAAAAAAGCAAAGCCTTCAGTTGGCTTCTCTCTCTGGTCTGGTGTTCTGGTCCTTAGAGTTTGAAGAAGAGGCTTGTTCCTAGGTCAGTGTCCAGGTTCTGCTCCATTTTGTGGCTACTGATATATTTCTTCTTCTTCTTCTTCTTCTTCTTCTTCTTCTTCTTCTTCTTCTTCTTCTTCTTCTTCTTCTTCTTCTTCTTCTTCTTCTTCTTCTTCTTCTTCTTCTTCTTTCTTCTTCTTCTTCTCCTTCTTCTCCTTCTTCTCCTTCTTCTCCTTCTTCTCCTTCTTCTCCTTCTCCTTCTTCTCCTTCTTCTCCTTCTTCTCCTTCTTCTTCTTCTCTTTCTTCTTCTTCTCCTCCTCCTCCTCCTCCTCCTCCTCCTCCTCCTCCTTCTTCCTCTTCTTCCTCTTCCTCCTCTTCTTCCTCTTCCTCCTCCTCCTCCTCCTCCTCCTCCTCCTCCTCCTCCTCCTCCTCCTCCTCCTCCTCCTCCTCCTCCTCCTCCTCCTCCTCCTCCTCCTTTTTCTTCAAAAGACCTACCTGTCTTGCCTGGTGTTTTATCCCTTCTCCCTAGACTGCTGCAAAGCCACTTTGTACAGGACACTGAAACACAGATTGGCAGTGTGGTCTTCTTTACACAAGATAAAGCTATGTGGTGTAGAAAAAGAGACCCAGGTGAAAGGAGAAAATTTCAGGGCAGCATGGGGAGCTCAATGTGGAGACCCGTTTACTAAACCTCTTCAAGATACTACAGCTGTTTCTTTTTTCTTTTCATTTTTTGGTGTGCCAATACTGGGGCTTGAACTCTGGGCCTGGGCATTGTCCCTTAGCTTTTCTGCTCAAGGCCAGCGATCTAACACTTAAGCCGGACCTCCACTTTGGTGGTTAATTAGAAATAAGAATCTCAGGGACTTTTCAGCTAGCTTCAAACTGTGATCCTCAGCTCTCTGCCTCCTGAGTAGCTATCATGATAGGTATGAGCCACCAACATCTGGTGACACTACAGCTCTTTTGATGGCTCCGTGAGTATTCCCCATCCCCTAGCCTAGGGCCACATACATAATTTAATGTTCCCATTATAATGCTAGAGTTCATTCTCTGTCTCTACCCAGAGCATCGTTTGAAGTAGACCCTAATTTTTGCCATTGTTGTTTGACTTGGTCTGAAAAAAAAATACCTACCCTTTCTTCCCATCACTCACTCATCCATTTGCTTCTCTCAGGAGACTGAACATGTTTGAAGAGAGACCCTTAGACTGATCCTAAGCGGTGCCGCCATGGTGAGGTTTCCAGGAATGAAGCGTGCTTAAGAGCAGAGACCACTTCCTTGAGAGTACAAAGGAGAGAAATAATCAGTCCCAACTTATTAAGAACCATTTATCATGAATGCTCTGAAACGTGTCTGTTTTAGATCTTGTCTCCAGTATAATTTGGTGATTTGCATACATATGATAGAAGGCCCCTAGACTCCCAGAGCTTGGCAGCCTATCCCCCAGAGGCTGGCTTTTCCATTTGCCATAATACACTGAGGCCAAGACAGAGTGTCATTTTTAGCACTTTGCAAATTGCTACTTTTTAAAATATATTTTTTGCTGTTTAATGTTAGGCATTTAATACCTTAGAGCACTTAAGAAAAGGTGAATTATCACTGCTTTGCAGTCAGGGGGACTGGGAGAAAGGTGAAGGGAATTAAAAACAACTCTGGAGCTTGTTCCATCTTCAGTTCAAGGTAGAAGGAGGTGTTTTAGTCCATAGCTTCATCCCAGCACGACTGTGTTTATTGAAATTACAATCAAGAGAACTCAGCCAAGTCTCTCTTTTCACAGAAGCTTAGCTTTAATGCCTTCAAGGCACAAAATCAGAGTAGCTGCAATGGGCAGCGAGGTAGTTTAAGAAAATTATGGCTCTTCTTGGATGATTACTTTCTTTATAAAATGGAGGTTGCAGCCCCAAAGAGCCATACAGAGTCTCTTGACTTTCTGGGGAAAAAAAATACATGGAAAATATAAATAAGAATAGATCTAACCAGAAACTGGTGGCTCACACCTATAATCCTAACTACTCTGGAGGCTGAGCTCTGAGGATTGTAGTTCAAAGCCAGCCTGGGCAGGAAAGTCCATGAGACTCTTGTCTTTAATTAATCACCAAAAAGCCAGCAGTGGAACTGTGGCTCAAGTGGTAAAATGCCAGTCTTGAGCAAAGAATGTTAAGGGACAGTACCTAGGCCCTGAGTTCAAGCCCCAATATTAGAAGGACTTGGGAAACACATGGCTGTGTTCAGGGTCTGATTGAGTATATCAGAAGTTGTAGCACTAGGACAGGGTAATGGGAAGGAGAACTCTTTCTTCGCAATCTGGCGCCTTTCTAACTTACAACTTGAAACTATGTCATCTACTCTTAAGGCAATAAATGAATTGGGTACCCCTGGCTCATGCCTGTCATCTTAGCCACTCAGAGGGCTGAGATCTGAGGGTCACACATCATGGCTTGAAGCCAACACAGGTAGGAAAACTCATGCAACTCTCAGCTCCAATTAACTAACAAAAAAGCCAGACATGGATCAATGGCTCAAGTGGTAGAGCACTAATCTTGAGAAAAAGAAGCCCAAGTCCTGAATTCAGCCCCCAGGACCAGCACGCACGCGTGCACACACAAGAATTGAAAACTGGTCTGTGGCTGTGAGGTAGAGTGTTTGTTTAGCAAGTACAAGGTCTTGAGTTCAAAATCCTAGTACCAAAAAAAGAAATTTAATTAAATGCAGAATGGAACCTATTTAAGTATTTGGGTTAGTGGTTTGGAGGCCTGGGAGGAGGCTGCAGGAAAAAGCGAGCATTCTTAAAACCTGACTCAGTAGCATGGATGTTGGTCCTGATGTGCTCTGACCTCAGACTGGGCTCTTCCTGCTACCCAGATCTCCTCCAAGGACCAACTATATGGGTCTAGGGGACCCAAGTACACATTCTTTCTTCAAGTGAAAGATGAGGTACACCAGTTGCTAGCTGGCAGGTGAGACATCCAAGCAATGGGCATGCTCAGATCACTGTCATGGATCTCACTGTAGAGAGTTGCAGACCAACTCAAGGGCATCCAGAAGGATGGGCTGCTGGGAACTATTGATGACATTAGCATGTAGCTGGAGACAGAAGGCTTAAAGAACCGGGACCCTGATCCAGTTGTCTGAGGGGGCATAGAGGACAAGCTAGATGACTGACCACGTGAAATGTATGTCCCAGGCAAGCTTGAGACTTCTCAGCGTGCCTAAAAGGCAGCGTGGATACTACATCAGCTCAGCAACACTATCCATGTTTTTCTTTTTTTTTTTTTGCAAGATATCCAGTACTTAATTTACACTCTGCAGAGGTTCCTGAGCTTCATCTCCACCACACATTTCCTGTCAAAACAAGCATGTTTGTTCAAAGTGGCCCCCAAGGATCAAAGCCAGGGCGGGGTGTGGGGTGGGAGGGGTGGAGGAAAAAAACTCAGGCTTCAATGAAGAAAGAGTTTCTAAGGACAGACAGTTCAAGAGTAAGGCATCTCAGCATCTGTCTTTGCATCTGCTTTTGTCTGTCTGTCTGTCTGTCTCAGCATAGTTGAAAGTGTTTTGCCAGAAGAAAAAGGGCCCCAGATATAGACTAAGTTCACCACCAAGGAGGTAAAAAGGCAGGATCACAGCACCTGGGTAGGTCTCAGACATCATCTCGCAGCCCTCCAGGCCCTCCCAATCCATTCTGCGCTCTGTCCCAGTCCTTCCTCCACCCAGCCTGTGCAGCTCCCTGAAAGGCTCAATTAAGAAGGTATTTCCAGACCTCTCTCTGGCTGGCACCACTACATTTTTTGCATTCCCTGCCCCTGCTGCTTCTGGAGACTGTGATCTGTCTGTGTGCCTCTTATCTACCTCCGGAGGAGAAAGGACAGTCCTGTGACCCCATACTACAAGGGATTTTCTCCTTTGACCCGACACTTCCAGCTGGTTATTTTTTTTCCTTTCCATCATTTAGTGATGGCCATAAAGGTGCCTTCTTAGAGTGATTGTCCTTATTGTGCTTTGACTCTCCAGGACTTTAGAGCTGGTGCTGATCTGATAAATGGGATCTGATCCTTGTACCAGAGGCAAGTGAGGCAGGGAGGTTTACACTTGTGCAAGTAACACTCACACTGGCCAGCTGTGATGGAAGCCAGAGGGAACTAAGTGTGAGAAAGGCCCCACCTGGTACTTAGGACTGATTATAAATGTTAAGAGTGATAATATCAGGCCATTATGGCAAAAAGAAACTGTCCTTATTAGGTAGAATGCATGCTGCTGTCTAGGTTGTTTAAACAGATTCAGGGAGAAAGTGTCTTCTTAGATATTTGGGGGTGAGATGATTTGATGTATGAGCTTTGCCAGAAAATATTCCAGAAAATAAGTTAAGGATGACAGTTTGGCAAAACATTGATTATTTGTAGTTGTTGGTGCCAGTGATGTATACAATGAGAGTGATTATCTTATACTCTCGACTTCTGCATTGTGGGAAACTTCCAGAGTAAAATATTGAGAAAGGGAATCTAGTGATTAATTCTGACAGAAGCCAGAGGTGGTGTTGTACAGTAGGTGATATTAACGCCGGGGGTTGAAGGGCATGTCAGAATGGGGGGTGAGGGGGAGGCGGGGAGGAGATATATGCGAATTGAAAGCTCTTGGCTTTATTTTGTGCCTGTGGATCCTCTGGTTCTCCTGGGTTTTCATACTAGTAAAAGCATTTCCCCTTCTAGGGTGTGACCCATCCTTCCTTCAGACACCCTGAGGGTGGAGCCTTACGGTGAGGTTTTCTCTGGCTGCCACAGCCAGAACTGTCCTGGCCCCCAATCCCATCCACCCAGGAGGTTCCTTTCTTCTTTCTTCTTCTTTTCCTTCCTATGCTCTGCCTGGGGAAAATCATCCAAGCTCACATAGTGAATTTACAGCCTTGGCAGCCCTCCCATAATGACTCCCAAATTATCCCATTCCAAAAGTAGGAGTGGGGGAGGCCAGAAGTTCAAGACTGAGGCTCTGGGCCTGTGGTCTGAGAGCTCCGGGCGCCATCTGCTGACACACACTTGTCGCCAGCTTGGAAAGGAAGCTAATAGGGAATTTGCCAATGATGGGGACCAGGCATGTTTCAGAGCTCTAACAATGAAGGAAATTCACCGTTTAGCAGATGGCAGACAGAGAAGGAGGAGAGAGCATGTGTATGGGGACATGCATGTGTGTGTGCTTACGGATTTTTCTGTGGAGAGTATTGGGAAGTATACTTACTTCTGCCATTATTCCTAGCTCCTCCAGAATAAATAGGGAGTAAATAAGAAGGTAGTCAGGCCCAAGTGAGGTTTCCAGAGGAGAAAGACAATCACTTGGACACAGATGAACTGAGACTCAGTGGACTGAATTTTCACTTGGGGTAAATGAGGCCTGCACCATCATCAGGACCCTCCATGAGAGTACTGCTGGGTTTACGGTATCAAATACCCTGTGGACAAAGATCCTGAGATTCATTTCATTCATCCTTATTGTATTGCATAGGAAGAGCTGGAGTTCAATGAAGGAAAGAGGAGAGGGGAGGTGGAGGGAGGGAGAAAGGGAGAGAGAGAGAGAGAGAGAGAGCACCTTAATAGATTATCATTACAGGGATAAACCCTTCCCCACCTGAATTCCATATCACCACTGTCCTGCACTGCCCTACCCCACCTCTCCTTAGCTTTCTCTCCTGAAGGAATTCCCTGACCTATAAATCCTAAGAGATTTATTATTTTCCCAAGGCCTCCTCGAATTGGAAAAGATGTCTTTGCAGCCCCAGACTCAGAACTCCCCTGTGGTCAGGGCTCTACTACGGATGTAAAATTTCTCCAAGAAAGGTGATGGTGGGGACATCAGCCCTCCATCTGGCTCCTGAGGGGCCACCAATGACAATGCATTCTTTTCCCAGCTTTCTATTCACAGTGCTGGACCTTCTGGCTCAGAAACTTCTCTCAGCAAGCTGTGAGAGCAGCCACCAAGTCTAGGAAGAAAGGAAGCAGAATGAGGATTTGGGTCTTCCTATTTTCTCTCTAAAATGGTGGACTGGCGCTCTCACATCTTCTCCCCTCTTAAAACATCACTTGTGTCAAAACCCTAGAAGCAGTGCCTCTTCCTTACCTTTAGGGTAGATGCAAACTTTTCTTGTTTTTGGTGGGGGGTGTCTTTAAGGTCTACATGACCTGACCTCACCTGCCTCCAACATGCTATCTCTCTCTTATGTTTTCACACAGAGATTGAGTTCCAATTATGTCCGCTCTTCCTTGCTCCTATCTTGTTCCTCTGTGGGGTTCTGAGTGAATTTGAACATATTGTCAGGTCTCTGCCTCGCGTTCTCCTTTTCTCTACCTATAAATCCTGAAATCTTTTCTTTTTCTTTTTTTTTTTTTGGGGGGGGGTCCAGTCGTGGGGCCTGAACTCTGGGCCTGGGCACTGTCTCTCAGCTCTTCAGCTCAAGGCTTGTGCTCTACCACTTGAGCCACAGCGCCACTTCCGGCTTTTTTCTTTTTGCTTATGTGGTGCTGAGGAATTGAACCCAGAGCCTCATGTATGCAAAGCAAGCACTCTACCACTGAGCCACCTTCCCAGCCCCTCTTTTTCTTTTTTATATAGTATTTTATTGTAAAAATACTGTACAGAGGGGTTACAGTTACACAAGTAAGGTAATGAGTACATTTCCTATAGAGCATTGTTACCCCCTCCTTTGTTTTTCCCCTACCATTCCTTCCTTACCCACCTCCCCAACTCTTCCATGCTCCCCACCAAGTCGTAAAGTTCGTTTCCAATGTAGTGTCTTGTACGTCTCATTGTCACAGTGGATTAACCTGTGTCCTTGTTTCAGCATTTTCTTATTTCCCTTTCCCTCCCCAAATTAGAAAAAAAAAAATGTATATACAAGATGCAGGGCACCAGAATCAAATACAGTGACAACAGGGCTTATACCATGGGGGAAGAACATATAAAACAAAGAAAAAATCACATAGTATATTAAAAATAACAGCAACAAAGACAAAACCTCTTGTGACCCTACCTTGGGGTTTGTTCCTCTTAGCATCATCTTATATGGCCATATGTACATAGCTGGTTTTTTTTTTTTTTTTGTCAGTTGTGGGGCTTGAACTCTGGGCCTGGGCACTGTCCCTGTGCTCTTCAGCTCAAGGTGAGCGCTTTACCTCTTGAGCCATAGCACCACTTCCGGTTTTCTAGTGGTTTATTGGAGATAAGAGTCTCACGGAGTTTCCTGCACGGACTGGCTTTGAAAGATGATCCTCAGATCTCAGCCTCCTGAGTAGCTAGGATTACAAGCATGAGCCACCGGCACCCAGCTACACATAGCTTTTAACCTTTTCTGCTTGTCTGGTAAGATTATCCTAGAGCTATACTAGTTATTGCAAATAAGGGAAACCATGGGACCTATGTTTCTTTGGGCCTGCCTTACTTCACTTAATATAATCTTTTCCAAGTCTTTCCATTTCTACATACACACATACACACATACATACATACATACATACATACATACATACACATATTGTCAGGTCTCCGCCTCACACTCTCCTTTTCTCTATCTATAAATGCTGAAATCTTTTTCTTTCTTTCTAATTTTTCCCCTTTGTTGCAGAGACATATCTCAAAAGTTGCCTTCTTTTTCCCAAAAGCTTCTTGAGATTTTTTTCTGCCCCCAAATTCAACAGAATCTCCTTTGAGAGATGCCAGCATTCAGCTCAAACTTTTAGGCTGCTGCAGTTTGCAAGTCCTTGTCCCCACTGATAACCCCTTCTCTTAGGTTCGGAGACAGTGTTTGTAGCATCCTGTCTTTCTCCTTCCTTCCCCTCCTCACTCACTCCTCACCTAAAGACCCAGCATGGTTCCTAGCAGGGAGGATTTTCTCAGGGAATATTTGTACAATCGAATTTCCAAGTAACTTGTAAATGATGATCATATAATCCAATATTTTGACCATTACAGTTTGACCATTACATGACATAAATCTCTTGTGTTCCTGAGGCAGCTGCTCAGAGGATGCCCAGCTCCCACAAGTCCCCTCAGACAGGATCAGCAGGCCTGGTGAGACTCTCCTAGGAGGTCACATTCCAGAGCCTAGGACCCCCACTGAGAAGAGAGTAACCTGAACCCTGAATTCACACCTGGAGAGCTCTAGGTAAGAAATCTCCATCGCTGCTCCATCCTTCCTGGGAGCCAGGAAAGGGACGGTGTCATTCAGCTTCAGAGCACACAGGAGAGCAAAACACAGCTCCTGGTCTTGGCTTTGCTGTGTGATCAAAGCTTAGATGTGATTAACTTTCTTCCTTATCTGGACAGGGGGTGGGGGTCTAGCCTAGATCATGTTTTGAGCTTCTAGGAGCCTGATCCTCTACAACCAAAATCAGGACACACACAGTGGAGCCGAGTATATCCTGTGGATACCTTCCCATGTTTTGTCTCTTCATCATTAAAATGAAGTCACCCACAGCTGTGCATATGTCACACTATTTTGGTAATGCATAAGCTTTTTTTTAAGAGCCACAGGCAATAATTCATCTTGTTAAGAACTTCAGCCTTCATATATTGCCTGAACCTTTGAGCTTGTTAATAGTTGTCATTTTATGTGTATGAATAATGAAACATGGAAAGAACACCTTCATTTGGGACCAATGTGTTATTTCTGTTGCATAATTTCTGTAATTTTCTACTGATCAGAAGAGTGATATGATTCACAGTAAGTAAATACTGAAAATACAAAAAAAACTATTAAGAAGGAAAATGAAGGTTCAATAAAATCTTATACTCAAAAGATATCTAAAGGCCATTTGGGTGTGGCTCTTCCCAGAGCTTTTACTGGGCATATTTTTAAATATATTTTTACAAAACTCTTATCTAAGAAGGCATTAAAAAATAACGACAACAAAAACCAAAGAAACAAAAAAAAAACAAGTAAAAACAAAAAACACTGTCCTGGGCTTTTTAATGATTTTATAGAATCCCGTTGTGTAGATTTACAGTATTCTATTTTGCTAATTGCTATGGTCTCCAAAATATCCTCATTTCGTGTGTTTTCTAATTCACTTTTAGGTTATATTTCTTTTTTTAAATAAGTTTTTTTATTGTGAAAATACTGTACAAAGGGGTTATACAGTTACATGAACAAGGTAATGAGAACATTTCTTATCAAGCATTGTTGTCTCCTCCTTGGTTTTTCCCCTACTATCCCTTCCCTCCCACCTCCACTACTACACTCCCTCCCTCACGCCTCCCCAACTAAAGTTCGTTTTTTCAACATAGTGTTTTGATTACCTCATTATTACAATGGGTCAACCTGTATCCCTATTTAAACATTTTGATTTTTCCCCTTCCCCTCCCCAAATACAGTGAAAACAGGGGTTATACTGTGGGAGAGGAACATACAAAGAAACAAAAGAACCACATGGTACTTATAAATACGTTAGAAACAATAGCAAGAAAGAAGAAACCCCTTGTGTCCCTATCTTGGGGTTCATTTCACTTAACATCATCTTATCTGATCATATGTACATAGCTTTTGACCTTTTCTACTTGTCCTAGACATATACTAGTTATTGCAAATAAGAGAAACCATGGGACCTGTGTTTCTTTGGGCCTGGCTTACTTCACTTAATATAATTTTTCCAAGTGTTTCCATTTCCTAACAAATGGGGCAATGTCATTCTTTCTGATAGAGAAATAGAATTATATAAACTATGGAACGCTTCATGAATTTGCGTGTCATCCTTGCGCAGGGGCCATGCTAATCTTCTCTGTATCGTTCAAATTTTAGTGTATGTGCTGCCAAAATGAGCACTTAGGTTATGTGTATCAAAAAAAAAAAAAATAGAGTGACCAAAAGGTTTCTAATGGCCGCTGGCTACTGTAGCTCACCACTCAGCCTGGCTCTGGCATTCCAACGTGCTGAATGATGGGATGTCAAGACCGGAAGGGACTTTAGGCATGAAGATTTACAGATCCTTTAAAACAGATGGGAAAACCAAGGTCCTTAAAGGGCAAGTGCTTTGCTGCAATTCCCAAAGAGAGTTGGCGGCAAAGTCAGAGCAGAAGCGTGGCTACTTGCCCAACAAACTTCTCAGCTCACTGCCTCTCTTCAAACAAGGACCCCAAATTACATTGACGGGAAGCATGCTTGGCAGGGCTCTAAGCATCTATGCAGCCAACCTGGGCATTTACCAATCTAGCATCTACACCAGAAAAAAACATCCAGGCTAAATGCCTATATTAAATATAACCTTGTTGCTGACTGTCCGTTATCTCAACAAACAGAAATCCCCCTTCTAGGGCTCAGATCTTGGTTTTGTGAGGGGTGGGATTAAATGTTAAGAAAGAGAGCCTTCTGAAAAATAGCACTGGGGGTGGGGCGGGGAACGGCGGAGATGTGTGAAATGACTTGCAGATTTGGAAATTTAAATGTTCTCCTTAGAATGAAAGACAGATGGAATATTTGAGGGTCCCAGAGTGGGTGGGATAAGCCCTCGGCTTGGCTGTGGGCTCTCGTGCACCAGAGCCCAATAATCTGTGTCTGTGCAAGGTGAATCGCCCACCGCTCCGAGGGGAATGGAACGGCAGGGAAGGCCCTGCTTATGCTAACAAGGCACTAAATTAGAGCATTACACGCCTCATTTAGCACAACTGTGCAAAATCTAAAAGTACTAATAAATTTTCCTTGTAGGGTCAAGAATCATAAAAGGATAGATGATCAACCATTAATTAGCAGGGCAATTACAGCTTGATGCTTCTCTTCTATCTCTGTCTTCCCTCAAATGGCACAATTTGTTCCAAATGCTTTTTGCAAAGCAGTCTTTCTTAGGGGGTAAAAAAAAATGTGGCATTTGCCAAGAGAGGAGCTCTCACCCTCTGGCTCTCAGAATGATAAGAGTCGCCTAGAGGGAACAAATGTAAAGGAACAGCATTTTATCAAAAAAGAAGAATTTTGCCCTCTTGAATTGACTCACTTTCCCTCCCTGATGGTATTGCTATGAAGATATTGATGTCACTCTGATGGTCCTAGTGACACTGAAGTTTTACCAGATCCTGCAAAACACAGTCCTCTGGCATGAAAGGAATCAGTCTTTCATTAGTTTGCCAGAGACCATTGGGGAGGGCACAGTCGCTAGTAGGTGATTGTCTCTTTTCTGTTCCTATGTGTAATTCAGAAAGTTGAGCTTGGGTTTTATTGTAAATCTAAGCTGAAAGTCTTAAGCCTGTTGCAGGTCTCTCTGCTAGTTTCTATCCCAGCTCTGGGAACCTTGGTGTGCCACTGGGTATAAAGTAGATTGTTTGGATAAGATGTGAAGTGATGCCCTGATAATATTGGTCAGGCCTCTTCCCCTTCACAGACCTGGACTCAGGCTGGTGGGGCAGGTGAGTGCCTCCAGAAAGCAAACAGGGGCCAACACTGACACTTTCTGTCATTCTACTGGATGGTCCTTCTGGCATCTGTGAATACACATAAACAATAGCCAGAGGAAAAGTTCAGCTCAGTGTGTTTCAATCTCATTTCTTTGGGTTAGTCATGGCTTTGGAGATACAGAAATACCCAGATATTTTAAGCTCTTCTTCTGTTGTATCTGATCACTAGAACACCAATGGACTTCTGTTCCTATTTTCTGCCCTGAAGGGAGTGCAGAGAAACTAATTCAGAGCTTCTTTTTGATTCTTTAACTGGTTCTCATCCCTAGAAAAAAAATCTTCATTTTTTCAAAGAAGTTACCACTCAACTAATCAGTTTATGAATGCAATGCATCTTGATCGATGCATCATTCACGGCTGTCCCTCTTAACTCTCCTCTCTCCTGATTTTTCTTAATTCTGTAGGGTATATATGTATTGAATTTTATTTTTGTAGTGTGTGTGTGTGTGTGTGTGTGTGTGTGTGTGTGTGTGTGTGTGTATGTACTGGGGCTTGAACTCAGGGTCTAGGCACTGTCCCTTAACCATTTCACTCAAGGCTGCCACTTTGAACATCTCCACTTCCAATTTGTGCTTGTTAATTGGAGAGAAGAGTACAGACTTTTCTGCCTAGGCTGGCTTTGAACCTCAATCCTCAGATCTGGGCCTCCTGAGTAGCTGGGATTACAGGTGTAGTCATCAATACCAGGCTCAGAGAAATTTTTGAACAAGTGAAAACTCTATCTTTAAGCCCTCCCACCTCCAAAGGGCCCAGGATGGGCAAATGCAGACTTCCTCCAAAAGGGAACTGAAGGGATGAAACCTGAGATGCAGTGCCCAGGGGTTTGGGGGGAGTCCTCCCCTTGGGTTGATCTCTGGGAAGGCAATGAGTGGGAGCTGCAGAAAGGACCTTGCTGGGTCGAGGGCCCGTTTTCCAGCTTGCAGATGCCAGGCTTCCTCCTCTGGCTCTTGTTTCCCACCTCTAGCCACTTCTTGGCACTGGCCCAGCAATGGTTTTAATTGGTCTCGGACCCTCTAGTTTCTGTCAGGCAATGGAACCACCACTGGTCCAGTATGTTCTGCATACCAGTGAAAGAATGCTCTTTCCAAGACACAGGCCCTGGTGGTAATGGGTTTGAACTCATAGCCTTGTGTTTGCTAAACAGATGTCCTAAGGCCAAGCCACATCTCTAAAAGTGCACAGCTTTGACCTTCTGGCCTTTAGTGTCTAACCAGTGTCCCTCTGGTCACCCTGGATGTCCTTCCCCCACCACTTCACCCCTCCCTGAGCATTGCCTATCTCTGGTCTTGCTGTGTCTTCTACTTTCAAAGTGGTTCTAGAAAAAAGTGGCCTAGAAAAAAAAGCCAATTCACCCTTCAAAACCAAACCAGGTGGCCTCTCCATAGTATAACCTCCTGGACTTTTGTGGGTGGGTCCTATCACCTGCTCTCCATGTCCCCTCCATGTGAAGATCTGTGTGTCTCTTCCTGAAGCTCTGTGAAGGAAGTCCTGCCATATCCATCTTATGGCCTTAGTCCTAGACATAGGGCCATGACCAATCACCTCTAGACACCATAGGCCTAAATGCTTCTCAACTGTCAATGAACAGCTACTTGTACTATGTTAGTCCAAGGTCATGGGGTCCTTACAACCAACTCTGGAACTCTCAAGAACATAGACAATGCAGTCTGTCCCAGAGAACTATGTGTAAATTCCACCACATCCCATCCACTTAAAGGAGTCAGATGGAAGGACCTTAGGGCTTCATTAGCCCAAGCAAACTGACTTCCAGTCAGGCAGGTGGAGGAATGAAGAGGATTTCTTCCACACAAAGCTGGGTTCAAAGGACCAGGGCTCAAGTTCATACCTTTATTAGTTACAGACTCTGGACAAATCTGAGGGTTGCTTTCTTCATCTGTAAAAGGAACTTTATGAAGATTTCCTAAGAGATGTAAGCTGCATAGGGCACATGCTAATGTTCTAACTGATGATATTTTACATTGCAGGCAACCAGGCCTATGTCCTGTTCACTTCTGCATCTTTTGCACTGAACACCCGTGTACAGTTCACATCCTATACAGAGTATGTATTGAGTATGCAAATGAATAAAGGAACCAAGGAAGCTGAGTGAGTGGACACATGGATGAATGAGCACCAGAGTTCTATGTCTCCAAACCCACACTCAATGCTCTGCAAGACCGAAAGCCAAAACTTCCCCTCACCACCTGCCAGCCTTTCGGTGACGTGACCCATGTGTGCAGCAGCTTAGTAGCTTAGCAGAGAAGCAGACATTGAGGAACTATAATCACTGTTCCAGAAATATACCCTGGGCCCAATCCCGAAGCTCAGGAACTGTAGAGACCCTTGTAGTTTCCACTTTTGTCCTCAAGCAAGGCAAGGGTTGGCTGTGGCCAAATGGATAAGGACTGGGGTGAGGACAAGGAACATGAGGAAATGGGTGGCCTTCCCCAGTGATCAGTGATCGGAAATGGCATAGCTGACCCAGCTCACACAGTCTATGACCACAGGCCACCCATGAAGAGCCCTGGATTAGAGTTAAAGACCTAGAGTCAAGTCCAGAACTACCATTCAATATCACGTGGCCTTGGGGAAATTACTTGACCCCTTTAAAAAGAACATCTGAATAGTTCTTGTGTCACGAGGTTATGTATGGAACATGGGGGAAAAAAATCTGGAAACTCCTAGGATGACATTTGGCTTTAAATACTTATATATTTACATGTTGAACAAAATTCATCAGATATACACAAAATGAAAAATTATGTGCTCATAAAGAAAAATGAAATCATGTTATTTGTAGGAAAATGGATGAAACTGGAGAACATAATTGTGATCAAGAAAAGCCAAGCTCAAAAAACCGTATATTGTATGTTTTTGCTCATTATGTGGAAGCTAAACCCACAAGACATATTTACTAATGAGCACGCATATATGTATATGTACACACTTATATGAATAATTATGTGTGTGTGTGTACACATACAGAATGTGATTCTAACTATGGAACTGTTGGGAGTCCTCGCCTGTTGACGATTGAATCTGGCCTATTTCTTTTCAGTTCTCTTCCATTTTCCCAACAGGAACTATTAGAAGGAGGAGGAAGGGAAGGGGAAAGGGAAAAGTGGTCACTTTAATATTAATTACCATTATGTTGGCCAGACATGGTGGCTCACACCTGTAATCCTAGCTATTCAGGAGGCTGAGATCTGAGGACTGCAGTTCAGAGCTAGCCTGGGCAGGAAAAGCTGTGAAACTCTTATCTCTAATTAATCACCAGAAAACTGGAAGTGGTGCTGTGGCTCAAGTGGTAGAGCCCTTGCCTTGAGCTGAAGAGGTCAGAGACAGCACCCAGGCTCAGAGTTCAAGCCCCATGACCAAAAAAAAAAAAAAAAAAAATGTTGAAGATGGCAGAAAGAATCCCAGAGAAAGTTCTTAATCAATAGAGGTTGAGGGAAGTGGGCAAGAGATGTCACTAGAGAAGATTTTTCTGTGCAAAACACAATATATGCATGTCAGAAATACCATGATGAAACCTCTTGATTCAGTTAACACAGCTTAAAAGAAAAACAATAGCAAGAAAGTAAAACAGTCTCTGCTGAGTCTGGGGTGTGTGTGTGAGTGAGTACCATGGGTAGGGTTTAGGCTAACTACAGGAGTGAATGAGGATGAATAGAGTGGAAGTAGATTGTGTTTGCAAGTATGAAACTAGAACAATGAAACCTGCTGACATTGTTTTAAGATGGGGGCAATGGTAAGGGAGAGTGAAAGAGATGAGATTAACTGGTATACATTGACATATGGGTGGAAATGTCACAATAAAACCTCACTTGTACAAGAATGTATGCTAATAAATTATTTAATAGTTAATAATTCCTGGATCATCCTAAGTGGAGTACCCTACATGGCTTTAAACTTTTATTCATTCATGTGTTCAACAAGATGCATTGATTGCAACTACCAAGGCACAGACACTGTTCTGAGAAATCAATAAATTCTTCCTCCTTTGCTTCTTTCTTCCTCCCTTCTTGTATTCAGGAGAGAAGAGGACTTGGACATTGTTTGGTTTCAACATAAATTCCTGAGCCAATAAAACCCTGTTTCTGAATCAGAACTTCTCCCTGAGCCTAGGAGAGAGAAACGATGCAAGACAGCTCCACATTTCCTGGCCGATTCCTCTCAACAGGCTGGAAAGAGACAAATCAAATTAAAACTTCGGAGGGGTGATGTGGGAACGTCCCCAGATGAGGCTCTGGGAGCCAGATGTGGTGAGACAGTCTAGGAGGGTTGGGAGAAGTTGAGGCTTGTCCTTCGAGTTCCCAGTTATCTCCCGTTTCCTTTGGGAGCCTTAAAGACACAGTCTTCCCAAAGCAGCCTCTGAGGTGGCCTGCAAGGCTTTTGTCCCTGGCAGCAGAGAAATTTCTGCTTCAGTGGCTCCAAACAAGGCTTGCATTAACTCCAGACCTGCGAGGGGAGCACGTATAACAAAACCCAACACCGTGTCCCAGCCCTCAGACAAGCACAGAAACAAATGGTGCCGGAATTTTTCAGAATAGAATCATCCGCTCAATGTCACTGCATACATTTACCTACCTCAGTGGCTATTCAGGGCCCCTTTCAAGGAGACTATCAATAGAGATGGATAAGGCAACATCTCTATGGCAACATCTCCACTGAAAAATGATGGCAGCGACAGCGAGAGGGAGCGATGACCTTTTTTTTTTTTTTAAAAAAAATACATACCCAAACATAACATGACGGCTGGCACCCTCGAAGGGCTCTTTGGCTCCCAGGATGTAGGACTGTTAAAACAATAGTGGGGAAGCTCATGACAAGACTAATTAGTGGTACAAGGGGTTCATGCAAATTCAAGACCAAGAGTTTACACAATGAATTAAGACCTGGGTCTTTGAGATACTGAAATTTGTCAACAAAATTAACATTCCCTCTCTTGGGAACTCTCAAGCTGAAAGAGTTTATGAGGACCTTATTTTAAGTGTCCAACTGGGGGGGGGGGGGGAGGGTTGTTCAAGAGGAGAAAAGATGGAAAAGACAAATAGTAGCCACCAGCTGGCTTTCAAAGCCGGTTTCTAACCCAGCAGGTCTCTGCTATGGGGCCTCCTATACAGCCCTCCTCCCGCTCTGAGACCTTCACATATTAAGATGTGAGGATAGAGTAGCCTCCATGAACTCAAAATCAGAGAAGTTAAGGAGCTGGGTGCTGGTGGCTCATGCCTGTAATCCTAGCAACTCAAAAAGCTGAGATCAGCACATCCTTGCTGGAAGCTGGCACTGCAGAAAAGTCTGTGAGTCTCTTATTTCCAGTTGATCAGCAAAAAAATTGGAAGAAGAGGTGTGGCTCAAGTGGTAAAGTGCAGCCCTGAGCAGAAAAAGTCAAGCTCAAATAAAACGAAAATTAAGGGGGCTTTATGGTTTAGAGGAGTGTGGGTAGAGAGAGTCTAAACCAATGACAATGTTCACATTGCTCAGAGCAGCCTCCCCTTCCCCAACAACACTCGTTAAGAAAGGAGAGTTGTGCAGTCTGTCAGTGTAGGTACCTTGAGAGCCTCCTAAAATGTCCCATCCATTGTCTCAGCGGTTTATCCAACTGTTGGAAAGGATAGAAAAAAGCAAAACAATAATAACAACAACAGAACCAAACCAAACCTAAGTTATTTCACCCATTAATTACTTTGGGAGTCCAAGTAAAGACCTGGGAAGAGAAGCCAAGACCAAGTTGTGGGAAAGTTGTCAGGGCCAGTTTTGGACTGTTTCCATTTTCTCTGTTTCCTTTCCCCCGTGACCTTAGGCAAATCATTAACCTTGTTTGCTTCTCCATAAAATGTGAAGTATTTGTGGATTGGTAGATGAAAGATTCCAGGGAGAGTGCAGAGTTTATATACAACGCCCTTTATGCTCAGCACGTGAAAGAAATTAGCTATGATGGATGGAGCGTCAAGTGTAATATCTGTGGCTGAAGCTCACTGGACCTGAGTGTTTGCATTCTTGGGCTTTAAACAGCCTTTGTTTGTTTGTTTGTTTGTCAGTGGGGAATGGGCTGTGGCAGATAGCTCTTGTCATGTATGATGTTCTTTGTAGGTCAGAGCTCTGGGTGGCGACTTTGCTAGACCTTGAGTTTGCTTGGTGGCAGATGCATAGTGCCCTGATCCTAGACCTACCCATGGGACTCCTAAACCACCCCCTCTTCAGGATAGGCTTGTCTTCATCTTGTTTTTTTTTTCTTCCTTCATCTTCATGTTTTCCAAATATATATGTACTCTCTTAAGAAAGTTGTGAGTTTCAATAATAATCTGTTCTAATTTCTCAAAACCACAATGAAAATGGATGTTTTTCCTATAGTACATAAAAATGCAAATTAGATCATTTTTCTTTTTGGGTTCTATATCTCAAAACAAACACCTTTTCCAGAATTTTGAAATTCTATTAGCACAACTACAACACTTAGTTTTTGGGATACGATAGATATTAATTGTACTAATGTATATCAATTTCTCTATTTCAATCATATATAATTGATATATGTTACCTGTAATGACTGTGAGGGCTACAAAAATGCATGAATGGACAAACATTCAATTCAGTTAAAAAATTCTGGAAAGTTCAAAAGCAATAGATGCAATTTTGCTCATTCTGTGAACTTTCATTTTAACCAATTCCTTAACATTATCACATTAGAAGGGTATCACAAATTCTATGTAAGTGGCTGAGATAACATTTTATAAAAATTATTACCATATAATATATCATGACCCTTTTTCAAAAAGTGAAGTCAACCTTTCCTCCATCTTTGCTTTATCAGAAGTTGGTTTCAGCCCAGGAAAATGGACTAGGTGACTATTTTTGGCTCATCTCTAGTGATGATAAACACACGTTGAAAGTCTAGCTTTTCAAAGTTGTGTTCTGTTCATGGATGTGAGGACAACTGTCATTTCTACAAGGTCTGGCACTTTACACCATCACCTCTATTTGTGAGAATGGTGAAATGAATGAACTTGTGCTAATTTTTTGCTTCCAATGGCATTTGCAGATTAAAATGCCATTGGCAACACAAGCAAGAGTGGATGTATACACTAGGCTACTGCACTTGCTGTCCCCAGCAGAGTTTAATCATGTGAGTGGACAGGACAGCTTCTGACCTGCTACTTCTAGTGCACAGGGGTCCTGCAGAGTAAAGGGACCATACACCGCCAGTTCCTAGGCCCTCACCAAGAGTAAAGAGGAGGACTCTTCCATTTGTTAGGATATGGAAAGACTTGGAAAAAATTATATTAAGTGAAGTAAGTATGTTCCTCCCCCATCGTATAACCCCTGTTTTCACTGTATTTGATTCCAGTGCCCTGCATCTTGTATACACACTTCTCTGCTTCAGGGAGTGGAAGGGACAAAACAAAATGCTGAAATAAGGATACAGGTTGAATGGGAAGGGATGGGAAGGGGAAACAAAGGAGGAGGCTACAATGCTTGATAAGAAATTACTCATTATCTTGCCCATGTAATTGTAACTCCTCTGTACAGTATTTTCACAATAAAAAAAAATAAAGGACGAATTTCTATTCACAAAAAAAGGATACAGGTTGACCATCGTAACAATAAGATGTACAAAACACTATGTTGAAAACAACTTTACAACTTCGGTGGGAGGGGGGGTGGGAGGGAGAGGAGGGCAGGAAGGGTAGTTGTGGTGGGAGGGAAGGGATGGTAGGGGGAAAACAAAGGAGGAGGCAACAATGCTCAATAGGAAGTATACTCATTGCCTTGCTCATGTAACTGTAACCCCTCTGCACAGCATTTTTACAATAAAAAAACGTACCAAAAAAAAAAAAAAGAGGAGGGCTCTTGGTTCTGCTCCTCCTCTTGTCCCTCTCTATCTACAGCCCCCATTGCCACCAAAAATTTTTTAAAAAGAGAGATAATCACCTCTGAAAACACCTCAAATATACCATATTGTAGAGGTGCTTTGAGGTCCACTTAGCACCATTCCATCTTCTCATAACCTGTATGTGTGTGTGTGTGTGTGTGTGTGTGTGTGTGTGCCCATGCACATGTGCATGCACGCACACATGTGTACACACGTGCACAGGTGCTGATCCTGGGCTTGAACTCAGGGCCTGGGCATTGTCCCTAAGCTTCTTTTGCTCAAGGCACAGTGCCACTTCTTTTTCTGAGTAATTTGTTGGTGATAAGAGTCTTATGGACTTCCCTGACCATCCTGGCTTCAAACCTTGATCTCCAGATCTCAGCCTCCTGAGTAGGTAGATTACAGGTATGAGTCACCAGTGCCTGACTCATATCCCTTTGGAGTTTCCAGAATAATGTCATTAGCAGAGGATCTACTGATTTAAACAGGAAAACCACAAGCAAGGTTTCTGTTATGATATGGGTATGCTATCTCTTTTTAAGACTCCATGTACTGGAATTCCCTAGTGCTATTGAGGGGCATTGGGCCTTTAGAGGTGTGGCCTACTGAGAGGTAATTGGGTAGGAAGACAACACCTTGAAGGGATTAAGTGCAGATTGTTGTAAATTTGGTCTCTTAAACTTGGTCCCAAGGTTGATGCTTTTCACACAGCACAACATCTTTGCTATTGGGGGGGACTCAAATTTGATTTCCAAAAGTATGAGCCAAAATAAAACCAGTTATAACAGACACTATTCTTTCCTCCATCTTTCTGTACTGACATCATGGTGTGCATGAACGTCTCGGGCCAGTACCCTCGAGAGCATCAGCCATGCTGAGAGGAGAGGGGGACCCCAGGTCCTCATCATCCAAAGTCATTGTCCTGTTTCTCATGGTGAGGATGAAGCATGGCTACATTGGCAGATTTAAAGTCATTAAGGATCACAGAGCTGGGGGAAATTGTTGTGAACCTCACAGGCAGATTAAAAAGTGGAGAGTGATCAGCCCCCAATTTGATGTGCACCTTAAAGGCCTTAGGAAGTCATCTGCTTCCATCCTGTCGGTGTGGCTTGATTGTATTGATGACCTCAGTTGGCATCATGGACCAAGAGGAGGAAAGAGAGAAACCACCAGGAGGGGAAATCCTGGGATTCTGTGTGTGTGTGTGTGTGTGTGTGTGTGTGTGTGTGTGTGTGTGTGTGTGTGTGTGTGTGTGTGTGTGTGTGTGTGTGTGTGTGTGTGTGTGTGTGTGTGTGTGTGTGCGCGCGCCAGTTCTGGGGCTTGAGCTCAGGGCTTGGGCACTGTCCCGGAGCTTCTTTTGCTCAATGCTAGCATTCTACCACTTGAGCCACAGTGCCACTTCTGACTTTTTCTGTTTATGTGGTACTGAGGAGTTGAACCCAGGGCTTCATGCATGCTATAGGCAAGCGCTCTACCACTGAGTCACATTCTCAGCCCCTGGGATTCTTTTACTAAGGATTAAAACATGCATACAAATAAAATGCCTCAATGGAAACAAACAAAAAACTCTGAAGTTGGCTATTCTCTGCAGATTTGCCATCCGGTAGGGAAAAGCTGAGGAGTTTGTTGATTTAAACAGTGGCATTTGCCCCACTTCTGAGAAGAGAGGTGCAGAAGTGTGTCCTTCTAGTCACATAATAACTGTGTGCAGTTATCTCTTGCTAGAACCCCTTCCAACTAGCTATGCCACACCTCCATGATTATAAACATCTTCTTACAGATTGCTGAGGCCCAGCGGGAGTTACACCAAGTTTATACAGCAAACAAAACCTGAAAGAGGCCAAAGGTGCTGCACGCACAGCTTAGCACTAGGCTACATTTCGGTTGTTGGGCTAACTCCATATCTCCATCATGGGCTGTAGCATGATCTTTGTGCTGTAGTTCCCACGCACCAGGGATTTTGTTTAGGGTCATAACCCATCTAAACTTACTGAGATATAAAAAAAATCCATTTTTGCCTCTAATAATATCCTGCTGACCTAGCCAGAGATCTGTGAGGGTCAAATGAATAATGAATGAGGAAATGACTTGTAAAGTGATAGGTGATGGGCAATTGGGAATCTCTCTTATTCCAGCTCCTCCTCCCACTCTGCTCTCAAGTTCAATGCTGGTCATTCCCCACACAGCGGATGCTGATTTGGCTTGGTTGCCCCCACCCTCACCCCCACCCCAAGCATGAAACAAACAATCTGCCTCCCAGGGGAGATCAGAAGATCTCTATGTGGCCATTTGTAAACCAGAAGCATTGAAAAGAAAAAAGAAAAAGCATGCTTCTGCTTGTTTTTTTCTTAATTGCCAAGTGACATCTACCACAGGAATCCATGCCCAGCCCCAGGGGCTGAGGAACAGGATGAATGAAGCTCTAGAGAGGTTGAAGGGCAGCAAGTCTGTTGCACACATTGCCTGCTTTCCTGAAGGCTCCAGAGCAGCTGGGTCTGAATGATTGCCATGAGGCTTTCAGCTCTGTTCTAAGAGCTGCTGTGGCCTAGGGCCACCTGTCCAAGTCCTGACCTTCTGTGCTATCCTGTCATACACAGGGCATGTGGAGGGGGCTAGGGCAAAGTCAGGAGAAGAATGGAGCTTCTAGAGCAAGAAATAGTGAGAAGTACTACAGGCAAGGACCATCCAGGGAGCCTGCCCTAAATCCAGAGCTCTGTTGTGTCCTGATGGGCCTTTCATGCAAGCCTGGAACTGGCATTCTTGCTTGGGGCCTCTAAAAATGGAGATGAAAATCTCATTCCTATTGTAGTCAATGGAAAAGTGGTACCAGATATCACTAGGTGTGAGGACAGTTGATTGCATTTTATGTTCCACAAGGTTTAACTGAATTCTTCCGGAGGGCCTGGTACTGTAAAGACTTAGGGGACACAGACACAGACACCTCCCCTGCCCAACTTCAAGCTGTTGTTGAGCTTGGTGGTGCTGTTGTTGCAGCCTGCCATCCCAGGAGCTACCAACAGGGGGCGACTATCTGGAGCAAAGTTTATTGCTTTATCCAAACCCAGGAGTGCCTGACTCTGATTAGAGGAGTCAGGGAAAGCCTTGGGAGTTGGGGAGAGATGGGAGGCTGGTTGATCTCAGGGTATAACAGACCATTCAGAGAATCTCACAATCACTGGCTGGATCCTCATAAAACTGGTTCTAGAAGTATCTGCCTTCTACAGACAGGGAAACTGAGGCACAGAGATTACTTGCAGATCCCATAGTGAGCTAGAAAGTGGCAGTGCAGAGGTTTGAATCCAGACAATCTGGCTCCAAGTTATTTATATAAAATAAATGCATAATTAAAAGGATCGCAAGAGTCTAGAGATGGTATCCTATGAGATAAAGAGGTTTTGCTGTATTTCTTTTGCCATTCTGATGGTTTTCATGAAAAATTAAATAAATAGCTTTAAAATGAGTGACCGGCATGAAGACTATACAGCTTGCCCTCAACCTGATTTGGGTTCTTGAGATGGGCTGGTTCAGGGCAGAGTAGTGTAAGACAGATGTGGCCGAGTGCTGGCTGATACTCAACTTCCAATTCTCTTCTCTCCATCTCTTCTTTAAATACCACATTTGAAAAGGTGAACATAAAATCACCAGCCTGTTCCATGTGTAGAGCCCAGTGGTTCAAATCCATGTGGTGGTCTCCATGCTTGGCTACTGTCCAGATTGTCTTTGTTTATTAGGTTAGTGGATGGAATACAGAATAGGAAAAGGGCTTGGATTTGGTAAAGGACTGAGGGAGGCAGTGGCCTGAGGGAGGGAGGGGTGTTGAGTTCTTCTTGTGTGACTCCCACAAGGCAGTCAGCACGATCATTCTCATGACAAAGCGGATTGAGGACCTTCCAGGCGCCAGCCAGATCATCCTAGCTGTGGGCCCTGCTTAACGCAGGCAGCTTCATCAGTGGCTAGAACTCAGCCATCCTCCCAGAAACCTGGCCCAGGCTGCTGCTCTCACCATCCACAGCCTGGATGGTCACCAGCTATACTGTGCCTGCCAGATACCCAGCAGGCACAATCAGGGGAGACGCATTTACACAGAAGCTTCTCCTTTCTCTCCATCCAGTTGCATAACAGGCTTAACTGAAGCCCAGCAATGCCAGGAAATCAGTAAGAGGTAGGGGAGGGGCAGTCCCCAAACCAGGTGGTTCACAAAAACCAGGTCTCCACCTGAGTTGATGCTGCCTGGTTTCTGAAGGCATTGGGAATGAAGAAAATAGGAATCCACAACAAAGACAAGAAGACTCCACTCTAAAGTCTGAAATGGGAACAGAAGGTCAGATTGGAGATAGCCACCAGTCAGATGTGTTTTCACAAAGCCTTCATCCTCTTGTGGACAAATGAGATTTGGCTACTGGGAGATGGAGACAGGGGAACCATTCAGCACTGCATGGCCTGTCATTCTATCCTTGTGCTTGAATGACACTCTCCTTGGCCTTCATCACAGAGCCTAGGGCCTAGATTCTACACAGCCCTGTTGGCCTGGCTCCCGCCAGCTCCTCCAGGGCACGGCTCTGATATCCTGCCCAGGGCTCAGGCATCAGTCACCATTGTGGCTGTATCTCCTCTGACCTTACAAGGCACTATGTGATCTCTCTCTCTCTCTCCCTCTCTCCCTCACCCCACCCCCTCTCCTTCCCTCGCAGACTTCTGGGTGGACCACAGGGTAGCAGAGGAGGCTGAGCTCCTTCTAAGCCGAAGTGGCAGTCTTGAACCTGCCTCCAACCTGAATCCTGAGACTCAAAGGAGGTCTTGGGAGTCTCAGGATCACTGAAAAAGCAAAAACATTACTAGCATTTAGCAAGATTTGCTGGTCAATATACAACGTTAATAATATACCATTCACTGGGTTTCCTGCCAGCAGCTTAAATTTGGAAAGAAGCAAACAGACAGTTTTACAAAATATAAAATATAAAGCACTCAGAAAAAACTTAGGTTAACCAAAATCATCTTAAAATGAAGAACAAATATCTTGGATTCATACTACCTTATTTTAAAATTTACTATTAGCTGGGTGTTGTAGCACATGCCTGTAATCCAAGCACTCAAAAGGTTATAGTAGGAAATCACAAGTTCAAGGCCATCCCTATCTTATTCTGGATCTTGAAAGAAATGCTTTCAGTAAGATGTTGGCTAAAGGTTTGCAAGATATAGCATTTATTACTTATATTATGCAGTGATTTTTTTTATCATAAAGGGTGTTGAATTTCATCAAATAACTTTTCTACTAACAAGAAAAAAGAATGTTTTTGGTATCTTGGAGTACAGAGATATTTCTTTTCAAAGGAAAATAAAATGCTAACCATAAATGTTTAAATCAATAAGTTCTACTCTCAAAAAAAATAAATCTATCAAAATTTAAAATATCTACTTATTAAAAGAAAAATAATTAAAACATGAAAACCATGGTACATTATAAAACAAAATATTTGTAATAAAATATACCACTAAGAGCTAGGTGCTGGTGGCTCATACCTAATCCTGACTACTCAGGAGGCTGAGATCTGAAGATCATGGTTCAAAGCTAGCCTGGTCAGAAAAGTCCCTGTGAGACTCTTTGCATCCAAAACCCTGAAATGGCTCTATAGCTTAAAAGTGGTAGAGCACTAGCCTTGAGCAAAAGAGCTAAGTGCCCAGGCCCTAAGTTCAAGCCCCACAACTGACAAAAATAAAAATAAAAAAATAAAAAAATATATACCATTAAGAACTTGTATCGAAAGCAAGAAAATAACTCTTATAAATCAGTGTTTTTAAATATAATTTTTAAGAAATCATAAACAGGGGCTGGGAAGGTGGCTCAGTGGTAGAGTGCTTGCCTTGCATGCATGAGGCCCTGGGTTCGATTCCTTAGTACCATATAAGCAGAAAAAAAGCCAGAAGTGGCTCTATGGCTCAAGTGGTAGACTGCTTGCCTTGAGCTGAAGAGCTGAAGGACGGTGCCCAGGCCCAGAATTCAGGACCCACGACCGCTAAAAGCAAAGACAAAAACAAAAAGAAAGAAAGAAGGAAAGAAATAATAAACAAAGATATATTCATGGCCAATAAACACATGGAAGTAACTATCACAGAAATGCTCCCATCATGCCTGAAGTCCTGAAAGGAAAACAGTCTTCAACACTGGGCATGGTGCCTCCTGCTTGAAATTCCAGAGCTAGGAGGCTGAAACAGGAGAGTCTAAAGTTCAAGTCCATCCAGCCTATGCTATACAATGAGTTCAAGGCCACCCATCCAGCCTATGCTGTACAATGAGTTCAAGGCCACCCTGGATACATAGCAAGACTCTGTCTCAAACAAAAAGAACAAAAGACATGTATAAAGAAGCTATTAAAAGGCATTTGATAGACAAAATGATTAGCAGAGCCATGTGAAGGGTGAGGGTAGGGGTGGGGAAAGTCAATCCTGAGTACTGGCAACAAGAGATCGACTTGTCTATAGCAAATATTAAAATAATAAGGTCAGCTATACATTATCTGCCTTTTATCCTTACCACAGATAATAGTTAAGCCCCAGTGCAATATCTAATCTGACTCTCACTGTTTCAACATATTCCTGGTTTAAAACCTTTTGGAACTAGGAACTGCTGTTTTATGATACTCCTTCAGATTTTGTTACCTGATCACTTACTGGATGCTCAATCTAGCACACTCCTCAACATTTTTCCAGATCATCTCCTAAAGAGAGAAATACCTCTTCTTGATTTAATTTAATTTAATTTTTTGGTGCTGGGCCTGGGGCTTGAGCTCAGCTGTCTCCAAGCTAGTGTGCTCAAAGCTAACACTCTACTACTTGAGCCACAGCTTCACTTCTGGCTTTTTGGTGATTAATTGGATGGACTTTCCTGCACAGGCTGTCTTCAAACTTTGATCCTTAGGATCTCAGACTCCTGAATTGCTAGGATTACAGGCATCAGCCACTGGCACTGGCTTTATTTGATTTTTGATCCCTGAAGGAAAGCTTAGGCTGGGAGTGGGTAGCCAAGAGTATGTATAGGTAGCTAGAGTGAATGTAAGAGGACAGTAGAATCTTTTCTAGGCCGAGCAGCATACAGAGCAGGCTGGGTAGTGTGGGCAAAACAGCCTTGGATGGTTCTCTACAGAAGGAAGACACGTGCTGGGAGAGTGAAATTCTGTCTGTCCCCCAGAACAGAAGTGAAAAGTACATGACAGCCACCATATTCTTTGTGGCTGGGTTCAACTTTCTCCTCAGTAAAATTAGCTGAGAAATAGTACCTAACTCTGTAATCTATGTAGATAATGAATATTCACAAAGCACCTAGAGCATTACATGGCATTCGGTGAGCCCTACCTACATATTTATAAAATCTAAAAATATATAAAATATAAAATGTATATATAATATAAAAATTTATAAACTATTTATAAAGTATGCGTGCAGGGTGGAGCTTAAGGCAGATAGAAAGCCTATGGCACAGTAGAAGAGTTCACAAGCTGGAGCAAATGACTGGCAGGCAGGGTGGCCCTGGAGTTTACCATCAAGCCAGAAAATACTAGAGGCCTGGGTTGGAGCCAGCTGCTGGGTATCTCAAAGACCAGCTGAGAGAGAAAAAGAAAAACACACTAAACCAGAAGAGAGGAGGTGTCAGCCTTCCTCTTCCATCAGATCTTTGGGGGGTACCAGTCACTGCTTATTAAGCAGTTTATGTCAGTAAGTATCTCCCTGAAGGTTTGGGGAACCACAGGACAGTGTTGATAATGAAGATCTATTGCATTTGCAGAAAAAGCTCAATGGATAAATGCCTCACTCCCACCTCATAGTCCCTGCCTGCTCATATCCAGCTCTGTCGCCTTTTCATTAGCAGCGTGGAGTGTAGGTTGATCTAGGCTTAAGAAGCCTCTGTGCATCTGTTTCCTTAGGCTGAGCAATGGGCTATACTTTGGACTACACCTTCCTCTGGGTACAGCTGACTCACTTCTAATGCCAAGGTGAATCCTGGGATCACTTCTGATTCCCTCCTCTCTTCTCTTTTTGGGCCTGTGACATCCAGGTGAGTACTTGGGTTACAGAGAAGAGTTCTCAAGAATTAGAGGCTGGGCCGGGATCTGGTGGCTCATGCCTATAATCCTAGCTATTCAGGAGGCCAAGCTCAGAGGACCATGGTTTGAAGTCAGCCCAGGAAGGAAAGAAGTCTATGAAACTTACCTCCACTAAACTGCCCAAAAAGCCAAAACCGGATCTATGGATCATAGTGATAGAACTCCAGCCTTGAACAAAAGAAGGTCAAGGACAGCATCCATGCCCTGAATTCAAGCCCCAAGACTGGCAAGAAGAAAAACAAAAAATGAACTAGAGGCTAGAACCCAGGGGCTGTTATTTCCTTGATTTCTTCATCTAGCAAGTGCAAGACAAGGATGTGGTGAATGAGATCTGAAGCCTTCCAACCAGATGTTTGGTAGAGAGCCAGACACTGATGGGGCCGACTACATCTGGATACAGGGTGGGTTCAGGTTGAGTGGAGCCACAGAGAAGTAGACACAAATGAATGAATGACTTCACTTGGCCCCTCAGGACAGCGGAGTCCTTGGTAATCGTGGCCATAGAAGCTCATTGTACCACTGACCTGTCATTTTGTAAATTAAGGATGGGTCTCTGTCCCTAGTGGACTGACCCAATGAGGCACTGGTGGCTCATACCTGTAATCCTACTGCTTATGAAGCTGAGATCTGAGTTTGCAGCCAGCCTGGGGAAGACAAATCTTCACGACTTTTATCTCCAACTTGCTAGCAAAAAGCCAGAAGTGGAAGTATGGTTCAGGTGATATAGCCCCAGTCTGTAGTGAAAACGCTAAGCAAGAGCACAAGGTCCTGAGCACAAATGACCTCCCCCCCCCCAAGGAAAACAGGTAAAAATGTCACTTATAATTTATTTACAGCAAACAATCCTTAAAATCTCTTTAACGAATGATGTGTAGTTCCGAATTCTATTTGTGGACATCCTCAGATTCCTGCCTTGCCTGTCTTCCTGGGGCATGGCTTAGCAGCTCAACTAAGTGGTCCAGATCTTCAGGAGTGGTCATGGGGTCTCCTCCACTTCCCTCAACACACTCTTTACTTTGCTGGTCCCATTCTTGAACTCCCCACCCAACACTGTCCTGGACTCTATGATTACAGAATAAACTGCGTTGTAGTTTGATGAAGGAAATGGAGAAGCATTCGATGCTCATGAATAGGAAGAGTTAATATTGTAAGTCAGCTCTTCCCAACAACAGAGGAAGAAAGTAGAGGTTAAAATTTACACTGCCTGACATTAAGACTTAATATAAAAAGTAACCAAGACAGTGTGGTATTGGCAAAAGAACAGACACATAGATCAATGGACCAGAATAGAGAGCCCAGAAACAGATTCACATAAATAAAATCAACTGATCTTGCCAAGGGAGCAAAGACAATACAATGGAAAGGCAGTCTCTTCAACAATGTGATAGAACAACTGTATATCCATGTGCAAAACCAATATAACTAAAGGCATCAAGACACAAACTTTACCCTTCATGAAAATTAACTCAGAATGGACCATAGTCCTAAGTGTGTAATGCAAAACTATAAATAGCTTAGGAACAATATGGAAAATCTAGGTCGCCTTGATTTGGTGATGATGTTTAAGGAATGATACCAAAGGTACAGTCTATGAAGAAAGAAGGGGTAAGTTGGATTTCACTAAATCAGAAAGTTCTACTTTGTGCAGGACACTGTCAAGAAAGAGAAAAAAATCCTTAGACTGGGAGAAAATATTTGCAAAAGATACATCTGATAAAAGACAGTTTCCCAAAATCTGCAAAGCCTTCCTATTGTATATTTCATTTACCTGACATTCCAGAAAAGACAAAGCTATAGAAACAAAGAGTAGATCAATAGTGGCTAGGCTTTGGGGTAGAATAGGAGATAAATTAGTAAACCACAGAGGATTTGTTTTAATATAATGCAGTGGGAGATACATGGTGTTATGCATAGAACTGTCAAAACGCATAGTTCTAAACTATGGGCTTCAGCTAGTAATGATGTCTCAGTATAGTCCACCAGCTGTAACAAATGTACCACAGCAAGGGACTATTACAAGATACTAATACAATAGTCATATGAGAGACTAGATCTAGTAGAGAAAGTTGGAGTGGAGGATATGGAGGTTATTGGTATCTAGAGGAAAGAGATTGTTCTAGGACTATTCTCCACAAACACAAAATATGTGGATACTAAGGCTTTACAGTAAGTAATATAGTATGCACATGCAATCTATGCACATTTTCCCATATACTTGTGTGTGTGTGTGTGTGTGTGTGTGTGTGTGTGTGTGTGTGTGTGTGTGTGTGTGTGTGTTTGCCAGTACAGGGGCTTGAACATAGGGCCTGTAGCTCTCACTTGGGTCTTTTTGCTCATGACTGATGCTCTATCACTTGAGCTACAGCTCCACTTCTGTCCTTTTTCTGGTTAATTGGAGATAAACTTTTCAAAGTCTTTTCAGCTCCAGCTGGCTTCATACTGTGATCCTCAGATCTCAGCCTCTTGAGTAGCTGGGATTATAGGTGTGAGCCACCAGTGCTCAGCTTCAAATCATCTCTGGTTTACCTATAATGCCCAAACAACATTAGTTATGTAACTGTAGTATTTAGGAAATGATGACAAGAAGAAAAGTCAGTACATGTTCAGTACAGCTGCAATTTTCTTTCAAATGTTTTCTGTGACTGGCTGAATCAAATTCTTCTTAATTAAAAAAATTAGAACAAAATGAGTTCAGCAAGTTTATTGGATACAAGATCCATAGGCAACAATTAATCGAAGACTCTGTTTTGTTTCTATACAGCAGCAATGGGCAATCTGTAAATCTAGTCACTGTGGCCATAATTCAAACAAGAAGACATGACCACTATCCAGAACAGAATGAATACAAAATATCCCCCCTCTTTGTAGAAGGTTCTTTGGGACCCCAGGGATAAAATAATTGCTTGGTGGCCTCAGACTAATATCAGGAATAGTTTGTCCACCATAGCTGTGGTGGTTGTTGGGTAGAATGATGTCTGGAACACCGTCTTTCATGATTACTTATACTACTGTAATTTACAATCAAGAAATTAAATTTTAAAATACCCTGGTCTGATAACCCTCTATGTGGCTGGTGACTAGCTTTGTGTCCTTGGAGAACTCAGTTCTTCTTCCTTCAGGCCTCAGCATCCTAGTGTGAAAAAAAATACAAGAGTTAGGTCAGGTGTTAGTGACATTTGAAAAGCCTGTTAATCAAAGGCTCTTTCTTTGATACATGACTAAATCAATTCCGCCACTCTGTCTTCCTCCTAGACAAGCAACAGAAAGGAACCAGAGCAAAGAAACATCTTCTTGTGTAGATGGAAGGCCCCAGAATTCTTGTTGAAGACAAAACTGACGTTGAAGAAGAAAGAAAGGGCAGGTGAAGGAGGGAAAACAACATGTAAATGTATAGGTTGATTCAAATTCTTCCAGCCAGCAGCTGGAGTGGTGGGCCAGGGACACTTGACCTCGATAGATCTGTGGAACAAAGTGGGAGGGAAGGGCTTCCTACTATCCTTTGTGATTGGGCAGGCCAAGCCTGGCTAATGGGAACTGTCACCTGGGCCTTTCCAGGTCAGGAACGCAGAACAGCAATTAACTCTGCTCAGAGACCCAAGGCCCTGAGCTGGCCCTGCTAGGCCAGGTAGCTAAATCATTAAAGACACAGTTCCTTTCAGTGATAAATTGTGCAGGCGCGTGAAACCCGCTGCTGGCCATTAATCTGGGCTAATCAGGTTGAAAGCTGGGTTGTTTTATTTAGTAATTAACGGGTGATGTGAAAAACGTGATCCATGGCCTGTGGTGCATCTATAGAGCACTGTCCTGGAGGAGAGAATGGGGAGCGGTGGGGATTCTCTGGAGAGCCACTCAGGCCTATGCAATTACTGCCATTGGCAAGCTCTGAAAAATGACCCTGGGCTTGTATTGACACCCAGGGAGAAAACATTCCTGCCAACAGCGCAGGCAGAGTCTTGAAGGCCGATAATTGCTCTCTCCCCCTCTCCTGCCCCTCCCCACAGCCTACTAAGCCAAATCCAACATTTCAGCAATGCACAGTGATGTCTTTAGAGGATACATACTACTCCCTATAGAGGTGTGTGGAGAAATGGGGGGTCCCCAATATCAGGGGGTATAGAGTGGGCTGGGAGAGCTGAGTGACCCTGTTTTGAGCACATTGAGACTACAGTGCTCAGAAAGACAGGACAGGGTGACCACTTGGGGACTGGATGGGTGCATACATAGCTCAGAACTAAGTAAGTATTGGAGGGCCTGCCTGCAAGCAAGGTGGTGGGACTGCAGGGGTTGGATTGAGTGCAGGTTGTCCAGGAACATGTATTTCCAGAAAACAAAAAAGAAAAGAAAGTCTGGCTCAGGGCCCCTAGGGCAAGTGAGCAGGAGGCCAAAGCTCAGGTACCATTCAGTCCCCTCCAGGCCCCAGAAACCAAACCCCATCTATCCTCCCCTAAGCTGTTCTCACTGGGTGTCTTGTGTCTCCAGGGCCTGCTCTCCATCCCAGGGACATTGCTCTCTGTCCTGCAGCATCTGTCACAATTGCTGCTTACCACCTCAGAGACAGTGTCTCCATGGAGCCAGAATGATCCTGCTCAATCCTCAGATCTCAGCCTCCTGAGTACCTAGGATTACAGGCGTGAGCCACCAGCATTTGACAAAAAACAAAACAAAACACACACACACACACACACACACACACACACACACACACACACAATAAAGAAATACACAATTCCTAAGGCTGCAGTCAAGGTATGAAGCCAAGGCCCCTGCCTGTCTCTCTAGCATTCTCTCTGGTTACTTTCTTTCTGCTTACCCTTGAGATCCAGCCACATTAAAATTTGTTTGCTTCTTCAAATGTACCAGATTCTTTTCTTTCTTTTTTCTTTTCTTTCTTTCTTTCTTTCTTTCTTTCTTTCTTTCTTTCTTTCTTTCTTTCTTTCTTTCTTTCTTTCTTTCTTTCTTTCTTTCTTTCTTTTCTTTCTTTCTTTCCTTCTTTTTTGTCAGTTACTGTCCCTGAGCTCTTTCACTCAAGGCTAGTACTTTACCACATGGAGCCACAGCTCTACTTGCAGCTTTCTGGTAGTTAACTGGAGATAAGAGTCTTCAAGGACTTTGCTGCCCCAGCTGATTTTGCCCCATTCCTCAGGTCTCAGCCTCCTCGGTAGCTAGGATTACAGGTGTGAGCCATGAGCGCTGAGCAGGTTCATTTTTTTAAAGCCATAATTTGTGTCATGCTTTGGGAAACCTCTCACCCCATCACTGGAGCTCCTACTGGACCTTTGGTTCTCAGCAGAAGTGTTTCTCTTCCAGGAAAACCAGCTGGGTCAGGGGCCTTCCTAGGGTGCTACTGACCTGTACTGTCTTGGTTACTTCTACTTCAGGATCAGTATTGTTTCTTCTTTCTCTATTTAAACTCTTTGAAGGCAAGGACCATAACCATAATGTTGTCTCTGCTTGCATTTCCAGCTCCAGAAACAGTCCCTGGTACATAGTAGGTGTACTCAGTAATGACTGAGTACAAATATTCATAGACACAGAAAGCTTCTCGACAGGTGTTATATCTCAATCTGACAAAGAAACTGACCCCAGAGAAGGCTGAAGCAGTGACAGGCAAGAGGAACAAGTAAGTTTTCTGCCCCAGCCCAAGAGTCTCTACAGCAGCCTCTGCTCCATTTGGATGTTCACTTGCTGCCATATTCGTATCTTATTTGAAAGATTTTTTTTCTCTAAATTCCCTGTGGAAGGTTCTTGACCTTTTGATCCAGCTAAGCAATTCCTCCAGATGAGCAGTCTGTTCCTATCAGTGGAAATATTTGACATTTTGGCATTACATCGAAGACTAGAAACTATTTAAGATGCTCCTGAGTGGTTATGTCAGACTCTAGGAGTCCTGGGAGGACGTTTAGTTGAAGGTAAGACCGAGAGTTTTAGAGCCAGAACAACCCAGGCTTAAATCCTAACTGGCACGGTCATTTATTAGCTGTATAATCTGGGGAAATGAACTGGACGTCTCTGTGCTCTCTTCACTCTTTGCAGTCCATGAAATAGAGATAAGAACAGTGCTGACCAGGTAACTTTTTGCTAATAACAAATGAGATGCTAAAGAATTGACAAATGGAATTGCATCCGATTAAAATGCATCTGCTCAGCCAAGGAAACAATTCCAAGTGGCAGCCTACAGAATGGGAGGACATCTTTGCCAGCTATTCATCTGACTTGGGATTAATGTCCATGATACAGAAAGAGCTCAAGACACTTCAATACCACATGAGAAAATAATCCAGTCAATACATGGGCAGAGGAATTGGACAGTTTTCAAAAGAATTATTAATGGCCAATAAATACTGAAAAAATTGTTCAACATCCTTACCATAAAGGAAATGCAAATCAAAACTGCACTGAGACTATCTTACCCTAGTCAGAATCAAGAAAGAAATAAGACTGGGTACAGTTGCTTACACCTACCATCCCAGCTGAGGCAGAGATTGAGAGAATGGAGGTTTGAGGTAAAAGGTAGTGAGTCCCCTTCTCAGCAAAACTAAGAGGGTATGGTGGCTCATGCTTGCCATTACAGCTATGTGGGAGGCCATAAATAGGAGGACTGTGGTCTGAGACCTCTCAGAGGCAAAAGGCAAGATCCCACTTCAAAAAATAACCTGAAACAGAAAGGGCTAGAGATGTGGCTCAGAGGGTAGAGATTCGGATTCAAGATTCTGAGTTTAAACCAGTACTGTCAAAGATCAGAAAGAAACAATCAAAACCTAGAAGTACTATTACCATCCTGCGATCTCACTCCTTGGTATATTTCAGAGGTACATAAAGTTAATGCATTAGTCACAGGAATCAGACTGGGTGCTTGTCAACAAATGGATGGGAAATGTGGCAGATGTAACACAATGGAGTATTATTCAACTGTAAAGAAGAATGAAGTTATGTGGTTTGCAGGAAAATGTGCAGATGATGTTAACTGAAATAAGCCAGACTCAGAATATCAAGTCTCTCCAGGATTTCTCTCACATATCCACTCTAGATTAAAAAAGAAAACAAAAGACATGAAAATGGAAGTGCAACTCTTTGGAGGGACGTGAAGGAACAAAAGAGGGGGGTGGATGGGGATGTGATAAAAGCACATTATATACCTGTATGACAATGTTATAATGAAATGTAAGATGTTACTTTATTCAATTAATATATGTTAAAAACCTCACTGAGATACACACAATTTTCATACACATAAGGGGCAAAACACACATAAGGAAACAAATGAGATGCTAATAAAAATAGATGAGTTTTCTTAAGAGCCTCGCATTACACTTTACATGCCTTATCTCGTTTAATCTCTGAACACCATACTCTTCTTATCCTTACTTTATGAATGAAAAGAAAATGCCCACCCCCCCCTCCCCAAACAGTGTCAGACAGGTTCAATATTCTTCCCAGTGTAGCAGTTTGAAAATGGAAAGCTGGAATCCAGACACCAGGGTCTGGCTATGTTACCCAGTGCTCTGGCCTGTACATTGAACTTCCTG
Source organism: Dipodomys merriami (assembly GCF_024711535.1). Taxonomy (NCBI): domain Eukaryota; kingdom Metazoa; phylum Chordata; class Mammalia; order Rodentia; family Heteromyidae; genus Dipodomys; species Dipodomys merriami. The sequence goes on along the minus strand of NW_027203381.1, from coordinate 66,646,610 downwards.
TGATGCCCAGCGTCTGACAGAGGTGACTTGCATTGCACAGTGGCTACAGCTTAAAGAAGTCCCATTTTGTCATGGTCTTGGCTATAGCAGGTCCTCAGTAAATGCCAGCATGTAGATCTGTTGTTAGCCTGAAGAGTCTATGCCCAGGACTGTGCTTTCTCCTCTGCCCATCCTTTCTATAAAGGGGGCCTTGGGGAATCCAAGGCAGACACTGAGAGACGTGGAAGGATCCTGGCCTTGGAGGAGCCAGGAGTCCTAGCATCAATCATCTCCCAGGCAGTGAACTGCTAAGCCCATATGTGCTAGACAACAGGTCATTTTTTAGTTTTTTTCAGGCTCTGAGGTTAGGTCATGTGTACACAGATCAGACAGTATTAGGGCAAAATGTCCCAGGGGTGCCTGGTGGAGGACTGTGAAGGCTCCTGAGGGGTCTCTGTTGTCCTTGGGACCAGGTAGATGTCAGCTGGAGGCAGCCTCCTGCCTATCCTAGGTTAACCATGGCCCAGAAGGGACATTTCTATTATGTTCTCCCTCCAAAGGAGACCTACCACGGGAATAACAGTCACACTACTTCACAGAGGGGTGAATGCCAGATATTTGGAGTGGAGCCTGGGACATCGTAATTGTTCAGTAAGGGTGACATACTTTATTCTTGTTTTATAACTTGCTCAACCACTGCTGGAAACCTCACCTGACTTATTTGTGGTAGTATCTGCAGGCCACTTGTGGTGATGGAAAACTCACTTTCTTCCACAACTGCCAGACTACTGCCAAGCAGTTCAGATAATGGGGAGATCCTTCCTTTCCTCTGTAGCAACAAAAAAGTATGCGTGGGAAGGCTGCATCTACTGAAATGAAAAAGACCCAGGATATCTGAGCTGAGTACTGGTGGCTAATGTCTGTAATCCTAGCTACTTAGGGGCTGAGATCTGAGGATCATAGTTAGAAACCAGCCTGGGCAGGAAAGTGAATGAGACTCTTGCCTTCAATTAACAAAGGGGGGGTTGGGGGAAGCCAGAAATACAACAACAAATCACATGATACAACTCCACTCGAGCAAAAAAGTCAAGTAAATGGTTGGGTGCTGGTGGCTCACGACCATACTCCTAACTACTTAGGAGGCTGGGATCTGGGGATTATGATTCAAAGTTAGCCTGGACAAGAAAGTCCATGTGATTCTTATCTCCAATTAATCACCAAATAAACACTAAGAGACAGTGCCCAGGCCCTGAGTTCAAGCTTCAGAACTGGCATGTACGCGTACATGCACGCGCGAGCGCGCGCGCACACACACACACACACACACACACACACACACACAAACAAACAAACATGAAAAGCCAGGCAAGAGCATGAGGCCCTGAGTTCAAGCCCCAGTACCAGCACAAAAAAAAAAAAAAAAGAATGAAAGTAAGAGAGAGAGAAAGAGAAAAGAAAGTAAAAAAGGACAGGGAGAAAAAAGAGGAAAGAAAGAGAGAAAGGAAGAAAGGAAGGAAGAAATCCAGGATATAGAAAATAGGATATAGCCTAATACATGCCTTTAAACAATATTATCTGCCCTGCTCAACCTGAAACACCATGGTGATTGATAACTGATACTGGCCTCTGATCACAAACATTGTGATCATAACACAATGACATCACTGTTACTGGCCTTCTCTGGCTTTTGGCTTCCAAGAGGAACTAGAGAACCTGCCCTCACCTACTGGCATCTTAGGGCAGGCTGATAGGCAATGAAGGAGGGTTTAGGTGTGGGCGATTCCTGCCAATTAAAACCCAGCTGTCTGCTAACTGATAAAGTTAATCCTAATTGATAGTGAACTAATTGATAAAGTCAATCCTGGAGTGCAGGCAAAGGAAATTTGCTGATCTCAAAAAGTGGTTTGGATCATTTTTTGAATGAAGTTTAGGATCTGTCACTCAACATTTTTGCTAAGCCCTCAGGAGCTGGCCAAGTATCTCCCAAAAAACCTGATGGATGCATGCATGCACTTGGAGAAATCCTCTTTTAGGACACTCCAAGTCTGACTTAGGATCCTTTATCCCTGGACTTGAACACCAAGAGGGGAATCAGATTTCCTCTGCATGGGGTGGGTGAGTATGAGATGATACTGCATTTGCATAAGGAGAAGGCTCACCTTGTCTGTCGGCCTGGCTTCTGCAGAGAGGTTGCAATGGGTCCCTGGCAAGACCGCAGATCTGGGCCACATGACTCCAAAGTGCCAGCGAGGTCACTCTTTTATTTTAACTTACATCCAACTCATGTTTTAAGGATGAAGAAACTGAGGCCAAGAGCTGAGAAAGTGCCTTGTCATGCAGGTCCAGGGTTGTCATCACAGTCTGCATTTGTGGGTTTAGAAACGGGTGGCTCATCTGGTAGAGCACTAGCCAATGAGCAAAATTATCAGGTACTGAGTTCAAATCACAGCCTTGAACAAAAAAAGAAAGGAGGAGGAAAAGGAGGAAGAGGAGCAGGAGGAGGAGGAGGAGCTATTGTTTGAGTTTCCTTTGCTCTGTTTCTGTGTTCAAACCCCTCACCTTGACCCCCTGTGTCCCCACATGCAGTAACTCCAGGTGGACAGATCTAAGATCTTTATCCCAGATGGAGGCTTCTGCTTCCAGAGGGCTTTCCAGATTAAAAGGCTGTTACACAAAGGCACAGATGCCTATTCGCCTCTGATCATTTAAACGAATGTTTATCAGAATGAACTCCAGGAAGGGGAAACGATTTTTTTTTTTCTGTTGTTGCTTTTCTTATCCTCTTGTTTACCTGTCTTGGGGAAGGTAAGAGGGACAAAGGAAGAACACATGCAGCAGTGATACAACTTTCAGGCAGGGACAGGAGGGAAAAACTGGGAGAGAGCCATTGTCCAGAAAGAAATGTACTCCTTACCTGACTTATGTAACTGTCACCTTTCTGTGCATCACCTTTATTAGAACAATAGAAAAGTCAAAAAGCAGAGAAAAAAGAAAGGCTGTGGCGGTCAGGGTGGGCCGCCTTCCTCATCTGCCTCATTCCACTCAACCTGAGGCCTCCTGACAAACTCCTCCTGCCTGGGACACCAGCGCGCACTGCTCAGGGCTTGAACAGGGACCCGTTCCAGGTCCTGGTGCCAGGCTGGGATGCCTCTGATCATAGAGATGGTTACAAACCAACCAACCAACAAACCAACCTAACACTTCACAAGGAGACGCACTTGGGCACGTGCGCAAACGCGTTCCATTCGTTCCAGCGCCGGGGGAGCCTCGCTGGGTGAGCGCAGAGCGCAGAGCGCAGAGCGCAGAGCTAGGAGCGGGCTCTTGGGGTCTGTGGGTGAGCGCAGAGCTAGGAGCGGGCCCTCGGGGTCTGTGGGTGAGCGCAGAGCGCGGAGCGGGCCCTCGAGGTCCGAGGACACCGCAGGCCTTTGGCATCCCATCGGCGGGGGGTGGGGGGTGAGGCAGACAGCACCCGTGCCCCGCGCCCCCCCTGAGAAGGGAGGTCCCCGAGACCCCCCCTTCCACCCACTGGTCTGATCACGTGCAGCTCGCGGGGGGGGGACCCCATTGTCTGCAGGGACAAGCCAGGGTTCATTTAGGAATCCCGTCCCCTGGGAATGGAAAGAGCGATTTCAACCGTGGAGGTGGACTTTGTGCGAAGACAACTGTGTTTTGTTTGCGGGTTTTGTCTCCCCCCCCCCCCCCCCGCTCTCCCCAATAACACGGCACAGAAGAATCCTAAGAAAGACCCCCAGACAGCGGGGGAGGGGGGAGGAGGGGGGAAAGAGAAAGAAGCCCTCTTCCCTCCCCCTCCCTCCCCCCCAACACACACTTTTTCTGGGTCTTTCCTGGCAGCCACGTGGGTCTGCACAATTAAAGCTCAATAGCTCCTTCCAGGGCCTGGCGGGGCGGTGACCGCTGCCCATTGGCATCCCCGCCCCGCCCCCCTCCCCGCCCCCCTCCCGAGGGTCCTTCTGGCACTCACAGGGACTTCGCTCTTCACGGCCCACCTGCTGGGCCAGTGCCCCCCCCCACACACCCCCAGCTCCTTCCGGCCACCACCAAGCCAGTGATTCCACCCAGGGCTGAGATGCGTTCCCAGCGGCAGGGGGGCCCAGGGCAGGCAGGAAGCCACCGAGCCCCGGCTGCAGACAGACCCGGCCCCGCCCACTGGGGCAGAAAGAATGCCGGGGAAGCAGGAGGCTGGCGGGCCGCCCTTTCTTGTGGTGGCAGAGTTCATACCCGAACGCAGAGCGTGGAGGTGGAGGACAGCACGAGCCGAGCAAGGGAATGTATATATGTATGTGTATATGTGTATATACATGTGTATATGTGTATATACATATGTATGTGTATATAAATATACACATACATGTGTGTATATATATATATTTTTTAACTAAAGTCCACCAGGGATCATGTGTATTTGAAATCCTTCTAGTGTTTTTCTGATTTAAAACAAACACACTGTAAGTGTGGAACTTCATAAAAGATAGACACATGCCATCTGCAGCTACCTTGGATCAAATAGGCCCCAGTCCCATTCTTAGTAAAGAATTCAGAAGAAGAGAGGAGAACCAGGGAGTTTTCTAGAATAGGAGGCTCCCAGCTTCCCTTGCCCGCCCGACCCTTTTCACTGGGTAGCCAGACCTGCCTTGCCTTTGCTTGTCAACCCTTCCCAGCACCAACACTGCTGTCCCATGGGGTGCTCAGAGCCACCCCCCCCAAAGTAGGTCTTTATTCTTTCCCCAAACCCTCTCAGAGTAACCTCAGCACCCCCTCCCCCATGAACCTTATCTATATGTGTGTCTATACAACTTTTTGTACCTTTTGCTCCAGAATGGATGTTTCGACTTGTTGCTTGAAGTCAGGGATGGCAGGAATACCTTGCGATTCCCAGGAGTCATTGCCTAATAACACACAGCAAGTCTCCAAAGTTGTCAGAACTGATTACAGGGCATAGGACAGGACATTGTCTCTAGGAAGGTACAGCCTGGCTATATAATACCCTGTGTCCACCCTGTGTCCACCCTGATGCCTGGAAGATTCCAGTATCACTTTGTTCAGCAGTAGATATTAACTTCAGGCATGTCCTCAGTGAAAAAGAACTCATTTCAAAGCAGCAGCATGGCTCAAGAGCACTGGCTTAGTACCCCAAGACCCTGGGTTCAAGTCCTAGTACTACAAAACTAAACTAAACTTATTTGGTCTCAGTTGTGTATGCATGTCTGTTGGGAGAGGAAACTCTGGATGTGAGCAGCAGATTTAGAATCTGCATTTTATTTGGGTGTGTCATCTTCTAGATGCTATGTCCTCATCTGTAATGTTGGTGTAGGGGTGAATTCTGCCCTGCCTTCATCCCCGAGTAAACCTCAGGACTGCATGTCTGTGAATACTTAGTGAAAGTTTGGGTAGAAAAGCCAGGTATGGTAATATATCCTTGTAATCCCAGCACTGGGGAGGCTGAGGCAAGATTGTGAGTTCTAGGCTAGCCTGGGCTACATATTAAGAGTCTATATCAAGGGGATTGGGGGGAGGGAGAAAGCATAGCTACAAATCTGTTCAGCAAGTGCCACCGGCCTAAAAAAATGTCACTCCTTAAGCCACTAGGAGCCGCAGCTCTAGCCCCACAACGTCTAGGTCTACTTCTCTCTCCACTCCAGTGGAAGTGACAGATTCACAGGGGACGTCCTTCTTGCCAGGATAACTCAGAGGTGACACCACACCATGGTCTTTGCCTCTGCCGCTAAAGTTTCAGCTGCAGTGGCCATACAGAACAGGCTTTGTTCTGCTACCACAATTCTAGACCTAGTTTTGTTCCACCCATGGGGACTTCAGTAGGGCCTTTGTGGCTGAAGAAACCTCCTAGACATTAGGATTGTCCTCTTCCAAACTGCCTGCTCTGCCCCAGAGAGAGAGCCAACGCTCACAGGCCCCACAAGTGCCCTGAACTTGTGGACATGAAAAGGTCTTTAAGACCTTGGAATAGAAAAGACAATACTGGCTAAAAATAGCAATGTGCCAGGTGGAGTGCTGGAGGCTCACCCCTGTCATCCTAGCTGTTTAGAAGATTGAGATCTGAGGAGTGCAGTTCAAAGCCAGCCTGAGCATAATGTCTGTGAAACTCTTCTCTCTAATTAACCATCCAAAAAAGCTGGAAGTGGAGTTGTGACTCAAGTGGTAGAGCAATAGCCTTGAGTAAAAAAGCTCAAGGACAGCACCCAGGCCCTGAATTCAATTCTCAAAACTAGCACCAAAAAGAAAAAAAGAGCACAATTGGAAATAGCATGATACCTGACTTCAAATTATACCACAGAGACATTATACTAACAAAACCAGCATTGTACTGGCACATTTAAGGCAGACACAGAATAAAGGACCCCCAAATCAACCCATACTGCTTATAAACATTTAATTTTTGACAAAGAAGCCCTAAACATACATTGGAAAAAATAGCCTCTTAATGAATAGTGCAGGGAAAACTAGATATTCACACATAAAAGATTAAAACTAGATCCCTCCCTGCCTTTGATCTTGTATGAAAATTAATTCAAAATAATGTTAAAATACCAGGCACTGGTGGCTCAGGCCTGTAATCCTCGCTACTCAGGAGGCTGAAACCTGAGGCAGGAAAGTTGGGAGACTCTTATCTACAATAAAAACCAGAAGTGGCACTGTGGCTCAAAGTGGTAGAGCTGTAGCCTTGAGCAAAAGAGCTCAGAGACACCTCCAAGGCCCTGAGTTCAAGCCCCATGGCCAACAAACAAGAACAACAACCAAGCCGGGCGCTGGTGGCTTACGCCTGTAATCCTAGCTACTCAGGAGGCTGAGATCTGAGGATCGCGGTTCAAAGCCAGCCCCGGCAGGAGAGACCGTGAGACTCCTATCTCCAATAAACCACCAGAAAACCGGAAGTGGCGCTGTAGCTCAAGTGGTAGAGCGCTCGCCTTGAGCTGAAGAGCTGAGGGACAGCGCCCAGGCCCAGAGTTCAAGCCCCACGACCGACAAAAAAAAAAAAAAAAAAAAAAAAGAACAACAACCAACCAACGTTAAAAGTCCTAATGTGAGGCTAGAAATTTTGAAACTACTACATAAAAATAAATAAAAATATCTGAAGGTATAAGCAGAAGCAGGTGTTTTTAAAAGGACTTCCATTGTCCAGAAAATAAGAGCTAGAATTTACGATTGGTATTTTATACTTATGAAAGATAGTGCTTTCTGGATACAGTCATTGAGGCTGCAGTTATTTTCTTTCATTCCATGCCCTTCTGGCTGGTAGAGTTTCTGTTGAGAAATCTGCTGTTGTTCAGATGGGTTTGTTTGCCTTTATATGTGGCTTGTTGCTTCTCTCTTTGAAGGTTTCAATAATCTTCTTTGTTCTATATATCAATTGTTTTAACTATACTATGACTCAGAGAGATTCTTTTCTGGTTTTGTTCCCTGTGTCCTAAAAGACTTGTAACTGAATAACCCTGTTTTTCTCAAGATTGGGGAAAAATTTCTGCTCTATTTATTGAATGTATGTTCTATACCTTCAGCTTGTACCTCTTCTTCTATGTACATAATTTGCATGTTTCATCTTTTAATAGTGTTAAAGAGGTCTTGCATGTGCTATTCATATTTTTTTTTTAGCACTTTGTCTTTATTTGAGCCTTCTAATTCTTCTACTTTACCTTCAGTTCCAATGATCTGTCACCACCTCATTCCACCTTATTAGCAAGCCTTTCAACTGAGTTTTCCCTTTGGATTATTGAGCTTTTCATTTCTAGAAGTTGTTTGTGTCAGGATTTATATATATTTATTGAATTCTTCTTTCACAATCTGCACTGCTTTTCATAACAAACTTAACCACTTACTTGAATTTCTTTGAGTCCATTCAGCTGTTTATTTGTATTCTTTCTTACTTCATTCAGTTATTTATACATATCATCATTGATTTTGTGAACAAATCTTTTTGGTCTTTTGAGTTCAGTTTGAGATTTGATGCACTTTACTATCATTTGATTTCTTTATGGTGGAATTGTTGATTTGGAGAAGAGAAGTGTCCCCTTGGGTTTTTCCTATTACTTGTGTTTCTACTTTGAGATTTACACATCTGAAGTCAAGTTTTTGTTTGGCGGTATTAATTTCCTGGGTCCTTCAGATGACGTATTCACAATGTTTAGGGAATCTTGGGTAGTGTGGTATGTTATGGTGTATTGTCTTGCCACTGAACTGTGTGTGGGACCCACTAGTTAAAATATTTACCCACTGATGAAGACATTCTGTCCCACCCTTACCTCTGCTCAGGGAGAAAACTGGCTGCAGAAGAAATCACATTTGATAGACACACTTGCTATAAGAATGCAGTAATCACTAATTAAGGACAACCATCACCCTTGCTTTGGCATCTGAGCTGAATAAAGAGGCCTAGATAATATTTTATAAACTAGGAAGACACTAGTCACTAGTGTAGTACTAGAAAGAAGATAGGGAACATAGTGTACTAATGAAAGGTACAAGATGGATGGCGTAATAGGGATGGAAGGAGAAGCAGCTAGGGAAAATAAATGGAGTAATGAGGAAGAAGAGGAAATAGATTTAGAAGGTCAAACTACAGGAATAGATAGACAGACAGGGGAAAGAAGAAAAGGGGCATTTTGCAAACTAATAACTTGTCAAAAATAATAACAATGAAGAAGGAATAGAGAGAGAAGAAAGAGACAGAAATAATCTAACTAGAGACACAAGGAAGAGAGGAACGGATAGGGAGAGAGAAGAGATGGTTAAAAATGGAATATTATAAGGTGACTGAAGTATGTATGACCACAACAAAAGTGGACTGGAAAAAGAAGAAAACAGAAACAAGAAAACACAATTACCTAAAACAAACCCACTCTCCAAAGACAAAGATGAAAACAGTGTGTTTTGTTGTTTCGTTATTGTTGTAGGTCCCTTCTTCTCTCCTGGAGTAGTTTGCTTATTCATTTACTTGTTTGTTTGTTTGTTTATTTACTCGTTCACTTAAAGTCTGAACTGGCTGGACAGTAGGGGCTTCTGGCTTGCAGATTTTGTTCAGTGGCATGCAGATTTTGTTCAGTGGCACGCAGATTTTGTTCAGTGGCAGGGTGACTGCTCACACCTGTAAGGATCTGAGCTGGGCCCGCCTGCAGGCAAATAGAGCAGACCTGTGGTGTCCTCCAGTACACCAGCCTCTCCTACCCACTCCTGCCAACTCACAGGCTGTCTTCTCTTGGCCGATATGGTTCTAAGTCAGGGATGAAGTGCTGGGCTCTGGGTTTGCTGCCTTTCTCCCCCATTACATTACTTCGGTAAGTACACACTGAGATTTCCAAGCTGCCTCTGGGGCTGGTGTCGGGTTGTGCTGGTCCTCAGGGCTTTGAGTCACAGGGGTTCCTGTGACAGTTGGTTCATTGAGGCGGTGCCCAGGACCAAGATGGCCAGTCTGGCTCTTGCCCTCCATGGCTCTGCTCACTCTACTCTCTCGGGTTGCCCCAGTCTCTGTGCTCACTTCACAGCTACTAGCATCCCCTGACATGTTTGTGATGATGTTGGTGTCAACAAATCTACTCTGCCGCCAGTCTTGATTTCTTAGCTCGTCTGGTGCTTTGGACGGGACTGTGGAGTCAGGGACAGTATGCTGGCCTTGGAAGGGCCTGAGAAGACCAGTTCTACTCATAAGTGGAATCCACTGTTACTGCTAGAGCTCATGTTAGAGGCAGAGTTGAAACCCGTGTAAAGCCTGGCTGGGTTGTCACTATGCTTTGCTGGACACAAAATGTACTGACTTACAACTAAGGTAAAGTTGCAAATCTCAGGTAAGATTCATCTGCTAGTAATTCTACCAGTGGCCGTCCTAGCTGAAGATGAAGCATGGCAGATGCACACACAGGTGGGCCCTATGGTGGGAAACCCCTCATGTCCTGGATCTGGGTGCTTGGCACCAGGGGTGACAGTTTGTGAAAATGTACCACACTGCAAAACGGTATGTGTATCTGACCCTTCAAGAAAAATATTTATTTCTTAAAAACATGCTGGACCAAGTGTGCTGGCTCACATCTAGACTCTCAGCCTCCCAAAAAACAGAGATTAGAGATTGGAAGACTAGTGGTTTAAGACCAAGCAGGATACCAAGTTCTCAAGACTCCATCTCAGCTCAACAAGTTGGAAGTGGTGGTTCATGCTTGTCATTCCAGCCCTGGGAGGCAGAGGTAGTGGGATCACAGTCCAAGCTGGTCCAGGCAAAAACACAAGATCTTCCCTGAAAACAACTAAGGCACAAGGAGCTGAAGGTAGGTAGGGTGAGGATGTGCTCCAAGTGTTAAGCGTACTTGCCTGGCAAGTGTTGAGGCCCGGTTCAAAACCACAGAATCAGAAAACAAACAAACAAAAAAGATCCAAACAGAAGGAAGAAAAGAAACTTGAGGTTTGGCCACCATTTGGCAGCCCCCGGGGTGAGCATTCAAACACCCCCCCCCCCCCCCCCGGCTGTAACCATGGCAGAGAGAATGGTTGAGGGCCAGCCGTGCGTATTGGCAGAGCAAACACATAGGCCTCCCCTCGCACCATCCCCTCTGTGTACACAGGGTGTTAGGCCAGGCCCGGCCTAGCCGCACTTCACCGTAACAAAGACAACAATGCCACCATCTCATAATTGTCAACAGCAAGGCTGCTCTCAAGTCTTTGGTCCAATATTTGCGAAGGCAGAGAAGTCACATCTACTTTGCAATATTGACTCAGATTCATCACTTGCCAGAGAAACCTGAGTGCCCAGGCCTGTCTGTTCATCCACCCAGGGCCTTTGGGAAAGTGCGTGGCCTTCAGAGGTCACAGAAAACAAACCCCGGCTGCCTGGCTTCAGGGTTGCTGTCACCATTTTCCTTTCCATGTACCTGGGGGTCAGGGCTGTAGAGAGGATCCATACATTTCCAGAAGGTAGGCTCAAGGCCTCTGTAATATAATCTGCAAGATTTGGGAACATGAAGACCAAAGATTTTTTTTTTTAACTGAGTGATGAAATTTCCTTTTGTTATTGTAAGAGAAAGAAAGGTCTTTTCTTTTTTCTTTTTCTTCTTTCTTTTGCCAGTTCTGGGGCTTGAACTCAGGGCCTGGGCTCTGAGTTTCTTTTGCTCAAGGCTGGCACTTGACCACTTGAGCCATAGCACGACTTCCGTTTTTTTCTGTTTATGTGGTACTGAGGAATCAAACTCAGGGCTTCATGCATGCTAATACCTTTTCTTCTTTTTTCAAATAAATGCAAATGTCAGCCTCAGGTTCTTGGTTTCACGTCTCCCAATAATTTCTGAGTGAGCTATAAATACTCAGAGAAAGGTCTGAGGGCAACAACATAGGTAAATCCAAGAGATTGCTTTCTAGAAATTCTGTTGCTAAGGAAAGTGGCTGTTGCCCCCTCTGTAAGCACCAGTGTCCTCCATCCAGCCATGACCTGTGACCTTTTGGCTTGGGTCTTGCTGTCAGCTGGAGAAAGTGAGGGGCCAGTGTGTGTCAGCTGGTCAAACGAGGGCCTTGAGGCTCTGTGCTTTGTGAGGACCTGACCCCTCTCTGCAGGTGCCGTGTCCCCAGGGCAGCCGGCTGCCCTGTCAGGTGACAAGAAGCCATGACATCTCTGCCCTGACAGGTTCTCTTTACCGCCATCCCCCCCCTTTTTTTTTTTTAATCAGAAGAGTTGTGATGAGTCTCCCCGCCCTGCTCACTCTCTGCCTCCTGCCTCCAGGCCCATGCATTCATGGCCCCCCCCCAACCATTAATTTAGCCAATTTCCTGGGCCACCCCATCCCCCACACCCCCGGACCCCACTTTGGTGGGCAGCAGCGGAACAAGACGCCCTGCTGTTTCCTTTCCCTTTTAATTACATGGGGACAAGCTTCCTTGGGCTGATTTTGGGAGGCAAGCCCCAGGCCTAGCCTGGCTGCCCTCCACCAAACAATGCACACACGTTCCAGAGAATTCCCTCCTGCCTAATCCGGGCTGGGAAGAAAAGGGCTTTTCTTCTTCTTGTCAAAGGGGATCTTCGATGCTAAGATACCATTTTGTGTCTCAAGTCATGTCACGGGACTTCTGCCTCGGCCTCACTGCCTGCTCTTTAGAAATGAAAGACACAGTCCTTGATTCACCTCAAGACAAGTGGCCCCCCAAGTCCCCCTGCTCTCCTTTGAGAATAAAAGGAAGGAGGCTGGGGGCCAAGGGAAGAGGGGAAATCGCCCCGGTCCCACTGTTCCTTTCTCATCCTGGAAACCTAGGCTTTCTGTACTGTTTACCCAAAGGATGAGTAGGGAGGGCTGAGCCTCACCTGCTGATCTCAAGGGTCATGAATATTCTTATAATCCCTGAGAAAGAGGGCCTTTCATTAGAAAAGCCAGTCTACCCTGGCGGCCTTCAGTGTCGCCTCTCCTCCCACCCACTGGCTTTACCTCCTCTGCTCCACAGCCCTAGCATGGGCTGCATGGAGGGCCAGGTTTTCATCAGGCATCACTACACTGCTCTCCATGGCTAATCTGTGACCCCATTTTATAGATGAATTACAGGAAATCAAAGGGGACTGGTGGCTCAGTCCTATAATCTTAGCTACTCAGAAAGCTGAGATCTGAGGATCATGGTTCAAAGCCAGCCAGGATGGGAAAGTCTCCAATTAACCACAAAAAGCCAGAAGTGGAGCTGTGGCTCAAGGGGTAGACCTCTGGCTTTGAGCACAAAAACCCAGGGACAATGTCCAGGCTCAAAGTTCAAGCCCCAGGAATGGCAAAACTAGTGAACTAACTAAATAAAAGAAGTAATAACAAGGAAGTTAACAGACATACAACTGACTGTCTACAGAGCAGTTGGCTTTGGTTTATAGTGCACAAACATGGTAGTGATGTGTTTTTGTGTCATTTGCGGTAACAAAAAGTTTTGCAGGAGCTTTTGGAAGACCACAGAACAGACTGAAGCAAAAATGAAAGGAGAAAGGTAGCAAAATGAAATCAAATCAGGGGAAAAAATTAATACCGTAGATAAGACAGAAACTTGAGGTTCTATCAGAGAGCAAAAATAGTCTGAAAATTTAGCCAAAGAAAGGGTACACCAATGGCCAGTAGAAGGTAAGAGCACCATTAGTTCACAGGAAGCAAGTTTCTTCCCAGTGAGGTCTGAGGTACCTCTATCAACTGAGGGTGCTCCAACAAGAGCGCCACGTGCTACATTGAAAGTGTTTCTAATGTGGATCCTACATGAATGACACGAGTTTCTTTGAGCTTTGATCCAATCAGTCTGAACCTGGGTTCTCTGCATAGTCTCAAGAACAATGGAGACCTGTATGCTAGCCCAAGTTGTCTTCAGAATCCACAAACACAGCACATGTGTTTGTGCTACCACAGACAGCACTCTCAAGGGTCATTCTGAACATGGTGATGTAAGAAACTCTCAGCTCCTTTCTGAGGTCAACTCCCCCCACTCCCTCCAGCCAGAGCACAGATGGAGCCCTGGGAAACCGGAGCAGAGCTGGGCCTGGGCAGCTCTGGGGCTTGACCTGAGCTGGTATAGGAAGTAGGGTGGTTAAAGGTCAGGGTGATCCCGACCCATTGCTTAGCAGAGCAGAGGAAACATCTCTGGAAAATAACTTGCATTCATCCTGAGTGAGTGGACATTGCAAGTGGGGGAAATACGGATTCCATCAACATTACTGACGTCATTCTTCTCTTTGGTTTGAAAACAACTTGATTGAATCTTGATTTAGACTTACACAGTATCGTAATAATAACTAATGCTTTAGACACTCATGTACCAGACACTCTGGAAATTATATATGAGATACATTCTCCTCCTTAGTTTTGCTACTGAAATGAGGAAACTAAAGCTTAGAGAATTTATATGGCACTACACAGTGAGGGAATAGCATTGCCAGGATTTGAATTTGGTTCGGTCTGTATGCAAGGACCCAGTCTTCATCAATATACCTTTGGGGGTGGAGCAAGGGTGGGGCAGGGAATTTATGCTACAAATCAGGAGACCTGGTTGTTTTTGTTTCTGAGATTATTAGTACACTTAGCTAGTTTGCCATGTTTTCCTTCAGATATTCATTTTTGCCATATATTTGAGTAGTGACTGATCATCTCTAAAATCCTTCATTGTTCCAACCTTCTGATGAATGCATCAATCAATAATAATTTATGGTACCAGGGACTGTTGTAGGAAAATCAGGCAGTCTCTGATTCTTCAGAATCTACAATCTACATGAGGAAGAGGGATACTAAAGAATAATGAGACAGAGCTGGGAGCTGGTGCCTCATGCTTATAACCCTGGCTACTCAGGAGGCTGAGACCTGGAGGACCCCCGTTAGAAGCTAGCACCAGCAGATCAGCCCGGGAGACTTACTCTCCAAAATAACCATCAAAAATCTGGGCTGGAAATATGGCTCAAGTAATAGAGAGCCAGCCAATCAAGAAAGCCAAGCAAGTGACAGGTTCTAGTTCAACCTCTACTATCAGGGCCAAGAAAGAAAGAAAAGAGAAAGAAAAAGAGGAAAAAAGAAAATGTAATCACATTAGTAGTGTGAGTCAGGACTAGACCACAGCTGTGCTCCAGTGGAACTTTAGTGTGTTTAAAGGGTGCATGTAAATAGTTCATGCAACTGGGGCAGAGGAGAAAAGAGGCTGAAGGCAGAGGCACAATTGTTTGGGCCCTCAAATGCCTCCTTTGGTTATTTTAGACCTATGACAAAGACAATCAGCAGGATGGTATTAAGCTGGAGAATAACAGTTATATCAGGCAGAAGGCTCTGTAGGAGCTCATGGCAAGAGCCAGGATAGCGAGACACAGGTGTGGATTTGAGATGCCTTGATAGATGACTGACGTGAATATCAAGAGAAGAAAAGCCTCAAGTATCATCCCTAGTTTTGGCCTGAGCAAAAGGTAAATGGGGGGGGGGGGAGGCTTTGGTTCCGTTGGTAGAGTGCTAGCCAACGAGTCAATGTGTCAGGTACTGAGTTCGAGTCCCAGTCTCAGAACAACACCACCACCTAAATGATATTAGGTATTCAGCCTGAAGAAGAGAATGAGGTTAGTATAAGATGCAAGCAACAAAACAGAATAGGTCCTGAGACTCATTGGTGATTAAATGATAGAACTTTGAGAGTGGATGAAATGCAGGGAGGGTACAGAGTGCAGAAAAGGGCCAGCACAGAACTCCAAGGAATTCTAACATGTCAGGTTAGAAGGAAGAACTGGCACAGCGACATTCAACAAACTAGAAAGGTAGATGGAAAATCAGAAGTAAGAGTACAATGGAAGCCAAGTGGGACCAAGTATTTCAAGGAGTAAGGGGTCAGCCGTTTGGAATGCAGTGTTGAGCCAAGTCAGATGGAGATTGGTGACTGTCTCCTGGAAGTCACACAGGGAAGAAGCTGGTGTCCCCACTCAGCACAACAGTTGTGGCAGAGAGGTACAGATGCCTTGAACAGCACAGCCCACACATGGGGCCACTGACATGGACTAGATTGTCTTTGGCAATTACTATTCAAGTGAAGTATGTCAGGAAGTCAGATTGAGGGTAGGAAGCAATTCTCACAGGGAGGGCAATTCCTCACATATTTTAAACACAGAGTCTATTTTAAACAATCGCCCCTTTGTACACTGAGGTTTATCTACAGGATCAGACTCTACAAAGTCAACATAGTGATTTTCAAATTTTTAATCTGTTCAAATTGAGTACCTCAGGAGTTCATGTTGATTATGTCTAATGATTAAAATTGAGAGAAAACTTGATTATTAACTTATTTAAAAATAATAAGGCATATGAATACAAATGGCATTTTTTTAAGTAAAGAAAATAAGCTTAGTCAGCTTCACAAATAGCATCCAGATTCTTATGTGCTTTTGCATTCAATCTGTTAAGAGTATGCTGTTTTGGTTGAAATATATGGAAAAAACTGGTCTTACATACTTATATAATAAGAATTTAATAGTAGATAATTATAAATTTTCTGTTACACAGCACCAATCCCAATAGAAGTTAGCTGTGATGTAGAACCTAAAGCCATATAAATGAACTTGACATATTCTCTGTATTAAAACCCATTGATCAGGCTGGGAATGTGGCTCAGCAGTAGAGTACTTGCCTAGCATGCAGGAAGCCCTGGATTCGATTCCCCAGAACCACAGACACAGAAAAAGCCAGAAGTGGCACTGTGGCTCAAGTGATAGAGTGCTAGCCTTGAGCAAAAAGCTCAGGGACAGTGCCCAGGCCCTGAGATCAAGCCCAGGACTGGCAAAAAACCAAAATAATTAAAACCCATTGGTCCCCCTCCCACTGTCTGATATGGTACCATCACATTAGCCATTTGGAAATCAGTGTTGATACAATGCATTCTAGGATATAAAAGAAAACATCTATTTGCTCCTATCATCATCCATCTCAACAGAAATATAACTGAGAAGCTGTCCAGATCATGGTGACCAATAGAGCTTTACAAAATTCGTGTTTTTATCTAAATGTTTTATATATCATCAGCCACAGAGTATTGTTTTCCTTGAATTGGCAAGCTCACGCTGCTTATATAGTGATTATGCCTGAATCTTTAAAACTTGTCAGCTGTTTTAAACAAAAGGGTGCTTGTTCCTTGAAGAAAATGGTGGTTTAGTTAAGAACTCAAACAATTGAGCTGGGCGCTCGTAGTTCATGCTTGTAATCCTAATTACTCAAAAGACTAAGATCTGAGGATCACAGTTCAAAGCCAGTCTGGGCAGGAAAGTCTCCGAGACTTTTACCTCCAACTAAACATTAGAAAACAGGAAGTGGCACTGTAGCTCAAGTGGTAGAACACTAGCCTTGTGCATAAGAGCTCAAGGTCAACTCACAGGCCCTGAGTCTTGAGTTCAAGCCCCATGACCACCAAAAAAATAAAAAAAAATCAAACAATTGTACAGGCCTTTTCTAAAAGATCATTATTCTTTGTATGCAAAGTGTTTTGTTTTGTTTGACCTACCAAATTGGTCACATATGCACGCCTTTGCCTGCCCTCCACCCTTAACTGTATTTGGTGGTGGAGATGTACCCACTCTTACTTTTTTGCTCAGGCAATGACTGACAACACAGAGAAACAGGCAAATGTAACATTAGTATTACAAAAAAAGATGCTCACCTTATAGGACATTATAAGGATCCTTCCTGAAACCTTGCAGACATGTTTATTCACTGCTGGTGCACAGGACTGATTAAAAAACAAAAATTTATCTTCATAAAAATTTTATATTTTTGACAGCTAGTGGAACTAGCAACTCATCTTGTGCTACAGTTAAAACTATTTCAGAAATTTGGTGCCAGAGCCAAATTTCAAGATTCAATTATTTGATTTAATGCTTAACATAAGAATCAGCTTTTATTCATCACAATGACTTATATCTACCTTGATATTCCTGAAAGATGAAATGAAATATAGCTCTGATAGCTACTAAGAGCAAGTGAAGGGAAGTCTTATTTACAGCAGGCAGTTTCATGTAAATACTTTGATAAATGCTTTAATAAATGGTCTAGCATCAGAAGGACCTTTAGTAAAAAGAATCAAATCTTCTTTATCAATGGGAACACCATCTGGAGACACGGTTTAACCAGAAGATCATGTTTCTAACTTAACGACTTCTTTCTGTCAAGAGGTGGTCAATGCATAGGAGATGAAAAGGAAGGCTCAGTCAATGAGAGTTGAGATACACAGGCCATCTGATCTGATAAGAGAATATCTACAAGATAGTAAGGTAAAAGCTGAAGAAACTGAGCCAGGCATGGTAGTACATGCCTATAATCCCAGCACTTGAACTGAGGCTGGAGGATAATGAGTTTAATGCCAGCTTGGGCTACATAGTGAGATTCTGTCTCAAAAAAAAAAAAAAACACACACACACACAAAAAAACACAAACTATGGAAATTGGCCACTGAGTTTGTCGATTGTTCCCTGAGAGGAAAGGGAGATAATTGGGTCTCTGTCTTAGGCAGCTAGGTATATCCCAGTGCTGGCTACCAAAACAGTAAGATATGGAGAAGGGACCAGTTTTGTTTGTTTCCAGTAGTGGGATTTGAACTTGGGACCTTAAATTCTCACTTGGATGTTTTTTGCTGACAGCTGGTACTCTGCCATTTAAGTCATGCCTCCAGTTCTGGCTTTTGGGTGGTTAACTGAAGGTAAGAATCTCAGATTTGTCTGACTGGGCTGGCTTCAAACCTTGATTCTCAGATCTCAGCCTCCTAAGTAGCTATGATGACAGGTGGGAGTCATGCACCCAACCAAGTAGGGACAGGTTTCATGGAGAAGGAATAGCCTGCCAATGGAGACTTTGGCTAGGTTCAGTGTAGTGTCTGTGGTATGTGCAAGTAGATAGCTGGAGAAATGGGTCTGCAGCACAAAGAAAGGAAGAGAATGGAGCTAGAGTTGGGGGTGATGGGCAGACATGCAGGGATTTGGTCAGCACATAGGATGTGAGTTTGGACAAAGCAGTACTGAAGGGAGGCCAACACTCAGGAAGGCCTGCACACAGCCCTCAAAGCAGCAGCCATTTCAGTATTACAAGGAATCCCAGGAGGTGATGGTAAAGAAGGCACCAGTGGCTCACGCCTGTAATCCTAGCTGCTCAGGAGGCTGAGATACGGGGATCGCAGTTTGAAGATAGCTCAGGCAAGAAAGTCCATGAGACTTTCCAATAAACTACTGAGTTTCTATTAAACTACTCAGAAAAGGCTGGAAGTGGTACTCTGACTCAAGTGGTAGAGTGCTAGTCTTGAGCACAAAGAGGCTCAAGGACAGTGCCCAGGCCCTGAGTTCAAACCCCAGAAAGGGAGTGGGTGGGTGGGGGTTGGGGGGTGAGGGGTGGGGAAGAGGTTAAGAAGAGAGAGAGAAAAGGAGAGGGCAGGAGAGAAAGACTGAATGGAGGCCATCAAAAAGGGACCAAAGTAAGCGTGTGCAGGAATTAGCATCACGGAGGCTAGCGGTTGTCCTGGTGCCATCTTTGCAATGGAAAACTTGCCAACAGTGTTGGTGGAGGAGGAGAGGATGTGGGCCAGGGGGTCAGGTGGTGAGTGACGATGCCAGCCTGGAGTGAATGGCAGGATTGGGATGATGTCCTCAAGGAATTTGGCTGTGAATACACAAAAGGTATTGCATAGTGCATAGGTTATACATACATACTCCAGCGTTTACAGAAGGGGCCAGCTTTTAGACACGAGGATCCAAGGACATTTCGTTTATTTCCGAGTGACTATATCCAGAGACTCGAGAACACTGTTAGTGATGGTATAAGCAACTGTACCCACTATCCTAAATAATTCTCAAATGCCAAAAAACAGATAAGGCCTGGGTATTTATAAATAAGATGCCAATTTCCTTGCTGCTTGGCCATGAACTGTAATTTCTCTCAGGGATAAGGCAATCCCTTGAGGCTTCTGAGCAATGTCTTCTCTTTGTCCTTTGCTGTTCCACTACTGTTCCAACCTCAGCTTGTACACTTGCCCTCGGTGGGGAGGAGCTACCGGTGGAAGCTGATACCTTGGTCGTCAGGTTCTTAGGACTGGTGGCCTGCTTCTCAGCACTGGGCTCTTGTGAGGTGGGCCAAGGAGTTAGCTGAGCTGCAGAAACAGTTTGCAAATAGCCCTGACACATATCTACAGCAAGCACACAACTGCCTTCTCAACTTACAACAGCTTGGCCTTCTTGACATCCTTGCCAATGGTGGCTTCCTGTGGGGCAATACAAGCCAGTTACTGTCAAGAAGCTGTTGTGGGTATACTGTGGTGACTCACTTTACAGACATGGAATGTCCACAGTGGAAATCCCAGTTTTGCCACTTGAAAGCAAAGCAAACTCTGACACCGTAAGGATACGGAATCCACACTTAAAAAAAAAATCTAGTGAAAATAGCAGTATCTATCTTATAGGGCTGTGGGAAACAAAGACACTCACGTACACCACATGCTTACCACATGCCTGCCCTATAACCAGCACTCAACCAGTATTAGCTATTATAGAATCTCAGAGGAGTCATGAGAAAAACTTCTATCAGGTTTGGAGGCAAATATGAGAATTCTTTTGTCTGCACCTAGGGATATGCTTTGTTTGACTGATTGGACCAGAAGGAACTTTCCTATCAACAGTAAAAATGGGCTGGACATTGGTGGCTTAAGCCTGTAGTCCCTGTGATCTGCTCCAGCCAACCTGGGGAGAAAAGTCTGACTTGTAGCTCCAATTAAGCAGAAAAAAAGCCAGAAGTAAAGGTATAGCTTAAGTGGTTGAGTGCCAGTACTGAGCAAGACAAGTCAAGCGAGAAAGCTCCGAGTTCAAGCCCCATTGCTGGCATAAACAACAACAACAACAACAACAAAACCCAAGTGTTCTGTTTGTGGAGAACATTTTAGATGCCTAATTTAAGCACTAGTTATCGATGCTGGAAGGAATCTTTGGAGGTACCCAACACCCTGTTCTTTTACACACCAGGGTGAGGTTCTAATACGTCAGTGTCACATGAATGGTGGAGCCTGATTAGCAGACACCTTTTTTTGTTTGACACTGGGTGCTCGCGCCTGCCCTTTCATACATACAAGTCCATGTGTGCACATGTCATTGCTTTCCTCTTCTCTTCAATGGCTTGAATCTAGTATAATTTCTCTAGGCTGGATTGCTGCTTTTGGAATTAGAGATGAGCTCTTGGGAATCCTGGAAATGCACATATCCATAGCCACCCACACTCCTAGAAAACAGATTCCACATTGGGATGAATTTACATAAGCAGTGCAACAAATGAAACACAATTATTAAGTTTCCAAGGCTCTTTTTCTCAAGAAACCTTAAAAATAAAAGGTGCCTTCAATCTTAAGAATTGACTATAAGGTATAAAACTGATATGGCAAGTTAAAGTTCTCTAGCATACTTTCAGAACTTGATTTTGACATTTAGAACAAAAAGGGTCTTACATAAGTATTTGCATCTTATAAGATCAGGATGTTCAGTTAGAACCCACTGACCTATGTACTGGACTAGGGTGTACCACTACATCGTTTGGAGGATAAACTTTCTTGCCAAAGGTTCATGTCATGAAAAGGAGCTGTCACCTCAGGACAGAAGGACATGTAAAGGAAGGGAGCTCTTAGCACACCTGCAGCTGTTCTGTTTGTGCACTTTTTCTAGGTAGTCACCTACATGGGCTCCCCATGAGGGCCTTGTCAGTAGCCAGCTGTGGAACTTCAGAAAACACAAGTCAGAGTTGACCTGTTGGCAAAATGGTGATACATGCATACTTGAGAAAGATCTAAGAATAAATACCTGGGATATAGTTAGCATTTAAAAGGAATTTTCCTGCAGACTGGATTCATAATAAATCAAAGTGCATCTTAAAGCACAGCCAGAGTCTTGTTATTTTTGGAAGGCCTTATTATCCTTGTCACTCCAGTCTAGCAAGGCCAGATATGAGAGCTGTAGTTTAAACCAGGCTTCAAAAGTGACCCATGGGAGGGTGTGGTACTGGTTGTCTGTTTCTACTTGACTCACATGAATGTTCAGATTTAAAAAATTACACATGGGCATTTCAAAATAACCAGATATTCATGAATATCTAGATTCCTGCCTTCTCTCACAAAAGGCCTGGTTAGAGTGACACTAGGTGGTGGCTCTGAGCCTGAGTGTTCATGGGCAGAACAGAACTTGCTTGGTGATCTGGACATATAATTTCTAGCTCTAACACTAGTTGAGTTAGTGGATCTCTTCTCCTTTTTCTGCACAACAACAGCTATTGATGTTCTACAGTTGTAGTTAATTTCCTAGGTACACAAAGAAAATCTGAGGGCAAAGAATGATGAATTTGCCGGCGCTGGTGGCTCACGCCTGTAATCCTATCTACTTAGGAGGCTGAGATCTGAGGATCACAGTTCAAAGTCAGCCCAGGCAGAAAAGTCCATGAGACTCTTATCTCCAATTAACCACCAGAAAACCAGAAGTGGCACTGTGGCTCAAGCAGAAGAGCACTCAACTTGAGCTGAATTGTTGAGAGACAGCGCCCAAGCTGAGTTCAAGCCCCACGACCAAAAAAAAACAAAAAACAAAAAACAAAAAAAACCCCAAAACAAAAGATTAATTTTTCTGTTCATACCCTACTCTACGCAATTAGCCAGGTACAGTAGGTTTTTACAATACATAACCAGTTATACAAATGATTATTCAAACTTAAAGGAATCACTCAAGATGACTCAGAATGAAGGGAGTATTTTTAAATGAATGATTATTCTCTGCTGAAATACACAGCTTCCCTGTAGTAGCAGATGCTATATGGGGCATATGCATCTGCTCTAGAAAGTTCCCCTACTTCCCTATTCTCATCTTGTGGTTTTGAGGAGGTTGGGCATGCCAGGGCCGCATCCTTGGAGGCTTTCTGCTTGGCTGGCTTCAGACAAAGATACCATTAACTC
Organism: Dipodomys merriami; assembly: GCF_024711535.1. Lineage (NCBI taxonomy): Eukaryota > Metazoa > Chordata > Mammalia > Rodentia > Heteromyidae > Dipodomys > Dipodomys merriami. Next base: position 66,624,197 of record NW_027203381.1, on the reverse strand, counting down.
CTCAACCTGCAAGAAAATGATTTGACACAAAGGATTCCAAAATGTCCTCCTCTCCCCCTACAAGCCTGCAAACAAATGGTACAGGAATGAGGTCAGAAAGGAATCCCCCGCCTACCAGGCCACTGAATTCATTTACCTACCTCAGAGCCCATTCAGAGAAAGGGGTGGGACTGGGGAACAAGAGCTGCTTGGAGGCCAAGTGGAGTTTGGGGGTCGAGCGCTACATTACAAGATTTGACAGGCCTTTGCCAGCCTTCAGCTTCTTTGTGTCTCTCACATAATAGAGAAACGCAAACTGAGCAGCACACGATCTGTGGTTACACCCTTGGACAGAGCACACTCTTTGCAAATGCTAATAGTATTGTAGCATCCTGTCACCGGATAACACAAAAAAGGATGTTGATTTTCACATGAACCAGAACAGGCTCATTGTACCCAAGTTTGTGACCAACTTGTAGTATCTGCACATCAAAAGCCCAGACCATCAGAGTACACAGCTGGGGGAGAGAATCGTACCAGAGCGGGGCACCCAACAGGGAGAACATCTAGGTCCAAATGCCTCACCCACTGGTTGGATCACAAACATAGCACATGTTCTATAATCGTGTGTGTGTGTGTGTGTGTGTGTGTGTGTGTCTGTGTGTGTGTGTGTGTGTGTGTGTTGGTCCTAGGTCTTGAACTCAGGGCTTGGGTGCTGTCTCTGGGCTTTTAGGCTCAAGGCTTGCATTCTACCATTTGAGCCATTGAAGATAAGTGTGTCAACCCACTTTCTTATCTGCACTGGCTTTGAACTGGCTTTGAGCTTTGATCTCAGCCTCTTGAGTAGTTAGGATTACAGGTATAAGCCACCAATGCTTGATCTTCTGCCGTGTGTGTGTGTGTGTGTGTGTGTGTGTGTGTGTGTGTGTGTGTGTGTGTGTGTGTGTGTGTGTGTGTGTGTGTGTGTGTGTAATTTAATCTTCTCAAATACTAGTACAAGAAGCAATTTACACTTGGGTTAAAAATAATAACAGCAACAACAGAAATCCTTCACCACACAGAAGAAAGAATAGCTTTGTTTTAAACACATTTAAAGAAGTAATGACTTCCATGTTAGGGACTTCACCCAAAGGAGCCTTAACACTGGTCCTGGAGGCTGTGAACATCACTCTGTGGGAGCTGCATACATACACACACTCTTGGTTTTCAAGTACCTCGGCCCTACCATTTTAGGAATTGATGATTTATGATGCAGGCCTTTCTTACCCTTAGTCATAGCAACTGTCTTCTTCAGGCTAAAACATCACCTGATTTAAATGTTCCTGGGCTAGGGTGTGGCATAGGCAATAGAATGCTTGCCTAGCAAACACAAGGCCCTGGGTTCAAAGTCCAGTACTGGCCAGTACTGCCAAACATACAGGCAAGAAAGCAAACAAAGCACAAAACCATTCCTGATACTCTCCTAGCATTTATTACCTTTACCTCTCTTACTTTTAAAACTTCGAATAATTTTTGTAGTACTCTGCCTTAACTCTTGAGCTTTCTGAATTTATATTTTATACTAATTAGTGCAAGATTTATGACTATCTTAGTGACCAGGAGTGATTATCTTAAAAGGCGTTTTATGACATAAATAATATGCTGGTTATAAACACAGAATAACCATATGAATTCTTTAATTAAAAATGCTCAAAGAAAACACATTTTTGTTTTAAGTCCTCAGCAAATAAATTCTTCACTTTTTTGATAAAGATTTTGAACTTGACTTGCAAAAAGGATGAAAACTGAATCAACCAATATAGAGTAAGCATTACCTATGAGCAAAGTTCTGGTAGAAATGAAATAATGATGGAATTAAAAGATCTTTCCCATTCCTATGGGCCTAGAACTTCCTCATATATAAAGTGAGAGTCGTGGGAGCAAAGTACAATTAGAAAACATTTTTTTATATATTCCACCAGAAAGAGTACCAAAACGTTTGGACAAGCATCAAAATAGGAGAAAAAAATATCAGAGGAATATAGACTACAATTGTGACAAAAATTCAAGGTATGTGAAATTCAAGCTTTCAGAGAAGAGCCATAGGTAGAACTATTAGCCCATAAATTTAGACTATGGGGTCAAATACTGACTCCGAAGTACACACGCCTCTTTCTCTCTCATTCAAACAGTAAAACTTTGAAAGATGCTCTTTAATAATAGAATCATGTGATTTAAGTATCTTTTAATGACTTAGCAACATAAATGACCTTAGATCAAGCACAGGGCAAAATATAAGTTGCAATGACATTTACATTTAGCGTGAGATTTAAAAATAAATCATACAAAGTTCATTCACAGTGGACAAATGGAAACAAGGGATATTTTGAGTATTTAAACATCACACAGTTATAACCAGTCATAAAGTATGCATATCTTAAAGCACATTTTCCAAATGCTAATGCAGCTGAAAGTACAACAGATACCAGCTTAGAGAATTGGGTTGTAGGAGTTACTATGATTTCATTTATTGGAGAGAGAAAATACCGTACTTCTTTTATCAGATAAATACATCCAAAATAAATAAAAATGAAATTATTAAGTAGCTAAGGAATTTGTTGTTTAAACCCATACTCTAAACATTTTAAGGTAGAGTCTAACTGTATACCCTGGGATGGCCTTAAACTCACAATTCTCCTGCTTGGCCTCCCCAGTGCATACACCATCATGACTGGCAACCTCACTGTGCATCTTACATGCCAAATCTCAAGCTTGTAATGTTTCTTAGGTATTTTCTTTCTTTTCTTAGTTTTATGTTTTTGCATTTGATTACTATATAATTTGTAGGACGGAGTGCACTGGATGAAAGCCTGGAAAATGAGGCTACTACAAAGACAATGATGAAACTAGAAAGGCTGATTGTTCCTCCTGTACGTACAGTTCAGCCATTTCAACTGTGAGGTGAGAACATACCACACATTTCCTACTGTGCACAGCCTACATATCTCCTCATCTATTACTTTGTCCTTGATTTACTCCATTCTTTGCAAAGTCTGACATGATAAACACATGATTAGATTAGATTACAGCTATACTTTAACTTCTGTGTAGCAACTGGCTGATTATTTTTTATATTTAAGTTTGAATCATTTGTAGTTTTTGAACTACAGATACAACACACAGTACTTACTGTTGAGACTGAATTTTATTTTTTTCTTTTCATAACAACTGCAATTAATAAATACTTAGTTTTCAAGGGAGGGGAGAAAGCATACGTCAACTAAAAACAAACACAAAATAACAACAAAAAAAAGCCAATCCATGAAAGAAACTGTATTGCTGAGGGGATAAGGAGTGTGAAAGGAATCACTTTTAAAAAACATATATATATTTATCGGGCTGAGAAGGTGGCTCAGTGGTAAAGTGTTTGCCTTGCATGCATGAGGCCCTGGGTTCGATTCCTCAGCACCACATAGCAGAAAAAGCTGGAAGTGGCGCTGTGGCTCAAGTGGTAGAGCACTAGCCTTGAGCTGAAGAGCTGAGGGACAGTGCCTAGGCCCAGAGTTCAGGCCCCACAACTGGCAAAAAAAACAAAAAAACAAAAAAAAATATATATTTATCAGCAACTTTTATATTTAAGTTACACTACTAACGCTCTCATAGGATTGAAAGTTCTCCTCTTCCAGTTAAAAAGAAAAAACAAAATTTAAACAAGGGGATGTGAAAAAATGACTCCCTAACTTCAGCATTTGGCAAAGAATGAATCTGCAGAAATAAAGCTGGGGGGCCTCTTACCTATCCATAATTCACAGAAACAAACAAGCTATTTCTTTATTCCTCTAGAAGTAGACATGTAGTTGTAATGGGTGTTTTTCAGCTGCACATTGTGTGATATGTGCTCCAGTGAGGGGGTTTACTGTGGCTGCCAGGGCTCACCCCATAAGGCCAGCTGCTAATCTTAGTGTGGACCATCACAGGGCTCTGTGCCCTTTGTGCTGACCACTGTCCCTTACCTACAAGAAAACTGGAAATGTCCTTGACCACTTGTCTATTAAACAACATACACTACTACTAACTGCAAAAAGGAGATGCATTTACTCAACTATCGGTGACATTCTCCACCCATGCACACCGTCAAATCATGAAGGAGCGCAATGAAGAATGTATTCAGATAAAAAAAGAAACAAGTGTGTGTGTGTAAGCAGAAAATCGTTATCAAGAAACAATCCCCAAAATAGTATAGGCCGCTCTTGATCTTTACTCAATGTAAACTGTAAAATTAAAAACTCACAAAGTAGGTATGTTCTGTTAGCATAATAAAGCCTTAATAAACAGCAAAAGAGAAAAATTTTATAAGTTAAAAATGGTGTATTTCTTTTTTTTAAAGTCTGTTAATTAATAAAACAAGTTTGTATAAAACATGAAAATGTTGGAAGAGCATTATTGTACTTGAACTGCAATGATTTAACTTTAAATTTTGTTTTAATTTTCAACTGAGAGGGAAATGTGACCATTATTCTGTTGCAATGATTTCTATTTAAAATAGAGGGGTAGTGAGGGAGTAGCACAGTGCTGCAGTATTTGCCTAGTGAGTCTGAGGCTCCAGGTTCAATCCCCTGAGCTCTCTTCCACTCACCCCTCAAAAAAAAAAAAAAAGCCATAGGAAGAAAGCCTTTTCCCGATGTCCAAATATTTGACAATATTCTAAATGAAATAAGTCAATTGATTATTCTTAATCTTTTCCATCCCCTGCCATGGGTTTCTGTTAATAGGAAAAAAAAAACCCTACTGTTAACAGAAAGCCCAACTTAAGTACACAACATTCAAAATAAATGAATTCTGAATGGATGTTGAGTGTGGAAAAATATCAACTGAAGGTAAGCTGCTACTAATCGCTTCTAAAACAATTTCTAACCTAGCAATCAAGCCTGGTTTTTTTTCACTGATTACACACTGAATTGTTAAAATCCAAATTTACCTATCTGAGGATCTTCCCTTAATCAGTTTTTCCCTCCCCTTATAACTGAATTAACAGTTAACTAATGTCTGGGAGGAGAACTCTATAGTTACAGATGATGACTTAGCAGGCTACTATCATTTTATATACAAATGATAACTTAAAAAAGTACTATTCCAAAATGACTAGCATTATATTTCTGAAAAAGACACAGTGAGTACCATGGATAATGAATTACACTAGTGCCACCACAAATAAGACAACAGAGTAGAGAGCAAGTTTCCTATCTTCAAGGACTAGCCTGAGTGGCTAGGCCAATTATACTGATCTGTCACCTTGGTACAATTATATAGGATGATAATGCCATTTTCACTGTTCTTCCAGTCAAAAGGCAGCTGAGGGTCAAAGTGCCTGAAACACACATGAATTATTTTCCCCTATGACTTTTATTGTATGTTTAAGAAGGTGGAATAGCAGAAGGAAGAGAGGCAGGACAAAAGACGTTTTGTTTCTTCAGATGTATGCAGAGGTGGTTATGAGGATTCTGTAAAAAGAAATCCATTTGATAAATTTAGGTCTGGAAAGACAAATGAAGCATTTCTCAACTTTAATTATTACATGATCATAAAAAATTGAAGCCTAACTATCTCTGTTTGCGATTTTGTTAAAATCATTCTTAAATCACTTTTCACAAAGCATTAGCATAATTTTTATCTAACATGTGAATGAAAATATATTAAAATTCATTTTCTATATAAAAATGTAAGACATTTAAAAATTGGTTGATAAAGAAGAATCTGCGTGGCTGTGTTGGATATAAACACCTCAACAAATAGGGCTACCACTCTGCAGGATTTAGTGGATCTGCAGAGTACAATCTGATCACTTGTCCAATTCAGAGACAGTTTGCAAAAGTCCACAGTCATAGAATACATGGTTTGGTCATAGAGCAAACAGGTAGGGGACAAAGAGAGCTGGGATCTTTTTCCTACACTCAGGCCTTAGGTGCACAAGTATTACCACTATTTGACTCTTAAGACTGCCCTGAGCTACTCTTGGGGTACACACTCTAGCAGATAAAAGACATGCAATTACATTTCTGGAAGCAATTACAACTCTAGATATTATACTGTGAATAACTTAGAGGATAGATATAGCTAGTATTTTAATAGTTTCTGTGGCTTTCATGAATTCTTTCTTCCAAAGACCATGTTGTAAACAATCTTGTCATGTACATTCTGGTACTAAACAGAAATTCTAAATAAAGGAAGAATTAAAAATGCTTATATCTGTTGGCTTATACCTATAATCCTAGTTACTCAGGAGGCAGGAATTAAGAGTATTAGGGTTCAAAACCAGCCTGGGCAGAAAGTTTGTGACTGCATCTCCACCAAATGCTGGGTGAAGTAAGAGGAGTCTGTCATGGCAACCAACCAGGAGACTGAGATTGGGAGGGTAACAGTTTTGGCAAAAAGGTTCCCATCTCAACAAAAAGAGCTGAGTCTGGTGGTATGCATGTCATCCCAGCTATGGAAGAAAGCTTAAACAGGAGGAGCATGGTCCAGGCTAGCTGGGGAAAAAGTGAGACCCCCCATCTCAGTGATAACTAGAGGTGTGGTTCAAGCAGTAAAAAAAAAAAATAGTAACTATTTCTAGTAAGTTTCATCACTAGGATGATACTGGAATACTTTCTGGGTGTAAAATAAATTTTCAAGCACTGAAGATATAGAAAACATTTACAAATACTGCCACTCATACAAGCATGATATCATTTTTGGCTTGTGTTAAAGATATTCTGTATTTTTATAGACTTTTATATATCTGTCTTTCAAAGAAACAAAATAAAGTATCAAAGCTTTTCTCTGAAATCCCTTGTTCCTTCCCTTTACTAGTAGTGCCCCATTAAGAACAAGGATCTGAATAGCGCCTCCCTTTCTCCCTGGCCTTCTTCTCAGGCCTTTACCCTTACAGTACAGAGCAAGACGGAACGTGAAGCCCACTGCTGGGGCGCATGAGTTGCTAGTGACGGAACCTTCCACAGTTCTACTCCTTCCATTTCAGTGAGTATTTCAATAAGTGATAATGGCTTGTTCATGGTGGTTTTCTTTTCTCAACTTTTTCACTAAACTTCTTCACCAATAATAATTGCTAAATGATGATCAGCAACTGGAAATGTACTAGCAAAGTCCTTAACTATATATTTTATTAGGAACATGGCTTATAATGGCAGACTACAGAACCAGACAACAGTCATAAGGAGCAATAGATTCTAAGGCTATATAAACAAATTTACATAGAAAAAGAATATTGATAATTTTTTTAAAAAATAGAGTTAGATTAAGGATTCCTCAAATGAGTAGCTATGCAATCAGCTGAAAATAAACACAAATACACAATTAAGCGCTGACTATGACCATGAGGAATAAAATAATGACAGCTAAAGTTCAATTCCTCAGTGCAGTAAATGTGTCACTTACTATAAAATCTCTCAGCCCTTTGCTCACCTGTTTTCTGCATAAAATGTGTTGTAGAGAATATTTTTAGCTTAGACAGAGGGAATCAGAGATTTGAAGGACCAGTATAGTTTTAGAGATCAATGCCACTAAAATGCTAAAAGCAAGTTAGAACAGAATAAACTAGTAAGAAAAATTTAAAATATAAATTATGTTTTTAGTACCAATGCAGAACTTTTACTCACCTAATACAATTTACTTCTCCTGATGAAGAGCCTCAATGAAAGCATCAAGTTTTTCTTGAATCTCTCTAACTTTCTCTAGGGAGATAAGATAATAACTTAGTTAACTAAAAACAATTTTATTTTTCAAATGTACTGCAAGCAAATCACCAAAGATGACGATTAAATAATCTAGTATATTTACTGAACTATCTTAAGAAAAGGAAAAAAATTAGTCCCAGTACACCATCCAAGATGGACTAATGTGCATATGGCTTAGAGTAGCAGTGCTCAGCCACCCTTTGCAAGGGTGGCTGATCCTTTAAAGGGGCCTCTAGAAATAGTTGTTGACTCTTTCATAGAAAAAGACACATACAGGTATGTGTACAAGTATGTATAGGATTACTTTAATACATTCTCTGACTCTCTGAAGCTCTATTGAGGACTCATAGTTAGCAATTTCTGAAACAGGAAACTCTAAAACATTTTTAACAATTAAAATGATATAGGTGGGTATTTAACTGGCCTTAGGCTGGAAAAAAAAATTTTTTTTTTTGGTCGGTCATGGGGCTTGAACTCTGGGCCTGGGTGCTGTCCCTGAGCTCTTCAGCTCAAGGTGAGTGCTCTAGACCACTTGAGCCAAACAGCCATTTCCAGTTTTCTGGTGGTTAATTGGAGATAAGGGTCTCAGGAACTTTCTTGCCCGGGCTGGCTTTGAACTGTGATCCTCAGATTTCAGCCTTCTGCATAGCTAGGATTACAGGTGTGAGCCACCAGCAACTGTCTGGAAAGTGATTTTTAAATAAAAAATAATGGAACAAGTTACACAGAAAAGATCAACCAACATAAGTGTATAGTGATTCATGTAATCAAAATATCATCAAATTAAAAGACAAAAAGGAAACTTTATTACAACCAGGAGGAACAACAATACCTTGAAAACACACATAGAAAAGCACTTCCCCAGGTATGAGCCACAATTACTAAAGGTAGATTTTTAAATTTAATTGATTAAAGAATTTTCATGTCTATAGACTTACAGATACAACTTCTAATTTCTCGGAAATGCAGGTTTTCTCCACAAATATAAACTCTTCTTAAATGTGGAAAAATCATGACTTATAATACTTCATTGCAGCTTAAAATGTTGATTATAACATGATCACAGATGTTTTTGTCCTTTTAACACAGTTTAACCTAGTAATGGGAGTGACTAAGTGCTAACTGGTTCAAAACAGATGCAGCGTGACAAACATGCTTTGTATCCATCCTTAAGTCCTAGAAGACGAATTTAATCTTCTGTACTTACATCTTTTACAATTCAAATAAATAGTTGCCTCTGGAGATATAAGTATCCCTTCTTATCAGCCAAGGTGGTGTTAGTAACAAGTACATTTTAAAAAGAATTTCCCTTTTTGTAAGTTCCTACTAGCATAGCTGGAATGTTAGAAAGTATCCTATGGTTATATGTAAAGAACATAACTTTTCCATATTCTTTTCTTCTGAAAATCTAGTATTTCTAATTGTTGGTATTAGATTAAGATTAATACAGATCTGAAAGGAAGTTGTTCTTATTTTGATTAAAATACTTTTTGAGAAAATACGGTATTAGTTACTCTTTACATGTAAGATTAAGTTAGAGAGACTAGACAAAGAATTCCAATCCATCTCTGAAGTATACTCTACATTTTTTGGTATACTGGTTTCTTTTAAACAGCAGTCAAACTATTAAACAAGGCCAAATTGTTAGTTCTGATATTAATTCATTTAATTGAATATTAACTCATCTAGTTGACTAGAAACAGATGAACTGTTTTTATTTGTGGAAGCCAGACCTAAAAGACATATTCATAGACATGACCGTACATATACATATCATATATATGGACAAATATAGTCTAACTGATTACTTATAAAAAGGAGGAGAGTAGGAAGAAGAATAATTTTTTTTATTGTAAAGATACTATACAGAGGGTTACAGTTACATGAGTGAGGTAATGAGTACACTTCCTATTGAACATTGTTACCCCCTCCATTGTTTTCCCCCTACCATCACTTCCCTCCCTACCTTCCCCAAGGTTCTTTTTTTTTTTTTTTTGGATTGTGATTAAGTGATTACATAATTTCCCGAATTTCACAGTATTGTGGAATAATGATGCTCATTTAAAGCCACAAGTTCATTCTAACTTTCCTGGAGCAAATTGTCTATCACAGTCTATAACATATAACGGTGTTCACATGTTATACACCATACATGTGATCAGCAGAATGGGGATATTTAGTAGTGGTTCGACCAGATGAGTAGGAGTTCTTTGTTTCTTAAGTCCTGTTAGTTTTGTCGTATTACCTAACATTTTGGATTTAGCATCCACTTATCAGGGAGACCATGTACCGTTTGTCTCTTTGCTCTTGGCTTACCTCGCTCAACATGATTCCTTCTAGCTCCATCCATTTCCCTGCAAATGCCATTATTTTGTCATTTCTAATGGCTGCATAATATTCCATTGTGTATAGATACCACAATTTTTGGATCCATTCATCTGTGGTGGGGCATCTGGGTTGTTTCCATATCCTAGCTATTGTGAACAGTGCTGCAATTAACATGGAGGTGCACGTGTCCTTGTATATTGGTTCCTGTTGTTCAGGGTAGATGCCTAGAAGTGGTATGACTGGGTCGTAAGGGAGGTCAATCTTTAGCTTTCTAAGGACCCTCCAGACTGCTTTCCAAAGTGGTTGTATAAGTGTACATTCCCACCAGCAGTGTAATAGCGTTCCTTGTTCTCCACATCCCCTCCAGCATTTGTCGTTGCTGATTTGTGGATGTGGGACATTCTGACTGGGGTAAGGTGGTATCTCAGGGTTGTCTTTATTTACATTTCCTTCACCACCAGGGATGATGAACATTTCCTCATGTGCTTCTTTCCCATTTTTATTTCTTCATTTGGGAAGTCCCTCTTTAGTTCCCTTGCCCATTTAGTAATTGGTTTGTTAGGTTTGGGAGGGATTAGTTTCTTGAGTTCCCTGTATATACAGGATGTTAACCCCTTGTGGAAGAATAATTTTGAGATATCCTGCAACTACATATAGAAGCAGCATAAAGAACCATAGTGAGAGCTGTTATCAATAGGACGTTCAGAGAAGGGAAAGAGAAAGGCTGTTGTGAGGGTGGTTCAAGCAAGAAGGGTTTGGGCTAACAAGGATGAAATAGAATAAATACCTTTAAAATAGATTGTAGATCATCAGAAAGTATGATAAAGAAAAAAAAACAAAGGAAACTTGTTGAATTGTGTTAGGAAGGGGAGTGGATAAGGAAGAGTGATGGGGAGATTGACTGGAATACACTGTATAAAACCTTGGAAACGTAACAATGAACGCCCCGACCTCTTGTTAAACTTACTTTTTTCAATCCATAGTTACAATAGTTTCATGTAAGTATAGTTCCTCAGTCTTTCTCTCTCTCTCTCTTTCTTTCTCTCTCTCTCTCTCTTTCTTTCTTTCTTTCTTTCTTTCTTTCTTTTTCTTTCTTTCTTTCTTTCTTTCTTTCTTTCTTTCTTTCTTTCTTTCTTTCTTTCTTTCTTTCGTAAAGAAGGTGAAGGAAAAATGTTTTCTAAATTGTCCTATAGTTTTAGAATGGATGGATCTTTAAAAAAAAAACTAACTTGACAAGCACAACACCTGGAAATTCCAATGAGGTGTTTAAGTCCACAGCAGCATCTTTAGCCACTTCACTAAAAAAACAGTTCTACTGTGTACCAGATGATGTGAGAAAATCTGATTTCATTGGATTCATGATTTGAGAGAAGTAGGCAGTTGAAGGGCACTATCTCCCTCCTCAGCTGAGCGGACCACCTGTGGGTGAGGACCTCAGAAGCATCACCAGAGCTGTCTATACTGAAAGACACTGAGAGGAAGATGTGTAACTCAGTGACATCTCACAGCCTTATGCTATTAATAGGTAAGCATTTTTTTTTTTTTTTTTTTGGTTGGTCGTGGGGCTTGAACTCTGCGCCTGGGCACTGTCCCTCAGCTCTTCAGCTCAAGGCGAGCGCTCTACCACTTGGGCTACAGCGCCACTTCCAGGTAAGCATTTTTTAATAAGTGAAAGCCACGGAATTAAAAAAAGTTAAATTTCCTTTAAAAGTTATTTTAAAAATGTTATACTCCAGGTGGGTGCTGGTGGCTTATATCTTGAATCCTAGCTACTCAGGAAGGCAAGAGCTGAGATTCACAGTTTAAAGCCAGTCTGGGCAGGAAAGTTGGTGAGATTCTATTTCCAATGAACAGGCAAAGAAGTTTGACTAGAGGTATGGCTCAAGTGATAGAGTGCCAGCTCAAAAGAAAAAGTAGAGTGTAAGCAAGAGGCCCTGAGTTCAAGCCTTGGTACTACTGTGTACACACACACACACACACACACACACACACACACACACACACACTCACACACACACACACTCACACACACACACATAATTAGACTATAAGGATAAAAGACTGGCATGCCTTAAAAATCTCAAGGACACAAAAGTAAGTGACTAGAAGTAATGGGAAATAAGTTACTAGAGTAATGGGAATGGGCAGTGAGAAGGAATGGAGGTAAGTGTTAATAAGAAAAAAGCTGTTGTAAATCAAAGAAAGGTTCGACAAATAGGATTGCATGAAACTGCAGAGCTTCTGTATGGCAAAGGACATAGCTAGCAAGATCAATAGAAAGCCCATGGATTGGGAGATCTTCATTAGCATTACAACGGACAAGGGTCTCATATCTAAAATATACTTAGAACTCAAAAAACTAAATCCCCCAACAACAAATCCTCAAAGAAACAACCACCCCATCAACAAGGGCTAAAGACTTAAAGAGAAACCTCTCTGAAGAAGAAATAAGATGGCCAATAGATACATAAAGGAACGCTCAACTTCTCTAGCCATAAAAGAAATGCAAAAATCAAAACAACATTGAGATTCCACCCCACCCCAGTTAGAATGGCTATAATCAAGAAATCTAATAATAACACACGCTGGAGGGGATGTGGCCAAAAGGAAACCCTACTGAATTGTTGGTGTGAGTATAAACTTGTTCAATCACTTTGGAAAGCAGTATGGAGGTCCCTCAAAAAACTCCACATAGAGCTCCCCTATGATCCAGCAATCCCACTTTTGGTCATTTACCCAAATGATTACAAACACCACCATACTAAAGCTACCAACACAACTATGTTTACTGCAGCATTATTTACCATAGCTAAGATATGGAACCAACCAGATGCCCCTCAGTAGATGAATGGAACAAGAAAATGTGGTATATTTACACAATGGAATTCCATGCCTCCATCAGAAAGAATGACATTGCCCCATTTGTTAGGAAATGGAAAGACTTGGAAAAAATTATATTAAGTGAAGTAAGCCAGGCCCAAAGAAACATAGGTCCCATGGTTTCCCTTATAACTAGTATATCTAGGTCAAGCAGAAAAGATCAAAAGCTATACCATAGAAGATGATGTTAAGGGACATGAACTCCAAGATAGGGACACAAGTGGTTTTTTCTTTCTTGCTATTGCTTTTAATATATTTATAAGGTACTATGGGAATTTTTTGTTTCTTTGGTATGTTCCTCCCCCATGGTATAACCCCTGTTTTCACTGTATTTAATTCTGATGACCTGCATCTTGTATATATATTTTTCTAATTTGGGGAGGGGAAGGGAAGAGAAAACACAAAATGCTTAAATAGGGATACAATGAGAGGTACAAGACACTATGTTGAAAACTAACTTTATAACTTCAGGCACGAGGGTGGGGGGGTGGGAGGAGGGAGGAATTGGGGAGGGAAGAGATGGTGTGGAAAACAAAGGAGGGTGTAACAATGCTCTATAGGAAATGTACTCATTACCTTACTCATGTAATGGTAACCCCTCTGTACAGTATCTTTATAATAAAAAGTATATATTAAAAAAGAAAAAAAGCCGGTATCAGGAATATAGTCTTTTGACACAACCTAAAGAATCTGTCTTCACCAAATGACGCACTTGATGGAAAAATGTGGGGCACAGAAGACACTTTACATTTGAGAAGCATTCCTTGCCTGTTCTCCCATTGGACATCTATCATATGTCTACTAAATGTGGGGGGATTTAGACACTGACATTTTATTTGGTCCTCATTCAACCCTGTTCCTGTTGTAACTAAAGGTGAGGATGTTAAGGCTCAAGGAATCAGCCCTGTCTGTGCTCTTGACTCAGAAACACTCTGCAATCATCGGCCGAGTCTAAATAACAAGAAAGATGGTACTACTTCAACTGTATTTGTGTTGCCTTCTATGTAAAATCAGGAGTATTTTGATAAAAATCAGAAATATGGGTAACAGATTATCATGGTCAATTATAAAGCAAATGTTGTTTCTAAACTTAAGTCTTTATACTAAACATAGCTAAAGAATGCTTATAAATTTTGTGACCTACTTGATAAATTAAACCTACTAAGGAAAGGATTCATGAACTAATTTGTTACAAAATTCTACATGTAATGAGTATGCTGTCTACTTTCTATTATCCAATGTTTACCTAAAAGATGAATTATTTCAAACATCAATTCATTGTGCTTCTTGACTGAATCATGAATATTCCCATAATCCCCAACTCATAAATCGCCAGTCTCAGTGAATGAAGTTTCTTCTCTTTATCCTCTCTTCAAATGCTTTAACACCCATTTGCATTTTGGGTCTTTTTATCTCCACATGAAATGATACTGCTCCTCTCAATTGCTTTTTACAACTTCTGATATTTGCTTTAAAAGTCTCAAATATAGACTAATCTGTAATTATGTTTTGAATACATTGAATACTAAAAGGCCAAACCCGGGAGGAGGTTCACTTCAGTGGTTAATAACAGTTGAGAATGGCAACAAAGGATCACATACAAAATACTGCCACGTGCATCAAACTAGACCTTCTTATAACATGTGATGTTTTAAAAGATAGCATGAAGAAATAAGCTACAAACTGATGCAGTGTATTTTAAGCAAACCATGCATCCAACACATCCAAATGTACCTTAATAACTGTTTTACAACATGTTGCAGAAGCAGTTTGTGCCATGCCTCAAGCACATTATAGTGAAATTTTGCTGTAACAAGCTATTCTCCAAAAGGCTGAAAATTAAGCTGTTCCAGAAAAGGTTTGCTTTTTGTTAGACTATGTAAGAGTTCCTTACAAACTCAGCATCTAAGGAAATCTATGACATGGGGAAATACAGGAGGGAGGATAGTTGAATAAGAGCAGATTAAGATGGTAAAATCTAGTAAAAATCTGGTTTCAGCAAAAAAAAAAAAAAAAAAAAAAAAGAAAAAAAGAAAGAAAGAAAGAAAGAAAGAAAGAAAGAAAGAAAGAAAGAAAAGTCCCTTTTTGGAGCTGATCTTTTAAAAGATGAATCAGGCATGCATGCGTGCGTGCGTGCGTGTGTGTGTGTG
The DNA here is from genome assembly GCF_024711535.1 of Dipodomys merriami. Lineage (NCBI taxonomy): Eukaryota > Metazoa > Chordata > Mammalia > Rodentia > Heteromyidae > Dipodomys > Dipodomys merriami. Next base: position 66,609,148 of record NW_027203381.1, on the reverse strand, counting down.
TGTGTGTGTGTGTGTGTGTGTGCGCGCGCACACTGATCAATCTAGCATTCATCTTCTGAATCTTGAACTAGTTTCTTCCAGTTCTCCCTGTAAAAAGGCATGAGTATTTAAAACTTACTCATCTATGAAAACAATCAACACTTCTGCTCCTTCTGAAAAAAGGAGGAACTTCTTCATTAGGAAGCATTAATTCATATACTCTGAGGGGACTGGGTGAAGTTGGGAGAGATGGGGAAGAATAATGGAAGGGGCAACTGTGATCAAGATGCATTGTGTCCATCAACTGGCCTGTTAATTAAAAGCCTTAGATATAATAAAAATAAAAAATAAAGATGGGCAGTATTTCAAGACTTGGGTTTCTAAACATTGGGGACCTGTGAAGGCTAGGCTGTTTCCAATCAAATATTGAAGGGAAAATTTTTGTTTGGGCTAGAATTATATCCATTCCAACTGCTACTTATTTCAGTTGTTAGGAGTGACAATTGGTATCTATATGAAAACTGTATTGTTGTAAACAGAACTTAAAAGTGTGTTGGTCTGCTTTCTGTTGTTGGGACAATGTATCTAAAACAACAACCAATCCCCCCCCCAAAAAAAACCAAGTTAATATTTTGGCTCTTGGCTGAAGAGGCTTTACAAGTCTATGGTCTTACGTGGCTCTGTTGTTTATGGATCTGTGGGAAGGCGTGTGGTGCACAACTGCTTACTTCTTGGTCAGGAAGCAGAATACCTAGAAAGACGGGGCTGGGGACAAGATCTGTTCTTCAAGGGTGCACCTTCAGTACTCTACTTCCTCCAACTAGGCCGCTCCTCCTAAAGGTTCAAGTACCTCCCAATAGAGCCCATAGGGAAGCACATGGCCTTACGGGTAAATTTCAGATCCAATCCATAACATATAGCCTTCAAAGGGACATACAAAATGAAAAGCTTGATGAAAAATTTTAAAAAGAAATCTCTGACATAACCCTTTAATAGCAAGCAAACAGGTATTTCATATCATTGTTATAAAGGAGAGAACATAATGTAATGTGTATCTACCCACATTTACTAGTTTTAAGATAATTAGTCAGTTTTAAAATATTGTGACACTTTGCCATTATCTTTACAACTGTGGAATCTTAAACTGTGATTTGTCTATAGTGAGGGAATATGTCCCAAATTAATGCCTCTATCATTTTAAAATCTAGATTGAAATGTAACATTCTGACTTGTATGCTTATAATTACATCTTTCCTAATAGTCTTTTTTGTTTAATCCTTAATACCTTTTATTTTATGGTAATCTTCTGGTAAAAAAAAAAACAACCAAAAAATATTATCAGAAATTGCCCGATTATTCTCACAGTGCTATGTGATTCATTTTGAAAACATCAATTTTATGATTTTTCCCCTAAGATCAATGTAGGCTATAGTAAGGAATGCTTATATGAATCATCTACTTAGCAAAAAGTCTGTCATTTAAAACCATGTAGTCTAGCATAAAATTAGCTATGTAATATATGCCCATTACTATTATCCACTGTTCATATCAACCATTCATAGGTATCTGCCTTATCCAAAACTAGACTTAGAGATGACCACTAAAAAGTGCTTGCTTTCTGAGCTGCAAACAACACTAAAAATACATGAGTCACAGTGTATCTGTTGAATATATAAACAACTTAATAGTGACTTGTGAATAAGTTCAACTTCCAAATTTTTTAGACTCTTAATGGAAATATTTCTACAGGCTCCTTTAGGTGAATATAATAAAGATTTCTTCCAACTCTTTTTGTATACCTTGAAGCCTGGTCTCTAAAAGACTGGCATGGCTGAACATAGAAAAGGCTCATATTCAAGCTTTTATAAACTTTCCTAATTGGGTGACAAATCAATTGCAGCCAACTTTGAATAATTATGCATTGGCCTTACTTAACACCCATCCAGGTTCTTGCCAATATCAAGAGTACTTTTTGCTACCTGATACTAGAAGACTCAGCTATTAAGAGTGGGGGCTATATAATTCATTGTTTTTAAGTTACATTTTATCTTCTGATAAGCCAAACTAAATAGCTACATATTTAGATTACATCATTTTGATTTCTTTCAGAAACGAGTCTGTTGAGGAACCTTATAATAAAGACCTCCATGAAATTCATGATTAAATGCAACCATTTGGTTCTTTCTGTGTGTGACTCAGTGTCCACCTTGAGAGGACAGTGAGTGCAGTACTGTGGCCTCACGGATACCCTGATCCAGGTAAGAGCTTTTCCTCCCACGTGCCTCAGTCATTTTACCTCCAATAAAGGAATAGAACCCTTGAGCTTGTACTTTGAGGAGTTAGTAGTTTTAGCCTGAGTTTCATTTTCCTTCATTTACCTAGATTTTCCCTTTCCTTCCATTCAGTATTTTCACTGAAGATTGAAATAGGTATTTTTGTCTTCTGCAGAGAAGAGATGTTTGAAAGCTGTCTCAAAAAAATTTTTTTTTATAGATCAGAAAATTAATGAAGAAACTAAAAAGCTTGTTTGTAGAAGATATACCATTAGCTAGGATGATCACACCATATATCAGTCCTGGGGCTTGAACTCAGGCCCTGAGTGCTATCCCTGAGCTTTTGTGCTGACACTTTACCTCAAGTCACAGCTCTATTTCCAGCTTTTTTTTTTCCTTGTTGATTAATTGGTGATAAGAGTCTCATTGACTTTTCCTGCCCTGGCTGGCTTCGAACCTTGACCCTGAGATCTCAGCCTCCTGAGTAGCTAGGATTATAAGCATGAGCCACTATTGCCCACCAAGGTCTTGCTTTTTTTTTTTTTTAGTTGTAAAAATACTGTACAGAGGGGTTACAGTTGCATGAGTAGGGTAATGAGTACATTTCCTATTTAGCATTGTTACCTCCTCCTTTGTTTTTTGGTCTTGCTTTTCAAATCAGTAATTTAAGAACGTTCTACAGGGCAGGGGTGGGGATGACACTATCTGTCACATTGAAAAATTATGTTTGCTCAGATCTTGGAATATAAAATGTTAGAAATATCTACAGCATTTATTTCTAGCAGCAGAAATAAAACAATGAACTTTTACAGGATTTACAAGCATTTTTCCTAGTAAAAGCCAAGTAAGTTTTACCATAAGATTATTTATTTTGCATTATTTTATATCAGTGTATAAAATGTTCCAAATTGTGCCTATCGTATCGTTATGACCAAAAAACAGTTGTCTTATAGGCTAATTTACTAGTGATACTTGGATTTATCCCTTCTTAAGACTATCATGTCAGAATAAATATTTTTCTTCCAATCCTATAGGAAAACCTAAATACTAACATTAAAAAATATGATTTAGGCAATTAATTGCAATGACAAAAAGTCATTAACATATTCTGTACTAATCAATCAAAATGCTTTTAAAACATTCATATTTTTCCTCTATTCTATCCTCCTCCTAGTCTTAAAAGTACATATTACTCTGAATTTTGTTAGGAGTAATATTCAAACATTTTAAGAAAAGGAAAACCACCCAGGCAGCCTTTAATGAGATAGGGCATCATTTATCACCTGTAAAGACAGATTTATAAGAAGAGGGCCCCTTCTGTTCCTTTAAGACTGCAAAACAGATGGGAAGTGAATGGACAGTCAATGGGACAAGAAAATGCATGGGAGGTGCTGCTGTACGTATGTTCCCAGCATAAAAAAGAGGTCAAGATTGTAACTGCATGACTGGGTCCTGGAAAGGGTCTTTCTTCAAGCTGTTACAAAGACAAATGCTGTTCCTCATCCTGCTGTCAAACTGTTATAAATATTGGTTTGTCAAAAGACCTTCAGTGTTAAAACTTTAAAAAGACGACGTAACAGATGAATGAATTACGAGAATGATTTTTAAACAGTCAGCTCATTAATGTAACTTTAAAAGTAAAATAAACTAAAGATTAGTGGAAAATATAAAACTGAAAATTACAAGTTTAAGCAAATTTTAAACTGAGATGAATGCAAAAAGGAAAAAGAAGTTACATCTCTTGAACAAGAATACTGCAAGGGGGCAGAATCTTACTAAACGTTATCACAAGAACAAGTATTCATGTCTTGTTAGGATAATTTTGCAAGTTCTGTTACTTACCACAACTATGTTATAAGGCAGTATAAAAAATAATTAATACAATAATTGAGCCTCTCTCATCTGAAATGTCTGGGAACAGTGGGGCTTGGCTTAGTGGTAGACTGCCAAGTGTTTGTGAGGCCCTGGGTTTAATTCCAACCACTAACAAAAACAAAGTAAGTAATTAATTAAAAACAAGAGTCCTTTATTTATAAGAGACACATGTTGAAATAGTTACATTTGCCATCACAGTATCCTGAACACATCTGATCTCATTTGAAATGCTCCAGATCACAAATATTTCAGATTTTGTAGATTTTTAGATTCTGGAATATTGGTTTAGACTTTGCCAACTGAGTATCTGTGCTATTGGTACTAATTACCAATCTGAAAAATCTAAAATTTAAAATCCAATCTATAGGAGACTATCATGTCAGTACTCACAAAGTTTCTAATTTTGGAGTATTCTAGATTAGGAATCCTCAACCTACATTGGTTCAGTAAGTCAGAATAAGGATCAGAAAAAGGAAAATAACTTCAGAATTGATTCTATGTATTCATGAAAAAAGAAATAACTTAAAATTTTTTTGGTGCTAGTCCTGGGGCTTGAACTCAGGACCTAGGCGCTGTCTCTGAGCTTTATGCTCAAGGTTAGCACTCTACCACTTGAGCCACAGCTCCACTTCTGGCATTTTAGTGGTAAATCAGAAATAAGAGTCTCATAGAATTTCCTGCCTAGGCTGGCATTAAACTGCAATCCTCAGATCTCAGCTTCCTGAGTAGCTAGGCTTACAGGTATGAACCACTGATGCCCACTCAAAAACTACTTTTAAATATAAAAACACAATTTCATTTTTTCTGTAAGAAAAGGAAAATCATAAAATTAAAATGGCAGTGAGAATGTAGATTTATAAATCCAAGTTACTTTTTTTTGGTGGTCTGGAGTTTGAATTCAGGGCCTCATGCTTCTAAAGTAGGTATTCTTATGGCCAAGCCATGCCTTTAGCCCTGGTTTTCGCTGGTTACTTTTGAAATAGAGTTTCACTTCCTACCCAAGGGTGTTCCTGGCCAGATTCCCTTGTTAGGCTTCCTCCTAGTTAGGTTAACAGGTGTGTCCCTCCACATGCAGCTCTTCCTTGCAAAGGGCTTCAAGGACTTTTTTCTAAGCAGGCTGGCCTTGAATCCTGAATTCTGAATTCCTTGAATTCCTAATCTCAGCATTTCAGTTTAGGATTAGAGGCATGAGGTAATACTTCTTGGCTCCTGAGCTTGCCCTCCCCTCCCCCCTTTTCTTTTCTTTGTCAATTGTGGATCTTGAACTCTGGGCCTGGGCACTGTCCCTGAGCTCTTCAGCTCAAGGCTAACACTCTACCACTTGAGCCACAGCATCACTTCTGGTTTTGGGTGGTTAATTGGAGATATGAGTCTCATGGGCTTTCCTGCCCAGGCTGGCTTTGAACTGACATCCTTAGATCTCAGCCTCCTGAATGGGATTACAGGCATGAGCCACTGGCATCCAGTTCGTTCTTTTCTTTCTTCTATCTTCTCTCCTTTCTATTCTTTCTCCCATTTCCTTCCCTTCCCCTTCCCTCTCTCTTTCTTTCTTTTTAGTGAATAAAACTATATGTATATCTTCAGGAGACAAATTTGCTCTAGATTCTTGATGATTGTTTTCATTAGGAGAATGGGCTCTAACTAGCACATATTACAAATAGAAAAAAAAGCACCAAATTATATGAACTGGGTTATCTATAGCCATCCATAAACCATAAATAAAATGTAAGTTTCATTTTTATTAATGCTGCTGTTTCTCTGAATGAGTATTTTTGAACTACGTTGATATAAAGAAATAGAAGCAAAAGCTAGCCTTCTCTGAAAGACAGGAAGCTAGAAAAAAGAGCATTAGCAATGAGCTGAAGGCATGGGATACAAGAGGAAGTTAACCCAAAGGCACCTCATAAAAATGGTGCTGCGGAAATTATATCCCTAAGGACACAGTCAAGACTGTTAAGCTGTAGGGTACAGTAGCAATCTCTATAACATTTATTGTTTTAAGCTTTGCCAATTGTATTCTCTACTTTTCCACGATCCATATGTACTAGTTTTGTGATAATGGAAAGAAAAAAATATTTAAAAGAGCACTAAAATCCTGGTAGTGTACGTGGTAAAGTTCTGTCTGATCTGTATATATGACTTTTGTATAAATTAGTGCTATTATAAGAGACAAACAAAACTGAAATTCTTGGCTGGGAAACATGTAAATGGTATTAAAAAAATAGTGAACTTCCTTCAATCTCATATACTAAAGCTAGGGAATAGATTGAAAAGCTGTTTTAAGAAAAAAATAAAATGGGTTTTCTGTACCTAGGAGGTAAACAGTGAATGAGAAAAAAATCTGTTTTGTAAAATAAGCTGCACAAGTTTGAAAAGTTCATTCACTCAAGACCTAAGATAGATAGTTTCAGGGAATGAGAAGACTTAAATTTGAATTCCAACCACTGAGGAGGAGCCATGAACAATTATCATGTGGTCCATGCAACATCTCTTGATATTGCAACCATGGAGAGATTGTATAGATAAAATATCTATTATTTTAAAGGTAGAGCATATCATATATGTTAGCTTTATTAATTCCACCAACTAGATAATAAAGATTGTAAGAAATGTAAGAAATGTACTTCATGGGCTGGGAAGGTGGCTCAGGGAGGCCCTGGGTTTGATTCCTCAGTACTACATAAGCAGAAAAAGCCAGAAGTGGCGCTGTGGCTTAAGTGGTAGAGTTCTAGCCTTGAGCTGAAGAGCTGAGGGACAGTGACAAGGCGCAGAGTTCAGGCCCCACAACTACCACCACCACCACCACCAACAACAACAAAAAGAAAAGAGAAAAACGGGTTATACTGTGGAGGAGGAACATACAAAGAAACAAAAGAATCACACGGTACATTATAAATACATTAGAAACAATGGCAAGAAAGAAAAAAAAAACCAGTTGTGTCCCTATCTTGGGGTTCATAACTCCTGTTCTCACTGAATTTGATGTTGGTGTCCTGCATCTTGAATATACACTTCTCTAATTTGGGGAGGGGAAGGGAAAAAACAAAATGCTTAAATAGGGATACAGGTTGACCCATTGTAACAATGAGATGTACAAGACACTATGTTGAAAATGAATTTTACAATTTAGGTGAAGGGGAAGGGAAGAGGGGCGCGGGGAGTGTGGAGGTGGGAGGGAAGGGATGGTAGGAGAAAAAGGAGGACCAACAATGCTTGATAGTAAATGTACTCATTACCTTGCTCATGTAACTGATGTAACTGTAACCCCTCTATACAGTATTTTTACAATAAAAAACGTATTAAAAAAAAAAGAGAAAAAAAGGAAATTACTTCACAAAGGTTATGGGCTTAATACACATGAAGCCCGTATGTATGTATATACTAATCCTTTGGGAGTTCTTGCTTCTTAAAAAATTACTATTTTGCTTAATTTTATTTTTTCTAATGTTACATGGGCTAATGGATTGTTTTATAATCAGACTTAGGTTTTTATTACTAGATTCAATTTTTTCCATCTTAAAAATGGGAGAACACAAAAACAAAAATTAAAAAGCAAAACAAAGCTTAATACCATTTTGAATTTCATTTAATTTTTATAAATTTTATTAATGAATTTTTATGTTTCTCATGAAAAAAAGGGTAAGCATTTTTAAGAAGGGAAAACAGCCAAGTTTTAGATTTTTAGTATATTCCCTGGACTTTTGAAAAATCCCAAAATATTTGTACAATAGCACATAAATAAACTTATTTAAAAATGTTACATTTCAAATTCAAGCCATAGATTATTGAAGAAAAACTTAAAAATTTTTTACTTCTATGTCAGTTAAAAACTGAGTTTAGAGCACTTTGCAAACCAAATGCAAAGTGTTGAGCATCATCAATCTTTATAATATTATGAAAAATACTCTTTTAATACTATCCAATTGATTATTTTAAAAAAGTAACACTTTCAGGCCATAGAATATATGCCTCATTCCTAAGGCACTTTGAGTGAAAGCCCAGCACCAAGGCGCATCATAGGGAATTCTTGTGTAAGTAACCCCTTCTCTACCAGAAGGGACTTCCTAAAGCTTACTTTATTCTTTGTGTCAACTCTGTTCTTTTATGCTTCTTGTCTCATCCATGCAGACTCAAGATGAAATAATTCTTTACATCTTCCTTAGCTGCTTTATCAGTTTCACTTTACTTTGAAAAATACTTCGATAAAGGCAGAATTTAAAAAAATGCCTTAAAGAGATTTAAGTACTGATAAAAGAAATAACTTATTCTGTAGTGAAGGGAAACGCTAACACACACACTTCTACTAATAACCATTTCAAAACATACTTGAATATCAAGGAGAACAAATGCATTTAAATACACGCATTTGAATAAATTTAAAACTTCTTAGTAAACATAAAGAAGTTATTAAAGCTTTTTTAGTGAATTAAATGAATTGGAAATTAGGAGATCAGTGGTGATCTAGTATAGAGCTGAAAAATATTTACAAGCTGTGAGGAAGGCAGTGCTAGGTAAACGAGTGAATCTGGTAAGACACACCAGAAGAAAGGGTTCCTACAAGGAGAAGAGTTAGCCTATCTTCCCCTTTTTAGTCAAGGCCAAAGAGGACTAATGAGCAGCCTGAACTAAAAGGTCATGATCACACACTGAATGTAGTGAATTATATCATACAAAATGTGGTGAATTTATGACTAAACCAAATCACTGGCAGGGTAGATCAGGCAGGAAAATATTACAGGCACAAAAATATTTTTCTTTAAATGGTTATTTTGGTTGATTTGCAGTTCTATAGTGTAAGAGAACTGTTAAGATTTAAAAAAAAAAAAAAAAAAAAAGAAAGCCTTGCTGGGCACCAGTGGCTCATGCCTGTAATCCTAGCTACACAAGAGGCTGAGATCTGAGGATCATGGTTCGAAACCAGCTCAGGCAGAAAAGTCACTGTGAGACCCCCTCCGCCCCCTGCAGAGAAACAGAAATATGCCTTTATTTTCTGAAAAAAAAGCTGTACCTTAAATTATGGCTAATAGAGCAATAATTTTCAGTATACCCATCATTAATTTTCAACACTCTTTCCTTAAAAGCAATTTAAAATTAAAGTAATATAAAATTAAATGTATTGTCACTAAGCACTAAAGCAAATTGTTCCATGCCTATTTTTCATTTACATAGACCAAAGAAATTAAATGTGACAATAACATCTATATTTCTAATATAGAAATAAATGATTTCAAGACATGAAAACATTTCTGTAGTGCTTTCATTCATATATTTTTAAAATTTCACACACCCAATAAAAATATTTCAACTAGATTTATTATCATATATAATATGTCATACAAATTTGTTACATGTGATCATATATAAATAACACAAATAATCTTGTACATTAGAATAATTTTTGAGTTTTCTGTTTGTTTGTTTGTGCTGGTACTGGGGCTTGAACTCAGGGCCTTGATGCTGTCCTGTGAGACTCTTAACTCCAATTAACCACTCAAAACCCAGAAGTGGCATTGTAACTCAAGTGGTAGAGCTCTAGCCTAGACTACAGTGGGGCTCAGAGACAGCACCCAGGCCCTGAGTTCAAGCCCCACAACCGACAAAAACAAACAAACAAATAAATAGATAAAAGAAAGCCAGGAGTGGTAGGGCATGCTTGTAATCTCAGCACTAGGGAGTCTAAGGTAGGAGAAACACCAGTGATAAGCTAGCCAGGGTTATATAACATCACCCTATCTCAAGTAAACTAAACCAAAAACCAACAGGAGAATAAAGGGAAGGCTTACTTAGAGATGTGCTAGCAGCTAGGAGTGATAAAATAGTATAGAGGGCAAAGAAACATACTACCAAATGGGGCACACATGATGTTCTGAGACTATGGTCCTGGAACACAATGAGGTTCTCTGCAGGCGCCTCACTGCATTTTATGAGGGTGCCTTTTTGGTGGTTCCTTCAGGATTAGGTATTTGGAACTCTACACTCAATGCCACCTCCTCTTTCTTTAAATCTCTTTTAAATTAATCTTATTTGAGTCTACAGAAACAAAATGAACATATTACTGTACTTGGAATTTGAACAATCTAGCAAATTTTCAACAGATACATCATCAGATGCTATAAGTAAAAATATTTCAGTTTTATTCCAACTACTGAGACAACATGTTGTCTTGCAGTAAAACTGAACAACTACTGGTTCACGGTGGGTGGTGATGCTTGGTGTCAAGAACCATACATTCCTTTTCTGCAATTTTAAGTTCTAAATTCTGAGCACAATTTTTTTTGACATGATTTTCAATCCCACTAGTTTAAGATTACTACTTGCACTCACGACAAGCCTCAAAGACAAGGTGGGCATGGAAAAAGTTTAGGAACAGTAAGTAACCAATGGAAATTGGATTAATAGGTATACTGACATTTTTTCCTCTCTTAGTGCATTAGGATAAAATCATTCTGGCTAGCTAGGGGTCTATTTAGTGATGTTCTACCTGCTGTTTTATCCAAGTTTTAACATGATTACAGTCAGTGGAGGGATCTTTTCAGATTTAAGCAGGTATGGTGGATTCCTGTGTTAATATTAACTAGGGAAACAGCAGTCACAACATTCTGCTTTTTTTGTCAACACCCCTTTTTGTCATAATTTCAAAATGTGCTAATACATATTAACTACAAAGAACAAACATCATTATAAAATGATTTATGTTACTAGAGATATGGTAAAAAGATCCTTCCGTCGGCAGTCTGTATTTCTAACTTTTAGCGCTGTGGCTGAATCTCATATAGACTAAGACTGAAAGGTTGTGTCTTCGCTCCTTTCTAATTATCAAGAGAAAGCACAGGATGGAGGATAAGAAGAGGCTGGGAACGTGAAGAAACACAAAGAGGAGCCCCCACAGCATTGTATATCCCCAAGAGAAACAAACTTTAAGTTTCCAGTAACAATTGCTTGCTGTCTGGGAGATGCTCAGGCATCAAACAATAAAGAACAGTCAACAGCGGCAAGAGGCCGAGCATGCTGCTGCCATTCCTGCTCTCTAATCCCTCTGAGATCTAGTAAAAAGGCCAGCTGTTGCCACCTCGCGTAGGGAGTCAGCAGAGCAAATTAATTGTGGGAGGAGGGCAAGCTTAGGATATTGGAAAATTCTAATTTACCACCCTCTTTAGTTACACTGCGATCAGCATTAAGACTATCAAGCTATACCATTACAATAAGCCTGCACAATGGTAACCCTAGTAAAGGAATTTATTACTGTTTTCACATTTCATTGGTAAACAGGAAGATAGAGAAACTTGTTAGAAAACATTTCAAACTACCAGTATAATAATACAACGAAAAGCTTAAAGTTAAGACTAATGGTCACCCTATGTGATTAAATTTTCAGTATTTGTCATAGCTGGACTTTTAGACTCAACTTTGGGAATAGATTTTTCTAAGACTCAAGGATGAACAAAACTGAACACTGTCTGCATTTCTGCCAACTTCCGACACTACTTAATTATGAAGGGATAGGACAAGAACATATTTAGAACCATGCTAAATATCATATGGTGGAAATTAGTGGCTTCAGATACACTTCACAGTTCCTTTACTCAGATGTTTTAGCAAATTTTTCATGTAGTTTGAAAGTTTAAATTCCAAAGTTTTTGTATCTTAGGAAGGATGAAAAAAAAGATGATGGTGGTGGCTGCCACTAAGGCTCAGACGTGCCCCTGTGAAGGGCACTGTCAGCTAAGGAAGCATCCTGACATAAAGGGAAATTCTGCAGAAACACATTTTCCAACAGCTTGATTCCCCATCCCCTATCTCCAATTCCAAAATTAGTTTGGCACAATAACTAAAAGACCTACGCTTAAATCTTGGCTTCACATCTACCTAATCTAAAGCATTTTCCTGGCACATGACAAGTACTCAAATTTTGATTCACATTAATAATTTCAAGTTATGGCACAAAAATGAAAATAATTTTATTGTTAAAATAAGGAGGAAAATAATCAGTCTTTACTTAGAAAAAGCAATCTAAAAGATTGTTAATGACCTTTTAATTCTTATTCTCTGATTACACAGAGAACAAAATTTTAACCTGGGCTTTGGGGAACAAGAATTAAGTAGAAGTCCACCTTGTACTGTGAAACTGAAACACCACTGGCCATCGTCACTCAGCTTCCTAAGTGGCACAAGTGAGGGAAAACATGACAAGGAAAGTCTGTGAAATGTTGGTCCTCCTACTTGTTTCCTATGATAGCAATCATAAAATCAGTGACAATAGAAAGAATAACTTCTCCCCAAAGATAGTATTTAAGAATTACAGTCAGATTGGATATACTACTAAAATGTTACATGGGGAATGCAACATATTTACTCTAAATTAATGCCGTTAAAAATCCTTCAGTTGTTAATAGTTCAAAATTAACTGCACAATTCAAAGGATTCCTTTCCCCCTCTATACTTTCAAATATGATACCAACTGACTTAAAATGAACATATTACTGTTAAAAAATCCTTGAAATTAATCCTATTGTAAAATCAAAATAATTCCAGGAAGGTTGTAATGAACCTACTTTAACATAAGACCATTCTAAGTGTGGATAGAGACTATAAAAAAAAAAAAAAGGAGCCAATACAGGAAGATGAGCTCTGTCTCTTACCGAATTGTCCATGAGGTAACAACTCTTTTTAATATCTTCAGGTACCATGTTTTAAAGTCTCACATGATCCTAATCTATTAGTTACAAAAACAAGTAGTTAGCCAGGTGCTGGTGGCTCATGCCTATAATCTAGGGACTCAGGAGCTTGAGATCCAAGGATCGCAGTTCAAAGCCTGGGCAGAAAAGTCTGAGAGACTCTGATCTCCAATTAACCATTAGAACTGGAAATGGTACTGTGGCTCAATGTGGTAGAGCACTAGCCACAAGCAAAAGACCTCAGGGAGAGCACTGAGACCATGAGTTCAAGCCTCATGACTGGCAAACAACAAAACAAAACAACCGAAATAGCTTCCTTTTTAAAAAAATCTTCATACGAAAAAAATCTTAGACATACAGAAAAGTAGGAACATTTACAAAGAACATTTTCCTCCTGAAACAGTCATTATGCTATATCACTTCCAAATATATACTGTGTATAGCTGAAAACAAATATATTTCCTAGGTAATCCAAATTTATCAAGCAACTCCCCCCTTCCCCAAACAAAGCAACAAGCAAAACTCACCTCCCAAATTTCACTCACTGTGTCCTCAGTGTCCTTTAGACAAAGACAGCCTACTAGGACAAGACTGCATTTAATTTTCATGTCTTTTCATTTTTCTCAACCTGCAATAGTTCTTGAGTCTTTCCTTATCTTTCATGGTTTTACTATACTTAATTCCAGACAAGTAATTTGTTTATTTATTTAATTTTTTAGTGCCAGTTCCAAGGCTCGAAAGCAGGGCCTTGCATTTTCTTTTCCTTCCTTCCTTCCTTTTTTCCTTCCTTCCTTCCTTCTTTCCTTCCTTCCTTCCTTTTCTTCCTTCCTTCCTTCCTTCCTTCCATCCTTCCTTCCTTCCTTCCTTTTCTTTTTTGTTTTCAAAGGGGTTAGTTACATGAGCAAATTTCTTGTCGAACATTGTATTCTTGCTAGGCTGGCTTGCTCACAGCTGGTGCTCTACCACTTGAGCCATGTATCCATGGCTGCTTAGGGAGATGGAATCTCAAAGACTTTTCTGCCCCAGGTGTCTATGAAATATAATCTTCCAGGTCTCAGTCCCCTAAGAAGTGGGATTACAGGCTACCATGAGCCCCAGTACTTGGCTAAACCACTATTTTGTAGATGACACTTTAATTTGGGTTTGTCTTATGTAAAGTTTTAATTGAATTTAAGTTATATATCTTTAGTGACACTATCCTAGAAGTAATACAGGGTCCTTCCCACTGTATTCTGTAACATGGCATGTGGTTTTGATTTAAACATTACTGATTTTAGCTTTGACCACTCAAGGTGACAATTGTCAGGTTTTCTATGTTATGAAGTTACTCTTTCTCTTTTTTAATTAGTATTTTCTGTGGAAATATTTTGTGTGATTATATTATTCTACTTTGAATTTTATTATTTTATTTGTATAATCACCAATTCATATAGTCCTAGTTCGTTCAGCGATTCACCATGTTATTGTCATTTGATTCCCCATTTACCCCAAGTTTGGTCAGTTAAAAGCTGCGAAAAGCTTCTGCAATCTGTACCACCACTCTTCAAGCACTCCCAAGGTGCTCTAGTCCTCCCCTGTCCTTTCCTTGTTCCATCTGTGCAATCTACCATGTCGCCAAAGAATTCAGGTTTCCATGCGTGACTCCTCTTCTAACAGACCTCGTGAAACAAGGAGGAGGCTTCTGTTGCATTTCTTCTAACTCTAGTTTCAAGGATTCATCTCAATAGTGAAAGTGTGTATTTTCTCTAGAATTCCAGAGAGTAATGTTGTATTTCTTATATATTCACCTCAAAGTACAATCAATGAATCTCCAAGCAATGAATGATTTAAAACCAATTAAGTTTAAAACTGGCAAAAAGCATGAATGTATAAAAAATTTTTAAAATCTCTACATTATACTACTCTTTACTATTTTGATATTGTAGTTAAGATTCTTGATCATGTCCCTCAAATTCTAATAGGCAACATACTATGTTCTAAGTGAATATGCTAAAAACATATTAGAAGCTTTGGCTCACACATTACAGTAGTTGACTGCAAAACTTCAAAAGTTTTATGGATGAAAGCACTCATGACCATATTCTCAAGTATTAGACCAAAGAAAACACTTTCAACCACTGGCTCATTAGTATGGCTGATGAAGCAGTCAACGGTGAACTCTTTGCTTTGAAGGACATACATTATTTGGAACATTAGCATCATCACAATGTTATTTGTACAAAAATAGTAAATAATTTCAATTGAGTCAAGTGACTACATTCCCAAGAAAAGCACAAGGAGAACATAAGACTTGGCTTGACAGTGCATATATTTCAGTTAGTAATACATTTTCTTTAAATAGTTACATTGGGAGTGGAAAATATCATGATTATTCAGATTCTATTATAAAAAACGGAAAAAGGCATTTCTTTTCAATTACTTAAGAATGTATATGCTGGTAAAATTAATTAAGGTAACTCACTGATAACCTGAGGGCTCCAAAGGAATCACATACATTGTGAGGGTGACACACCTTTCCTCTGACAGTGCTGATTTAACACATAATTATGAATCAGGACCTCCAAAAGCTTAATGAATTGATTCTTCCAAGAACCACCAAGAACAATCCCCTTATAAATACAGAAGCTAAGGGTTTGAAGATTTCTAGCGTATGATACAGTAGAAAAATGACAGTTCATGCTTGAACATATGTGTTTTCTGTTAGCACCAATTTCCTATATTATCAAAGTGATAGGAAAAAACTTATGTGACAGAAATGGAAATAAAAGCTAAAATGAGATGCACTTCAAACAAGCACCATTTAAAAGAAGAACAGAGGAGAGAAAAAGCAATGAAAAGCTCAGATAACTAGAGGGGAAGAATGGATGAGAAGAGTGGGTGACAAAAATACAGCCCTGCCTAGTCATAGGTACAAAATACCAACTCCCTGTCTGGTTTCCTTCAAATATTCCTGTGACTAAATTGTAGTAATATAAGCTCAGCGTAGAAACTGAATTTAAAAGAACTTCTACCTGTTCATCATTTACTTTTATTTAGATATCAGAAAACATAAATAGCAAATTTAAATACATGATGGAAGAGCAAATACTTTGTTTTATAAGCTAAAAACGTAAGTACTGACTACCAGTATTTATTTAATATTAATGCTTCATTGATATCCTTGAATTTTCAAAGATCTAACTAGCTTATGTGATTTAATCTTAAAGCAAAAAAAGAACACAGCTTCATTCTGAATAAAGAGACAGTTATTACTAGTGCCAAGCTGGTATAGGTGCAGAGGGAAAGGAAAGACATAGTGGCTCATGACAGATGTTAAATCCTGGCCAGGATTCAGAGTGTTAGTGACCTGATCCAATAATAGAGAGGTGTGTGTGTGTGTGTGTGCGCACGCACGCGTGTGCGTGTGTGTGTGTTTGTGTGTACACACATACCTTTTATCCTAACACCATAGAGAAGGCCTGGGAATTGTGAACTGCGATACATATTTCAATAACAACAAGCATATCTAATTTTCAGATCCTGGTTTCAAAATACCAGGAAGGAATTTGGATTACAGAATGAGCCTGGAACATTTTGTTATGGGAGCACCAAGTTGGAACAACAGGTAAAACCTGACTAGGGTCTAGGAATTAAATACAGTAACATGTCATTGTTGATATCCTGACTGTGGTAGCTGCTAGGAGAAAAATCTTATTTCTAGGAAATACACATTAAAGCACTTGGAAGTGACGTGTCTTTGGGATGGTGTCTTACTCTAGCCATTTAGAGGTAAAAAATGAGTTCCTGGTAGATATGTTAACTTTTCTTAGATTTGGATATAACTGGATGAATAAGGGGAAATGGGAAGGCAAATAGGCAATAGGGAAGGAGGAACTACTCACTGAGGTCTTCAGCCAGTTGGACTCGTTTGCCAGTAAGTAACTTAACTTTCTTGTCTGCGTCTTCAGCAAAATCTTCCAATACCTCTTTAACATTTTTCTCTAATCGCCTAACTGTTTACAATAAACAAATTAAAAAAACAACCTTGAGAAACTTTTTTATGATTGCACAAAATGGTAAAATTGACCATATATGGAAAGCAAGCTATTTATAATCATTCTGTTCCATTCTTAAATTTGTATTTCTTAGTTACAGAGAAAATGTCCACCGTTCTCCAACACTTTTATCAGTGTGCAATGTATACATCTTCCTAGAAAACAATACATTCTTAAGCCATATCATTGTAGCAGAAATGCAGATTTCTTCCAGACTGAGTGATGCTTAGGAGCCCCTTCCTTTTAGAATTTTTATGTAATGAAGGCAGACACTGGCATGTCTTATTACCCATCATTTTCAATTGTAATTTCCTTTCCAAGTGCTAGAGAAGTAGATCAAGTGGTAGAATTCCTGCCTAACAAGTTCAAGGCCCTTTGTTCAGATCTTATCCTCCTTTTAAAAAAACTTCAAATCTCTAACCAATCTATTTTATGGAAGTATATTAGCAAACTTTTATTAAAAATGTCAAAATCTGTCAGTTATCAGTGGCTCAAGGAGGCTGAGATAAGAGGTTTAAAGCCAGCCTTGGTAGGAAGGTCCCTAAGAGTCTATCCCCAACTAACCAGCTAATTGAACTACTGGAGACATGGCTTAAATAGTGAATCACCAGTTGAGTAGAGTGAGAAGCTATTAGTTCACATTCCAGTACAGATACAAAAAGAAAAAGAAAAGTGAAAACTAGAAAATGGGTCTCCATATGGCTTACCTTCAGTGTTTGTAAGTTGTTGCCGTAAGGTATTTGCAGTGATAGCAAGCATGCGTTGTATTCGCCAAAATAAGATCACATCATTGCATTCCAGCTGAAATAAATAAAGATGATCAGATGCAAATTTAAAATAAAAACCATGATTGTGTACTGTTGTAATTTTCAGTCAGTACTCCTAAACTTTAATTTAAAAAAATACTCAAATTTAATATATACCTCCTACTGTAGATATAAGATACACAGATTCATCATAACTTCTGATTTGGGGGTGGGTGGGTGGGTTATCTCTCCTACAACTATAAAGCTTTGTTTCAACACTGATATACGTGGACTTAGGAAGGGCAGAATTTCATTATTTATATACAAGTAGAAATTCATAGAACATACTTGCAACTTACAGTTAGATAACACCCATCTTTATCTTAAATATACCCAAATTTATCTTCAATATATTCAGGCTAACCTCTTTTCTTTGTGAACTATCATTTAAAAAATTCAACTGGGTATTATTTATTTTAAAAATCAGCTTATTTTGTAGAAGAAGGTCTTAACAATTAAAAGATATGAAAGAAGCTTGCCACCTTTATGTATTTAAATACAAACTTCTTTTAAGTTGCTGAAAAATATAAACATTTTCAACTTATAAAACTACTGATTATTAGAGCTTTTTTTGTTTTTTTTTTTGGTTGGTGGTAGGGCTTGAACTCAGGGCATGGGCACTGTTCCTGAGGTATTTTACTCAAGGCTTTTATCACTCTGAGCCACAGTTCTACTTTCGGATTTTAGGTGGTTAATTGGAGATAAGAGTCTTACAGACTTTCCTGCCTGGACTGGCTTTGAACTGTAATCCTCAGATCTCAGCCTCCTGAGTAGCTAGGATTACAGGCTTGAGCCACTAGTGCCTGGTTTAACAGAGCTTTTTTAAAATTTTCATTGTAAAGATGCCGTTCAGAGGGGTTAGTTACATGAGTAAGGTAATGAATACATTTCTTGTTGAACATTGTTACCTCATTTGTTTTTTTCCTACTACCCCTTCCCTCCCCACTTCTTCTATTTCTCCCCCTTGAAGCTGTAAAAATCATTTCCAACATAGTGTCTTGTGAGTATTATTCTTTGTTGCAATAAGTCATCTTGTGTCCTAGCTTCAGCATTTTGTTATTCCCCTTCCTGTCCCCAAATTGGATAAATGTATATACAAGATGCAGGGTACCAAAATCAAATACAGAGACAACAGAGAATATACCATAGGGAGAAGAACATACAAAAGAAACAAGAAAAAAAATCACATAGTACATTAAAAACAACAACAAAGAAAAGCCTCTTGTGTCCATATTTGGAGGTTCATTTCATTTAGCATCATCTTAAATGGTTATATGTATATAGCTTTTGAACTTTTCTGCTCATCTGATAAAATTATCCTAGACATATACTAGTTATTG
The DNA here is from genome assembly GCF_024711535.1 of Dipodomys merriami. Taxonomy (NCBI): domain Eukaryota; kingdom Metazoa; phylum Chordata; class Mammalia; order Rodentia; family Heteromyidae; genus Dipodomys; species Dipodomys merriami. The sequence goes on along the minus strand of NW_027203381.1, from coordinate 66,590,166 downwards.
CAAATAAGGGAAACCAGGGGACCTGTACTTCTTTGGGTCTGGCTTACTAAGTATTTGTTTGCATGAAAATTCTCAAAATACATCAGTCTGCTGCCACCTAGAGGTTGTTTTTATGAAATACAACAAACTGTACAGAAGTTTATAATAATTTAAAACAAGATTTTAGTGCCACAAAGATGGAATTATGGGGCTGGGAAGGTGGCTCAGTGGTAGAGCCACCTTGCATGCATGAGGCCCTAGGTTCGATTCCTCAGCACCACATAAACAAAAAGAAAAAAGCCGGAAGTGGCGCTGTGGCTTAAGTGGTAGAGCGCTAGCCTTGAGCTGAAGAGCTGAAGGACAGCGCCCAGGCCCAGAGTTCAGGCGCCACGACTGGACCACCCCCCTCCCCCCCCAAAAAAGATGGAATTATGACACATGGAAATTTCTCAATAGGGTTTCCATTCAGCAAATAGATGATTATGCTATCAACATATATACACTCTCCCCATGTACAGAAAAAGTTGAATAGACAAGTGTAAAAATGTTAACAAAGGTTTTTACCCTAAAGTGGCAAATTCCTTTGAAGAGAAAAAAGTTTCCTTTTTAAATTACACATATTTGTTTTACAATTGAGCAAATGGCTTAATATTAATACTACAGCTAAGGCTTGCTTTTAAAAATCTCTATACAACCATTGCTAAAAAACATTTCCTTTTGTTTTGGGGAAGCCTTACCTCAGAATCTATGAAATGCCTTTGGTAGTAATAAAAACCTCTCCGACAAAGGTTACAGTGGTGTAGAGCTGTTTTTAAGAAATGTCTTCTATAAACTTGATGCCAAGTATCCTTAATCTAAAAAGTGACAGAATAAATAAAAAGAGAAAAGAAACAAAAGCCAAAGAATTAATGTGCACATTTCATATTATCATATACACTGAGAATTTGTACACAAAATCTGTACACAAAAGCTTACTATAAAATTGATTATATAAATGCAATAGAAACATTATTTTACTAACCTTTTTATTCATTTATATTTTTTCAGTTGCAATATCTACTGTTGTTTTATTCAAATGATCATTTAGGAGAGTAGATGAAGTAGGGATATCTTTGTGTAGGCAAATGTGAAGAAATAAAGGCAAAAGGAGGCTTCAAGCCTTTTTTAAGGACAGCTGAAACCAAGAAGCTGGTTTCAGACGCCTATCTACCCAACAATCTTTTTTCTGATAACTAAATTATACTGTTACCGTACCAGTATGATTTCTATCACACTATTATTTTAGTCTGTTAGGTTAGTCAGTGTGCTCTCATACTTATTATCTGTTGTGAGTAAAACAAATTTCAACACCATTTGACAGTAAGAATGTGGGGCTCAGGAGATATGAATTACTCAGTGACATAACCAGTAAAGCCATGGTATTATACTAGAATTCTTACCTCCTGTCTGCCCAATATCCTGATAGTCTTAGAAAGTACATTGAACAGTGGTACTTGAAAAAAAAAACTGATTTTATTGCTTACAGAAAGTAATTAAAATGTGTATTCAGTCCATACTCAAAGCTATAGAAAACAGCTTAAAAAAATGAGCATTGGTAGGCATTTTTTTTTTTTTTTTGGTCAGTTGTGGGGCTTGAACTCAGGGCCTGGGCAATGTCTGTCCCTACTCTTTCACTCAGGGCTAGCGTTCTACCACTTTGAGCCCAGTGCTGCTTCCAGATAATTTTTTTTTAATCCCAAGAAAGATTTATTTTTATCAAGAGAAAATACTTCCTATTATATTAACCTTAGAGTCATATAGCTTAAAAATAATCAAACTGAATACACGTTGAATATCTCTTATTCAAAATGTTTACATCCAGATGTATTTCACACCTTGGAATTCTTTCAGATTTTAGAAAACCTGCAAGCACACAATGAGATGCTGGGAATGGGACTCAGTCCCATACGTGAAATTCACTCCTGTGTCATGTACCTTACATACATAGCCAGAAGATAATTTCATACAATATTTTCAGTGTTTCTGCATTTTGACTCCTATCAGTCACATGAGGTCAGGCGAAGAGTATTCCTCATGTAGCATCAAGTAGGAAAGTAGGAGCTGAAAAGTTCCAGGTTTTGAAACAATTTTTTTTGTCGGTCGTGGGCCTTGAACTCTGGGCCTGGACCCTGTCCCTCAGCTCTTCAGCTCAAGGCTACCACTTGAGCCACAGCCCCACTTCTGGTTTTCTGGTAGTTTATCAGAGATAAGGGTCTCATGGACTTTCCTCCCCAGGCTGGCTTTGAACGGCGATCTCACATCTCAGCCTCCAGAGTCACTAGGATTACAGGCGTGAGCCAGTGGCGCCTGGCCAGATTTTAACATTTTATATTCCAAATTTTCATATGAGGGATGCTCAAGCTATACAACATATTGTTAGGACAATTGTGGAAAAACTAAATCCATACTATCCAAATTAAAAATCTCATGAAGCATACCAGATCATCTTTACTAAAATAATTTATTCTGAAAATTTTTTTTTTTTTTTTGTTGTCATGGGGCTTGAACTCTGGGCCTGGGCGCTGTCCCTCAGCTCTTCAGCTCAAGGCAAGCGCTCTACCACTTGAGCTACAGCACCACTTCCGGTTTTCTGGTAATTTATTGGAGATAGGAGTCTCACGGTCTCTTCTGCCCGGGCTGGCTTTGAACCGCGATCCTCAGATCTCAGCCTCCTGAGTAGCTAGGATTATAGGTGTGAGCCACCAGCGCCCAGCTTCTGAAATTTTTTATGTGCTTGCTTTCCCTAATATATTTACTTTTCTAACTAGGTTTCATTTAAGCTAATACTGAAACAAACTTGGGAATCATTTGTATTCTAAATACTAAGCAGTGAAAACATAAGTACAGAAAGACAGAAAGTTTATTTTTTAAGCTATTGTAAATAAACACTAAAAATGTAGCCTACAGTATAGATTATCTTTATCCTTGTATTAATCATGAATAAAAAGAAAACCCCAAGTGAGAGAATTTAATAAAAATGTTTGTTTTTTCTAAATTACTTAAAGCAAATTAAATAACATGTGTTTCGATAGCTATATATGAATATAAGCAAGCCCTAAGTTGTGTTAAAATCTGAAATCACGTGAAAAGAAGTAAAACAGTAAAAACTGTTTAACTTGCCCAAGTAAATCCAATGTTCTAAATCTTAATTTCCCCATTTACAAGTTACCCTTTAAGAAAACTGAGGACAAAATCCTACTCTTCACATAATCAAAACTGTCAGTAAAATTTAATTCCCTAGATATCTAAGAATACATGAGTAGTGACACTGTACTTTAAGAGGCAATTATTAAAAGATGCAGATGTGGTGTTTCCAGCAATATTTATTACCAAGCCTGGATCTACATCCACTCCTCGGGATTCCAGGTTCTTCCGAACGGTGGTTATCTCATCACTTGCAAGGTAAGCTGGATGTTCCTCGTTACATTTCAACATCTTCTCCAGTTCATTCTTGGTTTCATTGTGAACACACTTTAAAATATTCAAAAGAACCATAGTTAGACGGTTCCTAATTGGGCACATGTAAAAACGGAGTCCTCATTATAATAAATACACTATGTACAATAGGTGACCCAAGCTTAGCTACAATAATAAATAAGAAAGGACTTAATATCTTGGCTCGTGAATGTGGGAAAGAGACCAACAAATGTCTTAATGAAGGAGGGAAATTTACTCCATTAGGTGCTTTACTATATACTTTCTTTCTTAACTTCAGGACAGAATCTGGGTCTTTTGAAAAAGTACTCTGAATACATGGGAAAAGGCAATGTCTTATAAATACCTATAAAGACTTGTACCTGGCGATACTTTTCTTTTCCAACTAAAACAAAAATATAGGGTTTTTTTTTTGGGTCCGGTCATGGGGCCTGAACTCTGGGCCTGAGCACTGTCCCTCAGCTCTTCAGCTCAAGGCTAGCGCTCTACCACTTAGCCACAGCTCCACTTCCGGCTTTTTTCTTTTTGCTTATGTGGTGCTGAGGAATTGCACCCAGGGCCTCAGGCATGCAAGGCAAGAGCTCTACCATTGAGCCAACTTCCCAGCCCCAGTTTTTTTTTTTTTTTTTGAAAAGCCTTTATACACTGTTCCTGAGGAATCTATCATTCTTAAATTCACTTTCAGTCTCTCATTTGTAATTCATTTGTAGTTCATTAGTCTCCTCAACAAAAAAGGAATTGTACTAATGTTGAAAACATTATGTATGAAATGTATGAAAACATAATATTAGAAATTTGTTAGGAAATGGAAAGACTTGGAAAAAATTATATTAAGTGAAGTAAGCCAGGCCCAAAGAAACATAGGTCCCATGGTTTCCCTTATTTGCAATATCCAATATATGTCTGAGTCAAGCAGAAAAGGTCAGATAAGGTGATGTTAGGGAAATGAACCCTAAGATATGTACTCAAATTTTTTTTTCTTTCTTGCGATTGTTTCTAACACATTTATAAGATTATTTCTTTGTTGCTTTGTATGTCCTTCCCCCATAGTATAACCCCTGCTTTCACTGTATTTAATGTTGGTATAATTTGTGGAGGGGAAGGGGAAAAACAAATCGTTTAAATAGAAATACAGGTGGACCCATTGCAACAATGAGATGTACAAGTCGTTATGTTGAAAACGAACTTTACAACTTTGGTGGGAGGGGGGGAGCGGGGAGGATTGGGTGGTAGGGTGGGGGGTGGACGGGAAGGGATAGGAAGGGGAAACAAAGGAGGAGGCTATAATGCTTGATAAGAAATGTACTCATTATCTTGCCCATGTAATTGTAACCCCTCTGTACAGTATTTTCACAATAAAAAAAAAAAAAGAAAAGAAACAAATTCTTTTTTTTTTTTTTTGTCAGTAGTGGGGCTTGAACTCTGGGCCTGAGTGCTGTCCCTCAGCTCTTCAGCTCAAGGCTAGCACTCTACCACTTGAGCTACTGGGCCATTTCCGGTTTTCTGGTGGTTTATTGGAGATAAGAGTTTCACGGACTTTCCTGCCCAGGCTGGCTTTGAACTGCGATCCTCAGATCTCAGCTTCCTGAGTAGCTAGGATTACAGGCGTGAGCCACCAGAGCCGGGCTAGAAACAAATTCTTATACTGTGTTAAATTAAATTTATCTTGTTATTTCCTGAATCCAAAATTGGAGGATAAAATAAACTAAATAACTTATTACTGTAAACAAGTTACTAAAACAGCACTTTGTTCCAAACTATACCACCACTAAATTCCAAGTACTTCAACAAAACCACTTAAATGCCACTATTCAGCTTATAAATGGAACTACCAATTAATGATATCTGACAACATTATAAACATAAGAAAAATATTTCCTGAAGAGAAAATTGACTATATAGTTCTATGTCTCTATCCTATCTGTGGTAGGCATGAGCACACTGATAATGGTGTTCCCCAATTAGCCCTAGCCCATGCCTGCTTCACCCTTTTCACTATCATCTCTCCTGTTAGCACAACACAGCAGCTGGTCAGCTCAGACATGATGAGAATGTTAATTTTCCTAGAACACTAAGGAAAAAGTAACACAAAGCAGTTTTTAGAGCTTGGAATACTCTAATACAGGACAATCTTAAGTGTATCTTCCTGCCAAATGGAATTTTACAGCAGCGTAAATTTGCGATGTTAGTCCTGGAGATATGCTCAAGCTTTGCTAGAATTGGCTTCTCACTGTAACCATCAGGAATGAGATCTAGAACAGCAGTTACAACTGGAAGTGGGATGGACAGAAAGGCTAAAGAGAACTTAAACCAAGTGAATCTGACATGAGGCCATCTTTTAAAGGTAAAATTGAAGCATACATATATATATACACACACTTCCCCAGAAGTCTGAAATCGTTCCCCTCTATATTCAAATTGTGGCTTCTGTTCACAGTCAAGCCTCTAAGTTTACAAATACTTCCCTGAAAACTTTGGAGAGAAGGTTTCCAGATTCCTCTCTTAGGCTTCCAAATCTTTACATTGACCTTAAAACAAATCCCTTTGCTTCTCTTGAAGGAATCTTTGCTATGTTCACCTTCCAGAGCAAAAAACCTTACATTGAGAAGTTACTTCTCTCTGAGTGTGTTAGGTCAAAATATGTTTACCATTGATTGCTCAGGCAAGTTCTGTGATGGTTGTTGAGGCCCAATTTCACTAATCTTGCAGGCTGGATGTATTTTTCTCTCAGTTTCTGTAGTTTATACCAGCTCATTCTAATCAATGACTCTTCTGTCTTAAAGTTAGAAACCTCTCATGGATTCCCTAGTTTTTTTTCTGACATACTTCATTCTCTCAGTCCACCTATATGATAGAGATGACTGAGGCACACTGAATAGGTGTGCGTGTCCAGTCACTAATTTATGATGCTATGCCTTAGAGAATGTATGAAACAAGAAGTTAGGAAATTAGAAAAAGGAGATTATTAAATATAATTAAATAACTAAAATGAAAACAAAAATATAAAGAAAACACATGAGTAATATGGTCACAGACTGGAATAGGCAATGGAAAATGAAGAACGTGAAATCACAAAGTTATCTCTCCTTTCTTCTATTAACACAGCTACCTCACTTTTAAAATGTGTTCCATGGGGCTGGGAAGGTGGCTCAGTGGTAGAGAGCTTGTCTTGCATGCCTGAGGCCCTGGGTTCGATTCCTCAGCACCACATAAGCAAAAAGAAAAAAGCCGGAAGTGGTGCTGTGGCTCAAGTGGTAGAGCGCTAGCCTTGAGCTGAAGAGCTGAAGGGACAGTGCCCAGGCCCAGAGTTCAGGCCCCACGACCGGACCCCCCTGCAAAAAAAATAAAAAAATAAAATGTGTTCCATGTAGCTTGTTCATTATTCTAAAAACCTATTAGCTATTTTAGACGGATTAATATAAAATAATAGAAATTCTTAAAATTAATCTAGGCTAATGAAAAAATTGTGTGTGAGTGTGTGTGTTTATGTGTGAGCACGCATGTGTGCTGGAGTTTGAACTCAGGCCTCTAAATTTGCTAAGCAGGTACTTTGTCACTTGAGCCATGCCCCAGTGGGGTTTTTGAGATAAGAGTCTCATCTTTATGGCTGAGCTAGTTTGGACTGTGATCCTCCTACTTGTGCTTCCCCATGCTACTAGGATGACAGTCACCAGCCATTAGTCAAGATCAAGTCTAAAGAAGTTTTTCTTTTGGCCAGGGTTGGCCTCAAACCACAGTCCTTTGGTTTCTCCCTCAAGATGAACTATTAAATCTGGCTCAGAAATTATAATGTAATGCTTGAATTATGGCCAGAACTTTGTTTTTACCTGTTCTTGGGTCCGATTCTTCCAGTGCATCCACCTCTTTTTCCAGTCTGGACCTATCATATTTTCAATTGCATTTTCAGCTAGGAAAAGAATTTTAAGAATTAATTCATCAAGAACTCTATTTAACTAATAACAGTCTTATTTCATTAACTGTTCCTAATTGCTAAATAGTTGCAAAAATAGTTTAAATGAAATTATGATTGCTATGACATATATAAGAATTATATATATAAAATCTGTAAAAAATACCCTTATTTATTGAATTCCTAAAAGAGAATAAAACATTCTGAAGTATAAATTTTTAGAATATAAGTACATATAAGTGGCACATGTCCAATTTAGTCCTTTGTGTAGTAACAAAGCAGATGACTCAAAATCCCACAAATAACATTCAGCTACTTTAGTAACAAACAAGTTAAACCATTAATTTTGTTTTTATAAATGTTCGTTAACACTGTATGACTGCTTCGCCACTGTAAATGCTTAGAATTCAAGAGTCTGTCCCTACTCACTATCCTTCAGACGAGCCTGAAGAGCCTCTTCCATGAAATAGATAGCTGCATCCCACTGCTGTTTATCAGATATGGACCGGTCTTCTAAAGCATTGTGCTGAATAACCCTCTGAAAGGTAAGGAAAGAAAAGGCTAAGTTGATCTAGGTCTCTTCATTTTGGTAATTTTATCCAATCTAATCATCTTAGTAAATACCTAAAATAATAGCCAGATTAAAACATTGTAACAGTATGTTCCTCTAAAACAATGCAGGAGCCCCTTCAATATGCCAGTTTGTCAGCTTTCTGTCTCAAAAATAAACCACTGAGAGTCTTTCCTGGCCTAAATTAAACAAGTTAACTATGGGGGCAAAATAGGATAGTTGTATTATACATTTAACTTTATAAAATGTAGTAACGCAAACCCTGATTTCCAAGGGTTAATAATGAATATCATCTTTCTTTCTGTTTTTCTCACATGAGCTATGTACCAGCATTTAAAAAAAGAAATATTAACCATTATGTCACTGTTAGCAATAAAAATAGGACAAATGTAAATGTCTAGCTAATCATAAATTTCAGCTATGCATTACAAGTGAAAATTGCTTCCAAGTTTTGTAACTTTCAAGTGAATGAATGAAAATTGCACGGTTTGGAAAGCCAATCTTTAAGGTACTTAGTAAACATACATATGATTTTCAAATTTGAAGACAGATATTTCTTCAAAACAAAACTATTATTATAAGCAGCCCATGTTGAGATATTCGCTCACTTCTAGAAAACTGTAAATCCTTCCATTCAACAGTACCATTCACAACTCTAAATAGAACAGGTACATAACAAAGGTTAATTATGTGGTGGAAATATTATACATAATCAAAGTTTATCAGGTGGTAGAGGTCAATAGCCAAGCTTTGCAGTCAGAACAGGCCTTACTGGTGAGAGGTGATTGGGTTATCAACTAACCAAATTGATAAGGGCATAGCTAAATGGCCTATAAGGAAGTTGAGCCTGGATGTAGGAAGTGGGTCACTAGAGGTGTGCTCCTCTGTGCATGCTCTTTCTCTTTCTTCCTCCTGCCATTTACTCTCCTCTTCCCTCCCTCATTTCCTCCTTCCTGGCTGCAATGAGGTAAGCAGTTTTCCTCCATTATATCCAGCTATGTTTCTGCCCTTGCCACAGGCCTAAAAGCAATGAAACTAGTTGAGCATGAGCCTTTGAAACCATGAACCAAAAGAAATCTTTGTTTCCTTAGAGTGTTAATATCAACTATACTGGTACAACTGCTTAAGAATATAATCTAGGGCAAAGATGTGGCTCAAATGCTAGAGCAATTGCCTGGCAAGTACAAGGTCCTGAGTTCAAGTCTCAATATCAACATTAAAAAGAAAAGGAGCTGGGCGCCGGTGGCTCATGCCTGTAATCCTAGATACTCAGGAGACTGAGATCTGAGGATCACTGTTCAAAGCCAGGTGGGGCAGGAAAGTCTGTGAGACTCATCTCTAGTAAACCAAGAGAAAACCGCAAGTGGCGCTCTGGCTCAAGTGGTAAGACTGCTTGCCTTGAGCTGAAGAGCAGAGGAACAGCGCCCAGGCCCAGAGTTTAAGCCCCACGACCGACCAAAGAAAAAAAGAGACCAGAGAATGTTAAAGAGCAGATTATAGATAATAGCCCATAAATACATTTCCTTATTTTGAATCAAGAATGTAATTTGAGTACTCATATAAAAATAGTCTCCTATGAAAGGATGTTAATTTGAGCACTCATACCAAAATGCTGTTTCTACCCCAATGATACAAACAACATACCAAGCTATCTTCAGCAAAGTCATTCCACTTGTGGCGTTTAATACTCTCTTCTTTAACAGCTTCTTTAAGTTTGTCAAATATGTCATCATGTTCCTTTCCCTTGGGTTCTGTCATGAAGCGGGAAAATTCTTCTTGTAGGGTCTCCCAAGCAACCTAGTATTGTTTAAAAGAAATATTTTTTATTTATTATATAGCCTAAAAAATAATGCAAATTCAAGCCAAATAGATAACTGACAAGTCAGTTTATCTGAAAACACACATGAAACACATTCATAAAAAGGTAGCAAATATAAACTTACTGTTTTAACAGCTAACATACAACACATTTTAGCACAATGTGCTCAATTTTCAAAAACTTGGCTAACAACATTCAAAACTTGAGACTTCTTATAAATATCTACATCTCCAGCTCTTTTGAACAATTTGAAAAGAGTATACCTGCACTCTCACAGGAAACTATTTTTAGATCTTTAGTTCATGTATTGATTTCCATAACCCTAAATTTCTTAGTTATTGAGTCAATCATTTCTACATTTTTGTCTTTAAGCCAAATAATAAACACTGCACTAGTATTTTCAAGCACATCTGAATATTAATTAGTTATATGCTTGTATAATAGCTAACATCTACTTCTTTAAATAGTGAAAGGTAGAACACAGGCCAAAAGTAAGAATGAGATTTACTTTGATTAAGTGGGCCTTTAAATGCTGGATTATGTATTTTCCCTGTTCTGATTAAACACGAAGACATTATGCAATAAGGATAGGTCCAAAAGACAGAGTGGCAGGGTACTTCCTGAGCCTCACCAGGTCCAGGCTCTTTTCAATCAACCAATGCTGGAGGGCATACAGTGGAAGGAGACAGAACCATTACCATTTTTATGATACTGTTTGAAGCTTAGGTTACAAAAACTTATCATGGGACAGGCTGCTAGCGACCGTAATGAGAACTAGTGACATGATGGCAGTTAGTACTCCTCCAGTTTTTTTGAGGGGTAAATGCTGAGGGACAGAAAAATGTAAAGTACACCTTAGTATTTAGACACTGACAACACACTATTTCTAAGGAGAGAATGACAACAGTACTTTTAGGGCTCTGATTCCAATTCTGTGAGCCAACCTCATGCAGAACACAAGATACAATGACTCTCAGCTAGTAGAACTACTTTTATAGAGTAATGTGTAGGACAATGATGATGACCATAGAACAATAGCTGCTTTTCTAGGGTAGTCCACTATGGGCTAGGTATTATCGAAAAATTTCACATATATTAACTCACTTAATCCTTACAACAGCCCTGTGAGGTAGGCAACACTGTCAAATGAGCAAACAGGAAGGTTAATCACAGCTTTTAATGGAAAGCCAAGATACGTGGGTAACAAAAATGAAGTCTGGCAAAATCTTAATGATTATGTAGGTATAACTGAGCCCTACAGAAAATTAATAAAGTGTTTTGATCTGTCAAATATTTTCCTCACAGAATCTCAATCCAGAAGTTTAATACATTTCACATTCAAGCAAATTTTGCTAGTTTTGTTAAATGGCATCTTTGGAAAAAGAACCAGTGCCTGGAGGCAATACCGTCACAATTAGCAAAATCCTGTAACAGTAATAAATGCTAACCATAGTAAGGAAACAGATGAAGAGCCAAAGCATCTATGAGGTCAAAAGGCTAAAATGAAAGACAGAGGCTGTGATAGAATAAAATCTAAAATTCACAGCTCCTACTCCTTTCACATAGTGCTTCTTACCCATTTAATTAAATTATAGCCTAACCTCTACTGCTTTATTAGGAAGCTGTTTGTCAGTCCACTGTTTAAGCTTGATATCCACTGTAGTATTAAAAGTCCCCGAATTCATGGTTTGTGCAGCTGGAAGATAGATGTTTTCAATCACGTGAGTTGATACTCTTTCCCACAAGGTCTGCTGAAGGATTTCTTCCCTGAAATGAAGTTTCAAGAACATAAGGTATAAATATTAAAAAATTAAAAATGGCTTCACTGATTTATCACTTATTAATAAATTATACATAAAGTATTGATAATTTTGGACAAGTGTGTGGCATCCGTGAATCGCATCAATCAAGATAACATATTCATTATCCTTTGAAGTTGTACTCAATTTGCTACCACTGTAATTTGAATTTTCTAGCATTTCACATAATGCAATCATATAACATGTACCGTTGATATTCTTTTACTCAACACAATTACTCTGAAATTCATGGTGTCATGTGTATTAATATTCACTTTTTAATTGCTTAATAGTCCATTGATGAATTAGCGTATCTATCCACCTGTTGATGGACACGTGCTATTTTCAGCTGTCAGCTATTACACATGATGCAACTACAGGCATATAAATTCACAAACCTTTATATGGATACATGTTTTCATTCCTCTTGGGATATGTAGGAGTGGAATGGCTGGATCACGTGACAATTATGTGTTTAACGACTTTTACTTAAATTTGGTAATGAGTATATTTATTTTTGAACAATGTCTTTAAAAATTATCTTTAAGTAGTTGTACAAAGGGTCTTAATTCAACAAATCAGTTTGTGTTTAACTTCTTAAAATACCAAAAAATAGTTATATCATTTTACATTCCCATTAGAAGAGAATGAGAGTTTTTGATGCTCTATATTCTTGCTAACATTTGACAGGACCAATGTTAACTTTTAGCTATTCTAGTAGATTTACAATGGTGTCTCATTATGGTCTGTACACCTCTAGTAATTAATAATTATAAGCACCTTCTCTTGTGCTTGTTTTCCTAGTATTAGTAAATATTCACAAGTCAGGCACTAACCTCTCCATTAGTCCAAAATTAATCTGCATCTTTCCTACCATAAATAGCATTATTATTTAGTTTTTTTCCTTTTGTTGTTTAAGATAAAAAATGCATTGTTATATATGATAAGCAGGTATTCTATTTCTGAGTTACATCTTCAGCTCATTAGCAATAATTTATAAATCACTTTTATGTATATCCCCTAGCATGGCAACTAATACCACACACACACACATACAACTTATGCCTTTGTTTGTCTCTTGTAACTTCAAAAGTGAACTGATTTACACAAAGCTATTGAACTGGCTTACACTACAAACATAAACAAACATAAACATAAAACAAAAATAAACATAAGTTGTTTTACAAACTCATTTAATTAATCAACCAACCATTAAGTTGGAGGTAAAATCAGATCTCTTTCTTGTGGGTAAGGAAAGATTAAAAATGGGCAAATACTGATGACTTAAAGAAAAAATAGGTATCATGACTGAGGAAGAAAAGGCACTGAGATGGGAAAATTAATTCAAATGAATGTCTTGATTTTGTAGTGATAACTTGTAATTAGCATTTGGGCACTACAAATAACATCAATGGTGCAAAGGACAGTTCTCTAAGAACAATAAATTCTTAATAATACAAATTTTGTTAGATAATTTAGGCATAAGGAATTTGTTAAATAAAATATGATTGCAAATATTTTAAGGTTATTTATGTAGAGCTTGCTTGAAGGACATAGAATATTTGTTGATTCATTCATTCATTCATTCATTCCAGGCATGGTATTTACAGCATGACAGAATATCATGAAGTTGATATGGGGCCCAGGGTGCCCTAGAACTTATCATCTTCCTGTCTCCATTGCCTGAGTGCTGGGATTTTAGAGTTGTGCTACCATGCTTAGTTTGCTTTAATGACTCGTTCCAATAAATTTAAGGATGTCCAAATTCACATAAAACAAACTGAAGGCAATAATTTTCCTTAGGGGATTTATTTATAAAAATTTCACAAAAGGATACATTTGCTTCCTATCTTAAGTCTCATATAGGATTCAATTAAAAATGTGACTTGTGCATAACATATTGTCCATGTGTTACAGAAAACAGCAACTATTATTACTCTATTTAAAATATAGTTGAATTCCTTTTATAAACCAATTTTCTTTAACAACAAAAACTGTTTATAACACGGTATTTTCACAATAAAAAATAAAAATAAAAGAAAAACAAAAAAAAACTGTTCATAATTTATCTGAAGCACAATTTTTCAAAAATTTGCCTAAAGGATTTATAGAAATCATAAATATGCATTCTAAGTAAAAAGTGAAGAAAATCCAAAGATGAATCCAGACTTTATAAAAACACAAAGAAAACTCTTTTCCAGAAATTCTATTGATTAGATGTCAATAGCATTTTTTTTTTGTTAAGAAAAGCACGGTAATTTTCTTAACTACTTTTAAGATAAGTCAAGGCAATAATAAATCACTGTGCTTCAATGTAAGTCATAAAGTATAACTGTTGAAAGGCAAAATCAATACTCACCAATGTTTCGGTGTAACCTGGCTCAAACTGATAACTTCATCAAGGATCTCATTTTTAGCCTTTTCGAACAGTTCATTCTAGGCAACAGAGATGAAAGTAAAATTTACACAAGATAATGAATTTGTCCTGTCTTGATTTTCAGATAACCAAAAGGAAGGGTTGGACAAGCTAGCAGATTGAATTTAGGTTTAAATATGCAGGATGAGCAAAAATTCTCTTTTATTCCAGTCTCTTCAGTAATGTCACAGTCCAAAGGACACAGTGACTGATATAGACTTCTATTTTACTCAATTCTGAATGCTGTTTCTCACCTAACTTTGCTCATATGAAATTTCTACATAATAGATGCTATATGAAAGCACCAACATGTGCTAATTTAGTAATGGTATGTTACCGATGAATTCTGTAAGTAATGACATTTTAAAAACATGGAAAAAATTTAGTTTGCACTAAATTAAGAATATATGTGTTTTTACTTGAAAAGTAGCATTGATACATAAATTCTAAAACATCACACACACACACACACACATGCACACACACAAAATATGTCTAATAGTTTGGGGTAGACCATAAGCAATGATATTATCAATTCTTTCACTTCTAACATTACATGGACATTAACATAACTACGGTCTATTTCTGGAAGCATATTAACCAATAAGCAATCATTATATTACTAAATCTTTAAGTCTATTATTATAGTTTGAAGAAACAATATTTTGTTCCTTTGTTAGAGATCAATTTGTTAGAGATGAAATTTTGTATGCATTCTTAATGTTTCTAAAGATCAAAACCTGAAACAAAAATTTAAATCTGTTCTCAAGTAGAACTGAAGGGTCTATTTGAGATTAATTCAATTCAATCAATAAGTGAGAAGAATACTTCAAATCCTGCAGACTCTTCATAAGACCATTCCATATGGCCATTAACAATATTTTTAATATCAGAAAACTTTTTCTTTTGGTGGTACTAGGGTGTGAACTCGGAACTTTGCACTTGACAGGCAGGCATTCTCCTACTTCAGTCATAATTCCAGCCCTTAGAAAACATTTTGAACATTTGTTTTGACATTTTATGATTTTTTTTTTTTTTGGTCAGTTGTGGGGTTTGAACTTTGGGCCTGGGCGCTGTCCCTTAGCATTTCAGCTCTACTACTTGAACCACAGCCCCACTTCCGGTTTTCTGAGTGGTTTATTGAAGATAAGAGTCTCATGGACTTTCCTGCCAAGGCTGGCTTTGAACTGCAATCCTCAGATCTCAGCCTCCTGAGTAGCTAGGATTATGGGAGTGAGCCACAGGTGCCTGGCACATTTTATGATTTTTATTTACTTTACATAATAAATAAACTGTTGCAGAGCGATAACAATTTAGCTTCCCAAATTTCTCTCAACAACACCAACTTCGTTAGAACACAGTACATTAAGTTATTACACAAAATACATGAGGTACCAAGTATTACCCGGTCAAGCTCTCGCAGGCGAGGGTAGTTATTCTTCCACTCCGTCTCAAGGTTAAAACGTGTTGCTGGGGAAGAAGGAAAATATTCAGGTTTCATGACTGTTCCTTTCCAGATGTAGTGGTTAAAGGCTATCTTGCCCTGTTTCTGTATTAGCTGGATTTCTAGATCTTGTCTACGTGCTTCAGTACCCTAGACTCTTGACACCTCAGATTTCACTGTCAGGACAACTATCTCAACTATTCTCCTCAGTTTTCACTTCTCCATGTACAGAGCATAAGTACCCACCCAACTGTAGCCTTCTAGTAAAGCTACTAGGAGAATGGACTCAAGAATCACACACCTGAGACTCAGTCCTGACTCTCAGTGCTGTATGATGCTGGCTGTGAAAGTTACTGTGCCCCTTGGTTTTCTTTTCTGTAAAATGGAATAAAGTAATTCTTACAAATGGGAAGGCAGAAAGTATTCCCACTATGGAAGCAAAGATATGGACTAGCAAAGAATGGGATTTAGGAGACAAGCAGCTGACGCACAAGCTGCTTTACTTCCCAAACTGTTTCCACTTGTCTTGTTTACCATGCTTTTCTCTCACACACTAGGAAAAACTTTCTGACCTGATTGAACTCTGCAATACACTGTTAGCAATGTCTTCTTGAAAGGGAAATCTGGTTCCTATTCAACAATGGAAGGGTTGCATTTTTTACATATCTTCTAGTAGCAAATAATCTACTAAGGAATTCTTTGAAAAACCTGATGGAAGCTAAAGACAATGCCTACATTTGTTTGATCATCTGAATAACCCAAATTACCTTTAAAACTATCAGCCTGTTGTTCAACTGACTCTCGTACCATTTTCCAAAAGCAGTCAGACACAGCAAGGCTTAAATTTCTTGTGGTCACTTGGTGTGCCTTGAGCATGCTTGTTCTAAAAAAGAAAACAAAAGCTGAAATTTACTAAAATGACAAAGGGCCACCAGGTTAGAGGAGCACATGTTATAGCTACATATATATTTTTTTCTTTTTCTTTTTTTCTATGTAGTATGGTTGATCTTGAGCCTGCGGAGAGCAAGCTGGCCCTAGATTTCTCCAAATTCACATTTCTTTGCCTCCAATTCTTACGTGTCCAATGACAGGAAACAAAAGACACGCCTTTGTAGGAGGTACCACCTATATTTTCTATACCAATCCTGTCAACAGAGCTTTCTGAGGTGGAGAAAATCTTCAATGTCAAAGTGGTTCACAAAATTAATTACTAGACACATGGGTTACTGGGCCCCTTTAAAACATAGCCAGTGTGACTGAGGGACTAGAGTTCTCAATTTTTATGAGTAAGCCAGTTTAAGCTTCAATAATCACACAGGACTAGTGAGTAGTGTAGTGGAAAGCATAGTTCTACACGCCAGTCAGCTTCTTTCCAATAGAAATTCTCCTGGTGATGGTTGCAGGAACTGTTTTGGCTTATACACTAATCTAGAGGCAGACAAACTTTTCTACTTCTGGAAACTCTACAGACAAAGTTCTGGTATCATTCAGCTGCCTTTTTATTAGTTCCTCTGTTTAGATTTTTGATCAGTATCTTCTGCTAATACCTATCTAGGGAGAGATATTACAACATCTTTTAATATTTTGAGATATGGTTACTGTACATACTTAAATGTCAATGCTGGCTGTGATGGCACTTGCCTATAAACCTAGCTGCTTAGGGGTGCTGACCAGCAAGGTCACAGTATTAGGTTAGCCTAGGCAAAACACTAGGAAATCCCTATTTCAAACAAGCCAAGTATAATGGCAAACATCTGTAATCCCCACCACTTGAGAGACACAGGTATCTTGGTTTGAGTTTAGCCCTGGGCAAAATATGAGATGCATGTTCACATATGAACGATGTTTTTGTTTAAAGGGTTGAAATAATGGTTCAAGTGCTAAAGTGTTTGCCTAGCAAGAAAAAGGCTGAGTTCAAATCCCAGTATCATGGGGGAAAAAAGTTAATTTTTTTTTTTGGGGGGGGGGGTCTGGTCATGGGCCTGAACTCTGGGCCTGGGCACTGTCCCGCAGCTCTTCAGCTCAAGGCTAGTGCTCTACCACTTGAGCCACATCACTACTTCCGGCTTTTTTTCCCCCTGCTTATGTGGTGCTAAGGAATCGAACTCAGGGCCTCATGCATGCAAGGCAAGCACTCTACCACTGAGCCACCTTCCCAGCCTGAAAAAAGTTAATTTTAGAAATCACTTTCTATGTAAAATGATCTAAGAAGTATGAATCTTATCTCAGTGTCTTGACAATATCTGCTTTGTATGATAAACTTCTCCCAATCTGCCCAAAAGTAGCCTAAAAGAACTTCCTTAGTTACATATAGAGAAAAAAAGCCTATTAATAATATTAACAGTTACAAAACACAAGCTTTAACAGAAAACTAATTCAATTTCATCTACGTTCTTGCTGTAAAACATTTCAGTATTTTAATAATCACCTACTTTAGAAGTTTCGAATTCTGAAAAAATTCTTCTTCATATTCTCTAATGGCTTCAATGCTTTCAGAGCTGTTTCCTAGGGAAAAACAGAGACTTTTCACCAAACATTATTATCGTGTAAAAATTAAAAAAACTAAAATAAATAAATAACCCTAAATTATAATAACCATTCTTTAACATACCTTTTCCTGTTACAACAGCAAAATAACCCAGAGCTTTCATTGGGAAGAGTTTGCCTTCAATTATCTGTTGAATCTGTTTTAAAAAGGAGGAAAAATAAGTGTGATTATGAGTTTACACACTTTGCAAATAATATTTATATACTTATTACATAATGTATAGTTTAGAAATTAAAATAATTTAATGATGCTATATATATATGTTTATTAAAATACACAAGTCTGTAAAAAAGCACTTAAATACAAAACTACAATTTGAGAGAAAACACATTTAATTTTACTATACTGAAAAATATCATATTAAAGTATAAGTAGTAAGATTATACCATTGACTATTGGGTACAGAAATCTCCAAATTTTAGAAATGAAAGGACTGTAGATCTAATCTAGTCAAACTAAACAATGTGTTGAATTTAGTATTGCCTGGATTTAGAAAAATGTTTAAGAGCATAGTCAGGAATGCAGTGGCTTCATTAATTCAATGCCTTTTGTACAATAAGAATCTGCTATATAGTCTTCATGTATTAGGGAAGATAATGTTTATCTGCATAATATGTCATATATAAAGTAAAAAATAAACATATACTTTTCCTAAGTCATGATACCAAGTAAAGAAGAAGAAAAAAAGAACAAAAGAAAAGGGAGGGGATAATGTTAATGACAATATGTTAATATACATAATAATTTAAATAAGGGTATAATTAAGTATTCTGGAAGTAAATTAACTAGAAGCATGGAATTTTGCTTGCATCCCCACTCTGCACTTAAGTATTTTACTATAACTTCCTAACAGTTTGTTTTTAAGCAAAGTATTAGAAATTAAGAAAAATACTACTACTATTTTATTAAATTCTGTGGTGGTGCTAAGGCTTGAACTCAGGGCCTCGTGCTCTCAGTTTAGCTTTTTCAGTCAAGGCTGGCACTCTAATGCGTGAGCCATACCTACAGTTTGGGCTGGGTTATTAATCTCAATGACTTTTCTATCTGGGCTTGTTTTGAACTGTAATCCTTAAATCTCAGCCTCTGAGTAGCTAGGATTATAGGTGTGAGCTAGAAACACTATCTTTTCACAAAGTAGTCCACAAAATTGTGTGCGTGTATGTGTGTTCAAATAATCTCTATCACAGCTGGAACTTGTACAAAGTATCTTTTCTCATAATCAAGAACTTGTCCTCACCCTGTTTGGACTAGCTACATTTTTCTCTGCCAGGTCTACTTTGGTCAAAACAAATATGGTTCTTCTTCCATGAGGATCCATTTGACTGACCAAGTCTGTAACAATACTGCGTTCTGCATCCACAGATCCATCTGGAAACAAATGAAGAATGACACTGCAATAATGGTAGAGTAGGTTTTAACTTAAACACACTGTACCTTTATGTGTATATTATACCTAGAAACTTTTTAATACTTTTACTTAAAGACAGGAAATTCTACCCAATAACAAATAATGTCCATAGTGAAAATCATCAAAATACCCTCAACTTCAGTGTTATTTACTAATAAAATAGAGAAGTCTTGTCTTTTTATATAGCATGCATTAAATAGAGCAAAGCTTAGATTGCTGAAGAAGAAAGCTCATCAGTGTAATTAAAATCTTTTGGTAGATTTACCTTGAATGCACAGGATGATGGCATTAGGGTTCTGCATGTAAGCTTTGCTGATACTGAAAATAGTTTCCTTGGTGTCAGGAGCCATGCCTGATGTCACAGTCTTGAAGAAAAGGGTTTTACATGTCATTATAAGTGCTATTCACAACAGGAATAATAAATATTCATGTTTTGTATACACTTACATTAATAACACCTGGTAAATCAACAAGCACCATTCTCTGTAGTCCAGGACCTTTTACATTTAAGGATATAGTCTATTTCAGGAAGACAAAAATATACCTAATTAATGTTTATTAAGAATTTTTGATACTACATACCCTGGAAATTCTGCATCTCATTTATTCAGATATTGCACTCATAAATCTATTTTTTTTCTTATCCCGAGTGATTATTCTAAAGCATTACTCACAAAATAATATGCTATTTTAAAACATTAAAAAAATCTATCTTAGAACAGCTGCAATCTAAACAACAGTATCAATACCAGGATTTCTTTGAAACCATAAACATTAACTTTTCCTAAAATACTGATGAAATGAGAAAGTCCTTACCTCAGGGCTCACAGTACAACCTTCTTTCACATTTTTCCTCATTCGGAGTTCTATTTCATGTCTTAATGCTGCAAGCTATTCATAGGAAAGAAGAAAAATCTTAAGAAAATCTCAGTTCACACATGTTCCATTTAATTGTTTTATAAGCTCATCACAATTATAGAAGGTACATAAGTGGAACCTTAGATGAATTCTACTTACGTCTTCCTCTTTGGTAAGATCAAACTCCCGAGAACTATCTTTGAACAAGGCCACGTGGTGAGGCCCTTCACTCAGAGTCACCTGCAACAAGAGGAAAACAGGTATATTTAGAACAGTACTGCCACAGTTTAGACCTGGCTACTGCCTTGCAAAGACCCCAGAGTCCCTCATGCCACACTCCAGAAGCATCGCTAGCACTGTCTGCATGGCAGCTCTATAGTGTTCAAGTGTATGTACATACGTTGTGACTTCTTAACAACACTGCTGTCTACTTGGTATTTTCTAAGGCTGCTGCCCTTTCTTTCCCTAGTCAATGATATAAGGAGTGCCAAGCATAAAATCACTATTCTAAAACATGAAAATTAAACAAAATCTTAACTTCAAAGGTGAATTTGGGTACAGGACATTTATTCAGAACTTATATATATGAACTATACATTGTAGGTAGGGAAACAGATGACTACTGGGAAAAATAGAAAGCTTAACCAGAAAGAGCATGGCTTTTATTATTGACCTTGGATATCTGATCAGCTCTCCAGTTTAGACTTCTCTCCAAATCAGTATACTAACAACTTGCTTATTATTACCCCTGAGCAAAAACTGAACTCCCAATCATTTCCAAACCTGATCTAACTAGACTTCTTCAGGCAGCTGACATTCTATAATTTGTACAGACCAAAAAGAAGGTCCTTGATGAGTAATATATTTTCTCAATAATAAACCTGGCAAAAAAAGTTGGTTGATTCCATAATCCCACTTTTTATCAATTTCATTACTACCTCCCTCTGCTCAGAACTTCTGCATTAGCTTCCCATTTTACTCAAAGTAAAAATCACTGTTTGTACAATGACCTACAAGGCCTATTCTCTACTGATTTGGTCACTTCTAATATCTTACTCTTGTCTAGCCATACCAGCCTTTTTACTATTCCCTGACTGTGATTACTCTCAGCCCGAGAGACTGTATATCAGTTATTCTCTTGGCTTAGAAACAGCTACCTTAGATGGCAAATCGTGCTTCAAAAGCCACTTTCATGGAACCAACTTTGTTATCCCAGTCAATACTTATGTCAATTGACTGTTTCCATATTCACAGCATATATTTTCCACTGTGGCAAGATCCTTTAAAATTTACCAATGTATTGCCTAGAAGAGTGCTGCTATGTATTAAGAGTGTAATAAATATTTATTTAATGAAAGACTGTAGCCCTTTACTTTCTGTGACTATTAGTGACTTGTTAGTGCTTTTAGGGACAGGCAGAATATACAGTAAGTCTACCTTCCTTCATTTCAGTGACTTTGTATTCAAAATGTTTTCTTCTCTTCCATAATTATTCCCCTTTACTAAATCATCATAAAAGTTAGCAGTCATGATAATCATTTAATAATGGTTATTGTTTTTGTTTTTTTTTGTCAGTCGTGGGTCCTGAACTCTGGGCCTGGGCGCTGTCCCTCAGTTCTTCAGCTCAAGGCGAGCACTCTACTGGCTTGAGCCACAGCGCCACTTTTGGCTTTTTCTTTGCCTTGCCTGCATGAGGTCCTGGGTTCGATTCCTCAGCACCACATAACCAAAAAGAAAAAAGCCAGAAGTGGCGCTGTGGCTCATGTGGTAGAGTGCTAGCCTTGAGCTGAAGAGCTGAGGGACAGAGCCCAGGCCCAGAGTTCAGGCCTCACGACTGGGCCCGCCCCCCCCAAAAATGATTATATAATGATCATATAAATAACTTTTATATCTTCTTTGTACTCAACATATTTCAACTAATACTGCCCTATTTATCTGCTGTTTAATAAAATTAGAAAATTATCTACCTTCAACAATGTGACTTCCAATATAATAATTCTTCCTTAGCCTCTCTGCATATTTTACTCAGAATAAAGTCCAAAGGCCTTACATACCATAGCTTGGTACAGCCTGGCCACTCTCTGAACCCCTGATGTTTTCTCCCATTTTCTCCATTTACTTCTCAGCTTCTGACACAGGCCTCCTGGCTGTGCTTTCTACTGATTTCTAGGATGGGAATGATTCTAAATGCTATATAAAAGGCTTCTCTTTACTAAAGAAATGCAATGGAGAGATCTCACTGAAGGGGTGAGTTTCCAGAGGCACTGTACTTGGATGGCCCATTTTCTTACCTTCACTGGAGAACGTGTCATCATCTCCCCAGATCCTCGTGGGAATATCCGTGCTTGAGCAATCATTTCCAACACACTTGTTTTCCCAGCACTCTGATCTCCAACCACAACAACCTTTTTACAAAGCAAATACATTTTCTCATCTTTTTCTGATACCAGATTAGAACAGATTTGTAATTGTCTTTTAAAATATATATAAAGCATTTTAAAAAGTTCATGAATAAATGATGGTTGATACATGTAGCCATACTAAAAATTTAACACATGAAAACATTATTTATAAGCACATTTTTATTTTAAAAAACCTGTGATAATTAAACCTGCCATTTCTAAAACCAGATTACTAACTATTCACTTTTACTATTCTTTTCCATACCTAGTTTACTCTTTTCAAGCACAATCTGAGTTCTATAAGGGTTAAATTTAATTCATATGTCTAATTCATTGCTTGGATATTTTAATATTATAGATTCAAATAGAATTAAAATACAAAAATCTAATAGTCTTTTCATAAGACAACAATGTAAGTAACTGATACTTGTATGTAAATGCATACAACATCTAGTGTATAAATTACCTAGAATATATGAATAAAACTATATAGTTTGAGCAATTGCTCTGTTCTTAGCATCAAAAAAAGGTACGTATCTGTACCCATGCATGCACACATGAAGGTACTTCTTTCCTTACCCGTGGTAAATGATCTTGTGTATTATAACTAGCATCATAATCAGAAAGAACATCGAGAACTTCAGAATACATGTCAATCAGAGATTTCTGTAAAAAATTAAAAACATATATAAAACAATGAAAACTCAAGGAAAAAATACTGTAGAATACGTCAATAAATTCAAGTTGTTTCCCATGCCCATCATACTGCTTTTTCTAAATACATAAATTCATATTTAAAAGCTAAAATATTACCAAAAAAATCCATTTCTTTTCCAGTTTATTTCATTTTAAATATACTGATTTAAAGAAGTCCATTAACTCAGTATTAACAAAGGTAGTAATTAATACTGATAAGACTAGTATAAAATGCAAACAGAAGATGATGAATATAAAAAGATAAACTTCAGTATTTCAGTAAAATAAATTGATACTCCAGAAAATACTCTTTAAATATAAAGATTTTTGGGCTGGGAAGGTGGCTCAGTGGTAGAGCGCTTGCCTTGCATGCATGAGGCCCTGGGTTCGATTCCTCAGCACCACATAAGAAAAAAAAAGTCGGAAGTGGCACTGTGGCTCAAGTGGTAGAGCGCCCAGGCCCAGAGTTTAGGCCCCACACCGGACCAAAAAAAAAAAACAAAAAACAAAATAAAGATTTTTAATGAGCATAGGCTAAGATAAATCTTGGGAGATTATAATTTGTGAAATGTTAGCGTAGGGTGGAAAAAGAATTAAAAACAAACTTTTAATTCTTAAAAATCTGTATCAATGAACACAGTGTAAAGCATTAAAAGTTCTATGAATTAGCAAATTAAATACCTTTAGCTTTCTATGATGAATGCCTTTGTCGTCTTTTTGCAATACTAATTTTCTCAATTCTTTGTTCTCCTTTTCTAAACGTTCCAAGATTCTCTGATACTTTAACTGCAAAAAAAGTAATATATACAACTATATAAGACAAGTTAACAAATGAATACTAATTATAAATTAAATCTTCACAAATTCTGAAATTACATTGACTCTTTACAACAAATTATTATACCTATGATATTGAAAAAATAATCTGACCTAAAGAATGAAATTCATTATAATTTCACCACATCAACAAGATTTTTTTCTTTGCTGAAGGAAGTTTTATCTACATCATCTCACTTACACTACAATAAGAAAATGTCCTTGGTTGTTCTTTTTTTTTTTTATTAGAATTACCTGCGTATGCAGAAGTTCTTCTTGAAGTTGGTCAATTTTTTCTTTGTCTGACACCTAAGTATTTAAAAGAAAGTCATTTTAGTTGAGAATTAGGTTAAATTAGAATTTATAATAAGTTAGAATTTATTTGGAATATACAGTAAGTTAGATTTGGAAAGAAGTACTAGAGTAAAAAAAAACTACTGGGCTTTT
This sequence comes from Dipodomys merriami, assembly GCF_024711535.1. Lineage (NCBI taxonomy): Eukaryota > Metazoa > Chordata > Mammalia > Rodentia > Heteromyidae > Dipodomys > Dipodomys merriami. Next base: position 66,565,579 of record NW_027203381.1, on the reverse strand, counting down.
TATGTTTTTAATGAAAACAAATTTTAAGTCATGTGGTTCTTAAAGAAAATACTGTATTCATCAATAAAAAGTTAATCAAAGTTTTATATTACTAAGTAAAAACCTTTAAAAAGGAATCATTTTGCTACTTCAGCCACTTGTTCTGAAAGGCTTGCTGGAAAAATAAGAGATGAGTACACATGGTCACTATTTTCTTAGGAGGCTGTTTTGTATTTAAAGCACAGGGACTTAGTTATCTGGCAAAAGAAAGCACCGACAACTCTCCAGAAATTTTATTTTGGACAGCTGATATGTATTGCTGGGTATATAGCTACTGAGAGCTCATTGGTCTTATGGTGTCTTTCAAGGAGCAGTAACACATCTGTACTTTTAAATAGGGAAGTGCATAATAAATGTAAAGAACAATTTGTATTTTCACAGCACTACATGAAGCCAGATTATTGTTAAATTCCCATGCAAGACCTGCTAGCTCATTATATAGGGAATATATCTATAGAAATTAAATCAAGTAGGGCAACTGAAATGTATTTGAACATAAAACAGAAGCTAATCCAAATGCATTGTGTAAACTACTTCAAATTGTTGCTTATAATATAGTTCTAAGATAAAGTATAAAAAAAAGAACTTCAAGGGCTGGGAAGGTGGCTCAGTGGCAGAGCACTTGCCTTGCATGCCTGAGGCCCTGGGTTCGATTCCTCAGCACCACATAAGCAAAAAGAAAAAAGCCGGAAGTGGTGTTGTGGCTCAAGTGGTAGAGCACTGGCCTTGAGTTGAAGAGCTGAGGGACAGCGCTCAGGCCCAGAGTTCAGGCCCCACGACCGGACCCCCACCCCCCAAAAAAAGAACTTCAGAACTGTACTGTTTAACAAGTTTTAAAGTAGTCACAATACAATTCTAAACACAAAATACAAAGATTCTAATAAAAATATGTCCTTATAACAAATCCACATAACTATGCATTGACTTCTTAATAATACATAGTTATCTTTCTTAGCCTCCAAAATTGTCTGATTTCTGAAAATCAAAATTTGTAAATACAAATTTATTTCATAGCAGAAAAACTGAGTTGAATTCATATTCTTTCATGTTGAAGTCTTTGGGTATTTAAATTTGGCTATTTAAATTAAGACAGGGTAGTAAAACATATATATATATATGTATTTTGATGATTTCTATAGTGAGGTAGACATTAACAAGTCTTGTCCATGTTATAATAATTTAAGATTTTAAGTCTTACTTCTTTTTCAAAACTTTCTCCAAACTTTTATTTAAATAGATGAAAATACTTGCTAGAAATGATACGCATAATTATTTTCTTCTTATACATCTATGCCTGAAAAATATCTCTGAGAAAACACATGTAACAAACTTCCGTTTGCCATCCATGTATAGCAAGCAGAGACCTGCCAATGACTTTTTCATTTTGACTATGTGTGCTTATGTTCAATGAACAAGAATTATTAAGTCTCTTAAGCTGTGAGGAAATAAGCAAGATGAGAAGGAGCCAACACCAGCAGAACAAAATTTAGAAGGCCCATGAAGAAATAAATGATCATGTGCCATGTCACCATTCTGTGTGGTCAAGAAACGCTGCTGTACAGAATAAACTCCAGTCCATTCTAAAAGGCATTCTGATGTATTTTGTTCCACTAAATATTCATCCAACTGTGGCTAAATCAATATAAACATGTAACAAGAATTAGTTTCAACTGCTTTAGTTTTGAATGTACGTCACATCAGCAACATTTAATGATTTTTTGCAATATATCCTAAATTACTATAGAAAACTCCAACACCAGTAACATTGTGGGTAGAAATTAAGAAACTAATAAAAGCTATAAAAAGGTTAATTAGTAATCTGATAAAAAGGTTTTATAAAAGTTAAGGTGACTTAAGGTTATCAGACTACTAAAATACAATCTTGACAGATTAGTATTTAGTAGCTACAACGATTAAGATTCTAATAAATTTGGATTTTTCAAGTATTAAGTCAATTGCTCTTTTGGCACAACCGTAAAGAATAACTCCTACAGTTTGAAGACACACTTCTTATCTGCTCAATTGAACGGAACATCAAAATTAATGTTACACTAAAGGGAAGATAATGGTAGGGGAGACAAGTTACACTTGAGAGAGAGAGAGAGAGAATGTGTGTGTGTGTGTGTGTGTGTGTGTGTGTGTGTGCACGTACCAGTTGAAAGAATGTGTGTGTGTGTGTATACGCACCAGTATTGGAGCTGAACTCAGGGCTGTTAGTGTTCTTTAGTTATTTTATTCAAGGTTGGTGCTGTCACTTGAGCCACAGCTCCATTTTTGGCTTTTTGCTGCTTAACTGGAGATAAGAACCTCACAAATTTTCTTGCCCAGGCTAACTGAACTGTGATCTTCAGATCTCAGCCACTGAATAGCTGGATTACAGGTATGGGCCACCAGTGCCCAGCTCATCTAATTACATTTGCTAGGAAAAACTTTTATAAAATGAGTACTGACAATAGATGAAAAGATCTGTTGGTATGTTTTCTTTTCTTTTTTTTTTGTTGGTATGTTTTCTTAAGAGAAGATCACAAGCCGGGCGCCGTGGCTCACGCCTGTAATCCTAGCTACTCAGGAGGCTGAGATCTGAGGATCGTGGTTCAAAGCCAGCCCGGGCAGGAAAGACCGTGAGACTCCTATCTCCAATAAACCACTAGAAAACCAGAAGTGGCGCTGTAGCTCAAGTGGTAGAGTGTTTGCCTTGAGCTGAAGAGCTGAGGGACAGCACTCAGGCCCAGAGTTCAAGCCCCACGACCGACCAAAAAGAAAAGAGAGAGATCACAAGTTCTTTTCACTCTGCCACTAACTCTAGGTCCTAACAACAACATGGGTATTCTAGATGTGCTTTACACATCACTTTAGAGCCTCTTGCAAGAAGGAACCTGTGCCCTCTTGTTTAATGTATTTTGTTTTCTTTATGAAAGTAATTTTAAACTCACCCTGACAGAAATGAGATCAACAGTCTGGAAACCAGAGCTTTTGAACAATTCCAGGGCTGTGAAATTGATGGAGAAAATGTGGAACCCTCTGCAGAAACAAGCTAAAGCTGAGAGAAAAAAGTCTTTACTAGCCTGACTCTAAAAATTTAAATATTTTTCCTGTACGCCCCTGTTGTCATAGTATATAAGAGAGTCATAGTAGATATATGGGCATGTGTGTGTGTGTGTGTGTGTGTGTGTGTGTGTGTGTGTGTGCAAAATGTGTATGTGAGTGCTTGTGTGTGTGTGCGCGCTTGTCTTCTTAGGAGGCAAAATTATCAATGGCAATTTTAAGCTTCTACTTTTGATTCAGATAACATAGGCAAAATCCATTGCTTCTATCAAAATGTAAAAACCAACATATATTTTCATGAAGGTAATGGAGAAACAAAAAATATCTGGGATTTGTTTTGAGCCACAAGTAAACCTCAAATGCCTGGAATGATTAAAGAAACAGATACACAAGAGTATTTTGCTCGTAACAGTGAAGAGCCCACAGTCATCTTAGAATGCTCCAGGAGCAGGGAAGGATACACTTAGGAACTGGCTTCTCAGTAGCAGGAAATAGTCTGATTGTGGAGAAAAATGTTTTTGTTTTTGCATAAGTAACTACAAAGAGGGAAGGAGCAAGACTCATTAGTGCTCCAGTAAATATATCTTGACAACCACAACAGACAATGGACAGTCCTGTCACACTCTATTTTACAAATGGGGAGAGATTCAAAAGAATTAAATGACCCCAATGAATGGTGGAAATGGGAATATCTAACTCTGAATTAAGTCTAGTAAAATGATCTAAATCTTTGTCAATGTAGAAAATGAGTAAGTATTCATTAGCAACATCCTCTGAATCCTCAGATTCAAAGGCACATTGCAAATTTTACACTGTATCTTAGAATTTTTAAGTGACAGGAAGATGACATTCATTTCAATTTCATCATTATGGGAAAACTCTTTAGAACAACTTGTAAGTAGAGCTATATTCATATTGTTAAGCAGCATAACATGACGTATTGATTCTTCTCCCTTTTTTCTTTAACGAAACAAATATGGAAAGAGGGGTCAAAGCATCCAATTTATTATTTAAATGGTACATTCATAGCATGGAAAACAGAAAATGTTAAAAGTACCACTCAAAAGTAAAGTTCTTTCTTGGTTTAACACATCTACTTCAAACAAATAGAAAAAGAATATTTTCTATGTCATTCATTGAAAGCTAAACAAAATACAGGGATAATCACACAGCCATGGAATTGAGAAAAGCCAGGAAGTCACAATGAAAGAAAGAAAGAAAGAAAAGGAATGATATTATTCAGGTATTTACCACCACCAAACAAATAAGGGTAGTCAGAAGAATTATAGTAAGTCATTATTTATAAATAAATATTGGCTGATTTAGATAGTAAAACCTAACTATACGGCTGAATCTTTTAAATAAAGATTGTATATAACTTAAAAACTTTTCTAATTATGTAAAAACCAGCTCACTTTTAAGATCTCGGTCTGTAACTGTATCATGTCTACACTGATTTCACTTTGATCTAAAAGTCAATTCAGATATGAACTGAGAAATCTATAATGTGGTATTACTAAACAGTCAAAAGACATTTTTAATTGCACTAATAACCAAGTATGTGGGCAACTCAATAACTGAACCATATAACCAACAGTCCCTAATTTTATTCTAAATAATAATCCATGGGCCTTTACCAATGACTAAATTCCTATACTTGAGCTTATACTTTGAGCTCTGTGATATTACTCTCTTTCAGAAAATTTCCATATCTATATAACTTGTCTGTTTTATATTTACTTTGTTAAAAACCATTTCTCATAATTGGAGCCCATGAATGGAATAAGGTGACACATCTTGGCAGAAATGGCTGATTAGTGTGAACACATGAGTAGCCCCCTTAACCATCCATCACCTTGCGCTTCTGTTGGGCATAGCTCGTGCTATACTGGCCAGCGGTTCTGCGTGCTTCTTCTTCATGCTCTTGAATTTGCTGTTGTAAGAGAATGAGCTCACCAAGCAGACCCTGCCATGAGTTTACAATGAGGAGAAGAGGAAAATTGGGGAGGAGAACAATGTTAAACCAAAGGGCACAACAAAGGAACAGACATAAGACAGGGAGGAATGAATAGCTTAAAAACAAAAATGGAAACTCATGCACCTATAGAGCCTTCATACAAACAGGCTCTGTACTTCATTTCCATTTTTCCTTTGGAAAAATAAAACAGCATAGTTTAAAAAGTGAAAAAGAAGGTGCAATAAATATTGCTGAATTAAACCAGATCTAAATATCAACACACAGTAAAACCCAGACTAACTGGAATGGTTAAGGAAGACAGCACTACAGGTCACTGTACTCCCATTTTAAATTGTTAAAATATACTAATGTATAATGTTCATCTGAAATATGGCCAAGAAAGAAGGCTTTTTTTTTTTTTTGGTTGTGGTATTAGGAGTTAAACTCAGGGTCTTGTACTTGTTCAGCGGGTGCTCTACCACTTGAGTCACTCCACCAACCCTTAATTGATTATTTTCAAGATAGGGTCTCACTTTATGCTCAGGCTGCCTGGACTAGCTCCTCCTAACAAGTGCTTCCCTTAACTACTGGTGTGTGTACCACAAAGTTCTGTATTGGTTATGAGTCTTATGAACTCCACAATCACCACCTAGGATCACAGGCTAAAGCTACAGCTTAATAAACAGTGTTCATCTTATAATGTATAAATCTTTTAATTTTCATAGGCTTGATTAGAAGATTACAACAGCTTATTTACTTGTTAAATGACAATTCTTGGGTAAGTATTTTTCCTCAGTATTTCTTCATTTAAAGATCAGTCTATCCAAATTGAGGAGGAAAACAATGTTAAACAAAAGGGTGTACAAACAGATGTAAAACAGGGAAGAATGGATGGCTTAAAATAAAAATGGAAACTATTAATCTTGAGTTTTCTAGCATCAACTTAGTCAAGGTTTTATACTAATTCATATCTTCTACATGTTTTGGATAAACTTTATTTGAAGTCAAATTTAGCATATTTTTTTGTAAGTTAAAATTGTTGTAGGTTTTGATTTTATATAGCCTTAAGTAACCAACTTGATTGGATTTTCACTTTTTATGAGCTGTTTTGACATCAAGTAGAAATAGTCTCTACGAATATAGCCAAGTACTTATTAGTTACTAAGCAGAAGCACTAGAGAGGAAAATAACTGAAGTAGAGAAAAAAGTTACTATGGAAATTAAAAACAAGCTATTTTAGACCTATATGGAAAATAATTACCATTCCTACTTCTAAAATTAACTCAACTTAGTCATGAAATGATAAATTGGTCTAATTTATATAACAATGTATTTACAAATAGCATATTGAAGTACAAGTCATTTCCTTCCTTCCTTCCTTCTTTTTGCTGGTCCTGGGGTTTGAACACAGGACTTGGGCACTATCACTGAACCATTTTGTGCTCAAGGCTAGTGCTTTACCACTTGAGCCACAGTGCTACTTTGGCCTTTTTCTGAGTAGTTTATTGTAGATAAGAGTCTCAAGGACTTTTCTGCCACGGCTGGCTTCACACTGTGATTCTCAGTCCTCAGCCTCTGGAGTAGTTAGGATTACAGGCGTGAGCCACTTATGCCTGGCTGAAGTACATGTCATTTTCTATGCAACATTTTAAATTGTTACCCAAGAAGGTAATCAGATTGGAGAAATGTGAAGAAAGAACAACTAAGGATTAACAATATCACAAATTTAATATTTTTCTCAACTAAAACTCATAAAAAGGTCCCAACAGAATGAGATATGTAACTTGTACCAAAGCAGTGCACTGGAAGAAAAATGGGTCCAGTTTCTACCAAAGTAAAGTTAGAGAATCATATTTGTTAAAATAATCTAAGTTAGAGGAGTTATTTTGTTTTTTTTTTTGTTTTTTTGGTCGTGGGGCCTGAACTCTGGGCCTGGGCGCTGTCCCTCAAGTTCTTCAGCTCAAGGCTAGCACTCTATCACCTGAGCCACAGTGCCACTTATGGCCTTTTCTGTTTATCTGGTGCTGAGGAATCGAACCCAGGGCCTCATGCATGCAAGGAAAGCACTCTACCACTGAGCCACATTCTCAGCCCCAAATTAGGAATTTTAAATAATTTTAGAAAAATATAAAGTATAAAATATTATTGTGTATAATTAGAGTCTCTTTTATATAATCAGGTCTCTAATAAAACATTATATTCAAAATTTAGCTAGTAGATTCATTGAGACTTTCTTACTTAAACTTATATAACACAAAGACTTACATAAACGTTTCCCAGAAAATAAATACATGTAAGTTAGTATTATGACAAAACATTTTAAAGTATAGGAAGACTAATATATAATTGTGGAAATTTTTGTTTTGATTCTTAATTTTAATGTTAGATTCTGATTAATGTCAATATTAGACAATTAGTGAAACTGATTGATTTACTACAAAGGATGAAATTAATCAATTATTTTCCCACATGACAAGTGAAAGTTCAACATTTATATCCAGATTCAATAGTAAACTATATTTATAAAACAAGTTATTTTTAAGACATAGCTTTTAATGAATCAATTTTATAGTCATTTACCAACTGTCAAAGAAAGATAATGCTGTCTCATTATTCTCCTAATTTTGGCAGTTATTATAGTACTGCCTTCATCAAAAAGAAAATAATCTGACATTTTTTTTTCATTTGATAATTTATTCTATTCATCCCTTCTTCTAACATCCACATATTTATATTTCCCCCAAAAGGGAATCACACTACACAGTAGTGTAATGGCTATATTTACATACCATCAGTTCTTTAATTTATAATATACCAAAGCATTTTTGTTATACCTTAAATGCCCTTCTCTAAGTCATTGCTTATATCTAAGCCCAATAACAAATAATCTCTTATCTATTAGCTTATAAGAAAGCATCCTCTTTCTAGTTACACCTCACTTTCCTTCCAAGTCTGTTATTGAAGCACTGTTACGTGAAGATAGGTGAAATTAACTGTTACCTCCTGAAAAAAGTAGGAAAACAAGAATTAGACATCAGAAAACTATTTTCACTAAACTATATATACATTGTAAAGTTAACCTTCCCAGTTTTAAGCATCAAATCTCACCCTAGTGTGTACCAAGTATGTACACATCAGGTGTACATACAGTTTCTTCTCTTAAGACCAGATGGAATGGAAGGGAAGAAATACATTCCTACTATGCAGGGTATACACTCCTAATCAATAAATACATCCTAATCAATAAATACTTTCCCAAGTTGGAACTTCTTTTCTTTCAAGAAATAACAATTGCTTTTAAAATGCTGTTCGTAAAATAGTAATTATTATAAATAACAAAAATTACTGTTACTCATTATAAATGATACTCTTTAAGCATCCCTTGGCTATTGTCATTTTTACAATGTGGTGTTCAGACTCATATTTCACAAACAATGTTCTCAAGGTTTTGTTTTGTTTTTGTTTTTTTGGTAGTGGGACCTGAACTCTGGGGCCTTGGCACTGTCCCTCAACTTTTCAGCTCAAGGCTTGCATCCTATCACTTGAGCTACAGCGCCACTTCCAGCTTTTTCTACTTATGTGATGCTGAGGAGTTGACCCAGGGCCTCATGCATGCAAGGCAAACACTCTACCACTGAGCCACCTTATCAGTCCATCCTCAGTTTTTTTAAATTAAAATTATCAGCTCAAGAAAAGTAGTAATAACTCCTAAGTCCAAAACATTAATTGAAAAAAAAATAATTTGATAGAATATTTTAGGCAATATTTACATATGTTATGGTCTGAATGTTTATCTCCCTCTGTTCAAACTGACAGCTAACTTCCAATGTAAAGTATTAAGAGATGAAGCCCTTTGAAGGGTGACAGGAATAGAAGGCTCTGGCAATAAGTAGAGCTCTTGTATAAAGCCCTCTCAAGAGCTGTCTGACCACTTTTGCCAGGTAAACACAGACAATCCTTATCTGATATTAAGTGCTGTGTCATCTTGATCTTGGATTTCTCAGAACTGTGAGAAATGTCTGTTTATGTATAAGCAATTCAGTTTATGGCATGTTTGTTATAGCAGCCTGAACAGACCAAGACAAAAATAAGTCACTTGTATGTGAAGGCATTTAAAATGCTATTATTTTAGACAGTATTTTAAAAAATATGTTGCTGAGAAAGGCCCTTATTTTCGTATCCAGACATGATCTTTCTATACTTCCCAGACCGGTCTCAAACTCCTAGGGCTCAAATGAGTAGCTAGATTCAAGGGTATGTCACAACGACTGTAACTCTAATTTAGAAATACTATTTTATCCATCTGATAGAACAGAGTATTAGTAATCGTTAAATACTAAAATCATAGGGTATATAATCCAAAGGCTTCACTTAAGGACCACTGGGAGTGCTCTGAGATGGGACCCCATGTCTATTTTTCTTAAATTCTACTTACTTTGATAACTAGATATTGCAGTAACCCCTGACATACATGTTATGTTAGAACCATTAGGTAAAACAGAGTTTGGAATAGGTTTTGCTCAAATCAAGTTATGACTTATTTTCACTAGTAACAATTTAAAGCTTGTAGCATAAAATCTTTTATAAAATTTTATTTGGTTTGATTTGGCTTGAGACAAAGTCTTATTATAGAGCCCAAACTAGACTTACTTTGGAGATCCTCCTGCTTCAGCATCCCAAGTGCTGGATCACAGGCATGTGTGCTACCAAACCCAGCTTTGAGCGTAAAATCTAATTTTAAAAATATATTTAGCTTAATTGTGTAGATTAAGCCCGAAAGGTATGCAAGCAATTTGACAACCTATTTTCCCATCTTTCAAAATCTCCGAAGACTCCACAGAAATATAAGGGAAAAAATTTAACCAAATAATGTTACCTTATTATTCAGTTACCTTATACAAAAAAGCTCAAAAGCTACGTATGTATGATCATAAAAGAACATGCTAAGCGAAATGAACCCCAAGATATGGACACAAGAGGTTTTTCTTTGCTGTTGTCGTTTTCGATTTATTATGTGCTTCTTTTTTGTTTCTTTCGTATGTTCTTCCTCCTGTTGTCACTGTATTTGATTTTGGTACCCTGCATCATATATATATAAAATCTAATTTGGGGAAGGGAAGGGGAATAACAAAATACTGAAACAAGGACATAGAATGACCCATTGCAACAATGATACTCACAAGATACTATGTTAGAAATGATCTTTACAACTTAGGGGTGGGGTGGGGTGGGGGGGAGGGAGGGGGAGGGGAGGGAGGGAGGGGGAGGGGAGGGAGGGAAGGAAGGGAAGGGATAGTAGGAAAAAACAAAGGAGGGGACAAAAATGTTTGATGAGAAATGTACTCATTACCTTACTCATGTAACTGTAACCCCTATGTACAGCATCTAAATTTTTAAAAGCTCAAAAAATAAAAAAAAAAAACCCAAAATTCAAAGTTTAAGAAAATAATCACCAAGGCTTTCATTGGCATCTTCTCCTTCTGGATAGCCAGCATTTCTTTATACTATTCATTAGGCCTTATGCTACAGGGTTTTTTCACAATCCTCACTTGTCTAAAGTCACACCATTCAGAAAAGAAGGAAGGCAGGATCAGAGTCTAGGCACAGTGACTAGAAGTCTGTATCAATGTCACCCTTTCCATATTTAAATTACCGCAGAGCAGAACTTGGTGGGCAGGTTAAAAAGTCTCTAAAGACAAAACAGCCTGCAACCTAAATAAAATAACTGACACTGTAAGGAAAATGTTGCCAATTCCTGCTTTTGAAATTTTATAGTAACTTTGGTCTGGCAAAAGAACTTTATGAAAGTGAAGGTTTCTTTCTCCTTCCACTTAAAAAAACAGTCCTAAGCACTAACCGATTCTCTATTTCCTATTTTCCCAATCTCAGTAATACATATCTCTACTGAAGATATTTATAACCAAGTGAAAAATGTTATGGTGGTTATCAGAAGGAAACGAATCTTTCCACTATGGATTATTTAACTTTCTCCAAACCAGAAATACTGTATTGTATTTCACTAGTGGACAATTTCTACAAATATTTTTGAGATAAGAACAGCTATTATCAACAATTAAGAGCATCACAATTTCTATGACATTCCTTTTGTAATAAATGGTTACTTAAAAACAGTAAAGTACATGCATATATAAATATTAAATAATAAAGTACTGTTATTGGGTGACATAAAAGTATAGTATGCATATTATTATTATGAAGTAAAATAAGGCTGTTTTGCCATTCTACTTTTCTCCATAGATACAATCGCTACTTCTCCTTTTATAATCCTTCAGCTTCCCAGCTATCAAGTTGTAGGACACAAGTGGTTTGGCAAAGAATCTGTCTACCTATAGATGCTCGCTGTTAGCTGCTCAAGATACTTAAGAAACGTAAATCCTATAAACAAAGTGCTTTAGATCAAACAAAGAATATCAATTACATGAAGTACTCTTATAGTCATTTTTGTACTTGCCACACATGAAGGTAAAGAACAATTTACAGGTAATCAGAACCAATACTTGTTAGCATGAAAATTTTTTTTTAAATTAGCCTTTCTTCTACTGAGTTAAAGTAATCAACTATTATTGCTAAGAGTTCACCCTTATCTGAGGACTGAGGAATAAATAGTAAGAATGCAAGTCAAATTAAGTAGTGTTTTATATGGCAAGTATTCTAAGCATTGATATGCATGCAATTATTGGAACAAAAATAGTTATGAAAGGCTTCATGAAGGTAACCAGGGGGCTGTGTTATGAAAATGAGTGCAAATCAGGCAGGTGAAGAAAAAGGAAGGAGATATTTCAGCTTGGAGATATAAAATAAAAACCAGAATAACACCATATTACCATTTAATAATTACATACAATGTATTTTTCTGATTTGGGCCTTTAAAAAGTCCTTCAAATATTTTCTTTAAGTTATAAATATGCTTGTTACCCTAAAATAGCTATATTCCTTACTTCAGTAAGATGTCCATGACCAAACAGAAGTATGACAGAATAATAGCATAGATAATAAAATGTCTCACTTAGAAAATTAATTTTCACTAGAAATCCATAAGCATACAGAATCTAGAAGAGTATATACTTCGTGGTTTTGTCCCTATATATGTATATGACTGATATGCAGAAATCAGCTGATTAACTAATCAAATGAGTCTGTTAAATCACTATAATAGGCTTGCAACTCCATTCCCAATTTGTCTTTAGGAACAGTGAAGTTCTTCATGTCTCAGGGACATTATTAAATTCACATCAAGGGCTATTTCTAAATTTTCTCTAATGGACACAAATTTTGAAACTTTTGATTAATAAAGCATTTATTATCCAAGTTTTACTGAATGTCAATCATACCTCAATAAAATGGTCAAAGTTAGGCTAAAAAAGTGTTTTTATTTTTTCCCCACATTTTTTATTAACTGAACACATGTCAGAAATTTTGATCAACATAGGACAAAACAAAAAGTATCCACAAACTACATACAAATCCAAGTAGAACCAAAAAGCTTGATTACTTAGCCTGTGCAGCAGTCTGTGGAAGTAGGTCTTTCTGAAGATTGAAGACCTCTGTTACAACCTTCCCAGACATCTAAAAGTCTAGTGAACCCTGGTTAGAAACCACTGGTAACCAGTTCATCATACTGTTCATTCTATCTGACTCAAGTCAAACTATCTGACATCAGTGCTGCTCTCTACTTCAGCTACTTTCACTTCAGTTGACTTTGAATGGTTCTAACTGTTATTCTATTTGCCAAAACTTCTACTGCTGTGTGTTCTACTAGAAAGGACAAATCTTTTTTTTTTTTTTTTTGGGGGGGGGTCTGGTTGTGGGGCCTGAACTCTGGGCCTGGGCACTGTCCCTCAGCTCTTCAGCTCAAGGCTAGTGCTCTACCACTTGAGCCACAGCGCCACTTCCGGCTTTTTTCTTTTTTTCTTATGTGGTGCTGAGGAATCGAACCCAGGGCCTCATGCATGCAAGGCAAGAGCTCTACCACTGAGCCACCTTCCCAGCCCCTAGAAAGGGCAAATCTTTAAGTTGTAGAAATGTTTTCCAACCATTACTACTTAAAAAAAAAGTCTGGTTTATTTGCATTTACTTTTAGAATCCTAATAGAAATGTAGCCAGAAACCCTGTCATAAACCTGATAATCATGAAACTTAAGTATGATAGCTTCAAATCCTAAATACAATTTTAAATCTGGGGTTCTCAGACACCAGAGGGAACCAATCAGAAGGTTACCATTCTGAATGCCATCCTACCACTTCAGCTTATCACCTCTATTTGATGTTCGGTTTCAAAAGGCTGCTTCTATATTAAGGTCTCTTTTTGCATGCTTACACTCAATTGTTGATTTGAGGGAAGTCATTTTATCTTGTCTGAGTAGTCCATTATTTCAAGCATCACAGGCAACAATCAAGGTTTGGAAACACATGCTACGTATCAGTAAAATTTAAAACCATCCGCTGAGACTGAAGATGCATTCTTACATAGTAAAATCTCATATTAGTGTTTCCTAAGATTTAACTTAGCATGTATCATTACAAGCAGTTTAGTTCCAACTCTAGATTCAGCTATACAATGAATACACAGAAACAAATAATCCATTAGTTTTGAGCAGACCAAACTATCACTACAACCAAAAACTGTCACTGAAAGAACCATACCACTATAGGTGTAATGAAAGTTCCTTCTCTTCAGTTAGATTAGCTCATTTCTCCACATTAAATTTACCTATTTAATTCACCTTAGGTCAAAATAAAACTGACCATGTTAGGCTAACTTTAATTCCCTTCCTCCCCAACAGCAGTCAGTGTTCTTTGGTAAATGCAAAAAGTCAAAAAAGATCAAGTTAAAAGGCAAATATACACATACATGTTGAAGTTTTAGCCAAAAGATAGTTAAAAGGTGAAGGAAAAACTGAAAAATAATTAAAATTTGGTATATCAGTTAGGGTAAGAGTCAGAAACAAGTACATAGATTTTATTCCTTCTTTCCTGTTCTCCAAATGAACACAAAATTATTTCCACTCAGTAAAAAGCTATATATTTCATGTTAAGTTTTAAAAGGTCATAATCCATGTCTACATAGGTATTTTTGTTATTATTATTATTATTCTGTGCCTGTCCAGGGGCTTAACTCAGAGCTTGGGGGCTGTCCCTTAGCTTTGTAGCTCAAGGCTATAAATACTACTTGAGCTTTTTTGATGCTTAATTGAAGAGTCCCACAGATTTTTGTACCCAGGCTGGCTTTGAACCATGATCCTCACATCTTAGCCTTCTAATTAGCTAGGATTACAGGTACAAGCCATGGATACCCAGCTTGGATATTATTTGAGCTACAGTTCTTTTTAACATTCCAAAAGACTAAAAAAATTTAAAAAAATAGATTAAAAAACCCTAAGAAATTATCAGGCAAACAGGATTACAAATGTACAATAATGCATGCTGTTTTTCCTGAGTAACTCTATAACTTTCACATGTAATTCTTCCCTAATTTTATGCATTAAAAAATTCAGATAGTATCAGAACTGATATATTCTCTATGGTTCCATACCTAATTTTGTGGATTCTCAAAGAGATTTGATTTCTTCTCTATTGGCTCATGTTCTACTCTCTTGAAAACTTTTCCTAAAGTAAAACTGAATTAGATTATGTTCTATATAAAAGATGTTCTGCATGTTGTGACCTATCTTTTAAATTCTCATACACATGAGTATATGAAGTCCCAAGGAAAAGAAAGAAAAGTCACTTGCTTTATCTACATGCTCTTTTCCTACAGTCCTTTCTTGGACCAAACTTGATCCATTAATTCACAGAACACATACAAAGGAAATTATTTTCCATAACTGTTTCACTAGTGCCATATAACACTTTGAATTCTGCAATAAGATTCATAGAAAACTTGTTCCTGTGTTACCATTTACAAACCTTTCAAAAAAAAAGTAAGAACTTTCAAAAATCTCCCAAGACTAACTGTGAGATGAATTCTGTTTTACACTTACCTTCCTATAATGCTTGTCACCACTTTCGGATCCATGATCTGTTGCTCTAAATGCTGTCTCTCCAGGTGAACCTTGAAAAGAAATGAATCCTTTATATTCTCCAGTGTTGTCAACAGCTTGAATTCCAAATCATGTCTAATCAATTAAAGAATAAACAGGGAGGAGGTAGAGAAGGGACAAAGATGTAGCTTAGTGGTGGAGTGCTGTATGTTGGAACCTGGGGTAAAATCTCTTGCATGGCAAAAAAAGCAAACCAAGACAAAAAGGTGTGGTGGTACACACCAGAAACCACAGCACCTGGAAGGCTGCAACAAAAGGACAGAACTCCAGGCCAGCCTGGGCTATATAAAGGCCCTGACTCAAAAAGAGACTATAAATGAACTGTAGAGCAACTTAAGTTCAAAGCATCAAATCACTTTTTATCTTAATGTTACTAGCAACTTATTTACAAAGCTGTTTTTTTAAAGTTATAGCCTATTTAACTGTTAAAAATGTATTACGAATAATTATGAAAAAAGATAATCTTTGATAGGTTTATCTTTTACATGAGCATGCTTATAGTTTACCCAAATACCACTGCCATCCGACCACATATATACTCAAAGTTTAAAATGTCAACTATGACAGGGCAGATGAGACAAACTAAAATTACTTTTCATTTCAATTATCAAAAACAATTAGATCTATTTCAAGAAAATATTTTGACTAAGCAACTTTACTTATAATAGCTTTAATTTTAAGCATATTTAGGAACCTATGTTCTTTCACAAAATAATCTTTCACAAAATAATTATTATTCCCATCTAAAGGATAATGAGTTTGCCTAATGTAATTCTTAAGTTTTAAAATTTAGCATAAGCAGCATTACAAATTTGGTCTGCAACTGTATTTGCAAGTAGTTTATTAGAAGCATTCAGAAGGCATGTTAAGGTCAGCAAAAATGTCTGTTTACACACCTAACAAGAGAAGTAGGTCAGAAGCTTCTATGACTTCACTAACCAATTTGTGACCTGTGAAAAATCAGCAAAAGGGAAATAAAAATGTAAACTTTAATAGGAATGATCAAACAAAGATGTCTGAGCTCTCAGACCTCTATCACAATAGTGTAATAATTGGGCAAATATGCCAGACTAATGTTAAAAATTCTTTTCATATGGTTCATCACATTAAATTGTTTTAAAATCATCGTATTGCCTCCAATGAACTATGAAAAGCAAATACATAGGAAGTCTCATCTACTTGTCAAAAACAAGATATTTATTCCTTGACTAAATGCCAACACATTTTCTTATAAGTTTCCACTGCCTTGGGCCAAGCACTGAATTATCATTTTACAGACTGGCTGAATGATGCACAGATTAAAACTTCTATGCAACAAAATGGCATGTTCATCATTTTTTAAAAAATGTTTTTATTTGTACTAAATGTTTGATTTAAAAGATTAAACAGCAAATTTATATATGTATATATACACACATATTCACTCCCCCTCCCCCCCTCACTGCATACTTCTGTGGCTCTTAAATCTTTAAATTAGATCAAAGAGGTCTCTCCATACCTGTGGTGAAAAAGTCTTTCAGTAAGCTGAGGCTTTCAACGATTTTGTCAAGGTCTGGTGCTAACTTTGCAAGGTCTTCTGAATTAGGAAGAGCTTTTTGAATTTTCTCTGGAGAAAAACAAAACATATAAACAGTCACAATTACTCTCAAAGTAAGAATATGTGTCAAATAGTAATCTACGAGCTACCAAAGTATGAGCTTGCTTATACTTCACAGCAGCTCTACAAAGTATCTACCACTGTCAATCATGTTTACAGATGAGACAGGAAGTGAGGGAGTCAGGGAATTGGCACAGTCCAGCTGCAGAGAATAGATCTCAGCCACTGTACTAAGACATTGGCAAACATATCAAGGTAAAAAGTGTTCTTCATATATATATTATAAAAATAATGTCAAAGTGCACTTTTCCTAAAAATCCCTTTGTCAACATAGCATTTGTCTTTCAGAAGTTCTGTAGGCCAGGTGGTGGGTAGCTCACTTATAATCCTAGCTACTCAGGAGGCTGAGATCTTAGGATCACAGTTTAAAACCAACCCAGGGAAAAAGACTGTGAGACTCTTATCTCCAATTAATCACCCAAAAAGCCAGAAGTGGAGTTGTGGCTCAAGTGGCAGAATGCTAGTCTTGAGTTGATAAAGCCAAGGGACAGTGTTCTGGCATTGAGTTCAAGCCCTAGGAACAGACAACCTCCCCTTTTTGGGGGGAATCCCCCCCCAAAAGTGCTGGAAGTAAGTACATGTAGAGAATAATTTTACCTACATATATCCTGGGTGAGAAATTAGATAGTGCTTTTAAATCTGGACTGAGTAAATGACAAAAAATGCTTTTTAAAAGAAATACTACAGTGAGTTCCTAGCGATCAGCTATCAAATATATTTTTTCCCTAATGATATTTTGAAAAAGGGAGAGGGAAGTATCTCACTTAGGAGAAAAACCACTTTAGATACTAACAGATTTAAGAAACTGGGATACAAAAAGAAGTAATCAAAGTACCCAGTCTACAGGGCACAGGTTAGGTGGATCAGGCCATACTGTATCATGCTGAAAGTGATGTCTAGAAAGGCTGAGTGCAGCACTGCAATCCTGACCAAATGCGCTAGGCGTTGGAAGACAAGACACCAAAACACATGTCTTGATGACTATACAACTTTTAAAAAAGAAACTGAAACAGAGCCACATACAAATAATGAGTACGACTAAAAGAAAACATTATGTAATTATGTAGCTATGTTAAAATGATAAGATTATTGGATATATTTTAATACAGATTTCTTTGATAGCTTATTACTTTGAGTGTTGAAACTTTTATTATACATTATGTTCAAAAAGTTAAGAAACAACCTCAACAGAACTATTTCAGTTTCCTAAAGAAATAACCTACAAATGAATTGAATGTTGATGATACAAACCAAAATCAATATACTCATCAATTTCCCACACAATGTCAGGTATAATCCATTTATAGTCACTAAGGTCTGGTATCATATCTCTCCACTGATCAAAAGTCTAAAAAGTAAGAAAAAATTTCAATCAGATACTGTGAATGCCCTAGAGATTTGTAAAAAGAAACAAACAAACAAAAACCTCTTACGTTAATTAAAATGTTAATCTATGAAAGTACAATATATCATATATAACTTGTAAAAAGAAAACAAAATTATGTGGCCTCAGTTCTTTTTCAAAAACAAATTCACAAGTAAGCATATAAAATACAGACATAGTCCTCTACTAAATATCAAATGTAAAAACTCCAATGTGCTCCTATTTCAAAGAGGTTTCATTTGGCATTAAACAGACCAGAGGACAGGAGATTCCTAAGACATGGCTTTGTTAGTATGCCATTTAATTTTCCTGTCTTTGCTATTAAATGGCAAAACTCTGAATTAAACCGCTGTGTTTTTCTGGCCCAAGTCTTTTTTCTAGGCAATTTTTATCTCCAATAATTATAGCTAAAATTCAGAAGACATTTTCCTATTACTGCCATCACAACAATCTACTACATGGTAAATACATATAATAAATGTTTAAACATCCAATTATATTTTACTATGCTAAAGAAAAATTACCTGTGCTATAAAAATGATAAATAATCATGCTGGAATAACTGGAAAACAAATAAGGAAATTAAACTCACCTTTTTGGCTGTGTAGCCACCCCCAACAGCAGATCCCAGTATGAGATACCGAAGTCTTAAGAGTCGTGCTGCTAACCTAGCTGGCCAGAAATTCCTGCGAGGCTGGTAGCCATATTTAACTGGAGAAAGTTTCAATTTACGTAAAGGTAGGTTAGTTAAAGAAGAGAACTGCTGAAATGATGTTTTCACTTGGGGTCTTTGAAGCTTTAAGGTAGGACAATGTGAATGAGAAATACTTCGTGAAACCAGATGCAGTTTTTGGAGTGGTAAACTTCCTTTTGTCCCAGAGCTGTGTTTCACCAAGGATTGGCAAACCTCACTGAAAGAAAACAAGTATGGGAGAAAGATCAGACATGGTAACAATGCAAAGAAAATGTCAGTAGAAAGGGAAATGCACACATGCACATGTGACCTACCATGATCTATCACACTGTGTTTGTCATTACCCAGCTATTACACAGCAGGCATTGCTGCAGCTTGTGCTATCTCATTCAACTCTGTTAACAATGTTGTCAAGAACCTTGTAGTATCATCCTAATTTTACAGATAAAGAAAATGTTCCAAAAGGAAATGAACACTGATGCAAGAAACAATGGTGCAATTCAAATTCAGGCAGGTGGACTTCAGACCTGGCACTAGAGGAACTCCAGGACAGAGGTCAGCCCTTCTGTTTTTATTTTTATTCTTCCCCTCTTTTGCTCCCAAATCCCTAAAGTTCTTTTCCCCCAATGGTGACATTAGCATTATAAGGCCAGGTGCTGGTGGCTTATTCCTGTATGCCTAGCTACTCAGGAACCAGAAATCTGAGGATCCCATTCAAAGCTAAACTAGGCAGATAAATCAGAGAGATGCATATGTCCAGTTAACCAACAAAAAGCTAGAAGTAGAGGCCTAGTTCAAATGGTAGTGGAAAAGCCAAGTGAGAGTGAACGTGAAGTCTTGAGTTCAAACTTCATTATCAGCACAAAAGAAAAAATTATGAGCAAGAGGCAGAGGCAGGGCATAGGAGTCCAGTATTTTATGTCAGTAATTACAAGTAAAATGTCTTTTGTTCTTTCCATCTGTCACTAGGAAGAGGTAATTGAGGCTATGCAAATCCTAGCACCTAGAAATACTTCTACAATTTCCAATTCAAAAGATAAATGGTAGTACAAGGGGGGACTGTTTTACATAAGGTCCCCTTGAGATACAGGTAAGAGTGAAAAGAGAAGTAATTGAGATTTACTAGAGCAACATTTAAGGAAATGGTGCTTGGGCCATCCTCCAGTCTTTTCCAATATAGCTTTATCTTAAGGGCAATAATTCTCTGGAGGTTGAGCAATTTGTCAGGAAAAAGCATGTATATGGGAGGGGCAGGGTGAACAGGTTTGGGACTTCTAAAAGAGAGTATCCAACAATATTAGCATTTGTAAGGAGCTCATTTCCTAAAACAAAGCTTGCTAGTTGATATAATATGCCTAAAACACAGATTGCTCTATCAGAACTCTCAATCAGAGGTAACCTGAGCAAGGTACCTGCATCAATCATTAATCCTTTATACCCAGACTCTTGTAGAAGACCAGCAAGTCTTAAAATAAGGACCAGAATAAAGAACATTATAAGTCCTAGAAAAAAAGCAGACAAGCCAGGCGCTGGTGGCTCACGCCTGTAATCCTAGCTACTCAGGAGGCTGAGATCTGAGGATCGAAGTTCAAAGCCAGCCCGGACAGGAGAGACCGTGAGACTCCTATTTCCAATAAACCACCAGAAAACCAGAAGTGGCGCTGTAGCTCAAGTGGTAGAGCGCTCGCCTTGAGCTGAAGAGCTGAGGGACAGCGCCCAGGCCCAGAGTTCAAGTCCCACGACCGACAAAAAAAAAAAAAAAAAAGCAGACATTATATGTTTATTAGTATTGTTAGGAGAATTCCTTTAAGAATTTCAAACATTAAGAGCATATTATCTTCAAAAATATCAAAGAACAATACAAAGTGGGTGCAGTGGCTCATGCCTGCAATCCTAGCTATACAAGAGGTTGAGTTTGTATAAGGATGGCACTTTGAGGCCAGCCTGGACAAAAAGTATGTGAGACTCCTACCTCAACCAATAGTTGGCACAGCAATATATATATATATATATATATATATGATCCTAGGAGGATCATGAAGATCATAGCTCCAGGTTATCCCTGGTGAACAAATTAACAAAGCCCCATCCCCCCAGAAAAAAAAGAAAAGAAAAAGAAAAAAATACAGTTTAAAGAATTACATGTTTTAAATAATATTTTTTAAAAGAGCTTGGTAAATACTAGAATGTAGTCCATGGAAACCAAAGTTGCTATATATATTATACACACACACACATTATCTGTCTGTCTGTCTGTCTGTTTATCTATCTATGAAATTCCCTAGAGTGTAGAATAAAGGAAACAAAAATAGGAAACACAAAAGAAAACCTAAGTGGTATGGAGTTGCAATATCCTAAGTGGGTAGCAGGAGATGGGAGGGAAATGAAACCATGGGGTGAAGAAAATGATCCACAGGGATTAAGGAAGAAAACTCTTAAAAGTTTGTAGACAGCATGTTTTGTATACTACTCTATAAGATTGCATTAGAGTAGACTCACATGTAGACAGCTTATTAGTGCAGAGGGACACATGTATAATTTTAAAATAAATGCATACACATTTGGGATAAATGTATATGTATATATCTTGCTTATAGATGTATAAGTATAGTTTATACCTTCTGTATATTTTTTGACATATGAAGGATATAGCTTGAATTTTGGAAATCACAGGTATGAAAGATCAAGCTAAGAGGATTATTATACACTGAAATGGTGTCCAAAATGAAAAAGAATGACAAAACAAAACAAAAGGAAAAAAATACACAAGAAAAAATTTTCAAAATGAAGGAAATGGAACTTATTAATAGAAAGGTCATGTCAAAGGCTTGAAATGCAAAAACATCCATGAAGACAAAAACAAACTTTTAAATTCAAGCAAAAGTAAAAATCAAATGTGATGCAAAACTAGATCTCCCAGAAATCTAGTCTCTTGCTCCATCATTTCTTTTAGCTTATATATAATTCTCCTATATGCAATTCTTTTTAAAATTAATTTTACATGAATATTTATTACATCCATATAGATGCTCCAGAACATATATTTATAAATGTATGTCAGAAATATTTATGCTCCCCTCTATTGAAGAGTAGGAACAACCTGTACTGCTTCATAACATGCAAAGAAATAAGAGAAAAAGACAAATCCTGGAGCTTAGGGATGTTTACTTTCTCCATCTCATTTTATTCTAGTAGCCACATTGTGCTAGTAGCATGAAGTATTTCTAAGCCATGAGTCTGTGGAATGTGTAACTTCAGAAACAATTTAATCAAACATCATACAATTAAGCAAACAAATAAGGCAGTAAAAATTATGTCAGATTGGTTTTAAGCCCAATTTTCAGAAGGTTTTCCCGCACAACTTCATTGATCCAATAAGGCATGTATATTTTCTCCCTCATTTTCTTTTTTCTTTAATTTAAGGAACATTAGACGTTTCTTCTATTAAATATTAAGAAGTAAAAAATATATGTTACAAATAACCAGGACTGTCAATTTATACCCCAAATTAATACTCCATGAGATAAAAATAACTATATTGTACCTCACCCAGTTTGCTTGGAGACTGTAATTAACCTGCCCCCCCCCAAAAAAAAAACTTCAACGGATTCCATTCCTCATAAAGACTCCAAATTATCTACACCACTTAAAAAGTTCTGGAGAAATTCAAGATCGATGTTTAGAGAGGGAGATGATTCTGGAAAATAAGTTTTCCTGGTCTGCCTTGAGACATATTACTTCTTAACAAATGCCTGGAATTATGAGTAAGGCTTGGAAATTATCTAAGAACAAATGATGTATGTCACATTTAATATTACTAACTATATATTAACTATATATGTGACATTATACATCATTTGTTCTAACCACTTTAGATAATTTCCAAGCCTTACTCATAGTTATATAAGTATAGTATATATGGCAAGCCACGGAAACAAAACGGCTTCTATGATTTCAAAATCATAGATTAAGCCAAACCTGGGCAATAATGACAGTGTGACTGGAAAGGTGGTACCCATTCTCCACTATTTATCTAAAAAAGTAAATCTCCTTCCAAAAACCTTGAAAAGAACTGCTGTGAAGAGGGCTCCCCCGAACGTTATCTCCGACAACGTGTGCGTCCCAGCTTAGACTCCACTCAGGAGGTTAGGGAAACGCGCAGAGAGAGGCCCCCTGATCCTGGCAGAGGAGCTCAAGGCGCCTGCAGGTGCAGTGTGCGTGCATACGGCAGGGAGGTGGAGGAAAGAGAACGGGTTAAAACAGAACGCAATGGAGAACGGTACAAGGACAGAGCCAGTCCCGAAAGGGAGAGAGGAACGACGGCAGCAGCCAGAGGCAGAGTTAACGGCGGAGTCAAAAGGGGATGAAGGCCGGGGACACAAGGACAACAGACATGGGCCAAGAGCGGCGAACCGGACCGGGCCAGGGGCAAGGGCCGGCACTGCATCCGGCTCTGCCCGGGAACAAAGCTCAGTCAGACCTTCCTCCAGAGGATCCAGGAATTCTCCACCCGCCCTCGGTCGAGCCTCAGGGTTACCTGAACATCCCGCGAGCGATGCAGGGCGACGGGGTTCTCCCAGAAACCGGGAATCACGGGGCCGGGTGGGAGGCTGCACTTACCAGGCCACGGCGGCCCGACGTAGTCGCCACATCCCGCGGGAGGGGAGGTCACACAGGCGCCCAGACGGCCACGTGGGCGCCCCCGTGTCGGCCCCAGTCCCGCTTCGGCTCCAGGAATGACCCAGGAAGAGGCCCTCGGCAACAAGGGCACTCGGCAATAGCCGAGTCCCTCCCAATGGCTCATGGACTTCCGCAAAGGCCTCTCCGGCACCCGTACTCAGTCCGACACCGAAATAAGCACGCCACCCACGCTAGAGAGGCAGCACAAACGGTCCGCCCAGATCTGGCGCATGCGCCTAGAGCCTCTGGGCCGACCAACTGCGCTGCGTTTCTCCCCGCCCACCCGTCCTCGCCCCGCCCACTATGCAATAGCCCTGCCCACCCCGTCCTCATTGTTTTCGGATTCGAATTCTGAATTCTGGCCTCCTGAATTAAAGAAGGAACTGTGAGCCGGGCGCTGGTGGTTCACCCCTGTAATACTAGCTACTCAAGAGGCTGAAATCAGAGAAGGACAGTTCTAAGCCAATCTGGGCAGAAAAGTTTGAGACTTTATGTACAGTTAACCAGAAAAAGCAGGGCTGGAGTTGTGGCTCATGTGGTAGAGTGCACACACAGACACAGACAGACAGACAGACAGACAGACAGACAGACAGACAGACAGACAGACACACACACACACACACACACACACACACACACGGAGGGCACAAGGGGAAAGGGAAGAGAGAGAGGAGAGGAGGAGATCTGAACTGGTAAGATGTTTGTACTGACAGAGCACAAGGGAGTCCACAGAATACAAAATGAATAGAAAATAGTCATTGAATAGAGTAATTAAATAAACAAAATGGTTATTCCTTTGCCTTACCACTTTTCATCTTTGTTGAAAATGACTTCATATCCTAGCAGCAAACATGGGAGGCAAGCATGGAGTTATGGGTAGAGTAGGTGTTTCTGAATCTCAGATCAAATCTGAAAGGGACTCAGATAATTTAAACCAGCATTTGGTTTGGAATAAGCATGCATAGTAGATGAAGGTATAAATGACTTGTTCACTCATTCTTTAGCCATCTTTCATGTGAATTTTAACCCAGTTTACTTGAAATGGTCCTTGTCAATGTCTCCTGCAATTCCATATTGCTAGTGATCAATGGTCCCTCAGTACTTTCAGGTAAACATTGATTCCTCCTTTTTGGCTTTCAGGGCTTTTTTTTTTTTTTAGGACTTCACATTTCCTCTTTCCCCCCTTTAAGCACTGCTGTTACTTAGTTTCCTTTGCTGCCCACTTTTCTCCCAAATTAATCAATTTTGGGAATTCCTCGATCTTGGACACCCTGGATACATCCTGTTTTCTAGCTACAGTTGGTCCTTATGCAAGCCAGTTTCAAATCAAAGTTAGCTTTCTTCCTCCAATTCAGAGAAGGAAGATAGCCTGTAAAAAGTTATGAAACTAATTAATATTATAGTTGTTCTTAAAATTAAAATATGCGGAACTCCAGTTTTAGTTCAAGGATAATCCCTTTCCTTCATTCAGATTTACAAAAAATAAAATTTCTCTGTGGTGCCAAGAGGAATCATTTTTCTTAAGTTTTGTTCCCTTCTCGCCTACATGTCTTTATGATATTCTTGCTTAATTCCTGAAGCATGTTAAGTCTGTGCACAAGGGGAAAGGTTAGAGAGACAGAACTACTTTTTCTTTTTTGCTTTTTACTAAAGGGTACAACTTGTTTAGGGGGTATAAATCTTAAGGTGAATGATAGATTGCTTATGTGCTTTTAATCAAGCTTCTCAGTATGCCTTTTATCTGTAAATTTCTGGCTACTGCTTCCTCACCCTTCATTTTCCTTGATGTATATTTTTCTTCTCTCAAAACTATTCTCAAGTACCTATTGACCACCAGTGTGTTTCCCACTTTCAATAACTATATGATATACAGTATTCAATACTACATAAAACAGACTTTGTGTCATATGACCTTGCCCAACCTTAAGGCTAATATATACATTGAATGGAGGCTGAGTAAGCTATGTTCTATGTATGAAATGTATTTTTGTATGATACTTTATTTTATTATGCTATAACCTATCATAAATTGAGAGGCCAAATGTATTGTGCTATATGGAAAGAAGAACAAACTGTTACATAATCAAACTGTTTCCATTGGCTCAAATTCAACCCACAAATTTGTTACATGTAGCTACATTGTTGCCCCATACAAAGTTTAAAAAATAATACCAGAATGAAAGAATACAGGGTACTAATTTGTTTGCATGTATGAAAATGGGATAATCCAATCTGTTGAAAATATTTTAGTTTGTCCCTGTAATCCCAACTACTTAGGAAACTCAGATCAAGGTTTGAATGAAGCAGAAAAATCTGAAACTTTTCTTTCCAGTTAACCAACAAAACAAGAAGTATAGGCATGGCTTGAGTGCTAGGTGCCAGATTGAAAAGGAAAGCCAAGCCAAGGTGAGAGGCCCTGAGTTCATGCCCCAGTACTAACACACAAAATATAAAAAAGGCCTAGTTAATAAATGGGCTAAAGACTTAAAGAGAGACTTCTCTGAAGAGGAAATAAGAATGGCCAATAGGTACATGAAGAAATGTTCAACTTCCCTAGCCATAAAAGAAATGCAAATCAAAACACATTGAGATTCCACCTCACCCCAGTTAGAATGGCTATAATCAAGAACTCTAATAACAACAGATGCTGGAGGGGATGTGGCCAAAAGGGAACCCTACTGAATTGTTGGTGGAAGTGTAAACTTGTTCAACCACTTTGGAAAGCAGTATGGAGGTTCCTCAAAAGACTACACATAGAGCTCCCCTATGACCCAGCAATCCTACTTTTGGAATTTACTCAAACAATCACAAGGCCATACTAAAGCTACCAGCACAACTATGTTTATCTCAGCATTATTTACCATAGCAAAGATACGGAACCAACACAGATGCCCCTCAGTAGATGATGAATCAAGAAAATGTGATATATATATATATATATGTATATATATATACATATATACATATATATATATATATATATATAATGGAATTCTATGCCTCCATCAGAAAGAATGACATTGCCCCATTTGTTAGGAAATGGAAAGACTTGGAAAAAATTATATTAAGTGAAGTAAGCCAGGCCCAAAGAAACACAGGTCCCATGGTTTCCCTAATTTGCAATAACTAGTGTATGTTTAGGATAAGCAGAAAAGCTCAAAAGCTATATTCATATGACCATATAACCTGATGCTAAGCAAAATGAACCCCAAGATAGGGACACAAGTGGTTTTATCTTTCTTGTGGTTGTTTATAATGTACTATGTGATTTTTTGGTTTCTTTTGTATGTTCTCCCCCCATGGTAGAACCCTTGTTTTCACTGTATTTGATTCCAGTGTCCTGCATTTTGTATATACATTTTTCTAATTTGGGAAGGGGAAGGGAAATAATAAAATGCTGAAATAAGGATACAGGTTGTCCCATTGTAACAAAGAGATGTCCAAGATACTAGGTTGAAAATGAACTTTACAACTTCGGGGTTGGGGGGAGGGAAGGAACAGTAGGAGGAAAAAAGGAGGGGGTAACAATGCTCTATAGGAAATGTATTCATTACCTTACTCATGCAACTGTAACTCCTCTGTACAACATCTTTACAAATCAAAATATATACTAAAAAAAGAAGTGATATTGACCTAATTTAAAAAAAAAGAAAAGAGAGAGAGAGGGAGGGGGACAGAGATATTGTTCTAGGAAGGGTAGTGAGAATAAGGAGAGAGTATAGGAGGGTGCAATTGATATTTGTATGCATGTGTGGAAATGTTACAAGGATCCTCCCTTTGTACAATTATACTGTATGCTAATAAAAGTTAAAAATATTACCTGACTTGTTGCTGACATTTGAAAACCTGGAATTTTCACATTACAAATATGGTTTCCCAAAAACGATGCTTTCCTGAGGTCAGTGCTGGAATTCCTTGGGAAAGGAAAGGCTCTCACAGGCAGTACAGCCTCGCGCTCCGGAGTGGCAGCAGCTAGGGTTCCCAGAGAGGGAACCATTGGAGCTGGGCGCACGTGGTGTTTTTGCTCTGATCACACTTTCCCAGTTATGCAACAGAATCTGTCTCCATGGCAGAATCTCTGCCTTCCAGGTTAAAGGGACCCACAAGACCGTCAGGCCCATACCCATGTCCTGAATCCTGGGGACCCCGCCCATCACAGAACCTTCCCTATGGTGAGATCAACCCGGCAAATCTGCTATTGTCTCCAGCTCCCACCCAATCCACGGGCCTCCTCAACCTGCTGCAGCTGTTGCCCACCTGTGTGTTTTTCTTGTTGGTGGCCAACATGAACACTGGGACAGGCTCGATGGATAACTGGTGGAAGTTGGCCTGCTGCTTCAGTGTCAACACGTCCTTCATCATCCTCATGGTGGAACTGGGTGGATTCTAGTCTCGATTCCCTCTTTCTTGGCACAACTTGCCCACCACAGACGCCTGTCCCTTCTGCCTGTTCTCTACCTTCTACCCTACCATCTGCATGCAGTTCTTGTCTCCCAGTCACTGCCATTGCTGCCATTACCTCCTGTGTGATATGTGTGGCTTATGCCATCCAAGTGGTCTGGACCAGGTAAGGCCCCGTGAAATCACTGGCTTCATGGCCATAATATGGGGGCTATTCAAGGTGCTAGATGGTCTGTGTCATCTTTGGCTTCATGAACAACACAGCCAGGACTTGCCTCAGATAGCCCTGGAGTGGTGCAGGGCTTTGTGCTCCACCCCCTTCCTCTAGCTTTTCATGGCCATTCTGTTGAACTTGCAAACTGCACTAACATTTTGCCCCTCCCATTCCCCAGATTCCTGTCAGCTTGGTCTGATTCCATCAGTGTCCTCTGGCCTTTCTACCAGTTCTGTGAGAAATATGGTAGACAGGCTCAACCATAGGATGTGAACTGTGCTTACATACATGGCCACTCCCTGTGTGACCACCAGCTGGCTGTAATCATCTCAACAGCCATCAAACTGCTGATGCATGTGGTGGGCCTGTGTGCCCTGATCACTTGGTGTGTGTCAAGATTTGAGACTTCACGAGAGGCTTCTGTGTGTCTCTTGCCCACTTCCTCATTCTTCTCATAGTGATTTGACTCTGGAGTCTTTACTTCCCGTTCTTCTCCCCCCATTCCCTCTTTCACTTGGTATTTCCTTTCTGAGTCATCATGTTCTCTTTCTAGTTTTTTTTTCTCCTCTCTTTCCCGCCCCCCCCCTGTTTTGTTGGGTTGTTCAAATCCTGTTTGCCCCTTGAGCTCTGTTTCTACACTTCACTTCTTTTCTATCTTCTTTCCATCTCTGTTCTGGATTTCTCATTTGTCTTTCTTCTGACCACGTTTTTTTTTTAAATTTTATTTTATTTTATTTATGAACATACTGTACAGAGGGGTTACAATTACATGGGCAGGATAATGCATACATTTCTTACCAAGCATTGCACCCTCCTCCTTTGGTTTACCCTTCACATCCCTTCCCAGTCTCCCCTGACCACATTTTTTTCTGTTTCCTCAGGAGCTCTTAGACTTCTTGCCCAATTTCCCAGCATCCCACTTCCAAAGGTGCTGACTCCACACTTCCCACATCCCTTTGTAGCTGCTCATGCTGTCTCCCTAGGGCCTCATTGCCAAATCCTGCCTGCTCACAGGAAAAGTGCCGTATCCTACTGTGTGTTGGAGTGGAGAACAAGAAGTTGGGGCTTTCTTCATTTTCTCCCAGTGGAGGGAGATGTCCCGTGTACTCCTTCCCTTTTAGGTTAAAAAGAAAAATCTCTGGAGGCTAATAATTCTTGATGGGCAGTAGGCCAATAAGCACAGTAAGCTGGACCCTGCTTCATACTGAGTCATAGCTGAGACTGGCTCCAGAATTTCTGTTGACTTACTAAATACCTATTGCCTAGAGGCCATCTTAAATGAAGCAAGAGGTGAACTCTTTCATCCCAACTCTTCTGTGCTTAGAGAGAGAGAGAGAAAGAGATAGACACACACACACACACACACACACACACACACACACACACACACACACACACACACAGACAGAGACAGAGACACAGAGAAAGACAGAGAGAGATAGAGACCCACATAGTCTTGAAGATAACTCTGAATTATTTGTGAGGGTAGTGAGTGATGTGGCTATTGAGCCTTGGTGTTAAAAATATTGTATGCTGCTTTGGCAGAGACAATGGCCTCTTCAAGTCTAAAGGAAGCATCAATTTGTGATTTCTTTTTCCTGGTCACTGGGCAAAAATTACTGAAAAGCTGCATTTCTAAAAAAATGAAAAGAGAAAAACAACCAACACAACATTTTGCTTTAGCTTTTCTTCTCTTTTTATGAGCTGGTGGGTGCTGCCATAGCCAGAGGAATGCCATTGCTTGAGTGAGTGTGCAAACAGGTGTGCTCACTTCTAGGGGTAGATGCTTCTTGCTCCTGCCTCCCACTTCTCAACTTTCACGAACAGCTTGTTGTATATAAAGGTATTTATTTTTATTTAATTCCGTGGAGTTTTTAGTTTCTATAGTTCCTGCTGTCAGAGATCCTTCCTTCCTTCCTCTCATCCCACATCTATGCTATTCTTTTAAAAAGTCTCAATATAAAGATAAAAGGAGAAAAATATGGTTTCTCTTAAAATACCAGAAGACCTGATAACATCAAGCTTCTATTCTTACATGTAAAACATTTTAGAAGCCAAATAAGAATGCTCTCCTTTCTATATCCTGGTCTTCACTAGCAGCTCAGATACTTTCCTAAAGACTTCTTGAGGTTAAACCCAGCAATTTCAGGCACATTTAACAGGATGCTTGTGGTTTTATTTGTCTTTGTAAAATGAAGACCACAAAGGAACCACTATGTCTATAAATGTGAGAAAATGGAAAACTTAGAGCTCAGATGTCTGTAAAGCAATGAGAAAAAAACCTCAAAACACTTTTCTCCCCATGAGGACACACTATACCAGTAAATTATGTGGTATTGAAAGAATACAGTTTAACATGGTATTATGCACTCCTACCATGTTCATTTATGTTACATACTTGGCCTAGGATAGTATTTAATAATGAACACTAGTGACAAGCAGGGTCAGAGAAGGACTTAGCAAAAATAATAGGTCATAAGTGGGAGGGAGTATTCCTTTTTTTAAAGGCTGGTACTAAGGCTGGTACTCAGGGTCTGGGAGCTGTCTCTTAGCTTTTTCACTCAAGACTGGCACTCTACCACTTGAGCCATCATTCTAGCTCTGATAATTTTTTTTCTGATTAATTGGAGATAAGAGTTGCTTGGGCTTTTCTGTCAGGGCTGGATTCAAACCATGATCCTGAGAGCTTCTGAGTTTGTTAGAATTACAGGTGTGAGCCTCTGGCACTCAACAGTTATCTAAATTGGTTAACATGAGGATCGTTTAATATAAAAATCTATGTTAAATAAACAATATCATCTATGTTAAAACATTTTTCTGGCCCAGGACTCATAAAATTACTTTACTCTTTTAATCTAAATCCCCAGGTTCGGCTGGGAAAGCCCGGCCAAACTACCAGTTGAAACTCTGAAAACACGTTGACATGAGAAGCAACATTATGAGAGTCATCCAATGAGTCAAGAGTCTTCAGAAACAGATGTAAACTGTAATGTTTATAAATGAATGAGAGCTCACATAGTGTAATGTTGTAGAAAGACAAAAGTCAAAATCCAACAAAATAAGAAACAGGAAGTGGATACTTGCAAGGGGGGGTGGGGCCAAGGGGAGACAGGTAGATGAATGAAAGGGGAATGTAGTCAAGAACTCACAGTATGTACCACAAAATTAAGGCGAGTAAGAGAAGGGGTGAATGGAGGGGGTGAAAATGGTGAAGGGGTGATGTTGATCAAGATGCATTGTATGCATAAACTGTGTTGTTAAGTGACACCGCCTTTGTACAATTACTTAAAGATAATGAAATTAAAAAAAAAAGAAACACTACTAGACACAGAAATATTTTCATTTGTTTTCAAAAAGTGGAATATTTTATGTTTGCAACTAATGTTTCAAAGTTCTTCTTGGAAGATACCCAAGTTCCCTGACACTGTTCCTCTTCCTTTGTAGTTTCCTGGAGAAAGAAACCTCAAAATTCATGTATATTTGCACCATCATTATGATCAGACTCTCCTCAGAGCTAGAAAAGCACACTATAATCAACAAACATGTGTAAGTCACTTCCTATGAACACTGACTGGAGACTTTAAAAACAGACAATACCTGTTTTTGATTAGCCCTGGGCTAATTCTAGAGATGGATATATGTGGACAAAAGTAAATAATAACATGAAAATGTACATAATAAGAACCAAGTAAGGATAGATTTGTTAAAGAGATTGGGAGTCATAGGTAGCTATGAAGAAAGTATAGTAAGCTGTGTGCTGGGGGCTTACACTTGTAATCTAGCTATTCAGGAAGTTGAGATCTGAGGATCAACAATTGAAGCCAGCAGGAAAGTAAGTGAGAACTTATCTCCAATAAAACACCAACAAGGGGTTCCGGGAAGATGGCGGAGGAGAAGCTGGAATCTGAACAAGCTCTCACATAGAAAGCAGTTTTAGAGTTCCAGTGAACAGTCCTAAGCCAGAGAATCACACCAAGTGTGCCATCACAGGACAGAGAGTTAGACAAGAGAGGGGAAGCCAAGGCAAAAAGACACATCTGAGCGCCTGCCAGCAGCTGCCACTGTGGAGGCAGGGTCGCGGCGGCGACCACCACCGCGGGGTCATACCTGAGACACAGAGAGTCCGGGACGAAGGAGCCAGATGCAGCGGACGAGCGGATTCTACTCAACACCAACAAGAACCGACAAGGAGCGGACATCTTCATCCTGCAGTTTGCATACCAGAGACGACCCAGGATCCAAGACTCGGCGTGAGTACAAGCCCGACGTCCTCACTCCTTCTCAGGGAGCAGAGGAGGGAAGGCCACCCCTCCCCCCCAGCACCGGTGATCTCCATCTTGGATACCGACAAAGCTCGGAGGAGCTGCTAGCTCCAGCTCAGGCCTTGGAATAAAACGAGTCATTTAGCAGGTCACAAGAACTTAACAGTGAAGTGACCTGCCAGACTCAGCTCCATCCAGGGAAAAGTCACCCAGCTCAGGCGCCAGCCATTGGAGTGTCTTGTCTCACCGGGTAAACAGAGCCAGAGGCTGCCCCTCCCTCTAGCAGCCACCACAATCAATTGAAAAACAGAAACCCTGAGAATGGCTCCAGGCTGGGCGCTGTGAGCTTTATCACAAAATAGCCCCAGGGAAAAGCTACTGTTTGTTGAAAGGCCTCAACTCTACCCAGAACCTAGCCTCATCACCGCATCCCCCTCTTTTGTGATTCTCAAAGCAGATCACCCTCCCAGAAAATTAACCTGGGAGGGGGATCTCAAAATCTTGGGTAAAGCAGAGCATTTTTCTGCCTCTTCCAACCAACCGACTTAAGAAACCAATCAAGCCACAGGACCTCAAGCTAACCAGAGACTCCAACAAGAGACTGGTTACAGACAAAAGGGAGATACAGGATTCTTCCCACCCCTCCCCCCCACCCGAAAAAAAAATCAAAAGACTTTTTTTTTCTTCTTCTTTTCTTTTTTTTTGTTTGTTTTTTGATACCTTATATATATATATAATTTTTTTCTCTTCTAAAACTTTTATTAATCTTTAATTTTTGCCTCTTCTGAAAAAACAATTTTTTTCCAGTATTTTTTTTTCTTTTCTCCTCTTATAATTTTTATTTTAGGAATAAGTGAATGAGCGTTTTCCTCTTTTCTTGTCTTCTTTCTCTTTTTCTTTCTTTCTTAATTATCTTTTTGTTTTTTGTCTAGCTCTACTGAACTTCTGATCTTTTCTTCTCCCTTTCCCATCCTTAAAGTTTTTCACACCTCCTCTATGTCCCTCCCTTTCTCTCAACATAATCACATTCCTCTCTAAATAGACGGTCTTTTAATCTCTATAATAACATTAATCTTTCCGTTTCTATTTTTTTTTCTGGTCTCTTTTCATTCCCCTCTCCCTCTCTTCTCTCTCTCTCTCTCTACTTGCATCCTACCCAACCCATTTCCTGCATTGTGACTAGGACATAGTTAACTCTCCCTGTGCTTCCCCACACCAATCTATTCCTATTTTTTACCCACATCTCTCCCTAATCCTAATAATTTCTGGTTTTCCAAATTCTTTTCTGCGGTTCGAAGTCCTTTAACATATAGTTGTTTGATGTTGAATAGATGTATCTGTTGAACTAGATTGTGTCTGTAGACTATTGACTGTACAAATGCAAACTTTGGTTGATGGTTGCCTTAAGATAGTGTTCTAGCACAAAACTGGTGCTATCCTCATCTCAAATGGGCAGAGTAAGCCGGAAAAACACAAGAAAAATGGCAAATCCGGGTATCTCAATTCCCAATCTTGATAATCAGGGATTAGATCAGATAATGAATAATCCAGAAGAGAGTTCCCAAATAGCTCTACAAACACTGGTGGCAAACATGATAAATGAGAAGCTTGACAACTTACAAAGGACTCTCTATGAGCGTGATAGGGAGAGAGAGGAGGCATCCCAGAAGTTTATACAGGAATATCATAAGCGTGAGGAAGCTACTCAAAAACTAATACAGGATTTGCGTGAACAACTTGAGAATACTCAAAGAGAAAGGGAGGAATGGCATGAGCAGGCTGAGAACACTGAAAGAGAACTGCAGGAATCCCAGGAACGCGAGGAAGCTAATCAAAGAGTAATACAGGAATTGAGAGACCAGGTAGAGAACATACAAAGATCACTAAAGGCATCCATAGAATCCATTAACAAAGAGCTGAAGGAAGTCAGGGAGACCACAAAGGGAAAGCTGAATGGAACCCAACAGAAGGAATGGGAGTCCAAAGAAACCATATCCAATCAACTAAGTGATTTGAGGACAAACACTGAACACCAAATTAAGGAAGTAAAGAGATTCATACAAAACCTAAAACAGAGCTTCAACAAAGAACTTGAAGCCATCAAAGCTGACCAATTAGAAGGAAAAGAGATAAAAAACAAAGTAGAGAGTCTTGACAGCAGGTTAGACCATGCAGAAGATCGAATCTCAGGGATTGAAGACAGCCTAGATATCATAGAGAAAGAACATACAACCATCCAAGACAAGTCCAAGAAATATGATAGATCTATTCAACACCTGGAAGACACCATGAGAAGGCCTAACTTAAGGATAATGGGTGTAGAGGAGCACCTAGAAACAGAAGTTAATGGTCTAGGAAATTTGTTTAACAGGATCGTAGCAGAGAACTTCCCAAACATGCAAAAAGATAGGCCTATTCAGATACAAGAAGCCTTTAGAACCCCAAATAGACCAGACCAGAATAGGACATCCCACTGTCACATTATAATCCACACAGGATCAACTCAGAACAAGGAAAAGATCCTTAAAGCTGTCAGGGAGAAAAGGGTAATCACCTATAAAGGGAAACCAATTAGAATCACCTCAGATTTCTCAGCAGAGACAATCAAAGCAAGAAGAGCCTGGAATGATGTATGCCATGCCCTAAAAACAAACAACTATCAACCAAGAATACTGTACCCAGCTAAACTCTCCTTCATAACTGAAGGCCAAATAAAAACCTTCCACAGCAAAGAAAAATTGAAACAATACATCTCCACCAAACCAGCCCTACAAAAGATTCTCAAAGATGTCCTACACATAGAAAACCAACAAGACCACAATAAAGGCCAACAAACTGCACCCAAACTGAGAATCCAAGAACAATAGGAAGAACCCAGCTTTCGCAGCCCCCAAGAAGGTGGATAACATGGCAGGAACTCCCAAATACCTCTCAGTCCTATCTCTTAATGTTAACAGACTGAAGCGACATAGACTGTCTAGTTGGATTAAAAAACAAGACCCTTCTATCTGCTGCCTGCAGGAGTCACATCTTGCCCGTAAAAACAAACACATTTTCAATGTTAAAGGCTGGAACAAAATCTACCAAGCAAACGGCCCTCATAAACAGGCGGGAGTTGCAATCCTAATATCAGATAAAATAGACTTCAAATTAAAATTCGTGAGAAGAGATAAAGAAGGTCGCTACATACTAATTAAAGGATCTCTCCTTCAGGAGGATATTACAATTCTAAATATCTATTCGCCAAACAATGGAGCACCCAAATCTATCAAAGAAACACTACTTTCCCTCAAATCCCATATAGATCCAAAGACATTAATTGTTGGGGATTTTAACACACCACTCTCCCCACTAGATAGATCAACTCGGCAAAAACTCAACAGAGAAAACGCAGATCTAAACAGCTGCATAGATCAACTAGACTTAACAGACATTTACCGAACATTTCACCCAGCAGCATCAGAATACACGTTTTTCTCAGCAGCACATGGAACGTTTTCTAAAATAGACCACATTTTAGGCCACAAAGCAAACTTGTCTAAATTCAGAAACATTGAAGTTATACCTTGCATTCTCTCTGACCACAAGGGAATAAAATTAGATCTCAACACCAAAAGCCACCAAAGAAAGTCCGGTATCACATGGAGGCTGAACAACACACTGCTGAATCATGAGTGGGTCATGGAAGAGATTAGAAAGGAAATTCAAATGTTCATGCTATTCAACAAAAATGAACACACAAATTACCAGCTCCTCTGGGACACAGCAAAGGCAGTACTCAGAGGCAAGTTTATAGCTCTGAGCTCCTACATCAACAAATTGGAGAGATCGGAAACTAACAATTTAATGACACATCTAAACCTCCTTGGAAAGAGCAGCAAGATAAACCCCAATCCAGTAGACGGAAAGAAATAATCAAAACTAAATCAGAATTAAATGAATTAGAATCCAAAAAAATCTATAGAAAGAATCAACAAAACAAAGAGTTGGTTCTTCGAAAAACTTAACAAAATTGACAGACCCTTAGCAAATCTTATGAGAAAAAGAAGAGAACACACCCAAATTAATAAACTCAGAGATGAGAATGGAAACATCACCACGGAAACAACCAAGATTCAGAACATTATAAGGGAATACTTCTCAAAACTTTATGCTAATAAGTTTGAGAACTTGGCAGAAATGGACCTCTTCCTAGCAAATATTGACATGCCAAAACTAAACCAAGATGAGTTAAACTATCTTAACAGGCCCATATCAAGCATTGAAATAGAAACAGCAATAAGAGACCTCCCAGCTAAGAAAAGTCCAGGACCAGATGGTTTTACAGCGGAATTTTACAAGGCCTTCAAAGCAGAGCTCACACCAATTCTCCTCCAACTCTTCAATGAAATTGAAAGAGAAAGCTCACTACCGAACACATTCTATGAAGCCATCATAACCCTCATCCCAAAACCAGGCAGGGACTCATCAAAGAAAGAGAACTATAGACCCATTTCTTTGATGAACATTGATGCAAAACTTCTCAACAAAATTTTGGCCAACCGACTTCAACAATTCATCCAAATAATTATACACCACGATCAAACAGGATTCATTTCAGGGATGCAAAGCTGGTTCAATGTACGCAAATCAATTAATATTATTCATCACATCAACAGGAGCAAGAACAAGAACCACATGGTTATCTCAATAGACGCAGAAAAAGCATTCGACAAGATCCAACACCCCTTTATGATGAAGGTTTTGGAAAAATTAGGAATCCATGGAACATTCCTCAATACAATAAAGGCTGTATATGACAAACCTACAGCCAGCATTATACTCAATGGTGAAAAACTAAAGCCATTTCCTCTTAACTCAGGAACAAGACAAGGATGCCCACTCTCTCCACTTCTCTTCAATCTAGTATTAGAATGC
The DNA here is from genome assembly GCF_024711535.1 of Dipodomys merriami. Lineage (NCBI taxonomy): Eukaryota > Metazoa > Chordata > Mammalia > Rodentia > Heteromyidae > Dipodomys > Dipodomys merriami. Next base: position 66,528,269 of record NW_027203381.1, on the reverse strand, counting down.
CTAGCTACAGCAATAAGACAAGATGCAGACATAAAGGGGACCCAAATAGGGAAAGAAGAAATAAAACTCTCCCTCTTTGCAGATGACATGATCTTGTATTTAAAGAATCCCATAGACTCCACTCCCAAATTACTCAAGCTGATTCAAAACTTTGGCAAAGTAGCAGGTTATAAAATTAACCCCCAAAAATCAATGGCTTTTCTGTATGCCAACAATGAGAAAAGTGTGGCTGAAATTAGGAAAGCAACTCCATTTGTAATAGCCCCACAAAAGATAAAATACCTAGGAATTAACTTAACTAAAGAAGTGAAGGACCTCTATGATGAAAACTTTAAAATCTTGAAAAAGGAAATCAACACAGAACTTAAAAAATGGCAAAACCTCCCATGCTCCTGGATTGGCAAGATTAACATCGTGAAAATGGCAATACTTCCCAAGGCTATCTACAAATTCAACGCCATACCTATCAAAATTCCACCCTCATTCTTCAAGGAAATAGAAGAGGCAATCCAAAAATTCATATGGAACAATAAAAGACCCCGAATAGCAAAAACGCTCCTCAACGGAAAGAACACTGCGGGAGGAATATCAATACCAAATGTTAAACTCTACTATAAAGCCATAGTAATCAAAACAGCTTGGTATTGGCATAAGAACAGACCTCAGGACCAATGGAATAGAATTGAAAACCCAGAAATGAACCTACAGACCTATAGCCATCTAATCTTCGATAAGGGAGCTAAAACAATAGAATGGAAGAAAGACAGCCTCTTCAGTAAATGGTGCTGGCAAAATTGGTTAACTACATGTAGAAAACTAAAGCTAGATCCTTATATATCACCCTGCACCAAAATCAACTCCAAATGGATCAAAGACCTTGAACTCAAAGCAGACACTCTGAAAACATTACAGGATGGAATAGGAGAAACCCTAGGTCTCCTTGGCTCAGGCCGAAATTTTCTGAATAGAGACCCGGAAACACAACAAATCAAAGAAAGGTTGGACAAATGGGATTGCATACTGTTGCAGAGCTTCTGCAGGGCAAATGACATAGCTAGCAAGATCAATAGAAAGCCCACCGATTGGGAGAAGATCTTTACTAGCCATACAACGGACAAGGGTCTCATATCTAAAATATACTTGGAACTCAAAAAATTAAACCACCCAACAACAAATCCTCAAAGAAACAACTGCCCAATAAATAAGTGGGCGAAAGACTTAAAGAGAAGCTTCTCTGAAGAAGAAAGAAGGATGGCCAATAGACACATGAAGAAATGTTCAACAACCCTAGCCATAAAAGAAATGCAAATCAAAACAACATTGAGATATCACCTCACTCCAGTTAGAACAGCAAAAATCAAGAACTCTAACAACAACAGATGCTGGAGGGGATGTGGACAGAAAGGAACCTTACTTCATTGTTGGTGGGAATGTAAACTTGTTCAACCACTTTGGAAAGCAGTATGGAGGTTCCTCAAAAGACTTCACATAGAGCTCCCCTATGATCCAGCAATCCCACTTTTGGGCATTTACCCAAATGTCTACAAACAAGACCACACTAAAGCTACCAGCACAACTATGTTTATTGCAGCATTATTTACCATAGCTAAGATATGGAACCAACCCAGATGCCCCTCAGTAGATGAATGGATCAAGAAAATGTGGTATATATACACAATGGAATTATATGCCTCCATCAGAAAGAATGACATTTCCCCATTTGTTAGGAAATGGAAAGGCTTGGAAAAAATTATATTAAGTGAAGTAAGCCAGGCCCAAAGAAACATAGGTCCCATGGTTTCCCTTATTTGCAATATCTAGTATAGGTATGAGTCAAGCGGAAAAGGTCAGAAAATATGATGTTAGGAAAACGAACCCTTAAATATGTATTTTAATGTGTTCGTTTCTTTCATGCATGTGTTTCTAACACATTTATAAGATTATTTCTTTGTTGCTTTGTATGTCCCTCCCCCACAGTGTAACCCCCGCTTTCACTATATTTGATGTCAGTATAACATGTGGAGGAGATGGGGACAAACAAGTCGTTTAAGGATTCAGGTGGACCTGTTGCAACAATGAGAAGTACAAAATGTCATGTCAAAACCAGCTTTACAATGTCGGTGTGGGGGGGGGGAGGGGGGTATGATTGGGTGGGGGGGAGGGGGGAGGCTGGGAAGGGATGTGAAGGGTAAACAAAAAAGGAGGCTGCAATGCTTGGTAAGAAATGTATGCATTATCCTGCCCATGTAATTGTAACCCCTCTGTACAGTGTGTTCTCAAATAAAATAATATAAAATTAAAAAAAAAAACACCAACAAGCTGGAAGTGGAATTGTGGCTCAAGTGGTAGAATGCTAGCCTTGAGCACATAAGCTCAGAGACAGTACATAGGTCCTGAGTTCAAGCCCCAAGTTCAGTGTAAGAAAAAAAAAAGGAAAGAAAGTCTAGTAATAAGGAGAGGTCAGATGTGGTTTAAAGGGATATTTGTGAGTATTTAAAACAATAGACACCTAAGTGCAGGAATCTGGGAGAGGAATAATAGATGACGGGGGTAAAAATCTATACTGTATCATATTCATGAAAGTACTAGGGAAAGTCCTAGAGGTAGATAGACTAAATACAAGATGAGTATGGAGGGGATGACTGTGGGCTTCGGATGGATGACTAATTCTGAGTTTTAATGAGTTGTCCAGATGGAAGTTAGAAATCATGCCTTAGATTTCTAGACAATGAGACTTACAATACAGTTTAGGGATCTGCCTTTACAAAGGTAAAGTGGATCACATAAATACAAAATTGTGTGTTCCTGTGAAATGATACACAATCTTCTGTTCCTCATAAGCATAGTCTCCCTTGGGTATTTCATCACAGAAATGACAAATGGACTAGTAATTCTTCCAACTCAATAATGAGACAAAAAGTCAAATTATGAGTAGGAAAACATGTTTAGACAGTACACAAAATGATACTGAACATTATTAGTGATTAAGGAAATAAAGATTACAGCTACACTATCCTTTGTAAAGCTGGTACAAATGAAAAGAGGGCAATACTAATTTTGCAAGAAGATGAAATATTTCAAAGTGTCAGTCATTATTGGTAGGAATGTAGAATGGCACATGTACTTTGGAGAAATATTTATAAGACTTTATAAAGTTAAATATGTAGCTCTCCTATGGTCAGGCAATTCCACTCTTAAGACTTTGTATAAACCGATAGCAGTAACTCAGACCTGTAATCCTAGCTACTGCAGCTGTGGGTACTGGGGGGGATTTCAGCTAGAGGCCAGCCTGGACAAAAAAGACATTCAAGACACTCCACCTCAACCGATGGCTGGGCATTATGACACACCACTAATATTCCAGCTATGAAGGAAGCACAGTGGTTGGGCTCAATGTCTGGAGCCTGTCATTCCCAATTAAGAAGATGATAACCTTGGCTGGCTCAGATTAAAATAAAAGTGAGACCCTACCTTGAAAATAAACTAGGCAAAAAGGGACTGGAGTGGTACAGCATCCACCTAGCAAGCATGAGGCCCCGAATTCAAATCCAAGAACAAAAGAATTTTTCTAAGAGGAAAAAAGTTAATACAGAAACATACAGAAATGTCATAGAACTTAATTTACAGTAGATACAAATTAGAGCCCAAACAAATGTCCCTGAGTAAAAAAAACAGCTAAGCAATTTTTTTTAAAAATTTAATTTAATTTTATTTATGAACATACTGTACAGAGGGGTTACAATTACATGGGCAGGATAATGTGTACATTTCTTACCAAGCATTGCAGCCTCCTCCTTTGTTTACCCTTCACATCCCTTCCCAGCCTCCCCCCTCCCCCCCAATCCCAATCCTTCTCCTTCCCCCCCTTCCCCCCCCCCCCGCACCGACATTGTAAAGCTCGTTTTGGACATGACAAATTGTACTTCTCATTGTTGCAACAGGTCCACCTGTATCCTTAAACAACTGGTTTTTCCCCATCTCCTCCACAAGTTATACTGACATCAAATATAGAGAAAGCAGGGGTTATACTGTGGGGGAGGGACATACAAAGCAACAAAGAGATAATCTTATAAATGCATTAGAAACACATGCATAAAAGAAAAAAACATTAAAATACGTATCTAAGGGTTCATTTTCCTGATATCACATTATCTGACCTTTTCCGCTTGACTCATACATATACTAGATATTGCAAATAAGGGAAACCATGGGACCTATGTTTCTTTGGGCCTGGCTTACTTCACTTAATATAATTTTTTCCAAGCCTTTCCATTTCCTAACAAATGGGGCAATGTCATTCTTTCTGATGGAGGCATAGAATTCCATTGTGTATATATACCACATTTTCTTGATCCATTCATCTACTGAGGGGCATCTGGGTTGGTTCCATATCAGCTAAGCAAATTTTATACAATGAACAATCAAGAGGACTGAGCTATCAGTCTACATGCAACCATGACTGAATCTTATAGACATGTTAAAAAAGAAGATGCATAATGATTGTGCTTGTTTACTGTTGTAGAATAGGGAAATAAGTATGAGGAGTGAAAGTCAAATCACAATAAGACCCTTGAGTTATCTGGACATATCCAAAATGTATGCCTATGATTTGTGTACTCCATATGTATAATTCACCTAAATGATTCATACTGATTTGGTAAAGGTTAAATGAAACAAGAATGACAAAATAGTCAGGCACCAGTGGCCTGTAATCCTAGCTACTCAGGAGGCTGAGATCTGAGGATCGTGGTTCAAAGCCAGCTTGGGCGGGAAAGTCCGTGAGACTCTTATCTCCAATAAACCACTCAGAAAACCAGAAGTGGTACTGTGGTTCAAATGGTAGAGTGCTAGCCTTGAGCCGAAGAGCTGAGGGACAGCACCCAGACCCAGAGTTCAAGCTCTACAACTGACAAAAAAAAAAAAAAAAGAATGACAAAATATTGATATTATAGCAGCTGAACAATGGGTATTGATTACATTTTTCTGTTTGATGTATATATGCAAGTTTTCATTACACAAATATAAAATTCATCATACATCTCAAGAGAAGAAAATATTATAAAAGCAAAAGAAAATGCATCCAACACAAAGCAATCTCATTGGAATAAAGCAAGGAGCAAAGGTAGGTATTAAAGGTAATGCACAAAGAGTCATCAGCACCACCTTGTATTAGTTTCATCTTATGGTTATAATAAAATACTTCAAACTCAATGGCATAAAACAAAAATGATTCATTATCTAATGGTTCTGGATGTCAGAAATAAGAAATTAGTCTCACTGGGCTAGAAGAAGTGTCTACAGTGCAATTTTTTTCTTCAGGGTTTATAAGAAAGGATTAATTTGTCTGTTTAGTTTCTTTTTTATTTCTGTTTCTAGGGTTTACACAAGTTCCTTTGTACTCATTTCTGTCTTCAAGACCTTTAGTAACTGGTCAAATCATTTTGACATTACGTTATCTGACACTAGATTTTCTGTTTCTATCTTCTACATGCAAAAACTTATTGATTAGATTAAGGCCATACAGACAATCAAGGATAATCTTTCCATTTAAGGACAGTTGACTAGCAGCCTAGATTCTTCCTTGCCACATCCCTAGGTTTAGGGATTAGGACAGAGACTTATTTCTGGTGATATTATTCTGTGTTCTATGCATCTCCAGTTAAATTTTTTGCCACATTCCTCTCTGATGTAATGAATTCTAAGGGTGTTAGAGAGGGAGAAATGTCTTCCTTAACCCAGATACACCTGGAAATAGCTGTAGCTTTAAGGTTATACCTTTAATTTGTATCCTTCACACTTATACTTTCCTTTGTTCTTACTTTCTTATGCCTTTACTTCTTTTTTTTCCTGCCGTCTAAATCATGTCAAAAATTCCATCTTCTGCAGTTGGCATTTTTGCCTTTTCCTACTTTCTAAGCATTTTTCAAAATGTATTTTTGCATTGTAAATCTTTCCTTGTAAGTCCTGTTTGTCTTTATTGCTTTTTGTGCCTGTAGCTTAGAAGTCAAACTTTCTTTCCTGTATTGCAGATGTCAGCCTTATGGTTTGGATTTCTTGTCTCTGTTGAAAACTAATTCATTCAGAATAAATGCATGGATAGGCTCTTCCTTATGTTGCTATGACACAAGCACTGACTGGGCAAGGTATGAAGTTACCCCTTCTCTTAGTATATTCTGTTTGCTTTCTAAAACAATGCCTCCTCCTTCCCCTCCACTCCCTGCTTGCCCTTAGGCCTTATCTTTTCCAATTTCTTGTTATTCCAGACCAGAAGGTCACTTTGTTTTATATAGCAACATATATACTGATTAATACTGATACTTAGGTCTTGCACTTCGTGCTTAGTGCATAGTTCTGACCAGAGTGTTTTTCTGCCATTGTTTAATAAGTTGCCATAGCTTTATGATAATTAAGAAATTTGTCACAGAAGAATGCGAGACAAATGCCTTCTTGATTGAATATTCTTCTTGTGAATATTCTGACTGAAGCCTGATTTCTGCCCTACAAACTATTGAGGTGAAGTAACTGTGAAAATTGAAGTTACGTTATGTTTTCCAGACCTCTTCTTTCTATCTCATATTGAAAAGATGGGCAGCTTTTTGTGATTTCTTTGCTTCTGGGATATTAGCAGAAGTGATGGTTGCTACATAAAGCACTAGGTTTTGTTAGGAAGCCTGCAGTAGGAGAGCCCTGGTGAAGTAAAAGATAATGGGAAGAGATTCTTTTTTTTTGGTAAGAGATCAGAAATAAAGAAGTGTTTCCACTGAATCCTTCACCTCAAAACCCTCTGGAAAGTTCCCTGTCAGACTCAGCCTTCTAAAGGATTCCTGTCACCTAAGCAAAACCAGAAATAGTAAATCTATCAGATTGAAAGGGGCTATAAGCAGTAGGAATTTGGGACTACTGAGATATACCTGTGATCCCTAATTATAAAGACCTGTTTTTCAAATTTTATGATTATTTATTTCTGTTACCTTTGTGTAGTGGAAATACGGCATAGTGGTATACTACTCGGCATTTCCCAACCCTACATTCAGTACAAAATTCTGATATCTTGAAATTCATCATGGTGGCAGTATTAATACCAGGAGCTCAACAAACATTGCAAAGCAGGGTTGTATTGATCATTTTGCCAATGGTCTCTTCTTAAGGATGTAATGGAAAATAATAATTCTGCATAACGAATTCAAAAGTGTTCTCTGTGGTTGTTGTAATGTGAATAGCACATAAAATTGAGAACAGTATTTTGAAAATACTGTCTGATTCAGTCAGGAAATCTTGCATATCTTCATATACATTTGATTGCTTTTTTATCTTATATAGGAAAATATTGAACAATATTCATATCAGCTCTAAACCCATACACTAATGATAATACTACTTTTTTGTTGAAATAAAAGCAAGAGCACCAAAGCATTTATTTATACTAAAATTTATAGTGAAATTACAATACATATACACACATTTTGTGAAGACAGTTGTTGAACACATACCAACACAACCAACACACTATTGTTTGAGCAGCCTAACTACCATTTGTCTATCTCAACATTTCTGACACTGAAACCTTGCTGTTTAGTTTTTGCTGTATTTTTAGACCCTTGTGTATCTGACAGTTTTAGAACTGTCTCTCATCTTTTAGGCCATTCTCATGCCTGTGTCTGTAGAAGTATTTCTTCCTCTCATTCTATAGGTTCTGAGATTTTCTCATCCTGGTTGGAGCTATTTTCTCTCTCTCTCTATGAATTGGAACATTTCTTCTTTGCTCCTTTTTAAATTAGAAAACATAATAATCTATCTCTTTCTGATTCCCAAACTTAACCCATACAAAAAATAAAATATAAAGAGGTCCAGGAATAAATTGGCACAGGATTCTCTTTACCACCAACTATACCAAAGTCCTTTCCAGCTAGTATCTGCCCCAGTGTGACTGGGTCGATCACAGTGGACCAGCTCCCATTTCCTGGCTGCCCATTAACACAGTTGTTTACAGTCTCCTTGCTCTCTCATACTTTGCAGAGTCTTAAGTTTTCTTGATGGAATCAGCAGGCTGCTACAGCTGCCGTGATCTTAACACAGCTCATAGATACTACCAGGAGAGCAAGATCTTCTAATCCTCAGTATTGAAAATGATCTAGCACTGGTGGCTCATGACTGTAATCCTAGCTACTCAGGAGGCTGAGATCTGAGGATCACGGTTCAAAGCCAGCCCGGGCAGGAGAGACTGTGAGACTCCTATCTCCAATAAACCACCAGAAAACCGGAAGTGGCGCTGTAGCTCAAGTGGTAGAGCGCTGGCCTTGAGCTGAAGAGCTGAGGGACAGCACCCAGGCCCAGAGTTCAAGCCCCACGACCGACAAAAAAGAAAAAAAAAAAAGAAAAAAAAAAAGAAAATGATCTAGCAGCAATGGCACTGGTAGCTAGAGTAAGTAAAAGGAATCTGCTTTCTTTGGTTAATTTACTCTTGGTAGGAGAGATGACCAGATGCACAACTTCCAAGATGTTCTTAATAAGCAAGTTTGGATTTGCTATTTATCTAAAACACACAAACCATAATCCCTTGCCTTTTTATTTCCTTAAACACATCCAGTTAGCCACATTGTTTCTCCCTTGGGATAAGTGAGATTTAGACAAGCAGAAAGAATAAGGGAATAGCTTGGCGTTGGTGGTTCATGCCTGTGATCCTACCTATCCAGAAGGCTGAGATCTGAGGATTATGGTTTGTAGCCAGCCGGGGCAGGAAAGTCTGTGAGATGCTTATCTCCAATTACTCACCAAAAGCTAGAAGGAGAAGTATGGTTCAAGAAGTATAACACCAGCCTTAACTGGAAAAGCTAAGGAGACAGCACCCAAGCCCAAAGTTCAAGGAAACAAACAAACAAACAAATTAATGAGGGAACAAATACTGCATATATGTATGTATGTATGTTTGTATTTATGTACATGGTAATTTGGGATTAATAATCATTTTAAACTTGTACCTCCTCTATTCTATAAAATTGTAGTAACTATATGAAGGCTCACAGTGATGTACATGGTACAGACCTAGCCAATGAATTCCCAAGTCTCAAGGACTTAATCATAACACAAAACAACATGAGAATATCTTCTCATATGGTATTTAGTGGGGAGAGAGAGAGAGGTGGGGTGAGGAGAGAATAAGGAATGGGAGAGAATTTGCTGGGCCCTCGGTAAAATGGATCGTACTGTTCTTTATTTGGTGAGGGTGAATCTTCCTTATGGAGTTTACTGATTCAAATGCCAATGTGTTCTTATGACACCCTCACAAATCCACCAAAAATAATGTTTCACTAAGTTATTTAGGTAGTTCTTAATCCAGTCAAGTTGATGCTAAATTTAATCAGTATACTTCCCTTAATAAGTGAGTAGCTTAACGGGAGAACCACCAAATGGCAACAGTTGAAATTTCCAGAAACTCTCACTAAATGAGGGTTCAAAGTTAAAATTGAGTTGATATAAAGAAATGTGATACTTATGACATTACCTGAGCTTTCACTCTGAGATTCATACCTGCTGAATTAAAACATATACTTTGTTTGGAGAGATTGAAAGTTCATGAAGTTCATGATAGTTCCATGGGACTGTTAATAAAACCAAGCTGTTTTAAGAGCAATGGAGTAAAAGGTATTGTGAGGTACATCCTTCCTATGTGAGGTTTTGCAATGTGAATGTCTGATGAGGGATGTGAGCTTGAGCCCTGAAGAGGACTGTGCTCTAGAGCTCACTCTTCAGGTATCTAGGGTCATGGGTTTGGGCTAACTGTTATACCAATGAACGGTGTAGATGATGCAATTTTCATTTTGTGTTTTAATGAGTGCAGAGAAATCAACTCATTTTCTCAAGATTACTCACAGTAGGTTAGTGGTATTTTTAGATGTGCTGTGAGTTTTGAGTGGGCTCTTGAAGGATGGGCATGAGATTTAAATAAGGGGAAAAAAAAGAAAGGCACCTCAAAATAGAGACTACTGAAAAATACACATAGAAAGAGGAAAACCATTTGCATGGTATATATTGGGTTCAACAAGCATGCCATTTTCCAGGATGAGTATTGGAAGAAGAGATTGGCAAGTATGTTCAGAACAGATTCAAATTATGTTAAACTATTTTCTTAACACAAACAGAAGGATGCATTCTCTCTCTCTCTCTCTCTCTCTCTCTCTCTCTCTCTCTCTCTCTCTCTCTCTCTCTCTCTCTCTCTCTCTCTCTCTCTCTCTCTGTGTGTGTGTGTGTGTGTGTGTGTGCGCGCGCGCATGTGCACCAGTCCTGGAGGTTGAACTCAGAGCCTGGGCATTGTCCCTGAGCTTTTTTTTCCCCTCAAGGCTAGTGTTCTATCACTTCAGCCACAGCTCCACTTCCACCTTTTTGGTGCTTAATTGGAGATAACAGTGTCATAGAATTTCCTGCCCAGGCTGCTGCAAACCTCAGTCCTCAGATATCAACCTCCTGATAGGATTACAGGTGTGAGCCACTAGGACGTGGCCGATGCATATTTTCTTTTCAGGGCTATATTATGACCCAAAGACAGTTTAAGGAGATTAATCTGCAAGTGGATGTAGTGTTGAAAGACTAAAAGAAGAGAGACTATTTAGGAAGGCATTACAATTATCCACTGCATTCTGACTTGGATTATGTTCAAAGATTAACACCAAAGTTTTGAGCTTAAGTGAATGAATTTTCATTTTCAAATGTTAAAGCCAAAAGATATATAAATGCTTCCAAAATGGTGCTCTGATTCAATTTTATTTCCTTTTTAAAGCAGCCACGATTGCTAGCAAGTGCTCTGCTGTTGGGATGCATTCCTAGTCCTAATCTGGATTTTTTTTTAAGTTGTAAGGTTCTGTCCTGTAGAACGTGGATGGTGTTTCTGTGGCCCTACCCATTTGATGCCAGTAACACAAGTGTCAGTAGATATTTCCAATTGTTTGCCTGAGCGCAAAGTTATTTCCAATTGGCAACAACTATTCTAAATTAATTCAGTTTGGGAATTGGCATTTGTTGTCCTTGGCCTCCACCAAGTCAACCTAGTTCTGAAACTCAATTTTTTTCCTCCCTTACTATCCATCTAACTTAAAAAAATACCCTAAAATGTCATCAAATATATCTAGGCTAACAGTAAATTTTATGGGAAATTTGGAGAAATAGAGCTTTTCATCATGGATATACAACCAGCATTAACTTAGCTTGTTCACTCTATCAAATTGCCTTCCTGTAGAGGGTTAGTATTAGGGTTAGGGTTAGGGTTAGAGCACTTCTTCACGAATCACCCAAGGGAACAAAGTTCTGTGTATATAAACACAGAGGTAAAAACTCAACAACTCTGAGGCTCAGAGAATGTCAAGATTCTTAGAATTCTTAGGGCTGTCCTTTGCCATTCGGTATTATTTAATGTTATGCCACTAGGAGGCAGAGCTGTTTTACTAAATCAAAATACTTTTTCTTTTAGAAAACATAAGCCAGTGTACCATCCATCTGAATCTAAATGCTGGCATTACATCAGGTCTTATATTATTTCAACACATTGATAACCAAAGAGAGAGCTTCTGTAAATACAAATTAGGAATACCCAATTGCTCTAATAAATACATTATATTCACATGGTATTTCAATGAAGTTTCTGTTTCAGAATTGTTCAAGTTTTGGAAGTGGCGCTGTGGCTCAAGCAGTAGAATGCTCGTCTTGAGCTGAAGAGCTGAGGGATAGTACCCAAGCTCAGAGTTCAAGCCCCACGACCGACTAAAAAAAAAAAAAGGCAAATTGGGATAAACATTTTACAAAAAACAAAAAACAGAATTGTTCAAGTTTTCTAAAAAAAAGCATTGTGGAGAGTAGACAGTTTCCTACTGCTTCAAACTCAGTTTCTTTCCCCTGCCTTGACATCTTTATATTAGTATGGCACATTTTTCATAACTAACAAATCCATAGTGATATATTAGTATCAAATAAAATCTACAACTCCCTCATATTTGTGGAAGGAAGGTTCTTAGCTCCAGCCCATCTTGGCTGTGTGCATCCATGACCCCAGTTACAGAAAGCAAAACATAGGAGAATCATCATTGAAGCATGTACCTAGGCACAAAAGTTAGACTCTATCTAAAAAAAATACACAGTGCAGAAGAGGGCTGCAGTGTGGCTCATGTGAGAGAGTGCTTTGCTAGTAAGCATATGACCCTGAGTTCAAAGCCTAGTCTATCCCTTCTCATCCCGCTATATATAAAGAGTTACACAACTCTCCTCGAGGAGACACTCTACACACTTCCTTGGAATTTTTCTGTACAGATATATCTATTCTCTCTCATTTATTTATTCAGTTATTTACTTATGTTGTTATGGACTCATAGATCTTTATTTTATACTTACTTTTTTTCCTAGTATTAGGCCAATTGTATACTAATGCTTTTTGAGAGTTTATGTATGGTGAATGAATCATGATGCAAAACATTTCATATACATTATCTCATTTAATACTAGCAGCTCTACAAAGAGGAGAGAGTGACCTTTTGGGCCCAAATGAAAAGCCTGAAGTTTATAGAGAGAAATAACTACCCCAGCCACATCGCTGGTAAGTGACACAAAAACAAGATGTGAGCAGTGACATGAGATTTTCTAGTCTGCACACTTCAGATTGTAACACAGTCCCTGCTTGGAGAATAGGATGTGCTAAGAGGTTAAGTTGAATTTGTGAGCATAGTAACAAAGGCAAAGCTTGTGGCTGATTATCTAATGCTGTGTCCTTCCACCTTCTTTGCTAACACTTTAATAATTTTACATCTCCACTAACCAAGGATGAAATGTAAAAAAAGAATCAATAGAAATAGTGCACTGGAGTCATGCCAAGATGATGTCATTTGTAATTAACATGTGATAAATAAGAAATATAATACTTTTCCTAATGATGGAGAGTCTGGAAATAATCCTGTCTTAACAGAAAGAGTATAGCTATATAAAGAAGAATCATTATAAAAGAGTTTTAGATTTTTAGAAAAGTTGTAAAGAACGTACAGGACATTTCATTTCTCACTCTGTTTTCTCCACTGTTAACATCTTATTACATATTTATTATAATCAAAGATAATAAATAATATCACCAAATAACTCTAGGCTGTATTCAATAAATTATGAAGATTTCTTTAGTTTAATTTAATATTCCTTATGTGTTTCAGGATTCCATAGAGACCAAACCGCCACAGGGCTGAAGTTGTCCTGTGAACTCAGGTTCTGTTGGTCTGTACCAACTTCTCAAACTTTTCTTGTTTTTGAGGATTTTGTTGGTTTGGAGGAATACTCATCAGGCAGGTTTGTAGAATGCTCCTCTACTGGAATTTGTTTCATGTTTTTCTGATGATCAGACTAGAATGATGTGTTGGGGGATGGCATGCACAATGATCAAGTGAGGTCCTTCCTTCCTTCCTTCCTTTCTTCCTTCCTTCCTTCCTTCCTTCCTTCCTTCCTTCCTTCCTTCCTTCCTTCCTTCCTTCCTTCCTTCCTTCAGTTCTTCCTTTTCTTTCTTTCTCTTTCCATCTCTCCCTCCCTCCACCCCCCCTCTCTTTCTTCTTTTCTTTTTTGCCGGTTCTGGGGCTTGAACTCAGGGCCTGGATGCTGTTCTTGAGCCTCTGTGTGCTCAAGGCTAACACTCTACCATGTAAGCCACAGCGCCATTTCTGTATTTTTGAGTAGTTTATTGGAGATAAGAGTCTCACGGGGTGTGTGTGTGGGGGGGGGGGGCGCGGGGCTGGAAAGGTGGCTCAGTGGTAGAGTGCTTGCCTTGCATGCATGAGGCCCTGGGTTCGATTCCTCAGCACCACATAAGCAGAAAAAAGAGCCTGAAGTGGCGCTGTGGCTCAAGTGGTAGAGCACTAGCCTTGAGCTGAAGAGCTGTGGGACAGTGCCCAGGCCCAGAGTTCAGGCCTCACAACCAGCCAAAGAAAAAAAAAAGAGTCTCACGGGGACTTTTCTGCCACAGCTGCTTTGAACTATGTATGATCTTCAGATTTCTGCCTCCTGACTAGCTAGGATTACAGGCATGAGCCACTGGCGCCCGGCTAAAGTGAGGTTCTTATCTCACTGTATTGGAAGTGCATACCCTTGACACTCAACAAGACTGACTACAGATGCTGATCTTGGTCACCTGCCTGGAGTGATATTGGTCACATTTCCCACCACAAAATTCTCTCTTCCCCTGTGTTAGTCCCTGGTGCTCACTGTAAAAAGAAAATAAGTGAGAAAATCAATTGAATAGGAGGAATGAATGATCTATTTTGGCTCATGGCTTCTGAGATTCAGTGGATCAAATTGTTCTAAGTTGTACCTAATTTACATGTTCGATTGTAATAGGCCTCCGGTGAGGTAGAACACCATGATGGTAGAAGGAGTGAATGAGTGAACCAGATAAAGGGAAGGAGAGAGAGGGGGAGAGAGAACTGAACATTGAGCCGTGAGCTCATGATCCAATCACCACTCAATAGAGCCAGCTAGAGACAACACTCTTAACACACAAGCTCGTGAGAAACATTTCATATGCAAACATGACATTTCCCCTTTCCATAATATGCTCTTTGAAAGGAAATCAATGTGAGAGTTGATGTTAAAAGATGGGAGTCATGAAGTCTTCCTTCAGGGGGCAGTATAATACATACTATCTGAATTCATGTGAGATTTATAGTTTCTCCCTTTATTTATTCTATAAAATTTTGTGACTCATTGTTGCAATATGTATATTGGGAGTTCTTTCAGTCAGTTTCAGCCAGTTGACATATCTCCATTATTATTATTATTATTATCACCACTACTACTAGTAGTATTGTTTTATGCCAGTACTGAAGCATGAACTTAGCCTAGGCACTGTTCCTTAGCTATTCTGTCCTGCACTCTACCACTTGAGCCACAGCTTCTCTTCTGGCTTAGCCTCCCAAGTAACTAGGATTACAAGCATGAGCCACTGGTACCAGCCTCATTAATTGTTTTGTTTAGTACTTTCTTGCTTTCTGGCACTGGAAAAGTTATAGGCTTATCTTTTGTATTTGCTTCTCTGGTCCTGGATTCAGTCATCATTCCAAGAAAACATTTTTCCCTTTTTTAAAAAAAAGCAAAGAATGGTTTTAGAAACTAAGATCTGGGTGCTAGGTTTAGGTACTTATGCACACTTTTATGTATCCTTTTTATTCTTCAGCCATACCTGTGAATCCTATTTAGTAGATAGGCAACCTTTTCAGTCTTGCTTGGATTCTCCCAGCTAGGTGTAGAATTTGGACTTGTGGGTTCTTAAAAATCCATGTTCTCTCTCTCTCTCTCTCTCTCTCTCTCTCTCTCTCTATATATATATATATAAATTATGTCCATTATTGTCTGCTTTTGGGGGACAGGTTTCATGTCCACTTTCATTTTTTTTCCCCAAAGAAAGAAAATGCCTTTCTCCCAGAACCAGTTGCTGAAGCTCTTTGGCAATCAAAGGAAAAGTACTGTGGTTTCTGTGGCCCTGTTCTACTGAGGGTATACCATAAACCCAGGACCTTACATGGGGCTCACAAGATCAGAGGCAGAGGATCTTTGAAGGGGCTCATAGGCAGCCTCAAAGAGAACCAGGACTATTCGCATGTGGGGTTGCTAGTAAAGAGAGAAACAAAGATCATTACTAAGATGAAAAAAACGTCCCAGAAGAAGACACCAGCATGTTAGAAAGGCCTGGGGCATGTTAGCTAAATTCCTGCCTGACTGAAGACAGGCAGGAAGATTGCACTGTTCACCTTAATGAGGATTCATTGCCTGCTACCAAGTGAGAGCCACAGGTTTTGAACATTTGGATAGTTTTCTGTATTATTGGAGTAAACTACATAGCATTTCAAACACTTTTATCTTTGGGAATAATATTAATTTATAGCTTACTCATTCTGCTAAAGAGATTGTGATACCCCTGTTGGGGAAAAACACTCCTGGATTCTAGTCGAGAGTTAAAGAAATTATTCTCTAGCAAAATACATTTTAACATATTTACCTTGGATATTTATTGTGGAAAACTAAGTGACATAGACAAGTGAATAAGACAAGGGATTCTCTCACTGTGAGATATTTCTGTTAGGATTTTGTGGCTCTCTTTCTTTTTATCTAGAGAGACATAAATAATATATGTAATAATTTATATGCCCTGTTTTTACTGAATACTTATTGTCATTTTTATATTATTAAATATCTCAGAAAAATTGTGTATTTAATGCCATACAATATTTGGTCACAAGGATCTATTCAGTCTAAACAAAGCCATCATAATTTTTATATATGTACATTTTTAATATATCCAAGATGATTATCTTAGGAACATTTTCTAGAAATATTATAAAATAATAACAATGAAAGTACTTGCTCCTGAAAGTAGAGGACAAGAAAATGAATGAGTTGACATAACAGTGTTTGTTTCACATCCAAGATTCCTGGTGGGCATGATTATTATTCTATTAGATAAATATTAGCAAATAGTATCCAGAAAGCTTTTCATTTTTAACATAAGAATACCATATATGTGTGTATGTATGTGTATAAATATACATACATATGTATATATACTTAAATTAGTTAATTTTTTTGTGTTGGTACTGGAGATTGAACTCAGTGCCTCAAACTCTGCTTTCTTGTTCAAGGCTAGTGTTCTACCACTTGAGCCATAGCTCCACTTCCAGCTTTTTGATAGTTATATGGAGAAAGAGTTTCCTTGATTCTGAAATCTCAGCCTTCTGAGTAGCAAAGGTTATAGACATGAATCATCAATATCCCGCTAATTTTTTTTGTTATTGTTGTTGTACTGGTCTTGTGATTTGAACTCAGGGGCTGGGAACTGTCCCTGAGCTTCTGAGCTCAAGCCTAGCATTTTACCACTTGAGCCACTTCTGGCTTTTTTGGTAGTTTATTGGATATAAAAGTCTCAGAGGCTTTCCTGTTTGTCTGGTTTTAAGCCATGATCCTCAGATCTCAGCCTCCTGAGTAGGTTGGATTACAGGCATGAGCCACCAGAGCCCAGCCCAGCTAATTATCTTTTTAAATAGTAATAGAAAATACGGTAATGTGACATCGGGGGTAAGAGATGAAATCTCGACCAATGCTGATTGAATGACAGAAGAGAAATGTCAAGGAAAGTACTGCTTCTATCAGATTTGCTGACGTGTGATCAAAGCTCATTGTGTGTGTATTTATGTGTATGCCTCTGTGTGTGTGTGTGTGTGTGTGTGTGTGTGTGTGTGTGAGTGTGCATGCTTGTGCTGTGAGAATACGTAGAAAGGGGTGCAACAAATCTGTGATGAAACCTTCCATCTTCTAGGGGCTGGGGAGGCCCCAGCAGAGAAAGTTCTGGGCTGCGCAGCCAGGAGCAGTGAGAAATTATTGAGGGCAGAACACAGGCTAGAAGGGTTGTGAGCACACCAAGGAAGGAAGCAGGCCAGCTGCTCCCAGACACATGCAATATTCAGACAGAGGAAGGTATAAGCTGGAGACCATCTGTTCTATCATCAGGGCTAAAAAGATCAAAGCAAAGCAAAGCCTGAAGAGCTGAAATTAAAGATAATATCTAAGCCATTAAATTTCAATAAGCGAAAGTGGAATTCAGGGCAGCAACAAAAGGAGTAGGTCATAAGAGGGAAGGAAGGAACATTATCTGCCAGAACTACTGTCATAAAGCTTCTCTGTCACTTAGGAAGAAAGAAAGCCCTTTGACTTTTTCCATTTAGAAGGTGCACAGGTTTGTGGGTTGAGAACTTGGTCAGACACACATACACACATGTATATTCACAAAATGTATTTATACATGTGTGCATGTGTGTCTGACCAAGTTCTCAACCCACAAACATGTATATACACACATGTATATACACACAATGTACTTATACATGTATTTATATACAATATATAAACACATATAAAATACACACATGGATACATATACATGCATACATATATACACATAAACATATGTGTGTATGTAATTACTGATACCAAAGCTTAAACACAGGACCTCATGTCTCATGAAGACTTTTTTGTTTAAAGCTGGTGTTCCATTGCTTGAGTCATGATTCTGGTCTAGTATTTATGGCTAGTTGGAGCCGTGACTTCATTTTCTGTTCATTTTGACTTCCTCCAGGTCTCAGCTTCCTAAGTAACTAGGATTACAGGTATGAGTCATTGGTGCCCAGCTCTATCGTGTGTGTGTGTGTGTGTGTGTGTGTGTGTGTGTGTGTGTGTGTGTGTGTGTGTGTGAGTGTGTGTGTGTGTGTGTGTGTAGTGAAGCCACTTTTTGCAGTAGAATCTTTCTCACTGTGTAGTCCAGGCTGGTTCTTGAACTTGTGATTCTTCTGGCTTACCCTTGTGCGTGCTGAGATGATAAGCATGTACTGCTATGCCCAGCTCTGTTTTTTCCATTAACTCCCACAGTCATAGAGCATCCCATGATGCTTATGACAGCCTGTGACCTGCCATTGATGGAGCATTTATCTCTGCCCTGAGCAGTACCAGGCCTTTTAAAACACCACAGAGATAGGATAAATAGTGTCAGTGTCATAACAGAGGATTCAACTTCAGCTTAAGCAGTGAAGTGACTTATTTAAGATCTCAAGGATATAAAGGGACAATGTCCTCCTTACTTTCTGGTCCAACATACTTGACCATTTCATAGAGTTTAGTAACTGGCTTTTAGGGGTGAGCTGAGAGTGCTGATTGGGAAGGAGCGTTTGCAGGAGCACTGTGACCCAGAAGGGAAGAGACTGGGGCATCCTATGGATAAGAATGGACCATTAGGACCAGCTCTTCTCTAAAGCTCCTAGTGCCCAAACCATATGGAACTTATGGTTTTATTTTTTTTTTGTTTTGTTGATTTGTTTGTTTTAATAACTTACAGATAACAATTATTTTTAGTATTTTTATTTATTTACTTATTTATTTTTTTCTTTTTTAATTTTCCCTTCCCCGCCTCCCCCCTCCCCCCACCCAATTTTACCCCCCTCCCCCCACCCAATTATACCCCCCTCCCCCCCCCACACCGACATTGTAAAGCTGGTTTTGACATGACATTTTGTACTTCTCATTGTTGCAACAGGTCCACCTGAATCCTTAAACGACTTGTTTGTCCCCATCTCCTCCACATGTTATACTGACATCAAATATAGTGAAAGTGGGGGTTACACTGTGGGGGAGGGACATACAAAGCAACAAAGAAATAATCTTATAAATGCGTTAGAAACACATGCATGAAAGAAACGAAAACATTAAAATACATATTTAAGGGTTCATTTTCCTAACATCACATTATCTGACCTTTTCCGCTTGACTCATACCTATACTAGATATTGCAAATAAGGGAAACCATGGGACCTATACTTCTTTGGGCCTGGCTTACTTCACTTAATATAATTTTTTCCAAACCTTTCCATTTCCTAACAAATTGGGAAATGTCATTCTTTCTGATGGAGGCATAGAATTCCATTGTGTATATATACCACATTTTCTTGATCCATTCATCTACTGAGGGGCATCTGGGTTGGTTCCATATCTTAGCTATGGTAAATAATGCTGCAATAAACATAGTTGTGCTGGTAGCTTTAGTGTGGTCTTGTTTGTAAACATTTGGGTAAATGCCCAAAAGTGGGATTGCTGGATCATAGGGGAGATCTATGTGAAGTCTTCTGAGGAACCTCCATACTGCTTTCCAAAGTGGTTGAACTAGTTTACATTCCCACCAACAATGAAGTAAGGTTCCTTTCTGTCCACATCCCCTCCAGCATCTGTTGTTGTTAGAGTTCTTGATTTTTGCTGTTCTAACTGGAGTGAGGTGATATCTCAATGTTGTTTTGATTTGCATTTCTTTTATGGCTAGGGATGTTGAACATTTCTTCATGTGTCTATTGGCCATCCTTGTTTCTTCTTCAGAGAAGCTTCTCTTTAAGTCTTTCACCCACTTATTTATTGGGCAGTTGATTCTTTGAGGCTTTGTTGTTGGGTGGTTTAATTTTTTGAGTTCCAAGTATATTTTAGATATGAGACCCTTGTCCGTTGTATGGCTAGTAAAGATCTTCTCCCAATCGGTGGGCTTTCTATTGATCTTGCCAGCTATGTCATTTGCCCTGCAGAAGCTCTGCAACAGTATGCAATCCCATTTGTCCAACCTTTCTTTGATTTGTTGTGCTTCCGGGTCTCTATTCAGAAAATTTCGACCTGAGCCAAGGAGACCTAGGGTTTCTCCTATTCCATCCTGTAATGTTTTCAGAGTGTCTGCTTTGAGTTCAAGGTCTTTGATCCATTTGGAGTTGATTCTGGTACAGGGTGATATATAAGGATCTAGCTTTAGTTTTCTACATGTAGTTAACCAATTTTGCCAGCACCATTTACTGAAGAGGCTGTCTTTCTTCCATTCTATTGTTTTAGCTCCCTTATCGAAGATTAGATGGCTATAGGTCTGTAGGTTCATTTCTGGGTTTTCAATTCTATTCCATTGGTCCTGAGGTCTGTTCTTATGCCAATACCAAGCTGTTTTGATTACTATGGCTTTATAGTAGAGTTTAACATTTGGTATTGATATTCCTCCCGCAGTGTTCTTTCCGTTGAGGAGCGTTTTTGCTATTCGGGGTCTTTTATTGTTCCATATGAATTTTTGGATTGCCTCTTCTATTTCCTTGAAGAATGAGGGTGGAATTTTGATAGGTATGGCGTTGAATTTGTAGATAGCCTTGGGAAGTATTGCCATTTTCACGATGTTAATCTTGCCAATCCAGGAGCATGGGAGGTTTTGCCATTTTTTAAGTTCTGTGTTGATTTCCTTTTTCAAGATTTTAAAGTTTTCATCATAGAGGTCCTTCACTTCTTTGGTTAAGTTAATTCCTAGGTATTTTATTTTTTGTGGGGCTATTACAAATGGAGTTGCTTTCCTAATTTCAGCCACACTTTTCTCATTGTTGGCATATAGAAAAGCCATTGATTTTTGGGGGTTAATTTTATAACCTGCTACTTTGCCAAAGTTTTGAATTAGCTTGAGTAATTTGGGAGTGGAGTCTATGGGATTCTTTAAATACAAGATCATGTCATCTGCAAAGAGGGAGAGTTTTATTTCTTCTTTCCCTATTTGGATCCCCTTTATGTCTGCATCTTGTCTTATTGCTGTAGCTAGGCATTCTAATACTAGATTGAAGAGAAGTGGAGAGAGTGGGCATCCTTGTCTTGTTCCTGAGTTAAGAGGAAATGGCTTTAGTTTTTCACCATTGAGTATAATGCTGGCTGTAGGTTTGTCATATACAGCCTTTATTGTATTGAGGAATGTTCCATGGATTCCTAATTTTTCCAGAACCTTCATCATAAAGGGGTGTTGGATCTTGTCAAATGCTTTTTCTGCATCTATTGAGATAACCATGTGGTTCTTATTCTTGCTCCTGTTGATGTGATGAATAATATTAATTGATTTGCGTATATTGAACCAGCTTTGCATCCCTGAAATGAATCCTGTTTGATCATGGTGTATGATTTTTTGGATGAATTGTTGAAGTCGATTGGCCAAAATTTTGTTGAGAAGTTTTGCATCAATGTTCATCAAAGAAATGGGTCTATAGTTCTCTTTCTTTGATGAGTCCCTGCCTGGTTTTGGGATGAGGGTTATGATGGCTTCATAGAATGTGTTCGGTAGTGAGCTTTCTCTTTCAATTTCATTGAAGAGTTGGAGGAGTATTGGTGTGAGCTCTGCTTTGAAGGCCTTGTAAAATTCCGCTGTAAAACCATCTGGTCCTGGACTTTTCTTAGCTGGGAGGTCTCTTATTGCTGTTTCTATTTCAATGCTTGATATGGGCCTGTTAAGCTGGTTTAACTCATCTTGGTTTAGTTTTGGCATGTCAATATTTGCTAGGAAAAGGTTCATTTCTGTCAAGTTCTCAAACTTATTAGCATAAAGTTTTGAGAAGTATCCCCTAATAATGTTCTGAATCTTGGTTGTTTCCGTGGTGATGTTTCCATTCTCATCTCTGAGTTTATTAATTTGGGTGTGTTCTCTCCTTTTTCTGATAAGGTTTGCTAAGGGTCTGTCAATTTTGTTAAGTTTTTCGAAGAACCAACTCTTTGTTTTGTTGATTCTTTCTATAGTTTTTTTGGATTCTAATTCATTTAATTCTGATTTAATTTTGATTATTTCTTTCCGTCTACTGGATTGGGGTTTATCTTGCTGCTCTTTTTCAAGGAGGTTTAGATGTGTCATTAAATTGTTAGTTTCCGATCTCTCCAATTTGTTGATGTAGGAGCTCAGAGCTATAAACTTGCCTCTGAGTACTGCCTTTGCTGTGTCCCAGAGGAGCTGGTAATTTGTGTGTTCATTTTTGTTGAATAGCATGAACATTTGAATTTCCTTTCTAATCTCTTCCATGACCCACTCATGATTCAGCAGTGTGTTGTTCAGCCTCCATGTGATACCGGACTTTCTTTGGTGGCTTTTGGTGTTGAGATCTAATTTTATTCCCTTGTGGTCAGAGAGAATGCAAGGTATAACTTCAATGTTTCTGAATTTAGACAAGTTTGCTTTGTGGCCTAAAATGTGGTCTATTTTAGAAAACGTTCCATGTGCTGCTGAGAAGAACGTGTATTCTGTTGCTGCTGGGTGAAATGTTCGGTAAATGTATGTTAAGTCTAGTTGATCTATGCAGCTGTTTAGATCTGCGGTTTCTCTGTTGAGTTTTTGCCGAGTTGATCTATCTAGTGGGGAGAGTGGTGTGTTAAAATCCCCAACAATTAATGTCTTTGGATCTATATGGGATTTGAGGGAAAGTAGTGTTTCTTTGATAAATTTGGGTGCTCCATTGTTTGGCGAATAGATATTTAGAATTGTAATATCCTCCTGAAGGAGAGATCCTTTAATTAGTATGTAGCGACCTTCTTTATCTCTTCTCACGAATTTTAGTTTGAAGTCTATTTTATCTGATATTAGGATTGCAACTCCCGCCTGTTTATGAGGGCTGTTTGCTTGGTAGATTTTGTTCCAGCCTTTAACTTTGAAAATATGTTTGTTTTTACAGGCAAGATGTGACTCCTGCAGGCAGCAGATAGAGGGGTCTTGTTTTTTAATCCAACTAGACAGTCTATGTCGCTTAATTGGAGAGTTCAGTCCGTTAACGTTAAGAGATAGGACTGAGAGGTATTTGGGGGTTCCTGCCATGTTATCCACCTTCTTGGGGGCTGCGAAAACTGGGTTCTTCCTAAGGTTCTTGGATTCTCAGTTTGGGTGCAGTTTCTTGGCCTTTGTTGCGTTCTTGTTGGTTTTCTATGTGTAGGACATCTTTAAGAATCTTTTGCAGGGCTGGTTTGGTGGAGATGTATTGTTTCAATTTTTCTTTGCTATGGAAGGTTTTTATTTGGCCTTCAGTTATGAAGGAGAGTTTAGCTGGGTACAGTATTCTTGGTTGATAGTTGTTTGTTTTTAGGGCATGGCATACGTCATTCCAGGCTCTTCTTGCTTTGATTGTCTCTGCTGAGAAATCTGAGGTAATTCTAATTGGTTTCCCTTTATAGGTGATTAACCTTTTCTCCTTGACAGCTTTAAGGATCTTGTCCTTGGTCTGGGTTGATCCTGTGTGGATTATAATGTGATGGTGGGATGTCCTATTCTGGTCTGGTCTATTTGGGGTTCTAAAAGCTTCTTGTATCTGAATAGGCCTATCTTTTTGTATGTTTGGGAAGTTCTCTGCTAGGATCCTGTTAAACAAATTTCCTAGACCATTAACTTCTGTTTCTAGGTGCTCCTCTACACCCATTATCCTTAGATTGGGCCTTCTGATGGTGTCTTCCAGGTGTTGGATAGACCTATCATATTTCTTGGACTTGTCTTGGATGGTTGTATGTTCTTTCTCTATAATATCTAGGCTGTCTTCAATCCCTGAGATTCGATCTTCTGCATGGTCTAACCTGCTGTCAAGACTCTCTACTTTGTTTTTTATCTCTTTTCCTTCTAATTGGTCAGCTTTGATGGCTTCAAGTTCTTTGTTGAAGCTCTGTTTTAGGTCTTGTATGATTTTCTTTACTTCCTTAATTTGGTGTTCAGTGTTTGTTCTCAAATCACTTAGTTGATTGGTTATGGTTTCTTTGGACTCCCATTCCTTCTGTTGGGTTCCATTCAGCATTCCCTTTGTGGTCTCCCTGACTTCCTTCAGCTCTTTGTTAATGGATTCCATGAATGTCTTTAGTGATCTTTGTGTATTCTCTACCTGGTCTCTTAATTCGTGAATTACTCTTTGATTAGTTTCCTCCCTTCTGTGGGATTCCTGCAGTTCTCTTTGAGTGTTCTCTGCCTGCTCACGCCATTCCTCCCTTTCTCTTTGAGTATTCTCAAGTTGTTCACGCAAATCCTGTATCAGTTTTTGAGAAGCTTCCTCACGCTTATGATATTCCTGTATAAACTTCTGGGATGCCTCCTCTCTCTCCCTATCACGCTCATACAGAGTCCTTTGTACATTGTCAAACTTCTCATTTATCATGTTTGCTATTAGTGTTTGTAGAGCTATTTGGGAACTCTCCTCTGGATTATTCTTTATCTGTTCTAATCCCTGATTATCAAGGTTGGGAATTGAGATACCCGAATTTGCCATTTTTCTTGTGTTTTTCCGGCTTACTCGGCCCATTTGAGATAAAGATTGCACCAGTTTTGTGCTAGAACACTATCTTAAGGCAACCATCAACCAAAGTTTGCATTTGTACAGTCAATAGTCTACAGATACAATCTAGTTCAACAGATACATCTATTCAACATCAAATGACTATATGTTAAAGGACTTCGAACCGCAGAAAAGAATTTGGAAAACCAGACATTATTAGGATTAGGGAGAGATGTGGGTAAAAAATAGGAATAGATTGGTGTGGGGAGGCACAGGGAGAGTTAACTATGTCCTAATCACAGTGCAGGAAATGAGTTGGGTAGGATGCAAGTAGAGAGAGAGAGAAAAAGAAGAGACGGAAAGGGGAATAAAGAGAGACCAGAAAAAGAATAGAAATGTAAAAATTAATGTTATTATAGAGGTTAAAAGACCGTCTATTTAGAGAGGAATGTGAATATGTTCAGAGAAGGGGAGGGACATAGAGGAGATGTGAAAAGCTTTAAGGATGGGAACGGGAGAAGAAAAGATCAGAAGTTCAGTAGAGCTAGATAAAAAACAAAAAGATAATTAAGAAAGAAAGAAAAAGAGAAAGAAGACAAGAAAAGAAAGGAAAACTCTTATTCACGTA
Source organism: Dipodomys merriami (assembly GCF_024711535.1). Taxonomy (NCBI): domain Eukaryota; kingdom Metazoa; phylum Chordata; class Mammalia; order Rodentia; family Heteromyidae; genus Dipodomys; species Dipodomys merriami. The sequence goes on along the minus strand of NW_027203381.1, from coordinate 66,503,036 downwards.
TTCCTAAAATAAAAATTATAAGATGAGAAAAAAAAAAGGTTACTGGAAAACAATTATTTTTTCAGAAGAGGCAAAAATTAAAGATTAATAAAAGTTTTAGAAGGGAAAAAAATTTTTATATATATATATATAAGGTAACAAAAAACAAAAAACAAGCAAAAAAAAGAAAAGAAGAAGAAGAAAAAAAGAAAAAAAAAAAAGAAAAAGAAAAAAAGAAAAAGAAAAAAAAGTCTTTTGATTTTTTTTTTTTGGGGGGGAGGAGTGGGAAGAATCCTGTATCTCCCTTTTGTCTGCAACCAGTCTCTTGTTGGAGTCTCTGGTCAGCTTGAGGTCCTGTGGCTTGATTGGTTTCTTAAGTCGGTTGGTTGGAAGAGGCAGAAAAATGCTCTGCTTTACCCAAGATTTTGAGATCCCCCTCCCAGGTTAGTTTTCTGGGAGGGTGGTCTGCTTTGAGAGTCACAAAAGAGGGGGATGTGGTGATGAGGCTAGGTTCTGGGTAGAGTTGAGGCCTTTCAATAAACAGTAGCTTTTCCCTGGGGCTATTTTGTGATAAAGCTCACAGCGCCCAGCCTGGAGCCATTCTCAGGGTTTATGTTTTTCAATTGATTGTCGAGGCTGCTAGAGGGAGGGGCAGCCTCTGGCTCTGGTTACCCAGTGAAGCAAGGCACTCGGATGGCTGGCGCCTGAGCTGGGTGACTTTTCCCTGGATGGAGCTGAGTCTGGCAGGTCACTTCGCCGTTAAGTTCTTGTGACCTGCTAAATGACTCATTTTATTCCAAGGCCTGAGCTGGAGCTAGCACCTCCTCCGAACTTTGTCGGTATCCAAGATGGAGATCACCGGTGCTGGGGTGGGAGGGGTGGCCTTCCCTCCTCTGCTCCCTGAGGAGTGAGGATGTCGGGCTTGTACTCACGCCGAGTCTTGGATCGTGGGTCGTCTCTGTTCTGCAAACAGCAGGATGAAGATGTTCGCTCCTTGTCGGTTCTTGTTGGTGTTGAGTAGAATCCGCTCGTCCGCTGCGTCTGGCTCCTTCGTCCCGGACTCTCTGTGTCTCAGGTATGTCTCCGCGGCGGTGGTCGCCGCCGCTGCGGCCCCGCCGCTGGAGCGGCAGCTGCTGCGTTTCCTTGGCTTCCCCTCTCTTGTCTAACTCTCTGTCCTGTGATGACTCACTTGGTGTGATTCTCTGGCTTAGGACTGTTCACTGGAACTCTAAAACTCCTTTCTATGCGAGAGCTTGTTCAGATTCCAGCTTCTCCTCCGCCATCTTCCCGGAACTCTCCGGAACTTATGTTTTTAAATTTAAGCATCTTGTTTTGTCTCAAGATAGTCAGCATGACTATCAGACATTATCTGTGACGCTCCCTCTGTCTGATATACCTGGTGGCTTTCAAAGATCCCAGAAACTTAAGACTTACCTTCTGGGCTTAGCTGCCCTGTACTGAACTGCATCTTCTAATAGGACAAACATCACAGAAGTCAGAGTATCCAGTCAATCACCTTCCATGTTTGCCCTTTAGGTACCATCTCACTTCACTTCATTACTCTTTTGGCTTGCAAACACTTATTAGAGGTTAGGGAATTTATCCTGGATCACAAGATGTTAACTGGAGATGCAAATCTTGAAGCTCAAACTAGCTGACATGTGCTTCTCAAACTTCATAGAACTATAACTAAAATACAATGTGCTGCATACATACCAGGTATAAAACACAACATGGGTACATATGTGAAACCATGACCACCATCAAGATGGCTGAAGTCCAGTGATTTCTACCTGTAATCCTAGCTCTTCCCTGGAGATCACCAAATTGAGTCAACTCCACCTTCCACGGTGAGTAGTCTTCAGGTGTCTCTAAGATGGCCTACCTCAGCTTTCAGATAATCCATTTAGTGAGTTTCTGAAAAATACACTTCATAGAAGGAGTTGGATTTCTTTTATCAGGGTATTCATCTCACTTAGAGATTTTGGGCCAGGCTATTCAATATTCGAATGATTCTCACGCCTGCCCCAAGTCACATAGCTTTGCCACAACATGCAGGTGGCCTCCAAAAATGCTCCTAGCCAGGCTCACCCAGGCTGAATGCCTTGGGGGACAAGAGCAGAGGTTGGTCAGACAAGCCTTTAGTAAGCTAGGTGTACTTGCGTCAGAAGGTAAGTAAACCCATTTTAATTGCCTTTTACTTTTTTTGGAAGGGGAGAAAACAATTCTTAGTGAATAGTTGTCTTCAACTTCTACTTCTAAATTTTCCTCAGAAGACATTCTTTTTTTTTTTTTTTTTCTGGTCCCGGGGCTTGAACTCAGGGCATGGGCACTGTCCCTGAGCTTTTGTGCCGAAGGCTAGTGCTCTATCACTTGACCTGTAGTTCCTCTACTACATATTTTGGTAGTTAACTGAATATAATGAACTTTCCTACCCAGGCTGGCTCCAAACCATGATCCTCAGATTTTAGCCTTCTGAGTAGCTAGATTATAGGCATTAGCCACCAGCTCCTGGCTTAGAAAGCATTCTTATAATGTATCTGAGATTGCATTAGGCATGTATATCTTGTCTTATCTTTATTTTAACATCACAGTATAGAGTTACAGTATTACTCCATTTTACAGATGGAAAAACTGAAGCTTAGGATAATTAATTGGTAGAACTGGAAGAATTGTGTGATTCTAATGCTGGAATTGGTTTCAGTGTATCAAGGATTTGGGAGATGAATGATAGGAGGAAATAGGGAATAGTGGCTAAAATTCCAATTTCAAAGATTTCTTTGTTTAAATACTTTGATATATGACATATGACATATCCAGAGATACAAGTTCTGCTTTTAGGAAAATGAGATCATATGGTACATAGTATTTTGTAGCTTCACTTTGTAATGAATGTAGCATAAATATCCCACAATCACATAGATTTCCCATCCCTCCTTTTTCCCTTCACTTCCCTCCCTTCTGTATTTCCCCCTCCCTTCTTCATTTCTCCTTCCTTCCTCTTCTGTCCCCTCCCTTTCTTATCTCCGCACTTCTCTTTTCCTCTATTCTCTTTTTTCCCCTTCTCTCTTCCCTTCCCCTTCCTTTCTTGTTTCTCTTTTTTAAAAAATGTAAGCATAAGCCAGGCGCTGGTGGCTCATGCCTGTAATCCTAGCTATTGAGGAGGCTGAGATCTGAGGATTGTGGTTCAAAGCCAGCCCGGGCAGGAAAGTCCGTGAGACTTATCTCCAATAAACCACTCGAAAACCGGAAGTGGCACTGTGGCTCAAGTGGTAGAGCGCTTGCCTTGAGCTGAAGAGCTGAGGGACAGCGCCCAAGCCCAGAGTTCAAGCCCCACAACCGACCAAAAAAAATGTAAGCATAACATAATGCATACCCTCAAAACACAGATTCTGTGTTTTCCCCCATCCTTAGGATGGGGTCAGGAATGTAAAATGTAGATAAGCTTTGGGGTCACTGACACCTTGTTGGTAAAGAACAGCTCTTCTATACAAACTCCTGAGGACTGAAAGAAATATAACAAACAGAGTAATTGACAAAGGAAAACCAGCCAAGAATCCTAGTGCTAGAGTCTGACTGGGTAGAAGGATCAGGCTGGGCAACACTTCCAGGGGTGAGGGAAGGGCAGTTCTTCTCCCAGGGCAGACACAGGTGGGAAGATTTATATAGTCCATAGAAGCAGGAAGCTCAGAGGCAGCAATAACTCCTAAATGCCTCTACAGGTACAGAGATGTGGTAAGAAGTTGGGAAGCTTATTTTAAAGTTGCATTTGCAATGCCAAGCACAGTTTTATCAGTTGCCTGTTTATTTATGGATCTGAGGAAAGCTCCCTTTGATGCCACATTAAGTAGGGGAGGATTTGATAACCAGATTTTACTTTCTTTTTAAAGAAATAACGTATCTACTGGGCATCAGTGGTGCATACCTATAATTCTAGCTATTCTGGAGGCTGAGATCTGAGGATAACGATTAAAATCTAGTATGGGCAGACAAATTCAAGAGATTATCTCCAATTAACTAGCAAAAAGCCAGAAATGGAGGTGTGGCTCAAGTGATAGAACACCAGCCTAGAGTAAAAAAGCTAAGAAAGAATATGAGGCTCTGAGTTCAAGCCCCAGTACCAGAACACACACACACACACACACACACACACACACACACACACACACACACACACACACGATTTTTTTAAAAAAGGAAAAAACAACATTTTCCACAGTCATTGTCCTTAGGACACTCAAAGTCATGTGCACTAAATAAATAAAAGCTCTGAATTCCATTAGTTGTCATTTTGGCATTTTTCCCCCTCCAAATTTCTCATTGATGGGTGTCTTTTTTGTGTGTGTTTGTCTTCCCTTCTGTTCAGCATCTCACTTGCTGATTAAGAACATCAAACATTCTAAAGTAGACTTTTAGGAGAGTATATGGACTTCTAGCAGCCAGACCCAGGAAAGATCCAGCCTTTTCTCTAACTGCATTCCCAGCAGGTGTTTGTACTTGAATCGCCCCTTCGCCCCCAGCAGGGGGCCCTCAGCCCACTCCCAGTGATCTAAGTCTCAGAGCAGGGGAATCCAATCCAGCTTGCTCAGCTCTCCATTGCACCCTCCCACAATCCACCAGGCTGACTAGAGGCTAGGCCTGTGCTATCCTCCAAACTAATGTTCCCCAAGGTTTTGTTTCCAAGGTCCTATCTGGCTAGCATCCTTCTTCTAGATCCTTCTTAGGAGTAGAGACCTGCCTTTGTCTTAGCAGGCTGCAGTCCAGAACTGGAACACTGGCTAGGTCTTGGCGACTAGAAGAGAGATATTTTGGAGCCAACTTCCTATCCGAATTTCTGAGTATCACCTGCCCCATTGCTGGACTCTACCTGCTTGTTGGGAACAGTTCAGCTTCTGACTTATGACCTCCTTTCTGTTTCCTTTTGGCCCAGTGCTCTCCTGACCAGTTAGCAAAGTGCCATGATCTCTAGTGGATTGAACTTCTGTTGTTAGCACCTGCAGCTCCCCAAGTGCAGCTTTTGTTGCAGTGATGGATTAAGGCTATGATCTAAGGCCTCTCCATCCCACTTAAGTAGGATGTACCCCGAAGTCTTATGATATGGCCATGGCTTTAGACAATTGATAGGTTCTGAAAAAACTGTATTTAAATCAGTATTTTGCAAATGCAATCTTTTAAATAATTTAAATACATTTTTTTTCAAAGAATCCCATTCAGATCCCTGAATTAACATCAAGTACCAACATAGCAACATGGCATGTGGCACATTACAGTATTTAAAACTTGAGTCTGACTGCATCCCAGCTCTTACGGATTATAGCCTTGAACACATCATTATGCCTCCTTTGTGGAATTTTTGTTTTTCACCTGACAATCTAGTTGTAATAGACTATGATTCTTAGTAGTCAGACTCTAGCATGCAATGCTTTGAATATTCACATTTTCAGGTTAAAAGTTCTCTAGGTTAAAAATACTGCCATAAGTGTTTCTTTCTGGAGACTGACTTAGTTTTTTCTCCCAGTTTTATATAGATGATCTTTAAAGACCTGGAATTGTCATTATATTCGCCAAATATACAGCTCTCCATGGAAGGAGAGCTGTTTTTTCTCCAGAAAGGAATGAAACCAACCCAGATGCCCCTCAGTAGATGAATGGATCAAGAAAACATGATATATATATATATATATATATATATATATATATATATATTTATAGGAATACTATGCTTCCATAAGAAAGAATGACGCTGCCTCATTTGTAAGGAAATAGAAGGGCTTGGAAAAAAATCATATTAAGTAAGCCAGACTCAAAGAAACATAGGTCCCATGTTTTCCCTTATTTGTCATAATTAGTATATGTCTAGAACAATCTTAGCAGATGAGCAGAATAGATCAATAGCTGTGTGCATATGACCATATAGGATGATGCTAAGAAAAATAAACTCCAAGACATGGACACAAGAGGTTTTTCTTTGTTGTTTTTTTAATGTACTGTGTGATTTCTTTTTTGTGTTTTTCCCCCTTATGGTTTATCCACTGTATTTGATTTTGGTACCCTGGGTATTGTGTATATGTTTGTCTGAATTTGGGGAGGAAAGGGGAACAAAAATGATGGGACAAAGAGGAACCAATGCAACAGTGATACTCACAAGACACTATGTTGGAAATGATCTGTACAACTTGGGGTGGGGGAAGAGGTGGGAGGGAAAGAGGGAAAAAAGGAGGGAGAGGATAACAAGTTTGACAAGAAATGTATTCACTACCTTACTTATATAACTGTAACCCCTCTGTATATCACCTTGACAAAAATGAAAATTTTACAAAAATTAAAGTTTTAATTAATTAATTAATTAATTTCAGTACTGAGGTTTGAACTCAGGGCCTTGTGCTTTTGCTTGGCTTTTATGCACTACCACTTGAGCCACATCCCCACTTTCAGCCTTTTGGTAGTGAATGGGAAATAAGAGTATCACTGATTTTTCTGTCTGGGCTGGCTTTGAACCATGATCCTCAGATCTAAGCCTTCTGAATACTTATAATTACAGAGGAGAGCCATCAGTACATGGCCACTATCTTTATCTTAGAAAATAACTGAAGTCAAGTGTAATTCTCCTAAATATGGAACAAGAAACCACCAAACCACCTCGAAGCAGGTCAAGTTAGCTTAGAGCAAGGCCTCTGAGAAGCAGAGAGCACTAGCCTGCTCTTTCTCCTCTAATTAATGGGGAGGCCTTGTGTCTTTGTTTTAGACCCTTTCATCCAAGGATTGCTAAATGTTTTACAAACGCTAATTAATTCAATTAAACTTCACACTACCACCTTGAGGCAGATAATTCCTCTTTGTGATAGACTATTTTTGCTTTTACAGTACAGTGCACAGACTATATATTAGCGCAGATTAAGATAAGAACAGCAAAACTTTGGATTTAGCTAATGTTGGGTAACTTCAGAGATATCAGATCTGTGCAATGAGCACTGAGCAGAAAGCTCAAGTCAGCTTATTACCAACAATGACAAGGTTGAAATATTGGACTGTTTCAGGTTCTACTCCATGTTGAAGATGTATGACCCTGAGCAATTTTTTTTGACTCAGTTCCTATAGCTTTCAAATGGGGGCAGTAACAACATTACTCACCTCTCTGCTTCACAGAAATGTTGCAAGGAATAATGTTTGTAATATGCGGTGGAGTTCCTAGATAATAGATGGAAATTAATACATGATGAAACATTATTACTACTTATCTTCACACTATCTAAATAGGTTAGGTGAGTGAAATCCTAGCAACTTCACATCTCGGGCAGAGGAACCAGTACTATTAACACACAGTATAGACACCCAGAGGCGGAGAGCTTCCCAGACTGGTAGACATACACTGGTGTAAAAGAAAGCAAGAGTTCCCAGGTTTGCAGAATAGTTGCTCATTATTCCAGTGGAACAACTTTCCTTCTTGGACATTCCTGCCAAATCGAAACAATCATTGTATATATCCAACTCATTGTCTCCAGATGGGTTTGTGTGCCTTTATTTTCAGTCTCATTGGTCAGTATGGTCTTACTCTTTTCCTTTATCTAGATAAGCATAGTCGTAACTTCCTACTGTCCCAAAGTCTCTTAGCCTACCTCCCTTCTTGAATTTTCTCTGATATTCCCATGAACCTTGGATATGTTTTAAAATTTAGATTTTGGCCCGGTGCCAGTGGCTCATATCTGTAATTCTAGATACTCAGAGGCTGAGATCTGAGAATCACGGTTTCAAAGCTAGCCTAGACAGAAAGTCTATGAGACTTATCTCCAATTAACCACCAGAAAGCTGGATGTGGATTTGTGGCTCAAGTTATACAATACTAGACTTGGGCAAAAAAGCTCAGGGACAGTGCCTAGACCTTGAGTTCAAGTCCTAGGACTGACACACACACACACACACACACACACACACACACACACACACACACACACACACACGCAAACTATGTTTTGATATTGTTCTTACCTTCTACTGTAGACTTAACTCTTCTATGTCTTTTTTCTAATTATTATTAGTATATTTTAATTGTACAAAACAATGAGATTCATTGTGACATTTTTTCTGGTTATTCTTTAAGAAGAGGCTCTATTCATCTAATGCCAACCTTTTTTTGGGGGGGGGGTGTCCGGTCGTGGGGCCTGAACTCTGGGCCTGGGTGCTGTCCCTCAGCTCTTCAGCTCAAGGCTAGCGCTCTACCACTTGAGCCACAGTGCCGCTTCCGGCTTTTTTCTTTTTGCTTATGTGGTGCTGAGGAATCAAACCCAGGGCCTCAGGCATGCAAGGCAAGCGCTCTACCACTGAGCCATCTTCCCAGTCCCTCTAGTGCAAATCTTAACAAACTGAAGTTAATCAAAAGAAGGTTAACTGAATGGAATCTGTCAGCAAGATGTCAGGATTAGAATTCAGATCACACCAAATCTACCTCTTCTCTTCTCAATGTGCCATACGTGTCCTACAAGGCACATATGACACAGAATAGAAATACTGAGCAGCCAAAATTAAGGAAGCTGAGAAGCTGATTGAGAGAACTATTTCCAAGTAATGTTCCAAAGGGAACTAGAAGGCATACTTACTCAGGCTCGAGGAAAATACCTTTCTGCATTCTGTATTACACAGAAGGACTGAGTCATTTTAGAATCTGGGTATGCAAGGACACATGTAATATGATAGCACAGACTGATCACTTATTGTTTTAAGACCAGACTTAGCTTGGCACTCAAAGACTCATAAAATGGCCCTGACCTATATTTCCTGTGTATCCCTCACCCCTTTTCTCCCTCTTCTCATGGCCCCTGCCTGCAGCAGAGGTGAAAGTCTGACTCTGAACAAGATCCAGGTCTCTCTCTCCCATGGCTTCCTCTTTTCAAATGCTCTTTCTCATGGCCTCATTCTCTTTCTGAGTCTCTTTATCAAACTATTTCATGTATGTTGTAATTTAGCAGCAAATGGCAAAGTAGAGTGGTTAAGGACATCAGCTCCAAATTTAGAGGTCTTGGGTTCAGATTTGGGCTTTACTAAGTGGTAGCTATGCATCTTGGTATATAGCAAGTTATATAAGCTCAATAAACTTCAACCCATTCCCATGTAAAATAAAGATAATAACAACAGAGCCTTCCCCCTGAAAGATTTTGAGAAATGGAGCTTAGGAAATGGGAGGTCCTCAATAAAGGTAGTAGATTTTACCTTCATGGGGAGTGTGTGTGTGTGTGTGTGTGTGTGTGTGTGTGTGTGTGTGTGTGTGTGTGTGTGTGTGTGTGTGTGTGTGTGTGTGTTAGAGAATAAATAAGATAAACATAAAAGCATTACTAAGCAAATTCACTATAATGTTAATTGTTTTTTTTCCATTCTTTTTTTTTAGTTTTGTTTTAAATTTAATTTTATTTTATTTGTGAACATACTGTACAGAGGAGTTAAAATTACATGGGCAGGATAATGCGTACATTTCTTACCAAGCATTGCAGCCTCCTCCTGTGTTTACCCTTCACATCCCTTCCCAGCCTCCCCCCTCCCCCCCAATCCCAATCCTTCTCCTTCCCCCCCTCTCCGCCTCCCCCCCCCACACTGACGTTGTAAAGCTCGTTTTGGACATGACAACTTGTACTTCTCATTGTTGCAACAGGTCCACCTGTATCCTTAAACAACTGGTTTTTCCCCATCTCCTCCACAATATAATGTTAATTGTGTGTGTGTGGTGAGGTCTGTATGTGTGGTTCTTGGGGTTTCCAAAAATTATAAGCACAATTTAATCAACTAATAAAAATAATGTTAACATTTTACTGGCAGGTCAAACCATGAGATGTGCTAGGTACCTGTAATCCTAGCAATTCAGGAGGCTGAGATCTGAGAATTATGGTATGAAGCCAGCCCCAGCAGGAAAGCCGTGAGACTCTTATCGCCAACGAACTATTCAGAAAAAGCCAGAAGTGGCACTGTGGCTCAAGTGGTGGAGTACTATCCTTGAGCAAAGAGAGCTCAGGGACAGTGCCCAGGCCCAGAGTTCAAGCTCCAGGACCAGAAAAAAATAAAACAACAAGAACAACAACAAAAACCCATGGGAATTATAAAGTTTCTTTTTTCTTTTTATTAAAAATATATTTTTTATTGTAAAGATACTGTGCAGAGGGGTTACAGTAACACGAGTAAGGTAATGAGTGTGTTTCCTATTGAATATTGTTACCCCTTCCTTTGTTTTCCCCTACCATCCCTTCCCTCCCCACTTCCCCAAGTCCTCCCTTCCCATGGCCACCCACCAAGCTGTAAAGTTCATTTTCAACATAGTGTCTAGGACAAGCAGAAAAGGTCAAAAGCTATGTACATATGACCATATAAGATGATGCTAAGCGAAATGAACCCCAAGTAGGGACACAAGAGGTTTTATCTTTCTTGCTGTTGTTTTTAATGTACCTATAATGTACTATGTGATTTTTTTTTGTTTCTTTTGTATGTTCTTCCCCCATGGTATACCCCTGCTTTCACTGTATTTGATTCCGATGCACTGCATCTTGTTGTTAGGGGCTGGGAAGGTGGCTCAGTGGTAGAGCACTTGCCTTGTATATACATTTTCTAATTTGGGGAGGGGAAGGAAAATAACAAAATGCTAAAATAAGGATACAGGTTGACCCATTGAAACGATGAGATGTACAAGATATTATGATAAAGTTATTTGTGTGTGTGTGCTGGTCCTGGGTCTTGAACTCAAGGCAAGGGTGCTGTCTCTGAGCTTTTTTGTTCAAGGCTGGCGCTCTACCACTTGAATGACTACAGCTCCACTTCCAGCTTTTTGGTGGACAACTCATGCCTAGATTTAGCTTTGAAGTGCAATCTTCAGATCTCAATCTCCTGAGTAGCTAGGATTACAGATATGAGCCACTGGCACATGACCTATAAAGTTTCTTTGAAGGGGAGATGAAAAATAATCATATTAGCTTGGAAGTTTTGTGAATATTCTAAGATTCCTTGACTCATATACTTTATAATTTTATGAGAATACAATTCATATTTTCATTTAAAAATTAACCCTCAAAAATGTAAACGAATATTTTATAGCTATAGCAGTCAGCCATTTAATATATTTATATTTTAATGTTTTAACTACATTTAGATTGGAGAAAGATCTAGAAAATATCCTGAATCTTATCTACTAAGCCCTTTGCTGTCTATTTGCAAGATTCTTCTAAAAAACTTCCTTCACAAAGAGGCTCTCCTGGTCACCAAAGTGTCAAATTTCCTACAGAGCACTTTGGATATACTTAATAAATGTGTACAAATGGACTTGGTCTAGTTAAGTAGGAATGTAGAATGAGAGAGCCACATTGCTTGGGTCCAACTATTCACTTTGTCACTTGGTGATCATTGATAAGTTACTCTTTTTTCTTTCTCTGTGTTTCTGCCAGCTTTATGGAAATGGCCATCAGAGTACTGAGCGTGAAGGTTGCTCTTAGCCATGCCCGGCATTTGTGGGTATAAAATGCTTTAGCATTTTAGCCTTACTGTCATTCACACCCATGTCACACCTGTGTCTACATGGGCTTCTGTTTGTAGAGAAGCAGTTGAGTGAGAGCAAGCTGGGCACACAAGTCAGCTACAATAGATCGAGGTTAGCTGTATGCTTCAGAACCTCGGAAGAAATGCCTTCCCTACTGCAGAGTCCTCATTTCCATGGGTTCTCATTTTTCCATGGACCCTTGTTTCTTGCAAAAGCTATTGATAATCACAGGGAAGTGGTGTCCTGCTTATGTTAGTCTTATATAGTGTGAACAGCATAACCAGATTCATCTGCTTGGGTAAGATTAGGTGCAATTTCTCCTCCAGCTCCTAAACAGTTACTCATCTTGACCCCACAGTGGGGCATGGTGCACGAGCTGCCAAGTGTACACAGGAACCCAGCCAGAAGGAAAGAGTAGCAGTGTCACCAGTTCCTGACAGAAGGAAAAGCTGCTGTCTCACACTAACATTCATATGTTGAAATGAAGTTTGAAATCTGGCTTTATTTTTTTCCCCTTCTGTTAAATGTACTAAATGGCTGCCGGCAATGATTGTAAAATGTTCAATTTTTTAGGTATAATTTTAAAATAAAAAGAACTTTATTTCCATAGATTACATGATATACATTTCAACGAGTCTTAATATAGTCACAAAGTTGCTAAGCCACCACCAATTCTTGCATCACCTTTACAAGGAAAGTTCATCATCTTCATATTTTCACTTTTTGATACAGTGTTAATTTCATTTAGATTATTTGGTGAAATTGTGCTGGTAGCTTTTGGGAATTTTAGAAATCCTAGCCAGTCTGGGTCAAAAGTCTGGGAGATGCCTATCTCCCACAAACTAGCAAAAAGCTGGAGTAGGTAGAGCACTAGCCTTGGACATAGAAGCCAAGTGAGAGCACAGAGATCCAGAGTTCAAGTCCCAGTACTAGCACAGAAAATAAAATAAGTAAAGAAAATAGAAAATCTTTTTTTTCTTTGTTTCTTTTTTTTATTGTGAACATACTGTACAGAGGGGTTACAATTACATGGGCAAGATAATGAGTACATTTCTTATCAAGCATTGCAGCCTCCTCCTTTGTTTCCCCTTCACATCCCTTCCCAGCCTCCCCCGCCCCCCCCAAACAGCTTTTTTTGGGGGGGGCAGGTCTGGTTGTGGGGCCTGAACTCTGGGCCTGGGCGCTGTCCCTCAGCTCTTCAGCTCAAGGCTAGCACTCTACCACTTGAGCCACAGCACCACTTCCGGCTTTTTTCTTCTTGCTTATGTGGTGCTGAGGAATGGAACCCAGGGCCTCAGGCCTGCAAGGCAAGCGCTCTACCACTGAGCCACCTTCCCAGCCCAAAATAGAAAATCTAATAGTTATGTCTGTATGTATATTCCTAATTATAATACTGTAAATAAGAATATTACAATGAGTTTACTTAGTTATATATTTCTAAATGTCAGAAGGTTATATTAAGGAATTACAATATGTTCTTTTATGTGTCCAGTGCTTCTTGACTAGTCTCTTCCATCATTCTCCCTATCTATCTGCCTGTTCTTGCAGACTTCTTTCAACTTTCCTATTTCCTTGATCACATAGGTTCAATGAGCTCTATTTGTCCCATTTCCTTTTTCATTCATCCCTTCCTCCCTCTTTCCCTCAAGTACCAATCCTCTGGCCTCCTTCAAACTTGTTTCAAATTCCTGATATTCATTTTGTATTTACACACATACATACATTTTGTAATGTCAACTGTTTCTATAACTCAGCTATAGAAAACTGTGCTGAAATTTTATATTTATTCATTAATTATATTTATTGTTTTAGTTAATTAATTAATTAATTATTTTTGTCGGTCGTGGGACTTGAACTCTGGGCCTGGGCACTGTCCCTCAGCTCTTCAGCTCAAGGCTAGCTCTCTACCACTTGAGCTACAGAGCCACTTCTGGTCTTCTGAGTGTTTATTGGAGATGAGAGTTTCACGGACTTTCCTTCCCCGGGTTGGCTTTGAACCGCGATCCTCAGATCTCAGCCTCCTGAGTAGCTAGGATTACAGGCGTGAGCCACCGGTGCTCGGCTTTTAATATATTTATTATATGTTACAGTTTCTTACTTATAATTTATATACTTTATATATAATGTATTTATATGTAACATATATTTATGTACAATGTGTACACACATACATATATGTATAAGTAATATAAGCAATATATATACATATAAGTAACATATACACATATATTTTATATATATTACTTTTATATGTATATATATAGCTTATTGTATGTAATATAGCTATTTATATAACTTGGCTATGGTAAACTATACTGCAAGTTTGTTATATTTTTATTCTTATCTTATTCATACTTTACCATTTGCTCAAGGTTCACACATAGAAACACACACATATGCACATGCACAATTTGTTTCTTTTTTTAGGTTTACTGTGTTGGGTTGGAATTATCAGTGCTAATAGCTGTACTCAATCTGAAAGATGGTGTGTGAAAACAGTGAAACTGAAAACGATTACCTTTATTGGGCACCTCTCATTTCCCCGGTGCTCAGTATCTCAAAACCCAGTTTTGGGAGGGAGGTTCTGTTGTCATCATTTTCATTTCATGTGGGAATTATAGAAGTTTATGGAGTCACTTGTCCATAACTATAGTCCCATATCTATTGCCTAGTAAAGTTCCAGTTTGGACACAAGCCCTCCAAATTTGGACCTATAACCTACTCCCACAGTGGACATCTAGTCTACCTAATAACACCAATAGCTCTTGGTCAGAGCACTGTACAACCTGCTTTTACAAGTCTCTCATTCCATTCCTTTAACATTCCTGCCAGGTGTCACCAGAAAGTTTAGCTCCTGAGTTACAAGGCCATACTGCAAACCTCTGTGGCTGAACAGGTGAATCCAGGCTTTCTACGTAGACAAGGTAGGGTAGCAGCTCTCTACCATATTTGGACTTCTGATAGCCATCCTAGGCATATGTTCCAACTCGCAGAATAAAACAAACAGCTCTCCCTTCTATCATACTTGTTTATGGGTTTGAATTCCTACATCAATAGAAAATATAACTTGATGATTTTTGCAGTCTTTGTGCTCAAAAAACAGTTTGTGAATAAATTGTGAATAAATACAAAAACAAGTGTCATTATAGAATTATTTGAATATTTTATTTCTAGTCATCTGTATAAGTTTAACCACTAATATTTGAGTGGAAGCAGACTATTTAGAATAGTTTGATTATACCTTTACTCTTTTTTTTTCTTGTTGGTCATGAGGCCTGAATTCTGGGCCTGGGTGCTGTCCCTCAGCTCGTCAGCTCAAGGCTAGCACTCTACCACTTGAGCCACAGCACCACTTCTGGCCTTTTCTGCTCATGTGGTGCTGAGGAATCGAACCCAGGGCTTCCTGCATGCAAGGCAAGCCATCTTCCCCAGCCTTACCTTTACTCTTTTTTATTGTGTATTTCAAAAAAGCAAACAATTCCATATGCACATTTAAAAAGAATTTTTTGCATGCACAAAGAAATCTCCTTTTGAAGGAGATTAGTGATCATTGCGACCTTTTGTAGGCATAATGAATCAAGGTACTATTAAAAAATCTATGGACTGAAGTTTTCATTAAGCAAACTAAATCTGCAGCTCTGTTAGCCTCCCCCTCCCCCCAGTTCCTCAGCTTCTGAGAATAAGGCAAGTGACCTAGGAGTTCTTGTGCCCGCTTCTCTGAAGGATCCTGCCAACTCTGCATTGTCCTGTTGGATTTGCAGTCAGATGTCTGATGCTGCCAGGCACTGGGCAGGCAATGAGTTCTTTCCCTGTAAGTTGGGTACAAAAACATCGGCATGGGAGCAGCCTGCTTTGAGACAGCTGCTCTGGGAGAATGCAGCAGGCAAGGAGCAGCCAGAAATTCCTCCTAGGTTCGTGGGAGGAGTTCGCTTGGCTAAGTATTGTCATTTGCTGAGAGAAGGTGTGTGCTCAAGGAAGGAGTCGTATAACCTGGAGGGTCATTAACTCTTTCAGCCAGTCCGGGTGCAGAGGTGGCTCGGCGAGTTCGTCCTGGAAGTGTCTGCTCAACAGGGTCAGGCAGGAGGCGTGAACTAACTTTTTGATGGGGGACCACTTTGAGAAAGGCCAGCATGCTTTGCTCAATGAAGGAGAAGAGAATGAGATGGTAAGACTCTAGACACTTTCTTCTCTTTTCATCCCTTTCCCTAGTGTGAACACACACACACACACACACACTCACACACATTTACTCATACTCTCTTCTTCCCATTTTGATTCTGGAATTACATGAGATGGTAATGGCCACGAAATGCCTCTGTCCTGTAAATGTAACTTCTGACAGGAGAGATTTGCTAGAGTGAAAACATTGTATTCATGTTATCAAGATTGTTTTGTTCTTAAAATCAAAAGGGAGAGAAGCACAATGCCACTCGATAATTCATTTTTGAGCCTCATCAGTAAAGAAAGTTCTGTTGAAAACTTCTAGTCATTTTAGCAATCTCAGATGGGAGGAGCAGAGAATTCCCTGATAGAGTACAGAACATCAATAGTGAAAAAACTTTGAGACTGAGTCTTTGACCTTCTCTTCTCACAGATCTTGTTTGCCAAGACTGTTGGACAGGGAAGACACATAAAATATTAACAATTATCATCCTACACACATTTCTTCTTGCTTCCACAATTTTCTTGGTAGTGCCCTACTTATGGAGGTGGGTTACAGAAAACTTTTCTGTTGTTTGTTGTTTCTTTTATTTTAAATGTGTTCCCATCTTGGGAAGTGCAGGAAAAAAAATCAAAGACAACTCTTTGGTCTTGCTAAATTTAAAGTGATATTTCTCAATTACAATGTAATCAGCAGAGAGTTAGAGATGTGTGTTTGTGTTTAATAAGGCCTTTTTGCTAATTGTATAAGCATAGTCTTTTATGTCAGTAATGACATAATTAAAATGTTAAAATGTGACGTTCTTATTCTATAATAGCATTTTATCTTCCTGGAGTTAATATATAAATAACAAACCCAAAAGATGTTTACTTAAAATGTTTTTTTGGTTAATTGCTTGAGTCCTGACTATTAAATTCTTTGTTCTAAAACTGGTCTTTCAAGTCTAATCTGCTTACTTGTTCCTATAGCAACAACATTTTTTGGACCTTCAAGAGTAGATCCCTTCTCTATCAAAGCTGAAAAAAATTATAACGAAATAATAAGTACCTTAATTCAGATGGCTCTCTTAACCATATCTTGGACTGTATTTGGATTTGACTATCAAGTGAAATTTGCCTTCAAGGCCTTGTATAAACACCACCAGAAGACTTTTGGAACCTGTGTCGGTGATCATTCTTATTTATCTGGAGGGTTATCTTGGGAGAAATGTTTTTCACTACTTCAAATATTACAATAAAAATTTGTGTCCTGTCATTGAACCCATCACCCAAAGATGGGAGTTCCTTCTAAGTTCAAGTTCTCCCTTACTCATTTAAAGCATACCCACTCTTTTCCTAGCTATTCATTTCTACTCTTTTACAGTATGTCTTTGAAATGTCATTACAAATCATCTGTTTTCCAGAAGATATTCGTATTTCTAGGGAAACTACTACATCTCCCGTAGCCTAGCAAAGCTGGGCTGTTAATAGTTCTTTCTTTCTTTTTTTTTAATTTTATTTTTATTTTATTTTATTTGTGAACATACTGTACAGAGGGGTTACAATTGCATGGGCAGGATAATGCGTACATTTCTTACCAAGCATAATAGTTCTTTCTAACAGCACCACTAAAGGTATCAATCAGAGCATCAGCCTAGTTTTGTATGCAGCTGCAGGCCCGCTTGGAGAGCCTTTGCGGTGGGACACTGTGTTTTCTGGTGAGAAGTCATTTGGCCAGTAGTGTAAGTAGAGGTACAGCATTAATTAGTATGCACTCTTAGCTCCCCTCCTGTTCTACCCGCAGAAACCTGGCCACCTGCCTGGTGCTGCGCCTGACACCATGTCTCTTCTCGCTCAGTCTCTCATCCTTCACCCATAATGTTGAACTTCACAATGTAACAAGACAGCTTACACACATCCTACATATATTTATTTTGAGTTTCAAGTGACCAAGTATTATCTTGGCCAGTTACTGATGTAGTTGCGATCGATTTTCATTTTAGGGATGACAGAATTGATTGCACACTCTTGATGCATTTAAGTCTGCATCAGCCAAGAAGTCCAACAGTTGGAACACCACATAGATGAAAGTGTGTAGCTCTGGGTCTTTGATTATGAACTTATCTCACTTGTATCTTGTTAGCTCTTTCCACAGATATCGTACAGAATCCATGTCCTCCCCTGAGAAAACAAGACTGAGGGGCTCACCTTCTATGACATATCATTTGTCTTCTTGAGTTAGTCTGTCTTCTCTGAATCCTAAATGAATCCCTTTTTGCAAGCCCTGACTGTCTAGAACTGTACCACATCAAAACCTTCCTTGCTTTATAAGTATTCTGAGATTCAATATTTGCACAATTAATTCCTTGCATGATAGAAATGACTTAAAGATCCAACACAAAATAACTTTCTGGGCTTTAGTTTTTCTGTTACAGAAGAACAAAAAATGTTCCCTGGCCTAGTAATGACTTGGATTATCTTCTATTATAGAATAATAGAATCTTCTTTCATAGAATACAAGAAACTAAAGAGTATCTCTTGCTGACTTGAGAGTACTATTGCTAAGTGAAAAGGAGACCAGAGCCAAAGGAAGAAAGAACTTGTTAAAAAGACAATGAAGGGTAGAGATGAAGTGGCCTTCAGAGAATGTTCACCCAGAGGCTGCTACTAGAAGTCTTCCAGAGGACATGTGACTGGCTAGAGTCTTGGCTCTCACTTGCTCTGGTTGTAACCCCATTGATCTGCAAAGTAGAAGTTGTCTTTCTGACCTTACCTGTCTCACAGGGCTTTTAAGAGGATCAAGTGAGAGCATCTGTACAAAAGTGTTTTGAGAATGAATAATTTTGGAGACCCGCACGTGTGTGTGTGTGTGTGTGTGTGTGTGTGTGTGTGTGTGTGAACAAAAGTAGGAGCCAGGCCTGTCACCATTAACCAATGAAATGAATAGTACCCCACAAATTGAAGTAATTTCTTCTTATTAAACAGCAGCAGGGTAATATATGATTTTGTTCTCTACCAAGATTATTTATAAATGGAGAGGTACTGAGTTCTTGTGCCTGGCTTATAATGTTCATTTTGGGAAAACAACTACCTTGAGATTCAATTCCTTTGTAAAGCACATTGCCTGAGAACTCACATTCTTTTGAATCCTTATGTGGCATATTTCTATTTTGAAAGGCCATAAAAAGATTAGCATTGATTTCATCATACCCAGACTGAACAAATATTTAATTGACATAAACATTGGTCACACTAATGAAATCAGAAGCTTTCTGGAGAAGTGCTTTGTTCCAGTGAGTCTTATCTTAAAAGTAATATCTTCTGATTTTTTAAATATGTAGACTTTAGCTAAGAAGAGAGAAAATACTTGATTTTTTCTCTTTTTGATAAGTTTTTTATTGTGAAAATACTGTGTATACAAGGGTTATAGTTACATGAGCAAGATAATGAGTACACTTTTCTAGTTATTAAGGTAAAATAAGTTTATTGTAAAAATATTGAAGTGAAAGTAAGTGTCTAAAGAATGAAGGAAATACATGTCTTAAGTTTATACATGGATGCAATCACTGCTATCATTGATGACTGTTCTTCCAGACTTACAAAAATGCATCCTTAATCCCACATTCTAGTTGTCCATCACTCCACATTTGTAACACGATTATCTTCAAATGGGTGTGCCAGGGGTTACAATTTGACATGCCAATTTATGTATACAGTTGCACTCCATTTTAATATTATTTATACTCATAAAATTGTACTTGTTTCTGAATCATGGAAATACTATGAAACATATAAATATTTCCCCAACTCCTTATTCAGTCAAAACACATGAGTGGCTTTAAACAAATAATGTCTCTAGTATCTATGTCACAGGAATCTGTAAGCATGGCAAGAAGACTTTCATTCTGTCCCACTTGAGACAGTTGTTAAATATTGACCATTACATCCTTGGATACACTATTGCCTCATTACTCCTCCCTCTGACATACCTGCCCAAATACAATTTATTACCTATTTTTTACACCATGCATCATAGTAAAATGAAAGGACAACCAATCACAATCTGTTCTTTAGAAACATATGCACATCCTTACAAAGAAAATTATTTTTTTACAAAAATGGAATTGTTCATCTATAGTCTTTTTATTTTAAAGCTGGATATGTTTACTTTTTGATAATTACTGAACCACATAACTTATGTTTGATGTTTTGTTTAACTTATATTTAGTGAACTGCGTTGTACATACATGTTGCACATATATGTTGTTCTTAATTTTATTTTGATTGTGTGTGTGTTTACTTGTCAGATTATTTCCTTAGAATAAAGACCCACAGCATAGCATTGCTTCTTCAAAAGAGAATATGTATCTTTACCTTTTCTTTTGTTTGGTGGTAATAGTGTTTGAACTCAGGGCCTGGAGCTTGCTTGTCTAGTGTTATACCACCTGAACCATGCCATCAACCTGGCTTTTTGCTGGTTGACTGGGGATAGAATTTTATGAACTTTTGTTTTTGATCCTTCACATCTCAGTCACTTGAATAGCAAGACTCACAGGTGTGAGTTATCTACCCCTGGTTATACTTAGACTTTAGATGAGTATATAATGCCCAATTGCTCCCCAAGAGTTTGTGATTATAACAGTTTACTCTGAGAAGCAATCTTTTTAAAAGAATTCTTACTTTCTTCTTCAAATTTGCTCACACTGAACCTTATCAGTCTTTTTTAACATTGGCTTATATTGTGTGGAAATGATGTTTCATGGCTGTATTCTTTCTTTATTTTTTTTGGGGGGGTCCAGTCGTGGGGCCTGAACTCTGGGCCTGGGCGCTGTCCCTCAGCTCTTCAGCTCAAGGCTAGCGCTCTACCACTTGAGCCACAGCGCCACTTCCGGCTTTTTTCTTTTTGCTTATGTGGTGCTGAGGAATCGAACCCAGGGCCTCAGGCAAGCAAGGCAAGCGCTTCTACCACTGAGCCACCTTCCCAGCCCCCATGGCTGTATTCTTCTTGCATTCTCTGGATCTGAGGTTGAACACATTTTAATTGTTTATTGGCACACTGGCATTTTTCTTTTTTGGTCTTTCTCTGTGTGTGTGCTGGTCCTAGGGCTTGAAAAAAACTCAAGGACAGCACTCCACTAGTTGAGCCATAGCTCCACTCAGCTTTTTGGTGCTTTATTGGAGATTAAAGTCTCACAGAGTTTCCTGCCCAGGCTCACTTCCAATTACAATCCTCAGATCTCAGCCACTTGAGTAGCTGAGGCATGAGCCATTGGCACCAGCCATTTACGTTTTTAAACTAGTATCTCTTAATGTATTACTTATGTTATACCAGCTAGTATTATGCTAAATATTTAATTTAGTAATTGTATGTTTCTAGCAAGGTGCTTGTGGCTCACACTTGTAATCCTAGCTATTTTGGAGGCTAAAACGCGAGGATCTTCTCAGGAAGACTGAGAGACTCTTATCTCCAATTAATCAGGAAAAAGCCAGAAGTGGAGGTATGGCTCAAGTGGTAGAGCATCAGCTTTGAAAAATAAAAGCCAAGTGAGAGTATCAGGTCCTGGGTTCATGCCCTAGTACTGGCACATGCACATACAAAAACATAAAACAATGAAATAAAACTAAAATAGAGTAAGATGAAGAGAAACTTCAAAAAATGCATGTCTAGAAATAATAATTTAAATTCTGTCTTCCCATGACACCTGATACAAATGAGTGAGATCTAAATGTGATATGTTTATTGTATTTGTACACATAAGGGAAAAGGGAACCCCCTGTGAAACTGTGTTTTGTAAAATGCTGGTAAATACTTACCATAGTTATGTTAAATATCATATAAGTAGAAACTAGTGATGTGGAAAAGCAAGATACTCTTTTTGAACCTCAAGGTTATGTTGGAGAATCTAGAGATAACAGTGCTGAACACAGGCATGTTGATAATGTGGCTGAAGGTGGTAGGTGGTCTCTGCCACATTAAAGTCTAGTGTGTCATCAGCATGAGTGAGGGACATTTGTCCTTACCAATTATGTGGCCCATTTGGATAGCTGATGATGTCCTTTTCATCTTCCTCCTCTGACACTGGCAAGCAGGAGTCCCTCCCCCACTTTGGAGCCACTTATTTATTATGCTTCATGAGCACCTCTGAGTTGGTCGCCAATATTAACTAGTGAACCCGCAGATCTCATAGTGGAGGAATTGTGTTCAGACTGAGACATTTTGTCAGCTGAAGTGTTCAGGAAGCCGGGCCACTGGCCAAGTCTGATGTCTTTATTCTTGATTCATTGCTGCAGAACTCCCATGAAGTCAACTCATCTTTGATATAAACTCTGGAGAAGGGAGATTTAATTGCTTCTGGAGAACAGGGACCAATTGCTTGATTTCCCCTTTCGATGGCTTTGCCCCTTTCCTTTTCCCATTACCCTCTGAATAAAGCCCAGTACCCGGCACAAACAGTCTGGTATTTGACAATGTAATTGAGTGCTCCAGTAACCTGTGCTTTCATATTTTGAGGAGGGCAGGGAACTGACTTGCATAGTTTAAGCGCAAGATGAGACAATTTTGTTATTTATTTGCAATGATCAATAATTCCAGAGACCTGTCAATTGGCTTCCTTCTCTCCCATCTATAAACAGCCTATTCTTCAGAGTTAATTAACTCCCTTGCACACATTTTCTATGAGGTATTTTATTTGATCCTTTCCCCCATTCATGTATGAACTCAATAAATATTTAAGAAACCTGTATACTGTGTGCCAGGAGTTCTCTGGGCTACCCAAGGACGATGATTTTTAGTGAATAACAAATAGCTTCTTTTCTTTTTTTTAAGGATCTCACAGTTGAGTGGGCAAGGGCAAGTACATTATTTGTGGGGACAAGTGCAAAATGAAAATGAGATGACCCTTGTTTGACAATTATTAAGAAGTTTAGAGTAATGTTAACAGTGCATTAAATCAAGAGTAGAATCCCATGGTGGGGCAGGGCTCTGTGTGGCTGCACAGGTTACATGTTTATGAATCTGTGCTTGCTGGGGGAAAAAAAGAAAGAAAAGGAACATGTGACATAGTAGGTGTCATTGTCGGAGTCCTGCATACAAAGCTTTGGGAGCACAGAAGATAGAACAATTCAAGGAAAGTAGACTTAAGGGGAAAGATGTTATTGCATTACCTCCTGTGTCTGTGAGATTGTGTAGGACTTTGTGAAATATACTGACAAGTGTTCACATTATCCATTGGTTCTTGAAATAACTACACTAGAACCAAACTGGGAGATATATAAGACAAAACATTCTAGGCTTACAAAATTTGAATCTTTGATTATGGTGATAGACTTAATTAGAAGGATTGAGATGTCAGCCTGGCTGATACAATATAAAAGTCATAGGAATATTTGAAACAAGACTGGTATAGTCATGTTTTCTAGCCCAAACGCTTGGGATGAGTGAAGTTGGTTGAGAGAAGGAGGATCTTTGGAGATGTGTTTGAAATAGATCAGGAGAGAGAATTGTAACCAAAGTACATTCTTGTGAAGGAGCATGTAAGTAAAAAAATAATTTGAGAGATATTTAGAAGTTAGAATTAAGTAGAGTTCAAAATCCACAGATTGTAGGGTGAGAAAAAAAGGTTGGGAATGAGCATGAGAAGTTATACTAAGGATGTCTTTAACATCTCCAGTTTGTTCAATAAGAGAAGAGAATCCTGATGTGGTTTAATACTCTAGGGAAAGGAAGAGCAACTTGGGACCAGGCATAGAAATAGTGATAGCAAACTTTGATACTGATCTGAGCCAAATTTGGATTAAGACTTTGTAATATTAGTTCATTTTACCCTCTAACTATAAAAATTATCATCTCTTTATAAATATGGAAAAGAAGACATGGACCATTAAGTTATATGCCCATGTTGATTTGATAGATGCATAGTAGATATGGATAAAGTGGTTTCCTGCCATTTATTTTTGAAAATTTCTTCTTCTCTTTTTCTTGTGCTGTTAATGGGGCTTGAATTCAGGATCTTGTATTCTTGCTTTGTTTTCAGCTCAAGGTTGGTGCCCTACCACATGAGCCACATCTTATAAAAGCCTCTTGGATTTCTCTGTCCAAACTGGCTCAGATCCCAGCCACTTAAGTAACTAGGATTACAGGGGTTTAGTAAACCACTAGTATCTGGCATTTGAGTAACATTCTAGATGTGCTATTTTACTTGCAGAGGTGGACAAATCAGCAGCATGTATTGAAAGAAACACATGAAGGGTTTGGAGAACATTGTGATATTGACTCTGCTGGTATTTATTCTCATAACCATAACTCAAATTATGGTCACCTCTCTTCTACTTTAAACAGGTACATAAAATCACTGTGTAATATTTTTTGTATTTTTTTAATTGTAAAAATGCTGTACAGGGGGGTTACAGTTACATGAGCAAGGTAATAAGTACATTTCCTCTTGAATTTCAGTGGTACTGTTGATTTTTTTTTCAAAGTACTTTAAGTTTTGTTTTTCTTAGTTAAGGGGAGGAAAACATATTAGGAGCCATTGTATTAGGAAGAGCTAAAAATATATACTGTATGAAATACTGGCGAATGAGGGAAAGAAGAGTAGCCATCCATCATTAATCAATTCTGAACCTCAGAGAGTCTTCATACTTATGAACGACAGAGCACAGGGACTTGGCCCTCCGAAAAACTGGCAATTTGTTGACATGTCCAGGGAGAGTCCTTTTTAGATTCAGGTTGGAAAGTTTTGTGGAGTACTCCTAATGGAAGGTATTATGAAGAATATTCCTAGCAGGACCACCCACCTAAATGACCTGCAGCTGTATCCAGATTTCTGTCACATAAACCTTGGTAAACTGCCTGAAATTCTAGCTGTGGAAGAATGGCCACTCAGCGTGCAGCCCTCTCAGTATAACCCTAGGCTGAAGGTGGACAAGGAATACACTATGCCCTGAATGCCCCATCAGGAAAAGAACAAGCAGGGAGCCAAATTGTCCTCCAGGCTTTCCAGAGGATTGTTAACATTCCTCATGCTAGGACTCTCTTCCCATTCTGTCTTCATATGATGTATGCACAGGGTCTTGGTTGAGACTGTAGTCACCAGAATTGACTAGCTTTTGGGAGACCTATGGCCAGAAAATGTTGAGACTTTTATACTCAAGGCTCATACTCAGTACGTAGAAGATAATATTGTAAGCAATGATCCAAGTTTTGAGACTAGTTCCAAAGCAAATATAAGTTTGGACAGATTGAAAAATATAAAAAGTAGTTACTTCTATGTGATTTTAAATGGAAAAATAGGATTGATTTTTTTGAAGCACAGATTTTTGTCTTTCAACTTGGAAACACTAAATATTCTGCGTAGGTTTGTCCTTCAGCCAATCAAAGAGGCAAATGTTTAATTTCCACATTCTCTAACCATGTAAATGTGATCTGCTTTCTTACTCTTTTTAGAATATATTAAAAACTTTAAAATTAGCATATATTAATTGTACAAAGGAGCTTCATTATACAACTTCTCTCTCTATATATATGTAATTACTGTATTCAAATTCACCCCTCCATTACCTCTATTACTCTTTCATATCATTCTTAGCCTTTAAAAAAGTTTTAGTAGGTTTCATTATGCTATTCTTTTATTCATATATAAAATGTGCTTTGGTCCCTTTTCTTCCCTCCCTTCCTCCCTTCCTCTCTCCCTCCTTCCCTCCCTTCCTCTCTCCCTCCTTCCCTCCCTTCCTCCCTTCCTCCCTTCCTCCTTTTCTCCCTTTCTCCCTTCCTCCTTTCCTCCCTTTCTCCCTTCCTCCCTTCCTCCCTCCCTTCCTTCCTTCCTTCCTTCCTTCCTTCCTTCCTTCCTTCCTTCCTTCCTTCCTTCCTTCCTTCCTTCCTTCCTTCTTTCCTTCCTTCTTCTTCTTTCCATTTGCACATGTTCTTTCTCATTCTCTCTGTCTCTGTGTCTATCTCTGTCTCTTTGTCTCTTTCTCTCCCTCTCTCTCAACAGGCTTACAGTATGTAGCCCAATCTAATCTTGAACTTTAATCTGTTTACTTCAACATTCCAAGTGCTGAGATGATCTGTGTGTGTTGCCACATTCAGCCTGCCTACATTTGTTCATAACCAGGAACATGTCTTCAACCTGATCCCTGGCCATCACTGTCCTGTTCAACCATCACACTTCATCTCAAATCTGATTGCTTTCATTTATCATCAGGGAATCCAGAGGTCACACTTCTGTCTTCCTCATCTAGTCTACATGTGAGTTCCTGGCATTGAGATTTATAAGTCATATATTAGAATCATTTGTTTATTTTTCTCCCTCAATATATTGTGAATTATTATTGGTAGGGATTGTATCTTATTTTATGCTTTACATTCCATAGTATATTGAATTCATTAGATGAGCTTCTTCTAAGGGGAATTAAAGATTTTTGTGCATATATTACACATTTCTTCTTTCCTGACTTAACAGGGTTTTTAATGCCAATTTTTACATTGGAGGCAGTAAGAAAATATACAATTTGGTCAAATTTGGCATTTAAGAAGCATCAAAAACAGGTAATTTTGAGCTTGTGAGACAAAAAGGCCTGATTTTCTAAAGAGGTGTAGATATGTCTCTGATCTTTTAGGTCCAGAAAGGAACAGAAGCAGAAGCATGGGATCAGATTATCTTTAGTTTTGAACCCACCTGCATCACAGAAGTGGTCTCTATGCTCCTCAGATCCCCACAGGTCGTTGTCTCGTTTGGCTATTCCATGTAGGCTTATGGTTGGATTCAAGAAAGCTATCCACTCCAGACTGATCTCAGCCCCTTAGGGTCTTGACTGCTGGGACAGAGTTTTAACATTCTTGCTCGTCCTCTCTGTACCATCTTTTAGTTGGTGGTGGGGGGAGTTTCTTACCCTCCCTTTAGCTATTTCCTTGGGCTGGATACTCATGTAGAGTCCTCATTTCAGGCTGATGAATGGTGGAATGTTTTGCATCTATCCTTCTTCCAGCACTGGTGGATTTTTTTTTTTTTTACTTGTGAATTGGGAGAGTTTCCTCTTGAAAAATAATTCAACTCTGGCAATGACTGCCTCATCTCAGCACCCTAATCTACTAGAGAGAAGAGATCAGAGAAATGAGAAATGAGAGGAAGTTGAACCTGTCTCTGGAACCATTTGTCAGTCATCTTTGTACCATTTTGCCCAAAGGAACTCTTCCACAGATCCACTTCTGTCCAGTTGTCTTTCTCATGAGAAACAGGTGGTGCCTGTGGGGAAGGAATTCTTAGTGAATGTGAATTCTCTAGGCCTGAAAATTTTAGACTTGTAATATTTTATAAAGGGCTTTATTGAACTTGTTTAAATTCAAACAGATTTCTTCTAAATGGCTTGCATAGCAGCCATTATTTTGTGCTACAATGAAAACATTATCTTATCCTTTCTCTTCTTGAAGACATTTGCCCTTCTTTGGAATTTGTTTTTCCTGATCACCTATCTGATGGGCTCAAAAAAGTTATGACCTTGTGGGTTGTCTTTTTTTCCCTTCTGGTAGTTAGGGTGAATGTGATGTTCTTTGTGTCATTTGACATTTTGTAATCAAAGGTCCTTTAAAAGAAGATGTTTGAAAATCAAAGTAGAACACATGTTAATCATTATCCCTACCATTTGGTTAACCCAGGCTATTAAAAGAATGTGTGAGATTAACTTGGAAGTTTCAATGGTCTTTTTTTTTTTTTTTTGGTCGGTCGTCGGCCCTGAACTCTAGGCCTGAGCACTGTCCCTCAGCTCTTCAGCTCAAGGCTAGCGCTCTACCACTTGAGCCACAGTGCCACTTCCGGCTTTTTTCTTTTGGCTTATGTGGTGCTGAGGAATCGAACCCAGGGCCTCAGGCATGCAAGGCAAGTGCTCTACCACTGAGCCATCTTCCCAGCCCCGACTTGGAAGTTTCTGTGTTCTTTTTTTTTGGGGGGGGGGTCTGGTCGTGGGCCCTGAACTCTGGGCCTGGGCGCTGTCCCTCAGCTCTTCAGCTCAAGGCTAGTGCGCTACCACAGCCTCACTTTGGGCTTTTTTTCTGTTTATGTGGTGCTGAGGAATCGAACCCAGGGGCCTCATGCGAAACAAGCACTCTACCACTGAGCCACCTTCCCAGCCCTCTATGTTCTTTTTTTTCCCCATAAGCCTCCTCGTGTTGTATGTGTACCTACTATGTTAAGTTATAAAAGAACTTGTTTAAATGGTATTATATCATATTTCACTTTTTTGTCTAAACCAGAGGCATTTCTGCTGCCAAGAAATTACTTTTTTCTTTTTAAAATTTTAAATTGTTATTATAAAAGTGATATTCAGAGGGGTTACTGTTTCATAATGAGTACATTTCTTTTTGGACAATGTCACCCCTTCCCTATTTGTTCTTTTTAAAAAAATTTTTGATTCAGGATGTGAATTTTGTTCTCTTATTTTTGATGGCTACACACATTGCAATTACCTGATTCAAATCAAAGATAATTGTTAGTACAGTTAAAAAATCCAGTATAGTACCATCTTCAGGTACAGAATGATCTAGAAGACAGCAAAAGGTTCATTAGTCCTGGCTTTACTTTTTATTCTCAAATTTCACATAGACCCTCTGATAAATCTAAGATTATATATTCCCTGGCACCATTTCTGTCTTTCAGTAGTGTTATCCAAATGTGTGTTCAGTCTTATGAGAACTGACTGGAAGAGCTGTGCTGTTTACACACCTTGGTGAAGCCATGATTGTGGTCCCATGTCCACTCTTAGGGTGGGTCAAGAGTCAGCTCAGAAGACTAAAGGATGCTTTTTGACAGGAGAAAATGGGAGGTGTAGATTCTACTACCCAGAGTGAGAAAAATGAGGTTGAGTAGTTCATTCCAAGAAGCAAAACAAAATAAAACAAAACAAAGCAATGACAAATAAGGAAATAAAATTTCCAATTCAATAGTCAATAAAAAGGTGTACTAGTCTGAACTGCTTAAAATGGTCACCATCACCTAAAGTAAGCATCTTTGCCTGAGAAAAACAAAAAGCCTTCATTTGGTGTTTTAGATATCTATAAAAGAACCCTTCAAGAAACATTTCTCTGATTTTTGCCCTGTAGTTCATGATTAATTTTAGTTTCTCAAGAGGCTGAGATCCGAGGATCACAGTTTAAAGCCATTTTCCTGCAGTAAAGTCCATGAGACTCTTATCTCTGATGAAGTGCCAAAAAAGCCAGAAGTGGTGTTGTGGTTCAAGTGGCAGAGAACTGGCCTTGAGAAAAAAAAAAAGCTCAGGGACAATGCCCAGGCCCTGAGTTCAAGTCACAGAACTAGCACAAAAAATTCTCTGATTTTAAAAGTGAAACATGTTCAATGCTAGGAATGCGTACATCATGGAAAGTGATAACCACCACTCAAGACTAATATTATTAGTATTTAGTTTGCGGTATCTATCATCCTCACACTTTTTTGTGCTACTTTTCTTTCTATTACATTTAACTCATACTGCATACAATTCTATGTTGTTTTCACCTGCTAGCATTACATATCTATGCTTTCTCTGTTATTAAAATATGTTGCATTCTTTTAATGGATATATAATAATATTTAATAATTGCCCTTTGTTATATATGTGGATAGTTTTCTGTTTATGACCTTGGGATTAATATTGCAGCAAACCTTTCTGGATATAAATCTTGGTTTTGTTGTGATAAGCTGGTTATTAACCAGTTGTTCTTTTTGTATAATATCATAACTTTTCCTTTTGGTGGTACTGAGATTTGAACTCTGGATTTGAACTCTCACCTTTCTTAGGCTAGTATGCTACAACTTGAGCAACATCTTTCTAAGGGTCTGCACATTTGTAGGGCTGTATAGGCTTTTAATTCCCCACTCAAGAGTGGAGTCTTGGTCTCAGGTTGGGTTCATTTTCTCATTAGTGGTTCAATTGCCATGAATGGATGGAGTATTGATGCCCAGAAGCCAAATTTCCTGTTCACCATACTAGAGAAATTTTAAGAAGGAATCATGATAGAAAATTGTTAAATTTCTTTTTAGAGATTTTATATGCAAAAGGCATCATAATCATATAAAAGATCTGTTTGGACGTATAGAGCATGTTACAGGGTGAATAGAGCTCTAGCAGCCAAGTGCAGGCCTTTACATTTCAGAAGTTTCCTGGATAGCCTTCCTTTGCTGCTCCTACCTTAGGAGTTACAACTTCCATTATTTTTGGTATCAAACTCTGTCCCCTGTGGTCACAGCTTTCAGTATTTTTTCTTTAGTAAAGGCTTGATTTAGTGTGGGGGGGGGAGGGGGGAAGAGGGATTCAAGTTTATGGGAAGAAAAACTCAATAATCTCTTTCTGAAATTTTATTCAAGATCTCAGTGCTGGAGAAAACTTAATTTTTAATGTTAAGAACATTAAAAAGTTGGACACCCAGTGTCTACATATAAATGAATTGGCCAATTGAAAAATAGAAAAGGAAAAATACAAAAACAGAGTATTTCGTTACTACCAAAGGATACACTCTGTGTGTGTGTGTGTGTGTGTGTGTGTACCAGTAATGGGGCTTGAATTCAGGCTCTTTCATTTATTTTTTTGTTAGTCCTGGGGCCTGAACTCTAGGCCTGGATGCTGTCCTTCAGCTCTTCAGTTCAAGGTTAGTGCTCTATCACTTGAGCCACAGCGCCATTTCTGGCTTTCTTCTGCTTATGTGGTGCTGAGGAATCAAACCCAGGGCCTCATGCATGCAGAGCAAGCACTCTACCACTGAGCCACCTTCCCAGCCCAAACTCAGGCTCTTTCAATTCCATTTGGCTTTTTACAGTCAACTCTGGCATTCTATCACTTGAACCATGCTTCTTTTACTTCCAGACTTTTTGGCTGGTTAATTGAAGATAAGAGGATTGGAGATTTTTTTTTCTGCCTCATCTAATTTTAAATCCCAATCCTCAGATTTCAGCTTCCTTAGTAGCATCCAGCTCCAAAATGATATGTTTGTGATTAATTTTGTAGTAACTTATTGTTCAACTATTCACTCTTTTATTCACCAATCCTTAAAATCATGTCTGATTATAATAAGTACAAAAATATATTTCTGGGATGAATGATAAATGATGTATGAAAACAGCTAGGTAGATCTCTATTTCAGAATCATATGAAATAGCATGCGAGTACAAAGGTTAAAAAGAGAGGTTTAGAATCTAGGGAAATAAATGATTGATTTATTTTTACTTCATCTGTTTCATAGATCATAGAGTTTCAGGCCAGAAGACTTCTCTGAGTTTGTATGACCTTCTGCCCCTTGCTTCCTCCATTCAACCTTTGCTAAAATACCCTCAGAGAAGACCTTTTACCATAACACAAACCATGTCCTTCTAAGACATAGTGCTGACTATTAAAAAAAAATCTTCCTTATGTTGAGTTGAGACAGAGTTCCATTAATTTCAATTCATTAGTTCAACTTCTTTTTCCTTCTGGGGCCACCTGTCAGAAATCAGTTTCAGTCTTTCTCATTTCCACACCTCCTGTATTTAAAAATTGCTCTTAAACGTTCCTTATCTCCGTGCCTCCAGGTATCTTTTCTTCAGTCTAAATGTACTCAGCTTCTTTAGCTGCCTTTAATGTGGCATAGTTCTTTCACATCTGCCTCAAAAGCCCTTAGAAAAATACTTACCATGATGGTTTAAAGAAGCCATCCAGGACCTGGAAAAAATTATGTGAAATGAATTAAAGCAGGCTCAGAGAGACAAAGGGTATATGTTTTCTCTCCTAGGTGAAAGTTAGGTCTGAATTAGAAATATATATGTACGTAACTAAACATATATAAGATCATATGTGTATATACACAAACTATTAACTAAAGTATGATACCTGCATGGGAGGCTTTCAATGATGTAACTCCTTAGACCAATAAACAGGCAGTTTTAACAAACTGATGACCAGTAAGTTGGAACATAGTCTGTCTGTGGTGGGGAGATGGGCAACAGGAAGAGGGACAGACAAATGGAAAGAGGAAGAGTGAGCAAATGTAGGTATAATATTCTAGGTAGGTATGAGAAAATGGAACCAGGTAAATTGAGGGGATGGGTGGGGCTGGGAGAGATGGGGGAGAATGATGAAAAGGGTTACATGGATCAAGATGCAGTTTGTACTCCCAAACCAATATGTGGAACTGGCATTGCTTTGTACAACTATTTCAAGATAACAATAACAGGCAGTATTAAAAAAGAAAGACTCCATTCTCATTTGGTGTGGTTTTCCCTCTAAAATCCACAGAGACTCAGGGTCAAATGGGTATCAGCCAGGAAGGATGAAGTAGAAACTATTGCCCCTTACTTACCAAGATCCAGACCAATGATGCCATCTAGATGTTAGAAAAGATGGATTCGTTCTTAGTAAAAAGAATAACATCATGATGATAATGATGATGATGATAACAATGGTGATGATGACAACTTACTAGGTTCTGTGCCCATTGCTAAGTGTTTTCATCTTAAGTTTTCATCAACTCTGTTAGGTAGGTACTAACGCCACATTTGGGAAAAATTAATGTTCCTATTTTTCTCCTTGTCTGATGTCTGAAACTCATAGCCTATGAATAAATATGATCCCAAGTTGTTTTGTAAATAATTTTTTTTGCAAAGCTGAGTAGGTGTAAAAGAGACCATATGTCTCTTTTACTGAAAAAATACTTCTATCTGGTACTTAACAAAAATTTTGTTGATCCTTGATCTTTTCTGTTTCCATCATTGCTATTATTATTATTATTATTAATTATTTGCCAGTCCTGGGGCTGGCTTGAACTAGGAGGGCCTCGGTACTGTCCCTGAGCTCTTTTGACTCAAGGCTAGCACTCTACCACTTGAACCTCAGTGCCACTTCTGACTTTTTCTGTTTATGTGGTATTGTGAAATTGAATTTAGGGCTTCATGCATGCTAGGCAAGCACTCTACCACTAAGCCACATTCCCAGCTCCATTATTTTTTTTAACTATTTTTATTAATTATTTTAATCTATTCACCATTGCCATAGTTGGTTAGGTTTATCCAAGTTTTCATCTTCCAGTGCTGGCTTAACTGTGTTGGAAGGAGCTAGACTGAGTGGAGTGGAAGGATTTGCATAGAATGTCGGAGAGGTCAGTGTACATTGATGAGTGATGATGGCCTGCGTTGAAGGTAGTTTCCTTCTTTTCTCTTCTGGTGCTAGTCCTGGGGCTTGAACTCAGGGCCTGGGCACTGTCCCTGAGCTTTTTGCTCAAAAGTTGTGCTCTACCACTTGAGCTACAGCTCCACTTCCGGCGTATGTATGTATGTATGTATGTATGTATGTATGTATGTATGTATGTATGTATGTATGTATGTATGTATTGTGGTTAGTTGGAGATAAGAGTCTCACCAATTATCCTGCTCAGCTGGCTTGGAACTGCTATCCTCAGATCTCAGCCTTCTGAATAGCTAAGACTAATGGGCATGAACCAAGGCACCAGCCACCAGCGTCTGGCAAACCTGTTTCTTTCTAATAGAGATTCTCCATTATCCGCTCTTTTTGTATGGGGAACTTGCCCCTGTCTGCCCTATTTTTCTTGACTCTAAGTAGATGTAAATGTATAGAATCTGCCTTATTTTGGTATTGTCTTTCTTTTGCAAGTTGCTTGGAAGCTTCATGTACTGAAAATACTTCTGCCATTTGTCACTAAAATGGATTCTTAATACCCTCAAAGCATGGAGTTTCAGATATAGAAATCACTTAGCAATAACCTAGTCTAACTAATTTATCTTTTGTTTCCTTCTTTGGAAAGGTAATTAGATATTCACATACAACTGTAAGAATAATACAAGCTTGGGCTGGGAAGGTGGCTCAGTGGTAGAGTGCTTGCCTTGCGTGCAAGAGGCCCTGGGTTCAATTCCTCAGCACCACATAAGCAGAAAAAGCCAGAAGTGGCACTGTGGCTCAAGTGGTAGAGTGCTAGCCTTGAGCTGAAGAGCTGAGGGACAGCACCCAGGCCCAGAGCTCAGGCCCCATGACTGGCAAAAAAAAAAAAAAAAAGAAGAATACAAGCTCTTCTGTACCTTATCCAGTTTTCCCCATTGGTAACATTTTGCAAAAGTATTCTATGACATTACATCAGGATAGCAATACTGATACAGTCAAGATACAAAATATTTCTATCATAATAACAATCATTTATTTTTGTCTTCTTATAGCTACATTTTCTTTCCCACTTGCACTTGCATTACCTCCTGGTAATGACTAATGTACTCTCTATCTCTATAAATTTATTATTTCAACATTGTTATGTAAAGGTAAACATAAAGTATATCACTTTTGAAATTTTTGAGCTTTGTAAATCAGCTTCTCTGTCTGATCTAGGTTGTTGTGTGTATGAAGTTTAGTTTTTAAATTGCTGAATAATGGTTCCAGAGCCATTCACTCATTGAAGGATGTGTAGTTGTTACTGGGTGAAACTCGTAGAAATTTTTTCCTTATCAGTAGATTTTTTTCTTCCTCTTCTCCAAAGACTTTTTCATGATGACATTTAGTTTTTTTTTATGGTAGTGTTTTTGGTACTTTTTGAGTTAACAATGCTTTTGAGTTTAAGAATTATTTAGTTAGCTTTAGTATGGTCTTGTTTGTGATCATTTGGGTAAATGCCCAAAAGTGGGATTGCTGGGTCATAGGGGAGCTCTATGTGGAGTCTTCTGAGGAACCTCCATACTACTTTCCAAAGTGGTTGCAGCATTATTTACCATAGCTAAAATATGGAACCAACCCAGATGCCCCTCAGTAGATGAATGGATCAAGAAAATGTGGTATATTTACACAATGGAATTCTATGCCTCCATCAGAAAGAATTACATTGCCTCATTTGTTAGGAAATGGAAAGACTTGGAAAAAATTATATTAAGTGAAGTAAGCCAGGCCCAAAGAAATATAGTCCCATGGTTTCCTTTATTTGCAATAACTAGTATATGTCTGAGACAAACAGAAACTGTCAGACAAGTTGATGTTAGGCGAAATGAACCCCAAGATAAGGATTCAAATGTTTTTTTTTTCTTGCGATTGTTTCCAACATATTTATAGGATGATTTCTTTGTTGCTTTGTATGTACCTCCTCCAGGGTAGAGCCCCTGCTTTCACTGTATTTGATGCTGATATAATTTGTGGAGGGGAAGGGAAAAACAAACTGTTTAAATAGGGTTACAGGTGTACCCATTACAAAAATGAGATGTACAAGATGTTATGTCGAAAAATGAACTTTACAACTTTGGCGGGGTGGGTGGTGGTGGTAGTGGTGGTATGGGGTGTGGGGGTGAGGGGTGGAGAGGGGAAGGGATGGTATGGGGAAACAAAGGAGGAGGTAACAATGCTTGATAAGAAATGTACTCACTATCTTGCCCATGTAATTGTAACCCCTCTGTATGGTATTTTCACAATAATAATAAAAATAGAATTATTTAGTTAGCCATAGGCTCTGATTTTCTCCAATGTTTTTTCTTAGGGTTTTATATTAAAGGATGTGGGCCTCTAGAAGTTGATTTTTGTGTAAGATGGGTAAAACTAGGTGTGTTTTCTTCTTATTATTTTTTTTTGTGTGTGTGCCAGCCCTGCGGCTTGAACTCAGGGCCTGATCACTGTTCCTTAGCTTTTTTGCTCAAGGTTAGTGTTGTACCATTAGAGCCACAGCTCCATGTCTGGCTTTTTTGGGTTGTTAATTGGAAATAAGAATCTCACAGACTTTCCTGCCCAGGTTAACTTCAAATTATGATCTTCATATCTCAGCTTCCTGAGTAGCTAGTATTGCAGGTGTGAGTCACTGGTACCTGGCTTTTGTGTATCTGTCTATCTACCTGTCTGTCTGTCTCCATATCGATCTATGCCTATTTATATATCTAATATTTTCTGTCCCTTTCTATTATATAATAGAATATGTTATATATAATATTTATATATAAATATATAGAGATATATTCTATTATATATAATATTTATATATTTATATATAATAGAATTTTAGAGATCATATATTCTGTTATATAAATATTTATATATTTATATATAATAGGATATATATATAAAATCTCTGTTACAAACACTTGTAAAGATGACTATGTCTTCTTGTTAAATTAAACCTTTTATAATTATATAGAGTCTCTCTCTGTTTCAAGTAATTTACTTTGAAGTCTAATTATTTGACTATAGCTACTCTTGTCTTCTTATTTTGGCTAAGTTTACTTGTTCCATATTTTACATTAATTTCAACTTTCTTATGTTATTATGGTTGAAGTTTCTTATGGACCTCATATTTATGCACATTGATGAGCTCTGTAACTTAATTGATATGTTTATCTTATTTATATTTACTGTAATTATTAATCTGTTAGAATTCATGTCTACCTTTTTTGTTACCTGTTTGTTCTGTTTTCCTGTTCCTGTATTCTTGCAAGTTACCTGAAAATCTCTCAGAATTTGATTTGGATTTATGTATAAAGTTTTTGAGTATATCTCTCCATTGTTATTTTAGTGGTTGCTCTAAATATTACATTATATACACCTACCTTACAGTTTACTGGTATTATCTATAAAGAAACTTATGGATATTTCTAAGGTCTTCATAAATTTTGTATCTGCTTTCCTGCAGCATGTACCACTATATGAAGGATCTAACTAGTTTGTACAAGAATGTTCTTGAAACTCTCCTTTGGCCAGCTTTCATGGCTTGCCAAAGTTGTTGACCAATTTAGCAGGTAAAAATGACAGCTTTTTTTTTTATTTCTCCTCCAGACTTATTCAAAATCATTCAAATTCTGGTGAAATTCATCTTATTAAGGTCCTGTTACCTCTAAGTTCCTATAGCAGGTGCTTGAAGCAAATCAAAGATGATAGACACATATTCTTGTCAAGGAAGTAAAATTTAAATACCACAGTAGCATTTTACAGAAAACATTATTTCATTTTCCACCTGTCCAAATAAGAGAGTATCCTTTGCTGAATCAATTGGAAACTCCCAAATGATATTGTGATATGAAACAGTTGAAATACTGAGGTGGAGATGCTCTACTCCCCTGGCCATATCTTTTGGAATTTAGGGTGGTGATCCCAGAATCTTCATTTTAATAGTGCTCAAATGATTTTGATGTCTATGGTTGGTAGTCACATCTTGAGGCCCATGATACAGCTTGTATATCTTGGAGATGGGAGCTGTATGACCCTTGTAGAAAGAATAATTTCCTCCTGGGGCAGAAAACTCATTATCTAATTGGGAATAAAGCTATTTCAAGAGTTTCCAGTGATTATTTTGAGTGGAAGAGTTTAACTCTTTTGATTGATTATTTTTTTAAGTATAGGTAAATATATGACAATTACATTTGGACTACATTTAGATACGCTTTTAATTCCTCTTGATATATCTTTCAGCAAAGATCTTTATGCCATCCATCTCTGTCAGTTTTACATTAACAGCCAAACCATGTAGAAGGACATTCAATGAGTTTCTGTGGGCTGGATGTTATGCAGATATAAAACATGTAATTCTTTATTCCTCCTCAAGAAGCAATGAGAAAAGCATACCTTTTATTCTACTGATTCAAAGTTTACATGCTTTAAGGTAAATTGATGAAACCATTATGGAAAACAGTACAGAGGTTCCTCAAACTACTCAAACTCTTGTATGACCCAAACCTACTCCTGTATATGTATTCAAAGAAAGTGAAATCAGTTTGTCAAAGGAACTTCTGCACTCCTGTGTTTATTTAAGCACTGTTCACAATAACCAATAAATGGAAACAAGCTAACTGTTCATCAATTGGTCAGTGGGTATGCATATAGTAGAACACTATCCATTCAGAAAAAGAATGACATGTAATCAATTTTCATAATACAGATGGAACTGAAAATAATTACATTTTGTCAAATAAGCCAGACACAGATAAGTAAATACTACACATTCTTACTCATATGTGTAAATTTAACAGAGAATAGAATAGAGGTTGCTAAATGTTGTGGGTGAGGGAGTATAGAGAAATGTTAGTTAATAGAAAACTAGGAGTATTAAGTTCTACTCTTATATAGGAAAGTAGAATGACTAGACTTAACAATAATTGTATATTTCAAAATAGATGAAGGATCTTAAGAATATCCAACACAAAAGATAAATATTTTAGATAACACATATGCTAATTACTCTGATTTGATCTTTGCACATTGAACACATGTCAACTTATCACACTGTACCCCACTAATATGTACAACCATTGGTAATCTAGATAAATGTTGCCAACATGATTTCCTTCCTTCCTTCCTTCCTTCCTTCCTTCCTTCCTTCCTTCCTTTCTTCCTTCCTTCCTTCCTTCCTTCCTTCCTTCTTTCCAGAGCTTGGTAGGCTCATGTTGAT
Organism: Dipodomys merriami; assembly: GCF_024711535.1. Taxonomy (NCBI): domain Eukaryota; kingdom Metazoa; phylum Chordata; class Mammalia; order Rodentia; family Heteromyidae; genus Dipodomys; species Dipodomys merriami. The sequence continues at coordinate 66,465,042 of NW_027203381.1, read as the reverse complement.
AACAGCATGTACAGTTGCTGAGAGAACATCAGTAAAGCTACAGTTTGCCACTTTAGTGAAAAACGACATTTACAAAGAATCTTGATGATGGAATAGGAGTTCACTAGAAGGCCCAGATAAGGAGTAGGGCATTCTCAGTGCCAAGGTACTGAGATGTGAAGAACAAAGCACATTCCATTAGAACTGAATGCAGTTTGGCAAAGCTGGTGGGCAGGGCGCACGTGGGGAGGGGAGGACAGAGAGAAGAGACTGTAAAGATAATGTGAGGGAGATTAGAAGGAACGTTGTGCATCTTCCAGGATGTGATCTGTTTGCCCAGTTTTCTGGATATTGACACTGTGAGTCTCACATCCTGGGCAAGCTGGGATGATGAGTAGTAGGAAAACGAAATGGTAAGTGTTTTTCAGATTTCTCTGTAGCTATCTGGATAGCCACAGCAGAGATGCATCCAGGTTTAGTGTGTGTGTGTGTGTGTGTGTGTGTGTGTGTGTGTGTGTGTGTGTGTGTGTGTGTGTGTGTGTGTAAATCTGGAAAGAGCACAGGTTGAAGTAATAAAGCAGTGGTATTAGAAATGGCAAAAAGGAAACCAGTTTGAGAAATTGTCTCTTAGACAATCAGTAGACTTTGTACCAATTAGATGTTTGGGGAATGAGGAACAGAGTCCTAAAGGAAGTTTCCAGGTTTTTGGGTCATTCAACTGTGGGGGGGGGTGAAGGAGAGAGAGGGAAAGAGAGGGGGAGAGAGAGGAAGAAGGGGAGAGGGGGAGGGAGGAGAAGAGGAGAGGGGGAGAGAAAGAGGGAGAGGGAGGGAGAGAGGGGGAGAGAGAGAGAGAGGGAGAGAGAGACAGGGAGGAAGGGGAGGGGAGGAGGAGGGAGAGAGAGGAGGTAATAGATTTATTCTGATTGAGGAGATGACAAAAAATGGTGAGTAATTATAGGAACATATTTATATTAGAAGTAGCTTTATCCAAAAGGACTCTAATTAACTCAGAGAAGGAGGAGGATGTTGTGTTGTTGTGAGTCCAAGAAAAGCAAGACTACCAAATGCTGCATCAGGGGTAGCCCTGAGACTTTTAAGAATGTTGAGATATTCATCTCTCCATCTTCTTATCAGACTTACCCACTTCTCTGATGTTTGCAAACATGATCATTCTCTACCGTGTCACTATATGAAAATATTTAAAAGAAATGTGCTAAGTAAATTCTTTCATTTGGTTTGGAGTCAACCTTAAGTCGACATAAAATTAAAGAAGTGGCATTGATTAAGATGCATTGTGAGGGAACTGAAAGCCCTTTGAACAACTATTTAAAAATAATAAACTATTTAAAGATTAAAAATGCCACCTACTTTAAATAATCAGAACATAAAGTGACAAAGCAAAGAAGAGCCAAACATTTTGTTTACTGTTTTCCCATGGGATAAATAAAAGTATTTCTCCATGAATACACAAACAAAAATGTGAACATGAAAGCAACTGGAAATTGGGTCACTCTTGTGTTGTCTTTGTGTAATATCTGGACTCTGTGGGAGAGTAGCTACTATTTAGGGTATAAACTTTTGTAGCAGACTGGGCTTTCATTAAATCAGTACCACAAATTAGGGAAACAGTTGGATTTTTTTTAAAGAAAAGAATTAAGTGGTTATACAAAGAGGTTACAAATTCTAGAAGCCAGGTTATGAGTACAATGCATCTTGTTCAATGCTACAACTTTCATTATTCTCTCATTTTTTTCCTGTTCCCAACTCCACCTTCAAGTCACGCAGTTCATTTTTTAGCATAATGTACATTGAATATAATGACTACATGTGCTCACCTTCCCTTCCTTCCTCCCCCCTCCCCCCCCCCCGCGCTACCTGGGCCTTCCCACTTTGCCTTTCCCCACAAGTGTTTTCACTTCCTGGTATTCATTTTTAAGCAGTTCATTAGTTATTCAGACGAGTTATGCCTTTGGACCCCCTCCCCTAAGTATACTATTCTTTAGTCAGTTTGTGTGTGTATATATGCATAAATACTGAAACATCTGGATTTAAGGAGCCTTGCAAGTACTATCGCAATCATATTAAGAGTGTCTGATACTTTCTTCTTTTCTTTTATTGTGAAATATGTCAACATTATATATTATATAAATTTTGCACATACTAATATATGGCCCACTTACACAAAAGTGTATAGGATATATCCAGCTTAATGGTAATTATAAAGTGAACACTCATTACTGTCGAGCTAGTTTGTACAAAAGCAGTTGCTGTAGATATTAGTTGGTCCATGAGAATATATATTATCAGATGAAGTAAATATTCAGTGACTTGGAAATAATGCATCATCGAATAGAAGATTGTGAAATATATCATAGTACAGTTTTATTTTGATAAAACTGAGAGCATAATATGCAAAAATTGTTAATTATGATATAGCTGGGCTTTGAGAATGTGACCTTTTTATTGGATTCTTATTTTCTAACCCTTAAGATGTCCTTGTATCTCTTCAATAATAACAAAAGAGTTGAATGATCCTGATATCAGGGTCGTTCTATTTATCTGGCCCAGCATCTAATGTTTTAAATTATTGATTTAATGTTTAATGTTTTATTTAATGTTTTAAATTATCCTATTTCAGGTTAGTAGGCTCTTTCAAAAAAAGAAGAGATTCTGATTTTCCTTATTATGCAATAGTCTCCTAAGTATTTCCCCATTGTTACCAATTATTTATTTTCTCTTTCACCTTTTCTAATTCTATGACTTGCCATTTCTTTTGCACATAAATGTGTCAAAATATGAATAAGCAATTCAATAGTAAGTCAGAACCCATATGGTCATTGTCTAAGATAGAAAACAGAATAGCTCTAGCATTTCAGAAGTTTCCCTAAGGCCTCCTTAACTATCACCCATCCCTGTGACTCTCCTCCAATCTGGAGATTAACTTCTTATACGACTTCCGTTGCCTTTTTAGAAATAAATTTCTAACTATGTATGCACCCCTAGACAATATTTTTAAAATTTATATAATGAAAATCATATTATATTCTTTCTTATTTTGCTTATTCTGTTTATGCAACTGATATTATTGCATAAAAATGAGCTTACTTATTTATTATGGCAGAAAAAGTTACTGTGAGACTTAACTATAAAAGTCAGATTTGTTGTTGATGGATTTTTAGGATTGTATCCAGCTTTGAACTTTTCTCATTTGCATATTCTGGTACACATGCAGAATGTCTCTGTAGAGAAAACACCTGGAGTGAAATTATTGGGTTACATCTATGGCAAATCTTCAACTTAGCATCAGATAGATATCAGTCTGCTTTCAAAAAATGGGTTGTTTTGAGATGGGTCTAGGTTGGTTTCAAACTCTTGGATTCACGTGATCTTTCTTCTTCAGCTTGAGAATACAGGCATAAACCACTTTACCTGGTCCAAAATGGGTCTGTCTATTGCACAAAAAGTGGGCTGTTTGGATAAAGTGACAGTCTAAGATGCTCATGTGTCAGTGCTTTCAAATATTGGTCTGTGGGGCAGGGAGGGTGGCTCAGTGGTAGAGCGCTTGCCTTGAATGCTTGAGGCCCTGGGTTCAATTCCTCAGTACCACATAAGCAAAAAGAAAAATGCTGGAAATGGCGCTGTGGCTCAAGTGGTAGAGCACTAGCCTTGAGCTGAAGAGCTGAGGGACAGCGCCCAGGCCCAGAGTTCAAGGCCCCATGACCGGACCCCCCAAAAAAATATTGGTGTGTTCCCCCCTCCCCGCACTCCATTTCTGGGGCAAAATATGTGGGTTTTTTTCTCTTTCTGACATCAACTAATTCTCTAGATCTCAAATGGATGCTCTATAATTCAATTAAAAATTCTGCTATTAACTAACCAAAGTTAATGTCAGATCCACAGGCTCTACATGCTCAGAGGCTGGTCTCATGCATTAGATCTCCAGGTTTTATATACTTTTGTTTGAGTCGTCACTAAGTTGAGTGATTTCCAAACTCTTTCAAGTTCAATGATATGTTAGAATGACTCACAAAACTATTCAAGACATTCAACTTACTATAAAAGATAACCATGGGAGGCCAGATGATGAGGTCCATAAGGTGAGGTGAAGCTGGGGTGTGATACTCTCCTGGCTTCTGGATACTAGGGTCAATTCTAAAGCTCTCTGATCCTATCATTTAGAGGTTCTCATGGATATTCTATTATACAGGTAAAACTGTTTTTGAATGCAGGCTAACTTCTCTCCCCTCACTAAAGGAGCACAGTAGCCCCCCCCCCCCCATCCTAAAGCTATCCAGAGGCCCAGGAGAAACCTTAGGGTTTCATGAAATCTATGTTCACTTTTTAAGACAAATCCAGGTATGGTTTAAAAGGTCTCAATAGAATGAACAAAACGTCTTTAAATTCTCGAGCAGATTCAAAGAGCTTTACTAGTTTTGTGTCAGCAATCAGGAGCAAAGACCAACTCTAGTCCTCATTATACCAAACATATCTCCAGCAAGAGAAGTTTCACAGTAGAGCCTAGAAAATACCTCTTGCCCAAGTTTACTAAGACTCAGAGATTAGCATACTGTCTACAGAAATCGCTGTCTAGCTGGGTGGAGTTCGCTTGGCCCATTTCTTCTCACTTTGCAGTTTGATGCTTGGGAAAACCTGTTTAAGGAACTTTAAGAACTTGTCTGGGCAGCACATCCATTAGCAAATATAAACAATCAGCAAGTGTTCAAGCACTGCCCTTTGTGACACTGCAGATGAGAATAATATCAGAGAAGTGAGGAGGAGGGAAGACCTGTATGAGGGATAGGCTTGTTGGGTGGAAAGAGTTTTCATTAGGAAGGCCTTGGCTTTGATATCTGCCAGTTGGGTGGCTCTTGGTATGTACTCTGACCTCCTTGAACCTTATCTTCCTTGTTCTGACCCATGGCTGAATTATCTTCTTTATAGGGTTATGAGTATTAAAACCACACATGGGAAAATATGTGGTTAGAGCAATGGGAACAAAGTAAGAAGTCATTGCAGACAGGAACTGTGTGTTTTCATGGCCTTCAGTCCAAGTTTGGGTGGACAATTATTCAGAGTAGGTGTTACCATCTTGTCTCCTGCCAAAGGGTGGAATGGGTAGCTTTTAACCAGCCTACTGGTGTAACCAGGATTTCCATAGCTCAGGCTGACAACATGCTGGCTAAGGAAAGGATATGAAACTTTGATTAGTCAAAAGATCTCAAAGTCCCAAGGAGAACTGTCTTGCCTACATCTATCATCAGACCTGCTCTGCTAGAGCGGACATGGGCAGTAAGTTCTGTCCCTATTAGCTCTGGGAATGTTCATTTCAGGGCAGCCCTGAAAGGTCCACCTATGGCTGAGGTGTGACTGGATTGTCACACTATACTACATGAGCCTCTTGTTGAAGTGACATTTTGGCCTTTACCATTCTCCTTGTTTCTAGACTCAGCAAGAGTGCCTTCTACTCGAGGTCGGCTTTCTCCTACTCTTTTTTTTTTCCTCCCAATTATTGAAATGTCTACAGTTTCTTTCCAAGTAAATTTTAAGAAGCAATTTTCCTGGAAGGCTTTTGCTAATTATCATCTCAGTAGGACCTCTTCACCATTTGAAACTAATTTTTTCCTCTGTGCTTTTTTTGTATGGCACTTAATGTTTTTCTGTCCTGAATTATAGTTATTTTAAATTCATCATCTTCCTGTTAGTACTTGGAGAATGATAAATTTATCTTACCTCACCCTGGGCCTTAGACATAGGTGATTTTTTTCTCATCCTTTTTTTTATTGTCTTTAATAGTACAATGAATCTTAATCAATGTTACTCCTTCCATTGTTCTTCTCCATCTCTCCTGACCCCAATTATCCCCTAAAATGACCTATTTCTATCAGACATTGAATATTATGATGGCATTTACCCATCCTTCTTCTCTTTGTTCATCTCTCCACTCTGGTAGCCCTCTCCCTCATGACAATACATATTTCGTCTTCTAAGTACTTATTTTGTCAAATTTAGTTTGTTGTTTCAAGGAGTGACACCATTGCAAACCTGAATGAAAACAGAGGTATTGTGAAGACTTTAGGCTGGGGATTACAGCACTGGAACATTTTTTTAAATGATCATTTCTTCCTTTCAAAAGTCTGACACTTGGTACAGATGTTGCCTACTGTTTCTCACGGAAATCACACGAGGTAGAGTTGTGGCAAGAGCAAAAGAGAGTCAGTGACCAGAGAAGTGACATTCCAAAGCTGGGAATGGGGAGAAGTGAAGTGACATTCCAAATTGGGAAATGGAATTGGGTTAAGTGACATTGCAGCTATCTGCCACTAGGAATAGTGGCATTCAGGCCATTTGGCTCCTAAGGATCCAGGCCTCCTTATGTCATCCCATCAACACTGATTGATGATAGAAAGTAGACTCAGCTGTGAGGGAGTTACTGTTAGAGATTATTTTTTATTGTTAATATTTTTTCCTGTAAAGTAACATACAAGACTGGGAAATTAGCAAGGTCTGCACAATAGTAATTGGGAATTCACCAGAAAAGCCAGAACAGAAGCCCGAATGACAGATGCACTCTCTTCTCTTTCTTTCTCCCTTTCCGTTTTCCCTTTTTTCTCTCTTTCTCTTCTCTCTCTTTCCTTTTTTTCCTCTTTCTTTTATCTTTTTCTCTGTCTTTCTTTCTTTCCTTCCCTCCTTCTTTCCTTTCTGGATACAGAGTCTCCCTTTGTAGCTCAGACAGGACTTAAACTCAAACTTCCTGTTTTAGCCTTGTCAGTCTGGGAGGCCTTGACCACCATGACCAGCTGTGTTTAACTAGATGATTTGTCATTCCTTCTCTTCATCTTCTCAGGGGGACAGGACACTATTTTCATAATTCTTGATTTATTTTAAAAGAAAAGTAGAAAACATAATTTTTAATGTGAAAATAAAAACGGAGAGCTGAAATAAATTGTGAAGAACTACTTACAGGAAACCTCTTTGCAACCCAAACCTATTCCTTGTGAAACTCCACATTTCTAAATTAGGTTATTCAGGATAAGGATTTCCTTCCTTAATTTCAACATCAAATTAACTTAGGATCTTATGAGGCTATCTTTTTTACTAAAGAATGGCAAACAAACTACTAAAAGCAGAAATTAAGGAAAGAGAGGGAGGAGCAAGGGGGGAAACTATCTTTATTTAACATTCGATATAAGGCATCCAAATTAATAAGAAAACAGAGATTATCTCCAGGGAGATTAACTTTTAAAATTGAATCTTTTGTGGAGTTCAGTATCTCAAACCTGTATTCCTAGCTAATTGGTAGACAGAGGTGGGGGTTTGGGGTTCAAGATCAGCTTGGGCATAGAAGTGTAGAGACTCCATTTCAACCAATGGCTAGGTGTAGTAGCAAAGCCTGTACTCTCAGCAACGTGAAGCAGCACAGGTAGGAGTATCATAGTGAAGGATGAAGTAAAATCCTACCTCAAAGATAACCAGTGTAAAGGCGAAAGATTTATTCGATCTGAAGAGAAACCGGAGTATAGTTGTGGAGATGGGAGGGAAGGGATGGTAGGGGAAAAGCAATGCTTGATAACAAATGTACTCATTACTTTGCTCATGTGTAACCTTGTAACTCCTCTGCACAGTATTTTCATAATAAAAAACTTATTTAAAAAACAAATAAAAAAAGATAACCAGTGTAGCCAGGTTCTGATGGCTCAGGCCTATAATCCTAGTTACTCAGGAGGATGAGGTCTGAGGATCATGGTTCAAAGTCAGCTCCAGCAGGAAAGTTCATGAGACTTTTATCTCCAATAAATTACCAAAAAAGCTGGAAGTGGCACTGTGGCTCAAGTGGTAGAATGCTAGTCTTGAGCAATTGAAGCTCACAGATGGCACCCAGGCCCAGAGTTTAGGAGTGGCCAAAAAAAATTTAAAAAAGGCTGGAAATGTGGCTCAAGTGATAGAGCACCCACCTAATAAGCATCATATCCTTCAAAAGAAAAGGAATATTTTTAAATGTTTAATGAAACTTTGTAGAGAAATCCAACCTTGTCTCAAGGAGACTAAATGACTGCTAGGACAACAGGATTGGAATACAATTTGATTGACAGAACGGATGTGTTTAATGAAGGCACAGATGGCCAGAGAAGATACCAGAGCCTAATAGGGCTTCTCTAGCAGCATAGTCACAATGTGCAGCTGATGCTCTTGAGGGCAGGATAGTGCTTAACATAGCCCATATATGTATCTGGTCAGGCTTTCAGGTTTTTTTGAGATATGCTGACCTTGAATCTTCCCTAGAGAGATGGTTCTGCTGGCAATCTGTGTCCAGAAGGCTGAGCGATGATCACAGGATGGGGTGGGCCCACACATAATGACACCCTAGGCAGCTTTATTGGGGGCAGCCATTGCCCTGCTCCAGTTGTCACTCTTGCTTGCATTTCTGTGTTCTGCTGTCTATACACTTCTGTATTCCAAACTGCTTATTTGTATTAGATCCTAAGTTAAAATACTGAGAATAAGCCAAGTGCTGGTGGCTCATACCTGTAATCCTAGCTACTCAGGAGGCTGAGATTGATGTTTGAAGCCAGGATAGATGGAAAAGGTAGAAGTGGAGGCATTCTTCAAGTGGTATAGTACCAACCTTAAATAAAAAAATGGTGAGAGCACAAGGCTGAGAGTTCAAGCCCCAGTACCAAACACCTGTGTACACACACGCATGCACACACACATTCCAATAAACTCTGAAAGATCAGCTTGACTGGCCCACTAGATGAACCCTCTGGAGCAGCATCTCTCCTGAATCTATGAAGTAGTATATATGTGTCCTGGTGTGTTCTTCTGAGGGCTGATTCTGACCCTCTGTTGACCTTATTGATGGGAGAGGTTTCAACTATAGCTTTGGGTAGTACACAGTTTGGTTTCTTGAGTTTAGGGGGCACTATAAGAGAGATGCCTAGATACCTGGGAGCCAGAAGTGAAGCTTGTTAGGGAGGCATAGAACTTAGATACCCAGGGTCAGAAGAAGAAGAATGTGAGGATAAGGAAGGATAGAGGGATACTGTGCTTTTCAGGAATGTACCTGGTCTGCCAGGAATGTTCCTATTTGTGTATTATTTCTTTGACATTTTTCTAATGCTCTCTCTTTTGGCTTATTGATCCTTTTTCCGCCCTGGGAAGTCAGCGTGGGGAGAGTGCAGGGTAGCAGGAGAGTTACCAACAGCATACTCAGAAGAGATGCAAGGCACTCTGTCAATGTAGAAAGTAATTGCTACCCCATGATAATAATGGCCCCATGCTAATTTTTACAATTTAAACCCAGTATCTGTTAATAGTCCCTGTGATGCAACTCACTTCAACTCAGTACAATTTCACTCAGCTCAATAAGCAATAATTGAGCTCTCCTTGTGAACATTTTCTCCCCATCCTTTGTACAGAAAATTTAGCAATGTGTCATGGGTCATGAGCCAGTAAGTGGAATTGTATTATAGAGTAGGAAGCTTTCAGAGTGGCACTGTGGGCTAACAGGGAGGCTTTGATTATTTGCCTGGGTACTCTGGTTTTCTGTTATTCTATTATTATTACTATTATTATTGTTGTTGTTGTTGCTACTACTACTATTTGTGCTGATCCTGGGGCTTGAACTCAAGACCTGGGCACTGTCTCTGAGCTTTTTTGCTCAAGACGAGTGCTACTACTTAAACTACAGCTCTACTTATAGTTGTTTTAGTGGTTAACTGGTGATAAGAGTCTCATGGACTTTCTTGCCTGGGCTGCCTTTGAACTGCAGTCCTTTGATCTCAACCTTCTGAGTAGTTAGGATTGCAGTCCTGAGCCATTGGCACCTACCTTTAGTGTTATTATTAATAGAGCCTCATTCAGATGACTTTTTATTCACTTTCCTGTATAACCTTTTCATTGCTTTTTTTGTTTTTATCTTACCTTTTTGTGTTTTTCCTCCTAATTAATGAGCTTCTGTAGGTTAGAGACACTGTCTTATTTATCTTTGTTTTTGGCATATACCTGTTATTTGGCTGATACATTGTTTTTTATTTTATATTTTTGTGCTGGTTGTGGGATTTGAACTCAAGGCCTCACACTTTTGATTGGCTTTTTAAACTCTAGATCCATATTTCCACTTCTGGCTTTTTGCTGGTTCTTTGAAGATAAGAGTCATATGGACTTTCCTGCCTGGACTGGCTTTGAACTACAATCCTCAGATCTCAGCCTCCTGAGTAGCGAGGCTTATAAACATAAGCCATCAGTGCCCAGCTAGTAACACTAAAATTCTGTGTGAATCACAAAGAGTCTAACCAGCGCCAAGCTGGCTGCTACTTTAATAAACATTTATTAAATGAATACGAAATTAAATATAAAATAAAGAAGACACTAAGAGTAGAAATGGCCAGTCCACATGATCTTCCATGTGCTGCAAATGTCTAGACTGGAGGCCTTGTTTTGAGTTACTTATGAACTGTATGTCTTGGGAAAACCTATTTAATTTTCTCAACTAAATGGAATAATATGTGCAAAATAGTTGGCAAAGGACATTTAAGTGCCATGTAAATTTTAGCTGTTAGCATTGTTATCAATAATAGTTACTAAAAATAGCTGTTATTATGTGTAATAATTTCGAACTTAAGCTTACTTAACTGAGTAATGAAGGTAAATAATTCCTGCCTACTTTATCTTGAGAATAAGCATGAAGAAACTTTGGAAATTACAGAGGGCTCTTGTTGCATAGCCCATAACAGAACAGATGATAACAGAGAGGTCAGTGTGATGGAACAGATAGTGCAGGGAGATGAAGATTTCCTGGGGCTTCAGCTGTCTGGTAAGATAAGGAAGGTTTTGTTCTCCTTTCGTATTGGCAATTGAATTCAGGGTCTTGTGCTTGTCAGGCAGGTGCTCTACCACTTGAGCCATACCTATTTGCATTAGTTGTTTTCAAGGCAAGGTCTTCTTTTTCTCCTCTGGGCTAGCCTGGGATTTGATCTTTCTATTTCTGCTACCTTGTATTGCTGGAATGACAGGTATGTACCACTGAGCCCAGAGCCGTTGCGTTTCCCCAATAGCTCAGATAACACATACACTACCATGCCCAGCCACTGAGATAAAGTCTCTTATTTTTGCCTAGGCCGACCTTGAACTGCAATCCCTTGATCTCTGCCTTCTAAGTAGTTTGGATGACAGGATTAAGCCACCAGGCTCAGTTCAATAAGGAACCTTTTAACTATGTTTGTAAAAAGTGATAAAATGATGAGGTTAGGGAGGTGAACTATGCCAAGATATAGCAACACTGCAAAGCACATGGGAAAAGATGATGGATGAACTCAGGACATATAGAAAACTCAGAACTGGGATCTGCTCAGTGTGGGATTAACAGAGCATTGCTGCATTTCAATCTTGGCACTTGAAGAGCAATAGCTTGAGCTTGAGGCAAAAACAAACTCATGCCAGGAAATACATTTCACACGGCAAAGTAAGTCAAGAGCTTGCATTTCTGAGTTAATGTGAGCATTTTATAAAAGTATACCCAGTATAGGCAATGCCTAAGGATGTTATTCACCTCCTGAATGTGCTGACTGTAATAAGATGTGCCTAATAATTACAAATGAGAGCAGCTTTGAGCCAAGGATCACAGAACCTTTTCTGATAATGAAGTCTCTTTATCTTTCCTTCCTTTTCTTCCTCTTCCTTTCTCCCTAGCTATGGGATTTGAACTTAGGGACTTACCCTGCTGCTCAACTTGAGCCGTGCTTTCAGCCCAGCATTTTGCCAGTTATTTTGAAAGATGAAGTCTTTTTTTTTTTTTTTTTTTTTTTGCCTAAGTTGGCTTCATCGTGCATTTCTCTAGAGTTCAACTTCTTGAGTATCTGGGATTACAGGTATGAATCATCACCCCCTGGCTTGATAATGAAGTCTGTATCTGGTAAGAGAGAAGACTGTGGATGCCAAATTTGATGTTCTAATTGTGAATGTAAGATGTAGTCCTAAGTAGGAGCAGAATTATTAACCTTAGCAATTCTTGGATCTAATTGCCAATATACCAGGACCAGAATTTCAAGTCAATGTCAAGGAAATTGTATGAAGTCATAGCAGCAGTATACTCATTTAATCCTGTAAGGTGAGTACTATAACTCCATTTTGTGGATGACAAACTGAGAGATGATGAGGGTCATATATTCAGCAAGTGGCAGCTCCAATGAACCAAAATGCCCCAGGCAGAGAATGAACTTTGTTCTACTCCAAGTATATCAAGAATAATACAGGGATCAAGATGATTGAAAGACTTAACCTGCATCTCTGGGTAGCTGGGCCAATGCCTGGCATAGGATAGCGGATGCTTCTACTGTTGATTACGGGCCTCCTTGCTAGATGGCTCTTTCTTGAAGGTCAGAGACGGTATCTGAAACTTCTTTTTTTAGGGATCTTGCCCCATTCTTTCTGTTCCTTACTCTGCCCTCTCTTCACGCTGCTCATCTATTTATTCTCTGTTTCTATTTCAACACTTAAATTGGCATCTCTTCATTTACTGTTTATTAAATATTTAAAGTCATTTTGATTCTGTTTCAGGAAATATTTGGTTATCGGACTCAAGGCTGCCGTCAAGCTCTCTGCCTGGCTGGATCCATCTTCTCATTTGGAATCCTCTCCCTGGTGTTTTACTGGAGACCGGCTTGGCATGTATGGGCCAACTGTGTCCCGTGTTCTTTGCAGGAAGCAGATGTTGTGTTGCTGAGAACCACAGTAAGTGGTAAAGACCCCAGCTGGGGTCTTTCTCTCTTGGATATTGTATTGGGGAATGGTTGAGGAGGATGCACACATGGCAGGTGACAGGTAGAAGCTCCAGTCTTAGAGGTCTGAGGATCCATCACAGCTTTGCATCTAGAGTCATAGGCTCACATCTGTAGTCCTAGCTATCCAGGAGGTGGAGATCAGAGGAGTGCCATTTAGGAAAGTCCAGCAGAGGCTCTTATCTCCAATTAACCACCAAGAATCCAGAAGTGGAGCTGAGGCGCAACTGGTAGAGAGGCCAGTCAGCCTTGAGCACAAAAGCTAAGGGACAGTGCTGGAGCCTAGTGTCCAAGTCCCAGTATGGGCACAATTTCATTTTTTTAAAGTTTTTTTTAATTGTGAAAATACTGTACAGAGGGGTTACAGTTACATGAGCAAGGTAATGAGTACATTTCTTATCAAGTATTGTTGCCTCCTCCTTTGTTTTCCCCCTACCATCCCTTCCCTCCCACCTCCACAACTACACTCCTCCCCAAAAGTATTTCTGTATGATGTTATTTATTAAGATTTATGTTCACAGAGATGCCTTTAAAAATAGTGGATTTTGGTGGGGGGAAGGAGGAGATGGGAAGGCAGGGATGGGAAGGGGAAACAAAGGAGTAGGCAACAATGCTTGATAAGAAATCTACTCATTACCTTGCTCATGTAATTGTAACCCCTCTGTATGGTATTTTCACAATAAAAAACTTACTAATAAAAATAGTGGATTTTGATAAATGTTAGAACAGAGCATAACTATGTTAATAGCTTAGAAAACTAGAGTAATGTAGTTGAGTCATACTGAGTCATACTTCCAGGCCTGATGTGTTCACAATGACCTCTAAGGGAATGACCTCTGGAGGAAGAGCAACCCTTTGAGAATGATGCTGTCTTCCCTGCTGATTTGAAAGAGCCATAGTTGTTGACAGAGTGTGTTGCATTCTGCAAACATACTTGTCCTTGAGGTTGTTGTCTCTGTCTGCTGCTCCAGGGCTTTGTCATCAGGTGAGGGTCTCTGTACAGTATTTGCTTTCATCCCACGTCCTTGTCGCACTCAGAACTAATGTGTCAAGCACGGTGTATCATTCCTGCAGGACAGTGACAAGGGAAGGACTTCCTAACTCAGCAATCGCTGCCCTCCCAGTTCCTGCAGATGACCCTATTCAATGGAGTGACTGAGAGGCTGATTCCAATATTCATACTGAGAATGAAAAAGGACAGTCTCTTGGAGAACTTCCTTCTGACTGATGTCCTGAGTGTTTCTAACAAGGAATTGGACTAAATGCCTGGAATGACAACCAACTTTGATAAATCAGACTCTGTTAGTAGCTTAACTTCTTTTCATATATAATTACTTTTCTAAATAGACATTTATTTATGCACTTAGAGCCTTATATCTGGCTAAAAATTCCCTAAACAATAAGAACAAAAATAACCAATAACAATAACAAAACTCGGCATTGCAGGTTGGAATAACATACACAGAAATTTGGAATTGGATAAAATTTGTTGACTTGCTCCATTCTGGATCCAGGCCCCTTTAACAACTCATTCTTTTGTCTCCTCTTGGCTGACATGTGAATCAGGCTAGAAGTAATAACTGAGGGTCCATTTCACAAGTTCAACTAGGGATTTTGGAGAATGTTGAGATTTTCTCATATGTTAAGACCTTGAAGAAGCAAAAGACTAACTCCCCATTGATGACGTTATGCTAGAGTGTTGTACACTAATGCCTCAAAGCATGATTCATGAAGACTCAGCATGTGAATGAAAGAAAGCTGCCTGGCACTTACTCTTGGAGTCTTCTTCATTTGATAAATGAAGAAATGGGACTTGGGTTGGTGGCACAATCTACTTGAGCTCATATGTGAGGGAGAGCTGAACTAGGACTTAGTCACACAGATCCTGGGTCCTGGTGCAGGGCCAGTCCCACTGAACTAAACTGAGATCAGTGGTTCTCAATATTAACTGGCATTAGAATAATCAAAAGGGCCTGCTAACCCAGACTGCTAGGCCCATTTCCTAGAGTTTCAGATCCATGAGATTAGGATTTGGGCTCAAGATTGCTGTTTTAATAAGTTCTCAGGTAATGCCTATGCTTCTGGTAAGAAAATAAGAAAGCACATGTTGAAAAACATTTCTATAAATATTCATAGGTCTCATTAATTAGCTCACTGTGTCCTTGGAAGAGGAAAAGAAATTTATGGCCCAGATAATAGGTATTTATATAGTCTCAAGAAGAATAACCTGGACTTAGCAAAGTTTTATCCATAAATACTAACACTTCTTATATGGGAGAGACTTATTTTATGAGAGATGTAAGTATTTATGAGAGGCGACATGTGAATCTAAGAACCAATGAGGCTCCTATTTACTAGCATGAGAAAAATAGAAACTCCCCCTGAAGGAACTTCCAACTACTCCCAACCAGTTCCCACAGGTCAACAGTTCTGCTGTGGTAGAAGCAGAGAAGCCTCCTGCTGTTTCCAACAGCATCTCAGCTGCTGGCAGTTAGATCAGGGCAGGAAGTGGAACTGGGCCAGGAGGTGGGAAGGAAAGGGAGGAAAACAAAGACTTGCAGAGGAAAACAAGTAAAAGGAAAATGAAAGAGAATGAGAGAAAAATCTACTAAGAATGAAAAAATAAATTAAAATGGCCACGCACTGACAGACCTTTGAAATCTGGAGTCAAACGTTTGACTTCTTGTCCTAGCACTTTCAGTTAGTTCATTCTCTAACTTCTCAGGACCTCCATTCCTTCACTGGGAAAATGGGGTTCGTACTTGTCCTTTCTTGAGCTGGTATGAGGATGAAGTGAGATTATGTAAATACATAAATGATTTTCAGACTGTGAAATACCCTTTTAAGTGTGTGTGTGTGTGTGTGTGTGTGTGTGTGTGTGTGTGTGTGTGTGTGTGTGTGTGTGTGTGTGTGTGTGTGTGTGTGTGTGTGTGTGTGCGCATGCGCGCGCGCGCTATTGCTTGGGTAGCTTACAAAGCTTCCCATGCAGAACAGTTTGCTGTATTTAAGGAACATCTCTGTCCAATGGCCCTGCTCATCTGGACCCTGTACCCACCTTATCACCCAGCAAGCTTGCCTCGCCCTCCCAAGACCTACGTGGGAGAATGTATCCCACCATATGACTCTTGAGTCTTCTTCCTCTAGCCAGGTGACATCTTCTAATTGTATGCTATCATTTGTGCAACTTGACATATACTAAAAAGACTCAGGAAGACACTGGTGGCTTCCTGGCAGCTGAGTACCACCACCCTGGTTCCTTCTTTGCTTCTGTGAAGTCTATTAAGCACCTCCCCTAATTTTACTGCTCCCCACTCACCCCAGAGCTAAGCAGACAGTCTCAAGGCACTCCCATCTTGCCTTTTCCATCTTGATTTCAACTTTAATTATTTAATTACCTGCTCTTGTGTGTCATTTCAAATGGATTTTCTCAGCCAGAGACTCTCCAAATAAATGAGGTCCTAAATTAGTCTTTAAGTAATTAGACAAGAACTCAATTATTTCAAACATTCTTACTCTTTGAAACTTAGATTAAAAATATGTTCTGGGCTTTCATGGTCTTAAAAGTCTGCTGTTAGGTTGTTTGCATTAAAATTACAACAACTTAAAAATGATTTTATTTGAATTATATTATAATAGCTAGATGGTAACAACTTTCCATTAAGGACACTTGGTGACTCCTACCTGAAAATTTGTTGCATATCTGTTCTTCATGTTATTAAAAAAATCAGTGCTCAGTATTTATCATCAATCTTGCACCGGTAAGATTACAGATCATTATGACAGATACTGATTAGGTTGTTATTTTCTAACGTTAAAAAAGTCATGATGTACTTACTGAAAATCTTTAGTATCCAATTTATTTTCAGTTCCCTCTTTCTTATTAAGCAGAAGATTTTTTTCCAAAAGATAAGAGTAATTACATTTTTTATTTCTATAAATTTTAAAGAGGCATTTTACTTATCATCTATTTCTGAATTTGAAGCAGTATTTGTGGCAATGTTATGTTTCTATGCAAATCACATGATTGACATTCATTGGTGGTTTGAATTAAATGCTCCTGATGATTTCCATAGCTTCCATCTTGGTTATAATTATAAACACATTTTCTCCTTCTTTGTTATTATATGTCACAGACTGTCAAAGCCTGTGATGTGTGCGCAGAGGAGAGCTGTGTGAGGGGCAGATATATAAGGCCTGACTTAAGGCACTTCATTTTCATGTTTTAACATGTTTTCCCCTTCAGTTTTAGTTGAAGATGTCAGGGCTAGGGAGCTTTAGTTCAAAATGTAGAAACTCTGCAAATTAGTCATGCAAGTGGCATCTTAAAGCCCACCAGTCCATCAAGAATCTCTTCAGTCAGCAATATTTGTGTTTACTGACCCCTTATCACTTTCCATTCCTACTTCTCTGAGGTGTTTTCTTTCACAACTCATGCTCTCCTTACCAGAATGACACCATTTTTCCATGCTTTTATTAATACTTTTTTTTCTGATATTGCCTTTCTCATATGCATCCACTTACTAACTCACTCAATAGGTATTTATGGAACACCAGCAAGGTATTGGACGTTGATATAGGTTCTGAACAGCATAGGTAGAAATCCCTGTCCTTACAAGTGACAGTCTAGTTAGAAATTAATGTTCTCTACCTCTATCTGTCTCTAGATATAGACACCATGCACAGTGATACCTGCTTGTGGTCTCAGACACTCTGGAAGTAGAGAGAGGCTTCTTCTAGTGTCCAGAGTTAGACTGACCCTCTTCTTTGAAAAACAAACTAAATGCAAAAGGGCTGAGGGCATAGTTAAAGTAGTAGAATGCTTGCCTAGCTGTGGGAGGCTCAGAATTCAATCCCCAGTAGCACAAAAAACAAAACAACTACTTATCAAAAAAATCTTCATTCCTCAACCATGTATTACCTTCTCTATTGTGTCTTTCTTGTTGATTCATTCCCTGTCCCAGATCTAGAGGGACTTATTCACCTGTCCTGCCTTCTCTTAGAGCTGTCTTTCTGACTATTGTGCTTTTCATGATGTGCCTTCATTAAAATTCCATGCATGATCCAGGGAAATTAGCTTTGTCATTAGCTGTCTTACAGATGAGGTTACAGAGAACAAGTTTACCACCGACTAAATATTGGGGCCAGGAATTCCTTTCATTTCTCCTTCCTTCAGAAATTCAATGAATTCCAGTTGGCACCATATATAGTGCTCATTCATGTGCAGGTGCAAGTCAGGGAAACATAATGACAAATAAAGACATCATTCATGGAGCTTATCAGATGGATGCACAAAAATCCAGCTATGAAAAGTGTTACCTAGGAGAGGTAGGCATTTATGGTCTGAGTACATACATTTAACTAAGCTAATAAAATCATAAAGACTTTCTTGAATTCCAAAAGGGTAAGAGTTAAAAGGTGATGAGAAGGACAGAAAGTTGACTTAGAACAAAGAACTTGAACCTAGTTCTAAGTCCTAAGGGTTTCCTCATTCTGTTACATTTCTGTCTATACTTTTCCTTCTGTTAGATTAGAGGTTGTTTGAAGATAGTGGTCACTGGCTTAGAGTTCCTCCTCTACAGAATCTAGCATGTGTGCTGTTCTTACTTCACTTAAATAAGCACATTGAATTGAATCTGTGATAAATAGTTTTATGGTTTCTAATAGTACCTTATTTCAAAGATACCAATGCAAAATGCCAGTGTTGAGGAAGTAGGAATATGCAATTGTATGTATCTTTTAGAAACACATTCTCTCTTCTGAAGCCCATAAGATGTATAGTTTTGAGGCCATTATTATTATTATTATTATTATTATTATTATTATTATTATTATTATTATTTAGAGTATGGAATCATATATTTTGTGATTTAGTTTGGAAAGTATTATATATGTGCTTTCCCATTTGGTCCTTACTTTTAGAAAGTCAGTTATTTTTTGTAGTACCATCCTCTTTGATGGGGCCAACCTTATATAACACTGAACTCTGTCCAAGTGTTTTCTACAGAGTTGGCTTGTTATTCTACCCTACCTAGAATATGTTCATCCATTTGTTGACTAAGTTACTAGAAATTTAGTCATCTTAAGTTACTCAGGCTCTGAAAGTAACTGCATAGGATTAATAATTTATTTATCAGTTTTTTTTGAGACAGGGTCTTGCCAAGTAGTTCAGATTGGTCTTCAACTTGAGATCTTCTTGCCCCAATCTCCCAAGCGCTGGGATTTCATGTGTGCATCATTGTGCCTAATTAATTTCACCAGATTTAAATCAAATTAATTCATCAGCTTTCAAATTTCTAGTAAGGTTGTTTTTCCTTCTCCTACTCTTTTCCTGTACCCTATTGTTTGTTGTTGGTATCTTTTTCTATTTCTTCCTCTGTCTCCTTCCCTCCCTTAGTGCTCTCTCTGTCTCTCTGTCTCTGTCTGTCTCTGTCTCTCTCTCTCCCCTACCTCCTGCTCAGAAGCTGTGCTAGGCCTGCCTGGAACAGAGACACATGTAAGACTTGGACCTTATCCACAGACTGAGAGGAGTGGTAAGAAGGACAGGCAAAGGGAAGACAAATCCTAGGAACTGGTTTTTGACCTGGGTGCTGAGGAAATGGTTGAGATGTAGCCATGTAAAGACTTTGGAGAGGAATGAGGGAATGTATTCCAGCTAAGGATGCAGCTATAGCATACACTAAGTGGAAAAGAGTCAATCTCCTGAGGAGGATCAATAGCTACAACTACTGTGATTTCTCCTCTCTCTCTTCCCTTTGCAGACTCTGCTCAGATCTATCTTCAAGGCACATATAGGTATGGTGGTGACTCACAATCCCCAAGCACTGACTTCCTGGAGTTGACTTCCTTTGTGATACTTCTTAGCTCCTTATGGTTGTCAAACTTCCAAGTGAGCTTTATGTTTAGACTTTACCTAATCAGATACTGACTACTATGATCACATAAACTTCTTAGGTATCATTGTGGTTCATCAAGACTGTACTCTTCTTAGTTCCCCTCCCCCCTTCCCTATCCTGTGGTGAGGTCATCAGTAAACTGCAAAAGGAGATGATTTCAGGTAGGTTCAATTCTTTTTGTGCCAACATCTTGATAGGTACATTTGGGTATGCTCCATATAAACTGTCAATGTTTCTCAGCCAATCAGCAGGTCTCCCTGAGGGAGAGAGAACCACAAGAAAGCAAGATGATTTAGATAAATTGTGAAATTACCTAGATGAGATGACCTTTGAGGTGATCTAGAAAAACTATGAGAATAAAGAGCATCCATTAATATTTACAGGAGGCAGCGTAGTGACAGGTTTGGGTTCTTATCCCCACTCCTGGTGAGAGTATGTTAAGGGGACTGCTGTGGAAGAGGTGGAATTTGTGCCAATAATGGGACTTGAACACAGGGCCTAATACCCTTCCTTAGCTTTTACTAGTACTTGAGTAATGTCTTGAGTTGCAGAAGAGGTAGAATTTGATGGGGATGATTCAGTTGATTTGGTTTCTACTTAAAGAGAATCACAGAAATCCTTGCTCATTTGTTCTCTGCCTGAGAAATTTTGCATATAGCTATAACCTTATGGATTGGAAGACAAGGGCAGAAATGAGCTCTCTTCTAAGAAGGTACCTTTCTCTCTCAAGCTTTGTTCTATGTGACAGTGCCTCATGTTTGTGTACAGATTCCCAGTGAAAATGACAAGCTTTTCCCCCTCTTGTATTTCCAAAGCATGTTCACTAACTTAATATACTTACAAAATTACCCATATAATGGTAATTTATTTTCAGGTTGAATTTTAGCATGATGAGTTCTCTTAACTTCATGGGGGTTTCGGTGTCTATTTCCTCAGGATGAATTCCAAACTTACTCTAGGAAAAAGGTATTATGGATCTACCTGTCACCATTAAGCAGCACATTTGGTCTCACTCCTGACCACCCTCTCATTACAGATGAGGAATACATCATAAATAGAGCCATCAGAAAGCCAGACCTAAAGGTAAGAAAGCTTACAGCTACTGCGGATGATAGACATTCAGCCTTTTCTCTCCTCAAATATTAAGATTAAATTCAGGTCCCCCAGTATGCCAGCCTTCATTTGACAGTGTACATCACTCTAAAGAGCATGGACATTATAGTCAGACAGAGCTCAATTCAATCTCACTATTATCCATCTAAATGGTGCAACCTTAGGCCAACTTCTCAACTCTGATAAACCTTAGTTTGCTCATCTATAAAATGATAATAATGTCTATCTCTAATATTAATTGGTGAAACTCAATAACTCCAAGAATTTAAATGTCAGGTCCATTGTAGATGGATAAATTGACTCTTTTAAAAAATTATTGTAAAGGTGATGTACAGATGGGTTACAGTTACATAAGTCAGGTAATAAGTTTATTTCTTTTTAAACAGTATTACCCCTATCCCTCATTTTTTCTCAGTTTTTCTCTCCCAATTCCCCTTTCCCCCCAGGTTGTATAGTTTATTTCCATGATAATGTCTAATGAATATCACTGATGAATTAGTTTACCCTTTGTCCTAGCATCTTTGTCTGAATGGTGATATGTACAACAGGGTTAATCTCATATTACATGTAACCATGGAGGAATATCCTAGGACATTTACTTATTCCAATTGAACTCAGACATTGAAATGTATTCAGGTTACTCCCTTTTGCCACGTTAAATGAGTACTTCTTGAATTATAACTAGCCAAGATTTATATTAGAAACACAGAAACTAGAACTCCTTCTCTTACATCTGTGAATGTATAGACAACGGTTTGAATTAGTTTTATGAACAGAAAGGTCACGTTTTTGAAATGATGAAAGTCAGTTGCTGAGTGGTGCTTCTTTTCTCAATTGTTATAACCCAGTTGTCTCAACTGTCCAGAATAAACCAAAACAAAATGGATCAAGCTTCTCCAAGGAGCAGATAGCCTAAATTCTTAGGTGGAGCATTTCACTTGGAGAAATAAGCTTCCTAAATCAGTCTATGGACATGGCCTCACAGTAGCATTTCCCTGAAGTTCTAGCATTTTAATTGTATCAAACAAATAAGTGGGAAGGAAAATGAAGAAAATCACAAATAGACAAGCAGAATGTGAGGAAGAGCAGGGTTCTTAGAATGAAAAATTTTGATCTCCAGGTTGGATGTCTCCATTTATCTACTTAGGACATTAGGAATTGATCTAGTTAATGGCTCCCTGAGTCTTGAGTTTCCTATTTATAAAATGAGGACCCAAAAATGTGAAGATGGATATTAAAGTGATTTGTGAGCTTCAACGAGCTGTATTTGAAACTTCATTACTGTCACAGCAGATGTTATGGACTCAGTCATTTTGACACTAATGACTGTAAGAATTCCAAGATGTTAACTATTTAGGTACTTTCATGACAGCAACTATGAAGCTATGAACTGAAGAGCTATGATTTTAGTGAAGGTCAAGAGGAGATCTAAGGACCATTGTGTAGGATTGCATGTGAAATGGACTCTCAGGGCTTCCGTGATAGGCAGAGTCTCTTACATGTTCCAATGAGTGTTCATTACTCCAGTTTCAAACTGAATATCAAATGGATATGTTTTAAAGTAATAAAGTATGTTGCAATCAATCTCACTGAAATAAATGCATTGGATGAAACTTAAAAAACTCATAGCATTTAATATACTTGTTTTGTAACTATTAAGTACGTATGGGCATGTCCTTGCTCTTCATAGAGAGGAGGCTGGGGAGAATAAATCTTCCTTATTCTTGAGTAGAAAGATGAAATTCACTGACAACAGGTGTTAGATTGCCTAGTTACTGTCTCCTGGTCTCAAGTTCCAGGAATTGAGCAAATAAATTCTAACCACTCTTTGTAAACCTTATTTTTTAACATCTTTTAATGGTTCCAAAGGCCCTGAGGGTGATGAGAAAGTTGATAAACTTCTAGTAAAGAGGCCTTACTGCTGGGGGAATCAGAAAGATGCTGAAAAGGTATAGACTGGAGTCATCCATCTCGCTGTGAAAAAGAGCTTCAGAAATGGTCAGAAGACCATTCCATTTCTTTTTCTTTTGTCCAAAACTGGGACTCGAACTCACTATCTCCTGCTTACTTTCATGCATTGGTTGACACCCTACAGACCTACTCATCTACTTCTTGCTGGAAATAAAACTTAACTAGTAACCTTTTTATTTCCCATTGATGACTTCATCTATGGATATTTTGTGTTTTATTGTGCTAATAATTCTCATTTCACAGCCTTTACATGTAGATTCTCAAACTGAGCAGGGAACCTCACAGTTTGTTTAATAATTCTTTTCAACACACAGTTCTGAGTTTATGAAATGAGGAAACTAGATAACTTTCCTTTATACATCTTAAAATCTGAAGTCAAAGGATTTTTCAGATCTTCTTCTGAGTTCAGCTTGGGTCTTTTATATCCTTGGGGATACTAAGCTCTGGGGCCAGATGGACCCGGAGCTAAGATGTCAGCCTTGTGGGTGACATAATCAAAATGAACTCCAGGTGCAAAATGAAGATGAAAATGATATCTACTCTACTCCAGGATGATGGGAAATACTAATGATAATGTGTGATAAACTCTAAAAGGCTCAGTAAATAGTAGCTCTGATTTGCAAAATAGTATATAGTAAATATACCATATAAATATACTTTATATTAAATGGTAAGTAGTAGCTCTATTTTTCAAAATCACAAGGAATACAGAAACTTAAATTAAGGGGTAAGGTAAGAAGTGAGAGTTTCCTCTGTGGGCCATGATAGCTAGCAAGCCCTAGGGTTGGTTAAGGCCAAATATTCTTTCCTCCTTTAGTGTGAAAGAAGCATTATTACCAGTGATAAATCATTTCAGTTGCACACTGAAAATCAATTGAAAATAGATTATAGTTTTAATAATTGATTTTGAAACCAATCTCATTGAAACACATCTTTTTTTTGTAAAAGGTTTTAAAATTACAGGGCTTAACACTCTTATCTGGGAAGTATCAAATATGTGCATCTGTCCAATGTGTCTATTAAGTAAGATCACAACTTGTTTGTCGTCAGCTAGGAGCTTAGAGATCTAAACGGTATTTCTAGTTGATGTACTTAAAAAAGCATTCTCTTTTTTATTGGATCAAAAATATGTTGGGTACTTATTTGCACCAACTAGATGTTCTTTCCAGTTTTAGAACTTATCTACTGGTCTTACTGATTATACTATTTGTAAGTGTAGAATACATAGAGAGGAGCTAAAATGGAATTTAGATATACTTTGGCCAGTTACTTCAACTTATTCCTGGGGAAACTAAGATGCTGGGAACTTTAGTTGAAGTTCTCAAAGACACAGGAAATTTTGAACACCAAACTGTGGCTGTATATTAGAAAAGAATTGTATCCAAGATGCACTGCAGACAAATTACATACTCTTGGCATTGAAACCCAGCCATCAATATGATTTAAGGCTCTCCAGATGTGTCCAGTGAATGGTCTGAGGTTATATCCATTGCTTGATAGCAAAATTTGAGGCTCAACTTATTCTCTTTGTGATTAGTGAGGTCACCAGTTTATAGAAGTTCAGATTCCTATATAAAGTCACTTAAAGAAATCAGAAGTAAGAAGGCAAAATTGTCATAAGCATTAATATTTCCTCTCCTTTCCACTGCCAGCAGTGACCTCAGAGACTCATTTCTTGGAACACATTTTCTTGCAATCATTTCTTCTTTCTCTCTTAGTATTTTTTGCTGGCCAACCTTTCTCAGTGTGTCTTCTATAGGTCATGCCATGAGGCTGTTACTTGTGAGATAAGGACCTCTGTGCCTATTCTAGCATTTGAGCCTGCTCAGAATTGAGTCCTACTTTATCTCTCCAGTTTAACTTGTGGTCAACTAAGTCTACTCTCTTGCCTTTCCCCCTCAACTAACTTGTGTCCAGTCTCTGAAATGTCCCTGCTCCTTCTCATCTGGGCAAAATTCTTCCAGTTCTTCAGTACTGCTGGTCAGATACCATCACCTGTATTGCACCTTCTATAACTTGCCCTACAACATTTTAAGACAATGGGTTTTGTTTTATTGTATTTTTATTTCTTTGACGTAGTATTGAGCTATGTATTATAATGATCTTCTCTAGAATATATTTGGTTTTCATATAAGGCTATAAAGTAGTAGAATACAGAGGCATTGAATTTGATTAATTCCTATATTTATCTGTGTAGTAGGCCCATGATCTAGGCAAATTAGATGATTTCTGAAAAGAATTTCATTTATGTAGCAAGAAAGCGCAGTCAGTTAGGAAAGGATAAACCCTTACATAAACACTCAGGATTCTCTCTTTACTTCTTTCATAAATGTATTGGAAGCCACTGAGTTGTTGCAGATTCTTTACTTTTCAAACTAGCAGTTTTCTTAGTAACTTTTCTTTTTGCAGGTGAGATGCATAAAAGTGCAGAAAATAAGATATGTTTGGAATAATTTAGAAGGACAGTTCCAAAAAATTGGGTAAGTTATTTTAATAATTCTATCCAAGGAAGAAAAATATTAGCTCAAAAATATTAGCAGTAACCTAAATCTTTCTCATCATTATTTTAGCTCTTTGGAAGACTGGCTCAGTTCTACAAAGATACATCTAAAATTTGGAGCAGGTCTGACAACAGAAGAGCAAGAGATTAGGTACTATGCGTGTTGTTGTTTATATTAACTCAAAAGGATTATTACTGGTTAAATAGGGAACCTCGTAAGTACTTCTCTTAACTGTCGGATATTTAAATCTCCATAATGTTATCTCACACATTTTCAGAGTAACCCTTGGGTGAGGTAGATCAGGCTACCTTCTAGGATATAAAGTGGAATCTGAGGTTCAGAGGGGTGTAATGGCCTGAACAGTGTTACACAGATAGGACAAGATAGAGGAAGAACCTGTCCTACACTTCTGATTGCAGGTTTAATATACTTTCTACTCTACATGATGCCTCTCAAGGTTATGATAATAATAGGGTTGAGTCTGTTTTGATCGTAATCAGGGAATACATATAATATCATGCTAATACAGTTAAGTAGTAATTATAGAGCATCAAAACAATGCCTTGGAAGATGTGTAGCTCCGCAGTTCCAAATCAATTACTAGCAGAGAAACAAGGACTAGGGAGGATTCTTGAATGTCAAGAGTCTCAGTAGCTTTGAGCAAATGCTGTCTTCTCTTTGGGCCTTCATTACTCAATTGTGAAAAGGCGGAGAAGGGCTTTTGGTCCTAATTTTCTATGACTGTACTTCCCTTTCTGTGACTGTACTTCCCTGAACTCCATTTCTAGCACATTGGAAAGACCTGGAGAGCCTTTTAGCATCTGAATTACCCAAGAGCTTATTAGAAATGCAGAATTTCAGAGCACACCTTGATTTTACTGACTCAGAATTTCATCACCCTGATTATCTGTGTTTATATTAAAGGTTGAGGAGTGCTGTTTTTAATATGTTCAGCAAAGCTATTTGATCTCAGTATCTACGAGAAAGGCAAAACCAGTGTGCTTAGTGCTCTCCCTAGCAAAATTTCATCTAACACGTTGTTCTTCTGCAAGATCAAAGAAACATATCAGTGAGTCTTCAGTTAAATGGGTATCTAATTCTGTGTTTTGGGCTATTTTTGAGAGTCCAGACCTTTCCATTCACATTAAAATATTTTGTGTACTTCTGAGGACTTCTAAACCAGGGTGAGAAAATAGTTACAGTATTTTCTTTTTTTTCTTTTTTTTTTTTTTAAATTGTATTTTATTTTATTTGAGAACATACTGTACAAAGGGGCTACAATTACATGGGCAGGATAATGGATACATTTCTTACCAAGCATTGCAGCCTCCTCCTTTGTTTACCCTTCACTTCCCTTCCCCGCCTCCCACAGTATTTTCTTGTTCCTAAAATCCTGGATTATCTTATTCTGTTAAATCTTAATGATAGTCTTGTTTTATCTCCATGGAGTCAGAGATGGGGGAAAACCTAGCTAAGAACACAGAAACCCTGAAGCTACTTGAACAAGACAGTGGGTAATATTAGACCCCTAAGTTACAATCTAGAAAAATATTGGAGAGAACTGAGGTTAATGGAAGTAATATGTGCATCTTTATTGTTTTTGCACCACGGAACCCTACCATTCCTTTGTGATGGTCCTTTTGAAGAGGAGAGCACTCTACCACGTCAACCATAGCTCCACTTTCAGGTTTTTGGTAGTTAGTTGGAGAGAAGAATCTCACATACTTTCCTACACTGGCTGGCTTCAAACCATGTTCCTTAGCTCTCAGCCTCCTAAGTAGCAATAACCACCTAATTAAAGTCATGTAGCATGACTGTCCAGCTTTTCCCATGTGGATTTTGAAAAGAATTAGAATGTTATAGCACAAGGGATGCTTCAGTCAATCCCAGAAATGAGAAAGGGAACTTGGAATAGAATCTTTTCTGAATGGGCAGAATAGAACCTTTCTGGAATTGTCACTCTGAGTGACTGAGTGATCTATGATCTCTCCTTGTAGGAGGCTCATATGTGGGCCTAATACTATTGATGTGGAAATCACACCTATCTGGAAACTGCTCATCAAAGAGGTAATTGTTCCAGTATTTCTTTTGGTGTTGGATAGAAAACAAAGACATTTTGGTGCTAGTCAAACTATCAGAAATGCTACTTGTTATTAAGTAAAATTGGGGGATATTAAAGAAAGAATGCCAGGCATATTTTCTTCTTCTTCTTTTCCTTCCTTCTCTATTTCTCTCCTTCCTTCCTTCCTTCCTTCCTTCCTTCCTTCCTTCCTTCCTTCCTTCCTTCCTTCCTTTCTTCCTTTCTTTCTTTCTTTCTTTCTTTCTTTCTTTCTTTCTTTCTTTCTTTCTTTCTTTCTTTCTTTCTTTCTTTCTTTTCTTTCTTCCTTTTTCCTTCTCTCCTTTCTTATCAGTCATGGGCTTGAACTCAGACTGTCCCTGAGCTGTTTTGCTCAAGGTTATGACTCTACCACTTTGAGCCACAGCTTCACTCCTGGGTTTCTGGTGGTTAATTGAACTTAAGAGTCTCACTGACTTTCCTGCCTGAGCTAGCTTTGAACCATGATCCTCATATCTCAGTCTCTCAGTAGCTAGGATTACAAGCATTAGCCATCAGTGTCCAGCTGAGGCATATTTTCTTGGTAGCTCCTATTTATTGCTTTAAATTCCTCTTTTGCATAGTACCTGACATAATATGACCTGGGACCTTCATGTGACTACTTATTACTTGGTGACTTGGAAGAATGAAAGGTTCCTGTTTTCTTTTTTTTTAATACTCTGCTGCTTAGCTTGTTTCAACTTCATGAAACTAAAGTAAGAGCTTTTTTAAAAAGAGAAACCAATAATCTTTTTCTTAGACAACATGTACAATTTCTTCAACACCCAAAGCTACAGGAAATAAAACTTACCTTCTTGGTTTTGTTAAGTTATAATGATTTCAGTGTATGTATAAGAGGGAAACAGGATGTAATCAGCATTTATTACTAGGTTAATTTTCTCAGTTTCTCTTTTGAAATTCCATTACTAGGCTTATCTTTATTTTTCTTCTCTCTAAGACCATATAATAGTACTCTGGGCCATCATCTATTCTCCACTTCCATTGTTCCTTGTCTCAAAAATATGGGTAAATTCAAAGCACTTTCTTAATGTTTTTGCACGCTTTCCAGAGTGACTGAAAGCAAGCAAAACAAACTCCTAGGGAAAGGTTTGGTGTTGGCCTTTCTTAACCACAGGCCAGGATTTCCATTCCCATTGATTAGACTGATGGCGAACAAGTTGAAGACATAGTTGTTTTTAACCATAGCAGTATTACAGTTGTTGGAGCTAACATCTGTTCTCTCCCATGTGCTCCACCTAGACTGACTTGAACCACTTTCATTCTGCTCAGCTCTATACGCATGGAAAAATGTAAAGTTCCTTAAAGACATTGGATATAGCAGCTCTCTGGTCATAGAGAGGAACTATAGACTAGAAAGTGACTTTGTAAAATCGAACCAATACTTTATCTTTCTGAAGGCCAGGAAATGTAGATTGGAGATGTCCTATCTCCATAACCAGTGATGATTGTAATCTTGGCGCTACTCAGTAAATTGTAGCAGAGATTAAATTAAGTTCTCTGGATCAGAACATGTTACGCTATTTAAGTCTTGATTTGGTGACAAGTCTTGATTTGGTGACAAGTCTTGATTTGGGCAAGTTTTTCAAGATCCAAGCTTAGTTTCTTTATCTTTACAATGGAACTAAGTATTAACTTTTGGTGTATGGGGGTAATTATGAGGATGAAAAGAGCCAATTCAGGTAAAGTTGCCTAGCTCAGTGTCTATACATTAAATTCCTGATAGAGTTTAATAAAAAAGAAAACTAGCTTTATTGTGTGCAATAATTAATGCCATGATTATGGTTATAAAAACAAGTTAATAAACAGCTCTGTGTGAAGCCTAAACATCTCCTTTGTCTTCCTGTGTCATTATTTGCCCACAGGTTCTAAATCCATTTTATGTATTCCAACTCTTCAGCGTCTGTTTGTGGTTCAACGAAGACTACAAGGAATATGCTTTTGCCATCATACTCATGTCCATCATTTCCATTGCTTTGACAGTGTATGATCTCAGGGAGGTGAGTTTCCCCATGACTCCTACAGTCTCAGAAAAAGAGCAGAAGTAACTCCACTGTCATTTCCTCAGAAAGATGCATCATGAAATTGTCATTGTCTAGTCTATGCTAAACTAAACCATGTTTGTAAATATCTGGCACACACAACTGCCAATGTTTAATACAGTAGTTATTTTCTTCCCTCACATCTCAAGTCCTAGTCTTTCTGATGAAGGACTCTGGTCAGTATGAACTCCTTTCCCCTTTATGTTGGAATGGTATTCATTTGTCAAAGCTCCATTTAAAACTGTTGAGTTTCTTTATTGCCTTTATTATCAGGGTATCAGGTGAGGCTGGAAGAAAATTGCACAAACTGATTAGTTGATCTCACTGTAAATCCATGAGTGCAAACCTTCTGTATATCTCTGATCAAGAAATTTCCCATTCTCTGAGATTAAGTATTCTCAAAGCATTGTCTCCCTTTAGTTTCCTGACATACCCATTTTTCCATTGTCCACTTTTCCTCTAAATCAGTAGATAATCTCACTATTCATTTCACAGAGATGATGGGAACCCAAGTTAGGAATTTGCTCAACTTCTTGCTCTCCCATTGTGAACTGATTTCTCCTGTAGCCCTGCCTTTTCTCCCCAATCATCATAATCATCCAGACATCATGCCTTCTTTCCCACCTTCTTGGGGTTACAATATAGTCCATTAGTGACTCCTTTCCTCTTCCTCTCCCCAAGAGCCTTCTCATCAATGCTAAAACATTCTCAAACTTCTCCAGACTTCAAAACAAAGCTCAACACAGTCTTTCCCTTCTTCTCCCCCCATACTTCTACCTTCAGCTTCTCTTGGACCTTTCTTCAGTTTGAAAATGTCTTGAGTCTTTCTGGTCACTCTCCTCAATTCATCATTTTGGTTCATTCCTCCTTTCCATTATCATTTATGATGATTTACTTCCTTCTCACGACTCCATTTAACCACTCTTGGTAAGATCACCTTTACGATCTTAAAACCCACAGTTTTAAATTTAAAACAATTAACTAGCTAGAATTTTTCCTTAATAGCAGTGTCAATATATGGTAAAAATACATGGTAAAAATAAAAATTCCAACATTAAGGATTTCTCCCAGTCAGAATTTCCTAGTACCCAGGTTACCTTTTCAGAAGAATCTACTGGGACTAGATGTTCTGTATACTTTGAGTAATATTAAATACATATGAGTTAATTTGTTTTCTGGAACAGAAATATATTATGTAGATACTAAGTATGCTCTTTTGCACTTGCATTCTTTTTACCTAATATATCTATCTTGAATATTTTTCCATACCACACACACACACACACACACACACACACACACACACACACACACACACACACACACACACACACATATTTGTTTTTTGTTAGTAGTGGGGCTTGAACTCTAGGCCTGGGCGCTGTCCCTTAGCTCTTCAGTTCAAGACTAGTGCTCTACCACTTGAGCCACAGTACTACTTCTGGCTTTTTCTCCTTATGTGGTGCTGAGGAATCGAATCCAGGGCCTCATGCATGCAAGGCAAACACTCTATTACTGAGCCAACTTCCCAGCCCCTGACAAATATATTTTGCCATAGTTTATAAGTCTGCTATTAATGGAGTTTTTAAGATTGTTTCTAGTCTTTCTCTTACTAAATCAATGCTGCAATGAGGATATTTGCATATTTACTTTTTATAATTTACATGTATATGCATATATAGAAATACTTTGCATAGATAAATTATAAAAAGATGTAAAATAAACATTTATAAAGCAAGTAAATATAGTACATATGTATCTATATTTATATTGATATGGGAATATAATATTTCTATAATTGGAATGATTTAGTCTTAAGCCAGCCAAAGTACATTATTTTAATATTTGTTCTCAGAATGGCTTTTTAAAAAGTAAGGCCAGTTTGCATTCTTCCTGATAGTAGATAGCTATTGCCTTTATCTTTGCCAATGTAAGTGTAATAGAATTCTATAACTTTGATGGCATATTTTCCACTCTAAGTTGGGTGGTTTTTTGTGTTTTAAGCTATCTGCATTTCTCTTACCATAAAATATTTATATCCTTTATTACTTTTCATTGGATTGCTGACATTTTGCAGTTGATGGAGTGGGCATTTTTGTTGTTCTTGTTGCCAGGCCGGGATTTGAACTCAGGGCCTGGGTACTGTTCCTGAGTTTTTGTGTTCAAGGCTAGTACTCTACCACTTGAACAACAGCTGCACTTCCAGCTTTTTGGTGGTTAACTAGAGATAAGAGTTGCATGGACTGTCCTGACTTGGCTGGCTTTGAATCACAGTCTTCAGGTCTTAGCCTTCTGAGTAGCTAGGACCACTGGCACCCAGCTGGACTTTTTTTTAGTGCATGTTTTACTATAGTTCTTGGCTGTGTCCAAATGTTTGTTGCATTCTTTGTGAAGAATTCTTTTCCTTTGGCCTCATTTATAGCTGCTCTTCATCCTTTCCAATTGCTCTTTTCTAGCTCTTCAAGCTCACCTTCCTCTCTCTGTTTATTTTTTGTTTTTTTAAAATACATTTTTATTGTAAAAATAATGTACAGAGGGGTTACAATTACATGAGTAAAGTAATGAGTACATTTCCTATCAAGCATTGTTACCTCCTCATTTGTTTTTCCCCTACCATCCCTGCCCTCCTCACCTCCAGAACTCCTCCCTCCTTCCCCCCCCCCTCCAAGTTGTAAAGTTCGTTTTCAACATAGTGTCTTGTACATCTCATTGTTGCAATGGGTCAACCTGTATCCCTATTTAAGCATTTTATTTTTTCCCTTCCCCTCCCCAAATTTGAAAAGTATATATACAAGATACAGGGCACCGGAATCAAATACAGTGACAACAGGGGTTATACCATGGGGGAAGAACAACAAAAGAAACAAAAAAATCCAATAGTAAATTATAAGTATGTTACAAACAATAGCAAGAAAGAAAAAAAACAAGTTGTGTCCCTGTCTTGGGGTTCATTTTGCTTAACATCATCTTATATGGTCATATGCACATAGCTTTTAACCTTTTCTACTTGTCCTACACATGTACTAGATATTGCAAATAAGGGAAACCATGGGACCTATGATTCTTTGGGTCTGGCTTACTTCACTTAATATAATTTTTTCCAAGTCTTTCCATTTCCTAACAATGGTGCGATGTCATTCTTTCTGATGGAGGCATAGAATTCCATTGTGTATATAGACCACATTTTCTTGATCCATTCATCTACTGAGGGGCATCTGGGTTGGTTCCATATCTTAGCTATGGTAAACAATGCCGTGATAAACATAGTTGTGCTGGTAGCTTTAGTAGACCCTTGCTTGTAATCGTTTGAGTAAGTGCCCAAAAGTGGGATTGCTGGGTCATAGGGGAGCTCTATGTGGAGTCTTTTGAGGAACCTCCATACTGCTCACCAAAGAGGTTGAACAAGTTTACACTCCTACCAACAATGCAATAGGTTTTCCTTTTTGCCACATCCCCTCCAACATCTGTAGTTATTAGATTTCTTGATTATAGCCATTCTAACTGGGGTGTGGAATCTCAGTGTGGTTTTTATTTTTGCATTTCTTTTATGGCTAGAGAAGTTGAGCATTTCTTCATATGTCTATTGGCCATTCTTATTTCCTATTCAGAGAAGTTTCTCTGTAAGTCTTTAGCCCACTTATTTAGCCCACTTTAGCCCACTTATTTATTAAACAACTGCCC
The DNA here is from genome assembly GCF_024711535.1 of Dipodomys merriami. NCBI lineage: Eukaryota > Metazoa > Chordata > Mammalia > Rodentia > Heteromyidae > Dipodomys > Dipodomys merriami. The sequence continues at coordinate 66,431,973 of NW_027203381.1, read as the reverse complement.
AGTTGTTTCTTTGAGGATTTGTTGTTGCGGGATTTAACTTTTTGAGTTCGAAGTGTATTTTAGATATAAGACCCTTGCCTGTTGTATGGCTAGTGAAGATCTTCTCCCAATCCATGGGCTTTCTATTGATCTTGCTAGCTATGTCCTTTGCCATACAGAAGCTCTGTAATTTCATGCAATCCTATTTGTCCAATCTTTCTTTGATTTGTTTGTGTTTCTGTGTGTCTATTAGAAAAAATTTGGCCTGTGCCAATCTTCCTGTAATGTTCAGGATGTCTGCTTTGACTTTGAGGTCTTTGATCCATTTGGAGTTGATTCTGGTGCAGGGTGATATGTAAGGATCTAGCTTTAGTTTTCTACAGGTGATTAACCAATTTTGCCAGCACCATTTACTGAAGATGCTGTTTTTCTTCCATTCTTTTTTTTAGCTCCCTTATCAAAGATTAGGTGGCTATTGGTCAGTGGGTTCATTTCTGGGTTTTCAATTCTATTCCATTGGTCCTGAGATCTGCTCTTGTGCCAGTACCAAGCTAATTTGATTACTATGGCTTTGTAGTAGAGTTTGAAATTTGGTATTGATATTCCTCCAGCACTGTTCTTTCTGTTAAGGGTCGTTTTTGTTATTTGTTAGTTTGTGTTTTAAATGGCTGACTCCAACCAGAGCGATTTGAAAATGCATATGATGTAAAAGCTCCATATTCTCCCCTTCTACTTGACCAACTCTTTTTTATTAGCTTCTTGCACATTCTTTCAAGAAAAGTTTTTAGTCAAGTGATGCAAATATAAACACATATATTTATTCTTTTATATGAAAATTAAATTATTTTCTCCCTAGCTATTAAAAAATCACTCAAGTAATCTTAAGTGAGTACATGAGAGGTTCCTCATGATTTTAATAGCTGTCTATACAGTGATTTCTAAGAGGCATGTGCTAATAATGGCTTTCAAATTTAACTATATCAGTTCTAAACATCACTTGTGATTTCCAAAGCACTTTGATTCTACCTTCATGTCCCAAACTACCTTACCTCAGCACATCTGACATGGAACCAAACTCTCCTTAATCTGGTATTAAGGTTTACCTATTGTGATAGGATGTAGTCCATCCAACTGCAGAGATGGAAACCCTGTTGTTACCAAAACTTTCTCTCTCAATAATGTAGTAAGCCCTACTGATCCTCCCTCTTACACAGAACTTGGCACCACTCATTTTTTCTAGTCCTCTATTTGGTTCAGGTGACCATTATCTCCTACCTGGTACTCATTTCCCATATGGTCCCTGTATCCATTTTTGCTTTTATAAGGTTCAGGCTTTCAAAAGTTTTCCAGTGCCAACCAGACCAGGTGTGGTGGTTCACACCTCTAATTCTAGCTATTCAAGAGGCTGAAATGAGGAGCATCGTGATTCTAGGCCAGATAAGCAAAAATCATTCTCTACTCACAAGACTCTATCTTAATTAATAATAATTAAAAAATCCTCAGTGTGAGAATGTACACCTTTCATCCCAGCTATGAGGAAAGTATAGGAGGATCATGGTTCATGCTAGTCTAGGCACAAATATGGGACACTATGCAAAAAATAATGAAAGCAGTAGGGACTCATGGCATGGCGCAAGCGGGAGCGTCCATGCCTAGCAAGCACAAGGCTCTGAGTTCACATGCCAGTACTGACACACAAAACTGCCACGTGAAATCTTATTGGTGCCATATGCTTCACGCTAAAATTCTTCCAAGCATCTCCACTGATGCTTTTACAAGGGACATCTAACTCTCACCATGACTCTTAAAATTCCATTTGAGAAATTCTCAAAACTTTTGTCTCCAGATTTCTTTCTACCCTTAAGAAAACACTGAGGATCTTAAGGAGCTTTTATTTTTGTTGTATGTGTCTCTAGCTATCATTTTTAGAAATTAATACTTAGAACCATAAATGGTTATTTCTTATTCATTTAAAAGAAGTACCTCATTATTGGACACAAATACAGTTTTAGAGACAACTATATTTTCTTTCTTTTTTTTATTGTGAAAATACTGTACAGAGGGGTTACAATTACATGGGCAAGATAATGAGTACATTTCTTATCAAGCATTGTAGCCTCCTCTTTTGTTTCCCTTTCCCATCCCTTCCCATCCTCCCCCCATTTCCCCCTAATCTTCTCTCCCCCCCCCCCCGCACCAAAGTTGTAAAGTTCGTTTTCGACATAACGACTTATACATCTCAATATTGCAATGGGTCCACCTGTATCCCTATTTAAACGATTTGTTTTTCCCCTTCCCCTCCACAATTATACCAACATCAAATACAGTGAAAGCAGGGGTTATACTGTGGGAGAGGGATATATAAAGCAACAAAGAAATCATCTTATAAATGTGTTAGAAACAGTCGCATGAAAGAAAAAAACATTTGAATACATATCTTAAGGTTCATTTCCCTAACATCACCTTATCTGACCTTTTCTGCTTGTCTCAGACATATACTAGATATTGCAAATAAGGGAAACCATGGGACCTATGTTTCTTTGGGCCTGGCTTACTTCACTTAATATAATTTTTCCAAGCCTTTCCATTTCCTAACAAGGTGATGTACAGAGAGACTACAGTTATGTAAGTTAGGTAATGAGTACATGTCTTTTTGGACACTGTCACTTCCCCCCTCTGTGTCTCACAGTTCCCCCCCTCCCTTCTCCCCTCCCTCCCAAGTTGGATAGTTCATTTCCAACATAGCACCTAGTGACTATCACTGTTGAATTGGTTCCCACTATTTCTCTGCTTCCCCATATCCTACCCAAATGAGATAAACTTACAAACAAGACCAAGGATACAAAAATCAAATACAAAGGCAAAAGGGAATAAACCAAAGGAAAAAAGGAAAGAAAAATAAAAGACCCACAAATAGACCCACAATAATAAAAACCTCTTTTCCATTTCTTGGAGTTCATTTGGATAAACATCATTTTATATGATTGTATGCACATAGGTATTGAGTCCTCCCTCCCCCCTCTCTTCCTCTCTTCCTTTCTTTCTTCTTCCTTCCTTCCTTCTTTCTTTATTTCTTTCTTTCTCTTTCTGTCTGACTTTCTTTCTTTCTTTCTCTTTCTTTCTTTCTTTCTTTCTTTCTTTCTTTCTTTCTTTCTTTCTTTCTTCCTTTCTTTTTCTTTCTTTCTTTCTTTCTTTCTTTCTTTCTTTCTTTCTTTCTTTCTTTCTTTCTTTCTTTCTTTCTTTCTCTTTCTGTCTGACTTTCTTTCTTTCTCTCTTTCTTTCTTTCTTTCTTTCTTTCTTTCTTTCTTTCTTTCTTTCTTTCTTTCTTTCTTTCTTTCTTTCTTTCTTTCTTTCTTTCTTTCTTTCTTTCTTTCTTTCTTTCTCTCTTTCTCTCTCTTTCTCTCTTTCTTTATTCCTTCCCCCCCTCGCTATTCCTGGGGCTTGAACTTAGGTCCTGGGTGCTTTCCCTGAGCTCTTTGTGCTCAAGGCTAGTGGTATACCACTTAAGCCACAGCACTACTTTCAGCATTTTCTGAGTAGTTTATTGGCGATAAGAGTCTCGTGAACTTTTCTGCACGGGATGGCTTCAAACTGTGATCCTCAGCTCTCAGCCTCCTGAGTAGCTAAGATTACAGGCAAGGGCCACTGGCACCCAGCTAATAACTATATTTTCTGAATGCAAATAATTTAGTGAGAAGAGTGACATTCTTATAAAAACAATTTTGCAAATTTCTCTAATGTTTGTTTCAATAGACATCTGAATTCTTATAACTGTTCATATGTATTCTTGTGATATTACACATCATTAAACCTCTGGAAAGATTTCCTAAACACTTGTAAAATAATGAGATTTACAGCTGGGCACTAGTGGCTCACATCTGCAATCTAAGTTACTTTGGAGGCTGAGATCTGAAGATTGCAGCACAAAGACAGTCCAGGCAGAAAAGTCTGTGAGAATCTATTCTAATTAATCACCAAAAAAAAAAAAATAAACAGAAGTGGAGCTGTGACTCAAATAGTAGTGCACTAACCTTAAGCAAAAAAACCAGAAGTGGAGCTGTGACTCAAATAGTAGTGCACTAACGTTAAGCAAAAAGCTCGAGGACAGTGTCAAGGTCTTGAGTTCAAGCCCTAGGATCTGCGTGTTCTCTTTCTGTCTCTCTGTCCCTCTCTCTTTCTCTCTCATGTGTGTATCCTCCCCCACACATTGATGTCTTGGTATTACTGTGAAAATCATTTTAACTTTGTAGCCCTACATGAAGTCCTTGTACAGCTCCAGGACCACTGCCCTATCCAGACTCATAACTGCTCTCCCTGGTTAGTGCACTTGTGCTCTGTACTTGTTCTTGCTGATTCCTCCCATATTATTTTGCCAGCCTACTTTGCTTTCTGTTTTCTAGCCACACTCACATTTTGTTTCCTAACCCATCTTTTCTCTTTGGACTTGTCATTTGACCTGACCTTTTTCTTTATGTCCATAGGTTGGCTTCTCCTCATGTCTTAGCTTCAGTGTCACTTCCTGCTTTTGAGTTTTTCTTTGATTTCTATTGGTGGATAGTCTCCAAAAGCACCTTGCTTCCTTTGTTATTATAGATTGTAATTTTGTACCTGTGTATGTGAGTATCTTCTGTAGATTTGTAATTTCTCAATGGTGAGCACCCATGTTTTATTGTTTACCATTCTATCCCAACCTCTTAGCAGAGTTCCTAGCATAGTAAGGGCTGTTCAGTTCTTGTTGAGTGAATGTGCAAATTAATGAAAGAATAAGTTAGTACCAGAAAGCCCTTTAATCTTATCCTATTCTGTTCTTCCTGCTTAGTACTTACTTAGCAGATTTATGAATAATTTGAAGCCAGGAGATTTAGAAATATCATACATGATAAAACCAGGATTAAAAAAACCCACATTGAGTGACTGAGAATTTTAACTCCACCAGAACCAGTTAGGAAGTCTCCCAGTTAAGAATTTTTTACAGTATTTTTAAAATATATTTTAATTGTAAAGATAATGTAAAGAGGGGTTACAGTTACATAAGTAAGGTAGTGAGTCCATTTCCTATCAAGCAAAAATTTTATTGTCAAGGTGATGTACAGAGGGGTTACAGTTACATAATAATTACATTTCTTATCTAACTTGTTACCTCTTCCCTCATTTTTCTCCCTCTTTCCCTCTCCTCCCCCAATCTCCCCTAAGTTGTACAGATAATTTCCAACATATTGTCCTGTGAGTATCACTGTTGCATAGGTTCCCCCTTTGATGCAAAATTAGATATACTTTTATTATACGTCTCTTTAGTCTCAGTGATTTATTCTCAACTCTCCTATATTTCATATATTACAAGTACAAGGAAATAGCGTAGTCTGCAAAACTCCTTGTTCAATTATGATCTAGAAACTCTGATACAGGACAGCCCCAAACTGAAGTAATACTATTTAGGCATACACACATATTGAATGACAAATATTCTTATTATTTACTAAAAAGATCAGTCCACGAATTAGTGATTCTCAAAAGTTCTTTTGAGTAGGAAGAGAATGTTAGGAAATTCTTTTCTGCTAAAGAATACACACTTATGACTGAGCAAAGGTCCCTTTCAGTTGAGTATCAGATTATCCAGCCTTTCATTTCTGGACAGCTATGATCAGTTATATTAGCAATAAGACAGGGTACCATCTTTTCAGAGGACCAGCATCTTGCCAAGTAATACCTGGAACATAAACTCACATAGACAAATCTTTCTCTGTTTTTCCTTTTTTTTCCAGCAATCTGTAAAACTCCATCGTCTAGTTGAATCACACAATAGAATTACAATCCCTGTATGTGGAAGAAAAGGTAAGTTCCATTCTTTGAGATTCATAGGTTATCCAGTTGGAGTCAGAGAAGACTTCAACTTGTGCTTCTGATGGTACCTTCTACTGTCATGTTCATATGTAACTTTCTTTTATTTATTTATTTATTTTGGTCAGCTGTGGGACTAGAACTCTGGGCCTGGGTGCTATCCCTGAGCTCTTCAGCCCAAGGTGAATGCTCTACCACTTGAGCCACAGCACCGCTTCTGGTTTTCTGGTGGTTAATTGGAGATAAGAGTCTCTTTCCTGCCTAGCTGCCTCCTGAGCAGCTAGGATTACAGGTGTGAGCCACTGTGCCTGGCTATAACTTTCTTTTACATTTGTGAATGTGAGACCTTTTGACCTTAAGAAGGAAACTTACTTTCTTGGGGTTGAATTAACATATGATTAACTGATTAGGTTTACAGTAGATAATTTCATACATTTTGGACATACATTTGGACATATACCCCCAAACCATAACCACTGTGAAGAAAATAGCAATTCATCACCTCCTAAATTGTCTTCCATTGTATTTCCCCCTTAGTCACCCTTACACTTGGACACTCATTTATTTGTTTTTTTTTCCCCTAATAACTTTCAATTAAGAATTTTGTAGATATACATGGTGCACTTTTTCCTTTAACACTCTATTTTGGGCTTTGGAGACTATAAACGGCATGTTCATTTTTATTGATGAGAGTATCTCATGAGAGGAATGTATCAGTTTGTTCATCCATTCACCTTTTGAGGAATATTTGGATTGCTTCTAGCTTCCTATAATTACAAATAATGATAATGTGAGCATTTTTTGTCGGTCTTGGGGCTTGAATGCTGGGCACTGTCCCTCAGCTCTTCAGCTCAAGGTGAGCGCCCTACCACTTGAACCACAGCACCACTTCCTCCTTTTTATAGTCATAAAATTTCATTTCATGTGAGAAAGTACCCGGCTAAGGCAAGGCTGTGTCACTGGTAGACAAAGACTTTTTCAAAGTGCTATTGACATTTCCACCAGCAATGTGGAAGAATCCTGGTTGAGCATATTCTTGCCAACCTGTGGTATGAATGATTGTCCATTTAATTTTAACCACTTTCCTTTGTAGAATAATCTCTCATTTTGGTGTGCACTCCCTAATGACTAATCACCTTGAACATCTTTTCCAGTGTTTATTTGCCTCTTGTATAGTTTGAAGTATCTGTTCAACTCTTCTGTTTATTTTATTGTTTTCTCATTAAATTTGCAATCTTTGTCAGGTATATGATTTGTAAGTATTTTCTCTTAGTCTGTGACTTATCATTTGTAACACTTCTCAAAGGGCAGATATTTTTATTTTTCTTTTTTTTTAATATTATTTTATTTTATTTGAGAACATACTGTACAAAGGGGCTACAATTACATGGGCAGGATAATGCATACATTTCTTACCAAGCATTGCAGCCTCCTCCTTTGTTTACCCTTCACCTCCCTTCCCAGCCTCCCCCCGCCCCCCACCCAATTATACCCCCCTCCCCCCCCCCCCCACATTGTAAAGCTGGTTTTGACATGACATTTTGTACTTCTCTTTGTTGCAACAGGTCCACCTGAATCCTTAAATGACTTGTTTGCCCCCATCTCCTCCACATGTTATACTGACATCAAATATAGTGAAAGCGGGGGTTACACTGTGGGGGAGGGACATACAAAGCAACAAAGAAATAATCTTATAAATGCGTTAGAAACATATGCATGAAAGAAACGAAAACATTAAAATACATATTTAAGGGTTCATTTTCCTAACATCACATTATCTGACCTTTTCTGCTTGACTCATACCTATACTAGATATTGCAAATAAGGGAAACCATGGGACCTATGCTTCTTTGGGCCTGGCTTACTTCACTTAATATAATTTTTTCCAAGCCTTTCCATTTCCTAACAAATGGGGAAATGTCATTCTTTCTGATGGAGGCATAGAATTCCATTGTGTATATATACCACATTTTCTTGATCCATTCATCTACTGAGGGGCATCTGGGTTGGTTCCATATCTTAGCTATGGTAAATAATGCTGCAATAAACATAGTTGTGCTGGTAGCTTTAGTGTGGTCTTGTTTGTAAACATTTGGGTAAATGCCCAAAAGTGGGATTGCTGGATCATAGGGGAGATCTATGTGAAGTCTTTTGAGGAACCTCCATACTGCTTTCCAAAGTGGTTGAACAAGTTTACATTCCCACCAACAATGAAGTAAGGTTCCTTTCTGTACACATCCCCTCCAGCATCTGTTGTTGTTAGAGTTCTTGATTTTTGCTGTTCTAACTGGAGTGAGGTGATATCTCAATGTTATTTTGATTTGCATTTCTTTTATGGCTAGGGATGTTGAACATTTCTTCATGTGTCTATTGGCCATCCTTCTTTCTTCTTCAGAGAAGCTTCTCTTTAAGTCTTTCGCCCACTTATTTATTGGGCAGTTGTTTCTTTGAGGATTTGTTGTTGGGTGGTTTAATTTTTTGAGTTCCAAGTATATTTTAGATATGAGACCCTTGTCCGTTGTATGGCTAGTAAAGATCTTCTCCCAATCGGTGGGCTTTCTATTGATCTTGCTAGCTGTCATTTGCCCTGCAGAAGCTCTGCAACCGTATGCAATCCCATTTGTCCAACCTTTCTTTGATTTGTTGTGCTTCCGGGTCTCTATTCAGAAAATTTCGGCCTGAGCCAAGGAGACCTAAGGTTTCTCCTATTCCATCCTGTAATGTTTTCAGAGTGTCTGCTTTGAGTTCAAGGTCTTTGATCCATTTGGAGTTGATTCTGGTGCAGGGTGATATATAAGGATCTAGCTTTAGTTTTCTACATGTAGATAACCAATTTTGCCAGCACCCTTTACTGAAGAGGCTGTCTTTCTTCCATTCTATTGTTTTAGCTCCCTTATCGAAGATTAGATGGCTATAGGTCTGTAGGTTCATTTCTGGGTTTTCAATTCTATTCCATTGGTCCTGAGGTCTGTTCTTATGCCAATACCAAGCTGTTTTGATTACTATGGCTTTATAGTAGAGTTTGAAATTTGGTATTGATATTCCTCCAGCAGTGTTCTTTCCGTTGAGGAGCGTTTTTGCTATTCGGGGTCTTTTATTGTTCCATATGAATTTTTGGATTGCCTCCTCTATTTCCTTGAAGAATGAGGGTGGAATTTTGATAGGTATAGCGTTGAATTTGTAGATAGCCTTGGGGAGTATTGCCATTTTCATGATGTTAATCTTGCCAATCCAGGAGCATGGGAGGTTTTGCCATTTTTTAAGTTCTGTGTTGATTTCCTTTTTCAAGATTTTAAAATTTTCATCATAGAGGTCCTTCACTTCTTTGGTTAAGTTAATTCCTAGGCATTTTATTTTTTGTGGGGCTATTACAAATGGAGTTGCTTTCCTAATTTCAGCCACACTTTTCTCATTGTTGGCATATAGAAAAGCCATTGATTTTTGGGGGTTAATTTTATAACCTGCTACTTTGCCAAAGTTTTGAATCAGCTTGAGTAATTTGGGAGTGGAGTCCATGGGATTCTTTAAATACAAGATCATGTCATCTGCAAAGAGGGAGAGTTTTATTTCTTCTTTCCCTATTTGGATCCCCTTTATGTCCGCATCTTGTCTTATTGCTGTAGCTAGGCATTCTAATACTAGATTGAAGAGAAGTGGAGAGAGTGGGCATCCTTGTCTCGTTCCTGAGTTAGGTGTATAAATCTTATATATTCTTTATCAGATTTATTCTTAAGAGGTTCATAGTTTTTATGCTACTATAAACATTTTAAATATAAATTGTTTTTGTTCTCTAGTAGTCTCTCATATGTGTGTGTGGATCATAGTTTATTGTATATGAAATAGGAGAGTCTATTGACTTGAGGGCTTCTATTTGAGTAATTTTTTTCTCCAGTGCTCTGTCCAGTGACCTCAAGCTACTGTCTTCTTCATAGACTTGACTTTCATCTGTGTTCTGGTCTGAGGAACACAGACCCCTTTGTCTGGGATCTCTTTCCCCAAACAATGGCTTGAGAACTCTTTCAAAGACAGCAAGCTGGGTAAATAATGAGCATTTTATTTTATTTTTTTTTGTTGCTGTCTATTGTGTTGTTTGTGATTTAGTGCTCCCAAAGTATTGTTTTATAAGGTCATATAGTTTTTGGATGTCTCAGGTGAGAGAATAAATCTGGTCTTTCTTATTGCACCTTAGTTAGAAGTAAATTTTGCTTTCTTTTTTTTTTTTTTTTAGCAATGTTATCTTCTTTTTCAACTTTTTATGGTGAAGCATTTTGAACATATACCACATTAGAGAAAATGTGATAATAAAACCCCATGTGTCTCTTGCCTAGATTGAATAATTATCAACTCATTGTGTCTTTTTTTTTAATCTGTTTTTGCTAACTTCCTTACCATGGATTACTTTGGAACTATTTACATATTGCTTCATTTGAAATTTTAGTATAGAGTTCTAAAATATAAACTCTTTTAAAATCCATTTTGCATCTAAATCAACTCCCATTACTTTTAGGTATATCAACTCATAGTGTTCAAAGTACCCACATTGAATCAAATTGAGTATATGCATTAATACCTAACACACATATACTTAGCATACATATCTTATTTTATACATATATTAGGATGGTTGGTAAAATATAGAAAAATATATACTTTAATATCAAATATATTGTTTTGTTCTGAATCAAGATCTCCATATTCTGTAATTAAATATGTCTCCTTTATTTTAATCCATGTTTCCTTATGCATATCTTACATTTTCCTTGTAAATTTTTATTATGAAAATTAGTGGTTTGACATGTGGTTAACATAGTCTAGCTATAGTGGTTGCATACGGATGGAATTATTTATTTAACATGCTTTCAATTTTACTTACTTCCTCTACTTTAGTAGGTAGAGTAAGAGACTTAAGTTTTGGCAAGAATACTTACGTCTGATATTATATACTGAAAAAATATAATAACTAAATTTCACTGATAGGGTACTGAGGAATTGAACTCAGGGTCTCATGCATGCTAGGCAAGCACTCTACCAATAAGCCACATTCCCTGCCCTACTAAATTTCTTCTTTTTGTATCATAATAGACAGAAAGGCTTATCCCTTAGATGTATTATATGTCGTTAAGGAACTAAAAATGTTTATCTAGCATGCTGTTTTTACCTATTAGGTTTTTTTCTATAAGAAAAATACTCCTCAACTAAGAAAGGATAAGTTATGGATACTTTCTCTTTATTTACAAACTTTCTAATTAATGGACTAATCATCTAGTGTCTTCCAAAGGTATATATTTTTACATATAGGTGACTGTGTATGCCTTTCCTCCACACAATGGTGGATGGAGATGGGGGAAGTCTCTTGCCCTCAAGTAGGGAATGGGTGATCTGTGTATAGTAGACTTGCTGGTGGAGACCCTGTGGCAAAGGCACATTTTTAAGTTCATGATATTAAACATGGTCGGTATCATTTCTATCCATTACAGTTTTGTTCCTATTTTTTGCTCAAATGTGTCCAATCTTTCCTTTTAAAAACTATTCGGTTGGCTCAAAGGTGTTTTTCCCCCCTTTTGATTTGGCCCCAATAATCATTGAGAGTTTTATTAAGCTCATTCAAACTCAGACATATTCACTTTCCCCTGGTCTGTAGATATGGTATTACACATCTCAATCAGAGTGTAAGGTGTGAGTCATTGTTTAAACTGAGGTATTTTCAAAAGATCTCTATTTTAAAGACAAAATGCACTGTGAGTTCATGCTGACATTTCCAGCTTAAGTTTAGTTAGAGCTAGTTTGTAATTCAACTTTGTACTAAATGTTCCAATTCTTGATGATAGAAACAATTTGCTTATTTGCTTTATACCATTGTCAATCTCAGAATAAACAAACCAACATTCTCAGCATCAATATGAGTCCACAAAAAACTCTGGATATTTTTAGAGCCCCCCCCCCAATTTATCTGTAATATCTCAGTGGAAATGCATAAATTTTTATTTAAGGCAATATACTTTAAAGTCATTCATTTCTTTCATTGATTAGCCAGTAGTTTGATAGTTCATATTGCTTATTTTCTTTTATACTTTTAGTTGAGCTCTCAAAATTTATTTTTTGTTTTATTTTTCATAGATATCCTGGAAATTTATCTTCACTTTTTTGAAAATCAGACATTGTTCAGAGGAATTTTTCTCTTCTCCTTCACCTCTCAAACCTGTGTCCTTTCTCCTCTTCATAACAATTACATTTGTTAGTCTTTTTATAAAAAAATGATTCTTAAATGTATATTCAAATTATATTCAAGTCAGATACAAATTAATAGTTTTTTGTTTCGATACACACATGAATACTTTTAAGACAATACAAACTTATTGTCTTATACAGTATATACTTACACTTTTACAACAAATATGTGTCTTTCCAGTTTAAGATGATGTTAAATGAAATGAACCCCAAGTTAGGGACACAAGTGTTTTTTCTTTCTGGTTATTGTGTCTACGTATTCATAATGTACCATGTGATTTTTTTTCTTTGTATGTTCCTCCCCCATGGTATAACCCCTGTTTTCACTGTATTTGATGCCGGTGCTCTGCATCTTGTATATACATTTCTCTAATTTGGGGAGGAGAAGGGAAAAAACAAAATGCTTAAATAGGGATACAGGTTGACCCATTATAACAATGAGATGTACAAGACATTATGTTGAAAAACAAACTCTACAATTTAGGCGGGGAGGGGGCCGGGGGGGAGTGTAGTTGTGGAGGTGGGAGGGAAGGGATGGTAGGGGAAAAACAAAAGAGGAGGTAACAGTGCTTGATAAGAAATTTACTCATTACCTTGGCTCATGTAACTGTAACCCTTCTGTACAGTATTTTTACAATAAAAAATGCATTAAAAAAACAAATATGGGTCTTTAAAGCATATTGAACCCTATTTCCTGTTGTCTATATTTTACATATGTAAATAGCTGTGCACATAGTTATCTACTCATTATTTCAGCTGCATAGTACTCTTGTATGGAGGAATTTTTATTGATCTAATTGGTCCTCTAATGGAATTTTTTTTTAAAATCAGGCACTATTACTAATTGTGTGGTACTAAAAAGGTGTGCGTTTACTGTAATAACAAAAGAATCTAACAAAACAAAGCCCAGGACCAGATAGATGCAATTGTCATATTCTACCAGAACTATAAAGAATTAGCATCAATGCTCCTCAAATTTTTCTTTAAAATAGAAAGGGAAGGAACACTCTGACCTCATTCCATGGAACAAGTATGTCTCTCATTCTAATACTGGACAAAGGCGTAAGAAAAAGACACAATTATAAACCAACCTATTTAATGAACATTGGTGCAAAAATTCTCAAGGAAATCCTTGCAAATTAATTAAACAACATGTTAAAAAGATTATATAGCACAATCAAGTTAGTTTCATCCCAAGAATACAAGGACGCTTCAATACATGTAAATCAATAAATGCAATAATATATCACAGAAACTGGATGAAAGCAAAAAAATCACATGATTATATCAAAAGTCACAGAAAAACCTTTTGACAAAACTTAATATCTTTTTGTGATAAAATCTCTGAAGAAATTTGGACTATCATGAATGTACCTGAACTTAATAAAGGAACAGGTATATATACACACATAACCAGCCTCAAACCTATATGTCAGTGCTCTGCATTTTGTATATACACTTCTCAAATTTGGGGAGGGGAAGGGAAAAAACAAAATGCTTAAATAGGGATACAGGTTGACCCATTATAACAATGAGATGTACAAGACACTATGTTGAAAACAAACTTTACAACTTCGGCAGAAGGCAGGGGAGTTGGGGGAGGTTGGGAGGGAAGGGTTGGTAGGGGAAAAACAAAGGAGGAGGTAATAATGTTCGATAGGAATTGTACTCATTACCTTACTCATGTAACTGTAACCCCTCTGTACAGTAGTTTTACATTAAAAACATATTAAAAAACAATGAACAAGCTGAGAAAGAAATAAGGAAAACAATTCTAACCACAATAACCGCAGTAAAGTTTGTAAATATTAATTTAACTGAAGAAATGCAAGACCTTTACAAGGAAAACTATTTCTTTACAAGGAAAGAAATCAATGAAGACATCAAAAGATGGAAAGGCCTCCCATGTTCATGGATTGGCAGAATCAATATTGTGAAAACAGCCTTCCTGCCAAAAGCAATCTACAGCTTCAAGGCAATACCCATCAAAGTTTCAATGTCATTCTTCATAGAAATGGGGAAAAATCCAATCCAAAAATTCATATGGAAGTATAAAAGACCCCAAATAGTGAAAGCAATTCTGAATAAAACGTGCAACACTGGAGATACAATATCATACTGCAAAGTATACTACAGAGCCATTACAGCAAAAGCAGTTTGGTATTGGCAAAAAAGACCCTAAAGCCAGCAAAAGACTGTTCATAGAAGACTCACGATTAAAATTATTTGACTTTAGCTATCTAATTGTTGACAAAGTAGTAAAATTTTGAGGAGGAAATGACAGCTTCTTCAATGAACTGTGATGGGAAAAACTGATTATCCTCTTGCAGCAAACTGAAAATTGACACCCCCCTTCTCTTACCAGGTAGAAAAAAAAAATCAATTCCAAGTAGAAAAAAGAACTCAAAATGAGTCCAGAAACATCAGATCTATTGCAGTAAAATACACGGAAACCTTGAAAGTACTGGCACAAGCAAGTATTTTCTTAATAGAACCCCAATTGTCCAGAATAGAAGAACAAAAATTGATAGACAATAAACAAAAAGTTTTTGAACAGCAAAAGAAACATTTACTAGACCAAAGCCAAAGTCCATGACATGTGAGAAAAACTTTGCCAGCTACTCATTATATAAAGAATTAATACCCAGAATATACAAAGAACTCAAAAAATTAAACATCAAACAATTGTACAATAATCCCATTGATAAATGGGCAATTGAAATAATCAGACAGTTCTCACAAGAAGAAATACAAATTGCTAGTTGATTTATATATATACTTAGCTATGAATAATATGAGAACCTATAATACACTAAGATTTCATTTCATTCCAGGCAGAATGCCAACAAGGAAACAGACAACAACAAATGCTGGTGTGTGTGTGTGTGTGTGTGTGTGCATGTGTGTCTGTGTATCTAGAGAGGAGGAATCCTCATACACTGCTAGTAGGAATGCAAACTAGTGTGGCCATTATGGAAATCAGTTTGGAGGCTCCTCAAAAACCTCAAAGTAGACCTACGTTAATAATCCTGCCATACCACTATTGAACATATATCCCAAAGAGTGTAAATGAATAGACAAGAAAGATACAGGCATATCTATGTTTATTGAGCACTGTTCACAATTGAAAAATAATGGAATCAGCAGAGGTGTCCCACAACAAATGAATGGATAAGGGAAATGTGGTTCATACATACCATAGAATATTATACAGTTATAATGAAAAATGAAATCATGCCATTAGCAGGAACATGGATAGAATTGGAGAATGTCATCTTCAGGGAAATTACTCAAGCTTAAAATACAAAATATTGTATGGTTTTGGTTATATGTGAAAGCTATAAGATGTACATATTCATGGACATGTAATAGATAAATGCATATATGTACCTACATACATGCATACATTTATATACACATATTCACATATATAGTTAGAATCATGTTCTATATACGTTTATATACACATACACGCCTATGTAACTTTTTGTCACACACACACACACACACACACATATATATATATGTGTACATGGAACATGATTCTAACTACAGGACTGTGTAGTGGGATGAGGGGAGTGGAGGGGGAAAAGTGAGGGAAGGTGAACAGTTCTGCAATAATGTCTGAAGATGGCAGAAAGCGTTTGAGTCATGGGTCTGGAAAAGAGAAAGCAATGCAGAGGTCATCCTGAGACAAACATAACATGTACACACTCAAAATACTATGATGTAAAACCTTGGTTCAGTGAATACACATTGAAAAATTGATAAAAAAGCAAAATAGGCTATGCTGGGTGTGGTGGCAGTGTCGTGAGGGGGGTGGACTAACAGGGGGGAATGAACTAGGTTGAAAATTTTGCATGGGTGAAAATGGAATGATGAAACCTGTTGAAGCTGTTTTAAGAAGGGGAAGGGGGAAGGCAGAATGATAGGATGAGTGATCAGGATACATTGTTTACGAGTGTGGGAATTGTCACAGTGAAACCCTACTTGTATAATGAATGGATTGATACTAATTAAAAACACATGGGTATGATTTTTCTTCTCTTTTTGTCAATATATATTTGGCATAGATTTTGAGAAGTAAATTTGCTAAAGAACGAATTTAGAGGTGCATTGGTAGTTAAACATTGCCAAATTTCTTTCCATAGAGATTGTATCATTTTATATTTACTCTAAAAATAGGTGTCTGTTTCCATATACTTTGCCAACAGAATATGAAAGAAAACTTTTAGATTTTCCTGATCAGAGAGCTGAGCAGCATAGATTTCTCTTTTTTAAGGAAGTTATTTTAAAAAGCTGAAAGAATAGTTGAAATAACATTTTATTTATTTATTCATTCGTTTATTTTCATTGTGGTGCTTGAACTGAGGGCTTGGGAACTGTCTCTGAGCTTTTGTTGCTCAAGGTTACTACTCTACTACTTGGAGCTGTAGGGCCACTTTGGTTTTCTGGTGGTTAATTCGAGATAAGCATCTCGTCCGAGCTGGCTTTGAGCAGTGATCCTCAGATCCTAGCCTCCTGAGTACTGAATCTTCTTCTATCTGCCCAGTGCCAGGTTTACAGGCATAAGTCACCATACCTAGGCTAAGTTGATACTCTTATCAGACCAGGACATTCTCTTTCATAAGCAGGATGTTAAAATTGACAAACCACTCAGCCAATGGTCCAATCCTATTCATGTTTTGCCAATTGTCTCAATAATGTTCTTTGTAAGAAAGAAATCCACTAGTGTCACTCAGTAGTATTGTTTGCCATATCTTTCCTTTTCAGTAGTTTCCAAACTTTTCTTGAATCTATGACCTTGACTTCTCCCAACGCTGGTTCTTTTATAGAAAGTCCTTTAATTTGTCTGATGTTTTCTTGTCATTAGATTCAGTTTATTCAGTTTTGGCTGATGAATTATAGACATGATATTATGGCTTCCTGCTTCCTCTCAGGTGGTATGTAATTTAAATTTGATTGGTTACTAGTGATGCTAACTCAAAATGATTAATTAAATGGCATCTGCTAGATTTCTCTTTTGTAAATGTGCTCTTTTCCCCTTTGTAATTGATGGGTATTTTGTTGAGAGATGCCTTGAGACCACATAAATAGACTATTTTCATTCAACTCTCCCCTATTAGTCTCCATTGACATTTTTTTGCTACATTAATTGTCGTTCTGATTCTTGACAAATAATGATTTTTCTAATTTTTCCCTTCTTAATGATTTAATTGCAATTTCACTGCAAGGAAAAGATATCTTTGCCTCTCAGTTATTTATCCATTTATCTGCCACTATGAATTTATGAATTTCTATTTGTTTGTTGGCCCTACTTATTTTACAATTTTTATTTGCTTTGATGGTCAAATTGTTACAACTTTACTCTTGGTTTGTCTCCACTGTTATTCAAGCATTTTCCTACCCAGTGTCACAAAACACTACTTGGGATTTTATTATATGTTTCTTGGCTCAAACTTTGTAACAGGCCATTTTTCTAAACAACCTTCATTCTTTTTTTTTTCTTTTCAAAAGGGTAATAAAATCTGAAGACCAAAAAATGGGCAGGAGGTATTGGAGCTTTGCTGTTCTTAGGCATTTCAGAGGAAAGAATTAGAATATAGGCCTACCAAAATATTATTTACATATATATTCATAGATCCTTGCACATTTCCATCTAGATTATGATATCTGATTCTAAGCCACAGGGCTCATTCTAGTCTTTCTATTTTTCTTGCCATGAGAACTGGTTCTCATCAACATCAACCGATTGACCTACTGGATCAGTCCAGCCTGGATGGGATCAGTCAGTTATCCATCACTCCATCATGGCTGATCTCACTTCCAGATGGACGCCTGTATCAGCTTGCTCAGACTCCAACATCCCAAAGCAGGCAGCTGCGGCTATGAGATCTGCCTATGATTTGGGGTCTGCTCTGTCAGAGCCAAGGCCATGCGAATATTCTTCCATCGATTCAGTTTCTATCTAATGCACCACATCAGCTTTCCACCCCATCTCACCCTACCCAGCCACCTACATGGCTGCCTGTCTTCCTTAGTGCCATAATAGTTTGGGGAAGGCACACTGGAGGAAGCAGGAAAGGTAATCAGGCAGTCAATAAGCAAGGGGAAAATAAAGGAAGGAAGAAGTCTTTATTTCTCTTACGAATAAAAATGATCAAATTTTCAGATATTTAAGATGCTACCCATGTATATTTGTGTGCATGTGTGAAAATATATAGCAATTTATTATACATTTACTTACCACACATCTCTCTTTTTTAAAGGACTCATTCTGCATTAAGAATATTGATCTTTTGTAAGATTCACGCATGTTTCTGAGTTTGTCGTGAATGCTTTTACTTATTAATTTTTGTCACCCAGCAGCTTCTGTTAGGTAGTTTGTTATCGATTACTTTGTTTTAAGATTTGAATCAATGATTTTTTTTTTAACAAGCCTTGGTTGCTTTTTGGCTCATGTTGGTTTGTGTTTTTGTGGGAACCTAACTTGATTGAGCTCTGTCTGCTCAAACTTGTAGCTGGCATCCGAGAGCTGGAATCACGCTTCCTGGTACCTGGAGATTTATTAATTTTGACAGGGAACAAAGTTCAAATGCCATGTGATGCGATCCTGATTGATGGCAGCTGCGTGGTGGATGAAGGCATGCTGACGGGTATGTTTCCATCTCCACAGCCCCCAGCTTCTGTGGTCAGTCTCACCTCCTAGCCACTGCAGTCTTGGCTCTTCTGAATGACAATGGCTCTCGGAAACATGCGGGGGGGGGGGGCTTCTGTGTGACCTTTCTCTCTTCACAAATCTTGCTTGGTCCTGCTGTGGATGGATCTGGAGTTCAAATAAAAATTGCTTTTTATGTGGTAGATTTAACACGATCATAAATTTTTGAGTGTTTATCATTTCCTTCTTGGACAAAGCAATACTATAACCCTCCTATTTTACCTTAAACGATTGCAAGGGTCATTTAATATTTCAAAACGACTTGTTACTTTTTTCTTTACTATCTCTCCTATAGAAGACTTGTCTGCAGATAACCTTGGAGGGTCTGAGACTATCAATGATATCCTGAAAACCACAAAGTTAGGTCTAAGCTCTTCCTGGCCTGGCTTGCTACTTTCAAAATAAATGATAACCAGACACTGATGGCTAATGTCTGTAATCCAAACTATCAGAAGGCTGAGATGAGAGAATCCTGTTTTAAAGCCAGCCTGGGCAGAAAAATTCCAGAAGACTCTTATTTGCCTGATGTAGAGCTATGGCTCAAGTGGCAGATTGCCAGCCTTGAGCAGAAAAAGCCAAGTGAGAGGCCCTGAGTTCAACTCTCAGTGCTGGCACAGAAATATGTACACAATAAATTTGACAGGCTGGATTTTATCCATAAGTAGATTGTTGATCTAGGAGAGCTTTAGAAGTTATCCCATCCTACAGGCTTAGTGATTAAGAAGTGTTGTGTTCAAGTTCACATTGCTTTGATTTGCCACTTGCAGAGTGTAACAATGAGATGTTGTACCATTTCAGTAAGATAAAGAAGAATCATAATATCATTTTCCAGGATGAAATGGGACACTGGAAAAGTACATTGATGTTTTATGGTTCCTATTAAAGTCCATATCCAATTCATTTCTCCCAGACAGATCAGGAAGACATGAAATGGAGACAAGAACATATATCTCCCTCCAGTGTGAACTTACAGATAAAATACTGGACAGCTCATGACAAGTCATGTTCAATCCACACAAGAATCTGCCAGTCTATACAAGCTCCTTCACACTGGGGCTTTTGCCATGCCAGTTACTATTTTCCTGAGCGTAGATGCTAAATACTGGAATGTTGCTCTGATTCATGCTGACCACTCTACAAAAACTAATAGGATGCTTTGCAAGTCTGGTCCTCAGAACATGCCAAAGTTACTTGGACAACTTCAACTTCATCTTTGTGTGTGTGTGTGTGTGTGTGTGTGTGTGTGTGTGTGTGTGTGTGTGTGTGTGTGTGTGTGTGTGTGTGTGTGTGTGTGTGTGTGTGTGTGAACAAATACTGGGGCTTGAACTCACGACATCATGTTCTTGCTTAACTTTTTCATTCACAATTGGTACTTTACTACCACATCTCTACTTCCAGATTTTTGCTGGTTAATTAGAGATCAGAGTCTCTTGGATTTGTTTGCCTGGGTTAGCTTCAGACCCCAATCTTCTGAGGGAGGATTACAGACATGAGCTATCAGTGCCTGGCTCAACCTTATCTTGAAATAAAGGATTGTTACATCCATTTAAGGATACCTGTATAACGGCATTGCAACACACTGCAAAACTCTCCCCTATTGCACTGACACATTTTGCTATTCCTTTAAAAATACTTTTATTTTAGGCTTGTACTGGGGCTTGAACTCAGGGCTTTTCATTCTTGCCTCACTGTTTCACTGAAGGCTGTGAACCACACCTCTGCTTCTACATTTGTCTATTCTTAATGTTGCTCCTGAAAAACCTCTTCTCTTCTCAAGACACATGATATCCCAATTTCTTCTGCCTTTTCTCTTCTTCCAGCTCCTTAATTATTGGTGCTGCTCAGAGCTATGCCTTTGTCCTTTCCTCTTCTAACACTACACTGAGTTCCTAAGTAATCTTATTTCTTTTTGTGATTTTAATTATCATTTATAACCTGGTGAGCTCTGACAAGACAGTCAGGTCTTCTGGAGCTCTAGAACCAGATAAACAACTGCACACAGGCATTTTGACATGATTATTCTATGAGACATCTCCAAGTCACAGGAACCCAAATGAGTCTTCCTCTTGTTTTATAATCCCTACTGTGATACATAATGACACCATCTACTCTACCTCCCAAGTCAGGAACAAGGAACAAAGAAATTGTTATAAGTTTCTCTATCCATATGACCTGTTAGTATTAAAATTTCCCCAAGGTTTGCTTTGTAGCTCCTTCCTTCCTTCCTTCCTTCCTTCCTTCCTTCCTTCCTTCCTTCCTTCCTTCCTTCCTTCCTTCCTTCCTTCCTTCCTTCCCTTCTTTCTTTCACCAGTTCTGGGGCTTGAATATCCCTGAGCTTCTTTTTGCTCAAGGCTAGCACTGTACCACCTGAGCCACAGCACCACTTCTGGCACTTTTTTGCTGTTTGTTTATGTGGTACTGAGGAATTGAACCCAGGGCTTCATTCATGCTAGGCAAGTACTCTACCACTAAGTCATATTCCCAGCCAAGTTCCTTATTGATTGAATATAGCACTTCCTTTCTGTTCCTACTGCTGTAGGTTAGACCTCATTTCCTCCAGCTTGGATGCTTGTGGATTGTCCCACCTGGATGTCTAGCCTCCAACCTCTCTCACAGCACCATGGACATCGTGCTATCTTTCTTATACATAAGTGTGATAGTAGCCCCCTAGTTAAAGCACTTGAGTATCTCCCATCCTCCCAGATTGCCAATGCCTACAGAAAACATCTCAGTAATTAACTATGCGATAAATACTTAGGGCTCTCCATGTCTTGGTTTCTACACACCCCTCATGGCTCCTTACTCTCCCCACCACATATTTTAGACTGCTTATTTTGCTATTCCTTAATATTTCCAGCTTATTTTAATACCCATGTTGGCTTTAGAGTTCTCATAGTGTTTATAATATGGCAGTAAACTTCTTTATTTGCATGTTTCTCTCTCAACTACAGATCTCTCGTGACAAGGCCCATGGTCTTTGCCATACGATAGGTCCAGGAAAGGTCTCATTCTTGTTGAGTGAATGTCTGGTGTCTGTGAGTGAAGGCATCCCACCTTACAATATGTGATGCTTGTTTTCTGTAGGAGAAAGTATTCCGGTCATGAAAACTCCATTACCCCAGCTGGACAGCTCTGTACCCTGGAAGACGCAGAGTGAAGCAGACTATAAACGCCACATTCTCTTCTGTGGAACAGAGGTCATCCAGGCCAAAGCAGCTTGCTCGGGGCCTGCGAGAGCAGTGGTTCTGCAGACTGGTTAGGAGCTGTTCCTTTGTGCTATTTACTTTTATTTTTGTTGGCACCAGGGTTTGAAAGAATCTCAAAGGTACTAGGTAGGTGCTGTCCCACAGAACTCTCTTTTGTGCTGGTAATTTTTACCCCTGGGTTTCAGTTCCTGCCCACAAGGTGTGCCTGTAGTAGTATCCTCCTATTTTAGACTTCTAGTCATAGCTAGGAAGACAAGCAGAGGATACCACACCTAGCTTCTTCTGTTGAAATGAAGTCTTGTGGGCTTTTCTGTCTGGGCTGTCCAGGCACTGCAATTTCCCCAGTCTCAGCCTCCCACATAGTTAAGATGACAGGCATGAATATTTGGGGTGGGGACTGGGATTTGAGCTCACATTCTTGTGCTTGTTAAGCAGAGGCACTTACCTCTGAGACATGTCTCTAGTCTTTAGCTTTGTTGGTTATTTTTAAGATGGGATCTTGTTTCCTGTCCTCAGTGCATGCCTGGGTACAATCCACATACATTATGCTTCCTGTAGTAGCTAGGATAACAAGCATGCACCACCACGTGTAACTATTCACTAAGACGTTTTCTGCCACTAGCCTCCCAAGTAGCTGGGATCATACAAATTGGCACCTGACTTGTGTTGTTGTTTTTAGTGAAATATTTTCTGCTGTTTGTCTAGTTCCTTGAATTTATTAAGAAAAATTCAGTGGAGATAACAAGCCAAATGCCTGTAAACCTGTATCTTAAATGCTGATTTTTCCAACTGAACTATGGTCTACGCCTTTGACACTTGACCCAATGCCCAATATTGACCCAATATTAATCCAAAGCCCAATATGTATTTCAGTGAAAATAATAATTCTGATGACAGTAATCCCTATTTATTTTTATTTTTATTTTTAGCAATCCCTATTTATTTGCGTTATAGTTTTATAAACTATTGCCACACACCAAACTATCAGAGCAAAGATCTCTGGCTATCAGATTTTGTGCAGGAAGAGGCTGAGGCCATACCACTGAAGTCAACTTTAAAACAAAAATGGCCGTCAGAAAGTGGCAAAGCTGGCTCTGGCGTTCAGGTCTTCTAACTCAGCTCTCAAGGTCTTTCTCTGGAAGGCTTGAAACGGAAAACATGGGAAAGTATTAGGGAAATGAGTCCCTCAGCCTTTGCTAGGCCACTTGGTTTTAATTCAGTGAAGTATATGCGTAGTGTGGGTATGCATTCATGAGCTATTTTGTCAAAAGTTTAAGCGATACTTGAAAAAGCTGTGTTCTGTGCTGACTGTGAGGGGTTTCCTGTATCTGGAGTGAATTGAAGGTGGAAGTACAAGAAAGGAAGACCAGAGAGAGTGCTACACTCTGGTAAAATACGTCCATGCTAGCAAGCCTGTATTTTCTCATATGTCATTCCATTGGCCATTGGGTTTAAACACCGCATCAGTTATCTCTAGTGCAAAGTGAAGGCAGTGTTTGGGTTTGGAAAATGCAGTAGGATTTGTCATCCTAAGATAGCGGGATGGGTGTTTGCTGTTTCAGGATTCAACACTGCCAAGGGGGACCTGGTGAGAGCCATTCTTTACCCCAAGCCAATGAATTTTAAGCTCTACAGAGACGCCATCAGATTCCTACTGTGCCTTGTAGGGATGGCCACTGTCGGCATGATCTACACTCTGTGTGTCTACGTGCTCAGTGGGGTAAGCTGCCTTTGCTCTTTTGTCATGCACACGTTCATTCCTCCTTCTGTTGTTTATGCTTTATATGTTAATCTTATTCAAAGACACGGTTTCCAAACCCAGAAAACAAAGTCAAACACTGGAACCTGCTCACAGTCTCCGAGGTTCCCAGTACAAGCAGTAGATCACTACGTTCTTTGTATTATTACCCGTAAGTAGTTATACAAAGGAGTTCCAGTTCTACATGTCAGTTTCAGAGTACATTGTATCCTGATCAATGCTACCCCTTCCATGGTTCTTCCCTTTTGATCACTAAGTTCTTCAATAGCAATCAGATGTGGGAGAGTGAGCACACATAGTGTTTACTGAAAGATAAGGATGTGTCTATTCTTGTACTTTTCCTCATACTTTACACCATTTCCCCCCTTTCAACCTGAAATATATTTATCCCAATAAAGTGGCATTTTGTAACTAATAAAATTCAATACCCAGGAGTGAGGTCATAGTAAACGAGTCATGGCTGGTAGCAGTATGAAGGATTACAAGCTTTTTCATTGCACTTTGGAAAAAGATATTGAGAGCCATAGTTACAGCCTTTGACCCACTGATACTATTTCTTAGAACTCAACCCCAAGAAGAAAACAAAACTGATTTATTTGTAATAGCTAAGGGATGTGTGTCTTCCAGGAAGCTCCCGAGGAGGTGATAAAGAAAGCCCTTGATGTTATCACAATTGCAGTCCCCCCTGCCCTCCCAGCTGCCCTGACCACGGGCATTATCTATGCCCAGAGAAGGCTGAAGAAGAGAGGCATCTTCTGCATTAGCCCCCAGAGGATCAACGTATGTGGACAATTAAACCTTGTCTGCTTTGACAAGGTATGTGTACTTGACCCTCATTCTCATGGCTGTTTATTGTCATCCTTGTGCTTTTTCCTTCTGGTAGACAGAAAGCATAGAATGTGGGTGCCTGGCTTCATTTCATCTTGATTTAGGTAGCAGATGGTGGAAAGATACATTTCTATGCTTTAGAGAAGGAAGGGTAGGTAACTGAATGGGAATCTTTTAGGAATGTCTCAGCTTTGACATTCTATTAAAAAAAAATAAAATGAAATAGTATCTTGTCTCACAAATGTAATCCTAAGTTAGTCAGGAAGCTAAGATCAGAGGATGGAATTATGAAGTCACCATGGTCAGAAAAAATCAGCAAAAAGCTAGATTGGAGGTGTGACCCAAGTGGTAGAACACCAACTTAAAGGCAGAAAAAGCTGGGTGCAAGTTCCTGAGTTCAAGCCCTGGTAGCGGAAAACAACTACAACAACGAGAACAACAAACATCAACAATAACATTAAAGAAAAATTCAATCCCTTTTCCACGGCCACTGCTATATCCCTAATGCAAAATACAATGCTTGGCATATAGTCAATTATCAATAAATAGTTGTTAAATTACCAAGTGAATAAAAGAGGGAGATAGTTTGCTGAACTCTGCCTTCCTGTGAGATTTATTACAGTAAGCCAGCATAACAAACCCTTATTTATTGGTTGCTGCTGAAAATTAGCATTGATTGTTTCTAGTTATTCATGGCCAGCCTTTTACTCCAACTTTTCTTGAGTGTATAGTTTAGTCTATACAGACATAAGCTCAGAGGAAGGTGGATTGTAAGAGGACAAAATAGAAAGGACAGGTATCCTAAGCAACCAAGGCTGGGCTGCAGCCTGGTGGTAGGATTGTGTGGCACTCTTGTTGGGTCCGAGGAAGGACTCTAGCACTGGAAGTGCTGTTTGTGAGACTTGAATGTCTAAGGGAAATTGACATAATCTTAAAGCAGCAGGGGGCCACTGGAGGTCTTTGCTGCCATATTGTCTTTTCTTTTAACTTATTGGCATAGAATTATGTAAAATAAAATTGTCCACTGCCATTAAGAACATCTTCACTGTTCCGCAACCATCCTCATCTTCTGTCTTGAGGAATGTTCTATATCTTTGAATCTGAAGTTTTGTACCTACTGAGCAGTAAGTACCTTGAAGGCTCAGAGGGGATGAAAGGTGTATTTTATAATTAGTGGAGAATCAGAGAGACATACTAAGACCAGAAGAGTAACCTGCCTTCTGTCACCACTCAATATTATTTGTGATCAAACTGACAGCAATCACCATGGAAGACTTTGTATGGATGAGATCATATTGGTGGCATTGAAAAAGAAATGGGAGGGCAAAGATCATTAATTGAAAGGAAAATGGTGGTAACTATGAGTCACCATTGATATGAACTCTTACTATGTGTGAAGGGTTAAATATGTCACTTGGAATCATTTCATTTAGCTGTCACATTAACTCTATGTGCTAATACCATCTTACAGATAAAGGTTCAGATACACAAAGGGATGAGGTCATTTTCCCAGTCACACAGATGATATTTGAACTTAATCTAAGTTCTCAGCCATTATATTGCACTGGAAAAAAAAATAGCAACAGACATCAAATAGCAAACCAAATAGAAAACTTTCATTTTCTCACAAACAAATTCTATAGGTAAAAGTCCAATTCCATCACTTGTTTCTTCTGACATACCTACTATCAAAATTAGGACACCCATTTCAGAGATTTTCTCAGCCACTCAAGTCTATGGTTAAATCCTCAAAGCCCTCCTCTGAGTTCTGGATGGGCGATACTGTTTTCTTTTCTTTTCTTTTCTTTCTTTCTTTCTTTCTTTTTTTTTTTTTAACAAGAACAAAACAAAACCCCAAACCAAACAAAAACAGCAACAACCAAAAACCTCACAGAATTTAAGGGCTATCCTGTCACAGAGCTGGTTTAAGCTTACTGGTGCATCTCCTCTGGAATCTAGATGCTCACCTCATTGTAACTCTTCTTAAAGTGCCCAATGTGATCTTATGCTTGTGACATGTTTTTACTGTTAAAATACATTGTATTTGTCTTGACTCAGGATGGCCAGATCTTTCGAATAATCTGTATTCTTGTTTCTGTTTAGACAGGTACCTTAACGAGGGATGGCTTGGATCTCTGGGGCGTCTTGCCTTGTGATAAAAATGGGTGAGTTCCTTATGTGAATCATATTGTAATTTCTTTCTTTTCAGAATTCCATGCTCATTGCCAAAACTACTAGTGAATACATTTGGATGTTGGCAATATTAATTTCATTTTTTCCCTCTTGAATTCTTTCAGGTGTCCCTGAAACATGTGTCTTATCCCCCACTCACAAACCCAGAAGATAAAGGGGGAATTTTGACACAGAATAAGTAACAGAGACTATTAGGGCACTAATAGTCTTTAAGGTATAAACAAACTTTAATGGTCTAGGAGGAGGGAGTACGTTGCCTTGAACTGATTTTGTGCTTGGATTCCAGGAAGAGGAAAAAATCTGTGGGACTGTAGCTAGTGTACTCATTTTCCATGGCATTCACATTCTGGGAATTCTAGTTTCTGTTTTTTCTTTCTTTTTAATTAGTTTTCAACTTCCTATCAAGGATTTGCTCTGCTACACACTGTGGCCCTCTTGTGGCCATTTCCGAGTTTGCTTCTTTGTTAGTTAC
Organism: Dipodomys merriami; assembly: GCF_024711535.1. Taxonomy (NCBI): domain Eukaryota; kingdom Metazoa; phylum Chordata; class Mammalia; order Rodentia; family Heteromyidae; genus Dipodomys; species Dipodomys merriami. Next base: position 66,404,752 of record NW_027203381.1, on the reverse strand, counting down.
CGCTCATATGGTCTTCAAGATGATCATAATATTAAACAACTTGCATTTGACAGTGACATCTTGTTTGAAAATGGCATCATTTTCTTGTAAACCTTAAGCCTGAATCATAAAGCACTGTATCCGCAAAAGGTATATCGTGGTGTTCTATGGAAATTCGGTTAGCGAAATACAGAGAAGCCACACTTTAAAAAGTTGGATTGGGAGTCTTTATTAAAATGCCAGCATCTGCAAGTAGACTCATGTCCCCAAAGACTTGCAGCCCCGAATGCAGATAGCACAGAGCTTATAAAGGCAAAATAAAACCCCCACATATGGTATGAGGAATTAAACACAACGAAAGTGTTTTACATAAGCAAAGCAAGCCAGGTGAGGAACAATTAGGAGCTTAAGGCAAGGTGCCAAGATAGCTTTACCTAGATCAAGTATCCATATTTCAGTGGTTCTTTGATGCAGAAGGCATGACACACTTTTATCCATAAAATATTTTAACTGTAGGGCTGGGAAGGTGGCTCAGTGGTAGAGCGCTTGCCTTGCAGGCCTGAGGCCCTGAGTTCGATTCCTCAGCACCACATAAGCAAAAACAAAAAAGCCGGAAGTGGCGCTGTGGCTCAAGTGGTAGAGCGCTAGTCTTGAGCTGAAGAGCTGAGGGACAGTGCCCAGGCCCAGAGTTCAGGCCCCACGACTGGACCCCAAAAAAAAAATAAAAAAAAATATTTTAACTGTATTTGGTTAAACTATTGGCACAGTAGAATGTTATTTGTAAACAAATCTATGTTCTAGGTTAAAGAAAAATACAATCCTGGAGCTTCTAATCAGTTCAGTCTATAGAAGAAACATCTCCTAAATCTTATGCTTTCTAGAATTCTCTATATTACTATTAAGAGGATGAGTTTGGATGTATGTATACTTGGTTTCTTGCTCAGTTTCTGTTAAAATTTATTCAAGTATATGGGCATGTTGAGACACCCCCCCCCCTTTTTTATGCCTGGGTACTCTCCTTGAGCTTTTTTGCTCTAGTGGTCTGTTACTTGAGCCACAGCTGTACTTGCAGGGTTTTGGTGGTTAATTGGAAATAAGTATCACAGGCTGTTCTGCTAATGTTGGCTTCAAACAGTGATCCTTGGGATTACAGGTGTGAGCCACCCAGCACCTGTCTGTCTGTTCTTTCCTTTTTTATATTTGTGTCCTTTATGTCAGAAAACTGCACAAGGTACATATAGTAAGAATGTGTTAACTATCTGGAAACAATTAAATATGTTCTATCTTTTGAATGCTCTTCTTCTGGAATTGATATTATCCACAATACTTTGGAAATGCTACGTGTCACATTGGCTAATTATACTTCAATAAACACAATTAATATGAGGTGCAGGTTAATGATTATGTAAGCCTGACTCTCTTCCTCTTGTCCTTTCTTCCATCCTCTATTCAAAGAGGGCAGAGCTGGCTGCAAATGTCTCAGACAGCAATTTTATATTTTATTATTGTCAATAACTTGTACAGAAGGATTTCATTTTGGCTTCTCCATATATATGCATAGTATATCAAAGTACATTGTTATACACAAATATGTATATGTATATATGTATTAATACATGATTCTGTGTGTTTACACATATGCTTATCTTTTGGGTCTGGTATCCACATAAAACCTTAAAGTAAATAATTTGATGAATTTGATTAGTGAAATGAAAGAAAATAGATTTAACTCTGCCACTACTTATTCTGTAAGTTATTAACTATCTGCAGAGTAAAGGAGAACTCAGCTCTAAAATCTCTTATCCATGTGACAGAGACTTTAAGCCATTGAATTCTACCTGGGCTTGCAAATCATAAATACTCAAAAATAGAAATACAATACAGAGGTCTACATATTTGTTGTGACAACCAGAATCTGGCCCGACCCTTTGACACTTAGAATTACATTGTCAGAATTTTAGACTGATGACCAGGATGTGTGTCATTATAAAAAATATGATTTTCTTTTCCTGAAATGTGCCTTGATTTTCAGTAAAAGCTTAAGCTTCTGTTTTAACAATACTGCTGATGATCACCTTCCTTTTAGAAATTTGCTAAAATACCATATGGCAGATTGTAAACCACTAAGATGGCATATTCTTTGACATATAATAGTAGGTAGGTAGGAACAAAAGGGTCAATAATAAGTCAAAGGTTTTGAACTCTTAGTGAGACATAAAGAAATTTGAATGCAAACTCCAGGAAGCAATATGGCAGAACTTCTGAGGTTAATAGTGTAATTATCAGTGATTTTAGAAAACAAAAGCTACAGCACCTAAGACTGTACTTCATGAAATGCAATGTTCAAAGTGGGCTCTGGTGGACTGTGCCTATAATCCCAATTACTTGCGGGACTAAGACATAAAAGATCAAGGATCCAGACAGCCCAGGCAGAAAAGCCCACAAACCCCATCTTCATAGAAGGAAGGCCGGATACAGTATCTTGAGCCTGTGGCTTGGCCTAGTGGTAAAGGTTAGAGTATAGCTGATCCACAAATAAGAAAGAAAATGACAGGTGGAGGAAGGACATCAAGCAGATTCTGAATGGCAGACTTTGCTTTACATAGGATGTCATCTCTGCTACTCAGATGTGCTTCAAATGTGACCGGCTGCTTTGCAGGCCAAATACTGCACTGCATATGCAAGAAGGAACTGGCTAGTAAGACTGCAGTGGGCAAGTTGCATTCTGCTAGTGGGGCTGAGGTTGAACTCAATGATGTCTACTCTGTGAAGGAGCTATATGTATGACCTGTTTTCTCATAGATTGTAGATGAGGCCACTTTTCACAGGAAGTGCTTGGGATCAATATGTCAATATGGACCCTAGATGATGCCAGAGTTGAAGAGAGGGGTGCACAGGCTTTCAAACAACTTTTTTGTGGGTGCTCATTTCTTTTTTAAAATCTGCTTTTATTTTGTTTATTTGTTTATTTATGGTTTACATTTTAATTTTATGGAACAAATAGCCAATATCATGTTTCATTTTTTAGTACACGTAAGACTTGCTTTTCTAACACGTATGTTTTTATTATCTTTAAGTAGTTGTACAAAGGAGTTACCATTCAACAAATCAGTTTATAAGTACACTGCATCTTGCTCAATGTTATCTCTTTTAACCATCCCAAGCCATCATTTCTTTACTATAATCACCTTGTAGATTTCCAGGAACCAACTCAGATACTCATTTACTTATAATGTTTCTTTTCTTGATTGCCACTGTGGGTCAGACATCAAATATGTTAGGAATGAGTTATGGAAGAAACTCCTCACCCTGAAAGATTGGTCAAGGGGGTTATACCTTCACACCACTAGTATCTGAGCTGATCTATCCTGTTCACAAAGTTAGGAAACGTGGCCTAGTAGTTGTGATGAGAGTGAGGATCTCACCTGGTAGAACACTTGCTTAGCGAGTGCAGAGACTTGAGTTCAAATCCCCACTAAGGCTAAAAAAAAGAATTTGAAAGAACCTCAGGGACATTTCTTATATTCAGTAAATTTGCCTACGGATGATGGTTGAATGAAGTACTCTTAATTTGGGAGGACTGGAGAGTGGTATGTAATGCATCAAGACATATTAAATAAAAGATGTTCACTTCCCCAAAGCTCCAATTTTACCATGAGGGAATTAGGACTGAAGCTTTTCTTTCTCTCTCTCTTTCTCCTTTAGTTTCCAGGAAATCCACAACTTGGCCTCAGGCAAGACTTTGCCCTGGAGCCCACTGTGTGCAGCAATGGCCAGCTGCCATTCTTTGATTATTCTTGATGGGACCATCCAGGGAGACCCTCTGGATCTCAAAATGTTCGAAGCCACCACCTGGGTAAGCCTCAGCTGTTCAGAGAATCTAAGAGGCTTCTGGAATACCAGCCCAACACAGGCTTTATCACAGCCATTTAATACTTATAAATATGTAATATGGAATGAGGCTACAGTAAGGCTAAGCTTAGTTTTCCCACCTGCACAAAGCGGCAAATAGTAATATCTTACATTGGTAGGACTGTTGCAAAGATTAAATGGGACAATGAATTAAAAAGCCTTGGTACAGTGCTTGGCACCTATTGTAAGTTAACTAATATTAATATCACTGTAATACCTATATCATTATTTATCAACTCTTTCTACTGTTATTTTTAAAGATTATTATAAGGTTTATTAAAGGAGCCATATTTCCCCCCCAGAGGGGGCACATGGTACCTTTCCCTATCCAGGTAGCAGGAGGGTCTAGGGGCATGAAGTGAGTTAGGTGGGTGCTCAGGTGGGTCTGGGTGGAGAGAGGAAGTAGCCAGACGTATGGCCTGAACTCCAGGGCAGGAAGGAGCTCAGGTATTTGTGGAGCTGAGGACCAAAGGTGGGCATACTGCTAACATTTCCCCACTTTGTTGTTTAATAAAAATAGGGGTACCAGGCCGGGGGTATGGGCGGAGGAAGTTTCTTCTGTAGCTATTTCCTGCTGTAAAGGGGTGAAGTAGTCAGGGGTTCCTGCTTTGTTGTACGGTACCCAGCTAAACAACAAAGCAGGAGCCTGTACTGCTTTTTAGTAAGTGAATTATTTATCCCAGTTTTTCTTCCTTTTTTGTTGTAGCTGAATTCAAGTTTTATTTCCTTTTTATTTCTTAAAAAAATAACTTTAAGTAGTTGTATAAAGGGGTTTCCATTAACTTTTGAGTACACTGCATTTTCTGTTAGATTATGGGTACAGTGCATCTTGATCAGTGTCATCCCTTCCATCATTCTTCCCCCATCTATCCCAACTCTTTCTGCAGTCTACAAGCAACATTTGCTTTCAAAGTTTTCTAGAATTAATTCAGTGAGGAGATGGATACATTAATTAGCCCAGCAGAATAGCTGTACAGTATATATTTTGATCAGGACATTACATTGTGTCCATAAATACACACAATTACATTTCGATTAAAAATACATAATGAAAAAGATGTTTTCCAGAACCTGGGAATTTGGAAACACTGTTTTCCCCAAGGTTTGATCAAACCCACAGACTCTGTGTGGCCACAAGTTTTATTCCTGTTAACACAGTATCTTTTTTTTTTTTTTTTATTGATTTTGTAAGTTAGAGAATGACACGAAGAAAGGCCCATTGTTGATTACTGTTTTCCTTCTGGGACTTTGAACCAGATTTAAGAGCAAATATTATAGTGCAGGAGGTTCTTCCAGTTCTAGATTCAGCTCTGCTCTCACTTCTTAACCTTGTGAAATTCTTGTATTGAGGCCTTGGCTCTCACGACCATGGTGTTCTTGTAAAACAAGAGAAAGAGCTAGAATCTGTTCTTTAAAAGAAAACTATTCACCTGTTGCAACAATGAGAAGTACAAGTTGTCATGTCCAAAACGAGCTTTACAACGTCGGTGTGGGGGGGGGGAGGTGGGGAGGGGGGGAAGGAGAAGGATTGGGATTGGGGGGGAGGGGGGAGGCTGGGAAGGGATGTGAAGGGTAAACCAAAGGAGGAGGCTGCAATGCTTGGTAAGAAATGTACGCATTATCCTGCCCATGTAATTGTAACCCCTCTGTACAGTATGTTCACAAATAAAATAAAATTAAATTTAAAAAAAAGAAATCTATTCAAAAGCACTCTTAAAAAAACCAAATAGCTGGAGTTGCTCTGGCTGAGCTAGGTGTGTGTGGTGGGGGAGGAAGTAGGAATCAGGAAACATATGTCCTCAACTATTCAGACACCATTCCATCTCTGCAGTTGTTTCCAGACTAGGCCCTGGGACCCATGATGAGCACCTGTGTCCTTCCACCAGTAGCAGAATGTGATTTCATAGCAAGGTGTAATTTTGCCAATCCCCTTCATCCTTGCTGGATTACTGTTTCTATATCTCTAAATTGGGATTACAACTTCCTCACTGAGATCTTTGTTTTTCAGCCACTTGATGAGATGATTACAAAGTGCTTCCATATCTTTAGGTAAAGGGTTTCTTCGACTATAATTTAGAGTCATTATTATAGTAATTAGGGAACATTAGCCATGTACATTCGTGTCCCGGCCCCACCTACCTTGTCCTAAAGGACCATCAATCTGAAGTAGACAGGTAGGGGATGGCAGGATCAACAATGTACTGCACTCAAAGAAAGACAGCACGGTGCCTGCTTCATACAAAATAAGTCTGGCCATTCAGGCTCACCATTTTCAAGTTAAGCTTTTCAGAAATAGAAATGAGCCTTTGTGCACCACATTCCAACAGAGAAAGTTGGATAAATTGCATGAATAATTCAGGCGCATCTGTCCTTCAAGTTCTGTAGCATTTCCAATGCATTGTTTTATTTTTATTTACTTTGTTGCTAGGGTGGGTAGAATATGTCTGGCTCACCTCCTTCTAGCAGAGGGCAGAGGTGTTATAAGCATATTGAGCTGGTTGGAAGATTTTCTTAAGGGCAAGGCTTGAGCACAGAATCAATAGATGACAATAAACAGACGTCTGCAGTGAAATATCTCATTTGTGAAATAGGAAATGGCAATTTCTGGGGATGATTTCCACATCAAGGGAGTGCCAGCACATGCCATGGTAGTTAAGCCCTGCAAAACAGCCAACCAGGTAAGCCAGTATGCCGTTCACCCCCTAACACCCAAACACAATGGAAACTCCCTCTGACACACAATTTTTGAAAGTTCACAAGTTCACAGCTGTGACTCTGAATTTCAGGGATGAAAAATGATGAGTTATTTTTTCCTTTTGTTTTTCTTCCCCCCCTCTCTCCTTCTCTCTTTCTTTTGTGCTGGTTTTAGCCTTGGGTACTATCCATGAAAGGTGTGTGTGTGTGTGTGTGTGTGTGTGTGTGTGTGTGTGTGTGTGTGTGTGTGTGTGTGTGTGTGTGTGTGTGTGTGTGCATGTGTACTCTAATGCTTGAGCCACAGCTCTACTTCTGGCTTTTTTGGTGGATAATTGTTGATAAACATTTTATGGACTCTCCTATCTGGGCTGGCTTTGAACTGCTGTCCTCATAGGCTTATGAGTAGCTAGGATTAGGGACATGAGCCACAGGTGCTCCTCTTTATGTTCTAAAATAAGAATTAAAAGAGGAGTAGTGAATTTCTAGTAACTAGAAATTGTACCAGTATATTCCTCTTGCTTTCCCATTCCTCACCCAGGTTCCCATGGATGGAATTGCAATCCTGCACCAGTTCCCATTCTCATCAGCTCTGCAGAGGATGACAGTCATTGTCCAGGAGATAGGAGGGGACCGACTAGCATTTATGAAAGGTGCACCAGAAAGAGTGGTCAGCTTTTGCCAAGCTGAGACAGGTTGGTGGACAGACTTGGATTCCCATGGGCAAATCTGTATTTATAGCCAAATCTGTCCCCCCCTACTCCTGATCCTAGAATCCAGCTGCTGACTAGTCATCACTAATTGGTTGATTCTTTGCAATTCCAACTCAATACCCACATCATACTTACCTTCCTCCCTTGCTGTAATTCCCAATTTACCATCTTGGGTAATGGTACCCTAATTCTAGAATCATCCCTGATTCCCCTCTGTCCCTCAGTGCCTTTGTGTTATCCACTGATAATCCATAGTCCTGTTACTGCATCAGTTCAGGCTGTCCCATGTTTCATCATTTCAATACTTGGTAAATTGTCTCCCTGCTTCCAATCATATCCCAGGAGGTGACCTGATAGGGAATTCCATCACAGCTACATTAATTTTCTTTTGCTTTGACTTCTTTCACTGTTATCCCATAGGCTGTAACCTACATTCCCAAAGTCCTAGAGAATCATAGACACTGACTTTACTATCTGTCTTTACTACCTGAGCAGAGCCAACTACTCAAGGCTTGCTCTCTCATTTATGCAGGGAGGACACAGTGGTCCCTCAGCTGCAAAGGGCTTTTCTTGCTTCACCTCCTCACTTCCTTCCAGCCAACTATTACCCCCCTTTCAAGCACTTCTCTGTCTTGATGTGACGGCTGGATCACAGCCATGATCTTCTTTGATTATAGAATTAGTATAGTAGCTGTTACCCAACTCAACAGAGAGCCTTAGAGCCAAGCTTCAAGTTTATTCTCTGTACTACTAAAGCCTAACATATAGCTGACCCTCAACAAATATGATGATTAAACTGGAGAGAAAGAATTCTTCATGTTCTCTATCTTTTTTCATGTTTAAAATATAGTACCATGTCATGTCAGCTTCACCGGAGTCTAAGAAGTCATCCTTGACAATATCTTATGACTTGTTCGTGTAACATTTTTAGAAGAATTGTTTGTAATGACTTTTTCTGCCTAAGTAAATGCCACATACTAATCCTGTGTTGTTTTCTTAACAGTGCCACCTAGTTTTATTAGTGAACTTCAGATTTATACAACACAGGGTTTCCGGGTCATAGCTCTAGCCTACAAGAAGCTGGAATCTGACCACCATACAATTGCTTTGAAAAGGTAAAGGAGAAGAGTTTCATAAAACTAGATGCTATGGTGGGAAGATGACATACCAGACGGGGATGGGACTCAAGGGTGCTGGACAGGTGCACGCAGCAATGGGGCTACTCAGCCTTTGTACATGAAGTGTCTCTAAGTATTGCTAACCAGGGATCTAGCCATCCTTGCTATGTCAAAAATCTCAAAGCAGATGTGAATGCCAACAGAGAGAATTTAGGAGAAGTAGGTATATAAAATGTAAAATATAGTGCAATTCTACATCTTTGTAAAGACAGTCAGATGACAATAACTAATGTTTCAGGGTTTAGCATTGTGATCACACCCACATTTAGAGGAAAACTATAGTTGGTGGATTGTTTGGAAGTAATGAAACATAACATTTGCCTGATGAAGAGTAATAAAAATATACATCATAATGAAACAAGCAAACATATATTAGATTTATATAACCTAGGTAATATTTACAGAAAAATAGTTTCCTTGGGGAAATAGTTTCCTTGGGGAGCTCATCTCATTTTAGAAAGTGCACATACACACACACACACACACACACACACACACACACACACACACACACACACACACACATATGCCCCTCTACTTAGCTAGAGGTCTGACCAAGGACTATAGATCAGCTATTTAACTTCTGGGAAAAATCTAAACATAACATGTATGTAATATATCTTCTAATATATATATATATATATATATATATATATATATGTTAAAACAGAACTGCTCAACAATTCAAAGAGACTGCAGTAATCATGATTCTACTTTATTTGTTGTGGTTTTATTTTCCACTGTTTTTAGGCTACCATGTTTATTTTGCTTTCAAAGCCATTTCCAATGCACTACTGGTTACACTGTTCTTGAGTTAATTAAGGTTCATTTGTTATTTTAAATTTAGAAAGCCTAACCTATCTGTTTAAAAAAAAATTGGGCTCAACCTGCTGTAGTTATAACTAAATTTTAGATTCTGCAGTCAGTATACTAAGATAGAACTTACAAATAACTTATAAGTCACATTACCTGCACATAAAAACAAAAAGTAAATGTTATACCTTCCTATAGAGTTAAAAGCAAAAAAAAAAAAAGTGAAACATAAACCTAGTAAAAAGTAGTACTTTAGTAAGTGCACATCTGGCTCCATGAAAACAACAGTGAGCAAAATGCTTGCATGAGAGATAGAATCATTGAGTCTGTGACAGCTACAGGTGCAGACTGATACAGGTGGGCTACCTAGTATAATCTCAAATGCCTTGAAGTTTGGACTTTGAGAAATAGTAAACAACTCTTTATAAAACTCCTAAGAGGGTAGTTACAGGTCTGAAAAAAGTCAACAGTGTTCAAGAATACTTCGTGTATATTTGTACAGGATAGAGAAGGGAAGCATACAAAATGTGAGTCTTGTTTAAGGCTAACACAGTATAGGATATAGTGGCATAACATTATAGTATCAACAGTGTAATCCTAAACCGACAGGATAAGTATAAGCAATTTTAGATGTTCATGAATATTTAGTAAAGTATTCCGAAGGCAGGTAGGATGTGGAGTCATTCTCTCTGTGTTTGTTTTGTCTGTTTGTTTGCATGCATGTATGTGTACCTGGGTATGATTACTCAGGGTGTGTCCACCACTGATATCAGAATTACTTTGAATGTTTTTGGCCCACTTTATGCATAAATTTCCTTAAAAATCACATGGCTTTAAAGAGCATGAAGTATAATGCTACGGGTGGCAGATGTCACTTGCTATTGCTGCCATCATTCTTTACTAGTGTTAGATGCTTCCGGAGGAAGTATACTGGCTGTGCAGGGAGAAGGAAGAAAGAACATACTACCTGAAGGTTCAGAATTTATGAGTGTTCAAGGGAGTACACCTTATTTCTTGGGTCATGGGAAAAACAATGAGGGGGGGTAGAGATAGTAGAAACCTCAGAGATTCAATAATGAGGTCATTACCGGATAAGGAAAGCCATGGACACACAGCAAGGCACTGGTGGGCTAAGAATAGAACCAGTCTCCTGATTATCTTATTTACTGAAACCGACAGAGCTTGTATGTCAGAGCTAGAACTCCTACTAGTAAGGTGGGTCATGGAATATGTTAGATGTTTATCCTTCAGCCCTTCCTCAGCCTAATATGGAAACTTGTGTTTGGCCCATGCTGTATCATCTCTGACACTGTCTAAACCATGAAACCTGAATATGAGGTTACAAGAATTATTGTAAGCCCTCAACCAGGCATTGGATAAGTTGTCCAAGAACCAGATCAAAATCACCTCCTCCAGGAAGGATTCTCCAATTATCCTACCCAGAAATGATTGTACCCTCCTCTAAATCTCCATAGGACTCTGCTTTCTACATCCAGCTTTAAGTATAAACAAAGTGGCCCATGGCTGATCTTTTCCTCATTGCTAAATATGGACTTTCTGAGGCCATGAGATGCTATAGCCTTGTCTCTGCATATTCCCTCTCTCTTTTTCTCAGTCCTGTTTGTGATGCTTGTTAGTTGCTTAGTGAATACCAATGGAGTCTGAGTTTTCATTGAGAACCGTATAAAAGAAAGGATTGTTTTTCTAGCTTGTGTGGCCACAAACAGGCATCATCAGAACATTTCAACTGGGCACACCTTTTCCAAGCTCTTCCTGGGTGTGGTACCATGTGGGCATCAATAAATACAGTCTTGAATCAGATGGGATTGAGCTTAGGGAATATCAAGAAGTAGATGAAAAAAAGGCTAAGAATGTTAATTATATGGACAAATAAAATGTACCCAAGTGAAGCAAAAGTAAGACAACCAAGGGAATAATTACTTCTATCTGGGGAAGCCTTTAACAGCAGAAAAGCATGTGAATTGTGTCTCAAAATATAGGAATAATATCAACAGAAAATTATAGGACTTCATAACCATTTCCATGAAATAAGAAAGAAAGCCTAGAGAGTAGTTTGGAGCCAATGTCTGGAGATGGCTACATATTGAGCTTATCCATGGAGAGTAGATCAACTGAGCTGGAGCCAGGGTGGAATTATTTAGTGAGAGATGGAGCTGGAGAGATAGTTTGGAACCAGATTGTAAAGAGACTTAAATGTCAGGCCCAGAGCATTGGGGAAAGCCATCCTTCAAAATCTGCTTTGAGCTGAGTACCTGAAACATTGTCCGTTTCCTGCTGCCCATTGAAGGAGGTATGAAAAGCTTTCTAGGAGCATCAATAACGAAGTCATGACCAGGCTGACATGGGGGCCAACTTTTGAGATGGATAGGGCAAACTAGAGGGCTTTCAGGGAGATGCTTTCATCTGTATCAGAGCCAGAATTACCAGAGCTGGGGGTTTGTTCTTGTACATCTGTCTTAGTAACTGAATCATGGACAAGTCTTCCAAATCCCTAATGACAGGCAGCCCCACCCCCTCCATACTGAGTCTAGTAGACTGTTTCTACAAATGTCCTCATAGAGAGTAGGAACCTTGGAGAGCTCATTTATTTGTAGAAACATCCATACTCTAAGGAGGAGAGGGAGAAGAGAGGGAAGAGCTTGGACTTAACACAGAGGCCCCTTTTGTTGACCTATATCATCCTTCCCGTGGCTAACATGGACTTGATTATAGCCTTGGTTGCTAGAGAAACCAGCACTTTAAAACATTTTTCTTCTGCTTCACTCATTTGCCACTTTGTATCCCAGCTAGAACGCCTCCTTGTGGCTAGAGGGTGAGGTCCTGAAAATCAGGCAGGTAGGAGAGACTCATGCATTCTTTACAAAGGTTAAAATGACATTTGTTTGGTTGTTTGTTTCATAATTTTCCTTCCTCTTGATTCCATCCAACAAAAATCCCTCAATATCCCCTATGTCTCCTCCTGTTCTTTTTCAGGATTGTTCTTGGCACATAAATAGTAAATGAGACCAGGGCTTGAGTGAGTGGGACCACACTGATAGGAATCTTTGTCTTTGCTTTTTTGTTTTAATTAGTGTAAGTAAGCTATAATGTGATATTTTGATTCAATCTCTCATCTTTCTCTCTGTGTATATTCACACATATATACACATACACATACATACACAAATACACATATAGTCTTACATATATATATGTGTGTGTGTTTCTCCCTAGAGAGAAGGTAGAATCAGATCTAATATTTCTGGGGCTACTGATCTTGGAGAATCGATTAAAGGAAGAGACAAAGCCTGTCTTGGAAGAGCTCATCTCCGCTCGGATAAAAACAGTAATGGTCACAGGTATTGAACACAATATACAGTGAGAACTTGATGTAGGGATTGGCTGTTTAACAAATGTTGGTGGTTGTGATTACCTAATACAGGCCCAAGGCACCATTCCAGGTGCTGGAGACAGGCAACAGAAAGGCAAAGTTACAGCGCTCACCTGGCCTCCTTTTCAGTGGGATAGGAGGGAAAAACATCAATCAATCAATTAATCACATACTGCGTTACAATAAATGTATTGAGATAAAGTGTGCCTGACCATATGCTTAAGACATGGAAGATGAAAGAGGCCTCTCTGAGTGGCGACATTTGAAATAAGGCCAGAATGACAGAAAGATTGGGACCATGCAAATGCAAACACTATGATTTTTATTGTCAAATGTTAGGAGAAGAAGGATGCTTAGCCAACATGTCTAGTAACTACACTGAAAGCCTGTCAATAAGAGCATCTATAACTGTGGTGATAAAAAGAATATACTGTCTTTTCCACTTCTAAATCTAAACCCCTGCTTACTCAAACTAGGAGTAATTAGAAGAGACCACTCAACAGACATGTGAAGTTTCTTAATGAATGATTTTCAATGGAAAACATAGCTAAAAATATGATTTTATTGGGTTATATTTCACAAGTCAGTTAAGGAGTACATTTCTTTTTGGACAATGTCACCCCTTCCCTCACTTTCTCCCAGACTATGACTTTTTAATTGAGAAAGAGACTAGAGACAAACAATTGATTACCTGATTAATTCCTATTGTTTTATGTCAGTACTGGGGTTTGAACTCAGGTCCTCAAGCTTGTTAAATGTTCTTAGCACCAAACCTTACCTCCATCTCTGATTTTGCTGGTTATTCTTTAAGAGAGGATTTTGCTTCCTGCCTGGGATCATGCCTGGGCACAATCTGCCTATGTTAGGTTTCTAATCTAGCTAGGATAACAGGTGGATACCACCATATCCAGCCAGCCCTCTTAGAAGAATCAGTCTCATAAACTTTAATGCCCAGGCTGGTCATCAATCTCCATCCTTCAGAATTTAGCCTTCCAAGTAGAAAGGATTACATGGGTGAGCCACAGGAATGAGGCTGAATTTTTGAGCATGTGTCATCACTGATGCCAGAGTCAGATATTTTTGACTCCATTATTTCTATCATTAAGGCACAACACTTTCCCAGCAAAGTGTTGACCCCATCCTGACTTCCCTTGTCAGAAACTCTGGAATATTTCTAATTCCTCTTCTGTACTTAGTCCTCCCTCATCCCTCATTCAAGCTCCCATGATCCAAGATCCAATATCCAAAATATTCTTACTTTTTCCTCTAATAGTTCCCAGTCAGACCTTTATATCTTGAGTTGCTTTATTATTAGTTTCCCTTTCCTTATGCTGTTTCTATTTTCAAAAAGTCTTTACTGTTTATATTACACATTTTCACAATCTATCCATAGCAATTTACACGTATAAATGAGAGTCCTTCACTATTCACCCGGCTCCTTTAATTTCTCTTTTCCTGATATTGAAATTTCTGTTTCCTTTGTTGTTTGCAAGAAAGGTGGGATGGAAGGATGATATGACCTGGTGCTGGTGGCTTATACCTGTAATCCTAGGTAATCAGGAGGCTGAGATCTGAGGGTTGTGGTTTGAAACCCACATGAGCAGGAAAGTCAGTGAGACTCTTATCTCCAGTTAACAACTAGAAAACTAGAAGTGTCGAGGAGGCTCAAAGTTGTAGAGTGCTAGCCTTGAGCAAAAAGAGTTCAGGGACAGTACCCCGGCTCCATGTTCAAATCCCACAGCTGACCAAAAAATAAATTAAATAAAATAAGGATGATATAGTCTCTAATTTCTAGGTAATCTGGAATAACTTTCTCTATTTGACAGTTCTTTGTTTCTTTATGATCTGTATATAAGATTTATTTTTGCCTTTTGGTATTATATAAATACAATGCCGATCCATTGTAGGAAACTTATTGTTTCATTCATGTAGTCTTTATTATTTAACTTTGTAGTTTAGAAATACTAACAGGTTATGATCATATATTTGTCTTTTTCTTTTCTTACTAATTAAACTTGAAAGAAAGAACTTTTACTTTACCTTTTTTTCTCCCAGTAAAACGTCATCTATTGTTCATTAATTTGTTGCCCTTGTTCTCTATCATTATTTTTCATTCTGGAATTTCTATTATTCACATGGTAGCTCTCATACAAGTCTCCTAGGTCCATCCTTTAATTCCGTTTTCTTATGATTGTATTTACATTTTACAATCACAAGTCTCAATGTGGACTATCTTTTTCAAGTTATCTATTAAGTATTTATATTCTGTTTTGTGGTCAGTGTGGCTTTAGAACCCTAATGTTTTGATATTGCAGTCAAATTCCTCGATGCTTTCTTCCTCCTCTTTTCCTCTTCCTCCTCCTCCTCCTTCCTTTTAATCTTACTCTTATTATCTTCTTCCTTCTCTTCCCCCTCCTCTTCCTCCTCCTCCTTTCTTTTTTGCTTATATGGGGTTTGAATTCAACACCTGTTAATCTCTCAACTTGCTTGCAAGGCTGGTGCTCTACTACTTGAAACACGCCTCCATTCCTGCTTTTTTACTAGTTACTTTAGACATAGGATGTAGCTCTGGATTAGTGGTTGTAGTGAATAAGTTTCCATGTCTTCTCCCAGTATTTGTCCATACTTTACAACTACAGGGGTTCCCAAAAGACAGGGTCTCTTGTGAAGTTTTAACTGTCTGATTAGCTCTGAGTAGGATATCTCAAAACCGTGTGAAAAAAGTGAGAAACTCCCACTTGTGGGTTGCTTTTCTACATTTGTCTCCCCAACAGTTTACATGCTTTTGTTTACTTTCTAATATTTTTTGGGTTTTCGCTTTTGTGTTTTGTTTTGATTTTTTCAGTTGTAATCAGAGGGAGTAGTGGATTCAGTCCATCCTGACTAGAAGCAAAACAACTGGGTGTTGTATTAACCCAAGAGGGAAATTCTAAAGGTTTTCAAAGCCCTTAGCAAATAGCAGAAATCGATTTACATTTTGCTTTTAGATTCCTACTTTCTTCTTCTGGGATACACATATGAATAAGTCATGAAGTAACTTGGTGAAAAGGAATCAGAGCAAGGAAAAGATTCATTTAGGCTGGGGCGGTGGGGGGGAAACCCTAGAAATTACTTTCATTAATAAAAGAAGGACTGACACCTCATCTTGGCTTTAGCTTCATCTTGAGATGCCGTTCCTTTCTTGTAGGTGACAATCTTCAGACAGCAATAACGGTGGCCAGAAAGTCTGGCATGGTTTCTGAAAGCCAGAAAATCATTCTCATTGAGGCAAACGAAACACCCGGGCCTTCCTCAGCATCTATATCTTGGAAACTAGTTGAAGAAAAGAAACCTGTTCCACATGGGAATCAGGTATACTTGAACACAGATTCTGTGGTGTTACTCAACTTGTCTCACAGTGTTGGCAAGTGACAGCTGTGATGGCACAGGTGTCAAGGTGACCTAGACACAACACACTTCTCCAGATGGCTAACAAATATGCACTTCAATGAACTCAATTATGCCAGCTTCTCATATACTTCACACTGTGCTTTTCTAGGTGTTAAGACTAATCCACCCTTATACCCATAAGACCTTGTCGTTGTATGAGAAAGAGTATAGTAAGCCAAGCTCACTGGATTCCCACATTTTCTCTTGTTTGTCAACCTATTGGGTTCAAAGGGGATTTAGTCCTTAGGAGAGAGACTGCTGTGACTGGAAAATCAGATTATGTTTTCAGGGTAGGAAGAAAATTATTCATTTATCTCTAGGCTTGTCAGTATTCTATTTCCATTGTGTCCTTGTGGAACAATAATAATTCTGTAAGAAAAAAAAATAGTAAGATCTCACTTCAGGGAGCGATTTGTTCAGCTCCAGTGCTTTTGTATTTTACACTTGAAATGTGTGAAATGCAGTGTTCTCTGGGACTCACTGAGATCAAATCAGGCTGAGACCAGGACAGGAGTAAGCATTACTTTCCTATTCACTTGTGATGGTGAGGTACAAAGACTCATCCATTGAAGAGAAAGCTTTTTGAGGCATCAGGGCTTCGGGGTGAATTTTTAAGAGTTATCTTGGACTGACGTCCTTGCTTTTTCTCAGATAGGATGTGGTTCTAACCACTCTACCAAATGAAGGAATATAAAGTAATGGTGTCTTGCTTTGTAGGACAATTATATTAACATCAGGGAAGAAGTCTCTGACAATGGCAGAGAAGGAAGTTATCATTTTGCCCTCAGTGGAAAATCCTTTCATGTCATAAGTCAACATTTCAACAGCCTACTGCCAAAGGTAAGTATGAAGACAGCAGTGATCTCGCTGTGAAAACAGTGATCATGTATGTTACTTATTTAGCATGAACCTAAACAATTTGAAAATTCCAACTATGCCTAGTTCTGCATAGATCACTGTGTATCCTGTCAATAGACTTTACTAGTTAAGTATTGAACTGTCAGTATTAAGGACTGATTTTTGGTAGCTCTCACTAATTTCTCATCATGTAGGGTCTCATAATATAGCAGATATGTTGTAAATATGCAGAAGGAAGCCAAGAATAAAAGATTTCCATTAGATGTTTAGTGTATTTTCTATACAGAGGATATATTGAAGAAAGTCAAACAAAAACTTTTCTCACAAAGAGCAAACTTACCATATGGGGAAGGTAACTTATATGTCAAAGAATGAAGACCATGAGTGAATGCTAAGCTGACTTTACTGCCAAGTATAGCAGAATGCCCATAGCTCTATCACAGAAGCATTTAGTCTAGAGACTGGACCTTTGGTGGATAGAGCTGATACAGGCATTTAGACCTCCAAACCATATGTGTTCCCTAGTTCAAGTTAGGTTTGGGATGACAGCGCATTTCATAAGTGGTTGAGTCTAGATAGGATGACATAGTCATCCTAAGTTGGTCGTCACTAAGTTAAGGTCAATAGGTACTATTTCATCTTTAGGCTATTTCCTGCTAGTTCTGAACAATTTCCAGAGAAGCAGTTGCTTCGTTTCCTTCTCCTGAAAGAAGTTCAGTTCTCAGACCCTCTTGGTTCCATTTCCATGAAACTCAGGTCCTTGTTTTTCATGGTAGCTAGACTAAATTCCAATAGGCCATTATTTTCGTGTGTGTGTGTGTGTGTGTGTGTGTGTGTGTGTGTGTGTGTGTGTGTGTGTGTGTGTGTGTGTGTGTGTGTGTGTGTGTGTGTGTGTGTGAAACTTTGGGCCTAGGCACTGTCTTGGATCTCCTTTTGCTCAAGGCTAGCACTCTATCTCTTGACTTACAACGCTATGTCAGGCTTTTTCTGTGATTAATTGGAGTTAAGAGTCTCATGGACTGTCTTGCCTGGGCTAGCTTTGAATTGTGATTCTTAAATCTTAGTCCCCTGGGTAGTTAAGATTACAAGAATGAGCCACTAGTGCCTGGCTTTCATAAAATCATCTTTACTGAATTTGGGTTACACTATTACTTCCTAGTGACAAAGATCTCAGTATCTGGTATAATGAACTAGGCTTGAACTGAGAGTCTCATGTTTGCTAAGCAACAACTAGCAAGGACACAGGCAATGGCATTTATTTATTTATTGTGCCATCCCAGAGCTTGAACTCTGGGTCAGGTTGCTTTTCTTTAAGTTTTTATTTTCCTCCTCTTCCTTCCCCTCCTCCTCCTCCTCCTCCTCCTCCTCCTCCTCCTCCTCCTCCTCCTCCTCCTCCTCCTCCTCCTCCTCCTCCTCCTCCTCCTCCTCCTCCTCCTCCTCCTCCTCCTCTTCCTCCTCCTCCTTCTTCTTCTGCTCAAGACTAGTAGTACTCTACTACTTGAGCTACAGGTCCAATTTTGAATTTCGTGCAATTTATTGAAAATAAGAGTGTTAGGGACTTTCCTGCCCAAGATGGCTTTGAAAAGTGATCTTCAGAACTCAGCCTCTTGAGTAGCTAAGATTACAAGGGTGAGCTACCAGTGCCCAGCTATTTAGAGAATGCTTTAAAGAGCAGAATCAGAAAAAACAGAGCAGAATCTTGCTTTTGTCCCCTGGCTAGGCTTGATGATGATTCTTATACCTTTACCTCCCAAATCTCTGGATTACAGGCATGTAATCATCACAATATCTGTCTTAACATACACAAAAATGGTGTCTCAGGAACAATTTTTTTCATTCATGAGCATCACCACTTAATGTTCTGTTTTCAATTATGTCACATATAACCAGCTGCTTGAAAAAAAAACTGATTTTTTTAAATAGATACTGATCAATGGGACCATCTTTGCAAGAATGTCTCCTGGACAGAAATCCAATCTGGTGGAAGAATTTCAGAAACTGGAGTAAGTTCTTTGCTAGTTCAAGTGGTGTGAACTGCATGCTGGCCTGACAGTATCGGGGAGGGAGGATAGTAGGTCCAGAGAAACTCTCAGTTGGGCTAGGACAGTGATTCTTATCCAGGGCAAATGATAGTTATTACTTTATATTTTTAAATTATCATCACAAGTATAATAGAGAGATTTACATAAAGAGATTACAGTAATATGAAAGCATTATTATAGGAAACCTTATTTCTGACTCAAATGGTACAAAAAGAGCTTCCATTTCTAGATGGAATGAATAGTTCAAATAAAACGCTTATAAGTTAAGATTCTACTTCCTGTTCTTGGAACTTACTTGTGTAGCCATGTTGTAGTCATATCCTACCACTCTCTCTCCTCCATCTTCCTAGTCTATGACCCTGTCATTAGGGAAGCTTCTCAAGCTTCTCTAGATGGTTAAAAACAAAAACCTGGAAGGAAATTAGTTACCTTATAGCACAGAGTGCTTGTGCTTTATGAAGCCTACTATCCATCTTTGTCAATAATTCCAAAGAGAAGTATTCATCCAGAGAAATGCGTTTGTTTCTTTGGTCAACTTTTAGATTGCGCACTATGCTTTCACTGACTGACAATAAGATGTTTTTGCTTTTTTTGTGTGTGTGTGTGGGGGTCGTGGGCCTGAACTCTGGGGCTGGGTGCTGTCCCTCAGTTCTTCAGCTCAAGGTAGCGCTCTACCAGTTGAGCCACAGCGCCACTTCTAGTTTTTTTTTTCTGCTTATGTGGTACTGAGGAATTGAACCCAGGGCCTCATACATGCAAGGCAAGCACTCTACCACTGAGCCACCTTCCCAGCCCTGATTATTTTTTTAAGAGAAGGTCTCACTATGTAGCCCAAGCTGGCCTTGAGTACAAGTGTTCACTTCCTCTTGTGTTAGTATTAATAGCACCTGATGCTTACTTATCATTTAGGCATTATAAGGCATTTCCTCATACAGCACTCCTTTCATATTGCTACCAGTTTATAGAGGAGGGAGGTGATGGTTAAGATAGTAAGGTAAACAGGTGAAAATCTAGATCTTCTGTTTGTAGATCTTGTCCCCTATCCACTATGCTGATATCGGATCAAACACTTGTGAATATCCCTGTATGGTAGCTGAGTCAGCCCTCTCTCTCTGAACATTCCAGTGCTCACAGGAAACAGTCAGGAATGCTGTGTTGCACTTTTTAGTCTGTTGTAGAAGCTACCAAGTCCCATTTCACTTTTAATCAGACTCTTAGGGAAAACTCCCTTAGCACAAATAATGTGTTCCCAATCTAAGTAGTGATAATGGCAGCTTTGTCTTTTTAGCTGGAGAAGTTAGCTGGCAAGATAGCTCTGATCTCCTTTACAATTCACATGGTTCCCTTTTAGTTACTTTGTAGGTATGTGTGGAGATGGAGCCAATGACTGTGGGGTAAGTCACTGCCAGTGTATGTGGGGGGGGGGGGAAGGGAGGGAGAGGGGAGGAGAGGGGGAGGGACTGTTTCATAATCTCTCCAGAATTTCTGGTTGGAACCCTATGGATACAGTATCTACTGGGAAGTAACATTTCCATTTGTCATGATGCTGAGGGTTTGGGAGGGTTTTGACTAAAGCCACACAATGACTCAGTGATTGTCATAGACTCAAGGAGGCAGAACTGGACCCCCCACATCTTTGGCCAACAGTTCTCAGTGCCACATTTTTCCTATGAACCAGGCAAAATGAAATCCAGTCACCTTCTTCTTAGTGTTAAGGCTCATGAGTAATCTTTTTATTTATTTAATTTATTTTTTTATTGTGAAAATACTGTACAGAGGGATTACAATTACATGGGCAAGATAGTGAGTACATTTCTTATCAAGCATTGTAGCCTCCTCCTTTGTTTACCCTTCCCATCCCTTCCCAGCCTCTCCCCCCGCTTCCCCCACCTAATCCTCCCCCTCCACCAAAGTTGTAAAGTTCGTTTTCGACTTGACAACTTGTACTTCTCATTGTTGCAACGGGTCCACCTGTATCCTTATTTAAACGACTTGTTTTTCCCCTTCCCCTCCACAAATTATACCGACATCAAATACAGTGAAAGCAGGGGTTATACTGTGGGGGAAGGACATACAAAGCAACAAAGAAATGATCTTATAAATGCTTTAGAAACAAATGCATGAAAGAAAAAAAAACATTTAAATATATATCTTAGGGTTCATTTTCCTAACATCACCTTATCTGACCTTTTCTGCTTGACTCATACATATACTAGATATTGCAAATAAGGGAGACCATGGGACCTATGTTTCTTTGGGCCTGGCTTACTTAGGGACAGCTGGGTGCTGTCCCTCAGCTCTTCAGCTCAAGGCTAGCGCTCTACCACTTGAGTCACAGCGCCACTTCTGGCTTATTTCTTTTTGCTTATGTGGTGCTGAGGAATCGAACCCAGGGCCTCAGGCATGCAAGGCGAGCGCTCTACCACTGAGCCACCTTCCCAGCTCCACGAGTAATCTTACAGTCACAAGTGATCTTATTTATTTTTGTGGCCACAGCAGAGCAATGTGTGTCTACAAAAGCAATAAACTGAATCTTCGCTTTCAGGCTTTGAAAATGGCGCATGTGGGCATCTCTCTATCAGAGCAGGAGGCATCTGTAGCTTCACCTTTCACTTCCAAAACTCCAAACATTGAGTGTGTACCTCACCTTATCAAGTAAGTTAACCCAGTATTGTGTTCTTTCTCTTGTCTTTTAGGTAAAGATAGCATTATGCTGCCTGGGAAAGACCAGTCAGTGCAACTTTGTGTTCCTATGTGGGGAAGGTGATTTGTGGAAAAATGCTATCATTATACTACATCCTGTGCTTTCTACAAAGAACATTAGGAGAGAAGCTTTTCCTTTCTTTTTTCCTTTCTTTCTTTATTTCTCTTTCTTCCTTCCTCCTTCCTCCATCCCCACTCCCTCTCTTCCTCCCTCCCTTCCTTGGATGGAACTCTACCACTTGAGCTATGCCCTGAATCCAGTTTTTTGTTGGTTATTTTGGAGATGAAGCTTCATGGAATGTTCTGCCCAGATTGGCTTTGAATCACTATCTTCCAAATCTCAGCCTCCTGAGTAGCTAGAACAATAGGCATGAATCCTCAGCACTCAGCAAGCAGTGGCATTTCTAATGGAAGTCATTGGGTAGATTACTTTTGAGAGGATTGGAATCTAGAACTTGTTACTTCTTTGGAAGTGACAGTCATTTTCTTGATTTTTTTCAAGTGTTTGTTTTTGTGCTTCATCTTGGAAGATGGAGAGAAACTCATTTACCTCTCTTCTCTCTTGCTTTGCAAGGATTTGGGGGGCTTCTTTCCCACCTCAGTTTTCAAAATTTGTATTAATCTTTACTACTCCCACTAAGATTTTGTCTGGTGCTTTATTTTCCCCAGCAGAATATGTGATTCTGCTCTATTTTCTTTGGATGATAGAGAAAGCATTGAGGCTATATTGGCTATTCTGAGTAGTAAATGCTTATGATCTAAACAATGATTTGTAGTTGATAATACTTCAAAACATTCTAAAGATGTAGGAAGAGATAATATTTCCTTTATCAATAAGAAGGGGGCCCAGAGAAAACTGCTTAAGCATTCACAGAGTAGATTAGAACTGATTTTGTTTAAATGTGTTTAATCTACAGCTATACTTTTTAATATTATGACTTTACTAGATTTTCCCATTTAAAATACTTTTAATGTACTTGACTAATATCTATTGAGTGGGAACAGTGACAGACTTAAGGGAGATTTTATAAAAAGGGACTTCTTACTGATTTTGTTTTTTTAATATCTATTTTTATTGTAAAGATACTGTACAGAGGGGTTACCGTTATATGAACAAGGTAATGAGTCCATTTCCTATTGAACATTGTTACACCCTCCTTTATATTTCCCTTACCATCCCTTTCTTCCCCAATTATTTCATCCCCTCTCCACCCACCCCAAAGTTGTAAAATTCGTCTTCAACATACTGTCTTGTACATCTCATTGTTACAATGGGTCATCCTGTATCCTTATTTCAGTGTTTTGTTATTTCCTTTCCCCTCCCCAAATTAGAAAAATGCATATACAAGATGTAGGGCACCAGAATCAAATACAGTGACAACAGGGGCTATAACATAGGGGAAGAACATACAAAAGAAACAAAAAAATCACATAGTACATTATAAGTACATTAAGAAGAACAGTAACAGATAAAACCTATCTTGGGGTTCATTTTGCTTAGCAGCAGGTTATATGGTCATATGTACATTGCTTTTGACCTCTTCTGCTTGTCCTAGACATATACTGAAGAGGAAATAAGAATGGCCAATAGACACATGAAGAAATGCTCAACTCTTTAGCCATAAAAGAAATGCAAATCAAAACAGCATTGAGATTCCACCTCACCCCAGTTAGAATGGCTATAATCAGGAAATCTAATGACAACAGATACTGGTGGGGATGCGGCCAAAAGGGAAGCCTACTGCATTATTGGTGGGCGTGTAAACTTGTTCAACCACTTTGGAAAGCAGTATGGAGGTTCCTCAAAAGATTCCACATAGAGCTCCCCTATGACCTAGCAATCCCACTTTTGAGCATTTGCCCAAATGATCACAAACAATGCCATACTAAAGCTACCAGCACAACCATGTTTATTGCAGCATTATTCACCATAGCTAAGATATGGAACCAACCCAGATGCCCTTCAGTAGATGAATGGATCAAGAAAATGTGGTACACACACACACACACACACACACACACACACACACACACACACACACACACACACAATGGAATTCTATGCCTCCATCAGAAAGAATGACATTGCCCCATTTGTTAGGAAATGGAAAGACTTGGAGAAAACTATATTAAGTGAAGTAAACCAGACTCAAAGAAACGTAAGTCCCATGTTTTCCCTTATCTGCAATAACTAGTATATGATTTTTGTTAATATTGTCAAGAAAACACAATAGGCAATGTGAAAGGCTGGCTTGTGGCTTGAGTATGGAGCAGGGAGTGTCTTGGGAAAGGAAAAGAAATGACCTTCAGGTCATAAAGGGCAGTAGCAGCAAATTGATTCAGGAAAAGATCTGGTTTGAAGATCAGGTATTAGAATCACAGAAAATCATTAGGACTGCAGGTAAGTTAAAACCCTCCCTATTTGATCTCCAAAGGAAATATGAAGTAGCATTCCACAAGTAATTTATTTCACACTTTACATACATATTCTTTACTAAAAGCCAACCAACAATAAACAAAGGACTTACACATTGTGTCCAGTCTATTTAAATGTGATAAAAGACTAATTTATATGTAGACATTATTTTAGTTCAGTTGTAGAAAAAGTTGGGACTACCAAAGTGAAACTTGAATCAAACACTTCCCAAACTCCTGAAGTACTTGTTTGAAAATCACTTCAAAGCCTGTAATCTCCTTTATATTCTTCATTGGATGGTGATGAGACCGAGACAAAGGTAGTGATTTTCTTTTTTTTTCTTTTTTTGGTCAGTCGTGGGGCTTGAACTCTGGGTTTGGGCGCTATCCCTCAGTTCTTCAGCTCAAGGTGAGCGCTCTACTGCTTGAGCCACAGCACCACTTCTGGGTTTCTAGTGGCTTATTGGAGATAAGAGTCTCATGGACTTTCCTGCCCAGGCTGGCTTTGAACCCTGATCCTCAGATCTCAGCCTCCTGAGTAGCTAGGATTACAGTCACCGGTGCTTGGCTAAAGGTAGTGATTTTCAAAGTCACATTAATGCATGGATGCATTAAGTATGGGGATTAGCTCCCAAGTCTCTGGGCTCTGAGTTGGGAGTGAAAACAACACCTTCAGAAGAGACAAGAGTGACTGTAAATCAGGGTCTATTGTGAAGTCAAGGCTATAGACACTGGCCTGCAACTGGTCCTTCCTAAACATCTTTGTCACTTAGTGCAATTTGTTCCCACTGGCTCAAGGCTGTCCTGTCTGTCAGACAAGCAAGTATATAGCTAGACTTCAGATTTGTGTGTTGTGAACAGCATAGAGTAACTGAACTGATTTCTCATGACTTGCCTTCATTTCATTCCTTTTTTTCTTATGCAGGGAAGGACGTGCTGCCCTCGTTACCTCATTTTGCATGTTTAAGTACATGGCTCTGTACAGCATGATTCAGTATGTCGGTGTGCTGCTGCTCTACTGGGTATGATAGCTCAGGCTCTTGCAAGGTTTTCTCTTAAGGAAAAGATGACAGATTGAATATTCGAGCACAAAGAGCCCTTCTAAAACTATCCTTAAGGTTTTAAGAAAGAAAAATGCACACAAGAAAAGTTGTTGGCCCCTTACTTCTCTAGTGGTAGCGGAGGAACATAACTGAATATCCTACTTTGTTTCTTATTGTCACTTTTACTTACCCAATTCAAGGGTGACACTATTCTAGCTGACTTTATGTCAAAGAGATGCTTCTCAGCATGGGATAGTGCTTCATAACTGGCTTTCTCTGATTGTGGATGCTTGTCAATTTCAGTGGTGTAAATAATTCCCCATAGCCAGTTTCAAGCTATCTCTTTGACATCCCTGATTGTAGGGTGGGGAAAAAAGACACAGAAGCAGTATGTCCACATATACCAGAGAGATATAGGAATTCTTGATAGACTTAAGAACATAGATAACAAAAAATAATAAGGGAAAATAATTATGAAATTCCGAGTTTTAATATTTGTCATTTTTGTTTTTAATATAACTGATTTAATGCACATTTGTATGAATTAAGTTTTGATATTGGCACTGTCGAACAACAGGCTCATAACATTCCTGAACATTTAACAGTTAAGTTTCAAGAGTCTGGTACACCTCTGTTCCCTGAATATGGAGATTTTAAAACTGGCATATCATATGGTAAACATACACATGTCTTGTAATGGCTTTTGTAATTCAATAGGGTATAAAAGGTGCTTGAATATACCTATTACCTATAAATTCAATATTATGAGCTCATTTTTTATGAGTGGTGTAATTTTATGAGTGGTGTAAATATCTAGGTTTACCTCTATTTCCTTCTATATCTCCCAGGTTGAAGGGTTTAGTCCCACAGCCTTCAGATTACAAATATGGTTTCATATTTAATAGTTAGTGGACAAGATAAGGTTAGGGTGTTTATAATCCTAATTTAGTCCTATTTTTGAATCATTATAACTCCTTATGCACAAGGGCAGAATGAAACATAATACATCATCCTCTTTTTTCAGTAATGGGGGGAGGGGATAAGGAAGCAAGGTTCCTGAAGTCAGTAATACATGAACAGTGTTTCCTCCAGAGCACAATGGAGTTGATGAAGACTTTCTATCATCTCATCTAATAATAGCCAAAGACATCAGTTGTGGGCTCAGTTACTTTCATTTTCCCTTAGTAAAATTTAAATAAAATTCCTACACACCTGTCACTGTTATTATTAGGGATACATACTTTTGTTGTGCCAACTAAACCCTGCCTTTTCTGTTGATAAGCAGAAATGAGGGAAGAGAAAGGATCTACTGGAGGGAGATGTTCCCCTAACATAGGGTCACTCTGACACACAAGGGTCCAGGCCAGAAAGCACAAGGCCCTCCTTGTTGCAAGGGCTTTATGGGCTTGGCTTTCAGAACTTCTGCCAACCTCCCCATCAACCCCTATAGATCCCTCACCCATCCTCTCCTTGGTAACAACGTGAAAAAAACCAATGTTTTAGTAAGAGAACCAGTGTGATTCATGTCAAACTTATTCAAATGTCCTAACTTTTCTTCATCTGCTTTTTTAAAAATAATTTTCAGGAGACCAACAGCCTTTCAAATTACCAGTTTCTGTTCCAAGATCTGGCCATTACAACTCTTATTGGTGTAACAAGTAAGAGACCTTTGAAAACTTTCTTCTTAGAGATACTCCCCTTAGCTTAGCTGTCTTCCCTATACCCCAGAAAGATGGTTTGCCATGAGGAGTAGCAGAAGTAGTGGGTGATGGGGGGGGACGGGGAAAGGAGAGGAGAGGAAAGAGAGACATAGAGGAGCAGAAAGACAGAGAGACAGAGACAGAGACAGAGATAGAGAGACAGAGAGACAGAGAGAGACAGAGAGAGAGACAGAGAGAGAGACAGAGAGGCAGAGGGAGACAGAGAGACAAAAGTAGAGAGATAAAGACGGGACAGAGTAAGAGATACCCAGAGAGATACAGAGAAAAACACTTTTGAATACCACAGGTGTCAGTAGAGGAAAAGCTCCTTATTTTGCTGTTTTCTACAAAATATGAGGTTTTCATAAACAAATGATAAACATTTAAAATGAAAAAAGCACCTTGAACATCAGGAATATTGACTTCAGTGTTTCTAGGGATTGTTTAAAGGCAAGATGTGCCCAATTTATTACATATAGAAGCTAAATGGCTTTTATGTTTCAGCATGTAGAACAGAGCATGAAAGCAATCTCACCAATATTCTCTCCTCTCCTCCCACCTTCTGACAAATTTATAAATTATCCCCCCAGGTCTCCTGCATAAGGACAAACATAAATTTATGACTTTATTTCTTTACAGTTATTGTGAATTCAAAGAAGGCACAGAGATTTCTCATTTGCCCTCTACCCCTCTCCACCTTCCTACAAATGATATTTTTTGGGTCATCAATGAGCCTACATTCATACATCAGGATCACCCAAAGCCCAGAGCTTACGCTGGGGTTTTTCCTGATCTTATGTCTTCCTTCTGAGTCTGGACACATGTAACATGTGTATCCATCATTGTGTTATATTGGAATTCGATCATGAGATACACACACAGTTTGAGAGCTTGAATCAGATGTTTATTACAAAGCTGGTGACTGCAAGTAGACTGATGTCCTTCCAAAACTTACAGCTTCCAATGCACTTAATATGTTAGGAAACTGAGCAACAAGGGAGTCAGAGTAAAGAAAGAGCAGAAAACAGTCTCAACAGAGCGGATCAACTCTAATGGAGAGTTGAAGAGGGGCACCATGGTGACCTGAGGAGAGTGGGGAGATACAAGGCATGGCATTATGGCAGTAGGGGTGAGGAACCTAAATAGGTTCATGGTTAGAAGCTCAAAGAGTTCAAAGAGTCTTGTAAGTTCATGGTACCAGTCTGGCAGGTCCTGGAACCTAGTGTCTAAGTCTCCATCTCATCTACTTCTAGGAATTCAGGGCCTGTCACCCGGGGGGTGGAGGTGGGGAAGTGGAATTCCATCTCTAGAATTTTCAGGAAGTTCTCATCATCCACTAAGATGCCAAGATGGTACCACTTAGTATCCATATTTCAATTGTGGTATCATACAACATGTCCACCCTGACATGAAAATCACTGTGCTCTGTGTTTTTATCCTTCCTGTTTCCGCACATCCCCAGGAACTGATGTCATCTTTTTAAACTCTCTTCCAGAGCCTTACCTTTTTCAGAATATCATAAGGTTAGAATCATGCAGAAGACTGCCCTTTCAGATTGGCTTCTTTCTTTCTGTATTTAATTGTGCATTTTAGATCCTTCTCTTTTTAGTGCTGAATAATATTCTACTGTCTGTCATGCCTCTGTTTGTCTCTCCATCTACTGGCTGAAGGATCATTCATCTTGGTTGCTTCCTAGTTTCACCGATTATGAATAAAGCTGTTGCTGATGAGAAATTAATAATCTTACTGAAGATTCTGTATGGAGATGAATCACTATTTTTGTCATTGCCTTAAAAATTCTCTCCTGTGTTTTGCTTTTTCTAGTTCAACTGAATTATCTTATTGTGGATCTCTTTGGGCTTAACCTATTATAATTATTTCAGCTTATCAAATGTGCAGATTAATGTCTTTTGTTCAACTTGGAAAATTTTCTAACATTATTTCTTCAAGTATTCTTTCTGCCTCTTTCTCTTTTCTACTTCTGAGACTTATATACTGCATGCGAGTCTACTTGACTGAAATATATGGGGCCGTTCATTATCTGTTACTATTTTATCTTCCTGGTCCACAACTGGATCAAAGAAACTCTCCAGTCTTCAAGTTCATTGTTGTTTCTTCTTCTGCCTACTCAAATTTGATGTTGAACCCATCTTACAGTTTTTTTTCCTATGCCATTCATTGTATTTCAAGCTCCATAGTTTACTTTGTGTCCTTGTTTCCAAAATTTCTAAATTCTTATTGAATTCTCAGTTTGGTTACATAGGTTTCCTGATTTCCTTAGTTGTTTTTGCTCATGGTTTCCTTTAATTCTTTAAGTATATGTAAGAAAGCTATTTAAATACCTCTGCCTAGTACATCTAATGTATGTGTTTCTTCAGTGGTGATTTCTTTCACCTTATATGGTTCTCTTGAGCAGTAGAAGGTAGGAACTCTAGAAATCAGATGCTTCTGTTTCTCTAAGACTTGGTATTTTTGTTTATCTAGCAGTTGAAGGTTATAGTCATTCATTTATTTCCTGACTTTCCTAAACTACTTTTGTAGTTACCGCTCTTAGGATTTGATTAACTAAGGTGTTGGAAGAGTTTTCCTTGAATTCAGGAATTTTAAAAAATGAACAAAAACACCTCTGCTCAGCGTCTACAATTGATTACATATCCATGACTTCTTCAGACTTGTGCTGAGTCAAGGTCACCCAGTATGGAAGGACCCCGCAGGGTCCTTCTCTAGCACGTTTTTTTTTTTTTTTTTTTTTGCCCCAGGCATGCATATGTTTTTCATAGTGCACGGTGCACACACAGGTGTTTCTGAATGTCCTCATTTTTCAAATTGAGTTTCCTTACCTTTTCCTCCCAAGCTTTAGGTGCTTGTTTTATAGCTCAACGATAAGCTTTTGCCTAAGGCAACTGTAGATTGTTAGCTTCTAATTTTTTCAAACAACGTATGCTGCTTTTCTGCCCTGGGTAAACATCACCATTTCTTCATGTAGCACCAGACAGGTGAGAACAAACATGCACAGGAATTGGTATGTAAAGCCTACCGTGTACCCCGCTAGGGACTAGGAACCCTCACTTGGAATGCAGGATTCCATCTTGAAGATTGCCCTGAGCTGAAGAGAGACAAAGCAAGTGGATTTTCAATGCCACAATCTTCCCTTCCATTTAAAATTTTCCTTTTGATTCAGGGTTTCCTCTGTTGCTATGTACTTTCGTCTGTTTTTCAGAGTCCTGGAAAAGTTGTTCCTGACATTTCCTGTGTATTGTTCAGTGTTTCTCCAGAGGGTGCTTGCTCTGTAATGCCGTTCCTCATTTGTCATTAAAATTATTACGATTAATTATTTTGATACCATTGGAGCTTGAACCCAGAGCCTGGTATTTGCAAGTCAGGCACTTCTCCAGTTGAATTATCCCAGCCACTTGAGGAGGGAGGGTAGTTATTTTTCACATAGTATCTTGCATTTTTGCCTAAAGCTGGTCTTGGGCCTTAATCCTCCTACCTAGTCTTCCTACATGCCCAGGCTGATAGACATGTTCCAGCATGCCTAGATTCCTTTGTTGGGTTAGGATTTCACTAACTTTCTTTGTCCACCTGGCCTGAACCATAATCTTCCTTTTCTCTGCCTCTCCAGTAGCAAGGATTATAGGCATGAGCCGCTATGCCTGACTTTGTCATTGAATGTCATTTAATAACATAGATGTACCCTAATTTATTGGAGATGATGTTATAATGAGCATAGTTACACATTAAAAAATGATTTTTTACCTTAGGATAAAGTACTAAAAGTGGAAGGAACATCTTTCTATGTTTACTGCCAAATTGCTTTGCAAAAGTTTCACCTAACTTAGGTTCCCACAAGCAGAGTATAAGAAGGAGCATTTTATCATTTCTTTACCTTTGACTTAATAATCATTGCTTATTAGTAGGCAAAAAAATGGAATCTGATGTTTGTCCTGTAGCTGCTCTTTTAAGAATTCCTCATAGTCTGAAGTTCAAATCCATTAACCACTTCACTCCCTCAGCTTGTTTTTCTCCTTAGACCAGGGCTCCAAAGAAGCCATATGGGTCTTCTGACCAAGAATATAACATTTCCCTGCTCTCACAAATATGAATACTGGGTCTCTTTTGTAGTGAATCTGAATGGTGCCTACCCCAAGCTGGTACCTTTCCGACCTGCAGGACGGCTCATCTCTCCACCTTTGTTGCTTTCCGTCACCTTCAACATTCTTTTCAGCCTGGTCATGCATATTGTGGGCTTTGTCCTGGTTCGGAGGCAGCCTTGGTATTCCATGGAGGTGCACAGGTACGATCACAGCTGTAAATCTAGTTTTTCAGATACTAATTTCTATCAAACATTATCTGGATAATACAAAGGGAGGAAAACATGTCTTCGTCCTGCCAAGATTTTGGCATTCTTAACTCCTTTCGACAAATTTCTAACAATCATGTCCTCTCCGTAGCACGGTTTGATGCTGTCATCTGTGGTGCTTGCCTTTGGCTGTGCTCTAGGATAATGATCTCCAACCATCTGTTATATCTAGGATGGGTTATAGTTTGCCTGGTCTGTTCCAGTTCAAGCAGCTCAGTTTAAGTGATATCTCAGTGCCATAACTGAATGCCCTACCCTTGTGAAAACTGACCTTGTTAAGTGATAAATTATGGCCAATTATCAGAGATCTTTAAACCATTCAAGGGAAAATATGACTCTACTTGATAAGCGCATATAAATAAACAACTAGTTGGAACTATGTGTGTACCTTTATATGCTTGTATGTAAGACCTCCTCTATCTGTCTATCATATAATTTCACAGGTCTATCTGTGTTTGTTGATTTTGCCTTTAATTTTCAGTGTATTCTTTGTCAACGCATAAGCAATTCCAGAAATGCTGAGTGTCTGCTCTGAGGTTGTTTGGTATGGAGTCTTATAGATACACATGCACCCTACGGGCTTGTCATCTTACTTCACAGATTTTTTTCTGTTTCTTTTTTAGTGTTTGCACAGTGAAAAATGAAAGTACTGCAAACATGACCATTTCTTCAATGGCTTTAGAAAAAACTGGAAGCAATAGTGCTTTCCTAAGTTTTGAGAACACAACTGTATGGTTCTTGGGAACAATCAACTGCATCATTGTGGCTTTTACATTCTCTAAAGGAAAACCATTTCGGCAACCCACCTATACAAACTGTGAGTAGAATTGTATGGGGTCAGAGGTGAAAGGTCACTAGAAAAGTCATTAGAGTGGCCAGGTCACTCAGAAAGGACCCAAATGCAGAGTTGTCTCTGCATTAGGGTCTCCTAACTTCTTTGCCAGAGTGTAGGACAGCCTTAATCTCATGGTACTTTACCCCTTCCTTTAAAACTCTGTTATGTACCAAAGCTTTTTATTTCCATATTGTCACTTCACCCAAAGTTTGCCTTTAGTTGTTGTCTTGGAATTATCTCAAATTGGGAAGATGGGTTTATTTCTTCACTTGTTAGTTTTTTGTTTGTTTGTTTGCTGGTCCTTGGCTTGAACTCAGGGCCTGGTCACTGTCCCTGAGCTTCTTTAGGCTAATGCTCTACCACTTGAGACACAGTACCCACTTCTGGATTTTTCTGAGCAGTTTATTGGAGATAAGAGTCTCATAGACTTTCTTGCTGGGGCTGTCTTTGAACCACAATCCTCATATCTCAGCCTTTTGAGTAGCTAGCATTACAGACGTGAGCCACCAGTGCCCAACTTCTTTTTTTTTAAGTCAGTATTCATCTTAGGAGAGGTGAGGAAAGCATTGTAAGGCCTCAGATGGAACCTGTCTCAGATGGAACCATGAAGACCAGAGTGAAGGGGGCATTGTGTGGTAGCAGGTAGGGAGGATATGATATGGAGATTTGTGCAGGTTCTTGAAGTTCCTCCCATTGTCTTACATTCTGGGACAGGGAGGTGTGTTAGATGGAGACTGTCATTTGGGTGGGATTTCATTGGGAAAACTCACAAGTATAAGCATCAGTATCCTCATAAAAATCTGTATGTTCAGGGAAAATTGTACCTTTTTCCTCCTTGAGATAAGGAAACAGTTGGATGCTGATATCTGCATAATTGCAATTTAAATATCTGTTCATCTTCAGCCTTCCTTGTTCTCCTGGAAAGGATTTGAGGTAAATGGTTTGTATTAAAGGAAATCAGATATTTGAAATATCTTCAAAGCGTTATTATTATTATTATTAATTTTATGTGTGTGTCAGTTCTGGGACTAGAACTCTGGGCCTGGTCATTGTCCTTTAGCCTTTCCACTTGAGCCACAGCTCTATTTCCAGCTTTGTGATGGTGAATTTGAGATAAGGGTTTCACAGATTTGTCTGCCCAGGGTTGTCTTGGAATCCCAATCCCCAGCTCTCTGTCTTTTGAGTAGCTAGGATTCCAGGTGTGAATCACCCAAAAGTCCTGCCAAAGAATTTGAGACTATATTTTATACATATTAATTCTATGAATCAAAACACGATCGTGCACATGAAAAGCCCCACATTGCTCAAGGACATGCATTGAGATCGCAGAGGTGAGACCCACTTGCCGTCACCAGGCTGTGCCTGGATGCAGAAATCAAGCGTACTCAATTGGCATTCTTCTAGGATATGTCTGTGAACAGATACGATACTTCCTACTCTGATTTCTCAAAATGATAGCTATGTCCTTATTTCCCCAGATACATTTGTCCTTGTGCTGGTTGTCCAGCTCAGCGTGTGTCTCTTCATTCTATTTGCCGATATCCCAGTATTGTACAGGAGTTTGGACGTAAGTCTCAGCGTGGCGATTCACAGTTGTATAGTATCAGCTTCAAAAACACAGGCCATGATTGCAATTGACTTGGATCCTTGACACCAATTACGTACTTTCAGATGTCAGAGTTGAAAAGAATTTGGTGTTATATCTATTTTTAACATTTAAGCTGATTAGGAAATAAAATTCCATCTAGTCTTGATTTCCTGAGATGAAAGATAGCCTTTGAAAAACTATTGAATATTTTCCTTTGAAAAGATGAGAAGAATATATGTATTGATTTTTTTCTCTTTCCAATGTGAGATTGTCCTCCTAAAGTGTTCTCATTTGAAGCTGTTTAAAATACGTCGCCCAGACCACCTTTTTTGGTTAATTCTCCAATCTGTAAGCATGTTTTTGGTGCATTCCTACTTAATGTTAAAATGTCATGCACTTTCTCACATATTGTAATACTGAGACAACTTGGAGGCCTTCCAACACACCATAACTTTAAATACTTAAACAATAGAAAAACCTATTCAATTTCTGCAGCCTTTTCTACTTTTCTATTTTAAGCCTAGGTCTCTGTATCTCAGGCTGGCCTTGGGTTGCCAAACTTGAGATCTTCCAGTTTCTACTGATTGCTGGGACTGGAAACATGCCAGGCCTTTTCTAAATTCCTAAGCCTCTAACTCATCAGTGGCATGACATATTAACAAGGATCAACATATGTATCATTATGTAGTGCATTTACCACAGTTATGAATTCTCTTTATTGATTAGATTAAGTACTCTTGGAAATAAAAAGCCTTTGTTCACGAGTGAATCTGTCTCAATCCTGAAGAGTTAAATTTAAGACAAGTTAATCATACTCTTCAGTCTTTGAGGATGTCAGACAAGCTTTGGTATAATAAGGGTGGGGGTTGTTGCATTTTTGGGGGGGGTGGAAATCTGTGTAGAGTCATGGCCAGCATGACCAAGTAATTATTGTTCACTTTAAAAATAGTCATGTTTCCTACTATCTCATAGAAAATATGAATTCATTATGGAGAATGTAGATTATTCAAGGGAAGAACACCATAACATTACTCACTACATCTTTTCATCTTCTAAAATGTATATATTATAAATGTGTATTGACTAATTTATGAATTTTATTTTAGTTTAGATGCAATCATGCTGTTTTGCAACCCAGATACTGCTTACTTTTAAAAACATCGTATTAATTATTTTAGTAGAGAATAATACATCATACGATTTAAAATTTGAAAATTAAAGGACAGTTGAAATCTCCATTCCAGCCCCTCTTGGGCAGTAACCTATGGTACCATTTTATTTTAAGCATTTTCACAGTTACTTTTTTCTTTACTCAGACTTAGAATATGTGTACAGTTATTTTATATGTGTGAAGAGATGTGTATATACACCTGTGTGTTTGTCTTCTCCCACATTTTCTTAAGACAATAGCAGCAAACACTTACATTGTTTGGTATTCTAAGACATGGATGTCCACAGCGGGGATGAGTTATTGGTGAAGTTGTGTGGTGGGGAAAGAAGGTGAGGAGGAGAGAGAGGTTACATTGCTGCTGTGGTGAATGTCTGACCTTGTGATGGAGAGAATCCTGGATGAGCAGAGTCTCAGTCTGCAGTGCAGTTGGCGGCTAAGCCAAAGCTGCTCACTAGGGTGGTTACTGTTTCACAGAAATGAGTATCATGGGAATCCATGCTGTCCTCAAGTACTGGCCATGAGCAGCCCATGGGAAGAAGTGTGTGGCTTTTGGGTGGAAGTTGGGCTGGATTTTGAGCACAACATTTGGGTTATCCATTATTTATCTTCCCACCAGCAGGAGATCTGAATGGAATATTTCCATGGCTGTGTGTATTTATCTTCCCAGCAGCAGGGGATCTGAATGGAACATTTTAATGTGTATGTGGTCCCAACCACACACACAGTCCTGCACCTTGCTTCTTTATTGGAACAGGACATTTTGATGTTTGTTCTATATAAGAACACTCTCTTTCTTTATCATGACAACATAGTATTTTATATTGTAGACATGTGTATTCTATTTCAGGGTATATACCACAATCTATATGTAGTTCCACATTTAGTTGGTTTCCAGGTTTTATGATTCCAAAGGTGCAACAAAAGAACTGTGTACATATATCATTTCAGTCATGTGGAAGAGTGTATCTCAGGAATGAATTCATAGAAATAGCTTTGAATTTTTAATTTTGAAAATATTATTCTCTATAAAGTTGTATCCATTTTCCTCCCACCAGTGTGAAAGAATATGTAAGACAATGTTGGGCACAGCAGAGTGCCATTAGCTTTATTGATCATTCTTTCTTCCACTGGCCATTCATTAAATAACTCATATAGCACATTGTATATCAGGCACCCAGCCTAGGAAGTGGTTGGCACAAACAGAGAGATAGTGGGCCAGGGGAAGCTTGATTTCAGCCCCAATTACTTCTTCAGAAGCATCCATGTGAGGGGCCAGGTTGTTTGACTGTAGGCATGATCCTGAGGTGGCATTCAGGATTTAGGGCTCAAAAGCAAGACACTGCTCCATAGGAAATGGACCCATTACCTTGCTCATATAATTGTAACCCCTTTGTTACAGTATCTTTAGAATAAAAATATTTAAAATTTAAAAATCCAAAATTATTTTTTTTAAAGCAAGACTTAGCTGAGGAGAAATAGGAACTCAGAGACAAGAGCGCCCCACCTTCCAATATGGCTTCACAGGGTGCCCACTGAGTTTCTTCCTTCCTGTCTTCCATCTTAAAAACATAACAAAGCAAACCAGGTGCTTGGTAGCTAACAGCTGTAATCCTAACTACTCAGGATGCTCAGATCTGAGGACTGAAGTTTGAAACCAGATTGGAAAGGAAAGTCTGTGAGACTCTTATCTCCAATTAATGAGCCAAAGAGGCTAGAAACAGAGCTGCCGCTCCAGTGGTAGATTGCCAGCATCGAGTAGAAAAACTCAGTGAAGCCAGGCACCTGTGGCTCACACCTGTAATCCTAGCTACTCAGGAGGCTGAGAGCTGAGTATCACGGTTCAAAGCCACCCTGGGCAGAAAAATCCATGAGACGCTTATCTCCAATAAACCACTAGAAAACCCGAGTGGTGCTGTGGCTCAAGTGGTAGAGCGCTCATCTTGAGCTGAAGAGCTGAGGGACAGTGCCCAAGCCCCATGACTGACAAAAAAAATAAAAGAAAAAAAAAAGAAAAGAAAAGCTCAGTGACAGTACCCCGACCTAATTTCAAGCCCCAATACCAGCACAAAACAAAAAGCACCAATACAACAACACAACAACAAAACCCCATAATACCCAAAGCAACTGGACCACACAGGTTTTCTGTGTTTTGTTTTTCCTGTCCTGAGGCTTGACCTCGGCCTGGGTGTTGATCCTAATCCTCTTTGTACTTAAGGCTAGCACTCTACCACTTAAGCCATAGCACCACTTCTGGCTTTTTCTGAATAGTTTATTGGAGTTAAAAGTCTCATGGACTTTCCTGCCCAGGCTGGCTTCAAACCATGGTGTTCCTCAGATCTGAGCCTCCTGAGTAGCTGGATTACAGGCATGAGCCACCGGCAGTAGGCTCCACACAGGTTTTTAATCATTATTTATTTTCATTGCAAAGTTGAAATTATAAAGAAAGGGAGCTAAAAAAAATACCCTAATCATTGAATTACTGACTATAATCTTTTCACGCTTTTAATGCATATCTTCATAAAATTTTTTGCATGTACATGTGTCTGTAAAACATACATATATACATACTACACGCATGATTTATATCCTAATGTACACTGTGAATACATGACTATTTTCCAACATAGATTCGTCCTCTGACTAACTGTGCTTCATTGTTTCCTGCCAGCTGCTCTGCACTCCCGTCCTGTGGCGGGTCTCCATGCTCATCTTACTCACCTGCTATTTCATTGTGTCCTTGATTGCGGAGGTAAGTGTCTTCCCACGGCTGCTCGTGATTGT
The DNA here is from genome assembly GCF_024711535.1 of Dipodomys merriami. NCBI lineage: Eukaryota > Metazoa > Chordata > Mammalia > Rodentia > Heteromyidae > Dipodomys > Dipodomys merriami. The sequence continues at coordinate 66,367,147 of NW_027203381.1, read as the reverse complement.
ACATATTCATGTGTGGTGTGTGGTAGTGGTGGCTTGGGCCTTAGTCAACATTGCTGTCACTTTTCTATTTTCTTCTATGAGCACCGTTTTCTGTTTTTGGTTTTGTTTTTTTCTGATGAATCCAAAGAAGCCTTAGTTTTGACATCTGGAAAGTGGGGCTAAGGAGAATGGAATTGCAATATTTAAGTTGCTAGCTTGTGTGTGTGTGTGTGTGTGTGTGTGTGTGTGTGTGTGTGTGTGTGTGTGCGCGCGCACGCACGCGTGTGCTGGTCCTGGGGCGCAGGCACTGTCCCTGAGCATTTTTGCTGAAGGCTACTACTTTGCCATGTGAGCTATAGCTCCACTTCTGGATTTTTGGTGATTAATTGGAGATGAATGTCATGAACTTTGTTGCCTGGGCTGGCTTGGAATCAAGATCCTCAGACCTCAGCCTTCTAAGTAGTTAGTATTACAGGCATGAGCCACCAGCGCCTTGATTGGTATTTATTTTTGTTTTAATTCCACAAATAGAGATGCAAACACAATTCACATCTTGAAATGGAGATATGACTCAAACACTATAAAAAGTTCATCAATCCAGTGGTTTTTAGTACAGTCACTGAGTCATATATCTATCCATAGTACTTCGGGCCAGAATATTTTCATCATCCCTCAAGAAATTCTCTGCCCATTACCATTGCTCTCCATTCTCTTCTCTCTCTTCCTACTTTTTGGGAGCCATTAATGCCTTTTCTGTCTCTATGGATTCATCCATTCTCTAAAATTCATATAAAGGAACTCACATTGCATGTGGCTTTTTTTTCCTTTTGAGGATAAAATCCAGATCTTGCACAGCCTAGAAAAGTACTCTAACCACTGAGCTACATTCCCAGTCCTTGTTTTGTTTTTGTTTGCTTGTTTGTTTGACACAGGTCTCACTACATAGCCTGGATTGGTCTGGAACTTGTGATTCTGCTGCCTCAGCCTCTCTTGTAAGGTAGAGTGTGCTGAATGATTCTGATGTGGCTGGTTCAGGCAGCACACTCGAGAATACTAGGTTAAACCACATGATCTCTAAAACAATCAAATTAATAAGAGAGCATTCTTACAGTGCTGGTGGCTCATGCCTGGAATCCTGGTTACTCAGGAGGCTGAGATCTGAAGATTGTAGTTTGAAGCCAGACCAGTCAGGAAAGTCCATGAGCCCCTGGCCTCCAATTTTGCCAGAAGTGGAGCTGTAGCTCAAGTGATAGAGTGCCAGCTTGAGTGAAAAAGCTAAGGGGAAATTCCCTGGCCCTAAATTCAAGTCCCAGTACAAGCACGAGAGAGAGAGAGAGAGAGAGAGAGAGAGAGAGAGAGAGAGAGAGAGAGAGAGAGAGAGAGAGAGAGAGAGAGAGAAACACCATGGTATGCTGTACACCCATTGTACCTACTGCTCCTTCCCTTCCCTTCCCTTCCCTTCCCTTCCCTTCCCTTCCCTTCCCTTCCCTTCCCTTCCCTTCCCTTCCCTTCCCTTCCCTTCCCTTCCCTTCCCTTCCTTCCCTTCCCTTCCCTTCCCTTCCCTTCCCTTCCCTCCCCTCCCCTCCCCTCCCCTCCCCTCCCCTCCCCTCCCTTCCCTTCCCTTCCCTTCCCTTCCCTTCCCTTCCCTTCTCTGCCTGTTGGCAGTGAAAAGGACAGGCTCAGGGGCAATCCTTAAGTGTGAGTTTTGGCTCCAGCCTTTTCCTGTTGTCTGACTTTGGGCAAGTTACTCCACTTCTTTGGGTCTGTTTAGTTCTCTGTAAAATGATGCTAATAATGAATGATACCTCCCACATGGAGTTATTGAACCTTGAAATGTGAACAGCATAAAATGCATTGTAGGTATTTAAAAATAATAATTCTTCATTATTCTATCATTTCCTGTGGCACTTACACTTCCTTATTTTCAGTCACTCTTTTAACTCATCACTTCCTTGAGTGTTTTTGACCATGTGCCATGTCCTAGAGCATTTTGCTAGGGGTGGGTGTGTAAAGGAGTCAGTGCTACAGCTATTTGTATACTCATTTCTTCTCTCTCCTGCCACTGAACTAGGCTAGCAAAAACTCATGTTAATGGTCCCTGCACCTAAAACCCTGCTTTGTTCTAGCAGGAGCTAAGTAAGTATTCCATTAAATGCAAGAAGTGCTCCCACTCACCTCAGCAAATAGAGTAGTTTTATGCTCAGGGAAGTAAAGTCTCTTCTTTGGTTCTTATATTGGGTAAACAGTAGAGGAGATGTGCATATGAATGTTTAGTGTTGAGTTCCCAGTAGCTTCTAAGTTGAAAATTCCCATTCCCGTTCCCACTCAAAGCCCATTATCTACAGCCTCCAATGGCTCAGTCACCTGCTTCCCTGTGATCAACAGGTAATCAGGGACTATATGAAGTCATTCGGCCTTTGGTGAAGGTAGTTATAATCAAGGATTATGGAGACCAGATTTCCTTGTCTCAGATGGTGATCCTAGCAGAATAGGGAAAGACCCAGGCTGTCATGGGACAACGAGATGTGATCCCTTGGGTGTCTCAAGGAGTAGATGTTAAAGATTCTGAGCACTGCTATGATGAGCTTTTAACTCCTTCTGCCTGCCCAGCCTATGGCACAGAAGGACCACAGTTGTTTGCAGGGTTGGCATGAAAGATGGCTGGCCTCCTTTTACAAAGATCTGAGTATTATCTGATTTGCTGAAGCCTGACTCAGTGCCTCTCCAATCTGAATCTCAGAGTTAACTCTATGGCTAATGTGTATCTCAGAGCAGTGCAGAAGGCAAATAGATTCAAATGAGGCCTTACATGGAGCCTTCTTATCATCCCGCTGATGATAGGCAAGGGAAAACATGTGCATAGCTTTTGGAATTCCTATTTTTTAATTATAGGTGTGTAGGTTTATGTGTACAAGCACACACAACTTATTCGGGTAGGCATAAAAACACATGGGTTAGTTTTTGTAAGGAATGACTCTCATCAGGGCTTTAAAAAAAATGTTTGCTTCCTGATCTGCATTTAATTTGCATTGCAGGGTGACAGGACCTATCACCTGATTCAGTTTCCCTTTTGGGAGAGGCAAAGTGACACAGGTTGTTACACTCTGAACGACAAAGGCTCCAGGGGAAGTTAAGAGCATGACAATGTCTCCCAAAACTCTCACTCTTCTCTCCCTGTCTTTCAGTCTGTCTTTCCCTTCCTCCTTCCCTCCTTTCCCTGACTCCCTCCCTCTTTCTCCTCACTCTGTGTGTGTGTGTGTGTGTGTGTGTGTGTGCGCGCGCGCGCGCTTGTGGTTTCCTTCCATTTGTTTTACACAAAGGTTTATTGCTAAGGTTTTCCTGGAGTTAAGGTAGACTTTAAAATTTAAAGTTAGTGTTCCTGCCTTAGCCCAGCTGTAAGGAGAACTGCATTTCTCTTGTTACATGTGAAGAACAAAATATCTTTGCTGTGGGAAAGCAGACTGACAGGTCTGGCAAGGTGAGCCCTCAGGTTTCCCTAAACTGAACCTGGCAATGTGGGTCTGCAGCAGATTTCCAGAAGCTGGGCCGTTTTCAGAGGAAAACACAGAAAAGCCATTCTCTACCCTTTTTGTGGGTGACACATCTCGAACAGTAAAGATGGGTGGATTCTAGGAAAACCAGTATGTCTCTGAAAACTTGTTTTTGGATCCTATAAAGTTCACCTTTTTTATCCAACTTGGCAACAATACCATGGATCAGCATGTATTTCAGTTCTAGTCCTCCTTGTTTCTTTCACGATAACGTCTACCAAGATCAACCTTTGTGACTGCCTGTGATAAAAATGGAAGATGGAGGTGATAACCTTTCTGATATACTCTGGATTCTAATTCAGGCTCTGTTCAAGATTCAGCCTAATTCCTGAAATAAAATGGCAGCCCAAATTGTTTGCAGAGAAGCATAATTGTTATAATCTTAAAAATGCATTTCAGTGTAGGTGAAGGTCGGAGGCAAGTGTGAACAGGGCTCAGAGCTTTGTTAAGTGAGTAGTTGAGAAGGGTAGGCATATGGCAAACAGTATTCTGTGCCCTGCCCCATTTTGTGAAGGTAGTTACAACAAACATATGGAAGAGACTCAGATAGGCTGCCCATAGTAACTTTTAGAGCTGGGAGCTCAGCTAGATTGTTCCAACTCCAGGTTTTCCAGTTTCACTAACTGTATACAGGACACTACAAGAATGTGCCAGGGTGATCCCAAGACACATCTCCTCCATGGCCATTTCTATGTGGTGATAAATAATTGCATAATGCATAATTTCGTATTAAATAAAATTTGGATGTGATGTGGTGTAGAGTATAGAATTTGAATGATTTTAAATTTAAATCAAAAGATATCACATATTTGAAGTAAATCACTTTCAGATTAACTACCAGGTGATTAAACCTGCCTATTCTTTCTCCTCCAGAAAAGTTATGTAGGGGGAAAAGCCAGGAGCAAGCCCATGAAACTACCTTTAGTTTTCTAAGACACAAAGCAAACATCATAGCTGTGTTGGATTAGAATCAGTGGAATGAGGTAACCAAAAACACAGGATATCTGATTGTAAGCAGTAACTTTTCTTTTTAATTTTGCAGGAAGCCATTATTGAAAATCGAACTTTGTGGATGACCATCAAAAGACGTTTTGGCTATCAGTCAAAAAGCCAGTATCGGATATGGCAGAGGAACTTGGCAAATGACCACAACTGGCCCCCAATAAACCAAATCTCCTACTCTGACATGCCTGGATATGGAAGGGCAGTGTCCTACAGCAATCCCGTGTTTGAGAGCAATGAGGAGCAACTTTGACAGAAACATGATATCCAAGTTTGGGTGGGAGAGAAACAAGAACAAACGAAACCCATTTTACTGATATTAAAGCAATGAGACTCTTCAAAGATCAGCTAGAGTTTTGAGAATGCCTGCCAAATCATAGTGATGAAATTAATGTCTGATAAAACAGTTTCTACGAAGAAGGACATGGCCCCAGAAGATGACTTTCTTCTTGACTTCTTAAAAGCACTGAAGGCAACTGGTGAACAAAGACTGGATCAAGTATTTTAATGGGCCAAGAGTTTAGCAAGCTACAGATAGAAAATAGGTCATCTTTCTTCTTAGGATAATACTTCCTTTTTTTCTTTTTTAAAATGAGTTGGGGAGGGAGTCATACTCTGTATATTCATAGTGTTGTAACATGTAAAGATTGTGCATTGTTGCTTTATTGGTGGAAAAACTAATGCATGGGAGCTATCAACCCAAACTTTACTTGTTTGGTTTCTTTGCGGTACTTTTCAGATTTGTGGGGCTTTATTCTGCCGCTGGCCTTTTCCTACCTGTCACCAAGGATAAGTTCTGCCTATACCGCAAAGACATGCCACCCCCCATATCTTAGCACTTTAACATATGAGATTGTTTCTTGCTCTAGGTACGAGCCTCTCAGATGCTTATGGAACAGCTGTCCTTCAAGTGATTACTTCAGCCTGATGGCTCCACCATATCAACTAAGAGCCTCCATACTTAGTGTGGCCTGGGAAAGGTGACCCTGGCGATTACAGTGCATGAGAGTGCTTGACAGTATCACCATAGAGTGATTTACAACTCAGCCCGCATTGTTATCCCATAGGGAAAGTGGAAAGTGAACTCTCCCTCTAGGCATATGACCTTATTAGTGCTATGCTATTCGTGTGTGTGTGTGTGTGTGTGTGTGTGTGTGTGTGTGTGTGTGTGTGTGTGTGTGTGTGTGTGTGTGTGTTATGAACTCAGGGGCTTCAGGCTTTTTACATAGGCATTCTACCACAGGTTGTAGATATTTTTCTGAGAAGACTTCTCATTTTTGCATTCGCCAGACTGGACCTTGATCCCCCCCACCCCACTATTTAGGTCTCCTATGTAGTTGTAATGACAGCCATGTATACAGATGCCCATTTTATTGGTTGAGATGAGATCTCACTAACTTTTTGCTCAGGCCTGCCTCAAATGATGATCTTCCCGGTCTCTACCCCTTAATTATCTGGGATTACAGATGTGAGACACCATGTTTTATCTGCTTTGTATTTTTGTTGTTGTTGTATCAGTACTGAGACTTGAACCTCTTGCTCTCACTTGGCTTCATTGCTCACTGTTAATGCTTTGCCACTCGAGTCACCCCTCTATTTCCAGCTTTTACTGGTTAATTGGAGATAAGAATCTTGAGGATTTGTCTACCCAGGCTGGCTTCAAACCAGTACTTTTAGATCTTAGGTTCCCAAGTAGTCAAGATTACAAGAATGAGCCACCAGCACCCAGTTGTTTTGAGTCCCCATATTTTCATTTTAAAGCTGCCTAGCTTGTACTCTTCAGGAGAAAAGAAAAGAGCACAGCAAAAAACACTAGTGCCAAATACTAAATGTGTCCTCTCTGACACCATGACCTTCTTCTGTTTTAGGAATTCTTCATCTCACAAGACCCATTCTAGGGGATTTTAGTCCTCTGCTCTAATACATATATATATATCTTACGTTTAAGGCATTAGTTGCTTGAAAATTAAAATTTCCACAATTTTATTACTATGACAACTTGGGTGTCTTGGATTCACTTAGCATACAAAGCACATGGTTTCTGTTGGATCCGTGGAAAACACTAAGTTTCAGTAAAACATCCACACATAGTATTTTCAAAACAAAAATTTCCTTATGTGAAACCCTAAGTGGATGTTTTACATAGAAGTTAGGGGGCATGGTTCTGTCACCAGCAGTGTTTGCTTCCTTAACAATAGCACCTGCTAGCATTCCTTTAGCTGACTGAGTTCTTAAGCATGGTTGATGACTCTTGAGCTACAGCTGATTCTGGAAACAAAGTATTTCCTAACCATTGGTTACCTTGCTACCCCTGCTTCTTCTCTGAAACAAAGACTGAGGATAAATCTATGTTCTGAGCCTACAGGATCATTCTTGGAACAGAAATAAATGTTTTCTTTTGCAAGGTTAGTCATAACAGTGATATGACAGCTCTGACTCTTTTCTAAAGTAAGTAATATTACTCATTTTCCATAAGTAGAAGGTTATGGATGGGGCCAGCTGGAGGTGGCTCCAACCTAATTATAAGCAAGGGTAGTGTGTAGAAGTCATACTTAAATTAATCCTTTGCCAAGTGGTTTTCCTTCTATCAAGTCACTAGAATTGTACCATTCTACTAAAGCTCAACAAAGTAAAGCTTAATCTCCTACCATACAGAAGAAAAAAACCTGAGATGCAAGGACCCAGACCTCAAAGACAGCTTTTCTGAGCAAGCCCTACTTTGCTTCCAAATAGCTCCCAATTAAAAAGCTCCAGTAGGGCTAGGTATTCATTGTGATCTCTCTTACAATTGGGCAAAGAATAGATGTCCTATTTGCCAAGTGGCACCAAGCAATAGCAGGATCTTTGTTCAAATGAATGCCAAGCATCCTGCCACTCCCAGGTTTAGTGGTGGGTTAAAAACAAACAAATACTGGGGTGTGGCTCAAATGCAAGACCCTGACTTGAATCCAGAGTAGCTCCAAAAGGCAAAGCAAAACAAAAAAACAAACAAACAAAAAAAAAAAAACAAAAAAAAAAACAACCAACAAAATAAAATTCCAAAAATGAAGAAAAAAAATCAACCAAAACCAAACATAGTATCTTTCTAATGGCTGGCAGAAAACAGAGTCAGAGGATTCTGGTTCTCTACCAGACATCAGCCATAACTTCTTTATCAAAATAGATTTGAAGACTCTTTTCTTGGAACTAGATATGTTTGGCAGAACAAGGAAGGTTTAGCCTAGGAAAGGCCTAGTTGGGGGAGTTTCACAGCTGTACTCAGGTATTTGGAGGATCATCAGGAAAAAAGTAAGATAGAGCTTTCCCAAGCAAGTAGTAGAAAGCATATGGAAAATAAAAAAGGATATGGCTCCAGGCTCCAAATGTGAGCCTGGAGCTGCATGCCATTAAAGAACTGACCAGGATTTGAAGAGAAAAGGACCTAACTCCATGAGGTGAGTCATTTGAAGGAGTCCTCATACTTTCAGTTCCAAGTGTCAGTTTCTACTTGCAGAGAATTATGCTGACTGTCTCGCCTTACTATATAGGTAGAGGTCTGAGGATGGAAATCCATCTGAGCCCTCAGTGTCCTTGTGTACTTAGAGAAGTGTGCATGTCCACCCTTGTCCAGGTGGTGATGGAGAGTGATTATTCTGATTATTTAGTTTTTGGGATAGTAAATTACTCTCTACCAAAGAAGCAAGTAAAATATCCTGTTGTTATAAAATGTCTTAACCTCTCTCCTCAATAAAGTTTTTCACTTGGGCTAACAAAATGGAATGGTCTACTCCAGTAATGGTGACTCAAGATGATATCTCTAGGAAGTTCCAGGCATTTCTGAACCCTACCACAGATGCTACTATTCTCTGGTTTATAAACAGGGCTTTATGTTTTTCAAACTACTTTCACTCTTCTCTCATGTAAGCCTTGTAACAATCTTAGGAGGGAAACTGAGCAATAATTAATATCTTCTTACTTCTAATGGTGCCAGGCTCTCTAAAAGGCACAAAGATGTGGTCAAGGACACACAACAAGTGGTAGAGGGCCTGGACTCAGATGCAAGTCCTCTATCAGCAAGTTCCTTGCTGTGTCATTCTTTAATGTATTTTTTTTCCTAAATGAGAAGTTTGCAACACTGAAACAAGCTGGCAGCAAGGCAACTATCAAATGCAATTGCCACCATGAGTATAATTTCCTCCAGGAAGGGTTCTGAGTTTCTCATAGAAGTTCTCCTGAATCTCACCATCAATCACTGAAAAGGTCAACTCCCACAGCTTGGCAAAAAGTCATAAAACAAACTCCCTACTAGCCTATTTCATGAGACTGGATAAAGCTTGGCTTTATGACTGCAGCTTCCAGAAGCAGAAAATCCACATTTCTCTTCAAATTTTGTTCAACCCTTGCTTTGCAGAGCTTTTCAGGGTTACATAGATTTTTTTTTTTTGCTGGCTTTGAACCATGTTGATTTTGTATGCACACACACACACACACACACACACACACACACACACACACACACACAATTGAGTGCTGCACCATGCCACATTTGGTCTGCTCTGTGGTTTCCATTAGATTTATTCAAATGACCTTCTAAACTTGTTTTCTTCAAATTTAAATGAAAAAGCAACAAGCAAACAAGAAGAAGGCTGAGTGTATTGGCTCGCGCATGTTATCTCATATATATGGGAAGCAGAGGTGGGAAGATCAAAGTTCAAGGCTGCCTCAACAAAAGTACAAGATCCTATCTGAAAATTACTAATGCATGAAGGCCTGGGAGCTGAAGTGGTAGAGCACTTGCCTAGCAAACCTGGCCCTGAGTTCAAACCACAGTATCTGCAAGCAAGCACTCAACCAAATAAACAACAAGAACAGAACACAACTTTGTTGGAGTTTCTGCAAGAGGCTTGGAAATGGAACCCCTTCTAAGCTTCCCAGGAACCCCAAATCCATGCCCAGGCCCGATCCTTTCCCTTCATATTTCAACTCTTCCAAGAACCTCTCCCTGACCATTTTATCTAGGATGCCTTCATCCCACTAGTCTTGTTTACTTTCTGAGTCATACTTGTGCAATCCTTCTGACGGCTGTGATTGAGCAGGAGCTATTGTTTCAAGATTGCATCCACAGAAAATGGCTGAGCTCAATCTAAAATTCAGGTCCATCTGCTGGCTTCTGAGACCTTTGTAATTGTTACTGTCATCATTCCTAGCCAGATTCTGCTGATTGAATTAGCTAGTCCATGAGAAAAAAGATTACAGAATGTTCATTCAGCCATGAACCCTGCCCATGGCTGACTTAAAACGTCCAAAGGAGTCACGCAGACCCTGGAGCTATGTGTTCTTACTGTCGTTTCCTTTTTGACTCAGTCCTAATGTATCAGCTCCATGGCAACTATGACGAGTCTCTGTCATGTGATAAAGGCCACACGCATGCTACATATGGAGGTTTCTGAGTTTGAAGTTGTAGACAAGGGTGGCATGGTGTCTTCTTGTGTGTACCCAAGGCTTTGGGCACCATTCATGGTGCATTGTAGACCCAAAGTGGCAGCTCTGCATGGTGCCCAAGAGGGTTGGTGGATAAGGGATGTTCACTTTAGGAACCACAAACCGGGGTTTCACAACCAGGAGTGTTAACTATACCTGCTTCACTCAGTCCCTATGGCCCAAGATGCTCTTAGCAAAGTGTCCCATGCAAAACTTCCTCTCCTTTAGGCCAGGCAATTGATGAAAAGAGCCTCTTAACTGGTCTCTTTTAACTCAGCCTCTTGACTGAGGAATCTCTTCTCCTTTTTCTTTTTGTGTCTCCACAAATGTTTCTGCCTAAATCTGATGCCATGTCTGTGGTTAGAAAGCCACGTAGTTTCCCTAATCGCCATGTAGAGCGCACATTGCTTACTAAGGACTTCGAGGCCCTTTGCCCTGACTGCATCTGGTCTGATTCAGAGACCTCTGCCCTTTGTACTTTCTACTGCAGCAAACGACTATTCCCAGCTTTAGTACTCGTTTTCCCTCCTCAGTGGGATTTTAACAATTCTTCTTTGTTTCCACACATCTCAATCCCACCTTGTTTTCAATGTCCAGTTAGAATGCCACCTGGCCTGCTGAGCCAAGAATGAGTACTCACATTCCTGAACACTTGTCACATATTACATGGCCATCTTTTGTGTGGTATGCTACTTTGCTTTTGGATGGTCCTGGAGTTTGAACTCAGGGCCTAATGCTTTCAAGCAGGCCCTCTACCATTTGAGCCATATTCTCTGGCCTTGTTTGCTTGTATTGCTTTTTGAATAGGTTTGTGCTCAACCAGCTTGAACTATGATCTGCCTATTTATATTTTCTGCATAGCTGGATTGACAAGTGTGTGCCACTGTACCCAGATTGGTTACAATGGGCGTCTCATGACCTTAATGTTTTCAAGCTGTTCTCAAACCAGTTAAGGTTATAGATATAAACTACTGATGCCCAGCTAGCAGGTTTGTTTTGTGGTCTCTTACTGTTACAAATTTCTCCCTCCCATCCAATCCTATGTTGACTGGAGAGTCCATTCTCAGAGGATAGAAGCCAAGTCTGAGTCTTTTCATCTTCCTCCTCTGTACTAGCTCAGGCACATATCAGAGCCTCAGCAAGCAGTGGTGACATGATAGAGTAAAAAATATAACCACCCAGGTAGTTTCTTGATTTGTTTGTCCTCCTTTGACTGTGGACGTCTGTTTTCCACTCAGTAAAAAGAAATCTAACAGAAATAATAATACTATGAATAAAAACAACCAGAAGTGCAGAATATAGTGGTTATAATGCTGTCTTTAATAAGTTTGCTTGCCCGTTGATATAGTGAGAAATGAGGCATGGAATTAGAAGAGTTAAATATATGCTACAAGGATTCTCTTAACATGTGCAAGACACATTGCTCACTTAGATGAAGATGTGTGGACTTCTCACAGGAGAAGATTCAACCCAAGGAAAGAGAGTTCCGAGGAAAAAAGTTTATTTATGAATGGCAAATGTGGAGTAAAACAAAGAGTAAGGGTGCATGGAATTTTTTATTTTGTTGTTTTGGTTGACTCCACTTTTAGGACTCTTTTTGCAAGGGTCCAGAAGGAAGACAAAAATATGGGGAGGAAGTAAAGGAGGGAAAGAGAGAAGGAAGGATATATATATATATATATATATATATATATATATATATATATATATATATATATATATATATATGGTGGGGAAGGAGAGAGGGAGGGATGGAGGGAGACAGAGAGTGGTTAAAGAGCATATTAAGTCTTAATAGCCAACCCTGTGGGAAGTGGAAGCATGTAGCATGTAATAGGTAGACAGACAGACAGACAGACACACACACACACACACACACACACACACACACACACACACAATACACATTCCATTCTATCTGTGGTAGAGAGGAACCACCTATGGCCTGTCACCTGGTAGTAGCGTGAATGTGGGGACCCAGGTGCAGCATGCATGATGTAGTGGCTGATAATATCACACAGAGACATATAAGAGACGTGAACAAGTCTGAGTATGTCTCTAAGTGGCTAAAAGAGAAAGGAAGTGGTGAAGAGAGATGGAGAATGGCCAAGGATGACCCAGAGACCATGCACATTACATCCTGAGGCCTCGGCCACCAACCTGTCTCAGGTTCAAGCAAGACTTGTCAAACCTCACCTTAGATGCTGAGGAAATCAGTTAGAAATAGTGACTCACAGCTCACAGTGCTCACCCAGGCTGGGAAAGAGAAAAGCAGAGAGAAACAGAGTATAACATGCTGCATTCTGTGTGATGGACTTTTGTGACCTTCTCAGTGACTGAGGGGGGACTACAGGAGTTCTATGGTCTTGTATTTGGCTACTGTCCCAGGTTTATGTGGCCAAGGGAATGTAGGTGGTAATGAATGCCAAAGAAACCTCATCGCAAGGTGAATGACAATTAGAAAAATCTACAGAAGGACATCTACAGAGAGGATCCCTTGAGAAAGCACTGCTGAACCCCAAGGCCTGGTCTACCCAGGAACTGAACCGAGTCCAAGAGGAGGTGACACCACAGCTGGCTCCACATCCTTTCCTGTAAGTTGAGCCAGATTTCTCTTGGCCCAGCCCAAAGCTAGCCCTGAGAATTTGTCAGAGGCTGAAATAACCTGAAGAGTTCACCCATGGTACGTGACTAATCGGAAACTGGTTTGATCTGAGGACAATTTTGCATGCTTAGACCCTCCCACGATGGATCCTGGAATCCAGTTTGGTCCAGGGGCCAAGAATCATACTTGGGAAAGTCTGAATCATTGTAACTTCCCACATCTCACTCTAGCACAGTAGCCAGGGAGGTTCACAGGTGTCCTGGGGGCACAGTGGGTAGTTCAAGGCAGCAACAGTTTGTACTGGCACCTGTGCAAGGTTAAAACAGGTCTGAGGTAGCCCAGAGACAGCCCTGCTAGCTGCCTTAGGTGATTTTCCACTGGAACCCAATGTTTGATACAACATCAGGGGTCATCTCAAAAATGTCTTTAGCAGTGGCATGGTAGACAAAAATACAAATTTAGGGCCAGGCATATTAGTGCATAGCTACATAAGTTGAAGCATAAGTTGAAGTATTTCAGTCCATGGCTAGCCCTAGCCAAAACATGAGAGATGCTTTCTGAAAATAAAGCAAAAGGGGCTAGGAACCTGCCTCAAGTGATAGGGAGCTTGCCTAGCAAGCATGAGACACTGAGTTCAAACTATAGTAGCAAAAATCATTCAAAAGTAAGGTTCATACAGGTCTGGTTTTTAATTCAGTCTTCTCAGATTGTAATTTTAAACAAATTAATTAATATCTGTACATCTGTTTCCATAGTATTGGCATACAATCATCATTTATTAAGCTCGTTCATAATCAAAAAAATACCAAAGAAGATTAAATGTGGCCCACAACTTGTTTTGTTTTATCTCTCAAGTTTATGAGGAGAGAAAGAGAGAGAGAGATAAAGAAAGAGGGAATGAGAGAGGGAGAGAAAGAATAAATTTGCATGTGCCAGTCCTAGGGCTTGAACTCTGGGTCTGAGCACTGTCCCAGAGCCTTCTTTTCTCAAGGCTAGCACTTTACCACTTGGACCACAGCTCCACATCCAGTTTTTTGCTAGTTAGAGATAAGAGACTCACAAACTTCCCTGCTTGAGCTGGCATTGAACTGCTATCTTCAGATCTCAGCCTCCTGAGCAGTTAGGATTACAGGTGTGAGCCACTGACACCAAGCATAAAGAGGTTTTTTTTGTTTTGTTTTTTGTGTTTTGTGTTTTGTTTTGTCGGTGGTGGGACTTGAACTGTGGGCCTGAGCACTGTCCCTCAGCTCTTCAGCTCAAGGCTAGCACGCTACCACTTGAGCTACAGTGCCACTTCCGGTTTTCTGATGGTTTATTGGAGATAAGAATTTCACGGATTTTCCTGCCCGGGCTGATTTTGAATTGTGATCCTCAGATCTCAGCCTCCTGAGTAGCTAGGATTACAGGCACCGGCACCCAACATAAAGAGGTTTTTTAAGCCTTTCATATAGTATACCTATTTAATCTGAGTTGTAAATATAAAAAAAAGACCAAATAAAGGAATTCAGAAGTAACAAATAAATGCAGTGAATACACAACATAGTTCCAGGATTGAATGAATGCATTTCTACTTTAATAAGAATGCTTTACTAGCTATTCAGATTTACTTAGCTGCATTACAGTATAGTATAGTATATTAGATAATTCTTTTCCCAATATGAACTCAGGACTTCTCTTAGGGTTTTTTTTTGTCTTTGTAGCTTTTCCACTTGAGACACACCTCCACTTCAGTAATTTTTGCTGGTTAATTGGAGTTAAGCATCTCTCAGATTTCTCTGCCTGGTATGGCTTCAAACCTTAATCTTCAGCTCTCTTGAGTAGCTAGGATTACAAATGTGAGCCACTTGGGCCAGGCTATATTACTTTAACTTTCTTCTTCTTCTTCCTCCTCCTCCTCCTCCTCCTCCTCCTCCTCCTCCTCCTCCTCCTCCTCCTCCTCCTCCTCCTCCTCCTTCTTCTCTTCCTCCTTCTTCTCCTCCTCCTCTTCCTCTTCCTTCTGCCTTTGCTTCTGCTAACCTCCAGCTTTTGTTTGTAGAATTAATCACTTGTACTTTAAGATTTTGGCTCTTTTTTCTATAATTTACTTTTCAGCCTTTCTTTTCCTATCATCCATTTCTTCCACTGCCCCTTGCTGCAGACTTTTCAAGTCTATGAGACGGCCAATGAGATACTAAGACTTGTGCAAAGTAGTCCAGGTTTTGATGTCCTTATAGGTAATGTTCAGTGGCTCTTTTTGCTCCCACATCTTGAGTAGCACATTCTCTCTAGGGGATAGTTCACAGGGATTCATAAGTTTCTTTGTGGAACATGGTTCTCAAACTTGACCCAGCATGAAAGTCTCCAAGGAGCTTATTAGAAATAAACTCATGGGCCCAACCTCAGACAGACGCTCAATCAGATTCCCTGGGCTGGGTCCCAGAGAATTCTATCTTTATCAACTCTTTAGGCAATTCAGATAAATAAAGTTTAGGAAACATAATGCTAAAAGAATAAGTTATTTTCTCTTAAATGTGCACTAGTCCCCATGGAGACTCATACACAATTGTTCCTGCCTAATTATCCTGCATGGAGGGAATTGTGTGTGTGTGTGTGTGTGTGTGTGTGTGTGTGTGTGTGTTTCTTTGGAAATAGTGCTTGTCTCTGTGCATTCTCTATACTACAAAGTGGCCCTGAGTGAGACATTCTGCTGACAGGCTTCTCTCCTGTGAGGTGAGGCCATTTACCCTTGCCCTTTGCCTCAGTATCTTTGACCGAAAACAAAAAGCAGCTGCTGATTTCCAGGTCAGTGGAAAACATACCCATGAGCCAAGGGTAGTAATATAGGATGAGGTCTAATAACTGTCTTCCTCAAGCTAGTTGAAAAAAATACAAACCCCTTACTTTTTAAGGTATTCAAATTAGATCACCCTTCAGAGAAAGAAGAACAAAATATTTTTCTAGACCAGACACAGGTTTGAACATCTTAAGGGAATCATCATTTCATCCACTAGACGACATCTACAACCAAGGAGGAAGAAACTGATTTGCCTTAAGACATCAACATACCGCCATATGTTCTCAATGAGGCAGATCTGAGACCCAGCTCATCCTGGATTGCATATGCCCTTTCCGCATCTTTCTAAATCACCCACCTCATCCCAGCCTCTTCTTCTTGGGCACATGTTTTGAGATGACAAGTTGTATTGAAGCCCTGTTTTTTCCATAGTGACAACATGGAAAACCAGAAGTGGCATGTTGCTTCTGTTCATACCCTTTCCTGGTTCTAGTGGGTGCTGGCATTTTGAGTAGTAGTGAAAGAAACAGGGATGAGTTCAGAGCTCACCAAGGTCTTGATGTGACAGTACTGGGCATCTCTTTGGCCACTGGGTAGATTGAGGTTGGTGACTTACCTGACAAGCACAGTTAACATTTGCTGTTCAGTTTCATTGGTACTCACTGTTCTCTCAGACAAGCCACACAATCAGTGGTTGGGGTACATTTGTTCTTAGGGCTACTCATTTGGAAAACCCTCCACAATACTAGATTGGACAGACATTCTGTTCTTTCATAGCTAAATACATAGAGCACAGAGCACAGTGGCATAAGCTGATGGCAATCTTAAAGTCCCTGGCAATACTCAATACCTTTCTGGCAGCGTAAAAAAAAAAAAAAAACTATTGAATTCTCCCTGTACCATTCTCAATATCTGAGACAGGAAGAATAATCGGAACAAACTCAGTTGGACTGCACACACAATTGTAAATTCGAGAGAGCAGAAACTAGAGGCTTTGAAGTGAGAAGACTGAGTGAGACCAGGTAAGACAGTAGAAAGATGTGAAACCACATATATGGTAGATAGTTTCCCTCTCCCAGAGGGAATAGGCCGAGGGTGCCACTCTGGCTGAGAATATGCACATATTAGGAATGCTTAGCTCCTATTATTGAAGTTGGAAAAGTGCTGATGGAGAAACTGGTGTGGGAGAGAGAGACAATGTGACTAAGAATGTGATTTAAGGAAACATTTTAACCTCAACCTCATGCTACAGAGAAGCTGTGGGGAGTGGAGTTTAAGATTTGTGTCTTTGTCAGTCATTAGTTCAGGTATCTGTGGGCAGTCTGAGGATAGAGAATAAACCCTGAATACTTTTGGTCCTTGCTAGGATAGACAAACGGGCCCCAAACAAAAGGCTAATGAGCCATTTTCTGACAAGAGCTGCAAGGATAGGTCACCAGTCAAACAAATAGCATCTGTGTAGTCATTGCAATCTCTAAGGGGATCTGCCCAGACCACAGACAATATGTCCCACAATCATTTTCCACTCTGTTATTGATTAACCCAAAGGATAAACAGATTTCCCAAGCAGGAAAAAAGTGATTTATTCATTCACATTATGTTTATGGAATATCTACCCTATCAATCTTTCCCCATGCTAAGTGCATGGATTTGAAGATGAATGAATGTTCCCCTTAAATGTGTTGAGCCATTGTGAACTTCCAAATCAAATGCTACGAGAATGATTTCTACAGTGAAGTTGATGGACTGGCAAAAAGTGAGGGCTACCAAGCTTGGGGTTAAAAAGAGCCTGTGAAATAGAGTTGACTCCATGAGAGTGTAAATGAATGAATACTTATTTGATGACTTAAGAAGCAGTGTATTTTTTTTAAAAAATTCAAAACAGAAGCAATTAAATAAAAAAGTGCTCCAATGATCTACAACAAATTAACAGCATCTGCAATACACAAAGCTTCATTTTTACAATAAAAACTAAGTAGAGCATGGGAATTAATCCAAGCTCTGGTACTTGATTCCTTTGAGGCCCATAGAAGAGCTAGCTAAGCTACCTAAACTTGGGTCTCTGCCTCTATGGAGGGAACACTAAGGGCAGCCATGCCTAGAATAGGAGCCGAAATGAGATCCCCAGAGAAAATCCATTGGAAGAAGAGCTAAAGCCTTGCCCTCATTGATCTGGAGTCAGCCATGAGTGTGGAAGATGGAATATGGCTTTTCTTTAGCTTTTCCTGCTTTAATCAGCAACCCCTGGGCTTTCTTGCTTTGGGTTAGATATTGCAGACATTTTGGTCTCTTTCAAACAACATCCATCTTTGCCAACAAACTTTGAACTTTCTATTTTCTGTAGAAGAGAGATGCCTCAATGGATCTATGTAAATGAAGAAGAGTACTTTTTAGAGCAATATTAGTGGTACATCACTGACAAGCCAAACCTGGGCTGGGCAATGAGAGATGAACTTTTCAAATCTCTTTTGTGATATACATCAGGAGCAGATGGAGGAAAAGTGGAGAACATGTCAGCCTTAGATTCAGATAGAACTAGCACAGGATTTTAAAAAATCTTTACAATAGTTGTAAAAGGGGGTTCGATTCAACAAGTCATTTTATGATTTAAAAGATTAAAATATCATGTGGTTTCTTTTTCGGTCATGGGGGCTAAATGCTGGGCCTGGGCACTATCCCTCAGCTCTTCAGCTCAAGGCTAGCGCCCTACCACTTATGAGCCACAGTACCACTTCCAGCTTTTTTCTGCATATGTGGTGATGAGGAATTGAACCCGGGGCCTCATACATGCAAAGCAAGCACTCTACCACTGAGCCACCTTCCCAGCCCCCAAATCATGTTTTTAAAAAGAGACTTGGGTTCAAGGTGATATCTCCAGTAGACTGAGCTCAGTAGGATAGGATAGGATGTGTGCCTCATTCATCTTGGGTTACCATTAGGCCTTGAACAGTATTTTGCATTATGACAGTTTCTCATGTGTGGGCAGAATTGAGGAAAAGAGAGCTGGAAAGACTGGTGAGCTGTTGTTACACCACCAAGGACTGGTTTTTTTTTTTTTTGATTTTTTTTTTTGGTCCAGTTGTGGGGCCTGAACTCTGGGCCTGGGTGCTGTCCCTCAGCTCTTCAGCTCAAGGCTAGCACTCTACCACTTGAGCCACAGTGCCACTTCCAGCTTTTTTCTTTTTGCTTATATGGTGCTGAGGAATCGAACCCAGGGCCTCAGGCATGCAAGGCAAGCACTCTACCACTGAGCCACCTTCCCAGCCCCCAAGGACTGTTTTTTGCCAACCAAATATAATTGAATGCCTTAACAGCCTAGAGAAACATCCTCTGGATCCAATTTAGTTTCCAGTTTTTCTTTTTCCTGTCAAAGATCTTCTTCAAGTAGAGTGAAACAGAGTGCATGATGTGAGTTGTAATATTTCCATAGAGCAAGACTCAACTTTATTTTATACTTAAAATATATACTGAATATTTCTGACTAGCATCCTCAAAACTAAAATTCACTTCTTTCAATATTTTTTTCAAAAACTAAGCAGTAAGTCATGAGATGAAGATGGTACATCAATAGAATGATTGAATAGCTACCCATATTTTACCGTTTGCAGGTGTCTTACTTTTATTATGATACATTTATTGGTTAGTACCATGTTAATATCCATTACAATGCATACACCTTTTCTCTAATCATAAAATACCTTAGTATAATTATAAAAGTTATAAATTGCTTCTTTATGTATAGTGTTATTTATTTATTTGTTTGTTTGCTTGTCTATTTAGTGCCCATCCTGGGGATTGAACTCAGGTCCTGGGCACTGTCTCTTTGATTTTTTTTTCAGTTTTTTCAGTGGTGCTTTACCACTTGAATCACTGCTCTACTTCTGACTTTTTGGTGGTCAATTGGAGATAAGAATCAGATAAGAATCACATGAACTTGCCTGCCTGTGCTGGCTTGGAATAGCAATCATCAGATCTCAATGTCTGGAGTAGCTAGGATTACAGGTATGAGCTACCAGCTGCTGGCTTTTCATTTTATTAAAACAATTTTTTTTCATCAGACACAATAGCTATTCATGAGAATGTCCATTGTCTCCTATTCACAAAAGCACTGAGATTTCTATTAAAAAGCTTCTGTACAGCTGAAATGCCTACAAAATGGTAGAACATCTTTGCTAGTTGTTTCTAACAAACATGTGATAACCAAAGTATATAAGGAGCTCAGAAAGAGCATGTTATATGCAGGGAAATGGATGGACATATATTGAGTGAAGCAAGGCAGGCTCAGAGAGAAAAGGGGTACATATTTTCCCCATATGTGGAAGCTAGATATAAAATAGAAACATATGCAAATATATACTGAGCTATGTACATATATATATATATATGATCAAATTGACTACATACTGTGTATACAGGTATAGATTCCCATGGTGTAATCCCTTTGATTAATTAAGTTTAACAAAATGAATACTACAATGCTAACACTTGTCCGTGGGAAGTGGGGTTTAAAGAGAGGAGGTCAACAAATAAGACCATACTAAAGCTACCAGCACAATCATGCTCATTGCAGCATATTTACCATAGCTAAGGTATGGAACCAACTCAGATGCTCCTCAGTAGATGAATGGATCAAGAAAATGTAATATATACATACAATGGAATTCTGTGCTTTCATCAGAAAGAATGACATCACTATATTCGTAAGGAAATTGAAAAGACTTGTAAAAAAATCATATTAAGTGAAGTAAACCAGACCCAAAGAAAACAGGCTCCATGGTTTCCCTCATTTGTAATAATTAGTAGATGTCTAGGATAGTTCTATCAGAGGATCACAGTAGCTCAATATGACCATATAAAATGATGTTAATCGAAATGATATGGATAATCGAAATGATATGGATACGATGTTTCTCTTTGTTATTGTTTTTAATGTACTGTGTGAAGTTATTTCTTTTTTCTTTTGTTTTTCCCCCTTTAGTTTATCCTCTGATGTCACTGTATTTGATTTTGGTGCCCTGTGTCTTGTATATATGTTTATCTGATTTGGGGATGGGAAAGGAAACAATAAAATGGTGAGACAAAGGACAAGGATGAGTCAATGCAACAGCGATACTCACAAGACAATATGTTGGAAATGAATTTCACAACTTGAGGGAGGGGGAACAATGTGTGACAAGAAATGTACTCATTACTTTATGTATGGAACTATAACCCCTCTGTACATCACCTTGACAATAAAATTAAATTTAAAAAAATAAAGAGAGAAAGGAGTTATGGTGGATACACTCATAATACTCAGTAAACATCTGTGAAAATGGATCTAGGGAACTTGAGGGGATGGGTGGGGTTGGGAAAGATAGGGGAGAAAAATGATGGGAAGAGTGACATTGGCTAAGTTGCATTGTATTCATAAATTGACATGTTGAATAAAAACATCTTTGTACAACTAGTTAAGGTTTCCCTTATTTGCAATAACTAGTATATGTCTGAGACAAGCAGAAAAGCTCAGATAAGATGATGTTAAGCAAAATGAACCCCAAGATAGGGACACAAGTGGTTTTTTTCTTCCTTGCTATTGTTTCTAATGTCTTTATAAGGTACCATGTGATTTTTTTGTTGCTTTGTATGTCCCTCCCCCATGGTATAACCCCTGTTTTCACCGTATTTGATGTTGGTATAATTTGGGGAGGGGAAGGGAAAAAGCAAAATGTTTAAATAAGGATACAGATTGACCCATTGCAACAATGATCTCAAAAAACAAACTTTACAATTTAGGTAGGGGTAGGGGATGGGAGGGAGTAGGGGAGGGGTAGAGGGTGTACTTGAGGAGGTGGGAGGGACGGAATGGTAGGGGAAAAACAAAGGAGGAGGCAACAATGCTGGATAAGAAATGTACTCATTACCTTGCTCAGGTAACTGTAACCGTTAACTGTTCATTCTATTCTGTGTTGAATGGAAGAAACAAGAAAGTTTGGCTCTGCTTATGAACAGATAGACAGGAGCTTGATTTCATTATTCAGCTATAGGATCAGCCATGTGCCCAAATTCAGCTACTGTCCTCACCTTTGTGGTTGATGAAAAGAGCTCACAATGTCACTCAAACATGTAGCCTAACTGTTCCATACTGTGTTGCCATCTACAGAGTCTTTTGTGTTTCCACAATTTTCCTTACATTTGCAATATGAAAGCTTTCCTCACTCGGTCTCTCCTAAGAGTCAACTCTGCATGATTTTGCTGTTTCATCAGATGAAATCCTTAGAGATGCAGGCTGGTCTATTGTTACTGCTTTTTGAAGTTGTTTAGGGTTCTGTATTATAGAGACAGCTAGGTAACCACCAGCTCTTCTCTTCTTCTTGATATACGGAGAGGTTACATTCCTGGTCTATTTTTTGCTGGTATGTATGGCTACCTGTATGGCTCTGGATGCATTTTGCCTTTCATCAAGTCATCGTAGTATTGGCAAACACATGTTGAAGATGTGAGTACTGTAGATGGAAGGAATCGGAGTCTTCTAAACACTGTGTAGAGGACCGTCTGTTCCATTACTCCAGCAGTGCCTGCTCACCATCACAAATGTGGATTCATACTTCTACCATGGGAAAGCATTGAAAAACTATAGTAGTGTGTAGAAGAATTAGCCAGACAGGTTTGAAATTTTTAGAAAATACCCAAATCTTGTTTGCCTTTAGGTCCCGGGAAGAGGAGATGATGAAACTTGTCCCTGCCAAAAAGGAAGGTGAAAGAAACAATACCCACTGGGTTATCACTTAATGAGCTTTGAAGACTAGAAATGATGATTCTTTCTGTCCACCTAACCCATATAACCCCAATGCTCCAAGCTGTGCAGCTTCACATGCACTTGCAAAGGAAAGGAGGAAACAATGGCTTTCTCTTTCAGCACGAGGACAGGATAACCTTTCCCATAAGTCCCTGTCCCCAGCTGTTTTTTATCATATATTTAATTGATCAGAACAGGTTCTTTCATCCACTTTTAGACAAATCACAACTCATTATGAGAACAAGTACTTGAAATCATTCTCTCCAGACAAACTGGGTGGTCATTTAGAAAGAAATATGAGCAATCGCTGACAGGTAGAAAGTGAATAATGACTGCTACACAATTTTGCTTTACTACAATCAGAACTCTTTTCTATAAATTTGAGCTAACGTTAGTTTGGATTACATTTGTGATGCCGTAACTTCCTCACTATTAGTACCTCAGTAGCCTTGTGGCATGAAATCCCTAATTCTCCGTTAGTCTTATCAGCCATATCTTTCACCAGGCCAGAGAACGCTTGATTTTTCCTGCAGTTCCTGTGCTGTTCAAAGAACCTGATAATTATCTCAGTTAATAGAAAGAAAGTATGAACCTCTACTAGTTCATTCTTAGGGAATTATTTTTCCATGGTCAGTCAATGGAGTAGATTGATAGAACAAAAGGCAATAAAATAATAAAAACTTTATCATGAGATATTGACCCCTCTTATTTTTATGACAATATCAAATTTAGGAGAAGATATAATCCTTAATACTCTTATTTTTCTTTTTTTATTGTGAAAATACTGTACAGAGTGATTACAATTACATGGGCAAGATAATGAGTACATTTCTTATCAAGCATTGTAGCCTCCTCCTTTGTTTCCCCTTCCCATCCTCCCCCCCACCAAGTTTGTTTTCGACATAATGACAATACTCTTATTTTTCTAGCACCTCCTCCCACCGTATACTTGTTATTTGAAAACTTTTCATAAACTGTAAAGCAAAAATGAAAGAAATAAAATTATTATAGCTTACTTTTAAAAAGCATCTCTCTTCTTGATTAAACATTATGATTATGATTATGGTTATAATGATGACTACTTGTCTCTTACTGAGTATGGCAGGTATGACAGTTGGCCTTTTACAAATATCATCTTAAGTCCTACTATCAAGCGTATAATCATCATCGACATTTCACACACTAAAACATCAATTTCAGTTTTCCTAAGTGGCTTTTCTAGGGTCATCAGTAAAGAGCAGGAATTAGAACTCAGGATTTTCTGATTCCAAAGATGCCTACATTTTCCCATCATGAGTCAAACTCCCTCCTTTCAATTCTCCTTGCTGCCTTTAATATTCTCATATGTAAATTCCATTTGGTAAAGGCTTTTGTCTTAGATTTTGAGCAAAATGGATATTCTCATTCATTGACTGAGATTTTTATAGAGAGCCTGTGAAATTATTTATCTTTCTAGTTCAATAACTATTTTCCCCCTCATCATTTTTAACTCACATCTAGCTCAGTAAATAAACAGTAGGAAGAAAAAAAACCAACACCCAGACATCAAACAGATAGATTAGCAGACCAATCCTGTGGTTGAGGAAAGGAATTTTTTTCTCTCTCTCCTTTGTTGGTCTAATAGGCAAGGTATGTGCCAACAGATTTTATAAGCACCTGAGAACAGCAATGACAAGTACAGACTGAACTCTCAGAAGTCCAGGTGGCTTTGACATTTCCTTCAAGGACCCTAACCAGTCTGCTTTAGATGGACACGAACAATAAGGACCACCGGGCTTTGCTCAACCAAGGAGAGGAGAATGAATTGGTGAGTTCTCCTTTCTTTTTTATAGCTTTTTTTTCCTCCCAAAGTGCCCAAGGCTGTGGTCAGGAGTTCTTTTTAACTACATTAAAGATAAACCACAACACTAGCAGTACTGGTTCTAGACTGAAAAGGTTTTGGTCTGGTAGAGCTCTCTGAAAGCTGCAAGGCACAATTGGGAAGCAGGAGGTTTATAAGGGCTGAGCCACTTGTGCCTCTGGATATTAGAGTTTTTGCCATCTGCACGTGTGATGAATCATGTGAAGCAGCTTCCTAGACATGTTGCAGAGTGGCCGGGATACATCCCCACATGGTTATAATTGAGAAATGAGCCCCTTCTCATTTGTGTCACATGGGATTGGAAAAACAGGTGAAAACTGAAACAATTTATTTATTTTTTCTTTCTCCTGTTTCCTATGTCTGCCTGACCTGGGCTCAGAGTACCTTAGGCTGAATCAATGTTTTTTTTTTGCTAAACTCAAGAGGGGTTTTCAGCACCAAGTGTTGAAGAAGAAATTATGTAAAGCTTGGTGGGGTTTTTTTTTTAGCACATATTTAAAAAATCTCATGTTTATAACTCTTTTTCCCTACTATCTCTTCCACCAAATATGCACAAATCTTGAAAATGGATCATTATAAATGTGATAACTCTTCTATAGTATCTACTTGCTCCTTGGGAGTTTATATTTTATAATGTCATTGAATTTTCAGAACAAAGAAGGAAAGAATCCTACTTCATAGAAAAGAAATCAGACCAGGGAGGTTAAGTAACTTGCCAAGGTCATTAGCCAGCAGCAGACAGCCTGGGAATGCAGTCCATTTCTTGTCTATACTGTAACTGGTCCACACTACAATAGTGACCATAGTTAGTAAATGAGAAAAGTAGAGAGAAAGGCAAAGGTAGAGTTGGGGGGGGGCATGGATCCCACTGTGGGCAGAAAAGAACCCAGAGTATGGGTTTCATATTTCAGGAAGGTATTACTTTCCTGCATGGCCTCCCAGTTCCTTATAAGCTATGGGAAATCCATACCCACTTTGTTTCCACCTGATCTTATTTTTTAATCTAAAGAAAATAAGTGGCTCTGTCTATAGCTGGGCTATCCAACAAGGAAGCCAGGGGCCATCTGTGGTTCTGGAGTACTTGAAAAGAAACAGATCCAAACTGAAAGGTGTTATATACATGCCAGACTTTGAAGAATGTAACAAAAAGGCCCATAAATAATATTTAGATTAATTGCACACTGAAATGACAATATTGTGGATAAAGTAACTTGAACAGAATTGATTAGAAACATTAATTCCTCCTGCTTCTTTTCCCTTCTTTAATGTGGTGCCAAGAAAATTTAGAATTGCAAATGTAGCCTTTATTTGTACATTATTGTACCCTGTGAGGCTTGTGAAGATGCTACAATGCTTTAACATCTTCAGACTAAAAGGATTTGAAGAATTAAAATCTACTCACCTGTGTTCACTGCTGAATGATTCCGTCCTGGGTCTGAAGTTTATGACCAATTAGAAGAGTGTTCAAGAAAACCTTATGAGTCTTTATTTTTTCTAAAAGTTTATGACCAAATAGATGAGTGTTCATGAAAACCTTATGAGTCTTTATTTTTTCTAGCTAGGTATTGTGTTTGATAGGTATTGAATGGATAGACCAGAAATTTTAATCTCCCAGTCACAGGACAAGTATGTGTATCAAATAGTTAAATAATGGTGCACGGTTTCTTTTTTTCTTGTGTGTGATCAGACATTTCTAGAGATATCCACGGGAAACCCCTATTCAGAATTATGCAGTGTTGGCTTCACATTGACAGCGTGCTCTGGGGAAAGGAAGCTGGAGGAGGAATTCTTTTTCACCAATCTCACTCTCAGAGAGAGCAGAGAGTTTAATCTGACTGTAGGCCACAGGTAAACCTGGTGGTTCAGATGGGCCTGGGGGCTCCCGCGTGCATAAACTAAAGAGGAAGCTGTGACAGCTTCCAGCTGTCCAGCTAATCAACAGTCCAATGCTGTTGGATTTACAGGGTTTCAGAAGGAAAGCCAAAAAATGTGAAGTTTTGTGTGAAATAGCCTGATTATAACGCTTTGGAAGTGAATCCAAACAAAAAAGATCGAGCAGGTTTAACAGAAGTGTTGACATGGCTGAATACCATCACTGGGGGCCAACCAATTGTGGATACAGTCCCTCCGCACTTGGCTCTCCCTTTCCTGGGGGTTTATCATGGACCACTCTGACTTGTACTTGTGTTAATCAGAACAATCCATTGTCATCGTATGAGAGGATTTGAGGGGAAAACTAGACAACTGTTGGAGCAAATAATACATTCTTTCAATCAAACACCGAGGAAGAACCTAACTGAACGGGGGCTGTCCTGTGAATTATTCAGGCTGTCATAGATTATTTTGCTGAGCTCAGCATGGATATATATCATCACATTAGTTTCAAAAGTTAAATTCTGTCTCATTTCTGTCTATAGTTCTCAGGCCCTATCTCCTCTGCCTTGTGGAAAAGCTAATGCTTGCTGTTCTGGGCAGGTGCTGGGTGTTTGACAGGCAGTTTCTCATTTCACCCACACTACAGCCTCAGGGGAGAAGAGACATCCTCCTCTCTCAATCTTCTTCCCACTCCCCAATTTCCTCACCATACCACAGAGCTAAATAGACCCCTTTTCCTTCACTTTTCTTTTTCCTAAAATTTTATCCTGCCCAAGAGCTTCCTTTGACCTTTCCAGTTGCAGTTTTCTGTTTTGCTTTTTTTCCCCCTTGAAGTTCCCTCAGGATGCGCAACTTTACTGACAGTCCACAGAATCCTTCACACAGAGATCCTCGATGAGCCAAGAACCTTGAGACCTTTGTGCTTGGCCTCATGGTGGGCTGGATTGGAATTTTGGCTCTATAAGGCCAACTAATAGAATCCAAGTCATTTGTAAAATAGAGACACTACTTAAAAAGCTGTTCCCTATCACTTAAGGAAATGCTAGAAGAAATATCACATCCTAAATGTAAATGGTGGGTAGGTCACAACTGGGCTTCTTAGGTTTTGGAACATCAATCAAACAGCAGCAGGACAGTGTGCTGCTTTTCCCACATGTGTGGGGTCCATGAGATCTGAGAGAGAAAGAGAGAGAGAGAGAGAGAGAGAGAGAGACAGAGAGAGAGACAGAGAGAGAGACAGAGAGACAGAGAGACAGAGAGACAGAGAGACAGAGAGACAGAGAGACAGAGACAGAGACAGAGACAGAGACAGACAGAGACAGAGACAGAGACAGAGACAGAGAAGAGAGGGAAGGAGGGAGAGAGAGAGAATATGCATGGACTGATTTTTTCCTGACTACTTTCCATGCAATATTCCACACCCATAGCAAAAGTAAAGAAGTTCTTAATGAGCCAGTGAGAAGGGTGTATTGTTTTATTATTGTTACCCTTCTAGGAGGAATAATCATTCTGTCTCTTCTCAGCTAGGCAGTCTGAAGGTATACATGCACCCCTTAGCCTCTGTTTCAGAATTCTCTGGCCATGTATACTTTCTCAAGATAGTGTTGATTCTGGCTCCTTTCTTAGTCACAAGTGATACTTTACTCATCTGGGCTTTACAGCCCAACTAGTCCCCTTCTGTTCCCTTCTGTGCAGACATTCACTGCCTGGGTGTCAAAAACCTAATGAGAGAGCTCCAGAAGGAAAAAAAATAGCTGCTTGGTATTGGAAGAGACAAAACAGATAAGAGAGCATTTCACATGGCAATTTTTTTTTCTGCCAGTGGAGGAGTTCTGATATCTTAGACAGCAACCTGGGCTTTACTGGAGACTAAATCATATGTTAGCTACATAGTTGTGGAAATGTTTCTGGACCATGCCCGCTGTCTCCTTCCTCCTGACTCCTGCCTCCTGACTCACAAGAGTCATGTATAAATTATGGAAAGTGCTATGAAATATAAGAGGTTCACTCATATTTCATTTATGAAGTGCAAATGGATGATGCAGGCAAGTTGGATTAGGTAAAACTGATGTGGAGCACATTTCCACTTTCTTTGATTAAAACTTGGGGAATGATAATTGCTTGAACTCTACCATTACAAAAACAAATAACATGTAAAGAGTTGGTACAAAAAAGATCATGATATTGGAGTATCTCAATTATTTCATACAAGGTTGTGCATTCCTTAATTCCCATTATAGGACTCGCAGCTCAGTTTTACTCTCCCACAAACACTCAAAGGATGATTATTGAAAAGTGAAATGTTAAAATTTAAAAGCTTTCTCCTACATTCTGCCAACACTTAAATTAGCATGTTGTATGAAGGTAAGCACGTCAATCTTCTACTGACACCTTGCTGTGAGGGGGAGATAATAATATAAGCAACATAATCAACATTAAAATTTCTCTCATGTAGATTGCTGGAGAGAACTTGGCAAGATGCATTATAACATGCCTCACCGTTGACTTTTTGATTTAAATTATGATGAACATACAAGGTGAGAACATTGGCAACATGCTCTTATTAGCCATGCATGAAGATGCAATTGAAGCGCTTGATTTCATCATGGCTGGGTTTCAGACTGATATAGTTATAAAAAAATCTCATCTTGGAATGTTTTAATAGAAGTCTGTTGGACAGAATTGAAGAAATAAAAATAGTTTGGCTATCATCTCTACTTTTTAGGGACTCTCTAGGAAGTTATATTTAATTTCTGAACCTGTATTTCCAGAGAAATGTCAAGAATTATAGCCTACTTGGAGGGAATTCTATGTATCACAATCCAGAACTGTTTTCAAGACGTTGGCAGAAATTCCCAAGAGAGCAGTCATGGTGGTTGCCTTCCCAAAGTCGAGTGGCTGATGTGGGGTACTAAGTAGAGGCTCTTCCTTAGGGAAGAACTTCCCAACTACTATGGAGGAAGTCTTAATACGACATCCTACAAGTGAGTTTTGACTTTGATAACAAGATAAACTTGTCACATTGAGTATAAATGTAATGAGCATAGCTTCTATCATTATGTTATGTCATATAGCAAATGGGATTTCATAGGTGTAATCAGTGTTTCTCAGTTGAGCCAATTAAAAAAGACTCTGGGTAAAGCTCACTCAACCTTTTAAAGAGGATGTGCCTTTCCTGATGTATTTAATGCTCAAACAGGATTTAGAATGCAATTGGGTTCATCACTCCACCACTAAAACACATGGGTATGTAAGAGGGGCTAAATGGTAGGAAAGTTCTTCTTGGCCCATTTGACGATGGAAGGTACAATGTGGCAAGGAACTTTGAGTTATCTCTAAGAATTGACAGAAGCTACCAGATGCTAGCCAATAAGGTAATAGAAGCCACAATTTTCAAAAAAAAAATACATGACTTAAATCATGCTTTAAAAATACAAACTTGAAAGAAAGAGGTTTCAGCGCTTCTGAAGGTATTCACCCTTGATAACATCTTGAATTCAGTCTTGAGAATTGGTGTTCTGAGAATCAGCTAAATGGATTCCCAATGCATATAAGATAATATTTTGTATTGTTTTAAGTTGCCAAGTTTGCTATATAGCAAAAGAAAACTCCTATACCATCACATCAGACCAACAAGAGAGCATGCAGCCTGTCTTAATTAGATAATAGATATTCTTCTGCCAAAAATGGTATAGAGCTATTTTTCCTAGCAGAAAATTTGAACCAAATAATCTGTGAGGTCTGTTTCTGATCAGTGATGCTCTTATTCCTCAAATAGTCATTAAGAGCACATGCTACTTTGTCCCAAGGACTTTATATATGGTAAATTCTGGTTATAGAAACTGTCTTTGGTAATCAGCCTAGGTGTCAGAATACCTTGTTGCCCACACTTCCTGCTCTGTCATTATTTTCCCACCAAACAAGAGCCCTTCATGGGACTTTAGCTTGCAGGAAGACAACATGCAGGACAAGCTGACATTCTGAGCAGTATGAGAGTGACAGTGTGCTCATCTCTGCAGTAAGTACTGGGTTTGGAGTCACACTGCTGGCATCTAAAATGTCTCTTCTGGAAAGCAAGCACAAGGGGGAAACATAACAGACTGAATTACCCAATAATTGTTTTGAATATCTCCCAAGATTGGGTTCCTTGGACCTACAAATAATGAGAACTTAGAAACATAAGTAACAGTACTTATATAATAAAGTTGATTTTATAGGTTACCATGAAGATTACATGACAACTAAGATAGTCCTCAAGAAAAATTTACATTGTTTTTCAACATAGAGAATGATCATGAAAGTTAAATGTAAGACATTTTTGCTCTAAAAAAAGAGTGGTGTGTGACACCAGTGTTTGTTAGTGATTAGTGACAACCATTTAAATGGCCATGGATGGCAATACCAAGAACAGAAGTTTAAAGAATAATAACTATATGAATATGGTTCCTTAACTAGGGACAGTATTATCATACCACTAAAGAGATGAACTTTCATGCATTGGCAGAAGAGATAAGAAAATAGAATATTAAGAATATTCTTTCATCTAATATGTAAAAAAATAAGGTTTGTAATGTCAGTGTAGAGAAAACAAGGGGTAGATTATTAATAATGATAGAAACGTGGTGATATGATTCTTGCTTTAATAAAAAGCAACCAACAACAAGATAACAAGGTAAAATAGGTTGAACATGGTAGTCAGTCACATCTGTAATTTCGGCTATGTAGGAAGCTAAGGCAGAAGGATGGTCTGAGGCCATCCCAGAAAAGGAAAAAAACAAAAAACACCACCACTACTACCACCACTACCACCACCACCAAAAACTTGAGACCTTATCTGAAAAAAATTACTAAAAGGAAAAAGGACTTGCTCAGTGGCTCAAGTGGTAGAGTACTTTGCCTAGAAGTGCCTAGGTTCTGAGTTCAAATCCTAGTAGTGCCACAATACAAAACAAAATGCCTAACAAATTTTAGCATCATTGAATAAAGCTAAACTATAAAATGAGATCTCCTTGGCCAGTGCCTAAAAGTTAAGGACCACCTAAAAAAGTTAACTTTCTATAAAATTATTGGAATGTTCCTAACCATGGAAACACCTAACATACCATTGCAAAGAAAAAACCCAAACAAGAGGAGCAGACAAATGAAGAGAAGAAGCCAGGGCCAGGGTGGAGTCAGGGGAGGGAAGTGACAGCAAAGAATGCAGTAAAAATTTCAATGTATATTATACAAAATTAAGAAAAGCGAGGTTTGAGGGATGGATGAGACTGAGGGATGGGCGACTTTGATGATGAGGTACTTTAGTCATAAACCACTTCATTGAATATCAACTTCTTTGTTCAACTACTTAAAGATCATTTAAAAAATATAAAAATGCTTTATGCTGAAGAGAAAAAAAAAGAGAAACCTGAACAACACAACAGAACTCAGACCACAATCACAACAGGCACAACTGTGTACAGAAGGCAATCGTGGTAGTTTGCATGACTTTCATTATGTTTTAGTTGAGTTAAAAAAATGTGCAGCTTTGTGCTGTGGGATTACTGGATTGAGTGTTCTGAACTCTGGAACAGAAACACCCATTCCAAGGCATTTGGTTCACCCACTGATTCACTCATTTGCCTGTGTAGGGGGCACGCAATAGAACAGTTTAGGTGACTGAACTCAGGAACAGGAAGTGGCAGGTACAAGATCACACTGCAGAAGCAGTAGAGGTAGTGCACTGTCAATTCTGACCAGGAGATTCAAACAGGAAGTGACAGGCACAAGATCATACTGCTGAAGCAGCAGCCGTAGCACACTGTCAATTCTGACCAGCAGATTCTTGGGCGACAGATGAAGAATATATCCATACAGTGAATTATAATTCTTATTTCATCCATGGGGCAAGGAATGAGTTTAACCAACAGAGATGGTAAACCCAAACTTGTGTCCCCCACAAACTCTGCTTTCTAAGTTCAGATAGGCCCTGGGCTATCTTATGGAAGCTATGGGTAAAACCAAAAGGGCACATTCCAAAAGGTAGATAAGAAGAAAGACTGAGGTAGGTAATTTGGGTAACAGGGCCAGGATGGTAGGAATCACTGAGATGAGTAAATACAAGTACTCCTCCTGTCTTTTGACAAGATAACTGCAGAAGGTCAAATGCCCATGCACACCGCCAGAGTTTTCTACTGGCACCATTTACAAGTCGTATCTCCTGCAGCCATTCACCCCACAGGCCTCTAGAGTTCCCAGGGTGTTTTGTTACAGTGCTTTCCCCTTGAATGGGGAATGCACGCATTGGTGTGAGTGTGCATACTTTGACATAAAGCTCCTGCTTTCAGCTAATCCTTGAATTAACCAGGCGTTTATCCTAAAGCCCTTCTCTCCAGCTTCATACACTACAAAGGTGAGTGGTTTTCTTTTTGGTCTTCTACTTGATGTCAGTTTTGACAACTTGTGCCCTTTTGGGGAAAGTAAAAACTCCATTTAAGCCATTGGATCAATCACTTTGGGAAATAACATTTGTTCTCCATGTTGCCTGTGGTCAAATCATTTCACAATGAGTCCAATGGGATTAGCCACTATCAACTTACTGACATTTTGTTAAATTGTGTAGTACCCAAGGTAATATGAACTCTTCACACATACTGAGTGCTCAAAATGTGCTATGTGCATTGGATGCATTCTCTCTCTGTCTCTCTCTGTCTCTCTCTGTCTCTCTGTCTCTCTCTCTGTATTTCTGTTTGGTAGTGGATACTACATCCAGAACCTCACACTTTCCAGGCAAATGCTCTACCACTTGACATTTGGCTTTCAGATAAGATCTCATGCTAACTTTCCCTAAGCTGGTTTTAAACTGTGATCCTCTTACATGTGCCTTTAGCAAAGCTGGACATATAGGCATGTACTACCACACCTGGCCTATATGCATCATCTTAT
This sequence comes from Dipodomys merriami, assembly GCF_024711535.1. NCBI lineage: Eukaryota > Metazoa > Chordata > Mammalia > Rodentia > Heteromyidae > Dipodomys > Dipodomys merriami. Next base: position 66,334,342 of record NW_027203381.1, on the reverse strand, counting down.
TCATTTCTCACAACACATTTAGAAGACAGTTATTGTCATTAGTGCTATTTAGGGTAGGAAGAAGTTGAGGCATCAGAAGATGTCTGTCCCCAAAGTCCCATGTCCCAAAGTCATGTGTCTCATTAAAGGACGCGGAAGTATGTTTTTAGCTTGGTTTTCTCATGTGGACATGTCCACAGCTTTTAGCTACAATGCAAAATTACTGCTATTGCATTTTATAACCAGCCACTGTGTTATAACCAGCTGCTCAAAGCTGTTCTTTTTATGTGAAAAACATGGTCTGGTAAGTTTAAATCATGGATGATAGTGATTGAGCACAAAGCCTATGTGAAAGCTTCTAGAAGGCAAAAAAAAAAAGGAAAAATAATGAACAGAGGTTATGGTGTTGGGTCTAGATAGGGAGCTCAGCTGTAATGTTAGACAACACTTCTGTGAAAAGCGTGTTGTATTTTATTGTCATTCCTTTCTTTCTCTGTACTTTGGACTTAGGTGTGTTATTTCTGGCATCTGGAATTCAGATCCTAGCTCCGAACAAAAAAAAGTGAAGGTTACAATGCTGCTTAGAAAGAAAACTAAAGGGTCGATATGACATCCTCCGTGCTCTTCAGCTCTACTAATAGGTGGCAGATCTCAGTTCTTGGTCTGACAAACACAGCCTGTTTCCATTACCAACTCTGACCCAGAATATTTCACCCCAAAACTGCAATAGGCACCTTGCCTCTCCTTTGACTGAAACTATTATCAAAACACCTGCTCCCACTGCTGGACTATCCTTTTCACTTAACACCTTACTTACCGTGCCTCTCTGTAATCTTCACAGCTACGCTTCCAGCCCTGTGCTAGTATTATTTTCCTAAGGACAGACAAGGAAACTGAGAGTTAGGGAAATTGAAGTGTGAGGTAGATGGATAGGAGGAGGTAAAAGTTATTTTATCCCAAAGAGCCATGTACACTGGGTTTGTCCTTATGACCTCATTCATTTCCCACTATCTGTACATTTTCAACATGCCTAGGTTCTATTTACTTTTCTCTTCTGATGATATAAATTGTTGCTTCTCTCTCTATTCGCCACCCTGAGTTTATTAGTAGATTTGATTACAACTGATTACATTAGAGAACTAATTGTTAAAACATTAAAACTGAAATTAAATGGTCAGAATAGAAACATTTGTGATACACTGAGAAAAAAAAGACCTGGCAATCTACATGAGAATTTTGCTAAAAGAATACAAGGTGATGATGTTAAGCCCCAAATCTCAAATCTCATACTAGCCAGATCCGTTGTGAAAAACTGAGATCCGATTTAGAAAGGAGTTTCAGCAATGTTTATGAGAACAATTTATCAAGGAAGTGAAAACATTGCTTCTATTCATCTTTGCTCAAGGAACCATACATTTCACAAAATTGCTTTTTGATGTTTACAAGCTTCTTTGTCCCTTTATTTCTCTTGCTTCCTCTATGTTTTCAGCTGAACTTCCTCTCCTGCCCTGCTCCCCGCTTTCTTTGGAACAGATAAGGGAAAATCATCTGCTGGCATTTTGATAATAAGATATCCTCAGACCTGAGAACTGTCTTTTACAGAATCCTCTTTTCTTGTCTTGGTGGAGCTCTGTGTTAGGGATGCGATTTCACCACAGCTTTGGTGAGAGTTGCTTGTACAGATCACTCAAAAAAAGGTATAGCTACCAGCTCCCCAGGTCACCAGACCTCCTGCTTCCACAGAAATTGCTTCTTTTACACTGTTCCACAAGAAATGTACTCATTATCTTACTTATGTAAGGTAATGTGCATCACCTTTACAATTAAATTAAATTAAAAAAAGAAAAAAGAAATCTCTTCTTTGGCCCTTCTCTATTTATTAACTTTGCAAAAAAGCTGTAATTTTTTCCTTTCCCAATCTAACTCTTTTAAGTAATTATTTTCCATATGATCATGTTCCAAATAAACTCACAAACAAAGTTTATTATCATTCTAGCTGGGCCCAGTGTTTCATACCTGTAATCCTAGCTACCCATGAAGCTGAGTTCTGAGGATCATGGTTCACAGCTAACCCAGGCAGGAAATTAGGAAATTCCATGAGATTCTTATCTCTTATTAATCACCAAAAAGTGGGAAGTGGAGCTGTGGCTCAAATGGTGGAGAGGTAGTCTTGAACAAAAAGCTTAGAAACAATGTCCAGGCCCTGTCCCATGACTGGCACTCACACACACACACACACACACACACACACACACACACACACACACACACACACACACACACACACACATTATTATTATTATTCTGTTGAGGGACTTTTAGATTGTTACCAGTTGAAGGCTTGATGAATACAGCTGATCTGAATATTCTTGTAAAAGGTATTCTTGTAAAAGAATATTCTTATACAAGAATACATTAGTTGTCATACCTTAGCAATAGAGTTTGATGAAATGTTTCTATCAATTCACACTTCCATCAACAATGTGTAACAAAAGTTCTAGTTACTTTATGCTGTTATCATTACTGTATATAATCTATTTTTAAATTGGCCATTCTGTGATTACATCATTAAGCCACTATGTGACTTCAGAGGAAATACTCAAATTTGGTTGTGTCAGTATTTGGCTTCGTTTCTTCTTAGTTTTCTTGGCTCTTTTAGGCTGTGACATTGTACCTTTATTTTGTATTTCCTTAAATGATATGATATAAAAAAATCTTCTAGGTTAGTATAGACAATTTTGAAGTCCTCTTTTGAAAGATTCCTATTCAGAATTTTGTTTCTCTTTATTGTGTTTTAACTGAATCAATTTGCAGTATGTTTTCATTCATTCCAAATATGAATCCTTTTTCATATATAGAGATAATAGGGCTTAGAAATCAATGGATTTTCTCCAAAGATCTTTGAATGGAAAGAAGCTTTTAATTTTAATGATGTCCAATACACATATGTATATTTCTATTTAAGAAATATCTACTTGAGCTGGGCACTGGTGGCTAATGCCTGTAATCCTAGCTACTCTGGAGGCAGAGATCTGAGGATCATAGTATGAAGCCAGCCTGAACAGGAAAGCTCGTTAAACTGTTATCTTCAATTAAGCACCATAAAAGCTAAAAGTGGAGTTGTGGCTCAAGTGGTAGAGCTCTAGTCTTGAACAAAAATGCTCAGGGACAACACCCAGGTCCTGATTGCAAGCCTCAGGATTGGTACAAAAATAAAAAATAAAAAAATAAATAGCTGGAGCTGGGAAGGTGGTTCAGTGATAGAGTGCTTGCCTTGCATGCATGAGGCCCTGGGTTTGATTCCTCACACCACATAAGCAGAAAAAAGCTGGAAGTGGTGCTGTGGCTCAAGTGGTAGAGCACTCACCTTGAGCTGAAGAGCTGAGGGACAGCGCCCAGAGTTCAGACTCCACAACCACCACCACCACTACCACCACCACCACCAACAACAACAAAAAGCTAAAGAAGTTCATGAAATGTTCCTTTAGGATTTTTCAAATTATTTTATTGTTTCAAGTTTCACATTTAAATATGTTTTTCATTTCATATGAAATTTTGAATTTGGTTTAACTTTCTCAATTTTCTTTGTTGCTCTTTTTTTCTGTATTGTATATGGTTTATTTACCTAATGTCTGTGCTTTTGTAGTATGTCTTCATTTCTGGTGGTATGAATTCACCACACTTCCTTTGTGAATTATTGTCTAGACTCTTCTAAGTTCTTTACATTTTCATACCAATTTTACAATCATTTAACTAATGGCCACACAAAATGTTTGATGAAACTTTAAATCAGATTGTAAGAGTCTATACAACATAATATGCTGCTACATTTATTTAGGTCTTTACTATCTCTCACTAATAATACAAAATTCTTACACATTTTTGTTAGGTTTATTATAAGGTAATTGAATGCCTTTCTTGATAGTTTTAAAAGTTTTACTTAATTGTCATATAGTTGTTAGCATAAACAAATACAACTATTTTCTATACCCACCTAGTATTCAGCAATGCTAATAAATTCATGTATGGATATTTAAAAATATGTAACTGAATTATCCAAGCATAGAGAGTTTTACTTAATTTTTCCAGTTGTTAGAACTATTTTTTTCTTTTCTGTGACTTACTGAATGAATATTAGTAATAATCCTTGAGGATCTTACTTCACGTGGAGCTCAGGAGGAAAAATTCACTATTTCATCAGTAAATATGATCTTGGCTTTCCATCCAGACATGGTTTCCTGACTTATGTTTCTTTACAGTGTTAGAGATTGAACCTCGGACCCTAAACATGCTAGGAAGAAGACACCTCCCAAGATTCTTAAGACTGTTTAAAAAATCATGTAGTGGTATTGGATTGTACCTGTATTTTTCTATATCTGTTGATATGCCCTTCTGAATTCCCCCCCAAATATTAACACTGCAAAGTGCTGGTTTCACATTATTACATCCCTAGAACAAATACCATTTTTGTAAAATGGATTACCCTTTTATTATATCACTGCTTTGGTTAGATAAACGATTTCATCTATATTTATAATAGATCATAGTCCATCATTTTCCTTTCTTACAACATGCCTGTTGGATTCAGGTACCTGAATATAGCTTTTTAACAAGTTAGGAGTATCTTCTCATATCCTCGACTTGCAAAGATGCAGGAATAAGAATGGTACTGCTCCAGCCTTAAATATTAGAAAGAATTCACAAGCAATCTGGACTTAAAGATTCCTTGCAGGAAAGATTTTTTAAAATTTTCTTTTATTGTAAAGATGCTATATAGAGAGTTTACAGTTACATGAGTAAGGCAATGAGTGCATTTCTTGACAAGCATTGTTACCCCTTGGTTTTTTGTTTTTGTTTTATGCCAGTTCTAGGACTTGAGCCACACAGCTCTACTTGCCAATCTTTGGAGATAGAAGTCTTCTGGACTTTCCTGCCTAGAATGGTTTTGAACCACATTTCTCAGATCTTAGCCTCCTAAATAGCTAAGATCACAGGCATGAACCAACAGCATCTGGTTAGGAAGGATTTTTAATTAAAGTATCCCCTTTCCCTCTCCTTCTCCCTCTCTCTCCCACCCCTCTCCCCCTTTCTTTCTTTTTTCTTTTTTGGGTCAGGTCGTGGGGCCTGAACTCTGGGCCTTGGCACTGTCCCTCAGCTCTTCAGCTCAAGGCTAGCGCTCTACCACCTGAGCCACAGCGCCACTTCCGGCTTCTTTTCTTTTTGCTTATGTGGTGCTGAGGAATCGAACCCAGGGCCTCATGCATGCAAGGCAAGTGTTCTACCACTGAGCCACCTTCCCAGCCCCTTCCCCTTTCTTTCCCTCTCCCTCTTCCTTCTTTTCTTTCTCCCTTTCTCCTTCCCTCTTTCACTCCTTCCTTCCTCCTTCCCTCCCCCACTCTGTCTTTCTCTTTCCCCCTCTGATTCTACCCCTCTCTTTCTTATTTGTGGATCATAGGATTGAACTCAGGGCTTAATGTGCACTATAAAAGCACTCTAACACAGAGCTACATCTCCTGCCCTTTATTTCTGTGTAAATTTCATTTTGAGATAGAGGTTCACTGAGTTCCCCACTTGAGAACTGAAACCAACTATATATCTCAGATTGGCCTTGAACTAGTGATTGTCTTTCCCAGTCACCCTGTTGGCTAAGATTGAATGTATGCTAACAACCGCAAAACCATTTGGATTTATATTTATGAGTTCATCCATTTTCTACATCTCCCAGAAGTACCAGTTTGGCTGTTGATTTTCTCTATTGTATGTCTGATTTCTATTTTATTCATTTCTGCACTCATCTTTAAAATTTCCTTCTTCATATATTATATAAGATTTAATTTGCAATTCTTTCTATGACTTCTTGAATTGGAAGAAGCTTGCTTTATTGATTTTAAACTTCCTTTTCTTTTTCTTCTATGCTTTTAAAACTATAGATGTCCCTTCACCATATCCCTTGAGGTCTGACATCTTAGTTTTCATTTGCATTCAGTTCAAAATCTTCCCCAATGTCCCTGTAATTTCTTTCTTTATTATTTTTTTTGTCAGTTTTGGGACTTGAACTCTGGGCCTGGACACTGCCCCTGAGCTCTTCAGCTCAAGGCTAACACTCTACCACTTGAGCCACGGTACCACTTCCAGTTTTCTGAGTGATTTATTGGAGATAGGAGTCTCATGGTCTTTCCTGCCTGGGCTGGCTTTGAACCGTGATCTTCAGATCTCAGCCTCCTGAGTAGCTGGGATTACAGGTGTGAGCCACCGGCGCCTGGCTTCCCCTGTAATTTCTTATTTGACTTTCACATGTTATTTAGAATGTGTTGCTAAACATTTGAGAAGTTATATTTTTTGTTAATTTCTAGTTTAATTGCAATGTATTTTGTCTGAGAATATGATCAATTTAGGCAACTATTTTATGACTACTTAAAAAAATTGAACTCTGGGGGCTGGGAAGGTGGCTCAGTGGTAGAGCACTTACCTTGCATGTCTGAGGCCCTGGGTTCGATTCCTCAGCACCACATAAGCAAAAAGAAAAAGCCGGAAGTGGTGCTGTGGCTCAAGTGGTAGAGCGCTAGCCTTGAGCTGGACAGCGCCCAGGCCCAGAGTTCAGGCCCCATGACCGGACCCCCCCCCCCCGCAAAAAAAAAAAATTGAACTCTGTTACATGTATTTGGGGCTTGAATTTTTCTCTGGTGCTAAATAGTTCTTTCTCCTCTGGAGAGGACTCTTGTCCTTCAGCCTCCTTTGACTCCCTTCTACACATGCTCTAGTGCTTTGCTCTTGTGCTGGAATTTTCTCTTGATATATAAGTTTACCTTGTGAGTCTTCTCTTGAGCAAGGACTCAATCCAATTTTTTTTTGTTTTCCTTTGCTCCTTCCTTCTTTCCCTCCCTCCTTCCCTCCCTCCCTCCCTCCCTTCCTTCCTTCTTTCCTCTCTTTGATCAAAGATAGCACTCTACCACTTGAGCCACAGCTCCACTTTTGTTTTTTTGTGGTGGTTAATTGGAGTTAAGAGTCTCATGGACTTTTCTTCCTGATCTGGCTTTGGAATTGCAATCCTCAGATCTCAGCCTTCTGAGTAGCTAGCATTAACAAGCATTACCTGCACCAGAAGCCAGCAATGCCCCTAGATGCTAGTTTATATTTGTTGAATTGAATAGAGTTGATGTAATCTAAGTCAGTTTTTCTCTTCAGCCTTTAAATGCACAGGGAGAGGTAGCCATACCAAACTGTGCACCCATTCTGGTGACCTTTGCCAAGCCATTGCCTATGGAAGATCTCATTAGTGTATAAAAGTTACCATCTGGTTCAGTGGAAGCAGCAAAAAAATTGAAATTTACAGTTATTGTCTATACACTTCTGTATTTGTTTACTTCACCATGTTAGCTAAATGATGTTGTTTGAAGTTCTGTGTTTTTAATGATTTTTGTGTTTATTAGTTAGCAAGAGGGAGTGGATCAAAATCTCTAGTGCTGAGTGGATTTAAATTCTACTAATTTTACTTTATAAACGGTGAAGCTATATTTTGTGCACACAGAAATTTATACAATCATGCTTCCTTTCTATTAAGTTTACCCTTTAGCTTATGAAGTCTTTCCTTTTCTCTGATATTTTCCCCTTAATATCCTTAAAGAAATGTGTTTTGTCTAATATTAATACAGCTGAATTCACTTTTCTTCCTCAGTGTTGCATGGTATGTTCTTACCTTCTTTTAACTTTTCTGCTTCTTGATATTTAAAGTATGTACCTTGCAAACTACACAGTCTACCTTTATTTTCCAGCCTAGTCATCTTTGTGTTTCGGTATCAAGAACATTCACATTTAATGTAACCCTTGATACAGTTGGTTTAAATTTCTTGAGGTTGCTATTTGTGTATGTCAGTCATTCTGTGTATTCTTTTTTTCATTTGTCATTGTAATATAGAAAGTTCCAGGTTTGTACATTCATGCCATACATGTGGATGTGATCACTTAACAAAAGGCCCTTGTCTTCACAACCCCCTGAACTTTTGCTCACGTTCCATTCTCCTAATCATTTTGTTGTTATAGACTGCACATAGAGCCTTTGCTTTGCCTTGCATGCATTCTTTCATTAAGGTATATTTCCAAGTGAGAGATTATTGATTGAAAGATGAAATCATTTGTATAATTCTCGGTACAGTTCACATTCTTAAAAAACTATTCTAGTTTTTTATGATATTAGAAGTATATGTCTGCAATGGTTTCATTGCAATCTTGCTGGAATTCTGAATTAATCTTTAGCTTAAAAAGCAACTATGTAGGAAGTAACAGAATTATGATTCCCAAAGTCATTGTTGGGTATAAATAAACAGAAAAAAGAGGATGTGTTTAAGAATAAGCCCATTTCAGCTTAAAGCTGAACTACCTTTTCAAATTATTCTCCACATAACTGGGCTTTGGCAATAGCCCCCTAGAAAATAACCCCCAAAATGGGTGTTTATCACATAATATGTGAACTGGCATATATATTTTATATGGTTCTAAGAAAGCTATAATTCATTAATGAAAATCAAGCTTTTTAGAAACTGAAGGAACATGGATACAGAAAGTAGAAATTGAATTGAAAATATGCTTAAAATCAGAGTTAATGAATGTTTGTGTACTATATTTTAAACATTTTCATGAATAATCTTAAAAGAATGCATCTAGGGGCTGGGAAGGTAGCTCAGAGGTAGAGCACTTGCCTTGCATGCATGAGGCCCTGGGCTCGATTCCTCAGCACCACATAAGCAGAAAAAGCCAGAAGTGGTGCTGTGGCTCAAGTGGTAGAGCGCTAGCCTTGAGCTGAGGGACAGCGCCCAGGCTCAGAGTTCAGGCCCCATGACCAGATCAAAAAAAAAAAAAAAAAAAAAAAAGAGTACATCTATAAATTTAATGAACTCTTTCTCCCACATGAGTTACCTTGTTTAGGAGCTCTCCACATTGTAATTACTTTAAAGAGCAAGTTTATGGACATGGTTTTATCTGAGCACAACTAATTTGTAAGTTTCATATTTCTAATTAGTTTGTACAGGATTAGTTCCTTCACAGTGAAATGAAGTACCTGAGATCACATAGCTAGAGATAGGCAGAACACTTATTATTGTCTTTAGAATAACTTTCAACAACTCTTACTATAATCATCTACCACTGAGTTATTAGAAAAATCAATAAGAGCAACATGTTCCCGAAATTAATAAGATGACAATGTTTCCAAAGAATCATGCCAAGAGATTTGTTCTATGATACCATGATCTGAACTGGTCTGAGCTCCAAAAGTTCTATGGAAATTCAGCTAAAACCAATTTTCTTCACATTACAGTTCTGCTATCTTGGAGTTCAGATTCATAGGAAAGAAGAACACAACGAAGTTCAGCAAAGCCTTAAATAGGAATACAATAAGCATCGTTCATTTTCAGTGTGTTAGTAGCTGTTATAAAAATATCTCAAGAAAGAAAGAAACACAGACCCGAAGGAAACAAAACTTAAATGAGGAGAAGTTGATTTGGGCTCAGGGGTTTTAGCCCATGACTAACAGGCTCCATTGCTATTGAGTGTGACAAGGCAGAAATATGGCAGAAGGACCTGGCAAAGCAAAGCTACTCACCGAATGGAAGTCAGGGGAGGGAGAGAACGATGGGAGGAATGCCTTCGGTCAGAATTTACCAGTGACCCACTTCTTCCAATGAAGCCTCTCCTCTTAATAGCCTGTCAGCTAGGAACTCATCAGTGAATTAATCCATAGATAGGATTCATGTCTTCATGGTCCAGTCCCCTCTCAACAAGGCCACCAAGAACCAGAACCTTATATCCCAACTACAAGGATCAGCATCTCTTGGGACTTCAATTTTTACTTTTTAAAATTCATAAAGTGAACACGTATTGTAGAAGCTAGAAGTGAGAAATTGACTTTGAATAACCAAAACTATGTCTCACCTAAAACTGTATTCAAGTCTATTCAGTTTATGACAAATGTTGAGTAACCTACTACCTAGCTGCCTTTTGAAAGCCTTTCATAGACAGTCCCTTAAAACAGAATATTTATTTACACTTCCAAATATTATTATAAAACAAATTTGAATGTGGCAAAAGCTGGAAGAATATGTAGATTATAACTGTCATAATTTTATCATCTTTCTCCAACAAACTCATATCGATGTTTTAAAATATACCTAAAGAAAACAAATCTGGGTCAAAACTTGAGGCACTTTCAAAAAATATTTAAAAAATTATGAAAAATGAAAATAAAAATAAATAAAAAATCTGAGGTGATGCTTATGAATAAGTAGAAGCAACTAAATATGTCTTTTCTTTCTATTCCTGAGCAATGTTTTAAAATGATAGGGTAGTGCTTGCTTTTGTTCTCATTATCATTGTATATCAGCTGAGAGATTCAGTCAACCTGATCCAATTGTCTGGCTCAGGATTTTTCTCACACAATGCCCCTATGTCTAAAGTTTGTGTCTTTTGAAATAAAATCATATATTCATATGAAACCTAAAAATAAATTGTTCTTCTATTTATTCTCTAGGAGGTGTTTGGTTACCATACCCAGAATCTCCGGAGAGCTCTGTGCCTGGTTACATCCATGCTGACCTGCGGCGTCCTTCAACTGGTGTTCTACTGGAGGCCTGAGTGGAGGGTGTGGAGCAACTGTGTCCCATGTACTTTGCAAGAAGCAGACACTGTCTTGTTGAGGACAACAGTATGTGCCTCCGTGTTATCTATTTCAGATGCCATGATCATCACAGACAAACAAGCATTGCATGTTCTCATGTATAGATGGGAGCAAAAAAGTTAATATCATCAAGCCAAGGGGAAGGAAGGATAAAGAAGTATGGTTAATGGGCACAACAGTACAGTTGTACAAGAAATAAATTCAAATGTTCTATAGCACAGTAGGATAATATAGTTGACACACTTAATTGAATACCTCAGAATAGCTAATAGAGAAGATTTTGAATGTTCCCAACACATAGAAACAATAAATGAAAGAGGTGATTGGTAGGCCAATTACCATGGTATGATTATTATATCCTGTATATATGTGCTAAAATATCACACTGTTTCCCCTAAAATATACAGTTAGTGAATGTCATATAGCAATAAATATAGATCTAAGAAAAGAAAGAAATGCCATGATGATGTTTGAGGTCTAAATAGTGACTAGCCAATATTTCAAAAAGACATTGTTTTTCCTCCCTGTCAAGAGTTTTCCCAGACTGGAACAGGAGAAGAAACAGTGGTCTCTGCAATCTGGTGATCTTTCTGAACACAGCAATGAAAGACATTCTCTTCCCTTCAGCTCTGGGGAAATGTCTGGCATGGCAGGCTGACAGCAGTGGGTCATTATCTTAGGAACTCTTCAGTAGCAACTTGGACACTGTCACATTGGAATGATCATTCACTGTTTCAAAAATATGCGTTTAAGAGGGTAATAGACATCTTAAAACCTAGATGTCATCTAAAAATTGAGAAAAAAAGACTTTTTCTAGACTAAAAATTATCCTACAAAGTACCTACTCCCTTTATGTTCTAACTTAGTGGCTTGCAAATCTTGTGCATACTGGGATCCTCTGGAGAGCTCCTTGATGCTTAGATTATTGACTTCACCACCACAGTTTCTAATTCATTAGGACTGGGGTGAAGCTGATAATAAATACTGATACACTTGTTTAGAAACACAATTTTTCCCAAGCTTTGGGAACTCCTGGTCTTGTGCATTGGGTTAATTGAGCAGCTTATTTAATAGTATGTTTGAGAAATTCTGAGTGGGATTGTATTTCTTAGGATGAATTTCGAAGATATATGAGGAAGAAGGTGTTCTGTCTCTACTTAGCCACACTGAAGTTTCCCATAAGCAAGAACTCAAAAGAACCTCTGGTGGCAGACCGCCACTCTGTCATAAACCAAGCTGTAATGAAGCCAGAATTAAAAGTAAGTGGTTCTTTATTTTTGTCAGCTGTGTGGGGCTCGAACTCAAGGCCCAGGCACTGTTTCTGAGCTTTTTTTTTACTTAAGGCTAGTGCTCTACCACTTTGAGCCACAGCACCACTTCTGGTTTTCCAGTGGTTATTTGGAGATAAGAATGTCATGGACTTTCCTGCCCAGGATGGCTTTGAACCACAGTTCTCAGATCTCAGCCTCCTTAGTAGCTAGGATTATAGGCATGAGCTGCCAGTGCCTGTCTGGTAAGTGACTTATTTTAGAACACAATGGTATGTTGTGTTTGTAGAAAAAAGGATAAAAATGTGTTTATTGATGAAAAGTTCTGACTGTCACACCGTTGGGCTGGGAATGGCAGCTATGTGTCAAAGAAGTGAGATCCCATGGGGATCTTGAATAACTTTCCTTTCATGAGCTTCACCTCATAAATGACACTTGTCCCATCACATTTGTGATTACAGTTGCGATGTATCCAAGTGCAGAAAATCAGGTACGTTTGGGATTACTTGGAGAAGCGGTTTCGGAAAGTTGGGTAAGTATGACTTTTTCTTTCTAGCACATCAGGGGTATAGTACTGGCGTATTGAGTTTTATGAACTGAAGTTCCTGTTCCGGACACATCCTAGGTTGTTAGAGGACAGCAACTCCTGTTATGACATCCACCACACATTTGGATTGGGTCTGACCAGTGAGGAGCAAGAAGTCAGGTAGGATCTTTAGTGCTCCTGGGAGAGGAACTCTGCAGGTAGGAAAATAAAGTCTTAAAAAGGCCATTTAATTACATTGTTGTCGAAATGCTTTACCAGCTTGATATCATTGGCTGGCATCAGGCAGATATTCTATATGCTTCTCTGAAGCAAACTTATTAAAAAGACTTCAAAGATCAAGGCAATCAAGTAAAAATATGATCTTTTCTCTCAGGCATGTAGAGTACTTTTCTTTTATGTAGTTCTTCTCATTCTTTCTTCAAAAGATCTTGACTTGCCAGGCACTGGTGGATCACCCCTATAATGCTAGCTACTCAGGGCGGGGTGAGATCTGAGGATCACTGTTTGAAGCTGGCCTAGGTAGGGAAGTCCTTGAGATTCTTGTTTCCAATTAACCACAAAAAGTTGGAAGTGGAGCTCAAGTGGTAAGAGTGCTGGCCTTGAGCACAAAAGCTCAGGGACTGAGCCAAGGCCCTAGAGTTCAAGCCCCAGGGCCATCCCAAATAAAATGAAAGGTCTTGACTCACTCCATAAAATTAACTTTTTAGTTCTCCAGATCTTCTGGGAGCTAGAAAGACAGAATTCAGATTGCATTTTTCCCTACAAACAAGCAGCCCTAGAAATGAGGATTTGTTGTGTTGTTTATTGCTGTACCTGCAGCACCCAGAATAGTCCCTGATTAAGGATAGGATGTTTGTGGAGGAAATGAATAAATAAATGTGTCAGTGTTTGTCAACAACAGGCTTCTGATGTGACAGGAAGTTTTCAAGGAACCAGTAATTTGAAGAGAAAGTAGTAGTCATTGTTTCAGAGACATTCACTGGCTAGTGAGATAGAGACAATCATAGTGATACCATCATGAAATGTGTACATACCCACTGATTAAGACAAAGTTACAATGTATTATCTCACAGTGCAGGAGTTCCCTGCATCCATCAAGTATTGTTTGAAATGGCCAATCTTGGTGAGTCTAAAAAGGAATAATGCTAGTCTTCCCCAGAATCTTAATAATTCTCTTCACCTCTCAGCCAGTTTTAGCTCCATGGCTTGCCTAGTGTTCTTTGTAGTAACCCAGAAACACTAATTCTCAAGTTAAGAAGAAATATGCTACCTAAAATAGTAGTTTGAGCTGCCATTTTTGTAATTCTGATAGTATCAGTGAGGAGTACTTTGAAGCAAAGTTCTGCATTTTAGGAAGTATTCCCCCATGATTCTTTTTTTTTTTTAATTTAATTTTATTTTATTTGAGAACATACTGTACAGAGGGGCTACAATTACATGGGCAGGATAATGCATACATTTCTTACCAAGCATTGCAGCCTCCTCCTTTGTTTACCCTTCACCTCCCTTCCCAGCCTCCCCCCTCCCCCCACCCAATTATACCCCCCTCCCCCTCCACCGACATTGTAAAGCTGGTTTTGACATGACATTTTGTACTTCTCATTGTTGCAACAGGTCCACCTGAATCCTTAAACGACTTGTTTGTCCCCATCTCCTCCACATGTTATACTGACATCAAATATAGTGAAAGCGGGGGTTACACTGTGGGGGAGGGACATACAAAGCAACAAAGAAATAATCTTATAAATCCCCCATGATTCTTAAACAAACCAAGTCTAAAATTTTCTATATTGTTACAATGCCAGACAAGTATGAAAAATGAGTCAGGTATCTAGACCAGGACAAGACTTCAAATTGTCTTTGAAATGGTATCATTATAGAAGATGTGAGATGACTGCTTAACACATTGAAATACAAAAGAGTTTTCAAAGTCATTAGAAACATATTGGTTTAATAACACTAAGTGCAGATATTTAAAGGATTGATTTCGAGCATTTATGAAATCACATTGATGGAGATAGATAGATTTTGCGTAGGAAACCATTTCCACAGGAAAGATTTCCCATTAGTGTAGCTAGCTCACATTCGTTCTTATTTATCAAGTGCCAAGCTTTATCAAACATCATACATAATTAAATTTAAATCTGGTCCACACAATAAAGAAGTTGACAATCTAATAAGCAAGACAGAGTAGAGTATCCCAAATATGAAAAATAGAGGAGATAATAATCTTATAAACATAGGCATATTTTGTTTTATAGGCATGTCTAAGGAGAAAAATTAGAATGTGGAACATTTTCTCTTTCATTTCTTAAGGTAAAACTGAGGACATTAAAAAAATGAAATGTGATTGACTATGTAGCTTGCCAGTTTCCCAAATGAATTTAGACTGACTTGCATTAATAAATAAGATACTTAAAAAAATAAGAGTACCATGAAGAAGAAGGAAAAGAAGCATGTAAGAATCTCCAATGATGAAAAAAAAAACCCTAAAATCTATAGGCATTCTAGCATTTGGGCACACAATGCACAGATCTACCTAGTTTTCACCTTTCTGTGGTAAAAGCATATCAAGATATCAGGACAGTTGATTTTACCTTGGAAAGAAATTGCCAGAAGCCATCAAGAAGAGAGCAAGTAAGTTGTCTGGTATGTTCTTTGTTCCAATTTTTCACCCAGATGAGCTGAATTTTACATCCTCATACCTGTGTCAGACAAAGAGTTTGTAGACATTTGAGGTAATTCCTTTATTTCTTTTTAATTTTTTAAATTGAGATTAAGTGATTACATAAATTTCACAATATTGTGGGATAGTGATACTTAGTTGAAGTTACAAACACATTTTAACCTTAACAAGGTGCATTGTCATTATCGTGGTCTATAAAACTTATGGACTCTACAAACTTTGACACTACAGCTATTTTTTCCAAATCAGGTGATGTGTACATTTCTTTCCTTTTGCTTAGTGTAAGCTGTTCCCTCTTTCTCTCTCATTCCCTCCCTTTATTTCTTAAGGAGGAGCCCTACAGGGGAAGAGAGGCAATTCTGATTCTCATTTAGCCAGGTTGTCTTCCTGTTAGGACAGTATGAAACTATTATTCAGCCCACCTTCCATCTTCGTTTAGGCTTCTGAAAAATGCAAATGCAGGCCTGGTGCAGGTTGGGTGGCTCACACCTGTAATCCTAGCTACTCAAGAGGCTGAAATCTGATGATCACAGTTCAAAGCCAGCCTAGGCAGGAAAGTCTGTGAGACTCTCATCTATAATTAAAATAACAACAACAACAACAACAATAAACCTACTCAAAAAAGCCGAATGTGGGGGGCTGGGAAGGTGGCTCAGTGGTAGAGCACTTGCCTTGAATGCATCAGGCCCTGGGTTCAATTCCTCAGCACCACATAAGCAGAAAAGGCCAAAAGTAGCACTGAAGCTTAAGTGGTAGAGCGCTAGCCTTCAGCTGAAGAGCTGAGGGATGGCGCCCAGGCCCAGAGTTCAAGCCCCATGACCGACAAAAAAAACAAAACAATACAAAAAAATATAACTTTGTGGCAGCACACTGAGCAGGTACTCTGTCAACACCACGATCTGTTTCAGTAACAGCATTTACCCCATTGAATTAGCACACATATTTATTTACATGGATTAATTTTCTCCTCAAATTTCCTAGACTCTTTTTTAAGTAAGTTTTTTAATTGTGAAAATACTGTACAGAGGGGTTACAGTTACATGAGCAAGGTAATGTAATGAGTACATTTCTTACCCAGCATGGTTGCCTCCTCCTTTGTTTTCCCCCTATCATCCCTTCCCTCCCACCTCCTCAGCTACCCCCCTCTTCCCTCCCTTCCCCCCACACCTAAATTGTAAGGTTCATTGTTGCAATGGGTCAATCTGTATCCCTATTTAAATGATTTGTTTTTTCCCTTCCCCTCCCCAAATTATATTAACATCAAATACAGTGAAAAGGCAGGAATGGAGCTCTTCCAACTATTTATCCAGCAAGTTACAATGAATATCATTGTAACTTGTATCTAGACTACTTTTCCTATCAAGGTTCAAAACCTAGACACACACCTAAGGCAGCACATAGGTTGTAAAAAGCAATTTACAGGGCAAGCTGAGGGTCCAATTCCCTTGGGCTCTTCCTGTTTGATATACTGATTTCTGATATTGCTATGAAGAGTGGAGCTCAGGAAGACTTGGATCCAGTGTTATAATTCTTGTTCCATTCCTGCCTTTAAAGAGAGTCTGGGAAATTTGAGGAGACAGGCAATTCATATAAATGCATGTGCTAATTCAATGAGGTAAGTGCTGTTACTAAAACAGAAAGCAGTGCTGAAGGAGAGAAAAATAGAGTTAATTGTGCCAGAGGGAGTTAAACTGTCTTAGCTGCCATCTACTGGGAACTTGTCACATGATAATTACCAGGGTTAAATGCTAACATAGTTATTTCACTATCACATTGGAACTTTATTAGGTGTATTTTTTCAAGCCCATTTTACAAATGACACTCTCAAGATTCCCTCTTCATTTGGCTATTCATTCCAAAATTATACTTTTTTTCAAATATAAGCAAATGACATTGAATTACTGATTTTGTATTAATTAATTAATTTTTTAAATAAGTATTTTTTATTGTGAAAATACTGCACAGAGGGATTACAATCACATGAGCAAGGTAATGAGTACATTTCTTATCAAGCATTGTTGCCTCCTCCTTTGTTTTTCCCCTACCATCCCTGCCCTCCCATCTCCACAACTACATTCCTCTCCACCCCCCAAGTTGTAAAGTTCATTTTTCGACATAGCATCTTGTACATCCCTATTTAAACAATTTGTTTTTTCCCTTCCACTCCCCAAATTATTTTTTCAATCCAACAGGTCAATTGATGAGTAATTTATACATCATGCCCTGTTTTTGGCTTTCAGAATCTATCAGTGTCCTCTGAAAACTTAACAATGGAGTCTGTTGTTTGTACATACATTAGCATGTTAAAAACATGTGGTAATTTTGAATGCCCATACACATGTTGTAGAAAAATAATGTAGATTAAAAGAGATGAAGAGAATATAGATTGGTGATTGGGTAGCTTTTTCTTTTTCATTCTTGCCATGGAGCTATAACTCTCCCTCCAGAGGAGCTATTTTCAATAGAGCTATTAAGGAAAGCCCACACACAGAGGTGCTGAATGGAGCAACTGTGAAAGTAATGTAAACATGTGGTTTCAGGCAGAAAGGCCTAGATGGATGCAAACCTTATGTCTGACCCATTTCACAGATTTGGCTCTCAGTGACTAAGCAGGCATTTCCAAAGTGAAGAATGTGGGAAGATTGTCCAAAGCAGGAAAGAGAGAAACAAAGTTAAGGGTCCTGAGAAATTCTCACAATTGGCCAACAACTGTTTATTCATGAAATCTGGAGAGCATCCAAGCATCAGTGTGAAGTTTTGGACTTCAATGAAGTCACAGAACAACATGACTGTTTCTCACCTCTACCTCTTAACACCCTTGAGCCTTGGTGGTACCATAGTATGGAGTCAGAAGATCTTGATAGGAGGCCTCTCTGTTCCTTGCGATCAGTAATTTCCATTAAAAAGCCCTGGCTTAGAAGTCAGATGAACAGTTCTCAGATATATCTTGGTGCTATATCAAAGTGGTACTTGGTGAGGCAGAGTTGTGAAGTGGAGCCACTGAGGACAGAGCAGGGACATTGACTCTGTCTTTTTCTAGCTCTGAGTACCTGAGACAGGTTTTCTTTAGGGTCCAAAATAATGAAATCTTGAAGGGATGATGCCATGATTACAGGAGTTAATCCCCTAAAAGCTTAAGTTTAGTTTCTAACACTGTCATCTCTGCTCTACAGTTATATTGTTATGATGAATATTAGATAGGTCTACCTTTGAGGACATTGGCAAAATGGTGATATTAATCCTTTCCTTTTAAATAATATGAGGATCACATGAGTCTTATATAAGAATGTTGTAAATTATAAAATCTTCATTGTACAATGTGTAATATACGTACATATATTATACTTTGTGTGTATATGTTTACAAGATGAGACCATAGGTCAACTTCTAGCACACTTGCTCAATCAGTTCACATACTAAGCATCTGTCCTAGGTGCTGAAGATTCCAAGATACTACAGCAATGACCATTAGCATCCAGGGGAATCTGAATGCCTAACCCACCTAGCACATTGTATCTTGTCTTTTTACTGGGTCTTAGAATGTGATCAGATTAGTTTAAAAATACTTCAGAATGCTTTCTAATTTTATTTTGACTCATTGGATTATACTAAGGTCATTTTTAAACGTAGAGGTTAAAAAAATCAACCTTTCTCATCGTACATTGACTTTCCCTTTAAAAATATATTAGTAGTTCAGGGTGATGTCTCCGAAATCACTTGTACATTGCTGTTTAATTGAAGCTATCAACTTGCTAAAGGTCAGAGAAAAAGCTTGTGGTCAGTTTGGCTTGTACTCACTTATCCCTGAGCTTGTAAGTGTGACACTAATGGATAATAATTTCCCACAGAAGATTAGTGTGTGGGCCCAATGCCATTGAGGTTGAAATCCAGCCAATATGGAAGCTGCTTGTGAAACAGGTAAGTGTTTTCTTTTTGAGAAAAAAGTGTGCTCCTTACTTTTTACTTTCTAAACTCAGAGGAAACAAGTGGCACATGGATATTCAAGGAGAATGAAATCTGTGTTTCATGCAATTTCTTTTTTCGTGTTTATGCTTGATTATTATGTATTATTATTATCTTCAGTCATACAAAAGGGTTTCAATTCAATATGTCAGTTGGTGAATACATTGCATCTTGATCAGTGTTACCTCTTCCATCATTCCCTTCCATTTCTTCCAGCCCCATCTATCCCCTCAATTTAACTAATTCCATTTTCACATTTATACATTGAATATGACGACTGCATTCATCCTTCTCTCTCTCTCTCTATCACTTTCTTTTTGTTTCTGCCAATGGCTTAGTCTTTACCTTGTCTGCTTATTGAGGTTTATTTTTAGTTTTACTTAATTTCAATGAATAAATATGTTTCATTTGAAAATTTTGAAGTGGTCCATTTCAGTCACCACTATTTAAGTTTCAAATCCATGTTATGATCTCTTCCCAGTGTAAGATATTCTTGTTCTTTTTTTGGTACGTTTTTTATTGTAAAAATACTGTACAGAGGGGTTACAGTTACATGAGCAAGGTAATGAGTACATTTCTTATTGAGCACTGTTGTTTCCCTCCTCCTTTGTTTTCCCCCTCCCACCTCCACAACTATCCCTCCCACGCCGAAGTTGTAAAGCTTGTTTTTAAAATAGTGTCTTGTACATCTCATTGTTCAATGGGTCATCCTGTATCCTTATTTAAGCATTTTGTTTTTTTCCCTTCCTCTCCACAAATTAGAGAAGTGTATATACAGGATTTTTAAATTCACATTTTTATTTTTTTCTTTTTCTCTATGAAAAATGAAACAAATTTATTGTTTGTTTTGTTTTGTGCTGGTTCTGGGGCTTGACCTCAAGGCCTGGGTGCTGTGCCTATGGTGTGTGTGTGTGTGTGTGTGTGTGTGTGTGTGTGTGTGTGTGTGTGTGTGTGTGTGTGTGTGTGTGTGTGTGTGTGTGTGTGTGTGTGTGTGTGTGTGTGTGTGTGTGTGTGTGTGTGTGTGTGTGTGTGTGTGTGTGTTGCTAAGAGCACTCTACCACTTGAGCCATAGCTTGACTTCTGACTTTTGGATAGTTAATTGGAGCTATGAGTCTCATAGACTTTCCTTCCCAGGCTGGCTTCACTATCCTCAAATCCCAGTCTCTTGAGTAGCTAGGATTACAGGTGTGAGCCACTAGCACCTGACAACTTTATTGTTATAATACAAAACAAAACTTTTACTGGATGATTTTTTTCTGAACTTCAAAAGGTTGTACAAGGGGGTTACAATTTAATATGTCCATCGTAAGTGTCCAGTGGTTCTTGATCAGAGTCATTCCTTCCATCATTCTGCCCTCTTCTATCTACCCCTTTCCCCCAGACTAATTTTACATTTCCCACTTCCTTGATCATCAATGTACATTGAGCAGTCTGGCTGTATATGTCCTATTTTCCCTTTACCATGTATCTAATCCCTCTCATTAGCCCATCCTCTTAATAATCCTGTTTTAGAATACTTTCTCATAGTGCTTTGTTTTCTTAAGTCTTAGGTGATGGTGATGAGGTGTTGGCTATGCTAGGCTACTGAAAGGAAAGAGCATAGACTGGGTGGCTTAAACAGAAAACACAATTTCTTATACTTTGTGAGATGAGAAGGGCCAAGATCAAGGAGTCTGTCTGTTCTCTTCCTGGTGGGCACTGTCCCTGGTTTGTAGGCCATCATACTCTCATGGATTCTCACATGGTGGAACAAAAGAGAACTCTCATCTCTTGATCTTCCTGCAAGGAGACTGATCCCACCTTAGGACCCCAACTTCATGACCTTATATAAACTACCTATGTACTCCCCAAAAGCTCCATCTCCAAATTCTATCAGAAGTTAGAGGTGTTAATATGTGAATTCTTTTTTAGGTGGTGGTGTGTGGGGGGGCAAACAAATATTTAGCCACACTGTGGGGCAATAGTATTACTTCTGTGAGTTCTCAGAATTTGAAATGCATTATTTTGGTGTTTTACTGATTATTTTATGCATTCCATTTTCTTGAGAGTGGCTTCTTTTGGTAACTGGTTTGCTTTTTCACAATTGAAGTTATTAATTTTTATATTGTCTGCTAAGCTTAAGTAGGACAATTTCCTCCTTTCCCATCTCCCCTTTTTTTAACTTGTGCTTGCTAGCTTCCTCTGATGGTTCTGTTTGCTTCCAAACTGGTCCTAGGGGGTTGCTTGTTTAGAATAAGCTTACACTGGGAGTGTCAATCTTCGTCCCTCAGCAATTTGTCAGATTCAGACTCTGACAGCTTGCATGGGGCTTGGCCCACTTCATGGTTGTACCAAGAATTCAGCTCCCTCAACTCCCAGGTGGTGAGCCATTTCTGGTTATGACTTTTATCAACCCTCACTATGGAGTATCTCCTCATTTTTCACCATAGTTTCTGTTTCCTTCCCCTTTGGGCCGTATTTTCTGTTCCAATAGGCTCTATAATTGAGCTTTTTAGCTATCATTATTTGTTTGTTTGTTTGTTTTTTAAATCCAGAACCTATTGGTTCTTATCCAGTGCTACATGTTTTTAGTCGATTTCTAATCCATGAAGATGGCCATTTTGTTTTGGAACTTGGGCTTTTTTAATACAAAAAAGTATCAGAATTTTTTTTATGTTTGTTTGATTTCAGAAAAAAACAGAAAATCCAGAGTATTTATTTAGAGTAGTTTTAAATTTATAGCAAGATGGAGCATCAGGTACAGAAATTCTTCATGTTTCCTTTCCCATACCCTGTATATATGAATAACCTCTCCAACTACTTTTAGCAAGCTACTTTTATAAAGTTCTTGTCTAACCATGTTTTTAAATTGCTGGAGACTCTCCCAGGTACCAAGCTTGTCTATAGAGTGCTAGTATTTCCTGGCACCTGTTTGCTAGGCATTTAGTAAGAAAAAAAAAGAAGTAAAATTATTCTACGTTTCATTTCAAAAGAATATTGATTAGAGGGATTAAATTAATTCTGAGGTGCTGTTTTTTCCTAGAAGTATTTAACCTATTTTCTATTGGATTTTTATAAACCCCAAATCATGTCATCATTAGTATATCATCTACAATTAGACTATTTTTTTTACCAAGCAAATTCAAGAGCTATAATTTGTAAGGAGAGCAGTTGAGATAGAAATAATAAGAACCATTAATGAACAAAAGCTTCTTTTCTCTTTCCTTTTTGTGCCTTAGTAGAGGCTTGAACTTGGGCCAGGGCACTGTTCCCCAGCTAGTATTCTACCACTTGGGCCATACATCCACTTCTGGCATTTTGGTGATTAACTGGACATAAGAGTCTCACAGGCTTTTTTGCCTAGGCTGGCTTTCAACCACAGTTCTC
Source organism: Dipodomys merriami (assembly GCF_024711535.1). NCBI lineage: Eukaryota > Metazoa > Chordata > Mammalia > Rodentia > Heteromyidae > Dipodomys > Dipodomys merriami. The sequence goes on along the minus strand of NW_027203381.1, from coordinate 66,311,864 downwards.
AGATCTCAGTGTCCTAAATAGCTAGGATTATAGGTGTGAGCCACAAGCACAAAACCTTCCTTTAATTCACAGTATGTGTCTAAGAGTTTAAGAAACCCTAAAAAAAAAGTAGAGTCAACTAACTTATTAGCCAGGTATTAGTTCATTTTGAGGTCAAAAGTTGAATTTTATTTAATATATTAGGGCATTTTAGAAAGCAGAAGTAAGAAAATTACCAGTAGTTTTATAGTATTTTATCTAGTTTATAAAGTCATGAAGACACTTCTCCAAGAAAAGTCATTGTTATGTTCCAATGGGCTGTTTAATTTTCACTATGTTTGTATGTTTCTGTGCTCTCCATGTTCAAAGGAAGGGCATGCAAACTTCACTAACTGGCAAAGGATCTTGCCACAATGTATTATATAAATCTTGTTATTTAAAAGCCACCAGAGTCTTTCATTCTTATTGGATATCTTCACTATGTCTGAATCATAAGATTACATGAAAAATAAACCTATAATAAAACTATTCAAAATCAAGGTTCACTTTAAAAAGACTGGATCATTTTTCTTCTCTGCTGTAGATAAATACGTTTAAGAACATAAAAATACTCTTAGATTTTGTGACTGGTGAAATATTTTTGGAAATCAAAAACTAATATAAATGATCATTTATGGGTCTGACTTAAATACTTAAAATAATTTTACTTTTATCCCATAACATCTTATATGTTCATTGTTACACATCAGAGGTTTTTATATGTTGTTAAAAATAAATAAAAGTGGGCTGGGAAGGTGGCTCAGTGGCAGAGCGCTTGCCTTGCATGCCTGAGGCCCTGGGTTCAATTCCCCAGCACCATATAAGCAAAAAGAAAAAAACCGGAAGTGGTGCTATGGCTCAAGTGGTAGAGTGCTAACCTTGAACTGAAGAGCTGAGGGACAGTGCCCAGGCCCAGAGTTCAGGCCCCACGACCGGACCCAAAAATATATATATAAATAAATAAATAAGTAAAAGTTCTATGAAGAAACAATATCATCTTCATTGTTACCAAAGTCTTTATATGTGACTCATCTTATTTTTTGCACCTACAGGTTTTAAATCCATTCTATGTGTTCCAAGCCTTCACCTTGACTTTGTGGTTGTCTCAGGGTTATATAGAATACTCCGTGGCCATCATCATTTTGACCTTTATCTCCATTGTTTTAAGTGTGTATGATTTGCGACAGGTAAGACCTGAAATCCTATAAAATTTCCACTGAGAGCCAAACTTAAGTCATAAGAAAGCAAATGTGAGATCTTTGGAGATCATAGAAATGTCAGATAGACTTAAACCTCTTTGAAAACTCTAATGTTAGCTGAAAGCTTCTTTGAATTTAGTTTCAGAAGTACTCTTAAGGCTGTGTCTATGAATCTTGGGAAAGGCTGAGTGTTGGAGAAGGATGCATAGTGTCAGTCATACTTTTGAAGAGAGAGGAGCGGGAGTCAACTATGCATGTCCATAAAGAGACAAGATCCCATGATGTATTTCCCCTGACTTAAGTACTTCATTCATTCTACATATACTCCATCTTAATGTTTCTGACAAATTTCAATCTTTCTCTTAAGATTCATTTATGATATCTCTTTCTTCATTTGGAATACAGGTATACTTAAAAAAAATTAAACTCAGGACCTTGTGCATACTAGGCAAACTTTCTACCACTGAGCTACCTCTCCAGATCCAAGTATGCCTTTCCTTAAGAAAACTCAAAAGAAATACAGATATCTCTGAGTGGAAGTGAAGGGAAGGGCTATAGAAAGCTTTGACTTTATAGGGAAGTAGTACAACAAGAGAATTATTAGAAAAGTCTGTACTTTGACCTATTAAGTGAAAATATTCAGGGTAACAACAAGAATCTGCGTTTTTTTGTATAGTTTCATAATCATGACTGCTGGGTATTCTATAATAGTATGAAACATTGTTATAGAGAATAATAGTCAAATATCAACATCCTAGATATACATATTTATTTATTAATGCTATTATTACCTAAACATACTTTTGTGCTTCTTTTTATTACTCTTTTAGATGCAAATATTATGCAAGACTTTTTGAACACTTATTTTAATTTAAATAGGATCTTACTGTGTACATTAATATGTATACTATACCTGCTAGATGCATACATACATATATATATGTGTGTGTGTATATATATATATATATATGTAACAGGTAAGCGAATAAGTCTAAATCATATGAAAAATAATGGTATAAAATTCAAGGATATATCATAGTCTATTTAAGCATTCCCTCATTTATAGAAAAATTTAAGATTACTTTCCCCCAGTTTTTGCCAATGCAAATAATGTGAAATTAAACATAACTATGGCATAGCCATCTGCTTATGCATTAATGTTTGTACTTTTAACATGACATCCAAAATCCAGACTGCTAGATCAAAGAACAGGTACAATTTGAATTGTAATAGACACTGCTAAAAAATTTCTTCCAAAGGAAATAATTCTATCAGCAGCACACAGTCTATCAATTTTCCCAGATTCTTAATAGCAATGAGTTTATGTACTGATACATTTTTTGAATTTCAATAAGTTTTTCAAAACAGCTGTTTCAATATCCACTTCCTTGATTGCTAATGAAAGTAGACACATTTTCAGTTTTTACATTTATCTTTTGTATTGATAGGTTCTTTATATCTGCCATACATGTGGACATTTTTATTTCTAGTCTACTATTTTCCCTTTGATTTTTGACTTTTGCCATACAATAAAAATTATGTCAAGTCAAATGTGATTCCTTTATGGATTTGGGCTTTCCTGTTTTGCATTGAGCCTGTTTTATCCAATTTATGATTTACTGAGTATTTAATTTATAATCCTTTATGAGCTTTAAACACTAAGATTCTATGTCTTACTAGAACCCATAAATTGTTTGCCAAAATTAGTGAGTAAGTAACATGAGAACTTCAGGTTTGTTGACAAGGCTGCAAAGGATTTCTTTCAAAAGAAGAAAAGGAATTAGTAGACAAACACTAATCTCATTAGCAGGTGGAATTTGTTTTGAAAGCTTCATGACTCAACATGTAAGACATCTGGTAAAGCCATACAAAATGAGCTTGTTTCCTGAAACTTTATCTTTACAGTTTAAGTCGAAAGCCCTCAAGAATCAGTATTTTTTTTCAGCACTTCATACTTTGCAACAGACCCCACATGCATAATACATCTGCCTATGTAACAAGTCATAAACTGAGAGCCATGTCATTGTTCTATTCTCCTACCTTGGGAGGCAAAGGAAAGTAAGTGACTTCTTCAGATCTACCCAATTGCCAGGAGCTGTGGCCTTCAGCCTCAGGATTCCTAACTCCAAACCAAAGTACTACCCATTCCTATGGAGCACATTCTCAAGCTATCCCATGAACTTCATTGTGACAGTAATATCTATCTGCAGAGAGGAGGTTGGCAGAAATGCAGGAAGGAGCCTTCATTGCCATCTCCAAATCAGTGTATTGAACTATACTAAATTCCATCATTTCACTGAATTAGACTTAGCTAAACAAACACAAGCTCTTTTTTTTCCAGTCCTGCGCCTTGGACTCAGGGACTGGGCATTGTCCCTGAGCTTCTTTTGCTCAAGGCTAGCACTCTACCACTTAAGCCACAGCACTGCTTCTGGCTTTTTCTGCTTATGTGGTACTGAGAAATTGAACCCAGGGATTCATGCATGTTAGACAAGCATTCTACCACTAAGCCACATTCCTAGCCCAAACACAAGCTTTTGAAAATTATGATATGAAGAGCTGTTAGGATGTTCGCAGAACTGCAAGGAGGTATCTTCCTGCACATGCTACTCTAGGCCCAAATCATGCTGCATAGACCCTACCTACCTTACCTAAATCAAGAAACTCCAGCTGCAGTTCCTTAGCTCAAAAGTTTCACTCTATTTCTGAGAGTGAGGTGTAGGGAAAAGGTGGGGTACTAAAACGATCACAGATAATGAGAGTTTCTGGCCCCCAGGGCTTTGTCTTCAGTCACAAGTGAAATGCCCTCCCTACTCATCTCTGGAGGACATCCATCCACAGCAAACACAAAGACACTCAGCAACAGATGCCGAATAATAACAATATGCAAATTAATCTTGGAAACTGATCCTGATCCCACTGAAGAGGGACTAGAGAAACCAGAGGGGGCCTAATGAAAATCAGGCAACGAACTTTGCAATCATAGCAAGCCTCACAACACTTGCCTTTTCCTAGCTGGCTGGTTGTCATAGAAACCAATGCACATAGAGCTTCTGAGTACATCAGCTCTGAGGATGCTAACATTATCCTACTCCAGTGTAGTTGGGCGAAGTAAAAGCATTCAGTTCTATTAAATACATATGCTCAGAGAGCCTCCTACGTGATAGACTCTAGGGCTACATAGGTGACCACATAATCAATCCCTTTCTCCTGTGTCCTGCCAGCCTTGCAGGGGATTCTTGACAACAGGCAGTTCTTGTGTAATTTATCAGTACAGAAGCATAGGGAGCAGAACCATGCATTATTCTTGGGGTTGAGGGAACTTAGGGGATAGCAATGACATTAAAGCAGGGCTTTATGAGAAGGATGAGAAAGAGTCTGCTAGTAGAAAGCTGGGCTGAATATTCTAGGGAATAGTCCTCGCAATAACATAGCAGGCTATGCAGCATGCTAAGTCTGATAAACAAATCCAGCTTTACAGCATAATGAGGCTTGAGAATTACAGTCAAGGACTATTAATTCATCCTTCACCACTTCCAAATATGTTGATTATCATCCGCTTAAGCGAGGCTGAAGTTACGCTGGCATTGATTGAAAGAGTTACTGAGCAAGAAAATAACTTGAAGAAATGTAAAAGGAAGGGTATTTATCTTCTTAAGGGAGGGAAAACCTATTTTCAAGCAGTGGGAGCATCAACAGAAAATGGTTGAGGGTCAGATGAGCCTGATTTTATCAGTCTCAATTCTTAAAAAGTGCATGCTTGTGGGCAAGTTACTTTGACATTCCCAACCCCCAGTTTCTCTGGTTTTGCTTTTATATCACTGCCATTCTAAAATAATTTCCAAGGTTTTAAAAATTAAATAATAGTGCTGACAATAGTTTTCAGCACATAGGAGCTATTCAACATTTAAAATTATCATAAAAATAATTTAAGTCAATTCTATACCTTTTGTATTTTTTTATGAAGCCTTAAGGGTTTTAGATAAATCTCTGACATAAAATAAATCATTATAAAATCATTTTGGAGCTTGAAAGTAACTTGAAATTAATTCAATTTAATGCTATTGGTTTACAAAAGGAATGACTAACTTATATAAGGTGAAACGTGGCTGGCCAGCGGGTAAGCCAGACTTACAGTTCAGGAGTCCTAACTGACACTACTGTTTTCAAAACAGATTTTCAGCTGGCTTGCTCTCTGTAACCCCTCATTTACATACACATCCCAGACAAACCTTAGGAAGCCACCTTAGAACATCGAATGTGTATTCATGAATACATATTCATTATATTCATTGTTAACCAACAGTAATATAACTTTTTCCACTCAACTGCTCCAAGTTAGTCTAAGTTTTAGCTTTTCATGCAGAACTGAAGTAAATAATAAAAAATTTCCTATAAATATTAACACTGAATCTCTTAGGGAATGTTGAATAAATGTAAGCAAAGCCGATCTTAACCTCATGATGACATTTGTAAGAATCAACATCAGAATAGAGCAAAATGACTTAGCACCTGAAAGGAAAACACATTATGGTTAGGTTCAGCTGTAGGAGAGTACTGTTGGCAATCTTTAAAACTTCTTTTTAGAAGCATCCAAGTCACTGACATCCAGTGTCTTCCTAAGCCACTGCCCTGTCCTGGCTGACCCAGGGTCACATTGACTCAGGATGACAGTTGGCAGAAGTGTGTACATGAAATCTCTTAACTCCTCCTTCCTGTCTCCTGGATTCTTATAGGAGACAGTGTTCCATCTCTTTCTTTGTCCCATTGTCTTTTCTGTTTTACAAAAGCATATATCAGTCAATTCTGTACCCAACAAGTTTTGCCAGCTGATGTCTGTCATGTGGTCTTTCCCAGTGTATACTTATACAGTGAATAAAACATAGTGCTACATGATTTAACTTCTACAAAGTAGATACACTTTATCATCACCCTTTTCACAGGAGCCCAAAGGGCGTTAAACAGGTTAAGTCATAAATGGCAGCACTGAGATTCAAGACCTGGCAGCAACATTTCCATTTGCAACTCTGCCAGCATGGACATGCATAGCTCTTCACAGGGGGTGGCTCAGCATAAACCTCTGTCAGCTCCTACAAGTGGGAGGCACTTACAGATTCAATGTAGCTTTGTGGCTTCCAGGCTGGGAAACAGGAGGAAAGCAATAATCTGTGCATTGCTTTTTTTCCCCAGCCCACACGTGCAGCCTCAACCAGTGAAACCTTGGACCCTTGGCTTAGGTCCTGAGGCAGAGTCTGTGCATTCTTTTTCCTAGGAGTAAAATAGTGTTCAACTAATGAATTTGATTGCTTCTGCATGTGGAGGGTCAGGTGGCTGGCTTTCTCACAAGTGGGTTTGGGAAGCGTTAGATCGTATGGTTCTCAAGACATGGACTTTCTGATGTCTCTGACTTTCCATTGGTAGCAATCAGTGAAGCTGCACAACCTCGTGGAGGATCACAACAAAGTCCAGGTTACCATCTTTGTAAAAGACAAAGGTAAGTGTTGTCTTTTGCCTTCAGCATACTACTGTCTCATTTCTCCCGAGGTATTAATTAAGGAGAGTTAGTCTTTTTGTTATTGTTGTTTGTTTGTTTGATACAAAAGCTTGAATTCAGGGCCTTGTGTTCTTATTTGCTTTTTGATCACAGTTGGTATGCTACTGCTTGAGCCTTGCCTCCAGTTCTGGATTTTTGCTGGCTAATGGGTAATAAAATGTCTGGAGTTTTTATCTGCTCAACCTGGCTTTGAATGATGACTCTCAGATCTCAGCCTCCTGAGTAGCTAGGAATATAGACATGAGCCAGCACTGCCTGACTGAAGATTGTCTGATTGAGCATAGTACTGGGACTAGGGTGAGACAAACAAGTCATAAAATCTGAGGCAAGAACATTCTGATACGAAACTTATAGCAATAGGGCCCTGCTAGTGACTACCTTGTTTCACTTCATACCCCAGGCCTGATGCTTGCCTGGCCTTCATCCCAGCCCAATGTCTGGATTACTGAAAATGTTCTCTACCATCCATATTTCATTTATTTCATTCATAAGACTATTATTGGGTAAGCTTTTTCCTTTGAGGGTAGAGAGTACTGGGGAACGAACGAAGGACTTTGTGATTACTAGGCAAGCACTCTAACACTTAAGTCATGCTCCAGACCTTTAGTTTTGTGTTTGAGATAGCGTCTCCATAACCTTTTCTGGGCTGGCCTCAAATTCCCAATCCTTCTGCCTTTGCCCTGTGGGATTACAGACATGCACTACCATGTCTGACTTCGGGTAAGCAGATCACAAAGGCTCAATAGCTACGTGCCTATGGTCAGATAAAATAACATTTTTTGAAATGAACTCCAAGAAGTGGAAACAAGAGATTTTTTTCCTTTGTTGTTGTTTTTGTTGTCTGCACCTTTTTTCTTGTTTGTAAATTTATCTTATCTGTTTCTGGGTGAGTAAGGGGCACAGAGAGAATGGGACAGAGGATGTACAAATTCAGCAGTAATACTCAGTAGCCGTCATGTTGAAAATGAGCTATACAACTTGTAGGTGGGAATGGGAGGGACAAACTGGGAGAGAGTGAAGGAGTGACACTGTTCAAAAAGAAATGTACTCATTACTTGACTTAACTCATACTTACATATGAGTTATGTACTTATGTAACCCCTCTGTACATCACCCTTTCTTTCTATCTATCTATCTATCTATCTATCTATCTATCTATCTATCTATCTATCTATCTATCTATCTATCTATCTATCTATCTATCTATCTATCTATCTGTCTGTCTGTCTGTCTGTCTGTCTGTCTGTCTGTCTGTCTGTCTGTCTGTCTGTCTGTCTGTCTGACTGTCTATCTATCTAACAACAAAATAGACAATTCAATGAAAACAACAACAACAGCAACAACAGTGCCACCTCCAAGTCAGAAACCCTCTGGAAAATTTAAGAGACATATTATGCCATAGCATGTTAGGAACACAGATTAAGAGCAAGCAACACCTAACTGACACTTCTGTATTGACCAAGGCCCTCAAAGACACTGACCAGGTACTAGGCTCAAACTAAGATTTTGTGGCTGATTATTCCTCTGCTATATTTGATGCATCAGCTCTTTAATCCCGATTCTCTTGGGATTTTCAGGTGAGTGGGCTAGGGCTGGAGCAGGCAAACAGGTAGACAACTTTCTGGCCAACAGGTTGATGAGAGTTCTTAGTCTTCTGAATTCTTCAGTAAATGTCAGTGAGTCATTGAGATTTCATTGTTTGTAGGTTTACAGGAACTGGAATCTCGTCTCTTGGTTCCTGGAGATATTCTTATTCTTCCAGGGAAGTTTCAAATGCCATGTGATGCTGTTCTCATTGATGGGAGCTGTGTAATGAATGAAGGCATGCTCACAGGTAGGCAGTTATCATTGAGCTTCCTCCTTTCTGCCTTACATGAGGTCAATTGTTATGAGGTGAGATCAACATATATTTTTCAACCTTTCACCAGGCCCCATGCTCAGATATCCAAGGACAGATGAGGGAAATGAATCCAGACTTTTCATTCAAATAAAGACATAATATATATATAAGCAGGCGATGCATAATAAGAAGAATTAAACCACAATAAATACAGACTGGACGAACTCCTTACTCTCCTATGTGATTAATGAAAGAAGTTTGAACATGTTAGAGGGTGGCTTATATCCATACAAAAACAAAACACAACCTAAAACCACCAACCTTCACAGTCAGAAGAATGTGGAGATGTCATCTCGCCCCATTCGCAATGGATGAAAAACTACTCAGGCTTTGGTTCCTAACTCTTAGGAACAAAGACGGAATCAGAATTCTGTCTGGTTTAGATTTGCACATCTAATTGATCTCACTGGGAAGGAAATGGGGCTTCTAGTTTCAGTTCAAGTGGTCCTACTTCTCATTTGTAGTTTTTAAAAGTCTACTTGTATCTATCTAACTGGGCAGGTACTATTTATAAAATATCCTTTAGCTTATAAAAACCACAAAACGCAGCATATAAAGGAGATTATGTAGCAACACAAAAATCAAAACTATCTGTTTACAGGCTATTAAGTTTTTTCTGTTTCCAAGTGGCATAAACTTGGGGCTGGGAGGAGGAGGGAAGCACACAAAAAACTTCAATATAATGGACATTTATTATCTGCTTCTAAGTTGTTTGGCAGATGCAGAATTCACATTAAAAATAGGTCTCTTAATTTAAAAATGAGACTGGAAAATGTAGTAAACATAAATATGTTCGGTATAATTACAAAATACCTCTTTAATGCACTAGAATCTAACTTCCTTATAATGATTGCAATGAGGATTTGCATACTGATCATATCTTTTATCCAGCATGTTGCTATAGCAACCAACAGACAAACATCAGGCTCATGGAACACTGTCTTCACTCAAATGCTGCAGTGCCTCTCATCTCCCAGCAGATTGGCAGTGCGGAACAGTGGAATCACAGGCAGGCCAGGCAGAAAGGTCCCTACCTTAAGTCTTCTCTTGCTCTTCTCACAGACCTGGGCTACAGAACTTGCCTTGGTTTAAGGGAACTTAAAGAGTTCCAGAAAATTATAAATGCTGAAGCATGCTGCCATGCAACAAAATGTTAAAAATTAACCTCCATGACCATTACTAGTAAGTGGCTTTTCCTAAAGTCCACTTCTGGAAACTGTCACCAGCACTAGCATGTATGAAGCCTAAGTACTGGAAAATGAAAGCCAATTTTGCAGACAGAGATGTAAATTAGTTTCCTCAAAATTGTTCAAGTTCCAGCATGCTCAGCACACAGCAAGGTCTTCCTCTATATTTAAGAAAAGGACTGTGAACAATTCAGATTAGAGTTAACTTCCTGGAACCAAAAAGGTAGTCCTGGGGCTGGGAAGGTGGCTCAGTGGTAGAGCACTTGCCTTGCATGCTTGAGGCCCTGGGATCGATTCCTCAGCACCACATAAGAAGAAAAAAAAAAAGCTGGAAGTGGTGCTGTGGCTCAAGTGGTAGAGCGCTAGCCTTGAGCTGAAGAGCTGAGGGACAGTGCCCAGGCCCAGAGTTCAGGCCCTATGACCGGACCCCCCCAAAAAAAACACACAAAAAGGTAGTCCTTGGTGTTTGTTCACAAATATGACTCCGGTGTGTATATGAGTGTGTCAGGGGTATACAAAAAATAAGCATTTGCCTATATAGTAAATTTTTATGTAGCAGTAAGTATAGAAAATACTAGCATTTCTATAGAAAGTTCTATTTTATAAGTCATGTATAAGTTCACTTATGACATGAAACAAATTAGATGAACTGTTATTAAAACACCAGTGTACAAATAAAAGAACTGAGGTGAAGAGAGACCAGGTTGCTTCGTGAGCAAAGGAAAAGTGAGACTAGAGAGTGGCACGGGCCCACAAACACAAAGGATCTAATAGGAGAGGAAGATCATTCTAAGGCTGCTGCCTTTCCCCTCCCTCCCTTCCCCTTTACTCTCTACCTAGTATCCCTACTCACAGTACCCACCAATGTAGGACTTCCTCCTTCCCATCTCCTCTGCCCAACCCTATCGCTGAAATTCAGCTATGTCAAAAGCTCAACTTCAAGTTGCTATAAAATTTTTATTTTGGCATTTAAAAATTATTTAGGTGTGTGTGTGTGTGTGTGTGTGTGTGTGTGTGTGTGTGTGTGTGTGTGTGTGTGTGTGTGTGTGTGTGTGTGTGTGTGTGTGTGTGTGTGTGTGTGTGTGTGCTTGTCTTGGGGTTTGAATTTAGGGCCTGGGCACTATCACTGAGCTTTTGTCCTTAAGGCTAATGCTCTACCACAGGAGCCACAGCTCAGTTCTGGTGTTTTCATGATTAATTTGGAGATAAAGAGTCTCACAGATGGTCCTGCCCAGGCTGGGTTCAGACAATGATCTTCAGATCTCAATCTCCTGAGTAGCTAGGATTATAGGTGTGAGCCACTAGCACCTGGCTTTAGTTGTAGCACCTTTGCAAGTATTCACTATGCCATCCTTGAAGAATTCTCAGTTATTCCCATCAGTTAACAGCTCCTCAATGCTTTTGTGGCTTCCCTAGGAATGGGACATTGAGAGGGGCTTATGCTGTAGTATAGCTCTTCTTCCTGCCATTTCTGCTCTACTCTGAAGCTGCGAAGCTGTGTGAGCCTGTCTCCCTGGAAAGAGAGTCAACCTGACTGCCACCTGCCCTCAGTTTTTACATCCTCATGGATGGAGAATGTGATGATATTTCAAATTTTTCCCTTGGAAAAAATTAGAGCTAGGGAAGGGATGGTATGGTTCAAAAAGAAATGTACATATTATATGACATATGTAACTATAACCCCTCTGTACATCACCTCTACAATACCAATAAAACATATTTAAATTTTTTTCTCTTAGAGCAATAGCTAACTTTTCTTATTTCTTCATATGTATGAGATTTTGCACTAATATTTTTAAATGTTATCTCATTCAATCTGTAACTTTTTTAAAGTTAGTGAATCTCAACCCAGAGCTGATGAATAATTTGCTTTTGGTCACATAAAAAGCAATGCATTTGAGATCTGGAGTCACGTTGTTAATATGTTCATTCACTCACCTCACAAATGTTTATTAAGATGCAATCTACTAGAGTTACTGTCCTGAGGAGGCAGAAGAGATTTTCTGCCTATGTGGAGCTAACATTTAGTGGAAGGAAGAGAAAATGACAATACACAAGTGGCAGAGATTTCCAACAATTATGTGGGTGTTTAGTTTTGTATTTTTGAGACAGAGTCTCACTATAAAGTCCAGGCTGGTCTGGAATATGATTCTCCTGTTTAAGCCTTCTGAGTGCTACATTTACAAACCTGAGCCACCACACCTCTCAAGAATTACATTTTATTTAGAAAAACAAAAGATTAAGACCTGAACATTTTGTACCCAGAGAATAGCCTTATGACCACTGCCTCCTCATTCTCTTAGGGATAATTCTGGAGGAGAGAGTTGGCTTTCAGACTGCCACAATTCTCCTCCCCTCCCTCTTCTCATTACACTACGAATTTTCTGTGCAGGAAATATATAGCCAGCTGAGCTGGAATATAAAAATTCCCCTTGTCAAATTTTCCACATTCATACGTAGTCAGACAAGCTTATAATCAGCGGATAAGTCAGAACTTCTGCTCCCTTTCTGCCTTCTTTTTCTTTGAAGAATAAATGTAAATAAAGAGAACAGGACATTTCAAATACTGGCACCATGAAGATGCAGCTAGCTCCTTGGGGACAAGAGAGAGATTCTCCATCTGACAGCAGCAAGGGTCTTTTGGTCCCAAAAGCCAGCTCCACAGTTGACAGTGAGTGATGACAGTACTTTCCTCCAAAACAGCCCCACCTTCTTAAACCCCAGTCTTCTATAGGTAAATCCTTCCTTTGGGGGGCTCCCAAGTAGGCCTGAAGCATGAGAGTTCTTCTGTAAAAGTAATAAAAAGACTTGAAAACTGTCTCTGTGTAACAACATTTAATTTGACCGTGGTCTTTGGGACATAATCTCCAGATGATTTTCATTTGTGATTAATCAACATCTGTCTATTGCCATTTTCATTGCCTGTGTGCAGAAATGTTCATTTATATCGTACTAGCCAAAGTGTAGACTGTAAACTAATATCTCTGATACAAAGGTAGAGTAAGTTCTGTGTATCTAACTAATTCCTAAAGCAACGTGGTATGATGATTCAGAGATTTGGCAAAAGGTTCTACACCTGTTTTATAAAGTCATTTAAAATTCAGTTGGTAAGCCCATACAACAAGTGAGTATCATAACTGTTTTAGAGAAAATGGTACAGAGATAATGCTTGGCTAAAAGGAATTTCCTGAACAATATTCAAAAATACTAATAAAAATTTTATATCTTCTTGCACCTTATATTGTGAAAAATATACTATGGTAGGAAACTAGTGTTGAAAAAACAATAATAGAAAGACCTTAGTAATTGCTTTTATTTAATTCATCTGTGCAGTTACGCAAAAATATGTATTTTAAACCTACTATATACCACTAAGGATAATGATAAGTATGAAAAGTTACATATGTCAAAGTCCCTGTCATCAGCTATTATCTAGAAATATAACTCTATAAATCTATAACCATCATCAACATAGTATAATTTCAGAATTAGAAAGGTGATAAAAAATATCTCTCTAATTGAACATTTTGTAGGAAAGTGATGGAATTTTAAATTCATTCAAGTGCTTTTTAAATCTGTAAGCCAGGAAGTGTTATTAACATTTTTATTTTGTCTTTGAAATTTATCTTTTCTGTACACTTAGCCAATTTTCTTTGTACCTTGCATATTCTGTCTTACAGACATCAGGGAAAGGAAGAGAACTGATAGCAGCAGGAAGGGAGTCAGTAAAGGGAAGTACAGGACCCCCAGTTTACTGGAATGGACTATCTAAAAAGAGTTTGGGCTCAAGTATAGTATGGGATGGGGAAAGATGAGGGGGAATGATGGACCAAGAGTCATTGAACAAAATGCATTGTACTTATAACCTGACTTGTGGAATTGAAAACCCCTTTGTACAAGTACTTACTTAAAAAATAATAAAAAGAGCTGGGGCTTTATCTAATAATGGTAAAAAGGGGAAAGCCTAAGAATTTTCAGCAAAAGAATAGAATAATGAAGGGGAGGATGGACAGGATTCACCTAGTAATTTACCTCCTATTTTCTAGCCAGGATTTCTTGTCTGTATGAGGACAGGGTTTCTGTGTGTCTTGTTTGTTTATCATGCTCTCGTCACCCAATATAGTTCCTAGTACAGAATGAACACTTGGAATGGATGAATGAATAAGCAGGTGAATGCAAGACAAATAACAATGAGTAGCCATGTTATTCCCAGATCTTTTACTGTCTGTAATATAGTAGGCTCACTCAGTGCTTGGGAGGTGACATCTTTAAATGACTCCACGCCATTCAGGTTAAGGATAGCAAAGATAAACAGATCTAAGACAAATATTTGAAATAGAAAAGAGTCTACCTTTGCTTGCATTACCAGCATGCTTAACCATCATCTGACTCAGGGGCTAGACATTCAGAGTGTTGTATAATTTCTTAAAAATGGTAAGTAATAGTTGCATATAACTCTCAGAGTTTACCCAGAATCAACAGAAATAAATGCAATCTTTTTTAGGAGAAAGTATACCTGTGACAAAGACACCATTGTCCCACACAGACAACACCATGCCTTGGAAATCCCACAGTCTGGAGGACTACCGGAAACACGTGCTTTTCTGTGGAACAGAAGTGATTCAGGTCAGGCCCTCTGGTCAGGGCCCAGTCAGAGCTGTTGTACTACAGACAGGTTAGTGGGTTCTATTTTTGTAAACTGAAGTCATGTTTAGTGGCAAGCAGAAGTGGATTAGGGAAATTTTGTTTAGGAGTTTACAACTTGCCACCTTCTCTTTTCTAACCATCCATACTCTTTTCTAACCAGACCTTTGTATTCCAAGTTTCTACCATTTGATCCGAATGGTTTATTAGTTTAGACCTTGGATGTGATGAGATGAATGCTAGGTACAGATGATAGAAATGTTCTGAAAGACAAAACTAGGCGCATAGCTTGGCTTGTGTCCATAGGCTTGTTGCATTGCTTTGATGTATTGCTTGATGCTTGCTTTGAGTCATGATTGCCTCCGTGTTTGCTTTGAGTGATTTTAAAAAAAGTCAACCAAAATGACCGAGGGCCTTTCCTTTTCAAAAGCTTGCATGGTAGACTGAGTATCAAACTCCCAGCTGTATAACACCTCCAGGTTGCTATATAGACACAAAAGTCATTTATCTAAATGGGAACTCACCCTCCTGTCTTGCCTCTGTTCACAGTATAACTGTCTAGGCTCTTAATAGCATCTTTAACTCCTCACTTTATCTCAGACCAAATGAGCACACATGGTTCATTGGCTGTGTGCAGCATTTGATTGATGCCTTCTAGTGGTACCTTTTTAGTCCTGGTCCCCACCCTTCCTCTCAGTGGTTCCTAATTTGTATAGGCTTTCATCATTTCATGTCTTGAATATTACAACAAAACATTGTTTTTCGGACAATTTCAACATTTGTCCTAACCTTTTTCTAAACTGTTCCTCAACCTGTCACCAAAGTCACACTTTCAAAACCTAGCTTGGAATAGCTCACACCTACCATACCCAAACCCTTTCCATAGATAGCAGCAATCGTTTAGTCTTTTACATAGCATTTCACTACGAAGGATTTCTGTGGCTTGGTCCTAACCTGGTGTTCTCATTCCTGACTTGTTTCTGCTATTTCACATAGTCACGGACTTAAAACACAATGTGCCCTTCTATGTCACCATGTTTTATCTTGGCCTGTTATTCAATTGTCCTAACAGATTTTTTTTCATTAAAAACATAACCTTTTTTGGTTTTGCATTAAAACCAGTTGGTAGATTTTAGACTCTCAAGCTATTACCTTATTCTGCAAAGACAAAAGGTCATGTTTAAGAAGACCAAGTGTCCCTCACATAGTAGGAATAAAATGAACTTTATGCTTACAATTCTGACTCATACCTAGAGTATTTAGTGCTCAATCATTGCAGCCAATAATTCAGGTATTTACTAGGTGGTGTGAACTGAGGGCTTAATAAATAATGTGTAATATATGCTAAAGAGATTATACTTTGTTTCTGGAGACAGATGGACTTATAGCTTAGTAAAACATGGGTGATGATAGATGTCATATTACCAAGTGTTACATGGACTCCAAGTAATGAGATAATTGTTTTGGATAAGAAGTATGGAAGTAATATCCTGGAAACACTTATTTGGTGATGTGGCATGTTAAACCAAGCTTGATGGGATGGCAAGGGTTTACTGAAAGACATAAAGCTGGAAGAATTTTCTTCATCTTTCCCTATTTGGATCCCCTTTAGGTTTGTATCTTGTCTTATTGCTATAGCTAGGCATTCGAATACTAAATTGAAGAGAAGCAGAGAGAGTGGGCATCCTTGTCTCATGCCTGACTTTAGAGGAAATGGCTCTAGTTTTTCACCATTAAGTATAATGCTGACTGAAGGTTTGTCATATACAGCCTTTATTATATTGAGTAATGTTCTATGTATTCCTAATTTTTCCAGAGCCTTCATCACAAAGGGGTGTTGGATCTTGTCAAATGCTTTTTCTGCATCTATTGAGATAACCGTGTGGTTCTTTTCCTTGCTCTTGTTGATGTGGTGAATTATACTAATTGATTTGAATATATTGAACCAGCTTTACATCCATGAAATGAGTCCTGTTTGATTGTGGTATATGATTGTTTGGATGAATTGCTGAAGTTGATTGACCAAAAATTTTGTTGAGAAATTTTGCATCAATGTTCATCAAAGAAATGGGTCTATAGTTCTCTTCTTTGATGAGTCTCTGCCTGGTTTTGGGATGAGGGTTATGAATGGCTTCATAGAAAGAGTTCAGTAGTAAACTTTCTCTTTCAATTTCATAGAAGAGTTGGAGGAGTATTGGTGTGAGTTCTGCTTTGAAGGCCTTGTAGAATTCCACTGTAAATCCATCTGGTCCTGGGCTTTTCTTAGATGGGAGGTCTCTTATTGCTGTTTCTATTTCAATGCTTGATATGGGTCTGTTAAGTTGGTGTAACTCATCTTGGTTTAGTTTTGGCATGTCGATATTTGCTAGGAAATTGTCCATTTCTTCCAGATTCTCAAATTTATTAGCATAAAGGTTTGAGAAGTATTCCCTTATAATGTTCTGACATATTTATAAGGTACCATGTGATTTTTTTATGTTGCTTTGTATGTCCCTCCCCCACAGTATAACTCCTGTTTTCACTGTATTTGATGTTGGTATAATTTGAGGAGGGGATACAGGTTGACCCATTGCAACAATGAGATGTACAAGATGCTATGTTGAAAAAAACATTACAATTTAGGTGGAAGGTGGGAGGGAGTGTAGTTGAGGAGGTGGGAGGGAAGGGATGGTAAGAGAAAAACAAAGGAGGAGGCAACAGTGCTTGATAAGAAATGTACTCATTACCTTGTTCATATAACTGTAACCCCTCTGTATGATAGTTTCACAAAACTTATTTTTTTTAAAGCTGGAAGAATAGGCTAATTGTGTTTACAAAATACAAAAGAAGGAAGTACAAGCATCTATGGGAACCAGTGAATAGTTATGAGATCAGTACAGTAAGGAAGAAGTAGATAAGATAAAAAAGAACCTTGAATATTGTACTTGGAAGTCTGAACTTCTAAGAAAATGGGAAAGATTTTGGAGCACAAAACATATACAGAAGCCTTACACACACACACACACTTAAGAACTTACCCTGCAAAATACTTTTTTCTTAATTTGCAATTATTCTTATCTTTCTGTTTTCAAGATATATCTGCTTTATATTCTTCTTCTCTTGGCATCTCGTTTCTTCAACTTCCTAGTCTAATTTTTCTCAGCCCATGGGTGAATGAGATATTGCCCACAAGGCACTGACCCAAGGAACAAGAAGAACTAAACAGAGTGAGGGGCGTTGATTGTTCCCAAAAACTTACAACAGAGAAGGCAAATATAATAGGTCAGAACAATTCTATTTCATTCAGTCCACACTCCAATAGCCCACCCACTTTGGACTTGGAGAAAAATTAGATTAAAAGATTTTACTTGTCTGTGATCATCTTCATGTAGGTTATAACACAGCAAAAGGAGACTTGGTGAGATCCATCCTGTACCCTCGGCCTCTGAACTTCAAACTATACAGCGATGCCTTCAAGTTCATGGTGTTCCTGGCTTGCCTCGGTGTTGTGGCCTTTTTCTATGGCCTAGGTATATACATGTACCATAAAGTAAGTAATGGTGGTAAGGCTTTTCCTATTTAGCTTTCTCAAGAGTTTGACTTAACTCAGGAGGGTTAGGTAAGAATGCCCCTTATTCTTACTTTTTCTGTTAATCAAGGCTGTCTAAAAGGTTTCTTAGAAAGTAAAAATATTCTAGTTGTACACTGTCCAATATGGTAGCACTTAGCCATGCATCATTATTAAGACATGAACATTTAATTGTATTTCATTTTAATTCATTTAAGTTCAACAGCTGTACGGGTTAGTGGCAAATCAATCATCTTGGATTGAGCACTTGTGCATACAGTTCATTGGCTGTTTCCATCATTTGATTTGGAGTGAAGGGTACACAAGCTCATATAATCTTAGAGGAAATATGTTTTTCTCAAGCCTAGTTAAGTTGAGGAAGACATAGTCCATCAGATCAGAGTATAGGAAAGGTGTTCTAATTTGAGTGAGGGAGAATCAAAGAAACATACAAGGGTCTTCAAAACCCATCAGCAATTAATAGAGGAGTCCAACAAGATAAGAAGAGATCAGATTGAAGAGGATAGTGAATAACAAGTCTGGTCTGAATTCTTTTCTAAAGTACTTAAAAATGTCCCAGGTAATCCCCAACACATTATGCCATCTGTAGCTTGTTCATGCTTTCTATTTGGAATCTGAAATGAAATATATGCTTACTTTTACAGCACTGCTACCCTGATGTTAGAGGGTGTTGGGTTCATGTGGATGAAGCCTCTCTCTTCACTGGTAGGGTGGCCAGTGGAGAGATGGGCTGTTACTCTGACCTCTGAGGTTTGTTCTAGTCCTGAAAGTCTGCTTCTGTACCATATAGTTTCTATCTCAGCCCTGCTGAGATCATAATAGTGTGCATTGGTCAGAAAGTAGAGGAAATAGTAAATAAAGCATCCAAGTCTAGTTATGAGCCCAGGCATGTGTGGCCTAATCACAGTGTCTATACTGAAGGCAAGTGAGGAGAGAGGGAGACAGAAAGAGAGAGGAACAGAGAGAAAGAGAGAGAGAGATTATTGGTAGACAAGAACCTAATCATACGAATTTCTAGGCAGTGTTCTTTCTAAAACTGAGCCCCTGAAGAGTCATTTTAATCCGAAATAAGCCTCCTTTCCTTCTTGTGGACAAAGGATGGCAAGGGAAGCAAGTGTATTTTGTCACTAGTAAAGAATGGAACAGAGCCTTGGAGGAAGTAGGCAGAATGACAAGGCAACTGGGCCAGAATGTGAGGCTGTGTGCTTCCTTTGGGGAGTAGAAACAAGGAGGAGAAGGGCAGAAATGAGAACCTTGGCATGGTGAAGGAATGACAGCTGCCTTGGTAGAACCAGGGTCTAATGTATACCAAGGGGCAAGCTGAGCTCCCAACTTCATCTCTTGTGGTTCACAACCTCTGGCCCTGTTGGCTGCCTCTGGTGCAAGGATAAATCATTAGGGTCAAAACTCTGTGTGTATGGTAGGAACAAGCAGCCATTGTGAAGACTAATTAAATCATGTCGCTGGCTGAATGCTGCAGTGGCAGCAAATGAACTTTAATATTGACTTCCCTATAGCTAATAACATGCTGAGGTCTTGGCAGAGTCTTGGCTCTCATTTCTTTCAGTCTGGGTATTGAGTGCTTCTTCTACTCCAGACCCTGTGTGGGGATCAGGCTTGGAAACTAGTGATACATGGAAGGAATTCAAAGATGAATGAGTGCTTAGCTCATCATCCTTTAGCCGTTGTACGAAGGAGTTGGCAGGCTGGTGTGTGGGAGGGAGATTTTAGACGCTATCAGTTAAGCTGCTAAATTAAATGTTATCACCTAAGTCTATCCCTCCTGTCTTAAGCTCAGAACGTACATGGAAGAATGGTGAATAGAGAGAGAAATGGATTCAGAAAGAGGCAGGAAGACTCCTTGGAATAGGTGTTTGAGACCTTCAATTGGCTGTGGGAGGCAAGATTATTTTTAAACCAGCTTCAAATATCTTCTTATGGGAGCCAGGAGAATATTCAGGCATGTTTGAGCCAGGGTCTCTTCTAGGCCTTCTATATGTCATGAGGCAGTGATCAGGAAAGTGCCAGGCTATGATGCTGGATCGGTATGTTTCCATGTCCCTCTTCTCTCCAGATTCCTCCAAGAGATACGGCAACCATGGCCCTGATCCTCCTCACGGTGACAGTCCCTCCTGTGCTCCCAGCTGCTCTGACCATAGGCATTGTGTATGCCCAGAAGAGACTGAAGAAACAGAAAATCTTCTGTATCTCTCCACAGAGAATCAACATGTGTGGGCAAATTAACCTCGTGTGCTTTGACAAAGTAGGTTCTGAACTTTCCAAGTTGATGAGTGATAATTCTGAGGCATAGGAGACCTGGAAAGGACGTCAGAGAGAGAGTTTGGTCTAGCACGGTAATTTACAGATAAGAACATGTGGTGAGCTAGTCTGACATTGCATGCTGGATGGCTACCTTGTTGACTTGAAAGGTGGCATTCGGCTATCCCATCAGGAATTCTGCCTTCTAGTATTTTCTATGCCTTATTTGGGCTTAAAGCAATTTTTTGCTCTAATACATTTTATGATGGATTGTCCTTTTCAGGCACAAATTAAGGAACATTTGTTGTCCCAGAAGTGCTTTGGCTAGAGCTTAAGTGAGCATTGCTTTGTCTAGAGCTTAAGTGAGCATTTCCTCTCTCCTCCTCAGCTTCTTATAAGGAAAGGGAGGGAGTAAACAATGACCAGTACTTGTACCTTCTCCTTTTCACTCTAAGCCAAGGGCCTAGAGAAATGACAGGAGAGAGTATGTGGCACGTAGGAAGAGCCACTTCTCAAGCAAGTCCAGAGACTCCCCTCACATGATTCTTCCATGGGAATCTAGAGGAATTTGAGCACCAGTCATTTGCCATTTCAGAGCCTGCCCTCAGCATGACCAGGCCTGATGTAATGGTTGTAGTACAGTTGGTCTGGGTTGGTCCCTCCCAGTCTTCAGTTCTCTTGTTCTTGACTAATGGATGAAGGTTTTGGTTATTTTTAAGTAAACCCTAATTGACAAAGATCCATTGTAGATAGAGTTCCAGGAACGGGACCTTCCTAGCTATTGAGAAGCTCCTTGTCTAGCTGAGGATGCAGGGGAAATGGGAGTTGTACACAGCTCTTGCGTAGTTGCTGTGGGTGAAATGTTGCCTCTGAGCTGCAGTGTCCATTGTCAGGATCACTCTAACTCAGAAGTGGCCTATGTTTGGTCCAGAACTGTGAGAGGTATGCAGCATTTGGGGACAGATGATCCCAGGTGTGCTGGAAAGTGGATTGTTTGGTTGGAATGCCACCAGAAGTCTAAATTGGCAAATGAAGAATTAAGGACTTTTCAGGAAGAAGAATGGGTGTTCTTACCATTTTTTTAAAAAAAGAAGATTAGTGGCTAGTAACTCCCTACCCTACTTTTATTGAAGATAGTTTCCTTCGTGTAACCCAGTTTAGTTTTTTTTTAATATATGCATTATTGTAAAGATACTATACAGAGGGGTTACAGTTACATGAAGAAGGTAATGAGTCCATTTCCTACCAAGCATTGTTACCCCCTCCCCAGTATAGTTTTAAACTTACTATAAAGGCTAGACTAGCTTTGAACTCACCATGTAGTTGGACTGGTCTGAAACTCTCCATCTTCCAGTACCAGCCTCCAAAGGGATCACATTGATGCTTTACACACAAACCTGGCCCCTAGTGACATTTTTCCAAGTGTCTTTATTTTATCAGTGGAAATTAGTAAGAAAGGTTGGAAGAGAGATATGGCAGAGAGAGGACTTCACATTCTAAAATTCAGTCAAAGTGATGTGATAAAAGTGCTCCACAATTAATTAAATTACCCTCTAGTATTATTTTAATTTAGAAGCTATCTATCACAAGGTTTCCCAGTATATTTTCCACATATATTTCTATTTTTAATTGATTTGTTAGAAATTCTAAAAGATAAATTCTCTCTTTCTATTTATTCAGTTCATCCCAAGTCTGGGCTTGTATTTATACTAAGAGGTTTTCTTTTTCTATCTTATTTTCTTTAGAACTACAACGATAATTTAGTTTTCTTTCTATTTATGGTTAGTTTGATTGTATAAGGGTCATTTTCACACATAGAGAAATAGCATAATCTCATCTCTGTTCTGCTGTAGTATTATCTCTCTTTTCATGTTCAAAATATTGATGCTTTAAAATGTAATCTCATCATCAGGAAAACACTTCAGTAAGAATTAAGTTGGTAACTCTTTTTGAAATAGAACAACCCATGGTGATTTGGAAGATAAATGTGCAGGTTGGGGCACTTATAGAATACAGGAAGGAAATGAAGCTGATAGCTTTCTAAAAAACAGTTGTTCAGAGAATAACACACAGGTATATTAGCACTTTTTTGTAATGTTGAAATGAATTGATGAAATGGGTTCCTTAATTCTTTAATTCAGAAGGCAGTTTCCTTAATTCTTTCATTCAGAATAGTCTTTGCCTTGCAGGATTTACTTAATATACTTGGTGAAAGCTTCTGCCTCTCCAACCCACAGGCCACTGTCCACTGGGACTGGTCATCTCATTTCTCCCTGCTTCTACTCTCTCTGCTCAGTTATAAGAAGGGAAAACACAGTAAACATTGCACCATAAAATAGTATTCTATTATGGTGTGCTGTAATGATACAGGCTGTCACGAGATAGGAAACTAGAAATTTCAAGGTCATATACAGAGATGACCTTTGATGAAAATCCATGTCAGGGACCTGGGTGGAGGGCAGTCAGTGCTGAAGCAGGATTGTCCACAGTGTTGGGAATATCCTTTCTGCCTTAGTGCTGAAGCAGCTGTGACCACTTCCTCCAGGTGTTGGAAAGGCATGATGCTTCTGGCTACTGAAGTAAGATGCTAGGATCTGCAATGAATGAATGAATTGCTTAATTCCTAATTGAACAATGAGGAGGAAATTAACAATGCTGTGATAGATAGTACCCAGTACTTTGCTTTCTCTGGTCATTAACTGACAAACACTTTCCCTTAACACAGCAAAGCCACTCTCCCAAGCATCTAACAATAAAATCATAGACATTAATTGATATTTATTATTAGCCTTTGTCTCTCTCCATAATCCCAAAGGCCTTTCATCAGCATTTTGTTAGCAATCTGGACAGTTACCATAGCATCCATAGTTTTAGAAAAGTACGATGGAAAATTGTGAAGTAATGAAAGAAATGAAATGAAATCTAAACTCTGCTCAAGAGAGCTATCAGGTACTAAATAGAGTTGATTCTTGTTGGATTTCCACCTATTGGGTCTCCCCTTTTAATAACAATAATGAGCTTGACAATCGACAAAACCCAAATAAAGCACTTGCGTGTTCTTGTCATAAGTAGAATCACCTGATTGATGACCTTGGTCTTTGGAGAATTATGTGTCAGCAGATTTAAAATTTGATTCTTACAAATGAGGGATTTGGACAGGTGGATCGACTGTAATTTCTTAGAAGCTTGGGTCTTATGTAAATCATGACATAAAAGCCTCAAGGTTAACACCAATTCTGTTTTTTTATTCAGACAGGCACTCTTACAGAAGATGGGCTGGACCTCTGGGGGACTGTCCCCGCTGCTGACAGCTGGTAGGCCCCATAAGCAAAGATGGGAGATGGGGCAGGAGGGTGGCCTTAGTTTAATCCATCCTTACACAGTGGAGGAATGAAAGGTCACGTCGCGTATGTGTAGTATTTGGCTGAAACCAGCTCCCAGTTTTTCTAGGATGTTTAATTAAATGAGTTCTACGTTCTGGAGCAGACAGGAAAAGTAGACGCTGAAACATCACATGAAAAAATGGAGTACAACAAACTGGGTAATTAAGGAAGCACCTGAATAAAACTGAGGAGAAAAGAGTGAAATTAGTACCATGTTTAACTAAAGATTACAAAGCCTTCTTGAGTGGCTAGTACAGAAAAGGTTGGGGGACCCAGAAAAAAAGAGCCCCATTTCTTCCTTCATGGAATGCAGTCAAGTGGGGAAAAGGAATTCAGATGTTCTTCCCTTCAGCAGACAAGCCAGTCTGTTAAAATTATTTTTATGAACGCAGAGAGTCAGACTAGGGAAGAAGCAATAAAGAGCACTTGATATAATACACAGTCTTGATGCTTTTATTGTAACATGGCGAGTAAAGGTAGAAGTTTATTTTGAAATTTAGTGGATCAATGAAAACCACCTGAAAAAGATAGCACTTGAGATTGGTTTTGAAGGGTGCCTAAGTAGAAATTTTACAGATATGGGTGATAAGCTGACCCTAGGGAGAGGAGCAGATAGTCATATACATACCTACCCCAGAACAGAGCTAGAGAAGGAAATGAGGACCCTCCCCAGGAAATGTCCCCTGAGCTACTAGCTTCCTTTCAGGAGAGCGAAGCTTTGCCTTTGCATTTTGAGTGTGATGACCTCTGCTCTTGAGCAAGGATACCTGATTTGGGCTGAGACCAGCTGTCAGTCAGAGAAGTCACACAGAAACTCCCCAAGATGGCGACAGCACCAGATGCAGCATAGTCATGAGACACAGGTGGCCGGGCAGGATGATGTTGTAGAAGATGTTCTAGGATGAAGACAAGGCTCTATCTCTACTCACATGTGTGTCTGTTCCTAGATACTCAGTTGTCCCAACCAGTCCTTTGTCCAAACAAGCAGGGCCATTATAGGCCACAGCACTGAAAGAGAAAGGATGTTTGCAGCTTCTATTCCTCTATTAGTCTGTGAGCTTCTAGTGTTCTGAAGCTTTGGGGGAAGTAGAAGCAACTGGACCAATCATTGTTCAGCTGTAAGGTGGGACAAAGGAAAGTAAACTGAGTCAGGCTATACTATCAAGGAGGAAGTTGGGTATTAGAGGCACGATGTCTGGGCTGGGAGTTTTAGGGGATGGTGATAAACTCCAAAGAGCTGATTAGTGGGACTACTTCCTGGGAGCCACCAGGCAATCTTCTTTCCTACCCTCGCCACTTCATGAATCTGGAGATTTTCTTTCTTAGGTAGATGGCTTTTTTTTTGGTCAGTGGTGGGGTGGGGCTTGAACTCGGCCTGGGAGCTGTAACTCAGCTCTTCAGCTCAAGGTTAGCACTCTACCACTTGAGCCACAGTGCCACTTCCAGTTTTCTAAGTGGTTTATTGGAAATAGGAGTATAAAGGCCTTTCCTGACCGGACTGGCCTTGAACTGCTATCCTCAGATATCAGCCTCCTGAGTACCTAGGATTATAGGCATGATCCATCGGTGCCCAGCTCAGATGGCTTTTTATAGGGAATTTCACAGCCTTCATAGGTCTAGTTCTTCACTGTTTAGATTGTCCACAAGTCACATTCCACGTCTCTAAGATTGTATCTGATCCCTCTGAAATTATAGTTAGGAAGGAAATTCATATCAATGTCCAAGAAAGGTTGTAGAAAGATCACTTGCAGGCTTTATACTCTGGCTGAAAAATGAAGAAAGCAAGGGAGCAGGGCATCAAGGACAGGGATATTCCTGGACAAGTAAAGAAATTTGGTCTGGATCTAGAATCAGGGCATAAAGGACATTAGTAGAAGCAGCAACTGTAAGATGAGATGGAACTGGAGCAGGTTAGAGTCTGAACTTAGTCATCCAAAGCCTGAGGAGCCACTGAAGGGTTTTGAAGGTAGAGCTAATGAATGAGGTATTACCTTAGAAAGATTTGAGGGACAGAGTACACGAACAATTCCATTGAAGTGTCTCCCTCACCAGTTTCCAGGAGGTTCATAGCTTTGCGTCGGGCAAAGCTTTACCATGGGGCCCTCTATGTGC
Source organism: Dipodomys merriami (assembly GCF_024711535.1). Classification (NCBI taxonomy): domain Eukaryota; kingdom Metazoa; phylum Chordata; class Mammalia; order Rodentia; family Heteromyidae; genus Dipodomys; species Dipodomys merriami. The sequence goes on along the minus strand of NW_027203381.1, from coordinate 66,286,040 downwards.
AGCCATGGCCAGCTGCCACTCTCTGATCCTTCTGGATGGGACCATCCAAGGAGACCCTCTGGACCTCAAAATGTTTGAAGGCACTGCTTGGGTAAGGCCGTTGCTTATTTCAGTTGAATGAGCAGAATTTGAAGAAGCCCTTACTGGAAGAGCTAAAGATTTTGGAACTTTTGTTAAAATACAGAGAAGATTCATGCATAGGATATTCATTAATAACAACAACAACAATAACAACAATAATAGTACAATTCAGAATACAAGTATTCTCCAAACACCCTTGGAGAGGCAGAGCCATCTGTGGCTATCAAAGCACTTGAAATGGGATAGTGCGATGGATGAGCTGAATTATTAGCTAATTTTATTTACATTGAAATAGCCACACTGGATGGTATCTACTCTATTGTGTAGAACAGCTATCCACACCAAACGGGAAGACCCATTTGGGCTGAGTATGATACTGTCCAGCTGTGTTGGGGAGGAAACCATCTCTGTGGTATGAACCCAGAACCAGAATTCTGACTCTTCATCTGTACATCTGGGATAATCATACCGCATTCATAGACTCGAGAGAACACTAAGACCATGAGACCAAACAGGTTTAGCACTATGAAGTGCCAAGCAAGTAGAAAGCATTCATTAATTAGATACTTAATTATTTTCTGCTGCCTTCCCAAAACAGAATTCTAAAGCCACTTGTAATGACACATAAAATACAGGACAGCATTTATTTATGTATGCATTTACTGACTGGTAATTTTTGAGACAGTGTCTTGCTCTGTAACCCAAGCTAGTCTTAAACTGTAGAGCCTCCTGCTGGCTAGGGCAGCATTTAAATATCATTGTAAAAGAATGAAAATAAATGACTTCAGGGATGTAAAGTCCACAACATGATGGTGGAGAGTAAGGAATTTTTTTTCTACTGGTGGTAAAATTTATTAAGGGGAAAAGCTGGTAGGAAGGGAAATTTCTGAAATCAATAAATTTAAATGTGAGTACCTGCTATGAAGAAATTTTTGACACAAGACAAGGTAGTAACCAGTGTTGTGGATCTCAATGGAAAAGAATGAGTATATTTACTATGCAGAATGTCCTTACATGTATCATTAGAAATTGATGTCTTGCAGTCCTGTTACTACATAGGACCTTGAGCTGAAGGGTCCCTCTTTTCTATTAGGAGAGTCAACCTACCTATACAAGTGATGTAGACATTGGGGTCTACTTTGGGTACATAAATCTTTCTTATTTGTTCTGTAAGAATGTCTGTCAGAGCATCTGTGTCCACCCAAACAAAGCATAAAATGCAAAATTTGCTCATTTTATTTGTGGAGTCAGAAACAATCTTGAGTTTTCTTTGCTAGGAATCTTCCATTAAACATAGTGGAGAAGGGAAAATGTTTTCATAGCTTATTTATAATTTCAGCTCTGGAAAAGGTATGAGAATATTTTCCAGAAGAAATTGAGATGTGAGAAAGGATGATTCTTCCAAGTGAGGGTGGAGACTAGATACTCTGCTCTGATTATCTTCCCTCTTCATTGAGTATATACGATTTCCTTTCCCATGTTTTAATATTGGCTAACATTGGTTTATAGGTGGTATTGACTCCTACCATTGTAATATCCAGAGAATAATATAAATGATTTCAAATATGCTTTTTATTTGCTAGCAGCTAACTTACTCTCTAGCTAACTAACTTAAGAGTGGCATAAATACCTCAAAAGGATATAGTCTCATACTGATCTAAGAACAGAACTCTGACTCATCTGAGAACTGTTGTGCTCCACAAAATTTGGAGACTACATTTCTACTTAATCCACTGAGCATCAGCTAGCACTTTTTCAATCAATTACTACATGGAATGAATATATTTATAGTGTGTTTGTCTTTCTGACATTCTAATATAATATAATATAATATAATATATACACTATAAATCAACACAATAGAAATTTGACAATGGTGACATCCAGTTGATTGTCCTGGAAGAGAAAATATGTGAAAGGGGTATTGAAAAGATTAAAGTGTGATAAAAAATATATATGAAAACCCTTTTCTTGCTTCTTTTTCTCCAAGGAATCTTATAAATGTTTTCATTTTGTAACAGAAAATGGAAGATAATAATATGGACTTGTACAAATTCGGCACATCAAATTCAAACCCAACAATAAGACCAGGACCAAAAGCCAGTCAGGTCTGATTTGCTTCTCTGAATCATACCGTTTATTCCCTTTACAATTGGCAGAATTTCTTTGGCTTTCACACATTTGATGTTTCTATTACTCAGTTGTATCTTAATGCATTCCACCATTGACTTGACCATTCTTCCAGGCTTGAATTCATCCATTAGTTTACTCAGCACTCATTCAGCAAGATGTGCTGAGCTCTGGGAGGGAGAAGCGCCGAGATGGTAGGAAATCAATACAGGTGCAAATAAGTGAAATACAATGTACCAAGTGCTCTAAGACAGGCTAGGGGAAAGAGCCGTAGGAGTCAGTGGTGGGAGGGAAAACGGCTCCTGGGAGAGAGAAGTGAGTCAGAGAGGTGAGCTCTGGTTGGAAGGTGATTAGGGTTTCTCTAGGAAGCCAAGGGAGAGTTATCTTGCAGCAGATCAAACGGGAGCCAGAAAAATATGACTCTTGTGAAAAACATATTACCTCACACTGTGCCTGGGCTCATTGCCAGCAAACCAGTTTTACGGGTGTGCATCTGCTACGTAGCACTTTGAGTCTTCCTGAGCTCCCTTTCCTTGATGCCCTTGCAGAGTCCCGTGGAAGCCATCACCATCTTGCGCCAGTTTCCATTTTCCTCCAGCCTGCAGAGGATGTCTGTGATCACTCAGCTGGCTGGGGAGGGACATTTCCATGTCTACATGAAAGGTGCCCCAGAGATGGTGGCCAGGTTCTGCAGACCTGAATCAGGTACTGGCACCTTTTCTCTCTCTCAAGAGATAAAAACAAAAATCTTGAATGGTCAAAGATAAAGCAGACACCAACATCATCAATCATCACCCCATCACAAAACAGCAAGAACGGATGGCAATCAATGAAGGTGGAGCAAAAGTCATTTCGGGGTAGAGAGAAAGTGGGTCAGAGGATCTTTTGAAGCAGAGGGGAAAATTTTAGGGTAGAGAGAAAGAGAGGAAGACTTGGACCATAGTCCAGAGAGACCACCAAAGTGGGGCTGTCTGCAGAGAGCTGTGGAGCACATTTCCCAGGAAACTAGGGAGGAGGATGCTAAGCCCTCAGAGGAAACCAATGATGGAGTGTGTGGCTTTCGTTCTGCTGTCAGGAATTCTCTCTCATCTCTAGGAAGAGCTAGAAGGCTCCACTATGATGGGCTCAGACAGATCAGTGGAAGGAGAATGTGAAGAGATACAGCTTTTAGGGGGAAAAAGTAATTAGAGTGAATTAGATATTAGAAGACAGTAATTAATCATTGTTACAGCAATTTTATCTTTCTAGACCAGACTATAAGATGATTTACATCATTGTTTTTGTCTTACACACATCACCTTCTATGTGACAGCCAGATTTGTAAGAATCCTGTTGCATTCAAATGAGTTCATTTGGATAAATTTGGCCTTTTGGGCTCTGATTTTCATCTGCATTCTCCTCATGATTGTTGGTGGCCATCGGCTTGTACACAAATGCTAGATTTTGTGACAATTTGCTCTTCACTTTTCTCCGTATGTGGAGATTCTTTTAAAATTATGTTTTCATTGTCTTTAAGTAGCTCTACCAAGGAGCTTCTATTCAGCAAATCAGTTCATAAGTATAATGCACCTTGATCAATGTCATCCCTTTTATTTTTCTCTTTAATCTCTCTCAAACCACGCCCTCCTCTCGGTTGTCTGGCTGCATTCTCTCCTCTCCTCCACTCTTTATTCCTTTATGCCTCTCCTCCTGGCCTTCCCAATCCCCGCCCCCCATACACACATACACCTTTTCAAGTGTCAGTTTCTTGGAGGGCTGTGAGTTAGTTTTTTGAAGGACTTAAAATTTGAATTCTCACTTGCAAATACCATACTTCAGTTAATACATTTGTGTGCAATTGCTTACAACCCTGTATGTGTTTACTTGTACATCTATCTATACATTAGTTCTAGCTTCCACATATGAGAGAGCATGTGTGTCCTTTGTCTCTCTGGGTCTGACTTACTTCACTTAGCATTTGTCTTTGTGGCAGTTCTGGGGTTTTAACTCAGGGCCTGAGCATTGTTCCCTAGCTTTATCATTCAAGGTTAGTTTTCTAACCTTGTTTTTTAACCTAGTTTTCACAGCTCCAATTCCAGCTTCATGGTGGTTAATTTGAAATGAGAGTCTCAAGGACTACTGCGTAGCTGGATTTGAACAACGATTCTCAGATCTCAGCTTCTTGAGTGCCTAGGATTATAGGCGTGAGCCACCAGCATCAAGTAATATTTTAAAAAAAACTTTAAAAATCTCCGCCCCACTTGGGCAAAGGGGGGAACGCAGAAAAGGAGGGAAGAAGGGTAAATGAATACAGTCATGATATTCATCATACACTTTGTGGAAAATGAAGTATGCAACTTGTGGGCAGGTATGTGAAGGGGAAATGGGGAAAATGAAGGAAGGAATGATGTCCAAAGGAGGAATGTATACATTGGCTGAGTTGTGAAATGGTAACCCCTCTGTATAATACAACAACAACAACAATAATAATAATAACAAATCCTCCTCTTCTTTTTGACTTTGGTTTTCCTTGTATTTCCCATGACGTCCCTTTTCCCAGACCATATCTGTACTTGGCTTTGCTCTGCTTTGTTTTCAGCTGTGCAGGCAGAGTGAGCATCTTCATGACTCTAAGCTTGACAGTGTCTGCTGCCCCTGCTCTACCAGGAAGTGCTGGGCCTTTCATCTGCTACTCTTCCCTTGGGACCACGATTTCAATGCTTCCTCCAATCCTGACCACCTTTCACATAGGCTAATTCTAGCTTCCATGATTCCATAACTCCATGTGAGAAATGAAGGGTCGCCTCTTCCTTGAAAGTAAATCCCCATCACCAGAAATATTTCAAAATGACAGAAATTGTATGGTTAAGTGGCAACATAAGGCTCTATAATCTTTTCATTTTTGTATGAGAAACTGAAATGCAGAAGAGAAACAACATGGCCAAGCTAGAAAGCTAGTTAGGAACAGAGTGCTGAACAGAACCCAGTTTTTTTTTTCTCCTTGGGCTGCTATACTTCTCACTGTGGTGCATTTTCTCCACATGGACAGTTTATAATATATGAATGTAGTCACCATGACAACACACCAACATATGTGGGCATCATGTTATCTGTCATCTAAAGCAGGAGTTGAAAAATTTCTGTAAAGTACCAGTTACATATTTTTAAGCCTTGTTGTCCATACCATATTCAAATCTATTACTCAACTCTGCCACTGTCTTTCCCAAATAGCCATAGGCAATAAACAGAGGCACGGGTATGTTCAAATGAATCCTTATTTACAAGAAATAAACTTGGCTTGTGTACCATACTTTATCAACTCCTGATTTAGAAGATGAGCTGTTTGTCTTACTTATGTAAGATCTGACCTAACTGAGCCCAGTCAAATGGACACGTAATTTGCCTTAGTCAGCTGCTATAATAAAATACGGATTGTCTTAAACACAGGAGATTTATTTCTTATAGTTCTTAAAATTCTTCTCTAAGATCAATCAGTACTGGCCATCTCAGTTCCCAGTGATGGCTGTCTTTCTGACTTGAAGATAGTAGCCTTTTTGCTCTATCTTCACACAGTTCAGGAAGGTCATCTCTTGTCTCTTCTTGTATCATAATTCCACTCATGATCTCAAAGTCTCCATGTCCAGATACAGTCATTTTAGGAGTTAGTCTTTAATGTATGAATTGGAGGGGGGCCACGATCATACAGTCCACAGCACAGTGGGCAACCAATACATTTTTTGGCAATTATTTCCATCAGAGCAATGAGGATGCGCTGATGAAGTTGTTTGTGGTTTGGGGTTGTTGTTAAAAGTATTTATTCTACTAAAGCACTTTTATGAACAAGGGAAAGTTAAAACAAGGAGCAGTGACAGCCTTCTGCAGTTGCTGAACAGCTGGCAGCCTTGAGCACCACCGTACACTTACTCCTTCCCTCTTTCCTGACAGTGCCCAAGAATTTCCCCCAGGAGCTGAGGAACTACACAGTGCAAGGCTTCCGTGTCATTGCCCTTGCCCATAGAGCCCTGAAGACAGGAAGGCTTTCAGAAGTGGAGAACTTAGAAAGGTAAGAAATCAGAAACTCACACTGGCGCAGGCTCTGTGTGCATGAAGTGAGGGAGTCTTGGAGATAGGTAGGTGGACAGTGCACATCACCAGGAGGCTTCTTTTGAGAACCAATCTCACCTGGCAGTTGGAGGCTAGAGAAAACTTGTTCAGGTCACGGTGCTGGCTAGGGAAAGAACCAATGGAAGGTGAGATTTCTGACTCCCAGATACCATGTGTTGCCTCTGCTCTGCGTCATACTATGCTGTCCACCTTGGTCTCTGCTCTCATCCCATTACAAATAAGCAACTCTCCTTACATCCATGAGCATTATGATTTATTTGGGTGTTTCACATACACGTAGGTATCTCTCTGGGGCTAAGAGAAGGAAGTAGTTGAAAATGTAAAAGGTTTTCAGAATCCTTTAGACTTGGGTTTATTTTCCGGGCTCACAATTATATCCCCCTTAGATCTAGGGAGACATTGAGCACAAACTCAATTCCTTGTAAGACATACCATTCAATATTCTTAATTGTATTAAGAGGAAATTGTCCTCAGTAAAGGATAACCTATATATTAATTTTCTTCCAGTATTCTTCAGATTTGAAAGATTATTTAAAAAATTATATGACAATAAAGTAGAGAAAAACAAAAATTGAATCGATTTTTATATATTATTATTTATATTTGATTTATGTTGATGATAGAGACACCACCCTTATTTATAAACAATTGGCTCCTTCAGATAAGATACAGAGATCTGTAGTTCAATATTATTAAATGTAAGATAATCACAAATCTTTCTCCTTATTCTGTGCCTGGTTCACCATTTGAAAACTGTGGAGTTAGATGATTTCTAATCAACCTTCCAGTCATGACATTAGTCTTTGATATGCAATCACAAAGCTCATTTTAAAATACACACAGATTCAGTATTCTAGGCTTTGGTTGTTATTGAACAAGCAAAGTCCCAAACACATGGGATTTTGTAATTTATTAAGCACCGATTTGAATAGTAAATGTTAAGGTCCTGTGTGAAGAAAAAATTTACATAGCTAGTAATAGAGCATAGGAATCAACCCTGCCACATAGCTATGAGGCTCTGTTCTCATGTGAGAACTAATAGTAAAATAGATATTATTATTAAAATAAGAAAATGATCAAATATGCTAGATTTCCAACTATCACCCTTTTCTTTCAGATGACACAAGGAGCACATCATGTATGCGATTTAGTTTCTATTTTCAAACAGTAGAGATAAGAGTTTTGAAGTGTATTATTCTCAAATTATATTTAACAAAGTTTTCCAATCAGGAACAGAAAACATATCTTTAAAATTAGAGTGACAAAGAGAGAATTAAAAGAGTTTATTGAGATTCTTAGGCCAAAAAAATCACTCTAGATTAAAAAAACAAAAGAAATATTTCATTAAATGTCAACCCCTTCCATTGGTCTAGTGTATTAGATGTTCAAGGAAGTTGTGGGTTCATTCAGAAGTGATTAAAATAAACTTCTTGTCCTTAAGAATTTTATATCAATCAGGGGAAATAGGTAATAAAGAAAATCTACAAAGCATTAGGTAATTGTCAAGTCTTAAATGGTTTTAGTGGGGAAATGACAGAAGGCAAGATTGTGGAGAGAGATTTGAGCAGGGATCTGAGTGAAAGGAGAGAGCAAGATACACAGCCCTTGGAGACAGAGCTGTACCTGGAACAGTAACTGTGCTTACCCATGCCACCATGCCACTGTTAGACTGGCAGTGTGGTGGAGTGTCAAAGTGACAAAATGCCCAAAGCAGGGAATGAAAGAGTTGTAAAACAGAAATAAAAACCTTTGTCTATTTTTTATTTCATTGCCTGAGCTTCTGGTGTCACATCTAAGAGAATCATTGCCAAAATTGTTTTTCCTTGTATGTGGAAGATAGATTTAGCTTATATACTTGTAAGTAAATATGTTGACTGAGTGCAAGTATATACAAATACATTAACATAACTATGGTAGCTTCAAGGGAGAGCTCAAATAGTGTAATTCCTTAAGAAGGCAAAGGCCAGTTCCCCAACATAAAACACCAAAAAGTGAGTACTCAAAAGGGTGTGATGGAGTTGAGGGGAAAAAGATGGACAGATGAAGAGCAGAAGAGGAGGAGAATGTAGTTAAGAATCAAATATTACAAAATTAAGAAGAGGGAAGGAAGGGTTAATTGGGAAGGATGGGTGAAAATGTGGAAAGGGGTGACATTGATCAGCATAAATTACTTCACGAACTGCTTTGTTAATGTCAACTCTTTTGTATAACTACTTAAATATAATTTTTAAAACCCTATGTTTCTTCTAGGAGGTTCACAGTTTCCAGTTTATGTTTAAGTGTTTTCCATTTCCAACTGGTAATCAGAAATCTTTCCCTTTTACATATGCTGTATCTTTTGTATATGAACACTAAACTATAAAACTTTTCTGCAGAGCAAAGGAAACAATCAACAGAATAAGACAACAACCTACGGGTGGGAGAAAATATTTGCAAGCCATGTGTATGATAAGTAATTAATATTATATGAGTAATATGATTAAATAGCAAAAGAATAAAAAGTCTGATTTAAAGTGGGCAGAAATGCTCAATTTCTCTAGCCATAAAAGAAATGCAAATAAAAACAACATTGAGAATCCACCTCACCCCAGTTACAACAGATGCTGGAGGGGATGTGGCCAAAAGGGAAGCCTACTGCATTGTTGTAAACTTGCTCAACCACTTTGGAAGCAGTATGGAGGTTCCTCAAAACTCCACATAGAGCTCCCCTATGACTAGCAATCCCACTTTTGGGCATTTACCCAAATGATTACAAACAAAGCCATACTAAGGTACCAGCACAACTATGTTTATCTCAGCATTATTTGCCATAGCTAAGATATGGAACCAACCCAGATGCCCCCCAGTAGATGAATGGATCAAGAAAATGTGATATATATATATATATATATATATATATGTATATGTATATACAATGGAATTATATGCCTCCATCAGAAAGAATGACATTGCCTCATTTGTTAGGAAATGCAAAGACTTGGAAAAAATTATATTAAGTGAAGTAAGGAAGTAAGTCAGGCCCAAAGAAACATAGGTCTCATGGTTTCCCTTATTTGCAATAACTAGTATAAGTTGAGGACAAACAAAAAAGTTCAAAAGCTATGTACATATTACCATATAAGATGATGTTAAGTGAAATGAACCCCAAGGTAGGGACACAACTTGTTGTTGTTGTTTTTTCTTTCTTGTTATTGTTTTTAATGTATCTAAAATGTACTATGTGATTTTTTGTTTCTCTTATATGTTCTTCCCCCACGGTATAACCCCTGTTTTTACTGTATTTGATGTCGGTGCCCTGCATCTTGTATTTTTTCTAATTTGGGGAGGGGAAGGGAAATAACAAAATGCTGGAACAAGGATTCAGGTTGACCCATTGTAACAATGAGATGTACAAGACACTATGTAGAAAACAAACGACAATTTGCGGGAAGGGAGAAGTTTGGGAGGTAGGGAGAGAAGGGATGGGAGGGGAAAAACAAAGGAGGAAGTAACAGCGCTCAATAGGAAATGTACTCATTACCTTACTCACGTAACTGTAACCCCTCTGTACACTATTTTTACAATAAAAAAACCTTAAAAAATAAAATGGGCAAAGGACCTGCATAGACCTTCTCCATATAAGACAGCTTTACTCATCATGAGTACAATGCAAATCAAAACCATAACAAGCTCACCCATGATGATTAAAGTGTTGGTGAGAAAATAGAGGAATGTAAAATAATGCAACTGCTCTGGAAAATTGTGTGGTTAGTCTTCAGATGGTTAAATTAATAACCATATAATCCAGCTACCTCATAATTCCATGTCCAGCAATACAACCGAAAGAATTGAAATCAAGGTTTCAATGAGGTGTTTACTATACTTCAATGTTCTTTACAGCTTTATTCACAATGGCAAAGAAAGGGAGATGACCTTAATATCCATCAATGGATGAATAGCTCAAGAAACTGTAGTATATACATGAAATGAAATATTATTTAGACTTAAAAAGTGAGAAAATCCTCTGTATACCACCTTGACAATTAAAAAATGAAAAAAGTAAGAAAATCTTGCTATTGGAGACAATATGGACAAACTTAAGAACATCAGGCTAAGTGAAATAAACCAGTGGGAAGAGGAAAAAGTACTACACAATCCCATTTATATGAAAATGTCTCAAGTAATCAAGCTCTTAGAAGTAGAGTATAAAATGGTGATTATCAAGAACTAGTGGAGGAAGGAAATGGGAAGTTGTTCAATGGAAATGAAGTTCAATGGAAATAAAGAAAGAAAAATAATTGAGCTGTTTCCATAGGTTGGCTTTTGGGAATAATGTTACAGTGGACATAGAAGAGATAAGCAAATCAACTCCTGAGACTAAGTAATTATGCTTTAATATTGATTTTCTCCTGAATCCAAAGGGAGAAAGTGGAGTCTGAGTTAACATTTCTGGGACTTCTCATTATGGAGAATCGTTTGAAAAAGGAAACCAAACCGGTCTTAAAGGAGCTGAGTGAGGCCCACATCAGGACCATAATGGTTACAGGTTTGTTTCTAGAGGAATGACAATCCAACTTTATCCTGGATATAATGTGCTGAACGAGTCACTGCAACTGAGTCAGAAAAGAAGGTACTCTGATGTCCAATTTGTTCCTTGTGGTCAGCAGCCCTGTGTAACTGGTCCAGGAGCTCTGCAGGCAGGGTCCATATCTCATTCTCTCTGTATAATGTCCATTACTCTTTGTGAGGAACTGCAGAGTATCAGGAGGCTCATGGTGAATGTTTAAACATGAGGACAGATGATGTGCTGTCATAGAAAGTCCCAATAAGACTTCTATGTGAAGGATGTGAGCTCTGATTGATGGTCCCCAGGGCATAAAAGCCAGGCATGACATATGTGTTCTGCAAACCCAAGCATGGTCTGGCTCTAAGTGTCCCAGATTTCAAGGATGGCCTTATGCTATCAGACTGGAGAATTTGATTATGGTTGCTACTAAGCACTATCTGTTTCCTCAAGACTAGTCAGTCAGTTGTGAAGAGCTTACATGCACATTCACTGCGGGCTGGAAACAAGGCTAAGTATTGTGAACTTAGTGTTTACCCACTAGAGGCAGTTTGGGGTGGGGGGAAGAGAAGATAAATGGTTATAAAACAAACCAGGGAGCAATAAATATCCCCAAAGATCATAAAGAAAGGTGGTAAGGAGGCAACTCGGTACTGGTTGTTGCTAGATTTGTATCTAAAACAAGGCCAAAATTTCTTTGTATCTCAGGTGACAATCTTCAAACAGCCATTACTGTTGCAAAGAATTCCGAAATGATTCCTCCAGGCAGTCAAGTCATCACTGTGGAAGCCAATGAGCCAGAAGAGCATGTTCCTGCATCTGTGTCTTGGCAGCTGGTAGAGAACCAAGAGACTGGACCTGGGAAGAAGAATGTGAGCAAATATAGAAGCCCCTTTTTCTAGGCCTGCACTGGTGGCATATGGCCCTGGTACAGCACAGCTGGTTCAGCTGTAGAAGTCATTGCAGTAATAATTCTCACATCTGTCCAGAGGGCTATAGTTTGCAAAGCATCTCTGAGCACAACTCAGTCCTGGATGTGTAGTGCAGTTGCTGTCGTCCAAGCTTCTGAATGCAGGCTTTACCAAACAACTCAGAATCCCTGGAGTGGAAGAGATGTTATCATCCCCTTTTTCCAGGGGTTCCCATGTGTTGTTATGTCTGATTTATACCTATGTAATTACTATTTGATCTTTACAAAACCCTATGCAGTTAGGCTAATTGTTCAGAACACATACAAGAAAATAGAATCAAATCCAGGCACTGGTGGCTTACACCTGTAATCTTAGCTACTCAGGAGGCTGAGATCTGAAAATTGTGGTTCAAAGCCAGCCCAGTCAGGAAAGCCCATGAGACTATTATCTCCAATTAACCACCAGAAAACTGGAAGTGGTGCTGGGGCTCAAAGTGGTAGAGGGCTAGCCTTGGGCAAAAGAGCTCAGGGGCAGCACCTAGGCCCTAAGTTCAAGCTCCACAACCAACAAAAAAGAAAAGAAAAGAAAATAGAATCACATAAACTGATGAGTTGTACAGCAGAAACCAGACTCAGGTCTGTTTCCTACCAAAAATTCATGGGCATTTTGTTTACACTGTGTCTTTGACACAACGCTGACAGGTGGTGGGTGTCTTTAGCCAGCAGTCATCCTGTGCACTTAGAACAGAGAGCTCTTTCATATGACGAGAATGGCCAGAGCTTGACATCCCATCACTAAATGTAGCACTGATGCTTTTGTGTGACTTCAAAGAGAGAGGCCTCCTGGTGAGGAATTACAGAAATGCTCCCTTGCTTCAGGCTGAGCAGCCTTTCAGATTGTGGAGTGTAGAGTAGACATTTGTGCACCATACCAACTGCACAACTGTACAAAATGGCCCTGCCCCTTCAACCACATAGGATGTAAATGATGATAGCTCTCTCTATCCCTCCCTCTCTCTCCTTTCATCCTTCTGCTGCTATTTTCCTTGTGCGCTCACTTGCTTCTCCATCAATATGTGTTGCCTGGCCTTTTAGACCTCAGACTCAGAACTCAGGAATTTAACAAACTAGCGAACAGCCCTCACCTCACTCAGGGGTTTAATATGTTTGGTGAAATTTAGGTTATCATTGGAGGAAGTTACTTCATGGTCTTAGGTTTCTTCCTCCTCTCTGGCTTTCTATACTTCCACTTCCTACCTTCCTAGTACAAGTAAAAGATACTCCTGTCCTTATGTCCGGTGGAGTGCTTTATTAAATGCCCTTTCTTAGTTGTTTTGCAGTATGTATCATGTGTATGCCACCATACCTGGACGACAGATTGAGATGGAGCCTTGCTAATTTTTTGGTCCAGGCTGGTTATGAATCACAATTATCCAGATCTCTTCTTCTAGATTAGCTAGAATTCCCGGGCATGAACCACCATACATGGTCTTGATTTTTCTCTAAAGAAGGGAATATTCTCATCTCCTATAGTACTTGAATTCAGAGTCCTACAAAAATGTAAGGCTCTCTGAGAAATGTTGCATGAAAAACCATTAACTGGTCAGGTGTGGAGGCTGTACATGCATTGACATCATCAGAAGCTTCCTTTGCTGCTAGAAGCTAAGTGGGCCTGGAACACAGAAAAAGGGAACACTGACAGGTGGCAGGAATGGGGGGAGGGGGTTAGGAGCAGGAATAGCAATGATGTAGAAGAAGATCTGGGCAGGGCTGGGAAGGTGGCTCAGTGGTAGAGTGCTTGTCTTGCATGCATGAGGCTGGGTTCGATTCCTCAGCACCACATTAGCAAAAAGAAAAAAAGCCGGAAGTGGCACTGTGGCTCAAGTGGTAGAGTGCTAGCCTTGAGCTGAAGAGCCCAGGACAGTGCCCAGGCCCAGAGTTCAGGCCCCACGACCGGACCCCCCCCCCAAAAAAAAAAGAAGAAGAAGATCTGGGCAACATCATCTTCATTCAGGGTCACCTGCTTCAATAGGGTCATAACAAAAGATAGGGATCAGGTACAGAAAGGACCTAGACATTTGGAAAAGGAGTCAGCTACTTTCCAGTGAAGAAACTGAACAAATGAATGTAAGAGATCTCCGCAAACATAAGGCTGTGTGAGGAGAGGGATGAAGTAGAAATATGCTTCCTGCTCTTTCTTGTAATCTATTCCTAGTTGGTAAGGATTTATCTCCTAAGAAAGGACCCATGAGGTGTAAGTATCATGCATTCATATAATATGGGGTGCATTCTGAGAATGCTCTTCCTGGAGAACAAAGCTCCAAGCCAAGTAACACATTCTGTATTTGCTGCCCTTCACTTTGCAATGAGAAATGAACACATTTTCCTCCAGGAGACAACACAGGAAAGCAGAGACAGTCCTTGATAGCTAATGTAGAAATGATTCTTTCTCGATTTTAGGAAGCCTACATTCCGCTTGGAAACAGTTCCATACCTGAAGGAGAAAGAGGGAGCCATTACCATTTTGCAATGAGTGGGAAGACCTATCAGGTGCTTTTTCAGCATTTCTACAGCTTGCTTCTCAAAGTAAGTACTCGAGAAGGGAAGTGTTTTGTTTTGCTCTTCAAATTAGTGAGGCACGGAGAGGAAGAGAACAATGAAGATGATGTTCAGCTGAGACTGTGTTAGTTAGGAAGCATACCTAAAAAGTCACTGCTCGCTTGCAAGATACCTTTGGTAGAATGAATTCCCGGCTCATGTCGAACTTGTTATAACTTCTTGAGATAATCTCTGAGTCCTAATGTAGAGATCCTTTGCTACTTTGCCTTGGATACCAGAAGGTATGCAAAGTGAGTCAGACTACTGTACTTAGCATATGTAAATAAGCAAATTATGGGTTGGGGAGGTGTGCAGTGATAAAGCACTTACCACGTACAAGGTCCTGAGTTTGATCCCCAACACAACCAAATGTAAATAAAAAATTATAAAGGAAAAAAAAGTCACTGCTCACACAGAAAGCTCCTGATTCTACCTATACTAACCTGGCTCAGTGCATACTCAGGGCCACCCTTCAGAATTTGTGTTCTGATCCAGCTTCTCACCCCTGTTTTCAATCCAGTCTCGGCTGCCCTCCCTCATTCCCTCTCCACTTTGGAGAACTTCCAGATCATTCCAAAAGTATTTCCTGTTTTATGGGTCAGCCTCTTTGAAAGCCACCAGCTCATGTCAGCCTGATCTCCATTCCCCGCCTGTCTGGATTCTTAAATTACAGCAGGAGGAAACAAAGGCCCTGTGGTTTATTTTCAACCTCATTTGTTATCTTGTCCTCTGTGTGTCCTAGTTTAAAATAGTGCTGTGCAGGGTTGTGCTGTCAATGTGGAAAAGATAAATGGAGCAAAAGCTGAGGACAGCAACTATTTTTTAGCAAGGCCTGAAAAAAATGGTCAACTTGCCAGTCAGGGACCAACAAATCTGGACTTGAAAGGCTTATAGCAAGCTCTTTTTTTTTTTCTCCAGATGGGAAGTTGAGACTCAGATAGGCTAAGTCATTTTCCTGAGGCTTGCACAGCTAATATCAGAACTTATTTCTCAACTTCTGGTCTATCACTATTTTCCTTAAAAATTTTTAAACTTAATTTTATTGTTATTGTAAAGGTGATATACAGAGGAGTTAAACAGTTGAACAGTTTCACCTCTTCCCTCCTTTTCTCCCAGTTTTCCCCCCAACTCCCTCCCCCATTTTCAACATAGTGTCTAGAGGGTAACCCTGATGCATTTGTTCACCATTTATTCCGCCTTTTCTGGGATCCCTCTTACCCCACCTCCAAAACAGATATAAGACAAAAGGTACAGAAATCAAAAACAGTGACAAAGGAGAAGAAAAAACAAGAAACATAGAACCTCCTGTTTCTATTTCTTGGATCGCATTTAGATAAACATCATTTTATATGATCATATGCCCATAGCTACAATTGAACCTTTGTGATCTCCTCTGAAGAGTATCTCTTCTTTGGTCTCATTGTGTGAATGTCTAGAGTCCTGTATGATTTATCATGTCCAAATATACTTTTTTGCCTTTTACCATTCAATGTGTTTACTTGTATGTTTATAAGTACTTTCTAGTTATAACAAATGAGGGAAACCATGCAACTTATGTCTCTTTGGGTCTGGCTTGCTTCGCTTAATATAACTTTTTTCCTATGGTTATTTTCTCTGCCTTGCTGGAACTGTGGAGACAGACAGTAGGTAATAAAAAGAGCTGAATTTCCTTAAGTATTTTTATCCCTATGTGCTGCTTCTTAGTTATTATTATTAATTAGAGGTCACCCCAGCTAGAAAAAATGGTCTGCAAAAATGTAATAGAGTTGTGATAGAAGGCTTAAAGTGAAAGTTTTATATTAAAGCATTAAATTCCTTTATTCCCCTTCCTGACATCAGCTCTAATGACATACCTCCTAGTGCTATATTAAATCAGAGACCAGGAATGGGTTTTCAGGATTTTTATTTTAAAAATGTTCTTGGGTACCAATCATATGGCAATGGTTATTTTTCTCTTTAGATTCTGGTAAATGGAACTATTTTTGCAAGAATGTCTCCTGGGCAGAAATCAAGCCTTGTTGAAGAATTTCAGAAATTAAAGTAGGTGGTATGGCATGAAAGGAAAAATGTATCTGTTATCTATTGCTGTGTAACAAATTCTTCCAGTCCTTAGAGGCTTAGAACATTATTTATCACTTTTATGTAACTGTAGGTTAGGACTCCAGGTATGGCTCAGTTAAAGTCTGGGTCTCAAAGGATGCAATCAGGTGTTGGCCAGGAATGTAATCATTTCAAGGCTTTGACGTTACCACCAGAATCACTCTCATGTTGCTGGATAGATTTACCTCTTCGTGGACCTTTGAACTAAGAACCTCCATATTTCATTGATGGTTGGAAGAAGCCATTCTTAGTTCTTTGAGACATGACCCATTTCACAAAGGGAACTTGCATAATGTCACTATTGGCTTACATGAGGTTAAGCAAAAAAGAAATATAGAGACAGAGACTGATAGAGAGAACAGACACAGAGAAGTATTTAGAGAGACAGAGACACAAAGAAAGAGACCCAGAGAGGTGGACATTGTTGCTTTCTATATCCTAATCTCAGAAGTGACATCCCATCAGTTTTCCTGTCTTCTCGTCATTAAAGGCAAATCATCAGGTCCAACCTACATTCAAGAGAGTGGATTTCACACTGATAATAAATTGCAGGATGCCACAGACCACTGAGGGTCATTTTAAAGCTGCCTACACTGCTGTAGCATCCATTTGGTACTCAAAGAGCATCCTGTAGAAGGTCTCCTGCTTAAATGTGAAGGAAAGAAATGATGGGAAAGAGTTTTATAGTTTAGCATGGAAAAAATGGGAGTGTGTAGGAGTGACTACTAGGATGAATCATTAGATGATAGGTGAGCAATTTTCTAGCCTTCTTGGCAAGAAGTGAAGTGGCATCTCTGTAATAGCGGTGTCCTTTCTTATCTCACTCAAAAACATAGATGCCAAGTTACATCAGAGAGAAACAGTTTTTTTGTTGTTGAGACTAGATCAGCTTTTTGCCTTCTGTGAGTTTTACGGTTTCTGGACTGCAATTTAAAACAACAACAACAACAGAGTAGTGAAACGCTGGATGATTGCTTATGAGTACTAGGACAAATTGGGAGAGTCAAATACAACCTAATAGCTCCCATAATGCTTTCCCACTGGGAAAATGACCAGTATCTAAAGTGACCTATTCACTCACATGTCTCAAATACCTGAGAAATTTTGTCCCTAAAGCAAAATTAACTCAGGAAAGCACATGCTATCTGAGAGTAAGCTGTCATTTCAATTTCTCCATCTTCTTCTTCCTGGTTTTATCATCTATGTTGTGCATAAGGCTGTGCAGATTCTTTTTCTGAAATCAGGGAATACCAGAAGAGGCAAGGACATTCGAGTGATACAGAGATCAGATACATGCATTACGTATGAAGGATGGAAGCCATTCTCAGCTCGTATGGGCACTGTGATGACATACGTGTACATATGCTTATAGGGTGATTTCCATCCAACATTATCCCAATACCAAATCCAGCCCAATATTTCAGCCCAATATCAGACTGAACCATATGCATTTGACCAATCTGATCTACAAAAGAGTCTTTGTTTTTGGCCCAACCAGCAGTAAGAACCTGATATTCATCCCTTAGTTGATTTCATTGTTTTATCAGATTTCGGGAAAATGTCACTGAATTCTTTATTGTGTTATAACCAATCAATTCTAGTAATAATAGAAGGTGCCTGAAATTCCTTTTCTGACAGCAGCTCTAAGTTTTACTCCTGTACATATAAAATGCTAGCACATCTGACTGCTTTGGATGGAGGCATATTATTTCATTGTCACTCTGAGCTGCAGTAGGAGTATGGGTACTTGCCTCTAGTTTTGTCTTCTAAATTATATCTCCAATGTTTCTCATAGAAATTTATGACCTCTAAACCCTCATCAGCGACCAGAATTCAGCCAGGTTAGGGGATGAGCTCTGTATTAGGTTGTGTGAAAGAGGACACGTTCTGATGTGTGTCATCACTGTTTTGGCTGATGACCTTGGCAATATCACTACCATTTCAGTGTGATTGATCGAAACAATTTAAATAATGCAATGGCCTTTCCTCTTCTGGGACTATGTCTGTCCAAGTAATTTTCCTTCAGCATGATCGCATGTATGTTCAGCGTACACTTACACACCCATACACACATTACCTATGAGTTAGTTGTGATAGAAATGATGCGAAGGTATGGTCATACCATTCATTTTCCATATCCTTTCCCCTGCAGTTATTATGTGGGCATGTGTGGAGATGGAGCCAATGACTGTGGGGTGAGTAGAAATAACTTCTGCTGTCATAGATAGTTCCTCAGTGACCCCTTGAACACTCCCAAGTTCTCTGAGTCAGTCTCTTCATCCTCCTTCCAGCAAACATTTCTTCATTTTGTTGTGTATGTGTTCATCTCTATCTGACTATGAGTGAGGGGTGGAGGGAGATAGATTAAGGTGAATTACTCAGCTGTTTTCTGGAAACTCCTGGAACAACGAAGAGGTGCTACTCAGACTCCCACATTTCAGACCTAGTAGAGACTTTACAACATTACCTGGTTTAAATAGTTTGTGTTACCAATAATAAAATGAAAGTATATACCTGATAAAGTCTTAGTGAAGGAAAAGAGGGGTTTTTGTTTTTGTTTTTGTCTTTAGGTACTAGTCTTGGGGCTTGAACTCAGGGCCTGAGCATTCATTTTCCTGAGCTTTTTTGCTCAATGCTCAGAGTTCCACAGCTCTACTTCTGGCTTCTTGGTGGTTAATTAGAGGTAAGAATCTCACAGACTTTCCTTCCCAGAGCAGGCTTTGAACTGTGATTCTCAGATCTCAGCTTCCTGAGTAGCTAAGATTATAGGTGTGAGCCACTGAAGCCAGGCTAAGTGAAGGAAAAGTTAAAAATGGATTACAGTTTTGAATTACATGTAAATTTTACTTATTTCCATCAAACTTCCCCTCTGAGGTTCATATTTAACTTTAGCTTCACCAAAAGCACTCACTGAAATCGTGACTGAGCTATTTTGCCATTACATACTATAACAAAGCCTATAACAAAGCCGAGTGATTCTCAGATTATTTCTCATACGTGACAGAAGGAAAGTATGTGTTTCATATTGTGAGTTTTAAAGATGTTGTTGAAACAAGAGTTTATCTTGAGGATTACATATATAAAGGAATTTTTAGTAGCTAATTGTGTGATACTGCATGAAGAAGGTGGGTATATGTAACTCAGTGATAGAGCACTTGCCTACCTTGAGAGAGGGGTGACCCACAATATTAAAAATGAAATTAAAGAAAAAACAAAGAACAAAAGGATGCTGGCAGCTCACATGGGTAATCCTAGCTACTCAGGAGGCTGAAATGTGATGATGGAAATTTGAAGCCAACCCTGGCAGTAAAGTGCATAAGACTTTTATCTCCAATAGCCTACTTGGAAAAAGCCAAGAGTAGCTCTGTGGGTCAAATGGTAGAATGCTAGCCTTGAGCAAAAGAAGCTCAAGTTCTAGGACCAGTGAAGAAGAAGGAGGAGGAGGAGGAAGAGGAGGAGAAAGGAAGAGGAGGGAAGGAGGAGGAGGAGGAGGATTGCTTTGTAACCCCAAAGCATATTAAATATTTTAAGATCTAGGTATTTTACTTTCCTCTTACATATTTGCTCCAAAGTTCTGTGAAAATTTTTGGTCATACTTTTGCCTTATTCTTCATGAGTAGAAACTAGATCTTAGTCTGTTGTTGAAAAGTAGAATAAATATCAATTCTTAATAATTATGTAGAGTTCAAAATAAAACAAAGAGAACAAATGCTAAAAATAAGTCTCTGTTCCCCCAAGAGTTTATAGAACTCTTGATAGAAGAAAGAAGTATACATGAAAACAACCCTAACATATGGTATATGACTCTACATTACCTAACAGAGATACAATACACTTAGGGGGAAAAGAGGAAGGAGGAAATATTTGAATACTTATTGAACTTGTATCTAGTATATATCATCTGTGGTACTAGGTACTTTTGTATTATACAGAACTTCATAAATACAAATCTCATTTCATGCTCACACATTTCTTATAGGATTAGGAGCCCTTTGGCCTGATTATTGACCAGTCTTTTTCTGCGTTCTCAGTCTTGTCAAGAAACATTAGTTCTTACTGCTGTGGGACAGCACAGTTCAGCATAAGTGGAACCCAGTCTCTCATCTACTGATATTGCTGTGTGCCTCCTACTTTATCCTAACACTTAAGTGGTTGGCTGGTCCAGGTAGAGTAGAAGGTGGGAATTAAGCTCTTTTCCTCATTTTTCATGGCCTTCTAAATGTAAGAGCTGAGATGGTGAAGGTCCGCAGCCAAAATCCATCTGAATTCTGTCACTTTTAAAAGGCTTTTGAAGTAGTACTTATATTTCCTTATGACATCTTCTTTCCACACAGAACATGGGGCTGCCTAGAGATGCATGTGCATGCATGCACACACATACACACATATGTGCAAACATGATTCACTGTTTAATTGATGTCTCTTTAATTGGTAACTTTGTGGGTCAGGAAAGGGAGGAGATACCAGGTTAAAGAACAGCATAACTAGAGACCCAGAAAATATTTCCAGGTACAACTCAATGATGTGATGGACAGTGTATTAGTATTTGAGTAGTCAGAATCTGGAGTGAGCCATCATGAGTTGACATGGATCAATCATTCCAGGCTCTGAAAATGGCTCATGCAGGCATCTCGCTGTCAGAGCAAGAAGCATCAGTGGCATCTCCTTTCACCTCAAAAATAGCCAACATTGAGTGTGTGCCTCACCTCATCAGGTAAGCGCCACTTCCCCTCCCTTTTCCCCTTGGGGCCAGC
The DNA here is from genome assembly GCF_024711535.1 of Dipodomys merriami. Classification (NCBI taxonomy): domain Eukaryota; kingdom Metazoa; phylum Chordata; class Mammalia; order Rodentia; family Heteromyidae; genus Dipodomys; species Dipodomys merriami. The sequence goes on along the minus strand of NW_027203381.1, from coordinate 66,264,820 downwards.
AGGCTCATCATCTGACTGAGGAGACGGACAGACTTCTACTATAAGTTAAAGTCATAAATGCCATGATAGAGATGTGGGCAAAAATGCTGATAGAGCACTAAATTGAGGTACAATTAGTGCTGTTTGAAAATACTAAGTTACACACACACACACACACACACACACACACACACACACACACACACACACACACATGATCTTTTACTGATTGACCCTTAAAAATAGGTGGGTTTGGGCTGGGAAGGTGGCTTAGTGGTAGAGCGCTTGCCTTGCATGCCTGAGGTCCTGGGTTCGATTCCCCAGTACCACTTAAGCAAAAAGAAAAAAAGCCGGAAGTGGCGCTGTGGCTCAAGTGGCTCACTAGCCTTGAGCTGAAGAGCTAAGGTGTCGCGCCCAGGCCCCAAGACCGGACCCCCACCCCCAAAAATAGGTGGGTTTGTCATGTGGACATTTGATATTTAAAACCTGTTTGCATTTCTTGTCTCTTTACTTCATATACTGGATACTTGCTGGAATATGTCTCCCAGCTATTTTGGATGAGTTAGAAAGCCAAAAGGGGACAATACTAGTTTATCCAAATACTGTTGTATGGCTCCAAAATGGAAGTTTATGAATATTCAAAATGTTGACATAAAAGATAGTATGATTGGTTAGGCAACGGAAGGAAGGAAGAGCAGTTCATTTTCCCTGTTTATTTTCTCCAACACTTTATTTCTGATCTGATCTTTATTTATATCTTAAATGAAATTACAAATGAAACAGTAGGTTTTGTACTTTTGTTCATAAATCTGTTTCTCATTGTCTACTAAGCACTTGGGGGTAACTTCCAGACATATATGTAGTCAGTGTTATGGAAGTCATCACCAAACTTTGAGGTTTATCCCCAAATGACAACCCTGTAACTCTCTAGCATGTCCCTTGGTCCATCAGGACCAACAACTTACTTACTTTAAGGAAAATGTCCAACCTGAAATTTCATGACTTCAGACAAGGCAGCTTTACACATTTCCATTGACTCTGTACCCATGTTCTTCTTCAACCTAACACATCCTTACATCTTCTATCTTCAGAGTAGCACCTCTTATCAACTCCACAGGCCCTGATTTTTTTGGGGAGGTCAGTTGTGGGGCTTGAACTCTGGAGTTGGATGCTGTCCCTCAGCTCTCCAGCTCAAGGCGAGAGCTCTACCGCTTGAGCCACAGCACCACTTCCAGTTTTCTAGTGGTTTATTGGCGATGAGTCTCATGGACTGTCCTGCCTGGGCTGATTTTGAATTGTGATCCTCAGATTTCAGCCTCCTGAGTAGCTAGGATTATAGGCATGAGCCTCCGGTGCCAGGTGCCACAGGCCCTGATTTTCAGGAAAATTTGGTCCTTTAAGTCAAGCATGGATATTCAGAAGCTCAAAGTAATTTTGACTCATCACATGTGTTATCCCACAGCAGTAAGGACTAATGTTTCTTGACAAGACTGAGAATGCAGAGTGCACAAAGAGGCTAATACTTTACTGATTTGTCATTGCCGAACCTCTCTAAGATTTTGGCTACATTCCTGTTGGCTTAACCTTGGCTTAATACAATGATAGCATCAATAATGTGATACCCATCATGAATATAAATCATGCAGTTCTTTGTAAATGTTGTTCTCTGTGTCAAAGAAGAGTGCAGTCTTCATTGAATGAGTTAAATTCTAGTATGTGTGTATATGTGTGTATGCAGATCCATACAAGACAAAGAATTTTATACCTGTTGTATGATGAGATGTACCTCATGAATTTTCTCTACGTAAATGAACATCCAGACAATACAGTAAATATTCCAGTTGAGTTTCAGAACTCAAACCATGAACAAAATTTTCATGGGTCTGGAAAGATAAATAGGATTGGTGTAAACAGAACGCAGGAGTGAATTCTAGGTGGGGAGAGGGGAAAGCTCCTTATTTACAAACAGGGTGGCCGTTTCAGATTGTGGCATGGAAGCCACTTAGCCCAGCTGGCAGGGATCTTTCTTAGATGAGAGCCATGTGGGTTAAGATGGAGAGCATGTGTGAATTAGCTCTTGTAGAAAGCCTGACCTCCTGGATAGTGATACAAGGAGGCTACCTCACCCATCTAAAATGCGTTGGTACTTGAACATCAGATGCTGTTCTTCATGCATGTAGCCCAATTAATTTCTGAATGCCAAATGCTGTTTAGAATACAAGTCATGATGTAAAATGTCTCTGGTGGCAGATGGTAGAGGAAGACTTCAGGGTAGAAATTGTTTGCTTTTATACTTCACAGCTTCATAAGAATTAGATATGATTCAGCTCTGTTAAGCTCATTTTACCTTTTATGATCCTTGACAGTTCTTATTCCTGAGAAAGTGCACTGGGGTGGGGGAGGAATCGGGAGAAGGGTCTAAGCGATAATGTGTTTTTAGATGCATACATCCACATTTGCATTTTTCATTTTTATCCTTTGATACATTATTCACTAATTTTTATAGTTCAGGTTATTTAGGATAAGAACTGTATCTAATTCATTATTTTTTTAGCAATCATAATGCCCTATCACTAAGCTGGGCACATCACATTAGAAGGATATTAGCTAATATGTGAATAAACGCGTGAGCTACTTAAAATTCATAATCATTAAGAGCTGAGTAATTGTAGAGTCCCATGCAAACATTCCTTATTGTGTACATAATTTTTTTAATTTCACTTTCTTTTGAATCTGGGTGTTTTCATTTTTCTGGAATTATGTATAATTACAGAATAAGGCTAGAATCATAATATTTATGTCAGACTTGGGAAAACAATCCAGGCTTCTTCTCAGCTTTTTTAAAAAAAATTTTTTCCTGCTCAGTTCTGTGTCAGAAACAAATGGTAGCACCTCACCGCCTCATGGAAAACATCTGCCTGAGCATCCCAGTCTATTTCTTACCCTTCATCTTCTCATCTTGCCTGAGGCAAAGTGGTTAATAGTTTCATGTCTCTATTTGGTTAAGAAAAGTCCTGGAGCAGAACGAGTGTCCGTGTCACCTGCTGGAAATTAAAAACAGGACTGACGCGGTCTCTCCCATGAGGATTTGTTCCTCTCTGAGCAGAAGAGACTGCAGAACCATCAGGTGTTGCTTCTTCACGTTGCCGTCTCTTGGTCTGCTATGATCCATCCTGCGGCAGAGCTCAGTTGAAGGATAACAGCTCAAATAGAATTTTTTTTTAAAAAAGAGGAATATCTACTTTCTGAGCTGTGGTTTTTGTTTTTTGGGTTTTTTTTTGTTTTTTGTTTTTTTTTTTACCAGCAGCCTGGATCTTTTGATCTCTACCCCAGCTTAGATGACTGCCCCAGGTTCTTCCTGAAATATCAAAATCAGCAAACCTATCTATCTCAAATATTAATCACATCCACGCCACTTAAAATTTGAAAGCTCCCATTCTTTAGCTTTATGCATCTAAGAACCTCTAGAACTCACAATTTCCCAGAAAGCAGAGGTTGTTAGAAGTCATAATCAAGTCAACGTTTGGCAATTTGCACCTTATCATAATGTTGCAGTGTGTTTATAATATATGGTGATCTTATTTCATGGAAATTACTGCTTGATACATTTTACATTCTTTGTGATTCCCAGTGTAGCTGGTATCTCATAAGACCTAAATAAAAGTGAGTCAAGAATCAATGGGGATGTAATGATGAAAGTATGGCATACACAGAGGAGAATTCCAGTGATATAACCCTTTTGAACAACTAACTTACAGTTTAACAAAATAAATACTAGGAAGCTGTAGCATGTTTTGTTGGTAGGAGGAGGGATTTCCAAAGGAAGGCAGATGAAAGAAGAGAGAAAAGGTAGGCAATTACAGCCATAATAGTCAATGTACATATGTGAAAATAAACACAAAGTCATTTGAGGGGATAGGTGGGGTTAAAGAATCAAGGATGGAAGTAATGATTAAGGACAGTATGAATGAATGAATGAAAGAGTAACTGAGAGAATGAATCAGTGACTTGGTAAATAAGGGAGCATGAATCAGTAATAAATCAATGCATTTGAATAGGGTATTAAAATCAAGCTGTTTTATGTACTCATTACCTGACAGGAAATGAAAAACTCTCTTTAAAACATCTTAATAATAACAAAAAATTATATTTAACAGTATCAAACTGTTTTTAAATATAAAATACACATAAACTATGTAAATTTTTTGAAATATAGACTTCATAATTTTTAATGTATACAACTAAATTATATGATTTATTTTAACTAGTATGTGTGACTAATTTTTTATAATTTATTTTGAACAGAGAGGGCCGAGCTGCTCTGGTTTCGTCCTTTGGAATCTTTAAGTATTTGACCATGTATGGCATAATACAGGGTGTTGGAATTTTACTGCTTTACTGGGTATGAATCAAAATCATTTCTTTTACAACCTTGGTTTTTTCTTTAGAGGTATACCCCCCGTCCCCGCCACAGAAGATTCAGTGTTTTATAAATAAATAATATTTCCCAAAATGGTGCCTACAAACTTAGGAACCTGGTAAAATGGTACATGAAATATGAAACTAGAAATAAGTAGATGTGGATCAGTTTTCTAGGGTGTTGGGATTTTTGCCCTCTTTGAGTTCCTTTTTCTTTGAGTATGAAGAGATCATCAGAGCATCCTAAATATAACTCAGCAGGAAGTGGATCAGTCTTCATCTGTGGAATAATTTTGGCAAAGGACTAAGAAGAGATTTAAAAAAGAGAGAAGTTTTTGGATTCAATTTTAAATCATTATAATTCTGCAAATCTTCCATACTGGAGCTTTGCTCACAAACCTATCCAAAACTTATAGAATGAGCAAAGACTTAGCAGTTCTTTGGCGCTGAAAAGAGATGCTTAAATTATGAATCTATTAAGAATTAGAACTTTATAAAGATTGAAAGTAATTTTCATTAGTCCAAGCATAGCCTTCTCTACAGTGAAATGTTTCAATAGGGTAAGACAACTATAGGGAAAAAGATATTTCACTGCTTTTGATGGGGATAGGGGAGGGGGTAAGGGAAGGTGAAAAGATGCACGAGAGGACCACAGATTAGAGCATCCTGTGGATTATCACCTAAGGCCATACACAGGGGGCTATAAAGAGGCCAGGTGAGGAGAAATAAGATCTAGACTGAGTCAGGTAACCTGAATTCAAGTGCTGCATCCATCCAAGACCAATATTAGGTCTTTCCCTTAGCCAACATCTACCCCCTGCCTCTGGGAAGCTGAACTGGTGGGCTGCTACTATCTCCTTCAGGGTGGTAGGAAAGCTGATCTTAGAATGAAAACTAAAACTATGTTGAAAAAGTCTCCCTATTCTGTCTCTTTCTGCATATACATAATTTTACCACTTTTATGGGAAAAGAAGAAGAGAGGATAGGAGAAATAAAAGAGATAACAGTTGGGATAGGCCTTGCAGTTTTCCATAAAAGTTGAAGCAGAACTTAAGTGTTCAGGAATATGGGTAGAACCTAGTCCATTCAGAACTCATTCACTCTGATGGTTAGACAACAACCCAGAAATAACTGGGCCTTAGTTTCATCCTTTAAGAGGTCAGCCATAGTTTGTACATGTATAAATCCTTATATATATATATATATATATATATATATATATATATATATATAATATTCTCAGAGCCAGGATATAGTTTAGAGCTCGGTCAGTGGATATGAGCTAATAAAGGTAGCTAGATTCAAAAGATGTTATAGACGATGACTTCCTAAAGAGTAGTGATTTGACATTTATGCCTAAATACTTCAAGTCTGTAAGTGTGAGCTTGAAAGTTAAGTTCTGTGTCTATTCAGTTATTTACAAAGTTGGCAATGAGCTTGATTAGGGAAGGCTCCTTGTTCATTTTGTGAACATTAACTGGTTCCCAGAAAGCTATGCTGCAGACCCAACCCATGGATAAGGATGGAGAACAACTCTATTTAAATAAGCTGAGGCCTTGAGTTTAAATTTTAAGCCTAAAGTTCCTGAAAGAACTTTTAGGCCTCAATATCTTATATTGAGAACTCAACAGCCCAAGTTGCAACGACAACTATCAGATTAATCTGACTGATAGAAAGATGGTACCAGTCTGACTGACTCATTGATGATATGAAACGCAGTAAATTCTGGCATATACTGATCCAGTCTCATTCCTTCCAGTGAGATGGATCATGGTTTCCAACCTAGGCAAGTCTAGTTAATCTATATAAATTATCTCTAGTTAATCACAGAAAAATCCAGAAGTGGTGCTGTGTTTCAAGTGGTTGAGTGCCAACCTTGAGCAATAAAAGAGTTCACATCAGTGCCCAGGCCCAGAGTTCTAAGCTCCAGGACTGGCAAAAAAAAAAAAAAAGAAAAATGAGTGTTGGGAATAATAAATATGCAGATAGAAACCACATTTAACATTTATTTTTTTTCTTTTATAGCAACTACAAATCTTTGGGAATTATCAGTATCTCGTGCAAGATATGGTTATTACTTTGATGGTCTGTCTGACAAGTAAGCATTTTAGCAAATCAAACCTTCCGGGTCATACTTGTGTGTGAGATTCTAGAAATACACAAATAAGAACTTGATAGCCTATGATTTTTTTGAAAGTAATATTTGTGGAAGTGAGTTGAGCTTAGATTAGTGGTAACATATCCCAATAACAGAAACCTTATTGACATAGTCTGAATCCTTTATAGTTTGTGAAGTGAAAATCTGAAAAGGATTTTTTAACCCAAAAGCCACTTCCCATTACTCAGCCATGCCTCACATTGACATGAAACTAGATTTCTGCTAAGTCTTTGACATGTGAGAACAAATGCTAATGTTTTCTTATAGTTGAATCTTCTCAAAAGTAAGGTGTGGCTTAGAGCAGCTATTGTTCATTTCCTTCCTTTGAGATGACACTGATAAAGCATTTCTGATCAAGGAACTCAGAGTCTGATACTAACTTTTAATAAGTGAAAAAGGTGTCTACCTCAAGGGAGAACACAGAAAATGAATGGTGCTGTCACCTTCTTTTCTTTGTTCAACAGCAGGAGGTTAGGAAAAAATAACAGAATAGCAGACAATGCAAGAAATTAATAACCTTGGAATTTCATGTAGCATCTTAAAATACTGATATTGAAATTTTATTATAGCAACCCAATGACAAAACTTAGCAGTATCTGAGTGATCAGTAATATCAATTTTGGTTATTAGAATGGAAATGTCTATTCATAGCCCATTAAATACTTTTCTACATATATGAATGTTTACATGGCTGGATAATCTCGAATAAATGATATTTCTTCCATAATGTTGGATATTTTAAAGCAATTTTTATGATTTGTTGGTTACAGTGCTAAAAAGAAAAAGGAACTCCAGGAGGTTCCAAAACCTAAGCTAGTAGACAGAAGCTTGGAGGCAAAGTCCGTGGCCCAAACGTCAAGGCCATGACCCTCTTCCATCTCTCTTAATCTCTGACCTTTCATAAATAATTTAAGACATTAAAATTTTCCTCATGAGAAGTGTCCTCATAGTGTTCTGAGGGTCAGGTACAATGAGACTCCTGTAGAAAACTTCATAGCCCAGACCTTAGTAAACACTCACAATGAATTGAATGACCTCATGCTGTACCTGTCCCCTCTCTACTGTTAGAAGACTAGGTAACTCAGTGAGCACTAGAGAAGAATCAGAATGGAATGGATTCAGGTAGGATAGCATTATTAGAAAACATGGCACACTGGCCTAGTGTTGCTTCTGAATTGGTATGTGACTTCGAGCAACTTTTTCTGAGCTTTTGCACACTTGGTCAGGATAACAAGTTCTGGAGTTGATCCCCATGAGGGTGTGGCTACTTCAGTCTTTTCCTAGAGATGAAATTCAGGGCCTCATGCTTCATAATTGTGCTTCCAGGTTATTTGCTATTAGTTTATTTCTCCAATAGGGTTTCTCACTTTTGTCTGCACTGACCTCAGCTAGCAATCTTTACTTCTACCTCCCAAGTAGGTGGGATCACAGGGGTGTGCCACTAGACCTGATCTCACAGCTTCTTTATGAAGTCTGCAAACCACATTCCATCATGGCTAGTGGGATGCAGAGAGAACTCCAAGCACTGAAGCCAGTGGTTTCTATGATCTAGGTGCTTGGTTACTCTTTATCCCTGTCCTCAGTCCACCTTGTGCGCCCCTTCTTTGTGTGCTCAATACTACCCAGAGTTAAACCAAACGTCACAGGATGATGTTTCTTTCTTTCTTTTTTTTTAAGTAACGACTTTAATGATTCTCTTTTTTTTTGGGTCCAGTAGTGGGGCCTGAACTCTGGGCCTGGGTACTGTCCCTCAGCTCTTCAGCTCAAGGCTAGCGCTCTACCACTTGAGCTACAGCGCCACTTCCAGCTTTTTTTTTTTCTTTTTGCTTATGTGGTGCTGAGGAATCGAACCCAGGGTCTCAGGCATGCAAGGCAAGTGCTCTACCACTGAGCCACCTTCCCAGCCCCACAAGATGATGTTTCTTCAGCTACCAGCCACAAGTTTGGGGGTCCGTATGCCACCTGGAGCAAATAAATGGGTGGTTATAAATATAAAGGTTCCCACTCCCCTTGGTTTCAATGAGTGCTGCAGCAATTCACAGAACTAGGGAAATGCTAGACTTACTATTACAATTTTAGTTATAGCAAGAGTATACAAGTCAGAAAACAGTCAAAAAGAGACACATACAAGGTAAAGTCTTAAAAGAATACCAAAGGAGGCTTTCCTTTTCTTTTCCTTGTAGAGTCAGGAAGACTTTCCTTTACAGGGTCTATGACAATGTGCAGAGTATCATAAACCAGAGAAGCTCATTGGAGTTTCAAGGTTTAGAGTTATTGAGATCTTATTGTGTAAGCGTGAGTGACTAAATCATGGGCTACAAGTTTGTACCCCATCCCTAGCCCTCCACTATTGGAAGTCAGGCTATATATAGCTCAAATTTTCCAAATACAAATCACACAGTTTCTCTTTGAGGCATACCCAAACCATTCTTGTGACATTCATAGATTCTCTCAGATCCACAATCAGTCATCTTATTAGTGTGAATTGTCAGGGACCCTTATGAAAAAGGATGTATCTCAAGGAGTGGAGGAAAAGACCCACCAAATTCTATAATACACAGTTTCCCTGTATTGTCTTCTGGAAATTTTGAGGGGAAAAATGATCTATCTTTTCTGTCCATGTACACTCTACCCCTCCCCCAACCTTTAGCCCAGCACCCTGGTGGGACAACAGTAATATTACTGGATCCGTAAGTCTGAGCTACATAAAGCTTCAGAAAGAATGAGTTTGAAGGGCCTTTATGTATCACCTGAAACATTGCAACATTCTCATCCTACACATGATAACTAGAAATCAGAGTTCACGTGAGTAAACTAGAATTTACCCTTAGAACATACATTGGCAAAACAGAAGACCAACTTTTGAGCTTTGTTATCCTGAAATAGATACCATTTCCCTAGCCCTCTGCCCCTACAAGTATGAACATAAACCTAAGTATATAATTCTAGTTTTTTCTTTGCAACAAAGAAACCATGAAAAGGTAGAGGTGACACATATAAGGACAAGGACTGAAACATATCTATAATACAGATCTCTCCTCACATCTCCATGTCTTTCCTGTTATGTCTTAAGAACTTGAATACATTTTACTTCCTAGGGCTTATTAGGATATGTAGTGTTTAAGTAAGATGTAGTCATCTTTTTAAAAATTATATATCATTTTTAATTTCTCATTATTTCTAATTCTTTTAATTTATCAAAAAAATACTAAGATAAAAATGCAATGAATTAAGGGTCTCTTGAGTCACAGCTTTGGCTCTTTTGCTTTTAGTTTTCATATAGGGTTTTGTATTAACATTTCCCAGGTTGGCTTTGGAATCCTATTACCTCTGCTTCCTAAGTGGTTAGGATTAGATGTGTGCCAATAAACATGGCCTAATAATGTCTTAACACTATTATCAAGAAGTAAGATTGTTTAGGCTTTTTTTTTTCTTCCCAGCGGGATGGGATGTAGTGGTCCTGTAGCTGTAGTAGTCCTGTTGATTTAGAAAGGAGCAGAACACCCTTCTAGCACTGACCCCAGTGACTGGCACATTGAAGTGCTTAGAGCATAATGGTGGAATGGTGAAAAGTGAGGGCTTGTAGGCTCTTATTCCCCTCATTCCAGTTCTTCACTTTTCCATCATCAATAAGAGGTAATATTAATGGGTCTTCACCCACGTGGAAACCCATCTCTCTCTTTTAAATACCATCTCTGCTTAGTCTGGTTATAGGAAAAGGATTAGCACCAAATGTCTGGTTAAAATATTAGTCTAAGAACTTTGTAGCTTATTACTTTTTGCTCCGAAGATGAAATCAAATCATGGATGAGATCAATGCTCCTAGTAGTAATACCCATTACTATAGGCAAAATACACAATTAGCTAATGTGTTCATGTAAACATAAACATAGGCTTTATGTTTATGCCAACTGAATCCTAACACAAGGTCCATGGCAATATGCACTTATATCATTTATGTAATAAAGTTGTAAAGGGAAAACTGCACTTACCTTTCAGTGAGCTGGACTCATGCCTACCCGAAGCTGGCACCGTATCGTCCAGCAGGACAACTTCTTTCTCCTCCTCTGTTGCTCTCCATCTTTTTGAATACTTGTTTCACTGGCATTGTGCAAGTGTGTGCATTTCTCTCTGTGAAGCAACAGCCTTGGTATTGTGAGGTCTACCGATACAGGTGAGTTCATCTTCTTCGTTTTAAGTATATCGCCCAACTTGGCTTTAGGACATATCTTAATATTTTGAGTTTAAAAAATTATGTCACCAGCTTATGAAACATAAATTATGAGTAAATAGGAGAAGTTCCTGAACTAGAAAATGATACACAAAATAGGCACAATGTAGGTAAATGGGTATGGCTGTGTTCCATAAAACTTTATTTATAAAATCAGGTGGTGAGTTGGACTTAGCATTGGAACCATAGTTTGTTAGGACTTGATACAGACATAAAAGAGATACTTGCCTAAATTGTTTTGTAGTTTTCAAGTGACTGTCAAAATACTAGTTGATGGCATGACAGCATTGAAACATTGAAACACTGAAACATTCTACATACCACAAGTCTCTTCAACTCCTTAGGCTTTAATTTCTTCAAACATAAAGGTAGATTATCAAGCTCCTTTTTCCCTCAGGAAGATTTCTTCACCACAAAAGAAAATACTCTTTTTAAATGGGACATGTATAAATTCCCCTCTCTCCACTGGAATCTAAAGTCCTTGGAGCCACCAAACTCAGTGAAACACAGACTGAAAACTACAAAATGATGTTTAAGACTCTCATTTAGACTCCAGTTCAACAAGTATCATTGGGAACAAATAATTCCATTCATTTTCAAAACCACATTTGTCTCTAAATTTGACTACCTAAACTCTGAGAAGTCAAATTCTGATTGAAAATAGAAAAAAAAATACGGGTATAGCTAAAGCAAAACAAGAAAATCACTTAGCTCTTACTAATGAGCTGCACCAAACCAGCCCTCAACCTTCTTTTTAGTGAAATGAACCAGGTACTCTTTGGTGTTAAACATCAGATCACCTGGCCTACCTGTCCATCTTTTTGTAAAAATGTGACTACAGATTGTTTCATTATTTTATTTAGAAAACATTGCCTAAATGTTTACTATTTGCAAACCACATTTCTGGACTCCAATGAGTTCAGAATAATAAAAATTAAATCTAGCAAGCCTGTTCTTACTTATAATCCCAGCACGTGGAAAGCTGAATGGGACAGGAAGATCATTAGTTCAAGACCAGCCTGGGCTACATAGTGAAACCCTATTAAAAATTATTTTCACTATTAGAAAATGAATTGTATTATAAAATGTTGTAACAGTAATTTAAATGTTTCAAGCTAAACAAAAAAGCTAAAGGAAACTAGTTTTAGATTTCATTGTTTGAAAAGGGAAAATAAAAAGAATATAGAAGATATATCAATTAGGGCTGGGAAAGCCCAAATCTTAAGAAAAAAATCTATGAGTACATATAATACGACCCAACTGTGCCTAGTGACAATGCTGTGTTATAAATTTGAGTAAAACAAAAAATAATCCCAAGTGAGGCACCGGTGGCTCACACCTGTAATCCAAGCTACTCAGGAGGCTGAGTTCTGAAGATCATGGTTCAAAGCCAGCCCTGGGCAGGAAAAGTCCATGAGACTCTTATCTCCAGTAAACCACCAGAAAAACCAGAATCGGTGCTGTGGCTCAAGTGGTAGAGCCCTGGAGTTCAAGCCCCACAACCGACAAAAAAAAAAAAAAAAAAAAAAGAGAGAAAACAAAATAATGTCAGAAGAAAATTTCCATATTAAGGCAACTCACATCCCATAGCTGAGAAATAAATATATATCAGCAAAATAATTACAAAATTATGCGCGGAATGCACTAACAAAGGCCAGAATAGAGTGAAGTAGATTCATTTCCCAGTAAAAGTAATTTCAGATATAGCGAGATCTGAAGGATAAACTTCACTTTGATTAGAGAGAACAGCATGCTTGACTCAATGCTTGAAATGGTGGTACTTGAGGAACAGGAGAACAATTGTTATTAGTGTAAGGTGTGTGTGTGTGTGTGTGTGTGTGTGTGTGTGTGTGTGTGTGTGTGTGTGTGTGTGTGTGTGTGTGTGTGTGTGTGTATGGGGGGGAGGAGGATGACAAAAGATAAAGCCAGAAAGGTAGATTAGGTCTGGAGTAGGAATGTCTTCTAGGTCAATCTGATAAGTTTGAACTTGATTTAGTACCAAAACACCACCATAGACACCTCATGATCAACGAAGTGTCATGTCCAGACCTTTAGGAAGATCCCTTGACATATGAGGAGAGAGGATTAGAGTAAGAACACTCAAACTCAGGACACAAGTCAGGAGGGTTACACAAGCGCATGAAAAAGAATACATCCATGTGCATACACACAGACAGGTACACATACACATTCAATTCATGTGGTACAGTTACTCTGAATTAAAACAGTCCCAGAAAACTGCCATTCAAGCTTTCAAAGACAGATTTCTTATCCGAAATGAAGTGCCAGCCAAAGAACAATCTTGGCTTCTGAATTTTATTTCTTCTTTTTCACTTCAAGAAATGAACAAAAGATGTTTTGGTAGTTACCAGTTGGAAAAGATTGAAAACTAAAGTCCCATGGTAGTGATTAAACTTTTTTTTAACTTAACGGGTGAAAAGAGAATAGAAGGTCCCATAAATGCTGGTGATTGTTTTGTAGCGAGTGCTTTCGGGCCAACCAAAGTAATTTCTCAACCAATGGGAGTGTGGAAAGGAACTGGACTGGAAATGCAACTCTGGTTCCTGGTTCCGTTGTCAGTTTTGAGAGTACCACCCTGTGGCCCATAATCACCTTCAACTGCATCACGGTGGCATTTATCTTTTCTAAGGGAAAGCCATTTCGAAAACCCATCTATTCAAACTGTAAGTATGTGAAAGTTACTTTGGCATTCTGAATATTTTTCTGTTTCTCCATCCTCCCTGGAGTTGCAACTCAGTGCTGTAGGTAGAAGCACTTGGAGTTACTCGTGATTGATTGTTACATATAATGTGCCCAGGTAAGGGAGCCCATGGGCAGAAGCTCATTCATTCCCATGTAAGGACAGACACCAATAGTGTCTTTGTCCTGTCCTGTGAATCTAAAGGATTCTTTTTTTTTTTTTTTTACCCAAACATAGATGTCAAGGTGATTTATAAAAGGTTTTAACCAATTCAAATGCAAGGTGGTCTTTGGACAGCTTTTTAACAGTGGAAAAGTTACCTTAAACATTTCATGCTTCTTTTTCCTCTTCTGTATAATTAGAACCCCATCCTAAGGGTGAGAACTATATTGAACCCTACCTGCCTTCCTCCTCTCTTTCCTTTATTTCTCTCACTCTTTGCCCCTCTCTCTCTTTCTTGTTCTTCCTGTTTTTAGTATATATCTATTATTGTTATTATAAGGTGATATGCAGAGGAGTTATAGTTACATAAGTCAGGTAAATGAGTACATTTCTTTTTGAACAATGTCACCCCTTCCCTTGCTCTCTCCCAGTTTTCCCTCCCATTCCCACCCACAAATTATAGAGTTCATTTTCAGCATAGTGTATAGTCACTTCTGCATCTGTTCACCATTTTTCTACCCTTTCTGTACCTCCCTTTCCTTCCCCAAACAGATAATCTTACTAACAAGACAAAAGGTAAAGAAAAACAGCAACAAAGAAAAAAGCCTTATTTCAATTTCTTAGAGTTCATTTCAATAAATATTCTTTTATATGACCATATGCACATAGCTATTGATCATATGCACAAAGCTATTGATAGCTTTGTGATTCCCCCTCTCTCTTTCTCTCTTCTCTCAAATTGGGATTTGAACCAAGAGCCTTATATTCTTGCTTAACTTCTTGGCTCAAGACATGGTATTCTATCGCTTGAGCCACACCTTCACTTCTGGCTCTTAGCTAGCTAGTTGAAAATGAGAGGCTCTTGGATTTGTCTGCCCAGGCAGACTTCAAACTACTATCCTCGAATCTCAACCTCCTGAGTAGCCAGCATTACAAGCATCCAGCTTAAAGGAAGCATTTCATATAAAATGCCTAGCACAGTACATTGGAAGGGTCTAGTATTTATGCTGGATACTCCAAAACTCTAAAATACTTCCCCAGTACTAACAGGATCTTAGGATCTTATCACCAGGAGGGTCAAGTCACTTTTCTTCTCTTCCTCCTTCCTTCTCTCTGCCTCACACCCCTCTCAAGAAGGCTGATACCTCTTCTCAGAGGTGCTACATCAAGTTATGATGAGAGAGTGGAGTGTCAATGAGCACAGAGGGTAAAATAGGACTCTGCTCACTTCAAAAATAGTGGCTGCTGTGTGTAAGGTCCTCCCTGGGAAGGTCGAGCAGAACCTCCCTCCTCTTGGCTAAGTCTCTGCCCAGTACCTGCGTCACCTAGCTAACTGGCACACCTGGAGGCAGTCACCTGCCCCATCTCCCTGAGGTCACATCCACATCAGGTGTGACTACACCTTCTCCTGCCCCCTGGTCTTGGTAAGTTCTGGCCTGGCTGTGGTTCAACTCTTTCCCCGCCTCCTCTTCCCCCCCCCTTCCCCATTGTGTGGGTTTCCAACTTGACCAGAGGTAGCCTACAGCTTGAAAGTAAACCTTTCCCCTGCTCTCTCTTTCCTCGGCTGCCAATTTAATTTACCTAACACTGTGGAGCAGTGGTTGCTTCCAATTTCTAATGGGAACTGATACAGAACTGAGGGAAAGGAGTGGACCGCCAATACTGGAATTTTTAAATACAACTTATGAGGGTTGTAGAATCATTTATTTCGCAGAAACGTTTGGTTAAATGATAATCTTATCTCAAACAGCTCTAAAGCTCTATTTTACAAAGTGTCCTGTTAATATCTTTGACTGTCATTGGAGTTCAGACCTGAAATATATCTAGATGCTTTATTCTCTCATATCAATACAATGAAATTAATCCATTAATACATTAATGAAACTTCTTTTTTCACATGCTGTTTAAATACTTAATGTGTTATAAGAGGAAAGAAAATATAGACTGATAAGTAGATCATGTCCTATCAGACATTGACTGTGGAATTTTATATCAATGGCTATCATTTGATCTAGGATGTACTAAGTTAAAATTAAGCTCACCAAGAGGTAATTGAGCCTTTGCAGTGATTTTTGGCACCCACACATCCTGGGAATTTTGTCTCTCCAAAGTAAAGAAATGGGGCAGCTCATTTGTAGTAACTAAAATATGGCTAGGATATTCTTAGCAGAGGATCACAATAGCTCAATAGCTATGTACATATGACCATATAAAATGATGCTTATCAAAATGAACTCCAAGAAATGGAAACAAGAGCGTGTGTGTGTGTGTGTGTGTGTGTGTGTGTGTGTGTGTGTGTGTGTGTGTGTACTGTTTGCAGTTCTTTTTTCTTTCTTTCTTTTTTTCCTATGGTTTATTCCCTGTTGCCACTATTTTGTTTTAATTTCAGGGCACCCTTTGTTTTGTATATACATTTATCTGATTTGGGAAAGGGAAGGGGAATCGCATAGCAAGGTATACAAGCACCAGGGATCCTGGGTGGAGATTACTTCATTTAGGTTTCCTGTAATACATTTAATAAATAGAGTCTAGCCCCAGACTCATGAGAAAGATTTTCAATATATCACCTTTTATCTTACAAGAATTTGAACATATTTGAAAACATATGAGGATATATCAACACATCTGAAGATGTATCTAGTATTTGCCCAACAGAGATAATTGATTCTGCAATGTGTGCCCAATTACAGGAAACATTCTTTCAGCATCTAAAAATAATGTTTGATGTTTCTGCAGATACATTTTCATTCTTGTTGACATCTGCCTTTGGCATGACAATTTTCATTCTGTTTTCTGACAGTGAAGATCTATACCAAAAATTGGAGGTAAGTGCTACTTATTTGAATGTGTGGTAAGATTCACATGTATCACATTTATACTGCAATTTGAAAGTCAATTGTTTCTGTATTCTCTCTGACCACTAGATATTGTGGATTTCTATTTACTAAAAGAAAAACCATCTGACATTTCTTATCTCACATGTTTTCATATTATTAGTGTTGTCCTTGGGCACATTTATCTTGTTCAAACCTGAAATACTGGGTTTGCATATTTTATTCAGCCACATTCTACCAGTACTATGTATTAATACAATTGATTCTCCAAATGTAATTTTAAACATTTAATAGATATTTTTAATGCTAAAAGGGAAACAGAATGCAAGCGCATGGGCCAATAATGCTTTGTTCAGACATACTCAACATTTGAATGTTGCACATGGTCAATGTGCAGTTTTTTGTGAATGGACATCATTCGATCCAGGTTCTACTGAGTTAAAAATAAATTCATTAACAAGTTCTGAATCTATTTTTTTGGACCTAATATTGTGAGAGGTATAAGAGAAAGGGAAGGTTAACCACTGAATTTGAGGCTATATTTGTACATTGAAGATGAACCATTCTTCAGTGACACTGTGTCCTGGCCTCTTGATGCCATCTATGCTTGAAGAACTCTTGCCATGATTTTGGATTTGACTGTCATCATGAGAGGCTTCATGGAGTAACAGAACTTGACTAAGGTCCAGGCTGGATTTTGCCAAGTGAGACAGACTTGCATCTGATCACGAAATAACTTTTTGCCTAAATACAAGTAGAAAGTATTAAAAGGACTTCTTTTTTTTTTAATTTTATTTTATTTGAGAACATACTGTACAGAGGGGCTACAATTACATGGGCAGGATAATGCATACATTTCTTACCAAGCATTGCAGCCTCCTCCTTTGTTTACCCTTCACCTCCCTTCCCAGCCTCCCCCCTCCCCCCACCCATTCATACCCCCCTCCCCCCCCACACTGACATTGTAAAGTTGGTTTTGACATGACATTTTGTACTTCTCATTGTTGCAACAGGTCCACCTGAATCCTTAAACGACTTGTTTGTCCCCATCTCCTCCACATGTTATACTGACATCAAATATAGTGAAAGCGGGGGTTACACTGTGGGGGAGGGACATACAAAGCAACAAAGAAATAATCTTATAAATGCGTTAGAAACACATGCATGAAAGAAACGAAAACATTAAAATACATATTTAAAGGTTCATTTTCCTAACATCACATTATCTGACTAAAAGGACTTCTTTTGTCTCAGAAATGCAAAGAATGTAGGGTAGTCAGGATGGAAACCAAGTCTTGCTTTACAGAGGGTTTAGAAGAGTGTCTACCACTGAGGGAGTCTGAGGAACAGGAAGAAAGAATAAAGGAAGGATTAAGTGGGCCAGGGTAGCCTGTGAGGTTTACATTTCATGCCAAAGCAAGTCAGTGAAGACTTTTCAGAAAGGTGTATAAGACAGATTGACTGTAGGATGGCCAGGGGCCTGTAGAAAGGCAGAGAGGCCTCAAAGGGAGAAGCTAGAATCATTCGTTCAAAACATCATGAACTCTAGACTTTGCTCAGTATCAGGATAACAAAGATAAGATGAAGTCATTGCTCTCAAATTGTTCAGAAGCTAAGAAAGAAGGAAGACTTATGTGTAAGTAAATCACGCTAAATCAAGTGCTTTCCAGACCAAGAGCTGGAGAGGAGCTTACCTGCAACAGGTTGGTGGGAGATCCCACTGGGCCCCCGCCAGGGCCAGGATATACTCTTGGATCCTACCCATCTTCCCCCAGACCCTTCTACCCAATGTGCTATAGTCCATAACTTTGATCAGGCTGCCCCTACTGAGAAAACAAATGACCAAACATAACACATATCAGTTTATTGATTAGAATTTAGTGTGATTGAAGACCTCGTGGTTATAATCCTTAAGGGAGCCCCACTCCTAGGCCTTTATGGGTCAGAAGTTGGAGATGTAGGCTACCCTTTCACTATGGACATAACCACAGAAAATTAGGGCTCTCACAGCTAATAAATAAGGCTATCTGGTGGTCAGTTTGTGAGCCATGCATCTTTGAAAGGTATTGTTTAAACTCCTTGCAAAAATACAAATGGCTTTTTTTTTTCATAAAGCCATTGAATTCAGGATCAGGAATATTATTTGCTCAAAACATTTTCACTCATTCTCAGTCAAAGTAAACTTGCTCTTCTGCCCTAACTTTACTTTTACTATAATTTAACTGATAAAATGAACTCCAGGTGGATTTTTCTTTGGGAGAATCCGAAGCAAGACAATTAGTAGATGAATGGTTTAGTCTTACACCAGCTTCCCTGCATTTCAGATGAAAGTGAGTCAGGCTGTCCTCCATCATACCACTGTCACCTGAGGTGAGCTTGCTAGATAGATGCTATCAAGCCAGGGAGGGCACAGCCCAGTGAGTCAGCTCTCAGTTGGGTTCTGGCTCTGCCCTTGATTATTGGCTTTGAGTCAGTGTTTGGGCGTCACTGACCTTCCATCTAATCAGTTGGAAAAGAGAGAAAGTAATGCTAACCCTCCAAGCTTGGTTATTACAAGTACGTAAGACAATGTAAGATGATGACTATGTGCTTTTTAAAGTAGAAGAGATGCAATATCTAATGATTGCATTTCTTTTTTTTAAAATTTTTTGTGCACATACTGTACAGAGGGGTTACAATTACACGGGCAAGATAATGAGTACATTTCTTATCAAGCATTGCAGCCTCCTCCTTTGTTTACCCTTCACATCCCTTCCCAGCCTCCCCCCACCCCCCCACCCAACCCTCCCCCCCCCCACCAAAGTTGTAAAGTTCGTTTTCGACATGACAACTTGTACTTCTTATTGTTGCAATGGGTAATGATTTCATTTCTTTTTCAAAGTTCATCCCCACCATAACTTCATGGAGAGTTTCCATTTTGGTGGCATCCCTGACCCACTTCTGCGTGGCCTTCTTTGTAGAGGTAAATTCCGTATATTTTTCTGAATATTTTCCTGGGCAAAATATTTTTTCTAGGGGAAAACAAATATTCATTTGTTTGTCAACAAATGAAGGGTGTGACATTTCCAACAGATATTCCGTTTTAGAAAACTACTTTGATCTTTACATATGGTAGTTACTAAAGTATTTTGTTTTTTAAGTATACATGTTCTCTTTGGACAAAGATTCAAAACATTTTGGAGGCTATTGAGAAATGGTCCTGGTGTCTTTTTGCCACAGAAAACAAACCACTGAGATGGTTCTCACTGGGCCTCACATGAAACCATTTTGTTAAGACTTCTCTAATGTTCCCAATAGTTTAGAAAAGGCAAGGCCAGGTGATCTTGTGGCTCTAAAATTCAATGAGACCTTTTAGAGTGAAGAGCAAGCTTAGGAGGCCTTCCTTAATCAAGAGAGAAGGGACAAAGAATACCACTGTCCATTCTCATCAATCTCAGCCCTCGTAGAGCATCCCTTCTAGCACTTTTCTTCTACTCAGTGTCAGCAAATTATCCACTCAGCAAAAGGTTCAGATGCAGGTTTTAAAAGAGAAAGGTAAAAAAAAAAATCATGCAATGAATTTTACCTTGCATAAAGGGATCAACCATATGTAGATGTTATCTACCTATCTATCTATCTCTGTCCATCTATATATATATATATATATATAGGTATATATCTCTCTATCTATAGATATATTTAAAGGTGCAATTAGTATAATATTTCTCAAAGCTTTTAGTATAGGAATTCAATTTTGAGACTATATTTTAAAAACATAACCTAAAAGGAGGCTGAAAGAAATCTACATGTATTTTCAGCATATTATTACTTACCATGGCAAAATGTAAAATTTAAACATTGTATTTAAATACTTATATAGCAATTATATAGAATTAAAGGTAATTATTAAGAAGATTGTGGCTATATTCTT
The DNA here is from genome assembly GCF_024711535.1 of Dipodomys merriami. Lineage (NCBI taxonomy): Eukaryota > Metazoa > Chordata > Mammalia > Rodentia > Heteromyidae > Dipodomys > Dipodomys merriami. The sequence continues at coordinate 66,244,426 of NW_027203381.1, read as the reverse complement.
ATTGCAATAAAACAAAAATGTAAGAAATATAATTACATAAAAATTGTGTATAGCAGAAAATTTAGTGGAGTACAAATTTGGACTAATTCTATTATCTTTTTTGGTAGTACTGGGACTGAATTCAGGGCTTCACATTTGTAAGGCATACACTCTGATACCTATACCAAAGCACAGTCATTTGCCTTCAGTTTGCTTTTTACAGAGTCTCACTGCTTTTGAGCAGGCTAGCCTCAGTCTGCCATCCTTCTACCTCTACCATCCTCCTTCCTCTACTTCTTGAGTAGCTGGGACTACAGGCAAGTGCCACCATGCCTGGCTCCTATTATAAATGTGTAGAAATTGCATGATCACGTGAACAAAGAGAAAAGAGAACTCAAAAAATATAAAACAAAAATTATCACGTTGCTGGAGGTCATTCATTCATTCAACAAGCATTAATATTTGGTACCTTATATGGGGCACATGGCAAATAGCACAAGTGATAAATCTTCTTTTCTTTTCCCTTTCATTTTCTCTTTCATTTTCTCTTCCTTCCTTCCTTCCTTCTTTCCTTCCTTCCTTCTTTCCTTCCTTCCTTCCTTCCTCCTTTCTTTCCTTTCTTTTTCTTTCTTTCCCCCAGTCTTGGGGCTTGAACTCAGGACTTGTTGCTGAGCTTCTTTTGCTCAAGGGTAGCACTTAGCCAGAGTGCCACTTCCTACTTTTTTCTGTTAATGTGGTACTGAGGAATTGAGCCTAGGGCTTTATGCATGCTGGGCAAACACTCTACCAGTAAGCCACATTCCCAGACCAAGTTTGCTTTTCTTGATATTTAGTAGATTATTGTATATCATTTTATCATTGTCACTCAAAAAATTCTAGGTAAGCCACTAGCTAGGATATGACCAAGAAGTCAGTATAGACAAAAGGCTGTAAACTTTCAGCAGATCTCTCAGCTACAGATTTTGAAGGGAAGAAATGGGGAGATGTAGCTGAGTTTGCAGCAATGGTGAATCTCGGAGTAGCCTGATGATGCAGGCCACGTTGAGCCACCTGGTGGCTAGAACACTTGCACAATGCTTTGCTTTTCCCCACTTGATTTTCCAGGATGCTGTCCTTCAAAATCGAGAGCTCTGGCTGTTGATCAAGAAAGAATTTGGATTCTACTCTAAAAGTCAATATAGGATCTGGCAAAGAAAGTTGGCAGCTGACCCTACCTGGCCTCCCACCAACAGGACATATTCAGATGATGGCAAAAATGGGCTCTATATCAACAGAGGCTATGAAGACCCTGACCAGGCTCCCGAAGGGAAAGTCAAATTGAGAGGGCAAACCACAGAGCAGCATTTTTGGACCAGGCTGTGATCAGAATTGTCATTATGCATGTGTAACAGTGACATCTTCCCATTGCATGTGGAAAGGTGAAAATTGTGTGTCTTTATATTGCTCTCCCCATCCCAGCATTCTAAGTGCAATTTCTCAACATTCTGACCTTACATTCTGACCTTACATTTATCTTTGATCACATCCTTTACTATCCAGAGAAAAATGCATTCTTGGACTATTATTTTTAATAATAATGATGAACTGCATTCATACTGTGTTATTTCAGGATATCTGTCATGGTAATGAAATTAGAAGCATGAACCTTAGTAAGAGAAAGGAAAGTGAAACAAACATTTTGTCTTTGAAAGTTATACACTTATTACAAGCTTACTTAAGTCTTACATTCACTTGAGAAGCATGTTTATGTTTGTATTTTTTCCAAGGTCACTAAATTCCTTTCTTCTTCTTTTTTTCATATGGTTTTAATAAATAAATATGAAGTAGCTTCAGAAAATTCAACCCTAACTGTATAGTGAAGCAGAGTAGTGTGGAAATGGGGGATTGCAGAGGTTTGTGGTAATTAAATATGTTCTTGGCATGGGCAAAGCTAGTACCTGAGCAAACCATCAAAATCTGGCAATTCCCAAAATACACTGTCTGGGGGTCAGTTACCTAGAAGGTCCTAAGTATACTATAAAAATAATAAACTTTAAATGTGCTTTGTACTTTAAAAAGCATCACACCTTTATTTCTTGTTTATTTCCAACTCATGAAAATGTTCAGTTCTATTCCAAAGATCTGCCCAAACACAACCTTGCTTGTCTTTTAAAAAAGAGGAAAACAGAAAAAAATCCTAAGCAGCTGAGAACTAATGGATCATGCTTATAATGCTTATAATCTAGCTCCTCAGGAGGCTAAGGTCTACAGGATCTCAGTTCAATGCCATCCATTGCAGAAAAAGTTTCCTAGATTCTAACACCAGAATAAACAGTAAGAAAGCAGACCTGGAGACATGATTCAAGTGGTATAGTGTCATTATAGCAAGTTCAAAACCCTGTACTGCCAAACAAAAAGAGTCCCTAGAGAAGGAACCCATAATGTTTATAACTACACATGGCAATTCTCATGTTTTAAGACAGACTTGTATCTCAACACTGTATTTTCATCGTAATTATCTGAATCACCCTATATGTGCATTAAAGACCAGACAAAGGTACATTATTTATGAATAAATTCTGCACACTATAGCGTTACTGTGTATTGTGAAGTTGAGAGGAAATTCATTTGGGTGAACATTTAAAATTACCTTGCGATTTCCAAAAAGCCTAGGAGACTATTCAATTCCATGAGTATCAAATATGTGCCTATCTATGAGGAGTGGATTCTGTGTAAGATAGCATTTAATTGATAGTTCTGAAGTCTTCAGAATGGAAAAATGTTTTCAGTATTTTAGTAATTGAGGTCATAAACATTGTAAGTTTTATTCCTATGAAAACAAACCCTCTTACATTTTGTTGGCCTTTTAACCTTTTCTTGTGTTCACAGCTCTTTCAAAATGTGCCTAATTTAGTGGCTCCTGATAACAAGATAAAAAGGCTTTAGAAAGATATTTTCAGAGGCTGGGAAGGTGGCTCAGTGGTAGAGTGCTTGCCTTGCATCCATGGGGCCCTGGGTTTGATTCCTCAGCACCACATAAGCAGAAAAAGTGGTGCTGTGGCTCAAGTGGTAGAGCGCTATTCTTGAGCTGAAGAGCTGAGGGACAGAGCCCAGGCCCAGAGTTCAGGTCCCATGACCAACCAAAAAAAAAAGGTATATTTTCAGCTTATGATTAAAAATGTTTATCACTTTTTTTAGTTTTTTTAAATTTAATTTTTTTATTGTGAAAATACAATTTTAAACATGTTTATCACTCTTAAAAGTATGGTAGCCAGATTTCCTTGAGCTGACATTTGCATCCACTAGTTTGACTTTTAGAGTGAAAAAGATTCAAGTGATACAATGTGATATTTAACTTGCATAAGGTATTTAAAAATCCCTTATTCAATGAAGGCTTGGCCTTTATTAATTCCCGTTTTACCAACAACTTATCAGATATCTGTTGGGTGATAGGTCTTTATTTCACATTTATTTTTGGGAACATGATAAAGATGAGCTCCATGACTGATTGCTAAAAGGAAGGTTTCAAAATGTTGGAAAAACATTTTGATAACAAAGTACCTGACAAGACAGGTGCCAGTGGCTCACACCTGTAATCTTACTTAGGAGGCTGAGATCTGAGAATCATGGTTCAAAGCCAACCCAGGTAGAAAAGTCCATGAGCCTATTATCTCCAAGTAACTAATAGAAAACTGGTAGAGACACTGTGGCTAAACGTCATACAGTGATAGACTTGAATGATAATGCTCAGGAACAGTACCGAGGCTCTGTGTTCAAGCCTCATAACTGACAAAAATTAAATAACAATTGAAAGAACACCTGGCAAATGGGCAGTCTGGGGCTGCACTGCCCCCTGAGTGGTTGTTTCTATGGAGAACTGATGACTAAGTTTGTGAGCACAGATTTTTTCAGGGTAAAAACCACTGATGCTCAAACACAATTGCTATGAGAAAATGAACCCAAAAGTCCAAAAGTGTAATTCTGATACTACCCAGTACAATAAGGACTGCTTTCTGGAGTGGAGACATCCAGAATTTTCTAGAAGCTTCGGACTAAAGGTTCCAAGTTCCAGTTACTCTCACTGGTCAGTGCTCTACCTCTGCCAAAGCCAAGTCTCTTGCTCTGGGTTAAGAGTTACGCTCTGTAGACATCTTTAATCAAAAACAAACAAAAAAGCCAAGCTACTTCTAGTTTTATCTTAATCTGACAATTCTAGAAAACTGTTCATTTGTTGATGATTACTTGGGATTAGAACATTAAAAAAATCCCACAAAGATCTGAATTTGGAATGAGAGTGAAATGATACTTTTAAACTTCATACCTCCACAGAAGATGGGTTTGGGAAGAAGATGGTCTGAGGGTTATCTAGAGACAGAGTTAGTGTCATAGGAAAGGAAGGCGTTGGTTAAGGAGAAAGGAGGGAAGAGAAATGAAAGCTTTGCAGACTGGCCTAGGAACCCTTCTATTATTATTATTTTGATTTTTGGTGTAGGTGCTGGGGTTTGAATTCATGGCCTGGGTGCCATCCCTTTGCTTTTTCAAAATGCAAGGCTAGTGCTCTATCACTTTAGCCACAGCTCCACTTCTAGCCTTTTTGCTGGTTAATTGGAGATAAGAGTCTCACTGACTTTTCTGCCTGGCTTTAAACTATAATCTTCAGATCTCAGTCTTCTGAGTAGCTAAGATTACAGGTGAGAGCCACCAGCACTGGGCTATTACTGTTATTCTTAACCCTGCAATTAGTTTGTTGAGTATTTATAGCCCTTGAATAAAAGTCTAAATTAGCTTAATAGGCCTAAGACATGTGTTCAGTTTTATAGTTGGTAATTTTTTTTTTTACCATATTCTAGTTCACTCATCTCACTGTCAACCACCACTACCACCACCATGCACACTCCTACCCCATTGACAGGAATGTTGTATGTTGTTCCAGGGAGGATGCCAGGCTGGATGTGTGGTGTATGGAGTGAAGTTACAGAGTCCAATGGAGCCTTAACCTAGTGACCTGCATCCTACCTTGCTTTATCTGCTGCCAACAAGGAATCTACTGCAGTGGTATTTAAAAGTAGTTTGATTACAGGCTCCTGCCTGGAAATCCCAGCTAAGGTACTGGGATATGAAGATTATGGTTTAAAGCCAGCCTGGGCAGGAAAGTCTGTGAAACTCCTGTTTCCAATTAATCACCCACCCCAAAATCCAGAAATGGAGCTGTGGCTCAGGGACAGTGTTCCAGGCCCTGAGTTCAAGTCCCAATTTTTGGCACATATAAAGAAAAACTCTAAAATAGTGTCTTCTATCCTCTTCCTGCCTTCCAGCACATAAACAGGCACAGAAAAGTTAAGAGTATATTCTCAAATGGTTTTGCCATTCAGAGTTCTTTAAGCTGCCTACCCCAAATACTTAATTTCTTAGTTTCATATTGTACAAGAAAAGGCATATGAATTTAATGTCAACCGTAACAATTTGGGCTCTTAACATTCCTTTCAAAACCATATAATTGGTTCTCTATCTCTCCAGCAAAATAGCTATCCTTAGGGAAAAGGAAAACAGCATTTATAGTAAAAGAAAATATGCTATTGGTTTTGTTAAGATCCTTTGCAGTTTCACTTGGAAGGCTACTGCTTTTTGTTTAAGCTGCCATAGATTTTAAGAAAAATCTATGCTAGGAGAAGAATATACTTCATTGGCTCAATGAGAAGATAATGTCAGTAAGTAATTTATTAAGGACTGGCTATCCATCATCAAAATTTGGAACAATGCTGAGGAACTGAAAATAAGTACTCATCCCAGGAAATCTTTTACTCTTTCTTGTGTATTCTTTCAGTTCCAATATCTCTTCAGTAATTTGTTAATAGAATTTTGTTCGTCTCATTGGAAACAAGCCCAAAGAAGAGAAGGCACTAACAGCAGCTGTCACTAGCCCAAGGATACTTTTTGCTCGGTTGGCCTGAAAGAAAACAAGAAATAGAAAATGCATCTTTTAGCTAAAGATATGCCAATGTCCCAAGTAAAGTTATATTAGGATTTTTCACACTGAAGGCCTGTTTTAATGTACAATGAACATGCCAAGGCAAAATTCTGTATGAAGATGAAGAAATAAAACTACAAGCTTTATAATTAGGCCAAAGATGAACCCATACAGTTATACAATCCCTATACATGGAGAACATTAACAGGAAATAAACTGATTGTGATCACAATTCCTGTTGCTACCGTGGTGCACAGGTGAGAAAGGAAGTGCTACTGCTGTTCTGCAATACATGGAAGGTAGTGGTGATTTGTCCAAAGTCATGCCAACCAGGATGTTTAGGGATAAGTTCTGTGGCCACATGTGCTCATGTGCACATTTCCTGACTAAACGAGTTCTATTAGTCAAACAGATCAGTGCTGTGAACTGAGCTAAGAACCTACAAGCTTTCTTTTTTTTTTTTTTTTTTTGGTTGTGGGACCTGAACTCTGGGCCTGGGCGCTGTCCCTCAGCTCTTCAGCTCAAGGCTAGCGCTCTACCACTTGAGCCAAAATGCCACCTCCGGCTTTTTCTGCTTGTGTGGTGCTGAGGAATTGAACCCAGAGCCTCATGGATACAAGGCAAGCACTGTACCACTGAGCTACCTTCCCAGTCCCAGGCTCTTATTTTGTTAGATATAATTTCTGTTCTGATAAACACACTTCAAGAAAAGTCAATAATAATATTAACTATCATGTCAAATTAATTTCTCATATAGACAAAATAAGCCACTCTCAAGCTCAATTGTCCATAAAGGAGTCCAGACACTGCCAAATTTAAGGGTATTAATCATCATCATGAGGGACTAATGAATATTCATGGTTTCCCTGGCACTTGACTAATACTGCCTTCTATCCACATGCATCTGAATGCAATTTTAGGACCAAAAGGTCACATTTGGACTCCTCAGTGTCATCACATATTCTTAGAATGACATTTACTGTCTGAGAATTAAGAATCAAGGTCTTCAAACAAAGTAAAACATTTTTGCTAGATGACAGAAGACTAGTCTAACAGCCAGAAAGCTGACCCTGGTCATATTTGTGTTTTTAAATTTTTTATTGTAAAAATACCCTACAGAGGGGGTTACAATTACGTGGGCAAGGTAATGAGTACATTTCTTATCAAGCATTGTTGCCTCCTCCTTTGTTTCCCCTTCCCATCCCTTCCCATTCCCCCCCCACCAAAGTTGTAAAGTCGTTTTTCAACATAATGACTTGTACATCTCATTGTTGCAATGGGTCCACCTGTATCCCTATTTAAACGGCTTGTTTTTGCCCTTCCCCTCCACAAATTATACCAACATCAAATACAATGAAAGCAGGGGTTATACCATGGGGGAGGGACATACAAAGCAACAAAGAAATCATCTTATAAATATGACCCTGGTCATATTTGAGCACAGTCTCTGACCAGCCCACAGGATTCCACCACTGAGCTTACCAACACAGTGCTGCCTTCCTCATTTCTGTTTCCTCATGGGGAATAGACAATTACTCATTTTTCTAGAAGACAACAATCCATCTAGGACCATCTGACCCATAGATTTTAACACCTCAGGATGTTCTTCGTGAACTAACATGCACCAAAGCATTTATTTTGTGGCTTACTTAGAATAATAAAATTGTCAGTTTGACTCCGCCTGCCTTTGTGAGCCTTTCTATTTGTGGGCCACTGAACAGTCTCACTCTGCGATCTATGCATGCCCAGTGAAACACGAGGTGTTTCTAGAGTGACTGCACACAGATACTGTTTGGCAGGCTTCCAAATGAATGCAGGGGTTAGCCAGTGTCTCTTTCCTGAACAGTGACACCCCTGGTGCACCGCAGCAAAGTCTGAGTGTATTTGTGTTGGCTTGCATGGGCTTACTAAAGGTCGTGCCCATCTTTTTCAGATATACTTTTAAGAAAAGTATAGAAACAAGCTAAAAAGGAATGAGTGGTTTCCTTGGATCTGAGGCAAAAAGGAAGGTGAATATTTAAAGGTAGAGCACAGAAGATATTGAGGGTGGAAGAGGCTATGCTTATAGGGTGAAGAGGAATACTTTCTTTTTTATGGAACATAAATATTGATATAAATGTGGAAAGAAAATGGGTTCCAAATTAGAGTCAAAGCCGATAGATGCAATCTTTGAACTTTCTTAGAATGTAATTGCTATTTATTTTAGTGACACTGCAGTTTGAAGATGAGCCCTGCACTTGCTAGGCAGGCACTCTACATACCACGTCAGTTATTATCATTTTTACTCAGGCTGGCCTGGATAATGATTGTCATACTTATGGGATTGTCATACGTGAAATTACAGGTTTGTGCTCAGCTCAGCTTTTTTGTTGAGCTGAGGTCTTGCTAACTTTTTGCCTAGGCTGTCCTCCAACAGCAGTTCTTCTGATCTCCTCTTGCTGAATAGCTGAGACTAGAAAGATAAACCACCATACCTGGACAATTTAACTGCATTTTACTTTATTGAGGTATGATTAATGTTTCAAAAAGCTAGATATTTAGTGCATAAACCTGATGTATTTGGATGTAAACATACATCCAAATAAGAAATCATCAACATAAGTAATACCACATACTTATTCATTACCCCCAAAAGTTTCCCCCTATTACCTTTGTTGAGTTCTATTCTTGATGTTGATGTTTTCATTTTATTTTGTTTTATTTGTTTACTGGTAAGAGGATCTAATCTAAGTATCTACCCTCTTGACAAAAATTTAAGTATAAAACAGTAATGTTAATTGCAGATACTATGTTGTACAATAGATCTCCATATGAATTCATGTTGTGTAACTGAAATTTATACTCTTTGACCAATGGCTTCCCCCATATGCAAAAATATTTAGCCAATCAACAAAAACTACTTGTGAATTTAGAGACCAGTTTTGTCATTAGTGAAGAAGCATGGAGCCTATTTCCTAACATTCCACCCATTTCCAATGCAAAGGTGAGGATGAGTCTGTGAGCAGCTTGTTTTCTAGCTCACATTTCTTATTATATGTGAATAGAAATTCATTGTGTTAATCTATTTCCTAATGTGAACGAATTTCCAATTAAATTATTTCCTAATGAAAATAAAAATAAACATAAATATACCGTTCCTTTATGTTCTATTTCCTACTTTTCCAAGCTTTTTCTTTTTTTTCTTGGTCAAGTCGTGGGGCTTGAACTCAGGGCCTGGGTACTATCCCTGAGCCTCTTTGTGCTCAAGGCTAGCAATCTACCCCTTGAGCCACAGCTCTACTTCCAGTTTTTGAGTGGTTAGTTGAAGATAAGGGTTTCACAGGGACTTTTCTTCTCTGGCTGGCTTTGAACCAACCACAATCCTCAGATCTCAGCCACCTCAGTACCTAGGACTACAGGCATCAGCCACCAGTGCTTAGCTCTTTTGCCAGCTTTTTTCATGAGAGGACTCACATCTCATTTCTGAGGAGTAGGTGTAACTGATCTACCACCCCAACATATAGGAAGCCTTGGATACATTTTGAGTTGTCAGTATATTCATAGATTCCTATGCTATTATTGAGTTTTTAGCCTCCTTTAAAAACAACCTTCCAGAGTTGAATAACTATGAAGTTATTTTAGTATTTGATTTTAAAATGAAGTTTCATAATGTATTTGGAGAAAGAAGGTTTTCTCTAATAATTTGACATATTCATTGTCTCATTGACTCGATAAACCTCTGCATTAAGTCATCAGTGATGGAACTTGGTTGGGATATAGATAGGGAAAGAATAACTGACATAAGCCCAGGTCACTGGGAATTAATGTGATACTACAAAACAGTGGTAGAAACTTACAAGACTCTAAGATATTTCAAAGTCAACCCCTTAAAAAGCATCCAAAATTCAATGAACAAGGATCTATACTAAAGCACAATATATGACTGAAAATTATCATGGCAAGGAAATAGAAAATATTTGCAAACCCACACAGATGCATCATCAGTTAGCCTCTCCTCCTGATTGGAAAAGAATCTACAAAGGGCTATTGATATTTTCAGCAAATGAACTCTTACTCCAAGATCAGCATCCTTTTCGGCACATTCTTTGCAGTGTCTGAGGCAAAAGTACTAATTGGAACTTGTGTAAGGTAGAGTAATGAGAAAACTTTTCAAAGAGCAGAAGACAATGATTGACAGACAGCTATGGACTTGATTTTACTTCAAGTCTCTTCTAGCCCCAAATTTATAACACTCATTCTGATTAGCCACTAACTTGCTCTTTAATCTTGGGAAACTCAACTTCTTATATTTTTCAGTGTTTTGTTGCTCTTTTAAGAACTGAGAACTTTACGATACCAAATAACTAATGATAGCAAATAACTTTTTCTACAAGTAAGAAACTTGTGTCTCCTAAAGAAAACTTACTTGCTCTGAAACTCCTTCTCCATACCGAAGCAAAGTCACCAAATGCTCACAGTTGTTGGACAGGAAGTTATATGCCACCTCTTGTCCAATAACAAACTCTGACCTTTGAATGACTTCATCCACAGGGAGAGGGGGGTAGATGTCATCGTATTTATTGTTTATTCTGTATGTGTCATTTCCCACAACATCTTTCAAGAGCTGCATCTTCACCAGGGCCTTCGTGTGGAATACAGACTTGGCACTAGTAAATGAGGAAGGCATGCCATCTGTAAGGAGAATTCTGGTTAATAAGGGACAGAGACTCCAATATCATCCAAAGAACTAGCTCTGCTCCTCTGATACCATCAAATAACAATCTTATCAGGTATAATTACTCATTCTGTAAATGCATTAGTAATACTATAAGAATGAGAACACAGGACACAAAAACCTTTCTAAAAATTTATGACTTTCTCATTGATCAAATTAAATGAGAATATTCTAAGTTCCCTATTCATTAATATTATAGGGGTCCTTGTGTTTCTAATGCAGTATGGATATTATTATTTACCTTTTCTGTTTTGAATCCTCCAAAATCAGCATTTCAGGGCTTAGTAGGAGGGTCACCTTAGTACCTAAGCTGCACTCATTCTAAACACTTCACACACTTCTTTCAACTAGATTTCAGTATGTGAAACAAGTTCCTGTGCTGAATTTGCGTGGTAGTCCAGTCCTCTGGGGTCTTGTTTTTCTAATTTACATATGGGTCCCTTGTGTATCACATCTTTGTCAGCATCTGTTGTTGTGTTGTTTTCTTCATAATTGATATTAGTTAGGACTAATGTGAGTTTGAATTTCAATGCTGTTTCGATTTGCATTTCCTTCATGTATTTATTTGACATTTGAATTTGTTCTTTTTAAAATTGTCCAACTGATTTGGCCATTTATACATTACTGCTTTTTTTGTTTTGTTTGTGCTGGTCCTGTAGCTTGAACTCAGGGCTTGCATGCTGTCTCTGAGATTTTTGTTCAAGGGTAGCTCTGTACCAGTTGAATCACAGTTCCACTTCTGGCTTTAAGAGTTTCATGGACTTTCACGCAGGGGGGCTAGCTTTGAACTGTGATTCTCAGATCTCAGCCTCCTGAGTAGCTAGGCTTACAGGCGTGATACACTGGATCTGGCTTATTTTTTTTTGAGATGTTCACACATTCTAGCTATTAATATTTTGTCAGAATAATAGTTGGCACAGATTGTTTCCCCTTCTGTAGACTGTCTCTTCACTCTAGTGAATATTGTATTTTATATTAAGGAATTTTAAAATTGGATACAACCATGTTTGTCAATTCTTGCTCTTATTTACTAAGTGATTGGAGTTCTTTTCACAAAGTCATTATTTATGCCTTTATCTTCAAGTTTTTTTTCCTGTGTTTCTTGAAGTAGTTTCAAAGTTGCATATAGTGAATTAAGATCTTTGATCCATTTGGGGTTGATTTTTTTTTACAAAACAGGGTAAGAATTAGTGATCTACTTTTAGTGCTCTATATGTGGATATCCATCTTTCCAGACACCATATGTTGAAGAAACTGTCTTTTCTCCAAAGTATCTTTTTTCCATCCATCAGATCTCTTAAGCTGTATACCTTTTTTTTCTGGATCATCTAGTCTCTTCCATTGGTCTATATGTTTGTGTTTGTGCCAGCACTGTATTGTCTTGTTACTAAGTATAATTTGAAATCCAGTATTATGACACCTCTAGCATTGTTTTGCTCAGGAAAGCTTTGGTTATACAGGGTCTTTAATGCTTTAGTATAAATTTTAAAATGGATTTTATTTTCTACTTCTGCAAAGAATGGAATTTAAATTTTGATGTGGCTAGAACTGTATCTGGAGATTGCTTTTAGTATTAGCAATTTCACATTAATTGTAATCTTGCTTTTCTTATCCATTTTAAGTTTTTCTATACTTATAATAGTTTTCTGATCACTTCATCTACCATCCCCATCTCCTGTCTTCTGCACTTCTCATCCCAATGATGTATTTTTTAAAATATCACTAATCTCCCTTTTAACATCTAACTTCTATAATTTCTTCTTGTTCTCTCTACTATATATATATTATTGTCCCACCATGCAGGGAGATATCTATATGTTCTCTTGTGCCTAGAAGAGCTTTCAGCACATTTTATGCCATCATCAATAGTTATTCAAATTAAATGTATTTCTATGTGATCTATAAGAACATAAAAACCGAATGCCATTTGTGGCACATATCTTCCCCATCTGGTTATTATTATTATTATTACTATTATTATTATTTGCCAGTTCTGGGGCTTGAACTCAGGGCCTGGGCACTGTCCCTGAGCTTCTTTGCTCAAGGCTAACACTCTACCACTTGAGCCACAGCGCTACTTCGGGCTTTATCTGTTTATGTGGTACTAAGGAACCAAACCCAGGGCTTCATGCATGCTAAGCAAGCACTCTACCACTAAACCACATTCCCAGCCTATCGTGAGTTTTGTTTAATGTACTGATCACCATAAATTGGTCTACATGATTCCTTCAATGACATTTTGGTCTTAAACATAGATTAGCTTCATTTTTCTGCTTTCTACATTTTATTTTGTTTTGATTTTATTCCTCATTCCTTATTACAAGAAATTCCTTATTACAAAAGCTCCCAGAAGCTGAGTAAACAAACTTTACCTATAGGTGCTATGTTGATAACATAACCATCACCCAAGTACAAAGCCCAGTGCTGATAGCCAGGACGGAACACTTCAATCAAGTCCCCTGGATGGGGGTTGCCTGGGTAGGTCAAACTGAAGCAATCATTAAATGCCATCTGCAATGACAAATACAAAGATGGTCTAGCTGATACAAATGACTAGAAGTTCCAGCTTAAGCCCTGTTTATAATACATCCCTTATGAAACACTTAGACCCATTTCATTGTCTTTTTCTTTGAATGATTCCAACTCAATATGTGTATGCCAATAGGCAAGTTAATTCTCTCTTTGAATCCACAAACTCTCAGTCAATATAATTTCATTCTAAATTTTAAAAATATGTATTAAAATGCCCTATATAAATAAAAATGATTAATGAAAGGAAACAATACTCTGTTTTACTATGTATATGCTCTAAAAGAAATTTTAAAGTGTCTACATGCTTGTACTTTAACGTGAAAAAGTCAGAATTTGAGCATAAGATCAGAAATTCTTTAGCCATTTATCTGCAGTATAATAAAATCAACGAGTAGTTAGGTATAAATGTTAATATTCTATGAACATTCAAGTTTGGGAGATACACCTTATACTTCAAAAATATTCTGTTACTTAATTTACACAGATTTCATGTTCGTATGAATGTCTAGTCAGATATTCAGCCGTAATAAAGGATACACAATATGACTTATTTGCTCAAAAATTGTGCTGTATATTGTAGCATGTCTAGGCACTCTAGCTTCCACCAACAAAAATCAGTGGACTTTTTTTTGCCATTACAATAATCACAAATGCCACACCGCAGATTTCAGCATTCCCCTCACTGCTTCATGTCCTCTCTGACTCCTTAGTTATTGATTTCAGTAACAGGGTAAGGTGGTCAACAGTAGAAGCAAGGCCACATGCAAGGCAAACAAGATCATTATGTTGATGAATGTGCCTGAAAATCTAAGTTGGTAAGATTTTCTTTCTCTTCTAAATTAATACTTCTCAGAAAGGTAATGTAAACCTCACCAGTTGTTTGTTTTTTAAAAATAAAGTTTGCAATTTCTATGTGTGGAAGTAGAGTAATGCAGCAAAAGAAAGTCATGTGTATCTAACCACAACCTAAAGGGAGATGTAATGCTGGACACAAGTTGAATCTAAGTGACAATAGGGTACGCCTCTTCATCCCACTCTAATGCAGATATAGAGGCTCATTTACAAAATAAATTCAAGTGCCAGCAAAGGAAACTCTCCAATCATCTAAAGTATGATTACAACAGCACAGGCTAATGACCTGTGAATACAGACTTGCACTTTTCAGACACTCTAAAAATCCTTTTTACAACAATTAATATTGCAATGGTGTTTCCAAGTATAACATCTGTTGAAAACTTCAATCATCACACTGTCACGTAAGTTGTCCATCTGTTGAAAAATAACTATTTAAGACAACTTTGTAGAAACATTAAGTCTAACCATCCTCTCAAATATGTTTGAGTCTTATTAATATGGCAGTTCACAAACTGCCCACAGGGGTTCTATCCGGAAAAATAGATAGCATGCCCCTATATAAACAAACACATTCCTAATGAATAGGAGTCAGTGAGCATGCACAGCTGTATGCTAAAATTCAAGAATTATTACAGCCAAGATTATAATAACCACCATTTAAACAGGAAATACTTTGAAATATAATTTTCAAATGCTCTTTCTCAATTAACCCTATTTAAGTATCTTCATTACTAGTTGAGTTTGTTATCACATATGACAGGCAAAAAACTACATATTATATCCCAACTTTTGGAAAAATATCCAATGAGATCCTCTAGTCATAGAACTAATAGTGCATGATGTGAAGTACTCTCTCAGTCTGCCTATTGTTATTTGCTGGTACTGTAAGTTTAGGCAGGCTGAGATCCCACCTGCTCCTTCTTCCAATGACATTGACCCTGGGATCCCAATACTTACAGGAATGAAGTTTGAATAATACCTCTCTGGTCCCAGTCCCAACCCTTTTATTTTTAGGTAAAGGAGACAGATTTTTGACTGGCAAAGGGCATATGCCATTTTACATAAGAATTTTGACAACTGATATTAGAGTAGCTGAAAATCTATAGGCTAGAAAAGAAAAATCCCACCACTATCAACAGCTCTCCACTTAAATCTCATACATTATACAAAAAGAGTAAAACTATAAAACAAGAAAAAGTAGTAATTTCTCTAAAGACAAAGGGTTCTTTAGATTTGATATCAAAACTACAATTGAGGGCTGTGAGTGGTGACTTACACCTTTAATTCTGGCTACTGAGGTGAGGGTGGACAGGATCAATGGACAATATTCAGTAAATCCCTTATCTCTATCAAGAAAGGTTGGGCATGCACCTGTCATTCAGCAATTTGGGAGTCATAAATAACAGGACTGCAGTCCAGACCAGTCTTGGTATAAACATAACTAATGTAAAAATGGCTTAGGGCATGGCACAAGGGGTAAACATGTCTGCCTATCAAGTGAGAGGCCCTGTGTTCAAATAGCAGTATCACCAGGATACTGAAAAATTGACACACAGGAAAAACTGACAAATTGGACATCTTCCAAATTTAAAAAAAAAAAAAAAAAACTTTAGCTGAGTGCCAAAGACTCACACCTGTACTCCTAAGCACTCAGGAGTATGAATCATGGCTTGAAACCAGTCCAGGCAGATGACACTCTTTAGTTTCAATTAACCAGGAAAATGTGGAGGCATGCTTCAAATCATAGAGTGCTAGCCTTGAGAGAGAGAAAAAAAAAAAACAAGTGAAAGTTTAAGGCCCTGAATTCAAGCTTCGGTAATGACACACTTAAAAAAATTTTTTCACTATAAAACTAGAATAACTAATTAGAACAGCTTTTGTATTAACTCTCAAGACAACAGAAAAGCAAACGTCATAGCACGTCGACAAAAAAGACATTTCTCCAAAGAAGATATCCAGCTGTCAAACCAGCAGACAGATTTCAGCTTCCTGAGACAGAAGCAGACGGGGCTACTTCCTGTCCCACAGCTTTCCAACGCCATTTGGATCCTTTCCCATCCAGCCGCGCTTTCCACGCACAGGAGTGCTACAGGGACCCCTCTCCACAAGGCCCTGGGGTTGCACACTGTCTCATCTCCGGGTTTCTTGGGGGCTGCATAGATCCTTGGGCCACACCTGAACTGTACCAGCTCGGGGGTCGAATCTTGGTCAAAGCAGCCCTCCTCAGCTACAGCACCCAGCTCTGTTCTAGACCTTTTCCGGGTTCGAGCAGAGCGCTGGGTTGGGAGCAACGGCCGTGCAGATATGAGTGGTTAGTAAAGGAAGGATTAAGCAGAACTTTCTGCATTTTTCCAGCACAAGTTCATCCGTGCCGAGCTAGGGTCGCCAAGCCCGGCCGGCTCCGAGGTCTGAGATGCCACCCGTCCCCTTGCAGGCCCCGCCGCGTTCCCGCCGGCGGAAGGCCTCCAGAGCCTCCCCAAGCAGCCCGGACAGCCACCGCCTCACAGCTGCACCCCTGCAGTTAGCAGTTCTGCCCCTCCCCCCGCCCCGGGGACTCAGTTTCCCCCAGCAGGTTGACCATCAGACGGCGGCTCTCTAACCCCGTCCACTCGCCCTCGGTGACCTCTGTGACGTCGGGTTGACGCACGGACGTTCGGCCTCCCTCTCAGGCTGAGGGCCCCGCGGCCTTCCCGCACTGGGCCGCGGCTGCCCAAGTCACGGCTCCTCACTGGTCTCGCAGCAGCAGCTGGGGCCATCTCGCTAACGGACAGCCGACATCGGAGTCATCCATCAACACCAAGCCTCCGTGACTCCACACCACCGATCCAAGATGTCCTCCGACCGCAGGCCCTCAGCTCAAGCGGCGGTTGTGCAGGCAGTAGGCTCCACCCCAGAGTGGGGCGTGGCCAACGGAGCCCCGCCCCTACTGGGGTGTCATCGCCAGGCTCCTCCCCTGAGTTTGAGACAGCATACAAGACTCCGCCCACAGCAGGCAGGGTCCACCTATCCCCTCCCAGGCCTCAGCAGGACCCTACCCATTGTGGGCGTGGCCTTCCAGGTTCTTATTCAGGCTGGGGTTTGGTTTCACCCCCTGGCATAATGAAGTCTTTTTTTTTTTTTTAATATCATTTTATTTTATTTGAGAACATACTGTACAGAGGGGCTACAATTACATGGGCAGGATAATGCATACATTTCTTACCAAGCATTGCAGCCTCCTCCTTTGTTTACCCTTCACCTCCCTTCCCAGCCTCCCCCCTCCCCCCACCCATTCATACCCCCCTCCCCCCCCACCGACATTGTAAAGCTGGTTTTGACATGACATTTTGTACTTCTCATTGTTGCAACAGGTCCACCTGAATCCTTAAACGACTTGTTTGTCCCCATCTCCTCCACATGTTATACTGACATCAAATATAGTGAAAGCGGGGGTTACACTGTGGGGGAGGGACATACAAAGCAACAAAGAAACAGATGCTGGAGGGGATGTGGACAGAAAGGAACCTTACTTCATTGTTGGTGGGAATGTAAACTTGTTCAACCACTTTGGAAAGCAGTATGGAGGTTCCTCAAAAGACTTCACATAGATCTCCCCTATGATCCAGCAATCCCACTTTTGGGCATTTACCCAAATGTTTACAAACACGACCACACTAAAGCTACCAGCACAACTATGTTTATTGCAGCATAATGAAGTCTTTATGCTCTGTCCCAGGACATGGTCTCCAGGACCCTGACCCACAACTCTAGGAGCTCCACCCATCCTCTCAAGGGCAGTTTCACCTTAAGGCATCAGAGGCACATCAACATAAGCCCTGCCACTAACTAGCACAAACAAACTCAAAGCTCAAAGCACAGCCTCAGCACGGTACCTAAACAACTATATTCCTCCTTCCCACTCATATCCTCCTGCAACAAACTTTTAAGTTGCCAGAAACTGAGCTGTAGTTATAAAGATGACCCATCGTATTGAACCCAGAGATATTTCAGTCTGCACATTAGCAATACAGATTATAGCCTGTGGTCCACACAAATAACTTCCCTGCACCCCAAGAAAGCTTTTCCATCAGCCAAGGGTGGCAGTAGTGGCCTTAACATTATGGAACAGGTAACACTGATCAAGATTCATTGTACTAACAAACTGACATGTTGAATTAAACCCCATCTGTACAACTAAAGATTAAAAATATTTAAACCTTCATGCCTTCCAGATATGCACACACACACACACACACACACACACACACACACACACACACACACTCATTTGTATGCCTCCCTGACCCAAAATCTGGGGCAAATGAATATACACACAAGATACCTCCCTCTGGGCGGTTCCCTGTCACCAATATCAAATTCAGAACTGGAGGAAGGAGGGATTTGCCTTCCCCTAGAACTCCAGTGTTAGCTTCCCCCAGTGAGACATTTACCTTACTAGAGATTGTTTGGGATCTCCCTTAAAGCACCCGGAAACAATTATGGTTCTAGACAGAACGGAACAAATCTCTTATCCAGCTTGACTTTCAATTGAATTTCAACTTGAATTTCAATTGAGTTATCACAGAAGGAAATGGCTCATGATGTTAAACAGGAAAGTTTTTGTGAGCATTTATAAAACCATCCCGCTTATGAGCTAAATTTATTATGTTTGCCAGGTTAATCTGTTTTCTCTAATCGGACACTTAATCATCCAGTCTCCTCCCTGCATTATGGATTCATGAACGAGAACTAAGGAGAGTTGCTCAGTCAGAGCAAAGATGATAAATGAGCTTTTCATTTGGGGGGTATTTGTGATTAAATGCTTCATAATAGAATTAAAACGACATAAATCTTGTAATTTTGCTTCTAGATCCCTGCCAGGTATAGATAAAATGCATTCAGTTAGCAGCAAATCTAATTTGATGACTGAATGGAATTTATGGAAATAGAGAAACCTTTGCATGCAGTAGAGCTTCAGCCTTTCTTCATATCTACAGATGGGAGAGATGGCTGATCACACTGTGGTACTCTGCAGATGAATGCCACAGCATGACATTTCCATTCAGAAAGGAGGAGGCATGGGCAGTAATAGGCAAAGTGTGTCCCAATCTCAGCCTGTAATCCTGAGATCTCCAGGGCTGTGCTTGGTATGCAGTTGAAACAGATGTTAGATTAGAACTCAATAACCAGTTCCTGATATTGTGTCTACAATGCAAGTGAAGTACTGTGTGGGCAGCACTGACAGGGGCTGCTTCATTGAGTTCTCAAGGTTGAAGCATATTGAAATCGCTATAACAGAGATCGTTTAGTCATGTTTGTTGTTAAATAAGTGAAAACTACATTTTAGCAAAGCTCTGAGAGAGAACAGTTCATTATTTGCTAAACGCTTTTATCCGGTTGCTGTCACTTGATCCTCACAACAAATCTATGACATTCAGGTCCTGGCAGTTGCAAGAGACCTGGCATATGGTGCTGGTGGTCAGGGTCTCCTAGGGTAGAACTGAAGTCACCAGCCCTCCTCTGCCAGACTTCCTGCTTCACTAGACAGAAAAGGCCTTTATTTATCTGTTTATTTCTTTGTCCTTACAATTTAATCAAGTGTTCATGTGTGCCATGAATATGCTCTACTGCTGGTTGTACATTCCCAGCCCCCAAACCTTTGTTTATGCATTAAAATAATATAATAAGTTAATAATCACTTATTTTATACTTCAAAATATTTACAAAAGATTTTTAATATTTTCACCATGAAGAAATAAATTTATAGTGATAGATCAACATACTCACTTTTTATGCAATCTGTATTGAAATCTTATGCTGTACTCTATCAATGTGTACAATTACTTGTCAATGAAAAACAAAACCAAAGAAAAAAAGAAAACAATGAGCAGAGGTAAATGTAAACTCAAATAGCTCTGTAAAGTTAAAATAAATAACCACTGTCTGTATATGCTTTAAAAAATATACACACATGCATGCACACACATACACAATAAAAGACCTACACATATATGAGGTAAATGTTAAAGTGGTTTATATGAAGACTTGCAGCTTACAAAGATATATTCTGAGATAATACAGAGATTGTTATCTATAGGAACATAATGAGTCGACAGTCATTCAAACAGTTCAAACCAAAAAAAAATATCAAACGCCTGAAAGTAGAATCCTTTTATTTAATTTGAATGTTGGAGTGACCTGTCTTTTCAGACTTGTCTTTGGTCAGGCTTGCCACTCACTCCACATCGTTCATGCTTGGTTCATAGGATTGGAACTAGAAATTTGTTCTCTTGTAGAGTCCTCAAGTGGCACACATCTAACTTCATTATTTCTCCATGACTACTGCTTCCCATTGGCTAAATTTATTATAAGTGACTAAGATTGGCGAATTACTCTCAACAAAGTTTCTGGGGCAGTCAAGTAGGTAGATGGAGACAATGATTTAAAGAAATCCAGGGCAGAAGCACAGAGATCAATCAACATTTGGCAAAAGAAGTACAGAGGTATACCATCTCTGCAAGTGGCCTATATTCTGTCCTGGAAAAAGACAAAATGACAACGAAGAAGCCTCAGATGGTGAGACAAGAGTCTTAGGTTCTAATTTCAGGTCCAGCACTCAGTAGCAGTATGACATTGGGTACAGTCTCCTTTTGGACTTCTGAACATATGTGTGTTCAAAATGGGAAAAGTATTACTCTTCCATCTTTACAGATTTTCAAAGGTCTTTTTAGATATATAAAAGCTTAATATATAGAGAAGAATAAATTTACCCAATAATTATATACTTCAGATATAGCCAATCCTGGGGCTTGAACTCAGAACTTGGGTATCTGAGCCTCTTTGTGCTCAAGGATAGTGCACTACCACTTGAGCCACAGCCCCTTTTACAGCTTTTTTTCTGTGTAGTTTATTGGAGACAAGACTCACAGACTTTCTTGCCTGGATGTCTTTGAACTGCAACTTCAGATCTCAGCCTCCTGAGTAGCTAGTATTACAGGCATGAGCCATCAGCAAACCAGATTTTTTTATTATAGCATTTATATAAGTATGTCACTTATAAGTTACCATTGACAATGTAGTTAGACCTTATTGTGTTTTATTGATCTGAATATAAAAGCATATTACTAAAGGTAGACTACAGATATCAATGATTGCAGAGTCTTTGCCCTATGGGGGAAAAACATACAATTCATTCATTGTAATACATAATTCTAAGTGATTCTCTATAAAATGCTAAATGTCTACAGAAAATCTTAAAGCATAAGTGTTTACAAGACTCTTGGTAACAAGCAAAGTAATAGTAAATGTGCTTTAGCACTGAAATTCATGTATCCATGGAAACCTGTGAAGTTCAGTAAGTGTATTCACAGCCCGAAGTATTTATCAAAGGGTTGCGGAGGTGATCAGCGGGTTACTACACTGTGAAAAG
This sequence comes from Dipodomys merriami, assembly GCF_024711535.1. Lineage (NCBI taxonomy): Eukaryota > Metazoa > Chordata > Mammalia > Rodentia > Heteromyidae > Dipodomys > Dipodomys merriami. The sequence goes on along the minus strand of NW_027203381.1, from coordinate 66,222,991 downwards.
CTAACAGATTGCTGGGACCTACTCCACACAGGCGTGGAGCAGGTGGTTCTTCTCTGCTAAATGCAATTATGAGGGGGGGAGGGGGTGGATTCAGAGATTTCACACATTACTAAGAAAACCCATGTTTATTTGTATGTATTGATATCTTGTAATACAGGGCCCTCCACTCAGTTTTTTAATTAGGGATGCTTGACAAAACAAAAGCATCATTTCCTTTTCCTCACACATCTTTACTTATGTTCTAAGCCTCTCCAGGTTTTCCATGGCTGCTGGGGGAAAATACCACAAGTTTTATCAAAGGCATTCCTAGGAATTTGAATATGTGTCTTTCAATGTTTCCGAAGGTATGATTTCTTTCAAAAGAGGAAATGAGGGTAAAGTTACTTACAGATACCTAAAGGATCAATAATCTAATAAAGAAATAGTGGCATTTGTGAAGGTATAATTCCTTGTCCCGTTTTTTGACAGGGTCCTCCTGAGTACTGGATTGTAGATTGTGCTACCATGCTCCACATTCTCTGATTCTTAAAAAATAATGTGTATTATCTTACTTGGTTCTTACATTAATCATCAGTACTTTGATCCCATGTGCCTTTCCCCAGGCTCTTCCTGCCCTGTTTCTGCTTCCTAGCTGCCATGAGGTGAACAGCTCTGTTTCACCATGTCCTGCCATGATGTTCCCTCTCACCACAGAAGCAATGGCACCAGCCGAGGATGGACTGAAATCTATGAACCATAAGCCGAAACAGATCTAACTTCTCCCAGGTATTTGTCACAGCCCCAATAAAACTTCACCTGTTCAGAGTTTTATTTTTATATGCTTACTGAAGTATTTAAAATTATGTACGACGTTTGCATTGCCTTTCTATCAAACAACAGTTCTTCAGTGAAACAGTCTACAGATCTCAGAAAAGAGCTGCTTTTTGGTCTTACTGTTTGGTAAAACACTTGGTTGCCATACTTTTCACAACCAATTGTTTTTTTTTTTTTATCTAGACTGCTTTACATTTTCCATCTCTTTGTGAGCCAGGTTTCTCTTTTATTCCCATGCAATTTTCTATGGCACAATATCACTCAGAAAAATCAGCCTCTTTGCTGTGTGAAAGGCACTGAGGCAGAGCCTATGAAGCCCAGTGGCCAATTACACAAGCCCCATCTTCCCAACCCCAAAGGACTCCCAGTGTATAAGTAAAGCATACTAGAATGCTAGACAAGGCCCTCAGAAGGAATAACTGTTCTGTGTGAATTGAGCTCGGTCATTTCCCCGTGTAATGGGAAAATAGTTGAGGCTGTTTTATATTCTTATCATCATGTGTACTTTTTGCTCATGAGATCCATACTCATTAATGGACTGGATGGTTTTTATCAATTTATTTTGCTTCTGGGCTTTGATTTTATTTTCAAGCTGCTTTATACTGCTTAAGTTTATTGTTTATGTTGTTTTGTTTTGTTTTTGCCATAGGTTGCAACTCTACCTGACACTGGCTGACTCCTGGTAAAACATAAAGCTTCTCATTTATGTATGAAGCCTAGATGTTCATGCAATGCCTGGGACATAACAGGTATCTGACAAACAGTTGTTAAATGAATGATTCAGTAACTGAACGACATCAAGTTCTTCTCTGTTTTGCTGCCATTTCCTTGACCTTCTCTTTGAGGCAAGATGGCTGTCGAAATTCCCACCATCATGTCTTTACACAACCATTTTTACAAGTAGAGCCTTCCCAGAGAGATAAATGTCTCTCCTAAATTTGTCTAGCTGATTTTTTTTTTTTTACATTTTATTGACTTCAACTATGTCAAAAATCGACCCTGTTTTCAAGAGAGGCTAGGAAAAATATATTTTCCTACTTTTGGAGAGGGAGACATTCAAGAAAGAAAAGTAAGATGTGGAAGGTAGAAGTGGTTAATAAACATATAAGTAAATACCTTGGGTGGTATGCAAAAAAAAATACATAAATGTATTGTTGGAATTCAGTAGATTTAGTTCAACAAAATAAACACCAGGAAACAGGCACTTGAAGGGAGTTAGCTGGGGCTCAGGGGAGGGGGTAGACAAATGAAGAGAAGAAGAAGAATGCAGTCAAAAAAATCGATATATACCTTAAAAAACATGAGAGAGGTGAGAGGAGGAGTGAGTTTGGAGGAATAGGTGAGGATGTTTTGATCCACACACATTGTATTCATAAACTGCTTTGTTGAATTGCAACACCTTCATACAACTTAAAGATAATAAATTATTTTTTAACATATAAAAAATAATATGGAAAAAAGAAAAGGGAGAAGAAAACTACGTGTAACAAAAATGTCATGACTAGATTGGTCACATGGCTGATTAGAGATTTGGTAACCCATATGATCCAGGTACTCACTCAGTAGACAGCTTTCATACTATAATGCTCATACCTTTATCTACCTTTGCATCTCAAAAATATAGCCATTTATATGTTTTTTCTTTCCAATTTAATAACTTTTATTAAATGAAAATCATTTCAAGTAATTATGTGGAAATATTGCTTACACAAGTTTACAATTTGAGATGATTGATAGAAAGGTATAGCAAGAAGAAAGAACTCAGTAGGCAGATGAAGAAAACAAAGGCCTGGATTCCTCAGGATGGGACAAAGACAAAACACCAAGATCCACTAGAGAGAGACACAGATGCTCTGAGGATAAGGGCAGGATTGGGGGTAGGAAGAACAAGGGTAAGAACCAGAGACGATCCTTTCCGACTCTTTCTCAGATCCTCCCCACGTTTTACAAAGGCGCAAAGACTAGATTTTTGGGTAACAGTAGATAAATAACACTGGTAAATAAAACATTGGTAAATATAAAACATTGGCTCATAGCAACTCATTTTTCTATTTGAAAACTCTGGCTCCTGCTGTTATCCAAGTTCTAGAACAGTCTAGAAAACATAGTAGGCTTTAGAGAGCCTCAATAAACTCTCAACTTTTTGTTTTCCATGAACTATGACTAAATTAATATGTCAAGCAATGTAAAGATTTGTTCCCCAGACTTGTCATGTGAGATGTCAGGCTAGAAAATAACCTTAGGACCAAAGAAGAGGAAGAATAACTCCCTCCTTACCTTTGAATCTCAAGATTCTATGTCTTTTACTTCCAATTCTCTAGCATAAAAGGAAACAACGGTTCATAATCTCAGTCCTAGAATCAGAGGGTATGGACATTTGAGGCTCAATGTACAGATCCCTGCCCTGCCATCTGTCAGACAAGCCCTGGATTATGTGAGCACACACTCTAAAACTCTATTATTCTTGTCTATTACTACTGAAAGCAAAAAGAAAGCTTTTCATGTTTAGGATATGTAAGGCAGTAACTCAAAAATTGAATGACATTTGAATGCCCAGTCCCTTCCAATATATTTTGCAAAAAACAAAAAAGCACAATAAGAAACAGGTGAATTAGAGCTAATTAAGATCACCAGTTGCTGTGAAATCTTTGATTAAATGTGGCATCTGGGATGAGGACATAAGCCTATTGTCCTCTCATTCGCATCAAGTATGTCTCACTATCAGACTGGGGCAGGCTGGCCAATCTATTAGAAAATGACTTTTGGTTCTGTTCATTACTGAAAAAGAGATTGGGCATGAAATGTGAACACCTTGCTCTTGAGACGACTTGACTCTCAATGGAATTCTTGAACTTGTTACTGATGGCCTCTTGACCAGGCTGAACCCTGAAAAGTAAAAAAAAAAAATCCATGGACTGCTATGTGGCGGTGGCAGGTGACTTATCCTCCTGTTCTTCAGTCAACTCATCTCCTATGCAGACCTACCTCTATTGCTAACTAAGAAGAGTCAACAGAAATCACAAATAGTAAGTAGGATTAGCTATTTTTATTGCCACATAGGGGAAAACAAGTATTTTCTAAGTAAAATGGAGTTGCGAATCTCATTAGTAAGGAATTCTAACAATATTTATTTCAAAAAGTTCTTAAATACATTGCCATATGTATGATAGATGACAAATGCCAAGTTCTTTCTGCTTAGACTACTGTGTGCATAAAACTTCACTGAACTAAGCTGGAAAACTTTGCCAGGAATACATCATTTGCATCTGGAAATCCAAATGAATGAAACCACATTTTGAGTTCCAGTGTCTTTTTTTTCTCTGCCCCAACTGACTGATGGCATTTTCAGGGCCCCAGAGCTGGTTAAGCAGGTGTCTTCCAGAACTGCCAAGAACAGATTCCCTCCCTTGTTTTTAAGCAGAAAACTAATCTTTATTCTTCCCAGAGCTGCCTGAATCTTCATTGCTTCATGCTACACTCTGAATACTGATGTTCTGTGGCTTATGGATATAGAGAATGTTAAGAGTTCTTAGGCTACTGATTCTCAAATCAGTCTTTTCCAGATTTCATGATCATCTTATAGGTTACTGCACAGGGGGTTGTAGAAAGTATTGTTCAAGGATGTATACTGGCCACATTGGCCTGGAATGGGTCCCGTGGCAAAGACATGTTTAGACTGACTGCCATGGCTCTATGGTGTGAAAGCCAAACAAAAGCACAGATAGGCCTGATGGATGTTACCACATGTGCCCAGCACATGTGATTAATAAGGATTTCTTTTTGGTGATATCACACCAGGATGACTGAGATAACTTCAGATCTGGAGACAGATGCATTTGTATTTCCACAGTGCCTGGAAACTTCTGAAACAAGTTTATGGAAGAACAGAAACAAGTTTAAGAGAAAGGTAATAACTAAATAAAAGAGTGCAGCTATCAGCAAAGTGTACAATTTTTGTTGTTAATTTTTTTTTCCTGCCCATCCGGTACCACCTGTCCCAGGCTAAGTCTCATATGGCCCTAAGAAGCTTCTAAATTTGATCTGATTAAACCATTTTCTACCACGTGGAACATAAAGTGTCCATTCCAGGATCTCAAGCATCAGATGGCATGTTGCCTCTCAGGTGTCAACATCTACTTCTACCACCCTCTCGGACAGCCCTCTCCCAGGCTCTGGACCATATGGTCAAGCTGCATTCAGTTGCTTAAAATTCCTGACCATAACAGATGGCACCTTGCCCCCATGTCCCTCATGCCACTTGCCACCTGTTTCACAAGCTAAAAAGCCTCTTCGATTTCAAAACCCACTTCAAATCACCCCAACAATGAAGCAACGTTTCCCCTCTTTTCCCTCTCTTTGCATGTTCTTCCACGACTTTCTATAATAATCCTGGTCTTTATGGGTGTTTCATTGTCCTCCAGAGTAGATTGTGAATTCCTCAGTATCAAGGCTGAATATTGTTCCTATTTTTGTTCCTGATCTCTGCCTCAGGAGTGTGGCTGTAAGCTGGTTCACCGCACGGTGGAGGAATGAAAATGGAACAAGCTCATATCAACTTCCTTGTACTTCGAGCTCCCTTGACTCTTGTTTCCACCAGGGAGTTCTCCTGCTAATCAGTTCACTCTGCTCTGATTCCTTGTCTCCCTGCAAGATCTGGGAGTCGCGTGAGAGTGAAGTGCAGCTCACTGACTCTTTGAGGGCAAACAGAGGATGATCTATGGACATCCCAAGCACAAAATTATAAGGTGATATAAAAAAAACAGCTGCTCTTACTCACCTGCTGTCATCTATCCTGTTCCAGAATCTGATTGCAAATCTGGCTTTCTGACAACTCACAAGTTGTGCTGCAGCAGCTTACCTGCTGGTTTGCTTTCTGGCAGAACTGAAGAGGCACCGGTTTGTTGTCACAAGGCTTAAATTCTCTTCTTGGCTCTGCAGCTTGAACTCTATATAAACTTTGTGAAGGAGACTCAACTTCCTCGTGAGCTGATTAAGGTACAGAGTACTTCTTCCTGCCTTGCTGAACTTTCTAGATTTGCATGGTATAAAGAATTTCAAATCACTTGACAAAATAGAAAATTTACCCAAAGGAGCAACGGCCCAAATGTTCATCAACCAAACAGTAGATTAAATAAATGTGGTTTTATTTATACTATTGAATATTATTTAGGCACAAAAAGGAACCAAATTCTTATGTAGGCTATAATGTAGAAACCTCAAAAATGTTGTGCTAGGTACAAGAAGTTTGTTGCAATGACCACAAATTATATAATTATGTTTACATGACAATCTACATGTAACTATTTATTGATAGAAAGTAGGCTAATGGCCAGGAGGTAGTGAGAGAGACAGAGGCATTGTTGAATGATGGAATAGGCATATGGTGTTTAGTTTTGAAAAATAAAATGAATGTAATGTTCAAATGTGGAAAGCCCCTCAACAAGTTTCTAGCAAATGCCACAAGTCATCTTAACCAAACAGTAAAGCACAGTACACTTTGCAATCACCACCAACACCAGCCAGGTTGTTCATGTCTTATCTGGCCCCTTTTTTGCCTACTTTCCTAGACTGACAATAGTCAGCACTCAGACATTTAACTGCTGTTTGTGGCAGGAACAATCTAACACAATTATGTCTATATGCTAATCTTATGCTACACATCGATATGTGCTTGTTGACTATTTTAAGAATATCTATTTTGAAGAAAGCCAGAAACTTGGAGAATTTATCAATGTTTTTAAAAAGCCTTAGATAAAAATTTGTCAAGTTCGTTTTTCGACATAATGTCTTGTACATCTCATTGTTGCAATGGGTCCTCTTCTCTTCCCCTCCACAAATTATACCAACAAAAACAGTGAAAACAGTGGTTAAGGTAACAATGCTTGATAAGAAAAGTACTCATTACCTTGCTCATGTAATTGTAACCCCTCTGTACAGTATTTTCACAATAAAAAATAAAAAAGAAAATACAAAGACTATTAAGAAAAAAATTGTCAATACAATTAATTCATTTAAAATGTATAGCTTTCTAGTGGATATCAAAATGCAAAATGCTTAAAGAAAATTGCAACTTATTAAAAACATTAAGAAAATAATGGACATTGTAGAACATTCTATTAGGAGAGTAAAATTAGAAAAGATACTTTCCTCCCTACTAGATATGGAGTCCATTTAGAATACACCATTTTAGAATATAGCACCCATGAGGCTGTTCATGGTCTTCTGAAAATATCAAAAGATTAAAAAACCAAACAACCAACTAGCCAAACACATAGACAAACAAAAACATTAGCTAGGGAAAGCCCTGGATTTCTCATGACAGAGGATAAAGATTGACACTTTTTATACTCTCTCACCTGATAATATGCCCTTCTTCCCTTCAAATCTTGATTTTTCCAGAGCAAACAAACAGGAGACACCTTAGTTGAGCGACTGAGTTTGGTTACACAGCGCTTTGCTGAGCCTGCCTAACACTGTAACCCTAACTCAAAGCTATATGTAATCACTTTCTATTTTTGTAACTCAGTTAAGAGTTGAATAGTTTCAACTTGAATTAGTCATTAAAGAAAAACATTAAAATGCTGATACAAAATACATAATGTTTTGATTGCTTTTGAACAGAAGTTAAAATTGTGCATCTGATTATTCAGAACGGAAAAACTATGAAAATATAAAGAAAATCAACCAGCCATCCATAATTTCATTTACTAAATAATCTCATCCACAAGGAAGTGGAAGGGAAAACACTCCATTGTTCAGGCAGTGGGTGCTTTGTTTCACAATTACAAATAATGTGCTAAAGAGTAGTAAAATTCTTTGTAATTGTTGTAGTTAGTTGTAACTGAAGAAATACTTCACCCACAACCAGTTATTTTTACATTTAAAATTTTTCAGCATGTGTTAATAGCTTTTTCTCTCAGCTATAAAAGATGGAGACATTACAACATTAAACAATAGTTAGATTGTGTGTGTGTGTACTAGGACTTGGGCCCTATGCTCTCATTCAATGTTTGTGTTCTTGGCTGGCATTCTGACAACTGAGCCATGCCTCAGTCCAGCCCTTTGCTGGTTAGTTGGAGATAAGAGTCTCACAGATTTATCTGACCTGTCTGGCTTTGTACTAAGGTCCTCTAGGTCTCAATTTTTTGAGTAGTTAGGATTATAGGTTGAACCATCATTGCCTGCCTGTTGGTTTAGGTTTCTTACTGAAATATATAAAGCATCCAGGTACTATCTTGTTATAATTCTGGCTGCAAATTTGTGTGTTTTCTGAAAGATTCATTAAGTGTTCTAAACTATGAGTTTAGCTCTGAAACACAGAATTAAAAAGCTGCTCAATCTCTCTGGATTGTTTTTAAAATCATTAATCTTTTCAAGTAGTTTCCTTGGAAGCTAGAAGAAAACACTGTAATTTCTATTTATTTATTCTAAATCTGACCTCTACCACTTGTATATTGTAGGGAAATTATAGAATCTATCTTAGGGGAAAATTGGTTCTCTCATTTATGAAAAACACGTTAATGATCCTTTGGTTATAAAAAATGAAGGCCCCAGGCTAGTCTTAGGGAAAACAGTAAATTGGCAGTAAATTGTACTGCATAATGAAATAAAATGCAGCCAAGGTCTCCCAGCAGTAGTGGTGAGGTGATGAGGTCCTCTCTTATAGGGCATGGCTAAAATACCTAGGAACAACAATGACCAACAGTCGTATCCCAGAAAAAAATCATTTTAGTCCTATCTTCAATGGACAGTGATTACACAGAAGAATATTTGTTGTTCTCTGGGGATTGGGAACAAAACTGTGGCTAACTTTAAGAGTGAGAGAGGGAAAACTAAGAGAGTACAGATAGATGGAAGTATATATTAAAATAACAGAAAATTGAGTGAGAAATATATTTGGGGTAATAGATAATAAATAAATCTTGAGAAAATCCTTTGCAAAACCTTGTGCAGTTAAACGAAATTGTGCTAAGTTTTTCTTTGGTTTTATTTGATCTTGTTTTGGTGGGGGGGGGGGAGAAGGAAGTGAAGAATTAGAATTATAATAAATAATAGTAACAGGAACTAGAATAATAATTGTGGCAGTTCCTCAGAAGTTTAAAGATAGAATAAAGCTATCATCCAGCAAGATGGTTAAGATAGTAAATTTTATATATTTTACAGCAACTTGAAAAATACAAAAGCACTAAATTTTACTGATTACTCCAAATAGCAGAAACCCTTCTATATTATTTTCAAATACTATCTTGTTGAATAATCATTATTATTATTCCCATATCCTTGATGGACAAACTGTGTACAGACAAGTGTTGGCATATTCTCCATAAGTCCCTTGGGCTTCTGCACATTTTATTAGCTAAGGTTATTTTTTGTTTGTTTTAGACTGTCTTTTCAAGGATATTTGTATAGAAAAACAATCATGGTGTTTCCCTTAGGTGTAAATGGCTGGTGCATTTCTTGTCCAATGTAATAAAAACAATATTTCACCTCAGGGTGGCTTATTGCCCTTTGTAAAAGATTTGGGGTTTCTTTACCCACTTGGTGTCACCCTACAGAGAAATGACACAAATGCTGATACTTTGCCACGGCTGTAGTCATGTGTGATAAAGTCCTTTGTCTCTAGTCAAATGTCTAAATCTTCCAGTGTCTAGGAAACTGGGGCAGCTAACAGAGTATACAAGGAGGGGAAGATCTCATATCTCTTTCAGTCTGAGCAGAAGATAAGCAACTTGCTCAACACTGCCCAACTGAAGAGTAATAATACAGTTATGGCTGGCACCAGTTCAGGAAGTTTCATTCCATAACTCAGGTGTGGCTTAGCCACCAGGCTATGTTTAAAAAATGGTTGTTCCAAGCTGGGCGCCAGTGTTTCGGTCTGTAATTGAAAGCCAGCCCAGGCAGGAAATTCCGTGAGACTTTTATCTCCAAACCCAAAGGGGTACTATGGCTTAAGTGGTAGAGCTCTCATCTTGAGCTGATGAGCTCAGGGACAGTGCCCAGGCCCAGAGTTCAAGCCCCAAGACTGACCAAAAAAAAAAAAATTGGTGGTTCCAAGCAGCCAGAATACAAAGAGAACTTAGTTCTCTTATTTGCGTAGTTCTATTACATAAAGTTAATAAAACACACACAAATATATAATGCTTATGTATATTATATGTAATATACTAATATATAACACATGTTTACATAAGTAAACATAATAAAACATGTATATGTATTGTTAAAACATGTTTCATATGTTTTATTAACTATATGTTTTATTATGCTAAAGCTCACATATTTTTTTTAAAAAATCTGCAGCTCTCTACTTTTCTTTTTTAAGGGAAAAGCCTCAACTCCGATTCAATTTATTCAGATTTCTTTCAAATGTTTTCATGCACATTCACAAAGATATATTACATGAAGGGTCTTGAAAAATGGATGGACAGAATCTACTCTTTATAATATTATATACTGTAACTTGATAGTTAGCTAATTTTTTAAAAATATTTTATTGTGAAAATACTGTACAGAGGGGTTAAAATTACATGAGTAAGATAATGAGTACATTTCTTATCAAGCATATTTGCCTCTTCCTTTGTTTCCCTTTCTCATCGGTTCCACAACAAATCCCCCTTTCCCACTCCCCGCCCCCCCAAAGTTGTAAAGTTCGGTTTTTGACATAACGACTTCTACATCTCATCGTTACAATGGGTCCACCTGTATCCCTATTTAAACAATTTGTTTTTTTTTCCTTCCCCTCCACGAATTATCTCAACATCAAATACAATGAAAGCAGAGGTTATGCTGTGGGAGAGGGACATACAAAGCAACAAAGAAATCATCTTATAAATATGTAAGAAACAATAGCATGAAAGAAAAAGCATTTGAATATTTATCTTGGGGTTCATTTCACCTAACACCAACTTATCTGACCTTTTCTGCTTGTCTCAAACATATACTAGTTATTACAAATAAGGGAAACCATGGGACCTATGCTTCTTTGGGCCTGGCTTACTTCACTGAATATAATTTTTTCCAAGTTTTTCCATTTCCTAACAAATGGGGCAATGTCATTCTTTCTGATAGAAGCATAGAATTCCATTGTGTATATATACCACATTTTCTTGATCCATTCATCTACTGAGGGGCATCTGGGTTGGTTCCGTATCTTAGCTATGGTGAATAATGCTGCAATAAACATAGTTGTGCTGGTAGCTTTAGTATGGTCTTATTTGTGAACATTTGGGTAAATGCCCAAAAGTGGGATTGCTGGGTCATAGGGGAGTGAACCTCCATACTACAATCCCACCAACAGTGCAATAGGGTTTCCTTCTGTCCACATCCCCTCCAGCATCTGTTGTTATTAGAGTTCTTGATTCTAGTCATTTAACTGGGGTGAGAGGGTATCTCAATGTTGTTTTGATTTGCATTTCTTTTATGGCTAGAGAGGTTGAGCATTTCTTCATGTGTCTATTGGCCAGCCTTCTTTCCTGTTCAGAGAAGTTTCTTTTTATGTCTTTAGCCCACTTATTTATTGGACAGTTGTTTCTTTGAGGATTTGTTGTTGGGGGATTTAATTTTTTGAGTTCCAGGTATATTTAGATATAAGAACCTTGTCCATTGTATGGCTAGTGAAGATCTTCTCCAAATCCATGGGCTTTCTATTGATCTTGCTAGCTATGTCCTTTGTTATGCGGAAGCTCTGAAATTTCATGCAATCCCATTTGTCCAACCTTTCTTTGATTTCTTGTGTTTCTGGGTCTCTATTAAGAAAATTTTGGCCTGGGCCAAGGAGACCTAGGATTTCTCCTATTCCATCCTATAATGTTTTCAGAGTGTCTGCTTTGACTCCAAGGTCTTTGATCCATTTGGAGTTGATTCTGGTGCAGGGTGATATATAAGGATCTAGCTTTAGTGTTCTACAAGAGATTAACCAGTTTTGCCAGCACCATTTACTGAAGAGGCTGTCTTTCTTCCATCCTATTTTTTAGCTCCCTCATCAAAGATTAAATGGCTATATGTCTGTAAGTTGATTTCTGGATTTTCAATTCTATTTCATTGGTCCTGAGGTCTGTTCTTGTGCCAGTACCAAGCTGTTTTGATTACTATGGCTTTATAGTAGAGTTTGAAATTTGGTATTGATATTCCTCCAGCATTGTTCTTTCTGTTAAGGATCGTTTTTGCTATTCGGGGTCTTTTATTGTTTCATATGAATTTTTGGATTGCCTCTTCTATTTCCTTGAAGAACGAGGTTGGAATTTTGATAGGTATGGCATTGAATTTGTAGATAGCCTTGGGAAGTATTGCCATTTTCACAATGTTGATCCTTCCAATCCAGGAGCATGGGAGTTTTTTCTACTTTCTAAGTTCTGTTTTGATTTCCTTTTTCAAGTGTTTAAAGTTTTCATCATAGAGGTCCTTCACTTCTTTGGTTAAGTTAATTCCTAGGTATTTTTTGGTGGGGCTATTACAAATGGAGTTGCTTTCCTGATTTCAACCACACTTTTCTCATTGTTGGTATACAGAAAAGCCATTGAGTTTTTTTTTAAACCATTGATTTTTTGAGGGTTAATTATATATCCTGCTACTTTGCCAAAGTTTTGAATCAGCTTGAGTAACTTGGGAGTGGAGTCCATGGGATTCTTTAAATACAAAATCATGTCATCTGCAAAGAGGGACAGTTTTACCTCATCTTTCCCTATTTGGATCCTTCTTATGTTTACATCTTGTCTTATTGCTGTAGGTAGGCATTCTAATACTAGATTGAAAAGAAGTGGAGAGAGTGGACATCTTTGTCTCGTTCCTGACTTTAGAGGAAATGGCTTTACTTTTTCATCATTAAGTATGGTGCTGGCTGTAGGTTTGTCATATACAGCCTTTGTTGTATTGAGGAATGTTCCCTGGATTCCTAGTTTTTCCAGAACCTTCATCATAAAGAGGTGTTGGATCTTGGATCTTGTCCAGTGCTTTTTCTGCATCTATTGAGGTAACCATGTGGTTCTTATCCTTGCTCTTGAGATGAATTTTAGAACTGATTTGCATATATAGTACCAGCTTTGCATCCCTGAAATGAATCCTGTTTGATCGTGGTGTATGATTTTTTGGATCAATTGTTGAAGTCGATTGGCCAAAATTTTGTTGAGAAGTTTTGCATCAATGTTCATCAAAGAAATGGGTCTATAGTTCTCTTCTTTGATGAGTCCCTGCCTGGTTTTGGGATGAGGGTATGATGGCTTCATAGAAAGAGTTTGGTAGTAAACTTTCTCTTTCAATTTCATTGAAGAGTTAGAAGAGTATTGGTGTGAGTTCTGCTTTGAAGGCCTTGTAGAATTCCACTGTAAATCCATCTGGTCCTGGGCTTTTCTTAGATGGTAGGTCTCTTATTGCTGTTTCTATTTCAATGCTTGATATGGGCCTGTTAAGATGGTTTATCTCATCTTGGTTTAGTTTCGGCATGTCGATATTTGCTAGGAAAAGGTCCATTTCTGCCACGTTCTCAAACTTATTAGCATAAATTTTTGAGAAGTATTCCCTTATAATGTTCTGAATCTTGGTTGTTTCCGTGGTGATGTTTCCATTCTCATCTCTGAGTTTATTTATTTGGGTGTGTTCTGTTCTTTTTCTGATAAGATTTGCTAAGGGTCTGTCAATTTTGTTAATTTTTTCAAAGAACCAACTCTTTGTTTAGTTGATTCTATTTTTTTGGATTGTAATTCATTTAATTCTGATTTAATTTTAATTGTTTCTTTCCATCTACTGGATTGGGTTTTATCTTGCTGCTCTTTTCCAAGGAGGTTCAGGTGTCTCATTAAATTGTTGGTTTTAGATCTCTCCAATTTGTTGATGTAGGAATTCAGAGCTATAAACTTGCCTCTGAGTACTGCCTTTGGTGTATCCCAGAGGAGCTGGAAATTTGTGTGATCATTTTTGTTAAATATCATGAACATTTGAATTTTGTTTCTAATCTCGTCCATGACCCACTGGTTATTCAACAGTGTGTTGTTCGGCCTCCATGTGTTACAGGAGTTTCTTTGGTGGCTTTTGTTGTTGAGTTCTATTATGTTTTATTATGTTAAAGCTCACATATTTTTTTGAAAATCTGAAGCTCTCTACTTTTAAATTTTTCAAAGATACAACTTAAAGTATTGTATGTTTCAGGAAGCTCTTCCTATTTCCTTGCTAAAAATAATGTGGCATTTAAAAAAATATGAATGTATTTTTTCTTTCTAGAATAAACACTGGTGAGCAACATGAAGCATGGGTTCTAGAATCAGACTGTCTTATTCTGATCTTGACCTGTCACTTCTTAGCAATGTGACCTTGGATAATTCACTTCATCTCATTTCCTCAACAGAAAATAAGATCATGACTTTAACAGTAGGTCATAGCTACAGCCATAAAAAGGAAATTTATTTCTATTGCCCATACCCTCCATAGTTTAAGGAAAAATACACACATTGTTTACAAGGACACTAGCTCTTTTGGCTTTACAGCTCATGACATAAAATAGCCTGTGTTATGAGTTTTCCAAGTACTCAGAATTTAAAGTACTCAGAATACTACTACTGCATCACTAACTTTTCAATAAATGTTTGCTATCATTATCCATCTTTTATGGCTCTTTTTAATTAGACCTGGATGTCTCAACCTTTAGCAACCAGTGAGTACAGATGTAGACTCATCAGTTCTGCCAAATACCAATGACTGAGTCTCTCACTGATTGTTTTAGAAATACAAAAGGGAAATCACAATCCCTTCTCAATTAAACTCAAGGCTGTTTTCATAATAAAGTCTTGATTAAAAGTCATCCTCCCATGGCGGCTGCGAGGAGGATGAGTTGGCGCACAGCTGCCGCTGTTTCATAGCCCCCCAGTGACCCACCTGCACAAGCAACGGAGGAGACCCGGCTGGTGACATGAAATCCAAGATGGAGCTAAAGATCCTGGAGTCCCAGGCCCAGGTGTGCCAGGCCTTGGCACAGGTAGATGGAGTTGCCGACTTCTAGGTGGATCGATGGGAAGAGGATGGAAGGGGGCGGTGGCATCAGCTGCGTTCTTCAAGATGGACGTGTTGTTGAGAAGGCTGGGGTGAGCATCTCTTGTGGTGCATGGAAACCTTTCCGAGGAAGCAGCAAAGCAAATGAAAAGCAGAGGAAAACGTTTGAAGGCTAAAGATGGTAAAAAGCCATTTTGTGCTATGGGTTGTGAGTTCTGTGATCCATCCCAAGAACCCTCATACACTCACGATGCATTTCAACAACTATTGGTACTTCCAAGTAGGAGAAGCTGATGGTGGTTTGGTGGTGGATGCGATCTCACTCCAACGTCCATTTTCACCAAACTCTAAAGGAGGCTTGTGACCAACATGGTCCAGATCTCTACTCCCAATTTAAAAAATGGTGCGATGATTACTTCTTTATTAGCTCATCGTGGAGAGCAGAGGGGCATCGGTGGGATCTTTTTCCATGATCTCAATTCTCCATCCAAGGAGGATGTCATTCGCTTGGTGCAGAGCTGTGCCCAGGCTGTGGTTCCTTCTTACAGTCCTCTTGTGAAAAAGCACTGTGATGATTCCCACCCCACCTTCCCCTCACCACCAAGGAGAAGCTGTGGCAGCAACTCCGAAGAGGACAGCATGTAGAATTTAATCTGGTGTATGATCGAGGTACAAAGTTTGGCCTCTTCACTCCAGGATCCAGGATTGAGAGCATCTTGATGTCTTTACCCCTAACTGCCCGGTGGGAATACATGCACTTTCCCTCAGCAAATTCCAAGGAAGCTGAAATTCTGGAAGTTCTGCTCCATCCGAAGGACTGGGTGCATTGATGCAGGCCGAGCGGTTTGGAGGGCTCTAGTGTGTGTCCTCCTCCCTGGCTGGCACTGTTGCTACTATGTGGCGGTTAGGTCGTTAGTTCATTGTGCTTTAGTGTTCCAGCCTTCTCCACGCTGCAGGTTGTATCATGAGTCTCCTGTCGGTGAGGGCCGGTAAGAGGGAAGATAGCTAATTGACAGTCAATTGATAGAAAATTTTCAGAATTATCTTGTATGGCTATTTCATAACGTTCTACGTTGAGCTTCCAGTGTGATGATAAGGGAATACAACTATTATAACAGGTACCAGAAAAGTCCTTATTTTTCTTAAAGTCTTCATTTTAGCTATAGAGTTATGTCCTGGGGTATGTTTTTTTCTTCCTTAATTCAGTGAATATGTTCAGACTTCTTGGTAATTGCAGAATGCATCTTAAAAGTAAAAGTTTACTTTGTCATTTCTGAAATCTCTTTGATGTGATTTTTCACATACTTTACAGACCACAGTATTTTATAAAATGTTTATTTCTGTAATGATAGCTATTTAGAAGGCCTTGAAACATTTTTAGTCTGTGTGTGTTACAATTCAGTGCTTACCCAGAGGCTTAGCTTTAAAGTGACATTATTATTATTTAAATAAGGGACATCTGAAGTATACTTTCGATTCTTTTGTGAAGTCATAGTTTGTTAATGTTGAGATTTTTCTACTCTTTGAAGACAAAAGCTTATATCCCTGGATTCTGATCGTTTTTTTTCCCAGGCCTTTATACATGGAAATCTGGACTAAGAATAATTCTAGTATGTGACTTCAGACTTCAGAAAGTATTTTTCATTCAGAAGATTAAATGAGAAATATTTTCCTTCTTTAATTAAAGCAAATGTTACCTAGTATGACACCTAGACATTTTATGCTTTTTTAAAAGTGAAATGAAATTGTCCTATTTTTCAAATTAGAATATACAACTGTTTGTTCTAAGAGAAAAGCCATAGCAAAATTCCTAATGCATGATCTAATGCATGATCTTTTTGTTCATATAGTTATATGGATTTTTTTTGTTAGTTTTTGTCGGTTGTGGGGCTTGAACTCTGGGGCCTGGGCACTGTCCCTCAGCTCTTCAGCTCAAGGCCAGCACTCTACCACTTGAGCCACAGCACAACTTCCTGGATATATTTTTAATTCATCATATGTTAAAGTTTATAAGGAAATGTCTCATAAATATTGAGTACTATTCTGGAATACCTTGAATGTGTGGATTATGTGTGGCTCTTGTGTGAGTTCTCCAACTGTCCTACAACACACCCACTAATGAACTTTATTGTGAACTAATTTAAAAAATTCATCTTCCCAATCATTCCTTGGGGGTATGAATGGGAATGATAAATCTGCACCCACCTAGACCACTCACCATAACCTCAGACCAGGTGCAGATGGGGAAAATGTTGGTGGAATGGGAAGAACTCAACCAGAGATCCCAGCTGTCACCCAGAAGTGATAAAAATGACAACACACATTTTCTGTGAAGAGATGATCTTCAACAAGGTTTCTTTCACACTCCAAGGACACCAGGCTTCAGGGACATACCAGAGCTGTCCCCTGCACACTTCGCAAGGTGAGTTCTCTTCTCACTGTTGCGTGCTTTCCAAAATTGCCATTCTCTTCTGATTTTGTTGTTAAGTTGGGTCTCTTTTGCAAGAATCTTTTTTCCTTCATCCATTTGGTGTGAATAGATGCATTGGTTCAGTGTAGAATGCCAGGCACCGTATCTGAACACAATGGTAGATGAGGTAATACAATTTTTCTATAAGGGCTACCGGCTTCTCTGAAAATCAGTAGGTATAAAGGGATAAATGTGGGCACTCTGGGATTGGCTGAAATAAAGAACCCTGATCATAACAAGTGTTGGGAAGGATATAGAGACCTGGAATGGTCACATGTTTCTGTTAGTAAGAATATTAGAATATTCAACCATGCTGGAAAACATTTGGGCAGTTTCTTAACATTTTAAGTACAACACCTACCATATTACCTATCCCTTCCACTCTCTAGTATTTACTAAAGATAAATGAAAATACATGCCCACTTAAGTAAAGACTTCAGGCAAATGTGCATAGTTTTTGTAATAGTATCAAGGTGAAAATATCTTAAATGCCTCATAAAAATGAATAGATATACAGTGTGATAGATATATAGATAGATACATGTTCAGTGGGATATTATTTAGAAAAATAAAAAAGGAGTAAACTGACATACAAAAATGTAGATGGACATCAAAAGAAATATGTATACACAGTATATTAATACATACATTAGTATGTTAGCATATATTAATGTATATACTATGCACATATACAAAAATACAATCTTTTTATGAAAAGCACAGAATGACCCATAATCTATGCTAATAGAAAGAAGTCAATGTTTCCCTTGGAACTGGTGAGGGGGACCTAGGAGGGACAAGACACATTGATTCCTAAAGGCACTAGCCAGTTCTGTGGGCTGATGGATGTGTTCATTAGCCTGACTAGGGTGATAGCTTCATGGGTATCTATGGATGTCAAAACATCACAGTGTTCCCTTTAAGTCTGTCATTATTTAATGTCAGTCACACCTGCTTTACAAAACAGACACAGAACCCAGGTGTGGGTAGCCCACTCCTATAATCCAAACTACTGAGGAGGCTGAGATCTGAGTATTTCTTTTCAAAGCCCGCACAAATACACAGGTCAAAAATATTTTTATCTCTAAATGACAGTGCCAGCAGTGAGTAAAGAGCTCAAGGCCCAGAGTCCAAGCCCTAGTACTCGCATAAAGAGATACAGAGACAGAAAGAGAGGCAGAGAGAGAATGTTCCCTTTGGGCCCTTTTCTACAAAATCATCCAAGTTATGTCCCTTAGTAGACAATCAATTTCATGTATATTTCTTAGTTCTTAGGAGATAGGAACTAGCTCCTTGTGGGTTTTGATCCCCCGTAAAGCTTAACAGAATATCTCCCACATATCACAGGCTTGTGCAGGCATCACAGACATTTAAAATATATGCAATGAATGGGAAATAAACTAACAACTTGAAAAATTATCCAGTAACAGTCTATTGAATAACAAGGAAGGAAGGAAGGAAGGAAGGAAGGAAGGAAGGAAGGAAGGAAGGAAGGAAGGAAGGAAGGAAGGAGGGAAGGAAGGAGAGAGAGAGAGAAAGAAGGAAAGAAAGTTGGAAAGAAAGGAAGAAAAGAATGAAGGAAAGAAAAAAATACTCTAGATCCCCACCTATCAATGGAAGCCTGGTGTTCCAATCCATCATCTGCAGCTTACTGACTGAAACTGAAAAGTCACTTCCTCACTCTTGGGCTAGTATTCCTGCCCTTAAAGCATAAAAAAGTTTCCCATAGATCTTTCCTATGCCAACATTCTGTGATTTTTGTGATTCAAGGAAAGATTGATTTAGAGAGGATCAGGGTTTAAATGTACTCTTGTGAAAGGGACAAAATGAGGTAGGCATTTTTGAGGATTAAGTTGAGGAGAGAGTTTAAATTGCAGACTATTCCACCCAGGAAGCTACACCCATGGGAGCTGGGGGTGGGGGGGATTTCCAGTTCTATCTCCTTATCACTTAACTGTGTTTTGGAATTCCGAGAATATACTTGTCACGTCACGTTACATGGTTTCCAGGGAATACAGAGCTTGAGCATTGTGCACTTGCCATGGGTAAATTTGTGATGCAGCAAGCATGGCAGCTTTGTTCTGAAGGAAGCATGGGCCACTTATTCTGGAACTCTTCTGTGCATGTTTCATATCCAGGGACACTGAGCAAAGATTTGGCATAATCTATATTCAATCATTGTCAGAGACCAAAATTGCTTTTTCTGCCCATGTGTGTAGTTGGCAAGAGTCCTTTTGGTGCTGATGCCTAACAGGCGGCAGTCTCTGGAAGAGTGATTGATTGCCAGGTGCAGAAGTGATTAGGCCAGTGCAACTGTGGGCCACTTTGCCTTGTAATATAAGAAGCAAAGCATTCATTTTCTGGGAACACTGTAGCTTTCTTAAGCCTTGCAGCTCATGGCACAAACATGCAAGAATTAAAAATAAATAATAACCCATGTTAACCAAGTAAACTGCACTCCTTTATAGAAGCAAGAATCTGGAGGGAAAATAAATAAATGATTATCAGGATTCAGGATGAAAACTTAATTGTATGGAATAAAAGTATAATGGTCATTTTAAAGGGCTGGCTTTCCCAGGCTGTACTTCTTTAGCCAAATACATTTGATAAGTCTGTGGCTCAGTTATACCTCAATCAAAAGCCTAATTCTGTCTAGGGAAAAATAATGCATTTCTGATATTCTTTTTCTATTTGCATATGTTACTTGTAAAAAAGGAGTTCATTCTGATGGGTACAAAATACTTTGATCAAATCCATCTCCTCTGCTATAACCCACTCACTCTCACTTCTGAAGTCCTAAAAATATTAGACCTTTTGTGCTCACAGTCTTTGCAGTTCAGATGCAGTTAGGTGTGCCTTCAGATCTGAATTTTCAGCTTCCTCTTGGCCTTTTTACTTTGTGTTTCCTCTGCTGCTACTCAAGCTTGAACTCAAGGCCCTGGTGCCGTCTCTTAGCTTTTTACTTGAGGCTGGCTCTTTACTATTTGCACTACTCTTCCACTTCTGGATGTAAGAGTTCCTCAGATTTATCTGCCGAGGCTGACTTTCAGCTACTATCCACAGATCAGCCGCCTGAGTGTCTAGGATTACAGATATGAGCCACTATTGGCCTTTATTTTTTCTTCCAAACCAGCCAGGTACTTATTTCTTTTTTATAATACCTTACTAAGTACTTTCTGCAGACTTGAAGAAAAAAAGAAGTGAATGGAGTTTGATATAATTTAAGCCAAAACCTCGTACAGTCTTCTTTACCCATTTAATACCTTAAAGTTCTCCTCATTTTCCTCCCAAAGGAGGACAACTCAAATTCCCACCTAGTTTGTTTCAACACTCCAACAAGAGATACCAGACCAGGGTCTCTTGAAGATATATGGTTCTTTCCATCAATCTGGAGATAGCAATTTGTGGTTTGTCCGTATAGCCATTCCTTAGCATCCATGGGGGATTGGTTTCAGGCCTCTACTTTTACTTCCAAGGGTGACAAATTCCCTAGATGCTCTTGTTCCTTATTTAAATGTTACATTAGCATATGACCCATGAATATCCTGTTCTAGACTTTAAATCATCTCTGGATGCTATATAATATCCAATATAGCAATGTGGATGCTTTATAAATAGCACTTACTACTGTATTGTTTAGGGAATATTTTTTAAAAAGTCTTACATGCAGTACAAGTGAAAATTTTTAAATATATTTAATCTGTGGTGAATCTTCAGATGTAGAACCTGTGACTACAATGGACTGATTATACATAATAAAAAACTTTCTGCTATTCCAGTCCCTACTCTGAAACATCAAGGCAGGTCTATCTAAATAGCCCACCTTCAGAATAAGGAAGTATGGGAAACACAAGAGTTGCTGGTCTATTTACAGGATGGAAGACCAATGGATTGTCTTTGAACAACTCTTTTTCTGCAGTGGAGGAAAAATCTTCATAAATCTTAGACCTAGATTCTTGGAAGAGTTCCCTAGTGTTTTCTATGGCCCTAGTTCTGCTGCCTGGAAATCTTGGCATTCAATGATTTTCCACAATCAGGATTTTTTTAAGGCTTATAGTTTCTCTTAGAAATGCTATTCTTTCAAAAAAAAAAACATTGTAAGCTTCAACTCTGTTTGCTGCAATTCAATCCATGTGCCTATTACTGTATGTACAGTTCTTCCCAAACCACAGTGTTTAAAGTATTTCTTTGCTTCCCCACTTCTCTGCTGAACTCTGAAGTTAGTATACTAGTGCATGTCAAAAACAGCAGTTTGTACAGAAAAAGGCTTTATTTTGGCCCATGTTATAGAACTGAGTTTCCCCATTAAATTGAGAAGACCTAGTAGACCTTTGGGCTCACAGCTTTTATATTTCCTACTATTTGTAGTCCAAGATGAAGTTGGCTTTTCAACTTCAAATTTTCTAGATTTCTATCAGCCTTCATTCTGCTTTCAAACCAGTCAATCTCTGCAGGAACTTATTTTTTTTTCTTTGTAATACCTTGAAACACACACAATGAATACACAGACACTGTTTTTATTCCTTACCTATTATTCCATAACTATAGAGTTTGAATATTCTTATTCTGCCTTCTAAGTTGCTGAAGGTGCAGTATTACCAATGTTTAACCACTATATAATATGGCTTGTCATCTTTTTAGACTCTGCATACCTGTTTCTTTTACAGCAGATGCTTGACAATTAAACCAAATTTACATAGTTTAAAGTCTTATACAGCAAAGCCCTATTCTGTTTTCAGTTCTGCTTAGTTGTTTAGGTGTATGCAGGGAAACAGCCATGCCAACAAAATGACGATTACACACAAACATAAAGAGATAGAGACAGAGAGACAGAGAGGCAGAAAGAGGGATGGAGAGAGACAGAGACAGAGACAGACAGAGAGAGAGAAACCCCTATTGGATAAGCATTAATAGATTTCTCTGCACATAAAGTGGCTCAAGTCTACATAAAACCTCATGCAATTTTTTTTACAATAAAATAGAAAAAAGAATTAAAACTTCCCTATCTCATTAAAGCTTGTGACATTTCCCATTCATTCCTGAGGGACTCCCAAGTACAATTTTACATACATAGGTTCAGTAACCTATGTATGACCTTGGTGTTTTCTCTATATTGTAAAAACTACAGACTGGTTAATCCCCAGAGGCATATCTGTAGTCCAAAAATTGGAGTAAAACCTCAGATTTACTATGGCTTCAAGTAAATAGTCAAAGAAAAAGGAAAAAAGACAAAATGATCTCTTTGACCTTTATGAGTTAAGAAATCAGTGTAATTTACCCTCATATTAATCAAGGTAATTAGGATAAATATACATAACATAAAATAGTAGCTCCCAAACTTGCTCATATAATAGCCCAAAATATGTGTTCCTGGTCCACCGGTCAGCTTTCCTCCACATAGTGATTCAGGTGCCCATGTGACAATGTGTCTGCCATCTGCTGCAGTCTGTGATTAACAACATCATCCTGGAGGCACCAAGTCAATTCTTCATAAAGAAAAAAAGAGAGGAAGAGGGACTTCTCTTTCCAAATGCCTTTACCTGGACATGGTACCCGTAACTTCTACTCACATTGTATTGACTTAGTCCTAGGGTCCCATTCACTGAATATGTAGGCTAGTTACCTGTTGGTACCAGAGGGAATAAAATTGGTTAACTGCTAGTTGTGTCTATTGCAAGAAATTGGAATAATTATAAAAGCAAAACACAAGACCTGTAGATAAATTAGTTAAAAGGTAGTGCTTTTAAAAAAAAAAGAGTGCTTTCCTAATTACTGGAAAAGCCTCTCATCCCCTGGTTTTACTCCTAGAATTATATACCAGCCCCAACACCTATCTTTTTTGTATGTGTATACAGAATTCCATTGTTCATTAAAAGAACCTGAAAAGGAGGAGAGGAGCAGGGAATGCTTTGAAGAATTCAGTGTATATCCTACAAAATTAAGAAGAGTGAGGGAAGGGGTGGCTGGAGGAGGGAAGGGTAAAAAATTGGAAAGGGATGACCTTGATCAAAATGCACTGTATTTATAAACTCCTTTGTAAAATGGCAACTCCTTTGTACAGCTAAAGATAGTAAAAGTAATTTTTAAGAAGCTTAGTCATGGCTCATTCAGGATTGTCCTGGGCCTGTTCTAAATGTATCTATTCTGATTTCTCTAGGTCTTAAATTCCTGTAAGCCAACCATCCCTTTACTTGAGTTCAGTGTATGGTTACACACATTATTTTTTTGCCAGACTTTTTAAACTTAAAAAATGCATGTTGTGT
This sequence comes from Dipodomys merriami, assembly GCF_024711535.1. Lineage (NCBI taxonomy): Eukaryota > Metazoa > Chordata > Mammalia > Rodentia > Heteromyidae > Dipodomys > Dipodomys merriami. The sequence goes on along the minus strand of NW_027203381.1, from coordinate 66,199,468 downwards.
ATCTGCAGGCATTCACTCCATTCTAATGTAAATGCACTGAGAACAGCGACCTTGTTTGTCTTGGCACATCACAGAAACTTCTCAATCACAGCTGCTAAAGCATTTTTGTTTGGAAACACAAATGGCTACAGTCAGTTTCCACAGCTTCCCCCTTTCTTACCATGTTTCTGTGTGTTGCTGTTTTGACACCACTAGCTCTGGAGGGACTATAGTTCCCAGGGCTAGCCAAGTTTTAGACACTGTACATAACTTGCCCAGCTTCATGGCTTTCAAATGCAAACCAACCAACTTTGTATCCATACTCCACCCCTTTCTTTATGGAGCCCTCAAACACAGATCACTGTCCATTGCCTTGATCATTTCATGGCCAGTGTATTTGTGAGAGTTCTTCAGACAGAAACAAGAGGAGAGTATTGTTAGAAAACTGAGTCATAAGGATATTAGAATAAAAAATGAGCAGAAAGCAAACGCAGCAGACCAGATCAATTTTAATGGGAAGTTCAATAGGGGTGCCATGGAGACCTGAGGAGAGTCAGGAGACATGAAGTATAAGGATGCCAGGATGGAGGGACTTAAGTAGGGTAATGGTTGGAGGCAGAGTCCCAGGTAGCTGGAGGGTTGAGTTTTGTGAGTTTCTGGTGCAGGTCTGGCTCCAGGAAACTATTATTTGAGCAAGTTTCCTGCCCTGTCCATCACCTGAAAAGGTGGAGAAGTGGACTATCATATTTAGATCAAGATTCTGGGCTGGAGCCATGGGAGCAATATTGAGACCAAAGCATATCATCTCTATCTCTATCTATCTATCTATCTATCTATCTATCTATCTATCTATCTATCTATCTATCTATCTATCTATCTACCTACCTACCTACCTATAGATAGAGAGGGAAAGATTTACTTTTGCTAACTGTCCATTGTTTTTCAAGTTATTCTCTCTAACTCCAGATTTATATATTTATTCTGATTCCCAGCCTTCGACATCTATCATACAAAATTCTGTTTTCTGATTGAATATTATGTCTTTTTCTTCCTCTTGTTCTGAGCTTTCTCAGCTCAAGAAACTCAGCAGATCCTGTACCTGGGCTCAGCCCTGGATGGCTTTGGGGAAATTAGATATTTTTGTAACTTCTACTTAATAACTTTTACTCTTCTTGCTTCTTTTCTTCTTGTTGTGATCATCAATCCATCTAGACACCCACCCACTCATGCATCTGCACATTCACCCACCGATCCAATCTTCTATTCAAAATGTTTTAAGAATTTGCCACAAGACTAAGGTTATGTTAGACTCATAATGAAGCAGGTTCTTGTATTTAATGAGTCTACAGTATAATGATGGGGAACAACTTTCAAAAGATAAGGATTTCATTACAATATAGTGTTTTGCTAGGTAGAATGGAAAGCCTATTTGGAAGTGTGATAGTAACTAGATATCTCTCTTCTCACCTCCCTTGTCTCCCTGACTCTTCCACATCATCTGCCATTTCCTCCTACAACAAACTCCTCTTCCACTCGGAGACTGCTCCTTGTTTCGCATCTTTTTTCTTTTCCTCACTCACGAAATGAACCTCTAGAACACACACAAGGATGTGTCAGGCATTTCATGAGAAGATGCTTTAGCAAGGTTTTGAGTGGCTGAACTCGGTGTGGAAAACTTGCGTTGAGACTACGAGTTGTCGGTATATGCACTCTCTTGCCTAAGAGAAGATGAAATGAAATGCCCGCTGTACTTGCTCTCTTTGACGAATAAAATGGGACGTAGGACAACGTGATAGCACTACTTGATTGGCCAAACATCATGAATTTAAAAAATGTTTGTGGGAAAATACTAAAAATAAGGGACACATGTTACACTCCCACACACATATAAAAGAGACTTGAGCCAGAGTGCTGGAAATAGCAACAAAAAGATTTGTTTCTCTGAAGATGCACAACCATATAAAATGAATGTTCAGGCATGTGTCTCAGCTGCTGGCCAAACCAGGCAAGGTCACAATCTTACACCTTGGGATGGCATGTTTTGATGGCGGTGGTGGTGGTATAAAGTCAGGGACTAGAGACCCACCAGAGAGACTGTGGGACATGCTGGCTCCAGCACCCCTTTCTTGTACAAGGAGTCCCTTTTGCTGCTCCTTTCACTTTTAAACACCTGTTCTGTCTGCTTTAACTGCTTTTCCTATCCTTTCATTCTTTAATAAACCCAATCCCAAATAGTATCAGAAATGGTGTCTGTTTCACCTTTTGCAGCTGGGTAATATTATATAAAGATAAACATCCGATTCCTGCATTTGAACCAAGACCTAACTCACATCTCACTTAGCAGTCTGTAACTCATCTTTTCTGGTTTATAGCTCAAGTCTCCTCACCCCTTAGAGATGGCCCCTCTTGCTATGTCTCTACCTAAGAATCCTTACTTCGGTCTGGACCACTCCCACATTACTGACTTCAGCCCTAATCAGATACATGGGCTAAGGTAAGCACAGCCCCAAGGACTACAATTGGCAACTCTCCAAGTTCACCTGGCCCAGGGGATGACAGGAACACAGAGCATTCCCTAAGACTGTCCACAGATAATGCTCACTCAGATATTAATGATTTAATTATTAATGGTGAAAAGAAGATTCCAGGGAAACTAACAGCTTTGATCTTTGATTCTTCCCTTCTGCTCTGGTTTCTAAACCAATAATGCTATTGAAGATAATGTTGAGCTGTACAGTATCAAGAAACCCTTTTTCACTTTGTGTTCAGTTTCTGCTTATGGAGAAGTAACATAGCAACTGGATTTTTCTTTCTTTGCCTTTGTTAGCAACTGAAATCAGAATGCCTTATTTTTCTTTTCTTTTTTCCTTTCTGGTTTCATTTAGAGATTCAGAAACCTTTTGTTCTGGTTTTCTGCAAAATCCTATTGTATCTTTGGGGAGAAATTCTTTCTCCAGCCTTATAATCTTCTGCTATCAGTGGGAAGCTGAGTCAAAATAAAGTTGTAGGAGAAAAGCCATCACTTTTATCACTTAGCAAGAGCTAAAATGTGGGGTTTTGACAGATGACAAATTGATTGTGATTAGGGGAATTATTTAAGTCTTGAAGGCCAAACTTGAAAAGTAAGATTATTTTTTCTGTTTACAGGTGTAAAGGTAAAATTGCTTGACAGCCATATTTTTGTTGTTGGTGGTGGTTGTTGGTTTTTTTCTTCTTGGGATATTGCTCACCTCCTTCTAGCCAGAAAAGCGATACTTTTTAGAAATGACATTCTTACCAATTTCTAGTCAGTGTAACATTATTCAACAGGATTTGTAGAATGTAAGAACTAGAAGGAAACTCTAGAATGACCCAGTCCAAAGAACACATTGTCTGGTCTGGGAAATTGAGATCTAGAAGACAGGAGATTGGCAGAGGTTCATCTAGGAGTCAAACTGTATCTCAGTCTTGAATCTCAGCCAACCTCCTGCCTGAGACACCTCTGCAACTTCTATGTAATTTTTAGACATGTGAAAGGGAAAAATGCTCCTCCTCCCCCCACCATCTCCTAACAGCCATCAGCTGTACCAGAGTTTTGTATGATGGAGGATGAAAATTGCTCTATAAGAAACACTGCAAATAATTTAATTATTAACCATAAAAAAGAGATCCAGTTGCCGCCTTTCCTGCTGCTGCTGTTGCTTGTCATTCTCCTGCCTGACACTTCATTTATCAAACAGCAGTATGCAACGAAAATTTTACAGAATGAAAAATGCTGACTTCATTTTGTAATGTCTAAAATAATGCCCTTTGCTTTTGGAAAACCATGTCAAGATGAAATACATGTTTTCATAATGTGAAATTGTACCTCTTTATAACTCATGAAATGTGTCATAGGCACAACTACACACTTACCATTAGGAACCCAGACAAATAAATCACTGTGTGCTTGCTTCTAAAGGACTTCCTGGAATACTTTGGAGTCAAAGGGTATCACTAAGGAGAAAGAGCAACTAAGCTTACTTTCCATCTAAAAATTAATTTAAAAGGTAGTTGCAGAGATAGGGGCTAGTGACTTACAGTTTTAATCCTAGCTCCTCAAGAGGCAGAAACCTCATGACCATGGTTCAAAGCCAGCTTAATTAAAGAGCAAAAAACTAAGGGACAACTCCCATGCCCTGCATTTAAGCCCCAGTACTGGCACTAAATAAATAAATAAATGTCAACTGCACTATGTTTGCTTTTAATAAGGAATATACATATAAAATAAAATTAATAAGCAGTAACCACAAAATAGTATTTCCCCAAGCTCCTACAACACAAGACAAGCTGTTAAAAATGGATTCTGTGGTTGAATGAATTTGAAAAAAGTAATGTAGCTCCTTGAAATTATGCAATCTGAGCTAGCTTTTTCAGGCTTTGAGGTGTCCTACTGTCAAGAAAAATGCATTTGTGAAGTTAATTTATCACAGGCCCATTTTACTATTTTATGGAGCATGTTTTTCTTTCTTAAAAAAAACACAATGGTACAAGTAATGCTTTTTAAAAATGTTAGTAAGAAGTTGCCTTTAAAATTGAAAATGAATCGAGTACCATGGAATAAAAACAAAGAATTAAGTCTTGGGCTTCTGGTACTGAAAGGTCAGGAATAATATTTAAAACAAATACAAAAGTCAACATAATATGCAAAGGAACTGTTGTCCGGCTTTGAAATGTTAGACAACAGGCATGAGTCCTAAGAGATGAAAGCTGTGAAAGCAAGCCCAGGATGAGAGGCCTTCACCCTAAGGTCTTACCTGAGGGGTTTGAGGAGTGAGACTCAAATAGAGCACTCTGCTGAGGAGCAGAGATTTGAGGTATCCAAAACTTGGGGTGCATGAGCCTAGCAAAGCGGAGCTGCATAGAGAAGGAGCTTTAGAAATCAACTTAAAAGACCTCTTTGCTTTGGTAAACTACAACATTGCTTATACACAGGGGAAACTCATTAAGAAAGGAGCTCCTAAGTTCTTGTGATCTGAACAAGCCAAGTCTTCAAGGGAAGCTCTTCAGGGGTCATGGGGAACCACAGAGATTTGACCATCCACAGTGAGGAGATCTTATAGAACATGATACTCTTCTACTGGGAACATACAGAGATTTGAACGATGTTTGCACTCAGCCTCACCTTACAAAGTTTAAAATTAAGTCATCAAGGGATCCAGCCCGTCTGACAGTAAGTTCCTCCCTGTCATATCAAATTTCCCACATCTTCCAGAAAGGGAAATACTAATTTAAATATGGAACTTGAACAGACTGAAATTGTCTTAATAGAGACCCAGAAACACAACAAATCAAAGAAAGGTTGGACAAATGGGGTTGCGTGGAACTGCAGAGCTTCTGCATGGCAAAGAACATAGCTAGCAAGATCAATAGAAAGCCCATGGATTGGGAGAAGATCTTCACTAGCCATACAGTGGACAAGGGTCTCATATCTAAAATATACCTGGAACTCAAAAAATTAAATCCCCCAACAACAAATCCTCAAAGAAATAACTGCCCAATAAATAAGTGGGCTAAAGACTTAATGGGAGACTTCTCTGAAGAGGAAATAAGAATGGCCAATAGACACATGAAGAAATGCTCAACATCCCTAGCCATAAAAGAAATGCAAATCAAAACAACATTGAGATACCACCTCACCCCAGTTAGAACAGCTATAATCAAGAACTCTAACAACAACAGATGCTGGAGGGGATGTGGACAGAAGGAAACCCTACTGTATTGTTGGTGGGAGTGTAAACTTGTTCAACCACTTTGGAAAGCAGTATGGAGGTTCCTCAAAAGACTCCACATAGAGCTCCCCTATAACCCAGCAATCCCACTTTTGGACATTTACCCAAATGATCACAAACAAGGCCATACTAAGGCTACCAGCACAACTATTTCTCACAGCATTATTTACCATAGCTAAGATATGGAACCAACCCAGATGACCCTCAGTAGATGACCAGATGAAGAAAATGTCTATATATATATATATATATATATATATATATATATATATATATATAGAGAGAGAGAGAGAGAGAGAGAGAGAGAGAGAGAGAGAGAGACATATATATATATATATATATGCATACATGCATACAATGGAATTCTATGCTTCCGTCAGAAAGAATGACATCAACCCATTTGTTAGGAAATGGAAAGATTTGGAAAAAAATTATTAAGTGAAGTAAGCCAGACCCAAAGAAACAAGGTCCCATGGTTTTCTTTATTTGTAATAATTAGTATATGTCTGAGACAAGCAGAAAAGGTCAAAAGCTATGTACATATGACCATATAAGATGATGATAGGCGAAATGAACCCCAAGACAGGGACACAGTGGTTTTTTCTTTCTTTCTATTGTTTTTAACATACTCATAATGTACTATGTCATTTTTTTGTTTCTTTGATATGTTCCACTCCCACTGTATAACCCCTGTTTTCACTGTATTTGATTCTGGTGCTCTGCATCTTGTATATACACTTTTCTAATTTGGGGAGGGGAAGGGAAAAAACAAAATGCTTAAATAGGGATACAGGTGGACCCACTGTAACAATGAGATGTACAAGACATTATGTTGATAACGAACTTTACAAGTTGGGGGCAGAGAGGGAGGAGTTGGGGAGGTGGGGCAGGAAGGAATGGTAGGGGAAAAACGAAGGAAAGGTAACAATGCTCCATAGGAAATGTACTCATTACCTTACTCATGTAAATGTAACCCCTCTGTACACTATTTTTACAATGAAAAATGTATTTAAAAACAGAGCATGATGAGTGTCCAAGATGAACTTTTTAAAATATTGTTATATATTAATGCCTTTTTAAAAATACAAATGATAGGATCTAGTAGCAGAAAATAGTGGGTACTGATGGAAGTGGGTAGAACTAGACTCTGAGGTGATCAAGGTGCAAGATTCAGCAAATAGGACATAATAAGGTTTTCAGTTTCAAGTTTAAATTCTATTCTTTATATTTTTTTCAAATTCTGGGAATTTAAGAGGCACCCCAGAGTGATGAAGATTCCTATACGGTGTGTCTAAGAAAGACACAGGGATTATGTCTAGATGTAAAAATTAGTACTTGGCTGTTAATGGAAAGTTATAAATGATTCATTAGCTGGCTTAAGTATGGGAAGCCAGAAAGAATATTTTCCTGAGTAGCAGTAAAAGAAAGTATTTCAAAATTAAAATGTGAAGCAAAAAGCAAGTAAAAAATAAATATGGTCACCCACATCAAAGGAGCTTTATATAATTTCGTACTCAATCAGAGCTAGTTTGTCACATTCTTAAGAGACATTTGTCTTGCTTGATTTTATATTTCCATATTATGCTCTGAGTCAGCATGACAGAACATCGACTTGTGTAGAATGCCTCCCATTAGAATCTCATAAGAACCTTTAAATATCAGGGCAAGAAGGTCAATCACAAATGGCTTAATGAGGTGTGTGAAGGGGAAGAAGAGTTTGATCCTATAGCCTAGTTGTGGATTCCCAGTACAGGAATGACTGTGAATATTCCTAGACATACTGGTATCACAGGGGCAGAGATGAAGGTCCTCTGAATGGGAAAGTTATCACTGACATCATTTAGAATGGTCATATAAATGTAGATCAACATCTGGTTGGTGTTAGTAGTTTAAAAAAATCCTTCATTTATTCTGGCATTTAATAAAAAGGATGATGCTCTTCCACTTTACCCTATAGCAGATTTCTCTAAGAAACTGGGCATATCCTAGAGGCTTTTTGTTAGTATTAGGATCTTTTTTTTGTCAGTTGTGGGGCCTGGACTCTGGGCCTGGGTGCTGTCCCTCAGCTCTTCAGCTCAAGGCTAGCACTCTACCACTTGAGTCACAGCTCCACTTCTGGCTTTTTCCTCTTATGTGTTGCAGAGGAATTGAACCCAGGGCCTCATGCATGTGAGGCAAGCACTCTAACACTGAGCCACCTTCCCAGCCCAGGATATATTTTTAATTGTCCTCAACAGATGAAATGTTCCTGTGTATATACTCCAAGGGTGATGCTATATAAAAATTTAATAAAAATTTATATGACAACTAAATAATTTTTAACTTTAAGCTCTACTAGTGCTACTAATTGTGTTCTTATGCACATACATATGGCATTATCATTACAGGGCTGAATGCATGGCTCAAGAAGGAGAGGACTCGCTTACCTTGCTAATGCCACATGTTCCACAAAATGCTATAAAGACACACTGCATATAATGACTACTAGGTATTTTACCTCCAGTAACCTTCTACTCTGCTTCTTTTTAAGGTGCTAGCATTTTTTTCTTCATTTTACATTCCACCCTGCTTATTTATCACAAATATCCCCAACCCCTATCCTTGAGCAGTAGATTTGAGCCTTGAGTCTCACATCTCTCTTTTGACCGCCTTGTGACCTTACCTGATTTTCTATGTTTCCATGACTGACCAACTCTGCAGCAAACAAGTCCTTGTACAGGCTTGTACAGGCTCAAAATGGGATCTAATAATATTGCTTCTTTCTTCAAAATCATGATATTGCATAATCCCCTTCTTTCCACACGCAAAAACGCTGCAGATTCTTAGCTGCACCTAAGAAAGAAAAGAAGCAGAAGGAAGGAAGAGTTAAGAAGAACGCTTTTGCTCCAAAGTGGAACATTATCTAAAGGAAATATTTTTTAATGTTCAAACATTTTATTAAATCATAAATCAGATAAGGAATCACCATATTGTTGTAGATTCTAGCTTACATACAGTTATAAGGGCTTATCACCTGTTTACAAAGATACAGTTGAGCAGTTGGTTGACAAATCTAAAATTTCAAAAACTTTGAAAAAGCTAACACCGTGAAGGTCATGCAAGTTCTGGAACAAGGGTCACATCCATTTTAAGTTTTAAAACATTACATTAAGCAAATCTGGCATTTTTATATCATTGCTGAGAATAAGATTTTTAATGTTTTTGAAATAATCTCAAACTTACAGAAGAGTTTCAAGTACAATATAAAAGCTATATACTTAGAACCATTTGAGAATGACTTGCTAAAATGATGGTACCTTTTAACTCCAGAAAACAATTAGTGTGTCATATTTCCAAAAATAAACCCCCAAATGTACTACATGACTGTAATATAACTATTAAAACTAGATAATTAGGGGCTGGAAAGGTGGCTCAGTGGTGGAGTGCTTGCCTTGCATGCATGAGGCCCTGAGTTCTATTTCTCAGCACCACATAAGCAGAAAAAAAAGCTGGTAGTGGTGTTGTGGCTCAAATGGTAGAACACTAGCTTTGAGCTGAAGAACTGAGGGACAAGCACCCAGGCCCAGAGTTCAGGCCTACGACCGGACCCCCCCCTAAAAAAAAACCTGGATAATTACTAGGTGCCAGTGGTTCACACCTGTAACACTAGCTACTCAGGAGGCTGAGATCTGAAGATTGCAGTTTGAAGACAGCAAGGGCAAGAAAATCCGGGAGACTCTTATCTCCAGTTAAACTATTCAGAAAAAAGAGCCACAAGTGGCACGGTGGCTCAAATGGTAGAGCACTTGAGTACAAAGAGGCACAGTGTCAGCACCCAGGCCCTGAGTTCAAGCTCCAGGACCAGCAAAAAAACAAACAGCAACAAGAAGAACAAAACTAGACAAATGAAACTCATAAATTGTTACTGTTTCATTCTTATATCCCAATGAAATTTCGCCAACTGTCACAATAATATTCTCTATATAAAAGGAAGCAGTTCAGAATCACACATGTATTTTTAAAACATTTCTATCAGGAACACTTTTATGGCCTTGAATCTTTTGATGATTAAAGTCTATTAGAGGCTAGCTATTGTGTAGAATACCCTTTAATTTAGGCTTTCTGATGTTTCTTCAAATTATATGTTGGACATTGATCTGTGCCAGACATATCACAAAAATGGTACTGTGAGCTTTTCATTTATCTCTGAAGAGGTAACGCATGACTGTCCATTTGGTCCATTACTTTTTTGTCCAGTCCTGAGTTTTGGACTCAGTGCCTCAGTTTGCTTGCTCCTGGCTGATGATATACCATTTAAACCACACCTGACAAGTTTATAGACCATATTTTACTGGTTATTTTGGAGATGGATTCTTGTAGAAACTTCTGCCTAAGCTGACTTCAAACCTCCGTCTTTGGGATTTCAGCCTCCTGAGTAGCTAAGTTAGTAAAGGTAACCAACTGGGACCACTGGTCCATTACTTTTGGTATTCACTTTGATGATTCAACTAGGCTTCACCAGTGTAAAGTCACGCTCTCTATTTTCAATGAACATATAATTTGTAGAGAGATATTTTGAAATTATGTACATCTTGTTCTTCCTCGTTACTGTTTATTCATCAACTGAGCCATCGTTTGAGGCTCAGTTTGATGGATTATCATCATTTGCTATTACTGACGATTCTGATGTTCTGTGTCCTCTTAAGCACTTCTCTAGGTACAATTTTGGTTAGGTGTTACAGCCTCTGACCTTCTTTCTCCATCTCATCTAACAACTAGGACTGAATGGATCACGGAAGGAAGAGAAGGGAAGAAGAAGAGTTGGCAAGTTTGAAACACAAGTAGACAAGCTAATATCTGTCTTTATCTCCTCCCCACTATACCTTGAGAGACCCTTGCAAGGAAACAAGATAAAGTGCTACTCCTCTGCTAATAGGAATGGGAGTATGAGAGAGTTTGAAATCTTCCCACATCATTGTTATCCAGGAAAAATATGAATGTATCTATGCTTCCAGCACCCTGAGACTGGGTTAACTGCTTACCCAGGTTAGTTACTCATGTTTCACCCTTATTCATCCTTTGTGGTGTTTAATAATGACTCTGTGAAACAGAGCAACCATGGGATCCTCTTTAAGATCTTCAGTGGTGGAAAAAATGGTGGGACTTTTTAAAATTTCACATACAGAATGTACCTGAAGTGGTACAGAGAGGGAAGACTGGCAAAGTCGAAAGGTATACAAGTCCCAAACACTGACAAAATAAACAATGGAGAAAACCAAACCTTGACCAGGACCCTAAGGAACTCTAGAGGCTAGGAAAGTAAGAGAGAGGCTCAGTGTAGAAAGGAGCACTTGACAACTTTTCCAAGAGCTCATGCTATTTCTTAGTGTTTCTGTGCCAGGGGACAAAGCTTTGTCTTCCATACTCTTAAAGGAGTTATTTTTAATATAAAAATGCTACCTGGGTATAATGAATTTTTAACAATGTTTTCTCTCTAGGGAGTAGCATTTTGAGAATGTTGATTTCCTAGGTTTTTATTTCATTTCTGGTGTGTTTGAATTTTTACTAAGTATATATTATGCTGTAACCAGAACAATTATAAAGGTGAAAGGTATATATCTATATGTATTATATATATATATGTGTGTGTGTGTGTGTGTGTGTGTGTGTGTGTGTGTGTGTATGTAATGTTGTTTTCTGAGGTTTAGTGCACTATTCACTAAAATGCAAACATCTTAGATGTGTCTGGAGGGATTTTTACATGTGCATATACCCCAGCAACAACCATCTTGATTAAGATGAGAATATTTCTGTAACACAAGACAATTCCCTTGGACTTCTTGGCAACTAAACACCCACTGAGATAAACTGCTGTTACAGATTAGGTCAGGAAGCAGGTTTCCAGCTCTGCACTAACCATTAGTGTACACTACCAATCTACACAAATCCCTCCTCCTCTATGTGAAGAGAAATAGACTAAGTGCCCCCTTCTAAACTCTTTCAGATTTACTATTCCAGGAGACAGTTTGACAAGTGAAGTATTTTCTCCTCAGGGTTGTTAGTAAATGAGCAGAAAGAATTATCTCCCAACTTCCAGACCTAACTCTATCTACTGAGCCACAGGGCTTCTGCATAAATTTCTTCCCAAAGCTAAATCAAACAGAGTTTATTCAAATGAGAAAATGATGCTTAATTCCAAACTATTATAGCAATGGTTCATTCACTCATTCCACCAACACTTTTCTTTTTAATTTACTACTTCCTAGTTGCTAAACATCTGTTTGATGAACATGGCCTGTGAAGGAGCCAATGAGGGTCATCACAATGCCAGCTCTGCCCCTGTCTACAGGAAAAATGTAAACACGGATTCAAATGACTAATGGGAGAAAGATAGACTCAAGGTCAAGAGAAAACCAGATACCACTCCAAAAGGGCAGAAAGCTTCACTTTCACCATGAGCTTCCTGAAAGGATGTGACCAGAAAGCTGGCCTTGAATGACAACCAATAACTAGATACACAGAAATGGAGTTAATTTTTTATGCGCTATATTGTCACGAGGATGGCATACTCCCACCAGAGAATGTGTGAAGACAATTCTGTTTGCAACAAGATGAATGACTGTATGCTGAGGTCGCTGCATAGGTGACCTGATTTATATCTGCAAGTTGACAGGTCATCATTAGGGGAATTGGGTTTCCCTACCACAGGCAGATTGACAGCAATGCATCTTTCATATGACATTGCAAGAAACAAAGATATATAGACAGACAAGATCACATGTCCACTGAGCTACTGCATGTTTGTAGCTCTAGTCATAACCCTCCAGAATAGACTGTATCCACCTAAAGAGGGTTTTAATGTCTCCAGGTTGGATTAAACCTTGGAAGACTTACACCAGTGCCATAGGAGTCTTCGCTACTGGAGGAAACAATACATCATAAATGCTCTGTTCTTTACATTGTTGCATGATAGCTTCCTTACTGATTCTACCCTTTTATTATTGAATCTGAAAGCACTGAGGGGCACGTGGCCTCATTTCCTCACAGATGTGGTGAAACCTTATCTGAGGTCTTCAGACTTAAGCTTTCTTGAGGAGCTCCTTTGTGCTGTCATCCTATATGAAAAAAAAAGAAGAAAATCCTTTCATGGAGGCAATGAACTAGGATTCTCATGGCTAAGCTGTCAAGGGAAGACCGCTAAGACCATTTCTAATTGTCTTATGGCTATCTGTTCACTTGAAATAATGAAATAAGTTTTAAAACTTATTTACCAGTAGTTTAAGTTACACTCTCTATATGTACATTGAATATTAAATATTGGTATTTTGCATTAAAAATAAACATATTTTAATACAGTTATTTAGGTACCAACTGATGCTCCATAGAAAGGCAGAAGAGAGAAGGTCATAATTTCTAAGCATCATGCACAATTCATTGAGCAACTCCCCCTATGTACCACGGTACTTTTCTGTGTGTTAAGAAGTGATAGGTGAACCAAGTGCCTCAGAGATGATCAATTTCCCTGATGATCACATCCACCTGAAGACAGAAATCGTGTGGGATCTGTGGGAAACTCAGGAAAAAAATCATGAATTTTCTGGAGAAAAAGTCCCCTAAAGAGTTGCCACAGAACATAGGTCTAGTCAACTGTACTAACCAAAGCCTGGACTTCCTTTGCTGGGTTAAGATTTTTCATGACCAACACAATGGTTTTCCATGCTTTCATAGAAATGAATGAAATCTGATTAACATTTTCCTGCAGTTGACATATGCAATGATACCAAGGCCCCAAAGAAGCTTGATGAGTTTGAGGAGCAACAAGGGGGTCACTATGGCTTAGGTAAAAATGGAAACAATTAGATTATATTGGATGCTACCAAAAGTAATGAACAAAGAAATGGAATTTTCTATTTGGATAATTTAACTTGTTGAATAGAAGTACTAATGTATGAGGAAAAGAGGATGAGTAACTTATTTAAAAGGCTTGTAATAGATAAGGTCTATTGGGGGTCATGATGCTTGGCCAAAGTAGCAGGGTAGAAGAAGAGAGAAGTGGTTTTGGATTTAGTTTGATGTTAAAGTCAACAAGGTCTGCTGATGGTCTAACAGAAATACAAGGCAAACAGGCCCAAAGAAACATAGGCCCCATGGTTTCCCTTATTTGCAATATCTAGTATATGTATGAGTCAAGCGGAAAAGGTCAGATAATGTGATGTTAGGAAAATGAATCCTTAGATATGTATTTTAATGTTTTTTTCTTTCATGCATGTGTTTCTAACGCATTTATAAGATTATTTCTTTGTTGCTTTGTATGTCCCTCCCCCACAGTATAACCCCTGCTTTCACTATATTTGATGTCAGTATAACTTGTGGAGGAGATGGGGAAAAACAAGTCATTTAAGGATACAGGTGGACCTGTTGCAACAATGAGAAGTACAAGTTGTCATGTCCACAACGAGCTTTACAATGTCTGTGCGGGGGGGAGAAGGATTGGGACTGGGGGGGCGGGGGGAGGCTGTGAAGGGATGTGAAGGATAAACAAAGGAGGAGGCTGCAATGCTTGGTAAGAAATGTACGCATTATCCTGCCCATGTAATTGTAACTCCTCTGTACAGTATGTTCACAAATAAAAAAAAAAAAAAAGAAATACAAGACAAAAAAAGATAAGGGTCAGGGTAGTTTGCTGGAAAGAGAATGGTAAACAAAATGTGTATTGGAGAGTGAGGCAGCTGCATGCTAACAAACAAATGAACATGATCTTATGTGATCACATGTTGAAAAAAAAAAAGACTGTGAGTGCTATGTCACCAGACAACAAGAGGTCTTTGCTTTCAATGCCTAGTCAGGGCAGCCTGTCTGAGGAAAGGGTGTTCAAGCTGAAGTCTGAAGAATAAGAAGGGGTCACCATGAAAAAAACATGGGTGAATGCTCCAGACAGAGGCTCTAGCAAATATAATAGCCCTGAGGTCTGAAAAGTAGAAAAGCTAGGATTTACACTATCGAACTTAGGCCTACTTTGTTCAACTCTCACATACTCTGTCACAATATGTTTTAGTGTGTGATCTGTAGACCCCAAAGACCTCCAAAGACTCTTAGAGTTTCTCACAATGTCAAAAAAAGGACGATATTCTTATTTTTCAGGAGAATTCCCTCTAATGAGCACTACATTTTCCAACGACTGTAAGACTTAAAATCACAACAGATTGAGTACAAACCAAGAATGAGAAGCTAGCTGTCTCCTGTTATTCCAGAAACTAAAGAGATGTAAAAAATATAAACCAATATCACTCCACACTTATTTTTACTTTCTAAAATAATTGTTTCTTATAACATGCCATTTATATCGATTTCAGAATGGGTGGTTGTTATTTTAAACACATGTACACATTTTTAATTGCTTAGTATTGTTTTCAAATAAAGTAAGCCAGAAAATAAAGATTCTCTGAGCCTTTCATCATTACGAAGGTTGTAACAGCTCTTGAGACTCTAAGTTTAAAAATTGCTCTTCTATTATTAATACTAAAGCGCTCTCAAATTTTGTACTTCTTTGTACATTTTTAACTTGTACTTGATTTCTAGGTCTCAAATCCCCTTTCATACCCAGAACATTCCTTAAAACCCAATACAAAGGATTACTAATATTTACTGTTTCCTACATTCTAAGCAAGTCATAGGCTTTTCAAATATTATAACTAATCCAATCCTCTCAAACCTTTGATGTGGGTAATCCTGTTATACCGAATCTGCAAGGAATAGAGACATTAAAACTTATTCCATACCATACAGCTAGTGATAGGGTTGTGATTTGGGACCAAATAGTATTTAAAAAACTTTTGAATCTTTTATTATTATTATCTTCAAGTAGTTGTACAAAGGAGTTGCCATTTCACAAGGCAGTTGGTGAATGTAAAATATGATGGATCTATGTCACTCCTTTCAACATTCTTAACCATCAATGGTAATTTAATATGTGTGTGCATAGAAATAAAGGCTTAGTCTTAATGCTGTATGGACTTCCCATGCAAGGAGTTACAGCACCTTTACCTGGCAGGTTGGTCCAGATTAAGTTAAGTAGTAGCCTCAATTATGTGGTAAGAATTGCTAGGGACAGATGAAAGCTGTCTAGGGAGTGCTGAACATCAAGCCATAAAAATCCAGCTCTATCATCAAGTCCCACAGGCAAGCATGAATTAGGACAAGGATGGAAGACAGAGTCCAAAGCCATGTGGACACCTGTCTATCAACTGAGCCAGAACAAGAGCAAAGCTCATGTTTTTGTACCATTCCACAGAAGACATTTGTCATGTTCAAGCTTTAGGGTTCCCTGCTCTTCTGATGCTCAAAGGAGGGCTAGGTGTTAGAGTATGAGGCTGGAAAAAAGTACACACATAAACAACTTAAAATTCTAGCTACCAGTTTCATAGGTTCCAGCCCAGGGTTTCTTGGCTCCATGTACTTGGGTATAACATCATAATAGTGGAAATGTGTACAAAAGGAGGCTGTGCATCTCATGGTAGACAGGAAGCAGCGACACAGATGGTGGCTGGGATAAGATAGAGTGCCTAAAGACATGGCTTCTGCCACCTAGGATGTACTATCTAAGGTTTCCAGAACTGTCAAAATACCACCACCACCTGGGAACCAACCATTCCATACACAATTCATTTGGGAAGAAACTCCATCACAGATCACACAGACTCTTTTTCTGAAGGTCACATAGGAAGCTTTTGCTGAGATTGGAAAATGGCCTGATGTCAATAGCTCATACCTGCAATTCTAACTACTCACTGAGGATCAAGGTTTGATCTCCATCATACAAGTCCTAGAGATTATTATATGTAATTAATCAACAAAAAGTCAAAAGTGGAAGTGTTACTCGTGTTAGAGTGCCAACCTTAAGCAAAAACGCCAACCAAGAGCACGAGATCCTGGTATCAATACCCAGTCTTAGCATCAAAAAGTAAAACAAAAATTGAATATTGGAAAATGTTTTCTCCTCTCCCCATCAAAATCACTAAGTTGTGAGTTCCCAAATTAAAAAATAGGAAGAACCCACAACTTGTTGGCTAGCTCATTTTTTCGGTTTTCTTTTTTTTTTTTTTTTTTGCTTTTTGATTTAATTCAAGGAATTATAGCATTAATAGTGTATTTCCTAGGAATCTGTGACAGTTCAGGGGTAGATTGCCTGGTTTAATTGATCAGGTTAGGGAAAACAACCACATGAGCATATTTGACCATAATGTAATCTATTTGGTGCATTATGAAGTCAGACCTAGTTTGCAGACTAGAGTTTTCATTAAAATTTAAAATTTTTATATGATACCCAAATTCCCAAGTGCGTATTTTAAGATCTGATATGAAGGCCAGAATCAATAAAGAATAAAAGTGAAATTATATTCTATTGAGCATAAATACCATTTATCATAAGAATTTGAAATAGCATGTAGAATTTCTCTCTTTAGTAGAATGAGAAACAATTTCCACTTTTTGTATAATACAATTGCCAAAGGAAAGGGAAATGTTTAAATGCAAAAACTCATGGGTCCATCTGTGACAGGGAGCATAACCTCCTCCAATCCTCCACCAAGATGAGTTCAGGGTATATATTATGTAATAAAGGGAATGAAAAGAGAAGAAAAGGAGCCAACAAAGCCTGCTTGGTTAATATTGGAGAGGGATAACATGAATAGCTTTGTGAAGAGTTGTCTGTGAAACCTCTTTCATATACCTACTACCTATTCCCACCTGAAACTACAAAGGCCATCACCTTCTTCTTATCAGGTATGTGTTTAGCCTGCAAAACATATTGGTGACTATTGCTTGTTTTGAGAATGATGGAAATAAAATTTATTGGCAATGTGCTTTGTACCCCCTCTTTCTTAGTTTCATCCAGTTGGACAGGAGTTTGTCATTTTTTTTATGGCAGATCCCACTACTGGCCTCATTCATCTTTTTCTTTGTTCCTTCTGCCTTTGACCCATTATGACTGTCTATTCTTTTACTTCATTTATAATACTTGGGGAAATCACCTTGTACATACTCTTAGTGCACATACATAGGAATAACTTTATAATATATATCCAAAATTTATAGTTGCAGGTTGTGTGAGAATCTCAGCTCCTTATTCTGCATGTTGGGTTTCTTTTTTTCCAATCAATTACCAAGAGAAATGAACTAGAATCCCCCCCATGGTGATGATGGATTCTAAAATTTCTCTCTGCCATTTTAACGATTTTGGTTTCACAGCTCTAAGTTGAGGGATAATTCTCTTCACAGTTGCTGTGAAGTTGTGAATAATATCATGCTTGCCTTTTTTTATATTGCTTTACAATTATTTTCACTTTTCCTGTGGGATTTCCTCTTCTTTTCTTGACACGTGATTTATTGAAATTATGATAGATTGTCAAAAAATGGATGCAATTATTTCTCTCCCTGTGAAGGAATCCCTTGGGTAATATGAACTGCATTTCCTTGAGAGGTAAAAAAGAAACTATGCCCTTTCTAAGCTGAAGCCAACAGTCAACAAACTACAGCCCACAGGCCAAGGCAGAATATCTGTCTAATTTTATAAATAAAGTTTTATTGGAACACAGCCAGATTCATGTATTTACAAATCCGATATAAATGGTTTGGGTTTTGTTGTTGTTGGTTGTGGGGGCCGAACTCTAGGCCTGGGCGCTGTCCCTCAGCTCTTCAGCTCAAGGCTAGTGCTTTACCACTTGAGCCACAGCGTCATTTCTGGCTTTTTTCTGCTTATGTGGTGCTGAGGAATCCAACCCAGGGCCTCGTGCATGCAAAGCAAGCGCTCTACCACTGAGCCACCTTCCCAGCCCTGTTTTGTGTTTTGCTTTTGTTTCTTCCAAAACAGTGGAAATGAGTAGCTGTCACCGTATCGCTCCCAAAAGATAGAATATTTACTATCTAGATATTTATAGAAAGTTTGCCAAGCTCTAGTTTATGTTTCCAGAGGCCATGCAATCTATCCTATTGGAACTGAACCTCTTGTCATGCACACGAGAGTCAGGTGAACTCTTAGAGGGTGAGAGGAGAGGCTACATCAGAGATGAACTATCCTAAGTAAACAGATCTGGGGCCAGCCAAGGACCAAGAACCTTGGCATCACAGAAGCAATTCCGTCAAGAACGACTAAATCTTGCCCAGACTAAAAGAATTGCTGTGTTAACTCGTGAACTCCTGAGCAATAATAAATTAGTACTATTTTCTGACACTAGATTTAAAGGCGGCGATTTTTAATTTTTTAATTATCTTTAAATAATTGAATAAAGGAGTTGCCATTTAATAAAGCAGTTTATGAATCTAAATACATCTTGATCGGTGCCAACTACCATTTTAATACTCATTCTTTTCAGGAGATCCTGTATAGGACATTTGTCTTCTCTCTTTTGGTGTTGGTAATCAACTATACTGTGTTTCCGTATATTTCATTTTTATTATTTATACAATTCAGATTTTTTTCTGTTTCCTTAATGAGAAAGCATTATTATTACATATTTGAGTCTTCTTGGACTCCTTCCACACTGACCTTTTCCTACTATCTTCTTTCATAACTCCATCTATACATATGCCAACTTTCTCATTTTCTCCCTAAGAAGCACATTGAATATGTTTCCCTGCTTTTTGATTCATATTAAATAAACTACATAGTAAAATACATTTATATTAAATCTACTTTAACCTGTTAAAATTTTGAATTGTTGCAGCCATCATTCCATAAACATTCTTTTTTTAAATGCTTTTTGTTGTGAAAATACTGTACAGAGGGGGTACAGTTACATGAGCAAGGTAATTAGTACATTTCTTATCAAACATTGTTGCCTCCTCCTTTGTTTTTCCCCTCCCACCCTTCCCTCCCACCTCTTCAACTACACCCCCTCCCCATCCCCCCCCCCCCCCGCCTAAATTGTAAAGTTCGCTTTTTGACATAGCATCTTATACATCTCATTGTTGCAATGGGGCAACTAGTATCCCTATTTAAATAATTTTTCCCTTCCCCTCCCCAAATTATACCAACATCAAATACAGTGACAACTCAGTGGTTTCTAGAACATGCACAACTTTGTGTACCTGTCACATCTATCAAATGTCAGTAGGCACAATGTTTGTGTGGAGGATCTCTGAGAGTCTTGTAATAGAACAAAAATGTGCACGTTAATTAAGTACAGACAGCATGGGTTCATTTACCCAGAACACATGTCGATGATGACTATGATGTCACGTTATTTTTGGTGAATGTATTTTTGGTCTTTATAATTCTACTAGTCACCAGATAATGGGATTGCAAGCATTATTGTATCTATGTGATATTTTTATTAAAATAAAATTCAATGCAAAAAAGTTGAAAAAACTAGCATTAACATCATGTTTGGATCATTGTAATAGCTGAATTTTTCAAGACTATAAATTTCTTGGCAGGATTGAGAACAAAATCTCCTTTCTGGGACTTCACCTTGTAGTGAAATGATGGTTCTATCTGTGTGAGTCTTTGTAGGAAATTATCCAATCTAATTATAGAACCTGGACTCAGCAGTCTGGCCCTCCAAAGCTATGGCTTCTCGGCAATAGCTTCTTCTACTCCACTCAGTGTCATAGGTAACTAAGGCTCCAGTGGAATGACTGCAAAATAATTTACCCTTTCTTACTTTATTTTATATTGTTGTGCCAGTGCTGGTGCTTACACTCAGGACTTGGATACTGTTGCTTAGCTGTTTTGCCCAAGGCTGGAGCTATACTACTTGATTCACAGCTCCACTTTTGGCTTTTTTGCTTGTTAATTAAAGATAAGAGTGTCCCCTAAGCTTTCTTGTGTATCTGGCTTCCAACTGTGACAGTCAGATCCCAGCTTTCTGAGTATCTAAGATTACAGCTATGTTATCATCACTGGCCTATTTCCATTTTATATTTCATAGATCTCCCCCAAATTTATTCAATCATTTATAAGAACAATTAGTCAGCAGGGTAGAGAACTGTTCCACTTTTAGAACATTCATATAAATGGATCTAATGCAATACATATGTGAAATAGCTGTTAAAAGAGGAAAAAGCACCATAAAAACAAAAGAACTTATTTTTATTAAGAAATTTATATTGAAATTGATAGCATTTAATGACACAGTAATCACTTTGTTTGCTTTTCTTCCTTTGGGCAAATACAAAAGCTAAGAAGGTGCTATTATGAAAACTTTTCTATAATCATTTTGATATTTCTAACACATTTTCTTTTATACATGGAGAACTTATAAGCTATAGTGACATTTACAGAAATAAGACTATTTCATTTTTAATTCAAGATAATAGCAAGTTCATATGCTATTGAAAAGGTAGAGGTGGAGCTACAGCTTGTCATCAGAACTCAGAAAAAGAAAAAAATGCTTCTTAATTCAAAGAATGAAAACCTGAACCATCCTTGAAAAGCCACAGGCATCTGTTTATCCATGTGAGTTGCACTCCATCCTTCTTGGGTGTAGTATGGAGAAATTCCCAATTGCCCACATCAGCCTCTACAGAAGTCTTAGTGAAAGTACTTTACCATGACAAACCTCTTTAGGCTTAAGCTCAGTGGTAGAGAAGGGACTAACACAGTTGTCTCTAATAGGATGATGAATGAGTGCAAAGAACCATTTTCTAAACACCCTTTCCTTCCTTGATGGATGTTTCCATTATCATCTCATCATTCAGGGCTTTAAGTTGCAAAACCTCTCTTCTGGAGAGTTTCCATTGCATGCTTTCAGCACCCAGAATATTTATAGTATCCTCAAATTCCAACAGCCTTTCTGTCGTTCTGCGTTCTGCTCTGGTGTTCTGTGGCAAATGATGTCCGAGTGCCTTGATCCAAAGCTTTCACTGTGTTGACATTTTTAAAAATAGGAGATGAATCTAAGCTGTAAAGACAACATTTATTTCCACCTAAGCAGACAAAATATAGCTAAAACTCAGTATCCCTGTAAATAAACTTTTTCTTTTTTAAATGTTTAGCTAAATTTCGTGGACTTTTGTGCTATCAATACCTTTATCAATAATCCCTCCTGATTGAATCATAAACTTCAGATGAGGCTGGATAGTTTGGACTGTGCTAATCATCCTGTATTACTCCTTTTATGAACCTTCAGCATATTGGGTTTCTATGATGGATAAGAGAGAAGTTGCCAAGGCCAATGGACAAAGACATCAAATTCTGAAAGGGATGTGACTGGGAGCTCCCGGTCACACCATAGGCTGGAAACATATCAGATGGAAACTATTGCAATTCTCTATTGCAATTTGAGGAATCCTAGAACCAACTTCTGGCAGAACGTTTTGGAGAACAATCTTCTTTCCATCAATAGTGTCTACACAGTACCTGATCTGGAGAAAGCAGTTAGGTGAGAGAGTAATGAATACATGTGGGAAAGGTCTAAGGATAGCTCTCTCATAAATTTTCTTGGTACCTTGAAACTGCAAAGAAGAAGCCCAAGATTTTGTGCCTATAAATAAATTGTGAACATTTACTGATTGTGAGTCACCACC
This sequence comes from Dipodomys merriami, assembly GCF_024711535.1. Taxonomy (NCBI): domain Eukaryota; kingdom Metazoa; phylum Chordata; class Mammalia; order Rodentia; family Heteromyidae; genus Dipodomys; species Dipodomys merriami. Next base: position 66,177,236 of record NW_027203381.1, on the reverse strand, counting down.
TCCTAAAAAATTCCTTAAAAGAAGAAAGGAAATGCATAAGGACAAGAATGTGAGGTTTCATTCATCACACTGTCAGCAGACACTGTGTGTAAGGGTCCCTACCCGCCTGTCCCTTCAGTCTATCCCTGGGATGTATATCACTTCTTCATCCAATTGTCATCCTTGGAAAGAGTAGAAGAGAGCAGAAACTTGTGTGGTCAATATTTCAATCTTTCTAACTTGGAAACTAGAGTGGACCGTGCTGATAGCTTGCTTAGAATCAAGGTATGGAATACAAAGTGAGGATACATTGATCACAAAGGTGAAGTCTACTGGAGTTATTTGGAAGTAGCAACTGTAAAGTTTATAATGTTACGGTTGATGTTCCTTTCCAGCTGCCAATGGCTTATGCCTGCAGTCCTAGCTAACCAGGAGGCTGAGATCTGAGGGCTGTAATTCAAAGCCAGCCCAAGCATGAAAGTGCATGAGTCTCCTAACTTCAATTAACAACCAAAAAGCCAGAAGTAGAACTGTGGCTCTATTGGTATAACACTAGTCTTGAGCAAAAAATGCTTAGGAATAGTACCCAGGTCTTGATTTCAAGTCTCAGGACTGGAGAGCATGTGCGCTCACACACACACACACACACACACACACACACACACACACACACACACACACACAAACACACACACACACACACACACACACACACACACACAAAATGATGTTCCTTTAGTTTCTATTATAGTGGGTTACCCAAATGAAGTAAAACAGTTACTTCTTTTAAGAAAAATGTGTGTGCGTTAACTATTGGAAGAGATAGCCTGAGTATTATAAAAATACTTGTTTGGTTGTTTTTTTTTTTTTTTTGAGGATTTCATAGACTCAAGAAAAAGCTTGACTTGGAGCTGAAAATAACAAAATATGTGACAGTTTGTCAGTGAAAAAGTTATATTGTCAATTTTCAAGAGTAGATTTCTCAAAAAGCAAATCCAATGAATTATAGGACAGTTTTAATCCAAAGTAAGCCAGAATCCCAGCAAAAGTAAAAAGCACCTGATTTTGAAATGGAGAAGAAATAATGATGAACAATAGTTGACAATGGAAACTTGAATTGCCCAACACCACAACTTACCTAGTTTATTTGTTGCTTTGGTAGCATGATTATGCAGACCAGTCTACAGGCTTCATTAACAACTAAAGGAAAGCACGAGGTAGGTGTCCTATGAACCCAGACAAGTAAAGGACATTTGCTGAGGGAGATCTCTTGTTGCAAGAGTGAAAATCCTAGCTCCTCAGAAAGATGAAGTGAGAGGATTTCAGTTTGATTCCAACTCAAGAAGCACAAGTCCTTCACATGCTTGCTGGTCCAATTTTCCAGCAAAAAGCCAGAATTGCAGGCATGGTTTGAGTGATAGAGCGCCATCTATGCGTGTACAATGCTGCATAAGAACATGTACCCCTGAGTTCAAGTCATGGTGTCAGGGAAGGAAGGAAGAAAAGAAGAAAGAGAGGGAGGGAATGAGAGGAGAGGGAAAGGAAAGAAGAAATGGAAAGAAAAGGAAAGAAGAAATAAAACAGAGGAAAGAAAATAATGAGGGCAAAGAAAATGACTGAATACACACTTCTCAAGGTCACATCCTATGAATATCATCATTTCACTTCTGCACCAGGAAATGGCTTCAAATGTGTTTTCAGTACACTATGAGTTGTGGAACAATAATTTCTTAAAAATAGTTTCAACTCTAGATTTAATAACCAGAAACCTTATTTCTCAGCACATTAGAACAGATTTTAATTGCTTGTCTTTTTAAAACCCCTAATTCTGAAATGGAACGCAGCTGGGTTTTTTTCATTGCTGTTTCAAATATTCTCTTTATTCATGTATCTCAATATCTGTTGTTTTCTGAAAACTAAAAAATGAACTAAAATGAAACAAACCCAGAAATGTTACCTCAAATGAACTTCTACATTTCTAGCAAGTTAACTCCATCTAGTACACACACACACACACACACACACACACACACACACACACACACACACACACACACACACACACACACACACACACACACACACACACCAAAAACCATGAAGTTTACAAAACACTGTACAGAAATTTCAGACCCTGTCGCTTGTCTTCCAGGTAATACTCAGGTATACTGAGGTAATATTCAGTCTTCTGGGTATTATTTTATATCATAAACCAGTTTTTCTGAGGCAAAGATTAAAAGCTTTAACTCAGGCTCCAATGAAGCTTGTTTTCCAGCCATTGTGTAGAAATTGCAGAGCACTGAAGAAATCTCACACCTTAATACTGAATAGCAAATTCCACACCAAACCATGGAATAGGGTGAGCAAACAATAACACCAAATTATCCCAATCACCAACTCTTTCAGATATATCTCATGAGTGTGTGAAAAAGTAACATCACCAAGAATTTTTCAAAGAAGAAACATCTTTGTCATTTATGTTCATTTCAAAACCCTAACATATGGTAGAGAAGGCTAAATCAGGCCTTTATTATTGTAATCAGTAATAAAAAAAAAAAAGTCCAGAAAACTCCAACCAAATGTGTTCTTTTCATTTGTCAAGTGAAAAGGTTTTTTGAGGTTAACCTGACATTCCTGCAATGGAGCAGACCCATTAGCAGACCCAGGTCTCCCTACCTCTCCATTCTTCTTTTTGTCTTAATAATCACCTTCTCCCTCCTCTTGGGACACATAGCTGCTCCTAACTGGATCTTTTGTCTCTGCCATCTTTCTCATGCTTTATAGACCTTAGTTTCTGCAGAACGTATTTTTTCAGCTCTTAAAGTTACTAATTCACAATGAGATGTACAAGTCGTTATGTTGAAAATGAACTTTACAACTTTGGTGCTGGGGGGTGGGGGGGGAGGATTGGGTGGGGGGGAGGAGGGGATGGGAAGGGGAAACAAAGGAGGAGGCTACGCTTGATAAGAAATGTACTCATTATCTTGCCCATGTAATTGTAACCCCTCTGTACAGTATTTTCACAAAAAAAAAAAAAAGTTACTAATTCAGATGGCTTTCACTTTGTGGAATCTTTCATGAAACCAGCTCGTGCTAAACCTCACTTTAAACTAAGGTCCAGAGAGTCAAACATAAAGGGCCACACTTCAGTCAGCTGTTTCTTATCAAGAACTTGCTGTGGCTTCCTGTTCTGTAGTCTTTTCATCTCTCTCTTTTCAAGTCTCCCTACATGATTTTGCCCACTTCCATGTCTCCAATTTTACCTTATATGATTTCACCTCTGATGTCCGCTAAAAAATTATTTTCTAGAGACTTGAAACCCAGCTTATATTTGTGTTTTCCCATATGTTAGCCTTCTACTTAACTTTGCCCAGATATCACCAAAGACAAATATCTAGTAGAAACGTTCTGTCCAGTAACATTACAGGATATCTAGAAGTCAACACCTATACAGTTTAAGTCTCTCTCTAAATTTTGAGATACAACAAACGAGGCCTAAAGTTCTCTATCAATCATTCATTTTCAATGGAAATAACATATTTATTAGAATATTAAATTTTAGCCACTGTGTACTCTTTACTTGCAAGTTCAGGCAACAAATTGCTCACATAAAATTCAGATCATTGGGTAGAAGTTGGTTGCATATATTTGGAAACTCCGTAAGAAGTATAAGGTTAGTTTACTGCATTTCAACAAATAGTCATTGTTTACTACATGAAAAAAACCTTTACTGGCCAAGTTGGAGAATACAAGGAATGGCTAAGACACAGCATCTGCCTTTCAAGAATATAACATAAAATGAAGAAAGATGCAAACTTTTGCATTTATTCATATATAATAATCTGGAAGATGAAAGAGGTGAAAGAGAATTGTTTTGATTGAACAGAATACTTAAGGCTACCATGAAAACAAATATTTTACCTTAAAAGATTTTCAGGATTTTATAAGGTAAAGTGATCCAGGCAAAGGAAACATTGAGTGAGTTCCCCAGTACCACATATCATAACTATGTGTCTGTGTATTTCTTCTCTAGCTGAGTATTTGCTCCTAACTTACCCATTTTGCACTCTCAGGTCAAGAAAGGCCTAGAATCAGAACACTAAAGCCATTTTAAAAAACACAAAAATTCAAAAAATCCTGCAACTATTTGTATGTGTATGTATTTGTGTGTGTGTGTGTGTGTGTGTGTGTGTGTGTGTGTGTGCCCTGCACTGAAGTCTCTCTGTTTCAATGGGAGCAAATCCAGGACCCCATAGGAAGTAGATATCCTCTTTTTCAAGCTAGCCCCATCCTCAGCAGAGATTTCTTGTCTATGGGGATTCACTTACGCTGGTTTTGGATCTGTGAAAGGAATAAAAATTGTTGGTAGTATCTCTTAGATATCAGTGAAAGGGTAGGGTAGTGTTTGGAAGGTTAGGGTTTTAGTTGTAATTCTATAAATTTAAAGGAAGAAAGTCCCAGATCCTATTCTCTCATGACACTTGTACCTACGGCATCTATGGAAGAAACTAAATCTAGTGAGAAGTAAAGCCTTGATTTCCTACGAGGTAACTAAGAACTGGACAACACCATTTGGGCCTTCTTGGAAGCTGTGATTGAACCCACGTTCAAACTGACACAGAAATGAGTATGTAATTTCTACCTCTTCTCTAATCCTAGCAATTAATATGCATTTCCAGGAAGAAAGATCTGTAAGGCAAGTCCTGACAGAAGTGATTGTTCACTGAATTGGGTGGGGGTGAAACTTGGATGGGCTTGTATCAAAGATGCAAAGCATGTCTATATCTGCAAAAGGAAAAAAATACAGCATTCATAGTTACCAGTCTGAAAGGAACATTGAGAAAGGAAGCCCAATGAATGTTCTATATTCTGAACAATATGTCAATTCTTCTGACCTTGAGAGAGTGAAGTTAATAAGGGGCAGGGCATGATAGAACACCAGCACGTCCATTCTTTCTGTGGTATATATCATGCTCATGAGCTTGAAAGCATTTTCAATTACATTCGTCTTCCAAGATGTATATTTAGCAGTGGATTTTTGTTCCTTCTATCAAGTATTTTTGTGTTCTAGGGACTCTGTTAGCTATTAGAGTTGCAATGGTGAATAAGACCATCAAGTTTTTTGTCCTAATAGCATTTGTAGCCTAAACAGGACTAAAGAGAAGCAAACAGTCCATTATACACAATGTAAAAGTGCTGTAATAGAGAAAGCATGAGGTGGTACAGGAAAAAGAATAGGAGCAAATAGTCCACAATTAAGAGTAGTGGGCTGGCAGGGAGAGATATGACATCATGGTATATTTCTGTTTGATCAGTATTCATCCTTCAATCTTCTGGTATCAATATCCTAGTTTCCCTTTGGGGAACTCCCCTTGTCCCTTTTAACCCAGGAGACTTTTGATTACGGCTGACATCAGCCTCAACATTCTGAGAATCAGAGCACTTTTCCAATGGAGTCAATTAGTATATTTCATCCTTCTACTACGCATGATTGGTTCAGTTATATTTGTGTTATCTAAGCTGGACCAGTGAACTACACCGGTTCCAAGGACATGTATGAAATTAACTGGCTAAAAAAAAAACCTTGATGAATCAAAAATGTGAATCTAGTAGAATGTTAAGACTGGAGCAAATAAGTAACAATACATCACACGGAGGTATAAATCAATAGAAAAAGAGGTGGGGATACACCACTTTCATTTACCTTCTATCAAGAAAATGAAATTCTCTCTTTTTTAAATTTTTCATTCATGTAGTTGTGCAAAGCAGATGCCAAGTAACGAAGTGATTTATGAATACAATGCATCTTGATCAGGGTCATCCCTTTAGCATTCTCACCTTTCCTTGACCCACGCCTAACTTTACTCTTCTTAATTTTGTGATATATACAATGAATTCTTGACTGCAGTTCCCCCCTCTAAATCTTCCCTTCATTTATCTACCTCTCTCTCCTTGGCCCCACCCGCTTTTGGATGCACCCATTTCTTGTTGTTGATTTTTCTGGGCTTTGATGTTGTCTTTCTAAAAGATTATACTATTTGAGTTCTCCATAAAGTTTATTCTGCTTCAATTAATTCACATGTAACCATTAGCATGCCACCCAGCATGTTGACTTATAGATTTACAGCACATTCTGGTTATCACAAATGAGGGAAAACATGCAGATCTTTGGATCTGGCTTGTTTCACTTAATATAATGTTTTCCAAGTCTTTCCCAAAACAGAATTCTCTTTTTTTAATTTAATTTTATTTTATTTGTGAACATACTGTACAGAGGGGTTACAATTACATGGGGAGGATAAGGCGTACATTTCTTACCAAGCATTGCAGCCTCCTCCTTTGTTTACGCTTCACATCCCTTCCCAGCCGCCCCCCTCCCCCAAAATCCCAATCCTTCTCCTTCCCCGACCCTTCCCCCCCAGCCCCAGCCCGGCACCGACGTTGTAAATCTCGTTTTGGACATGACAACTTGTACTTCTCATTGTTGCAACAGGTCCACCTGTATCCTTAAACAACTGGTTTTTCCCCATCTCCTCCACAAGTTATACTGACATCAAATATGGTGAAAGCAGGGGTTATACTGTGGGGGAGGGACATACAAAGCAACAAAGAGATAGTCTTATAAATGCGTTAGAAACACATGCATGAAAGAAAAAAACATTAAAATACATATCAAAGGGTTCATTTCCTGACATAACATTATCTGACCTTTTCCGCTTGACTCATACATATACTAGATATTGCAAATAAGGGAAACCATGGGACCTATGTTTCTTTGGGCCTGGCTTACTTCACTTAATATAATTTTTTCCAAGTTTTTCCATTTCCTAACAAATGGGGCAATGTCATTCTTTCTGATGGAGGCATAGAATTCCATTGTGTATATATACCACATTTTCTTGATCCATTCATCTACTGAGGGGCATCTGGGTTGGTTCCATATCTTAGCTATGGTAAATAATGCTGCAATAAACATTGTTGTGCTGGTAGCTTTAGTGTGGTCTTGTTTGTAAACATTTGGGTAAATGCCCAAAAGTGGGATTGCTGGATCATAGGGGAGATCTATGTGAAGTCTTTTGAGGAACCTCCATACTGCTTTCCAAAGTGGTTGAACAAGTTTCCATTCCCACCAACAATGAAGTAAGGTTCCTTTCTGTCCACATCCCCTCCAGCATCTGTTGTTGTTAGAGTTCTTGATTTTTGCCATTCTAACTGGGGTGAGGTGATATCTCAATGTTGTTTTGATTTGCATTTCTTTTATGGCTAGGGATGTTGAACATTTCTTCATGTGTCTATTGGCCATCCTTCTTTCTTCTTCAGTGAAGTTTCTCTTTAAGTCTTTCGCCCACTTATTTATTGGGCAGTTGTTTCTTTGAGGATTTGTTGTGGGGGGTTTAATTTTTTGAGTGCTAAGTATATTTTAGATATGAGACCCTTGTCCGTTGTATGGCTAGTAAAGATCTTCTCCCAATCCACGGGCTTTCTATTGATCTTGCTAGCTATGTCATTTGTCCTGCAGAAGCTCTGCAATCTTATGCAATCCCATTTGTCCAACCTTTCTTTGATTTGTTGTGCTTCCGGGTCTCTATTCAGAAAATTTCGACCTGAGCCAAGGAGACCTAGGGTTTCTCCTATTCCATCCTGAAATGTTTTCAGAGTGTCTGCTTTGACTTCAAGGTCTTTGATCCATTTGTAGTTGATTCTGGTGCAGGGTGATATATAAGGATCTAACTTTAGTTTTCTACATGTAGTTAACCAATTTTGCCAGCACCATTTACTGAAGAGGCTGTCTTTCTTCCATTCTATTGTTTTAGCTCCCTTATCGAAGATTGGATGGCTATGGGTCTGTAGGTTCATTTCTGGGTTTCCAATTCTATTCCATTGGTCCTGAGGTCTGTTCTTATGCCAATACCAAGCTGTTTTGATTACTATGGCTTTATAGTAGAGTTTGAAATTTGGTATTGATATTCCTCCAGCAGTGTTCTTTCCGTTGAGGAGCGTTTTTGCTATTCGGGGTCTTTTATTGTTCCATATGAATTTTTGGATTGCCTCTTCTATTTCCTTGAAGAATGAGGTTGGAATTTTGATAGGTATTGCGTTGAATTTGTAGATAGCCTTGGGAAGTATTGCCATTTTCACAATCCAGGAGCATGGGAGGCTTTGCCATTTTTTAAGTTCTTTTTTGATTTCCTTTTTCAAGATTTTAAAGTTTTCATAATAGAGGTCCTTCACTTCTTTGGTTAAGTTAATTCCTAGGTATTTTATTTTTTGTGGGGCTATTACAAATGGAGTTGCTTTCCTAATTTCAGCCACACTTTTCTCATTGTTGGCATACAGAAAAGCCATAGATTTTGGGGGGTTAATTTTATAACCTGCGACTTTGCCAAAGTTTTGAATCAGCTTGAGTAATTTGGGAGTGGAATCTATGGGATTCTTTAATACAAGATCATGTCATCTGCAAAGAGGGAGAGTTTTATTACTTCCTTCCCTATTTGGATCCCCTTTAAGTCTGCATCTTGTCTTATTACTGTAGCTAGGCATTCTAATACTTGATTGAAGAGAAGTGGAGAGAGTGGGCATCCTTGTCTTGTTCCTGAGTTAAGAGGAAATGGCTTTAGTTTTTCACCATTGAGTATAATGCTGGCTGTAGGTTTGTCATATACAGCCTTTATTGTATTGAGGAATGTTCCATGGATTCCTAATTTTTCCAAAACCTTCATCATGAAGGGGTGTTAGATCTTGTCAAATGCTTTTTCTGCATCTATTGAGATAACCATGTGGTTCTTATTCTTGCTCCTGTTGATGTGATGAATAATATTAATTGATTTGCGTATATTGAACCAGCTTTGCATCCCTGAAATGAATCTTGTTTGATCGTGGTGTATGATTTTTTGGATGAATTGTTGAAGTCGATTGGCCAAAATTTTGTTGAAAAGTTTTGCATCAATATTCATCAAAGAAATGGGTCTATAGTTCTCTTTCTTTGATGAGTCCCTGCCTGGTTTTGGGATGAGGGTTATGATGGCTTCATAGAATGTGTTCGGTAGTGAGCTTTCTCTTTCAATTTCATTGAAGAGTTGGAGGAGTATTGGTGTGAGCTCTGCTTTGAAGGCCTTGTAAAATTCTGCTTTAAAACCATCTGGTCCTGGACTTCTCTTAGCTGGGAGGTCTCTTATTGCTGTTTCTATTTCAATGCTTGATCTGGGCCTGTTAAGATAGTTTAACTCATCTTGGTTTAGTTTTGGCATGTCAATATTTGCTAGGAAAAGGTCCATTTCTGTCAAGTTCTCAAACTTATTAGCATAAAGTTTTGAGAAGTATTCCCTTATAATGTTCTGAATCTTGGTTGTTTCCGTGGTGATGTTTCCATTCTCATCTCTGAGTTTATTAATTTGGGTGTGTTCTCTCCTTTTTCTGATAAGGTTTGCTAAGGGTCTGTCAATTTTGTTAAGTTTTTTGAAGAACCAACTCTTTGTTTTGTTGATTCTTTCTATAGATTTTTTGGATTCTAATTCATTTAATTCTGATTTAGTTTTGATTATTTCTTTCCGTTTACTGGATTGGGGTTTATCTTGCTGCTCTTTTCCAAGGAGGTTTAGATGTGTCATTAAATTGTTAGTTTCAGATCTCTCCAATTTGTTGATGTAGGAGCTCAGAGCTATAAACTTGCCTCTGAGTACTGCCTTTGCTGTGTCCCAGAGGAGCTGGTAATTTGTGTGTTCATTTTTGTTGAATAGCATGAACATTTGAATTTCCTTTCTAATCTCTTCCATGACCCACTCATGATTCAGCAGTGTGTTGTTCAGCCTCCATGTGATACCGGACTTTCTTTGGTGGCTTTTGGTGTTGAGTTCTAATTTTATTCCCTTGTGGTCAGAGAGAATGCAAGGTATAACTTCAATGTTTCTGAATTTAGACAAGTTTGCTTTGTGGCCTAAAATGTGGTCTATTTTAGAAAACGTTCCATGTGCTGCTGAGAAGAACGTGTATTCTGATGCTGCTGGATGAAATGTTCAGTTGATGTCTGTTAAGTCTAGTTGATCTATGCAGCTGTTTAGATCTGCGGTTTCTCTGTTGAGTTTTTGCTGAGTTGATCTATCTAGTGGGGAGAGTGGTGTGTTAAAATCCCCAACAATTAATGTCTTTGGACCTATATGGGATTTGAGGGAAAGTAGTGTTTCTTTGATAAATTTGGGTGCTCCATTGTTTGGCGAATAGATATTTAGAATTGTAATATCCTCCTGAAGGAGAGATCCTTTAATTAGTATGTAGCGACCTTCTTTATCTCTTCTCACGAATTTTAATTTGAAGTCTATTTTATCTGATATCAGGATTGCAACTCCTGCCTGTTGATGGGGGCCGTTTGCTTGGTAGATTTTGTTCCAGCCTTTAACATTGAAAATGTGTTTGTTTTTACAGGCAAGATGTGACTCCTGCAGGCAGCAGATAGAAGGGTCTTGGTTTTTAATCCAACTAGACAGTCTATGTCACTTAATTGGAGAGTTCAGTCCATTAATGTTAAGGGATAGGACTGAGAGGTATTTGGGAGTTCCTGCCATGTTATCCACCTTCTTGGGGGCTGTGAAAACTGGGTTCTTCCTAAGGTTCTTGGATTCTCAGTTTGGGTGCAGTTTCTTGGCCTTTATTGTGGTCTTGTTGGTTTTCTGTGTAGGACATCTTTAAGAATCTTTTGTAGGGCTGGTTTGGTGGAGATGTATTGTTTCAATTTTTCTTTGCTATGGAAGGTTTTTATTTGGCCTTCAGTTATGAAGGAGAGTTTAGCTGGGTACAGTATTCTTGGTTGATAGTTGTTTGTTTTTAGGGCATGGCATACATCATTCCAGGCTCTTCTTGCTTTGATTGTCTCTGCTGAGAAATCTGAGGTGATTCTAATTGGTTTCCCTTTATAGGTGATTACCCTTTTCTCCTTGACAGCTTTAAGGATCTTTTCCTTGGTCTGAGTTGATCCTGTGTGGATTATAATGTGACGGTGGGATGTCCTATTCTGGTCTGGTTTATTTGGGGTTCTAAAAGCTTCTTGTATCTGAATAGGCCTATCTTTTTGTATGTTTGGGAAGTTCTCTGCTAGGATCCTGTTAAACAAATTTCCTAGACCATTAACTTCTGTTTCTAGGTGCTCCTCTACACCCATTATCCTTAGATTAGACCTTCTGATGGTGTCTTCCAGGTTTTGGATAGATCTGTCATATTTCTTGGACTTGTCTTGGATGGTTGTATGTTCTTTCTCTATAATATCTAGGCTGTCTTCAATCCCTAAGATTCGATCTTCTGCATGGTCTAACCTGCTGTCAAGACTCTCTACTTTGTTTTTTATCTCTTTTCTTTCTAATTGGTCAGCTTTGATGGCTTCAAGTTCTTTGTTTAAGCTCTGTTTTAGGTCTTGTATGAATTTCTTTACTTCCTTAATTTGGTGTTCAGTGTTTGTTCTCAAATCACTTAGTTGATTGGTTATGGTTTCTTTGGACTCCCATTCCTTCTGTTGGGTTCCATTCAGCATTCCCTTTGTGGTCTCCCTGACTTCCTTCAGCTCTTTGTTAATGGATTCCATGAATGCCTTTAGTGATCTTTAGTGATCTTTCTCTACCTGGTCTCTCAATTCCTGAATTACTCTTTGATTAGCTTCCTCCTGTCTGTGGGATTCTTGCATTTCTCTTTCTTCCCGTTCGTGGGACTCCTGCAGTTCTCTTTGAGTGTTCTCTGCCTGCTCACGCCATTCCTCCCTTTGTCTTTGAGCATTCTCAAGTTGTTCACGCAAATCCTGTATCAGTTTTTGAGTAGCTTCCTCACGCTTATGACATTCCTGTATAAACTTCTGGGATGCCTCCTCTCTCTCCCTATCACGCTCATACAGAGTCCTTTGTACATTGTCAAACTTCTCATTTATCATGTTTGCCAGCAGTGTTTGTAGAGCTATTTGGGAACTCTCCTCTGGATTATTCATTATCTGTTCTGTCCCCCGATTATCAAGATTGGGAATTGAGATACCCAGATTTGCCATTTTTCTTGTGTTTTTCTGGCTTACTCTGCCCATTTGAGATGAAAATAGCTCGTTTTGTGCTAGAACACTATCTTAAGGCAACCATCAACCAAAGTTTGCATTTGTACAGTCAATCTAGTTCAACAGATACATCTATTCAACATCAAACAACTATATGTTAATGGGTTCGAACCACAGAGAAGAATTTGGAAAACCAGAAATTATTAGGGTTAGGTAGAGATGTGGGTAAAAAATAGGAATAGATTGGTGTGGGGAGGCACAGGGAGAGTTAACTATGTCCTAATCCCAATGCAGGAAATAGGTTGGGTAGGATGCAAGTAGAGAGAGAGAGAGAAAGAAGAAAGGGAAAGGGAAATGAAAAGAGACCAGAAAAAAATAGAAACGTAAAAATTAATATTATTATGGTGATGACCCTCTATTTAGAGAGGAATGTGAATATATTGAGAGAAGTGGAGGGACATAGAGGAGAAGTGAAAAACTTTAAAAAAATGCTTAAAATATTATATAGGTATAATGAGGTAGTACTGCTATTAAGGAATTTAAGTCTCAGAGGTTTTGAATTAAGTAATAAATTTGTGGATTAAGTGTGTACACAATGGGGGATAGGGTCTACTAGTTCACTAGGGGTTTATCTGAGGATGTGCAGGACAAGAAAAAGAGAAAGAAGACAAGAAAAGAAAGGTAAACGCACATTCACATATTCCTAAAATAAAAATTATAAGAGGAAAAAAAAAGTTACTGGAAAGCAATTATGTTTTCAAAAAAGGCAAAAATTAAAGATTAATAAAAGTTTTAGAAAAGGAAAAAAAATTCATATATATAAGGTACCAAAAAAAAAAAGAAAAGAAAAGAAGAAGAAGAAAAAAAAAGTTCTTTGATTTTTTTTTTTTTTATTATTTTGGGAGGGTTGGGAAGAATCCTGTATATCCCTTTTGTCTGTAACCAGCCTCTTGTTGGAGTCTCTGGTCAGCTTGAGGTTCTGTGGCTTGATTGGTTTCTTAAGTCAGTTTGTTCGAACAGGCAGAAAAATGTTCTGCTTTACCCAAGATTTTGAGATCCCCCTCCCAGGTTAGTTTAATGGGAGGGTGATCTGCTTTGAGAATCACAAAAGAGGGGGATGCGGTGATGAGGCTAGGTTCTGGGTAGAGTTGAGGCCTTTCAACAAACAGTAGCTTTTCCCTGGGGCTATTTTGTGAAAAACTCACAGAGCCCAGCCTGGAGCCATTCTCAGGGTTTCTGTTTTTCAATTGATTGTGGAGGTTGCTAGAGGGAGGGGCAGCCTCTGGCTCTGGTTACCCGGTGAGGAAAGCCACTCCAATGGCTGGCCCCTGAGCTGGGTGACTTTTCCCTGGATGGAGCTGAGTCTGGCAGGTCACTTCGCCATTAAGTTCTTGTGACCTGCTAAATGATTCGTTTTATTCCAAGGCCTGAGTTGGAGCTGGCAGCTCCTCCGAGCTTTGTCGGTATCCAAGATGGAGATCACCGGTGCTGGGGGGAAGGGGTGGCCTTCCCTCCTCTGCTCCCTGAGAAGGAGTGAGGACGTCGGGCTTCTACTCACGCCGAGTTTTGGATCCTGGGTCGTCTCTGGTCTGCAAACTGCAGGATGAAGATGTCCGCTCCTTGTCGGTTCTTGCTGGTGTTCAGTAGAATCCTCTCGCCCGCTGCGTCTGGCTTCTTCTTCCCGGATTCTCTGTGTGAGTGCTCAGGTATGGCCGAGGCTGCAGTTGCCGCCGCGACCCTGCCGCCGCCCGCGGCAGCTGCTGGCAGGCGCTCAGATGTGTCTCCTTGCCTTGGCTTCCCCTCTCTTGTCTAACTCTCTGTCCTGTGATGGCACACTTGGTGTGATTCTCTGGCTTAGGACTGTTCACTGGAACTCTAAAACTGCTTTCTATGCGAGAGCTTGTTCAGATTCCAGCTTCTCCTCCGCCATCTTCCTCCTCTTCACAACTCAACAGAATTCTCTTAATGCATTACACCAGTTCTTTTTCAGCTCCCTAGCAAGAAGTAAGCCAATGAGATGTAAAATGGATGTAAAATGATGAACCCTAATTTTGAGAGATGTTGGACATACTGTTGAGAACAAAAAACAACAACAAAAAACAAAACAACAACAACGAAAAACAAAGGACAACAACCACCAAGAATGGTAGTTCAAGCCTATAATCATAACTACTTGGGATCTAGAGATCAGTAGATTGTGGTTCAAGGCCAGCCTGGGCAAGAAAAACAAAAGTTCATGAGACTCCATCTCAATTAATGACTGAGCATAGTGGAACATGCCTGTAGTTCCAGCAACCAGGAGAAACACAAATAAGAGGAATGTAGTTCAGGCAGACTTAGGCATATCGAAAGACCTTGCCTCAAAAAAGAATGGATCAAGAAAATGTGGTATATATACACAATGGAATTCTATGCCTCCATCAGAAAGAATGACATTGCCCCATTTGTTAGGAAATGGAAAGGCTTGGAAAAAATTATATTAAGTGAAGTAAGCCAGGCCCAAAGAAACATAGGTCCCATGGTTTCCCTTATTTGCAATAACCAGTCTATGTCTGAGACAAGCAGAAAAGGTCAGATAAGTTGATGTTAGGGAAATGAACCCCAAGATAAATATTCAAATTTTTTTTTCTTTCATGCAATTGTTTCTAACATATTTATAAGATGATTTCTATGTTGCTTTGTATGTCCTTCCCCCACGGTATAACCCCTGCTTTCACTGTATTTGATGTTGGTATTATTTGTGGAGGGGAAGGGAAAAAAAAACAAATCATTTAAATAGGGATACAGGTGGAACCATTGCAACAATGAGATGTACAAGTCATTATGTCAAAAAACGAATTTTACAACTTTGGTGGGGGAGAGGTGGATCGGGAGGGGGGAGTGGGGGATAATGGGAAGGGATGGGAAGGGGAAACAAAGGAGGAGGCAACAATGTTTGATAAGAAATGTGCTCATTATCTTGCCCATGTAATTGTAACCCCTCTGTATGGTATTTTCACAATAAAAAATAATAATATAAGCTGGAAGTATAGCTTGTATGAAGTCCTGAGTTCAAAACCCAGAATCACCAAAAACATAAATGAACAAACAAATAACCAACACACAAAAAAGCTGATGGAGTAGTTTAACCTTCAGAGGGTCTTGCCTGGCAACTAGAAGGCCCTGAGTTCAAACCTTAATAGCACCAAAATGAACAAACAACAACAACAGAAACCAAACAAAAAGCCTTGGAGCTTTGTTAGTAAAAAAGAAGGGAGCAACAAGACATTGAGAAATACCAGCAATGGTGGCAACAGTGCATAAAAAATCCTTAAGATACATGATCTTACATTAGTTCCCAAGGCTTTCAAATAGAAATACCAGAACCAGGGTATTTTAGACCACAAAGATTTATTATATCACACTTCTCACAGCTGGAAGTCTGAAGTCAAGGTGTCAGCACATTTTGGGTTATTCTGAGGTCACTCTCTTTGCTTGCAAATGGTACCTTCTCACTATGAACTCAGTCCTTCCTCTGTGGATGTGCATTCCCAGGGTTTCTGTATCCAATTTCCTTCTCTTATAATAGCTCTAGTCATACTGGATTAGGCCCCACTCCAACAGCCCATTTTGAATTAATCATTTCTTTCAGTCTTCATTTTAAAATATATCCAAACTCTGAGGTTAGAATATCAACCCATGACTTGAGGGTGGGGGTGGAATAAAAATGTATGCCATAACAATTCATAGCATTAATTGGATCTGGTTTCAGGAAGCTAATAAAATGTGGGTTTTTTTTCTTTCTGTTAGCAGTATGGACAGGGACCTTCCATTTTACATCTCTAAGACATTTAATAATCATCTTAAATGAATTAGAGAAAGAGCTATTGCACATCCTGGTGATTTGCATTTGTTTGTAGCAGTGAAGGTGAACATTTTTCAGGTGTAGCTGTCCTGTGTGATTTATCACTGTATGCCCTAGATGCCCCCAGGATCACCCGAATTCCAGTCATGGAAGTGACAGCAGGAGACTCCCAGAGCACTGTGACTGCAGCCTGTGCTCCAGGGCTTCTCCAATACCTCGGAGAGGGGTTGGTGAGACTCCACTCTGCAAAGATCGCGGAAGTGCTGGGGAATTAAGAGCCTTGGATACAGGTGATGTACAAGACGTTATGTCGAAAAACGAACTTTACAACTTTGGCCCGAAGGAGGGGGGAAGAGGGAGGGAGACGGGGGGGGGGCCCCCGCGGGGGAGGAGGCATAGGGGGAGATGGGAAGGGATGGGAAGGGGAAACAAAGGAGGAGGCTTCAATGTTTGATAAGAAATGTACTCATTATCTTGCCCATGTAATTGTAACCCCTCTGTACAGTATTTTCACAATAAAAAAATTTAAAAAAGAAATGTACTCATTACCTTGCTCGTGTAATTGTAACCCCTCTGTACAGTATTATCACACACAAAAAAAGTTTCAGGAAAAAAATAAAATAAAATATTGGGCGTATCTGTGCTAAGATTCTCATCACACACACAAACAAAAAAAAGAGCCTTGGGACAACTCTCAAGCAAATGGAGATAGAAGACCATGTGTAGACACGGGGTGGCCAGTCTAAGTGTTTCTACCCTTTGAGCACATGTCTCAGTTGCCTCTGCAGATGGCAAATTCAATGGTACACCCTTGTATTGTCTTTTCTCCTCTCCCCCTCAGTCTGCTTGAAGCTCCACATTTTTGCCTCCCTAGGTTTATCCCAACGTCCTTCTTTAAATAACTTACTTGCATGGAAGTCTTTCAGCTCTGCATTAAAAAGCATTTATCAACCTTTCTTTGGGTACAACATTTTTTCATTGTTTGCCATGAAAGTTTCAGCTATCAAAGATATAACATCTGGGGGAAATGTCGAGAGTTCTGAAAGGAAAATATATTTCTGGAACTCTATGCCATGCTTAGCTATAATGAGACCAGAGCAAAACATTCTTATATTTACCTTTAATACTTTATAAGTGCAATGCTTAAAAAGATCTCTTTCATGGTATCATTTATATCATGGACTTTAACTTGGAAATAGAATGTATACTTCTGTAAAATTCTTCTTGATGTCACATGGTTCTCTCTATAAGGCTTTTGGTTTTAACTTTAGAGACAGAATATCATTTTAAGTTTGGTTAATAATCTATTTCTAGCTAGGTGCCAGTGGCTCATGCCTGTAAATATTAGCTACAAGGGAAGGTTGAGATTTGAGGATCTCAGTTCAAAGCCAGCCTATGCAGGAAGTCTGTGAGGCTCTTATCTTCAATTAAGCACCAAAAAAAAGTTGAAAGTGGAGCTGGGGCTCCACTGGTAGAAAGCCAGCTTTGAACAAAAAAGCTCAGGGATAGCACCCAAGCCCTGAGTTTCAAGACCCAGAACTGGCACAAAACAAAGAAAGAAAAAAACAAAATATAAGAACAGAGGTAGAACTGAGCACAGAGGCCATGATAAGTACTTTAGATGGATTTATTATCCCAACTTGTAAATCAAAGGAAGAACAAGCTTCATTTTACCCTCTCAGATTATCTTTGTTTAAAACTCAATCTAGTCAATTTCATTTGAAAATAATTAGCAAACATCTGGTGCTCTGTAGCTGTTTCCTTCCTCAAGATGTAGACTCTTCCCACTTCAGTGGGAGTCAGTGCCCTACCTCCTTTTTTTTTTTGGAGCAGTATTATCCATGAGCAAGGAATTATAGTGCAAATAAATACTTTCGTTTATTCTTCTTCTCTTTCTCTCTTTCTCCTTCCCTTTCTCTTTGTTTCTCTCTCTGCAACAATGAAAGTTTGAACTCAGGATCTTGCGAAAGAGAAGCCCCACCACTTAAGGTGCCTCACCAGCTTCTCTTTCCGTTGATTCTTTTCAAGACACAGTGTCATTTTATACTCAGTCTAGCCAGAACTAAAATCCTCCTATTTATACCTCCCTTTGTTGCTGGGATGACAGGCATGAGCCACTGTGCCCAGCTATTGTGCTTCATCTGTATTTTAGGATGACAAGTGCTTTCCACCATATTGCTTAGATTGAGTCTTGCTAACTTTATCATCCAGAGTGGCCTCCTATCTCTGCCTCCCAAGTAGCTAGGATTACAGGCTTGGGTCATTAGGCTTCACAGGTGCTAGTTCTTAGACAGCAAGATGATCTATTTTGTGCATCTACAATCATAGTAATAAAGCTGTGAGTTTATTTGCCCTTTTAGCTGCCTTTTCTCATAATAGGAACAGCGATATTACAAGTATGTTAATCCATCTTAAAGATATAACAAGGAGATGACCAGTCTTTTATTCATTTTGCCATTCTTTAGCCATAATTTGAACACGTACTTGATGAACACCTAGAAGTTAGTGGGCTGAGCTCAGCCTGGAGAGTTACCTGAAAAAAGAACATCTAAAACCAACACAAAAATCCATACAAAAGTCCAACTGAAAAATCGGTGTGAAGAACTAAAGCAAGAGGCAGCACTAAAGTAAGAGGTAATAAAGGGATAGCAAAGTAAGATAAAGCAGGAGATCTGGTCAGGACTGTACCTGGACGGGTCCCCTAAGGTCCAACACTGTAATTCCAAATCCTGATCACAGGATACGCAGTACTTTAAACACCAAAAGGGACCAAAATATTCAGTACATTCACAGTCATGATCCCTTCCCTTCAGCTTCCTGCTTCATGGAAAACAAATACAAATTACATACACATATATAAAAAAACAGGATGGAGACATTATTTTTGCCTCATAAAAACTAATAAGTCAATAAATTTAGCTGAGTAAAGAGTTGGTTTAATTTATTTATTTTTATTCTTTATAATGTTTTTATTGTTATTATAAAGATGATGGACAGAGGGTTTACAGTTATATAAGTCAAGTAATGAATACATTCCTTTTTGGACAATGTCACCCCTTCCTTCACTCCCTCCCAGTTTTTCCGTCCTGTCCCCACCCACAACTTGTACGGTTCATTTTCTTCCTTTAAAAATTTGTTATTGCTATTATAAAGTTGATTACAGAGGCATTACAGTTACATAAGTCAGGCAAAGAGTATATTTCTTTTTGGATAATGTCATGCCTTTCCCTCTTTCTCTCTTCTAGTTTTTTCCTCCCATCCCTACCCACAAGTTATATAGTTCTATAGTTCATTTTCAATCTAGTAATTAGTGGGTATTATTGCTGCAATTGTGATTTAAATTATTATCAACAAACATAAAAAACTATCATGACATTGTTATTGGGGAAGGACATAAATTTATTGTGACTTTTTGTTGTGATTATATTTTAAGATTATTTTTAAAAATGAGAATCTTATGTGGGTCACTTGGCAGTTGGTAAATACTGTCATTGTCCTTTATAAATGTGTAATGTCCCAGTTCCTGAATATCTCCATCATTTTCACACCAGACATTATTTCTGTGCAATGGAAACCCAGAATGGCCTAGCTAGATGTTTTGCTTTGGTGTCAGGGAAGTACACAGGGGTAATATAAACCTGAACTCTTCCTGTCATCTTTTTTTAATCTAATTTCTTGGTTTGATAGTGTCCAGACTACAGAGAACATTACATCTCATTCAGATAAAGTCTCAGTCCCTTAAGTAATGTTTAGGCTAGACCTGCTTTGGCAAAGAACCAAGCCTGAGATCAACACAGCTTTCTTGTCATTGAACTGGGGGGATTATTCCAGGCCACAGTATGGCCAAGGAATCAGTACTGCCAGACAATGGTAGAAGTATTGCATCAGGAAGGGAGTGGTTTTCATTCTGGAATTCTCCACATTCACATAGTTAAACAGGGTTCTCTGCCCTTAACAGAACAAACAGATGAAAGCCATGTCTAGCGCTCAGATGTTTAATCCAACAGACTTGGGATTTGTACCTAACCCAATGGACTGCTGAAAATGTCACCTGTTAAGACTATCCAGATACTTGTTTCAGTGCATTACTTACTCCACAAACTGCCTGCTTCTAATGTCAAGGCTTCCGGAATAATTTATCATACTTATCATTCCCAATCCCCTCTACTTTTTGTTCTGAATTCTTCTTTTCTTGATTTTAATTTGATTTTCCAGTTTACATAAGCACAAAACCAAATTCAGCATAGTCTCAAAGACTACATACTTATACAAGCCTTAGTTCCACCATTCATACCTAACTCACCTGCAGAACCAGAGAAAGGAATGAGTCTAAACTAAGTAGATAAGCAGGGTGGCTGTTGTCTGTTCCTGTTACTATTACAAAATAACTTAAGGTAGGTAATTTAAAACAATAGAAAATTTAAATGGTAGTTATATAGTTCAGTGACAGAGTGCTTGCCTGTCATGCACAAGACACTGGTGACAATGATGATGATGATAATTATGATGATGATAAAAGACTGAAAAAAATAACAGAATTTGTTCTCATAATTCTAGAGGCTAGGAAGTCCAAAATCAAATCTGATATGAGTAAGTGAATCAGCAAGTGAATGAGTATGTGAATGAATAATGAGTCAATGAGCAAGGGAATGAGTGAATCAGCGCATGAAGGAGTTAGTAAGTGAATCAGAACATCAGTGACCAAATTAATGAGTGGGTAAATGCATGACTGAATGAATTGGTGATTGAGTTAATGAATCTATGGTAAGGGCAGCACTGAAAGCAAACAAAAATAGATAGTACTTACAGAAGCTCCTAGGGAATCCACTCCAAAAGCCTCCAAAAGCCTCTGGTTTGTGGTGGTTACAAATGGACACAAGCCTTGTGGTTCCGCTGTCATAATTTAGCTAATACTTGCTCTTCAGGTTTGGCTTTCATCTCATGCTTTAGCAGGTCAAGTATCTAAATGCTGATGGTAATGTGATTCTTGGTACTCCTAAAATTATGGTAGTGAACATGTGTTACCATCATGTCTAAACCATGTGTCAACATCAGAATAAGGATAAGCAAGGCCATGCCATTTAAATATTTTATTATTATCATGATATTCACTTTCCAGTGTGGAAGACAAGACTTTTAGAGGCAGGTAGAATTAAAACCTCATTGTATGCATTAGTTTCTGAGATTCTGTCTGTTGACATACAAAAAGATATTCATAAATCCACAGTAAAATGCTGCAACAATTAATGTTGACTGCAAACCATTAATCTTACACAAAAATTAAGATTTTAAAAAATAATGCACAGGGAAACAACTGTGTTTGATTTATGAGATTGCCTTGGTGAAAGTCCAACCTCATTTCTGACTAAATTCTCAAGCTCAAAATTTAAACAAGAACTAAGACTTTACCTCAGTCATCACTGTAGGAAAATATAGAAGATTTGACATCTTGATTGTTATGTTATATCAAGATTCAAATTTACCTATATGGTGGTGTTAACCAAAACATTTTGACTCTTTGCTAACCTCAATCGAAGGTAAACATCTGTTCCCATCTCTCATGTGACTACATGCGCTCTCTGGAATCTGGTAATGCTGATGAAGTCTTTCACAAGATCTAACTTTTAAATTTTGGCCACTGAAAATACTAACAGCTTTTTTTTTTCTTTTTGCCATCCAGTTTGCTTATTTGTAGATTTATAGGCACATTCTAGTTACCACAAATGAAGGAAAGCATGCAACCTATGTTTCTTTAGGTCTAGCTTACTTTGCTTAATATATTTTTTCTAAGTCCTTCCATTTCTTTATGAACAATATCATTCTTTCTAATGGATGAGTAGAATTCCACTGTGTATATGTACCACATTTTCTTGATCCGTTCATCCATTGAGGGGCATCTGGGTTGATAGCATATTTTGCTTGGTTATGGTAAACTATGCTACAATGAACATGGTTGTGCTGGTAGCTTTAGTGTGATCTGGTTTGGAGTTATTTGGATAAACACCCAGGAGTGGAATTGCTGGGTCATAAGGAAACTGTATGTTTAGTCTTTTTTATTGTCACTTGTGGGGCCTGAACAGTGGGCCTAGGTGCTGTCCCTCAGCTCTTCAGCTCAAGGCTAGTGCTCTACCACTTGAGACACACCACCACTTCCAGCTTTTTTCCTGCTTATGTGGTGCTGAGGAATCGAACCTAAGGCCTCATGCATTCAAGGCAAGCACTCTACCACTGAGCCACCTTCCTAGCCTCTATGTTTAGTCTTTTGAAGAACTCCCATACTGCTTTCCAGAGTAGTTAAGCAGTTTACAGTGTAGTAGTTCCCTTTTGGCCATATTCCAGACAATATTTGTTATTGTTAATTTTTTTTTATAATGGCCATTTTAACTGAGTGAGGTGGAATCTCCATGATAAACTATATAGGTCTCTAGGCATTCACACGGTGAAACCAAAGGAGGATATTCCTAGCAGAGGATCACATAGGCACAATAGATGCATCTCACCATATAAAGTAATACTTGTTGAAATGAACTCCAGGAAATGGATACACTAGATTAGGTTTTGTTTCTCTTTGCTGCTGTTTTGTTTTATTTCCTTTCATTTTGTATGTTTACTTATCTGTCCTTGGGAGAATAAGGGAAAGCACAGAAATGGTGGGACAGAGAGTGGGCAAATGTGGCAGTGATACTAACTAGACATTATATTGAAAATGAACTATACAACTTGTGGGTGGGGACAGAAGGGAAAAACTGGAATAGAGCAAGGGAAAAGGTGACATTGTTCAAAGAGAAATGTACTCCTTATCTCTCATGTAATCATAACCCTTCTGTACATCACCTTCACAATAACAATAAATAAATTTTTAAAAAGAGCTAAAGAAAAAATGCTAACAGTTACATTTTAAAATACTATTTCAAATTTATTCTGTGTCTAGGTATTTATTCTATGATGGTAAGAATATCCAGTTACCCTCATTTGCCTGGGTATGAGGTAGTTCTTGACCTCTGGACTTGTATGCTAAAATTAGGGGCATACTGGGCAAATAGAAGTAAGTGGTCACATTAGTGATTGTTGTTTTCTTGAGCCTCAGTGTTGGATCACACTTACTATTGGCTGTAATATTCAGCCAAAAATCTGCATTTAGTGTACAACTACTGCTGAAATCTTGCAGTGCTGTATAGAATTATTGTCTACTGTGATGCTGATCACTTCTCCAGAATAGCTAGCTTGGAGCACAGAAGAATCACATCTAGAGAGAAAGTGGAGATCTGGATACTGGCTTATCAGACATTATCTTACCTCCCAGTAGCTTGTGGGCTGACCCACAATCCAGCATTCATGCATTTCTCCAATGTCAGCACCCTCTATGTCCCTTATCATTCTTAATGCTGTCTTTACTTACTCAGCCTAATATTCCAGTTTTTACTTGCTAGGGATTGTTCCTTATCCAAGTCCTTTAAATAAATGTTTTTATTAGTTGAAAACAAAGAATCCTATTGCTTTAGAGTTTTTCACATAAACTGGATTCACAAGCCAGCTCCATGACTGGTCTTTTGCTGTGTTCTAATCAAGTGAAACAGACCAGTAGCCATGTCCCCTGAGCTTCAAGTTACTGTTTATTTACATAAGAGATTATGTGGCTAAAAGATTCAACCTTCAATTTAATAGAGACAAAGCCTGAGCAAACCAATAGTATGATTAGCCTATATTTGGAAGCTTTTTAAAGATTTCTCATTTTATAAAAGAGAAGGATGATAATGGTGATGATAAATGGCTAATACTTATGCTAATGTTTGTGGTGCTTCAGAAGGATTAATGCACTTAATTCTCATCATAGTCTTATCTGAAGCCATTACCTATTACTGGTTACTAAACTAAGTTACTAAACTAAGTCCACAGTAACAAAGTAAGGAATTTGTAAAGTTATTAATTTGAATCTAGATCCTCAAAGTCCACTCAACTCCTATATTCTCCAATTCATAAAGTATTTTGCTAGTGTAACTTTGTTGCTGGAATAAGATTGAAAGCTTCTAACTGAAACTTAATTCTTTACTAATTAGAAACTAATATTACTCACCCATTTATTTATTTATTTATTTTTGTGCCAGTAGTGAGGCTTGAACCAAACCACACAAGGGCTAAGTGATGGTGACTTATGCCTATAATCTGGGCTACTTAGGAGTCTCAGATCTCAGGGTGACTGTTCAAAGGTAACCCAGGCAGGAAAGTCCATGAGACCCTTATTTCTAATTAAGCATCCCCAAAGCCAGATGTGGACCTGTAGCTCAAGTGGGAGAGTGCTAGCCTTGCGTAAAACAAATTCAGAGGCAGTACCCAAGCCCTGATTTCAAGCCTCAGGACCAGCACACACACAAAGACAACATGAGATTAAAAGAATCCTATTATTAATTCTTGTTGCAAACAACTCTTTGTCCTGTACTCCTTTGTACAGGAATTTTAATTTTTAAGCTACTGGAAACTCTATCAGAGCAGTCAGGATTCTGTTCTCTCTCAGATAAGTAGAGAGATAAAATGTATATCATATGCAAATATATTGTCATGTATATACATGTAAAGGCTTAAGAGTATGCAGAACACCTGCAAGCAGAATTGCACATAAATGAATGATATCTATGCTCACATCTATTAAACACTGAGATTGCTTGTGCATGGAGTGTGCCTTAACTGAAAATTAATGCTAATAGGATTGACTTAGTGAGAACGACACACTAATCATTTATACTCAGATTATTTATTAAAGGAAAATAAGACATTTGCTGAAACTTTAGGGGGGAAAAGCTGACTGTTTTACAGTATGCCCAGATAATCATTACCAAGGAGCCTTATTGTGCTGATTGCCTCCATGAACATAAAACATACACTAAACATGAAAATTTAAGAACAAAGATTGGTTGTCATGTGTAACTTTGGAAGGTGATGGGACATCTGGATATAAAGGAAGATAATGTATAAATAACCTCACTAATGGCAATAGAAATTTCCATTCTATCTTATTTTTTTTCTCGTTTATCTTATCGTGAGACTGTAGTGGCTTGTCAGTTCTGCCCAAAGTTGGAGTTTTGGATGTAACAGTTAAATATTCACACTGGTGTTAAAGAGATGATTTTACTCCAATTGAAAATCACCAGAAATCAAATAGAAATGTAAAAGAGCAGGATCCATCTTGTTTTCTTTAGCAATAGATGTGCTTCCCATTTTATTTGTTTACTGAGGCTTTAATTCAATGAGTGATATTTCTTTTATTCTGTCTAAATTTCAAACAAATATTTAGTTTCTGAAAAAATTAGCACATTAGGGGCAATGTCATTCTTTCTGACAGAAGCCTAAAATTCCATTGTGTAAATATACCATATTTTCTTGATCCATTCATTTATTGAGGGGCATCTGGGTTGGTTCCATATCTTAGCTATGGCAAATAATGCTGCAATGAATATATATAGTTGTGCTGGTAGCTTTAGTGTGGCCTTGCTTATGATCATTTGGATAATTGCCCAGTACTGGGATTGCTAGATCATAGGGGAGTTCTATATTTAGTGTTTTGAGGAACCTCCATAATGCTTTCCAGAGTGGTTGAACCAGCTTACATTCCCACCAGCAATAGGGATGGAAAGACTTAAGTAAGCCAGACCCAAAGAAACATAGGCTCTATAGTTTCCCTCATTTGTAATAATTAGTATATGCCTAGGATAGTCTTGGCAGAGAATCATAGTAGCCCAATCTCTATGAACATATGACCATACAAAATGATGCTAACTGAAATGCTCTCCAAGACATGGAAACAACAGGTATTTCTTTTGGTTGTTAACTTTGTTGTCACCAATGTACTGTATCTAGTTCTTCTCCATTGGTTCATCCCTGGCAATCACTGTCTTTGATTCTGGTACCCTGTGTCTTGTATATACATTTATCTGATTTGTGGAAGGGAAGGGGAATAACAAAATGTTGAAAGAAGGGCAAGATGACCCATTGCAACAATCATACTCACAAGATATTATATTGGAAAGAAATTTTACAACTTCCAGAAGGGATAATGGGAGAAAAACAAAGGAGTGGGTAGCAATGTTTGATAAGAAATGTACTCATTACCTTACTCATGTAACTATAACCCCTCTGTACAGCATCTTTACCATAAAAAATTTTAAGTTAGCACATCAGTACCAGCTGCCATACACATATACGTAATATTTGTATATGATGGATGGATGTACATATATTTGAAAATATGATATATAGAGAGATGGGTATATATATATATATATATATATATATATATATATATACATATATACATGAATGAAGGGATGTTCATATTAAAGATCATATCAAAGATTTGTTACAAGGAATCATGAAGATCTTGGCTCAAGTTATTATGCTAGCTACATTGCCAGCTCTTCAGTGGCAAGTTCAACCAAGGGGTTTTATCGTATATGTCTGAGTTTGAAAGATAGCAAATTCAAGGCCAAAAAAAATTATATTAAGTGAAGTAAGCCAGGCCAAGAAACATAGGTCCCATGGTTTCCCTTATTTGCAATATCTAGTGTATGTATGAGTCAAGCGGAAAAGGTCAGATAATGTGATGTTAGGAAAATAAACCCTTAGATATGTATTTTAATGTTTTTTTCTTTCATGCATTTGTTTCTAACGCATTTATAAGATTATCTCTTTGTTGCTTTGTATGTCCCTCCCCCACAGTATAACCCCTGCTTTCACTATATTTGATGTCAGTATAACTTGTGGAGGAGATGGGGAAAAACAAGTCGTTTAAGGATACAGGTGGACCTGTTGCAACAATGAGAAGTACAAGTTGTCATGTCCAAAACGAGCTTTACAACATTGGTGCGGGGAAGGGATGTGAAGGGTAAACAAAGGAGGAGGCTGCAATGCTTGATAAGAAATGTACGCATTATCCTGCCCATGTAATTGTAACTCCTCTGTACAGTATGTTCACAAAAAAATAAATAAATAAAATAAAATTTTTAAAAAAAGAGCTGATGTTTTAGTTCAAGTCCAAAGACAGGAAAAAATATATTCAAGTCCTATCTGAAACTGTCAAGCAGGAGTTCTCTCTTAATGCAGAAGATCAACATTTGTGTTCTATTCAGACTTCCTACTGATTGCTGGGACCTGCTCACATTAGGAAAGGCAGCCCACTGTGTCCAGCCTATCAATTCAAGTGTTAATCTCACCCTCAAACACCCACTTAGGTACTCCCAGAATAAAGCTTGATTAACCATCTGGGCACCCTGTGGGCTAATCAAGTTAATATAGAAAATCAACCATTACAGACATGATTTTATTACTCCTTTTATTCTTAGAAGAAATCATTTCATAGATTGTTCTTCAATTTAAGCTTATTTCTAAATTTCAACATAGTCTTTGCCATATACTTTCTGTGTGTGTGTGTGTGTGTGTGTGTGTGTGTGTGTGTGTGTGTCACTCCTCATGAAGCCAAAAGATTAACCTATGCAAGGTAGCAGGTTCTATTTTAGGTAAGTGCCATATATATATATATATATATATATATATATATATATATATTTCAGAACATATTTTAATTCACAATATTATAATAAATTTCTTTGTCAGGTTATGGACTGTAATGTAATCTGAAACCATAGGAACAGTATTTTTATTTCAGTAATAGCTTTTTTATTCAATTTACTCATAAATGCAATCCAATTTGCTCTTCAAAGAATGCAAAGGTATCTGAAGGAGCCAACAAAGAGCTTTGGAAATTTTACCACTCTATTAACAACTATTAGAATTTTGGGGATAACCTATATTTTGCATACAAATATAGATGCAATTATAACTGGATTTTAGTACAAGCTGTTTGCTCACCTACATTTACGTATATTAGACTCCAAATACATATAACAACTGCAGGATACTATGAATATTTTTCTTGTGCTTATGGTTTATCTTTTAACACACAATTTAAAAGGTCAAATAACATTACATGTTTTGTAATGAAAACAATGTAATTGCCAAATGCCAATCTCACTGGTTTTCACTCTCCAGAGTAACTGTCTTTTAAATTCTTAGATTTTTTGGCTCTCATCTCCATTTTTTGAAATCACCATAATCCATTAATAATTGTTATTTTTTTACTTTTCTGTTTTAACTATTGTATGATGTTCTTTCTCCTTTTTTCTTCTGCCCTTTCTGTGTCTCTCTGTCTCTGTATCTCTCTGTGTCTGTTCATCTGTCTTTCTGTCTCTATTTCATTCTTTTACACACACACATACACACAAACTTGCATCTTGCAATTATTTTCTGTCTCTCTCTTTAGCATCCCAATGTAGTTCGATGACCCTTTGGTGGAGTCAGTATCTTAGCCTATGATCTTAAGAAAAGAGCTATTAAGGCGATGTTTAAATGCTAATTCTTTAAGGGTATACCTCCAAGACATGAGAGTAAAGGAAAGTTTCAGGAAAGAAAGGGGGAAAATATAAAAAATGATTTATCACTTAGCTGTACTTTTAGAAGAAACCCATAGAGTCTCTGACTGGAGAGAATGCCCTCCAGAACTGGAGGCTCGAACCACTTCTCTTCCAAAATGTATGCTCAAGAAAAAGGATATCAAATCTTTGGACTTCTTCCCATCATCCAGTTCTCACAACTCCTCAGTTTGTCTCACAGGTCTCAGGTTGTGTTACCCAGTCCTCGAGCCTCCCAAGCAAGACTATGTAGACCTAGGCCTGGATCTTTGGGAATTCTTTTTCTTGGAGAAGTGGTGGGGGGGGCATACTGATACCCTGAACTTGCCTAGGACAGGATGAGATGAAGGCCCATCCATTCTCTCCTCTACGTAGGGGGCCAAGGTAGGAGAAGTCGTAAGTCCAGACAAATCTGGAACACATAAGTCTAGTATAGTCAATATTGATGTTTAGATTTACTATTGACCCTAAGTAAATAATATTTTCAGTGCACTCACATATTGATCTATATTAGACTTCCTCATATAATTTAAATTTCCTCTATTTTTGTTTCTTTACATTTGTCTGTGTTTATTCTGGTTTTAATGCTTTCTCAAACTGACAACATTAAAAACCTCTTATCTGCTCAGACATATTAGGTTTTCTATTAGGCATACTTTCTTTCTTAGCTACATTGTATAGAATAAGTTGTCTGCTTTCTTGGATCTTGACTTCTTGCTCTTTGGAATTCCACAGGTCTGTCATTTTAAAGTGTCTGTCCTCCATGATGCTGAAATTGTATTTTGATTCTCTAAATAAAGTCCTCAGTTTCTTGAGTCTTGTGTCTTCCACCTCCATAGATACACTAGCATTTGGTGGAGCAAAATTTCCAGTACCATCATGGGGACAGTAATACCTTTGAAGTTTTAGGTCTGAAGGTTTCTTTGTTCTTCTCCCACAGATGGAGAGGTTAGCTGATGTATAACTTCAGTTGCCTCAAATGCAAAAGCATTGCTCCATTTTCTTTCACCTCCCAGTATGTCACTGAGCCATTTAATGGCATCTGCTTCCTTAGACAGAAGTGAGATCTTCCTCAACCCCACCATATATATATATATATATATATACATCATTTATATATTTACATTACACATTATATAAATAGACATGCTAATTGTGTTAGGAACTCAACAGATCCCTTCAGTCTAAAAACTTGTGTGGTTCCGCTCCTGGAAAGGTTGATTTATGTGTGTATATATATGGGAAATTTAACACCAGAACTGAAGCTTGAACTTAGGGCCTGGGTAAGGTCTCTTAGCTTTTTATACTCAAGGCTAGCACTCTACCACTTGAGCCACAGGTACACTTTCAGCTTTTTTCTGGTTAATTAGAGATAAGTGTCTCATGGACTTTCTGGCCGAAGCTGGCTTCAAATCTCATTCCTCAGATCTCAGCCTCCTAGGTAGTAGCCAGGATTGCAGACATGAGCCACTGGCACTCTTGTTTTGACATTCTCTTTTCCTGAAACCTGACATTTGAACAAGAAAATTATTATTCTGCTATTAGTAAGTTTCTAATCTGCCTTTCTCATATTGTATTTCTTTCTTTTTGCTCTCCTTCCAGGGAGTTTTTTCAAATTTATCTCCCAACCTTTTATTAAATTACTTATTTCTGCTACCAACTTTTAATTTATCAAGTCTTTTCTTATGTTTTCTGTATCCTTTATATTTTCAGGATGCAAGCTCACTTCCATCCACTATACTTCTCCCTTCAGACTCTAAACATTAGCACACTCCGTCTTCAGTGTCCTTCCCTTGCCTATCCATATTCATTTCATAGTTTTAAAATTCATTTATAAGGGCAGGTTTTGTGGCTCACGTATACAATCCCAATGACCTAAAGGCAGAAATGGGCTAAACGTGGATCAAAAGTCAGCCCAGATTCTTACAAGTTAGCAAGACCCTACCGCAAAAAGCAATCTGGACATGGTGATTCATTCCTGCCATGCTACATACGTGACAGGTGCAGGTGGAAGGACAAGGTGGAACATTAGGTGAGAAGCAGAAGACCCTGTCTGAAAAGTAAACTAAGACAAAAAGAACTGGAGGCAGTATGGCTCAAATGATCACATACTCAAGTATGAACACTTGAGTCTAAAACCCTGTACCACCAAAAAAGTAAAAATTGAGAAAAAAATAAAGTAAAATACTTTTGTAAGCTGGTGACTCCAGCCTTTCATGATATACAAGTCAAGATAGACCTTCTTGCCTCCTACTATCTACCTTCATTTTCTACACTGATCTTATCACTACATATACCATTCTAGTAAACTGTCTACAGTTTAGTCAAATAAACTATGGTTCTGCACAGTATATAATACATAAGCCTCATAAGGGAATTGTTTTGTCAGTTGTTTAAATATTACAACTCTGCTACCTCAGACAATATTTGCAATGAAGCTTCATAAATATTTTTCAAGCAGATAAACATTTCTAATCATTGGAAGTCAGCTTTTTACATGTTTTCTTCTGTTCTTGATTTTTTTCTCTTTCCTCTGAGTTCCCATATGTATAGTTTATTTAAAGATATAAACATAGGCTTTCATTTAATTCCTAAGAATCCTTAGTGGTTTACAGAAGAATCTGCACACCAGATTGGAAATAATGGGCATAGGAGAAATTTAATGCCCAGAAGACTGCACAAGGATCAGGCAAAGATTCAGTCATTTTGTTTAGGGTCTCTTGTCTTCCCTGTAAGAACATCCTTTTAGCCCACAAAGCAACTCTCTCTCTCCCTCCCCCTCTCTGCATAAATATCAGAGCCCAGATTCCTTATCCTACCATGATGTTAGCAACAATTTTTTTCTGGGAGCCACTAGAACCTCATTCTAGCTCTGTACTGCCCTTGGTGGCCTGGGTATGCAGAAGAAAATCTTGCATACATATGAACCATCTGACTAGCCTGAAGAGGACAGTTATTCACCTTCACTAAAAGGTCTCTTAGCTCCCTTCTTTCATGTATAGGCCCCTCTGCTTGGTCTCTCATTCAGTGATGTATCTTTCAGCCCACCGTTGTATACTTCATTGTCCCCAGAAGGTATAACTCCATCTGTCTGCTGATGTAGAGTAAGGAGGCTTTCAAGCAATCTTCTCTTTTGGACTCAAATTTACAACTCTACCTTCAAAAGTTCCTAATACTTCTCATTCTTGGAACTTCTTAGAGTTTTGCTGTGCAGTAGAACAGTCTCTGTGCATGTACTCCAATCCTGTTGATTACAGTCTCTGCTTTACATGCCTAAGCCAGAGAAGCATTCAGTTTTTTCATTATTTCATTGTTATCATTTTGTTAAATTTTAAGGGAAAGTAGAAGTAAATGATTGCACTTAATCAGCTATCTTAACTATAACCTTTAATCAATACATATCATCAACTAGAATTTAACTCAACTCTCTATATAACAATATATATGTATACATATATGAAATAATACAAGACTATCATATAAACATGGCTATAACATTTAGGCTGGAAAATTATTTGTATGCCCACATGTATATTTTAACTCCATAGGATAAGCATGTTTCTGTCAAACTGTTCATAGCTACATACAGAGAGATGGGGTCTCTGTTGGGTGAACTCATCAATAATTTGATTCTAAAGATATTTCATGGGATTAAACAAGCAGTGACATATTCTGAATCACTTGGAGGTTATTAGCATAGAGTACTTTATATTCTAACCAAGTTCTTTCTGGAATTTTTATTCTTTAACAAGTGTGTACTATTTATTGCAAGATAGCTGTAATTTAAAACAAAAGGAATCCATCTAGTATATATTTATGAGAAACTTGGTAGCTCATCAATTTTATTTGCCTCAAATTTGTTTCTTCCTCTTTAAGCAAGCCTGAATATTTTGAATTGACTGATTGAGCTTAATATAAATGAGTACCCTTGACCCACAAACGAAAATAAAATAATTAAGGGCTGAGAACTTGACTTACTTAGGATCATGCTTGATAAGCAGAAAAAAAGTCTTTGAATAAATATTAAGAATGTTATAATAATTTTTTTTCATTTTTTGGGGGGGGTCCGGTCGTGGGGCCTGAACTCTGGGCCTGGGCGCTGTCCCTCAGCTCTTCAACTCAAGGCTAGTGCTCTACCACTTGAGCCACAACACCACTTCTGGCTTTTTTTCTTTTTGCTTATGTGGTGCTGAGGAATCGAACCCAGGGCCTCATGCATGCAAGGCAAGCGTTCTACCACTGAGCCACCTTCCCAGCTCTGTTATAATAATTTTTAACCTTAGGTAGTGTGTGTGTGTGTGTGTGTGTGTGTGTGTGTGTGTGTGTATGCACATGCACACTTGTAGTATCTGAACTCAGGGCCTGGGTGCTGTCCCTTA
This sequence comes from Dipodomys merriami, assembly GCF_024711535.1. Classification (NCBI taxonomy): domain Eukaryota; kingdom Metazoa; phylum Chordata; class Mammalia; order Rodentia; family Heteromyidae; genus Dipodomys; species Dipodomys merriami. Next base: position 66,144,557 of record NW_027203381.1, on the reverse strand, counting down.
GCTTTTTGCTCAAGGCTGGTACTCTACCCTACTTGAGCTATAGCTTCATTTCTGACTTTTTGGTGATTAGAGATAAGAGTGACATGGACTTTACTACCAAGGTTGGCTTTCAACTGTGATCCTCTGATCTCAGCCGACTAAGTAGCTAGGATTATAGGCAGTGCCCAGCTATCTACGGTTTTTTTTTTTAAAGATTTATCTATTGTGTTTTTTTAAGATCTAAAAAAAATAAAAAGTAGTAGTCTTTAAAACACAAATTTAGGGGCTGGGAAGGTGGCTCAGTGGTAAAGTGCTTGCCTTGCATGCATGAGGCCCTGGGTTCGATTCCTCAGCACCACAGCTGGAAGTGGCGCTATGCCTTAAGTGGTAGAGCACTAGCCTTGAGCTGAAGAGCTGAGGGATAGCTCCCAGGTCCAGAGTTCAGGCCCCACGACTGGCAAAAATAAATAAATAAATAAACAAACAAACAAACACACACACACAAACCTAGGTCAGCATCTAGAAGAGATAACATCATTTGAAAGACCTAGCAATGGCCTAGACAAAAACTGTCCTATTTTGAATCTTTGAGCATCTTAATACCTAATTCCATACAAAGGGAGTTTCCTACCTTATGAAATTTGAAAGGAAGCAGTACTAGTCTTCTACTTACAGCCAAGAAGATACATAGCAATGTTCCCAGCCTTCTTTCTTGTATGATTGCTGGCCAATCCTGCACTTCCTGCAATTGAGTCAGAGACAAGTAATGCAAGAAGCAGGGCCTTGGAGAATCTATTTTGCTGACAGTGCAGTGTGGCCAGGGATGGCATCCAGGGGACCCTGTAACCACAGGAGAGATGGTGGCCAGTTTCATCTGGGGTCAAAATAGCACCAGAAACTCACTGGAAGAGCTCTTCCTTTCATTCTGTGTCTCCTCTTCTAATCTCCTGGTTACTCTATGATTATTGGTAATGAATTTCTTTTCTACTAAAATCATACAGATTCAGTCTGTCTTCTTAAAACTTTAAATTACAAATACATTCCCATTTGGGGTAAACTCGAGTTACTAAAAACGGAATTGGAAGAAAAGCTATTTGGGAAAAAATTAACTGAACTCAGGGAACTTTGTACACATTGGCCTGTGTTCTCCTTCCTTTTGTTATTCATGGTAAAACTGTAGTTTTATCACATAAAACCCTTTTTATCTTTGAATACAGTACATTCTCTGTAGAAAGGTACCTTAGCATTTTTTTGGTTATACCAGAGTTTCTGGACATCTTTTGGAGGTTTTTCTTTTTTTAATCCTCAAAGGACAGATATCTTCAAAATGACCATCCACTGGGGTTCCATATCCAGACTTGTTCTTTTTCTTCTATCTCTGTCCTCAGCTATTTTTCATAGGATGCAGGTTCTTGTGTTGGACAGAACAGAATGAATTGGACAAGGATGTGGAAGATGTTACATTATAAACAATAGTCTACATAAATCTACCTGAAATGTTACTTTTCAGAGTTGTGCCTGAGACGTTGACCCACCTTATCCTATGATACTCAGTGCTCACCAATGTGATGGGTAAATTATCCTATAGTTTCTCCAAGTTTGTTAGACACTGGTACCCAGGAAGTTGATAGCTATGAAATAGAGGTCCTCAAAGCTCTAGATGAAAAGAGAGAGAAGTTCAAAATTGTTGTTGAATAGGACCAGTATAAGTTTTGCTTAAAATGTTCTAGGAGAGCTGAGAATGCGGCTCAGTGATAGAGCACCTGCCTAGAATGCTCTCAAAGACCTAGCCTTGAGTTGAAGAGCTGAGGGACAGTGCCCAGGCCCAGAGTTCACACTCACAACGAACAAAAAAAGAAAGAAAGAAAGAAAGAAAGAAAGAAAGAAAGAAAGAAAGAAGGAAGGAAGGAAGGAAGGAAGGAAGGAAGGAAGGAAGGAAGGAAGGAAGGAAGGAGAAAGAAAGAAAGAAAGAAAGAAAGAAAGAAAGAAAGAAAGAAAGAAAGAAAGAAAGAGGAAGGAAGGAAGGAAGAAAGAGGAAGGAAGGAAGGGAGGGAGGGAGGGAGGGAAAAGGAAATGTACTCATTGCCTTACTCATGTAACTGTAATCCCTCTGTACAGTGTCTTTAAAATAAAATAAAATTTAAAAAAAAAGAAATATAAAAAAAATTGTTGTTGATGGTTCTAAAAGCCAATAGAGCGATGTATAAAAATAAAGAAAATACTCCACAAAGTCCACCCTATATTTTTGACATGACTGAAATAAAGACTTAAAATTATGTTGTTGTGGCTTACTATAATCAACTTTTGTTCAATCTCTATGTGTAATGAGGCGAAATTTCAGCAGTTCGGCCAAATGCACAGGCTTTGGAACCAAGCATTTTGCTCAGTCCTAATGTGTCTCCTATTAACTGCCTGGCCTTGAATCTGAATTTAGACCACAGTATTTTCATTTTAAAAAGTGTCCTTAAAAATAACCAGTTCATGGGCTAGGAATGTGGCTAAGTGGTAGAGTGTTTGCCTAGCATGCGTGAAACCCTGGGTTCCATTCCTCAATACCACCAAGACAGGAAAAAGCCAGAAGTGGCACTGTGACTCAAGTGGTAGAGTGCTAACCTTGAGGAAAGAGAGGCTTAGGGACAGAGACCAGCCCTGAGTTTGAGCCCTAGAACTGGCAGAAAGAAAAATAAATAACCAGTTCACAGTTTTTGAGAATCAGTAAAAGAATATTATATTACAATCACATTATATTCACATTATATTACATGACAGCAATCATTATTATGACCCACAGGCTGACTCTTGAGTCTTGATTTGCAGCATGTGCTTTTTTCTTTTTTTTTAATCCATCAGTCCATATTTTCATTCAACAAAGCATTATATAAGTACAAAACATCTTGATCTAAGGGGCTGGGCTCTTGCTAGCTGTCCATGAGTCCCTATGGGCACTTGTGTTTGGGCAGTGATTTTTCCTTTTTACTGGCTCTATTCTCCATCACTGACACACATGCTTCCTTCTTAGCCATGCCCAGTCTTAGATGAAACCAGTGGTCAGTTCTTATTCTTATTCAGGTAGAACTTAAATGTTATGACATTCTGCACCATTGGAAGCAAAATTAAATGTGTCATTCCTGTCTCTCTTCCTTAGTGGCAGCTCTTGACCTATGTCATTTGTCACAAATGTCATTCATCCTATGGCAACAAAACCCTAGAACACAGGAGAAGTGAATCTTGGTAGTGTTTCAGGAACTTTCTCTCCACGAGTGTTGGAAGACTCATAAGTTCTCTGTTTGCTTCTGACTCATTAAACTAGCCCATTAACTCAGTCATAACAAAACCAAATGCTAAATACTAGTCACTGTGAAAATTACAGTTCTTTAAAAAAAATTTATTCCAAGCTGCTGTTGTTTTGATATTACCTTTACCTTACCCCAAATTTGACATCCTGGCTTCTTTGGATTCATTTTCTCTAATATTAAATTATTGAATTTCATATTCGGATTCTTCTTTAACTATTGTTATTGTAAAGGTGATGTATAGAGAGGTTACAGGGTTACATAAGTCAGGTAAAGAGTACATTTCTTTTTGAACAGTATCTCCCCTTCCCTCACTTTCTCCCAGTTTTTCCCTCTTACCACCCCCCCACCACAAGTTGTATAGCTCATTTTTCAACAGAGTGTCTAGTGAATATCACTGTTGCATTTGTTCACCCTTTGTCCCACCCTTTCTGTGCCCTTCCTATACCCTCCCCAAAACAGATAAACTTACAAACAAGCCCTCTCTCCTAGTCTCAAGCTATTGATTTGTATCCATTTTTTCTCTTCAGATTGTCCAAAATCCTGTTTTTTATTTAATTTAATTTTATTGTAAAGGTGAGTACAGAGATGTTACAGTATACAAATAAGGTAATGAGTACATTTCTTGTTGAACATTGTTACCCCCTGTATTATCCCTGCCTATTTTTTCTCCAACTTTCTCACCTTCTGCTTCCTCACCCCAAAGTTGTAAAGTTCATTTCCAACATCGTATCTTGTGAGTATTGTTGTGAGTATTGCATTGTTTCACCCTTTGTCCTTTGTCTCACCATTTTGTTATTCACCTTCCCTCCCCGAATCAGATAACCATTTATACAAGACACAGGGTACCAAAATCAAAAACAGTGACAACCGGGCATAAACCAAAGGAAAAGAATGAAAGAATAAATAAATGACTTCATACAGTACATTAAAGAAAAACAAAAACAAAAGCAAAGATCCAGAAACACAACAAATCTGAGAAAGGCTGGATAAATGGGATTGCATTAAACTGCAAAGTTTCTGCATGGCAAGGTACACAGCTATCAAGATAAACAGAAAACCCACAGATTGGGAGAAGATCTTCACAAGCTATACAACAGACAAGGGGCTCATATCAAAAATATACCTAGAGAGTGAGGGAGGTGGGGAAGGGAAGGAATAGTGGGAAAACAACAAAGGAGGGGGTACCAAAGCTTGACAAGAAATGTATTCATTATCTTACTCATGTAACTGTAACCCCTCTGTACAGCATGTTTACAATAAAATTAAATATATATATACACATATATACCTAGAGCTCAAAAAATTAAAGCTCCAAAAAACAAATTCTCAAAGAAACAACCACTCCATTAATAAGTGGTCTAAAGAATTAAAAAGAGACTTCTCTGCAGAGAAAATAAAAATAACCAATAGCACATGAAGAAATGTTAACATTTCTGACCATTAAAAAATGCAAATCAAAACTCCATTGAGATTCTACCTCACACCTATTAGAATGGCCATTATCAAGAAAACCAACAATAACAGATGCTAGGAGGGATGTGGCCAAAGGGAACACTACTTCACTGTAGGTGGGAATGTAATCTGGTTCAACCACTCTGGAAAGCAGTATGGAGGATCCTCAAAAGACTAAATATACATCCTCTCCTATGATCCTGAGCATTTACCCTAATGACAAACCAGGCCACACTAAAGCAACCAGCACAACCATGTTCATTGCAGCATTGTTTACCATAGCATAGATATGCTATCAACTTAGATGCTCCTCAGTGAATGAATGGATCAAGAAAATGTGATATATATATATATATATATATATATATATATATGCAACAGAATTCTACTCATTCATCAGAAAGAGTGATATTGTACCATTCATAAGGAAGTGGAAAGACTTGGAAAAAATCATATTAAGTGAAGTAAACCAGACCCAAAGAAACATAGACTCCATGGTTTCCCTCTTTTGTAATAATTAGTGTACATCTAGGACAGTTAGAGGATCACAATAGCTCAGTAGCTATGTACAAATGACCATATAAAATGATACTAATTAAAATGAACTCCAAGATAGGGAAATGAGGATTGAGGGTTTTTTTGTTTGTTTTTGTTTTTGTTTCTTTTCAAATCCTGGTTTATATCATTAATTAGGAGTGTTACAGTAAAGAATATCATTCTAGAAATGGTTTTCTGCTTTGTTTGTTGTTGTTGTTGGGTTGGAATTTTTTTCTTTTTGGTTTTGTAACTTTTTGGAGGTTGTGGTACTGAGGTTTAGATAGGCAGGCACTCTGTCTCTTTAGCAACACCTCCAGATGTTTTCCTCCTCTGGTTAATTTGGAGATAGAACTCACTTTTTCCCAGGGCTGTTTTCCTATTTATGCTTCTTACCATAGCTTGGATGACAGCTGCATTACAACATGCCCAGCTTTTTAGGTTAGGATGCAGTCTCACAAAAATTTTATCAAGCTGGCCTGGCACCACTATCCTTTTCATCTTAGCATCCTACATAGCTAGGATGACAAATGTGCTCTAGAGGTTTAAGAAAGGATCTCAAACAAACAAATAAACAAAAGAACTAACTGTAATCCTCCCAATCTCTGCTTCCAGGTGTAACACTACTCCTAGTTCATTCTAGAAATCTGGATTGAAAGTCCAAATACTTTTTTTTGTACTTTCTGCCTCAGTCTCCATATTTCATTTGAAAATTGATATTTATATTCCTAAAACCATCATGTGAAATCAAATGGGATACATAACACATTTTAAGTGCTTTATCAACTACAAGGGTATTGTTAACTATTCAACATTGAAATAAAACATAGCTTGTGAATGGTCAGCAGGTAATAAAAAGAATTTATAATCATGCTTATCCCAAATAAAGATCATTTTATTTTCTTGAGCTATAGTTCTTGTGTTAACCCTAATGTTTAAACCCCTAAGCAAATAGAAGTAACAATTTCCAGAGACAAAAAAATAGAACTTTTGCTACTTTTGTTCTTAGCACAAAATTCTGAGCTTTTTTTAGCTTCTAAGACTAAACAAATTATTTTATTAACATGAAAAATTAGTAATCTTAGAAAATCAGGCTGGTAGATATGTAAGAATGCAGGTGTATATCTGCTTCTATAATATCATTTTCTTTTTATTATTAAGAAATTATACTTGTGGGGCACAGGTGGCTCACACCTGTAATCCTAACTACCCAGGAGACTGAGGTCTGAGGATCGCGGTTCAAAACCAGACTGGGCAGGAAAGTCCATGAGACTCTTATCTCCAATAAACCACTCAGAAAATGGGAAGTAGTGCTGTGACTCAAGTGATAGAGCATTCACCTTGAGCTGAAGAGCTGAAGAGCTCCCAGGCCCAGAGTTCAAGCCCTACTACACCTACTTGTCCATAACTCTTTCTTCTTTCATGTGTGTTCTTATGGCACAAAGCAAAGAGCTGGTCCCTTTCTACAGATTGAGCAATGGACAAGAGCAGTTTGCTATAAAATGTGAAATTGCTTGAGTCACTTCAGAGTTGGCAAATTCCTTTTGAGACTAGGTAAAAATAATAAAGTTTAAGGTTCCCTTTACAAGTGAGAATACTGGAGAGATGCAGGTCAGGTTGTGTTTATTTAGGACCGGTCTGTGACATTGGGGTCACTAGGGAAGGATCTGTACTGCCACACAAAATAGAACTAACCCCTTCCTTCAGGAACCAAGAAAGAAAAGATGTTACATAAACATAGGAGTCATCTGATAAGACACACTTCTCAAAGCTGAAGAAAAAAAAATTGATTCAACTGAGAATCAAAATGTCTTCTAATTATCCTGTTTGATAGAAAAACATCAAGCAATTAAGGGATTGATCCAGTTACATGGTGTATACCCTCCCACCAGCTACATAACTAGCTTAGCATTTGAGGCTCAACCCCAGAGCCTTTGTTCTCTCCAAAACCTTTCTACGCATCTCTTCAGGCAATTTGATTTATCAGAAATTGTAGTGTTGCTAACATCTCCTGAGCATTTCTCTTTTTTCCCCACTATGAAATTAACTCAGACATACAAATGAGTGCTAGAGAGAGAGAGAGAGAAGAGAGAGAGAGAGAGAGAGAGAGAGAGAGAGAGAGAGAGAGAGAGAGAGAGAGAGAGAGAGAGAGAGAGAGAGAGAGAGAGAGAGAGAGAGAGAGTATGCTTATACCTGCATGCAAGATGGCTTGTGGATTGGCTGGCGCTTTCTGTGAGCTCAGAAATGACAAAAGCAGCACCCAGTTCACACACTTTCCTTCCCTACAAACACTCAAGAGGAGGAAGACAGGAGGTAATGTTGGGACATATGCACAGCACTTTGCCCTTCACAAGGTGTTTCTCCCAGATAGCATCTTATTTAATCCTCCCATCCCTAAAAATAAATGGGATAAATGTCCATTTTATCTTAATTTGGCAACAGAGGGATGAGAACCTAAGAGGAATGCAAAATGGCTAGCCTAAGGACACATATGGGTCATAAATGGCAGACTGGTAGTCCACACCAGACTTCCTGCTTCTTAGCCCTGAGCTGGAATATTATGAGTCAATCAAGCTCTGTGTTTCCTGTAGAGTCAAAGGTGGGACTGAAAGTCTGAACTGGATTAGTGTGGCCTCCTAGGACCATCTCCAACCCAGAAGAGTCCAGCATGCACACTCAAAGCAAGTATAGACATGCTCATTTCAGTTCCTTCCAAGACAGCTTTTTTTTCTTTCCTTTTCTTTTCTTTTCTTTTTTCTTTTTCTTTTTACAATGATAGGCTTTGATCTCAGGACCTCAGGCTTGCTAGGCAGATGTTTTACCATTGAGCCATGCCTCTAGTTCTTTTTACCACTGGCTGATTTTGAGATAAGCTCCTGTGTCCTACCTGGCTGTGTCCTTAGACTTGTATCCATCTATTTTTGCTTCCTATGAAGCTAGGATGAGAGGCATGGGTCACTGAGTCAACTGAGAATTAAGAAAGGGTCTTGTAAACCTTTTGTTCTCAAACTGGCTTATACTGTGATCCTTCCCATTGCAACCTCTGAAATCGTAGCTAAGAAGGTAGGCATGAGCCACCAGCACCCAGCTGAGACAGTTTTCTCTGGGAGAGCATTAGAGTGCCGGTTGCATTACAAAGGCCTAGAAACAGGAAAGAGCTTCTGCTAAACAAAATAGAACACACTTTATTTGAAACAGCTCATCCTGTTTCATTTATAAATTGATGTTAATCCGACTTTTCAGTCTCATTTCTGTAAGTAAAACTAATGTCTTTTCTACCTAACTGGTGCTGCATAAGCAATGAGGTTACTATTTGGAGAAGAATTAACTTCTTTCTTCAGGGCAAAAGGCTAAGTTCCTTCCTGAGGATTCTTGCCAATGGCTCTAATTATAACACACAAATATGCTTAGGCAAAAGCAATCCTGGACCAGAAAATTTCAATGATTTGGGGAGGAGATAAAATCCCTCCACAATTTACACTGATTCAACCCTAAACTCCTGCTTTTTTTTTTTTTTTTACATAAATATGATGTTAAAAATTTCCTCAAGTTTTGAGTTTAGGGTCACATGGAGTTGAATAAGAGAAGCTTCCATAAGCAACTGAAAGCATATATGAGCGGTAGCCCTGCCTGTGTTAAAGCTTGTTCTCAAAACAATCCATGTCATAAACACTATGTTTATCATTTGATAGATAAGAAAAACAATATATAGAAATGAAAGAATTTTCCTAATGCAAACAACCAAAACCCAGTAAAGTAAAATTCAAACACAGTGTTATGTATGCTGTACCCCCTATTTGCCTGTGGAACTCTCTCCATGGAGATGAATACAGGTGTTCATGTGTGGAGTTCTTCCATGCTGGTATTTCAGTTCAAATACTTACTGAATTCATGACTTCAACTCAAACGTGTGTGTTATGCGTACCTGACATTAATGCTAGTACTGTGGGTTAAGGTCCCTGCTTTATAAGCATTTGTGTTTTTGGTTCAAACAACCAATAAATAAGAAACAAATCAGTGAAATAACTTCAAATAGTGATACTTACTAACAAGAATATAAAGCAGAATAATGTGATAGGCTATGGATATTTGATGGTAGGAATGGAATATGAAAGTATAAAATATTTGATGAAACAGATTCTTTTTTTTTTCTTTCAAAGAACATTGAAAACCATGATATAAGTTGAACCAGGGTATCCAAGAACAAACAGAGGATGCCAGGGGTGTTCCTGTCCAGTCTATGTAGGAGAGACATGGATAGTCAAGAAATAGCAAAAAGGCCATGTAACAATTGAATGAGCAGACAGAGAGGGATAGAAGAGGAGACATTAAGAGAAAGGTAGGTATTCTACTTGTGTAGAATAACTTGACAGAGTTTTAAATTTTTACTTCCTAAACATCTTCATGATATCATTTTACTGACTTACCAGAAAATTTGGGAAATAATAAAATAAAAAGTGGCCCAAGCCGAGTTCAAGCTCCACAACCGACAAAAAAATAAAATAAAATAAAATAAAAAGTGGGATACATTGGGGATTTACCCAAAGATGCATAAACAGCAAAACTCCAAATGTTAAGAACCCAGTCCAGCCTTATTTCCTTGTCCACTAAAGGTGGAAATGGAAAAACACACACAAAGGAGGAAGAAGGCAACATCATATGAGTATCTCATGAGTATATTTATAAGATTTCTTGGGCAGACAACAGAAGCTGATTTATTACAGGAAGTCTTAAATTATTTGAGCCTATGTAGAATATAATTCCAAATCATCATAGACTTTTAAAAATCAGGTTTAAGACAGGTGTTCTATTTAAATTACTATTCATTATTTATCACTGTTGGTTTTCCCCCAAAGTCTAACTTGTTTCATGGAGTGCTTTGGAAAATATACAAAAGACTAGAGGATGAAGAATCCTCATAGCAATCAAGTCACAAGCTTCTCTCTGCCTCTCTCTCCACTCATACTGCTGATGGGTAGAAGTCACCAATAGTCTTTTCAACAATGATCCTGAAATCTCACTCATTCATACAACACCCACAATATGTTATAGCCAACCTTTACCTCCTCCTCTCTTCCCTCATAATATTGTATGAGATCATTCCCTGCTATATTCAGTCATTCGTACATGGAACAGCTAATTGTACTGTGGACTGAGTGTACCAACCTCCCATGGTCTGAGACTTGAAGGTTCTCACAACTCCATGGTCTCTTCTTCTCTCTCAGGACCTCCACCACTCATGGTGACTTCTGTCTTCCTCCACCCTTTATCCTGAATCCACCATGTCAAGATATTACAGTAGGAGAAAATTCTGATGTGTGCTTTAATTTGTTCCCTTAAGAACTTTCCTAGCTGCTACATAGACTTTTATGATCCTCCAAAATACTGGAAGCAGAATAGAGGTGTGTTCTCTATGTATTTAATTTATTGTCACTATGATGGCCTATGCTCTATGCTTAATACTACCTTCCAAAATCTTCTGTTAATGTCCCATGCTTTTACTTGGAAGGGTCCTTCCTCTAAACTGGTTTCCTTCCTCTTTGTTGCCTAACCTATTTCCAAGAACTCCTTGGCTTCTGTCCAGAAAAGTACAAAATCATCTTTGTGACTTACAGTGCACCTTTTGTTTTGCCAATTAATTATGATTCTTTGGTCTTTTGGTCACTTAGTTTTATCCCCTGGAATATAAAGCCAAAGTCATTGACATTTCTCAGACAAAACTTACACTATAGATATATTTATCGCATGATATTGTTTTTAAAAGAATTGGCGAGCGCTCTGAAATGGCTGATTATGAATTACAGCGGAAAGGAGAGAAACTTGGGAATGGTGAGGACTGCTGATGATCATGATCTCCTGTGTGCATATGTCATGCTAATTCTCAGGTTCTTAAAATGCTGCATTTGAATGGGGCCCAGGGATCACCTGGAAATGTCAGCTTTTCATGCTGAGAAAATTGAGGCAGAGAAGCAGAAATACTCACTTGGTCTACTGTGGCTATAAATTAGGGAGGAAAATAGTTGTCTCAAATACTTGAAAAATTTTAAATGAGGAGCTGTTCGTAAGGATATTACTTAGTTTTGTCTTGCTATTCTGAGTCCTCAGACCATCTTCTACTCTCTTTCCTCCTCCTCTTTCTAAGATTTCCCCAGCTTGCATGACAGAATAGGGTCTCCGGCATCATTTGCACCCCTCAACTTCCACATCAACAATAGTGCAAGCATAGAACCCCAACCTACTTGATTAGAGCCCTGAGAATCTTAGTCACTTGCCATCCATAAGATCCAGAGCAGGCAAAGGGTAAACCTCTTCCCTGTCTAACCACTCAATGAATCATAAATCAAAACCCCCAGTGAACACCCTTTATGTACCTGACTAATCATCTGCAAATGGGATATTTCATGTAACCAAAACAAGTCCCAGTTATAAACAAGTTTCCCACATTTTGGGTATTTTATCTACAAATCCTTACCAAAGCTTTCTAGCACCCAAGGAGCAGCCCTAAGTCTATGTTGCTCCCTATTGTAGTCCCATTCATTCTCTTCTCTTCCGCAAGTTGTGATAAGAAAATGTTTCCTAAGTCGACATCAGGACTCATCTTGGGAAGTTTACTCTTAGGGATGCTGCCTACTCATTCAACTTGCTGCCTAGTCAGTGGACACATCAGTCACTTGGGCCTTAGCATCCCTAGCAGCATGTTTTCCTGTAAGAGAGATTCACATGGGGAGTCTTACTCTCAGCCTACGCTGCAGTGACTCACACATAGCCCAGCCTGTACTGTAGAATCACTCAGAAATCTCAGAAAATACTGACACCCCAGTCCTACCACAAGTCACTGCAGCAAAAACTCCGGCTCTGGAACTGGGCATTGTTGTCACTTGAAATCCTCCCAGTAGTTTCAAAATCTCATCCATTATAGAAACACTGTCTAGTTAAAGGCTGTTTGATGTTTAGGGCATCACAAATACTGAGTGGGAAACATTTCTCTGTACAGAGGTCTTTTCTGGTACCTCAAAATCTGGGCCACATGTCATGCCTATATTCTAGAAAAGCTTTCTGATTCATTTATGGGTCATATGATTCTACTTATGAATATGTATATAATTGGAAGGATATTAACATATCTAAGAGATATTGGCATTCTCTTATTTATTGCTGCATTGTAAAGATATGAGATGATGGAATCAATCCAAAAGTCCAAAATATATGCTGTATCTATACAGTGGAATATTCAGCCATAAAAAGAATGATCTCCTATCATTTGCAGTAAAATGGAGATGATGGACAGTAAGTTAAGGTGAAGAAAAGGAAGATAGGAGGAGGTTGGAGAATGGGTGCTCAAATATGGATAAGGATAATAAGTTCTAATGCTCTACAGAACAATGCAGAGACTGTAACACAATAACAAGTAGCATGTTTTCTGAATAGCTAGAAGAGAGGAGCTTGGAAACTCCAAACACACAATAACAATAAGGAGGTAGATATGCAAAGGTAACCTGGTTTGATCAGTCCAAGTTATATACATGTGCTGAAATATTGCAATGTGCCAAAGTGCATACAATCATTACATATTAGTCAAAGTAATTTTATAATGTTTATAGATCTAGAAATATAAGCTACCCTGCTTTGGTTATTATGCACTTGTATTTGTCACTCTGAATACCATAAGTTTAAAAAATTAAAATAACTTTTAAAAGGCCTAATTAAATCTCAACATGAGAGAAGTCTAGTTTCTTTCTTAGGTGTTTTGAAGGGAATTAAGCTCATTGTCATTTTTCCACAGGAAGCTTAAAATATTTTTCCACTTGGTCCTGGCATTGGGAAAGGAAGAGTTCGTAGGAACTTAACAAGGTTCCTATTGTTAGCAATAAATAGGACAAAAGTAGGAATAGCAAAGAAGGGGCCATACATCATATCCATAAAGAGATGAGTCATGGGTCCTATTTGGCTGGAAGCAAGAACTAAGAGGAGTTTATTCAATGGGAAGAAGATAAGGCAGAACAGAATCATTCAAGAACTTGGTCTTGGGGCTGGGAAGGCCACTCAGTGGTAGAGCGCTTGCCTTGCATGCCTGGGTTCGATTCCTCAGCACCACATAAGCAAAAAGAAAAAGCCAGAAGTGGCGCTGTGGCTCAAGTGGTAGAGCACTAGCCTTGAGCTGAAGAGCTGAGGGACAGCGCCCAGGCCCACAGTTCAGACATCCCCACCCCGCCAAAAAAAAGAACTTGGTCTTAGGATGGGAGAGATGAAGAAGAGAATCAGGATCAATAATGAAGTGACAGTGGATGACAACTGTCCTAGATGTAGGATAGATTTTTAGTTTAGGTTCCAGAGCCATGGGGGAAAAAAAACTGAAAAGAACCAGGTATTCAGGAAACTACAACAGTAGGAGGCAGAAGTCTGGGGAAATGAGGTTTCTACCTTAAAGTAGGACTCAACTGACATGTTGAAATTCATTCCCACTCCTCCTATCTACTGAGCAAGCATGTTGACACATTACCCAGCTGGTCCCTAGCTGGTCCTAGGAGAAGGAACATAATAGTCAGAAGATAAACTGAAGTTTACCAAAATGAGCTGAGATGGTATTAGTCTGCAGTATAGAACTTCAAGGACACTAGTGGCTAAGAATTATATGGAGCTCGCCACTGGGTACTTGATGAAAACTGAAGCCTTGTGATTTCAGTATCATGTGGCAATGGAGTGTTAAAAATATTGAGGGTTCTCAGGGAGAAATAATCTGGGTAAGAGATGGTTTAAATTGCCCTGTTATTAGGAGTGAATGAAAACCACTGTCGAATTTAGATGTAGTAAGCAGAACTGTCCTGCAACAGAGACCCTGGGCTCCCCATTACCAGAGGAACTCTGGTTAGACACTAACAATCAGAAGCAGGGACAGAGAGGAATAAAGAGCCTGGCGTTGGCAGCTGAATCGCAGGACAGGGCACAAACAGACCATACTACAGTGGGGGAAGGCAGAGCCTCTTCCAGGGAAAAGAAGCTGGAGTGGAAGCTGGTAAAACTGAATGGAGTGGACTGTGATAGGATATTTATATCTTAAAAATGCATCCCATCATAATGGAGAGTCATGTCTTTTTTAAACTGTAATTCTTGGTTAAAAAATTCTTTTAGATGTGTCTGGAGTATACAGAGAGTAGATAGCAGTCTTGCAATAATAGGAAATCAGAAGTTAGTGGCTGAAATGGAGAAATTCTAAAATAGTATCAGCCTAATGGCCAAAATGAATGTGACTAACATACGAAACTGCTGAAGCAGCATGTTAGGGGTCCATGGGCCTTGCGTTGAGAATAGACGTTTAGAGGAAGATGTGCTCCTTGCTTCTGTTCACCAGTGCTTCAATCCGGAAACTCACAATTGGTTGCTCAAGCGGCATTGGGACTGTCATACAGTCCTCTGCTTCTGGAAGGAGTGAGGAAAAAGTTGCGCCTTTGTGGGTTTAGCATTTTCCTGTCCATCGAGAACTAAACCTAATAATAACTCTGTCTGCAGACAGGTCCTATGCCACTCCCCATTGTTTTTCCTGAAGTGCTTCAGACTTCTCTCATGATTGGTACAGGTCTCCTCATCTAGAGCTGAGCCTGTGTGGAGATGCAGACCTCAGTAGTGCAGGGTCCTCCCTGTGTAATGGGCCCAGAGGGTCATACTACCCAGACAGCCCAACATTAGGGGAAAGAGTGGCACCAGAACTCCTCCCACCAGTTCCAGCTCTTCTGGTCCTAGCCCTGTGTCCATTCAACTGCACTACTACATCCAGAACAGCTCAAGGGCAAAGATGACTTGAGGGTAGGGTGTATATATATGGTTAGTGTGGGTGTATGTTGGTGAGGTGTGTATTACTGGGTATTGAACTCAAGACCTCACGCTTGCTAGTTAAGGGCTCTACCACTTGAGCCCACCCAGATCTTTGGCTTTCAGTGTGTTGTTTAGATAGTCTTATGCTAACTTGATCTAGGCTAACAGTCTTGGAGTATGATCTTCCCATCTCTTCCTCCCTGGGATTATAGACATGTACCATCAAACCCAGCACAAATATTCTTGTATGGAATTACTTTTTGAGTAGTCTCACATCTTTGTTCTTTCTGTAAATGATCAATCTTCCATGAGATATCTCTAAATTTTCAGAATTTCTAGAAGAAATGCTTAGTACTTTTTCATTGCTCTGAAAGGCTAGGACTTCATACCCACATTCAGATGTTTCTCTAGTCTTTTTCTTCACTTCTTCTGATTCCTTGTTTCTGCAGAATTCCTTAATCTTACCTCACTGCTGTGATTAATTACAGAACTCTTTGCATACCATTTTCCTCATCTGGCAATACCTTCTCCTTTCATTCCCTTAAAGCACAAATTTAAGCCCTTGAGTCTATCACATTTTTTTTGCTGAAAACTGAGACAGTCTTACATTTAAATGTAAAAACTAAAATAGGTCAACTCAGAAAAGTCTTGACTGTACATACTCAAATTAAGTTCTTCCTCCCTCACTTAGGTTTTTCTTTCTCTAAACAAGATATTCTAAAATGACAATTCACTGGCCATATATAAGTCATAGACACATTTTGTTTGACCAGCACAGTAGCTAAGGACAATTTTAATTAGTTTCCAACATTGAGATTTTTTCATATTTTTTGGCTTTTCTCAAAAGACTGGAAGATCTGACAGTTCTGGATGTCCAGTTACACACAGTGATGATGGGCTGCAAAGCAGCTGCTGCTGTCTGGGCTCAGGGCTTGCTATCTGCAGGACTACTCTGCTCCAACTTGGGCCTGGCAAGCCTTGTGCATTTTTCTCTATGCTATTTCCTTAGCTCTTTTTGTCATGGGTCCACTTTTTCTCTGAGTACCAACAAATAATTCTAGCATCTCTAACTTTTGTCTTATGGACCATTTATATGTGCTATAGCTTGAATGTTTATGTCCTTCCAAATTTCATATGTTGAAATCCTTACCCAGTATAATGAATATGTACAGTACACAGATGTATATGAAGAAAGCATAATTAACCCCACCAAACACTGTTTTAAAAAACAGGGAGAGAAAAGGAATAAGAATATAGTAGAGGGGATGAACCTCTTCAAAGTACATTGTGTGCATGTATGGAATTGTCACAATGAATCACTCATATTTTTTTGGTCAGTCATGGGGCTTGAACTCAGGGCCTAGAAGCTCTTCTTGAGCTTTTGCACTCAAGGCTACTCTTCTACCACTTGGAGCCACAGCACCACTTCCAGTTTTCTGGTGGTTATTTGGAGATCTGAGACTCATGGACTTTCCTGCCTAGACTAGCTTCAAACTGTGATTATGAGATCTCAGCCTCCTCAGAATCTAAGATTACAGGCATAAGCCACCAGTGCCTGGTTTCAACCATATATTGTTAATGTATGCTAATTCAAAAACATAAGATAGAAGGTGGCATTGGTGACTCACTCCTATAATCCTAGCTATGCAGAAGACTGATATATGATTCTCTTAGTTCAAAGCCAACCTAAGCAGGAAAGCCTGTGAGACTCTTATCTCCAATTAAGAACCACAAGCTAGAAGTACAGCTGTGGCTTAGTTGGTAGGGTACCAGCCTTGAGTGAAAAGGCTAAGAGACAGAATCCAGGCCCTGAGTTCAAGTCCAGTACTGGCACAAAACAAAATATAGATGGAAAAAAGAATCTTTATCCTAAGGTGGTTAAAGTTAGGAAAGGTGGAAAGTCATGGAAAGGTGACTGTACAGCTATTACTGGGATTTGGAGGAAGTGCTGGCTGTGAACCAGCGAACAGGCCCTTACTAGACTCTCAGTCTACTGTCCACTAAAACCTGAACTTCCTAGCATGCAGCTATGGTATTTTATCAGAGCGGCCTGAACGGATTAGGAAAGTTTCTTGGAGACAACTTGCTGCATTGAACCAGCTCATCACCTCCTTTTCATTACCCCAAATGCTATTGAAACCTTCAGGACAGTTTCCTCAATGGGATATACCCACCTTGATAGGAGCTGGGCCCTGCCCGATAGGACACAAGTAGTTGTGATTATTGGGTTGAAGAATTGTTTCTAAACTTCGTGGCTATTAAGTGGCAAAGCCAAAATTCCAATCCCAGTCTTCCAAGCTTCCTTCCAGTCCCATGCCTCCCCCCTCATTAGTACACCTGCTGCAGTTTATCTACTGAGAGAGCTTTATTCCTGGAGGGTTTTGGAGATGTGCTGGCAAGGGCAATATCTCTACCAACTGACATTTGTGGGCATTCACCAACTCGTTGCTTCTCTCCCATCCACAGGAGATAAGGGATCTGTGTTTTTTCTCACACATTCTTAGTGTTTCTGTGCTGACTTTACATCACAGGCCATTCAGCTGCTGAGCCACCCAACAGCCTAATTTTGTAAGTGAGGAAATTGAGGTCACTTACTGGTGAACTGCCTCTGACGGTCTTCTAAAGCAGAACATGTTCATTTTACATGAATACAAAAACTGGACAAGGGCAGAGGGTAGGTAATTTGTCATAAAACTTAAAGTAGAATTTTCACAAGATGAATCTGAATAATGGTGAAAAACATAGGAAAACAATTTAGGTAACAATGTGGTGCCCTAGAAACAACTTTATTGTTTAGCAAACTGTAGAGAAAGCACTTTTACCTTCCATACCATGCTGTTAGAGATTCACTCATTAATCCTCAGAGTAGGACAGAAATCTTATTAAGAAATAACTACTCTTCTGATGCTACTAGAGGCCAAAACAGAAACCAGAATGAAGGAAGGAACAAAGGAAGGAAGGAAGGAAGGAAGGAAGGAAGGAAGGAAGGAAGGAAGGAAGGAAGGAAGAAAGGAAGGAAGGAGGGAAGGAAAGGAAGGAGGGAAGAAGGAAGGAAGGAAGGAAGGAAAGCACTACTATATACCTGGAAATGCCTGTTCTATTCTAAACTCGCATGGGTTTAGCCCGCATGGGCTATAGAATAAGTCAGTAAAACAGAGGGAGATTTAAAAAAAAAAGATCTAGTATAGGCCTGTGTCTGATGTGTATTAGGGTTTCCAGATTTAGCAAATACAAACATGGGGGATGTTTTCAAACTTGAAATTCAGGTAAATCTTGATTTGTGTTTAGTAGAATATATCCTATAAAATAATTGGGACATGGTTCTACCAAATATTATCCACTGATGTCTGAAATTCAAATTTACCAGGATGCTTTGTGTGTTATGTGGCAATCATAATCTCCCCCAATCCATCACAGAACAACATGTAAAACAATGATGTGACTGAATGACCAGAGGTAGCTCAGGCTACAGGCAATGTTGATGGAGTTGGATGACTGATCTACAACTTATTACCTGAGATCAGTTCATTGGTCATGGGTGTCAGTGGCAGGTAGCTATAGATGATTCTGGACACTTAATTTGTGAACCTGTCAGTTAACAATCCATACAAATATTTGGCAAGCTGCCATCAGTCCCTGGGATGCTTCTGGAGTAGTTTTGGGCAATAAAGAAAGGATTTTGGCCTACCTCTTGATTGCTAAGAAATTCAGATTAAGGGATGCCTCTTTCCCATTTTCTGATTGTCTCCAAAAGAAGTCCAGTAATGGTGCCTGAGGCTGGGCCACGTCCTACTCAAGTTCCCTGTCAACTTGAAACAACACTAGTAACAAAGTCTCCATATCTTTCAAAACACCAGAGAGAAACAAAAATGTACACCTTTGATTTTACAGAGAAACATCAATGTAGCAAATTCAGAATTTGTTAAAACATGTCTATTCTTGACATCCTATGTAAATTAAAAAATATTTATACAAAGGGGACCAGAAGGTAAGAAATGAGTAAGGACATTAGTCTAGAATAATTGAGTGATTTCAGAGATCTTAAACTGACCGTTTATAGTTTTTTTCTGACTGTAAGACATTTGGAAATTGTGTAAATTGTTAAATGATTCATCTGTACTCTTTCCTTCTAGGCAAAATGTTGGCAGAGTTAAGAGGAGGCCTTCAAAAGAAAAATAGATTAATATGTTGCATTCAAATGTATATACATTCATATACCATGGACACATGTATACCCATACATGTGGTATCATGCACTAATTAAGAATTCAGCCTTGGGCTGGGAAGGTGACTCAGTGGTAGAGTGCTTGCCTCGCATGCATGAGGCCCCGGGTTCAATTCCTCAGCACCACATGAGCAGAAAAAAAGTAAAAAATGGCACTGTGTCTCAAGAGTTAGAGCTCTGGCCTTGAGCTGAAGAGCTGAGGGACAGTGCCCAGGCCCAGAGTTCAGCCTCCACGACTGACCAAAAAACAATTTTTAAAAGAATTTAGCTTCAGTTAACAAGGGGCAATTTCAGTTTGATTGTTCCATTAATAGACACATGATCTTCAATGAGTTTTCTTCACCTCTCAAAGTTTCTGTTTCCATACCTGCAAAACAGATATAATCATTATACCTCTGATATGGAATTAATGTGGAGATTAGCTGAAATAATCTACGTCAAGCATTTAGAACACTGCTTGTCCCCTGGTAAATTTTCAGAGAATGTTATCAACAGCTTTCTTTCTAAAAGTAATGAGAGTATTATGTAGAGTAATTGAGACACAAACATGTGCCTAACAAACCTTGGCTCTAGAGATGGTTTTCAAATTGTTTGTGTGTGTGTGTGTGTGTGTGTGTGTGTGTGTGTGTGTGTGTGTGTGTGTGTGTGTGTGTGTGTGTGTGTGCTAGTCCTGGGGCTTGAACTCAGGGCCTGAATACTGTCTCTTAGCTTTTGTGCTCAAGGCTAGTGCTCTACCACTTGAGCCACAGCTTCACTTCTGGCTTTTTGCTAACTGGAAATAGGAGTCTCATGGGCTTTCTTGTCCAGGCTGTCTTGGAACTGTGATCCTCAGATGTCGGCCTCCTGAATAGCTAGGATGATAGGCATGAGCCACTGGTGGTTGGCTACATTACTTTTTATAATTGTCAAATGTTCTCTAATGGAGGCTCTTCCATTATATTGCATATATCCATAACACATAGGTATATAATTGAAATGTAAGATGCCATACATGGAAATAGAATCTTTATTTTAGTTTTGATTAGAGAATATTTGCTTCTCTAATTGTTCTACATTAATCATGCATTGGTTGGGCAGGAAAGTTTCTTTAAAAGGTACCAAAATTATGGTTTTTTTTCTTTTCCTATCAGATTTGTTGTTTAGATAGTCTTCCCCTCCTGCTAGTGGCTCACTCACTTCCATAGCAGGCATAATTCTCCATGCTCCAACCTTCAATTGTCTTTTGCCATCCAAAATCTCTCCCATTTAAAGGATCTATTAGGTCCTGGCTCCAGGTCCTCTTAAGTGCATTCGGTGGAAACATTTGAGTTGGTTTGTCCAATAGGTGGATAAAACAAGGATGGATCTTATTTGAGTTGTGGGATGGTAGACAATATTAAGGATGAGTCAGAAGCATCACACAGTTAAGTGAACTTTAGAGTAAATCTAATTTGAAGAATAAGGTAAAGGGATGCTGGACATAGGAAAGTCAGCCAACTGTTAGGAGCAATGACCACTGATGAGGTCATTCCACAAGGTCACAGCTTGAGAATGGTGCATGCATGACAGATAGCCTCTGCTTAGGGTTTCCATGCAGAAAACCAGAGGCAGACACAGAAGCCTCAAGGAGCACATTAGGCAGGCTAACTGGCATAAATGACACTATCTAGAGATAACTTTCTGAAACCAACCAGTGTGCTTTGCTTTTGTACATTCTCAGACAAAAATTTCCTTTCTATTTATCCAGGGGCATCTGTTGCTGGGAGATTAATATAATTGTAATAGAAATGCCAAGAGAGTTAATGTTCAGATTCTGAGTTCCAAGAAAGGTTCTTGATGCCCACTTCAGAGACAAAAAAAATTATGAAAGGCAGAGCTTGGAGCTTTTTATTTTAAAGGGAAAAAGCGGTTTTCATAAATCAAAAGGTAAAACCCTAAAGAGCTGAGCGCAAAGCATATCCACCAACAAAAGACTATAAAGAGACTAGAGATGGCATCAGACTCCTACAACAAGGAGAACTGGGCTACCAAAGACCTCTATCCTGCTAAAAGCATTAAAAAAAACTTATATAAATTTAAATATTTAAAAATAAATAGCTAAACTAGATGGGAAAAGTAAGTGTACTTTCCTGTACTTGGAAACAAAGAAAAAGCAAAATCAGATAGGTGCCAAACACAAAATATACCAGGTAATTAACAGGATTTTATTTAGCCTATCACAATAGAGAATACTGATGAATAAAGAAAAGAAGAAGGGACATGGCCAATTATAGAAGCAAGTAAACAAAGGAGTCCATAGTATCTTAATCTATCTTGTGCTACGACTATATCAGAATGCTTGAGACAGGGTGATTTATAAAGAACAGAAACTTAATCTTTCACAGTTCTGGAGGGTAGAAAATCTGAAGGTCCCAGCATCTGGTGCTATCCTTCCTATTGTATTCTCAAAGGGTAGAAGGCAAAAGGATAAGAGAGACAGAGACAGAGACAGACAGACAGACAGACAGACAGAGACCCACTCTCCACAAGCCCTCTTTATACCACATTTGATCTACCCATTAGGATTCCTTCCATCACATGCACTGTTGGGGCCATAGTCACACTGTAATATGGGTCTGTGGAAGCAATGGAGAAGACAGAGCCTGGTCTTTACTGAGTCACCAAGGAAAGGTTGCAAGCAGATCTCATCTCAGAATCTGTCAGCACCTCATAGTCTTTTGTTGTTAGCTGGCTATGATGAACTCTTAGTTCTTTTCTTACCCAAAAGGGTAGAAGTTTATTTTTTAACCTACCACTGTTTTCTAGAGCATAGGACAGAAATAAAGTAACCAGTACCAGTAACTAATTTCTGAGTTGCTTATTGAGAATTGTTTACCTTCAGACTGACTGAAATGAAATGCAAGAAGTGATCTTCCATTGTTGGCATTGTCCTTGCAAATAAAAAGCAGCTCTTGAGAAATGATAGTGAAGGCTGCTTGCTTACAGTCCTTTCAGACAACAACAAGGCATCTTGAAAGAACACTTTAGCTACTCAGAAGGCTATGATCTTAAGATCATGGTTCAAAGCCAGCCCAGGCAGTAAAGTCCATGATGTTCTTACCTACAATTAATCACCAAATAGCCAAAAGTGAAGCTGTGGATCAAGTAGTAGAGTACCAGACTTGAGTGAAAAGCTCATTGACAACACCCAGATCCTGAAGTCAAGTCCCAGTTGTGGTACCAAAAAAAAAAAAAGGTTATATTAAAACAAGAGCTAAAAACTAAACCCTGAAAGCACCTGATTCAGGCGATTCCAAGAGTTCATTGCACAATCTTTCCATTTAGTAGTACCACATGAGTGTCTTTATGCTCTGATTGGTCTGTCTAGAGAGTCACTGTGAAGGATTGACACATCACATCCCTGGGAACTTCCTCATCTGCACACAATTTCTGCATTATTTGTATTAATAACATTTCTTATACATATTTAACCCAAAGAAGACCAAACTGTCTGTCCAATTCCATATAACATATCAACCATAGCATCTCAAGGAAACCTAATTATTCCTAGCACCTCTTTTTGCAACTTGAAAGAATAAATGCTTCATGGTTTTGTTAGAAGCCCTCTAAGAAATCTCAAAGATAATTTAGGCTGCAAAAAATATATTACTTAAAATTCAATTTTGGAAAAGAACAATATCAAAATTATCAGGAGATTTAAACTTGATTAACATGGGATCATGGGTTACTGAGAAATAATATTTTGCTATCTAAGTAGATTACCCAGGAGATAATGAACAATTACTTATAACCTCTTAATAAGATCAAACCAAAGCTCTAGGAAAGAGGTTATTGAAACAAGAACAAATTCTAGCATTGCATCAATATATCTGATATTGCAGCTTATTTTATAATGCCATCAAACTTGACCTATAGTCATAAAAAAAAACCTGAGCTATAATCACAACAAAAGTCTCTTTTCATGAGACTTTAGCTATTTTCTATAGTGATTTATGCACATCTATCATAAAAAGCTCAGAATGACAAAAATGAATATTCTTATACTGAAAATTATATGCATACATATTATGTATAGATATGTATATATTCACACATATGTATACAAATATAATCTATACACATATGTATTTGTGTGTGCATATAATCCTTTTATCCCACACTAAAGTTAGAGACAGGAAGTATAATTTTAAAATATGCTTAGGAATTAATGTTTCGGTATTCTATGTTACTTAGAAATAATTTAAGTATCTAATGAAAACCATTACTTAACTCAATTTAGTACCACTCCAAGATTTTAAACTGCTTAAAGATCTTTGAGATTATCTTCAAGCTATATGCTATAAAATATAATTACTATGGAAATAAAGTTTGTCAGAATAATGCTTCAAGTCGGTTAAACACAAATTTATATATTGCATAATGTTAAGTACTAAAGAGAAATACTGCTAGTTTATTTGACCAGTGAATATGTATGAGTTCAGGAAAAATATGTCAAAGTAGAATAAAATCTGCAGTAAATCAAAGGAGACAAAGCTTTTTAAAAAATTAACCCAAAAGTCACAAATTAATTTTATTTGACAAACTCCCCAAATCAAGTGAACTTATTTTCTTAAAACACTTGAGTTTCTATCTTAATAAAAAACACACATTGAAAGTATTAGGGGCTGGGCATGACTAGAAGAAATTGTGAACCTGGGTACTGGAGGGTGGCAAAGGTTGGAGGACCATCATCCTGAGCCAGCCACAAGCAAAAAAACAGGAGATCTTATCTGCTAAATAACTAAAAGCAGCATAGCTCAACTGGTAGCACACCTGTTTAGCAAGCACCAGTCCCTTAGTTCAAAGTGTGGTATCACTAAAGAGAATATTAAAAAATTAAGTGAATTCAACTTAATCAAGTGAATTTAAGTATAAGAATTTAAGTGAAATCAATTTATATGAGGACCTGCGTGTCTCTAAGCTTAGTGGAATAGAGCTCCTTTAAGAGATTTTTATGATCTGGGCTAGGGTGTGGCTCAAGTGGTAGAGCACTTTCTACCCAAGCTTGAGGGACTCAACTTTAATATTACCAAAATAAAGATTATATTATAAAATTATGTTTTATAATATAATTTATTAATAGCATCCCAATGGAAGAGATGGTATTACTCAAGATGCATGGTACTTATAAATTGATGTTGAATTGAAAACACTTTGTACAAGTATTTACAGATAATAAAAAAAAATAAATTTTAGAGGATAGAGAAATAACTTAGGGGGAAAACACATAGTCAGAGAGATAAAGGCATTTTTGAACCACATATGAATAAACAGAGAGACAGAGAGCCGCAATTATAAAATTTCAGCCTTGAAGCTAGAATGAACACTAACTTATATAACTCACCCTTTCATATCAAAGAGCTATTCTTTTCCACGGATGTATGAAT
The DNA here is from genome assembly GCF_024711535.1 of Dipodomys merriami. Taxonomy (NCBI): domain Eukaryota; kingdom Metazoa; phylum Chordata; class Mammalia; order Rodentia; family Heteromyidae; genus Dipodomys; species Dipodomys merriami. The sequence goes on along the minus strand of NW_027203381.1, from coordinate 66,119,856 downwards.
TCTTAATTGAATTGAGAACAAAATGGATAGAAAAATCAAAGCAATTACTCCAAAGGGATTACAAGATATTCTATTGTCTTCAATTCAATAGAAATAAGATTCCTACAAGCCAGAAGTCACCACAAGGTCAGACCATGAAATCAAGTGAGTATTCCAAGCCAAGTCTTTATCATGATACCAATAAAGAAGAGTCCAGAACTCAAGAGTGTTGTACACTCCCTCTGGGGCCAGTTAGGGACAGATCACAAAGGTCTCAGAGGTACCCCTCTAGGGGGAAGGAATTTACAGGGATCTAGGTGAAGTTCAACCCAGTTGAGTCATAGCACCAAACTACCAGAGATAAAATGCACCAGAGAGTCAAGGAGATGGCTATGTTCAAGTTTTTGCAATTAGGAGAGTGTTCACTGAGAGGAAACATACAAAAGCTTACAAACAGGACATGTAAATAGGACTGAAGCAGAGGCAAGTTAGCAAAGAATCATCCACAAGTCTCTGACAATAACAAGGAATGAGGAAGACTGAGTCACTGAGGGAAGGCACAAGATGTGGGAGAATGGAAAATCCTTTGTGGATTAGCTTCTCAGCAAACAAAAGGAGGGAATCTCTTAAAGTTATTGCACTTTTCCTGAAGAGGTTCAGAAGAAGTTCAATAGCTTATGAGGAATAACTCTCCTTTTAGGCCTTGATGTTAGCTGTAAATGCTTAGAACTAGGTTTCTGATGCTCTTTATAGAGAAAGCCACATGAATTGAATAAGAGCAAGCTAATGCCCGACGCTTGTGGCTCATGCCTGTAGCTAACTTGTAATCCTAGAGATCTGGAGGTTCACAATTCGAAGTCAACTAGGGATAAAAGCCTGTAATCTCCAAAATAACCAGCAAGGAAGGTCTAGGGAAGTGACTCAAGTGGTAAAGCACTAACCTAGCAAGTGTGAGGCCCTGAGTTCAAATCCCAGTACTACTGATAAGAAATTTAAAAAATAAAGATGATGAATTGAAATCAAAACTCAATTGAGAAATTGTTTTAAGAGATGAAACAAGCAAATATATGAAGGTTAAAACTCTCCATGTCGTAATCCATAGAAACAGTAAGTAAACTTCTCTATCTTTTGGAAAAGTTTGCTATGTGTAATCATAATTCACTAGTTATGTAAGTATGTGGATGCCCAATGTATCTTACCTTCAGGACAATATGTGGGTCTCTAGACTTAAAAAGAAAAATCTTCCTGACATCACATTATCTGACCTTTTCCGCTTGACTCATACATATACTAGATATTACAAATAAGGGAAACCATATTTTAATGTTTTTTTCTTTCTTGCATGTGTTTCTAACGTATTTATAAGATTATCTCTTTGTTGCTTTGTATGTCCTTCCCCCACAGTATAACCCCTGCTTTCACTATATTTGATGTCAGTATAACTTGTGGAGGAGATGGGGAAAAACCAGTTGTTTAAGGATACAGGTGGACCTGTTGCAACAATGAGAAGTACAAGTTGTCATGTCCAAAACGAGATTTACAACGTCGGTGCGGGGGGGGGGGGGAAGGGGGGGGAGAAGGAGAAGGATTGGGATTGGGGGGGAGGGTGGAGGCTGGGAAGGGATGTGAAGGGTAAACAAAGGAGGAGGCTGCAATGCTTGGTAAAAAATGTACGCATTATCCTGCCCACGTAATTGTAACTCCTCTGTACAGTATGTTCACAAATAAAATAAAATTAAATTAAAAAAAACAAAAGAAAAATCTGCATCTGGACACTAAAAGACCATGGGTGCCTATTGAAGCAAATTCAGAAACCACAAGCAAGTAAACAATAATATCCTACTGAAAAAGAGCTTATACTGCTTTTAAAAGAGAAAACTTAACCGTAAAAGACAGAATTGACCAACACAACATGACTTTGATAGAATAGAAAAATGGGAAAAAGTAAAAAAGAAGTACTTTTTAAATTATTAAATGGCCAAATCAAGAACATAAGCTATAATAAAATAATAAACCCTTACCAAATAAAGGAGATTTAGAATAACATAACTTCTAAAAGTACTAAAATATTCTTGAATACTTAAAAGTTCATGCATGGTTGAAATAGCATACTACTCATAGCTGAAGAAATCATTGGTGTATTGGAAAATAGAAACACTCAAATTATACAACAATACATTTTTTGAAGAAAAATGATAGTTATTAGGTATCAAACACTTGACTTTCCAGGAACCAAGAAAATACACATTAAAATAAAATAGCATGTGATGTCTACTTGATTGAAAAGTTAAAGTAAATACTCTCTAGTATGATATTCAGTTCAGAGAATGGAAACATAGAAACTCTAAACATGGCTTGTTGGCATGTCTATCAATACAATTTTAGAAAACAACTTGGCAACCTCTAACAAGTTAACACTTTTAGAGATTTATTGTCATGTTGCAATGCAGCCTAAGTATGTTAGAGAAATTTTGGCACATCTATACAGAAATTTTTGTTGTAGTGTATGTTGAAATAGTAGAAAAGGAGTCAGTGGCTTCATTTTTAAAATCCCACAAGGATAGGGTAAATCAAATGCATTTTTTTCTAGAGCTCATTTGTGCTATACACCAGCGACTTCCAGATCTCTGCTTTCCAACCATATCACAAGACTCAAAGTGGTAAAGCTCAAGTTTTGAGTAAAAAAGCTCAGCGACAGCACCCAGGTCTTGAATTCAAGCCCCAGGACTGACAAAAGATTATAAGATTATAAAATTGTGATTCAATATCCTAGAATATAGCCCATGGGCTTCCAACCCAAATCCTGGGAGGTAAGTCATTAGGATCTCCATCCATAATGTCCTTAAAGTCTGATTTGTACACGTAGACTTAATGACAATCTGCTAGAAAGTCTTCCCAGCTTCTCAAATGTCTCTTTCAGAATCAAGGTTTCCCTTGAAGGAAAAAAACATAACCAACAAATGTTATTGTTCAGCTACAGGTCTGCACCCACTACAAGTTGGCTGGATCTCGTTCTCCTCATAGTCACTGAAGAAGCGAGGGGAATGGAACCTTCATTTCAATACATGTGTCCCTGGGACTATGTACAGTTGGAAGGGCTACCCCAACCATCAATACTCCTGTGCTTAGGAAAAGGAAAGCTCTATGGCCATACCACATTTTATTTATTGGTTTATTTAATTTATTTATTTATTTTTGTCAATCATAGGGCCTGAACTTTGGGCCTGGGCGCTGCCCCTCAGCTCTTCAGCTCAAGGCTAGCGCTCTACCACTTGAGCCACAGTGCCATTTCTGGCTTTTTCTGCTTATGTGGTGCTGAGGAATCAAACCCAGGGCCTCATGCATGCAAAGCAAGCACTCTACCACTAAGCCACCTTCCCAGCCTCCCACATTTTATTTTTATAGGGAATTATCCACTTCCAAAACACATTTTTAAAATAACTGGCACATGGTTGCTAGTATCCTAGCCAGCCATCACAGGCAGCTGTAAAAATATCTACAACAAGCCAGGTACTGGCGGCTCACTCCTATAACCTTAGCTACTCTAAAGGCTGTTATCTGAGGATCTAGGTTCAGTGTCAGCCTAGGCAGACAAATCCAAGAGATTTATATCTCTAATTAACCAGCAAAAAGCTGCAAGTGGAGGTATGGTTCAGGTATTAGAGTCTTAGTCTTAAGAGAAAGAGCCTAATGAGAGCAAAAGGCCCTGACTTCAAGCTCCAGTAATAGCAAAGAAAGAGAAAAAGGAGAAGGAGGAGAAGAGGAGAACGAAGAAGGGGGGAAGGAAGAGGGGGGAGGAAGAGAAGGAGGAGGGGAGGAAGAGGAGGGGGAGGAGGAGGGGGAGGAGGAGGGGGAGGAGAGGAGGGGAGGAGGAGAAGGAAGAGGAAGAGGGAGGAAGAGGAGGGAAGGAGAAAGAGGAGGGGAGGGGGAGGGGAGGAGGAGGAGGGAGAGAAGGAGGAGGAGGAAGAAGAGGAAGGGGAAGCTCCTCTAGATGAAGAAAGTATATTCTGGGTTTTAATTTTTCTCTCCTAGTTTAACTATGTAATATCTAAAACTCAGGAAAAACCACCCTGAATAAAGGAACCAATGTAATATGACTTAAAGATTAAACTTGAAGCTGTGTGCTGGTGGCTCACAACCTGTAATCTAGCTACTCAGAAGGCTGAGATATGAGGATCATGGTTCAAAGCCAGACAGAACAGAAAAATCCCCATGAGACTCTTATCTCCAATTGACCACCAGAAAACTGGGAGTGGCGCTGTGACTCAAAGTGGTACAGTGCTAGCCTTGAGGAAAAGAGCTCAGATACTTATGCTCAGATACTTACTTTAATAAGCAAAGAACTCAAGAATAAATTTCCTTTGGATATTAGATATAAATATCTAATAGAAATAATTTAACATGTTAGTCACAATGTATATATTAAAAATTATGTGTAACCTAATTCAACTATTTCATATTTCAAAAGAGTTGATACTAAAATCACTGTGTTAAAAGGTATGTCTATAAATAATTATTGTGAACTTATTCCACACTATTTCGAAGATATCATATGTTTAATGTAAATGAGTTCAATTTATCTGCTGAAGTCTACATTTAATTATGCTCATGGAGATCAAGGCAGCTGAGATCAACTTAACCATATAGTTTATGTACTAAGTGGTTCTAGCTTTTGTAATAAGGAATTATTCAACCTCTGGCTGTTAGGAAACCACTTAGTATAATCAATTTTCCATTGGAGACACCTACTCAATATATTTTATTCTTCATCATTTTGGATTATTGAATTTAATCATATTCTTTGTGCTTACCATTTTTTTGCTCTTAAAGTCAACTTTATTCTAATCAGATCTTTAAAAGACGGGAGACAGAATATAAAGAAACCATTGCCAATTTTTTTTTTCAGAAAAGAACACTAAATAATCAAGTATAATTTACAGATAAACCCACGGAGAAATTTCAGACTGGACCATCAGACCTGGACTGTAAAATTACTTGAACCATTGTTCCAGCATATAAAAATAATATAAATATGAGACATGAACTAGAATAAACAAGATGGAATAAACTGTGATATAAACTTAAGATGTGAAATTTTAGAACTGTGTATACACTAATTAAAAATGAATACTCCAAATGAATTTAATAGACTAGGAATTATTGAAGAGGCATTGAATTGGAGATAAATTAGAATAAAATATCAACACTAAAACTCAGAACATCAAGACTAGAAAATAGAAAAAGGGGTAGGGAATATCTGGGAATTTTTTGCATAATCAAACATGCTGTTGGGATAACAAGCAAGAGAGAAACAAACAAATTATTTGAGAAGATAGTGCATAAGAATTTTTAAAATTATGATAACATCAAGCAACAGATTAAAAAGCACTTAGAAATTCAATTGGGATGAGTGTAATGTCAACTAAGCATATGTACCTTATGGTACAGCTGAAAAACAAAGTAGAAATCTTAAGAATAAGCAAGTGTCATCTTCAAACGAGCTGCATTACTCACTATTTACCTTCTCGGTAGGAGTCTTGAAATCCAGAAAATAGGAAAATGGAATATAAGCTTACTTGACAAGCACTCTTCCAGGTGAATGTCAACAGTGTTGAGTCAGCTGATAACTTGTCTGATGCTCTTTTTACAGAAGCACTTCACATCTGTGGTATTATTCCTAAAAACCCCACAGTTCCAGGGATCATGAGTGAAACTTGAGACCTCAAATAAACTCAAATTGACAAATGTTCCTTCTTCGAAGATGAGTCTTAGTAGGTTTAATTATGATAAGTTTCCTTTTTAGAACAACCTTGTCAATGACCAGCCAATATTGATTACCTATTTATTGGACTTACTATTGCATTTTCAAATGAAGAAAGCTGACTTTGCAGATTTTACTGTGTAGACGAAGTAAAGTGATCAACAAACCAAAGATAATCTGTTAGACTCTCATGAAATACTTCTTATGGAATTCAATCACAGTAAAAGTTATTATGAGTTTAATTGGTTCATAGCAAGGCTTGGGAAGGATAAAAAGATGTTCATGTCTTCAGTGAATTGTAATAGTGATGCAGAAAAATGTTCTAAAATAAGGAGGAGGCTGCAATGCTTGATAAGAAATGTACGCATTATCTTGCCCATGTAATTGTAACCCTTCTGTTCAGTATGTTCACAAAAAATTAAAATTAGAAAAAAGAAAAATGTTTTAAACTAATGTTCATTTGCATCCCAGAGACATTAATTCAGTAAGTTATAAACAAAGAAGTGACTGCGAACCCAAGGAAGAAAGCATTTCATTTCATCTTACTATAGATGGAGGATGGGATCTCTTTAATGTAAATAGGCTAAACTTTAGAGAAAAGATAGAGAAAAGATATTATATCCTGACATTGGTAGCTCAAGGATGTATTCCTAACTACTCAGAAGACAGAGATCTGAGGATTGTAGTTCTAAGCCAGCCTAATCAGAAAAGTCTGTGGGACTCATCTCCTATTAACAACCAAAAAAGAAGTGGTATGGCTCAAGTAGTAGAGTGCCAGCTATGAACTAAAACACCAAGTGACAGTGTGAGGTCCAGAGTTAAAGCCCCAGTATTAGCACACACACACACTCACACACACACACACACACACACACACACACACACACACACACACACACAATGTTATTATAAGAGGAACAGAAATGGTAAAAAGCTGGGAGGTCAGAGGCATAGTCTAGATTTGTCACATGACCATGCGTTAATATATTTTTAAAGTCAAGGTCTTGCTGTATGACCCAGACTGGCTTCAAATTCATGATCTTCTTTCCTTTGCCTCCCAAGTGCTGGTGTGCCCTATCACCCCAGGCCAAGTTAATCTTTATGAATAAATGTGGAATATGTGGTAACACAGAAGTTACTAGAAAGTTAGACTGCAGTTAGTTACAAATACCCATGTATGCTAGGGTAAAGTGTATATGATAACAATTTACACCTTTTGCCTTATTACCTTATAGTCTTATTACTTCATGTATCATATCTTTATTACTTCCATCTCCAGACATATCAATTACAAATGAAGGACACATTATTAGTAAATTAATGTTGATAAGCTTTATAGAAGAACAAGTTCATCTGAAATGACTTAATTGGTAGTCCCTCCAAAATTTGTCATAATAGTTGTGATTATATATATGTATATATATATATATATCACTACTACTAGAAATGTATTTCCACTTGAAGTGCTTTGAGTAAGATAATGAAGACAACAGAATAATTAATTTTCTAAAAATATGACCTGGTTCATTTTAAACAACCAAAAAGCAGATTTTTATTGGCTTTGATTTAACTAAGAAGCTAGTAAGTTAAGGATTTTTCAAATGTGTGAATATAATACATTATATAATAATATTCAGAATATGTTCAACTATTAATAAACCATAGGAAAGGTATTCTAGAGTGTTGTCAACCTATTAGAAAATACTCTTTGGATAAAAGGGAAAAGCAAAAGCAATACTTTGTTATCAGATACTGGACTCCAGTCAAACATCAGTCACTGAGCAGATGACTTTTCCCAGAAAGTCTTGTCTTGTGGAGTTAGGAACCAAAGTTATAGCATAAAGTTAAACTGAACTTTCCCACTGAGGAGCTTGCCTGTGAAAGCCCTTTGTTGAGAGTTTGACCTATCCCAGAGTAATCTGAACGACCTCTATTCTAAGAAAACAAAAATGCCTTTGTGAAAGGTATTGTAAAAATACAGTTATGTAGATTTCATTATCATTGACCTTGTGTTGGCTATTAATAGCACATTTCTGAGACATCTCATGTATGTAACATCTAGACAGGAGGTGAAGATCTGCTTGAATTGATGAACAGAATAGAAGATGTCATCTAAGGTCACAGTTGTTTAAGATCCTGGACCAAGAGATTTTGTAATTTTTATCCAAAAATGGAAATATGTGTGTATTTGTTGATTTTTAATTCAAATTTTTCTGTGTCTTCTGATGATCTGTGATTGAAATATCTTCCCTCAAGCAAATTGTATCAAATGTCCCATCTACCCCGTGTTAGGTCCGCAGGGGAGAAATGGCCCCTTCCCTTGGCTCTCTCCAGGTGCACCCTAGAAGTCCCTGCCCAGCATCTGTAACCCTGGCAACTGGCATACCTAGTGGCAGTGGGAGGTCCCCCAGGCTCTGAGGTCATTTCCCATCCTCTGAGGTCACCTCCACTTGTGGCCACGCCCCCTCCTCGGGTCCTCCCCTATATAATCTGTCTCCTCCAGCCAAAATCTCTCTTGCTCTGCCCAACTCCATTTTGTGCGGCTGGTTGTTTATTCTCTCCCTCTCTCAATACGCCCGCTTCCCTTGAACCCTGTGGGAATTCCCTTTTTGCAACCCTTACACCCTGTAGGCTGATGTAATTGTCTGCATTTATCTTTGTTATAGGGTTTTATTTTTTTATTGTGAAAATACTGTACAGGGGGGTTACAATTACATGGGCAAGATAATGAGTACATTTCTTATCAAGCATTGTATAGGGTTTTTTAATGTACATTTTTATTGTAAAAATACTATACTGAGGGGTTACAGTTACATGAGCAAGGTAATGAATACATTTTCTATCCAGCATTGTTGCCTCCTCCTTTGTTTTTCCCCTACCATCCCTTCCCTCCCATCTCCACAACTAACCCCCCATCCCCCGCCGAAGGTGTAAAGTTCATTTTCAACATAGTATCTTGTACATCTCATTGTAAAAAAAAAATTTATAAGATGTGAAAGTTTCTCCTCTAGCACCTAATTCACAGAAGCTAGTAACTGTCTAGAAAGGTTAATTTTAGTTTAAATAGGTGGGAATATACTGATAATAGAAATCCAGCCTACCTTCACTACTCCTACAGAAGACTCCACCTTGTCCTGCCTATCTGGAAATAGGTTTACTTTCATTGTAGACATACTTGTAAGAAAAACATTTTGATATTATATAGATCCAGTAGGCGCTTATAAAATAATGAGCCTGGAGAAAATTCTGACTTTATTGTTTAATCTTTGTCCTGGGGAAAGTTAAGTTCTGTGAGCTATTATTATTATTAATTATTATTATTATTAGTATTATTATTGCTGTCTTTAGGTAGTTATGCAAAGGGGTTTCAATCAAATTTCAACTTATGAGTTTCAACACATCTTGATCAATGTAACCTTTTTCCTCCTCCTTCTGTGAGTTTTTATTTCATGATTGATAAAATGGGAAACAAGAACTAGCACTGTTGTAATGTTCAGAGAAAGTGAACATGTAGATCTGATCCATGGTAGATGAATAGTACATACTGTTCATTTTGTGAAGGTGGTGGTGGTCATGGTGGTTACTGTTATTGTTGTGGTTGTAGCAGTTGTTACTAGGACCTAGCCCGAGCTGACTTGGGACAAGTCAGAAATGACAGATCTGAATCTCGTGTTATCAGATCCAGGAGCAGCTGCAGGTAACTGAGATAGCTCTCAGAAGCTGCCCCTCTAGGTGGATGGAGTTTATCGTCTGGAATCTGGGAAAGGGAGAAGAGGCTGGAACGGAGTTCCTGAGATGAAAGGGGCAGGAAAGTAGAAGAGGGCAGAAAATCACATCTATATCAAAAATGAAATTGGACCAGGCATCTTGGCAACCAGGAAACACAATAAAAAGTATTTCCTTAGCAGAACCAGTATCTAGGAAATAGAGAAAACCAGAGAAGTTGGCAGTAGTACTCATGTCTTACACAGGAACTTTATAGATTACAAGGCATATTTATAGATTACAGGCCAGTACCAGGCCATGGTCATAGCCTTCAATCTCACTGTTAAAAAACTTGAGAAACTCAAACCCCTACTGATGCACAAATTTTTCAACTTCATATTTTGGATATCGTCCTACTCTTCTAATTTATGTGTTAAGAAAAGGAATGGTAAATGTTCCCCAACCTCTGGGGAAAGACTCTTTTATGCTCTCCTAAAAAGACTAGACAGAATAACTCTGCTCTTCGAAATATGTCTCCACCATCAGCACAGACACTCATCAGGCCTAAGCCCTACCCCTGCTGGACCAGAGCCACCAGGCAGTGACAGGGACTGACCTTGGACGATTTTCTCCACCTCTTTAAACTCCATTCATAAAGATTTGTGCCAACATGGACTCTAGCTATGGCTTCAAATGCTGACTCTTCAGTGGTTGCTAAGGAGCAGAAATACCTTCTTCCCTGCTAAACAAGCTCCGTCTGGAAAAATTGAGCTCTTGGTCATGCAGGCATTTTAATGATTTCTATGAATCACTGATCAGCCAAGAAAGAAAGTGAAAGAGCCCAGGGTCCTATGTCTGCTGATTGAAGAATGGTGAGATGGTCATTCTCAATAAAGTAGCCACAAAAGAGATTATTTCTGCTCATTCTGGCCTCTCCTGCTTCTGTCCCTAGGGGACCATGGAAGTAAAAGCTGCCATAAACCATGATTCCTTGCAGACAGCATAAGAGAGGGCAGAAACAAGAATAGATTGAATTACCCTGTGTCCTTCCAAAAATCTGAGCCTTGGCTCATAGTAGAAAAGAGAAGCCCGTATTTTCCACAAGCTACACAGCAATGATCAAGACTTGACACAAATTAGAAATAAAGGCTCTTAGCCTTGGAATGGAAATTCAAATTTGTTACTCCATCTACCCTAAAAAACCTTATAAATGGAGTTTAAAGAGGCAAAAAAAATCGTCCAAGGTCGAACTGTTTATTACAGGCACTCCTGGAACTAGGCCCTATGATTATGTAGCCCCACCATGGTTTTGGGGTTCTCTATGCTTACAGGAGACAAAAAGCAGAGGCAAAACATTTTACAAGGACCCAGAATTCTCTTGGACATGATCAACATTGAGCCCTGCTTTAGTTTTTATAGCTGTGAAATGAAGATAAAATTTCTCAGTATTCTTTGGGAAGAGACTCAAAATATTAATATAATGGTAACACATATGATATGTGTTTATAAAACAGAATTAGTTTAGACATTTGAAGGTTGGATTGTGATGCCAGGAGGTTTTGTCTTGAAAACTAATAAGAGAGTTACAAAACAGAACTTTATTCCTAAAATAAGGCTTGTAAACCCAGATTTCTCAATTGCCAAGTAAAAATTTCATGATAGCCACCACTTAAGATTGATTGGAGAATTAAATGTTAAAATACATTAAAATATCTTCTAGTTGTGTGTGGTAGCACACTCCTGTAATCCAAGCTGTCTTGGAAGGTAAGGAAGAAGGGTTGCAAGTTCAAAGCCAGACTAGGCTACAGGGTGAGTATGAGCCCAATCAAGATATAAAGAAAACAAAAAAGAAGGAATATTTCAGGAAGGAATATTGAATATAATTAGATCATTTGATAACACAGCATCAGTAACAAAATCTTTCTTTCCTTGTATCCCTGACTGCACATTAAAACTCCTACCTCTGTCTCTATGTCAGGAATCTTTTATATAATTGGGTTGGGAAGGGCCATTCCATAACTGTTTTTAAACTTTTCACCTTAGTGATTTTAATATTCTTTCAGAGTTGAGAATTGCCACAATAACAGGTTTTCCCCCCATCTAATCCTAATGTCAATTATAGAAACCTCACTTCTCAGTAATGTGCTAGAGCTTCTTCATAAAAGCTGACAGTTCAAATTCCAGAATTTTTGTTAACCTACTGGTAGATGGATGGCAGATATGTGGGAGGATTTTCACACTGGCAAGCTCCAAAACAGCACTTTCCCTGCCAACTGGTTGGGAGCCATTCAGCACAACACTGCTGTGGTCTTCAATTCATTTCTGTTTGCCTTGCTTGTCCTGGAATTAGGAACTATATGCAAATAGAGAGCACTCCTTTTAGTGCATTTTCAGATGGAGGCTTTTCTACTGTCATTTTCATAGAAATTTCTCTTTTCTTATATAGAGTGGGTGGTTTAGTGGCTCAGGCTGATGTCAATAAACACCTTCGTACGACGAGCCCACAAAAATAAGAACACCCCACTTTCCAGATAAATGTATTTGTTCATATTTTCTTAACAGTGAGATAATTGATACTTACTGATCTGATTGTCATGGCTCTGTAGACCCACCAGTAGTTCTTCCAGTGCTACAGCATAGGAGTTATTTCATTCCATGTACGTTATTGCAAGTACATAAAAGAAAATAAAACATGATAGATAATACAGAATGGAAAAGGTCTTATAATTCATCCAACCTACACCTCTCATTGTGAAAGCCATGTAGCAGGCCCAGAGAGTATCGGTATTACTCCTAAGAGTTTGTTCCTCCAGTGAGGGCTCAAGTCTCTTCATTTTCAAACTATTTACTTTTTGTGCCCTGCAACTGAAAATGTGGTCTCTTCACCATCATCATCAATGTCAGATGTCAGAACTTATTTGAAAGTCACTGCATCACATGTACTATTTAAGAATCTATAGCTCATCAAGGTCCTAGTTGCTTTTTTGGTCATTAAAGAGTAACGAGCATAATCCAAACAATTCCACTTCTGGATATATAGCTAAAAGAAGTGAGAGCCGGCTCTCAAAGAGACATGTGTAATACATTTTTATGCCACATTATTCATAATAGAGTGGAAATCAACCAAGTACCGACTGATGGGTGAATGGAAAAAAGAAATCTATATATATTATATGTGTGTGTTAAATAATATTCAAATTAAGGAAGTGCTGACAAATCCTACAAGATGAAAGAACCATGAAGGCATTATGCTAAGTGAACAAAGACAAACACTGTGATGAGGAACCAGGAGTCAGCTTCGTGGAGGCAGGAATTGTAGTGGGGGCTTTGAGGCTCTCTAGAGTTTCTGTTTAATGGGTATGGAGTTTCATTGCTCATTGCTCAGTATCTAACAATACTGAACTGTACACTTAAGATGATTTAAATGATTTATTTGTTATATGTATCATTCCACAATTAGAACTTTTAATTTTCACTTAAAAAAAAACAAAGTTGTACTCACCCATTCTAGTTGATTCATCATGTGAAGTGGAAGACAAATGGAAATAAAACCAATGAGGGAAGCTTGATGGAAAATGACTTAAACTGAAAACACTCATCTTCCCCCTGACAGCCATATCTTAAAACTGTCCTTGGTGTTGACTTCACTGAATCATTTCCCCCTGAACAAATGCATTCAATAATCTCGAAAGAGAGCCTGATTCCATAACTTAGCTATAGTAAATAATGCTGGAATGAACATAGTTGTGCTGCTTGCTTTACTGTGGCCTTGTTTGTGATATTTTGGGTAAATGCCCAGGAGTGGGATTGCTGAGTCATAGGGGAGTTCTATGCTTTGTCTTTTGAGGACTCTCCCTACTGCTTTTTAGAGTGATTGAACCAGTTTACATTCCCACCAACAGTGTAGTAGATATGGAATCAAACCAGATTCCCCAATGGATCAAGAAAACGTGGTATACAAAATGGAGAGACAAAGGACAAAGGGCAAACCAATGCAACAGTGAGACTCAAGACAATATGTTGGAAATGAACTGTTCAACCTTTGTGGGAATGGGGGGAGGAAAAGTGGAGAAAATGAGAGAGAGGGTAACAAGTTTGATAAGAAATGTAGTCACTACTTTACATATGTAACTGTAACACCTCTGTACATCACCTTAACAATAAAATTAAATTTTCAAAAAGAAAATTTGGTATATATAATGGGATTCTATGCTTCCATCAGAAAGAATGCCATCGCCCATTTGTAAGAACATGAAAAGACTTTGAAAAACTCATATTAAGTGAAGCAAGCCAAACTCAAAATAATATAGGCTGCCTAGTCTCCTTCATTTGTAATAATTAGTAGATGTCTAGTACAGTCCTAGCAGAGGATCACAATAGCTTAATAGCTATGTACATATGACCATATAAAATGATGTGAATCAAAATGAGCTCCAAGATATGGAAATAAGAGGGTTTTGTGGGGTTTTAATGTATTATATGAAGTTATTTCTTTTTTTCTTTTATTTTTCCCTTTGGTTTATCCCCTGTTGTTACTAATTTTGATATTGGTACTCTGTGCCTTGAATATACATTCATCTGATTTGTGGAAGGGAAAGGGACTAACAAAATGGTGAGACAAAAAACAAAGGTGAACCAATACAACATCAATACTCACAAGACACTATGATGGAAATGAACTTTACAACTTGGTGGGGGAGGGCGGAGAGATAGGGAGAGGAAAAGCAGGAGAAAATGAGGGAGAGGATAACAAGTTTGACAGGAAATGTACTCATTACATATTTATGTAACTGTAACACCACTGTACATCACTTTTCCAAAAAAGAAAAAGAAAAGAAACAAACAAAACAGAGAGACTGAGACCAAGGCTATATCTGAAGATGACACCCTTGGTGGACACAGATGCTGTTGAAACCCTGAAACTCCTCCATCAAAGCAAGATTACTAGTGTCCTTGATAATGGCCCTTTTAACTGGAGTGAGGTGGAATCCAGTGTTGTTTTCATTTGCTTTTCTTTTATCGCCAGAGATGTTGAATACTTCTTCATGAATCTAATGTCCATTCTGGCTTTTTTCTCTGAAAAGTTTCTCTTTAAGTCTTTAGCTCATTTATTAATTGAGTTTTGAGTTTTGAAGAGTTTACTTTTGGGGGAAGGGTAATATTTTGAGTTCTATCTATATTTTAGATATAAAGCCCTTGACTGATGCATAGCTAGTAAAGATCTTCTCCCATTTTGTGGGCTTTCTATTTATCTTGCTAGCTATGTCCTTTGCCACACAGAGCCTCTTAAATTTGATGTAATCCCATTAATCCAGTTTTTCTTTGATTTGTTGTGATTCCGGATCTTTACTTAAGAAGTTTTGATCCATGCTGATAAGGCCTAGAGTTTCACCTACTTCTTCCTCTAATATTTACCTGGTATCCAACCTTACATTGAGGTCTTTGATCCATTTAGAATTGATTCTAGTGCAGGGTGATATATGAGTATCAAGCTTCAGTTTTCTGCACATAACTAGCCAATTTGGAATGATGGCCAAAAGGGAACTCTGTTACACTGTTGGTGGGAATGTAAATTTGTTTGACCACTCTGGAAAGCAGTATGGAGGTTTCTTAAAGGACTAAACATAGAGCTACCCTATGACCTAGCAGTCTCACTCCTGAGCATTTATCTAATAGAACACAAAACTACCAGCATAACCATGTTCATTGCAGCATTCTTAACCACCGCCAAGATATGGAATCAAACCAGGTGTCACTAAAATGGATGAATGGATCAAGAATATGTGGTATATATACACAAAAGAATTCTACTCATCTATCAGAAAGTATGATATTGTACCACTCATAAGGAAATGGAAAAACTTGGAAAAATTATATTAAGCAAAGTAAGTGAGAGCCAAAGAAACACAGGGTGCATGGTTTCCCTCATTTGTGGTAACTAGATATAAATGTACAAGTGAAAACACTGAGTGATTTTAATATATATATATATATATTTGTGTGTGTGTGTGTATATATATATATACATGTATACACACATATATTGGGACATGGTAAATTATACAGGACTCTACACATTCACACACTGAGGTCAAAGGAGGATATGCATAGGAGTGGTTGACAAATGTTCAATAATTACATGCATATGATCATGTAAAATAACTTTATGAAATGAACGCCAAGAAAAGGAAGCGAGGTATTTTTAGGGAAAGGGAACAACAAAATGGTGAGACAAAGGACAAAGAGGGAACCAATACAACAGCAATAATCTCACAAGGCAATATGTTGGAAATGATCTTTACAACTTGGTTGGGGGGGGAGGTTGGGAGGGAGGGAAATGAGAGAGAAGGTAACAAGTTTGTCAAGAAATGTATTCACTACCTTATTTATGTAACTGTCACCCCTCTGTACATCCCCTTGACAATAAAATGTTTAAGTACAATAAAATTATATTTGCTAAGCTATCTGCTAGCTCATATTCTGCCTCAGAATCTGCAGAGCTACTGCAAGTACTTAGTATTTATTCCCCTTTGGTTTAGGTAGGGGAACCAACTTCTCCTTGTCTAGTTGGGTTTCCCTACTTCTAGCACTGAAGCACTGTGTCCCAGGATGCTCCTCCATCTCTAGCCACTGGAATAGTTAGTCACTAGATTTAACATTGAATCCATCATCATATCATAATAAAGTAACATGATTGTAATATTCCTCACTACAGTTTCATTAGAAATTTGAAAGAAATTTAATTTGTCTTGCCAAATATTCCTGCTCTGTCCATAGTAATGATGTCATTGTGACCTTAACATTCTGGGAAGTTCTTTTAAAGCAAAGACAAGTCTCTGATTTGTGTGTCATATTTAGAATAGCTTGGGAGCACAGAAAGAAGCAAAGGGCAGGGACCCCAGGCCGGGAGTGTCTTTGAGACCACCATTAGTTCTCAGACAAAGCTTTTCTTAAAAAGGGATTCAGGGAGAAAGACTATGCTTTAAAAAAATCATCATAAAAACTTCCCCATAACCTCTGGTAGTGTTTAGAGTATATGCTGGCAGGTGAGTGAGCAAAGATGTTCATTGACAGAGTTTAAGCTATTTGATGGTTCCTGCAGTAACTGGACAGGTGGTGAGGGTGAATGAGGTAAATCTTGATGCCAAAGGACAGGGTTCCTAACTATCCATCTGAGCTGAGAGATTTCTGATCAAGTCTGACTTCTCTTCTACCTCCATGTTCTTCAGTCATTGGTGCAAAAGAGAGAAATTAAAAAAAAAAAGAGAGAGAAAAGCAAGGGATGAAAAAATAGTGGGAAGAGAAAGTTAATGGGAAAAGACAGTGGGGAAATTAATGGGGGGAAAGTTAAGAATGGAAGCATTGCCTGGCCAGAAATCATCTAGGAAAGAGAAAATTATTATGGGGAGGGGATGGCAGGGATGTGGGGGAGTAGTTTACTGTGCAGAACAGGACAACAAAAGGATTCCATGTACTTCATTTTAAACTGGGGATTAGTTACCCTGATAATTGTGTACGCCCTGAAGAAATGTTCCTACTACGCTTGTTGCTTTGTTACTCATTCTGTTTATCTATTGAAGTTACTACAAACACCCTAAGTCACAGGGTAAGAGAGGAAAATGAAGGAGTTTTGCTCTGTTACCAGCTCTGAGAAGGCTAGGCAGAGGGTTGAGAGACAACTCAAGTTTCTGCTTGGAAAAGATGGTAGAGTACTGCCTTTTGTGAATATAAAGGAAGAAAAACATAGATCTTAGATCTGGACCAAAGTAGCAGGTCTTCTTAAAAATATTTTTTTCAAAACAAATTGTTTAAATAGGGATACAGGTGGACCCACTGCAACAATGAGATGTACAAGTCGTTATGTCAAAAAATGAACTTTACAACTTTGGTTGGGGGGGGGAGGAGGTTGAGTGGGGGGTTAGGTGGAGGATGGGATGGGAAGGGGAAACAAAGGAGGAGCTACAATGATTGATAAGAAATGTACTCATTATCTTGTCCATGTAATTGTAACCCCTCTGTACAGTATTTTCACAATAAAAAAATAAACTTTATGTAATATAAAAATTTTTTTTCATTCCAAGACAAATCCTTCAAGAATGAGTGCAGCATCCATGTCTGAACTGAACAGAAGTACACTCAGCCTTTTCTTCCCCTTTGAAAAATGATGTCCATGTATTTGATAAATTCATGTGACTTCCCTTCTTCTCCCCAGGGCTACTTCCCATTGGCTGTTTGAATTCTGGAAATACATTCTTTTCACCCTAGCAAATAGAGGTAGGTCAGCAAGAATGATTTTCACATAGATATATGTTGATTTCTTTCCGATTTATATGCCAACCATACAATAAAAGCAACTTATCTGCAAGCCTTAATTCTTTTTTTTATGGGGGGGGTCCAGTCGTGGAGCCTGAACTCTGGACCTGGGCGCTGTCCCTCAGCTCTTCAGCTCAAGGCTAGCGCTCTATCACTTGAGTCACAGTGCCACTTCTGGCTTTTTTCTTTTTGCTTATGTGGTGCTGAGGAATAGAACCCAGGGCCTCATGCATGCAAGGCAAGTGCTCTACCACTGAGCCACCTTCCCAGCCCAAGCCTTAATTCTTTTTTTTTTTTTTTTTTGTCAGTTGTGGGGCTTGAACTCTGGGCCTGGGCGCTGTCCCTCAGCTCTTCAGCTCAAGGCGAGTGCTCTACCACTTGAGCTACAGGGCCACTTCCGGTTTTCTGGTGGTTTATTGGAGATAGGAATCTCACGGTCTCTCCTGCCTGGGCTGGCTTTGAACCTCGATCCTCAGATCTCAGCCTCCTGAGTTAGCCAGGATTACAGGCGTGAGCCACCAGCACCGGCTCAAGCCTTAATTCTTTAACTATCAAGTATGACTTGTTCGCACACAGATCTGTCTGTCCATGGATGTTTATGACAGTGCTATCCTCAATAGCTCAAACATGAAGACAACCCAAACATCCATCAGCTGATGAAGACATTCATGAAATGGCTATTCAACTACAGAAAGGAAAACAAGATACCATACTAAGTAGAAGAAACCAGATACAGAGTTATGTATATAACATGACCTCATTTGTAGGCAATGTCAATCAAAAGCAACTATATTGAATCAGAAAGTAGATCAGTGGTTGCCTGGGGCTGAGGGTAGGGATTGGGAATAATTAACTGGGCATGAGATTCTAAAATTAGATTTCCTAGGGGATGGTCGTACAATTCTACAAGTGTCCTAAAATCCATTTAACTCTACTGTTACAATGTGTAAAACTTGTGAATTTTTTAATGGGAAGCATTTTCTTAAAAGAAAAAGCAAGGGCATGGGCCATTATTGGTAGACTGGCCTTGCATGGCTCTCCCCCAAGTCCTGCTTCATAACATCTCCTGGCCTTCAGTTAAAAGTGTAATCATCTGCTGTCTCCTCCTTTATTGATAGTCAGTGGTATCATTCCCTGTGGCTCATTATCACATCTTCATAAATATAATAAACTCCATTACATTTGCAAGATTGTTTAGTCTAAGCAATCTATTCTAGCAGCTGAAGAACCAGGAGAGGATGTGCATGGTTTAGTTTCAAGGACAAAATGGTAAAACAGTGTGTTGAATGTGTTGTCATGACTTACCTGTCACATAACATTGGACCATTTTCTCCACTCTAATATTGACACGTTCTGGTCATTAGAAGCCATTTATATGAAAGAACAATTTTTATGTGTGAAATGAGAATATAAAGGTGATACTTTCAACTGACACTCGACAGAAGTAATATCGCATGGCAGCGAGCTGAAAACGCACAGTTTTAACAAATCCCTGTATTACTATACACAGGTCTGAAAAGCAATGCGATCAAAAGGTAATAAGTTTTTAATAACTTCTGAGAGGGTATCAGCCTCTGAAACAAAATTTAGCATGTTTAAATTTCCCTTAGGTCAAAGCTGTGATTACCAATTATTTTTCAAATCTAAACTATGAACACTGGAAGGACACTAAAATACCTACTCAATACCTTCTGCTGAGGAAATAAAACATCACTATGTGCCAGCTCCAGATCTCACAGAACAGTGATGACAATTTTGTTCTTGAGATATAGGGTCATGCTAACTTTCCTTAGGCTGGCCAGGAACTCACAATCCTCCTGTTACCCCCTCTTGAGTAAGTGAAATCACACATAGTTATCCCTACAACTAGCTTTGTTTAAGGGTTTTTGATAGTTCCTCTAGTCTTAGTTTGTCTCTGTGTCTAAGACATAATCCTTCATTCATTGGGTCTATTCCAGCTGCACTGCTTCTTTGTAGACTTTCAAGGCTTATTTGTGTGTGTGTGTGTGTGTGTGTGTGTGTGTGTGTGTGTGTGTGTGTGTGTGTGTGTGTGTGTTAGTCGTACCAGGCTGTCATAACAAAATCCCCATGACCTGGGTGGTTTGAATAACAAAAGATTTATTTTTGCTCTGTTCCAGGGACCAGTGGTCTGATATCAGAGTGCTTTTGTGGTCGTGTTGAGAATTCTCTCTTCCTGGCTTTCAGATAGCTTTCTTGTTGTGTCTTCACATGGCGGTTCTTGGAGTATGAATGTGGATGGAAAATTAGATAAAAGTTATAAAAAAAAAAAAAAAGGCAGGCGTTGGTGGCTCATACCTGTAATCCTACCTACTCAAGGAGCTAAAATCTTAGGGTCAAGATATTAAACCAGCCTGGCCAAGAAAGTCTGTGGAACTCTAATCTGCAGTTAATCAGCAAAAAGCCAGAAGTGGAGCTGTGGCTCACATACATGGTAGAGCACTAGCCTTGCACAAAACAAGATCAGGGACAGCCCCAAAGCTCTGAGTTCAAGCCCCAGAAATAGTACAAATACACACATAACAAAGGATTCAAGAAACTGTGACTAGGATTCTGGAGTGGGGATATTAGGGTGACTCTTTCTGAGGAAAAAAGTCTCCACATCCACTTCAGCCCACTTGGCTGACATATATAAAACAGGGGGGTCACAAGCTTAGCTAACAGTGGCAATCTAAGGGCTTGGCAGTACAAGACTTCAACCTTGATCTCTTCCCAACATCATCATGTAATGCTTAAGGTCCCCGTGTTACAATTTCCCCCAGTTATCATGAAAGCTTTAGTAAAACTCTTCACTTGTTCCACCTGGCCTAGCAGCTCTTGATGGTGGGTCCCCGTTGATCACTTGGTTCAAATGGTATCAGAAGTGAAGTAACAGCACAAGCAGTTTTCAGAGCAGCGTGAAGCTATGCCCCATAGCAAGAACCAGGCAGGTGGCTGCCTGGATCCTGGATGAGTGGAAACATCTGGCCACGCTGGGAGCGGTGGAGTCTAGAACACCTGGAAAGAGCAGGCGTGTTACCATCTAGAGCGCGTGCATCATTAAGAAAAGGAGATCCTCCATACCGATGATTTAAGTGGCAAATACAAACCACAGGAATCCCGGGACATTTGAAGAACATGAGTTAAAAGCTGTTTCTCATCATTAACTAATTTGAACAATTAACTGACAGTTTAACAAAATGGATTCCAGGAAGTTGAAACATGTTCTTTCGGAGGGAAGATGGGCTCAATGGGTGGGGAGACAAACAGAGAGGGGAAGGGTGAGCAAATGCAGCCATAATAATATTCAAAGTACACAGGTGGAAAGGACTCAGGTAGCATGAGGGCATGATTGGTTGGGAAGGATGGGGAGAATGGGTTGGGAAGGATGGGGGTGACATTGGTGAAGATGCAATGTATTCATACACAGACACGTTGAATTGAAACCCCTTTGCACAACTACATAAAGATAATTTTTTTCTTTCTCCTTTTTTTTTTTGTTGGTCATAGGGCTTGAACTCTAGGCCTGAACACTGTCTCTCAGCTCTTCAGCTCAACGCTAGTGCTCTACCACTTGAGCCAGTGCCACTTGCAGTTTTCTGGTGGTTAATTGGAGATCAGAGTCTCACGGACTTTCCTGCCCAGGATGGCTCTGAACCGCAATCTTCAGATCTCAGCCTCTTGAGTAAGATAAATTTTTAAATGACAAACTAGACAATTAAAAACTTGCTGCATGCTTTTTATTTATTAAGCAGGCTGCCTTTGTGGTTTCATTACTTTAGTTTCTTTTGTAACACAGTGATCGGCTTTTAAGTTAGGAGTGACTTTTTCAGGTTAATATTCCATCTGATTGGACTATTATTTGCAAACAAATAGCCCTTTTTTAAAATGTGAAGAGTCAAAGATAATTTCTCCTTTCTTTGGAATGAAAAGTTTTTCTTGACTGGTTATGATAAATAGTAAAAGCTTCTACTTCAATACACAGATGTTCATACACATATGTGCGCGCACACACACACACACACACACACACACACACATATGCACATTTATCCTTTTTTTTTGCAGTGGTAGAGATTAAACTCCAAGCTCACTCATGCTAGGCAAATGCTCTACCTCTGAACAACATCCCTACTTCCATATTGATACTTTTGACTGATTAACAGTAATTGTGTGTTTATTTAAAGCATTGCTTTGCTTTTTTTAATTCCAAGGATTTAAGATTATATCATTAAAACAAAAGGCATATATTAAAAGTAGATTCCTGGGTCATAGTCCAAGAACTGTGATTTAGAAGGTAGAACATAAAGCACAAAGACTCAGCATTTAGCCAGGATGGGTGGCTCATACCTATAATCTTACCAGTCAGGAGGCTGAGATCAGAAGATTGTGGTTCACAGCTTGCTGAGGAAAGTCCATGAGACTCTTATCTCCAATTAATTAGTTTCACCACCAAAAATCTGAAAGTGGAACTGTGGTTCAAGTGGTAGAAGGAACACACACACACACACACACACACAAACACACACACACACACACACACACACACACACACACACACACACACACACACACACCTCAGCATTTAAATAAACTCCAAAGCATTTATTGTGTCAACAATGGTGGCAGATCACTGCCAGAGGCTTCTCCATATGTTGCTTGTTTATAACTTAAAATGTTCACAGCTTTTTTACTCACTGTAGATGCTCAGAGCCAAAACACAAGTGTTTTTTGAATGTAAATATAAAATAAAAACATAACAAAATGCAGGGAGACAGTGTTTCTATCAGTACAGCAAAAAGTATTTTTATAGCTCCTATTTAAATCAAATTTATTTTAAAACTGATACACAAAAACAAAAAACTTACACACATTAGTGTGATATGGTGAATAAACATAGTATACATACAATCCATATAAACTCTGTGTAATCTTTAAATTGGATTTTTATAAATCTGTCTCCTCAAACTATTAGTTTTCTTCCTTCATATTTTTCTTCCTTCTTTCCTCTTTTCCTTCCTTGCTTCCTTCCTTCTTTCCTTCCTTCCTTCTTTAGTAGTACTAAAGTTTATAGTCAAGGTCTTGTACTTGCTAAGCAGGTGCTTGGCCTCCATGCCCCCAGTCCTTTTTGCTTTAGTTATTTTCTAATAGGATCTCACTTTTTGCCAAGGCTAGACTGGACTATGATCATCTTCATGCTTCCTAAGTAGCTAGGCACAAAGAGGCATGCCAACATGCCCAAATTTTTATTAGTTGAAATGGGGTCTCTTAAACTTTTTTTCCCAGGTTGGTCTCCAGTTTATGATCTTCCCAATCTCCACATTTCAAGCAGTGGATTACAGGTATGAGCCACTATAATGGCAACACCTATCATTTCTTTATGATGAAGAATCTTAAAATTATGTTATTTTATCAGATGTTATTACTTGTTTATTTATTTATCATATATTAGCTATACAAGAAAGGACATTTCCATACATGCATACAATATACTTTATCAATCTCGTCACTCTCTTACTCCATTGTCCTCTCTTAAAACTGTTTCAAAATAAATAAAATACGAGAAAGCTGAAACTTATTTTGTGGTGAGAAGGGAAAGAAGATGAAGTAGATAAATGGAGGGAGAAAGGGTGAGCAAATATGGTTGTTATATTCAATCAAATAAAAGTTGAACTATATAACTTGAGTGATTGGATGGGGTTATTAATGGGGAAAATGACGAAAGGGGTGACATTACTCAAGATACATTGTACTCACAATCTGACTTGTGGAATTGAAACACTTCTGTAAACTACTTCACATAAAAAGTGAATAAATAAAAGCGTACCGAAGGAATGATGTTAGCTATCCACATTTTAGTCTAGAAGTGAATGACCACCAATCAAATGATACATGGGGTTCTCCAGTCAGAGGAGAACATGCAGAAGTCCTTTCTGCATCTGTGAGGTATGTAAACTGCACTGGGGTGGGAACAGCACTCAAGAAAATAGCAAAGTGGAGGCAGAACATGGAAAAACACAGAAATACCTAGCTATGTTTCTGTCAATACACTAGTTATCCGATTATTTTAATGCTAGGAGTGAATTTTCTTGAAGGTCAAGACTTTTGTCTTCCCTGTAATTCTGTACAAGATAAATAAGGGCAGATATTTATGCCGTCCTTACTGTATACCAGGCACTCTCCTAAGTGATTTAAATACATTAACTCACTAAAGCCTTTTTAAAACCCTATTTCAACAAGTTTCATTGCTCTATTTCTATATATGCAACTAATCTACTTTGAGTACATTCATCCTTGTTCACTCTCATTTAGCGTCTCCCGCTCTAAAACTGTTTTACTTTCTTGTCACATATTTTTAGTGTCTATTAATTATACCAAAGGGTTTCACCATTGTATTTCAGCTATCAATGTATTATATTTTGCTATTCTTTCTCTTTCCCTGACTGATCCCCACCCAGTCCCTTTCATTGAAATTCCCTATGTAGTTTTCCTACCTAGTTGCAATGTGTTTCAAAATTATTCACCCTTTTAAGAAGAGTGTGGGAAGAGTTGGGTAGGGGTGGAGTGGGTAAGAATGTTGAAAAAGAGTGACATTGATCAAGATATATTCATAAACTGCTTTCTTAAATGCAACTCCTTGTACAACTACTTAAAGATAATAATTTAACTTTTAATACTCTTTTTTCATCTTTCCTTTATCCCTCAACCTTCTATACAGTTCCATAGTTAAAACATGTATAGGTATAGGTGTAAATTTACATGCGCATGAATATGTACACCTTTTAGATCTAGCTTCCATGTATAAGTGTAAAGCTGTGACATTTAGCTTTTGGAACATGGCTTATCTTATTCAAAATAATGCTTGCCAACTCCATCCATCTTACTGCAAATGACAAGATTTCATTTATATTTTGGGATGTTTAATATCCCATGGTATGTATGTAGTATACCTTCTTTATTCATCTGTTGTTTAACACATTGGCTGATTTTACAGTTTAGGAATTGTGAACAGAGCTGAAATAAACACAGGTGTGCAGGTATCTTTCCTGTATATTGATTTGCACCTGTGCAGGTATATGCTCAATAGTAGGTTGATGGGTCATATGTTACTGAGGAAACCAGTTAGTAACTTGCAACGGACTAAAACTTGACCCCTAGGTCTCACCTTGCACAAAAGTCAATTCTAAATGGATCAAAGAATTCCAAAGTAAGACTGGAAAATTTAAACTTGCCACAGGAAAACACAGAGAAAACCTGGGAAGTTACAGGATTCCAGTTGCCAAGTAAACAGTAGGATTCCAATTGCCCTGTTAACCATTACAAGAATTGACCAAGAGAACTTTATCAAAGTAAAGTTTCTGCATATCAAAAGAAACGATTTGTAACCAGAACCAAGAGACAACCTATAGAAGAGGAGAAAATCTTCCATTGACTATTGAACAAATAAAGGATTAATACCTGGAATTTACAGAGTTCGTAAAAGAAAAAACAGTTCCTTAGTAAATGGATAAATGAATTGAACATGGTTCTCAGAAAAAGGAAAACAAATAGCTAATAGATGAATGTTCAACATCGTTAGCTATAAAAGAAATGCAAATTGAAACTACACTATAATTCCATCTCACCGCAGTTGGAATGGCATCCCTGGGGGGGGGGGGGGAGATATGGGGAAAAAAAATGAATCCTCCTACACTGTTGCTGAGCATGTAAACTATTATAACCAGTATGGAAATCAGCATGGAATTTGCTCAAGAAGCTTCCAATCCTTTCTTTTCACTTTTTGAAATGTGTACTATATTATCGTTATCTGTAGTCATCCACTGTGCAATAAAGCATCACACTGTCAATCTCCTCCAACTGTAACTCATTGATTAGCCTTTCCCCTTCCCTCTCTCCTCCCATTCTCCCCAATCTCTGGTCAACTGGTCATTGTGAAGTTTTAGTCCCACTTTATAGCATTGAGATTTCATGTAAGAGACTTATGTGACCTCTGCCAAGTCTCATGTTCTTATCACTGGCTCCTACTTTCTGCCAATACACCATCTTTAGAGCAACTCTCAAGGAAAACAAGGAATGTCTCCATTTTATGCAAATCCCAAGAGCTTTGTTACCCTTAACTTGCTTTGTTATCCAACTCCTTGGCAAGACTGGGTGTACTAACACCATGAAATTTGGGTTTTGTTAAACTAGAATCTCCAGCAAGACAGCAGTATTTACTAATGACTAATTACCACATATTTGGCATTGGTGTTCCATTCACATCTGTTATCACAGTGGGTTTACGCCCATCACTTCTTGAGATCCTGTGTTGCTATCTTTCTGATGCCATTATCACACCTTAGTGTGACTTGTAATTTTTTATATGTAAATATCTTTTTCTTTTCTTCTCCTCCCTTACCCCCGGCTCCTGTCTTTCTTTTCTCTTCCTTCCATTTGTTTTCTTCTCTCCTCAGAAGATTTCCTAACCCAGGATCTATACAAACCATCTCAAGGTCATATAGGATTTGTCCCTAGAGCATTAACTCCTGGCACTTCTTCAGGTGTGAACATGGGACATAGAAGGACAGCACACAGCTCAGTGGGATTGGGAGGCAAGGCACCATAAAGAGGCCCTGGCAGGAAGCTTGTCATGCACAGAACCACAGCCATGGTTGGAGTAAGACACAGGGGAGACCAAGAGATCTTTTGGAGTTTTTTTACTTTTATTTATTTTTTATTGTGAAAATACTGTACAGAGGAGTTACAATTACATGGGCAAGATAATGAGTACATTTCTTATCAAGCATTGTTGCCAACTCTTTTATTTCCCCTTCCCATCCCCCCCACCTAGCCCTCCTCCCCCACCAAAGTTGTAAAATTCATTTTTCGACATAACTACTTGTACGTCTCATTGTTGCAATGGGTCCACCTGTATCCCTATTTAAATGATTTGTTTTTTCCCCTTCCCGTCCACAAATTATACCAACATCAAATACAGTGAAAACAGGGGTTATACCTTGAAAGAGGGACATACAAAGCAACAAAGAATAATCTTATAAATATGTTAGAAACAATCACTTGAAAGAAAAAAAATAATTTGAATACATATCTTGGGGTTCATTTTCCTAACATCAACTTATCTGACCTTTTCTGCTTGACTCACACATATACTAGTTATTGCAAATAAGGGAAACCATGGGACCTATGTTTCTTTGAGCCTGGCTTACTTCACTTAATATAATTTTTTCCAAATTTTTCCATTTCCTAACAAATGGGGCAATGTCATTCTTTCTGATGGAGGAATAGAATTCCATTGTGTATATATACCACATTTTCCTGAACCATTCATCTACTGAGGGATATCTGGGTTGGTTTCATATCTTAGCTATGGTAAATAATGCTGCAATAAACATAGTCGTGCTGGTAGCTTTAGAGTGGTCTTGTTTGTGATCATTTGGGTAAGACCAAGAGATCTTGAAGTGATGCATGGGTGATATCTAATGCAGAAGAACTGGATTTGAAGAGATGAACAGGAGTTTCCAGGAAGAAGTCAGGGATTCCAAGCAGAGAGACAAACATATGGAAAGCTATCAAGGCGCAAAACAAAGGATTATGTTCAGAGGCCCATAAGCAGTTTTATTTTGATAGAAATATAAAGTGCTAGGAGGTAATGACAAGAGTTGAGACTTAGTAGATGACAAAGGAGCTCCCATAAACTCCAGGATGTCTTTGTAGCCTTTTGGAGAATTACAAATTGCTGTAAATTGTTTTAATTGTATGTGTGCTATAATAGTATTTTATTATTTGTCACATTTCATGAAACATCTTTTTTATGTTGCTAGTGCTGGGGCTTGAACTCAGGGATAGGGAACTCTGCCTTTATTTTATTCAAAGCAGATACTCTGCCACTTCAACCACACCTCTACTTCTAGCTTCTTTGCTAGTGAATTGGGGAGACAGGTGTCTCACAGACTTTTCTGCTTGGGCTGGCTTTCAGCCTCCTGATTAGCTAGGACTCAAGGTGTGTGCCACCAGCTCCAGGCTCATGAGACATTTTATGCCCTTCAAAGGCAGACACATGCCAGGCACCGGTGGCTCACACCTACAATCCTAGCTACTCAGGAGGCTGAGATCTGAGGATAGCGGTTCAAAGCCAGCCGAGGCAGGAAAGTCTATGAGACTCTTATCTTCAATTAATCACCAGAAAACCAGAAGTGGCGCTGTGGCTCAACTGGTAGAGTGCTCACCTTGAGCTGAAGAGCTGAGGGACAGATCCCAGGCCCAGAGTTCAAGCCCCACAACTGACCAAAAACAAGAGAAAAAGAAAAAGAAACAAAGGCAAACACATGCCACCATGGTAGGCATTTTGAACTGAAGAAAGATACAGGTTGTCAAGGCCTTGCACTCCATTTTAGAAATCTTTCACCCCTCTCTAAAGTTCTCAGGACAATTGTCCCATCTAAGTTCTCCTCATTGCAAAATGCACAACTTTCTACGTTGTGCGACTTAGAGACCATGTAGAAAAAGAACGGCCCATATGTAGTGACTAGCTCATGTGAATTTGACAGCTAGATATGGAAAGCTAGATATCCTATGAGAGGTTACTGCATTATAAGAGAGATGTCAGGAAGACAGGATTTGAATAATAGAAGGAAAAGTGAAGATGTGTTTGACATATATCTATTTTTCAAAATATCTAGCTGAATCTTTCATAATACTTAAACCAATACCATTACATTTAACCTTAGTGTTTCTTCTCTGGACTCTATCATAGGAACGTCCAGAGACATCAGAGAAAACATTTCCTGGGAACAATTAACAACTATCAAAATAGTGCTATGTTTTTGTAGGCTGAGAAAACAATTGCATTGTGGAAGATTAATTTCTCATTGACATCTGCTTTCAGATAGAGTGTTCTTGATACAGCCATGGGATGTCTGAGTCCCAAAAAGTTGTTCAAGTGTTACAGACACCAGACATCTCCAGCCTCATGCTTGTAATTTTGACCTGTCAGTCAAATATCCAAAGAAAACACAAGACCTAAATAATGTTAAGGATTCCAAGTCAGTTTTTATCTTTTTAAAAATGTCACTGAACGTCACAAATGGGTTCGTCTAGCCCAGAAAAAAAAAACAATGTTGAGATGAAAAATCTACGTGTGACTCCATGAGGTTCTGGAGATTTGGTAAAATCTATAGAGCTACCTCATCTGTGGATAGTGTAGAGCTCTTCTGTTTTCCAAATAAAAGCTTTTGATAGTTCCATCATGGCTTGATAACTCTCAAAAGCGTGAAATAGCAAACATCTGGTAGAAAATATGAGAAAATGCTTGCTAATTAAATTGGTTTGCTAACTGAATTACTTACCAGGAAAAATTGCTCAAAATCTTAAGGTCAGAAGGTAAATTGAAAGATTCTAGGTATTGTGTAATTTCATGTATGAACTAATAACCTCTAGAAATGAATTTAACCTTTGAGTAGGTTTTTATTAAAAAGAGAGAGTTTTCAGCCATTTAAAACTCAAGTTTTCCCCCACAAATGTCTGGACTTGCCATATCTCTCCCTCTGTGACAACACAAGAACCTCATCTCCACATGCCAACCATGGTCAGGAGCTGTCTGCAGCTGCTCTGTCTCCCTAGAAAGGGACCCAACTTCCTGCATTGTGTTACACCTGCCATGAAAGTGATTAGCTTTTTGTAAGAATTTGAACTAATTCCTCTGTACTTGTGGAGTTCTGAGGGGTAATTCAGCTCTCATAGCTTAAATCCCTGAAATTGAGTAATAGATCCTTACTTTTATCTGGCTAACATGGGATAATACATGTCTAATATGGTATTATCTAACAATATAAACATAATTTGTTTAACATGTTACAGTTTAAAACTAATTAGGGATTTACTTCTATCGAAGAAAATATGCTCATAGCAGTTTAATGTTATCTTGTTGGCACAGATTGCCAACATCTAATTTTTTTTAATTCTCCTTTAAAGTCAATTAGAATAAAAGTCATCAAAAGAGGAAAAAGCTCCATTCAACAGTATGGAATCTGGAGTTGTCAAATATGGACACAATCTCAGCTTCATTTTTATTCTGACTGTTTTTCACACTGTAAGATACAACTTGAATCACAATTGTTGGCAGAGGAGTTGACAACGATTGCTCCTCTGTATAACTGGGAATCTGAGGGCCATTCAATGTATGACTTAGCCTATTTGTTTAGCAAATGTTTACTATGTCTCAGAATCTCTGTGTAGAAGGACAATTAGGGGATATAAAGGCAAATGAGATAAAGTCTTGTTTGCCACAGAATTTACGTTCTTGTGAGGAATCCCTGGCTTACTCAAGGCCACTGTGTTCCAGAAGTGTTAAGTTGGTGTCAGGTGGAAATAGGCAGACTCAAAGTCTGGGGTGAAGAGGGGGAGACTGAGGATGGGAAATCATATTTCACCATTCTTACCCAGTGACCTGGTGGATTTTCAAGGTTTGGGACCGGTTTGTGGACTGTGCACTAACTAGTGGATACTCCCATCCCCGCCACACACACACACACAAGAAGCCAGACATGGTGGCAGATGCCTGCCATGCTGTCTACATAGGAGGCTGAGATTAGGAGGACAATGGTTAAAGGCCAGTCTGAGAAAAATGTTGGCCAAACTCCATGTCAATCAATAAAAAAATTTGAGCATAGTGGCTCTCCACTGTCATCCCAGCTGTAAGAAGTTCATATAGGATTTCTCTCCAGGGCAGCCAGAGCAAAATTTGAAGCTCTATTTGAAAACTAAAGCAAAAGGGCTGGAAAACATGGCTCAAGTTGTAGACTGCCTCCTAACAGATGCTAGATCTTAACTTCAAATCCACATACCGCCAAAAAAATCCATGGTCTTATCAGAAAAACTTTTTTCATCAGTTGGCCTAACTTTTTATAAAGTGCTACTTGAGGCAAGCACCCATGTGGTTCATACCTATAACCCTCAATACTCAAGAGGCTGAGAACTGAAGATCAAGATTTAAAGCCCGGGCAGACAAATTTGAAAGCCATATCTCCAGTTAGCAGCACAAGCCAGAAATGAAGATGAAATATACAGGCTCAAGTGACAGGATGCCAGTGATGAGCTAAAATGCTTCAGACCCAGAGTTCAAGCCTTAGTGCTGGCAAAGAGGAATATTAATTAATTAACTTGAGAATGTTAAATATTGGCCTCAGACGATTAGACTGCTGTTTTAATGAAGGAGAAATTGGACTAGGTATATAGCTCAGTGGTAAGACATTTTCCTAGCATAGAAAATGTCTCAGATTCTGTTTCCAATACACAGAAGCGTGCACACACACACACACACACACACACACACACACACACACACACACACACACACACACACACAATTAGTCTGAGTTAAAGTCTGAAGTTATTTTGAATTGCTTCATATTCTTTCATAATACTTGACTAATTGGTCTATTAAAAGCTTGTCCTATAAAATGAGTTTATTCTGCAGGTAAAATCATCTAGATTAACTGGTGCTGTAGATTGTTTTTAATAACAGTAATATCAGGCTAAGGACTTTCCCCTTCAACTTGTGCAAATTCTTCTCTTTTGGATGAGCTGATAACATTAGCAGATCTTAACAGATGACTGAGACTCACTGAGTACCCCCAAAAGAGTTGAGAGGTACAGAATATCCCTGTTAAATTATGTGAAGGACTACATGCTTGGAAACCCAGGGCTGCTGTGAGAAGCCATTTCTGATTACTTATTATTGGTGTGCTCTCAGTAGTACCAGCTGGCCAAATACAGACAAGGGAAAAGTGAATAATATTATCTTATTATCCCGTGTAACTTCTATTTGTCTTGTGCTCTTGTTGGATCCATTATTTTCCATCTGTTTAAAAGCATTCATTGAGCTGGTGTAAGCTCAGTGCTATATTTGTTTTCAGCAAGAGTGTTTAAATAAACTCCTTTCCCCGTACCCCTCCACTCAAGTTTTGGTCCTTTTATTTTTTTTCCTTTTTTAAGTTTTTTTTTTATTATTTTGAAGTAGGTATACAAAGACATTTTGATTCCACATGTCGATTTTATGAGTATGAATGTATCCTGATCAGGGTCGTGTTCTTCCATCATTCCTCCCCATCTATCCCAACCTAAATGACCTGGCCTACATTTTCACATATGTAGACAAAGTATTATGATTGTATTTGGCCATCATATCTCTCTCTATTCATCTGCCTCTACTTTGAGCTCTGCCATTTTGGTTCTTTTCTAAGTGCAGAGTCTATAAGTGTTGAGCATGATTAAAGGAAAACGCCTGCAGAATGACTGTGCAGGACATACAGACAAGTAAAACCCCATCCCTGTAGGTTACCAGTGAAGAAAAGGATAGGCTTAGAGGAAGGAAGAAACATTCCCATAGTCATGGTAAAGGTATGCATGTACAACCCTAATACATGGAAAGAGGGGTTGATGCCATGTGAGCATCAGGAAAAGGAATATTCAAAAGATCTAAATAGTGCAATTATGGGCAAGTAATCCATTTGCTTCGTCCCCAGCTCTCTTTGAAGCTTCACTTACTGGCATGAAGCAGTATAGTCACATGATTGTACAACAGAAAATAGCACCCGTTCTGATAAGCAAATCATGCTTTTGCTTGGGTCCCAAATGATATTTTGATTAATAGCTTTATTAAAGCTAAATAGTAGATATTCTTATTGATGTATCTATCCTACTTTACTATTGCAAAAAGTATTATGAGTCTCTCTGTTACCAAAGAATATAGAAGCCCAGAGGCAAACTTCCCTTCACCTTAGCCAAAGGCTGAGAAAAGATAGAGAAAAACTCCCTAATAATATATTACTGGTAGACAGAGAAGAATGTAATTAGAAATGTGTGTGTGTGTGTGTGTGTGTGTGTGTGTGTGTGTGTGTGTGTGTGTGTGCGTGTGTGTGTGTAGTGGGGATTGAACTCAGGGCCTGGGCACTGATCCTTACCTTTTTTGCCCAAGATTGGCTCTGTAGCACTTGATCCACAGCTCAACTTCCTTTTGAGAAACATCCTTTTGGATGTTATACACAGTGAGTGGAAAATAATGGAATCTGGCAATGAGCCTCCAATAGGCATGCTGGGAGATGCCACCCTTTGTAGTAAAAAGATAAAGCCTTCTAGTGCAATGTAGATCAGCTTTCTTGTAAGTGTGCTTTAAACAAAGAAAAGTAACTTCTTAATTTTGCTTCTCTCTTAAAAACTCACACTACAAGAGAAAGATTTCTCATTTAGATACTTGTTTTTATGAGCTTGTAAAGTAGACTAGAAATGGCACATTGGGACTAGAATTAAATGTAGCCCCATTGTATATGCTCAAAGAAGGGCTTTACCTTGAGGATCAAAGATCCTGCTTCTGAATGCTGGTGTATGCACTGTTTGCTCACTGAGACCAAGTGGCAGTTGACAGCTTGAACTCTGAGCCTAGGCACTGTTGCTTAGCCTTTTCATTCAAAGTTAGCACGCTACCACTTGAACCACAGCTCCACTTCCAACTTTTTGGTTAGTAATTGGAGAGAAGAGTCTCATAGACTTTCCTGCCCAGGTTGGCTTTGAATGACAATCCTTAGATTTCAGCCCCCTGAGTAGCTACAATTATAGACATTTCTTCATAGCACTGTTAAAATCAGGAATGATCATCTAAGATTGTTTTTGCTCAAATGCAATGCTTCAACCTCAGAGTCAATATCCGAATATCCTGAATCTGTCATCCTAGACCCAACATGTCATTTTCAATGTTTATGAAAACATATCAAAATATATTGAGAAGGCTAAATTATGGTAAAACCAGCTTTGTCATCAAGGAATTGGGTCTTTCCCAGAATTTGATAATTTTTTCCTCCCATCAGAAAAGCTAATAACATATAATTGAGTATCTTTTTAAAATGCATCCAAATGTCACAGCAGAATATAAATATTTTAAGAACTCAAGCAACTGAAGAGTGGATAATTAATCCATTTCTTGCCCTCTTCCAAGTTAAAACATCCAGCCTTCTGATTTCAGAGATGATCTTGTAAATTAGTGTATGGCAGAATACTGTAGTAACTTTCAATGAAATAGTTCTCCATCATTTCCAGGCTCTTTGTTGATCTTAATAACTGTAATTATCTGGCAGAGTCACCAAAAACCTATTCCCATTTGAGGGCCTATAATTAATTGAACATTAGGATTTCCTGTTTTCATTTTATAAATACTTAAGAAAATAAGTCAAATACAAGTATTACATGACCAGCATGTAATACTGGACTTCATGAAGTCCATCATGAAGTCAGGTGTTCATGTGTCCATACTTTAAAGAGGTATAGAAATCCTTGTGGTCCACTAAGCTAAAATAAAGTAAATCACCATTTTTTCTTTTTATTATTATCTTTAAGTAGTTATACAAAGGAGTTGTCATTTTCAGAGCAGTTTTTCAAATACTGTTTTTCATTTTCACTATAGAAAAGGTATGCATAGACTGTTGCATATTTGTGACACCCATTAAAGCTTGCTGATACTAAAATTTTTAGAACACACTTTATTTTATATTTTATATCAAGTCTGGATTTGAGGGAGAGAGAAAGAGAGAGACTATTTGTGGTTTGGAACAAAGTATTTCTGGTGGCAAAATAGATGAACTTGTCTTCTTCCTACAAGTCCTTGGGATACCTCATCTGGAAGAGTAGAGAAGATGGGAAATAAAACATACTCATGTTTGTAGTCCTAGCTATTTAGGAGGCTGAGATCTGAGGATCAACTTTCAGGGCCAGATTGAATAGAAAGGTCTATGAAGCTGTTATCTCCAATTAACCCACAACACACTGCAAGTAGAAGTGTTGAGTGGTAGTGTAGCAGCCTTGAGGTAAAAAGCAAAGGGACAATGCCCAGGCCTTGAGTTCAAGGCCAATTACCAGAAAATTTTTTTAAAAAGCATGAGAAGAATGGTTGAAGGTCAGAATTTGAGGGCCCTAGGTTTTTAACCACTTTTCCTTTCTCTGCATCACATAACTTTCTTAGGATAC
Source organism: Dipodomys merriami (assembly GCF_024711535.1). Lineage (NCBI taxonomy): Eukaryota > Metazoa > Chordata > Mammalia > Rodentia > Heteromyidae > Dipodomys > Dipodomys merriami. The sequence continues at coordinate 66,085,088 of NW_027203381.1, read as the reverse complement.
CTTAAACTTTTTATATTACTATCATTATTCTCCTGAAAAGTTTTTCTTTTTATAATGGAGGATTTTGTAGCATTGATACTAACTAAATTGGAATCTTTTTACTCCCATGTTTCTATATCTGATGTTACTGCTTAATGCAACTTAAATATTGATGATCCTTCCTGTTCTCATTTTCTATTGGAACTTGAAATTTCATAATCATGCAGCTAACTTAGCACAGTGGCAATAATTGTTATGCATCTGTGTGTTCCTGCACAGAATACTGCTATTGCCTTTGTCTTCATTTCAGTAATGCAAGGGTAAGCATTTGTTTCCAATAGAATTGCAAGCTGTTCTTAATGTAAACATCAGTATTCTATCAGCCTTCCAAATCCACAAGCAACAGCACGCCAGTGAACCTCAGCACTCCTATCTCTATTCCTCCAGGGAACCTATTTTCATTCTGGCAATTCTGCCTATACTTCTAGGATTAAGTGTATGCTTCTCTTACACTGGAGCAAGGAAGGACGTGCTTATTTATCATTAAACAGCCGACCTCTGTCTCTTCTAATAAACAAAAGTTTTACAGTATGTTGCACCAAAGAATCACCATCTCATCTCTGGCCATGGCAGTATGGGCCAGCCTGCATGCAGTTTAGGAGGTAAGATAAGGAGAAGAGGAGGAATGATATTTGTTCTTGCCAGTGGCCAGTCTAGTTCTTGATTCTGTCATTATTTTAGAATCTGTGGTCAGTAGGAAGATATTAATTTTTGATGTAGGATAAGGAATAAAGGGGTTGGACAAGACAAAAGCAGCAAGTGAATTAGGAACCATTTGTCTCCTTTTCTTGTTCACTACTTTAAACATTGGGGGCTAGTGCTCTTTGTCAGTATATCACCTTACTAACATTACTACTCTCTATTAGTGATCAATGAGTATGATGAGATTTCATGGACATAATATGCAAATAAGCATGCTAACAACTATATTTATCATTTTATTGAAAACAATTAAAACTCATATGAAGTAGTAGTTACTTCTTTCAATGTACAGACTAAGTCACTGAGTCTCACATTAACTTTCCTCAGATGATAATGGCAACTGAATGCAGAAACTGATATTTCAAGATGGGCCATTGAGATGCCAATATCTTAACTAACCTATTATGATGAGCCATTTGTTAAGCCTTTATATTATTTTATTCTACAAAAAATATGGGAGTGTGAATGCGACTTCGTCTCACTTCAGTTAGAAGGGCAATAGTCAAAAAGACAAAAAAAAAATAGTAAGTGTTTGTGCGGACTCAGAGAGAGGGGAACTCCATACACTGTAGATAGAAATATGTTAATACAACTATTTACAGAAAACAGTATGGCAGGAGAAAAACAAAGGAAGAGGCAACAATGCTCAATAAAAAATGTACTCATTACCTTACTCATGTAATTGTAACCCCTCTGTACAGTATTTTTACTATAAAAATGTGTTAAAATATACTATAAAAATATTGGCTGTAATGAATAACAATGTACTATATTGTTGAAAATTCTTAGTAAGTATGATTTTATCACTCAAAGAATATGATAATTGTTTGGTAATGAGTATGTATGTATTTGTGTATTTCAGAACACTATATAAATATAATAAAAATATGCAATACTTATTAACTATATTTAAATTTAGCAATTAATAAAAAACAGAAAAAAGAAAACAGTATGGCTTTCTCAAGAAAGCAGGAATAGAATAGAAGAAAAGAGAATTTCTTTAAAAAAAATTTATTGTGAAAATACCGTACAGAGGGATTACAATTACATGGGCAAGGTAATGAGTACATTTCTTTTCAAGCATTGTTGCCTCCTCCTTTGTTTCCCCTTCCTATCCCTTCCCTCCCCCCACTTACCCCCCGCCACTCCCCCAAAGTTGTAAAGTTCATTTTTCGACAAAACATCTTGTACATCTCATTGTTGCAATGGGTCCACCTGTATCCCTATTTAAACGATTTGTTTTTTCCCTTCCCCTCCACAAATTATACCAACATCAAATACAGTGAAAGCAGGGGTTATACTGTGGGGGAGGGACATACAAAGCAACAAAGAAATCATCTTATAAATATGTTAGAAACAATCGCAAGAAAGAAAAACCATTTGAATCCTTATCTTGGGGTTCATTTTGCCTAACATCAACTGATCTGACCGTTTCTGCTTGTCTCAGACATATACTAGTTATTGCAAATAAGGAAAACCATGGGACCTATATTTATTTGGGCCTGGCTTACTTCACTTAATATAATTTTTTCTAAATCTTTCCATTTCATAACAAATGGGGCAATGTCATTCTAGCAATCCCACTTCTGGGCATTTACCCAAATGATCACAAACAAGACCATACTAAAGCTACCAGCACAACTATGTTTATTGCAGCATTATTTACCATAGCTAAGATATAGAACCAACCCAGATGCCCCTCAGTAGATGAATGGATCAAGAAAATGTGGTATGCATACATAATGGAATTCTATGCCTCCATTAGAATAGAATTTCTATAAATCCACTTATATGTCCCTTTGATAGCTAATAAAAGCAATCAGTGCATCAAAGAGAACCCTGAACTCTTCTGCTTATTGTAATACCAATCACAATGGCTAAGGTATGAAGTCATCCAAGGGTCCAACAATGGATCAGTGAATAACGAAAAGGTAGTATACATTTTTAATAGAATATACAGCTATGAAAAAGAATTAAGCCTTATCATTTATAGCATTGTGGATAGAATGGGAGGACATTATGTTAAGTGATGTAAGCCAGACACAGAAAAACAATTATTACTTGAATGCTAAAATATCACAGAAGTAGAGAGAAGAATAGCAGCCACTTTTTGGGTTAGAAATAGGACATGGAGGGACAACATAGACAGGCTGGATAGTTAGTACCAAAATGTAACTGAGTAGAAGGAGCATATTCTCATTGTCTACAGAACAATAGTGTAAGTATAGCTCACAACTGTTGCATTTTTGTGCAGTTAATAAGGCTTGAATTCAGAGCACCACACTCTTGCCTTTTTGCCCAATGTTGGTGTTATACCACTTGAGCCACAGCTCTACTGGTGGCTTTTAACTAGTTAATTGGAGATAAGAGTCACAGGTTTTCCTAGCTGGGCTGACTTCAAACTTTGATCCTTAGACCTCAGCCTCCTGAGTAGCTAGGACTACAGGTGTTAGCTACCAGCACTTGCAGTATTGTATGTATTTGTAAAGAACAAGAAGAGTAGAGTTCAGATATCCAACACAAAGAAATGTTTACTGGGAGGGAAATGTTAGTCACCCTGACTTGATCGTTATATATTGCCTACACACATAGAATTGCCACACTATATCCCAAGTATATATAATTTTTTGGGGGGGGTCCGGTCGTGGGGCCTGAACTCTGGGCCTGGGCACTGTCCCTCAGCTCTTCAGCTCAAGGCTAGCACTCTACCACTTGAGCCACAGCGCCACTTCCGGCTTTTTTCTTTTTGCTTATGTGGTGCTGGGGAATGGAACCCAGGGCCTCATGCATGCAAAGCAAGTGCTCTACCACTGAGCCACCTTTCCAGCCCCGTATATATAATTATTATATGCTAATTAGTATAATTTTTAAGTAAGCCACAAGTTAATATATTAATAATGTAAATAAAATGAAGAGTAAAAATGTTTGTGGGCCCTTTAAGAAAAAGAAAATAAGCTAAAAGTATTTCTGCAATTAGCATTAACTAAACAATCAGGCTGTCTAGAAAATACATGTGTTAAGACATCGATTATTTTCCCCCCAAGGAACATAGCATCTGGGATAAGGATTATACAGATAAAAATTAATCAAATATGGGGGGAAGATATGCTACAAAGGAAGTAGATGATTTCATGTGGTAGAAAACTGACTTCCAGCTGAGAAGACTGAAGAATTTCTATGAACTCAGGTCAGATACCGCTTGATATAGAAGTGTTCAATGGAGATACTGTGAAGCAATGTCATACAGCCATGTAGCCCCCATCATTCACAGGAATGGCTTTGACAGCCCTCACTTGCTCTATGGTCAGATTCTGTTTGCATTAGGAGACAAAGGGAGAAGCAGTTTCTCTGCCGCTGCTGCAGACGAAAAGGAAGTGGACATCACAAGGTTAGAAGACATGAAGCTCTTCTACAAATGCAGATATCTGGCTGAGAAATGCCACTCCACATCCACAAGAGTGCAGTCTTCTATATTTAACAGGTAGGTCCCCATCCCTTGGAGAACTGAACTCTCTTACATAATTACATGGTAAGAGGCGTTACAGGCTGGTCTTTGAATTCAGGCTACAACTTGGGAGGCTGCCAAGACTCAGATAACCTCTACCTAATTGATATCTAAAGGAAATTCCCATGATGCCACATTCACAAAATATAGATTAAATATTACAGACAAGGCGAGCACAAAAATACCTGCCCAGCAAATGCTTACTGGACATGCAGAAAGCTGTGCTTCAAACAAATCAAGGGAGTGTCCAAATACCCCAGCCCCTCTTCTGTGGGTGTTAATAAGTCAGGAGGCCCTGTTGGAAATCTGGGCCTTCCCTTCCATCAACTACTCTTTATATCCTTTATTGGCAAAAAGTTTATTGTATAAAATCCAAAAGAAACTGTGCCATAAAAATAGACAATGAACTAATGGACAATTAAGCATCCATGAATAAAAAAGTATGCAGAGTATGTCCTCAGGAAACTTCAAATGAAATCACATCAAGGAAAAATGCTAAATTAGAATTACTATATGTACTCTATAATTATCATAATAGTCATATTGGAAAATTCAAAATCAGGCCATGAAATGATTTTTAAATGGTTGTTTAAATGCAAAGAATAAAGGTATAATTCCTCGTGAAATTGGTAGAACAATAAATTCTTTTTCTAATGAACTTTATTTTTATTTCACTGTTAACCACCCAAACTATGCAGAGATTATAAAAAAAAATCTCTGCATTGGCTTACTTCCTGAAGGTGTAACTACTTTTTCAGATTACTGGAATACTTCTTGACTTTTAATGAATACATTGTATGCACATCCTTACACATACGTCTCCACGAACAGAATCATACGCTACATCTTGTTTTATAACCAGCTTGTCTTTTAAAATATGAACAGTTTATTATGATACTGGAAATGATACAAATGATAAGGAATAAGTAACCATTTTAGAGACAGTCCTGCAAGTTCAAATGCAGATCATAAGGTGGCATCTTTCTTTAACTTAATTCTTTAATCCTTTAATCCAACCACGTAGAGCCAAGCCTTTCTTCAGGTGCCTCTGCCTAGTCACAAGATGCAATCCTCCAAGCTTGTGGGGAGGGGAAGGTCAGAACAACTCTGCTGGTGTGGGGGAGGGGAGAGGAATGTGACTTCAGCCCCATCTGTCATTTTGTGCCTGACCTGTCAAGGCGAGACCCCATGGACTCCTCCACCATGAGGAAGAAAGACAAAGTTGCCTCTTTTTTATTATTATTAATGAAACAGATGTGGAGCCCAGGGGAATTCATAATTGAGACATGGTAGAGATGACTGGTGAAAAGCTGGCTGCCTGGGGCTTGTCCCAGACCTCACAGACTTGATTTTTGAATTTCTGAATGCATATACCCTGCTTTCAAAGAACTGTCATCCATACTCTTTGGGTCTCAAGCCTAAGTGCATTCCCTCCCAAGGGATGCTTCTTGGCCAGAGGTTATTTCCATGACCTTCGTGTCATTCTAGAAATGGGGGAGGGGGATGGAGTGTTCCTGGGGATCACATGGTAGTGCTGATCCATCTTAGAATCTGGCAGGCTGGAAAAATGCCTCCTCCTCCTGCACTCCAACTACTAGAGTAATGAGAGAAAGCCAGATCATGCAGGTCATATAGAACATTCCTTGAAGAACAGAGCCTTAGGAATGGAGGCAGAGGCAAGCTACTCTTGAGGCAGAGAAGACTCCAACACACTGGGACTGCTTTTCTACTATTGGGAGGGAGACCTATGAATGCTCATCATTATAATCATTTTTCCTCAAGACAAGGTTCTGATGCATGCATCAGATTCTTAAGTTGATTTATGATAAGATGTCCTAAGATGTAAAGCAAACAAATAACAATAGAAACGTATGTTATTGCTCCAAGACATGTTACTGGTGTTCCTCTGGGCGGTTCCTTCAGATTTCAGTAAAAATGTCAATGCTTTTCCCTTGATTCTCATGGGCTTTTGCTTTTAAGACCTCTTGTGTGATTCTTTTTAGACAAGCTTTGCTCACCCATGCAAAAAGCTGAATATCTAGAGTGCATGTCCTTCTAATGTGTATTTTACAGTCCCATGTGCCCTGAAGTTCAAGGTAGATTTAGTTGTTGTTGTCATTTGGTTTGGTTTGGTTTGGTTTTGTACTGGCCTGGGTTTGAACTCAGGATCTGGGAGCTATTCCTGAGCTTTTTGCTCAAGACCAGCATTCGACCATGTGCGTCACAGCTCCACTTTCGGATTTTTTTTTGATGCTTAATTAGAGGAGATAAGAATCTGATAAACATTCCTTCCAGGGCTGGCTTTGAACCACAAATCTCAGATCTCAGTCTCCTGATTATAGGCATGAACCACCAGCACCCAGCTGAAAGTCAAGCTGCATCAAAAGTTACTTGGCTTTTTCCATTCTCCACCTCACAGGATTCTCCTCAGAATATTTCCTTAATTATTCTTTCACATCTACTGGCTGATCTTAGACTCTGGTTCTTGGAAGCCTGACCCAAGACAAATTCATCCAGAAGCCAGAAGAATGGGCTCCGCAGTCTCTTTGCTCTGTAAAAAATACCTTCCTGCAGCTCAGAAGTGAAACAGATGGTTGCCAACAAGCTGCAGGCACATAACTATGCCCACCTAGGCAAGAAAGAGTACAAAGCAGGGGGAGGATCAAAGAAGTAGGACAGAGGAAAAGTGAAAGGAAGAAGAGGAAGAATACTTGATAAGAAATGTTCACAGACTCACACTTCTACTATTCATTTGTGATCTATCTCATTGCACTGGGGGGAAAAAAGATATTCTTTCTTTTTTTATTTTTTTCTGTGGTCCTAGAAGTAGAACTTAAGGCTTTGTGTTTGCTAAGTAAGGAAATTCTACTATTTGACTAACAGCCCCCATCCGATTTCCTTTTAGTTCATTATTATTTTGTTTTCAGAAAGATTCTGACACTAACTTTGCCCAGGATGGCATTGGATCTTCCAGCTAGCTGAGCCCACAGGCTCACGGGCATTCACTGCCACACCTAGCCTCCAGAAAAAGTTTTAAATAAGAGTGAAAGCCTGCTGGCCAGAGTCCCTAGTTCCCTCCCATAATCCCAGCTACTCTGGAGATGGCGATCAGGTGGTTCATAGTTACAGGCCACCCTGGGCAAAAAAAAAGTTATAGAGATCACATATCAACAAACAAGCCAGGTTTGATTCCAGCTATATAGGAGACCTTAGATCACAATTCAAAGCTTACCTAAACAAACCCACAATACTTAACCTCAAAAATAACAAGCAAAATGAGATGGAGGCATGGATCGAGTGGTCAAATGCCTGCTTTGTAAGAATGAGGGCTTGAATTCAAACCTCAGTACTTCCAAAAAGAAAAAGAAAGAAAAAAAAGAAAGCCTCTTGGTTCTGGCTCTGAATCCATAAATCAATAGCTATTTGGGACAGGAAAAATAGCTAAGTAAGAGTAAATATGTATAAACAACAAAAGCAATAAAGATTTCAGAGGACAGTGAGATCACAGTGGTCCCGAGGGAGGCATGCATGGATTAAGTCTTTTCCGCATAAGATATTTCCATGAAATCTACTCTACTTTTCAGGACACTCCTCCCATCCCTGGGAATCACTTCTTTAATATTAGCCTTTTCCACCAGTGTATGGATACAGCTGAGTTATTGACCCAAGATTCTCCATTGCCTAATGTAGAGTTGGAACACCATAAGTATTTTTAATGATTAAGCCATAGGAGGTAGATAGTTGTAATAGATAACATTTGAATAAGCAAACTGAAAATATGAGTAGAAGTGGAAACAACAGAGACACCTATTTAAACCTGCATGTACAGATTTCATGTCTATACAATCATCTAGGAAATATTTTGGAAAAATGCCAAACTTACTGATTTAGAATCTTTTCTTTGGTGGGAGGCATGGATTAGAAGGCATGGCTCAGTTGGTACAGTGCTAGCCAATGGGCAAAAGCATCAGGGATCAAGCTTGAATCCTGGTCTATGCCAAAAAAAAAAGAAAAAAGAAAAAAAGAAAAGAAATCTCTGAGAACTGAACTCTGTAAACTTATGAAGCCAGCCTGGACCCAGTCCAAGCGGAAATATTTAGAAACCAATGAATCTATATCTCTATAATCTTGCTCAACTCTTAAAGAGCTGGGTGCTGGCGGCCCATATCTGTCATCCTAGCTTCTCAGGAGGCTAAAATGGAGAATTTTGGGTTGAAAGTCAGCCCAGGAAAAAAAGTCTCAAAAATTCCATCTTCAACAAAATTTTAAAAAACCCAACAGGCTGGAGTTGTGGCTCAAGTAGTAGAGTGCCAGCCAAATAACCTAAGCCTGAGTTCCAACCCTGGTACTACCAAAATAAATAATAAATAAATAAATGAAAATTTCTGCTTATGAACTTTTTTGTGTGATTTCTGGGTTGCAAGCTATAAAAAGTCACATAAATATAATATTCAGAATATGAGTCCAAATTTAAAGGTACTGGGGATATTGCCCACAATGCAAATTTTTTCCTTAATTCTACCCTCTTCTGCTATTGCAGACTCTCCAAGTCCTTACTTCTTCAGAATGTGAGGTGCTCACTTTGATCTGCAATCATAAATATTCCCTTTCACCTACAGTAGCTTTCCACTCTTCTTCCCTGCTCAGGCTCTATTTTAGATATGGTGGCCTCTGACTCAGAATGACACATGGGTCATTTCTGAAACCTGAGATATCTTGGCATTACTGTGTTCATCTGTTCCACTGATGCCACCCTACTGTGTCACGGATGCTCCCATGAGCCCCAGCAAATAATTCTGTGGAGATTACTGAAATCAAATACCATAAGCACCACTAAATTACAAGTAGACCAAGCAAGTCTCACACTGCTAATTTGAATCAATTGTTAGAATACTAAGGTTATATGTTGGTTAAAAAATACTAGGATTGGGCTGGGAAGGTGGCTCAGTGGTAGAGCTCTTGCCTTGCATGCATGGATGGGGCCCTGGGTTCAATTCCTCAGCACCACATAAGCAGAAAAAAGAGCCAGAAGTGGCTCTGTGGCTCAAGTGGTAGAGCGCTAACCTTGAGCTAAAGAGCTGAGGGACAGCGCCCAGGCCGAGTTCAGGCCCCACGACCAGACCCCCCCCCCAAAAAAATACTAGGACTAATTCATTGCTTTAGTTATAGGCTCAAGAATGAAGAATGATGTTATGTCAAGGATTGACCCTTTAGTCAAAATACCCCTCTTTTCTTTACAGCAGTATGCGTTGTTTTATAAATAAGAGCCCAGAAGCTCAAAGACAGATTACCCAAATTTTCTATACACTACTGAGACATAGACTTTTGGTTGGAGGCAACCAAACAAGGTGTGAGATTTGAGGTTTAGGATATTTTCCTGTGTATTCCTCAGTGGTAGTGGTGGTGGTGGCAATGGTGGTGGCAATGGTGGTGGTGGCGGTGGTGGTGGTGGTGGTGGTGGTGGTGGTGTGCGTGTGTGTGTGTGTTCCCTCACGAATTTCAGCTATACTAACTTCACAATGCAATCCAAAGCTTCTTGTGCATAAAATGTTGCAATTTCCCAGATGTTTATCTTTCTTTCTGAAGCCTAAAAATCCCTCTAGGATTTATCCAAACAGCATTATCTAGTACAACTACTTACTGCATTTTCTAGGGGTTTCTATTTCTCCTTCGTGAAAAGGTCAGCTGTACAATAACACTTCCTTTGCAGAAAGCGCATACTGCTGGACGCACTCGATAACTCAGGGGATTTGCAGCACATGGCAGAGCCTTTAACCCCTAGGTCACCCTTTCATCTCTCACCCAGATTAGACCTGACAGCTTTTCAGGAGCCTCCTTGGAAGGAAATGCTCAGCTGCTTGCTGCAAGGCAATTGGCAGCAAGAAGTAGAACTTTCTGGAAAGTGTTGAAAAACATTTTGTCATTCCATCTACTGCGGTTGTCTGTCATTTCCCAAATCACAAGAGATTTGCACAAGCCTGGACAGAGCTTAGTTGACACAGAGAAAAGAGTCACTGACTACTGAACATGTTGAAGGCTGGCCCCAACGCTCCGTCTACAAGCTACAGCTCAAAGAAGATTTTCACCCCCTATAATCCTGCATTCATAAAGTGTCATACGAATGGTGTTTCTTGGGTGGAAGAAAAGCATCGCTGGTGACACTGCAGGGGAAAGTCATTCTCCACCCTCCTGGATTCCCCAGGACAATAGCCAGTGTCATTGCAGCTTGCCTTTCAGACATGAATTATTTGATATCTTGGATGAATTTCAGCCATTCATGTATATAAAATATAATTCACCTCAGAAAAGATCCATTTATGCTATAATGATTTATCTTATCACAAGAACAGAGAGTCGGGATCTAAGGCATGTTTCAAGTGATAAAGTGCCTAGCAAGTTCAACATCAAAACTACCTTTAAAAAATAAATCTATAATTGGGTGAGGGGGTGGGGGGAGGGATGGGAAGGGATGTGAAGGGTAAACAATGGAGGAGGCTGCAATGCTTGATAAGAAATGTACTCATTATCTTGCCTATGTAATTGTAACCCCTCTTTACAGTATGTTCACTAAATAAATAAATAAATAAATAAATCTATATGGTATGGAACCCCCTTTGTACAATGACTTAATAAAAAATAATAAAATATAAAGAATGAATATATTATAGATGGGATATTTTTATATTTTGGGGGGGGTCTGGTCGTGGGGCCTGAACTCTGGGCCTGGCCACTGTCCCTCAGCTCTTCAGCTCAAGGCTAGCGCTCAATCACTTGAGCCACAGCACCACTTCCGGCTTTTTTTCTGCTTATGTGGTGCTGAGGAATGGAACCCAGGGCCTCATGCATGCAAGGCAAGCGCTCTACCACTGAGCCACCTTCCCAGCCTCAGTTTTTATATTATTAATGTAGAAGAATCCCTCCCAATTTTCCCACCATAACCATATCTGCATCCCACCTTTACTACTTCCCCTCACCATATACATACTCTGGCCATACTTTATGAATCCTGGAATGACAAAGTATTCCTATAGTGTAGATGTCTGGAACCCTCATGATAATTTCTAGTCTCCCCAATTCTCCTGCAACCCCTGCAGATGAGGAACTGCTGACTATTAACCAATTTGCACATGCACCATTATAAATCTTCCTGTCTGAATCTTCCTGATCTATGCCCAATGGAATATGTCTTGATTCATAATTATGATTTATCTCCACAAATGTCATCAGTAAGAAGTACGTGATACAGAGTCCAAAAGTCAGTGACAATTTTCATCCCATCTCACTATTTATTTTTTCTTATTTGAAGTTCACTCTTTTCCATGGCTGGGAAAGCACCAAATAGGCATTATTGATCAAGAGAAACTTTAATAGAGAAGTAGAAGGGGTGGCACTGAATGATAGACAGGCTGTCATTAACCAGAGATGAAAAGACTGATAGGTTTAGCTATCACCTAAGTAAAAAGAAATATCTAGGAGCCATGAGTGACCAGTAGTGTTGATTTGAGATTATGAAAAATAACAAGAAGAAATGGAGTTGTGGCTTAAAGTGGTAGAGCACTAGCTTTGAGTGAAAAAACTAAGGGACAGTATCCAGGCCCTGAGTTCAAGCTCCACAACCTATTTTTTAAAAAAACAGAATAATAAGCCGGGCGCTGGTGGCTCACGCCTGTAATCCTAGCTACTCAGGAGGCTGAGATCTGAGGATCGCGGTTCAAAGCCAGCCCGGGCAGGAGAGACCGTGAGACTCCTATCTCCAATAAACCACCAGAAAACCGGAAGCGGCGCTGTAGCTCAAGTGGTAGAGCGCTCGCCTTGAGCTGAAGAGCTGAGGGACAGCGCCCAGGCCCAGAGTTCAAGCCCCACGACCGACAAAAAAAAAAAAAAAAAAAAAAAAAAAAAACAGAATAATAGTAGTTACCTGATGTTTTTCCTTCCTAAATGTGTTTGCGATTACTAAGAAAATTAAGAGGTAAAAAGAATTGAGGAAAGTACATTTTTATTGGCATAAGAGTGATAGAAGGGAAAAAATGCCTGTTGCTCCATCTCCCAAAACTCAGCTCGGGAGACATGGCTGCAAGAAAACTACCTGTCATTCACAGTCACACACTCAGAGCTATCGTGGGATATGATACAACAAGAACTCCATACTTTTGTGTTGAGAGTATGGCAGAGATGTCTAACATTTATCAACCATGGAAGAATGTGTTAAGGCATAGTGCATCTCAACTTGTGTTAAGGTTTACATTCTACATCTACTCATGTGAATTTCTAGAAGATATACCCTTTCTGAATCTCTGTTTCCTTTTCTAATGCAGGTAATAGATACCTATCTTGCAAGGACCTTGTAAACACTAAATGAGATAAAAGTGGTTTTTTGCTAAAGTGCAATGCAAAATTGTTCATTTGGGGGAAGGGCTCAGGCTCTCATCTGGATTTTTCACTCAAGTCTGGCAATCTGCTTCCTGCTTTTTACTGGTTAATTGGAGATAAGAGTCTCATGAATGTATCTACCTGGGCTGGCTTTGAAACTCCATCCTCAGATGCAAATATTCTTATTTGGACAAGGAGAGAAGGGGTTTAAGGTGGGAAAGGGAGAGAGAAAGAGAATGGGAGAAAGGGAGAGAGAGGGGAGAGAAAGAAAAAGAGAGACATGACAGGTGAGAAAAAGAACTCATTCAATGCTACCAGAAGGTGGCAGCACTTTGTTTTAGGCATAATATGTATTGACTAAGTGGATATTTTCTGAAGACTTTAGGCTACCAAAGAATGTCATGGGAAGAAATACATGACAACCCTTAATCTCACTCTCTCCATTTTTTGTCTTATTTTTCCTTAAACTACAGGGAGATTAACATATAGAAAAGTTTCTGGGTGGAGCTGGTGGCATAGCTCAAGTGGTAGAGTGCCAGCCAAGAAAAGTTCCTGGGAGCAAAGCCGCAGAGCTGACTTAAGGAGTTATTGCCTTCCTGGTCCCATACCCATGCAGCCCTGCAGCTCTCTTGGCTTCACGTTGCTGTGGCCTTTGAAAATGCCGTTGTTGTCACCTGGTATCTGAGTTTTGTGAGGTAAATCTGATTTATCTGATTCTTTTTTCTGTTCCCTACATGTTAATCCACACCACTATATTCACATGCATGAGTGACTCCAGTTCTCTTGCGGAAATGACCTAAACACAATTGCAAAATTGGCCATATGCTTCAGGATCTTAAAGTCAGTTTTGTTGAGGAAACTTAGCATGAAAAGGCTTTAAAAAGTCACCAAAAAAAAAAAAAATAGAAAGTGGTCCGTGATTTAAAAAAAAAAAAAAGGACCAGGCCTTTAGAAAGAGATGTAATTTACATAAAAATCTGTGTGTGTGTTGTTTTTCATAGGAACAATCTCCAAACAAATGTTTCCACATTCCTAGAAGTGCATGATTGATAAATATATTCTTATAATAATGTTTCTCTGTTGGATTTATTAAAGTGTATTTTTCCTGCTAATTCATTATAATGGTATGGGATTCATCTGGATGTGTTTTAAATCTAAGTCTTCCAAGATACTGACTCCATTTATCTATCTCTGTAATATGTCTAAGTAGGCTTAGACATACCACAGACAGCTCTGTAGGAAAGCTAACTAGGCTCGTGGCAAGTAATTTTTATTGAGAATGTAAAGATTTAATACAAGTCAAGCCTATGAACAGCTTGAATCATCTCTTTAAAAATGCTTACCAGAAGCCAGGCACCAGTAGCTCATGTCTATAATCCTAGCTATTCAGGAGGCTGAGATCTGAGGACCAAGGTTCAAAGCCAGCCCGGGCAGGAAAGTCCGTGAAACTCTTACCTCCAATAAACTGAAGTGGCATTGTGGCTCAAGTAGTCGAGTGCTTGCCTTGAGCTGAAGAGGTCAGGGACAGTGCCCAGGCCCAGAGTTCAAGCCCCATAACAGAGAAAAAAAACAATGCTTACCTGAGCGAAATGCTAGTGATTCACACCTATCATCTTAGGAGGTTCTCAGGATGCTGAGATCTGAAGATCAAGATTTAAAGCCAGCCCCAGCAGAGAGTGAAAGATTCTTTTTTTGTTTTATTTTGGTTGGTCGTGGGGCCTGAACTCTGGGCCTGGGTGCTGTTCCTCGGCTCTTCAGCTCAAGGATTGCATTCTATCACTTGAGCAACAGCACCACTTCCTGCTTTGTTCTGCTTATGTGGTGCTGGGGAATCGAATCCAGGGTCTTATGCATACAAGGCAAGCACTCTATCACTGAGCCACCTTCCCAGCCCTGAGAGATTCTTATCACCAATTAATCAGCAAACTTTCAGAAGTAGAGATGTGGCTCAAATGGTAAAACACCAGCCTTAAGTGTAATAGCCATGCAAGAGCGCAAGCCCTAAGTTCAAGCTCCAGTATTTACAAATAAAAATCAAAATGCTTTCCATTACTCTATTTAGTGGCCAAATGACCTTTAGGCTTGTATTTTTTTCATCTTGACAGTGATGTTAATTTTATTGCTAGTACCATTTCAAAACACAAGTTGACTATAAAGTACAATCCAGTAGATGCATGTTTTATTTTATTAAATGGGACAATGATAGAACATTTTTTCCTCATAGTAACTTTTTACATGATAGCATGCACCTGTGCTTGTAAATCCACAATTGACCTTAAGTTTGGTTTCAAGTAGAAAAGAGACTAGGGCTCCACTGATGGCTCAATCACATTAATCATTGTAACTGCCTGGTAGGAAGTAAGAAAATATGTGGTCTACAAAATTTTCCCTGTAACTTGTGTGTGTGTGTGTGTGTGTGTGTGTGTGTGTGTGTGTGTGAGTATGTGTGTGTGTGTGCATTAGTCCTGGGGCTTGAACTTAGAGTTTTAGGGCTGTCTCTCTGAGCTTTGCTTGCTCAAGGTTAATGCACTACAATTTGAGCCACACCTCCACTTCCAGCTTTTTGCTGGCTAATCAGAGATAATAGTGTCACAGACTTTTCTACCCAGGCTGGTTTTGAACCATGATCCTCAGATTTCAGTCTCCTTAGTAGCTTAGATTACAGGCATGAGCCACTGGCATCTGGTTCACTATTGCGGTTTTTATTGACAATGTTTTTAATATGATTTTTCCCCAACTTAAGTAAGTAACCTGTGATATCAGAATAAGTAACAAAACTGTTCCTAGCCAGACTTTTCTATTATCTGTGAACAAACAATCACACTGAAAAAGTGGTTGATCTCCTGAGATATTTGGTAACTGACCTTTCGTGATTGTGAGAAGTCTGCCACATGTTCAATGGCATGCAAGGAGTGCCCAGAGTTTTTCAGTGCAATCTTCTAGCTCCCTGAATTTATACCAGCACTTGCATTGGGGTGGTATAAATCACTGGACACTGATCAGTAAGGGGATCTAACAAGAAAGCTGTCACCAGATGAACACATTCCTTCCTCAATGAGGAAGTGCCATTTTCTAGCATTGCTCAGGCATGGAAAATACTCTTTCTAAGCTGTTCAGGTTTTCCAATACATGTAGAAAATGTAACAACTGCTTCTGATGGTGAGTGCCCCTAGCCTTGCTGATTCTCCCCCATGAGTTAGCAAAAAAGAACATTGCCCTTAAGTGACAGAATTTAAATTTAAGATATAGCCCTCAGCCTGCCTTGGCTTGAGTTCCCAGACTGGAGCTTTATCTGGGAAATCTATTTTTAAAAATCTGTTTTTAAAAAGTCATGAAGATTAGAAGAAGTTTAACACTATGGCTAGACCCAACACCAATAGGTTTCCCAAACATTAGCAAAGCCAATTAAGAAATATAATGCAAAATCACAGTCCCAAGAACAAACGACAATTTTTAAACTGCTAGAAAAGCAACAACTAGATGATATTTTAAAGGTCACAAAGAAAGACCTGGGTACACAGAAAGATGAGCAATGTTTCTTAAAGAAAGATTAACCAAAATTATGTAATCACTTAATCACAATAAAAAAAAACCACCAAAAAAAAAAAAAAAGATTAACCATAAACAGTGCTGGAGAAGTGAAACTATGGCCCAAATGGTAGAGCATCAGCCTAGGGCAAAAACTCTAGGCCTAGGCCCTGAGTTCAAGCCCCAGTATTGGCATCCAGTACTGCTAGGTAGAAGTTGAAGAGACAAGTCTGACAGCAAAGACTATCATCAAAGTAATAGTAAAGTATCCACTTTTTAAATAACAAGAGCACATACTTCTGATATGTATGAAAGATAACTCTTAGACCAAAAAAAAAAAAAAAGGTAGAAAGCATGTTGCCACTTCAAGTAAGGGTCTGGACTTGGGCACAGGAAGACTTGGTTTTGTATGTGTTCATCCAATTTCATTTAGTAGTATATACTAAGGTACCACGTGAGAGAGAACTCAAAAAGGAAAGGAAGAAAGAGTGGAGGAATCAGACTTTTCTAGATCAGCAAAATATGAGATAGAGTTTTTCAACAAGAGGAGATGATGGCAGACCCTCTGAAAGGAAGAAAAGGCCACAGGAAAAGGGATAGGCATGGACATTCGAAGGAGACAACACTCTAGCACTGGGCTTTATAAATTTTAAATAAGTTTTTTATTATGAAAATACCGTACAGAAGGGTTACAGTGACATGAGCAAGGTAATGAGTACATTTCTTATCCAGCATTGTTACCTACCCCTTTGTTTTTCCCCTACCCTTCCTTCCCTCCCACCTCCACAACTACGCCCCCCCCCCTCCTAAATTGTAAAGTGTCTTGTACATCTCATTGTTATAATGGGTCAACCTGTATCTCTAGCCTGTTTCTCTCAACTCCTCACATGAATGATGGCTCGTGTGGTACCCTTTGTTTAAAGGGTCATCTATCAGTAGCCAAGTTGATCACACTCTCTGAGCTTCAGTTTTCTCATCTTCAATATTAGGCTAATAGTAGGACTTGATTTATAATAATATCTTAATAATGAATCCTAAAAAGGAACAAGCTCAACTTTTTTGCAGTCTACTCAGAACCTTTTCATCTTCTTCAGAATTACTACATTTCCCATTTTCTCTCATAGAAATCATTGCTATGTTTGTAAAACTTTTTAGCTGGGGGGGGAGGGGTATATCTCAATAGTAGAGAATTTCCCTAGCATGCACCAGGCTCTGGATTCAAACCCCAACCCCACAAAAGAAATGGGGAAACAACGAGGAGGCAACAATGCTTGATAAGAAATGTACTCATTTTCTTGCCCATGTAATTGTAACTCCTCTGTACGGTATTCTCACAATAAAAAATAAATAAATAAAAATAATAAAGAAATCCAATAAATACTGTGTTTACTAAGCTCTCCCCGAGATGCCCCGTGATGGAGTGTTGTTAATGGACTCAATGTGTTTTACAGGCTGACCTAGACAAGCATACATATTGCATTGAGGACATTCCTCTAATGCACAGGGAGAGGATGTGTCAAGGAAAGTCATTATAGAGAAGCTTCTAAAGCATATCTTTTCTTTCTGATTTGGGACCTTTCTCTCCTGGGTGAAAGAAATTGGGAGAATAGGTGGGAAACTATAAGGAGAGTCAGCTCCAGAGAGAAAATTCTTCCCAGTATCAAAGGCAAACTTCCCCCCAAAGTGGCTGCAGGTGAGACTGCAACCATCTATCCTGTTTAATATTTTAATAAGGATGCAGCTATAAATAACAGCATTACAAAATGCAGTTCCATAAGCCAGAGAGATTGGGCCTGTGGATTTTTGCATGATGAGGCTTTATGACAATGAAGGAAAAGGGGGAGAGATATGCGGTCAGAATTTCATTTTCATCATTTCAGAATTACAGGAAAGAAATGGTGGAGTGATCAAGCATAAGAATTAGTGTCTCAGTATTCCAAGGGAATGAGTTCTATTCAAAGAAACCCATATGGATTGTCTTCAATTAAGGAAACACCTTGAATGAATTATGTATAAAGGGATTGAATCTCCAGAACTTATAGAAGGATTCACGGAACCATAAGAATATGGGTTAAGTTCTGAGTTAGTACTGTCTGTCTATTTTTTTTTTTTTGCCATTATTGTTCTCAGACATTCTATAACATGCACTCCTCAGTTCAGACAAAAATCCAGAGTTATCAATGCTCCTTTTAAATTTTAAAATCCTTTCTTAAGGTGCCAGTCCAGCACACTCTATAGATAACTTGTTTCATTTTCAAAGATGTTAATTGAGAATATTAACTGAGAAGCTTAGTGAATTTACTTCTCTGCTTAAAAATCCCTCAAATGTGTTCATTTTATTTTCTTTATAACCCCAGGTCTCCTTTGTTAGAAATGTCACATAAAGTTCTTATAAAAATATTTTTATGATGAATATATAACACACCTAAGTCACAAAAGACTGATGTCTAATACACTTAATCTGCTTTTGAGCCCTGCCCTGAAACATTTTCTCTCCAGCCCATTGCCCCTACATTTATTTACAAGCTGTGACTTCTTTAGAGAGTTCCGGGGCCCACCGTTGTACCCCATTCTGAGAAGCTGAAGAGTTCCTTTCCCTTCTGTTTCATGAACAGCCTTGAATCCCAGCTTCTCCCTGTCATAATGCCCTCTCGGGCTTCCTGGGCCAAAAGCTCAAAGGCCTCAACAGCCGTAGTACATGATACTATGTGATTCATGAGTCACGGCCATCACCAAGAGCATGTTTTAGCTTCTCACTAGAGGAAGTATATTACAGACAATTTTCTACACTGATCTGTATTTCAATGGCTACCTGGGAAATTCTTCTGAAACAGTAGAGTCCCTAAAGGGACTATCAAGTTAATATTTTGATGCAGGTCTGGGTATTGCCACATGGACACATAGGCTTGATCCAAAATTAAAAGATACTTCAGGGTGGCTGGTATCAGCATCTAGATCCAATGACTGAAGTCAGATTATTTCCTCATTGCTAATCCCAAGGACCTCACCAATACTAGGTAAAGGCACTGCTGGAAACATACACCCAACATGAACATCATCAGATTTAATCTCTTTGGAATCAGGTAAGTCCTCCATCAACTCAGTCACACTAGTAGCCCTACTCTTAGCTGTCAAGTGACTGGCTCACACCTGTAATCCTAGCCACTCAGGTGGTTGAGAGCTAAGGATTATACTTTGAGGCTAATGCAGACAGAAAAGTCCATGAGACTCTTACTCCAATTAGCCAGCAAAAAGTAGCGGTGTGACTCAACTGACAGAGCGCCAGCCAAATGAGAACCCCAGAACCCCTAAATGAGAACAATCACAAAAAAGTAGCCCTACTGCTATTGATGATAATAATTTCTGAGGCGATATGAGTGACTTCATAGCACTCTTCTCATGCTTAAGGTCAAAAGCAAATAGGATTTTAGCAGTGCTCTACCAATGAGCAGAAAGGACCACTTGCTGGGGGAGGAGAGGAGAGGGGAGAGATTTGAGTTGAGCTGGGGAGGAAAAAGACTTCTATTTACCTGAGTGTGTCTTGGGCAAAACTGTGGATCACTATGACCTTCAAATGATTCAAGTCTCATATGCAGGTGGCACTAATGTTGCAAGGTTATGAGGAAGGTCACAATGAGGAATAAGTATAAATTTTTTTGCAAAATACAAAAACATATGCACATACATGTATTTAGAATTATATGTATTATATTATCTGCATTGTCAATAGTAGTGATGAACATACTAGAGTACTATAGTTCCCCTACATTCTCCTGGTCTTTAAAGATGATTCTCTCTGTGTTACCCAGGCTGATTCAAACTCTTAGGCTCAAGCCATTCTCTCACCTCAGTCCCTGAAGGCTAAGGCTACTGGTATTCATCACTGTTCCTGGTTCTCTAATGCTCTTTCAAGTTTTAATGTGTGCAAGTCCCACTGGCCATCTTGTTAAAATATAGATTCTGATCAGGAGGTCTAAGATGGTACCCAAGGGTCTGTATTGCTACCTAGCTCCTTGGTAACAACAGAACTGTACATCTGGGAACCACACTTCTTGTAGCAACAACTTGGTACAACCTAGGACCCTTAAAAATGATGAATATATATAATGTTTCTGTATATGACTCTGGGAGTAAGGATCTGAACAACTAAGGTTATTTATTTTGCACACAAAGGCACTTTATATTTTGCATGGGCTGCATGTGAACACAAGAGGCTCTGTATAACCTCTGCCATGGACCCTTGAGTTCTGTTACCATAAACTATGAATGCAATCAAAGAATATTGATGAACATCTCCTATGCTTTCTTTTTTCTCTTTAGAGATTTCACTTTGCCCAAACATTCAGCTAGCCTTTAGAGAAAATTCAATTTGGAAACTTGTTCTTGGCAGGCCTGAGAAATTCTTTCCAGTAGGGAAGAATTATGATTGGACAGCCCAACAGGGAGCCTTTACCTTACACATGTCCACTAACCTCTCAGCAGCTGCGTTCACTGTGAAATTCACCTTTGTCACAAATAGCAAATGATATGCTACAGAATATCGTAATCTCACTACGGCATGTTGTCTCACAATCCAAATATATTATTTGCTCCAGCTTTACAAGGAGTTCAGCCCACATCACCAGCAACAGCAGGTGATGGATGGGCTCTATCAGAATGTATTCAGGTGTGTGATCTACACATGGCAGGATCCTGACAGACATGGACCACAGCCAGTGTCAGAAGGGCTCTGGAGAGGGCTTCTCTTTGGTCTCTTAAACACACAACCCAGTGTCTAGAAAATGTCATGGCATCTTTTTTCAAGGAAAGAAAGGAGGCCAATATAAATCCGTTGTAGCATTTTTTGTTTTGCTTTTTTCATGTTAGAATTTAAATTGCACACAATTTTCATGGAATTCACACAAGACTTTATTGATTAAGTCCACAATAAAAAAAATGGGCATACGTCCCATTCTATGGAAAAATTAATCTTTGACCAAGGTTTTGCATCTTACATGAGAAGAGAGTACTGTGGAATTTCTATATGGAGTAAACAACGCACCAAGATAATAAAATGGAAGAGAATTATGTCCACTTTCTTTTCTTGGAAACAAAGAATCCAGTCTTGATGAGAAATGGAACTGTCTCAATCTCACAAAGGGGAATTCTTGTTTAAAAGGGATCTTAGAGTGAGTCAAGGAATCAGGGAAGCAGATAAACGAAGAGAGGAAGAGTGGGCAGATATGTCATAATATTCAATGCACATATGTGAACACGGAATCAGGTAAGTTGAGGGAATGGATGAGATTGGAACAAATGGAGGAAAAATGATGGAAGGTGTGATGTTGATTAAAATGCATTATACTCATAAACTGAAATGTTGAAACTCCTTTCTATACCTAGAGATAATTTTTAAATGAGAAAATATGAAATACAACGAACCCTCACATTTTGCATTCAGTGTTTTAAACACTTCCCAGCATTATAGAAGGAGAGTGTCTGCTTGCATTCATGGAGTACTAGGCAGATGATCAGCTCCAGAAAAATGTCATTTTACTCATGAAATACTTATGCTGTAAGAAAAGTCATACACATGCTGAGTTTATGTGTCTAATTCCTATACACAGTCCAAGTCCTAGGGGCTAACAGAATAAGTTCCCTTATCACCTCCCTTACCGCTCACTCCTCTAAATTCTGCCTTAAATTCTGCCTTTCATCAACAATATCTCTAATGCTGTATTGATGAATAAGATTTTTGCAGAAGCTCAGTAGGAAATTTTAATCATATGAAAGAGTAACATTACATACTAATTTTTTTTCAAATTCAAATGCACGTACTTATCAAAGAGAAAGAACAGCAGAGAAGAGCTATCAGCAAGGGAAACAGCAAACCATCCTAAGGAATGTTGATGGTTCTGACCCACATGTGGTCTCTGAACTCTGAGTGCAGGCCCACAGTTGAGATGGGAATCTATTTCCTCTACTGGTTTGGTTCCAAGTAGGTGGTTCTTATGCTTTAACCAACTTGTCAACAAGAGTGAATTTTAAGTATCTTATGTGACTTTATTACCTGCAACCTAAACATGAGCCAACTACTTTTTTTGGCTAGCCACTAGAAAACAGTAGTCAGTTCTAACTTCAGGGAAAAAACTAATTGCAATTTGCTTATTGAAAGGTAGTAGGCTGGTAGTAGGCCACATGCTTGGGCACTATTCCAGTGTATCTGCTACAGCTAATCTCCCAGTTTGTCTTTTTTTTAGGAAGAAATAAACATGTGTTCATCACTCTGAGCTATACTTTTGCAGTCTTCATTTTTATGGCTTGCATATGCGATTAAAGACTGTTTGACCTTGTTTGACCTTATGGCTTGACCCAAGAGAAGGTATATTGGGTGCTCCAATCCCTGAAGGAGGGCAGCAATAGCCAGAACTGGAGGTGAGATGAGCCAATTATGGCCTCTTCAGATCATTACAATAAACCCAGACATTTCAAAATGAGACAGAATCAAGGTATCTTCCATGAACTTACCTGTTAGTAAACACATAAATTAAACACTTACTTATATTTCTGCAGCATGCAATGAGCTTTAGCTTCTTTCGTTTCAAAACTGTCTTATTAGTGAGTATATAGAGATATGGCTTCATCCAGATTAAATAAACATGAATTTAAAATAAGTATATTAGCCAGGTACCAGTGGCTCATGCCTGTAATCCTAGCAACCCAGGAGGCTGAGGTAGGAGGAACACAGCTTCAAGCTAGCACCTTCAGGAAAGTCCATGAGACTCCAATTAAACACCAAATAGTTAGAAGTAGAGCTATGAGCTCAAGTGGTAGAGAACTAGACTTGAACAAAAAAAGTTCAGGAACAGTTTCCATACCCTAAGTTCAAGCCCCAGGACCAAGGTGCATGCGCATGCATGTGTGCTCACACACATACACACACACACACACACACACACACACACACACACACACACACACACACACACACACACACACACAGTATTTTAATTTTCAATTGATGCTGGAAAAATTTCTACCTATTTATCAAGTCAAAGCAGCATACATTTATATTTCATAGTATGGAAGATCAGAAGACCATAAAGAAGTTTTGTAGGCCAAAGTCAAGGTATCAGCTGAACTGAATCTTTTGTCTGGCTTCCTCAGCTCATGACTGCTTTCAGAATCTCCTTCCATCCTCTGCTTCTGCTCTCCCAGCTCCATCTCTGACTGGCTCATCTGCCTCTCTCTTGGAAAGACCCTAGAGATTACATTGAGCCCATGAGATCATCCAGGATAATCTTCCTTCTCAAGATTCTTAATTTAATCATGCATTAAAGTCTTTTTGCTCCGGAAGATCACATAGTCACAGGTTTAGAGACCCAAATGTGGACTCGTTGGCGAGAGAAATTATTTAACCACTAAGTAAAGCAGACCGAAGTTTGTATTTTCAGGTACAAGTGGATTTGCTAATCTGGAAGGATGGCAGAGACAAGAAGACACAGGAACCTCAGGTTCGGAGTTAAGCATCTCTTCCCTCTCTGCCTACCTGTATGAGGCGGGATAAGCTGTTTTCAGGTCTGGGATTAGGATGAGAAGGTAACTAAGCACCCATCTGCAAGGTAGCACCCTCCCGAGGTGCTGGCACGCTCTTGAGGCATAGCACCTCCCCAAATTTCAGCTCTAAGTACATGGCCGGTCTCTTTCCAGCTCAGCACAGCCTCATCTAGTTTTGCTTTTGTTTTCCCATCTGCAAAGTGAGAGTATCAACTTAAAACTCAGCATCCATTTGCAACTCGCTCTTTTTGGTGGTTGTTTTACTCTCTTTTATAAGAGACAGGGGAAAACAAGGAGCAGAAAGGAAACTAGGTCAAAAGGACAATGCCCTGTATGCGCTTGTGACAGCTAAGCTTGCTTTAAGTATGAGAATAAAATATGTCACTACTTTTCACCCAGTGAATGTAATGGTTTCTGGTAAGAGCAAAAAGCATGAAGGTATGTGTTTATAAAGATGCTCTTGGATGTGCATGCTTGTGTTCCCTGGTTCTCCAATCTCAGCTGCACACTAAGACCACCTGGGGAGCTTTGCTAGGTGCTGGCTAATGCCCTCCCTCGAGGAGTGTGTGCATCAGGATGGAAGGCAGCCCTGAAACTGGGATTTTTAAAACTCCCCAGCTGCCTCTAATGCTCAGCCAAGGTTGATAACCACTGGTTAATGACTACTTTAGAAGCCTCCGAAATGTGTTTGGAATTGATCTGAATTTTATGGGGAGTGGCGAGCACACTCTCCCTGTCTATGTGTTCCACACTGTAATGTATAGAATCAAAGTAACAGGTGAAATGCACAAACTTCTTTTCTGACCCTACATGAAAACTTTTCTGTTAATGGTCAGAGGCACCTAAGCATCAAAATGAATGCCGATGATTCTTTTTTAACTTATTGATGTTGATTGTGTCAAATAGTTGTACAAAGGGGTTTCAATTTAACATGTCTGCTTTTACCTGTACAATGCATCTTGACCAGAGTCAAGGTTATTCTCCTCCTGTGCATATCCCAACTCCACTCATCCCCTCAAATTTCCTAATTCTGGTTCTACATGGGTGCATTGAGTTTTATAAATGTCTTCACCCACCCTTTTCCATTCATCTGCTCTTTTGTTTTTTCTTCAGTCATTAGGCTTGAACTGTAGTCTGGGCGCTGTCCCTGAGCAATTCAGCTCATTCATTTGCTCTTTACATCTTAAGCCCCAAGCTTTCTTATACATGTCATAGTTCAGGTTCCTGGCCTTCATTTTATTAAGTTGTCTGTTAATTGTTCAAAGGGTTACACGATGAAAATTCCTCCCTGAATATATCATTCTTTAGTGAGTATGATCATGTATATGGGTATATGACCCTGAGTGTTTTCACACATGATTATGTTTTAGATCCAACTTTCACATATGGGAGAAAAACATGTGCCCATTGTCTCTCTGAGCTTACTTCACCCATTATGATTTCTCCACATCTACCTATTTCCCTGCAAATAACATAATTAATGCTATTAAAATTATATTATCCTTTTGAATGGACAAATATGATTTCATTTTTTTATATATTCCACAGTAAATACTTAGTTTTGTTACAGAAAAAAGGAAAATGGATTTTAACAGGTTAAGTAAAAGAAAACTAGCTATGGCTCACATGACCTCTCTTCTATAGATTATATCCTTTAGTGCAGCTTTGCAATCTTAACCATAATCACATGATCATGATTCTGGAGTTTTAATGCCGATTAGAACCATCTGAGAACAACAAATCTCAGAGTGTAGTGACTTATGCCTATAATCACAAGAGATTGAGATCAGAAGAACTGTGGTTCAAGACCACCTCAGGTAAAAACTCAGCATTTTAGCCAGTACAAATGTAGTGTGGTGGCATTCCAGCTATGAAGAAAGTATAAATATGAGTATGGAAATCCAGTCTGGCCTGGGCATAAACTCCAGGCGCTATTTGAAAAATAACTGAAACAGAAAGGGCTGAAAGATAGCTCAAGTGGAAGAGTACTTGCCTAGCAAGCACACAAGTCCCCAAATTCAAACCCCAGTAATGCCAATCAGGAAGTAAATAAACAAAACTCCACAAATTCTGGCTGTTCCTCAGGTTAATTAAGTTAATATCTGAGGGTCGTCCTTCACACTAGATGTTTTTTTAAGCCTCTCCAAGTGATTTCCATGTGCCAACAAAAATCAGAGCCAGGAACGTAATTTACTTAAACTCAGTCAACACAGCCAGGACTCACTGAAAACAGGCCACTCATTGTCAGGACTGTAAGATGTTTCATAGCCCCAGAGGCTCTCTGTCTAAAGAAGGAAAGGAATGACATGAAAACAATGACACATGGCTACCAGTGTTATATGGGGAACTCCCAGGAAGGCCAATATGTAGCAACTCTTTGGACAAGGCACAAGAAAGAGGAACAGAGAAACTGCAGGGTTCCATAAGGAATTTTCTGCAGGTGAGAGGTGAATGGAATTAAAGTGAGGCAGGCACTAAATGGAGAACATCTAGCCTGTGCAAAGAATGGAAACATAAATAGAGGAAACTGATTGTGTCATGTAAGATTATTAATTTTCTCAGGGCTTAAATTATCCTGACGAGTGTTTTCTTAAAGTGTGTCGGCATTTCCTATTTCACTTAAATCCCATTCTTGGAATAGTATTCAGCAATGAAAGAGACTGAATTACCAATGTACACAGTAAGAAGATGGATCTCAAGAAAATCATACTGAGTGAAAAAGCCAATCTCAATGCACCATTATACTCCATGATGCCATTTATACATTATTGAAGTAGCTGAATTATAGAGATAGAAAACTCTCTAGAGGCTTCAGGGCTCACCTGTAGGAGAATAGGGAGGACAGAAGGTGTGAAGATAAAGAGGCAGCCCCAGAGACATCCTGGGGTGAGAGGAACTAGTGGCCTGTTGTGATGGTACTGGTGATGTTTACCTGCACAGGGTAAAGTTTGTAGAACTGTGCCTTTTGTCAGTGTCAGCTTCAGGGTTTTGAGATTGTGGTGTTGTAAAGTAGGAGGGAAGGATGAATTCAGCCTCTCTGTACTATTTTTACAACTATCTGCTAATCGAGAATCACTTCAAAAGAATGATGTGCAGAGGATTGAAATCAAAGTCTCACCCTTGCCTAGCAAGCAGGCTACATCTTAGGCCAGGTTTCCAGACCTTTTTTTGCTTTATTACAGTTTTATAGTCAACTTCAAATGTAATCCTCCTACCTATGGCTTCTTGCATAGCTTGGATTACAAGTATGAATCATCATACCTGGTTTATGATTGCTTTCCCCATGCTGGCTTCAAATGATGATCCTCTCATCTCTGCCTCCTGAGAGGCTGAACTAAAAGCATGAGACACCTACATGGCTATTTCTTGATTCTCCCTTTATTTTTCTTCCCTCTCCTTTCTGTGTCCTTCCATCCTTCTTTCCTTTCCTTCCTTCCTTCCTTCCTCCCTTCCTTCCTCATTTTTCCTCCTCCTATCCTAACCTCCCAAAATTACAGATTGAAAAATTCATTTGAAGATTATTCTGTGCAACAGAAAAACAAAACTAATTATAAAGGTGAAAGAGATGAAAGAGAAAATTTAGTGATGTTCTAATAACCCTCTGCTGTTACTAGGCTACAAGCCCATTCTGAAAATTTAGTTTACAATTTACACAGCAGGATACTCACATGCTATTTTATTAATATGCTAACTTAAGGCTAAAATAAGAACCAAATAACATCTCCATTACAAGAACTTTGAGCTCCTTGAAATCTAATGGTGATGTATTAGTAACAAAACTTTTGGTAGAAAAAAACGAGGTTTCAAAGTTTAGAGAGTTTATTTATTTATAAAGTTGTTACAAGGTGATATTTCAAACTACATTTTTGTCTAAATTGACTCATATAAGAATAACAAACTGGTCCTTAGCGAAACTGGTCATTAGCCTCACAAATATATCTAACAGAGACAGATTCCTCTTCTGCAACTGCTGCTGCTGAAAAATGATTCTTAAAATCACATTTTTTCACTGGGTATAGTGGATCAAGCTTGCAGTACTAGATACTTAGGAGTTGGAGATAAGGAGATCACAATTCAAGGCCAATTAGAGCAAAGAGAAGCTTGTGGGATTCCATATCAACCCAATGACTGAATGCAATCACATGTGCCTGTTATCCTAACTACAGGAGTAAGCACAATGGCTGGATGCATCTGCATGCCTGTCATCCACAGTGACAAGTAGGAGCATTGGAGTCCAGGCTGTCCAGGCTATTAACCTAGACTCTACCTCAAAGATAAACCAAAGCAAAATTGGGATGGAGGTGTAGCTCAAGTGATACTGCTCCTGCCTAACAAGCTTGAGATCTTCAGTTCATCCCTACAATTGTCCCCTTAAAATGTCACATTTTTTTCTTTGTACTTCTATTATTTTCTGTGCCAGTACGGGGGCTTAAATTCAAGGCCTGGGCTCTGCCCCTTAGCATTTTTTTTTCAAGGCTGATGCCCTGCTTCTTGAGCCACAGTGCCACTTCTGGTTTTTGGTGGTTAACTGGAGATAAGAGTCTCACAGACTGAGTCTCACATGCCCAGGCTGGTTTCAAATAGTGATTCTTAGATCTCAGTCTCCAGAGTAGCTATGATTACAGACATGAGCCACCAGCACTAAGCTTTACTCCCATTTTAGCAATAAGGAATTTGCACTTGTACTTTACACCAGCCTCCCATGTACAGTTGAAAGCAGGGTGATTGTAAGGTCCTTGCTCTTCCTGATTGATCATTGATGACCAGGACAACAAGTAAGGCTGAGTCTCATGTAGTAGATCGGCAGCCCTCGATCTTTAGATGATCTTTAGGTCTTTAGTTTTACAAGTAAACAAGAAACATTCACCTGAGACACAAGAATCTTGTTCAAGAAACAAAAAAGATGATTTTTAAAATTTTTATAAAGGAAGTTACATACTCACATTTCAGAACACCTAAAAATATTTTTAACTGAAAAGATTATGAATTTCCCTTAAGGAAAGTAAAGTAGCTAATTGTACTCAGGAAACTAATAAGATTATTCCATACCTTAGTGGTTCTAGAGAGTCTGCAGATTAGTTCTTATTAATTGTTATGGAAATCTGTACTTCTACTCACTTAGAAAAACTGAATAATGGACCACAGACTATAAGAAAGCTACGGGATTGAGTTCCTCCTGCTCACAATGAATCCAATCATGACAAATGTAGAGAAATACATTGTGAATGGAAAGGTATTGAACCTTGTGTGGTGTGAAAATTAAGTAGATGCACTGAAAGCTACTGTTTATTTTATTTTTGTGATATTTTTATTATCAGTAAGTGATTGTACAAAGTGGTTAAAATTCGCCATGTCAGTTTATGAGCCCAACACATCCTTACCTGTATCATCCCTTTCATCATTCCCTCCCCTCCTTCCCAACTTCACCCATCCACTCAGTTTGCCTAGTTTCAAAGGATATGCATTGGAGATTATGATACCACTACACCCCGACTTTGTCTCTTCATGCATCTACCCTCTTCCCCTTGACCTACCCCCCAACACACATCTCAGATACCAGCTTCCTGATAACCATTTTGTGAGACTGTGAGTTAGTTGCTCAAATGAGTCAGGCCCAGAGAGACAAAAGATACATGTTTTCTCTTACCTGGGAAAGTTGGCCCTAATAGCTAATTTATAAACATACGTGTAAACATATACAAGGCCATATGCACATGTACACAAATATATGAAGTATGTCATATACAAAGGAGAATTCGAACGGTGTAACTCCTTTGAAGAACTACTTTGAAAATGGAACACTAGGTTGAATGTCCCACATCCAGTAACCCCTTGTGTATGAGTTTCTTGCTGGCACAATATAGTATGATGTGGTGTGAAACCAAGCAAGAGAGCACCGAGGACCAGGGGGAGACTTCCTAGACCCTCAGCATCCTGACAGGACTTTCTGGTGTCTCTCATTACCTACTGCACAGCTGACATAGACAATTACCATCTATGCTCTCCACTGCTGGTCCCTCCTTGTGCTCTCTTGCCTCTGTTCCTCTCTATACCACATTACCTCTGTGGGAAAACCATCAACAAGCCACAAATGGAGCTGTGGCTCTAGAATGCTAACCTTGAGCAAAAAAAACTCAGAGACAGAGCCATGGCTCCAAGTTCAAGCACCAGGACTAGCACACACACCAACACACACACACACACACACACACACACACACACACACACATACACACACACACACGTGATACATTTAAAAAAATAATGAAAGTCTGCTACATTATTTTATAGAATATGGAAGCCAAGACCAGAAAGATTAAAGTATCTTATCAAACTGTAGGGCTGGCTGAGTGTGAGCATGTTTCCAGACAAAGTAGGCTATTTGCCTCTAGTTGTGAAGTTGTGTTGCACATGTGAATGTTTTGATCAATGTTTCAAGTAGCTAGTTGTGTGTGGGCCTTTAGAATAAGATATAGGTAGCTGGAATAGATGCATATTTCTCTCTAGTTGTGGGAATAAGATGAAATTGATCCAGGGAATTTAGAGTAGGTAAGAGAGTTCTCAAATAATTAGAAACTCATTAAGAACTCACAGGAACCTGGGATCAAGTTTTCTATCTTTGCGCTCTCTCTCTCTCTCTCTCTCTCTCTCTCTCTCTCTCTCTCTCTCTCTCTCTCTCTCTCTCTCTCTCTCTCTCTCTCTCTCTCTCTCTCTCTCTCTCTCTCTCTCTCTCTCTCTCTCTGTCTAGCTTATTTCCCAGGACTTGGAGGTGGGAAGGCTTCTTCCATCCCATCCTTCACAGTCCTCCCCTCCCCATTTCAGTTCTCCTCACCAGGAAGGGGATACAAGGTGTCCAATGGACTGAGACTAAAAACCAGACAATAGTGTGGCCCTTTCCAACTTTGTTGTGATCTTACCACAGGAAACATGCATTCTGCTTCACTTCTCCATGTGTTGAATTTTGTAAATGTTCCCATGTGTGCGGCATTCATACACAGCACAGCCAGTGCAGCTAAGGGTTTCCTCTCCTGAGGTTTGGTACAAGGAATCCTGCTAGCCCACAAATAGAATCTACACTCTCTGACATCTGCCACATCGGTGACAACAATTAATGCATCGGCCTCCACACTGCTTTAAGATTTAGTCTTCCTTTGGTTCAGAACCAAAGTGGACAGAAGTAGTGCTATTTATTGGGGTCCCTCAAAATCCAACTACATGGAATGGCAGAGAGATGACTCTGGTCCCATTGGATTTGGGATCAATTATGGAACCTTGTAACAACAAGCTGTTTAATAGTAGTCTACCAAGAACTGTTCAAGTCAGAGGATAATCGGTGCATTTTTAGTTCTTTTAAACAAATATCATTAAAGAAATAAACATTCTGCTATAATTAGAGATTGTGTACTGTAAGTACAATCTGCCATCGCAATGAAAACGAATCATATCCCAAGGGTGGCTATAAGTTGAAGGAAGATGTTGGTTCTTCCATTGGTCAGACTTGCTGCTACCTCTAAGATCTGCTTTCTTCTGCTTCCATTCCTAAAATGCTTCCTTTGTAATGTACAACCTACTTAGCACACACAGCCTTCTGTGGCAGTAGTGGAGAGCCTGTCTGCACCTCCATTTTTGGTATTATTAGCTCTTATAGCCCAGAGACCTTATCATATTCATAGCCGTGTGCTTTGCAGTATCTACTATAGAGATTGCAATTTGCAGATAGCAATGAAATGTAATTTTAAAAGGTTTGAGAGTGAGTCGGTCATAAGCCAAAAGGCTCAGAATTGACAGCAAATCTGTTCCATTTAATTATGTGTTTAAAGATCAATGGATATCACGACCAGTCAAGAAGAACTTCCTAAGGAGCGGCCTTGGGAAGTTGGACACGGTAGAGAGAAAAGTAGTACTATATCCTATGTTATCTAACATATATATGTGCATATATATACATATATAAATGTGTGTGTGTGTAAAGAGAGAGCGACTGACAAGAGACATGAAAACAGAGATAGATGGTGGGAGGAAGAAAGAGACACTACACGGCCCAAGCTGCATCCAACTCACCTTCCTCCTGCCTCATCCTACTGAAGGCTGGAATTTCAGGTGTGCATCACCACAAGTAGCATGACTCCTTTTGTTCTCTCGAGTTCTTATACACTGTCAGCATAGTATAGGAACCCTGCCTCCCCTCAATTTTTGCTCCCCTTTACTATCCACAAAGACAAGGGGTATTACACTCCTAGCCCTGGGTCTCCTGCCCACAACACCCCTTGAGAATTATGTGTACCTCACTGCCTCAGCTGCCTTGATCCTTCACCAAAACTTCTGATGTCTTTCTCCCTGCACTCCCAAGGTTGCATTCTTAAGGTTCAGGAGGTTAAGAGGACAAAGGAATCCTCCTAAAGGCTAAGAAAACTGCCCCTCATGATCTGAAGTCAAAGAGGCGACACTTCAGTTAGGTGTCGCATGGAGAATTTTAGGAGAGCAGTCTCTTCAGCTGCTTTCTCAAGTCTTGTCCATCCCCTTCATTGTTTCTTCTACACAACGCAGGCGAAGACCTCTTCATTCTCTTTCAGAAGGCAAAAGAATTCCACGTGGCTTCCCCAGTCGTACTTAATCCCCCACCCCCACACCCATGCCCTTAAGCCTCCTCCACAGCTGATTAGAAGCCATGCAGAGCCTTAAAGCCGGCCCCCATTAACAGCATGCTTAGCCCAGCTCTGTACCCAGGGCTAAAGCACTTTACCACTTCCCCTGCTGTCTCAGTACTCACACAGGCAAGTCCCCGCCCAGCTCCACAGTCCAGACTCAGAGCGATGGAGTAGAACTTGATGAATGAGCCTGAGACGCTGAGAAGATCCCTTTGGTGAATGTAAGTTCCCCCAATCCCTCACTCTGGTCCAGCTCTGCTGCTATAGCCAAGTGACCTTGGAAAAATAAGTGATCCTCTCCATCACTTCTTCAGTTTCCTCATCCATATTTAAGGTAGTTTGACCTGGTGAGCACTGTGACATTTTAAGAATATAGCTCATTTAATGGAAATGATAAATAATTGTTTAGAGATTTAGTCTCTTCTGATCATTCAGACACGCCTGGTAAAATCCTCTGCTCCTTCAAGCATTCAAACCTTGAGCTCAGTTAAGATTAGACCAACCCAGGAATACTCATGTCTTACTCAAAATGATGGGCATATGGATCAGTAGTAGAGCTCTCATCTAACGCAACAAGGCTCTAGGTTTGATACTTAGCATAAAGGCAAAAAAAATCGCAAATTCCATTATCCTGGTTCTGGTCCAAACATGATAGTGAATACCTGTAATTCTAGCTATACAAGAGGCATAGATAGGAAAATCACAGTCCAAGGAAATCCTAAGGGCCCATCTGAACACAACTAAAGCAATAAAGGGCTGAGAAATATGGTTGTAGTAGAACACCTGCCTAACAAGTGAGCAATCTTGAGTTTACTGCCAAAAACAAATTGTTCAGAACCTTTTAAGATGAGAAAATACCTTACTGCATGCTCACCCAATGGTCTAAGACAAATCCAGTGGCTGATGATGAGCTAAGGAGAAATACATTGTTATTCCTGGTGGAACATTAAAATCCATCATGGAAATTCAGTAGCCAAAGGACTATTGGTTTCAGCCCATGATCTTTTCCCTGGCTGCAGACATACACTGAAGTTCTGGGCTTTGTCTTACACTCGGGGAAAATGTTGTTGTGAAAGGAATAAGGGAGGGTGTGCCGGGGGAGGGGGAGGAGTTGCATTGCAAAGTAGCAAAAATCAATGGTTGATTTGAGCTGCAGGAGGTCTATCCATTGCACAGTCCACACGTGATAAATTGCACCCCTCCTCTTCTCAGTGTGAAGCTGGGCTTAAATTCATTGCATTAATTTTATTGATTTACAGTCTGGGCAAGATAAAAGTCATGTGATTGCAGGGCTAACTCTGGTAATACTCCATGTTCCTTGACAGGTTTTCTGATAGGTCTGAGTTATTTTCCACGGTAGGCCACGTCTTCAACAGGCAACCTCAGCAGTTTCCCAGGAGCTCAGAACCGCAGGAGGTCTCCTGGGTGTGCTGTCAACTCTCTTTCCCCAGGGGAAGGAGTCTCACTCTCCTAGACTTCCCCTCCAAGTATTATCAAACTCAGGGAAACCCAGAGAAAGAGCAAGGAACCAATGAGCTCCCGAGTCAATTCTCTACATTTTTAAAAACTAATTTCCATAAAATGGAAGCTCTAAAGAATCACAGAAAATTGTCTTCCTACCCAGAGTCCAAACTATTTCCTTAACTTGTGAATTCTCAACCCATTTCTTTCCTCACAGTAAATATTTGATAAATCTGAGGGATAATACAGATATTTTCCTGAACTAAATAACTATAATCTATTAGGACCACAGATATTAAAGGCAGGAATAACTAAGGTAAAGTGTAATTGGGAGGGGAAGGGGATTGCTCTAAGTTACTATGTCTTCATCAATAAGAAATTCATTGTTGGGTCTGGGAAGGTGGCTCAGTGGTAGCATGCTTGCCTTGTATGCCTGAGGCCCTGAGTTCAATTCCTCAGCACCACATAAGCAAAAAGCCGGAAGTGGCACTGTGGCTCAAGTGGTAGAGCCCTAGCCTTGAGCTGAAGAGCTGCACCCAGGCCCAGAGTTCAGGCCCCATGACAGGACCCAAAAAAAAAAAAAAGAAAAGAAAAGAAAAAAATAAAGAAATTCATTGTTATGAAACCTTTTTGTACAACTAATTGATGCTAGTGTTTAAACAACTACCTATAAAAACATAGATAATTCCAATACTTCTGGCAATATTTTCTTCAGTCAAAAACAACTAGACAAATGTACATTAACCTGGTAAGAGGATGAACTATCTCTCAATCTTCTGATTGAGAGATCTCTGTCCCAGTTAATCTCACAAACTCTTGTTCATAACACACTGCTAAGTACATAGTGTGTGCCAAATATACATTTAAGCCGAACTAAATGCTTTAATGAGGACATACATACCGAATGTAACATCAAAATGGGTTTTCATAGACATTAGTGTTCTATTAAATTTTACTTGAATAATATCTATGGAAAATGCACTGGTTGCTTTTTAAATCTTTTTTGTATAAATTCATTCTTATCCTTCCTTTACCTTCGCAACATTCTTCAAGGTAATTGGATAAAATTTTACCCATTCTTCGGTAGGTGAATAAAACAACCTATCATTTTCATGGAAATGATACACATATTGAAAATAAGACTTAAAGTGGAGAAGCAATGCATGCAAAGACTTTTAGGAGTAGAACTAGAATCAAAAAACTAGTTCTGAATCTTGGACCTAAATTCCTTTTTCTCTACTATATTTTAAGTAGACACCAAGAGATTAATCAACAGATGCGTTCTTTGTCATTTCTGATCTTTGTCCAAATAATATGACTAGATGCACAACCTTTCTTTACATCTTTTAAATCATTTACTGTTAGGTTCAATGGTGTATACCTGTAATTCCGGCTACTTGGGAGCCAGGAACAAGAAGATCACTTGATCCCAGGAATTCGTCGCCAACCTGGACAGCATGGAAAGAACCTGACTCTAATAGATGACAGGTGAATAGACAGACAGACAGATAAAAAGAAGGAAGGAAGAGAAGATGAAGCACAAGAAAAGCAGGAGCAAGAGGAAGAAGACAGGGACAAGAAAAAGCAGCAGCATTATAGATATTGACTATCCTCTCTCTGAACCCTTCTCCTCGGCTATGTCCATACATTGTCACAGATCACTCTCTTAAATCATATTTCTTAGATAAGTCACACCTTCCTGCCTAGAGATGATAGAAAATAAACTCAAATTAATTTAAAGTCAGTTGACCTTAAATAGCAATGTTATTATTACTGCATGTCTTCCAGTACTGAAGAAAGTGTTAAATTTGAGAGGAAAGATCATGTTAATATCTGTGGGCCTTCTGTCCAGAGTACTTCCATATGGCATTAAAGACACCTAGTATCTTGTCTCTTTTACTCTTTGTTTTGAGAGAAGGAGAGAGAGAGAGTAGGTCTACCTTGGGCCCAGTGAGTAGCCTTGGACCAACTTACCTATGTGTAAAGGTTGCAGAAAGGAAACCTCCACACGGCTCAGGCAGAAGAACCAAAACTCTGGCCTGCACCAGACATAGGTGTGCAGAGAGCTTATATGGGGGGGGGGGGGAGGGGGGAGCGGATGGGGAAGTGACCTCAGAGCCTGGGGAGCCTCTCACTGTCCAAAGGAGGCCTGACCAGGGTAGGAGGAAGTGACCTCAGAGCCTGACCCCAGGTATGCTGATTACCTGGGTTACAGGTGCTGGGTGGGGATGTCTACAGAAGGCCACATGAAGTCGTGCATGAAGAAAGAACAAAGGGAAAGAGGTCTACCTACTGTTCTGCATGGAAAGAAAGGGAAGGGGCCCATTTTTGCTGGGCAGACCTAACACCATGTGCATATCAGAAGGTCATCCACATAGTATAGCTCCAACAGAGACCCTCTGCCCTGAAGCCTCAGTGGCCATAGCTAGAAAACAGAGAAGCATTGTGGGCAGGAGGGAGGCCTGTGCTGTACATCTCTGAAAGTGGGTCGTGATTTCTTGGAAGGCAAGGAACCCTGTTGACTTCTTCTTTCTGCAGTATGCTCATACACTTTCCTTGCCTTGTGTGTTGTAAACACTCAATGCCCATTTGTGAATTTGAATTGTATAAGAGCTACAGTTTCTGTCTTAATTCTGCTGGGGCTGCCTGAGAAAGGTGCGGTACCCAGCTCACGACACGGTCTCTGCAATGATTCTGATCACTTGGAAAAACCTCAAACCTAAGTAATATATCTTAGCTCCACCCATAAAGGATTCTAGCTACACCCCCCACTCCCAGCTTCTTGTAAAGAGTAGAGCCTTTCTCTTGGACAATATTCCTCCTGGAACTGTCCCTCAAGCTTCCCTACAGTGCAGCTTTCCTTGGTTGAAATAGAGTCCTGCTGTGCTCCCATCCTTAGGAATTCATCCACCCTCTTCATTAACAGACATCAAGAGGACATGTTCTCTTCTCTAAGAAAAGTTAGAATTAAATATGCTCATGAAAGCCCAGTGATTCTCCTACTTTCTTCAAGTGCACAACAAAAAGCATGGATCACTTTCTACTGACCTGAAACCAGGCCAGGGGCTGCTTGGCCCCGGCTAGAGTGGGCTCACTGCCAGAACTGTGTGGGATGTACAAGGCAGTTTCAGTGTCAAATGCCAGGCTCTCCCTGTTGTCCCTCCAGCTGGTAATCAGAGGCTGGCCCGCAACTGCATAAGGAACCCTGAACAGAATATCACAGTTTACCAACCATCAAAAGGATGATTACAAATTACGGTGAAAATGAGTTCAAATCTGTCCAATTCAGCCCAATTAAGGCCTCATCTACCATTCCTGGCTTTCTAAGTATAAGCTGTGAGGGGCACAGAACAGAAGCTGTAAATCCAGAGTTTGCCCACAGGTCTTGTCATTAGCTAGTAGTATAATCTGAGAGCCTCAGGAACCCCAAGCCAAAGGGAGGTGCTGCTAAGATCTTATAAGCCATTGATTCTGTATGGACCCTAACAATCCTTACTACTACAGATACAACCATCACAGGTATCCAATATCTAAAAATTGTTGTTTATCAGACAGTGCTATGTGATCAATTCCCATATGTTAATTCCTTTAACAGTATTTTGAAGAATACTAATAAGATCCTTGATCCTATTAAGGAACTGAGACTTAGAAATAACTTGCCCAAGGTGACTCCAAGTCAGAAAGGACAAAGATTCAAGACTTAAGTTTGCTCATCACTGTAGGACCCCAGCAAATCTTAGTGACCTGAATTAATAAAATTATTTTATGCTTCCTTTTTTTTGCCTCCTTCAGTATCCCAACAGTTGGTTTCTGATCCGAAGCCAATGGTTTTATCCCCTTCAAATTGATCCACTCTGTCTGTATTATCTGACCACTTCTAAAGGCCAATCCTATTTAAATCTCAGCCCATCTCTGTTTTCTATGAGCCACTAGGGAGTCACTGTTCTATATTTTCTCTGATCTCCATCAATTCACCATCTACCGACTTCATTTAGCAATGAATATGTTGCCTCATTAAGTCATTTCTTTTATTACTGTCATTTGTCTCTTGGTAATTTTTTTTTTACTATATATGTCCTGGCTGTCACCAGATTTGAATACCTGGAAGACAAGGACATGGATCATACTTCTTTAAATATGATGCCCTGTGCCAGCTGGTTAATGTTAAACCGGGTTTGGTATGAAATTTGGTCTTCAGCATTAGCATAAATACACTCTTCATCAGTCAGTGTCTATATAGCTGTATGTGTCCTCTGTCAAAACTATAGGATTAGAATCATCAGCCAGAAGCCTGGTGACCCAATGACAAACATGCAGAGTGAAGAAAGGGCACCCTGACCCGTGTTACCATGCGGGCCAGCGTGACTTAGTTATGCCGTATCTTCACCATGTCTGCACACCTCCATGTGTCTGATAAACTTAGGGCAAGATTTTCTGTGATGTAGCCAAGGAAAAACATCTGGCAAATGTGAAAAGGACTGTACCAGGCACCTGGCCCACTTAGATCCGTTTTCTGTACCAGCTCCACATTTTGCATCCAAGGCCAACATTAGTGGTTGGAAATGACTATATCTTTTCTTCTCTCCAAACCCTTGTCTGTGCATGCCAGCTTAATAATGGTCATCTGTTGAGCTGTCTGTCCACAGCACCTGCAGCTCAACTATCTCATGGCAGAAGTTGCCAAATCTTGGCATTCATGGTAATGCCAAGAGGTTAGGAGGTGATGAGTGTTCAAATTGTCTGGCCACCTCCTCTTGGAGGAAAGATAAAAGATATTCCAGGTGCGTTATATTTTACAAAAGCAATGTACTTTCAGCGAATAGAGGAAAATATTAAGCAAATTGTGAAGAGCTCAGTGATTTTCAGTGTCCTATTATTGCCTCCATAATACTGAGGCGTTAATGGCCCACATTGTGCCTTTAATTAAAAGCCAGCTGCTCCAGATTCATTGACAACAAGGCAAGATAGATCACCTTTGGCCACAGCAAGAAGAGGAAGTTCTCAGTATAATTTTAGAAGTCTTTGCCGCCTAAAACTGAAGTGAAGACTGTTGGCTTTTGAGAAATGATGACAACAGGTAAACGTGATGCCATCCTTGTCATTTTTAAGGCTCCTTAAGAGTAACTGACTTTTTAAAACAAAAATTATAGTAGATGTAGAGTTATAACACATGTGGAAGTTAAATGTATGAAAATAGCACAAAGGCCATTCAGGAAAACTTATACTCTGGTCAAATAATTTGATGTTATATTATTTGAAGAAATACTAGAATAAATGGAAGGTGAATACAGTTAGTCTCAAGATAGCCACTAAAATAAATTTTCTAACAAAGTATCTGATAAAATTAAATCCCCCAAAGAGGAAGTTGAGGTTATACAAGAGAGTTCAGAAAAGAAAAGGAAAAAAAGAGAAGAAATTAATCAGCAAAGCCACAGATTTAAAGCCAATCATCAATAATCACATTAAGTAGTCTAAACACCCCAATAACAAGGCAGACAGTGTCAAATTATATGTAAGAAACAAGACCCAACCATATACTGCTTTAAAGAACCAGTTTAAACATAAAAATACAAGCAGGTTAAAAATAACAGTACGAGCCACTTGCTGGTGGCTCATGCCTGTCATCATAGCTACTCTAGAGGCTGAGATCTGAGGAGCCTGGTTCAAAGTCAGCCCGGGCAGAAAAGTCCCAGTGAGACTTTTATCTCCAATTAACCACTAAAATAAAAATAAATAAATAAAAGGAACTGGTGTTGTGGCTCAAGTGGTGGAACATTAGCCTAGCACTAGCACAAAGAAGCTCAGGGACAGTGCCCAGGCCCTGAGTTCAAGCCTCATAACTGACAAAAAAAAAAAAAAGTATGAAAAACAGCATGAGTAGTACAAACAAGGATGATTTCAACAAGTTTTATGGGCCATAACAAAGCCCATTCCACATGTCTAAATGAGCCTATTCACTCCATGGACACAGCAAGCCTAAATGTTTATGTACCTAATAGTAGAGCTGAAAAACCAATATATGCACAAAAGAAATTGGTAAATCTACAAAGGCTAGCTTTTCAATATCTCTCAATAATGACTAGAACAAACAAAACAATTAGTAAGAGTATAGAGGACTTGAAAAACATGAATGACCAGTTCAATTTAATGGATACTTTATGAAATTCCACTCAAAAGCAAAATACACATTCTTTTCAAGTAAAAATGGAAGCATGCACAAAAATAATTCATATTGTCCACTATGAAAAAGCTCAATAAATTAAGTGGGCTCAAGGCAAAGAAAATATGTTCTCTGACCACACTATAATTAAATTTGAAACCACTAACCAAAAAAATCAGGAAATGTTTCACATATTTGGAAGCTAAATAGTTGTTATCCAAACAGTCCCTAGACAAAAAGAACTCAAGCTGGAGATGAGTTGTTTGGAACTAAGAAAATAAAAATTCAATGTATCAAATTGGTAAGATGTGAGTAAAGCAATGGTTAAAGGGAAATGGATAGCACCTAAAATGGAAAAACAAAAACTCTTGTAAGTCCGTGGCCTTAGCTCTTATATTAAAAAGCTGGTAAAATAAAGTGAAGTGAAACTCAAAGGAAACAGAGTGAAGGAAATAAAGATCAGCCAGGTATGGTGACTGCACACCTATAATTCTACCTGTTTGGGAAGCAGATATGCTCTAAGCCCAGGCAAACATTAGCAACACTGTATCTCAAAAACAAGTTGGGAATGGTAGTATATACCTGGCAGAAGTAGGAGATCATTGGTCTAAAGCCAGACCAGTTATAAATGCAAGACTCTATTTGAAAAACAAACTAAAATCAAAAGGACTAGGGGCACCGCTCCAATGATAGAGCAAGTACCCTACCATGTTCAAGGCATTAAGTTCAATCCTCAATACTGGTTAGAAAAAGAAAGAGAGAAGGAAGGAAGGAAGGAAGGAAGGAAGGAAGGAAGGAAGGAAGGAAGGAAGGAAGGAAGGAAGGAAGGAAGGAAAGAAGGAAGGAAGGAAGGAGGGAGGGAAGGAAGGGAGGGAGGGAGGAAGGGAGGGAGGGAGAGAGAGACAGAAAAGACAAAAGTAGGAGTTAAGTGGGGGGAGATGGGAGGTAAGGGGAAACAAAAGAGGAGGCAACAATGATTGATAAGAAATGTACTCATTACCTTGCTCATGTAATCATAACCCCTCTGTATGGTATTTTCACAATAAAAAATTAATATAAAAAAGAAAACAGAAACATAATGAAGAAAACCAAAAAAACATTTTTTAGAAAATGAAATTTTAAACCATTAGCAAGTTTAATCAGGAAGAGAAAAAGAAAAGGATAGATATTCTTAGAGAGATTTGTATCTATATCTATATATAGTGAGAAAACAACTATGGGAGATAAGAAAAATACATAGAAATTATAGAGACAAATGAGGATAAATCAATATGATCTACAATTGAGTTTAATAAATTCAACTAAGAACAAATGAATGACAACATGACATTGTACAACATACTATGTACAAACAATAAGAAGTTGAAATCTCAAAAACAGTACCATGTGCACTAGCATCAATATTTATTTTGAATATTTTAAAATACTTAGGAATGAAGCTGACAAATATGTTTAAAATTCATTCCCTACAAAATATAAAATCTCAGGCAGGATGTAGCTTAGTGGCAAAGTGCTTGCCAAGCAAGTGCAACTGATCCCCAGTACCAAAAAAAGACAAAATATAAAATATTACAGAGAGACATGAATAAAGACATAAATAAATGAGGCCTTACTAGATTAATTGATTGGAATTCATAATATTATTAGAATGTTAATTTTCCCAAAAGCGATTTATAAATTGCACTCCGTTGCAGTCAATATCCCAGCAGATCATTACTTATTTGTTATTTATTTATTTGGGGGAAATTGACAAGTTTGCTCATGTGGAAATGCAAAGAGCCTGAATAACAACAACAATTTTGAATGACAATGCCTTTGCCTCAGCCAGGCTTTTCATCATTGTAAATAATAAACATAAGTTTTATAGCATATAATAATGTTCCTTCCAGAACAATTTAAGGGAGAAAGTAGTTGCTTCTTCCATCTTCACTCTTCTAGCCAAGGAGAATTGCTTGGCTTTGTCTTTCTTGGCTGATGATGGCAGATCATCATGATGGTAGAGAAGAATATTCATCTAACTCATGGTGAGAGGTAGGGACCAGTGTCCAGGTCTAACCTTCAAAGGGATCCACTTCCTCAAAATGTAGGCTCCACCTCCTAAAGTTTCCAGAATGTCCTACAATGCCACCACCACCTGGAAATCAGGCATTCAACACACCAGGATGGGAGGTTATTTAATAGTTAGGCATTAACAGTTTTACTCTACCTTATATGGAGTATAATTACAATAATCCAGACAGCATAATAGTTGCATGAAGACAGATCGATAGACCAGCTTAGCAGAATAGAAAGCGTGGTCCTGAAATACACAGACATATTTATGGTCAATTGATTTTTGACACTGTAGAAAAGGTAATTTAGAGGAGGCAGAATAGAAGAATAATTCCTTTATCACCTTCTTCATGAGACTCTTAGAAAAATCTGACTCCAAATAAACTACTCATTCAAAAAGAAAAAGGTATTGATATTTCTACTTTAAACAATGATGTGATACAAACCAGAGCTAAAGACTTAACCGCCTTTTGGGAGACAGATCCAGTTTCAATGTAGCAAGAAGCAGCTTCCCGGAGCAAAGGGAGAAACTGACAGTTGAGAGAGATCCCACTTTGTCTTTCTGGACACATGGAGACACACGTTGAGATTCTTCATGCCTGGATTTTAAGGGCAATGGTGTCACTGGTGTTCTTTTATTAGTAGTCATTTCTTTTACAGAAGTTGAAGCGATACAGACCATTCTGCTGTTGATCTCAGAGACAAGAACCCAGACAGCCCACCTGGCTCTGCAGTCAGCAGAAATCACTAGGGTTGCAGCCCTGTATCAGACACCTGTTTTGTGTTGCAGATCAGCATTGGTGATACCTGCCAAAGTTGCAGCTCCACTGCCAGCGTGCCTGCCAAGTTCATGTCTCTGCAGTTCAAGAAAATAAAATCCAGGGCAGCAAAAGATGAATGTGGATAACTTTATTCAGTAGAGAAATATCTAGCTCAAAGGCTGCCAACACCACCCCTATTGCTCAGCCCTCACTCACCTAGCCTCATTTCTGTGGCTGTTCCCAGCATCCCTCCTCTAGAGGTTTGTATACCTTAGGCTATGCTCTAATTGGTTGCCTCTATTATGATTAGGTGTTTTAAAAGCTAACACTTGATTGGTTGGATCCCACAACATTCTGATGGATTAATTTCTAACCACCTTCCTCCTGAAAAAACCCTCTTCCCCAGGTCATGGGGAGACCTTCTAGTGGTGTAAGGTGAATCATTCCAGAAGCCACATTTTGGAATATGAAATATTGGAGTCTGTATTATACAGTTAGCCGGCTGCAGGCAGCCAGTTGTTACAAAGGCCTGCAGCCCCCAAATACACATAACACAGCTAGGAGACATACTAGAGAGGAAAGACAGAACAAAAACAATACCAACAAGCCAATTCAGCTCCAATGGAGAGCTGCCATGATGACCAGAGACGAGACAGGACACGAGACACAATCACGGAGACTCATGTGGCATGGCCTAAAATACATGGTCTGGGCCTAAATCAGGTTGGCACAGGGGGCAG
The DNA here is from genome assembly GCF_024711535.1 of Dipodomys merriami. Taxonomy (NCBI): domain Eukaryota; kingdom Metazoa; phylum Chordata; class Mammalia; order Rodentia; family Heteromyidae; genus Dipodomys; species Dipodomys merriami. The sequence goes on along the minus strand of NW_027203381.1, from coordinate 66,041,586 downwards.
GTCCACAGGAAATTCCCAGGCCCAGGCACTGGACCGACAGATTCAGTAACCTATCAGCCAAGTGCCCACCCCTGCTTCCAGGATTCCAAGTTCACCTGGAAGGCAGGTGATGGGTTGGAGTGGTTCCCTACCCCAGCATGAAGACAAGATGCCAGACCCTATCATCCACCATGTGGCCAATATGGCGCCAGCTAGACCTGACCTCCTTTCCTCACTAGTATCTCATTGTCAAACTAGACTAAAGAGAGGCAGAGGCAAGATGTCCAAAATGATGTCTCTTTTGATCTGGTTTCTTCTTGGTATGCTAAGATGCTTTCCAGGGAGGAGGAGAGAGAGAGGAGGCGAGGAACTAATTTACTCTTTCAAAAAGGCAGGAGGAACTTGCATTTCTGAGACCAGAGTCACACAACTAACTCCAGAAACATGTAAAGAATTCTGATGGCTTCGTGTTTTCCCTAGAGAACAACAATGTGTAAATCTTATCCTCCACCATTTAAAAATAGTATTGGATTTAAGCTAGCAGAACCTTATAGGACATGAACGCTCAGTGTTGCTGAGAACCTGGGACCTCATTTCCTGCCTTCCATTTTTTATTGTTACCAAAGATCTTTATCCTGAAACTTGAATATTAAACACCTTATTTAGTCAAATTCCACGTATAAGAATATGTATATCAAGAAATAGATACAATGCAAATAATGTTGCATTTATAGGCTCTAAAACAGCTGAAGTTAGGACATCAGGTCTGGCTGGCACCAAATTTGCCACATGGTGGATGGTAGGGTCTAGCATCTTGCCTTCATCCTTGGGGAAGGAAATTTCCAGCCCATCACCTTCCTCCCAGGTGATAGGCATGCCTGGCTCCCTGGCTGATAGGTTACTGAATCTGTCAGTCCAGTTCCTGGGACTTGGAACTTCCTGTGGCCCTGCCCACTGTGCCAACCCTATTTAGGCCCAGACCAGCCCAGCCACCATTATGCCATGCCACATGTGTTTCCATGATCCTGTCCTGTGTCCTGTCTTCTGGCTCATCTCTGGTCATCATGGCATCCCAATTCAGCTCTCCATTGGAGCTGAATTGGCTTGTTGGTATTGCTCTTGTTCTTTCTTTCCTCCTTAGCCTGTTTCCTAGCTGTGTTACATGCATTTTGAGGCTGCAGGCCTTTTTAACGACTGGCAGCCTGCAACTTGTTAACTGTATAATAAAGACTCCAATATTCTATATTTCAAAATGTGGCTTCTGGGATGATTCACCTTACAACACAGCAACTCTTCAAATCCATACTAGGCAGAAAGGTCATGAGACTTTATTTCCAAAAAAAAAACAACAGAAAGCAGGGCTAGAGGCATGGCTCAGGAAGTAGAACACCAGCTTTGCAAGCATGAAGTCCCAAGTTCAAACCTCTACCCTGAAAGGTCTGCCCTGGAAGGCAAGGCAAGCTCCTCCCTTCTCTTGGCTAAGTCTCTGCCTGGTACCTGTATCATCTAGATAACTGGCAGACCTGGAGGTCACATCCTAAGCTGCCTCCCCTGCACACCCTTCCCATTGGACCAAAGGAGGGTCCCAGGACCTGAGGTCACATCTGCGTCCAGTGTAGCCACATCTTTTCTCACCTGGTTGCACCTTCTCCCCTTCCCTTCCCTACTTAAACCCAAGTTAGAGCTCAGCATGCCCCTTCTTTCCACCATGTGGTCTCCGCCTGGCATGGCGGGGGCAAGCAGTTGGGTAAAATAAATTCTCTTCCTGCCTGAAAGCGCAGGCTACTTAATCAAACCTATATATTTAAATACCTAACATGCCCCAGCTTGTGTGATATTCCACATGTTATTCTCTTATGATTGGACTTGGCTATCTGAAAAATGACCACTTTGGTTACACTATCTCTCAGGTCCTTTCTGGTTCTGCTAACTGAGAAACTCCTGTGTTCTTCCCGTGAAAATGACTCAAATGAGGAAATTTGGAATTCTTGTTAGGTATCTCCTGGCCTCATTTAAATCTGGTTTTCCAATCAGGATTCTTATTTGCAGAATTAGTAGAAACTCATGGAAACAGTGGGTGGCTCAGAATCACAAGAAGACTAACTGCAGGGACAGCCGAGGACTGCAAGAATAGCAGGAGACATGGGTTCTGAGCCAGCATACTCCCTCCTACATTGGTTCTGGTTGGCAGCCTGGCACCAAAACACCTACAACATCTGTGCTGGAGACCACAGCTGCATCAAAATGCAGCAGCAGCTGCTTCCACCATCAGCCTTTGCAAAGGCTTCTGGCTACCTCTGCTTTCTAGATGACATGATCTTACTTCCATCTTGGTGGCTAAGTTTGATGGCTTTAGTTGCTGTCATATAACTGAGTTCCAGGCACATAAGAAGTGGAAACATGACTACTCTGCTATTTCAATATCTCTAGTGAGAGATGGATTCTATATCCCCTAGGATGGATGAAGCAGAATCATTCCATAGATGAAGGGATTGGTTCCATGGCTACAGCTGTCCCCCAATACCAATATTTTAAACCCCTAGATCATTGACTAATAGGATAAACACCAAAAGGTGTTTCATTTTATTTGTTGAGATGACCACCACTCAGGTGGACAGTTGAACCAAATATGAGTTTCTTGCTTTCAGGACAAATTCTTCCTCTAATGCATCTTGTTGCCTTCAAGGCAAAGAATGGAATCCCTTGTCAAAGAGGTCATAGATCATATTTACTTTTGCAATTTAGTTGTTGACTTGATTTCTCGTGAAGACTGAGTAGGGTAGATATGGTCCTTCTCAAATTCAGATTTAAATACTATTAATGAATCATCTGCTCTAATGCTAAACTTTGTGCTGGCATTTGCCATACTGCATCAGGAAGTACCTGGATCTGTTTGGATCTAGGGAACAACTGTAAAGCAATGATGTTCCTATCATCTGTCACCTCTGCTCTTCTCCAATCATCATTTTATTCTCCCTTTTTGATAGATATGTCTGCATCTGGTCCTCTTGGCTGAAATAAGACCAGCAGCAGCTGTGGAAAAATATTTTGAAGAGTCAATAAAAGGCTTGGCTCCTTTAGTACCCGTAACAAATTCCCAAAGATGAAGCAGTTGGCTGAGAGTATCCATCCCTGACCCATCTACCATGGCCAGGGTGTCAGACACCCCAGGATGTCAAAACTGTATGGTACAAGGCTCTTTCAGGAAATTCCCAGGGTAACTACACAGTGCCAAAGTCAGTTCCAGGAAAGCTTGGAAATGCTCAGGCAAAACCCTCATTTCATTATACACATTGAATTGATTTAATACATCAGCCCTATTCATTTATTTAGTCATCAAATATTTATTGAATGCTGCTGCACTCTAGGCTCTGTTTTAGATAAGAAAGATATAGCAAGGTGCAAAGCAAAGGTAATTGAAAACAAGGATCATAAACAAGGAAGTGTACTGTGACAGCCGAGAGTATCATGGGAAGAAAAAGAGAAAGGATCAGGATGGAAGGGAGTATGTATGCTTAGATATACCATTGTGTGTGGCAGTAACTGAGAATTCCTCATTGAGAAGACAGTATTTCACTTGAAATCTGAAGTGAACCAAGGAGTGGGCTGTGTGGTAAAAGCATTCTAAGAATAAAAATTAGAAGGCAAAATCCTAGAAGCTAGAAGATGTCTTTTGTTGTTGGTAGTGGTGGTCGTGGGGCTTGAACTCTGGGCTTGGCTGCTATCCCTAAGCTCTTCAGCTCAAGGCAAGCTCTCTACCACTTGAGCCACAGCACCATTTTCCATTTTCCAGTGGTTTATTGGAGATAAGAGTCTCACAGACCTTCCTGCCTTGGCTGGCTTTGAACCATGATCCTCAGATCTCAGCCCCCTGAGTAGTTAGGATTACAGGCGTGAGCCACTGGTGCCTGGCTTTAGAATATGTCTTAAATGTACAATAAATAGCAAACAGGTGGGGATTTAACTCAGTAGTAGAGTACTTGCCTAGCAAGCATAAGGCCCTGAATTCAATTCCTAACACAGAGTAAAACATGGTAAAGGACAAGGAGAAATAGGAAGAAGAGGAAGGATAGCAAAGAGGTTGGAATGGCTTTAATCAGAGTAAGAGAAAGAATCTCAGATACAATATCTGAGGGATCAAAAGAGAGATCATGAAGAGACTTGGTTTTGTAAAGCAATGTAAAGATTGAATTTTTACTACAAGTGAGATGAAGTGACATTGAAAAGTCATTTAAAAATAAACAAATAGATGTAACATAATCTCATATGCCTGTTGGTGTTGCGAGCAGTCTGTATATCTGGATGCAAGCTATAAGAGGTGTCTGTATTCAGAGTCTATTGTGGTTAGTAAGAGCAGAGGTGATGGTAGGTTAAAGCAGTGTGGGTAGTAAGAAAGCTTCCAAAATTGGATCCGTTTCACAGATGGAACGGACAAGATTCTGCTAATTATCAGACTAAATAAAAAATATAAAGAGAGAAAGAGGAAAGGGAGTAAGGAGAAGAGAGTCAGTGAGAAGTTTTCACATATATAACTGGAGAGACAGTTTCCATGTACTCTGAAAGATTGAAGGGGAAGCATTGTAGTTGAGTGAAAGGACTCAGGGCCTGGGTTGAGACATGTTAGATTGAAATGCTTTTAGACATCCTGTAGGCACTGAGTAGGCACTGATTCTGTGAGTATTGGGTTGAGTTGAGAGTCCCTGCTGGAGATATGCATTTGGGGATTGTCAATACATAGGTGGCCTTGGAACTGAATGAGAACACTGTAGAAGTGAATGTCCATACAAATAGATGAGGACAGATGGTGACAGACAGGGCCATTCACAGAGGTTGGAAGAGGAAAAGGATCTCCAAGATGCTAAACAGCAATGCTCCAGTGAGATGGGAAAGGAGCCATCCTAGATAACACCACTGGAATTAACAACCTGGAGTTGCTGCTTAAGTTATTGGAGTTTGGTTTTATTTTTAGACAGAGCAAAAGCCAAATATGGTAAGTGCAAAGGAGAAAACAGAGAGAAAAAACAAAGACACCTAACAGACAAAACTGGAAAGTTTTGCTATAAAATATAAAGAGAAATAGTATGCAGACGTCAAGAACTGTTGGTTTTTAGGAAAGCATTATTGAACCAATAGTGATAATGCAAATGATCAAGTGGAAAGGTGAGAAATAATAGCTCAGAAGAAAGGATACATAGTAGAGGAATGTCCCTATGTGACACATGACAGAATCCAGGGCAGTAGACAAAGGTCATCTTTAGAAAGGAAAAGAGAAGATTCTATTTTTGTATCTGGAAGAAAGTGTAACAGATGAATATAAAAGTGGGTGAGAATTTGTTTTTCCTTTGGCCAAGTTCATTTCTTTTCTCCAAAGTAAGATTACACTGTAATCCTAGCTACTTAGGAGGCTGAGATCTAAGGATCAAGGTTCAAAGCCAACCCAGGCAGCAAAGTCAGTGAGACTTTTATCTGCAGTTAACCAGTAAAATGCCAGAAATTGAGCTGTGGTTCAAGTGGTAGCCTTGAAGAAAAAGGCTAAGAAAGAGTATGAGGCTGAGTTTAAGTCCTAGTTCTAGAAAAAAAAGGAATGAGTAGGGAAAGGGGAAGGGGAAAAAGAAAGGAATAGAAGAAGAAAGAAGAGGAGGAAGAGGAGGGGGAGGAAGAGGGAGGAAGAGAAAGAGATAATGGAGGAAAGAGGATCCTGGATATTTGAAAAGTCAGGAGAGAGTATGAATCATAAGGTAATTGGTGGTTAGGAAAATGTCATCCTTTTTCCAGGCAACAGCAACAGGTCCTGCTGACATCTGTGATTATCAAGTGAGATCAGACAACATGATACATTGTTATTTTCCACCTACATTTAACTGTACATGTACTGTTGTCACAAAGCAGGTAGAATACCTGATTGAACAAGATTTGGGGCCTTTCCAAGAAAATTTGATCAAGGAAGAGAAGATAATAGAGCTGAAGGTAAGGGCAAGATGTAGCTATTAACAACACTGTGGAAACTAGGTTGAGTAGTGTAGGGAACTAGACATGAGAGGATCTGAAAAGAACCTAAACATAGCCGAATCCTTCATTTTGGATCTCAGTGGGACTGAAAATCTGGTCGAGGCAGTGAATAAAACTGTGCAGATTTGAGTTGCAAATGTTTGAAACTGAGATGGCAGAAAGATGGCCGTTGTTAGCCAAAATATGACGAGAGTTTTTCCACTGGGTCAGGGCAAATTTTAGAATAATAAAGAGCTGGAAATGTACCTCAATGGTACAGCATTTGCCTAGTATATTCAAGGCTCTGGGTTTGAACTCTAGCATTGCCAAAAAGAAAAGAAAAGTCACAAGCATATGACTAGAAATAGCTACATGCTGAGTAAATGGCCTGAGAGACAATGAATGTCAGGTTCAGTTTCTTTCCAGTTACTGTGAAGGCAGTGGTTTGGTGATTTCCAACCTTCTCCTGTTGTAACCACGGGTCGGATAACTTCTCTGCCTTCTGGCTTTCTCTATTTCTTCAATTGGCCTTTTTCTCCTTTCTCAACACAATGCATTTGTTACATACACATCACAAAAAGCCAAGGTTTGGAGAAAGAAGACACTGCCTGAGATGCCTAAGATGGCCATGGAGCTAAAATGTGGACCTATTTGGTATACAGGGTGTATATGCTGAGACATGGCAATATCAAAACAAAAAATAATCCTCTGAAGCAACTAAGAGCAAGAAAGGATTCAAAGGACACAGGAGCAAAAAATGATTTGAGGGTTTTGTTTGGGGGGTTGGGGTTTGCCACTTCTCTAAGCTCCTTGCTATTTCCCTACTCTATGCTGTGTAGTAAAGAATTAGCAAGGGATAAAGCCCTTAAAAGTCTAATAACAATTTAGTACAGGACACTACAAAGTATTTCGCCATTGTTCATCTTTATCTTTAATTTCTATTTTGAGACATAGGAATATAAACAGGGTGCATGAAAATCCCCAACAGAATCCAGTGGAACAAAAATAGTGCTGACAGGAAACAAAACTCTTAAAACTTTAAAGGCAGCAGAAGATTATGTGAATGGAGGAGTTCTGCAAGACTGAGTACTTTTAATTGATATTGAAGTCATCGATTACCATTAAATGGAACAATGACTAGCACTGGGCAACAGCTTATTGCCTATCTGCACTTTTTGCCATGCTAGGCATTTCCCAAAACTGCTAGCTGGAAACATTCTCTAAGGAAAAGGGTGCCAGACTTGGTAGGGCCTCTCCATTAATGACCAAGTGATAGTACTGCATCTTGGCCTACTAAGCATCTACTTTAAAATATGCATTTATCGAGAGTTAATATTTGTCAGATACTGAAATATGGACTTTTACATTTTAAGGTTTAAAGATGATAGAAACAGGATCAACCCCGGTGACTCACACCTGTAATTCCAGCTATTCAAGAGGCAAATATGGGAGGACTAGAGTCTGATGCTGACCTGGATAAAAGCAACAGGCCTTTATCTATTTAAAAAAAAAAACTATGAACAAAAGGGCTGGCTAACAGGTGCAGCTCAACTGATAGACTATTTGCTTGAAAATCATGAGTTTAATCCTTAGTATCTCAAAAAAATAAATCTCCATACCTTGAACATTCAAAACAATCCTAGTTTATAGATTCAAAGCCTTAATTATCTTTTCATGCCTCACAACTGTGACTTAAGTCATTCAATTACTCAAGGCTTGTTAAGTGAATGTTTATAAAACACTCCCACAGAGGGCATGTAGATCATCCATGTGAATGAAGAGATGGGCAAATCTTCAGAACCTGATAACCTAGTTAAATATTAATGCTGGGTTGTATTGAATCTATACTATATTACTATCAATCATGTATTTGCTAGCCAAAAGACACTTAATTGGAAATCAAGAGACTTTTCCTACTCCCTCTGCACCAGATTAATCAATTATGAAGATGGGAGGTAAGTAATTCCTTTCTTTGGAATCCAATTGCATTTCTTAGAAGGAATATTTTGGACCCTGGCTTCTACATGCTCTTTTAATGTTCTTTCAATCTGTGAGTTCCTATATCTTATAAGAACTTATAAATAAGATATAAAGTAAGATGTAAAAAGTTTTTACTTTTATGTATTCCACAGACGCTTGTATAACATTAGGCTGCAGAAACAGTTCTGCAAATATTAAACCTACTGATTCATAACAATCCTCTGTATAAATACTATTATTATTCCCAGGAACATAATTATATTAATGCTATAATAACACTATGAATCTCTCCTTTCACAAATGATAAAACTGAGGCACAGAATCCCTTAAAACACTTAAGATATATTTTTCTGTTGAGACAATTATGGTTTAATTTTGCTTCATGGAGTGATTTTAAAAATGAATATTGAAAAGTATTTCCTGACAGGTGATTCTGCTACAAATTTCCTGCAGTTTGTTTTTCAGTTGGTATAAAAAACAATCAGTCATCCAGTGGAACAACCAGGTGTTTATGTCACAAAAACAACAGCCCCAACACCCAACAGGAACAACTGTGTGATTCCTTGTAGAGTCCCTCCCTGTCGTCTCTGCCCTACAGTTTCTACCCAGTTTCTCCTATTTGTTTTCTGAGAGCAAAGACATCAAAGTACCTAACACAGAAACTGGCTCAAGTACTCCCTTCCCTCCTCCTCACTCCTTCCCTGCTTCCATTTTTCCTTCCTGTTAGGCCCAGCCTTTCAAGCTCACCACTCACTTTTTTGTGTGCTGGTCTTGGGGCTTGAACTCAGGGCATATGCACTGTCCCTGAAATTTTGTGCCCGACTAGTGTTCTACCACTTGATGCAGTTTCTTTATGCAGTTATGAATTTGTAGACCACTTTGGTTACATCTATGTATTTACTATTTTAAATAGAGCAGTAATTTGACACAGGAGATATCTCTTGAACATACTAATTTCATTTCTTAATTCATACCCAGTTGTGTGATTATTGAATTATTTTGATAGTGATAATACTTAAAGAACTAATTTGCACAACTTTTAAAAATCAGATAAGAGATAAAGTGATCCCATAATGTTCTGAGTCATTTGCAGGCTGCTAGCATTCTTAAGTGGCACAAATAGAGCCAGGGCTGTTTTGCTCTCTACAGCAAATGCACACCCAGCTGTGCCCCATGGGAAAGCCTTGTTCAGGTACATAGCACCTGTGTCCCTGTGGGGAAAAGGTTTTAAACTACCAGGCAAAGGAAAGACATAGACTAAGAGTCATAAAACTTGAGATTCAACCCGAGCTTCCCACTTACTCATAGTTAACTTATGTAGGTTGCTGCCTCTATTCTCTCTGGATTTTTGGTCTCTAAAATGAAGAATTTGGGGGTACTAATCACTCAGGTCCCTAAGGCTTTAAGTTTGGGAGATGGAATAATTTGAAACTCATTGTCCAAAATGAATTTCGAATTATGAATCATAAACTGGCAGCAATTTCTAACATCTCTATTAAGTGGTCATTGCTGATGAATACCACTGAGTTAGGTGGGCTTTTAGGACACAAAGAAAAACAAACCACAAAGTCTTAATCCATTTGTAAAAAGAAAAATTGATGCAATAATTATCATGAACAGGTTTGAAATGAAGTTATTCTAGCATACTTATAATTCAGTGAAATAAGCTGGAATTATAGAGTGGCTGGCTAGAGTTTGATTGGTGGATAGTAGGAAAAAAAACTTTAGCTAGAAAAGTAAGGAAAGAGCCACGCTACTCAGGAAGCTGAGGTCTGAGGATCAAGGAAAGGCAAATTCTAAAGATTCTTATTTCTAATTACGTAACAAAAAAGCCAGACATGGAGATGTGGCTCAAGTGGTAGAGCACCAGACTTGAGTGAAAAAGCCAAAGAACAGCAAGAGGCCCTGAATTCAAGCCCCAGTACAGAAAGAAAGAAAGAAAGAAAGAAAGAAAGAAAGAAAGAAAGAAAGAAAGAAAGAAAGAAAGAAAGAAAGAAAGAAAGAAGGAAGGAAGGAAGGAAGGAAGGAAGGAAGGAAGGAAAGAAAGAAAGAAAGAAAGAAAGAAAGAAAGAAAGAACGAAAGAAAGAAGAAAGGAAAAAGGAAAAAGGAAGGGGAAAGGAAGGGGAAAGGAAGGGAAAGAAAGAAAGGAAAAGAAAGAAGGAAAGAAAAAAGAAAGAAAGAAAGAAAAGAAAAGAAAGAAAAAAAGGAGGGAGGGAGGGAGGGAGAGAAAAGTGTCTTAAAGGAGGTTACAAAATATAATTGGATATTAAGAATGAGACTGTGTGGAGAGTTTGGAGCGAACTTGGCAGAAAATTTCAGATTTGTTCCACAAAAGATTGATAGCATTAAAGGATTTTATAACAGATAAATGACATAATAAATGTACAGATTAACTGACACAAAATCAAATGTACCTCTGTCCTAAGACTCTTATTTATGACAGGTACTAGAGCCAAGGACATGTGAATTAGAGAGAGGCAGAGACAGAGAGATAGAGACAGAGACAGCTAGACGGGGATTGGAGGGTGTGGGGGGAGTGGGGGGGGAGAGAGAGTGCACACTTTGAAATGACAACTTCTCACATTCTGGTCCTGCATCTCCAGACCTGGAGACTAATAGCTAGAGCAATTGAGAGCTTTAATTGCTTGTTAATTGACATGCATGAGGAGGGAACCAATTGCTAAGGTAACCAGGTCCCAAGCCATATGGGGCCTTTGCAGTCTGTCCAACACCTTGAGCTACCCTTGGAAATGAACAAGCAGTCCTGCAGGTTGCCCAGTCCATGGCTGAACACTGCCTTCTAACTTCCATCCAAAAAAGAGGGCAGGACAGTAATCTGGGCCAACTGACATTTCTAGATGGTTTTAAATGAGAAATTTGATGTTGAAATTTTATCATAAAATGAGGGAAAAATTCTCTTGTCAAGCTCCAATTTCTCTGCCAAACAATTTTAACTGAAACATTATGGAACATGTGCAGTCATGCTTGGTTCCCACACCATATTAGAGCTAGAATTGTCCTTGGCTACCAAGACTTTGAGTTGCCAGCTAAAGAAATAGACTTGGAAATAAGCTCAGAGGAGAGAGAAAAATAATTTCAGTTAAATTTTAATTTATATCAGACCTAATATTAGACCTCAGGCTTCACCACCCCAAGGCAAGTGCTTCCCAATTCATCAAATGGAATTTCGAATTATTACTTGTCAAATTAAAGAAAGAATGTCTCTGGCCCAGTGCCAATGGCTCATACCTGCAGTCCTTGCTACTCAGAAGGCTGAGGTCTAGGGATTGTGAATTAAAGTCATCCCACACAGGGAAGTCCATGACCAGCCAAAAGCCAGAAGTGAAGGTGTGTCTCAAGTGGTAAAGCACCAGCCTTGAGCAAAAAAAAAAAAAAAAAAAAAAAAAAAAAAAAAAAAAAAAAAAAAAAAAACCTAAGGGAAAGTGACCAGATCCTGAGTTCAAGTCCCAGGACTGGCACACACACAAAAAAAATTAATGTCTCTCAATCTCTAAGACTGATATGATAGGAGCAAAGAAGAAAGTGAGGGAGCAAATGGAGTCTCTGATTCCTTGAACTTGCCACAAATGTAGGATACTCTGTGGAGGAAGATTCTCCGGTTTATTAGACACAGCTAAATAGTAAGACCTTAACTCTAGTGATCTTCGAAGCAAAGGCTAAATGATTCCTCAAGCAAACACCTTCTGAAGCCACTCTATCTAAAATCCAGTTTCAAGCTATCCCTCCAAACCCCCTTCTATCATTTCATGATGCTGTTCATCTTACCCTTTAACACTTAGGACTTTCCAACTTACCATTTGATTTTTAAGAAGTTTTGCTTCTGTTTTTTTAATACGTTTTTATTGTAAAAATACTGTACAGAGGGTTTACAGTAACATGAGCAAGGTAATGAGTACATTTCCTATCAAGCATTGTTACCTTTGTTTTTCCCCTACCATCCCTGCCTTCCCACCTCACCTCCACAACTACACTCCCCCCCCCCACGGCCGCCACCCACCTAAATTGTAAGGTTCATTTTTCAACATAGTGTCTTGTGCATCTCATTGTTGCAATGGGTCAACCTGTATCCCTATTTAAGCATTTTGTTTTTTCCCTTCCCCTCCCCAAATTAGAGAAGTCTATATACAAGATGCAGGGCACCAACATCAAATACAGTGAAAACAGGGGTTATAGAGTAGGGGAGGAAAACACAAAGAAACAAAAAGAAATCACATGGTACGTTATAAATCCATTAGAAACAATAGCAAGAAAGAAAAAAACCACATGTGTCCCTATCTTGGGGTTCATTTCACTTAGCATCAGCTTATATGGTCATATGTACAAAGCTTTTGACCTCTTCTGTGTGATCCAGACATATACTAATTATCGCAAGTAAGGGAAACCATGGGACCTATGTTTCTTTGGGCCTGGCTTACTTCACTTAATATAATTTTTTCCAAGTCTTTCCATTTCCTAACAAATGGGGCAATATCATTCTTTCTGATGGAGGCATAGAATTCCATTGTGTATATATACCACATTTTCTTGATCCATTTATCTACTGAGGGGCATCTGGGTTGTTTCCATACCTTAGCTATAGTAAATAATGCTGCAATAAACATAGTTGTGCTGGTAGCTTTAGTATGGTCTTGTTTGTGATCATTTGGGTAAATGCCCAAAAGTGGGATTGCTGGGTCATAGGGGAGCTCTATGTGAAGTCTTTTGAGGAACCTCCATACTGCTTTCCAAAGTGGTTGAACAAGTTTACACTCCCACCAACAATGCAGTAGGGTTCCCTTCTGTCCACATCCCCTCCAGCATCTGTTGTTATTAGAGTTCTTGATTATAGCCATTCTAACTGGGGTGAGGTGGTATCTCAATGTTGTTTTGATTTGCATTTCTTTTATGGCTAGAGAGGTTGAACATTTCTTCATATGTCTATTGACCAGTCTTACTTCCTCTTCAGAGAAGTTTCTCTGTAAATCTTTAGCCCACTTTTTTTTATCAGGCAGTTGTTTCTTTGAGGATTTGTTATTGGGGAGATTTAATTTTTTGAGTATATTTTAGATATGAGACCCTTGTCCATTGTATGGCTAGTGAAGATCTTCTCCCAATCCCTTGGCTTTCTATTGATCTTGCTAGCTATGTCTTTTGCCATGCAGAAGCTCTGCAGCTTCATGCAATCCCATTTGTCCAACCTTTCTTTGATTTGTTGTGTTTCTGGGTTGCTTTTGTTTTTATATAGTCCCTCACTTCCCACCAAGCTCCCACACAGAGAGTCAGAGTGCTCAGTAAATATGTTGAATGAGTGATTGAATAATGATTGAAATTTCTCTCTCACTTTATTTATAAAAGTTGCAGAATAATTCCCACCTAACTACAATGAAGATCAAATGAATCAAAATGAGAAACTGTTTTGTCTGAGCCAAGTCTCTAAGAGAGCACTAAGTAAATATTGACTCACTTTGAGCCTCCATCTCTTAGTCACCTTTTTTCTTTACCAATTCAAATCATACCAGATGCAATATGTCTTTATGCCAGAGGCCCAGGCATCCTCCTTGTGGCTTTTGAGAGCAAAGATGGGTCTACACTGGGAAGAGGCAATAAGAGAAGTGTGGTGCCAGTGAGGAAGCACTGAACCCAGATAGATCTATCATTAAATCCTGGCTTTGCCACCTGCCAACCATGTGACCTTGGAATGTGATCTTTTTCTAAGCCCTACTTTCTCTGATAAAGAATGAGGATAATACTAACTACTTTACCATTACTGAGGATATAATGCGATAGTAGATGCTTACAAATTAATTAATTAATAATAAAATGAAATAAGATATAAGCACTGTTATCTCTAGAAAAATGGTGCAACTTGTTTAGAAAGATGAAATATATTAATCAGCATATCTAAATCCCTCATAATTGTATATTGACCTAAGCCACATTAAGCCTTACATATTTGGGAGTTGCAGAGTTTTATGGCATAATTTTCTACTTACATTTTTACTGAGGATAAAACATTTCAGGGAATACTAATATTATAAAAATCAATCTGCTGATGAACACTTTTTAAATCATTAAAATAATTCATATATGTGAATTTTCAAGCATTTCCAAGTTCTAAAAAGACTTGCAAGTTGGGTACCAATATATTGCACCTATAATCCAAGCTACTTGAAAGGTTGAGAATGGGAGGATCATAGTTCAGGGCCATCCCACACAGAAAAGTTCTCCTTCTAAACCTATAGTTGGACATACTGGTACATGTGTGTCATCTCAAACTATGTGGGAAGTAAGAACAGAAGGATAGCGGTGCCAGGCTAGTTAGGGCAGAAAAGTACATGAGACTTTCTCACTGGAAAGAAGCTGGACATGGTAGTACACACCTATGATCCCAGTTATGACAGAGAGCCTAAAGTAGGCAGAGTGCAGCTTAAGTATTGGCTAGTGAGACCCTGTAACAAAAGTAATGAACGCAAAATAACGCCAAAGGTATGGCTCAGAATACAGTGCCAGCCTAGGAGGCTCTAGAATCTGGGTTCAAACTCCATGATCACAAAGAAAAATAATAATAAGAGAGAGAGAGAAAGAAAGAAAGAAAGAAAGAAAGAAAGAAAGAAAGAAAGAAAGAAAGAAAGAAAGAAAGAAAGAAAGAAAGAAAGAAAGGAAGGAAGGAAGGAAGGAAGGAAGGAAGGAAGGAAGGAAGGAAGGAAGGAGAGAGAGAGAGAGAGGGAGGGAGGGAAGAAAGAAAGGGAAGAAAAGAGAAAAGAAGAGAAGAGAGAAGAGAGAAGAGAGAGGAGAAGGAAAAGAAAGATGCTCTTGGCTTTGCTCATCCTCATGAGAAAATAAACTATAGCCAGAAAATAAACAAGGGGAAAAAAACTAAAACTTCCCTGTTCAGTATCATAGCCAAGCTTCTTCCTAACCCCACACGATGAGTTAGAACTCTTATTCCACATCTTGTCAGCCATCCTATCTTCTCTACCCACAGTCCATACATCCTTAGACTCTACACATAGGAGACTTCTCTCCACTTCCAGATCTTGGTTCTTTTTTATATACATTGGCTCAAATTGTTCTCTATGATAGGAATGCTCGTTTACCGAGTGCTCCAAATCCACCTATTAAAGTCCTACCTATTCATTATAGCCTACCCTGAATCTTTTCTTTCCAATCCACTTCCAGGTTCTGCCTGCAAGTGTCTCTGGAGAATGCTTGTGGGTTGTGCTTGTCTGCTCCCCTTTCTTCTTATGGGCACTGCATTTGACATTCCAAACAGTCTTAATGAAACTGTCAAATACTGTCCAATCTGCCTTCTGAACTTCTTCACCCCTCCACACATAGACACATCGATTCTTGGCCTGTGATTCAAGCCAAGCAAACTGGCTCTCCACTGAGAATACAGAGTTGACTCACAGGTCAGAAGGCTGTCCTATTGTCAGCTTTCAGGTTTTGAGTGATTTCAGTAGCATAACCCTAAATAGATCTTCCATACCAGAGGCTAGAGGGCTGCCTGTACACTTGTCTTTCTATTGCTGTCTTTCCATGATTTGATGTTGTCAACTCTTCCTTCAATTCTGAGAACTGCTGTTTCCCTCTATGAATTATCTGTTTTATTGGTTAAAGATTCTGTTGTAAGCAATGAAGAAAATGAAATAGCGCCAGTACTGGCACAAAAACAGACAGGAAAGAGAAGGTGTGGGGAGAGAAGGGAAGGGAAGGGAAAGGAAGGGAAGGGAAGGGAAGGGAAAGAAAGGGAAGGGAAGGGAAGGGAAAGGAAAGAGAAATTCTTACATTCCTCCAAAGTTTCCCAATTTCTTTCTTGGTCACCCTACCATATACCTTGGTATATGTCACCTGTTGGATTTTGATTAAAGTTATTTAGACACACCTCTCTTTCCACTGAACTGTAAGTTGTTACCACAGAAGTCTGATTTCCCTCAGATATCAACTGTCCACATGTATACCCTGGCTCCTCAAAAAATGTTAATGCAATTTAAATTGGGAAAACGTATTTTCTTTTATTCTAATCTATTAACTTTACTATGTAAGCCAGGTAATGGTGGCTCAGGCCTGTTATTTTCGCTAGTTAGGAGCCTGGGATCTGAGGAATGCAGTTTGAAGCCAGCCCAGGCAAGAAAGTCCGTGAGACTCTTATCTCCAATAAACAACCAAAAGGGCCAGAAGTAGAGATGTAGCTCAAGTGGTACGGCACTAACCTTGAGTAACAAAAGCTCAGGAACAATGCCCAGGCCCTGAGTTCAAGCTCTGGGGCCAGCACGCACACACACACACACACACACACACACACACACACACACACACACACACACACACACACACACACACACACACACACACACACACACACACACACACCTTTTCATCTAATATATAGTACCAAAAGAAAAATTTTCTCAAATGCTTGGAATAATTGAGGGTTGGAACTGAAAGAAACCTCTGAATGTTTTCATTATAATGTCCTTTATATGTACCTTTCTTATTATTCATGGTCAGAAAGAAGCATCAATACAATGGTGACAACATGGTCATAACACCACACTCTAGGAGAATGACTCTCTGTTTCATTCCCTCTTTCAAGAGGCAAGGGCCAGTGCAGAGGCATGCCTGCTGAACAAGAAGCAAAGAGAAGATAAGGCCAGGTGCTTGATGTCTCTTCAAGGAGCAGAATAGAACAAAAAGGAAAGCTAGGGAGCGGGTACCAGCAGCATGGAGATCTTAATGTGCTTGATAAGCTTTTACTCTCATTTAAAAGTCCTTAAAATTCATTTCAAACAGTGCAGTTTCTTAGAAAGGCAAAGTTAATGTTTGGCAAAATAAAGCTTCAGGAAGCAGGTATTCAAAAGAGGTGGAGTAGGGACAAATGAAGAGGAGAAGAGAGAGAATGCAGTCAGAAGTCCAGTGTATATCCCACAAAGTTAAGAAGAGTAAGAGAAGGGGTGCGTAGGGAAGGGATGGCTGAAAATGTTGGAAGGAGTGACATTCATCAAGATATATTTTATTCATAAACTGCTTTGTTAAATGGTAACTCCTTTGTACGATCACTTAACGATCCTTTTTAAAAATCAACCAATAAAGCAAAACAAAACAAAACTATCTCAGCATGTGTGAGGGAGAGTCAAAGGCAGGTTTGATGATTGAAAGAGAATGGAGAGTCTGGAGAGCTGAGCTCCTGAGAGATCTCTAGTTCTCACAGAAGTTGTCCTGCCTTTTTATCCAGGTGGAAATAGGGGAGTATGGTGAAAATGTGGAGTATGTTTCATGTTCCAATGGAATTTCTCCATCTTTCTGTGTACTTTTTTTTTTTAATTGTATTTTATTTTATTTGAGAACATACTGTACAAAGGGGCTACAATTACATGGGCAGGATAATGCATACATTTCTTACCAAGCATTGCAGCCTCCTCCTTTGTTTACCCTTCACTTCCCTTCCCCGCCTCCCCCCTCCCCCCACCCAATTTTACCCCCCTCCCCCCACCCAATTATACCCCCCTCCCCCCCCACACCGGCATTGTAAAGCTGGTTTTGACATGACATTTTGTACTTCTCATTGTTGCAACAGGTCCACCTGAATCCTTAAACGACTTGTTTGTCCCCATCTACTCCATATGTTATAATGACATCAAATATAGTGAAAACCGGGGTTACACTGTGGGGGAGGGACATACAAAGCAACAAAGAAATAATCTTATAAATGCATTAGAAATACATGCATGAAAGAAACGAAAACATTAAAATACATATTTAAGGGTTCATTTTCCTAACATCACATTATCTGACCTTTTCCGCTTGACTCATACCTATACTAGATATTGCAAATAAGGGAAACCATGGGACCTATGCTTCTTTGGGCCTGGCTTACTTCACTTAATATAATTTTTTCCAAACCTTTCCATTTCCTAACAAATGGGGAAATGTCATTCTTTCTGATGGAGGCATAGAATTCCATTGTGTATATATACCACATTTTCTTGATCCATTCATCTACTGAGGGGCATCTGGGTTGGTTCCATATCTTAGCTATGGTAAATAATGCTGCAATAAACATAGTTGTGCTGGTAGCTTTAGTGTGGTCTTGTTTGTAAACATTTGGGTAAATGCCCAAAAGTGGGATTGCTGGATCATAGGGGAGATCTATGTGAAGTCTTTTGAGGAACCTCCATACTGCTTTCCAAAGTGGTTGAACAAGTTTACATTCCCACCAACAATGAAGTAGGGTTCCTTTCTGTCCACATCCCCTCCAGCATCTGTTGTTATTAGAGTTCTTGATTTTTGCTGTTCTAACTGGAGTGAGGTGATATCTCAATGTTGTTTTGATTTGCATTTCTTTTATGGCTAGGGATGTTGAACATTTCTTCATGTGTCTATTGGCCATCCTTCTTTCTTCTTCAGAGAAGCTTCTCTTTAAGTCTTTCACCCACTTATTTATTGGGCAGTTGTTTCTTTGAGGATTTGTTGTTGGGTGGTTTAATTTTTTGAGTTCCAAGTATATTTTAGATATGAGACCCTTGTCCGTTGTATGGCTAGTAAAGATCTTCTCCCAATCGGTGGGTTTTCTATTGATCTTGCCAGCCAGCTATGTCATTTGCCCTGCAGAAGCTCTGCAATCTTATGCAATCCCATTTGTCCAACCTTTCTTTGATTTGTTGTGCTTCCGGGTCTCTATTCAGAAAATTTCGACCTGAGCCAAGGAGACCTAGGGTTTCTCCTATTCCATCCTGTAATGTTTTCAGAGTGTCTGCTTTGAGTTCAAGGTCTTTGATCCATTTGGAGTTGATTCTGGTGCAGGGTGATATATAAGGATCTAGCTTTAGTTTTCTACATGTAGTTAACCAATTTTGCCAGCACCATTTACTGAAGAGGCTGTCTTTCTTCCATTCTATTGTTTTAGCTTCCTTATCGAAGATTAGGTGGCTATAGGTCTGTAGGTTCATTTCTGGGTTTTCAATTCTATTCCATTGGTCCTGAGGTCTGTTCTTATGCCAATACCAAGCTGTTTTGATTACTATGGCTTTATAGTAGAGTTTGAAATTTGGTATTGATATTCCTCCAGCAGTGTTCTTTCCGTTGAGGAGCGTTTTTGCTATTCGGGGTCTTTTATTGTTCCATATGAATTTTTGGATTGCCTCTTCTATTTCCTTGAAGAATGAGGGTGGAATTTTGATAGGTATCGCGTTGAATTTGTAGATAGCCTTGGGAAGTATTGCCATTTTCACGATGTTAATCTTGCCAATCCAGGAGCATGGGAGGTTTTGCCATTTTTTAAGTTCTGTGTTGATTTCCTTTTTCAAGATTTTAAAGTTTTCATCATAGAGGTCCTTCACTTCTTTGGTTAAGTTAATTCCTAGGTATTTTATTTTTTGTGGGGCTATTACAAATGGAGTTGCTTTCCTAATTTCAGCCACACTTTTCTCATTGTTGGCATATAGAAAAGCCATTGATTTTTGGGGGCTAATTTTATAACCTGCTACTTTGCCAAAGTTTTGAATCAGCTTGAGTAATTTGGGAGTGGAGTCTATGGGATTCTTTAAATACAAGATCATGTCATCTGCAAAGAGGGAGAGTTTTATTTCTTCTTTCCCTATTTGGATCCCCTTTATGTCTGCATCTTGTCTTATTGCTGTAGCTAGGCATTCTAATACTAGATTGAAGAGAAGTGGAGAGAGTGGGCATCCTTGTCTTGTTCCTGAGTTAAGAGGAAATGGCTTTAGTTTTTCACCATTGAGTATAATGCTGGCTGTAGGTTTGTCATATACAGCCTTTATTATATTGAGGAATGTTCCATGGATTCCTAATTTTTCCAGAACCTTCATCATAAAGGGGTGTTGGATCTTGTCAAATGCTTTTTCTGCATCTATTGAGATAACCATGTGGTTCTTATTCTTGCTCCTGTTGATGTGATGAATAATATTAATTGATTTGCGTATATTGAACCAGCTTTGCATCCCTGAAATGAATCCTGTTTGATCATGGTGTATGATTTTTTGGATGAATTGTTGAAGTCGATTGGCCAAAATTTTGTTGAGAAGTTTTGCATCAATGTTCATCAAAGAAATGGGTCTATAGTTCTCTTTCTTTGATGAGTCCCTGCCTGGTTTTGGGATGAGGGTTATGATGGCTTCATAGAATGTGTTCGGTAGTGAGCTTTCTCTTTCAATTTCATTGAAGAGTTGGAGGAGTATTGGTGTGAGCTCTGCTTTGAAGGCCTTGTAAAATTCCGCTGTAAAACCATCTGGTCCTGGACTTTTCTTAGCTGGGAGGTCTCTTATTGCTGTTTCTATTTCGATGCTTGATATGGGCCTGTTAAGCTGGTTTAACTCATCTTGGTTTAGTTTTGGCATGTCAATATTTGCTAGGAAAAGGTCCATTTCTGTCAAGTTCTCAAACTTATTAGCATAAAGTTTTGAGAAGTATTCCCTTATAATGTTCTGAATCTTGGTTGTTTCCGTGGTGATGTTTCCATTCTCATCTCTGAGTTTATTAATTTGGGTGTGTTCTCTCCTTTTTCTGATAAGGTTTGCTAAGGGTCTGTCAATTTTGTTAAGTTTTTCGAAGAACCAACTCTTTGTTTTGTTGATTCTTTCTATAGTTTTTTTGGATTCTAATTCATTTAATTCTGATTTAATTTTGATTATTTCTTTCCGTCTACTGGATTGGGGTTTATCTTGCTGCTCTTTTTCAAGGAGGTTTAGATGTGTCATTAAATTATTAGTTTCCGATCTCTCCAATTTGTTGATGTAGGAGCTCAGAGCTATAAACTTGCCTCTGAGTACTGCCTTTGCTGTGTCCCAGAGGAGCTGGTAATTTGTGTGTTCATTTTTGTTGAATAGCATGAACATTTGAATTTCCTTTCTAATCTCTTCCATGACCCACTCATGATTCAGCAGTGTGTTGTTCAGCCTCCATGTGATACCGGACTTTCTTTGGTGGCTTTTGGTGTTGAGTTCTAATTTTATTCCCTTGTGGTCAGAGAGAATGCAAGGTATAACTTCAATGTTTCTGAATTTAGACAAGTTTGCTTTGTGGCCTAAAATGTGGTCTATTTTAGAAAACGTTCCATGTGGTGCTGAGAAGAACGTGTATTCTGATGCTGCTGGGTGAAATGTTCGGTAAATGTCTGTTAAGTCTAGTTGATCTATGCAGCTGTTTAGATCTGCGGTTTCTCTGTTGAGTTTTTGCCGAGTTGATCTATCTAGTGGGGAGAGTGGTGTGTTAAAATCCCCAACGATTAATATCTTTGGATCTATCTGGGATTTGAGGGAAAGTAGTGTTTCTTTGATAAATTTGGGTGCTCCATTGTTTGGCGAATAGATATTTAGAATTGTAATATCCTCCTGAAGGAGAGATCCTTTAATTAGTATGTAGCGACCTTCTTTATCTCTTCTCACGAATTTTAATTTGAAGTCTATTTTATCTGATATTAGGATTGCAACTCCCGCCTGTTTATGAGGGCCGTTTGCTTGGTAGATTTTGTTCCAGCCTTTAACCTTGAAAATATGTTTGTTTTTACGGGCAAGATGTGACTCCTGCAGGCAGCAGATAGAAGGGTCTTGTTTTTTAATCCAACTAGACAGTCTATGTCGCTTAATTGGAGAGTTCAGTCCGTTAACATTAAGAGATAGGACTGAGAGGTATTTGGGAGTTCCTGCCATGTTATTCACCTTCTTGGGGGCTGTGAAAACTGGGTTCTTCCTAAGGTTCTTGGATTCTCAGTTTGGGTGCAGTTTCTTGGCCTTTGTTGCGTTCTTGTTGGTTTTCTATGTGTAGGACATCTTTAAGAATCTTTTGCAGGGTTGGTTTGGTGGAGATGTATTGTTTCAATTTTTCTTTGCTATGGAAGGTTTTTATTTGGCCTTCAGTTATGAAGGAGAGTTTAGCTGGGTACAGTATTCTTGGTTGATAGTTGTTTGTTTTTAGGGCATGGCATACATCATTCCAGGCTCTTCTTGCTTTGATTGTCTCTGGTGAGAAATCTGAGGTAATTCTAATTGGTTTCCCTTTATAGGTGATTAACCTTTTCTCCTTGACAGCTTTAAGGATCTTTTCCTTGGTCTGGGTTGATCCTGTGTGGATTATGATGTGACGGTGGGATGTCCTATTCTGGTCTGGTCTATTTGGGGTTCTAAAAGCTTCTTGTATCTGAATAGGCCTATCTTTTTGTATGTTTGGGAAGTTCTCTGCTAGGATCCTGTTAAACAAATTTCCTAGACCATTAACTTCTGTTTCTAGGTGCTCCTCTACACCCATTATCCTTAGATTGGGCCTTCTGATGGTGTCTTCCAGGTGTTGGATAGACCTATCATATTTCTTGGACTTGTCTTGGATGGTTGTATGTTCTTTCTCTATAATATCTAGGCTGTCTTCAATCCCTGAGATTCGATCTTCTGCATGGTCTAACCTGCTGTCAAGACTCTCTACTTTGTTTTTTATCTCTTTTCCTTCTAATTGGTCAGCTTTGATGGCTTCAAGTTCTTTGTTGAAGCTCTGTTTTAGGTCTTGTATGAATTTCTTTACTTCCTTAATTTGGTGTTCAGTGTTTGTTCTCAAATCACTTAGTTGATTGGTTATGGTTTCTTTGGACTCCCATTCCTTCTGTTGGGTTCCATTCAGCCTTCCCTTTGTGGTCTCCCTGACTTCCTTCAGCTCTTTGTTAATGGATTCCATGAATGTCTTTAGTGATCTTTGTGTATTCTCTACCTGGTCTCTTAATTCGTGAATTACTCTTTGATTAGTTTCCTCCCTTCTGTGGGATTCCTGCAGTTCTCTTTGAGTGTTCTCTGCCTGCTCACGCCATTCCTCCCTTTCTCTTTGAGTATTCTCAAGTTGTTCACGCAAATCCTGTATCAGTTTTTGAGAAGCTTCCTCACGCTTATGATGTTCCTGTATAAACTTCTGGGATGCCTCCTCTCTCTCCCTATCACGCTCATACAGAGTCCTTTGTACATTGTCAAACTTCTCATTTATCATGTTTGCTATTAGTGTTTGTAGAGCTATTTGGGAACTCTCCTCTGGATTATTCTTTATCTGTTCTAATCCCTGATTATCAAGGTTGGGAATTGAGATACCCGAATTTGCCATTTTTCTTGTGTTTTTCCGGCTTACTCGGCCCATTTGAGATACAGATTGCGCCAGTTTTGTGCTAGAACACTATCTTAAGGCAACCATCAACCAAAGTTTGCATTTGTACAGTCAATAGTCTACAGATACAATCTAGTTCAACAGATACATCTATTCAACATCAAATGACTATATGTTAAAGGACTTCGAACCGCAGAAAAGAATTTGGAAAACCAGAAATTATTAGGATTAGGGAGAGATGTGGGTAAAAAATAGGAATAGATTGGTGTGGGGAGGCACAGGGAGAGTTAACTATGTCCTAATCACAGTGCAGGAAATGGGTTGGGTAGGATGCAAGTAGAGAGAGAGAGAAAAAGAAGAGACGGAAAGGGGAATAAAGAGAGACCAGAAAAAGAATAGAAACGTAAAAATTAATGTTATTATAGAGGTTAAAAGACCGTCTATTTAGAGAGGAATGTGAATATGTTCAGAGAAGGGGAGGGACATAGAGGAGATGTGGAAAGCTTTAAGGATGGGAAAGGGAGAAGAAAAGATCAGAAGTTCAGTAGAGCTAGATAAAAAACAAAAAGATAATTAAGAATGAAAGAAAAAGAGAAAGAAGACAAGAAAAGAAAGGAAAACTCTCATTCACGTATTCCTAAAATAAAAATTATAAGATGAGAAAAAAAAAATACTGGAAAACAATTATTTTTTCAGGAGAGGCAAAAATTAAAGATTAATAAAAGTTTTAGAAGGGAAAAAATTTATATATATATATATATATATATATATATATATAAGGTAACAAAAAACAAAAAACAAGCAAAAAAAGAAAAGAAGAAGAAGAAAAAAAAAAAGAAAGAAAAAAAAGTCTTTTGATTTTTTTTTTTGGGGGGGGGGAGGAGTGGGAAGAATCCTGTATCTCCCTTTTGTCTGCAACCAGTCTCTTGTTGTAGTTTTCTGTGTACTTTTTAAACTCTGTTTCACTTCAGTTTCCATTATTATTGCATCGTTTGTCATTTTATATTTCTTGGACATTTCAGGTTCTGAATTTGCACAATCCCAGATATAGCTAATGTTTATTTTTAAATATTTCATTGAAACTTTATTATAAAATATGATATAACTGTCTTCCTAATAAGTAAGTCAATTTATTAAATAGAATCTTGAAAATAGAACCATAGGAATGTGGTTCATCCTCCATGTATAAAATGCATGCAATATTTTAAAGTTATATGTTGCATTTCTAATGTATAAAGTAGATAAACAGCTGGGCACAGTGGCCTGTATCGGTAATCCTAGCAACTCTGAAGGATGAGCCCAAAGGATTGCTTGAGCAGGAGTTCTGGGCTGCAGTCGGCTATGATCCAGTGTCCACACTAAGTTAAGCATCAATATGGTAACCTCCCAGGACGGGGAACACAAGGTTGACTAAGGAGGGGTGAACTGCCCCAGGTTGAAAATGGAGCAGGTCATAAAGTAGATAAATGTATCCCCAAGATGTTCCCAATGTCTGAAATAGATAGCTGGATAGATATGATAGATAGACAGACAGACAGACAGACAGACAGACAGACAGACAGACAGACAGACAGACAGACAGACAGACAGACAGATAGATAGATAGATAGATAGATAGATAGATAGATAGATAGATAGATAGATAGATAGATAGATAGATAGATAGATATTTAATTTAAAGAAAAAAATAAAGAGAAGGGAGGCTTGTGACAAGTGAATCACACTACAATCCTAGGAAATTGGGAGGCCAGGATCAAGAGAATTGTAGTTTGAGGTCCTACAGACAGAAAAGTTTTCAAGACCTCTTGTCAACCTGTTGTGCATACTTGACCTTCCAAACTACATAGGAAGCTGAAATCGGGAAGATCATGGATCTTGGTAACCTCTAACAAAAAAGTCAGTGAGACTTCATCTCTGTGGAGGAAAGCTAGACATAATAGCATGTACCTATGATCCCAGCAACAATAGGAAGCTTAAAGCAAGGAGATCATGGCTCAAGCACATCCCTGGATGGCAAGACAGACCCTAGCTCAAAAATAGCAAGCACAAAGCAGTTCTGGCGGCATGGTTCAAATGGCAAAATGTCAATCTAGCAAGCACAAAGCCTTAGTTCAAATTCTAGCTAATACATCAAAAAAGAGGAGTAACAACATTTATTTAGTCTCTCATGAATGACTAATAGAAGGATAACTGCATGATCTTTATGTAAAAAATGAGGAAGTAAGACCCATGCCAGTATCTTAAGCCTACAATCTTAGTTAACAGGATAGTGGTTCAAGGCCAACTCAGGTAGAAAGGTTTTCGAGATTCCATCTCCAAAATAACCAACAAAAAGCTATGCTGGAGGCATGGCTCATGTGGTAGAGCGACAGCCTAACAAGCCTGGAGCCCTGAGTGTTCAAACTCCAGTACTGACCACAACCAAAAAAAAAACAAACACACAAAAGGAAAAAACAACCAAAAACACAGAGGAATTCACTGTAAACGTGGAGGATGAAGCCTGCTCACAGATGCTCTCTTACTGAATCACTTTTTAATGGATTTTTTAAATTAGAAAATGTTCATAATCAGCAAATGAAATAAGAGAGGGAAAGTAACTCTATGCCATAAATTCAGGAAATGACAGCCAAGAAGTAAAGCAAGATTCTGGCACAGAGAGGTACAGGATGGTGCTCTTGGCCCCAACCCCCCAGCAGCATTTGGGAAGGAGAGTGACTCACACAGGCTTCTGGTTTGGAAGAAACAAACCAAGGGAGTGAATGTCAGTCCCAAGAAAATACATGGAAGCATCTTCCATTGCACTTGTTGTACCTGGCATCAGAGAGGCTCAGTATCTTCAGGAATGGCTGCCAAGGCTTGAGTTTTTGGAGAAAGATCACTTTTCTGGATTTCAGATAGGAGGTAGAGCTGGGGACTGGTGATCGATGCCTGTAATCCTTGCTACTCAGGAGGCTGAGATCTGAAGATCAAAACTTGAAGCCTTTCTGGGCAGACAGGTCTAGCAAAAAGCCAGAAGTAGAGATGTGACTCAAGTAGTAGAGTGCCAGTCTTGACTGGAAAAAAAAATTAAGAGAGAAAAGGCCCTGAGTTCACTCCCCCGTACCAGCATTAAAAGGAAAAAGTGAATAGGAGATGTCTTTGACTCAGTAGAACTAGCCCCACTATCCAATTCATAAAAAATAAAATCAAAAGCCTCTTTTTAGCTCTTTGTCATGGAACTAAAGATGTAAAAGATAGTAAATGAGCCGAGTACCAGTGGCTCACATCTGTAATTCTAGCTACTCAAGAAGCTGAGATATAAAGATCGCAATTCAAAGCCAGCCTAGGCAGAAAAGTTTGTGAGATGCTTACCTCCAAACTAACCAGCAAAAATTCCAAAGTAGAGATATGGATTATATGATAGACTATTATCCTTGAGCAAAAGAAACTCAAGGATAGCTCCCAGGTCCTGAGTTCAAGCCCCAATACTAGCACACAAAAAAAAGTAGATGAGACTTATGATTTAATGAATAAATTCATAGAACCTATGATTCCCCTAATAAATTTTTATTATTTATTTTTATTGTGAGAATACCATACAGAGGAGTTACAATTATAAAGGCCAGATAACGAGTACATTTCTTTCTTTTTTGGGGGGGATGGGGTCCGGTCGTGGGGCCTGAACTCTGGGCCTGGGTGCTGTCCCTCAGCTCTTCAGCTCAAGGCTAGCACTCTACCACTTGAGCCACAGCGTCACTTCCAGCTTTTTGATTTTGCTTATGTGGTGCTGAGGAATCAAACCCAGGGACTCATGCATGCAAGGCAAGTGCTCTACCACTGAGCCACCTTTCCAGCCACATGAGTCCATTTCTTATCAAGCATTGTTGCCTCTTCTTTGTTTCCCCTTCCCATCTCTTCCCATACTCCCTCCTCCCCCCACCCGATCCTCCCCCTCCACCAAAGTTGTAAAGTTTGTTTTTCGACATAATGACTTGTACATCTCATTGTTGTAAAGGGTCCACCTGTATCCCTAGTTAAACGATTTATTTTTTCCCTTCCCTTCCACAAATTATACCAACATCAAATACAGTGAAAGCATGGGTTATATCGTGGGGGAGTGACATACAAAGCAACATAGAAATCATCTTATAAATATGCTAGAAACAATTGAATGAACAAAAAAATTTGCATATTTATCTTGGGGTTCATTTCCCTAATATCAACTTCTCTGACCTTTTCTGCTTGATTCAGACATACACTAGTTATTGCAAATAAGGGAAACCATGGGACCTATGTTTCTTTGGGCCTGGCTTACTTCACTTAATATAATTTTTTCCAAGTCTTTCCATTTCCTAACAAATGGGGCAATATCATTCTTTCTGATGGAGACATAGAATTCCATTGTGTATATATGCCACATTTTCTTGATACATTATCTACTGAGGGGCATCTGGGTTGGTTCCATATCTTAGCTATGGTAAATAATGCTGCAATAAACATAGTTGTGCTGGTAGCTTTAGTATGGTCTTGTTTGTGATCATTTGGGTAAATGCCCAAAAGTGGGATTGCTGGGTCATAGGGGAGCTCTATGTGAAGTCTTTTGAGGAACCTCCATACTGCTTTCCAAAGTGGTTGAACAAGTTTACACTCCCACCAACAATGTAGTAAAGTTCCCTTCTGTGCAAATCCCCTCCAGCATCTGTTGTTATTAGAGTTCTTGATTATAGCCATTCTAACTGGGGTGAGGTGGTATCTCAATGTTGTTTTGATTTGCATTTTTTTTATGGCTAGAGAGGTTGAACATTTCTTCATGTGTCTATTAGCCATCCTTCTTTCCTCTTCAGAGAAGTTTCTCTGTAAGTCTTTAGCCCACTTATTTATTGGGCAGTTGTTTCTTTGAAGATTTGGTTTTGGGGGATTTAATTTTTTAAGTTCCAGGTATATTTTAGATATGAGACCCTTGTCTGTTACATGGCTAGTAAAGATCTTGCTAGCTATATCCTTTGCCATGCAGAAGCTCTGCAATTTCATGCAATCCCATTTGTCCAACCTTTCTTTGATTTGTTGTGTTTCTGGGTCTCTATTCAGAAAATTTCGGCCTGTGCCAAGGAGACCTAGGGTTTCTCCTATTCCATCCTGTAATGTTTTCAGAGTGTCTGCTTTGACTCCGAGGTCTTGGATCCATTTGGAGTTGATTCTGGTGCAGAGTGATATATAAGGATCTAGCTTTAGTTTTCTACAAGTAGTTAACCAATTTTGCTAGCACCATTTACTGAAGAGGCTGTCTTTCTTCCATCCTATTGTTTTAGCTCCCTTATCGAAGATTAGGTGGCTATAGGTCTGTAGGTTCATTTCTGGGTTTTCAATTCTTTTTTGTTTTTTAAGCCAGTCTCATTTTCTTTATTAGGCAAGTCTATGAATTCCATAAACAAAACAAATCAAAAACAATCTCCTGTGTGTGTAACAACAGTGCAGCAATCAAGTACTCTTAGACTGAAGAAAAGACAAGTATTCATTGATATTCTACTTCTGCAAAGTCTTCAGTTTAAAGGCAATTGATGATTGTAAACTTCCCAAGTATGAACATCTATATTCATTACATTTGTTTTACTTATTCATTCAATTTACCTGTATTATCTTCTATGCCACTGTATTTCCCCAATGGCTTCTGGTTTAATAATTTCTTTTTTTTTAATTTTAATTTTTGTGAACATACTGTAGAGAGGGGTTATAATTACATGGGCAAGATAATGAGTACATTTCTTATCAAGCATTGCAACCTCCTCCTTTGTTTACCTTTCACATTCCTTTCCAGCCTCTCCCCCTCCCCTCCACCCAATCCTCTCCCCCTCTCCCCCCCTCCGCACCAAAGTTGTAAAGTTCATTTTCTGGGTTTTCAATTCTATTTCATTGGTCCTGAGGTCTGTTCTTGTGCCAGTACCAAGCTGTTTTGATTACTATGGCTTTGTAGTAGAGTTTGAAATTTGGTATTGATATTCCTCCAGCACTGTTCTTTCTGTTAAGGATCGTTTTTGCTATTCAGGGTCTTTTATTGTTCCATATGAAGTTTTGGATTGCCTGTTATATTTCCTTGAAGAATGAGGTTGGAATATTGATAGGTATCGCGTTGAATTTGTAGATAGCCTTGGGAAATATTGCCATTTTCACGATGTTGATCTTTCCAATCCAAGAGCATGGGAGTTTTTGCCACTTTCTAAGTTCTGTGTTGATTTCCTTTTTCAGGTTTTTAAAGTTTTCATCATAGAGGTCCTTCACTTCTTTGGTTAAGTTAATTCCTATGTATTTTATTTTTTGTTCCCCTAATAAATTTAAATAGCATCTAGAATTGTTAACCAGAGAAGGCTCTAAATGAGGTTTCTTGTTTGTTTGATCATGGCTTTTCAGCTACCTGAGCCAAATCTCCATTGTAAGAATGAATTGAAGAGTTGACCCCTGGGCGTAGCTAAGGATCAAATGTAGGTCAGTGGGAAGCTGATCAGGACACAGTCAAAGCTGTCTGGTGAACTGCTTTCACACAGCAAAGTTTCCAAATCCTAATCTTTGGATTTGTGTACCTATCAAAATATTCCTGTCAGCTGGCACTGATGGCAGAAATGTCTGTAAGACTCTTATCTCCAATAAACTCCTCAAAAACATACAGTGAATCAAGTGCTAAAGCTCTCATCTTGAGCAAAAAGAAGCTCAGGAACAGTACCCAAACCTAGAGTTCAAGCCCCAGAACTGGCAGTAAATAAATAAATAAATAAATAAATAAATAAATAAATAAATAAATAAATAAATAAATCCTGTCTGCCCCAATTAACACATTGTATCATTACACTTCTTTGTCTTTTTCATAGCTAAATTATTGTATTTCATTGGGTTTTCAAATTGCATGACCTTTATGATAGGTACTAGGGTAAAATATGTTGAGTGTCATATAAAAGCTAATTTTGAGGGAACATATAAAAGATCATTTTGAGACCTGTCAACAGTGTCTTATATCTATAATCTTAGCTACTCAGGCGGCTCAGATCTGAGAACTGCATTTCAAAGCCAATCTAGACAAATTCTTAATACTAGTTGAGGTGTGGCTCAAGTGGTAGAACACCAGCCTTAAACGGAAAAAGCCAAGTAAGAGCACAAGGCCCTGAGTACAAGCTCTGGTAACAACACAAAAAGAGAGAACATTATATACTCAGAAAAATCTGAGTATATAAAATTTAAATTTGTCAGCATACAAAAATAACATACATAAGGTCAAATAACATCAATAAGGAAAATAGTCGTAAAATATGTAACATGCAAAAGTTTAATTTTGTTACAGAGTTTTAATGAGTTAATAAGAGGCTAAGTAGAAAATAAAGGAAAAGGAATAAAAATATTTCCAAGTACAAACTATTTATTCTCCCTTTACACTCAGATAATTTCACACCATTCTTGGAATCATGATCAGATCCCTTTTATGGCTTTCCATCTTTTGCAGGCACTGGCTCCCCTCCACCTCCATAATTTCATTCCATACCATTCTTTCCCTCACTCTCCTGTTCCAGATAAGTTGGCCTACTTCCAGTTTCTTGATTTCCACATTCAGCCTCTCCCCTTGGAATGCACCCCTTCATAAAGTGTAAGAATAAAATAAATCCTTATTTTTTACAGATACTCAAATCTTACCCCAAATGACTCTCAGAAAAGTCTTTCTTGAGCCTAACATTGCCCATTCCATAACAGATGAAGTTGCCTGTTTCTCTGTCTCTTATTCCTTTTTCTTAACTCTTCATTGTACTTAATAATCTCTTACAATTTCTCTCAGTGGGGTGTGTGTGTGTGTGTGTGTGTGTGTGTGTGTGTGTGTGTGTGTGTGTGTGTGTGTGTGTGTGTGTTATGATTTTAATCTGCAAAATAACCAAAGGCTCATATTAAAGGCTTGGTTGCCAGCCTTTTGGAAAGTGATTGTATTTACATGCCTTTGACCTAATCAATGGATTAATTCCTTGACAGAATCATAATATGATGGCTTTATTGGGAAGAGGTGTGCTAGGATATAGTACTTAGCTGGAAAAAGTAGGTTACTAGGAAAGATCCTGGAACCTGTCCCTTCCTGATGCTTCCTGCTTGCTTTCTGCCATGAGGTAAGCAACTTTGTTCCTCCATGCCTGTCTACCACAGTGTTCTGCCTGGGCCATATCTGACCATGAATTGAAACTTCTGAAACAGAGAACCAAAGGAAAAACCTCCTTGTTGTTTCTATCACACACACACACACACACACACACACACACACACACACACACACACACACATCATAACAGTGGTAATAAAAACATGGTCACACATGGTAATAAAAACATGAACAACAAAAGAGAAAAATAGACAAATTGGACTTGAAGTTTGAAACTTTTTTTTTATTAAAGGCCACTGTAAAGGAATTAAAGAGATATGCACAACAGGAAAAATCTTTGCAAATCATACATCTGATAAGGATCTCATATTCAGAATATTCTCATGTAAAGAATTCTAATAATTCTGTAACCCAGCAAAGAATAAATAGGCAAAATAATTGAGCTAGACATGATAGCCTACTTGCAATCTCAGCATTTGGGAGGTTGAAGCAGGAAAATCACAAGTTCAAGAACAACCAGGACTACATAATAAGTTCAAGGTCAGTCTGGACTATATAAATAAATATATAAGTAAGTAATGGACATTTCTCAAAAAAAGAGCCAAACAAGCCCTTTAAAAAGTACTCTGTGTCATTAGTCATTAAGAAAAGTACTCTGTGTCATTAGTCATTAAGAAATTTCTAATTGAAGCCACAGTGAGCTACCACATTGCACTCAATAGGATAGCTTTGATTAAACTAATTTTTTAATAAAGAAACAAGTATTAAAGAGGATTTGAAGAACTTGAAACACTCATATACTGAGAAGCAAAAATGGTGCAGCTGCCATGGAAAACAATCTGGTGGCTCCTTAAAAAGCTAAACATAGAATTACCATCTAACCTATTAAAGAGGATTTGAAGAACTTGAAACACTCATATACTGAGAAGCAAAAATGGTGCAGCTACCATGGAAAACAATCTGGTGGCTCCTTAAAAAGCTAAACATAGAATTACCATCTAACCCAGCAATTCTGTTCCTCGGTATATATCCAAACAAACTGAAAACAGGTGTTCAAACAAATACAGGTTGGTGCATGTGCACAGCAGTACCATTTGCCAAAACTGAAAAGTGGAAAAAAGGACCAATATCCATCAACAGATCCATGTATAAACAATCATGGCATTTATATAAAATGCCATATTATTTTCCCATTAAAAATGGAGTTTGATGACTGACACATTCTATAATATCAATGACCCCCAAAAACATGATGAATAAAGATGCAAGGCACCATGGAAGCTACCATTTATACAAGATACCCAGAGACAGTAGAGATATAGAAATACAAAGCAGGCTGATGTCTGCCAGAAGTGAGGACAACTGGGAAAGACAGCCTGTTGTGACATCATTTCTTTCTGGGATGAAGAAACTTTATGGAATTGTACAACAGTGTGAAGATACGAAATACCATGAGGATGTCTCTTTTCCTTATGTTGAAGTTTAAATCTTTTTCAAAGGATCAGCATTCTTAAATGAAATCAAAATTCATTTCTTCAGTAAGTATTATTCCTGTTTACATTGTCTTGATTTTATGTAAACATTTATCAGCCTCCATAAATGGAATCATTGGCCTTGGTTGTTAAATTGTAATATTTAAAAAACAGACATAAGTTGTGCTAGGTGCTGGTGGCTCATGCCTATAATCCTAGCTATTCAGGAAGCTAAGGTCTGAGGATTGCAGTTTGAAGCCAGACCAAGCAGGAAAAGTTCATGAGACTCTTATCTCCAATTAACCATCAAAATCTGCAAGTGGAGTTATAGCTCTACTTCTTTGAGGAAAAACAAAGCAAAACTCAGGGAGAGCACCTAGGCCCAGTTCAAGTCCCAGTACTGGCACCCATTTAAAAAAAAAAGAGTTGTTATGCTATGAACTTTATTTAGAAAACTTTTTAAACAAAATCTATGGGTTTTTTTAGGAGTTTAGGTATAAATATAAAGCAATTATATCAAAGTAAGTTCAGGTAATATTACTAAGAAGTGTTAATTCATACCAGGCTAGTTTTTATGTTGTGTTTTATGTAGTGTTATGACACGTTTTGTGTCGGCATTATTTTAAAAAGCAAAACAGCAACCACAAAAAAGAAACTTTGAACCTTTACTCCAAAATGCCAACTGCATTTCTTAGTGCCTAATTAATCATCTATTTTTCTTAAAAGAAGCAACAACCCAAACCAAAACCTCACATTATTTTAACAAAATTGTTTGCTAATTGTTACCATTTCAAATAAACATTCTGGTACTAAAAAGCTCTAAGAGATGGCTCACATCTGAAATCCTACCTACTGAGAAGGCTGACATCTGGAAGATTGTGGTTCACAGGCAATCTGGGCAGACATAGTCTGTGAGACTCCATCTCCAACTACCTAGCACAATGCTAGACTGGAAGCAGAATTGGTAGAGTCCTGTCTGTGAGCAAGAACAAAACAAGAGCTTGAGGCCCTGTGTTCAAACCCAGTACTCAGATAAAAAAAAAAGTTTTAATAAGTCTGGATTGTAAAAATACAAGTTAAAAATTCCTTTTATTTGCAACTCTAATGAGATTGTGCCAGATGCTTAAACCTTAACTTTTCCTTCTGACAAAAATAACAAAAGGAAAAAGAATTTTAAAAAAGCTGCAAACACACCTCCTATGACACATATGGTTCAGGGCTCATTAGAGTATCAGAAGTTTTGTGTAAACACAGTAAGAGATTCAAGTTCAGAAAAGGATCTTAGATGTCCTGAAAGTGTCTGAAACATACCAAAGTCAGGGGGCTGTGTTCCTGGGAGTCATTCTTCAATGACAGGGTACCTAAGGAGGGTAGCTGACAAATTGATACTTAGAGCATGGTAGAGAGTAGCTGTAATTCAAGCTGCCCCTTGACTAGTGATTGATCACACATAATGATGCCCACTGATTGGAGCTCAAAATTTTGCAGCTTACTGAAGATTGATATTTTGTCCTCAAATCCTGACTGACTCTCTAGGTGGGGACACAATTCAGTTAGCCTCATAAGAAGCCATGATTTATTACAACATTATCCACAGCATGGTGCAGGACATCCTTGCTTTCTCCATTCATTTTAGACTGACAGAATCTTGATCCCTCTTCATCCGTTCCCATTTTTGACTCTCTTTTTCCCTTCCCTTTGGAACTTCAGTAGACAGTTCTGCTGCTAACTGGAGGAGGAGAATCTGTTCTGGTGGGCAGCCATGAATCAGACGATCAGACCTGAGTAAGCAATCAGAAACAGATGTTAAATAATAATGAGGTTCGGTTTTCTTTTCCCCATATAAATGTAAGCTAATGTCTTACGTGAGGTTGATAAAGACACACATTGATAAAGAAAACCTAAACATTGCCAGAATTCATCTTGGGGTACCTCATTTTGATGGCACTTTCTCTGAAATGTTGAAGTGGGCAAATTTTAGAGTTGCTTTTTTATTCTTGCACTGTCTGAGAAATGTAAATGAGGTGTGAAATGAAAATGGGAAAGGTGAAAGGGAATAATAATAATAACGAAAGGTCTTGAATGAAACACAAACAGAATAATCAACTTGCAAAACACTCAGAATGAGCACATTTGAGCTCCTTCCTTAAGCTATACAGTGAAAAGAGAAGAAATGATCCCAAATGAATTTTTTTAAATGATGAAGTCATGGTCTTCATTTGGAAGATAATCATTTTGCAGAAATATACAATTCTGCCAGGTACTGAAGTGACTGTGGTTATGTAACATTGAAGCATATAACAATCTGATGTAATGGAGTCTTAAAAAATTTAACACACTCTTGCTCATTTCGAGACTGATTACCTCGTTTATAGTCTCAGCCATCTTAGAAGTTAAGCTTTTCCTTCGCTGTGACAGATCTTCTGCATTCCAGGTCTGCATATATTTGGGAAATCTTGCAGTCTCTAGCCCTGCATGGATTACAGTTAAAAATCAGTTCTCTTAGGCAGAGTAATTCTTTGCTCTGCAGTGCTCCTACTCAACTCCGTTCACACCTTTTTGGAGTGTGGATTACACTGTATAGTAATTATCTTCTGCTCTCTCTGGCTCCTTCACTAGAGTGAGAGCTACTTACAGGAAGATATTTATTGAGGAGAAAAAAAGGAAGGAAAAAAGGAAAACTGGAAAGGCATCTGGACTTGTTCTTCCCAAATTCAAATCCTTGTTCCATTTTCTATCTTGCTCAATAACCTTAAGCAAGTGACTTACTAACCACTCCATGCTTCAGGCTCTTTTCATTACTACTAATAATAATACTTATAATGATACTTGAAGAAGTTGTAAACGTTAGAATAGCTATAGATGCTACTTTCTATGGGGCTAGCACACAACATAGGAGGAGTTCAATAATTCCTGGCTCTTATCCTCTACCAAGGACGAGTAGCTGATAAAAAGCTCATAGAAATACAGAAGAAAAGAAAGAGAGAGAGAAAGAGAGAGAGACAGAGAGACAGAGAGAGAGAGAGAGAGAGAGAGAGAGAGAGAGAGAGAGAGAGAGAGAGAGAGAGAGAGAGAGAAGAAATACAGAAGAATAAATCATTCTTAAACAAGCTGCCTAGGGTGGGCAGTCATTGTAGCCTACTTTTCCTGTCAAAATTTCCTGTAGGTAAAAGAGAAATTCCTTTCAGACATTCCATGATGTTGGAGTGAGTCACTCATTTCCCTTTGACTTGGCAAAGAAACAAAAGAGACGGGTTTTTCCCTCATCCTGCCTAGAAGCTCGCCAGTTTAACTAAAAGCTGAATAAAAGAAGTGATGGTCAAAGAAGCTACAGAAAGAGGTTCTGGGCTGGGGTAGAGGGCTGGTATGGAGCGTTGGTAGCTCACATCTGTAATTCTAGCAACTTGAGAGCAGGGGATATCTAAGTACTAGGCCAGCCCAGGCAGAAAAGTCAGTGAAGTTCCATCTCAGTTAGAAGCTGGGTGTAGTGATGCACACCTGCCATCCTAGCTACCACAGAAGTCCTAAAGTAGGCAGAATGCTACCTAGACACACATCTGGAAAGAAAATGAGACACTTACCTTAAAAAAATAACCTAACCTGGGGGCTGGGAATGTGGCTTAGTGGTCAAGTGCTTGCCTAGCATACATGAAACTCTGGGTTCCATTCTTTGGTACCACATTAACAGAAAAATCTGGAAGTGACACTGTGGCTCAAGTGGTAGAGTGGTAGCCTTGAGCAAAACAAGCTCAGAGACAGTGCCTAGGCCCTGAGTTCAAGCCCCAGGACTGGAAAAAAAAATCTAATGTGCGCAAAAGAAGAAGGAAAGGTTGGGGATGGCTCAATAATAGCTTGCATAGCAAACATGGGGCCCCAAGTTCAAACACTAGTACTGCAAAACAGGAGGAGAGGAGGAGAGGAGAAGGAAGAGGGAGGGGAAAGGAGGAGGGAGAGGGAAGGGGGAAGAGGAGATGGGAAAGGGGTGGGGAGATGAGAGGAGGGAAAGAAGAAGGTAGAGAAGAGGGGCAGGAGAGGGGAAAGAGAGGGAAGTAGAAGAAAGGGGAGGAGAAGGAGGAAGGGGAGGGGAGAGGAGGGGTGGGGAGGGGAGGGGAGGGGCAGGAAGGGGAGAGGAGGTTTTGGCTGTGCAGTTCTCTGGAGGCTACCCCTGACCTTCCTTCTTGGTAAAGGGTTTCAGGCCCTCTGCAAGAAAGATGCCCTCCACTTGATGGCATTATTATACATACAACTTAAATTATAAACATGTATATATAATTTATACATACATATTTGTAATTTATTGATAAAGATTAATTATAAATAAAATTTATTTACTAATCAACTCTTTATAAATAATTTACAGGTCTGACCACTTAAAAGGAGAGCATTGGGCCTCAGTTCTTCTGGATCCAGTGGTTCTGCCACAGTTAAGCTGGAGCACTTTCCTCCTACCCTTCATTGGAGCATTTGAAACAAATAATGGAATAATGGATTATCTGACTCATCTTTCCCCACACTGGGTGCAGTTACCACGAGCAGCTTTCTCTCAGAACAATCTCTTAACCCTTCATTCCCTTCCAGTGTGCTTCCACTTCCCCAGATTCAAACTGCATAGGAACTCAAATACCTGCAAAACTCCCAAGGGAAGCGCCACTCCCAAGGTGGTGTTAGGAACCAGTCTTGTAAAACCTGAAGCTATTAAACAACTGAAGGAAAACACAGGTAACACATTTCAAGGCATTGGAATGGGCCAGGCATTGGAAAAGAACTCAAAGCCACAAAGAATAAAAGCAAAAACTGGCAAATAAAATTAAGTACAACAAAGAAAACAGCATAAAAACAAGGGAAAATATTTGTAAACTATACATCTTATAAGGGATTGATGTTCAAGAATACACAAGGAATTCAAAAACACTCAATAGTAAATAATCAAATAGCTGCACTTAAAAATGGGCAATAAGCTAAGCCCTGGAGGCTCACACCTATAATCTTAGCTCACACCTATAATCTTAGACCTGGACAAGTAAAAGCCAACCTAGGTAGAAAAATACATAAGATTCCATCTCAAATCAACCAGCAAAATGCCAAACTGGAGGCATGGTTCATGTGGTAGAACATCAGTTGTGAGCCAAAAAGCCAGGTGAAGAGCTAAAGGCCTTGACCTTAAGCCATGGTACTGGTACAAAAAAGGCAGAGTGGGGGACGACTGAGATGTAGCTCAGTGGTAAAGTGCTTTCCTAGCAAGTGTGATATCCTGAGTTTGATTCCCAGTACCAAAAAGACAAAGGTGTGTGTGTGTGTAAGTGTGTGTGTGTGTGTGTGTGTGTGTGTGTGTGTGTGTGTGGTTTTAAAAAATGGGAGAAACCTCCCATGCTCCTGGATTGGAAAGATTAACATCGTAAAAATGGCAATACTTCCCAAGGCTATCTACAAATTCAACGCAATACCTATCAAAATTCCAACCTCATTCTTCAAGGAAATAGAAGAGGCAATCCAAAAATTCATATGGAACAATTAAAGACCCCGAATAGCAAAAACGCTCCTCAACGGAAAGAACACTGCTGAAGGAATATCAATACCAAATTTCAAACTCTACTATAAAGCCATAGTAATCAAAACAGCTTGGTATTGGCAAAAGAACAGACCTCAGGATCAATGGAATAGAATTGAAAACCCAGAAATGAACCTACAGACCTATAGCCATCTAATCTTCGATAAGGGAGCTAAAACAATAGAATGGAAGAAAGACAGCCTCTTCAGTAAATGGTGCTGGCAAAATTGGTTAACTACATGTAGAAAACTAAAGCTAGATCCTTATATATCACCCTGCACCAGAATCAACTCCAAATGGATCAAAGACCTCGAAGTCAAAGCAGACACTCTGAAAACATTACAGGATGGAATAGGAGAAACCCTAGGTCTCCTTGGCTCAGGCCGAAATTTTCTGAATAGAGACCCAGAAACACAACAAATCAAAGAAAGGTTGGACAAATGGGATTGCATAAAGTTGCAGAGCTTCTGCATGGCAAACGACATAGTTAGCAAGATCAATAGAAAGCCCACGGATTGGGAGAAGATCTTTACTAGCCATACAACGGACAAGGGTCTCATATCTAAAATATACTTGTAACTCCAAAAATTAAATCCCCCAACAACAAATCCTCAAAGAAACAACTGCCTAATAAATAAGTGGGTGAAAGACTTAAAGAGAAACTTCTCTGAAGAAGAAAGAAGGATGGCCAATAGACACATGAAGAAATGCTCAACATCCCTAGCCATAAAAGAAATGCAAATCAAAACAACATTGAGATACCACCTCACTCCAGTTAGAATGGCAAAAATCAAGAACTCTAACAACAACAGATGCTGGAGGGGATGTGGACAGAAGGGAACCTTACTTCATTTTTGGTGGGAATGTAAACTTGTTCAACCACTTTGGAAAGCAGTATGGAGGTTCCTCAGAAGACTTCACATAGAGCTCCCCTATGACCCAGCAATCCCACTTTGGGGCATTTACCCCAATGTTTACAAACAAGACCACACTAAAGCTACCAGCACAACTATGCTTATTGCAGCATTATTTACTATAGCTAAGATATGGAACCAACCCAGATGCCCTTCAGTAGATGAATGGATCAAGAAAATGTGGTATATATACACAATGGAATTCTATGCCTCCATCAGAAAGAATGACATTGCCCCATTTGTTAGGAAATGGAAAGACTTGGAAAAAATTATATTAAGTGAAGTAAGCCAGGCCCAAAGAAACACAGGTCTCATGGTTTCCTTTATTTGCAGTATCTAGTATATGTATGAGTCAAGCAGAAAAGGTCAGATAATGTGATGTTAGGAAAATGAACCCTTAGATATGTATTTTAATGTTTTTTTTCTTTCATGCATGTGTTATTAACACATTTATAAGATGATTTCTTTGTTGTTTTGTATGTCCCTCCCCCACAGTATAACCCCCGCTTTCACTATATTTGATGTCAGTATAACTTGTGGAGGAGATGGGGAAAAACAAGTCGTTTAAGGATTCAGGTGGACCTGTTGCAACAATGAGAAGTACAAATTGTCATGTCAAAAACGAGCTTTACAATGTCCTGGGGGGGGGAGGATGGGGGGGGAGGGGGGAGGCTGGGAAGGGAGGTGAAGGGTAAACAAAGGAGGAGGCTGCAATGCTTGGTAATAAATGTACGCATTATCCTGCCCATGTAATTGTAACCCCTCTGTACAATATGTTCACAAATAAAATAAAAAAAAATTTAAAAAATGGGAGAGGGGTGGGAATAAATCTAAATAGAGACTTGTAAAAAGAAAAAGAAAAAAGTATACACATAATCAATAGGTATATGAAAAATTGTCAACATTAGTAATTAACAAGAAATTTGAATCTACATCACAATGGGTACATCTTGTCTCCAGTAAGTTTGATTATTCTTAAAAAGATGGATAAACAAGCCAACATCAGTAGCTCCTACCTGTAATCCTAACTACTCAGGAAGCTGAGATTTGAGGATTGAGATTTGAAGCCAGTCTAGGCAGGAAAGTCTGTGAGACTTTTTTGGGTTTTTTTGGGTCCGGTCATGGGGCCTGAACTCTGGACCTGGGCGCTGTCCCTCAGCTCTTCAGCTCAAGGCTAGCGCTCTACCACTGGAGCCACAGTGCCACTTCCGGCTTTTTTCTTTTTGCTTATGTGGTACTAAGGAATCAAACCCAGGGCCTCAGGCATGCAAGGCAAGCACTCTACCACTGGGCCACCTTCCCAGCCCATCTGTGAGACTCTTATCTCCCATTAACCATCAAAAATACAGAAGTGGAACTATGACTTGAGTGCTAGAGCTCTAGTCTTGAGCAAACAAAACAGAATAAAACAAAAACTCAGCAAGTTCAAGTCCATGAACCAGCACACATACACACACACACACACACACACACACACACACACACACACACACACACGAAATAATCATTCACATGCCCACCAACAGTAGGGCATATGAAATGGGCCAGGTGCTAGTCATCACTCACACCTGTAATACTAGCTACTCAGGAAGCCAGAAATTGAGGACCATGGTTCAAAGTCAGCCTAAGCAGGAAAGTCTGTGAGACTCTTAATTAACCACCAGAAAACAGGAAGTGGAGCTGTGGCTCAAAGTGGTAGAGTGCTGGCCTTGAGCAAAAGAGCTCAGGGATAGCACCCTGGCCCTGAGTTCAAGTCCCATAACTGACAGAGACAGACAGACAGACAGACAGACAGATAGACAGACAGACAGACAGACAGACAGACAGACAGAGATCTATTATATATGATCCAGACATTAAAGTAGGTATACAAGAAATTAACTCAGTAGCCTTGCTGCACTATTGACAATGGCCACAACAGCAATCCATCAGCTGATGAACAGATTAAAAAAATGTGATACCTACATAGATTCTATTTTTACAACATGAAATTCTGTTCTTGCAGTAAAATGGATGTCATTAGGTTAAATGGTCTAAGCCAGGCACAGAGAGACAGGTACTTCATGATTTAAAAACTTTATCTCATAGAACATGAGAGCAGAATGGGGGTCACCAGAGTCCAGAGGCCAGAGTTGGGGCTGGGATGGGGTTTGATGTGTACTGTTTCAAAAGCAGTGCATCTTCAAATGCTGATCTTCCTTTTGCAACATACTAATGCAAGGTCAAGCTCTTTTATTGCCTTTGGTGGATCCTTTTATACAAGTAATGACAGAATTGGACTCTTGTACTGAACTACCCTGTTGACCGAAGACTGCATTAAAAATTTAACTGAGACCGAAGGAGGATATTCTTAGGAAAGGATTACAAAGGCTCAATAGCTTTGGGCATATAATCATATAAAATGATGAAATGGACTCCAAGAAATGGAAACGAGAGGTTTGTTTGTTATTTTGCTTTGGGGAGTTTTGTTTGTTTTCCTTTATCACTATTTTTTATTTCTATACGTTTTGCCTTGTATGTAAGTTTATCTGTTTGGAGGAGGGCAAGGGGGAGCACAGAAATCCTGGGACAAAAGGTGACACTCACTTGACACTATGTTGAAAATGAACTATACAACTTTTGGGAGAGGGGGATCAGGAGGGAAAAACGGAGAAAACCAGGGAAGAG
This sequence comes from Dipodomys merriami, assembly GCF_024711535.1. Classification (NCBI taxonomy): domain Eukaryota; kingdom Metazoa; phylum Chordata; class Mammalia; order Rodentia; family Heteromyidae; genus Dipodomys; species Dipodomys merriami. Next base: position 65,999,843 of record NW_027203381.1, on the reverse strand, counting down.
GTAACACTATTCAAAAAGAAAAAGTACTCACTACCTGACTTATGTAACTAACTATAACCCCTCTGTACATCACCTTTACAATAATAATTTTTAAAACTTTTTAAATTAATTTTTTTTCGGTCATGGGGCCTGAATTCTGGGCCTGGGCGCTATCCCTCAGCTCTTCAACTCAAGGCTAGTGCTCTACCACTTGAGCCACAGCACCACTTCCCGCTTTTTCTGTTTATGTGGTGCTGAGGAATCGAGCCCAGGGCCTCATGTATGCAAGGCAAGTGTTCTACCACTGAGCCACCTTCCCAGCCCTATAAATTAAAATTTTTTAAAACTTTAAAAATTTAAAATTTTTAAACTTTAAAAATTTAAAATTTTAAAACTTTAAAAATTAAAAGAATTTAACAAGGACAGCCAGGTACCTGTGACTCATACATGTAATCCTACCTAGCTACTCAGGTGGCTGAAATCTAAGGACGAGTTCAAAGCCACCCTGAGCTGGAAAGTACTTGAGAGTTTTATCTCCAATTAACCACCCCAAATCAGAAGTGGAGCTGTGACTCAAAGTAGCAAAAAAAAGTTCAAGGACAGCACCCAAACCCTGAGTTCAAGTCCCATGAACACATGTGCGCGCGTGCGCGCACACACACACACACACACACACACACACACAATTAACATGGATTAAAGATCCCACAGCATTTTTCTGAAGTGTAAAATATGATTTGTTGCCAGAAATCTAAGCTCTTACAACTTTAACTACATTTTTTCAACAACCTCTTTTATTTTCATCTGGAATTTTTGCCATCCCTGCTCAGCTTTCCAACTTCCTTTGGCTACATGTCTGTTGAACAGAACTCTGAAAATAGGAGGATCATGGTCCAGCGATGAGTCTAGGCAAAAAGTAAGACCTTATCTCAAAATAACAAGCTCATAAAAGGACTGAAGTTATGGATTATCAGTAGAGCATCTGTCCAGCAAGTATGATGTCCTGAATCTAAAAACAAGACAAAATAAAAACCTGTCTTGCAAATTAGCAAAGAGAGACATGGTACCAAATAAAAGGAAAAACCTTAGAAAGGCAACTCAAGAACAGAACCTGTGAATATAGTAGCCATCAGAAGAAAAATTGTACCAACTTGATACCCCATTACACCCATCAAAATAAGAAAGGAAAAATCACAACGAGGATGTGAAGATTCATGACTGGTCAGAAACTGGTTTTAAGTATAAAGCACAGCCTTCCTAGACAGAAATCTGAGAATGAATGATCATGTTAAGAACAAAGGCCCAGCAAGTCCACTAATAGGAACATGCAGAAAATTTCTCCTGTGCGTTTACTAAGACATGTATGTAAGAGTTGATTATGATATCAAATGTACAAATTACTTTGCATCCATCAAAGAGGAAGAGATAAGTACTCTGAAATATTTGGCCTTGGTTAGCATCACAAAGTAAACAGGAAGCCATATGGGTAGTCTTTTTTAAAACACAGTGTGACAGTGCAGAGTGGTATCAAAGTATGGAAAAGGCATGATACCAATAATCCCAACACTCAGAAGGGTCACAAATTTGAGGCCGGCCTGAGTTACACAGTGAAAACTTACTGAGAAGAGAAGAGATGAACAGAAAGAGAAAGAAAGAGGGAAGAGAAGAGAAGAGGAGGGGAGGGAAAGGGAAAGGAATCAGACTGAAGACAACCAATATTTATGGTTGTCTGGAAAATAATGTGAGTTAACTTTTTCTGACTTGTTGTGTTAAAAACAGTTATGCACATTCTTCCCTAGATTCACATTTTCCTCTTTTACTTTAGGTTAAATTTCTTTCCAACTTCATGCTTCAAGTATTCTACTTTCTTTCCCTTCAATAATTTCTATAATGTCATAAGCAACAATAAAAGCATATCAGCCATTGCAGAACATTTTATTCACCTTGAGAAACAGTCTACTGATGAGACATGTCTTTTCTAAAGGTGCATTTTTATACACCTGGCTGAGAGAGTAATGTCTTTTCTGAAAAACATGCATTCTTTACCATCTTAAAACAACACTTTCCCTTTTCATGGATCAGTGATAGAGAATTAAAACTAACTTAAATAACACTCCAGAAATTGGTATAGAACCAAATAGCCTTTCTTGCTGGAAAAACAGAGCCTGGTTGAAGGTAAAGATGATAGTGATGAATGAAGAAGAAAAAGAAAATGGTGCTAATAACAAAATAAAAAGGCACAAATCCTGGAAGAATTCAGCTTGCATCTATATACTTAGCCCATAGAGGCCTCTCAGTTCATCTAGCTGCCCAGGTTCCTTAGGATCCAGCTTTAATTTACTTTGAAATACACTCTTGAGAGGAGAATTTAAAAGCATTATAAAATGAAGGAATCCACTTTATAGATCTTTGGACTCCATTTGGAAATTTAAAATAACAAAATGGAAAAATAAACATTGTCATAGAAAAATCTGTTCTCCATTGTGCTAGAGAAATCCTTTGCCCTCTTAAGAGCTCATTAAAATGCAACAGTGCTCATTCCAACCAATTACTATTTTGTCTGTGAATGGAAAATATGTGTGAATGGCCGGTCTAGTACAAACTAAAACATTTGCATAACATCAGTCCCTTCTTTGGTTGCATAATTAATCATTTGGGATTATATGTTTGTAAACATAATTTTTCAGTGTCAGAAGAAATAGAATTTGACTGTTGAAACACTCTAAATAATAATTACAGCTATCATTTATTGAGTACCCACTAAGTACCAGGCTTTACACAAATGCTGATACCTATGCCCACTACATTATTATAAGGTGAATATTACTATACCTGGTTTGGGGGATTAGGAAATTAAAGATCAAAGAAGGCAATTAATTTGCCCAAAGTAGTGAGCAATTTAAGGTGAGGTGTGACTCTTTAAAATGTTCATTTTCCCTTTAATAGAACCTGTAGCCTCCTTTAAAGATTTTCTTCTGGCTGGTCACCAGCATCTCATGCCTGTAATCCTAGCTACTCAGGAGACTGAGATCTGAGGATTGAGGTTCAAAGCCAATCTGGGCAGAAAACACCATGAGACTCTTAGCTCCAATAAACTACCAAAGAGCTGGAAGTGGCGCAATGGCATATGTGGTAGCAAAAAGCTCAGGTACAGCACTGAATTCAAGCCCCACGACTGGCATACACACACACACACACACACACACACACACACACACACACACACACACACACACACACACACACACACACACACACACACACACACACACACCTTTATTTGGTTTGGTTTGGTGGTTTGGTTTGGTTTTTCATTGTTTTGTCTTTGTAATGGAGGCATGTTATGTTGTTTAGGATGGTCTTGGTCTCTTGGGATGGTTTTGCGATCTTCCTGCCTCTGCTTCCTGAGTGCTGAGAGTGCAGGCATGTACCCATGCCTGGCTTAGTGAAGCTGAATTAGCAGCTCATTTATTGTGTACAACTTTATGTGTACTGCCTTATTGAAGTCACCAGGCTTCTGTGAGATGTGGATAATCTCATTTCGTCCATTTTATATTTAAAAAAATTGTTAGGAAATGGAAAGACTTGGAAAAAATTACATTAAGTGAAGTAAGCCAGGCCCAAAGAAATATAGGTCCCATGGTTTCCCTTATTTGCAATAACTAGTATATGTCTGAGACAAATAGAAACTGTCAGACAAGTTGGTGTTAGGCAAAATGAAACCCAAGATGAGGATTCAAATGTTTTTTTCTTTCTTGGGATTGTTTCCAACATATTTACAGGATGATTTCTTTGTTGCTTTGTATGTACCTCCCCCAGGATATAACCCCTGCTTTCACTGTATTTGATGTCGGTATAATTTGTGGAGGGGAAGGGAAAAAACAAGCTGTTTAAATAGGGACCCATTGCAACAATGAGATGTACAAGATGTTATGTCGGAAAACAAACTTTACAACTTTGGTGGGATGGGGATGTGGGGGTGGGGGAGTGGTAGTAGGGGGGTGTGGAGGTAGGGGAGGTGGAGAGGGGAAGGGATGGTATGGGGAAACAAAGGAGGAGGCAACAATGCGTGATAAGAAATATAATCACTATGTTGCCCATGTAATTGTAACCCCTCTGTATGGTATTTTCACAATAATAAAAATAATTTTAAAAATTAAAAAAAAACAACTGAGGCTTACTAAAAGTAGTATCTGGTCTAACGTAGCACTTCTATAAAGTAATGAAATGTGGATTCAACTTTTTGGTAATTGGTTCATGTTTTGTAATTTTTGTTTTTGAAACTTGGCATGAGATAAAAATCTACCTTCTTGGTGTACAATGTTAAGACCTGCAATACACACATAGGTTGTCTTTTGTTTTTGTTTTTGTTTTTGTTTTTGTTTTTGTTGTCACTCATGTATCTTGATCTCAGGGCCTGGGCGCTATCCTTAAGGCTCTTTGTGCTGAAGGCTAGTGCTCTACTACTTGGGCCACAGTACCACTTCCAGTTTTTGAGTGGTTAATTGGAGAGAAGAATTTCATGGGGACCTTTCTGCCCAAGCTGGCTTTGAACTGTGATCCTTGGATCTCATCCTCTTGAGGAGCTAGGGTTACAGGCATGAGCCACCAGGGCCAGGCTCACATATAGATTTTTCCAGACATGACCATATTCAACTACATAAAATAGTACATCTCTCTAAATACCACCTTCGTTATCCCATTGTTGTCATGTCCTTCTCCTGTGCCAACCTCTGGCTCTTTCTAATCTAGATTTACTTTTCTGAGACTGTGATATAAATGGGATCCTGCAGCACATACTGCTTCAAACTGGCTTCTTTCACTCAGTAATTGCCTTTAATCTTCATGTCCTTGAGTGGAATCTCTTCCTGTCATATAGCTGAGTAAGTTTCCATTGTATGGCTGTATTGCATTTGTATACTGTTGAAAGAAAATTTGAGTTGTTCCCAAATTGAGGTGATTAAGTCTCAAACTGCTACAAATATTAATATACTAGATTTTGTGTGAATGTAAATTAATTTCTTTAGGATGATTATTATAATGTAGGGCTGATGTTTGTTATAATCTGCCAAGCAGAAAATGGATCAAAAACCTCAATTTAAGATCAGATACCCTGAAACTATTACAGGAAAGGATAGGGGAAACACTAGGGCTCCTTGGCACAGGTGGAAACTTCCTAAGATCCAGAAACACAACAAATCAAAGAAAGGTTGGATAAACGGGATTGCATTAAACTGTAGAGTTTCTGCATGGCAAAGGACATAGCTAGCAGGATAAACAGAAAGCCCACAGACTGAGAGAAGACCTTTATTAACTATACATCAGACAAGGGCTTCATATCCAAAATACTGTTAGAGCCTCAAAATTTAAACCCGCAGAAGCAAATCCTCAAAGAAACAATCTTCAAAGAGAGACTTCTCTGAAGAAAATATAAGAATAGGCAACAGACACATGAAGGAATGTTAAACATCTCTGGCCATCAACAAAATGCAAATCAAAATTACATTGAGATTCTACCTCACTCTAATTATAATGGCCATTTTCAAGAAAGCTAATAAAATAATAGATGTGGCCAAAAGTGAAAGCTACTATATTGTTGGAGGGGATGTAAACTTGTTAAACTACTCTAGAAAGAAGTTTGGACGTTTTTCGAAAGACTGAACATAGAGCTCCCCTATGACCCAGCAATTCTATTCCTGGGCATTTATCCAAATGACCATTAACCAGGTTACACTAAAGCTACTAACACAACCATGTTCATTGCAGTAATATTTACCATAGCTAAGATAGAGAATCAAACCAGATACCCCTCAGTAGATGAATGAATCAGTATATACACAATGGAATTCAATGCTCCCATCAGAAAGAATGACATTGCCCTATTCATAAGGAAATGGAAAGACTTGGAAAAAATGCATTAAGTGAAGTGAGCCAGACCCAAAGAAACACAGACTGCATGGTTTCCTCATTTATAATAACTAGAATATGTATAGGATATTCTTAGAAGAGGCTCACAATGGCTCAATAGCTATGTGCGTATGACCAATTAAAATGATGCTTATCAAAATGAACTCAATGGAAATAAGAGCTTCCTTCCTTCCTTCCTTCCTTCCTTTCTTCCTTTCTTCCTTCCTTCCTTTCTTCCTTTCTTTCTTCCTTTCTTTCTTTCTTTCTTTCTTTCTTTCTTTCTTTCTTTCTTTCTTTCTTTCTTTCTTTCTTTCTTTCCTTTTTCTTTTTGTCAGTTATAGTGCTTGAACACTGAGTCTGGGCACTATCCCTCAGCTCTTCAGCTCAAGGAGAGTGCTCTTCCACTTGAGCCACAGTGCCACTTCCAGTTTTCTGGATAAGAGTCTCATGGCCTTTCCTGCCTGGGCTGGCTTTGAACCACGATCCTCAGATCTCAACCTCCTGAGTGGCTAGGGTTAAAAGCATTAGCCACCAGCACACGGCTGAAATAAGAGGTTTCTTTAATGTACTGTTTGCACTTATTTCCTTCTTCTTTCTTCCCCCACCCCCCTCCCCGACCCTTGGTTTATTCCCTGTTGATGCTGTTTTTTTATTTCTGTACCCATTGTCTTGTATATAAGTTTATCTGATTTGGAGAAGAGATGGAGAATCGCAGAAATGGTGGGACAAAGGGTGAACAAATGCAACAGTAATACTTACTAGACACTATGTTGGAAATGAACTTTACAATTTTGGGGGGAGGAGAATCGGGAGGAAGTGGGAGAAAATGAAGAAAATTTATGTAACTGTAACCCCTCTATATATCACCTTGACAATAAAATTAAATTTAAAAGAAAGAAAGAAAGAAAGAAAGAAAGAAAGAAAGAAAGAAAGAAAGAAAGAAAGAAAGAAAGAAAGAAAGAAAGAAAGAAAATGATCTGCCAAACCGGATTCCAGAATTTTCTGTGTTCATTCCCACAAGAGTGGAGTTCCAGTTGTTCCATGTACTTGTTAGATCTTGGTTTTGTCAGTTGTGTTTCTTTCATTTTAGAATAGATGTAAATAGTATTTCGTGGTGACTTAATTATATTTTCCTTCAGATTTTCCTTGGGCACTTATTAAGAGGATGCTGACAATCTCCTTAAATGCTTATTTCTCATTGATGTTCCTCTTCCGTAAAGTGCTTATTCAAGATTTTGCCCATTTTTAAAATTTCTGGTGTTTGCGTGTTTGCCAGAATTTTAGATATTCTAAATACACATCCTTTGTCAGAAATATGAGTCACAAATATTTTCATCATCCATTTTTTCCCTTATTTTAACAGTATATTTTATGCAGCCTAAGTTTTTCATTTTGGAGAAGTCAACTTCATAACTCTTTTTTATAGTCATGCTTTTCATATCCTGTTTAAGAACTCTGATTGGAAGGTCTAGGTCAGAGGAGAGAGGTTGGGAGGAACTTCTGTGGTGGTTATGAAATGCCACCAATACAGACCTCCTCCCAAAGCTGGAAAGGCACAGAGAACATTTTATCTCTAGAGCTACCAGAAGGACTGTGACCCTACCATCTTGATTTTTGCCTAGTGAAACCTTCTCAAAACTTCTGATTTCTTAGTGTAACTCTCACAAATGAAAACTCTCTGCCTGAAAACTCTCTGCCTAAGAACTCTCTGCCTAGCTGGGCGCTGGTGGCTCACGCCTGTAATCCTAGCTACTCAGGAGGCTGAGATCTGAGGATCGCGGTTCAAAGCCAGCCCGGGCAGGAGAGACTGTGAGACTCCTATCTCCAATAAACCACCAGAAAACCGGAAGTGGCGCTGTAGCTCAAGTGGTAGAGCACTCGCCTTGAGCTGAAGAGCTGAGGGACAGCGCCCAGGCCCAGAGTTCAAGTCCCACTACCGACCAAAAAAAAAAAAAAAAAAGAACTCTCTGCCTAACTCCAGGTAGAAAAAGAAGTATCCTATGATTCCTTTTGAAAGTGTTATAGTTTTATGCTTTACAATTGTGCATTATCTTTTAAAATCATTTTGAGTTAGTTTATGTATGCTTTGAGGTTTAGTTGAAGGTTCATGTTCTTGCATATCAAGGTCTAACTAGTTCCAGCATCACTTGTTGAATTTCCATTGTTGAATTGCTTATACAACTTTGTCAAAAATCAGTTGGCTCTATTTGCCTGGGTGTTTCTTGGCCATTTATTCTAATCTAGTCCCATTAATTAGTAATCCCATTACCAATATGACCTATATCTCCATACACTAAGTCCTCAAATTAATTCATGTGTGATTTTTTTCAGCAATTGATGCTCTGCACTAGAGAAACAAAGGGCACCGGTAGATTGGCTTCAGTGTCCTCCTTTCTTTTGTCACCTGCAGGGTGTTAATAATATGCTTTTTGATATATAAAAAAGATAGAAGAGCAATTTGTCTGGCCTACTTTGCCGTTCAAGAGAAAGAAAATGGCTGTCATGGACAGCTTTTCCTCTGAAGGCCACCTGGAAGCCCTGGTTAACCGCATTCACTGTGTAGTCAGTCATGTTTGTGTAACCTGCTTACCAAATGTCTCTGTGTTGGCCCTATGGTTAGATTTGGGGGAAAACGAGATATACAAGTTTCTTCCTCCTTCGAACCCTATAGCACACTATAGACCATTAACATTTAAACAAAGAATGTAAAACAAGTTGACTGTTCTTCAGTATACCACAATGGGGTAAAGAAGTATAAAAGAGAAACTGAGGTCTCATAGATTCCATGCCCAGGGAACATTCTGGAGAGGTGACCTTTACCCTCAGCTCTGCATGAAAGAAGAAACTGGATAGGTTAACATCAAAAGGAAGAATATTCTGGACTATGAGTCAAAGATGCCTTCCTGGGAATGACTGGTATAACTAGAGAATATTCAGGCAGGGAAGATGTAAAGCAAATTTAGGAGAGGTTGGCAAGGGCTGAGAGATGAAGGGCATTGGGACTAGAACAAGAGGTTAAGTTTAACTCAAGGTGCAAGGGGTGGGGGGCACTAGTGGGTTGAGTCTGATATAGTCAGATGATCAAATACAGACCAAAAAAAAGATTTTAGAAAGTAGGATTAGTCTCCCAAATCCTATGCCCACAAAATGTTTCCCACTCACATCAAGCTATTTTCTCCATGGCAGCAATGTATAGAAAACCAGAGAAGCCACATTCAGATCTCACAACTGAACACCATTTACTTCATGGGCTCCAAGTGCTAAGAGAACAGGAGAAGAGAGGGCAAAGAAAGAGAAGGCATTCTTGGCTATAATCAAGAACTCTAATAACAACAGATGTTGGAGGGGATGTGGACAGAAGGGAACCTTACTGCATTGTTGGTGGGAGTGTAAACTTGTTCAACCACTTTGGAAAGTAGTATGGAAGCTCCTCAAAAGACTCCACATAGAGCTCCCCTATGACCCAGCAATCCCACTTTTGGGCATTTACCCAAACGATCACAAACAAGACCATACTAAAGCTACCAGCACAACTATGTTTATTGCAGCATTATATAACATAGCTAAGATATGGAACCAACCCAGATACCTCTCAGTAGATGAATGGATCAAGAAAATGTGGTATATATACACAATGGAATTCTATGCCTCCATCAGAAAGAATGACATTGCCCCATTTGTTAGGAAATGGAAAGACTTGGAAAAAATTATATTAAGTGAAGTAAGCCAGGCCCAAAGAAACATAGGTCCCATGGTTTCCCTTATTTGCAATAGCTAGTATATGTCTGAGACAAATGGTAAAGGTCAGATAAGTTGATGTTAGGCAAAATGAACCCCAAGATAAGGACTCAAATGGTTTTTCTTTCTTGCAAATATTTATAAGATATTTCTTTGTTGCTTTGTATGTCTCTCCCCCAAGATATAATCCCTGTTTTCACTGTATTTGATTTTGGTATAATTTGTGGAGGGGAAGGAAAAAAACAAATTGTTTAAATAGGGATACAGGTGGACCCATTGCAACACTGAGATGTACAAGATGTTATGTTGAAAAATGAACTTTACAACTTTGGTGCAGGGGTGGGGGGGAAGGGGGAGAGGGAATGGGAAGGGATGGGAAAAAATGGGAAGGGGAAACAAAGGAAGAGGCAACAATGCTTGATAAGAAATGTACTCATTACCTTACTCATGTAATTGTAACCCCTCTGTACAGTATTTTCACAATAAATAAATAAATATAAAAAATTTTATGTGAAAAATAAAAGAGAAGGCTTTCTCAGTCTCTTGCTAAGTCAGTATGAGGATTCTGTACAGAGGTGGCTGGCCCCTAAATATGAGTTAAAAATGGCCCTAAATGGAGAGTCCAGCATCTTATAGTCCATGGAAGTAAATGCAGATACTTCTCCCTGCAGGTAAGAGAAATATTTCACCACAATTCTGCCCTATGGCTCCCAATCTTCATAAACAATGGATGAAAGGAAATGGACTGAAGATTACAGTACACAAAATAAAAGTCCTACATGTAGGAAATTTCCAATGAGAAGGAATGTTAAGCACAGGACTGTACTTCTGAGCAGAGTTCTGTACAGAGTCTATGTTTGTTCTGTTTATTTAAGCTCCACTTTGGAAAGATAACAGAAAACCACAGCACCTCTTCTCCATTACAGTCATAATTTCCAGCTCTGTGTTCTCTCTTCTATCATCAGTGTGTGTGTGTAGTCACAATCCCTGTGATGCTTGCTTCCTAGTATTCTAGTTTTTGCTTAGCATGGCACACACGTGCACATGTGTGCAAGCACACGCATGTGCACCCACACGCACACACACACACACACACACACACACACACACACACACATATATATATCCCCTGTCTCCTGTTCACTATGACTCCAAAGCCATCTCTCTTAGTCTAGTTTCTAAATAAAGCAAAGTCTGAAGCAAAGGGTTCCAAACACTGCTGTATTCAGAGTAACATTCCTCAGAAAAGCAAGAGTGAGGGGAAAGTGAAGCAAGACCAGGAAGAGGGAAGAGTCTATTGAAAGACAAGTGATCAATCTGGTGGCTGCCAGGTGTGATGGATTGTTCTGTCTCACAAGACCAGCTTTTCCAGACACTGTCCTCTAAACAGTTGTTGACTGCATCTCAAATAATCCCAGAAAGAGAAAAGAAAAAGACCTGTCATCGGTTCTCATCAGCCTTATGAGACTTCCAATCCACCCATCAGTAAAGACACACACACACACACACACACACACACACACACACACACACACACATACACACACACCACTCTGAGCTGTCACCCCTCAGGGTCAACAGGGGTCTGTATCAAAGGCAGACCTTAAGGTTTACAGCTAGATACCCTGTACTTTATTTGTCCAAAGTCATGAAGTCATCCACAGTCCATTTGAACCAGAAGTGTGGCAGCATAGTTGTTAGCACACAGGACAGTCCGCTACTGCACTGGTTTCTTAGATAATGGTCTAGTAACTGAAACAGTCACATTTGAGCCCAGAAAACAGGATTTAAGCTAAATTCTGCTTCTGTTTGGGGAACTATGAGTTCTTTTCAATTTTATTCAAATGCTCCAGAGCTTAATAGAAAGATCATTGAACAGGACTCTTAAGAGCTGACCCTGGCTCAGACCCTTGGAAAAATCAATCTTTCATGAATCCCAGTTTGTTATTCTGGGCTTTTTGAAGAGCTCTGATTACATGATCTTGGAAATCTCAAAATTTAATTAATACCATTCTAAACAGATGAGCAAATAGCATTAAAAAAAAAGTTTACAATCTTGGCAATGATGGCTCAAGCCTATAATCCTAGCTACTCAGGAAGCTGAGATCTGAGGATTTCAGTTCAAAGCCAGCTCAGGCTAGAAAGTCCCTGAGATTCAAATATCCAATTAGCCACCAGAAAACTGGAAGGGGAGCTCAAAGTAAAGTACTAGCCTTGAGCAGAATAGCTCAGCAATAACACCCAGGCCTTGAGTTCAAGCATCTTGATTGACCAAAAAAAAAAAAAAAAAAAAAAAGTTTACAAATCATTAAAATGTAAATCTGGAAATTAGATCACAATGTTGTGGCTCAAGTGGTAGAGCACTAGCCTTGAGCTGAAGAGCTGAGGGGCAGCGCCCAGTTCCAGAGTTCAGGCCCCATGACGTGACCCAAAAAAGAAAAGAAAAGAAAAGAAATTAGACCACAAGGTTAGAGGGTAATACCATTTTTATGTGCCATGATTTGGATTAGCACATTGTTTTTGAATAAATCATGCGCATTAATGCATATGATTAATTTAAAATATATGAGCACACCTCTTTCTTTGCATCCTGGTTATTTTTAGATTAGATAAAATTGCATATAAAATATTAAATTTTAGTTGTGCAATAGGTATGAAGTAGAGTCTCTATACTACTTCCTTTTAACTTTTTGTTGTTGTTGTTGGTCATGGGGCTTGAACTCTGGGCCTAGGCACTGTCCCTCATCTTTTCAGCTTAAAACTAGCACTCTACCATCTGAACTACAATGCCATTTCTGGGTTTCTGGTGGTTTATTGGAGATAAGAGTCTCACAGACTTCCCTGTCTGGGCTCAGCCTCCTTAGTAGCTAGTATTATAGGCATGAGCCACCAACGCCTGTTTCAATTTTCTTTTTTATATTATAAAAATACCATACAGAGGGGTTACAATTACATGGGCAAGATAATGAGTACATTTATTATCAAGCATTGTTGCCTCCTCCTTTGTGTTTTAATTTTCTTTAGCAAAGGAACAAAACAAATATCTCTTCAAGTGCCTCTCCTATGATTTTTCCTTGTATGAATTTACATCGATCAAGCTCCTAGCCCTCCCTGAGGATTAGCTGTATGAGCCCTAAAGTAAAATGTAGCCTGAGGTCTCTGAAGTTGTCTGGAGAGTTGTCTGATACACTGCAGGATGGAAACATTCTCTAAATCTAGAAACCAGTGAACTAGCATCCCTGTAGGTATGTGCCTTGAACAGAGTATCCCCCTCTTGTTTTAAGACAATGTCTGACTATGAGGCTGGCCTCAAACTCTGGATCCTCCTATCTCAACCTCCCAAGTGCTGGGATTTTAAGCAGTTGAGCAAGAAGCTTTTGTGTATGTGTTTGCATGTGTGCCAGTCCTGAGGTTTAAGTCTGGGTCTGGGCACTGTCTCCTTGAGCATTTTTGCTCAAGGCTAGTGCTCTATCACTCTAGCCCTGGATCCACTTTCAGCATTTTGGGGTAGTTAATTGAAGATAATAATCTCACCAACTTTACTGCCAAGACTGTCTTCAAATCACATTCCTCAAATTTTACCCTCCTGAGTAGCTAGGATTACAGGCATGAACAGCCACCTGAGTCCTACTTGAGCAGGAACTTTTTTTTCTTTGTGTTGGTCGTAGGACTTGAACTTGGGGCCTTGGCACTGTCTCTGAGTTCTTTTATTCAAGGCTAGCACTCTACCACTTGAGCCACAGTACTCCTTGAGTGGAAACTTTTAAGAAATTTCTAGGCAACCAAGTTCTCTTTCTAGATGGCTCCAATTTTAGTCTCTCCTAAAAGAAGAAGAGATGGAATTAAATGACCTACATGTATTTCCTCCCTTGAAGCCAGCATGCAGTACTTTTGTTTGATGAGAACCACTGCCCAGGGCAAGGCTGGTACTCAATTGACTGGCACTTCTGGTTTTGCCACCAACATTTGACACATTTGTTTTGAACTTGCAGTGACCTACTTATTCTAAGTCTCAATCTTATAGCAGATAAGATTAAAAAGCAGACAAAGCAATGATGTCATTGTTGTCATTCCTTGGAGATTTAAAAGAAATAGGGCAGTACTCTCAAACACTAGGGCAGAGTTAGTGGACTGGGAAACTAGGAATCTACAGGCAGATTATCGTGTTGCCATTTAGAGAGACTTTTCAAAAATAGGGACAAATCCTAAGAGAACACAAATCTCCTTTCCCTAAGCCTCTCCTTCCATTCCATTTTTATTTCTTGTGGGAATTTGTGTTCAGAACTGAGCTGGGAGGCAAGAGAGACAATTTCAACTCCAGTTCTGCCACAGTATAGTTTTTGTGAACGTTAGCAATTCATTTCACATCATTGAGTTTCGGTTTCCTCATCTGCTCCCAGTTGATTGTTTATAGCCTCCACTAATTAGTATGTAAAAGTCATGAATTAGTAGCAATGACTTATCTGCATCCATGCTCCCCACAAAGGCCAGCTGGAGGCTTTGTCATATAAAGGTGCTCCTTTCTCTCTAGTATACTGACTGACTAGTTGAATCTCTTTTTGCCCCTGTTTGATGACTGTCCTCCCATCTTTCTAAGGTTGCACGGTACAATGTTCCTTACTTAGCACTGATGAAACAAATTGCCACAGAATTGATGGCTCAAGACAATCTATGTTAGTCCCACAGTTCTTGAGGCCAGAAGTCCAAAAATCAAGATGTGCAAAAGGGCATGTTGTCTCTGGAAGTTCTGCAAAGGACCATTCTGTTCTTTCTGACTTCTTTCAGGTTTTCTTAGCTTGCAAAGATATGATTCAAGTCTACTGTGTTTGTGAGTGAGGGGTGGGGGTGGGGTAGGGTAGGCTGTCCACAAATCCAGAACTTTCTCTGGGTACCAATAAGGGTACCAGTTACTGGATTAGGATGACTTTAACTTGATTGTCTCTGCAGGAACCCTAAGTCACATTCACAAGTCTCAGGTAGAGGCACACAACTCCATGTGGTGGTATCTCTGTATACGTTTTTTCTCATTCAGTCATTCAAACCTTATGTCCTGCCCTGATTAAAAAGAATCTTTCCAGGGCTGAGAAGGTGGCTCTGTGGTAGAGTGCTTGCCTTGTATGCATGAGGCCCTGGGTTCGATTCCTCAGCACCACATAAGCAAAAAAGAAAAAAGCTGGAAGTGGCACTGTGGCTCAAGTGGTAGAGTGCTAGCCTTGAGCTGAAGAGCTGAGGGACAGCGCCCAGAGCCAGAGTTCAGGCCCCACAACCAGACCCAAAAAAAAAAAAAAAACAAGAAGAAGAAGAATCTTTCCATCTCAACAGAGGGAAGCTGAACAAAGTAGCCTGTGTCTGTCATCCCAACAACAGGAAGTCTAAAATATTTGCATCATAGTTCAAATGCTCCCAGGCAAGAATCAAGATACTCTCTCAAAAATAACCAGCAAAGGCAGGTGCTGGTAGCTCATTCCTGCAATATTAGCTACTCAAAAGCCTGAGATCTGAGGATGTGGTTTGAAACCATCCTGGGCAGAAAAGACTATGAGACTCTTTTCTCAAGTTAACCAATAAAAAGCTAAATATCATGCTGTGGCTCAAGTGGTAGAGTGTCAGCCTTGAGTAAAAAGTGAAGGGACAGTGCCGAGGCCCTGAGTTCAAACCCTAGTAATAGCATTAAAAAAAAAACACACACACAGAGGAGGCAAGGCTTAGCCACAGTGTATTTACCTGGTGAGGCCCTGAGTTTAAACACCAGGTCACACAAGAAAATAAAATATAACAAGACAGAAGGAGGGGAGAGATGAGAAGGAAGAGGAGGAGGAGATGGAGGAAGGAAAAGGAGAAAGGAGGAGGAGGTAAGAGAAGAGGATGAGGAAGAAGGAAAAGAAGGAAGAAGGGAACAAAGGAAGGAGAGGAGGAGGAGTCTCCCAAGAATGCCTCTTTTCATTGGAGTCCTGATTCTCATGCTCATGGTACTCTTACAAGAGGCTCTCCCAGTTTAATCCATGATATATGGAGTTTTCCTTCAGGCTCATCACAAAAAGAACTTCATTCCCCTGCTCCAAAATGTTCTGACAGCCTCATTACCAGAGCCACATTTCCTTAGAGAGATATCCATAGATATTCTTGTGTGACCCCCAACTCACCTTTCCTATCCTAAACTCTCTGCTCCCCTCCATATGCCCCTCAAATAGTCCTTTAATCCCTCTCCTACTCTTTCCTTCTCTGTGTTGTCCTTCCATCACTCTCTCTAACCCTGCATGCCTATCCTTATCACCTGTGAAAAGCCTTCTCTTCCCCCAAGGCTCCAAAATTCCCACTCCAGAGCCAGCTATAATTGTCACTCTCACTTCTTTATTACTGAAATTATGATCATGTCATTTCTCTTTGGTTTGAAACATGATCTCTTATAAGCAAAGTTCCCTTTTATATTCTCGAATCCCTGGTTCTCAGGAAGCATTTGGCACTTATTCTGAAATAAAGAAGGAAAAGTAGAAGAAAAGGGAAGGAGAGAGATAAAGAAAGAGGAAGGGAGGAAAAGAAGGAGGAAAAAACTCTAAAGTAATTATTTTCAGATGGTGCTTCAAGGGATGTGCAAATGCTTTCTATTTCATTACTAATAAAGCTAATAAAAATAGCAAATGTTATTTTTTGTGGTACTAGGGCTTGAATTCAATCTTACTTGACTTTCTTGCTCAATGCCAGTGCTTTACCACTTGAGCCATACCTCTAGCCTGGATTTATGCTGATTAACTAGAGATGGAGTCTTGCAGATTTTTCTGCCCAGGCTTGTTCCCATCCAAATCCTCCAGGTCTCAGTCTCTGAAGTAGAAGATTATAGGCATGAGCCACTTGGGCCAGGCTTACTGAATGTTATTTTTCTCTAAGTTCAAAAGTTTATGACTGGAGTCTGGAGGAAGATGGCGGAGGAGAAGCTGGAGGCTAAACAAGCTCTCGCATAGAAAGTAGTTTTGGTGTTCCAGTGAACAGTCCTAGGCTAGAGAATCACACCAAGTGTGCCATCATAGTACAGGGAGTTTGGCCAGAGAGGAAAAATGCAGACAGCTTCGTCAAGGAGACAGATCTAAGCACTTTTCAGTGTCTGCAGTGGCTGCTGCTTGGCCACCATATCAACAGAGAGCCCGAGACAAAGGCACCAGACATGGTGTGTGAGCGGATTCTACTCACCACCACTTCATCCTGCTGATCGCAGACCAGGGATGGACCAGAAACCAAGAGGCTAGTGTGAGTACACCCAAAACATCCTCACTCCTTCTCATGGAGCAGCGGTGGGAAGGTAGCCCCTCCCCCACCACCAGAGAAGAACTTCGTCTTTGATACTGACAAAGGCCTGGCCTGAGCAGCTAACTCCAACTCAGGTCTTGGAAGAAAACAATAGTAGCCATTAACCAGGTCACAGGAACCTGACCTGACCTGATCTGCTGGGCTCAGCTCCACCCAGGGGAAAGTTGCCCTTCCCAGGCAGAAATGACTCCACCCCCAGAGGAGTGACTTTCTTCACTGAGTAAACAAATCCAGAGGCTGATCCTCCCCACTTCAGCCTAGATGGCAGGAAGGGTAAAAGACAAACAATTGAAACTCAGTAAACATAAATCCTGAGAATGGCTCCAGGCTGGGCTCTGTGAGTGTCTCAGGAGTTAGTCCTTCAGGGAAAAGCTACTGATGGTTGTTAGGCCTAGCTTCATCACAACAACTCCAAGCTAGAGGAAACAGCCATCTCCCTCTTTTGTGATACTCAAAGCAGATCGTCCTCCCCCTGAACTAGCCTGGGAGGAGAATCACAAAGTCCTGGGTAAGGCAGAGTTTTTTTCTGCTTGCTCAAACAAACTTAAGAAACCAATCAAGCCACAGGAAAACCAAACATCACAAGCAAACCAGAGACTCCACCAAGAGACTGGTTATGGACACAAGATCCGCCCCCCTTTCCCGCAAAAAAAAAAAAAAAAAAAAAAAAAAAAAAAAATCAAATAACTCGTTTTTCTACCTAATTTTTTAAAATTTAAAAAAATTGTTTTCTATTTTTTTATTTTATAATTTTTATTTTAGGTGTGTGTGTGTGTGTGTGTGTGTGTGTGTGTGTGTGTGTGTGTGTGTGTGTGTGTGTGTTCTAATCTCTTTTAACCTTTTGGTCCTTCTTTTTTTTTTTTTAGCATGACTTAATTGCTGTTTTTCTCATCCCCTGATATATATATGAGTCGTGGATTACTCAATTTACAACCTCTTAGGCTTAACTTCTTTAATAATAGTATTATTTCTTTATACCTATATAATCTTTAAGTATTCCATTTTTAAATTTTTTATTTTTTATTTTTTCATTTTTCCTTTTCACCTCCTCTTCTCCTCCTATCCTTTTCTTCTATCAGTATTATTTCTTTATACTTACATAATTTTAATTTCATTTTTTAAATTTCATTTTTTAAATTTAAGTTTTTGTTTTTTTCATTTTTCTTGTTTCTTTATCTCCTTTCATTCTGTTCTATCCATTTCCTCTCTAAGATTAGGACTTGGTTAAATTCACTCTTCCCTTTTACCTCTCCACATCCCTCTCATCCTATTTTTCCCCACAATTCTCCCTAAGCCTATTAATTTCTGTCTGCTGAATCCCTCTTTGGTGTTCTTAGCCCAATAATCCATAGTCGTTTGATGTTGAATAGATGGTATCTGTTGAAATAGATTGTATCTGCAACCATTTTGACTGTGCAACTACAGGTCTCTGATTGATGTTTGCTTTAAAATAGTGTTCTAGCTGGAAATTGGTGTAACTTTCATACCAAATTGGCAGAACAAGCTGGAGAAACACAAGAAAAATGTCAAGTCCAGGTATCTCAACTCCCACTCATGATAATCAAGTGACAAAACAGTTAATGAATAATCCAGAGGAGAGTTCCCAAAAGCTCTACAAACACTACTGGTAAACATGGTGAATGAAAAGATTGGAAACCTGCAAAGGAGTCAGTTGAGCATGATGCAGAGTGAGACAAGGCTAACCAAAGATTAATACAGGAATTTAATGAGCATGATGAGCCTAACCAGAAATTAATACAGGTATCTTGTGAACATGAGGAACCTAATCAAAGATTAATACAGGAATTGAATGAGCTGTTGAGAACTGTCAAAGAATAATACAGGAATTGTGTGAGCATGAAGAAGCTAATCAAAGAGTAATGCAGGAATTGCATGAGCAGAATGGGAATAAACAAAGATCCATAGAGGTATTCATGGAATCCATAAAAAGACAGGTGAAGGAATCCAGGGAGACCACAAAGGGAATGCTGAATGGAACCCATCAGAAGGAATGGGAGTCCAATGAAACCACAACCAATCAACTTAGGGATTTGAGAATAAACGCTGAACACCAAATTAAGGAAGTAAAGAAGTCCATACAAGACTTAAAACCAAGCTCCAACAAAGAATTTAAAGCCATCAAAGCTGACCAATTAGAAAGAAAGGAAATAAAAAACAAAGTAGAAAGTCTTGACAATAGATTAGACCATGCAGAAGATCGAATCTCTGGGATTGAAAACAGCCTAGACATTATAAAGAAAGAACATACAACTATCCAAGACAAATCCAAGAAATATGATAGATCTATTCAACACTATGATAGATCTATTCAAGACACTATCAGAAGGCCTAATCTGAGGATAATGGGTGTAGAGGAGCACCTAGAGACAGGAGTTAATGGTCTAGGAAATTTATTTAACAGGATCCTAGCAGAGAATTTCCCAAACATGTAAATAGATATGCCTATTTAGATGCAAGAAGCTTTTAGAACACCAAATAGACCAGAACAGAACAGGACATCCCACTGTCACATTGTAATTTACACAGGATAAATTCAGACCAAGGAAAGAATCCTTAAAACTGTCAAGGAGAAAAGCTCAATCACCTATAAAGGGAAACCAATTAGAATAACCTCAGATTTCTCAGCAGAGACAATTAAAGCAAGAAGAGCCTGGAATGATGTATGCCATGCCCTAAAGACAAACAACTACCAACCAAGAATACTGTACCCAGCTAAACTCTCCTTCATAATGAAAGGTCAAATAAAAACCTTCCATAGCAAAGAAAAACTGAAACAATATATCTCCACCAAACCAGCCCTACAAAAGAAACCTAAAGATGTCCTACACATAGAAAACCAACAAGACCACAATAAAGGCCAAGAAACCTCACCTAAACTGTGAATCCAAGAACCATAGGAAGAACCCAGTAGGTACAGCCCCCAAGAAGGTGGATTAAATGGCAAGAACTCCCAAATATCTCTCAATCCTATCTCTCAACATTAACGGATTTAACTCTCCAATTAAGCGACATAGACAGTCTAGTTGGATTAAAAAGCAAGATCCTTCTATCTGCTGCCTTCAGGAGTCACACCTTGCCCATAAGAACAAACACATTTTCAATGTTAAAGGCTGGAACAAAATCTACCAAGCAAATGACCACCATAAACAGGCAGGAGTTGCAATCCTAATATCAGATAAAATAGACTTCAAATTAAAATTAGTGAGAAGAGATAAAGAAGGTTGCTACATATTAATTAGGGATCTCTTCTTCAGGAGGATATTACAATTCTAAATATCTATTCACCAAACAATGGAACACCCAAATTTATCCAAGAAACACTACTTTCCCTCAAATCTCACATAGATCCAAAGACATTAATTGTTGGGAACTTTCACACACCACTAACCCCACTAGATAGATCAACCCGGCAAAAAAACTCAACAGAGATACTGCAGATCTAAACAACTGCATAGATCAACTAGATTTAACAGACATCTACCAAATATTTCACCCAGCAACATCAGAATACACATTCTTCCCAGCAGCACATGGAACATTTTCCAAAATAGACCACATTTTAGCTCACAAAGGAAACTTGCCCAAATTCAGAAACATTGACGTTATATCCTGCATTCTCTTAGACCACAAGGGAATAAAATTAGAATTCAACACCAAAACCACCAAAGAAAGTCCTGTAACACAGGAGGCTGAACAACACACTGTTGAACCACCAGTGGGTCATGGAAGAGATTAGAAAGGAAAAAATGTTCATGATATTCGACAAAAATAAACACACAAGTTACCAGCTCCTCTGGGACATAGCAAAGGCAGTACTCAGAAGCAAGTTTATAGCTCTGAGTCCTACATCAACAAATTGGAGAGATCTGAAACCAACAATTTAATGAGATATCCGAACCTCCTTGAAAAAGAGCAGGAAGCTAAACCCCAATCCAGTAGACAGGAAGAAATAATTTAAATTAAATCAGAATTAAATGAATTAGAATCCAAAATAAACATGGAAAGAATCAACAAAACAAAGAGTTGGTTTTTCAAAAAAATTAACAAAATTGACAGACCCTTAGCAAATCTTATCAAAAAAAGAAGAGAACACATCCAAATAAACTCAGAGATGAGAATGGAAACATCACCACAGAAACAACCAAGATTCAGAACATTATAAGGTAATACTTCTCAAACATTTATGCTAATAAGTTTGAGAACCTAGAAGAAATGGATGATTGCCTAGCAAATATCAGCATGCCAAAACTAAAACAAGATGAGTTAAACCAACTTAACAGACCCATATCAAGCAATGAAATAGAAACAGCAATAAGAGACCTCCCATCTAAGAAAAGCCCAGGACCAGATGGATGTACAGCTGAATTCTACAAGGCGTTCAAAGCAGAATTCACACCAATACTCCTCCAACTCTTCAATGAAACTGAAAGAGAAAGTTCACTACGGAACTCTTTCTATGTAGCCATTGCAACCCTCATCCCAAAAGCAGGCAGGGACTCATCAAAGAAAAAAAAACTATAGACCCATGCCTTTGATGACCATCAATTCAAAACTGCTCAACAAAATCTTGGCCAATCGACTTCAACAACTCTTCAAACAATCATATACCATGTTCAAACAGGATTCATTTCAGGGATGCAAATTCGGTTCAATATATGCAAATTAAAAATATAATTCAGGGCTGGGAAGGTGGCTTAGTGGTAGAGCACTTGCCTTGCATGCTCGAGGCCCTGGGTTTGATTCCTCAGCACCACATAAACAAAAAGAAAAAAGCCGGAAGTGGCGCTATGGCTCAAGTGGTAGAGCGCTAGCCTTGAGCTGAAGAGCTGAGGGACAGCACCCAGACCCAGAGTTTAGGCCCCATGACCGGACCCAAAAAAAAAAAATATATATATATAATTCATCACATCAACAAGAACAAGGGTAAGAACCACATGGTTATCTCAATGGATGCAGAAAAAGCATTTGACAAGATCCAACACCCCTTCATGAGGAAAGCTCTGCCAAAACTAGGAATCATGGAACATTCCTCAATACAAACCTACAGCCAGCATAATACTTAATGGTGAAAACATAAAGGCATTTCCTCTAAACTCAGCAATGAGAAAAAGATGTCCCTCTCACCACTTGTCTTCAATTTAGTATTAGAATGCCTAGCTACAGCAATAAGACAAGATGCAAACATAAAAAAGATCCAAACAGGGAAAGATGAAGTAAAACTCTCCCTATTTGCAGATGACATGATCTTGTATTTAAAGAA
Organism: Dipodomys merriami; assembly: GCF_024711535.1. NCBI lineage: Eukaryota > Metazoa > Chordata > Mammalia > Rodentia > Heteromyidae > Dipodomys > Dipodomys merriami. Next base: position 65,977,636 of record NW_027203381.1, on the reverse strand, counting down.
TCCCACGGACTCCACTCCCAAATTACTCAAGCTGATTTGAAACTTTGGCAAATTAGCAGGGTATAAAATTAACCCTCAAAAATCAATGGCTTTTCTGTGTGCCAACAATAAGAAGAGCGCAGCTGAAATCAGGAAAGCAACTCCTTTTGTAATAGCCTCACAAAAAATAAAATAACTAGGAATTAACTTAACCAAAGAAGTGAAGGACTTCTATGACGAAACTTTAAAAACCTGACAAAGGAAATCAAAGCAGAATTTAGGAAGTGGAAAAACCTCCCATGCTCCTTGATCAGAAGGATCAACATCGTGAAAATGGCAACATTTCCCAAGGCTATCTACAAATTCAATGTGATACCTATCAATATTCCAACCTCATACTTCAATGAAATAGAAGAAGTAATCCAAAAATTCATATGGAATAATAAAAGGCCCTGAATATCTAAAACAATCCTTAACAGAAAGAGTAGTGCTGGAGGAATATGAATACCAAATTTCAAACTCTACTACAAAGCCATAGTAATCAAAACAGTTTGGTACTGGCACAAGAACAGACCTGAGGACCAATGGAATAGGATTGAAAACCAGAAATGAACCCACAGACCTATAGCCACCTAATCTTCAGTAAGGAGCTAAAAAAATAGAACAGAATTAAGAAGCCTCTTCAGTAAATGGTGCTGGCAAAATTGGTTAATCACCTGTAGAAAACTGAAGCTAGATCCTTATATATCACCTTGCACCAGAATCAACTCCAAATGGATCAAAGCAGACACTCTGAAAACATTACAGGATGGAATAGGAGAAACCCTAGGTCTCCTTGGCACAGGCCAAAATTTTCTTAATAGAGAACCAGAAACACAACAAATCAAAGAAAGGTTGGACAAATGGGATTGCATGAAGCTGCAGAGCTTCTGCATGGCAAAGGACATAGCTAGCAAGATCAATAGAAAGCCCATGGATTGGGAGAAGATCTTCACTAACCATACAATGGATAAGGGTCTCATATCTAAAATATACTTGGAACTCATAAAATTAAATCTCTCAACAACAAATCCTCAAAGAAACAAGTGCCAATAAGTAAGTGGGCTAAAGACTTACAGAGAAACTTCTCTGAAGAGGAAATAAGAATGGCCAATAGACATATGAAGAAATGTTCAACCTCTCTAGCCATAAAAGAAATGCAAATCAAAACAACATTGAGATACCACCTCACCCCAGTTAGAATGGCTATAATCAAGAACTATAAGAACAACAGATGCTGGAGGGGATGTGGATAGAAGGGAACCTTACTGCATTGTTGGTGGGAATGTAAACTTGTTCAACCACTTTGGAAAGCAGTATGGAGGTTCCTCAAAAGACTCCGCATAGAACTCCCCTATGACCCAGCAATCCCACTTTGGGGCATTTTACCCAAATGATCACAAAAAAGGCCACACTACAGCTACCAGCACAACTATGTTTATTGCACCATTATTTACCATAGCTAAGGTATGGAACCAACTCAGATGCTCCTCAGTAGATAAATGGATCAAGAAAATGTGGTATATATACACAATGGAATTCTATGCCTCCATCAGAAAGAATGACATCGCTCCATTTGTTAGGAAATGGGAAGACTTGAAAAAATTATATTAAGTGAAGTAAGAAAGGCCCAGAGAAATATAGGTTCCATGGTTTCCCTTATTTGCAATAACTAGTATATGTCTGGGACAAGCAGAAAAGGTCAAAAGCTATGTACATAAGACCATATAAAATGATGTGAAGTTAAATCATCCCCAAGATAGGGACACAAGTGGGTTTTCCTTTCTTGCTATTGATTCTAACGTATTTATAAGGTACCATGTGATTTTTTTGTTTCTTTGTGTCTTCCTCCCCCACGTATAACCCCTGTTTTCACTGTATTTGATGTTGGTGCCCTGCATCTTGTATATACACTTCTCTAATTTAGGGAGGGGAAGGGAAAAACCAAAATGCTTAAATAGGGATACACAAGACACTATGTTGAAAATTGAACTTTACAATTAAGGCAGATGGGGTAGCAGGGAGTGTAGTTGAGGAGGTGGGAGGGAAGGGATAACAGGGGAAAAACAAAGGAGGAGGTAACAATGCTTGATAGAAAACGTACTCATTACCTTGCTCGTGTAACTGTAACCCCTCTTTACAGTATTTTTACAATAAAAAACGTATTAAAAAGTTTATAACTGGAAAAAATAGCTCAGTTCTTTATAATAAGTAAATGTTAGACACTTGGATTTACCATATAAATGTGTTAACAAAATGTATTTTTATTTTCTAAATAGGCTCTGAGTAAGATTTTATGGAATTAAAAAGATTATGAAAACCATTATAGCAATGAGGTCACATTTTGCCCCCTGGCAGATCAAGTATTTGCATGTACTATTAAATGCTTTTAATCCGGGGAGACATAATGATGGTTGGGATTCTTTATCCTGTGGGTAAGCTAAAAGCAGGGGATGTTGTAAGACAAACAAAACAAAACAAAGCAAAACACAGACAAATGCCTCAAAAAACTAAACATAAAACTACCAGCAGTTATTCAAAAGATTACAAGTCAGGATACAGTAAAGATTCATGCACAGACATGTTGATTGATGCATTATTCACCATAGCCATCTATCTATCTATCTATCTATCTATCTATCTATCTATCTATCTATCTATCTATCTATCTATCTATCTTTCTATCTTTCTATCTATGTATATATGCATATATATCTATATATGTGTATACATATATGTATAATATAATTTTATTCATCTATCAGGAAGAATGATAGTATATCATTATAAAGAAATGGATGGACCTGGGGCTGGGAATGTGTCTTAGCATGCATGAAACCCTGGCTTCCATTCCTCAGTTCCACATACAGAGAAAACACCAGAAGAGGCATTGTGGCTCAAGTGGTAGAGCATTAGCCTTGAGCAAAAGAAGCTCAGGAACAGTACCTGAGTTCAAGCCCCAGGACTTGCAAAGAAAAAAAAACAAACAAACAAGAAATGGATGGTCCCATAAAAAAATTAAGTGAAGTAAGACAGGCGCACAGAAACAAAAGGCACATGTTTTCTGTCATGTGTGGAAGTTAGCTCTAATTTATAAATACATAGGCAAAAATATTCAAGGTCATATGTACATGTGCACAGAGTATTAACTGAATTCCAATGATATAGTTCCTTTGAACAACTAAGAGTCCAACAAAATGAATACCAGGAAACTGATACTTGAGGTTGGAGGTGGTCAGGTCAAAGAGAGGGCAGTAGAGAGGAGAAGGGAGGAGAGGGACAATGCAGTCATATTACTCAATGTGTATATGTGAAAATGAATCTTGAGAGGACGGGTAGGGCCAAGAGAGACGATGGAAGGGCTAACTTCCCAAGATGCAGACTGACATGTTAAATTGTAACTTCTTGGTACAACTACTTAAAGATAAAATAATAGTAGTAATAATCATAATAATCATAAAGAAGCAGAAAAGAGGTGATGGAGACAAGCGTTCCTCAGACTAAAACAACTCTGTCATTCAAAAGCTCTATGATTTGAGAGGAATCGAGTAACTTCTCAAAAGCAGTTCCTTTCTTGTTCAAATAGGACTTGGGGCTGTTGGGAAGAATTAAATAATATGTCTGAAGTGAATAACACATGAGTCACTTAGCAAATGCTGTCTACTTGGGTTGCAAGGGTTAGCTCGGGAAGAGGTGCCATGGGTTTTTCACTTCCAGAATGAATTGTAGGCAATTGTAACGGATGCTGAGAATGCAGAAGAGTATGGCTTTAACCTCTGAATTGCCCCACGGGGGAGTTGGCTAGTAAAAAGCCATAAGAGTGAATTATCTGCTGACTGACTCTTTTCACTAAGGTACAAAATTACTTTTGTCTAGCTTTCCAGTTTGCTAATTATGCTTAAAAAATCAAATGAGTGTTCTTTCTAAAGTCCTGATAGTAATTGAGATGTAGTAAAGGAAAATCACCTGCTTTCACTCAGAAATCAAGAAAAATGCATTTGAAGATGCAGTAAGTATTGGAATCCACACGGATGTGACTTTGGAGTAGATGAAAAGGTTTCTTATCTGTAGTCCTTTTCTTACAAGATTTTAGTAAAAATAACAATAATGACAACAACAAAAAACTTAACCTACTGTCTTTCTTCTTCCAAATAAATGTGACTGCTACTATATTTGTTCTTTGAGCATACTGGCAGGGCTCTAGATTAAAAAGAGGATTTTTCCCCCCAATTAAAATAAGGACCAGACATTCACAGACAGAATTATATGGGAGAGGTGGAAAGTTTCCAGCATCTTCCAAAGTGACTATTTCAATAAAACATTATCTAATATCCACCTAGGGGACCCTTTCATCTTCTACCTTTACATATATCCCACAGGCCCCCCCCTCTACTCCCCCACTCCACACACAGGGAAACTATAAGAGAAAACTGCTTTCATTTCTGAGAACTTCATACGGAGTACTTCTGAACTTTTCTTAGGAATGAGTGGCACAAGGCAGGATTCCTCAGGACTATGGAAGTGACAAAACTAGAAAGATGGCTAAGATGGTGGTATATGTCTATAATCCTGGCACTCTGATGAGAGAGGCAAGGGGAATGGAAAAGATTCAAGGTCAGCTTGGGCAATTGTAGATCCTGCCTTCCTGTTCAAGAAAAAAAAATTTTTAATGCTCCTTCCAAATCTAAAATGCTGTTGTCATTAGAAAAAAAATGTCTGGTTAGATGTTACTGTTTTAATTCTTCTGTCTCCTGCCAAACTAAAAACCCCTCATGATCAGTTTGATTTAAAATGGAATGTATCCCTTCCTGGCTGTTCTTAAACCACCTGGGCTGGCATCTCTGAAAGCTTTGTGACTTTTCTCCTCACCCCATATTTTACTTATGGCCACAGCCAGGCACCAAGAATCATCCTGACCTATACTTTTTACTTGAAGATAAGGAATCTAAAATCTGATCTTTATCATAAAGTAAACATGTATGTTCATAAGAGTTCAAGTTCTAATAACTGACTTAACTATATACAGTTGCTAATAATGTTCAACCAACTTTTAACCTATCAAAATGTTTGCACATTTTTTTCAGATTTGCACAGTAGTTTAGCTTAATATATTATAAAAGTATCAGAAAGTTTTTCAGAGGTAAGGAAGGATCCTTTGATCTCAGTCCCAGGTATAAGGTTTCCCTTTCCCTTGACATCAGGGTTATCTCCAATAAAAGTCTGAGAAGCAGAGCTCCGCATAGTACATCTTAATGAATATAATTCTTGAACTCTTCGGTGATGCTGAGAGTAAATTGGCTCCACCTCAGAAATGGCTACCTCTCCCCCTTGATTAGGAACTGATCCTGAGCACAGAGTAATGTGATTAGTTTTCTGTTTTGAGTTCTCTGGACAGCATCAGCAACTCTAGAGCCCTTTAATTCTTCACCCAACACAAGATGTTCCTTCCCCCTTTTGTCTTTTGTAGCTCTTGATCTGCTCAGCTTCTCTGTTTTTCCTCATCATCCACAAACTAAGAAGGTGAAGAAACATAGGAATCCACATCATCTCCACATCCACACACACGTTGGCTGGTCTTTAAGGTGATAGATATACTAGCTATCCCAATATGATGGTTAAATATGACAAACATGCATTGAAATGTCACATAAACTCATAAATGTGTAAACTGTTGTATGTCTATTAAAATAAAAGTTTTTGACTGGGCAGACTAGAAGAAATCTGGACAACTCTTACGTCTTATTAAATTCTGGAGCTCCAGTGGCACAATCTGTTAGTGAACAGTACTTAGAAGACATATTATTAACTTCTATTCCTTCACATCTTCATTCACTTTTCAGCCATGTGATCAGGTCCATGTCTCTTGGTCTTAGGTTTCTCATGTATGCAATGCTGACAATCAGTTGGAGGACATAACCCTTTCAGCTCTGGCACCCACCCTAAAATTCTACAGCTCAACAACCTCCAAATGTGTGCAAAACTAATGACAATATCAAAATACATCAGCAACAGAGAATGTCAGCTGGCTCTTGTCTCTTGTAGAGAAATCACAAAATTGAATATTCTTTCAAATTCCACCAAATAGTTGTTTTACTGTGTGCTAGGTTTTGAACTAGTGTGTGCGGTTTACTTATCCCTATCATCCAATAAATATAAAAGCAAGGGAAGTATTGAATATGCTAATGAGAAGAAACAACAATTATATAAACAAAGTATATTTACATTTTTAAGGTGGCATAATTCACTTGACTATAGGAAATTTCCTGAAGATAAACAGCTGTTTCATGAAGCAGGTGCAAAGATCTGTCTACACCTTGGCAATCAACAGTAATTACTAATAGCAAAAGAAAAATGATGGGTGAGCCAGAATGACATTTGAGTGTATGACCAGAAATCTTTGAGCTTGTTGGCAAACTTAAAAGTGAAGCCTGGTGGATATACCCAGTTGCAGACTATGGCTGGTTGTGGGCTTCAGGACCCCAGTGAAGAAGAAGGGATGCAGGCTCCGTCCTTGCAAATCTTAAAGAATCCTCAGAGGAAGGAGGTGAGATGCCTTGATAGGTTTCCAGCACATGGAATGAATACATGCTTTTTAGAGAAGATGTTGGATGTAAGCCTGGCAGGAAGGAGAAGTGGATGTTTGGTTTCAATGCTTTGAAGGTCATGTATACTTACAATAGGATGCAATAGAAATTAGAGTGTGGACTATAAGATTAACCCTGCTTTCTTATTTTAGTTATGGACAAAAGGATTCATGACTTACTTTTCAGACAGTAACTGGCTTTCCTATAGAAAAATAATATACTTTTGTGAATGGTACTCAAAAAAGAAGTCATGACTTGCATTAATGTCTATAAAATGAATGTTATAAAAGCACCTTTCTTTTTGTGCTGGTACTAAAGTTTGAATGCAGGGCCTGGGCACTCTCCCTTTGCTTTTCTGCTCAAAGCTGGTGCTTTGTCACTTGAACCACAGATCCAGTTGCAGCTTTTTGGTGTTTAATTGGAGATAAGATTCTCATAGAGGTTTTTTTTTTTTTTGCCTCAGTTGACTTTAGACCACAGTCCTCAGATCTCAACCTCCTGAGTAGCCAGGATGACAAGTGTGAACCATTGGCATCAGTTTATTAAAAGCAATTTTTAAAAGAACTAACTACAGGTTAAAGAAGAGAAAAATGTCCTACTTAAATTGAAAATCTGTTCACATCAAGCTTAGTTCGTATTCTAGGCTGATGGGGAAGGATTACCAGTGTCTCTTCCATTGAAAAATCACTCCACCCTTGTGGTATATCTCTTAACTCAGGTCATATAGAAGGTGAAGGGGGCTGGGGTCCCCTCCTTAACCTCAGTGTTTGCACAGGACTTGGACCACAGTAAGTGAACTGGGATCATCGTTTCCTGTGGTACTCGTTCATGTGTTCTTCTGGTGGGCCCATATTCTCCAGAACCCTGTTAAACCTAGAGGTACTGGCAGACATCTTGCTACTACTGCATGAATATAGCCTAAAAATGAATCTAATCAGAGAGTTGATGACATTATTTCACACCTGAATAACCATGACAAAAGTCTGGTACTTGAACTTTCTAGTTACATGAGCCAGTACATTTCTCCTCTTAGAAAACATGAGCCAGTACATTTCTCCTCTTAGAAATTTTGCTGTGACTTGTGCTCAATTTGATTAGAATTGTTACTGATAATAAGCTCTTCAAAATTAAAAGGCTCCTAACTATAACCTTTGGCTGGAAGTTTTCATATTTCATCATGTTAACTGTTTCTGCTCTAAAGTCTTTCAGGGGCTCATTAACTGTCCACCAAACCAGATTATAGTTTTCTGTTTCACTCTCAGGAATGCCCAAACATCTATTTTTGTGTATTGACATCTGGTATTAGTCCATTTTTTTCTTCATCTGTCTCAACTTCTAAAATTCCACCTACGTTAGCATAGTTCCTCTGGAAATTATTACTGCTTTGAGGATAGAGACAAAGTCTACAGACAATAGTATTCAACATTACCATCTGTACCCTGCCTCTATGCAACAGTTCAATTCTTAGTGTGGTTCAGAATCCATAAAACATTCAGCAAATACTTGTTGAACTGCACTTCTGCAGTGATATTTCTTTGTGAAGCAGACTTTTAATTTTGAGCAGACTACATTTTTTTCTTTTCTGAGAGAGAGAGAAAAAAACCTAACTAGACAATTTGAGGAGTGAATTTACAGCTTGCAAAAGGTGCTGAATTGACCAAAGACTTTTTGGAGGCCAGCAATAAGGTCACTTTTTTACTATCTTTCATTCTCAACACAGCTATAGCTCAGGTAGCAATTCAAAGAGAGTTCTCAGTAACTGACCTAAGTGGTAATCTCTTTGAGATGTGAAAAAGAAACCAAGGTCTTTACAGATCAGCTATGCAGAAGCTGCCGAAGGCATTTTTCATGATGCCTGACACAAACTAATATACAGGATTTGTTAAAGGAATAGATGAGGCCAGATGCTAGTGGCTCACTCCTGTAATCCTAACCTACTGAAAAGGCTGAGATCTGAGGATCAAGGTTTGAAGTCAGCCCAAGCAGGAAAGTCTGTGAGACTTTTAGCTTCAACTAACACCAAAAAGTGAGAAGTGAAGCTGTGGTTCAAGTGGTAGAGCACCTGTCATAAATGAAGAAGCTAAGGGACCATGCCCAGGCCCAGTTCTGATTTCAAGCCTAGGACTGGCATGAAAATAACAAAAAATACATGATTCCTGTGTTTCTATGGATTCTTCTCTCTAACTGCATGCACATCAACTCCTGAGCAATATTAGGATGTTAAAAATGTAATGAATTATGGTTTCTTATATATTTGCAGTGTTTTTATAGTTTTTATTAACATATTATCCATAAAAGCTCAGTAGCTAACAGGAAAGAATAACATTTATTTTTCAGAGAAGGAAAGTTAATATTCAAAAAAGCCAGGGGATAGACAAGTCACACAACTGGCGAATAACAGACCTAAGGAGGCAGGCATCTAACAAGGGCCTCCTATTACCTCCCACCCAGCCTCATGCCTCATGTTATCATTTATCACTGATTCTGAGAGACCACCAAGAAAGCAGCACACACCGTGTGGTGGTCAGTAAGTGAAGCCTAGATTCAAAGAGCTGCAGATGGAAGTCCAGGGTTTGCTCCTTAAAACTCTGTGGCCTTGGACACGTCACATGATCAATTCAAACCTCAGTTTCCTACTCTGAAAATGGGATGATGTGACAATTTCCTGAGATAGAAATTTTAAAGGTTACACAAGCATCCTGGGAGTTAGGGACAAAATTACTGAGGAAGTGGGGAACTAGTCAAGTGAAACTGGAATTACCACAGGTCTAAGAACTGGACTTCAGATCTCTGTTAGATCACACAGACAAGTTATGTTATTAAGCACCAAAGTGAATGGACTGGCAGTTAGCCCTTATGGAGTCCCCATGAGTTGAATCCTTAAGATGGTATCCTAAGGATTTTCTGGGAGGAAATCTGCCTGGTGAACTCAAAGGAAGGTCTCTCCAGGATGCCAACCACAGCTGTAGAATTCCAGGGGAGGTGCTACATCCCAAGACTTTTGAAAGTTCCTGTTGTTAAAGTCCTTCTTGCCTTTTCCTCACCCCACACAACAGCACATTCTTCTTTATTGACTAGGTTGCATCTGTAGCCTTTCTTACCATGCTTTGTGGGGACCAAGTCTTGGGAGATAAGATGCTTCCTCTCCCATGCCCGCACCGTGCCTGTACTGGCCTCCATGGACTCTAGCCCCTCTGAAAGTGACTTTGACTCTATACAGTCTTCAAGCTCCAATCCCAATCAGTGATACTTTCTTTCCTGCTTACCTTGCATACTTTTCTAAGATACTATGTCGGCCCTCTTTGAAGATAGCTACATTTCTCAGAGAAGTCTCTACTCTATCAAAAAGAAGATGTGACCTTGTTCTAAGGATAGAATGAGACAAAAACCAGACTTTTTTTGGTAACAATAGATCACATTGCCAGGAACTAGTGGCTCATGCTTGTAATCCTAGATACTCAGGAGGCTGAGATCTGAGGACCATGGTTTAATGTCACCTTGGGTAGACCAATTCACCAGTCTTACCTCTAATGAACTAGTAAAAAGCCAGAATTGGAAACATGGCGTGAGTGGTAGAGTGCCAGCCATGATGGAAAAGGCTAAGGGAGAGAGCGAGCCCTGAGGTCAAGCCCCAGTAGTGGCACATGCACGTACACGAAGAAAGAAAGGAAGAAAGAAAGGAAGAAAAAAAGAAAGAAAGAAAGAAAGAAAGAAAGAGAGAGAGAGAGAAAGAGAGAGAGAAAGAGAGAGAGAAAGAGAGAGAGAAAGAGAGAGAGAAAGAGAGAGAGAAGAGAGAGAGAGAAAGAGAGAGAGAAAGAGAGAGAGAAAGGGAGAGAGAAAGGGAGAGAGAAAGGGAGAGAGAAAGGGAGAGAGAAAGGGAGAGAGAAAGGGAGAGAGAAAGAAAGAAAGGGAGAGAGAAAGGGAGGGAAGGAGGAGGGAGGGAGGGAGGAAGGGAGAAAGGAAGGAAGGAAGGAAGGAAGGAAGGAAGGAAGGAAGGAAGGAAGGAAGGAAGGAAGGAAGGGAGGGAGGGAGGGAGGTAGGGAAGGAAGGAAGGAAAAGAAGGAAAGGAAAGGAAAGAAGGGAAGGAAGGAAAGAAGGGAGGGAGGGAGGGAGGGAAGGGAGGGAGGGAGGGAAGGAAGGAAAGAGGGAAGAAAGGAAGGAAAAAGGAAGAAAGAAAGGAAGGAAAGAACAAGAGAGAGAGAAAGCAAAAGAGAGAGAAAGAAGGAAAGAAAGAGAGAGAAAGAGTGAAAGAGATCTATTCTCTTATGAGAATAGATCAGCATCTACTCTGGAATGGAACAGTTTCTTATGAAGGCCATTAGTCAGAGTGTGTAAACACCATTTATCTTCACTAAAGCACTGGTTTCCTCCCTCCACACCCGCCCCTCAGAGCACACACAGGTAATCTCCTGACCCCACTCCTGTCCAACTATTACACATGTGCTGTGGAGGCTTGAACACTGCTCTCCAAAACGTAATCCAATAGATTGTAAATCTATGGTTTGCCAGGATTGTTCTGGGAATTGGAATCAAAATGAGACAGTACAAAATAATTGTAAAGGAGTATGCAAATGTAACGTAATCTGATTGCAAGCCTCTAGCCTCCTTTTTTCATCTTTGGAAAGTAATTGAAGAATGACAAGACAAGACAAACAGTCTTCCACTGTGGAAGCTGAGCTCTGATGGGCCTTGAGGGTACACATTTCTGTTAGCATCCACTCCAGGGTGATATCCATTTATATAATGCCTTTGATCAATAACCTCATTTCTCCCTAGTCTCCTTTTTATTAACCTCTTTGATAGGTTTAATTAAAGTAATGCACTTTATGGGGCTAGGAAACCAGGCACTTGATGACATCACTTCCTGTTTCAGGACCTCAGCCTTCCCTACATAAAGAGGGAAGCAGAAGTGGCTGAGAGTGGAAGAGGTACAATTTACTTCTACTCAATTTAGAGTGACACAAACCAGGATAAAAGCTGCTCTGGAAAGTGCCTGAAATCCTCTAATTCCTATAATTACCTTAATTTTAAAAAAAAACGTTGCATTAGACTCAAAGCTAGGCACATTATTCTGAGTGCCATAAGGATGCCAGTCTTGAAAACAAACCCATGTCTGACGAGTTCATTAGTTAAAAACATGAATTCCTCTGTAGAAAAAGAATGATTGAGCTAAATGCAGGCTTGAACGTTGCATTAGACTCAAAGCTAGGCACATTATTCTGAGTGCCATAAGGATGCCAGTCTTGAAAACAAACCCATGTCTGACGAGTTCATTAGTTAAAAACATGAATTCCTCTGTAGAAAAAGAATGATTGAGCTAAATGCAGGCTTGGGGAGAGGCTGGGCCTGGAATAAGCAAGGCAGGAGCTATGTCTACTTAACAGTGATTTGGAAGCCAGAAGAACTTGTCCTGAAAGGAGGGTGGGATTTGGTGCATGGAGAGGAGATGGTTCAGAGGAAGTGAAGAAAATGAATATATAACACACAAAACTGTAAAGAAAAGAACAGGAATCTTATATGAGTTTTACTTTTTTCTGAACTTGTGGCTCCTATATATATTTTATCTGTATATACTACTCCCCTGAGCACAGCAACTGAATCATCACACATACACACACACACACACACACACACACACACACACACACACACACACACACACACATCCTTCCTGAGTGATAAAAGAAATACAGTTTTAATGTTGTGATAGATAAATTACTGAGCATCTTGCTTGGAAAATCGATGGCTGTATGTTTGTTGAAAGTTAAATGCTAATAAATTTCTTGCATTTATGGAAAGGTAATATGACTTCTTCAAAGAGAGTTAACATGAAACAATAGATATAAGCATGCTCCTTTTTCAGATGTGACAAAACTCAGCTTGAAGAACCAATTCAAGCTAGTTTTGAATTGGCAGTTTGTGAATATGACATCCTGAAGGTTTTCTGTGTGACTCTGGAAGAATCTCTTCATCTCTCTGTTTCATCCGCAAATGTGCTAATGTCTTTGGGAGGAATGCTTGGATAAGAGCAGAGTGATCACTGGCAAAATAAGAGATTTTGTGAATACTGTTACATCCAGCCAAAGTGAAATCAGTGACTGTTCCTGCACGTATCACACACTTATTTGATGCTACAAGTTTGCTCATGCCATTCCTACCACTAGGAATACCTGCCTCTTGATTCCCTTGTTTTTACTTTACCCATTCTCCAAGGACCAAGTCAACTACCTGTTGTATTTTCAGCTTTTCCTTCTTTCTGCTCCTGGCAGTAATATTTTTCTTCCAAATCTACAAAGATAGCAGATGGTTTTTTTTATAATACTTCGTAGCATCATATTTTTAAGTATGTGTTTATGTGAATAACTTAAGTCTCTTTTTCTTTTTTCATTTTTTGTACTGATACTAGGCCTTGAACATGGGGCCTGGATACTATCCCTGAGCTTTTTCACTCAAGGGTGGCACTCTACCACTGGAGCCACAGCTTCACTTTCAGCTTTTTGTTGGTTAATTGAAAATAAGAGTCTTTTTTTTTTTCCAGGGCTGAGGACCGAACCCAGGCACCCTTCTGCTGGGCTAAGCCCCCAGCCCCAAAATAAGAGTCTTATAGACTATGTTTTTTTGCTTAGCCTGATTTCAAACCTCCATCTTCAAATCTCTTGAGTAGCTAGGATTATAAGCATTAGCCACCAGTGCCCAGTTTAGGTCCTTTCTTTAGAGGACAGGGACTTTGCTTCATTTGTCTCAGAGCTTAGAATGTGATAAGTACTTAGTAAATGTTTGAGTAGATGATGCGATGGTACTTCTATGCTTCAACTTAACTAGGCTTTAACATTCAGGAACTTAATTAACCATAAAAACCTGAATCCAAGTGTTGCTATGAAAATATTTGGTATATGTAATTGCCATCTACCACTAGTTGACTGTAAGTAGAAGAGATTGTTCGAGATAATGTTGTTGGGACTTATTCAATAGCTGAAATGTCTTATTAACAAAACCCAAGGTTTGCAGAAGAAATTCTGCAACTAACTTCTGCTGAAGTATCCAGCCTGCCCATCTGCCCTGGAGGTCTCAGACCTGCCTCTGCTGGGCTTTGGCCCTGTCAGTCCTTACAATTACATGGACCAACTCTTTGAAATAAGTCTCTATACACAGGTGATATGTTAGTGGTAATCTTTCTCTTGTGAACCCTGATCGAGATGGAGAGTTGACTTGACTATAGTATGTTCAGTTTCTAACTTAAATGTAAATGTCTTGACATGTAAGGAAGGCAAATGTTTCTGCTTTGTCCACTGCTGTATCCTCCACACCCAGAACAGAGCCTGACATAAAATAGAGGTTCAATACACACTTAGTGAAGTAATTAAAGAATAAAAAGATGACTGTATGGTGCTAAGCACCTGTGGCTCACACCTATAGTCCTAGGTATTCAGGAGGCTGAGATCTGAAGATTGTGGTTTGGGGCCACCATAAGCAGATACATCCTTAAGACTCTTACCTCCAATTAATCAGCAAAAAGCCAGAAATAGAGCTGCAGATCATGTGGTATAACACACCAGCTATCAGTGAAAAAGCCAAATGAGAGCTGAGGTCCTGAGTTCAAGCCTTAATACTGTCACAAAGAAAACAAAACAACCACAAAAATACTATATTTTCTGGTTATTTGTTAAACTTCTGGCAAATTCGGTTATTTGCAAGTGTGTCGCATATAAGCTGCTGAAAACTCAGTCTCTGGCTCACTTGTGGATGGGTATGGCAAAAAGCAAAGCAAAGAATAACAAAAATTAAAAAACACACAGCCAGCACTCTGCTCTTTTAACATCACATTACTCTTTCTACATCATCTTCCTCTGTAAAATTAAAGTGGGTACTATAGGATTTAGGGATCCTTCCTTTCTTGTTTGATACATATAACTTTAGCACTTACTTTGGTTATTGTATATTGAACATTACTTATTGCATGCTGATTATTTCTTTGTTGCTCAGGCTTTCATCAATTACTACCTAAGGTTTATGAAGTTTTTCTTCTCAAAATTTCTTACCTGCAGCTCTGATTTCTAGAACCAGACTTCCTCCATGGCTTGGTTATAAAGAAATCAAATCTACTTAAATAGTTTCTTTTATGAAATCACAATTCCTTGTGCCCCCGTGTTTTACAAGCCTGGCTAGTTTGCCTAGTATTAACATGCATCCAGCTTGTAGGTATTAGGATATCAAATATGTATTCCTAATTTTAGGGCCAGAACATTTTTTATGATTAATTCTGAAGTATGTTGCCAATGTATTTTTGCCTTCTTCCTGTGGGAAGAAAGGTTTCTGAAGGCTACCATACCTCCTGGGCACACACCCCCCCTTCCCCAATGAGGCTCTATGGCCAAGAAACCATATATCCAAGCCCCAGGGCTAAACGGCTGAGTGAATTTTGACAGCTGACTCTTCATTTCCAACCAGCAGAATAAGAGAAGCAATTACATAAGATGTGCCAAGAAGGAGGTCTCAAAGCACTTATAGATTCTCTTCTCTTTGATTTCAGGCTAAGTCAGAGTAAAAAGCCTAGGTACTTGGAGTAATCCTAGCTACTCAGGAGGTTGAGATCTGAGAATTACAGTTCTAAGTAAGTCAGGCTAGGAAAGTCCATATCCACCAAAAAGCTGGAAGCAGAGATGTACCTCAAGTGGTAGAGTAGAAAAGCTAAGGAACAGTGCTGAGGCCCTGAGTTGACCACACACACACACACACACACACACACACACACACACACACACACACACACACACACACACACACACACACACACACACACACACACACACACACACACACACACACTCCTAAAAAAGCCTAATTCTTTAATAGCAAGCTATGCAAGGATGGACTAGGGGAAAACAACAAAATGTTTTAAGAATTTGGAGGGCCCAAGATTGCTTATTTGTCTTTTCATCTTAAAGGTACAGTGTTGGACAGATGTCAACTTGTTCTGCTCAATTTACCCAGGAGGAAAAGGAGATTCAGAGGAGAGAAGACTGATTTCCTTCTCATCATAGAACCAACTAATGGTCAAGGCAAGAATAGAATGGAAGTCTCCTGACTTCCAGATCTGCTTTTGTTTCAATTTATTTATTCACATTGTACATCCCAGGCTATACCATCCTTCAAAACATTTAAAATACATTTTAACAAAATGCAACATGCTCTTAAGATAATGAGGATTAGATTTAGAATCGTAACTTCTTTTCTATATTTCCTCTTTTCTTCTTTGAGATTCCCCCTTTCTTTCCACTATTAAACTACATTAGAAATACTGATAAATATAATGTGCAGGAGATTTGACAGTGGCTTGTTTGGTTGGTTCTGTTTGGAAAGGAGTAATACTAATAAAGGTCTTTGATTAGAAGGCATGGTCCATACAGTGTATTTATGGCGGTGTGATAATATTTTCAGGGTATAAAAGAAAGTCAGCATTTTCTCAAATTCCTCTTGCCAGGTTTTGCAACTTAGAATTTAAAATAAGTTTGGGACTAGAATTCACCACACCAGATCTTAAATGAGAGGAAACAGCCCTATTCATATACTGTACTGGGCCTTGGTGGACATAGGAGCAAGTCAAGATTTTCAATAAACTTGATACAGTGCAGGGGTTGGTAACTCCTTTTTGACAAGGTCTGGGAAACAAAATAGATATCACTATGATTCCTGTGTCAGTACTATACATCTTCTCGATAAAACAGCTTCTGTCATAAAGCCAATGAGTAAATTAATGTGGGAAAAAACAAACCTTTCTTGAAAAAACAAACCCTTCTTATCTCTTTCCTGAGAGCGAGCTTTGAATCCAGACTTGCAGGGTGGGATATGTATCTGATATTTCTCTCCTCCTTCACCTCCTCCTCCTCTTCTTATTCCTCATCCTCCTTTTCCTTTTCTCCATCTTCTTCTTTTTCCTCCTTTTCCTCCTCCTCCCCCTCCTCTTCCTCCTCTTCCTCCTCTTCCTCCTCTTCCTTCTCCTTCTCTTCTTCCTTTTCCTTCTTATTGTTCTTCCTTTTCCTTTTAAAAATTCTTAATGCCAGTACTAGGTCTTGAACTCATGACTTGGACACTGTCCCTTAGTTAGTTAGTTTGTTTGTTTTTCACTCAAAGGCTGATTTGAGCCATCATTCTACTTCTGATTTTTTCCTGGTTAATTGGAGGTAAGAGTTTCATGGACTTTTCTGCCTGGGCTACCTTTGAACTGTGATCCTCAGATTTCAGCCTCTTGAATAGAGAGAATTACAGGCTTCAGTCACCAGCACCTGGCTAGAACTTCTTTTTACAAAGCAGAAGGAAAGAATTAGGTATTAAGAAAGCCAGACCACTATATGTATATATATACACACACACACACACACACACACACACACATACACACACACACACATAGATAGATAGATAGATAGATAGATAGATAGATAGATAGATAGATAGATAGATAGATAGATAGATTCCCCTCCCCTCAAAAAAGAAAAATAGAATGGGTAGTCTTGGGTCTTACCAAAAATAGATGTAAAATATTGTGTATTTGGTGCAGAACAAGCTGTGTCCTGGGGTTGATCCTTATAGAAGACTAGTTTTCAGTTAGTCTGTGAGCTGAAGATGGATAATAGAGTTGGAACTTCTCCTTCCTAACCAACAACCTCCTCAAGCGTGACCTTGATGAATGCATAGCACAACTCTGAGCTCCTCCTGCGATGGGCAGTTTACTAATTCATAAGGCAGCATATTCACTGTAGAGCAGCTTTTATTGTTAGAAAAGGCTTCAGTGTAGTTCATTTCTAGAGCCTCTATTTTTGTACCTACTTCCCATTTGTCCTGATTCTGATCTACGCAAAAAAAAAAAAAGGTCTAAATTAATTTCCCTTTAATGAATTAAGTGCTTGCCTTGCAGGCATGAGGCCCTGGGTTTGATTCCTCAACACCACATAAGCAGAAAAAGCCGGAAGTGGCTCTGTGGCTCAAGTGGTAGAGTGCTAGCCTTGAGCTGAAGAGCTGAGGGACAGCGCCAGGCCCAGAGTTCAAGCCCCATGACCAACAGCAAAAAAAAAAAAAAAAAAATTAATTGATTATATCTAAACAAGCCACTTTCCCCATGACAAGGTGCTATGCTCTGTGCTGGACACACTTCAGTATCTAAGGCAAAATAAGATATAAATACAGCATGGTGGATATGGGCTGGGTCTTAGTAAGTTCACAAGTTAGAAGAAGATGGAGCAGTGACAAGGAACTAGTTGGTTGTAAAGCCTTCAGTTTCCACCAGCAGAGGGTAGAGCAAAGGCACTCATCTCCTGATCACATATGCAGAGATCACATCTAACAGCTTGTAGACAATCACTTTGCCTTTTCTTCCTTTATGGTAGAAGTAAAGTTAAATGGAGTTTTGTTCTTCTTTCCTCTGCATGTGTGTGTGTGTGTGTGTGTGTGTGTGTGTGTGTGTGTGTGTGTGTGTGTGCGCACGCGTGTGCATGTATGCAAGTGCATGCACATGCCAGTACTGGGACTGGCTTTATGATCCTCAAATCTTAGCCTTCTGAGCATCTAGAATTACCAATGTGAGCTACCAGCACCTGACTAAATGAGTTCTTCTGGGAAAAGGGAGATTTGAACCTTGGTATTTTTAAAAAGTTATTTGTCATGTTGATTAAACCAATGACCTATGCTTAGACTTTAAGGTAGGGAAAAGAGGAGCAAAAAGCCTTGTTTGCAGTGATGGTGTTGGAATCAAGTTTTAAAATCAGGTAGTATGTGCAAAATGCTAGGTCATGTTTTCTCAAACTCAACTACCAGAAATTCTTGATGTTTTCCTTGATGCTGGGTCTTTGCTAGATGAGCCCATGAGTTTTGATGGAAAGAACTTAGATCATAAATCAGAAGAGTTGTATTGGGAGGCCTGAGTCTTCCACCTTGTTCCTTCATTTACTTTTTCTTATATTATATATTGATCCAGATCCTGAGATAGAAACTAGTGATCACATTCGTGATCAAGACAGTTACCGCTCACATGAAGTGAAACACACCCCTATGAGGGTGGCAGGTAATAGATCACGCAGCTCCAGGGAAGTAACAGAAAATAGGGATAAAAGTCCAAAGGCAGTAAGTGTAAAAGGAGCTTATAGTGACTGAACTTGGAAGTCTGAACATGGAGGAAGGGCCAGGAAAAGTAATTTGCAGGAACTAGCTAAAGGATGACAATTATTGCCTGGTGACCTCACAAAAATCACCATCCCTTTAGGCCTTGGTTTCTTATCTCTAAAATGGGAATTGTATTTAATAGTCTGGAGTGACCTACTTTAGATGGAGGTTGTGAGGAACTGATTAATGAATTTTCCTTCAGCAGTGCTTTGTTGAGCTGGAAAATGCTTTATCATTGTAAGGAATGTTAATAAGTGTTATCAGATATTGTTATCTCTATTACTAGGGTTCTTTTTACATGTATAGCTCCCATTCCACCTCCTTCCTTCCCTCCCCCATTATAGCTGTGGTTTTCTTCACAGCTAGTCTCTCCAGGCCCTTAGGGTAATAAGGCTATAAGGTTAGAGGACAGGATGGAGCAAGGTCTTCAGACCACGGACTTGTGTTGGTGTTAGTGGAATTTATTGGAAGCCCACCTTGTTAAAAGCAGATAGGAGAAAAGACCTTGTTTCATCACAGGCAAAACTGCCCAACTTGCCCTAAGCAGGGTCATGGGTATCTGAGGATTCTGTTTGTAAAATCAAGAGATTAAGCCAGGCTCAGATGACTTAATCCCAGCTACTCTGAGGATTACAGTTCTACTGGCAGGAATGACCATGAAATTCTTATCTGCAATTAACTGCCAAAAAGCCATAAGCAGAGCTGTGGTTCAAGTGGTAGGGCATCGTTCTTGAGTGAAAATGTTTAAGGGAGAGTACAAGGCTCTGAATTCAAGCAGTAGTGCCAGAAGCAGACAGAGACAGAGAAAGACAGAAAGATGGAGAGACAGACAGACAAAGACACACAGACACACAAAGAAAGAGAGAGAGAATGAGAGAGAGATTTAGAGGTAATCCTAATGATCCACCTATTACCAGAAAAAAGGAACCAATCATACAAATGCCAGAAATTCTGGTTTGGATACATTTTGGATGGAGACTAACATTTGAAATGTAGTAACTGCATTTTCCTTAAAGGGCCACTCTTCCTTTCTTATTTATTTGTTTTTATGTTGGTCCTGGGGTCTGAACTCAGGGACTGGACACTGTCCCTGAGCTTCTTTTGCTCAAGGCTAGTGCTCTACTACTTAAGCCAGAGCACCACTTTTGAATTTTTGGTAGTTTATTGGAGATGAGAGTCTTACAGACTTTCCTGCTGGAGCTGGCTTGAACTGAGAACCTTAGATCTCAATCTCCTAAGTAGCTAGGATTATAGGTGTGAGCCACCTGTGTCAGGCTTCCTTTCTTATTTTAAATCATAATTCTTGTGTTACTTCATGACATGTTCCATGTTCCTTCTGTCAATATGGAACATAATAAAGACTGGCTAAATTTGAAGTTAGTATCAAAGTAGAAACAGTGTCAGCTCTATTGACCGTTTAGGAACCTTTCTCTTTCTGTGCTCCAGTCTACTATCTGTAAAATAAAGTGATATCATTGTTTAAGAAACACTGTACTCATAAACTGATATGTTAACTTGAACCTCTTTTGCACAACTATTAAAAACAAAAGGAAAACAAAATGAAGATGGTAGATGGAATTTATCTTCCCAAATTCTCCTATCACCCACGTTCTAACTCTGTGATGTTTGTTTCTCTGTCAAATAGGCATTTATTACATTATACAGTAAAAGGTGTCATTATGATATTTTCTATACATGTACAAATGTACACTGATCATATTATCCCTCAGGAAAATCCAAACTATAAGAAGGTCTTCCTCATTCCCCAGTCAGAGTGGTACTCATTAGGAAAACAAATAACAAATGCTGGTGAGCATGAGGATGGGAGTAATCTCTTATATACTGAAGGTGGATATGTAAATTAGCCCAGCTATAATGAAAAAAATGTATGGAATTTCTTCATAAAAGTTAAGGATAAAAATCCTATATGCTCCAGCTATACCATTTCTGAAGATATACCCAAAAGAATCTGTCAGATTACTAGAGTGATAACTATGCACTCAGGTTAACATAGCTATTATATGAAATAGCCAAATTATGGCATCAGCCTAGGTGCCAATACAGATAAAGACAATATGTCATACTCGTATCATAGATTTAAATTGTTTTTGCTGTTGTTGCTGTTTTTGGTGTTTTGCTGGAAACGTGATGGAAGCGTAGATCATCATGTTAAGCAAAACCAGTCCCCAAAAGACAAGCAGCTCATTTGTGGAACTAGGGGCAAACAAAAACCAAAACCAAATCAAGCCAAGGGCATGTCTGACTTTTTCCAGTCTACATTTTCAAATCATTTGAAACCCAAGCTTCTTGAATTACTTAGACTTTCATTGAAAATCCAGCTGTCCAAAAAGGCCAGATTTTATAGCCTGGGTTGCTATTTACATCTTTGTCAGGCCAGAGAACTTTGTTTAAAATTATAGTCTGTTAGTCCATCACGTGGATGTGGAGCTTGCTATTTTTAATTCATGCTCTGCACAGCCCAGTTATTCATGGCAGAGAGTTTGCTATGGAATTTCAGAGCTGTATTTATAAACAAACAGCACCAGAGAAGCAAGATGGAGACTTTTTTCACATTACAATGATGATCATAAAATCTAGTAGTGGAGATGAAATGAACAGGTTCAACTTCCTCTTGGGTGGTAGAGGAGTTCCTCTGGTCAGTTTTGCTGCAGAAAGAGTAAGTTATTGAAAGGTTCAAACACTCTTAAACATCTAATAATTGTTGTATTTTCATATACAATAGAATATTTGTGTGTGGGAGGTATGCAAATAGAAGCATTTAATTACACAAGTAGAAACATCTACATTTATAACAACTCTGAAGTGATGTTGGAAAACTCTAGATAACTTTTATTGAGATGTGGAATTGTAGTAAAACTCAGCTAAAGGTTTACTTTTTGGACTTTGTGAAATGGCATTCTTTACCTATTCATTTATTCAAATGTACTAACTAAAGTCATAAGATTGGCCAGGTATCTATAAATATAGTATTTACAATGATGATAGAAGTTCATAGTCTTTTAGAGTCCAGAGGTTAAAAAGTCTTATAAAAGATGGCAGGTGCATGCATACCTGTAATCCTAGCTACTCAAAAAGCTAAGATCTGAGGATTGCAGTTCAAAGCCAGCCAGGTAGGAAAGTATGTGAGATTCTTATCTCTAATTAACCAGTAAAATGCCAGAAGTGGAACTGTTGACTCAAATGGGAGAGTACAAGCCTTGATTGAAAAAGTTAACGCAGGGCTGGGAAGGTGGCTCAGTGGTAGAGTGATTGCCTTGCATGCACAAGGCCCACAAAAGCAGAAAAAGCCATAAGTGCCACCTAAGCTCAAGTGGTAGAGCACTAGCCTTGAGCTGAAGAGCTCAGGGACAGAGCCCAGGCCAAGTTCAGGCCCCAGGATGGACAAAGAAAAAAAAAAAAGTTAAGGGACAGTGCCCAGGTCCTGAGTTCAAGTTCTAGTGCGTGTGTGCATGCATTCACACACACACACACACACACACACACACACAAGATTGAAAGATTGATCAGGGAATACGATTCTGGATTTTCTTTTCTTGTTTCTTCAATTTAACAGGGAGTAGTTACACCATTTTATCATGGTTCTCTAAGAGCCTGCAAAAGGTGTTTACTGTTCAGCTGTATTCTCTAAATAAATAGTCTCATTGAGGGTCAGTGATTCACAGAATTCTGATCCGGCTGGCATAGAACAGACAAAGAGAAACAAGAGAGACCATTCACTGACTCAGCCATTAAAAACCATGGGGAGGGGGGGAGGGCAGGGATCCAGGGCTAAGTCACAGAAATGTAAGAGAGAGAGGAGAGCTGTTTCATCCATGATTTTGGAAAATGAAAAAATGTTCTGATTTTTTTCTTTCTTTCTTTCTTTGTGTGTGTGTGTGTGTGTGTGTGTGTGTGTGTGTGTGTGTGTGTGTGTGTGTGTGGTGCTTGGGATAGAACCCAAAGCCTCACTATGTTAGGTGAATGCTATATATCCATGTCTGAGCACAGCCCCAGTCCAACTTAAGGTATTATTCTATTTGAACTTCATAGATTGGAGGTAGACTAGAAAACCATCCTGATTCATGGGGTAACTGGCTCAGCTGCTTTGCCTATGATGCCTGCCTGGTTATGAGATTGATGTCACTGAGACACCCCTGACACACTCATCCATGGGAGCTGACCAATAGGTGCTGGAGTTCTATCCACTCCTGTGGCTCAGGCTAATGCTAACACCATCTTATGTGAAGCTACAGCATTGCAGCAAGGCTACAAAAGCCACAGTCTCTTCAGTCCACTAATATCCATCTGTCTAAGCATTTTCATAGTAAGTGGGTGAGAAAGCATTTTCCCCTTCCTCTTCTGGGGTTTTGAACTCAGAACCTTGTCATCTAGGCAAGCACTCTGCACTCTACTGCTTGAGAGCTATACTCTTGTTTTGTTTTTTCAAATAGGGTCTTATCATTCTTTGTACCTGGGCTGGCCTCAAACTGTGATTCTTCTGATCTCTACTTCCCATGTAGCTGGGATTATAGACGTAATCTACCAAGTTAGGTGTAAGAAGGGAACCTAAATTAGGCTCCTGACTCACCCTTGTAGCAGAGATCAGGGGTTTTGCCTTTCAAAGATCAAAATGTTAATGAGACCTCATCTCAATAAATTGGAATAGTGGCATGTGCCTGTCATCCCAGGTAGATGGAAATCTAGAGTTAGGAGGATCTGAGCAAAAATATGACACCTTATTTGAAACATTACAAAAACAAAAAAAGGGCATCTGTGTGTGGCTCAAGTGGTAGAGCACCTGTGTAGTGAGCACTAGGACCTGAGTTCAAATCCTAGGAGAAGATGTAGATCTCATTCTCTAGAACCTTGAGACTTGCATTAACAGTGACCCAGTGGGAGCTAGGTGCCTGCTGCTGGCACAAATATTCCTAGCTACTCAGGAGGCTGATACTGGGGATCATAGTTCAAAGCCTTTCTGGGCAGAAAAGTCCAGGACACTTTTATCTCCAACTAACCAGTAAAAAGCTGAAGGTGGAGCACCAGCCTTGAGCAGAAAAAGCCCTGAGTTTAAGCTCCAGTACTGTCATACACATACAAAAAATCGGCAGCTTAAAGTTCAAATTTACCAGTGTCACATGAAATTTTTCTGGGTGGAGACTGCAAGCTGTTGGCTTAGAGAAACTGAGAAAAAAGACAGGTTGGCTTTGGTATCAAGTTGAGAGGATGATAAAGAGAAATTACAAGGGGTGATGGTGGCTGTGACTAGATCTGCATGTTGGTGGGATCACAACTCAGTGGCCAAAGAATTAAGTTCATAACAATGGAAGTTAATATAGTTAACCCCTTGGGAAGGACTGAGCATGCCATTCCTTATACTATTTGCTTGATAGCTTTTCTCTCATGTCTTTTTTTGGGGGGGGTCCGGTCGTGGGGCCTGAACTCTGGGCCTGGGTGCTGTCTCTCAGCTATTCAGCTCAAGGCTAGCGCTCTACCACTTGAGCCACAGCCCCACTTCGGGCTTTTTTCTTTTTGCTTATGTGGTGCTGAGGAATCGAATACAGGGCCTCATGCATGCAAGGCAAGCGCTCTACCACTGAACCACCTTCCCAGCTCCTCTCATGTAATTCTTAAAACCACCTGTGAGATACCTGTTATGAATATTCTTTTCCAAGAACCTAGACATCCTTCCAGGTCTAACAAAACAGCATGTGCATTTGGCTATGAGAACCCAAGTAAGACAATTAAAAGGCCATGAATTCAAATCATGGGTTATGGGAGAGAGAAGAGAAGCATTTTGGAGAAAGGGGGATGTAGTGTTCAAGTTACACAAACACTTAACCCACCTTTGAAATTTAGAGGACCAGGTTTAGAGGACCAGGCAGGGCTGCAGTTGAACCTGCCTTGCCAGGAAAAGTCTCATTCCATTTTAGGAGCCACATCCTTTGGCTGGTGTCATTTTACTGGGAAGCTGGCATGCACTCTGGCAAATAGTGACTGCTCAAATTCTTTTCACAGAATGAGGGAATTCGACCATATTGGAACGGGGGGGGGGGGGACGCCAATTCTTTCCTCTGCCCCCCTCCACGGCTTCAGTTTCCCTGTCAAGTGTGTCAGCATAGGGTGGACCACAGGAGCTCATTCTTGTCAGTGAACTCTTCTTGTCAGTCATTATCCAGGAAATTCATTACCTAGGGGCAAAAGTAGGGGTACTTCATCAGCTAAGGGGAGGGTATATAGGAAGCATTAGATGGCCATCCCTTTCCGATATGCTTGATTCTATCCTTCTTGGCAAATCTATGCCTAAAAGAGCAAATGTTGCTTTACTCCTTCTCTTCAGCATCCCGAAGACGTTAGAGTTGTGGGGATGGGGGTGAAAACGTGCCCTTCCAGAGGCCCTCGCTGGAGACACCGCCTGGAAGACTCCTTTTCTCCTTGGATGCGCTTGGAAGCCCTGCCCTCCCCCCCCCACCCCCCCCCACCCAAGGCAGGGGGTGGGGGTAGAGGTGGGGATGGAGTATGTGCACCTGGCGCTTCAGCCCGCCCGCTGCCATGGATTATGTATATATATGTATGTATGTATATATAAAACCCCCTGCCTTTCCACCGGGTGCGCTGTCCCTTTAAGTGGGGACGCTGGGCGCTAGCTGGGTAACCCGGGCGCCGGCAGCTTGTTGATTTCAGAGCTGGTGTATTTCACATTGTTTCCACTTCACTTTCCTGGCCCCCCCGGGGAGGAAGGCTCCGTGCGGGCTCCCGCGCGATCGTGGTCGCCGCTGCCCCGCGAAGGCTGGCGGGCAGGACCGCGGGGCCCCGCAGCCTCGGGGTGGGGTGCGGGGGGCCGGGAGGAGCGGGTGTCGGGGCCACACACACACACGCGCACACACGCGCACCGTCGCCGCAGTCGGGCGCCGGGCGAAGGCAGCCGCGAGCCGCCCGGAGCGCGCGCGCACGCGCGTGGAGCCGGGCTCGCGCGTCCGCCTCGACGCCAGGCGCCCGCCCACGGGCCGGGCCGAGCCGCGGGAGCCGGCGGGGAGGGGTGGGGGGGAGGAGGCCCGGGGGGCGGGGTGGGGGCGGGGGTGGGTGCCGCCGCCGCCGCCGCCGCCGCCGCCGCCGCGGAGCTGCTGCTCGGCGCGTTTCGCATGAAGATGGCGGCTCCCACCGCCAGCAAGGCAGCCTCCCTGGGCTGTAACAACAAGCCTGCGTTCCCGGAGCTGGATTTCAGGTCGGGAGCTCGGGTGGAGGAATTGAACAAACTCATCCAAGAATTCACCCGGCACGATCAGCGGGAATACGACGACCAGAGAGCGCTGGAGATCCACACAGCCAAGGATTTCATCTTTTCCATGCTGGGTAAGGAGGATTTAAATTAAAAAGGTAAAAAAAGAAGGGAAGGTGCTGCCGGCGTGCGTGAGCCCGGCCGGGGTGCTGGGGAGCCGGGGGGCCGCGCCGACCTCCCTCCCTCCCTCCCTCCTCCTCCTCCTCCTCCTCCTCCCGGCGCCCATCGCCCTCCTTGGTGGCTTCTTGGCCAGCGCCCCGTCCCTCCTTCCTCCGCGGCCAGCCGGACTGCCTGCCCGGCTCTGCCCTGCACTTTGCGCCGGGCTCCCCTTCCCCGTTCGCTCGCTCTTTTGTGACCCCCCCCTCCCCCCCGCACTCACTCCCACCTCCGAGCCCGGCTGGCAGGTGGGGGGGGGGTTGGGGCGGATGGGAGGAGGGAGGACGTCTTGACAGTTGCGGGGAGCCCCCGGGACGCCGCGCGGGCCAGGTGATGAGACCCGCGGGCGTGGGGAGCTCCCGAGGTTCAGACCTGCGCTGGGGTCCGAGGGCGTGGGGGGAGAGGTGAGGTGGGGTGGGGTAGGGATGAAGCCCGGGGGATGGATGGGGGGGTTCCTTCCTTCTCCGACCGCCCCCAGCTTGAGCACCCCGCCGAGAGCGACAAGTTGCCGCTCGGCTTCCCGCGGCGCGGCGCGGGCTCGCCGGGGCCCCCGCCGGCCGAACTTGTCGTGGGGCGCTCGGAGGCGTCACCCGCCGCCCCAGTCCTCGGGGCGCCGGGAGTTCCTGCAACTTTGATTGTTTTTTTGGGGGGGGAACCCAAATCGACTTCCCTTGGAAGCGCTTCCGGGGCTCCTCCGGCCGGGGTCGCCGAGGTCCGAGTTCCTAAAAATCCCCGGCCGCTCCGGGACCCGGCGCGGGGCTGAACGGACGCCCCCCTCCCCGGAGTGCCGGCCCCTCTGGCGCTTTGTTATTGTCCGTGGGTTCCGTGCCCGCCGTGGGCAGCCCCTGGATTAGAAACGGTGCCCACCTGACCCCCACCTTCCCACACCCCTCACCTCCTGGTCCCGGGCGATCGCTGACACCGAGGGTGGGGGTGTGGGGGGGCAGATCCCTCTCTTGGTCCTGCGGTTGGGATGCGGGCCACGGAGTTGTAAGAACGAGCGCGTCCGCTGCCTGGATGGAGAGGGGGTTGGGGGGGGGAAGGGGAGGGTGGTCAGGCTGAGGCTTTCGGCTTCCCGGGTTTGGGATCGTGGCAAGTCCTGGGTCTGGGGATGCTCGGCGAAACCTTAGCCTCGGCCAGTTTTCCAGGGAGTGGAAAATGTGATGGGCAGAAAGCTGTTCGGGGCCACAAGAGGAAGGAAGACAGAACCTTTGCTTTTTACTCCCCCCCCCCCACTTCCATGTACTTGGACTGCAGCAGCAGAAGGCTGTCTGTGGCTGGTTCTCTTCTGGGATCTCCTCCCCCTCGACCCTTTAAGTCTCTCTAGGTTTGCTTCAGCCCCTCAGCCCCAGAGAGGAGTTAATACACATTGAATGTGGTCCACCGGTGGTGTTAAGGATTTTGGTGAATAGGAGGGAACCTGTTAAAACTCAGGACAGGTTTTAATCTTTGCTATACACTCCCCCCCCCCCCCAAGTGTTTTCTAGATGGTGTATGGAGTGGTAAGCATATATATATATATATATATATATATATATATATATACATATATAATGGAGATATTTGGCTTTGGGCTACTTAGATGTGTACTATTTATTTTTTAATCCATAACCTGGTGGAGTGAGTTTTCAGGGGGAAGCTTAAAATACCTAGGAAGCTTCTATGTCTGAAAACTAGCCAGCGATTGTGAGGAAGGAGGCGGTACGTCGGGAAAGCTCAAGGCAGTTAAGTTGCTTAATCATGGGCTTTCTCTTTGGCTTAAATAACAGAAGTCTGCCATTGTGTTATTTACAGGACAATAACCACCCCCCCCCCCCCCCGTAGATTTTCATCTCTTGTCCTAGGCCCTTCAGGAGAAGTGGTGAGTGGATCACAACTTGGCAGTTTTAGTCAAGGATCGGAAATGGGGCAGGAAAAATTCCTGGTCCATTAGGAACTTCTACACTCACCCTATCTCTGACACACTGAATTTGCAAGTCTTTTATCCCACTATAAAAGGGAGAGTTCTTCTAGGGTGCTTAATTTATGCATGTGTTTAATGTTAAGAGTGACATTGTGTTGACAGGTAAGTTACAGTTCCTTCCCTTCTTTTTTATTCAGCTGACCTTGCAAGTGAAGTCTCTCTTCCTCCTGGGAATTGTGCATGCTCACCTGCCGAAGAGGAAATTCAGGAGTGTCATTTAAGTCCTTTGCCCCTCTGGACACTAGAAGGCAGATGGCAAAATGAGCTTGTCTGTGTGTGATGCTGCATTCATTTTCCAGTCCCCTTGCTTTCTTTTAATGAGGTGCTGGTCTGCTCTAGACAAGGGACGGCTTGTGGACAGTAGTGGTTCCTGTGTAGATTTACTTTCTCTAAAGCAGATTTATGTTTGGCTTAAGAAACAAAGTCTGTGTGTGTGTGTGTGTGTGTGTGTGTGTGTGTGTGTGTGTGTGTGTGTGTGTGTGTGTGTGTATATACTTTGTACCACTTGCCAAGGTCTTGAGTAGTTCATGAATATGCAAATGAGGTACCTTAATGACCCTCAGCTTGTTAAGGTGTCACTTGGGAGGCTTCAGACTCCCATTTCTAGGAGTTGAGAGAGTATAGCTCTCTTGGCTTTGTTCTGCCTCTGAGTGCACCTGAGGATTGTCAGTAGCTTAGAAACATTATCCCCATCACAAAGGACAAAATGGCCAAGGCATTTAGTACAGGACTCTTTTATGTTGCTGTTTCAGGCAGTTGAGAGATGGTGTCTAAAGAAGCCACTCTCTGTCAAAGATTGTTAGCCCTTCATTTTCTCAGATCTCTTCATTTTGTCCAGTTTGAGGCAGTGTTACAAAGAAGAGCAAAGCAATGATAGACAGTTGACAGTGACCAAGACACCCTGTCAAAGCAGGATTCTGCACAGCTGGGTGGTGGATCTCAGTCAGATAGGGGTCAGTGGGGTCTCTGTGATCTGGCTCCATGCTCTCTTGTTTGTACATAGACTTTGGTTCCTTTGGAAGCAAGTGTTGGCTGGGATCATCTAGAATGACTCCTTATTTTTACACCTTGGTCTTTTGGGAGAATGATTGCTTTTATTATCTAGTTAATATTGGAGAGCCCAGATTGTGTGAGAAGCCGGCAGTGCATAATAAACATCATCTATCAAAATTCAGGGAAATTGCCAGAGTTCATTAATGTTTTAATATTATTTGGTATTTGCATAATGTCTCTGCCCGCTCTTTTGTTGTCTTCATTCCCTGGTGAGGTTGGATGGAGACTAGTTGTGCTGCCATTGAACATAATGTGAAAGAGAGAGGTCAGCAGGAGTTGGAGAGAGCATTAAAAAGACAAGCGGTCACCTAATGTATAGACCAAATGAACTACTACTGCATGTTGGAGTAGCCATCATTTTTTGACCACCTTATGTAGGTGAGAGACTCATTCTCTTTTTATTCTGGTCATGGACCTTGAATTCAGGACCTTGGCACTGTCCCAAAGCTTCTTTGGCTCAAGGCTAGCTAGCATTCTACCATTTGAGCTATAGCTCCAATGTCAGCCTTTTCTGGTTAATTGGAGATAAGAATCTCACAGACTTTCTTGCTCAGACTGGCTTTGAACAGTGATCCTCAGATCTCAGCCTCCTGAGTAGCTAGGATTCCAAGTGTGAGCCACTGTCACTTGGAAGACTTTGATTGGTCTATGTGAAATTAGTCTTACTAGATTTTTATTGCTTTCCCTTTATACAGATGAGGATGCTGAAAACTAATGGGGTGAAGAAATCAGGTCAAAAAGCTGATAAATACCAGCGGTATTACTAAAACTGAAATACGCCATACTCTACTAAGACATGTTCCTCTTCTACATGAGACTATTTAGAATTCATAAGTAAAATCCAGAGAAGGTGCTGCTGTTGCTGCTGTTGCTGCTGCTGCTTCTTTCTTCCTCCACCTCCCCCTCCTGCTCGTTGTCCTTCTTTCTTTCAAGATTTGTTTTCTGATTTTGGCTAGTATTATAATGAAAGTGGCATCTGAAGGGATTTCTGGACAAAAGATCAGTTTATGTGTTTTATTCCATAATAAGATCACCTATTTGAATATTTTGATTGAGAAACTCATGATCATTGTAATACAGTGTTGAAATCTGTAGTTTTAGTCACAGACTACCTTGTGTTGACTGTGTAGTTTTATTTTTTAATCTATTAAATATGGATAACAATAATTCATTTCAAGATTATACCTGGAAGTGAAATTACTTTGCTAACCCAAAAGGAAAGCATACATGCTTTTATTATTTATGTAGGGACATGTGCTTTATTAGAAAACCTAGTGAACTTCAGCTGGAATTTTTTTTCTGTAGCCTAACATCTGCAAGAACTGTGGAATACAATTAGTAGCCGTCTCTAAGGATTTTGGCTGTGGCCATAGAAGCCATGATTAAGTCCTACATGCAGTGCCATTTGTTGTTAAGCTTATAGTATATGAGATTGTATGATAGCTGCTTGGCACAAATCCATTAGCTCATGTAATCTTCTGACAACTTTAAGATTGTGGATAAGCCAACTATGTATCCTTCTAAAGAAGCAAGCAAGCTTCATTAGAGGTCAAGTATTTATACCTAGATCATACAGAGCGCAGGAGTTTAGACTCATGCAGACCCAAGCATTTATGACTTAAAAAGTCCACCTACCTTTCAGTATGCCAACCACTATCAGTTTCTCTTAGTCTCATCTCACTTGAGACACCCTACTCTCTGGGAACTTTACCACTCCTAACTAGCCTGAGAGCAGAGGTAGATTTTCTTGGCCTGTCTCTGCCCTTCTTCTGTCTCTTTTTCCTCCTGTACTTACTCAACAGGTAACTTGTTGAATGTAGTAGCGTTTCACAAGCAGTATGGATTAAACAGTGAGCAGGCACTTTGAGAAGTTCCCATGGATCTTTGGACACATTTACAGGCTTCTTTAGTCACCAAAAGAATGATTTGTTGGCTAATGTCTTTTACTAGGTTAATTAATAAACAGCATCTGGCCACTTCGAAATTCTAAGCTTCTATGGTGTTTCAGGGTGCTCCTGGCTTAACCCTATTTATAGGCATTTTCTATATCTCTAGATTAGAACATTTTTGTGTGAAGGTGTAAGTGTGTGTGTGTGTGTCTGTGTCTGTGTCTGTGTCTCTGTGTGTGTGCATGCACCCATACTGGGATTTGACTCAGGCGTAGGGTGCTTTCCCTTAGCTTTTTCTCTCAGTGCTGGTTTATACTGCCTGAGCCACACCTCTAGTCTCGCTTTTTGATAGTTTAGAGTCTCAGATTTTGGACCTCGATCCTTAGATCTCAGCCTTCTGAGTAGTTAGGAGTAGTAGTACGGCAAAAGCCATAGGTGCCCTGTAAGCCATTTTGAAGCCTTGAAGTTCTCATGTTTGCATGCTGTGTTTTTCTTAATGAAGTCACTCAGTGATATTTATGGTGAATTTTTGCTTTCTAGACTTCCAATTGCTTGTTGGGGTCCATAGAGTTTTAACTCATTGTATCTGTATAAATTCTAAAATAATGTCTGAAGTTTGTTTCTGCTCTGAAAATATAATTTTTATATCTGCAAAGTGTAGGGTGTCCCTTAAACATTTATTTTTGCACTAATAATTCTTCCTCCCTGGTTCTGAGTGGATGCTGGCCCTTTGTCCTTAACAGAAGAGCCAGGAGACTGGTACTTGGTACTAGTTGGGTCTTCTCAAGATTCTTTGTGGTACCACTGTCCTGGATAATTGTGATTAAACCCCTTTCGTATTCAGACAGGTTAGATTTCCTCTTCTCAAACTGAGAACTTGTGACTGAATGTTCGGCTCTTTGATTCTCCCCAGAGCTTAGAACAATTCAGAATCTCTGATCCCATTTCAGATCTATTGATTCAGAATCACTAGAGATCCCCAAACTGGCTGTTCAGCACTTTAGCCAGCCTGGATGAGGCCTGCTGCTGTGCGTTCACTGTGCATCCAGTAGAGCTGCTTCCAAACAGAACGCATGTGAGCTAGCTGACCTTTGAGACTGAACCGGGCTACTGTGTCTAATGAGCAGACATGCCTGAGGCTCCTGGAGTTCACCTGAGACAGAGACCAGGACAGGAGTATGATTGAGATAGTTGTCTCTACTCCTTCAGAAGATGTGATAGGGTTTAACTTCATTGTATCATATAACCATTACCCATAACCTTTGGAGGTTAAGAATAATGAACAATCGTATTGGAAACATTTGAGAATTTGCTTAAGTTTACCAGCAACGAGATATCATAGCTGAAATCTAACAAGGTTGGGCTGATGAAAAGCCCTCACTTTCAACAAGAACAGTATTCTCTGCTCAGGAGCATGAAGGCACAGATTCTAGTTTTGTCTAGTTACTTGCCGTGTGGCTTGGACAAGTCACTGAAAAGACTAAGCCTCACAACTACTTAAAAAATAATAGTATGTTTGAATCCATAAAAATATAGAAATTGGTGTTGATATTTATACTTACATCGTGTGTTTGAGTACATTCAATTCTGAATCTGAACTATTTTGTTTAGGCTGAGTGTGTGTGTGTGTGTGTGTGTGTGTGTGTGTGTGTATATAGGACCTTTCTGAAATCTGCTATTAGGTCTGTTTTGTATTCTGTAGTATGTGTATAAACCTGAATAAGTCTCCTAATCTCAATGCAGTGACTGAAAATACCAGGCAAAAGTAAAATCCCCCCTCCTTTCTAATCACTTCATATTTGGATGCTATAATCATACACCTGCTTACACACACACACACACACAGGTGTCTACTGTTGTGTCATACATGGGTCCTATGGCTGACGGACTCCTTTTATAAATTGATCAAGGTGCTGTGGTCTGTCACACTTAAAAAATAGAGCTCTAACTTGGAACCTGTAGACTGATGGAATTCTTACCTGTTTTTGTACTCATTTCCTTTTATTCCAAAAGCGAGTCCCATTCTGCAATTTCGACCATATTATATGAGTTCATATTCGGAGTGACTTGGGGCCCTTACATGGGTGACTTTGAGGGTTTTGCCTGACTTTCACTGTCATCTTCTTTGCAGGGTGTGTTTCTCCCATTCTCCATTGGCTCAGGTTGTTCTCGAAGTTTCCTATCCCAGTTTTCATGAAGCTAACATTGGAATTTATTGCGGGGGAAGGGAGAGTAGGAGAAAAATGAGGGAAGGGGTCACAAATTTGACAAGAAACGTTCTTATTACCTTATGTAACTGTGACCCCTCTGTACATCACCTTGACAATAAAAAAATGGTATTAAAAAAAGGGGTGACAGGGCTGGGAAGGTGGCTCAGTGGTAGAGTGCTTGCCTTGCATACATGAGTCCCTGGGTTCGATTCCTCAGCACTGCATAAGCAGAAAAAGCCAGAAGTGGCACTGTGGCTCAAGTGGTAGAGTGCTAGCCTTGAGCTGAAGAGCTGAGGGACAGCACCCAGGCCCAGAGTTCAGGCCCCATGACTGGCAAACAAAAAAAAAAATGTAGTGCTCAAGAAGCACTACATTCATAAACTGCTTCTGTAAATGGCAACTGTTTTGTACAACCACCTAAAGATAATAAAACCATTCAAAAATAAAAAAAATTGGAATTTATGAATTTGAGTAAGGCAAAAGGGCATTTTTACTTTACCCAGCTTCTAAAGCATTTCCTTCCAGTATAAATGTAGGTAACAAGCCATAGTGTTAATGGTTCTTATATTTTTGTTTCCAGTAAAAATCATAGGTGTTTTCATTTTGTATTATAGTTGTTGCAGATTTTGCAAAATATCATTTGACCTGCTAGATTTTATTGTCAGTGTTAATAAAGAATCTTGATTGGAACATGGTAGTTTAGACCTGTACAATTCCAACTATTTGGGAGACAGAGACTGGGGAGGATTGTGATTTGAGGCGACCCTAGGCAATAAATCAGCAAGAACCCATCGCAATCAAGAAGCTACCTAGGAGATTCTGGCTAGGAAGTTCACCATCGGAGGTCAGCACCTGGACAAAAACTAAGACCCTCTCTAAACAACAAACAAGGCAAAAAAGGGATGGGAACATGGTTTGAGTAGTAATGTGCCATCCATTTATTAAGCTCAAGGTCCTGAGTTCAAATCAGAAGAAGAATCACCTATGATAACTTATCACAAATCTACTTTAAAAACACATTGTTATTTGAATACTGATTTAATCCATGAAGTTCTGTGTAATGTTACCTTTTTCATTTTAGGTAGATTATTCTTTGCAGGGGTGCCTAGAATAGACTAGCTGGTCAGAAGGATCAATGTCCCAGAAGCACGTCGCTATCTTCAGTTTCTACTGATGGCCTTGGCCCCCTGGCCTGTGCTTTGTGTTTCAGCTCAAAGTCCATTTCACTCAAGAGGCCTTCCTGTGTTTGTTTCTCCAAGGGGGAAAAACATTTTATCTTCCCTCTGAATTCTCTAAGACTTGGTTCCTTTTGATGACCTTTAGTCCTTTTTTATTTTTATTTTTTGTTATTTTTAAATGCTATAGTGGGTTAAAGAATCCCTGACTTATTTATATTTGCTGCACAGAGTGGGGTCATGTAGAGAATAGGTACTCACTAAGTGTGAATGACTTGTGTCATTCTTTTTTTTCTTTTTTTGCCAGTCCTGGGGTTTGAACTCTGGGCCTGGGTGCTATCCCTGGGCTCCTTTTGCCCAAGGCTATCATTGTACCACTTGAGCCTTAGCTCCACTTCCACCTTTTTCTGTGATTAATTGGAGATAAGAATCTAAGGGACTTTCCTGCCGGAGCTGGCTTCCAACCGTGATCCTCAGATCTCAGCCTCCTGAGTAGCTAGGATTATAGATGTGAGCCACTGGCACTTGGCTTTGTATCATTCTTTAGAGCTTTTCTTTGTGAAGCTTTTTATTTTAGGCTTTTTTTTTTCCCCTTTCTGGTGTGTATGTGTTGGGGGAGGGGGTATTAGAGCTTGAACTCAGACCCTGAGATCTATTCCTTAGCTTCTTTGCTTAAGGCTGGTGCTCTTTCACTTAAACCACAGCTCTACATCTTGGTTTTTGGTGGTTAATTGGAGGGGAGAGTCACAACTTTTCTGCCTGGGCTAGCTTTGAACTTTGAACCTCAGATCTCAGCCTCCTTAATAGCATGTGAGCTGCTATCACCTGGCTAAGCCTTTGTTTTGATCCAGTCCTCTATAGTGTACCAATATCTTCATATACATATTGCTATCTGACAGAAATCCCACAGCAGTCCTGGGAGGTAAATATTATTGTTGTATCCGTTTTTGGCACAAGAGGAATTGGTAATAGAGAAGTCTGTACTCAAGGTCACAAATGGTTGAGGTGGGATCAGAGACAGGTCCTTTAACATGTACTCCCAATTCTTCGTATTATATGAATTCTTTAAACTTCCTTGACCCTATTGTAGGGATTAGGATGAGGACCAGAGCTAGGCACTGAGCTGGGGGAGGCAGTAGCAAGCCATTAGCCCATAGGTCTCCACGTGCCTGTACCTGTCTCTGTATTCAACTTATAAGCACTTCTCTATGCTGCTTCAAGATCACGCTTTTAGCTGCTGCAGCTGTTCTTAATAGCAGCTGCTTGTGTGAATTGTGTTGTGATTAATAAAAGCAGCTCAACAGTTTGTTCTTTCAACTGTGCCCTTGGTGTGCACAGCCTGTTTTTCCACAGGCTCTGAGTCTGATTTGGAGCATGAGCCTGTGGCATATGGTGCCCGAGGGGCTCATATCTCTGTTGTGAGAACTGGTGGCCCACCTAGATGAGCTAGCATGCCTAAGGCCATGTGAGGACTGCATTGATGAGGGCTGTGATGCTGTGGGGGGCTCAGTGAATTGCAGCAGTCCTCAGTGGTGAACAGGTGACACAGGGATGACTCACGAGGTGGCCACTGGTCCTTAGCACCTGCCAGTTGTTTGATCACTGTGATGATCCTCAAACTCCAGTATGTTTCAGTCCCTGGCCTGTTAACCAGAGTTTGCTGGACTCCATCCCAGAGGTTTTTTTTGATTCTGTAGGTCTAAGAGGGAGCCTGGGAATTTGCATTTCTACCAAGTGTTCAGGCGATTCAACTGCTGCTGCTTCAAGGACCATATTTTGCAAACCAGGATGGTAGAATTAGAAATACTTTAGATTTTAATGAGACATTTCCAGCCTTATAAACATCTTATAGAGACATCGTGGAGTTTGAAACTTTAGTTCAGACATCACCTGTGATTGTCAGTTTATCATCTCTGATATGAATACTGTAGGGAAATCCTTGTGCTGTCTGGTCTGGACACAAGCTTGGAGATGGACAGAGGTTCATCTAAGGGCATCCAGCATCCAGTCAGTTTACCATAACTAGATCCCAGGTTGTGTGTGTGTGTGTGTGTATGTGTGTGTGTGTGTGTGTGTGTGTGTATCTGTATCTCAGTGTACCCATTTGTCCTAGCACGCTATCTTCCAAGTAAATTTTTCTTTTGCAAAAGAAAAACTATCTGTGTAACATTCAAACTAATGCTTACCATACTAAAATACTTCATATGCTCAAGAATTATTTTATACCTTCCCTTTATTAACTTAAATCAGTCCTAACAACACTGTAAGGAAGATAATGCTGTCCTTATTATGTGGTTGAGAAAAAAGAAACACAGAGGTTAAAAATTTGCTGGAAGTCACAGAGCTACTGGCAGCATGGGGATTTGAACCTAAGAAACCTTAACTTCAAGTAGGAAATAGCAAGTGATTATGTAGTAAGTGCTTAGGGCTAGGAATAGTGGCTCACAACTGTAATCCCAGTTAGTTGAGAGTCAGAGATGAGAAGATTTGAGCCTGCCTGAAACTCCATCTCATCCAATAGCTGGGAATTGTCAAGTAAGCCAGTCATCCCAGCTACTCAGGAAATGCAGATAGGAGGCTCACAGTCCAGGCTGGCTAGGAGGGAATGTGAGACCCTGCCCCCAAAATGATGCAGGCAAGAAGGGCTGAGAAATGCTCAAGTAACAGAGTACCTGTTTAGCAAGCAGGAGGTCTTGAGTTCAAACCCCAATAACCACTCCTCTAAAATAATGAAAAGCCATTTTCCTGTTGAAAATGCAAATCACAGATGGAATCCTACAATTTTAATATTCCTAAGAAACTTCAAAATTGGTGGCCCGACCTCCTTTCTTGTCCATTTTGCAGACATGGACACCTAGGCCTAGAAAGGAGAGGTGACTCAATCTTACAAGGCCCCTGTCACTTTTGGGCAGAGTGGAGTTAAGTAAATTTCGGGCCACAGGTGCTTGTGAAGAAGGTGTTTCCACCAGAGCAGATTGACTTCATAGCATTCACACCCCAGGGAAGGCTCTGGCTGGCTTTGAAGGGGAAGGAAGGTCTTTGTGAGAGGGCTGTGCTTTAAGGTAGGTAACATCTTTCCTGCTACAAAGCTGCCTTGTAGTTTGAAGTTCTCTTAATTGCTGTTAGAGGAAGGATGCTAAAAAGATAACCTCATGGGCAGAGTGTATTTTTTGTGCACCTTTGATTGTTCCTTGTCTCTTCCTCTCCGGTTTCTTTCTTTCTTCTTCTTTTTTTTTTTCTCCTGAAGTGTGTCCTTTTTTGTTTTTTTTTTTTTTAGGCTGTTTGATTATGTCACAATCCTTAGGTTTTATTTATTTTTTATTTTTATTTATTTTTTTGGGTCAGGTCATGGGGCCTGAACTCTGGGCCTGGGCGCTGTCCCTCAGCTCTTCAGCTCAAGGCTAGCGCTCTACCACTTGAACCACAGCGCCACTTCGGCTTTTTTTCTTTTTGCTATGTGGTTCTGGGGAATCGAACCCAGGGCCTCAGGCATGCAAGGCAAGTGCTCTACCACTGAGCCACCTTCCCAGCCAGTGTGTCCTTTTTGTACACCTGTGCTGTTCTTGCAGCTTTAAGCATCATAATAGATATGCTATTTTGATCTCTGAGCAATCAGTATTTGGAGCAAGAAAAGTGGTCTGGCCACACACACACACACACACACACACACACACACACACACACACACACACACACACACACACACACACACACACACACACACACACACACACACACACACACACACACACCCGATACACCATGGTGATTGTTTGGAGGTGTTGAAGCTCCCTGCCACACACACACACACACACACACACACACACACACACACACACACACGATACACCGTGGTGATTGTGTTTGGAGGTGTTGAAGCTCCCTGCCCCCCCCCCCACACACACACACGATACACCGTGGTGATTGTGTTTGGAGGTGTTGAAGCTCCCTGGGCTGGTCTATCTCTCTAGAACTGTCAGTATTCATTCCCTGTTGTTATTCTTGGCACTTAAAGCTTTGGAGGATTTCAAGTTGTAATAAGATTGAAAGAATTAGGAAGGAGTTAAGCCAGTGGTCATGTTCTAGAGACAGATTTGCTAACCGTATTGTTACTGATGAGGAAACTTCATGCTCATAGTGGACAGGAATTTGCCCAAGTTTAGACAGCAGTGATAATAATGGTGAGATTGAGAAACTCCCAGTGTTTGTCAGGCATTGTGTTGCTTTCTGATCACAATCCTCTCTATTACCCTGTGTCTGTCATAAAGACAATAAAGTCCTAAAATCACTTGTTCAAGCTAATCCTAGAGATTAGATTCTTACTGATGCTTGTCTAGGTAGGAAAGTGTGTAAAGTAGACCCAGCAAAGTTTATTTCAAAGTGAAAGGAAAGCTGGGAAAGGAAAGAAGGGAGATTCTCCATTCAAAGAGGGTTCCGTAGAGTTCAATGGAATGATGTTATGGTAGTACAGTACATCTCTTCCCCTGGGCTTTGTCCTGATTGATTGTACATTTGCAGCTCAGGCTTTTTTCATTGGTTGAGCAGACACCCAGGTCGTTATGGGAAGAAGTATATGAACATGAACCCAAGGCACTATGGGAACAAGAAATACCATGATGGGATGCATGTTATTTGCCATATGTTTTGTCTGTCATTTTTTTTTATCCCTAGCTCCCTAACTGTTTACCTTTCTTTCCCTCACTATTGAGGTAGTCTGGTTCCTTCATTCCTTCCTTGCTTCTTCAGAAAACAATCTCAGGTGGTGTGTGGTTGATGGTGGACAATATAGTTGGCACCAAACCCCTAGGGGAGTGACAGTGAGGGGTAGTAGCAGAGTAAAGGAGAAGGGAGAGGTTTTGCTCTCCTGGAAGTCAGTTGCTCATATGTTTCTGGCTCTGGGTATAGAGTATTTCCTTCTGTCATTTGGCTTTCCTTGGCAGCCCTCATGGCCAACATTCTTTTGATGCTTGGGGTTTTTGTGTATCAAATAGTCCTTTGTATGATTCTCATTCTATACCAGACTTCTCCCTTTGAAAGTAGGAAAGTGGATCCCCACTGACTGATTGATTTAAGCCCTGCTGAAGTCAACTGTACCGTTGATATTAAGTAAATGAGGGTAGTTTTGATGAGGAAGTAGGTCTTTCCTGCTTTCTCTTTCTCTTCACCTTGGTGGGGTTCAGTCCAGATTTAGAACATTTAATTAGGACAGAGTTAATATAGTCTATCATTGTGGGATAGTGGGAAGCTGATTACTTTTCCAGTGAAAGGCAGATGTCAATGTAGTTTTAAAGGAATTCATTTTGCAATCAAAATGTATAAATTGAGGCTGGGTGCTGATGATTCATGCTTGTGATCGAAGCTACTCAGGATGCTGAAATTTGAGGATCAAAGTTCAAAGCCAGACCAGGCAGAAAAGTCAGTGAGACTCTTATCTCCAATTAACCAGCAAAGTGCTGGAAGTAGAACTGTGGTTCACATGGTAGAGCTCCAGCCTTGAGAAAAATGTCTCACTGTTGGTGTGTGCATGTGTGCCCATGTGCATGCACACAACACACACAAGTTGAATTGAGTTTTGTGTGAGCTAAGGGATCTGATACTGGAGTATTGTGACTCTTTTTTTGAAAAGTGACTAATGATTCGCTAATGTATTTAATACTATCCAGTGTCTCCACATTGTACTGGCAAATGTTGGTATATGGACTTGCCTAAATCCTGAACACATTATTATATGCTGCAAAACCAGTCTTGGCTACAGTAGCTCTTAAGATCTTGATGCTCACGAAGAAGAAAGCTAGAATTGAAATCTTCAGAGAAACTTGATTCTAAACTACTATTTGATCTTTTTCCGGCGATAAAAGTCAATGAAGGATGGGTTCTTGGGTGTTAAGCTCATCTTGGACACATGGGACCAATTTGTTTCATTTTGAGTGTTAGGTTTATCTGAGACAGTCTCTCCATGTAGCCTCAGCTGGCCGTGGGAATGACCCCTTTCCTGCATCAGCCTCTTAAGTGCAGGAATTGCCGTCATGGCTGACTTGGACAGAATTATTATTATTATTTTTTGTGCATCTGTAGCGAGATAGGGATTGCTGAGGTATTGACATTGCGTTGTGTGTTAAGGTGGAAACATCAATATTCTGAGCTCTGTCTCCTCTGTCCTCACCAAGTCTCCTACTCTTCTCCAGCCTCATATGGCTGCATTCTTAGTTCAGCCACATGGCCATTCAGTTCTGACCACTTCTGTCCCTTCTTTGTACCAGTCCTCGGGCTTGAACTCAGGATCTAGGCGTTGTTCCTGAGTTTTTTTTGCTCAAGGCTCTACCACTTGAGCCATCGCTCTACTGGTGGCTTTTTGGTGGTTAACTAGAGATAAGAGTCTCACAAACTTTCCTGCTTGGGCTGGCTTTGAACTGTGATCCTCAGATTTCATCCTCCTGTGTAGCTAGTATTACCAGCGTGATCATTACTTCTTAAAGAAGGCTTTCGAAGCTAGCGCTAAACCTAATTCTCCTCAACTGACATCAAGCTTCATAGGTTTTTTGGTTGCACTATTTAGTTTGTATTTGCAATTGTTTGTGATTTCATGTGTGGTATTTGCCACTGACAGAGTGTCTCAATGATGTCTTTTATATATTTGTGCTTTTTGGTATTTTTTTCACTTGTCTGAAATACGATTCAATAAATATTTGTGGTAGGGTAAGTTCAATAACTACTACTGGTTTTGTTGGACATTTTATTTTTCCTCTTGAACTTGGTGGTTGGTCACCATAGATGATGAAGTACTGACTGTGAATTATATGTACTGAATGTTGTGTATTCTTTTTAAAAATTCTTAAATTATTATTATAAAGGTGATGTACAGAGGGGTTATGCTTACATAAGTCAAGTAAAGAGTACATTTCTTTTTGGACATTGTCACTCCTTCAATCCTGATTTTTCCCTCCCATCTCCACCCACAAGTGATATAGCTCATTTTCAACATAGTGTTCAGTGAGTACCATTGCTGCATTTGTTTACTTCTGTCCCTCCATTTCTGTACCTGCCTTTGAGTGTGTTTTTTAAAAGTGTTTAGGGGAATTTCTGTTCCTTCCCTATTTTCCTACCTCTGTAGCATGTCAAGTGAGGACATTAGAAATGATCTAATTTGGTCATTCCCAACTTTCTTTTTATATGTGAGAATCTTCTTTTGCTTTCTTTTTTTTTCCCCCACCTAAAACTTATGAGAGCTTACAGGGCTGAGAACATAGCTCAGTGGTAGAACATTTGCCTAATGAGATCCAGTTCTGGGTTAAATTCCCAGACCTACAAAATAAATGATGAGAGATCAAAATAATGGTTATGTTTTTGCTATCAGTTCGCTAAGGGAGAAAATGAATAGTTATTGAAACTGCTATAAATTTAGTTAGCCATGTTAAGTTACTTTGAATTTTATCTTTATAGTATTTACATATATTTGGAAAACAGCAGTGCATATGTGTGTGTGTGTGTGTGTGTGTGTGTGTGTGTGTGTGTGTGTGTGTGTGTGTGTGTGTGTGTGTATGTGCACGCTTGGTGGACCTATAGATTTTTTTTAGTTTCTCAATAACCCAATGCCTCTGTGTTCCCTCAGGTACTAGATTTTATGTTGGTTTTTGGGCTGCTTGCCTGTCGACTCAGTTTCTCCCATGTTAGTGTTTCATTAGATTAGCATTTTTAATATTTTTAAGCAAGCATTCAAAAGCTTGAAGGTTTTTCATAAAATCAGATTACCACCTGTTTTGAAAAATTAGGATGAGGCCATATTTCCTGTATGGCCCTAGTCACCAGGTGCTGAACAGGGGCTGCTTCCTTTAGAAGGGCCATACTCCTTCTGTATCCCAGGTATGGTATGGCCAGTGACTGGTAGAACAAGCCCCACATTGGTGATCAGCCCACAAGTTGATGAGGTCCCCTGTCAGTCTCAGAAAGAGTCCTGCGCCTAGCGAGAGGAAACCTGCACCCTTGTCTTCCAGTGGTTACTGACCAGGTTGGTGACCTGGTGAGCTATGCAACCTCAGATCATGGTCACTCCTTATAATCAGTACCTTCTGGATCTCAGAGTTGTCTTATTTACTGAGGAGAAATGGTTTACGCTAATGGAATTATCATCAATTCCCTGTCTTTTCTTACCTTGTGTCTCTTTTCTTTCTCTCTCGGAGCAATGTATCATTCATTGTTACACCTTACTGGTTTATTTTTGAAATTCCAGCGGGGACCTATTGTTTGTTTGTTTGTTTTCCTCACTATTTCCCTTACCACACCATCCTTCCTGGAGGTACCTCCACCCCTTTCTTCAAGATCCTCCTCTTTCCCTAGAGCTTCTGCAACATGCACCTGCAGCTGGGGTAGTGCTGCCGAGATACGCACATGCATCCATGTTCCTGCAGGCAAATTCGGTGGTTGTGTGTTACATCTTATTGTTTGGAGTGAACAAAACCATTGCTGTACCTTGTGGGTTTAGAAGGGAGAGGGTAGGCATCAATGCCACAGAAGAGGAAAGGAGAGGGAAAGAAGCTTGGTGGTGTAGGGGTGAACTTTAGGTAAGGTAGACCTGAGTCTCTTATGGGACCTTGTGCAAAAGGTAAAGTAGTAGTGTTTTTTAGCAAAAAGAAACCAAAAAAAAAAAAACAAACCAGGAATAAAAGAACATGTTTTTGTTTTCATAGCCCGCATTCTTTTTTTTTTTTTTTTTAAGGTTGGGAAGGAAATGCCAACTGCATAGAAGAGTTTTAAGGATTATCTTAGTGTATGTCTTCATTTTAAATAAGCAGCATGAATCTGGGCACTGGTGATTTATGCCTATAATCCTAGCTACTCAGGAGGCTGAGATTTGAGGATCATGGTTTAAAGCTAGCTCTGGTCTCTAATTAAGTGCCAAAAGCCAGAAATGGTGTGGTTTAAGTGGTAGAGTACCAGCCTTGAGCAAAAATGCCTTGCTCTGAATTCAAGCCCTAGTACAAGCACACGCGCGCGCGCGCGCGCACGCACACACACACACACACACACACACACACACACACACACACACACACACACACACACACACACACACACACACACACACACACACAGTGCATGAAACTGCTCTTCCTGTCCATGTTTAAGCCCCCAGTCTGACTTTTCCCTTCCCCAAACTGGGATTAGTGTGTCGGCCTGATGGTAGAGAAGTCAAATAAAGTTGTCTGGATTAGGACTCCCAACTCTTTAGGAAAACATTTGTCTCAATTTATTTTTGAGGAGATACGATGGACTTTTTTCTTTGAGGTTTGTAAATAAACAAAAGCTTGATTTTTCAGGAAACTTAAAGGAACTTCTTTTGCCTTTAATAGTTTCCTGGACCTTTCAAAAAAGTATGGGATGGGACAAGCAGGATGTTTATTCTAGCCTTTCCAATCCCAGCCCCAGAGATCTGTGTGGGGGAGAACAGCGTCCCCCACTTTACTGTGATTAGCTGGGTGTATTGAAGACTTCTTGCTGATTGGATTAGAGAAACTGAAATTAGGCTGACATTTTACATGTAACACTTCTGTTGTAGTTTTTCCCTAGCAAAGAAGAGGTGGGGATAATTTAGGAGAGCTATGCCTGGGTGAGTGTTTGGGTGTAGGGGGCTTGGAGCCCCCACTCAGAAGCACACATTGAAGTTCAGGGTTGTATTAACTCTAAGGTTGAGCACCAGCTGATGAAATGAATGTGGCCACCAAGGGAGTAAGAGATGTCTGTACTTCCAGGTCCCTTGATCTGAAGAGAAGTGAGGGCCATGCACAGTGCAAAGTAGGTCTCCACTCCCAGACCCTGTTTCCTGGTCTTTGGCTAGGCTGGATATGTGGAAGAGGGTTGGTGAGCCAAGTATTGA
The DNA here is from genome assembly GCF_024711535.1 of Dipodomys merriami. Lineage (NCBI taxonomy): Eukaryota > Metazoa > Chordata > Mammalia > Rodentia > Heteromyidae > Dipodomys > Dipodomys merriami. The sequence goes on along the minus strand of NW_027203381.1, from coordinate 65,933,285 downwards.
AGAATTGCACAGCAAGAGAAATCTGAGAGAGAAATGCTTTGGAAGATGCTTGAGAGATGTTAAAGAGAAGATTTTATATCATTGAGTGTCTTTCTCTTAACCTTTGTATGTGTGATTAGGTGAGAAAAGGTCCAAGGGAGACTTTGCTTCAAGGAGTAGATAGCTGCTCAATGATGTGTGTGTGTGTGTGTGTGTGTGTGTGTGAGAGAGAGAGAGAGAGATGGGGGGGGGTTCCCTTAGTTAGAATGCCAATTCCTGGCATTCAGGTGGGTTAAGTTGTAGGTAAAGGAGCAGGGCTTCTCAGCATGGAGAAGGGTTAGGGGTGTACCTTATTGAGTTTTCAGAACTATATGTTATGTGGCATAAACAAAAAATCTGCAAAATTTCAGCAGCTTTAAAATGTTCTTGGCTTTGTTACTGCCATCAAAACTAGAGTTTTAAGTTCCAGGTCCGAAATTGAGGAATCAGTCCCAATTAGGTCTGGCTAAATGTTCCCATATGCCAAATAAAAAGGCACGGTGAAGGTGGTGGCAGCCCTGGGAAGAAGACAGGACTGCATTACATTTTTAGAGGTACAGACATTGCTTCATGTTAATTAGAGAGGATTGTGGGAAGTGAGAAAAGTATGCATAGTATGCAAAGTATGCAAAGTAAAACAACCGCAAGTCCCAGGTATGGCCTGGTTGGCCTTTAGCTCAGGCTGTCTCTGGAGGAATTCCTAACAAGTTACCTACTACTTTTTTACTTGAATAGAACCAGACAAGGTGGTCTCTTGAGTTTTTATCTGTTTGCTTTAAGATGATGAGACATTGTCTCTTTCTGAGCAGTTTATCTTCCCCACAGGATTGATACCTGTGAATCCAGTCTATCTTAGAGCCCCAGATGATCACAAAGAGACTGCTGGAAAGAATAACTCAGAACAAAGGGCACAGGTATAAGCTGGGGGACTTTTAATCAATTCACAGGACCTAGCAAAAGCATTTTTAAAGTTGCCTCCTACACCATTACTTTTTTTTTGCTTATCTTAGGGCTTGAACTCAGGACCTGGGCACTGTCTCTGAGCCTCTTTGTGTTCAAGAATAGCATTCTGCCACGTAAGCCACAGTGCCACTTCTGGCATTTTCTGAGTAATTTATTGGAAATAAAGAGTCTCATAGACTTTCTTGCCTGGGCTGGCTTTGAACCATGATCCTCAGATCTCAGCCTCCTGTGTAGCTAGGATTATAGGTGTAAGCCACCAGTGCGCCTGGGCACATTTACTTTTTAATTGTAAGGAGAGATAGACCCTTCAAAGCCAAAATAGCTGTGTGTCTGTTTTCGGGAGGAACCAGCCACCTAGCAGGAAGCTGGGGAGACCATGTCATATTCAAAATCTAATCTGGAGAGAAGAGGCCGCGCTACAATGGAGGAAATCAAGCCTTGGAAATCAAACTCTGGGGAAAGTGCTTTGGCCTAGGATAGCCTAGGATGCACCCTGAGAAATTGTCTCCACCCTGCTGGGAATTGTTCAGGATGCTTCCCAAATGTTCCAGGAAATGCAGCCTTTTTCATAAAATCACTGTGTCTTCTACTGCACTGCACATCCTGTTTCCTCCTCTCTTAGCCTCTCTTCCCGGTGCAGGATTTTAGGACTACATAAGTAGAGTGGCCTTTCTTTTAGTGAAAAGCAGCTATTTGTTACATTGGCACACTGGTGAAGTTCAGGTTAGGTATAGAGATAGAGGTAGTGGTGCCTTGAGGGTAGTGACTTACTTGTGAAGGGAATTTCTGCAGAGCTGTTTCTGTTCTCCTTTGGGATACGTCATGAGTCACATGACCCATGCGGAAGGCCAGCTCCTCTTCTGTGGCTCTCAGGAGATTCTGAGCTTCCTGGGTGCTTAGATCACTGGAGGGAAAAGGATGCACAGGGAGTGTCCTGCTGCTGTTGCTATAACAGTACTGGTTGTGCTGAGCAGAGAGTATAACTGTGGGGTGGGAGGTAGCTGGAGGGCCCTCAGTCATTTACATTTGATAGCCAAATATTGTCATGCAAATTAAGTCGGACCCCAAATGAGGAATTCATCTTAATCTTCTTTAAATACTTGCTGCTTATTTGCCAAGGTTCTAAGTAATACAATTTCAAAGGGTCAGAGGTGTCTAATACAACCTGCCCCCCCCATGCATAATTCGCTGCCCATTGTGTAACTCTATTAGAAACATTAATTAGAGAGCCATGTTCTGCTTTTGGATTGGTGTAATATTAAGCCTGGAGTCTGCCGACTGACCCTCTTAACAAGCAGTCACTGAGAATTGAAAAGAATTGAGTGGACTACCAAATTAAGATGCCTCCCAGCATTCTTCCTCTCTAGAATTTATGAGTAAATAAAGGCAGCCAGGTGCACTGTACGGATGAGCTTTGGTTAGGAGTTAAGAAATCCTTGCCTGTGGAAGGGGAATAGAACAAGTTGAAGTCACGGCCATGGTGGCAGAGAGGACCAGTGAAAGTGTTGGGGGTGAACGCACTGTGAGCAGATGGGCCTTGCAAATATGAGCCGCAGGCTAGCTGACACGAGCACAGCTCCTAGTGTGGAAGTGAGGCACTGTTGCTTCTTGGTATGTCTTCATGGGTGTGTTTTGTAGAACACACTTAATATTTGGGTTATGGTATACCAAATGCTTTTGTAAGAAGTGGCCTGAAAGATGCTTTTGCTGGACCCTGTGAATTAACTGAAAGGTGTCCCCACTTTGTATCTGTGCCTTTTGTTCTGAGCTATTATTCTCTGCTGCAGTCACTTTACAATCACCTTGGGCTCCAGGAAAGATAGGATTCACAGATAAGCATCTTTGTGACCAGGGCAAATTGCCTCATAAACTAGCACTGCTTGTTTACTTTGTCATCTCCAGGTTACTTAGAGTAGCTAATGCGGATATAAATAGTTACACACTGTATTGTTCAGGGAATAGTGACAAGAAAATCGGTACATGAGCAATACAGACGTAATAGTTTTCAAAGATTTTTGATTTTGGTTGGTGGAATCCTTGGATATAAGTTACACAGTCAGTCTGGCACACCCACTTGAGCCTTACCCACAATAATACCAATGACAAAAGAACTAATAGTTCTTGATTGTATACCAGGCGCCAGGCACTCTGCTGGTGTCACATTACCCCTGCCCAAGCAAGTTTCCCAAGGTGCTCAGCAGCTCTCCTCTAACACACACACACATTGGTTCACCGCAGAGATGACTTGTAAAATAGCATTTCCCCCTAAAATATATAGAAAAACAGTGTGTTGTTGGGTATTGAGCCAGTAAGTTACTAGAGATGGTTGGAGAACAGTGATGCTACTGGAGGTGTGTGTCACTGGCATTGTTGCAAGCTTTTGGTGGGTGTTTTGAACCTTTGTTCTCTGTGCTGCTTTTTGCCTGACTTATCATAACACTTAACTCTGCTGAGCCTTTTCTATATAACATATTATATCTATATATCTATATCTATATATAACTAATGTTTCACCCAGCATCCTGTACCAAAACTGAAATAGAACAGATGTTTTAAATTTATGTTTTACTTACGAATGAGTAAATAAATATGGAGTGTTTTTTTTAAAGCCTTTATTGAGTTAATGTATGCAAAACACCAAGCAGACAGTTGTCCAGGTTGTTTTTGGTTTTGAGTTTAGTAGTGCTAGGTATTAAACCCAAGGTCTCACCATATGCATTGAAATACAGCCCAGGCTCCAGTCTGCAGTTTTATTAATGGACTGTTTTCTAAAACTTTCTCCTGAACCTTTGCTTGGGGGTGGTGAATTTTCTTGGCTAAAGGGAATTACGGGTTGGCAAGGGTGCCGTCAGGTCACAGGGGCTGTTGCAAATTTGTAGATGGAGAAAGGCAAAGATCTGGCTTCTTCATGCAAGGTTAGAGCTGCCCAGATTGTGCGTTCCTTCCTGTTTCTGACTTCTGTACTTTCCAGGTCCAGCAAACCAGAGGCACATGGTTAGGTAGAGCAGGATGAGGGCCGATACATGGAATGCTGCAATCTGGAGATTACAACTATTGGAGACATACAGTGTTAAATCTAGAAGGGCTCTTAGCGATTCAGTCTCAACGCTGTAAAGATGAAGGAAGACAAAAAATAGGAGCTTTGGAATTGCTTTGAATCCCTGCTCTGCTTTTTCTATCTGTTGCCTTAGTCTTAACATCTCTAACATGAGACACTTCACTGGATGTTTTGTAAGGCTTTCATCAAGCATAAAACATCCTTAGTCATGCTGGCTTGTGGCTGTAATCTTGGCTCCTCAGGAGGCTGAGATCTGAGGATCACAGTTACAAGCCAGCTGGGGCAGGAATGTATGTAAGATTTTTTTTTCCAACCCACCAGCAAAAAGCTGGAAGTTGGAGGTGTGGCTCAAGTGATAGAGCACCAGCCCTCACAAGGCCCAGGTCTAGAGTTCAAACCCACTAATATTGACACCAAAAAAAACCCCCAAACACAAAATATCCTGGCTTAATGGCTGACACATAGTAGGTACTTTAAAAAGTAGCAACCGTCATTGTTAGAAACAAGACATAGGATCCCAGAGATGGGAGTGGAGTGGCAGACTCTAGTCAACTACTGTAAGTAGAGCTGATGCTGCCTTCAGGCCTCCTGGCACGGGCATGTGTGGAGAGGAGAGGGTGGGAACATGGAGATGAATATTTGTCTTATCCAAGACTGAATAGCCTCTTCTGGGGAGTGAGCTAACACACTGAGTTTAAGACTTTCAGAGTATAAGACCTTGCCTATCTATTTGAGCTACAGTGACTCACCCAATTAATTTGAACAGGATGCTTCCAGTGGAACTTTATACAAGCCAGAAAATGATTTGTATTCTAAAAAAAAATCTTTGGTTCAGTCTTCTGAGTGGAATCCCTCTTTCTGTGTGCTGGGATGTTGAGAAATGACAAAGATGACCCCTAAAGATACAACAACTTTAGACAGGAATACAAGATGTTATCATCATTTTCCCCCTCTCTCAAGACAGTCTTTGCATTTTTATTATTAATAGTTAAAGCCATTTCCCTTTCCTTCTGTCCCCACTGCTCTGCCTGGACTTTATATTTAGGACTTCCTGAGAGGCACTTGTATCTGTGACTACCTTCTACAACATGAACGCGAGGATGGCCTTTATGACGTCAAGCCTTAATCTCACAGTGTGTGTGTGTGTGTGTGTGTGTGTGTGTGTGTGTGTGTGTGTGTGTGTACATATATATATATATATATATATATAAATTCCTTTTTTTTAGAGTGTTTTTTTTTTCAAGAGTGAATTGCTTGGCTTCCTGGCTTCCAGAATTTATGAGTTTGTACCCATGTAGTTAGGTAGAGGCATAGTTTGGCAACTGTTAAGCTTATAGGTAAATGTTTATGTATATTTTTCTGTAATCTTTAAGAGAACAGATTGTGTCAGAGGTTTTTTTTTTTCATACCCAGAAAATTGTCATGCACCGGGTCCCATCAGACATTAAAAACATTGAGCCTGATGCCTTATAAATGTTAGCTTTCTTTAAAGGGCAAATATATTTGTTTCTCTGGTATCCTGTATTTCTTGTGTGAAGAGCTGAAAATACCAAACACATCTTCCTATTCCTTTTTTCCTGTTGGGATTTTGCCTGGTGTCTGTGATCTGTGAAAATGGTACTATCCATGCTATGGTGGGAATATGCGTGTTTCCACATCACTGTACTATTAAAAAATGACTTTTCTGTGCTGTTTGACCCTCAGGGCTGTCCTATGAGGCAGGCAAGACCAGGCTTCAATTATTTATTCCAACAAGGGAATGTTCCAGAAACATAGACGGTTGTCAAAATAAAGATTGCTCTTGATTCTTGTTTCTGTGTATATAAATCAAAGGGACTAGTCATAGAAAACCACATTAGTCTTTTCTTATATGTGGAAGTCTGTTCTTCTTGGAGAAGACATTTCTAAATTCTACCCTTGCATTTGTCCCCCCAGGAGGTGGTAGTGTCTTATTCATTGAACAGTATGTTCATTACTTTATTTCAGAAAATTGTTGATTTTCTGGATGGGAACATTCAGGATCTTAATGCTTTCTGTTGGAAGTCTTTGGACTGGGTTGTAGGAATAAGAGTTTTTCTAAGTGTAGATAGAAGCTTTTAATCATAATATTTTACTGTCATATTTCATGGTTTGCACATAACCAGCAAAACATTTTTCACGTCTTTGTACTGTGAATGCATTGTTTTTTGCTTCCTGCATTCCTCCACAGATATTTGTGACAGTGTTGGCTTGTGCTTGATGTACCCCTTGGCACACTCCTCTGGAAGCTGTGTCAGGACATGTTTCTGTATCATCCCCTAATAAATTCCAGGGTCAGGGCAGGTGTCTTAAATTTCCTGCAAGACTGTACCTCTGGGGCTTGTCACACTGCGATTTTTTTTTCTTTTTTTTACAGGCACACTACCTGTTAAGTAAAGCTTAAGAGTTTGAGATTCTCAGCCAGCCAAGCTCCCAGAATAAGCAATTGCACTGACAGCTTTTCTCCTAGGAGCTCCAGTGGTCTGCATCTTTGCATTCCAGCCATTCCAACCTACTCACTGGTGCTGACTCTCATGCTTCAGTGCCTTAGCTCATGTTTTCTCAGAGAAGTTCTTGTTTTGCAAGGCCCAAGCCCAAAACCATTTTAATAGAGACCTCTCTCAACCTTTTGTCAGGATTCCTTGTGTGTATGACAGAGGGAGAGAGGGAGGGACAGAGGGAGGGAGAGAGACAGAAACAAATATTAAAAAGAAACTATCTATGGTTTTGTTTACTTAGTAAACAATAAATATCTTTAACTTTTCTACCTGGTGACTTTCATACTCTGTGCTTGCTGAAGGCAGGGCCTTGAGTTGGTTTGTCCCCCATTTCTCTGTGCAGTTAACTCCCTGTCACACCTGTGTCAACGTGGAGGGGTGGGGTTTGAACTTCTCTCCTGGACTTTGGATAGCTTAGGTCTGTAGTTCCTGGTTGCTCAAGGTTAGCACTCTACCACTTGAGCCACAGCACCACTTCTGGCTTTTTCTGTGTATGTGGTACTGAAGAATTGAACCCAGGGCTTCATGTATGCTAGGTAAGCACTCTACCACTAAGCCACATTTTTCACCCACTGTTATTTCTTTATTACCTGGAATCTCTAGTGAGGTTTCAGTGCATAGAGGCAAGGCAGAGCCATTATGACAGAAGGACAAGGAAGAAGAAAACTATTCACATTGTGGCAGGCAGGCTGCAGAGACACCAAAAAGGGCCATACAAAAGGCATATCTCTCTAACTAGGCACCACCTCCTAAGTTTCAACCCTTCCTAATAGTGCCAAGAGTAAGTCCATTGATGAAGTCAGAGCCCTCATGATCAAATCACTTCCTTAGAGAGAGCCTTATCAGTTGGTAAAAAGCCTTTAGGGGCTATTTAGGTTCAAACCAGAACTTGTTGCCAAGATACTTTACTCTTTTAACTGTCTTATAATTTGTTAATGATTCTCAAGTCATGCTTAGATCTCTGAACTTTGACTTCTGGACATTTTTCCTTGATTTAGTCATTGCTGAGCAGGTTTGGAAGCAGAATCTGTCAAGACAGTAATTTTTCATTGTTATTTAATGAGTGTAAATATACAAGGTTGTTCCAAAAGAAACAAACCCGATTGCTAGGATTGTTCTGTTTCTCTCATGCTCTCTATTTAGCCAGTTTCCATTAAGTGATGTTTGGGGATGGGGTAAAGGGATAAAAGACCGTTCTCCACAACGCAGCAGCAGCCTGGGTGCCCTGATAATATCCAGATAAGTAATATAAATAAAGCTTTTCTGGTTTGCCCCCTTGTAAATATGTACTTGCTGCCTTTAGGGCCTTATTGCCTTGGATCAACAAGCTTACCCTGGCTCCCAGTGACCCTTGGACTAGCAAGCTTTACCTGGGAGATTGTCAGAAATGCAGAATTTTAGGTCTTTGCCTTTTGAACAAGATCCTAAGGTAAATCAGTATACATCAAGTTTGAGAAGCCAGTCCATTCTAGTACTAGAGTAGGCACAACAGATCTCAGAAGTATCAGGCTTAAAAAACACACTACTTTTCTTTCTTGTCTTTTTTGGAGGCGTGTGAGGTGGGGAGAGGCTTGTACTCAGGGCCTGAGTATTGTCTCTGAGCCTCTTTGTGCTCAAGGCTAGCTCTTTACCACTTTTTACAGCACAACTTTCTCCTCCCTCCTTTCCTCCCTCCCTCCCTTCTTCCTTCCCTCCCTCCCTTCTTCCTTCCCTCCCTCCCTCCCTCTCTCCCTCCCTCCCTCCCTCCCTCCCTCCCTTTCTTCCTTTCTTCCTTCCTTCCTTCCTTCCTTCCTTCCTTCCTTCCTTCCTTCCTTCCTTCCTTCCTCCATCTATCTTATATCTATCTATCTATCTATCTATCTATCTATCTATCTATCTATCTATCTATCTATCTATCTATCTGTCTATCTATCTATCTATCTATCTATCTATCTATCTATCTATCTATCTATCTATCTATCTATCTATCTATCTATCTATCCATCTATCTCTATTGATTGATCAAGCTGTGGTTCTAGCGCTTGAATTTAAGATTTTGAACTCTCTCCAGGCTTTCTTGCTCATAGTTAGTGCCCTGCCATTATGGTATATCTCCAGTCTGGCTATGTTTTGCTTGTTAATGGGAGATAGAATGTTGCAGATTTTTCTGCCCAGACTGGTTTTGAACCATAATCCTCCAAGTTTCAGCCTCTTGAGTATCTAGTATTATAGATGTGAGTTACAGGTACTGGCTTTGGCTTTTAATTTGACTTAGAAGCCAAACAGCAACAACAAAAACTCTGGGTGTGGTTAGGAGAGAAGGGGTAACACTGATCAAGATGCATTGTGCTCATAAATTGCTCCATTGCAATCCTTCCCTGCATACATGTTTCAGACAATATGTTTTTGTATATATGAATATGGTTTCAATAAATATACAGCTATATGATTTATTTATAATTTCAATTAAAGCTCCCATGTATGAGAAAAAACATATGCCTTCGGTCTCTCGGAAGCTGATCCTTTTTCTTCATAACATGACCACAGCACCATTGGAAAACAAATTAACTATAATTTATTTACCACCATGTCTGGTTAGTGTTCAGATTTCCCTGAGTAGAGTTTAGTTTAAGAAGGTAAGGCCTTGAACCCAGCTTCTTGTTCCTGAGAATGGGTGGCCCTGTTTATGCAGTGAAGAGGAAGAGAGCCACAGCTTTCACTCATTTGCAGCCTGAGAGGCTTTTGTGTGAAGGCCTCGTAATTGCCAGTCTTTTTCTAATTCTAGAAATTAGAGTTTTGCAGGAGGAAGAGCCTGAATTGTTAAATGAGAACTAAGTCTGAGTTAGTTATTGTTTAAATTGGAGCAGATATTCACTCTTTTATGCACCCAGTTTATGTGAAAGTGAAATTAAATGGGAATACCCGACAGCAACTAGAATTAGTTATTGTTACATTCCTCATCCATGTCCATCTCAAAAGTGCAAAGTGTAGAAACGCATATCACATAATGATCTGTACCACACAACACCAAGAATAGTAGAAATTGAATATGAATATGTAGTAAAAGTATGGAAATGTGGTTGGGAATGACAGCCGTACCTTTCAGGATGTGTCATCTCCTGTTTGATGACAGGGGAGGGGAATAGAATAAGGATATGTATAGACTTTTATTATTCAGAAACTTGAAGGAAATATAGTTATGTCTAGATGTGCTAAAGCTGGCTGATGCAGAAATTGTGCTATTATTTCTGTTAGGTATGTTTGGAAATGCCATTATATATATTATATATTATATATATAGCTGATGAATTTGTTTCAGTCTTGTCTATGTTAAAGCATACACTCTGCCACTGAGCTATATACATCCTTTGTCTCTCTCTTTTTCTTTTTTTATAAATTCAAGTACTGAAAAATGTTAGTAAGTATAAGCTGGATACTGGTAGCTTATGCCTGTAATTTCAGGAGGTTGAGATCTGAGGATTGAGGTTTAAAACCAGCCTGGGCTAGAACATCCAGTTAACCAGCAAAATCTGGAAGTGGAGGGTGGAGCTCAAGTGGTAAAGTGCTAGCTTTGAGTAAAGTATGCCAACAGAGTCCAGTATACATAATGAATGAGGAGGTGTTTTTTTTTTTAATGCCCTGTCTCATCCCCCAAATTTACACATTAAAAGTTTTGAAAACTCATATAGCTAGTGGGTTTCTTGCAGAAGATAGGAGGCACTTGTGAAATGGGTAGGATTGTCCAAACCTTGAGTTAGTCTCCTAATCCTTGCAAGTACCATGGCTCACCTAGCACTGAGACTCAGGTAGAGCACAGAGGTTCCATGGCATACCCGTACCGTTTGTTTGTATTAGAATTTATAGCTCTGCACCTTCAAGGAAGATTTGCAGCTGCATTGTCCCAGCTAGCAGTGGCCTTATGGCCTTTAAAGCATCTTCCCCTCAGAGCTATGCACTGCCTTGTCATCCCTTGTTCTCTCCTCTCTACAGCACTACTTGTGAGGTGGACGGTGGTGTTTGAATGATCAGTAGGCAGGGGAGTCTTGGAGCTCCCTCGGAGGACTTTTGCAGACTTAATTACCTTTCCCTTTATGAAGGCCTTCCTTATGCTCAGTCCTCCTGCTGAGTCTGCCCAGGCTTCCCATCAGTGTTCTCATTACAATAATCCTTGCCTAGAGGATGTGATAAAGGTCACTTGTCTTATATTTATTCATGAGTGTAGAACTAAAACCAATCATTGGATGCTCTTTCAGGCAATGGGGAAGAGTTGGGCTTTTAAAACAAAGTGCATGGGCTGAGGTGAAGAACAGAAGTATTGAGGATTAAGCTATGGAGACAAAAATGATAGTTTTCAAATAATGCATTATTTGGCCTTAAGATTTCTTGGTAGCTGGACACCGGTGGTTCACGCCTATAATCCTAACTACTCAGGAAACTGAGATCTGAGGATAGCAGTTCAAAGCCAGCCCACGCAGGAGAGTCTATGGGACTCTTATCTCCAATGAACCACTCAGAAAACGAGAAGTGGCATTGTGGCTCAAGTGGTAGAGTGCTAGCCTTGAGCTGAAGAGCTGAGGGACATTGCCCAAGCCCAGAGTTCAAGCCCCATGACTGACCAAAAAAAAAAAAAAAAAGATTTCTTTGAGCTGGGTGCCCGTTAGCTCACGTGCCTCTAGTCCTAGCTACTAAGGAGGTTAAGATCTGTGGATTATAGCTCAAAACCAACCTGGGCAAGAAAGTCTGAGAAACCCCGATCTTCAGTTAACCAACAAAAGACCAGAAGTGGAACTGTGGCTCAGGTGGCACAGGACCAGCCCTTCCCAAAAAAAGCTTAAGGGATAGCCCGGGCCATGAGGTCAATTCCTAGTGCCAGTATGTGCATGCACACACACACACACACACACACACACACACACACACACACACACACACACACAAACACACATGTACACAAAGATCTCTTGGTGCGGATGATTTATGGTTAGTAATGGAATCCAGCTTAAAACCATATCCTTATGTTGTACCTGAAGACAACCCGAGGAATGCCTTTAGTCTAACTTAACTCTGTCTCCTCTGATTTTATTTTCCTCACAGAATGAATCTTTGTCCTCTCAATTGTATTTATTGCTCTTATCTCAACTCTCTCTAATCTTCCAGAAACGTATTACCTTTTAAGGATCTGAAGCACAAGAGTTGTCTACTGGCTTTTGCATAGCATTAAATCTTTTTATATTAGGTTTTACCTCTTGGAATAGTAGTGGTCATCTATCCTTACCTCTGAGAGGGTCAAGGGTTTGTCATCCCTTACCTGCTGGGTTCTTGGAATGTGGAAGGTGCTGTGGTGGTTGGAGCTGGTGGTGGGGTGTGCTACTTACGCACATACAGAGAGAGAAAAAGGGAGAAAAAGAAAGAAAAAGAGGCTTCATTGAACCTCATAATTATTCCCAGTTATTGTTTGACTTTGATCAGAATGAACAAAAAAAAAAAACCCATGTATCTATACTTACCTCAGCCTCCAACAGTTACAGTTTGCTTTACCTGTGACAATTGTGTATAGTTAGTTAAAAGGGAGTGAGGTAGGATGAAGGTGGCTCACGCCTGTAACCTTAATTAATCAGGAGGCTGAGATCTGAGGATCATGGTTCAAAGCCAGCCCTGGCATGAAAGTTCATGAGACTTTTATATCCAACTAACTCCTCCCCAGATCACCTCTTCCCCCACCCCCAGCTGGAAGTGGAGCTGTGGCTCAAATGGTAGAAGGATAGTCTTGAATACAAAAACTCAGACAGTGCCCAGGACCAGAGTTCAAGCCTCAGGATCAAAAAGTAAAAGAGGGAGGGGTTAGGACAAAATCAAAGAAAGATTTGCTATGCATTTTGGGAAACTTAGAATGGTTGGCTTTGAGTACAAACAATATAATTGAAGAAAGGCAGACTCTGTTTTTGTTTTTGAAATGGGGTCAAAAGCAGGCTAGCTTCAATCTCCTGGATGCCAGAGATCTTCCTCCTGAGTAGGATTATAGAGTAACTGTGACTGCAGGAGTGTACTACCATGCCTGTTATTAATAACAGCTCTTCAAGGTCAATGCACTCTGAAAGGCTGGCAAGGGAAATTTCTGTCTAAAACCTCCCATCCAGGGACTTTGTACTAGCATGTGAACCTACATCCTTGTGAGTAAGTGGTTTTGGCTTCAGGCTAATGCTCTTGTCATGACAGCGTCTCAGATGTCCAGATTGTCTTGGAAACTGAGCAAGCCTGAAAGAATTGTGACATTTCATCCAGATCTAATTGTTTCCATCAGGCAGCAGACCCATCATTTATAAAACCATTTTTTTTTTTTGGTGTTGGTACTGGGGTTTGAACCCAGGGCCTGTTGGGTTGCTGTCCCTTAGATTTTTGTTCAAGGCTGGCAATCTGCCACCAGAGACATAGCTCCACTTCTGACTTTTTAGTGGCTAATTGGAGATCAGAGTCTGTGGACTTTCCTGCCTAGGCTGGCTTTGAACTGAGATCTTCTGATCTCATTCTCCAGAGTAGCTAGGATTACAGACATGAGCCACTATCACCTGGCTAATAATGATAGAACTTTGGAGCTAAAAAGTGCCATTCAGACAGAAGTGACTCGTGGCATTTCACAAAGGCACTGTCCAGACTGGAATTTTCAATCTTCTGACCCCATGAAACCATAGTGGAGCAACTACTTCTGCCTAGGGTTTCTGAGTACCTTTGAAGAAATCACTTCCTTTCAAGGAGTGATCAAGGGTTTAAGTTCCAGATAGTGAACACCAAAACTAGCTATGAAACTGTACTGGAAGGCATCTCTTTAATTCCCTGTACATCAGTAGCTTTTTATATCTATTTCCCACACTGTCTTTTCTAATGTACAACATAAATATTTATATACTTTTTATACTCTCATGCTAGGCTACAAATTAGATCTTCCATTCATGTATTTTTTTTCTTGTCAGTATACAGTTTTGTACAGTTATCAACACCACTCTTATGTCAGTGTAAAGTGGACACAGGTCAAAGGTTTAATTCATTAGCAAGAAAACCATTAGCAAGATGAAACTGATCCCTAGAGTGTTTGGGGATCTGTGTAATGACAGGCCCTGGAGACACATTAAACACATAGCTTAGATACAAAGCTGGCTCATGTCCTATAGGGCAGTAAAAGAAATAAAATGTGGTACTGTTTCTACCATCCAAAGAAATTATATATGTCTAGTAGGAAGAAAAATCTCCAACTTGACTTCGTATCTGCAAAAAGTCTGAGCTCTAATCAGTACCTAGTAGAAAGAAAAAAACAGGGCCATTTAGAGAAACCAGTCTTCTTTGGATAGCTTCCTAGATAATACTCTAGTGTAATGTTGAAAGGATACACTGACTGTCTTTTGCTTTATTTCCAAGTGTTGTGTAATATGTTTGATATCTTTAATGTCCATCGACTTAGCCTATGAGTGAACACAGCCATTTATCGGTTAATTTTGTTGATTAGCTATTTCAAACCTGGATCTTCAGATCTCAGCTGCCCGAGTAGCTAGGATTATATAGGTGTGAGCCACCAGTGCCCAGCTAAACTTTTATTAATCATTTTGAATTCAGTAGTGAGTATGAAGACAGTATGTGAATGAGTGCAAAAAATGCTCTCTTAGGGAGATGGCTTGGGGGTAGTGGCATGTAGTGCAGACTCTTGATGGTTATTGGGGCCATAATGATTGGCTGTAGAGAGCTACTTGCCCAGCTCAGGCCCTCCCTGGGGTTTACACATCTGGAGCCACCAGGTGACACGATTGAGCAGAAAGGGTCACCCCTCCTAGTCTTTGTTGGTGTGCTTTCTGGTGTGCCTCTGATCTTTTTCTCTTCCTTCCCTTACTGGGGTAGATCTCCCTAATAAACATCTTCAACCCCAACCCTAGCAACATCTACCTTAGGCCTGAGTCTGAGGCAGAGAATAGTTGTGCAGAATTTCAGTAGCAATAGTAGGTACAAGATCCTACTGCATCCCCTTGCTGCAGAAGCCCAGATGCCTGTAGAATCTGGGTTCTGAGGGGCTCCCAGTCCATTCCTCTTCTCTCCTGAGATCTTCCTTTCCTCTGCTACCCTTGTCAGAAGTTTGGCATTTGAAGAATTTGGCCATAGGCCAGATGCCAAAGATGACTGCTTTGTGGTTTCAAGGGAAAGTTTAAAAGGCTTTCTTGCCATGGGTATTCTTTACAACGGAAACCCATTTGAATTGTTGATGACATTAATCAATTAAAGATTTATCTGCTTTGGGAGAAATTTCCCTAGAACATGAAAAGCTCCTGCTGAAGAGTTGATGTAGCATTTTTATTTTTTTCATTTCTAAGATTCTTCTTGGCTCTTCTCTGTCCCTTACCGTGTGATGACTGACATTTGCTCTGAGGATCTCTTGGCACAGCCTGACCAATCACTTTTTTAATTTCCTAGCAGAAATGGTACCCTTGCCCCTGGACTAGGCAGGGGCGTGGAGAAGGGTGTGTGAAGGAGGCAGTGAATGTCTTTGTTTTAGTCACTGTGCTTGCTCAAATGCCTCACTGTCCTGTGTTGAGAGAATTACTGGACTCTATCTCTACCATCATCTCAAAGTCTCCCTGGAGACCTTTACTTCAAGGTTACCTGTGCTCAGCCAGCTGTAGTATTGGTGGCATCTGTCATCAAGAGAGACATACATGCTTGGGTACCCCTCAGAGCACTCCCTATGTATTTATTAAGAACCCTGGAGACACACAGAAACCTGATCTTCTCCTTCTAACTTAATTTACTTGGGCTTCTGTGTGTGTGTGTGTGTGTGTGTGTGTGTGTGTGTGTGTGTGTGTGTGTGTGTGTGTGTGTGTGTGTGTGTGTGTGTGTGTGTGTGTGTGTGTGTGTGTGTGTGTGTGTGTTGGTACTGGGTTTTGAAGTCAAAGCCTTTTTTGCTGATGCTCTACTAGACCCACACCTCCCGCCTCCATTTCTGGCTTTTGCTGGTTAATGGAGATAAGTCTCTGACTTGGAACTGTGACCCTCAGATCTCAGCTTCCTCAGTAGCTAGGATTAAAGGTGTGAGCCTAAGCACCCAGCTGTAGCTTTAACTTTCAGCCTGAACCTGAGGCAGCCCTGCATACTTAAGGGAGGCCTTACAGGGTTTAGCTGTTGCTCCTGTAGCCCCTTGTTCTGTCATTTGGGGGGCAGGAAGCAGCTTTCACTACTTATACTGACACAAGTTCTGCTCTCTAGCACATAAGGCTTACCATGAAGCCAGTAGCATGTGTCTAAAGAGTGAACCTGAGACCTTCACAGAAATGTCTGCTAGGCCTCCCTCCTTCTCTTCTTCAAGGATATGTTCTAAAGCTATAAAAGAAAGCTAGTTTTTCCTAAAAGGCAGGCTAGACCAGGAGCTGCAGCTGAATGGGTCTTCATTCTATAGAATTCTTTAGAAGGTAATAGGCAAAGACTTGATAGCAAAGAAATTGTTAAGCTTTTTATTTCTTGCCAGTTTTCTCCATAGGGGGAAAAGGTCTAAAAAAGGCGTTCATCTGTGTCCACTTTTTAAATGCAGTCCTGCCACTGAATTAGCCTGGGGGAAGAAGATAATACACTGAAGGATCAGAAAGTCTTCTGAAGTCATTTAGTTCCCGGAGTTCATTTTGGAGGTTGGGAGGAGGGATGAAGACAGGCACTGCTTGAGGACATTTTGGCACACTCTTCCTCCCTCGCTTGTGTGTCTGTCTTGGTTTGTTCTTAGTGTGAAAGGGAGCTTCAGTTTTCTGTTATTGTGACAAAACACAACAACCAGTTTATGAGGAAGAAAGGTTCATTGTGACTTACCGTTTTGGAGGTTTCAGTCTAAAGCCTTGTGGCTTTAGGCCTCATGGTGTGAGTAGGTGGTATTAGCAGGAGTTAGCATCCGGCCTGTTTAACTTATGGTGGCCAGGAAGCAGAGTAAGATGAGGTCAGGGATCTAATATTCCCTTGAAGGGCACACCCTCAAAGCCCATCTTCTTTCTACTAGGCCCTTCCTCTTAAAAGTTCCACCACCTCCCAATAGTGACAAGATCCAAGGCCAGTCCTTTAATATCGGAGGCTCTGAGGGACATTTCCTATCTAAATCACAGCACAAGGCAGTGATTTATTTGAGATTCCAGAGTTCCTAAATAACTTGTGTCTTTGGCCATTTCAAGTTGGGATAACAAAAATCCCATTGGAATTTAGACATGATATGTTTGAGAGAGAAAAATGTGCAGAATACACTCAGCAACCTGGAATGCGTGCTTATGCATTTAGCAGATTTTCATCTCTTAATCTGAGCAGCTGGGATGTAACAGGCTCAGCTGTTGTATAGGAGGGTAAGACAGGTTTTTTTGGCAAACATTTGAGTAACTATATAGAAATGGTATCAGTGGACACAGTGTGTAATGACACCTTACAGTGTACATGTTATAGATGAGCAATGCAGAACATGGGGGAAAGAATCTCTGGGAGGACAGTGGTGTCATTCAAGTAGATGCCCAAGGAAAGGAAGTCTTTGAGATGGGCAGTGCTCAGCATGAATGGAAATGGCAAGAGAATGTGGCAGATGTTAGGAAGGCATTCCTGTGACCCATTTGGTGACTAGTCAAAGTGGTCTTTCTGAGTAACTGCCATCAGATTGCATTACTTTGAAAGTTTATTCAGATAGTCAGAATTTTTTTTTTTTAAGGTATTGGAGTTTGAACTCAAGGCCATGAGCTGGCTAGGCAGGCATTGTATAACTTGAGTCTAATCCCCAGCCCTATTTTACATTAGCTAGTTTTTCAGATAAGGTCTATGTTTTTTTTTTTTTTTTTTTTTTTTTGGGTCTGGTCGTGGGGCCTGAACTCTGGGCCTGGGCACTGTCCCTCAGCTCTTCAGCTCAAGGCTAGTGCTCTACCACTTGAGCCACAGCGCCACTTCCGGCTTTTTTTCTTTTTGCTTATGTTTTTTGTTGAGAGCTTCTTCTGGAGTAGTTGGAATTATAGTAATGAAATCACTACTCTTGTTATTATTTGCTTGCTACTTTTTTTTTTTTTTTTGCCTGAGCTTGCTTTAAACTTGTCTTCCCAATTTCTACTTTTCAATTAACTGGAATTACATGTATGCTTCACCATCTCTGGTTAGTGTTTTTGTTTTCAGTCTTACCTAGGTAATTATGGATGTTCATTTAAAGATGCTTTTAGAACACTCTGGAGTTATTTGAAGATGGTCATGTTGAAGGCAAAATAATAGGTGTGATGATCTGTGGAAATTTATTTCATCTTCTAAGAATTCTAAGAAAATATATTTAATCAAAAGCCTTTATGGTATCCCTAGAGACCTACCTAATGCAACTTTTGTTGTAATTTAGGAAAGAGAGACAGAGAGAGACAGAGAGAGAGAGAGAGAGAGAGAGAGAGAGAGAGAGAGAGAGAGAGAGAGAGAGAGAGAGAGAAAGAGAGAGAGAGAGAGTATGCACACGCATGTGTGTTACTGACATTTGAATTTTGAATTCAGGGCCTCTTGTTTACTACGTAGATTTGGCCCAGTATAGGTTCTTCAAAGCATTTAGGATATTGCTTTTCATCCTTCTTTCCTCTTACTCCTTTTCTTAATGTGCTCATCCATAAACCTATATTAATCACTCTCTGTGGTCATTAAGCTGCATCTTAGAATTAAGTGAAGAGCAACCTCCTGCCCTCAAATATCATTTAGGAAAGAGTACTAGAATTTTGAGTGATAAGTATTATGTGTTATGAGAGCACTTAGTAAGAGCATCTATCCCTATTTGGGATCCTTAAGAAAGCTAGAGCCTGACAGACCAATGGAGGAAGCAGCCAGAGCAAGAAAGGAATGGTTTCACAATCAAGAGCCTCTGCACCAACCTTAGCACCTGGCACCTTGTCCTGAGGGCAAACGAGTGGCATTCTCTTCGGGGAGACCTCTGTGACCACCATGGTGGGAACAATTAGAGTATACCAACCAGTTAGGGATATGTTGTAACAATCCAGGAGAGAGATTACAGGAATCTGCACTGGGGCAACAGCAGCAATGATGGAGAGTATAGACGAGATCCAAGAGATAATTGGAAGGCAACTGTGGACGGAGTTGATATTTTGATGTGAGAGGCAGAAATCCCAGGAAATGGTCAGGTTTCTGCCTTGAGTTCTAGTGTGTGTCGTGGAATCATTCTCAGAACAAAGAGGAACAGGCAGGGCTGAGGAGGAGAGAGTTCTGGCATTGGTCCTGTTGAGTTGGCAGTGCTTGGGGAAAACAGCCAAGGAATGATGGTGACATTGTACCTCTGCCATAAGGTGTCATGCCACCAGAGGCAATGCGCACAGAATATCATCACGAAAGGGCTTGGCAAGGGACCTGTAATTTTGTACATGAAGAAAGAAGAGCATGGACAGATGGAGCACTTCCTCGGGGTCATATGGCTACTTCCTGGTGAGCTGAGACTAGGACTAGATCACCAGCATCTCTCCTGAGTCACCATTCCTGTTGATGAGCAATCTCTGAGCAATGTGTAGGAATAACTCAATGGAGCTGTACTGCCCCATTCTGGGGCTACACAATCCCTTATTGTTGGCAGGGTGGGGACAATGCCCCATCGTATCTCATTTGATCCCAAACGAGATATTGGGAACATCTGCCTGCTATCACTTGGCTATGGTGACTCTTTAATAGCTCTCTGCAGAGGGAAAGTCAGTTTTAATGCTCCATCATTTGGCTGTCTCTTGAAAAAGTTGACTTCAGTATTCCATTTGTATATATCTATAAAGTAAATAAATGCACATTGGTTCCATTGCTATTTTCATTTCATATTTCAGTGATACAAAAATATTTTCTTTTTTAAGTACTATTGCTATATAAACAGAAAAGTTAATGAAATTTTTAAATTTAAAAATCCACCCACAGCCTTTCCGTAACAACAATAACAACTCAAGCTTTTTGTTCTTATAGTTCCTTCCTCTACACAGCCATATGGTAATCTTAATTTACATTTTCTTAATGTTTTTCTTTCATCAGATTTTTTTTTTGCCATATTGTTCATCTGTCCGTCAAGTCATTTATCCAGTCCTGTATCTATGCATCCATCCCATCCATGCATCTGTCCATCTAACACCTCCCACCCTCCCCCTCTGGGGAGTGCTACTAGGAGTTAGGACTCAGGGCCTGGGCATTATCCATTAGCTCTTTTGAACTCAAGGCTGATGCTCTACCACTTTCACTATAGCTCTACTTCTGGCTTTTTGGGTAGTTAGTTGGAAATCAGAGTTTCACTTTTCTGTTTGAGTTGACCTCGATCCTGAGATCTCATTTTCCTGAGTAAGCTACTCAGGATTACAGGTGTGAGCCATGGGCACCCTACATCTTCCATCCAACATCTGGTGTTCTGCATGTTCTGCAGAACATTTAGGTTTATGGTAGTGCCAGTGCTTGTGGAGCTGGTATTTACAGAGTAGGGGAAGAAGGGCTTTTTGAGTAATGCATTAAAGAGGTAGCAAGTGTAATAGAAAAGAATCTGTTGCAATGAAGGTAATAAACATGTTGACCCATGTTCTTTCCATCTTGTCAGTGGGAGGTAACTACTTTCTTGGGGTATCTGTAAGGGTCTCTGTAGGAAATAGGTGGTTTATTCAAATGAGCATCAATGGAGGAGGATTTTGCCTGGGAGCTGTTTGGAAAGGGATGGTCAGGGTACAAGGAAAGCCTGAGGAAGCCAGAAATCCTACTGTGGTAGCTGTCAAGCACTGCTAGGCATAACAGAGCCCAGGCTGGGATAGGTTTCTGAAACTCATATCAATTGGTAGAGATGGTGGAGATGGACCCTTAGAGTGGTTAGTTGAGAAAAACAGCTACCCTAGCTAACCCTAAAGAGGAGGAAATAAATGCCCCAAGCTTATGTTCTCTTCCTCTTATTTTTTAGTTATTTATTTTTCTGGGCTCCTTCCTGGCTGGACTCTACTTAGAAGATGCTGCCCATAAAAGTCAGCCTTTAGGGCAAGGAGCAAGAAAAATGTAGGCTCAGAGGTGTGATGTAAGTTTGTTTTTTTAGTTGGGAGTAGTTCTGGGATTTGAACTCAGGGCCATCCACTTGACTCCCTGGTGTGATATTGCCTAACCACACCTTCAAATCTGTTTCTTACTGCTTGTTTTTGGAGTAGGTTCTTACTTCCTGCCCCAGTGCACTCTTGAGGCATGATCTACCCGCATTAGACTTCCTGGAATCATAGGCACACACTACCATGTCTAGCTGCCCTCTGAATCTCATGGACTTTCCTATCTGGTCTTCCTTAAACCACAGTCCTTTTCATCTTAGCCGTCCAAGTGAATGAATTGGACAGGAGTGTGCCACGCCTTCCAGCTATGGGTTGAGAAAGGGCTCTCATGAACTTCACTACCCAGGCTGGTCTTGTATCTCAGTCTTAACCATTCTCAGTCCCCCAAGTAACCGAGATTGCAGACGTATATAGCCACCAGAACTGGCTGCAGAGTTATTTTTTTAAGTGATATACATTATTATTACTATTACTATTATTGATGGTACTAGTATAACTTGAACCTTGCACGGCAGGTACTCTACCACTTGAATCACACTCCCAGCCCTTATTTTTTAAAAATGTTTAGATAGAAAGCATTAGATAGAGTACTTTACAAGGTAGTGTAATAAAGCAAGTGGTTGAGTTAGAGGGCTCAAGTTGAGAAACTGGGAGTTAATAGGATAGTCATTGGGGCCAATTTTGATGTTTCTGGATGCATGTTTTGTTGTTTGTTTTTGTCTTTGTCTGAGACTGGGACTTGAACTCAGTATCTGACATGTCACTCATTGGCTCATACTCTACCACTTGAGTCACACTTCCAATCCATGTTGTTTAGTTTTAAACATAAGCCAGTGTGAAACTTCATTAGTTCATTAGCTTCAAGTCTTATTGTGTTCCAATGGTAGGCTTGGACTCTCACCCAGTGGAATGGACCACCAGTAAGCTCTGGCTCTGATTAATTCATTCATCCAGCCATCTATACTGGTATTTTTTTTCTTCTTCTATTGAAGTACAACTCCTGAGCTATACATAAGCAGTGTCATGAGTTTTTATATAGTATACACCTGGGTAACACCATAGAGAAACTTCTAGTACTGCAGGACCTTCCTTGTGTGTCTTCCTACTTCCTTCTTCATGCTAAGCACTCTGGGACTTTCATTGGCTTTGAGTTTTGTCTGACTGGATGCTGTATAAACAACTGTAGTGTTTGTATGAATGTGCCTATTTGTTTGTGTCAGGTTCCTTTTCCTCATCATCTCTAGAAGAATTTTTGGTGTTGGCGGATAGCAACACATCATTCTTTTTCTTTGCCAGTGTTCTCACAGAGTAATTTCTTCCTGACATTTCTT
This sequence comes from Dipodomys merriami, assembly GCF_024711535.1. NCBI lineage: Eukaryota > Metazoa > Chordata > Mammalia > Rodentia > Heteromyidae > Dipodomys > Dipodomys merriami. The sequence goes on along the minus strand of NW_027203381.1, from coordinate 65,911,360 downwards.
GGGAAATTCGTTTTTCTGACTTCTGCAAACACTTAGTTAATAAGTTGAGAGAATATTATGATTCTCTTGTGATAAAACTGAGAGACTATTCTGGTTTCCTTTTGAGAATTAAAGCTTGGTGTTCAAAGTGCAGGCACTGCTGGTTGGGAGGAATCCACTGCCATCCGATGAGGAGGAGGAGGAAGGGGTCTTTCAGAGCCGGAAGAGATTAGATGGGCAGTTTGTAAGGAGGGCTGTGGGTGCACCAGGAGAAGGCTGAGTGCAGAGTGAAGCAAGCCTTGTTTACTGGCCAGTCTTACCTGGAACTCTTGTGTGGTCAAACATTTGTTTGCTTTGGGTTCTCTCTGCTGCTGATGCTGGGTTAGTTTTGCAAATAAAATAAACACTCACACATTTTTTTTTCTTTTTTTTTGGTTGGTCACAGGGCTTGAACTCTGGGCCTGGGTGCTGTCCCTCAGCTCTTCAGCTGAAAGCGAGTATTCTACCACTTGAGCCACAGTACCACCTCTGGTTTTCTGGCCATTTATTGAGGATAAGGGTCTCATGGACTTTGCTGCCAAGCTGGCTTTGAACCGTGATCCTCAGATCTCAGCTAGGATTACAGGTGTGAGCCACTGGCACCCAGCCATTCACACATTTTTGCATCTATTAAACACTAACAAATTCTCTGAATGGTGGGCCATTCAGATAACAGTAAATAGTTGAGGTGATCTACCCCTTGAGCTCTGCACCCAGATATTTTTTTGGTTTAGTCTTTGTGTGTGTGTGTGTGTGTGTGTGTGTGTGTGTATGCGTGCATGTGTAAATGCCAGGCAAACACTCAACTACAGAGCTATACTCCCTATGCTCCTAGCCCTTTTGCTCTTTTTTTTTTTTTTTTTTTTGGTGCTGGTCTTGGGGCTTGAACCCAAAGCCTGAGCACTATTCCTGAGCTGTTTGTGGCTTGAACCACAACTCTGCTTCCAGCTTTTTGATAATTAATTGGCAATACCGGTTCTATGTATTTTCTGCCTGGGTTGGCTTTGGATTGCAATCTTGAGATCTCAGCCTTCTGCTACTCAGCTAGGATTATTGATATTAGCCAGCCCTTTGCTGTATTTTAGCACAGACAGGGAACCCAAATGTGACTAGAGCCTGGGCAGAGTAAGTCATGTACAGGACTCTGGATAGTTTGTGCTTGGACTCTGTGGTAGAGATTAGAGAGACAGAATAGTGAGAGCATCAGCTCTCAATTAGGGCCAACCTTAGATTCAGGTTCTGGACTGTGTTCATGTCCTTCACTGCTCTGTCTGTTGACATGATTCCTCCCTTTTTTATTTATTGGTTGTGGGGCTTGAACTCAGGGGATGGGCACTGTCCCTGAGTGTTTTGCTCAAGGCTAGCGTTCTGCCACTTGAGCTGCAGCACCACTTCTAGTTTTTAGGTGGTTAATTAGAGATAAGAGTCTCAAGACCTTTTCTGCCTGAGCTAGCTTTGAACCCTTAGATCTCAACCTTCTAGTAGCTAGGATTACAGGCTTGAGCCACCAATGCCCGACACTTCCTTTTCTTAATTCATTACCCAATAGATCATACTTAGTTTATTAACTAGACTATAGTTTACCCAATCACTCAATGCATGGATGGAGTTTCAGTTAGTACCATAGTCCCCAGACTTACCATTTCATTGGCTATATCATTTCACATTGTGTGTTAGACAGTAGTTTGCTTAAATAGCCATCAGTGCTGACCGGCAGAGTTCCCTGTAGCTTCTCACAATTGGAAGTGGCACTGGATAGCATTGGAAGAGTTGTGCATTATGTTTATGGACTCTTAGAGATTTTGTTATCCTTCTTTCCCTGGACATGATACAGACCATTGTTTTCATTCAGTAGATTAGAAAGAAAGTGAAGCCTTTGGAATGGAAAAAAAAAATCAAGGACTAGTGACACCTTTTTTTTTTTTTAAATTAACTGCCAGTTAGGTTTACTAGCAGCAAAGTTCCAGAAAATTCAATACAGATTTACTTAAGGAAGTATCAGTGTGTTGAGGTATCACTGAAAAGTCACTGGTAGAGTTGGCTGGATCAGAGTCCAGTGTTGTCATTCATCCTCATTTCCTTCTTTTCTTGACCCCAGTCCCCATTGTATAAGACTCCATTTTCAAAGAAGTTCTCCCTCCTGCTTCAGCTGCCTCTTCTCTGATTCACATCCAAAGGGAAGGTGGATTCTAGGAGAGACAGTGAGGGTCCTACGTAAGCATTTTTCTAGCCCACTGACTTCTGAGTTCTGAACTTGGTATTGTGGGATGGGATAAGACGTGGAAGGACCACAGGAATGCCTAAAGAGCACAGAATCAGAGTTGTTGGAGCCAGAAGACACTGACACAAACCTTTCCTTTCCAAGGCTGTTTATTTGAGCTGGGAGGTTCAGAAGGCCCAGTCCATTGTTGCATGGCCTTATTACTTTGGGGGTTGTGGAGAGCCTGAGAGAGCATCATGGCAGAAATACATGGAAGAGGTCTCGGCTCCTGGAAGCTGGGAAGCAGAGAGGAAAAAGGAGTGAGTGGCTGGGATCGCCTTACCTCCTTCAAGGATAACCTCCAACCTCCCTCTCCCCACAATAACATATCTTTCTTCCTTTAAGCCTCACCCAAAGTTTTCAGCACTTCTCAATAGTGCTATTATCTGGGGGCAAAACAACACATTGGGGACAATTAAGATCCAAATGGAGTTAGAGGTGTGGCTTAGTGGTAGAGCACCTACCTAGCAAAAATGAGGCCCTGAGTTGAAATGTTGAAATCCCAGTCTGTCTGTCTGTCTGTCTGTCTGTCTGTCTGTCTGTTTCTCTCTCTCTCTCTCTCTCTCTCTCTCTCTCTCTCTCTCTCTCTCTCTCTCTCTCTCACACACACACACACACACACACACACACACACACTCCAACAGTCCAGTACTTAGCAAAAGACTCATGCAAGTCCTATTTACTAATCACTGTATTAAAAAACTAGCTTAGAACCTGGTGGCTTAAAATAGTGTATCTGGTGATTCTTTGAGTCAGGAATTCAAACAAGGCATCTATCGACACCCTGTAATTGTCCTGTGATTCTAGCCCTCGTATGGGAACTGTCTAGACATCTCTGTTCTTCATTTCCATCCATCTTCCTTCTCTACTTCCTCCTTCCTACTGTTCTGTATGAACATGGCATTTCTTAGGTCATGACAACCTTGGCCTGAGTCAGATTCTTTGCATATATCATCAGAGCTCCCAGAGAGATTGCTCCAAGAAATAAAATAGAAAATATGCCAATTTATTAAAACTGGAACCTACAACCTGGCAGTTCACTTCTGTTGACCAACAGTCACAAAGCCTGCTGTCATTTTGGGTCCTAGAATTTAGCCCTTCCCTCTTGATGGGAAGGTGTCAAACAATGTGCAGCTGGCTTTACTCTGCCAAGGTCACCTGATCATCAAGGCTTCTATTCACAGATGGCACATAGAAGGCCCTGACCAGAGTCCTGATTGGACCCTCTTTCCTGCTGACAAGCACATGGACTAGTAATCAGGACTAACCCTGTGCTTTGTCTGCCACAGTAGCTACCTCCACCTCCCCCACTCCCCCTACCGATCCGATCCCTCTTGCTCTGTAGCACTGAGCCATGCTTTGTCCCCTGCATGCCAGTTTTGAGGGAGCTGCTGTGCACCAGCCTCGGGCTGTGTGACTCCACGGGGATCCCTTCCTTAGCTCAGAGCAGAGAAGGAGAACTGATTTGGTCGTGTAGTATGGCAGCCCTGGCTTGTTGCATTGGTACTCTGCAGAAGGAGCCGGGTACCTGCTGCTTGTTGTTTAAACTGCTTCTTCCTCCTCTTAACCAGCTTTGCTCCCAGTCATTAACAGGCTGTCAACACATTTGTATTTGAAAGCCAGTCAGTGTTGCAGGATTTCTGGTTTGTTATCTTCCTGCAACCTGTGGCTGTGCACCATCTGGTGTGCAAGCCTGCACGCAAGTCAGAGGAGGGAGGGAGAAGGAAACAGCATTCTCCATCCCCTCCCTTCCTTCCCCTCTGGGAGGAAGGGAAATTTGCAACCTCCTTCATATAGACTCGATGTCTGTTTCTAAGTGCTTGTGGCAGGAGGAGAGAGGTGAGCAGAGAACGTGGTTGTACAGAAAACCAATTAACTCTCTTCTTCCAAGATGAGAGCTTGTCTCTCTCCTGAGTTAGCTAATACCTGATGGGAAGACAGATTATTTTTCTATGCTCATGTTCATGTGATCGTGTCTCAAAAGCAAACACTGGCCTTATGGACATAAGTTAATTTAGAATTCATTGATGACCTAGCATGCCTGGAGAGGAATAAATTATAGTTCAGAGTGAAATGTATGTGTGGTATGTATATATATATATATATATATATATATGCATATGCTTGTGTACATGCGTATATACATGTGCACATATGCAAATATGTACATGCATATCCAGGTGCACACAAGCATATGAGTACATGCACATGGATGCATATGGGTGCATGCATATGAGTGTATATGAGTGGGAATGAGTATATACTAGTGCATTGTGTATGTATGATGTATATGTATTGAATGAGCGTATTTATGTATGCATATATATTGTATATGAGTGTATATGCATGTGTATATGTGTGTATGTTTGTGTGTATGAGTATATATGTATATACGTGAGTGTGCATGTTAATGTGCATTTGTGTGTGCATATGTGTATGTGAACATATATGGGAATGTGCATGTGTGTTGTGGTTTGTGTGAATGTGGTTATAGTTATATGTATGTATGAATATGTATGTGTTTGTATGTTTGGCTGTGCATGCACTTGTGTATACACATGTGAACATGTGTATGTGTGTATGTGAGACCTTATGAATGTGTATGTGTGCATGCACGTGTACATGAGAGTGTGAGACTGAATGTGTATGTGTGCATGAGTGTGTCTGCACATTCATAATGAGATACAGTGTGGCTCTAGCACTGGAGGTGAAGTGGAAGAAAATGTCTAAAACACATTCTAGGTTGAGTGTGTATAGGTATAAGTGTGTTTGTGTATGAGTGTATGAGTGTACACCTAGATGTGTGTATGTGTGTGACCTTAGTTGAGTAGCAGGTTGAGGTGGGAGATGGATATTCTTTTATTCTTGGTGTCAATTCTTCCCTGAATCAGAGAAAGAGAACTCTCCTAGCCAGAAGATGCAGTCTAATTGATACTCCTTTTTTTTCCCCCTCATAACCTCACTATGTAGCCCGATCTGACTCAGCCCTACCTCTGAGGGCTGGAATTATAGGCATCTTCTACCAGACCTGACATAATTCTCTTCCTTTAAATCCCAACCAGTTAATAAGACTTGGAAAACATCACTGTGTTCTCAGTTTTTTCAGAAAGAATGTCTTTTTTTGTGTGTGTGCATACTTTGTAATTTTGGTGTACATTTGAACTTTGCAGGTGTGTGTGTGTGTGTGTGTGTGTGTGTGTGTGTGTGTGTATGTGTGTGTGTGTGTGTGTGTGTGCGTGTGTGTGTGTGTGTGTGTGTGGTGGGAGGTCCTGGTGTTTGAACTCAGGGCCTGGATGCTGTCCCTGAGCTCTTGTGCTCAAGGATAGTATTCTACCACTTTAGTCATAGTTCTATTTCGGGCATTTTTGGTGGTTCATTGGAGATAAAAATTTCGCAGATTTTCCTGTCTGTGCTGGTTTCAAACCACAGCCCTCAGATCTCATCCTCCTGAATAGCTAGGATTATACTCTTTTCCTTAATTTAAAACTCCCACATCCTGCACTCAGAGACATAGTTCTCATGGTCACTTGCATGAAGTACCTGCTATTTTAAATGAAGGGAAGAGCTGGGCACTGGTAGCTTACATGTATAATCCTAGCCACTCAGGAAAGTGAGATGTGAGGATAGAGGTTCAAAGAAGCCAGCTCAGTCAGAAAAGTCCACAAGACTCTGATCTTCATTTAACCAGAAAAGAAAGCTGGAAGTAGAGCTATGGCTTTGAGTGAAAAACCTAGGGACTAGAGCCCCAATTCTGCCAATAAATAAATAAATAAATAAATAAATAAATAAATAAATAAATAACATTTTAATTTATTAGACAAGGGAACACATGATTAGCTCTTTTTCTCTTCCCAATAGAATCTCTTTTGTATATCCCGATTTATTTTTTCACTTCCTCAAAACCATTTTCCTGGTATATGATCCTAGATACCCCTTTTATATGCTGCGAAAGAAAATCCAGCAGAGCTATGGAGAGGGAACAGCGCCCTGGGTCCTGGAGACTGAAGTGTGAATCTGGATCAGTATCTAGCTTGCATTTTCCCATAACTCCTGGGCCTTCTTCCAGCTTCATTGATGTTTATCAGCTCCCATGGTTGCTGTGGGAATGAAATCCAGGACTCATGAGAACACTCTGGGCAGGGCGGGAGGCAGAGGTTATGTAAGTATATCTAGGAAAGTGCACAGCTGTCGAGAGACACACTGACATCCTCTTTCCCCTCCACTGCAGAAAAGCAGCTGCTGCTTTCATTTCTGCCTCTCTCTTTCCTTCTCCATATGCCAGAATCAGGCAAAATGAACGGATGAAATATCTGGTGGGGAGTATGGGAAACCATCTGACGTATCTTCTGTCTAGTTTCTTACCAGTATTTGAAGAGGTGCTCCCTGCACTGACACTGACAGGTGGGTAGATAACCAGGACAGACGGAGGAATAGGACAATCTCATCAGTTTAAATTGAAACCATGGAGATAGCATAGTACTCTGGGGAGGAGGGGGAGCCATTGAATAAAAGTTGAAATTAGGGTTATCCAAACACTCATACGAGTTTCCTGGTTTGTGTAGGTTTTGTGATCTCTCCCATCTTTATGCCCTACCCCTATCTATACTTGGAAGAATTAGGCCAATTCATGAAAAGGGTTTGATATGACTAGTAAATATTTCCTTCACTTGTTCAACTAGAGATGTTCCTTTCTAAGACCTAACAGATTCAACTTTTGCAATACCTTTTCCGTGATGCCTCCTATCCCTGAGCGTCCTTCTTTTATTTCTTCCCTCTGTTTTAAATGCCCCTTGTTAATTAGCTATATCCATGTAGAGACATGCCAAGTTACATCTTTTGTTTTTGTTTTTTGGTGTGTGTGGATAGCACCCTATAGGTGCTTTAATGAAATACCATAGATTGCATCATTTATCAGCAACAAAGATTTATTTCTCACCTTTCTGTAGGCTGGAAGTCTCAGAGGGCCAAGATGTCCATTCACAGACATGGTGTCTAATGAGGACCACTTCCTTCTCAGATCAGATGTTTTTACTGTTCTCTGGCCGGCAGAAGGCACAGGATGCTGAGACTGCTTTTCCCATTCATGACCCAGTCACCTCCCACTCCCACAAGGCTCCATTCCTAATACTAGGTTAAGTCTTAAATGTAGGAATCAGTGTGCAGCCTCAAACAGTGAACTGAGATATGGCAGATCATAAGCTTTTGGGGGACAGGAATCATGTCTCTTTAGAGGTTAGCAGAATGATTTAAAACATGTAGGATTTAGTAAGTAAGCATGTGAATGAGTTACACTCTCCCTCGCCCCCCCCCCAAGAAAAACCACCTACCTAACTATATTCTAACGTTGAAAAATTAATGTTAGTATCCCATCCCAGTTCCCACTTGGAGAACATTTGTTAGTTCTGAAGACACTGAATGTCTTAAAATCTGTACATTCATTTTCTAGGGCAGCTGTAAGAAATGCCCACTAATTTGGAGGGTTTGAAACTAAAGTATGCTCTCATGGTGATGGAATCTAGAAGTCTGAAATCAAGGATCTGGTAGGCTTAGGCTCTCTCTTCATGATGGATTTAGACAAGAATTCCTCTTCCTTGATTCTGGTAGCTGTTGGCACCTCTCAGCTTTATCCCTCATTTCTCTCTGTAGCCTCTGGTCCCCCATACACAGGACTATGAGTGTTAAGAGAAGGGCCTTTTTTAGTAGACATTAGATTATGAAGGCTCCATTTATCTATCTATCTATCTATCCTATCTATCTATCCTATCTATCTATCCTATCTATCTATCTATCTATCTATCTATCTATCTATCTATCTATCTATCTATCTATCTATCTATCTGTCTGTTGGGTTGATTTGTTTGGTTTAGTGAGGGTCCTGGGCTTGAACTCAGTGTCTGGACACTCTCTCTGAACCTTTTGCTCAAGGCTAGCATTCTACCACTCCAGCCACAATTCCACATCTGGCATTTTGATGGTTGATTGGAGATAAGAGACTCATGAACGTTCCTGCCCAGGCTGGCTTCTGGCTGGCTTTGAATTGCAGTCCTCAGATCTCAGCCTCCTGAGTACTAGGCTGACAGGTGTGAACCACTAGCATGGCTGAGGGCTCCATTCTTTTAAATAGGACTTAGGTCTTTATGAGAGTGGTCCTGGGAAGTTTGTTCATTCTTCCATCATGTGAGAACCCAGCAATTGGGCCCTACTGTTAAAGCTAGGACCTTGACTTTGGACTTTATAGCCTTTGGGCAATAAGCAATCAATTTTTGTTATTTTGTTGTTACTCCAAAGTATTTTGTTGTAATTTCCTAAGATACCAATCTGTGTGTGTGTGTGTGTGTGTGTGTGTGTGTGTGTGTGTGTGTGTGTGTGTGTGTGTGTGTGTGTGTGTGTCTGTTGGGGCTAATTTAAGCATGCTAGTCATTGGATTGATGGCTCTCTCTGAGATCCAATTAAAAAATAACATAAAACAAGCTGTGGCAATCAGACGGATTTGCATTCTTTACCTCTTGTTCTCTCTTTGGAAAAACCACTTTGCAAAATGAGGTTAATATCAGTTGTTACAGTTGAAATAATGATACCCATTTAAGGTTAGCTAAGATGCATTAGGAAGGAAAGCAGAGGCTCAAAGAAGTCAAAGGATTTGCCCAGGGCTGTTCTGTACCCACCCAGTCCAGGAACCAAGAAAAAATGATCATCCTTTTGTTTTCTAGGCTAATGTTCTTTTCTTTAAATCACCTTGCACTTTAGAAATCATTAGTTTGTGTTATTTATTTATTTACTTACCAGTCTGCTTTTGTTAACAGAGTAAAGGAAGGCCTATAAGTAAATGATATATAAAGTATTTCTCATACCAATATCAGCTGAGTTCCTGTGTTGTGTGTTTGGGTTTATTTCCAGGGTATGTTGATCTCAGGGCAGCATGTCTTCTTACCTCTGAGACAGGGACATGGGTGGAGACGCTGTCCCATACTTTGCTTCCTTCCAGAACCCAGTTGTCTTTCATTTCTGCTGGGTGACTGAGCACCACAGGTGCTGTCTGAGCCGAGTCAAGACAGTTTGTATGCTGTGGCCACGCTATCACCATTTAGTGCAATGTGGCTTCTCTTTTCCTTCAGTTGGACAGGTGCCTTGTGGCAGCCTTTCCTAAATTGCCACAATCAATATTCAACTGCCTTTATTTTTTTATGCACGTAAATAACTTCTCTCCTTTTGGAAATGTGTTTTCCAGATTACTCTTTGCAACACTAAAAAAAAATACTAAAAGAAGAAAGAAATTGTTCCTCATGAGGATGAGTTTCTACCTGGAATTTTGTGGCATTGAGAGAAAGGCGAAAGGGAAAAAATGAGGTAGACAGTGCTGGAGAGTGATCCTGTGGAAATGATATCTCCTCCTCTTCCTGCTCTTCCAGGGGGCCCTGGGGGTTAGAGACAGACCATGGAGATTACACTCCTCCTCTTCCAGAAGACCTGCACAAAGAAAAGGCATCTCTTCCCTTCCTATGAGAGGGATAGTGACCCAGCCAGAAGCCAGAGCAACCTGAGACTCACCCAAAGTGTTAGAAGAGCCCCCACAACCTACATAAGGCTAAGATTTCGTGGCCCCACTTCTCTCTCTCTCGCACCAAAAAATCCCTGCCCCTTCCCCTGCCCTCCCTCCTTCTTTCACTCCCCCCCCCCCCTTACTCACAGGTGGATAAAACTTCCTATGGCACAAGATGGTCCTCCCATTTGGGAGTTTGGGTTGGGGGCTTATATCAACCTGCCAGTAGATAGAGGCTGGTATCTTCCCTGGTATCTTCCTCTTATTTTTAAATAAACATTTCTGCTCCTACTTCTCCTGCTTCCTAATTCTTATTTGGTAGAGAGAGAACTCGAGACCCCTAGATGGTATTAGCATGACTTGGAATTGAAGGTGGAAAGCACTACTCTGCAGTCCTGGTCTTCCTGGGCTAGACAGGGCAGTAAAGTAGGTGTGGGGTTTGAGGTCGGAGAACCCGTTGGCTCTGGGAAGAATAGGCTAAAGGGCTGTACTGTGTTCATTGATGTCTAGGAAGTACCCATACCTCCAGCTGAGTTGCTTTCTAATAGGTCTGTGAGTTTGGTGGCCATGAAGATGGTCTCTGGTGGGTTATTGATGGCCCTCCACTCCCATTTATACCCCATTTTGTCCACGCATTTTACACTCTTCCCCTGTTTTTCCCCTTTCTCTTTTGTCTTCCTTTTCCCTTTCCTTTTGGATTCATCTTCCTTTCCTTCTGCTACTGGGGCTTGAACTCAGGGCCTTGAGTTCTTGCTTAGCTTTTTCCACTCAAGGTTAGTGCTCTACCACTTACTTGAGTCACACCTCTACTTCTGGCTTTTATGGTGGTTAATTATAGATAACAGTCTCTTGGAGACTAGCTGTAAACCTCAGTTCTCAGATCTCCCCCTCCTGAGTTGCTAGGATTAAGGAGTGAGCCCTCCGGTCTCTGCTTTTATTCCACCTCTATACTTTCCCTCTACCTCTGTTGGCTCTACCTTTGGTGTCTTAACTCTAATCTTGTTCCTTATCTATGTTTGTTTGTTTTTCATGGACTAGGTCAGTTAAGAAAAGTTGTCTTCTCAGGTTTCTATTTTAATTCATTCTTTTCAGTAAGCTTTTTATTCAGTCCTGATGTTCCTCGGGCTCTGTGCTTGGGGGTATGGACACAGCATTCAAAAAAAAAAAAAAAAAAGACACAGCTCACTGCTCTTGGCCTTTCCCTTTCTACTCAGGAGAGAGAAGGGAAAATGTATATAAAGAATATCAGACCTTGGGGCAAGGATGCACTTTTGATTTTAAACAAGAAGGTCCAGGAGACACACTGTCTAATGGGAGGGAATGGCTTGGGAGTGAATTTTGTTAACCAGGCTGGACTTACTGCCATTCCCAGTGAGGTGTTATTCTGAATTATGCAATATTGTTCAACGATACATGGCAATCCCTCAGGGATAATGGTTTTTGTGGTGATGATCCTGGGATTGGCCACCATTGCTTTACCATGGAACTTGCTTTGTGAGCCCTGCACATGCACACAGTCTCTTAGGTGCATTCAACTTTCTCAGCATTCAAATAACGGAATTGAAGAGCTTGACTCCCATTGATTCCCCTTGCTGCGAAGTTCCTCTACTCTGTGTTACACAGTCCTTACCATGTGTTGGGATTCTATGCTGAGGATTCCATTCACAGATGGCTTGCTGTTTGTGCTCATGGTCTGTTCTCTGTAAATAGACACAATGTCTTCCACATTGTGTGTCCTAGAAAGATATCCTCCTACTAGACTGTGGGGAGTAATAAGACAGAACTGGAAATGTCTCTTGTCCCTTTAATAACTTAAGTTGAAAACTATGCAGAGCTAGTTGATTCAAAGCTCATTCTTCTCTCCCTTATTTATCAAGCATCTATCAAGTACGATGGCTGTGAGTTAGGCAATAGAAATACTATGGAGAAGGAAGTGAGTCTGACTTCACTTCAGAGGCATATTTATTCTTTGTTATTTTGACAGTGCTTATGTGTCCATGGTGATCTTTAGACGTCCCTTAAGACTGAGACGGGACTTAGAAAGGCCTATTTTGTGCCACTTATACTGTGGGACTATGTCTTAGAAAAAAAAAAAAAGAGATGAGAATAAATTCCAGTGTGGTGTGATATGGAGTTTGGAGCTCATGAGGATCTTCCTCCTTTCTGGGTATCTCTTGTAATATCTGCATGAACACATAAGCAGACACCCTTTGTACCCTGTGGTTTTGCTAAATCCACTCACTGAAGAACTTAATTCCCAGAATGATGTTAAACTGGGTTTTCAGACCCCAGCCCAAAGTCCAGGGGTCCCAAATTAGGTCAGGCCATTTATCCCCATATGTCAAATATAGAAATATTGTTAAGGGCAGAGAAAAGAGTTTTATTATATGGCCGTCATGGAAAGCTAGAGTTTCAGGGTATCTTCTTTCAGCCATCTTGAGGGCAGGTATTTGGCTTCAGGTTAAATAGAGTTGAGGGTAGAGGGTGAGAAAGGTTAGGTAGAGTTAAATAGTTCCAGGTCACAGGTATGTGGCCTGGTTGACCATTAGTTCAGTCTTAGTTCCTGGAAGAGTTCCAGAGAATTATTTTCACTTTATTATCAAAGCAGAACAGGAATAAGGTAGGCTTTTGAGTTTGGGAGCTGTTTTGTTTAAGATGATAAGAAGAAGACATTGCTTGCTTGGGGACAGTTTGCTTGCCACACAAGATGATTATCTGAATCTCTGCTTTCCTCTCCTATCAAGGTGAGTACAAAGGGACTGCAGCAAAGAATAGCTCAGATTAAAGATAGAAGCTTGGGGAATGTTTAGTTCATTCATAGGACCCGGACAAAGCATCAAGTTACCTTTTAATGCCTTCCCTATTCTAATCAACCCACAGATATGAAGCTGATTTCTGAGGGAAGAAAATTTCTCCCTCTCTCAACGAAAGAGGATTGATAGCATGGCTTCCTACCCTGAAACCAGGGCTTTTGTTCTCCCTATGGGCTGTACATACATGTAGACTAGTGATACCTAAGGGAGCCACTGAGTCCTGAAGCTGGGTAAGATGTGCACGCTGGAAGGGTTAATTAAATAGTAGTTTTCCTTGAAGTCTCCAGCAGCTCTGGGCAGCCTCAGGCTCCTTCTGGCCTGGGTGAGAAACGACTGTTCAGAAATCTGTAGCTGCTTTTCCTCTGCCATCTAATGAATTCTGACTGGCTTTGAACGTTCCTCTACTTGACTGCAGTTCTTTAAAGGCTATCTTCCCTGTCGAATTGGCAGGGAATTTAATTGTTTGGGAGCCAGATAAAAATGCTTTGTTCTTTGTTCCGACATTATGCCATTAAAAAAAAAAAAAGCCAAATCTCTTCTTCCACAAATTGCTGAGCCTGTTCAATTTGGGCTTTCAATTGCTTCTCTTGAGTAGATCTTTCAATTTATATTGCAAAGCCTGTTCTTTTGGATTAGATATTTAGGATATCAGATTTCTTAATCCAGTCATTGGCATTTCCTTTTGCCTTTCTCTTTTTCCACGTAAGACTCTTTCCCATTGTGACAAGTATACAGTGGTGACAGCTGTAATGAAATGCAAGTACTTCTTCTTCCTCTTTGTCTGTGGTTAGAAATAAAGTCAAGGGATGGTCCATTTTGAAGATAAGGCATTTGACCTGGAATAGAAAATTACCGGTAGCTTGCTTGGATAGCCACAAAATTCATGCATTGGAAAGATGGTAGAAAAACAGGACAAGTTAGCAGGGGACCCATAAGCGAGAGGAAGTAGGGACCTAAGTAAAATGAGAAAATGGGTAAAAACAATGTATAGAATGTAAGTCCATATCTCCAAATCCGTCTAGCCACAAAAGAATAAAGGGGTTTAGAGACGTCAAAAGCTCACTTCTGAAAGAGGTGCATGCATTTGAATTACCCAATAGAAACTAATGTGACTCAGGCAGTATCTGGAGGAGAATGTGAATTCTATGATGCTTGGACCAATGAGGTACTGGGGACAAGAAGCCTATAAAATTGCTTGTTGTAATCTCAGAGTGCCCGTAACCCGTCAGACAACCCAGTATTGCAATCCTGCCATTAAACATTAAAGTCTCTCTTTCACTGCACTTTTTGTCTCGGAATCCATCTTTTTTTGGTCTGTCATGGGGCTTGAACTCAGGGCCTGGACACTGTCTCTGAGCTATTATTTTGATCAAGGCTATTGTCCTATCACTTTGAGCCACAGCTCCATTTCTGGTTTTCTAGTGGTTAATTAGAGATAAAAGTCTCACACAGACTTTCCTCCCCAGGCTGGCTTCAAACCACGAACCTCAGATCTCAGCCTCTGGAGTATGTAGGATTATAAACATGAACCAACAGCGTCTGGCTTCAGAGTCCATCTGTGAGCTTGGAAGGTTGAGTGTGTTTCCCATGCTTGTTGTTATATAGTATGTGACTTATTATGATGATGGTTGTCATCAATCTTATTATTTCTCTTTTCAATCATTTTCTATCCTTAGCTCTCAAATAGACAGAAAATTATTTTTAGACAAGAGAAACACTGTTAGAAAACTGTGATCCAGACAAGAAAATGCTTAAGTGCAGTGGCAGGTGCAGGGTAGAGCCAGGATGAAGATAATGGAGGCTCTGCCATCCTGGTGCTTTAGTACAGGCTACGTGGATTTCTTTGTTTCTCCTCAGAGCAATCCTGTGAGATGTGCCTGGTGATTCTCATTTAACCCCTGAGGAAAGTGAGGCTGATTGTTGAAGGGATACATACAGTTTAGGAGCATTGGGGTTGTGTTTTAAACCCAAATGTGAGGACTCTAGATCAATAGTTAGGGTTTTTTTTAAAATATTTTTTTTTCTCTTTTAATTTCTTTTAGGTGGTACTGAAGATTCCAACTCAGGGTTTCATGTGTGCTACGCAAGCACTCTACCACTAAACCATATTCTCACCCCCTATAATTAGTTTTCGGGCAAAGGAAAGAGGTCCCACCTAGTAACCACCTATCCTCGGAGTACCATCAGACTCTTGGTGACTTACTTCATCCTACTGGGGGTGTGGCTAGGTGGTTGAGTGTCTGGCTTTGTTGTGAATCATGGAAAGATTCACAACTGGAGGAGTTGGCCTTGCATAGGTCTATCACTTCTCTGAAGCTTCATTTTCTGTCCTTTCAGTGGAGAGGGTAGAAGAGAACTGGGCAAGAAAACGTTAATATTAAAGCAAGTGGGTTGTAAAGTCAGCAGATCTGGGCCTCCATCATGGCATTGCTGTTTTCTCTCTGTGATCTATAAACTCAACTCTTTCTTATTTTGTAAAATGGAGATGACAACACATACCCAATAGGTCAATTGAGGATTAAAAAAAAATAACCCAAGAAAGTACATGAAGCAGTTAGTATTGTGCAAAACAAGTATCGTTGGATATTTGTGGATTTTTTTTTTTTTTTTTTTTGGATGTGGGTCTGAGCTCTGGGCCTGGGTGCTGTCTTTCAGCTCTTTTTAGCTCAAAGCTAGTGCTATGCCACTTGATCCACAGCACCACTTCCGGCTTTTTTTTCTGCTTATCTGGTGCTGAGGAATCGAACCCAGGGCCTCATGCATGCAAGGCAAGCACTCTACCACTGAGCCACCTTCCCAACCCCATATTTCTGCATTTTTGAGTGGAGTGATTTGGAAGTGCAGAGAGAAAGCTACAGTGGGGGTAGTGGACTTTATGATGACAATCCTTGGGTGCTGGACATGTGGTTTGTGCCACTAATCTCGTGACTCAGGATGTTGAGATTGAGGACTGTGGTTTGAAGCCAGCCTGGGCAGACAAATCAATGAGACTCTCATCTCCAATTAAGCAGCAAAAAGCCAGAGCTGGAGATGTGTCTCATGTGGTAAAGCATCAGTCATAAGTGCAGAAACTGAGCAAGAGCTCAAGCCCTGAGTTCAAGTCCCAGTACCAACACACACACACACACACACACACACACACACACACACACACACACACACACACACACACAGATTAGAAAAACTGTGTAGAGATCTGTGATGGGGACCTCATCTGGAAAATTCTAAAGTATTATTTGAGGATTTTTCTTAATAGCGTTTCAAAGTTATCTATCTCCTAATTACGTCTTCTGTACTAACAAATGGGAGTTGACTTTTACCTCTATCCCATTTCTTCTCAATATTTGTACATATAGCTTTTAGATTCTAGAAAATGTGAGAAAGAAAATATATGGGTTTTTGTGTGTGCATGTTTTTTCTCTCCACCTTCAAAAGAAGAGACTGTTTCTTTTCTTCTTTGAGGAGCTTTTCCTCATTTTTCCCTCTTCTGCTGTACCCTGCTTTAAATATTTCTATGGGGAAAAAATGTCCTCTAGAACATGTATATGGAGCAGATCTCAAGGATAGTTCAGCTGAGTGCTGCTGAGTGCCAGAAGGTACTTAAGAATTCTTTAGTGACTGCCACTTCACGCAGCGGAGAAACTTGCTTTGAAATAAGAGCCCATTTGTTCCTATGACACTGGCCCTGCATCCCTCCTTTCCAGCCCATTCATTTTTGTAGCCAGTGCATTGATTGCAAAGGGTCTGCATAAATAGGTACTCGGCTTCGAAATGGATGTCGTGCATGGTGATTACTATCTTCTATTATGAACTGCAGTGAGAGGATGAAGTTGGCCTCTCCCTCCCCTGCTTTTCTCTCCTAGAACCGATTCATCCATGTCCCACGTTGATCAAATCCTCTGTTGGCAGAACCTGCTCCTGACCCTCAACCACACTGAATCAGTGTTTGCTGGTTCTGCTCCAAATGCCCAAGAGATAAAACTGCCTACACTGGCCACTCATTCCTCGAAGCTGCTCAATTATTTGAGCCTTTGTTGATATTTCCTAGAAAAAATTTGGCTCCCCACATTTGTCATTGGTTACTTCAATTTTTTTTTGACATCTACTCTCTCTCTCTCTTTTGTTGTTGTTATTGGGCAAGATGATCATAGCTGGAATAAATATAGGAGAGGAATAATAGCTTTTTCTGTTTAGTTTATAATTTAGTGGGATTATTGTTGTTGTTTTGTGCTGGTAATGAGGCCCAGGTTTTATGTCTTAGCTTTTTTGCTCATGGCTGGTGCTCTACCACTTGAGCCACAGCTCCACTTCTGGTATTTTAATTCATTGGAGATAAGAGGTTCATAGACTTTCCTGCTTGGGCTGGCTTTGAACTATTATCCCCTGATTGTTAACCTCTTGATTAGCCAGGATTACAGATGTGAGCCACTGGCGCCTAACTTACTTAGTGGTTTTAGTGTAGTCACACCATTGTGCATCCATCATTATGCTTTGATTCTAGAATATTTTCTTTCATTGCACCCAGGATAAACCCTATTCCTATTGTAGTCACTTCCATATTTCCTTCCTTTCTCAATAATAGTTGCCAGTAGTCCTTGTCACTCACAAGTCTGCTTTCTGAAAGTATGAATTTGCCTGTTCACTACATTCCCATATAAATGGAATCATATAACACATGCATATCTATCTGGCTTCTTTGACTTAGCATGATGTTCTCAAGTTTCATTCGAGTAACAGAACTTTTCCTTGTGTGAAGACAGACCAGATTTTGTTTAAAGGAGTAATGTTTTTTTTTTTTTCCATGTTCATTGCTCCATATGATTTGCCTAAAGTTCATCGGTATTCACCATTATCCTACACTGAGGTAAGGAAGAATTATATCAATGCTTACATGCAACAACTTAAGGGTAATAATTAAAATAAATAAAAGATAGTTCACATAGCCAATAATCAGCAACACAAGTTTTCGTAGCTCCAGACACTGCAGTTATCCACCACATTGCATCTCCCACAAGTCAGAGGATACAAGACTTACTTTATACTGCTCTGTGAAGAGAGTTAGGAAGGTCTTAAACTGCCGTGGGTTCAGGTCTGTGGTTTGGGGTACTATGGTGCTATACTTTGTGTTGTACTTTGAATTATCCTTTGGATGAACCAACCCTTTGGATTATAGTACGCAGTAGATTTAAAGTAGCCAGAGCAATCTAGGCCACAGGGAGCTGGGTGGAGCTCCCAGGCCACTGCCAGGTTGGACCTCAGTACATGGCTGAGTCAGCACTGGGCAGGGCTGAGCCTGAGGCCAGAGGTTTCCAGACATTTTGGGTACCTGGGTGGAGCTGGGCAGGCAGAGACTTGAGAGCAAACGGCTCTTTTCTCTGGATTGCAGAGTCGTCCACACAAGTTTAAGCCTGGCACACAAAGCACGTGATGGAGTGATTCAGCAATGTGGCTGCCTCCTCTCACTGCACGTTGAAGGGTACATGTGGAGAAATGCTTTGGATGGTACCTTGTATATATGTCTATCCATTTGTATCTGTGTAAGCCTGCCAGCCAGCATTTGCTGTTCCCTCCCATGGCTTGAGTGTGTCTCCTGGGTATCTCCAGGCCTCATCCTGGTTTGGTGGAGTCCAGGAAGTTGTTCTGTGATATAACATTTATACATACACACACACATATATATATATATATATATATATTATTGTAAAGATAGTGTACAGAGGGGTTACAGTTACATGAGCAAGGTAATGAGTCCATTTTCTATCGAGCATTCACATTTCTGTTTTTAGCCGTTCTGTTAGCCCTTCAGCAAGAAGTTGAGGTGCTGAGTTGTTTTTGGTACTTGGGGTACAGTGAGTAGGATAGAAGGATCTGTTATCTTGAAACATAGTCATTCCCCTGGAGACAGTGATTAACAGATATAATAAATTGTAGCTTTAAAACCTTTAAGTGGTGTTACAAAAGAAAAAGAAATATAAGGTTGGGTTCAAGGGAGTGTACTGTGGTTGAAATTTTAAGTACATTAAGAAAGAGATATTAGCGAGATACTGGTGGCTCACACTTGTAATCCTAGCTACTCAGGAAGCTGAGATCTGCAGGAAATCAGTTTGAAGTCTACCCAGGCAGAAAAGTATGAGAGATTTCATTTCCACTTAAGAAAAATCAGCACAAGAAGGTGGTTCAAGCAGACACTTTGAAGATGATTGAAGAGTTAGTTATGGGAATCATGGAGATGGTAATAAAGAAGCAGCCAGATAGGACACATTTGCACTTGTACTCTGAAATGACCTTTCTTTTTTCTTTCCTTTTTAAAAATATTTTTATTGTAAAGATACTGTATAGAGGGGTTACAGTTACATGAGTAAGGTAATGAGTACATTTCCTATTGAGCATTGTTACCCCCTCCTTTGTTTTTTTGTACATTTTTATTGAAAAAATACTGTACAGAGGAGTTACAGTTACATGAGCAAGGTAATGAGTATATTTCCTATTGAGCATTGTTGCCTTCTCTTTTGTTTTCCTCCTTCTATCCCCCCACCCTCCGCCAAAGTTGTAAAGTTCGTTTTCCACATAGTGTCTTGTACATCGCATTGTTACAATGGGTCAACCTGTATCCCTATTTAAGCATTTTGTTTTTTCCCTTCCCCTCCCCAAATTAGAGAAGTGTATATACAAGATGTAGGGCACCGACATCATATACAGTGAACATGGGTTATACCGTGGGGGAGGAACATACAAAGCAACAACAAAAAATCACATGGTACATTATAACTATGTTAGAATCAATAGCAAGAAAGATTTGTGTCCCTATCTTGGGGTTCATTTCGCTTAACACATCTTATATGGTGATATGCACATAGCTTTTGACCTTTTCTGCTTGTCCTACACATGTACTAGTTATTGCAAATAAGGGAAACCATGGGACCCATGTTTCTTTGGGCCTGGCTTACTTCACTTAATATAATTTTTTTCCAAGTCTTTCCAGTTCCTAACAAATAGGGTGATGCCATTCTTTCTGATGGAGGTATAGAATTCCATTGTACATTTTCTTGATCCATTCATCTAGCCCTCCTTTGTTTCCCCCCCTACTATCCCTTCCCTCTTCACCTCCCTAACTCCTTTCCCCACCCCGAAGTTGTAAAGTTCGTTTTCAACATGTCTTGTACGTTTCATTGTTACACTGGGTCAACCTGTATCCTTGTTTCAGCATTTTGTTATTTCCTTTCCCCTCCCCCAATTAGAAGAATATATATACAAGATGCAGGGCACTGGAATCAAATACAGTGACACAGGGGTTATATATGGGGGAAGAACATACAAAAAAACAACAAGAAGAAAATCACATAGTACATTAAACACAACAGTGACAAAGAAAAAACCTCTTGTATCCTGTGGTTCACCAAATGACCTTTCTGACTAGTATTATGCACGTGCATGTACGTGTGTGTGTGTGTGTGTGTGTGTGTGTGTGTGTGTACGCGCGCGCCTAAGTGTGTGTATGTATTCCAGTCCTGCAGCTTGAATTTAGGGTTTGGGCACTATCTCTGAGCTTTTGTGCTCAAGGCTAGCACTCTATCACTTGAGCCCATAGCTCCACTTCTCTCTTTTTGGTGGTTAATTGGAGATGAGAGTTGCGTGGATTTTTCTGCCTGGGCTGGCTTCAAACTACAATCCTTGGATCTCAGCCTCCTGAATAGCTAGGACTCCAGGTATGAGTCACTGGCACTCAGCAGCATTGCTTGTCTGACTATGTTTTTGCATCTGTATTATCTCTAATGAACTTCTTTAGGTAGACAGATGAACTAGGCAAGAAATGAAAGAACATTTTGGCTTATGTCCAGACCTTGAGGAGTTCCAGAGTCACTCTGTCAGTCTGGCAGGGGCCCCTTGGCTGTCTGTTTTTCTCTTTGGTCAGCCAGAACTTCAAGGAAAGGAGACACATTCTGTTTGTGGTGGAATCTTGGCTTCCCATAATCATCAGAGACCAGGTTTTATACTGCTGCTGGCTGGATGTGATCAGGCCTTGGGTCCTATGTTCTTGGAAGATTTGGAAATTACTATTTGATCATTTGCACACCTGTATGTGTGATTTGGGAAATAGAGAAATCTCTGTATAGTATATAGCTGTAGGATGATAATGTTATATATCTTTTACAAGTTGGCTTCTAGCATTTGAACAAATTTCCTTCAGGTTAGAAGCCAGACCTTTGAAGCCTACTTTTAATGCAGTAAATACTGGGTCTTCGCCACCATCCCAACTTACTCCAGTGGAAATAGAAAAATGGGTCATTCACTAGTCACATTGTCTACCATATGAATGGGCTGCCTCTTATGCATAAATAATATTTCAGTATAAAAATACTGCTGGCTTGATTTGGGGCTTCCTCTGTGCCAGAGTCTTTTGATGATTGCACCCAGAGTTTGAAATTCATGTTCCCATTGTTGTACTCCCTTCTCCCCTCCCCATTAGAGATTTCGGAGATAGCTGTTTGGCAAAATGTCAGTGCAAACGTTTGTAGAAGTGGGTGAATGAATTCCAAAGCAGAGGAGGCATTTAACTGGCAGGCTGAGAGGAAAATGTCACTTTCCGTGGGTTAAGCAGCAGCTCAGCAGCATATTTAGCAATTGACTTCTGCCAAATTTGCCTCCATGAAATAACCTCTCTGTTTTCACACATGAAATATTTGAATAACTTTAAAATGTGTGTGTATTGCTGGGTGTGGGACCAGATGGAAGAGCACTTTTTGGTCGATGAATGAAAACAAGCTGTCACCAATGTTAATGGCTGTAGACAGACAGACATTTGGATGGATTCTACTATTTTATTTTTGAGAACGTACAGTCTTCCAAAGTTACGCTCAAGTTGAGTTGCTCTTGGAGTTTTCTTACGTGGATGAATTTCGCCTGCCCTTGTGGGCCTAGTCTTTCAGCCTCATGGGAGATGAATGTAACCTGTGCATCCTTTCAGAGAGTATGGAAACCATGATTTCCCACCTGTGGCTCCCTGGGGAAAAGTGCTGTACAAAAAAACCAGCTTAGGATGGTGTAGCTAGTTCAGTAAATTGTCAGCCAGGTGAGAAGTTACTCTGCTTGCAGAGTGTCTGGGAAAACTGACTCTTCTGCGCTGTTGAGTTGGGACCCGTTCATGCTGCAAGAACTTTGACTTTGGGTATTATGGTGCATTGCATTCTGAATGAAGTTGAAGTATCTGGGAGGCGTTTAGATATATGATGTCTCCTGTCATCTCACTGATGCTGAATGCTGAATCTTAATTTCTCATGTGAGTTGATCCTAATCCTTACCATGAGGACAATTAGTACCTCCCCCTCCCCGCACCCTTCTTAAAAAAATAATTCCAGTATAGTGGAACTCTGTCCCGTAGCTTTTGCTGCTCAAGGATAAATGCTTTACCACTTGAACTACACCTCTACTTATGGCATTTTTTTCTGGTTAGTTGGAGATTTGAGTCTCAGATTTGTCTCCATGGGCTGGTTTTGAATCTTGATCCTCATACCTCAGCATCTTGAGTAGCTAGAATTATAGGTCCAAGCCACTGACATCTGGCTAATTATTAGTCTTTGAGAGACACAATTTTCAAGATCCCTAACTACTGGCCACGGACAGAGCCAAGCCATAAGCCCATTTCTAGCCTCATCAAAGCAATGTGCTTTTTACTGTTTCTGCTTGGGGGAGAGACTTGTCCCTGTCTTTCAGGAGGAAGCAAGGTGATAATTGTCTAGCATTTCCCCAAAGATTGCATGTGGCCTGTCTAGTGTTTATTAGTCCCTGAATAATTAATAAGAAAAAATCTTATGTTTTCACCTGTGTATAACTTCATTTTCAATATTTTCTCAGCATAATGGTGAAACCTAGTGACCTTGATACTATTTTGACAAATAATTATGTGATTATCTTAATGAGTAATGAAGACATTGGTCCTTTCCAGCTCCCTAACCCCAGAATGGAAAGTTTCAGAATGTCCCTTGCCAGGGTTATTTCCAGGGCCTCTGCTTCCATGCAGTGGCAGATCGTTTCCCAGTAAAGGGGTCCAGGGAATATTCAGGTAAAGCTACTTGGGAGCTTGTGAATTGGCATTAGTCAACGTGTTTGCAGGAATCTAGACCACACATAGAGCCAATGGCACATGTGCCCAGTGAAAGTGAGAAGTTCTAGGAAGATCTCACAGATTCAACGTTATCATGAGGAGCAGAAATTAAAGGTAGGCCCTGGCTTTGTTTAGTCTAGGAGGCCCATTATTACAACAGCATATGTTCTGAATAGAGCTATATGGTTTAGGTGTTTTTTTTGTTGCTTTTTTCTTTCCTTTTTTCCTCCTCCTCCTCCTCCTCCTCCTCCTCCTCCTCCTCCTCCTCCTCCTCCTCCTCCTCGTTTTAGTTATTTTTTCAGTAGGTCTTAAGTTTTTGTCTGTATCTCGATTCTTATTTACATTTTCCATGTAGCTGGGATGACAAGTGTGCATCATTACAGCCAGCTTTTATTAGTTGATATGGGGTCATGGGAACCTTTTTTTAAAACCTGGGCTGGCTTTGAATATTGGTTCTCCCAATAGCTAGGTTTATAGGCATGAGCCTATAAAACTGGGTAAAAGCCCAGCTAGTTCAGGATATTTTGGGCATGCTTCCAATAGTAAACAAAATTTGCTAGTAGTCTCAAATTTCCAGTTCCCTTAAGAGTTAGTGCTAAGCTGAGAATTGTACTCAGGTAGTGAGTGAGCCTGTGATATAGATTTGTGTATCTGTTCCTGAGTTAATTGAGCCAAGTGGATGGCATGGAGGGAGGGGCAGGGCAGTGTAGTAAGCTAGATAATTAGATATGATGGGGCTTTAAACTTGGCACATAGTAATTCCTCATTTAATGTTGGTTTTTCTGTGTTTTCGCTAAGTGACTGTTGTTATATGCATATCAGGTGTGCGTGGGAGAAAGGCTTATATGATTTCATAAGTTACATAAGCATCCATAACTGATAGAATTGGGTAATTTCTGTGATTAGCATGAAAACCAGATTGTTTAAAAGATTGAGCATCCAATCAGAATTTTTAAGGATTTGGCTAAGAGCATAGTTCGGAGAGTAAGATAAATGTGCTTTCTAAGCCATGGGTGGAAGGAAAAGGAAGAGAGGCTGGAGTGAGTGATCTTTGGGATTTCAGCCTCTGTGTTTCAGAGAAGGCAGAAATCAACAACTTGTGAGGATGTGGACCAGCCCTCAGAATGCCCGAGGATCAGAGGTAGTGGAGGTTCTCAGGTCTCAGGGGGCTACTCTGCAAATCAGGGGGTGAAGAGGAAGCAGCCTGAATGGCCACAGTGATGCATGGAGCCAAGATGAGCTCCACCACAAAGCACACATTGACTACTGCAGGGAGAACCTTTTTGGATGCCCAGGCAGTAGTCTGAGTTAGGGGAAGGTCCATTGTTCTTCCTGTGACTTGTATCTGATGAAAGGGTTTGGAGTTGCTTTCTTACCTCCCCTCCCAGTCCCTCACCAGCCCCCCCCCCCTTAATTGCCCAGGACCGTAGGGGGAAATCTCTTACTCAGTAAATTATGTCATTTGAAGAATATGAGCTAGTCACCCTGAAATCCTTCTTCTCCTATTCATTAGGCTTTTTTTTTCAGCACTTAGTTTGCAACTTTGAGTTTTCCCAAGGAAGCGGACAATGAATACATGTGTCTTTTAAAGCTGAGTCAAATTTACTTCGCTAAATCTACAGCCAGTGGAGAACTGCTCTTGTTTAAGAGGCTGCGAAGCACCAGTTGTACGCGTTCCAAGTGGTAATGAAAAGGGCAGAGCTTTAATCTTGTTGGCTTTCCTTTGGAGCAAAAGAAGGAAGGAGCCTGCCAACCAACTGCCTGGCTGAGATAGGGGAGGCTCAGCAGTGAACTTAACCCTGAACTTCAAAGAACAGCTCTGCTTATTTGGGTTTCTCATTTGAAGCAGAGAAGGCCTGTGAATAAATGATGTCCTTGGGAAGGAATAGGCTGGAATCATGCCCCGGGGCAGGGGTTATGATGGGGGAGAAAGGGGAAGGGAGTTGAGGTGTTTCAAGTCTGCTGGAGTCCAGAGCCCCTGAGAATACAAGAGAGAATTGTGTTGTACAAGTCTCAGGCCTCCTCCTGATTTCCCTCTGGGGGTTTCTCCTAGAGAAGGATACTACCAGGGGAGAAAAATGTCAGAGGCGATGTGCTTGTAAACAGAAGTGGGCAGAGGTGTGGGGCTTGCATTTTGAGCATTGGCATCCCAAGACATGGATCTCTGAAAGGGAGGCAGAGGGGAAGTTGATGAATACTACAGCAGAGAGTTGCTGGAAGCCTGGCACAGGACTTGGGGAAGGGTCCTTCATTCTCTGGGAAAACCATACTCAGGTGATCATCAGTCTCCTTACAGGAGATGAGAGGAGCAGATGGAGTTCATCTGAGCCCTCACTAACATTCAGGGCAGCAAAACCTAAGCTCATTCTTTCCAAAGAGATTGAAGGTAAAGTAAAAATAAACTCACGTCGATAGACATTGTATACCAAGTCTTACCATCAGAGAGGTGGGAACACCAGAGGGCCTGACTGTATTCCATGACCTTTTCAGATGGGATAGGTGGGTCATCCATGCACCATTTGGATGTTTTGGGGTATGTTTCTGGCCAGGGAGGCAGAGCTAGAAAGAACAAAGTTGAGCAGAAATCAAAACCTGGACTACAGTAGCATTATTTCATTATTTGCAGTTGAAACAGAGCTAGAGCAGAAGCTCTGTCCTTTGTTGACAGTATTGGGTTCAGCACTCAGATGGGGCAGTAATTCTAGGAGGCTTCTTCCTCACTGTATATGGAAGGTGCATGCATGACTACTCCAAGGGCTGGGCTGGGCACTGAAGTCTTCTGGACAGGTCAGCAAAGAAAATAACACAAATTTTATTTCATATTTGGTGAAACTCAAGGCTCAGGGAAGGTTCCACTGCAGTAAGTGTGAAAGCCAGAACATGAATATGATGTTTTCTTTTCTTGGTCATGGGGCTTGAACTCAGAGTCTGGGAGCTGTCCCTAAGTTTTTTCACTCAAGGCTAGCATTCTACCACTTTGAGCCAGTTCTCACTTCCAGTTTTCTTTGGTAGTTAATTGAAGATAAGCATCTCATGGAGACTTTCCTGCTCAAGCTGGCTTTGAACCATGATCCTCAGATCTCAGCTCCCTGAGCAGCTAGGATTATAAGCTTGAGCCACCAGCCCCTGGCTGATATTAAGTTTTCTTTTGCAGTTTTTCGAATGGGAGTGGCATGGTAGAGGTGTGCCTTTCTTTTCGTTCCCAACTTTCTTGTTGTTGACATATATATCTTATATATACTTCCCTTGGCAGACTTCACTGTTTCCCAAATAAAGATATGTTTATTTACTTTGAGTTTATCACATCCAATTTTCATGAGCAAATGTCCCTACCTCCATTGCGTTTGAAGCTAGGATGCTTAGCTTCTCGGGGGTTCCAACACAATATTCTGAAGACAGAGCTGTTGTGATGATAAGTTCCCAGTCTGGTTGGGGTATGCGGGGAGGAAGAAGCACAGGTTACTATGGCTACTTCTTAACAGCATTCACTTAATGGAAGGTTGATCATAATGCTGTCATAGCAAGCTACAGATACGGCTTATTGAGCCTCTCCTTGTCTAGGGCTGAATCCTGTTACTCTCTTAGTAAATGTGGATGCCAGTCCTGATCAAATCTTGTGACTGCGTGATCTGGGCTATTTAACTTCTCTAGCCTCTGCTGCCATAACTGTAAACCGAGCATGGACTAAATGACCTCTTATGCAGCTAAACCAGATAGGCAGGAAGGAAAGGCCACATGCATTCTTTTGACCCTGGGGGCATATTGCCTTTTCTTTTCGAATCTCCTGTCTTCTTGGTCAAAGACATTGGTCAACGTGTGCTGAAGGGCAGGGTTTTATTAATTTTCTTCCTCAACTTTCACTCTAGTGAAACAAATTGCACTTAACATGAGCAGCAGATTCTACAGCCACTGAGAAACCAGAGGGTATCCACTTGCAAAGAACCCCAGAGAGCCTTTGGAATCTCCATTGATACTGTCAAGGCATTTTCCCCTGTTATATAGAATGACTTAAGATTGATGCATCCAATATTGTTTCCTTCTTAGACCCGTCACTGTTGAAACAGATGGTTTTCTGCCTTTTCTCTGTATTGTTTCCATAGTGTGTCCTCTATGTATTATTATCATGATGATGGTTATTATTTGACTTTGTTTTATTAAGCATAGCAGTGTAACTTGGACTCAGTTCTTGCAGTCAAGGTGATTTAAGGAGAAACAAAGCTTACACATTTACTATAATTTTGTGTCTCAAACCTCCACAATATTTATGGCATTAATCTTGGAACGCAGTGCATTGGACACAGAAACGGCTCCTTCTGTGCACGATGGTGGTGGTGCTGTGACTAAAGAATGTGTCCCGTGGCGGTAGCTTTGTCCTCAGGCATGTAACTAAATATGCACACAGATTAAATGGCCAAATGAACTTCAGAACCTTAAGCTGTAGCAGTCAGCGGTGGGAGGTGGGTGGGAGGGATGATGGCCATGTTCATGCTGTTCCTCTCACTCATCCCCTCTCCCCCATCCTACTTTAGCCATGCTCCATTTCAGCTGCTTTTTTTCCTCTTTACAGAGGATCCTATGTGACCTTGCCTGTGGATCCAGGCACTTTGTTTCATCTCTTCTCTGTGGGGAAATCTCAGGTCCGTTGCTACCCTACCATCCCCATGCTGTGGGGCCATCACTGTTCTCTATCACCTGAGGTAACACAGACACTCTGTTGAGGATTCAGAACCCTTTACACACTGCCCCTAGGTTGTTTAGTGCTTGGCTTCCTCTCCACCTGGCACTCTCTCAGGTCATGTTACCTTTCCACCACCTCACAAAACTCATCCTTCTTTCCACACCTGTCTACTTCTCTGACAGAGAATCCAAAATGGACTTCTTCTAAGTCTCTTGCAACTTTTGGCCAGGGCTAAGGAATCAGTTACCTATAGCTGTACAAATGATTACTCTGCAACAGTAAAACAAACATGCCAATCTCACAGTCACAGATGGCGAAGTGGCTCCATTGGTGGTTCTGGCTCAGATTGTTTGTGAGGCTGTAGTGGAGCTGTCTCCTGAGGCTACAGTTTTCTGCTGGCTTGACTGGGACTGGAGCCACATCTGTGCTCACTGGGGAACCTCTGGGGGATGTCAGTTCCCCGCTCTTGGTCCCCTCCACACTTTACAGCTGGTGAGCAGTGACATTTCTCCACCAAAATAAAGAATTCTGAGGCAGGAAAGCTTACTTATTAATTATGAATCAGGAGCAAAGTTTATTTGAAAGTGAGAGTAAGGCTCCAGGGAAGATGAAGATGGCCTCTTGGCTCCTGGTGAGTTGGTATAAACCCCCAACTAGGACTTGAAGCTGGGATGGTCACCTTATGGCATAGAAGGTCTTCTTGTCCACTGGCTTTCCAGGCAAGAATAAGATGGAGGAAGAGGACACGGAGGAAGAAGAGGGTACAGATGACTTAGGGCAATAGAATGAGAAGGGAGCCTAGAACGCAGTAGCTTTCAGCACTCACTTTGCCATTCCTTTTGGGTGAGTGTCATCTGTTCTGACATCTGGTAGGATCTGTCTGCTTTGCCCCAAGGGGAAGGGGGGGCACCAGTTCCCCCAACTGAGTCTGCTCCAGGGTCATCAGGGGCGTGGTCTCTGTTGTCACTGTTTTCCAAGATCTTTAGGAAGAAGAAGGATTGTTGTCTCTGTCCAGTTGTGCCTTTCCCGATCTGTCTAGTTTTCTTATGTTTTGTTCTGACTCTCCCTCAAGAGAGCCAGACAAGACTAAGATGGAAAGGCAGTGACTTTTGTTATGAATCTTGGAAGTAAAAACATCATCTGCTTGTTCTATTGGCCATGATAATACCTTGGTACCACGATAATACCTTGAGAGGTGACCAAAGGGGTGTAAGCCATCCAGTAGAAGGGGGGGTCTCAGAGCCACTACATCGGCCTTGTCCTTTGCATGCATGTGTTTTGTGTTCCAGCTCACCTGGGAGCTGCTGGAAATCAGAGGCTGGTCTCACTTGTGTGGCTCCCTGATTCCATGGAAATTGCAATTTGTGAAGATAGTTTTTCTTCACAGTAGTTGGTTGATCTGCTTATTTTATTTTATTTCTTATGGATGGGAAATCCTAAGGCCTGGAAGGACAGGTGATTCAACCATTTAGATGCTATGTGCCTGAGCGTGAATTTACCTCTAGGTCTTTCTGATCTAAAACCTATGTTCTTTCAGGATGCAAGAGGTGTGTAGGTTTTGATTCCTGTAAAATACTTTTTATAACCTGCTTCTGATCCATCAGTTTTGGTGGTAAATAAGAGGAACAATTTAGTGGCACTCTGTGATTGCCATAATATCGGCTCCTAGAATATAAAAATCTCAAGACAGGAAAGGTTTCTAAGAAATTGGTCTAACCAACTAAATAACCTCATGAAGTATTCATCAGTTGCCTGTCCAAAGGCTCTGCTTTGGGTGAGTTTTGCACAGAGAAGTTTAGGAGGCCCATATACATACCATACTAAAGGCCTTTACTTAACTTCTGGGGCTTTTAGGGGAGGTGTGGCTTGTCTTCTCTCATTGTGAATAACTTCCCACCACAAGACTGCCCATCTTATCAAAGCTCTTGGAGAAAGGTTCTGGACTTCCGGGCTCCATGGAATTGCTTGTCAAGAAACTCCCTTATAAACTGTGACTTAGCTTTAGAAAGAGGCTGTAGGCAAACAGGAAGAAAAGGGCCTGGGGGAGGTCCTTGCTTCTCTCCCAAGCACAAAGTTCCTGCTCTGTGGGACTGAATAAAGAAGCTTTGATTTTCTTTTTTTATTTTGAACAAACTTCTGGCCTTTTATTTAACTTGGAGAATGTGTGATGGATGAAGGTGTGTTTCTAATTTCAGTCATTCTCCCGTTTTGCTCTGCGAAAGGGGGGCACTGTAGGTGGCTTCCTAAAACTCGAACACTCTGACTTTTTTGTGCTCCTTTCATAATTGCCTTTTATGTCGGCAGGGGAGTTTTCAACTGATTCTAGCAAAGCTTCTTGGAATTTTACTTATTGGCTCAAGATACATTTGTTTGAAGTATTTTCTGCTCAAGTATGTCTTATAATCCCCCCATAGTTAGCTATTAAGGAGTATTGTTCTTACTCTGCATGTATATGTGTGTGTGTGTGTATATATATATATATATATACATATATGTGTGTGTGAATATATGAATATATTTATGTGTGATTTAATCTACAATTACCCATGAGGTGGTTTTATATGTTATGAGCTGGCAAAACCAGCTCCCCTCACCCTGGCTTCCTAAATTTCCAATTCACAGAGATTGAAAGATAAGAAATATTCGTCTGGGCACCCATGTGTCATGTTTATAGGTCGACTCAAAAGGCTGAGATCTGAGGATTATGTTTGAAGCCTGCATAGGAAGAAGAGATCTGTCCCTAAAATAACCAGCGAAAAAACAGACCAAAGCATATCTCAAATGGCAGAGCTTCAGCTGTGAGTGTGCAGGCCAAATGAGTGTGAAAGGTCCTGAATTCCATGTATAGTTATAGCAAGCATAAATAAATAAATATGTAAATAAATTGTTATTAAATAACTAAGTTTTGGGGGTAGCTTGTAATATAATAATAGATAACTGATAGCAAATAGCTTAATAGAACCTCAAGGAGGTGCTGATAGTTCCGTCAGTCAGTGCTAATGGTTCGATGAAATGAGCCATAATTTGTAGATATCAGCTATATCAGTTATTTTCTTTCAGCTCTGAAAAGTGTACACCAGGTTCGTATGCTTCCCACATTAGATAATTACCTGATGCAAATCTCACACAAGGTACATAAAATAGAACATCCTAAGATGGTTAAAAAAAAAATCTCTTGATGATTCAGATTCACACAGTGTGAACTTATCCAAGATTTGTTGTTGTTTGGGAACCACTGAACTTAGAATACTTTCCTTTGGCCTAGTCAATTCTGGTAATTGAAATTTGTCATGAGGTACTTGAATTTGTGTTTTGCGTTTCTTGTTTTTGCCAGGGGCAAATCTTATTGTCTTTCTTGGTAGGAGGGGGTTCCTGCTAGGTCTATGGTGACTTCTGCACTTTGAAACTCATGGTGTGCTTGGCCTGGAGCCCATGTCACACAAACCAATGGTTCAGGCATTGAGTGTGACCAGATTGTCATGCCAATGTTGACGCCTATAACTGGTATTATTCTTAAAAAACGAGCATGATTAGGTAAAATAGCTTTCCATGTATACAGACTTAAAGAGGGCCCCTTTGAGAAGGAAAAGAATTCAGGGGTGAATAAGTAGTTAGAGAGAACTCTCAGGAAGAAACTTGTTGAGGAAAGATATCCTGTTATTTCTCTGGTTAGTAGGTACAGACAGAGTTTGGTGTATAAATAAGGCATATTTTAAAGATTCAGTTCTTTAATGAAATGCTATAATATAAATTTAGAATGGGTTCTTCAAGCATTATGACTGCACTGGCTATGGCCTTTAATGGTTTTGCATGGTAAAGTCAAGTGTTTCTACACACACACACACACACACACACACACACACACACACACACACAGACACACACACACACACACACACACACACACACATACACCTGGGCAAGATGATTGTTCCAAGTCCTCATCTAGATAGACATCTGTTTAGTAGTGTATTAATTTGTTTGAACTGCTGTCACAAAGCACCCCACAGACAGAGTGGCTTTCATGAAATCTTGTGAATTTTCTCATAGTTCTATAGGCCAAAAGTCTTAAACCAAGGTGTTGGTAAAGTTGCTTTTATCGGAGGCCTCTACCTAGTTTGAAGATGCTCTCTTTTTGGGGTGGGGGGGAAGGCGGCAGTGGGGAAGACAGGGGATAGAAACCTGGCCTTCCTATTTTCTCTGCCACTTGAGTCATTTCCCTCAGTCCTTACCACCCCTCCCTCCCCCAATAGGGGACCTTGGTCTACCTACTTCAGGCTCCTTCAGCAGGAGTTACAGGTGTGATTCACCATGTCCTATCCCAATTAGCCGCTTTCTTCCTCTGTTTTACATGCTCTTGTCCCTGTGTTCTCACCCTTAGTGTCTATCTGTGTGTCCAGATTTTCTGTTACAAGGACACTAGTCGTATTGGATTGGGGCCCACCGCAACAGCCTTACTTTAGTACATCTTTTAACTATCCTCTTTCCAAAATTATCTTATTTAGAGGTACTGGGGTTGAGCTTCAACTGAAATTTTAGGAGAATACCTTGAAACCCATAATAAGCATCCAGATTTCTCTTGGGTATTAGCCATGTGAAGCATGGTTTGGAGTGACTATCAGGCACCCTTGGGTCTCTGTGACAGCATTAAAACATAGTGAACCTCAAAGACACTGAATTCTTTCTCTGCTGATTTAGAAATAAGCGATGTGTTACATGGAGTCACAGAATGCATTTAGTAATGATGAGGAAGATGTGGAGTAATTTCCCTTATTTAATGTTAGAGGAAGATGAAGGCTAAGGAGGGGTCGAGCTATATTTGTCTTTGGACTTCTTGGTTTATAACTCAATTCCATCCACTTGAAGACAAATTAGGTCATAAATCATGTCCTCTGACTTTACTCCTGCCTTATTCCAACACCGTGGAGATTCCTCAGTCTGTTAGTGGTATGGCACTGATTTCAAGCGCTCAGGAGGAAGGCTGTGATCGGTACTTGGTTGGGAATGTAAGAACATCCTAAAAATAGTCACATCCTATAATCAAAAGCAGTTTGTCTAAAAGGAGACATTTTTTCAATGTCTTCCTCTTCTTGTTCTCCCAAAGGATGTTGGGTTTCTCACCATGAATCGTAGAATTGAGGCTGGTCAGTTGGCTGACTTTGTTATATTCAAACAGATGTGGTACAGACAATAGTAGAAAAGATCCAGTTATTTCCTTAGTTTAATTAAGAATTAGGACGGGAACTCGATGGCTAATTAATTTTAGATCTAACAGACTGTTGACATGTTATAAGAAATCACATCTAGTTGTCACCATATTTCTCTGAAATCCACGAAGGACTAGGAAATCAGTGATGAGATCTAGCACTTTCTGTGAGTTATGTAGGATTGAATTTGCATATGTACTTGTGTGCTTTTAAGAAGTGTTTTTTGTTTTTGGGTTTTTTTGAAGATGAATGAGCAACTCAAATACAAGAAGTCCCCCCAAATATCTAGACTTATGGCAGAAGGCAATTGCCTACAGTTAGGCCAATGGACATTTCAATGTGTAATGGAAAGGAAATTTTCCAGCATCACTTGAGTTCCTAGTTGTTTGGCGTTCATGATACATCAGTGGCTGGCACTTCCTCACTATGAAATCACCACCAGAGAAAAGAGGCAGCTCAGATTTTCCTTTGAGTCTGAAGTTTAGACATGCATTCTTAATATTGTCTGTGTGTTATTTGTAAAGTAAATTATCTGAATGCAAAAAAAAATTGAGCTGTCTTTTAATATATAAGAACAGTTTGCCACTTTTATTATATCTATGCTATTCATGAGATGGAATGTTTGTACCACGGGCCTATTCCCTATTTCCTAAATGATTTATTCAGTCAACAAAAATCAAGATAGGTTTTCTGTGCCAGGCAAGAGGACTCTAGCAGTGAATACGATAATGGTCTCTTCTGTCAGCGAGTTCATATCTTAGTAAGAAAAATAGGCTTTAATAAAATAATTTCAGTATTGAATGCATCCAAGTTGGGATAAATTCTCCAAATGCTCCAAAGGAATACGAAGCTAGGAAGTAATAAACGTAGATAAGGAGGCATGTGCCCCAGCCTTCCTGAGCGCTTGAGTCTTAGAAGAAATAAAGGAGGAGGAAGACGTGAAGTACTGTGTGAAGGTTAGCAGGAAGTGACAGAAGACTGGTCCCAGGGAATGAGTTGGGATGTGTGAAGTGGCGGGATACTGGAAAAGCAGTGGGTTGGGGATAGCAGAGTTTAGATTTCATAACTAAGAAAGAACAGTTTATTTTCTTGGATTTGGGTGCTTATTTGTATTGTACTTGAATTTGAATGGGACAATCGGGAGGACTTCAGTCATTCAGACAAATGGGTGGAGTACTTACTCTGGGGGTAGTAGCAACTGCCTGCTGGATGATCTGGGTTGTTGACCTCTAGCAGTGACTTCTAGCAGCCCTCGTGAGAACATGTGAGACAGCCAGTCTCATGCCATGTTGTGAATTCCATGGAGATCCGAGTGAGGAAAGGATTGGCTTTTCTGGGGGAGAGGGAAAGGCTAGAGAGCTTCAGGGAGGAAGAGACCTCTTTCCAGCTGGTGATGAGTGAAGTTAGCTTGGGCATCCAGGCTGCTTGAGAACACATTTGTAGAGGGTGGAAATACCCGCTGGGGCAGTGATGAGTAGCAGGATTGATTATTCAACAGCAGTGACAGATTAGTTATGTGCTTTTGAGACTCTATCAGGTCCGCAGTAGATCTGAAAGGTAGATTATGGGAAAATCCTGGTTGTGCAGGGAGGATGAAGGATAGAAATTCTCTCTCTCCCTGCTCTGGCTCAGTTTTCTACCTGTCAGAAAGTCCCCTTTCCACAGCAAGATTCTGGTGCCTTCATTAGTGTGTGTGTGTGTGGGGGGGGGTGAATGAGATGTTTAAAAATCAAGAGGCCACTAGATGCCTGCCAGTGGCTCAAGCCTGTAATCCTAGCTACTCAAGAGGCTGAGATTGGGAGGATCACAGCTTCATGTCAGTCTGGGCAAAAATGTTCATGAAACTCCACCGCAGCAGAAAAAGCTGGATGTGGTGGTGCAGACTTATCATCCCATCTACTTAGGATTGTAGTTCAGGCTAGCCAGAGTAACAAAAAGTAAAGACTGTCAAAAATAAGTAGAACCCAAAGGGCTGACGGTGTGATTCAAGGAAAAGAACATCTGCCTAGCAAGTGCAAAGCATCCAGTTTGGACCCTAGAACTACTACCCTTTCTGTACATGTATGCGTGTGTGTATCTCAAGGGAGAATCTTTTCTTTTTTTCTTTGCAAACAGAGACGTTAATAGCTTAAATATTTTTTTGTAGTTGGGTCAGATCTTAGGAAATGATGCTACGGTTACGTTGTGTTTGTTCTCTTAACTCCTTGGCTTGAATGAGACACAGTTTCCTTGCCAAGACTGCACTGGAATCCATGTACTGTTTGACTGGAGGCTGAGATCCTGGCATGGGACAAGGGAATGCACAAATCTTGAAGTAGAATTACACTAGAAATTGGGTTATGGTTGTTTCCTGTAAATGTAATAAGAGATCAACAAAAACACCAAACTCGCATGATTGATTTTAAAAACTTGTCCCCCTTACGTTTCTTAGAAATGTAAGTTTCTAAGAAAAAAGAATTGATAGCACAGAATAAAAATCTACAATCTCACAAGCAGCTTTATTTATGCAGTAGTAAATAGGTTTTATTTGACCCAGCAGATGATTGTTGTTAATGTTATTGTTGTTTTGGGAACATGAATTTTAGATGTGAGATTCCTGTTCCCCCAGCCCTCCTCCCCTCAAAAACAAGCTGCCTAACAGCGTTTACTGATGGAGGGAAAAGAAACTGGTCAGCCTGTTGGGAGATCTATTTAACACACCTGGCATTTTGATACACCATCGATATCTAATAGTGTGATTTTCTGCAACTTCTATAAGTTTTTCTGCTAATAGTAAACTCCTTTGTAAGACAAGACTTTTTTTTTGCATTGATTTTTAGTAAAATCTCACATTCAAAGGCATTTTCTTTTGAACATAGAGCTGAGGAATCCAGGTGTGTAGGTTTCTATGGTGATTTGATGCAAGGAAAAATGTCAGTAAATGGATGGATATTATGTTGCTTAGATTAGTGTTTTTAAAGCTGGTGTGTTCATAAGAACTGTGTGAAGCCCTTGTTAAAATACAGATTCCAGCGCTCCCCCTTGATGAGAGATCAAGGATTCTAGGTGGATCTGGGTGTATATTTAACAATTGTTGTCAGTGATTTTTTTTTTTGTTTTCTGCTCAAATTTAGGTTTCCCCTGATGTTTTTCGTCTCAGCTGGTCTTTGGAGTAGTCATCTTGAATGTAAATGACCATAGATGCTTGAGGTTTAGCATTAAAAGAGATGAACCCCACCCAACAAGGATTTGGATTTGCTGTTGGATTTGTTGGATTTGTTGGATTTGCTGGCCTGGACAGTCCTAAGGCCATTTCCCGTTCCCAAACTGTAATGTTTCAACTTCACCATCATTTCGGGGCTCTTTCCCTTGTGATTTCATTGGTCCTAACCACATCCCAGGAGAGTGAGCAGAACGAGTATAATAGGAATAACATCTTGATTTTTAAGATGCGCATTTCCCCAGCGTTCTGCATCTCTGGTACTGGTATGTATTTTAGAATTGCCAGTGCGTGAGTTTGAATTTTTTCGTCTTGTCTTAGTGAGTCATAGCCTAATAATGGTCCATTTTATCTTCAGTAAGTGTCAAAGATCTGATGAGCCATGTTTGCTCCTTCTATAAACCAGCCAGCTGGCACACTAAGGGTAAGCTGACCAGGGAAATACACTGAGCTGGGAGGAACACAATTCCAGATTCAGCTCTCCGACTTTGTACTCATTATTAACTGCTGAGTAGTCCATTACTCTTCAACATAGTGGATTTAGACACCGTTTCTTGGGGACAGGCCTCCGGAGTGGCTTAGTTGAGTGGTTCTGCTTTAGAATCGCTTCTGTGGTATCAGCAAGGATGTTGACTGGGACTGTAGTCATCCAAAAACTGGGCTAGTGCTGCGGATCCCCTTGATGGATTGTGGTCCTGTAGGTGGGAGGTCTCCATTTGCTCCATTTATCTCCATGTACTGTCAGCCAAGTCTTTGAAATTGTTGCCACATGGTAACTGAGCACCTTCTTCCCCCTCCCGGTTGAACTCTGGTGATCCACAGGGCCAAGAGGAGGGAGAAGTTGTGATACCCCATATATCCTAGCTTCAGAAGTCTCACACTATCACTTATATTTGATTTACCACAGACCTACCTGACTCCCAAATGACAGGGCATTACACAGCACATCAGGTAGGTGACAGGAGGTGAAGGTCCTTGAGGGCCCGCTGCTTCCTTCACACCACTCTGCCTTTCCAGCACAGTCATTGTTCCAACTAGCATCAGTGGTGGTCCATTTTCAAGACAAGAGTGGAAAATTACCAGTAGCTTGCTTGCATAGCAACTTGGGGACATGACAAAATTCATGCCTTGGAAAGTGCATGGACAAACAAGACAGGTCAGAAAGGGGCTGGATAGAAAGGGGAAGAATGCCCAGGAAAGCCTTCCTGCCACAAAAGAACAAAGGAGAGGTAGAGACAACCACCTCTAAGATGCAGTTGATCTCAAGAGGTGCATATTACCCATAGAAAATAGTGTAATTCAGGCAATGTCCGGAAGAGAAAGTGAACTCATCTTTCTCAAGCAGATGAGGAATTTGGGATTTCCACATGCTTCGGTACAAAATTGCTGGTTGTAATCTTGGAGAGCCTTCCCACCATTGCAAATAGCAAATCTTGTAAGACCTCCTTTAAAGTCTCACTTTTGCTGCACTTTTTGCATCCAAGGTCAACTTTTGAGTGTACCTGAGTGAGTGTGTTTCTTATAGTTTTGTTTTGATCATTTTGACCGTATCAGAACTTTAAGCCAATTCTTCTTTTAGAAATAATGTTTTTATTGTTATTATTAAGGTGTTGTGCAGAGGAATTACCATTGCGTAAGTTAGATAATTAGTACATTTTTGGGGGGACAATGTCACTTAAGCCTTTTTTTTTCCTTTCGTCAGTCATAGGGCTTGAACTCTAGCCTGGGCTCTGTCCCTGAGCTCTTCAGTTCAAGGCTAGTGTCTACCACTTGAGCCACAGCACCACCTCTGGTTTTCTGGTGAATTGGAGATAAGAGTCTCATGGACTTGCCTGCTTGGGCTGGCTTTGAACCATGATCCTCAGATGTTAGCCTTTCGAGTAGATAGGATTTCAGGCATGAGCCACTGGTGCCTGGCAAATTAAGCCCATTTTTAAACTGAATGTATGAGTGGAAACTCGTGACTAATGCCCTGTTCTAGTGTTTCTGAAACTTAATGAATCCACCAATCCTTGGGATCTCTCATTAAAACACAGAGTCTGATTCAGTAGGTCTCAAATTCGACTGAGATTCTGCATTCTTACAGCTCCCTGGTGCTACATGTCCCTGCTCTTTGTGCACCAACCGCGTTTTGAGAAGAAAATTGAACAAAGCCAGCAGTTCTCCAACAGTGCCATCTCTAGGGCTGTCCTGTAACAAAAACGCCTTTTTCCTCAGCAAAATATACCTGGCCTTCCCTTTTTATTTGTCAGACAGAGAGGCCACTGGTTAGGGAGAAGGAAGCAGGGAGGCAGAGCGATTGCTGTGTGTGGATTGCTGCAGCTGGTATCCTCTTCACAGGGAAGGTCAACTTTCAGGGAGCAACAGCTGGATGTTGGAGCTGGGGAGCTAAATTAGCATGCTGGAGGTGGGGATGCAATGGAACCCAAACAGTGCTTAAAATGCAACAAGGCAGCGCCTTTGTTCAGAGCCGAGTTGCCCCTCAGAGGACATCCATTGCCACTTCCCCCCTCTCTTTCTTAGACACATCATCACCTTTGAAGCATCAGCACTTACGGATGCTCTAGAATCAGAAAATATTTCCCTAAATGACATGGAAATTACAGCTGAAAGAGTTGCATAAGTGCTGACACACTTCAAGCTGCTCAGCTAGAAGCCAGTTTGCTGTCCCTCCTTGGCACCCTGCCTTTCTTTTTGCTCCTGGCAAAACTTCTGTCCTATATGTTCCCTCCCCTCCCCTCAGAGAAACCTGAGACTTCAAACTCCACAAGAAGAGAGTGGTGTCTGTTTCTCTCTCTCTCTCTCTCTCTCTCTCTCTCTCTCATCTCCCTCCCTCCCTGTTTCTGTTCTTTTCTGTCTGCTGTTCTCTATCTCTCTATCTCTGTCCTTTTATCTCTCTGTGTTTCTGTTTTTCTCCCTCTCTGTCTCTCTCTATTCACATTATAAATAGCAAACAAAGCAAGAGGGCTGTGTGTTAAGGGGGATACATGATGAGGTCTTTGTAGCTGAATGCAGGTAAACTCCTTTGTTTTTACATTCTGATGCTTTGCGAGAATGCACTAAAGCTGAAATGGCTCTCAATATGGAGTGCGTGTGCTGTATTCTGTTCCAGAACTTTCCACTGGTGGAGCATTTATTTATCAATAAGAAACTGTCATTACCTGAAGATATTTGTTAGATATCAAACATGGCTGGTGGGGATGCGAAATGGTGCAGTCTCTTTGGAAAATAACTATAGACACCTTATAAAAATGTTTAGCATATATCACACACTGAAATACACACTTATTGCACTTCTAAATTTCTGCCTGAGAGAAATGATGAGAATTGTCATTTACACAAAGGCCTAGATACAAATCTTTGCATCA
Source organism: Dipodomys merriami (assembly GCF_024711535.1). Classification (NCBI taxonomy): domain Eukaryota; kingdom Metazoa; phylum Chordata; class Mammalia; order Rodentia; family Heteromyidae; genus Dipodomys; species Dipodomys merriami. Next base: position 65,872,175 of record NW_027203381.1, on the reverse strand, counting down.
GTTTTATTCACATTAGCAACAAACTAGAAACTGGTGAGTGGATGAATTCTTATATCCATCCATCCATCTATTGTAATGCGATTGAGGATTGAGCAATAATAAGAAGCAAGCTATTGATGAACCTAATGGCAAGATGGACAAATCTTGAAAGTATCATGCTATGTGTAGGACACCAGCAACATATATGTATCATGCAGGAAACAAAATTTAAGGACAAATCAGAGTTTGCCTGGGGCCTGCAAAGGTGATTGACTGAGAGATGTATAAGAAAACTTTTGGGGGCTGGGAAGGTGGCTCAGTGGAGGAGCGCTTGGCTTGCATGCATGAGGCTCTGGGTTCTATTCCTCAGCACCACATAAACAGAAAAAAAAAAAGCCAGGAGTGGTGCTGTGGCTCAGGTGGTAGAGCGCTAGCCTTGAGCTGAAGAGCTGAGGGACAGTGCCCAGGCCCAGAGTTCAGGCCCACGACTGGATCCCCCCCCCAAAAAAAAGAAAACTTTTGGAGTAATAAAAACCTCCTATGTCTTAGTTATGGTGGTGAATATAAATAAATAAATAAATAAATAAATATAATATATGTATATCTGTCAAACTCATCACACTGCTCACACTGCAGTATTCAAAGGAGATGAACTTTATTGTATATAAGTTTTACCTCAATGAACATGCCTTTTAAAAATGTGTCAACTAGCCAGGTGCCAGCAGTTCACCTGCAATCCCAGCTAATCAGAAGGCTGAGATCTGAGGATCACAGTTCAAAGCCAGCCCTGGCAGGAAAGTTTGTGAGACTCTTATCTCCAATTAACCACCAAATAGCCACAAGGGGAGCTGTGGCTCAAGTGGTAGAGCAGCATCTTTGAGGGCAAAAACTAATGCACAGTATAGGCACTAGTCTTCATTTTCCAAGTGAGGAAACAGACCCTAGATGAAGAAATGTCTTGATAGAGCGGTTGTGAATTAGCACCCCAGCTTTGGGACAGAAGTGAACTGGAGTCTTGACCTTTGCCCTTGCCTCTGTCTTAGTCCATAATACCGCCCAGGTGGGACTCAGACTCTCATCCTCACTTGGCCATGTAGTACTGTGTGTGGCTTGAAGCACACTACCATGCCAGCCATCAGGCTCCCTACTTGCCATTGGCTGGAACTTTGAAAATGAAGATTCAAAAACACAAAGCTCCAATAATGAGCTGCTATGCACATTCTTCTTTTATGTTGGGTGAGGTTAAAAAAAAAAAAAAAGCAAAATTATCCATAGTGTAAGCAGAAACATGCCTGGTAGGGTACTGGCATTCGGTCATAAAAGAATAAAATGTTCTAGAAACTCAAATCAGCTTCTTGTGGTAGAGGACAGATGAGATTTAGAATGAACCAGACCTGGTTTCATTTCCAACTTGAGTCTGCAAAATACTGACTGTAATTTCTACCTTCTACGGTGTCTGGGAGTTTTAAATGAGAGCTAAGGAAGTAGAGCATCCAGCCCAGGAGCAACAGACTGTCCAATGGGCTCTGAATTCCATCTGCCTCATCTTCAGCAGCAACGATCATTACCCCGTTCAGATTGTCAGGGCCTGGGAGGCTGACCAGCAACCGTGCCACGAATCAGAACCACAGGGCTGCACGCAGATTTTCTAAGTGATTATGACTCCCAGTCAAGCCCTATTTATAAAATAATTAGTTGGGGAACGTTAGGAAGGAATGAAACTCTGCTTATTCTCCATGTGAGAGGGCGCTTCCATGGTTTATGTACTTATGCATGTATGTATCTCTGTGTTTATTTAATATTTAAGAAAGGAAAGTGGAGCCTGGTACCATAGCTCCCACCTGTAGTCAAGTATACAAGAGGTCATAGGTAGGAGGATTATAGTTCTAGGCTGGCCATGTGTGTTGGGGGACCTGAAGGAAAAGATAGTGCTCAGATAGTAAAGTATATGCCTAGCGAGTGCAAGGCACTGAGTTCAAATCCCAGTACAGACAAAATGATGAGAAAACACACACACACACACACACACACACACACACACACACACACACACACACACACACACACACACACACACACACACACACACACACACACACACACACACACACACACACACACACACGAGGAAAGATGAAACACTGGAGGCCTCAGATTGGGTTTGCCAAACTCCCAGTTAAAAAGAAACTGCTCTGAATAATTCCCTCCTCCAGTCAGCCCTGCTGGCGGTTTGTCATTGTGAATTCTGCCTTCTAAGATTTAGAACAAATTAGGGTCACTATACTTAGGATGATTTTATTCAACTTATTTACTGCCACCCCTTTGTAATTGCAGTAATTCAGCAAGTAAGCTTTCTATCATCCCTTGAAAATTTCTTCTTCCCCTGTCACTCAAGTCTTGTTCTAACTGGTATACTTACCTATAGTAGAATTGATTTCTACAAGTTTATGTCACTCCTTTATGTGTGTGTGTGTGTGTGTGTGTGTGTGTGTATGTATGTATATATGTGTGTGCTGTGACTCAGTATACCTTTCCTAACTATTGTTATCCAAGTATTAATACTGAGTTGGACTTACAGATTTTACTCATCTCATCAAGTTTCTTCTTCCTCTTCTTTTTCTTCTTCTTCTTCTTCTTCTTCTTCTTCTTCTTCTTCTTCTTCTTCTTCTTCTTCTTCTTCTTCTTCTTCTTCTTCTTCTTCTTCTTTCTTCTTCTTCTTCTTCTTCTTCTCTCTTCCTCTTCTCCTTTTCTCTCCTCCCCCCTTTTCTCCTCCTCCTCCACTTCCTCCTCTTCCACCTCTTTCCTCCTTCCCTCCCTCCCTTCCTCTTTCTCCTTTTTTCCCCAAGGACATTGTCCTAAAAAAAGTATAATTTGGGCTGAAAGACAGCTTGATAGATTCCAATATATAGGGAATATGACATATGTTAAATTCTGTGTGTTGGAGAAAAAGCAGGGTTGTTTGGGTGCTACAGATTTCCCTACTGCCCAGGGGTGGCTTTTCATCCTCTTGGATACTTAAGAATCTGAGGACCAGAAAAAGTAGAGTTAAGGCTAACAGTCAAAGTAGGGGACCATAAACACCAGCTCAGCGTGTCCCTATTCCACACCACACTCCCTTTGTTTAGGTTATTTAATAAATTCATTTCACAACCCATAGAGCACAGTAGGAAACAATGCAATTACTGAACCATAGGGACGCAGCTGCCAACATCTTGTTGATTCAGAATTGTCCAAACATTTCCATGTGGGGGCGGGACGGATGCAATTTGCTGGTTCAACAGTTGACATTGACAAATTGGAGTTTCATTTCCTCTGCCTTCTGTTGGAGGTGCTAAGTGAGCATTGAAAGGCTAGAAAGGCTAGAGCAACACAGGAGGGGGAGAAAGGGAGGGAGGGAGGGAGACTCTTGCTTGATCTGCCGACTCAGTCATTGAGCCAGGATACTACTAGGTAATAGGTGGATGGGCTTGAAAGCCCTAATAAAGGCCAAATAAAATGAACACTGTGAAAGTTTTAATTACTTCAGTTCCACTTGCAGATTGTGTAGGCCGGAATCTTCATTTATTGGAAGAGAGTATTTGGTTTTCCTAATCGTTTATATGTTTCCCAAGACATTCTTTTATGTTAGTGGGGACCTTGTGCCAGGATTCTTGGCTTCTGGAAAATGAGCTGGTTGGACCACCAGCTGGTCTCTGAGGTCTCTTCCATGCTTCTTCTTTTTGTTTGTTTGTTTTTGTTTTTGTACCAGTACTAGGCTTTGATCTCAGTGCCTTAGGTACTGTCCCTTAGCTTTTTCACTCAAGGCCAACACTACCATTTGAGCCGCAGCTTCACTTTTGGCATATGTGCAAGCGTGTGTGTGTGTGTGTGCGTGTGTGTGTGCGTGTGTGTGTGTGTGTGTGTGTGTATGTGCGTGCGTGCGCGCGCGCGCGCGTGTAATTGGAGATATTTGTCTCATAGACTTTACTGTTGAGGCCAGCTTTGAACCATGATCTTCAGATGTCAGCGTCTAGAAGAGCTAGGGCAATAGGTGTGGGCCCGGAATCAAAGTCCAGCTTTATGCTGTCTTTTTTTCTTTCTGTCTGCCCTTTTTTTTTTTTTTTTTAAAGAAAACAACTTGGTCTGGCATGAGAATTTGCCTGAAATAGATTGTTTCTCCCTACACAAGTCTATCCAGGTCTCTCTCTGCTAAACCATTCCTTTCTTCCTTCTGTAGGCTTGCTTATGTACCAGTTTCCCTGTCAGGTGCCAGAAAGAAAGTAGGTGATAGGCCTGAGTAGGAGCAGTATCAGCCTTGATACTGTCCTCGGGATATAGGTAAGCAGAGTGTAGCAGGGATGTACTAAAGGGGAAAACAGGACAGAGTGGATACCCATCAAAGACTGTTGTTAACAGCATGTCCTACTTTAAAGAGATTCCTAAAATAGGAAAGAAAAGATTGGAAAGGACAAGTGTTTGGATGGCACGAGGAAGAATAATATTATGTCATAGGAAATGGATGGACCTGGAAAAAATCATATTGAGTGAAGGCAAGTCAGGCTCAGAAACACAAAGGGTGCATGTTTTTTTTTTTTTTTCCCATATGTGGAAATTAGGACTAAAATATAAATACAAGAAAACACCTACAGGGAGTATACATATATACATAATCACAGCAACTAAAAGATGTGTATGCAGCAGTGTGTTTCCGTGGTATGACCCCTTTGAGCAACTGACAGTTTAACAAAATGGTTAACAGGAAGCTTCTACACGTGGATGTTCTTTACATGACAACATACAATGGAGAGGAGGAGGAGGAATTTTTGGAGAATGGAAGGCACAATGTTGACACCCAAACTGCTAACATTATGTAATATTTAAGTACTTTAAAAGAAAATCATATATATATAAGTTTATAAATAATTATATATATAATTGGTATTTTTCCCTTTTAAAATCGGGCTATGGGTCACCATTGAAGTTAATAGACACAGCTTCATGAAATCAGCTGTATTACTCAAATCATTAAAGTTGAAAAATTTTTAAAAGCTCTCTATATGTTTCATTCATATGTAGGATAACATGCTCAGAGAAGTTACTTTTTTCATAAATCAGACAGGGCTAAGGTGTAGCTCAGTGGTGTAGAATGCTTGCTCTGGATTCATCTGAAGCAGTGGTGCTAGCAGGGAGTGGGGGAGGATGAAGGGAGGGAAGGAAGGAAGGAAGGAAGGAAGGGAGGAAAGGGAAGGGAAGGACCAGTTTAATGGCCAACTTGCCTACAGAATTCTCTTTATTTCCTAAAGTACCTTTTCCTCCAAAGACCAACTCAAAATTTTGGAGCTCAAGCACAGAACAGCTTAAGCACAGAACATGCCTGCAATCTTAGCTACTCAGAAGGCTGAACTCTGAGGATCACCATTTGAAGCCAGCCCGGATAGGAAAGTTTGTGAGCCTCTTATCTCCAATTAACCATCAAAAACAACAAGTAGAGCTGTTGTGGCTCACATAGTAGGGCATCAGCCTTGAGCAAAAAAGCTAAGGGAGAGCCCAGGCCTTGAGTTTAAGCACCAGTATTGGCACAGTAAGAAGAAAAATGTGACATTTTGAGGGGACAGTTTTAGGGATTGAATTCAATACCTCATGCTTGCTAGGTAGGAGCTCTATCACTTGAGCCACACCTCCAGCCCATTTTTATTTTTTATTTTTTGTATTTATTTTTTATTTTTTGGTTGGTCATGGGGCTTGAACTCTGGGCCTGAGTGCTGTCCCTCAGCAGTTCAGCTCAAGGCTAGCACTCTACAGGGCCACTTCTGGTTTTCTGGTGGTTTACTGGAGGTAAGTTTCTTGGACTTTCCTGCTCAGTCTGGCTTTGAACCGTGATCCTCAGATCTCAGCCTCCTGAGTAGCTAGGATTATAGGCGTGAGCCACTGGCACCCAGCTTGTACTGGTTATTTTTGAGATAAGGCCTAGATGTATGCTCTGGGCAGCCTGGACTACAGTTCTCCTACTTGTGCTTTTCCATGTCACCATCAGCCAGGGTAAGAAAATCCATGAGATTTGTATCTCTAGATAGCTACCCGATCCCCCCTCACCCCCCCAAAAAAAGTCAGAAGTAGAGCTGTAGCTCAAGTGGTAGACTGCTAGCCTTGAGCACAAAAGCTCAGGGAAAGTGCCTAGGCCCTGAGATCAAATCTCAGGACTGACACTAAAAAGAAATAAACAAAATAACTAAATAAAGGTGATTGGAGTTTAAGTCCTTCAGTAGTATGGCTTTATTCTTTATATCCAGACTTCTCAGATGTGTCACCAGCACAAGACTTGGTGCGTTTGGTCGCTGAGCTCTCTCTGTGTCCAGATTCTGGCTGGACACATGCCAAGGAGACAGGAGCTGCGGTGATTTTGGTCTTTACCTGAAAGGCCATTGGGTGGTTGGGTGGTCCAAGGATGGCCTGCTGTGGGTGGTGAGTGGGGGAATATGGTTTTGTTTGCACAGGAGCCAAGTTGTAGTTCCACGATTGACACATTTATTGTATCTGTCGATTTCGTTCAAAAACAGTATGAATTCTCTTTGGATTCAAACCAGAGTAGCATGATAATGGCATGGTAACGCCTGACTATTTTATATGAATGTGGCTTATAGTCCAAGCCAGTCTTGGGGTGCTTTTTTTTCCTGCCTAATGAATCTTAGCAGGAAGAGTGGACTTGGAGAAATGCATTTTGTTAAACTGCAAGTAGCAGCAGTTAGCTACTTCCTAGTTTTATTAAAGAAAGGGTCTCAACCATGCTTCTCACACTGGCATAATTTCTTTGTAGGTAAATGACTTTCTGCCCTGGAGATTGAACTCAGGGCCTAGGTGCAGTCCATGAGCTTTTTGCTCAAGACTGGTGTTCTACCATTTGAACCACAGCTCTATATCCTGCTTTTGGGTGGTTAATTGTCAATAAGAGTCTCATGGACTTTTCTTCCCTGCCTGCTTTGAACCTCAAGTCTCAGATTTCAGTCTTGAGTACCTAGGATTACAGGTGTAAGCCACCAGTGCCTGGCAAACTTGTCTTTAAATGTGGGAGAAGTCAGGTAGCTCTCATGAAGTAAAGCCGTACGCAGCGTATTCTATTCAAAGTCAGACATACTTAAACAGTGTAGATTTAATTTTATTTGGGATACTCTACTGACCTGTAAATGTGTTAGATATTATTTCTACCATACTTTATCTTATTGGCTTAGTAGAATCTGTATAATCAGCCAATGCTGACCAACTGGGTCTTAGTCAGACTGGCAAGCGATTTGGGTCTGTATGTTACAGCCCATCTTACGGCCTCATCACTGGACTGATGTGAGTATCAGAGTTGACCATGATCTAATGTGTGGCCTATAATCCCTAGAGAGCCTCTGGGGCATGAAATGGGCAGAGCATCCGTTCTGAGGACCCACCAGGCTGTGAGATGTATGAATGTGGATGATGGAAAGAGTGTTTGAGTTCCATACCCTGAGAAGCTAAAGCCATGAAACGTACAGTGACCACCCGCAGCCACAGGGAAAACCACCAGCTCAGCAGGAATGTGCCAGCCAGGTACCTTCAGGCTTTTGGTCCTCTTCTTCTCTTTGGCTTCTCACAGTCGCCTAACTGTACTTACCTGGTGTTACATTGCATGTGACCACGTCTATTCTTTGTTCTTTTTGTCTGTTAGGGTACCTTGTAGATGGGTACGAGGTGATTAGAGTTCGTTAACAAGTTCCCATGCAAACTTTTGAGTGCCAAGCAGGGCTGAGATGAACATATTATCTTTGATGTGGAATCTTATTTTTCAGGACAAGCAAATAATTCAGAGCAGGACATTATAAATGATTCTCCATGGTAACATGGCCTCTTCTAAGAAACGACTCCCTTCCAGTCACGGTCTTTGTCTTTTGGACCAGTGCTAATGAGCCCTTTGTGAATACCCATCATTCGCTGTGGTGTAACTTTCTGTGAATCATTTCTCCTGGTGGCCTCACACTCAGAAATACCATGGGAGTAAATTTGATTTTTACACTCAGATCACATATTTCCATGCAAACTCATTCCTGACAGTGTCTAGGCTCACAGTACCATTTGAACTCACTTTGCTACTGAGCTCTACTACTTATCTAATTGGTCTGGATTTGGCAGAGTTAGAAATTGTCCAAGGGGAAAAGAAAAGAAGAGGAAGAGAGAGCTGAACATAGGCAAGCCTTCCCTTGGTGCCTGCTGAGTCTTGCTGCTTCTATGTCTGTGTCTGGCACTTCTGCACCCCCAATATTTCAGCATTGGGGGGGGTACATTGTCATTCTTGTCAGCCTCCAATTCAAACTCCCACGAGGGCAGATGGGATTTGCTGCTGCTGGAGAATGTCACATCTCCAACAGCACACATTTTGGGGCGTCAATGGTACTTAGCATGTTAACTTCCAGAAGGCAGTTTCCATTTTCTTTACCTTCACCATGTAAGTGAACTTAGTTGGGAGAATTTCAGGGTAGATGGGAGGGTAACTACAGCAAGATTCAAGCCTGAGGGTCTGTCTGCAGGCCTTCTAGATAGTTGCTTGCTCTTGGGTTTTCCAGCACCGACCATTTCAGGGCCTCTTGAGGCACGAACACTTGGGTGATCTAAACATCTTGCAGGGCGGGTGTGGAATTGTGAAGACAAGGAAAGACTGGAGGAGGCACAAAGTCAATACAACTTACTGCCACCGAGATGTTTGCTCTCTGTTCTCAATTACATGCTTGGCTTCAAGTCTCAGCCCCAAGCCCCAGTGAGTGTGTAAATTCAGGAGTCTCCACTCATGGAGCTGACCTGAAGATTCTGAGAATGTAAAGAATTAGCCTTTTGGCCCCAAGTAGCTGCTTATTAACACATGGGTGATACCACTAAGAGTTCAAGCCGGGTGCTGGTGGCTCATGACTGTAATGCTGTCTACTCAGGAGGCTGAGATTTGAGGATTAAGACACCGAAGCCAGCCCGGGTAGGAAAGTCTGTGAGACTCTTATCTCCAGTTAATCATCCCCCTCAAAAAGAAAGCCCACTTAAACCCCCCACAACCAGAAGTGGAGCTATGTTTCTAGTGGTAGAGTATTAACTTTGAACAGTGACTTCAAGCCCCAGGACTGCTACACACACACACACACACACACACACGCGCACACACACACACACACACACACACACACACACACACACACACACACAGAAGTGGAGCTATGTTTCTAGTGGTAGAATATTAACTTTGAACAGTGACTTCAAGCCCCAGGACTCTACACACACACACACACACACACACACAGAGTTCAGAAAGGGTCCTTTGGACAGTGACATTGACAATGTCACGACAGTGGCAGTGTGTATATGTGTGTTGTTGTTGGGAGGATGTGGGGTGAGAACCTACTGTGTAAGTGGGTTTGTGGGGATGGCCAAGAGGTGTGAAGCTGAGACGTAGCCCCCCCCCCCCCCCCAGATATGCACAGAGGAAGCCAGCAGAGCTGCTGTGTGGCGGGTGGGCTGAGCCGGGATCCCGGGTCAGGCTGCCGGCCTCACGCGTCCATCCAGCTGCGCGGTCACGGAGGTGGGCATGCTTTCATCAACAGTCCTGTGTCGTCGGTCTGAGGCCGGAATCAATACCAGAAGAGGAAGGTGATAAATCATTCATGGCCCGGAGACTGGCTGTAAATCCAGTGCCTGTTATTTTCTTTCTAACCACTTGAAAGGAACTTCCGCACATGACACAGGGCCTCTTTCCCTTGACGCTGAAGCCCTGAGAAGATCTCAGATGGCCTTCTGTCTCGTCAGGAGTTGTTTCCTTGGGGGAAATTAAGAACCTGCTCTGCTCCCCGTCTGCTTATGTTATATCAACATTCATAATGTCTTTTTTGTTGTTTTTCAAACAATCTGTTTCCGTGAATTTTAGAAATAATATGCCAGAAGGGTCTATAGCTGGGCACCGGTGGCTCACGCCTGTAATCCTAGCTACTCAGGAGGCTGAGAGCTGAGGATCACGGTTCAAAGCCAGCCAGGGCAGGAAAGTCTGTGACACTTATTTCCAAGAAACGCCCAGAAAACTGGAAGTAGCATTGTGACTCGAAGTGGTAGAGCCTAGCCTCGAGCAAAAGAACTCAGGGACAGTGCCCAGGCCCTAAGTCCAAGCCCCACAACTGCCCCTCCCCCGGAAGGTCTGCAGTTGTTTCTCTGTGTGAGAGTGTGAAGCACAGCTTTATACACAACATACTAAGTCTGGCTTGCTAAAAAAAAAAAAAAAAGACAAAACACCCTTTTCCTTCCTTCCTTCCTTTCCTTCTTCCATATTTATTCTGGTACTGGGGCTTGAACTCAGGGCCAAGACATTGTCTCTGAGCTTTTGTGCTCAAGGCTAGAGCTCTACCCCTTGAGCCACAGCTCTATTTCCATCCTTTTTTTTTTTTTTTTGGTGGTTAAGATAAGAATCTCACAGGGATTTTCCTTTCCAGGCTGGCTTTGAACCATGATCCTCAGAGCTCAGTCTTCTGAAGAGTGAGGATTACAGGTGTGGAGCCACTGGTGCTTAGCTAGAATTTATTTTTATAAATTTAGCATCACATATACATAAACAGGTTTTTGTTGTTGTTGTTGTTGTTATGTTTGAATTTATGGACTCCTGAAAGAGAGAATGTGAAAGACCATTGGGTCCAACCAGCTCATTTGGCATCCAAGAAAGCAAAGGTCTGTGGAGGAGGAAGAGACGCTTCTTGAAGGACAGGGCCGGGTCCTGCTGGCCCCAGATGACAGCCACAGGGCTGAAGAGTCAGCGCCCTCATTTCTACATCTGAACGTGAGAGGCTCTCCATCACCTGACCTGCTTTGGAATGCCTGCAAATGGGTAGAAGCATTTGAACACACAGGGGTAAAGTTGGCAAACAGTAAAGTGTTTTCACAGAGCTTTGGAATGATTAGAGTTGGGAATTGGAGACCCCCTCCTCCTCCCCAGCAGCGTTCTGCATAAAGTAGGCCTTTCGTAAGCACTGGTTTATTTCTTCTTCTGCTGAAGGCCAGCCTTGGGCAGAATTGGAAACTAGGCAGCTGGATAGGATGCAGTGATTTCCAAACTTGATTTTTTTTTCTTTTTTGTTTGTTTAATGCTGTGTTTCAAATGGTGGGACTCTTACTTCAAATGGGAAATGAAAAGGAAGCCCCCATGTGTGACGCAGAGACAAAGTGGTTAAAATGGGAAGGGGGGGGGTGGCCGAGAGGGGCAGATTCTGCTCTTTGGCTCCGCGTCCCTTCAATTCACTCGCTGTTCTCCATCTCCTTCTGCCCCCTCATTACTAGGCTCCCTGGGTGACCCAACTCAGGGATGCTTAGACTGGAAACCAAGGCTGTGTTTATTACCTGAGGCAAACCCCCTTACCTTGGAGCCTCTTTACTCTCTGGGAGCATGAAGGATCAACAGGAAAGATGTTTGCGTTCCTAAACCCCCAACAACAAATCCTCAAAGAAACAACTGCCCAATAAATAAGTGGGCTAAAGACTGAAGAGAAACTTCTCTGAAGAGGAAAGAAAGATGGCCAATAGACACATGAAGAAATGCTCAACCTCCCTAGCCATAAAAGAAATGCAAATCAAAACAACATTGAGATACCACCTCACCCCAGTTAGAATGGCTGTAATCAAGAACTCTAATAACAACAGATGCTGGAGGGGATGTGGACAGAAGGGAACCCTACTGCATTGTTGGTGGGAGTGTAAACTTGTTCAACCACTTTGGAAAGTAATGTGGAGGTTCCTCAAAAGACTCCACATAGAGCTCCCCTATGACCCAGCAATCCCACTTTTGGGCATTTACCCAAATGTTTACAAACAAGACCACGCTAAAGCTACCAGCACGACTGTTTATTGCAACATTATTTACCATAGCTAAGATATGGAACCAACCCAGATGCCCCTCAGTAAATTAATGGATCAAGAAAATGTGGTATATGTACACAATGGAATTCTATGCCTCCATCAGAAAGAATGATATTGCCCCATTTGTTAGGAAATGGAAAGACTTGGAAAAAAATTATATTAAGTAAGCCAAACCCAAAGAAACATAAGTCCCATGGTTTCCCTTATTTGCAATAACTAGTATATGTCTGCGTCAAGCAGAAAAGGTCAGATAAGTTGATGTTAGGTGAAATGAACCCCAAGATAAGGATTCAAATGTCTTTTCTTTCATGTGATTGTTTAACATATTTATAAGATAATTTCTTTGTTGCTTTGTATGTCCCTCTTCCAAGGTATATAACCCTGCTTTCACTGTATTTGATGTTGGTATAATTTGTGGAGGGGAAAGGAAAAAACAAATTGTTTAAATGGGGATACAGGTGGACCCATTGCAACAATGAGATGCACAAGTCGTTATGTCAAAAATGAACTTTACAACTTTGGCTGGGGTGGGGGTGGGGAGATGGGAAGGGATGGTAAAGGGAAACAAAGGAGGAGGCAACAATGCTTGATAAGAAATGTACTCATTACCTTGCCCATGTAATTGTAACCCCTCTGTACAGTATTTTCACAATAGAAAGAAAGATGTTTGCATGTTAATATTAAACACATCTAATATGCTGTACAGCAGGTCAGAGTAGATGCCCCAAATGTACGATTTCCACTTCTCTATCCTTTCTCTACTTCTCTCCACCTCCCAGAGTGGGATATCATCTCCCACTTCAGGAGCCCCAGGGCCTCTGGCTCTGGCCCCTTTGAACTATACTCAGCTCTCCAGGAGCACTCCAAGTCGCTTATGTGCCAGAGTCAGACACTTTAGCAGAGTTCAGTCCCACCCTCACTTGGCCCCAACAATCAACATGTCTGGGGGCTGCTTTGAGGGACTGCACATCACTTAAGAACAGCAGGCTGCCTTCCACCCCTGCTTCGGAGGGATACCAGTCCAGGCATTTAGAACTGGAACATGAACAAAGACACATAGCCAGCCCGTACTTCTGTAATCCTAGCTACCCAGGGAACTGAGATCCACATGATGGTTGTTTACAGTCATTCTGGGTAGACAAGTCTACAAGACTTCATCCCCAAAAAACCAGCAAAAATCTGGGCTGGAGGCATAGCTCAGGTGGTAGGCCCAAGCCACAAGAGAATGTTACATCCTTAGTCCGAGACTTTGTACTGACAAGGAGTTTTGTTTGTTTGCTTTTGATTTGTTTTATGCTAAGAAATAAAAGAAATACTGGGACTAAACTAGCGAGCTAGAGAGCTGCTGTTGTACTAGGGTTTGAACACAAGCTTCACACTTGCTAGGTAGTCGCTCTAACACTTGAGCCACACCTCCGCACCTCTCTGTATTACTTATATTTCATATAGGGTCTTCTTTTGGTATGTTTTTTATTTGTAAAAATGTTGTACCGAGGGGTTACCGTTACATGAGCAAGGTAATGAGTACAATTCCTATTGAGCATTGTTGCCTCCTCCTTTGTTTTCCCCCTACCATCCCTTCCTTCCCCACCTCCACACTACCCGTCCCCAGGTTGTAAAGTTTGTTTTGTACATCTCATTGTTACAATGGGTCAACCTGTATCCTTATTTAAGCATTTTGGTTTTTTTCCTTCCCCTCCCCGAATTAGAGAAGTGTATATACAAGATGCAGGGCACCGACATCAAACACAGTAAAAACAGGGGTTATACCATGGGGGAGGAACGTACAGTACAAAAAAAAAAAAATATCACATGGTACATTACAAATACGTTAGAAACAATAGCAAGAAAGAAAAAAGATATTTGCGTCCCTATCTTGGGGTTCATTTTGCTTAACATCATCTTATATGGTCATATGTACATAGCTTTGTCCTTTTCTCCTACACAAGTACTAGTTATTGCAAATAAGGGAAACCATGGGACCTATGCTTCCTTGGGCCTGGCTTACTTCACTTTATATAATTTTTTCCAAGTCTTTCCATTTCCTCACAAGTGGGGCAATGTCATTCTTTCTGATGGAGGCACAGAATTCCATTGTGTGTATGTATGTATATATATGCCACATTTTTTTTTGCTTTTTCCTCAGGCAGGCCTTGGACTGTGATCTCTACCTTCCAAGTAGCTGTATTTACAGTCCTGAGCCATCATGCCCAGCTTAGACTTTACCTTTTGAAAGAGGCTGGCAGTAACAGGAAAATGGGACGTCGGAAAAAGATTAAATTGTTGAAGTGTGACAAGTACAAACTGTAGTGAAGTCATAGAAAAGGCAAACATTTCCACTGACAGGCCACTTGTCAATCTGAGCCAAGCAGAACCCCAGCATCACCCTGGGTTGCTGTGATCTGCTGTAGTAGAGTGTGTTTTGTTTACCTACTGTTCTCTTTAATTGCATAAAATATTAACGTTCTGGGAACACGACACAGGCAACCCACACTACTTTAATTATGCTGATTCAATCCTCCTATCTGTCAGCCCTATAGAAGCTTGTGACAGCGACACATTCTGTAACAGGACAGACGGTTTCTGCATCACAGTGGCCAACATCCAAAGAACAAATGGATGCTGGTAATGAAGGTTCTGTCCCTGTCCTCTGGGGAAACTCATAATGCTGGGTGAGCCGTGAAAATGAACTCAGAGAGTTGTAACCCACTTGCACGGTGCACCTCCTAAAATATCAGGTTAATCAGAACGCTGTAAAGAAAGAAAACACACGATGTGTACCGCGGTGGAGGGTTAGGAGCCAAAGCTTTCATGGTGGTTAGAATTGACAGGATTTCAAACAAAGCAGGTTTGGCAGACAAAAACAGAGGAAGGAAAGAAAGCCCAGAGTCCATTAGGGGGCCAGTGTATTTGCGGGGAAGGAGGGGGGACCGACTCCTGCTGGAGCTCAGGGAGACACTTCAGAGAGGACTGAATTAAGGTTGGCTTGGAACATGGAGGCCTTGAGGCCGGGCTGGGGATACCATTGGAGGATTTCAAGCCCTGATGATAGGAATAGAGCTGGTATGCGGATAGGTTGAGTCCATCTAGAAGTGTTGCCACTGGTAAGTTCTGGGGTGGTCCTGCTAGGCCAGTGTTGCTCAAAGTACAGTGCCGGACCAGTAGTCCCTGTATCGCCTGAGAAACCTATGAGAAATGCAGATTCCTCCCAAAGCTGACCTTCTGAAGGTGAAGTCCAGAAAGCTGTAGCTCTTCAGAAAAGCCAGTGGGGTCAGATGCCAATGGCTCAGACCCATACTCTTAGCAATTTGGGAGGCTGTGAATAGGAGGATCGCTGTTTGAGGCCAGCTCAGGCAGATGAGTTTTCAAGCTGTCTTCTCAACACACAGCTAGGCCCAGTGATAAGCACCTGTCATTCCAGCCTCTGTGGGAAGCTGAGATTGGGAGTGTGTTAGGCCAGCTTGGGCAGTAACATCTACAAGACTCCAACTCCACCAAAGGGAAGTTAAGACGCAGTGGTGTGGAATCACCTGTGTGAGCCAAGCAATGACTGGAAGTCTGTAGTAGGCGGATCATGGCCTTGGTGCATATCTGGGTGAGGAGTGAGACTCTGTGCTAAAAATGATCAGCAAAGGAACAGGACTGGAAGCATGGCTTAGTGGTTTTATACCAGCTTAGGAAGTGAGAGGCTCTGAGTTCAAATCCCCAGTACAAACAAAACAAAAGCCTGTTGGACCACAGCCAGCGTCTGTTTGATAATCTGGGTTTCTTCATGTTTTGTTCCGATGTTAGATTCATCGGGGAGTTGGAAGATAGCACTGAAAATAAAAACAGCCCATAACATTAGTATCGGTCTCCCTCCTTCCTTCTCCATCTCTCCCTCCCTCAATGCAGGCATTTTGTGGTAACTTTTCATTAAAAGTGTTTTCTGACTGAACAAAGCTGACAAGGTTGTCAGGAGACTTTATTTGTGAAGCCCACGGTACCTGCCAATTTCAAAGCACAAATACAATAAGAATATGTCAAACAGCATGTGGGCTTTTGAGATTCATCAGCGAGAAGCACACTGTATTCTGACTCATTTTGAAAGCCTATCAGTAAAATCAGATGTGGATTTTAAACATTTACATTCTATTCATCCTTCCACTGTTTTTCTTCCCTTTAGGAGTGAAGGCTGGTTCAGTTGTAAAGAACAATTGGAGGAAAGGTGCGCCATCTAGTGGCAATATTGAGAACCACACATGGCTTAATTGGAATCCACCCCCCCCATCAGTCTTTCGCTTTAGCCTGAAATTAAAGAATTTTCCCTCAGAAAGAGTAATAGAGACAATGTGATCAAAGAACATTATGCACATGAATAGAAATGTTACAGTGAAATGTCTTCCTCGATGACTAACATACGTTAATAACAAGGACCATACCAATAGTTTGAAAAATTATTTTCTGAAACAAAACTGAATTAACTTGGGGCTGGGGGAAAATATTCCCTCCCTCAGAAAGTTACCCTCATAACAAGACCTGGGTCTGTGGCATTTTTGTCATTGTTTTTAAAATCAGATTGGTATATTTCCCACTCACACACCGCTTGGGCCTGTGTGTCCTTCAATTCCCCTTTTCAAGCAGGCCCCTTTCTTTTTCCATTGTGTTATGAAATCTAATCTAACTGGATTTTTTGGAAGCAGCACAATGTGATTGTGAATGTCTGTATTTATCCGGTTGTTCCTGAATTCAACTCCAGGACAATTGATACCTTTGGAAATTGTACACCTGCATTGAGACCATTCAAACAATGTGACCTTTGGTTTCAAGAGCTGAGCTGTAATTGTGCCATCACCACTTGCTTACTGCTCTGCGGCCAGCCTTCTCAACAGCTAGTCCCCCTGACCCACATACGGGCTCCCACGGAAGTGGCTGGTTGTCTTTCAAGGTTCTCGGCTGATGGTACAGTTTGTCTCCACTGAAGGTAGGATGGGGGATAAAACGGAGACGTCTGTGATAGGATGAAAGGAGGAGGATTCAAACACAGGTGGGGAAAATCCTAGCAAAACCTACATTTTTTTTTCCCTCAAAGAAGAATGAACAAATACCCACCTGCCTGGGATGTTCAGGCATGGGAAGGAATCCCCCAGCTTTGAAGAATAAGAGGCTCTGCATCTTTCCTGAAGGCCATTTACTGTCAGGATTCCAGAACGTGCCACCAACATTGAGTCTTTCCAGGTTTGAGGGTTGGGTGTTAACTCTTCAAGGTTATAGAATTGCTTGGAGAGTATGCAAGTAAACTTGCTTGCATGCTTAAAAATGGAAGACGAGCTGGTGGCTCACAGTACTCCTGTAATCCTAGCTGTTCAGGAGGCTGAGATCTGAGGATCGTAGTTCATAGTCAGCTCTGGCAAGAAAACCTGTGAGGCTTACCCCCAATTAACCACCCAAAAGCCTGAAGAGGATGTGTGGCTCAAGTGGTAGACAATGAGCCTTGAGTGAAAAAGCCAAGTGACAATGCTCAGGCCCTGAGTTCAAGCCCCAGGGTTTATGTGCACGCATGCGCATACACACACACACACACAAACACACATACACACACACACACACACACACACACGCATTAAACAAATAAATAGATACCTAAATGCTTGCCTCAGCGCGGTGAAGGAAATCCTGAAGGGTATTTTCAGGTAGACAGTTAGCTCTCAGAATGAGATTCTGCTTTTACTGAATCTTTGGGGGCTTCTTCCCCTCCCTCCTCCCAGACTACTGTTGTTCTTGACAACTTTGGCCCTTCTGCCTTATCTTGTGGGCAGAGGTGTGATAGGCTAACCCGAACTTCCTTGTATGGAGCATCCCAGCCTTATGCACTGGGAAGTCTTGTAAGATGTTAAGGAGTCATCGACTTTACAAAGCAGACATGTAGGAAGCTACAGCTTTGTTTAGAAACTAGATCTGGGGCCTGGGAAGGTGGCTCAGTGGTAGAGCACTTGCCTTGCATGCATGAGGCCCTGGGTTCAATTCCTCAGCACCACATAAGCAAAAAGAAAAAAAAAGCCGGAAGTGGCGCTGTGGCTCAAGTGGTAGAGTGCTAGCCTTGAGCTGAAGAGCTGAGGGACAGCGCCCAGGCCCAGAGTTCAGGCCCCACAACTGGACCAAAAACAAAAAAAAAGAAACTAGATCAGGATATTATTATTATAGACACAATTACTTAAGTAAAGACAATATGGACATAGAGTTTATTTCCATGCAATTAATTTAGTATTAATATTATATCTTATTAATAACAGAGCTCCTTAACAGTCACCAGGGAGAGTCAATTGATAGCTATTCAGTATTGAATTCTTCACACTTAAAGACAAAGTATTTTCCAGCACTGATGTGTGCTTTCCCTTGGCTAGGTAAGGGGCATTGGAGACAGTATTAATAACCTGGGCAGTCCAGGCATAGCTAAGCCCCTAAGTGCTCTATCTGGGGGTGCCCCCATAGAGCAATCCTTCCATCTGAACCCCTTCTTTCCCTTTCTGTGCATGTCGCAAGAAACAGATGGAAAGCTTGGTGAAACCAAATGACCCAGGCTTCATTCCTTCCTTCCGACTAACTGACAACTAGTTGCGGCCAGAATGCCTGGCGACTCTCTCCATGCGTTGACCTGCACTAGTTGGGTAGCTGACAAAACCCTCTGTTCTGTGGCGACTGGATGCAGAGTCACCGTTGAAAGCCATGGGGAAGGATCCTGGCTATTGTCTGGGACCCCCATGAGATCATGTAATAGACTACATAGCCATATTTGTTCTGATGATTTTTTTTTGTCTTGAAGCCAGGTTAAAAATGGACTTCCTTTGTTATTAGTCATCCAGGCTTCTAAAATTTATTTATGTTTTATTTTTTTATGGCACTAGGTTTTGAACTCAAGACCTTGGCATTTGTCATGCTGGTACTCTACTCCTTGACCATACCTCCATCCTTTTTTGTGAATGACATAGTTTGAAGATAGCATTCCATTAGGCCAAGGCCAGCCTGCAGCACTTGCTTTTGTTCCCAAATGGGATGACAGGCACACACTTCCCACCATCCCCAGCTTTTGATTCACGAGTGTGTGTGTGTGTGTGTGTGTGTGTGTGTGTGTGTGTGTGTGTGTGTGTGTGTGTGTGTGTGTGTGTGTGTGTAAGGGGGGAGGGAGGAGGGTGTCCTTCTTCTTACTGGTTGATGTTGGAGGTCTTGAGAATTTGTTCCCTGGAATTAGCCCGGAATCTTGACTTTCCAAGTCTAAGTCTCCAGAATAGCAGTTTAGATTTCAGGTCTGAGCTATCTTGCCCAGTTTTGTTGTTTGTTTTTTTGGTGCTGGTCCTGGGGCTTGAACTCAGGATGCTGTCTGCAGTCTTTTTCACTTAAGGCTCTTAAGCACTCTACCACTTGAGTCACATCTCCATTTCCAGGTTTTTTTTTGATGGTTCACTGGAGATAAGAGTCTCATGGTCTTGCCTGCCCGGGCTGGTTTTGAACCACAATCCTCACAGCTCAGCCTTCTGAGTAGCTAGGATGATAGGCATAAGCCACCAGCTTCTGACTTTAAAAAATATCATTTAATGGATCTACTTATTTGCAGACACAATAAGACCAGATTGAATTAAGAGTAGTGCTGTGACCTGGCCTACAGAGACTGTTTCTTCGGTGTCTCTAGGGCTCTCCATTATCTTGACATCTGCAACTTGATTCTTTTTTTCTCCAAATCTCAAACACAAGCTGGAACGCTGTGCAGTGACAGGGCCTTCTGTTCGCCGTGGGCCTCCTTCCGTATCTCATCGCCTGCCCAGACAAAGCATCGCTCAGCCTTGACTCAACCTAGATGGAATTCTGCCTCCAAAATTCGGAGGCTTTCCTCTGGGGGAAACTAAAAGGCAAATTGTGAAATCACTAGGTGACAATGTAGAGAAAAATAGGTCCAGGTGGTAGTTTTAGTATGTCTTACCAAGTCCTAGTCCCTGAAGTGACTTCCATTTTCCCATTCTAGGAGGTGGTGACTTTGGAGCCCAGATAGAAACATAGTAAATAAGTGGAATATGGTGCCCTCTCCTGGTCATAACTAGGAATTACTTCATAATGGAGGAATCTGTATGGATGTGTCTACATGCAGACCTTAAAAAAAAACAAAAACAAAAACTTACAATCCTTTTTCTCTCTTTTTAAAAATCAGATAGTAGATTCAAATCTTAGATCACACCACAATTGGGTACTACTTTTATCCTTCATTCCTTGATAAGGTTTTTGACTAAAAATTGGTCCTTTGGAGACTGTTCTAGAGCTAAGTTTTTACATTTTACTTACAGTTTAATTTCTATTTTAAAACTGAAATTACCCAGAGAAGTTGTGGTACACAATTCACAATCACCTAACTTCTGCCCTGAGTCTCCTCTGAGTGGGTTATACAGTTTGTTGCTCAGAGATAATGTTCTTTAATTTCTTAAATGTGTAAATGACAGTCTGAGATGGATAGTTATTCCAAATGGACAGTGGACAATTTCATCCTCTGTGGAATGTATTCCAGGCCATTCTGTCCATTTATTAATTCAACATCCATCTGTTGTGTGAGGTTAGGTGATGGATGAGTCATCAGACAGAGAATACTGACAGGTAAGAAAATTGTGTGAGCTAAAAGTCATTGGCTGGGGGGGGGGTGAGATGTGTCATTTGAACTCTTTCTGTGCATTTTATCAGCATGGAGGGCTATTATCAAACAGAGAGTGAAAGAGAAATGTTCTGGTCTTTGAATTTGGCTTGAGACACTAATACTTGAATAAGGTATTTGAACACAGCTCTGCTCTGAAAGTTGGTCCCAGGAGTGAACTGAGAAGTGCAGCTTCCCTGCCTTTACCATTTACCCCATGTCAAGTCCTGATCCCATAATCAAGGAAGAACGGTGCCCCCTGCCCACCCCTGTATGTAGGAATGCTCACCTCTCTCAAGTTGCTGTGCACCAGGTGTTTTGAACTGTGCTTTGCCTAGTGAGGCATATCAACAATGTAACATATTAATAGCAAACACACTGTCAACATGCTGGTAGAGAAGCCTGCAGATCTGACAGGGCTGGTAAGCTCTTCTGGAGAGCTCAGATCTACTTTTATAAGACACCGTCGGAAACTAACGTGACTGAGTGACCGTGGAAAGTCACATTCTCGCTGGCTTACACTTTCATACTTCTAGCCACATGTATACTCGGGGATGTCAGATGTGTGCAAACCCCCTACATTTCTTTTTTTTTTTCTTTTTCTTTCTTTTTTTTTTTTTTTTTTTTTTTGTCGATCATGGGGCATGAACTCTGGGCCTGGGCGCTATCCCTGTGCTCTTCAGCTCAAAGCAAATGCTCTACCGATTGAGCCACAGCGCCACTCCCTCCCTGCATTTCTTGATGAGGAGTGGAGCAGGGGGTCTGTAGCGCTGGGGGAGAGAAGCTGTGGGCACACAGGGGCCTGTCATGGCCGCATGGGGGGGTGGGGGACACAGCATCGACAAAGTCTCTTACACACATTTGCACGCATGCGCGCACACACACACACACACACACACACACACCTGTTCCCATAACACTAGTCTATTTTTCAAAAAAAAAGGGGGGGGGAAGGAAGGAAAGAGAGAGAGAGAGAGTCAGAGACAGAGACAGACAGAGACAGAGAGACAGAGAGTTCTCCAGAAGGGAAGGGAAAGGATTTCAATGTGAGACTTTATGTCCACTGGGACATAAAGGAGTCAAGGACACAGCTCTCTTTTCTATTTGATGCTCTAAAGAGAACCAGTGAAAGCCTAAAGGGATGGCGTAGACTGTGAGGTTCTAGCATCTCCATGAAAACCGAAACACGCAGGTTAGATAGAAGCTATACAATACACCGAAACCAAGAAGTAGGGGATTCCACCCTGACAGTTTCACTTCCGAATTTTTAAGGAGCAAAACCATATGGCAGCACATTCCTGAAAGGAATCAGAGCACCCCAGGGGGTAAGGGGGGGCATAAGTTCTTCCTACACCCCCTCAGTGCTTCTGTGTTAACAGGCTGGGTAGTGGGTGTGTCTCTTCGTCCTCCCACTCCTGGCTTTGGAGAAGGTGGTGGTTAGGTGGCCAGAGGCACATCATCTTTCCCTTGAATCGGTGCAGAGATGACACTTGTTGGAACTGGTCCCTACAGCCCAAGCGTACAGTAGAAATTTCCCCTCCTGTGTCGTCTTCTTCTCCTCTCCCGGGCCCTGGCTCCTTGTTGCCTGGCAACCCATCTGCCGCAATAGCTGGTCACCTCATTTTCTCTTGAGTGCAGCCTCGGAGAATTTCAAGGGGGATGTTCGGGCTTGGAGAGTGCTGGGGAAGGATCGAGGTTATAGTACCAAATCCTCTGTAAAACTGTTAAGATCGTGGACTCAAGGTGGTTCGATGGCAATGTGGACGTTGGAAGGGAAAAGCTCCTGGCATAGTGTGGTCTTAGAAACGTCGTTTCTAGCTTCCAGGAACTTACAAAGTGAACCTCAGTAATATTTTCCCTGATGTGAAATTCTTCCCGTACCTTAAAGGAAATAGGAAGTGTCTAAACTTACATATAACTCTTGGTGCTAACATTATGTTTTCATTTTGGCTCTTTGGAACAAAGGGTTAACATGGTTGCTAGGTGCACAAGCAGCAGAATGTATTTCATCATTGACAGTGTTGTTCTACTGCCAATGATAAAATAGCCTGTTATGATAAATTAATTATTCTATTGTGGTTAATGTATAGATCAATGGAAAATGTTAGTTTTAATATTTTTCTTCTTTAGTCCAGCAGAGGGCAGAAGGGAGTTTACAATTTCATCACCAAAGTTGTGCCCATCCAAGGCAAAATTCAGTGAATTTTTTTTTTTTGGGGGGGGGTAGAAAAATTACCTCTGATTGCTAAGGTATGGACTATATACATTGTATTATATACACAAGCCCTACTTGGTATGTTTAGGGCCAGTGTGCTCTTACCTAGGACAAAAGAAAAAGAAAAAGAATTCTGAGTTAATTTCTACCCAAGAGAAGACAAAAAGTGATACCCAGATAACAATAGTGCTCTAATTGTTTCCAATTTTATTGACTACTCACAGCACGGCAATTCACATTTTAATGTGTATTTGTGGAACAAATGCAGGAATGACAGAATATTTGAAATAATGAAGCATGGGTTATTTCATTGTTCATGTAGAACTGTTTGAAAGTAATTGAACCTACATGTGGGAGTCCATGAAATAATGAAACCAGGTTTACAACCTCCCCTGAAATCTGAGAAGTGACGCTTAGCCTTTCGTGTCTGTAGCCTTGGTGTCAGTGTTTCTTATAATTGTAAGATGAGATTAATATGCCATCACAGTGACATATGAGAAGTAGATAGATCTGTGCCTTGATGTTTACGATTATTTTCTACCCGGATTGCTTAGAATGGCCTTTAGAAACTGTGATTAAAAAAAGGAAAATTAATCTCTTGTGTTTAGCTGATGGTGAAAGCTGTGATTGCTCAGGTATTGTATCTGTTTTGCCCTGCGAAACTAAGATAGAGTCAGTGATATTTACTAAGAAGCATCTTTGTTCTCCACCTGTGGAAAAAAGAGGAAAGCAGATTCAAATAGAAGCAGAAGCTGAGTTTCCTGTGCAAGTTCTCTGCCAGGAGCTCTAGGCTTGAATGGAGATCCTTGATGGTATTCGGAGCAGGGGCACTGGATGTGCAGCCCAAAGCCCCACTTCCAGCACAAGCTGTGGCCTTGGCTGAGGCTGCCTGGTGGAGTCAGACAGCGCTTAGGGGCTGTACCCTCAGCAGTTGGGACAAATCCTTTGTTGCAGAAGAATCAATGTAGCATGTCACACACACACAGTTGGTGTAAAAGTGGCCCAAGTGAATACCTCATTTGGTGTTTTAAAAAGGAAGTGATCATTTGCCCTATGCCTACCTATACAGAAGGAAATTGTACTAAATATGACACTTTGCATGCTTCATGCAATTTGCAAAAATAGAATGGTAAAGACAAAGTTCCAAGGGTGAACCAATGCAACAGTGATACTCACAGGACACTATATTGGAAATAAACTTTACAACGTGTGTGTGGGGGTTGGGGTGGGGATGGGGGAGTCGGAGGGAGAGGGAGGGATAGCAGGAGAAAACGAGAGAGAGGCTAACAATGTTCGACCAGAATTGTATTCATTTTCTTACGTATATAACTGTAACCCATCTGTACATCACCTGTTTACAATATATATATATATATATATATATGTCTACCAAAATTTTAAAAAGAATAAAAAAACAAACACAGTTTTATAATTGAGTATTAACATTTGAAATATAATCATCATAGTCCATTCTGGCTATGTAACAAGGTTTCACAGACTAGATGACTTACAAACAAGAGCAGTTTATTTCTGACAGTTTTGAAGAGGAGGGATTTCAAGATCAAGGCACCAGCTGATTTTGCATCTGGTTAGGGTCTGGTTCCCCAATGCCTGTCTTCTCTCCCTGTGTCCTCCATGGTAGAGCAAGTGAGGACGATCCCTGGGGGTCTCTTCCATGAGGACGTGAAGGTTGTTTGTAAGGCTCCACCGTCATGATGCAACTACCTTCTAACAGCATCCCCTCGGAAGTGAGGATTTCACCATACAGGTTTGAGGGGAGCAACTTATTCTATAACAATAATGGTAGTAAAGAGTATATACATGGTGAGGGCTGGAAAGGTGGCTCAGTGGTAGAGCACTTGCCTTACATGCCTGAGGCCCTGGGTTCGATTCCTCAGCATCACATAAGCAAAAAGAAAAAAGCTGGAAGTGGTGCTGTGGCTCAAGTGGTAGAGCGCTAGCCTTGAGCTGAAGAGCTGAAGGACAGTGGCCAGGCCCAGAGTTCAAGCCCCATGACCGGACCCCCCCCCCCAAAAAAAAAGTATATACATGGTGATCTTGTTTCTGTTGCTAATAGCACAGTACCACAGACTGAGTAAGTTATAAGAAAAGAGACTCTTTCTGAAGGTGTGTGGTTGAGGGCTGCATCTGGTGATGCTTGCTGGCAGAGTGCCACGGTGGTACAGGGCAATCTTGTGGTGCCAGATAGGGATCACACACGTATACCTCCTGTGTTTGCTTGCTCCTGCTTATAAAACCTCCAGGATTCAATCGTGGGGCTCCACTCAGATGACTTGAGCCGGGATTTATTCCCAAAGGCCCAACTGTAAACACCATGGTCAAGATGATAAAACCCTATTGATTGGTCATGATGAGGATTGATCTCCAAATGTGAGTTTGGGGTAACAGATCCTATTCAAACCACTTTGAAACATCTTGTTCTCTGAACAGCAAAATACATGACTGTAAAATAATTGCCATGGATAATGGAATCTTAGTTTGTAGTAATTCTTAAGAACTTTAGAGGGGAATGCTGGTTTTAAAAAAAAGTTACAAAGATTAGTACTGGGAGATGATTAGATACCAAAGAGCCATTGAGTGACAGTGTCAGTGAACCGGGAAAGGTGGAGAATAGCCTGCAGGGAGGGAGGCATGTGAGTAAGATTTGGTGGGAGGGCAAGGAAGACTTGAAATGTGACGTTTCCTAGAGTCTTAGCTGTTCATTAGGCAATGACTGGAAGAAGAGGAGCCCTGGGTGTATATCCCCCCCCCCAAATCATCGATTGTAATTTCTACTTGGGAAAGGGAAGAATCTAGCACTTGCAAGACAGAACACAATATTATCACCTGGGCATGTTGGCAGAATGATATCTGATGTGTGTGTGTGTGTGTGTGTGTGTGTGTGTGTGTGTGTGTGTGTGTGTGTATCATAATTTCCACTTGGGCATGGGAAAAAGGGCAGAATGCATCATCTGGGTGGGTGTGGCAGCACTAGACCTGATACATATATAAATGTGTATATATGTTATATATTAACATGTATTTATATTTATATACATATAAATGGATCATAATTTCCACGTGGGCAAGAAAGAAAGTAGCACTTACCATCTGGACTCGTGCAGCAGTGTGGCTGCTGACCATACTAAAGAAAGTAGCATTCTAGGAGAATGCCGACGGTACCGGCATCCGTGCCTCCTGTAATGGCATGTCTTCTTTTTTTATCTGTAGGAATGGTGCAGAAGCTGGACCAGAAGCTCCCGGTGGCTAACGAGTACCTGTTGCTCTCTGGAGGCGTGCGGGAAGGTGTGGTGGACCTGGATTTAGATGAGCTGGACGTATATGCCCGGGGCACTGACTACGACATGGACTTTACCCTGCTGGTGCCAGCCCTGAAACTCCATGACCGTAACCAACCTGTGACGCTGGACATGCGCCACTCCGCCTTGTGCCACTCCTGGCTGAGCCTGCGTCTGTTCGACGAGGGCACCATCAGCAAATGGAAAGACTGCTGCACCATCGTGGACCACATCAACGGCGCCACCAACTACTTCTTCTCTCCTACCAAAGTGGCCGACTGGTTCTGTGACTCGATCAGCATCGTCCTAGCCGAGATCCAGAAGAAACCCCAGCGGGGGATGCCAAAGGTGGAAAAGGTGGAGAAAAACGGGACCATCATCTCCATCATCCTGGGCGTGGGGAGCAGCCGCATGTTGTACGACATCGTCCCGGTGGTGTCTTTCAAAGGCTGGCCGGCAGTGGCACAGAGCTGGCTCATGGAGAACCACTTTTGGGATGGGAAGATCACGGAGGAAGAGGTGATTAGTGGGTTTTACCTGGTGCCTGCCTGCTCTTACAAGGGCAAAAAGGACAACGAGTGGCGGCTATCCTTCGCCAGGAGCGAGGTGCAGTTGAAGAAATGCATCTCCAGCAGCCTCATGCAGGCCTACCAGGCCTGCAAAGCCATCATCATTAAACTCTTGTCGCGGCCCAAGGCCATCAGCCCCTACCACCTGCGGAGCATGATGCTCTGGGCCTGTGACAGACTTCCCGCCAACTACTTGGCTCAGGAAGACTACGCGGCCCACTTTCTGCTGGGCCTCATTGATGATCTGCAGCACTGTCTGGTCAACAAGATGTGCCCCAATTATTTCATTCCCCAGTGCAACATGCTGGAGCACCTGTCGGAGGAGACGGTCATGCTCCACGCTCGCAAACTGTCCTCGGTGCGCTCCGATCCGGCCGAGCACCTGCGCACTGCCATCGAGCATGTCAAGGCGGCCAACCGACTGACGCTGGAGCTGCAGCGGCGGGGCAGCACCACCAGCATCCCTTCCCCGCAGTCCGACGGGGGCGACCCCAACCAGCCCGATGACCGTCTGGCCAAAAAACTTCAACAGCTGGTGACTGAGAATCCGGGGAAATCCATCTCTGTCTTTATTAACCCCGACGATGTCACAAGGCCTCATTTCAGAATCGATGATAAATTTTTCTGAGTGTTTTGTTGTTGTGGTTGTTGTTGTTACTTTTCTGTTGTTTGTTTGTTTGTCCTCCTGGTTCTAAAAAAACTCTCGTCTCCTGTCGCGTGCACATGTGGATCTGTCCTCCTGTTTTGTGTGTGTGTGTGTGTGTGAGTATGAGTGTGTGTGTGTGTGTGTGTGTGTGTGTGTTACATATCCAGCTCAGATTGGATTTGTTAAGGACAAATAAGTTTCCTGGTTCTTCAGGATGGTGCAGCCTCTGAAACAGTATATTACTATTTCACGTTCTGCCTTCTGGCTCCGTTGCTTCTGTTCTCTTAGTTGTGGTCATGGCCTTTTCTTTGTTGAGTTGTTGTTGTTGTTTGTTTGTTCGACTTTTTAAGGAGAACTTGAGCCATAGATGAACACGCCCATAAACCCTCTCGCTTTTTCTGTTTCTTACTTTGCATGTATTTTTTTTTTTTTAAAGCGGATCTTGGGAAACAAACTTCTTTCTGACACTTACGAAGTCTCTTATCTTTGGTTTTTTTTTTTTTTTTTTTGTCTTTGTTTTTTTCCCCAATGAGTTTTTATCACTGTGGATACTGGATACTGGAGAATCTGAACCTGGGAACCATCTGGCACGTTGGCTGGATTTATTTCTTCTGCCAGAGTGCTTTCCCCACCAAGTCATGTAAACTTTGGACGTAATAATGCAGAACCTTCTTTGAATGTAATTGTCCTTGAGTTAGCGAACTTTGGAGGGTTTGGAGGGTACATTTCATAGCTTTCTAAGCAGAATTAAGGTTTCCAAATGTCAGTTTTAGTGTGTGTAATTATTTGAAGCCTTATTTAAAAACCCCATTAAAGGATATACCATGATAATTGTTATTTGCACTAATGAAACTTTGCCATTGTCTGAGTTACGATGTATCTTTCAGTACAAGTTAATATCTGCTGTTGACATACAGCCATGGTTTTCATTTAGCTCATTTCTCTCAGTTCATAGAATGACCCTTTGCATTCGGTTCAGTTCTCCTTTAATTGTAGGGTGTTCTTTTGCCCCCTTTGGAGTTCCTGGTTCCTGTCTTACTGAGAGAAAAAATTTTTAAAGTTTTATACCTGTTCTTTGACTCTGTCTAAAGCCGAGGAAGAAAAATACTTGATAAAGTAGAGGTTTCTGTATTTATTTCTCTTGGAGTACCAGAGAGAAGCTCTCTTATGAAGAGAGATTTTTGAAGAAAACTGGCAAGGAAGAATAGTTAGCCCCAAACTGAAGATACCATGTTCAAAATCAGCTTTGACCATCAAGCAGGAACCAGGAAGTATCTGTGGGTGTGAAATGGACATTTCCTATCTTCATGAATGAAATGACTTGCCAGCTTTAGGTGCTGTGGGGCATTGGTTCCCCGTGTGCTGTGGATTCATGGCACCCTGTGGTGTTTGAGGGGGTAAATGGGGTTTGCTAATCTCCCAAAGGACTGCCATGGTGTCTACTACTGGAAAAGTGGAACAGCTGATTGGTTTGGATCGTTAACATCCAGACCTGAAGGTTTAATTTTGGCCAATTGGAATTAGGAATATATGGTCTTGGGTTTTTGCATGGGAATTAATGTAATGCTTATGAATGGAATTGTTCAACTATCTTAAGTTAAACACAAAAATAGTAATAATAAAAAAAGAAACATACTGGCCTTGGAATTTGGTGGTGGTTATTGCTTTATAGCCTGAAAATTCTGTTCTATTAGTAATTTTGACTCAGTACAGTCAGGGTCTTCCAAACAGATGCTCATGTAGTGACCATCAAGATTCATTTTCTCCTCTTCCTGTTTTTGTGGGGTATTTTGTTTGTTTGTTTGTTTTGTTTTTTGCTGCTGCTCCTGGGGCTTGAACCCAGGGCCTGGGCACTGTCCCTAAGTTGCTGTGTGCTCAAGGCTAGTGCCCTACCACTTGAGCCACAGTGCCACTTCTGGCTTTCTCTCAATAGTTTACTGGAGTTGGGAATCTCACAGATTCCTTCCTTGGTAGCTTCAGACCACGATCCTCAGATCTTAACCTCCTGAATAGTTAGGATTACAGGCATGAATCACTGGTGCCTCTCTTCCTGGTTTGTCTGCAAGAGCTTGCTTACCTTCCAGATAATGTCTGGTCTTTTCAGTACACACTAGATCCCCAGCTCCAACTTCCCTCTTGACTGAAAAAGCCAGTCGACACAAACCATCATTTCCCTGGCCATAAACACGAATGAAGGATTTATGATGTCAACTGCTCCAGCTGGGGACAAGCACAACATTCTTGGTTAGAATGCTGGAGCAGAATCATGCAAACTTCCTGGGCATGGAGAGGAAGCATTTGGTGTCCAGTGTTACTCATCAGTCATTCCTAGAGCCAACCTTGGGGTGAACTGTGGAGAGATAAGAATGAGAATCATGAGCCATCAAACTGCCCGAGCCTGAGTCTTTCTTCCACTGGTCTTTCTAGGCACAATTGGTTATTTGCTACAGAATTATTTTATTTGACTTGACTTCAGTAGATCAAAGTGTTTAAACTGCTATGCGATTCTAGAACTTGATGTGCTTGCTTTTCATTCTAGAGCAAAATCTTGAAGGTATCCATGTCTGTTATCCAAGAGTTGGTTTATAGTTTCCGAAAGAATTCCAAAGAAGCTGTCATGGCCTCTATACTAATTACACATGTTTGAATTCTGTTGAAATTTATTTATTTTGACCACTGTGTTATACTTTGTAGGTTCAGCCAATTTTTTTAGGCCCCACCTTGTAGCAAATGTATCCAAACAGCTATTTTTGCTCCAAAATCAACCGTAAGATGCTTAGAATTGGTGTATCAAACAATTCGTGATACTTGCCATATTTTACATGTTGCATTTTTTTTCCAGAAGAATTTCATTATAGATACATTAGCAGCAAACACACTGACCCCTCCTGCACCGTACCCTTCCACACTGTACTCATAGTGAAGAGGACAAACTCTTGGTTGAACTTTACAAAATAAGGCCAAAAGCTTCTGGGCTCTCATTTTAAAAACCTATTTTGTTGTTTGTTTTTGTTTTTATTTCCCAGAATTTGCTATCAAACTATTTGCTCTCTTATACTATTAAGGCTAGGGTGAGGAGAGATGGGGAGAGATGACACATCTTTTCTGAAACTTAAATCATCATGCTACTTATTTACTAGTCTGTCCTGAGACCCAGAAAGTTGACTAAAATCATGTGTGTACCAAACATAATATAAAATGCCTTTAGGTTGGAATCATAGTTGTAACCTTACATACGGCTGATAGTTTTGAATGGAGGCCTTTATAAGAGCAAAGTCTTCAGTCCTTGGGTGGGACCTGGTTTTACTTATTTCAAGAATAGTTTGTCAGGGCTGGGAAGGTGGGTCAGTGGTAGTGCGCTTACCTTGCATGCATGATGCCCTGGGTTCGATTCCTCAGCACCACATAAGCAAAAAGAAAAAAAGCCAGAAGTGGTGCTGTGGCTCAAGTGGTAGAGCGCTAGCCTTGAGCTCAAGAGCTGAGGTACAGCGCCCAGGCCCAGAGTTCAGGCCCCATGACCATACCCTCCCCCTCTCCCCCCCAAAAAAAGAATCCTTAAGAATAGTTTGTCTTCTGCCCTCTGCCTTTCTCTTTTGAAGTAGAAATAAAAGATATAGGTATAGTTGGTTTCCGAGTGGACAGAGAAAAATCAGGTTAGCCAGTGAAAAACTTTTGAAATCTCTGAAGCTACGGAGCAGAATTATCTAAGAAGAAATGAGAGACAGGCAATATATGTCTAATTTTACTTTTAAAAAGAGGTGTGAAGATTGGGTAGGTGGCTTCTGGAGCTAATTTAAGAGGCTTGCTCACTTCTGCACCACTACACACACACACACACACACACACACACACACACACTCACACACTTTTGTATAATCAATTGGAAGTTTCCTTCCAGTGACTTAAAAAAAAAATTACTGAGAGAATTTAGTGTACTGGCCATGACTAGATGTTGTCAGTTTTAGATCAAATTATTACTTTGTTCAGAGAGAGTTTCTGACTTGGAATTTAGCCGAAGTTGTTGCTTATCAGCAGCTGCTGAACTCCTGGGATTTGGTGCCCCCTAAAGCAGTGCCACATCCTGATAGAAGGTACCTGCTATTGTTAGGATGTGGTTTGCTCCTCAGGGATCCACATACTGGAGGCCTGGAGGGCCAGAGTTGGGATGGAGAATTGGAGTCACTTGTAAGAGGAGGAACCTCATGGGAGGCAATTAGGTCTTTGGGAGTGAAGCCATTGGAAAGGAGTAATGCTGGACAGCAGGAGTTCTGGCAAGAGTGAGTTGTTATTGAAAGACAAAACAAAACAAGACATCCCTTACTGGCTTCACCATGGAATTTCCTCCTTTCCTGCATACTCCTGCCACCATCCCACCTCATGGTGTACACACACAGGAAGGAGCCAAGCACCAAAAGTTGAGGCTGTCAGAGCATGAACAGTCAACGTCTGACACTGAATGCTACACAAACCACTCTATGAAGAACCCACTTGCGGGCATTTTGTTATAGCTACAGAAAACTGACGAATGCAGTATCTCAACTTTTATCTTGATAAATGTTTTCCTGAACCTCTTCCCTTGAATCACCCAAAGGTTGACTCATTTCCATCTTATCATTTGTGGGGGTTGAAGGGGACCATATGTCACACTGCATAGTCAGATCAAGACAGTAAACCTCTCTCTAGATAGAGCATCGTCCTCTGCTGTTTAATTGATAGCAGGTAAGTATGAATGAATTTCTAAGTAATTAAACAGATGCAATTAGTGCTTATCTCTGAATAAAATGGCAAATATTTAAAGTAGACCACATATGCTGTAATGTTTTCAATAGATAAAGGATATATGGTATGGCACTGTAAGTATTCACCAATGGATAATTGTTTTTCTGCTTCCAATATTTAGCTGGAAAATGTTTTGGTAGACAACAAGGTGTGCTTGTACAGTAATTGTGTTCTCTGTGCTCATTTATAGTGATACCTTATTTGCAGTACATTCAAAAACATCATGTTTTATAAACCACCAATTCCTCTATCACTCAGATGCTTATCTGGATTTAGTGTGAACTTATTTTTCTAATTTTCAGAGTTTTTCATGCACAACTGGACCCTAACATTCAGGAAGTATCAGGCAGATTACAGGTCTGGGTCAGTGTGAATAAAAATTAGCAAGCAATTCCCAAAAGAAAAGTGTCGATCACCACATGAAATTTCAAGATCTTTCTGAATATACTTAGCTTTAATTTGGTATGGCAGTTCAGATGAGACTGTTTACAGTATTCTGGGCCACCACTTACCCTTTCTTTTCTGGGAGAGCTGACTCTTAATGGGGCCTTGGTCAGGGAGCAGTCATGTAGTTTTCACTTGAAAGTCTCTGGTCCTATCAGTTCATCTCAGGGTATAAAGGAGTCAAAGCTGAGTAAAGGAAAAAAAAATGGAAAGTTTTATTTTGTTTTCTATAAAGTACAGAATTGAAATTAGTATTCTTTTCACTATTGAAGATGGCCTTAGTCTCAAAATAACTTTTAAAAATCTATAGATATATTCATGCACTTGCAGTATTCATTTTAACAGAGCAATATAATAATATTACTTGTACACTTGTACATCCATTACTTGTACATTTTCTTTTTAAAATTATCTTTAAGGAGTTGTATGAAGTGTTTGCCATTTAACAAAAGTCTATGAATAAAATACGTCTTGGTCAATGTCACCGCTTTGAACATTCTCACCCAACCCTCCACTGCTTACTCCTCTCACTCTTCTTAATTTTATAGGATGTGCATTGGATTCTTCAGTGCATTCTTCCCTCTTCTCCCCTTCATTTGTCTACTCCTTTCCCTTTGATTCTGCTCACCCTTTGGAGTACCTGCTTCCTCATGTGTTGGCTGAACTTTCACTTTACCTATCTAAGGTAAAGTTATCCCTTTCCTTTAACAAATTTGTGTACATTTTCATACCACCCAAAGTATTTGCTTATAAGTTTACAAACTAAATCTAGCTTCTCTATGGGCTTGCACTTAACAATTTTCCCCAGGTCTTTTCATTTTTATTTTTTTACAAATGGTACAATATCATTAGTTCAACATAGAACAAAGACCTCAATGTAATACTTCAGACCATAAATATGGGAAGTAGGGAAATAGGGGAAACATTAGGGCTGCAGGGCACAGGTGGAAACTTTTTGAGTAAAGATCTAGATGCACAGCAAATCAAAGAAAGATGATAAACAGGATGGCAGAACATAGCCAACAAACTGAAAAGATAGCCTGCAGAATGGAAGAAGACTTGCCACCTATACATTAGACAATGGCCAAGTATCCAGAATATATAGAGAACTTAAAAAATTAAACCCTCACAACACCAACAACTCAATTAATGGCTTAATGAGCTAAAAAGAGAGTCTCTTCACATGATAAAGTAAAAAAAAGGCCAGTAGAAGCATAAAGAGATGTTCAACATCTGACTATAAAGGCAAATGAAAACAACACTGAGATGCCACTTCACCTCAGTAAGAATGGCTATTATCAAGAAAACAAACAGTAACAGATCCTGGCAAGGATGCAATCAAAAGGAAGCCAACACTAACACAGCATTGGTGTTTAATCACTCTGGAAAGCAGCATGGATATTCCTCAAAAAATTAACCATAGATAAGATGATGTTAAGTG
The DNA here is from genome assembly GCF_024711535.1 of Dipodomys merriami. Lineage (NCBI taxonomy): Eukaryota > Metazoa > Chordata > Mammalia > Rodentia > Heteromyidae > Dipodomys > Dipodomys merriami. The sequence continues at coordinate 65,838,282 of NW_027203381.1, read as the reverse complement.
AAATGAACCCCAAGAAAGGGACACAAGTGTTATTTTTCCTTCTTTGCTATTGTTTCTAACATATTAATAAGGTACCATGTGATTTTTTTTGTTGCTTTGTATGTCCCTCCCCCATGATATAACTCCGGTTTACACTGTATTTGATGTTGGTATAATTTGTGGAGGGGAAGGGAAAAAACAAATTGTTTAAATAGGAATGCAGATTGACCCATTGCAACAATGAGATATACAAGACACTATGTCTTCTGATCTCTAAGGAGTGTTCACTCCACCACAGACTCTTCTTCAGAGAAGAAGAGTGGTGTGTAGTTGAGGAGGTGGGAGGGAAGGGATGGTAGGGGAAAAACAAAGGAGGAGTCAACAATACTGGATAAGAAATGTACTCATTTTTTTGCTCATGTAACTGTAACCCCTCTGTACAGTATTTTCATAAAAAAACCTTAATTTTAAAAAATTAACCATAGAACTACCCTATGATCTAGCAATTCCACTCTGGGGAATTTACCCAAGAGATACAGTAAAGCCACCAGCACAACCATGTTTATTGCAGCACTAAGTCACCATGACCAAGGAATGGAAACAGCCCAGATGTCTCAATGGATGAATGGATCAAGAAAAGGTGGTATAGATATATAAGAGGATTTCATGTTAACCTATCTATTTGTGGCTGTAGTGTACCTTGATTAGATTCCAGCACCCCTTCCATTACTCTTTCTCCTCTCTCTCTCCACTTCCACTTCAGTGTCTACAGGCTTTGTGATTCTGTTTTCATGCATGTACACAAAATACTTTGACCACATTTACCCTCCTTCAATCTCTCTATTCATTTCCCTCTAGAAATTTCTCCCTACAGAACCTGCTTTACATTCCTGTCATTCATTTTTAAAGTATAAGCTAATTGTTCCAAGTCATTTTACCTTGGTGTTTCACATGCATGCACAGTACTTTAATTATATTGATCCCCTTATTCATTTTTAAAATCTTGTTAAAATTTGACCAGTATGTACAATGAACAAAGCAAACACTAATTGTTCCCCTGGTAACACAAATCTTGTTTGATTCTTTGCATTCACAAACCTGCTTACATATCACAAAATTAACAAAACGAAACATAGCAAATCTGAACTTTAAGACACACAGAATAAATAACATAGCTAATGAAGTGGCAGGGCAGAGCCAGAGTTGGAACTCATCTGTTTTATTTGTTTACAAATAAAAAGCTATTTTCTATTATTTAGGAACTTGCATTTAGATTATACATAAATCCAGTAAGCTTTTTCATCTGTAACATTGATTGATCTTTATAGGAAGTTATTCCAGCACTAACAAATTCTTTATTTTTGGCAGTCTTTTCAAATAGGGAAATATTCCAAATGTAGAATTAGCTATAAAGGAAAGGTAATGGGTCATTCAGGTGGTATTAATGTAAAAATGAAACATGTGAGTATACAACAATTTTTAAATTGTTGTATTTGTAATTATGACTTTAAAATATGATAGCTAAGAATAATTCTGGACATTAAATTGTTATAATCACTATGTGATATCACCATTTACATTTAATAAATTCACATTTACATCTATACCTTTTTGCTACCAGTGACAGACCTTGAACTCAGGGCCTGAGCTTTTTTGATCAAGATTAATTCTCTACAACTTGAGCTACAGTTTCACTTCCAGTTCTTTGGTGGTTAATTGGAGATAAGAGTCTCATGGACTTTCCTGACTGAGATGGCTTTGAACTATAATCCTTAGATCTCAGCCTACTGAGTAACTAATGTCAGAAGCTACTGGTGCCCACCTTATAATTTTTTTTAGTAGAAATTATATTCTCAAAACAATTTCCATAGACCATCATCAAATTGAAGGCTGTGAAGTATAATTTTAATGTTGACTTAAGAAAGGAGATGACTTTTTTCCTTGTAAAAAATTAGGATCATTGAATGTCTGAAAATAAATATAATTTTCCATCTCAACACAGTCTAAACTTGGAGGACTGAAGCAGTATCATTCTGACCCTAAACTCTTTCTTGCTCATGGGAATACACAAATACAAAGAAGCTCCCTATTTCACAAGATAAAATAAGATTTTTATCCTGAGGCCTTTGTGGTACTTCCATAAAGTTCCTTGAAATTCCCTGAATGACTATTCTCTGAAGAAGAGTCTGTGATGGAGTGAACACTCCTTAGAGATCAGAATGAGTCAACAGTTGGGTACAGGAGAATGATAGTTGGGCCACCCCGATTCCATCATCCACTCTCCCTCCCATAGGCTGTGTATGTGACTTTGGGCAAATCTCTCCCTTCTCTGTGACTTGTTTATACTCATTGGTAAACTGAGGGGAGAGCTTTGTGACCTCTAAAGATGGCTCCCGAGCAACTGTTGGCTAAAAAGGGAAAATAAATGCCTGGACCCAGGAAGATTGGGAATGGGGTGTGCAGACTTGACCACAGGAACTCCAGAGGAACCAAAGTGAGGGAAGCTGCAGGAGTCCTCCAGTAGTCCTCAGATACAGCTGTGTTCTCCTTTCCCCATTCTCTCTCTATGTGTGTGGTCCTGAGAATTTGGACTTAGGACCTGGACACTGTCCCTGAGCTTTTGTGCTCATGGCTACACTTCTACCCCACTTCTGGCTCTAGGCTGCTTAAATTGGAGATAAAAGTCTCATGGACTTTCCTGCCTGGTCTGGCTTTGAACCTTGATCCTCATACACTGACACCCAACCTGCACTTGACTTTGAAGAGGGGACATTCTTGCTCACACCACAGGTCATAGATGCTTCTGTACCTCTGAGTAGCTGCATTTGTGGCATTTTATAAAGCTTTCACTTACCAAAGGGTTTTACATATACTCATTACCCAATTCATGTAACTGTAACCCCTCTTGGTATCACCTCTACCACAACAATCAAAATAAAATAAAACTTTTTTTTTGAAAAAAAAAAAGAGTTGTACTGGAAAATTAAAACCTAGATGCCTCCCAGATTATTAAATATAACTCAGGCATTGACCTTGGCTAACTGGTATCAGCTTTGGTCAGCTTTTTTTTTTTTTTTTTCTATTTTTTTAAACCTAAGAATACTGAAAGAAGGCCAGCCATTTGGGGGTGGTCCTGTGACAGGCAGTACGAGGAGAATGTGTATACAGTCTGCTTAAATTTGATTTCTACCTCCTCCGTGTTCACCTTGAGGCGGGAACCTTTGGGGACAACGTCTCCCATCTCAACCCGTGACTCTGACAGGATCCCAGCGTGACTCCAGCCAGTAGCCTCTTTCCTGGCTGTCATTGACCTTCCAATTCACTTGTGCTTCCCTATGCAAATGGTGTAGAGAAAAATCTACCAAGGTAGAAGAGAGCAAATACAATGTAGCACAGAGGCTAAGGACAGCTTCTTCTTTCAACAAGGAAAGCTCTAGCTTAGTTCTCTCACTAAACTCCTCAACCTTCTACACTGAACAACCAGAGAGACATAAAGGTTTCAAATATTCCAGGTAGAGAAGCCATATCTGGCTTGCTTGTTAAGATAATAGTCTTGCTAAGCTTTTTCTTGGGCTAGGCAGGAAGCATCTCTACTTTTCAGTAGCTGAGACCTCAGATGTTTTTTGTAATACCCAGAGAAGGAACATCTTTTTCTAAACATTCCCAAGCTAGCCAGAAATTCTGGACAAGCTTTCTGAGGTTTGTATTGAAAATTATAGGTATTCAGGGGGCTAAAAAATACATTGAAAGGGCTGGGAATGTGGCTTAGTGGTAGAGTGCTTGTCTAGCATGCATGAAGCCCTGGGTTCCATTCCTCCCTACCAATACACAGAAAAAGTCAGAAGTGGCGCAAGTGGTAGAGTGCTAGCCTTGAGCAAAAGAAGCTCAGGAACAGTGCCTAGGTCTTGAGTTCAAGCCCCAGGAATAGCAAAAAAAAATGTCAGGCTGGGAATGTGGTTTAGTGGTAGAGTGCTTGCCTAGTATGCATGAAGCCCTGGGTTTGATTTCTCAGAAACAGAAAAACCCGGACGTGGTACTATGGCTCAAGTGGTAGAGTACTAGCCTTGATCAGAAAATCTGAGGGAAAGCACCCAGGCCCTGAGTTCAAGCCCCAGGCCTGGCTAAAAAATTATATATAATATATGTAATACATATACATATATATATATATATATATATATATATATATATATAATATGTCGACAGACTGCTTTTTTAGATTCATTGTATTCCTAGTGCACAGGTGCCCCAAGTCTGCTTTTGCTGAGGAACACTGACCCCTCAAATGAGGCCCACAAATTAACTAAAATCAAGATAAAGGCCGGGCATCCCAGTCTCCACTTTGTATTATGTCTTTTGTCCTGAGCCATTCTCTCTGTGGTCACTTTGCAGCTATCTTGAAATCCAGGAAGAACCAGACAACCTACAAAGCCTCAGAGACATGTTCACCTTGCTCAGTCTGCTCTCCTCCAATGTATAGCTTCTCCAGAAACTGTCACAGGAAGGATCGAGATCATGACCACTGGGCCACACCTGTGATGTGACTGTTTATCTATCTATACTTTTTCTTCTCTGTCCTCCCCGCCCCCTTCTGTTTGTCTGTTTAAATCTTTTAAATTATGCACCCAGCAAATATTTATTGAGCACCAAATTCAATAAACGTTACTGAGATATCAGAGAAGAGCCTGATCTCCAGCCTCCTAGAGATTTTAGTCTAGTGACATGGTGGTGAATAATAAGAAGACCATCAATCCTTGATTCAGATGAAAAAACAGACACAGTCATGTGAAAATGTCATGACTCAAAGACAAAAACAATAACTATTGTCACATGTATCATCCTACACTAAACAAGTAAGTTAGGGTATCTCCACCCCTAATGTTACTATTGGAATTTGGGGCAAGTATTTTACTGGGAAAAGCTCACTGTGTGCTGTAGATGTTCTCTACCTTATCCCTTGCCTCATTCATTGCATGCCAGTAACATCTCCTCCCACTTTATCTCTTCTCTTCTCTTCTCTTCTCTTCTCTTCTCTTCTCTTCTCTTCTCTTCTCTTCTCTTCTCTTCTCTTCTCTTCTCTTCTCTTCTCTTCTCTTCTCTTCTCTTTCCTTCCCTTCTCTTCCCTTCCCTTCTTTCCCTTCCTCCCTCCCTCTCTCCTCTCTCTCTCTCTCTCTCTCTCTCTCTCTCTCTCTCTCTCTCTCTCTCTCTCTCTCTCTCTCTCTCTCTCTCTGTCTCTCTCTCTCTCTTTCTTGCTTTCTTACATCAGTCTTGAGGCTTGAACTCAGGACCTAGGCTCTGTCCCTGAGCTTCTCAGGCTCAAGACTAGTGCTCTACCACTTGAGCCACAATCTCACTTCTGGCTCATTCTGAGTTGTTTATTGGAGATGACAGTTTCCTAGACTTTCCTGCCCTGGCTGGCTGTGAACCATGATCCTCAGATCTCAACCTCCTGAATAGCTAAGCTTACAGGTGTGAGCTACCTGGCCCAGCTCTTCTTCCACTTTTAACCAACAATAATAGCCCTAGGTATTGTCAATTGTTCCCTAGAGAGTAAAATAGCCTCTTGTTGAGAACCACAGTAGTAAACAATTTTAACTGTTATTTTTGAAGGTAGAGACAACTTCAGATTCTTTCCATATCTAGCCATATGTAAGTAAATATGCAGCAAATGTTGATTGAATTACATTTGTAAGAGCCGAAGTGCTGCCGAGTCTTTTCCATGGTTTCCCATTCATTGGTTTATGTGAATCTATCAAAATGCTTCTTTCAACAGCTGATCAACCAACGTTTTTTGGTAATAGAGGTATTGCTGACAAGGGCTGAGATTTCTACTCATTAAGATGGAGTTTTTTTTTCCTTAAGGAACTCATAGTGTGAAAGGTGAGATAGTGGTTGTGCAAGCGGAAATACAAGATGTAGCAAAAGGAATATACAGGAAGAGTCAAATGAAAAAGCAATAATAGTTACTATAGGAGTTGAGCTTAGGAAGAAAATTGGGATGTTTAGGGGTACTTTTGCCAGATAACAGGACAGAATTATGGAGCTGGTGGGGAAATTATCACAGAATGAGTAGGAATCTTACAGGAGACCCAAAAGGGCCACACATGAAAACAAAAAATATGAAATATTGGTGATTCTTCTTTCATGCACCAGGTCTGAAAAAAGTTGTTACAGCAATTTGGACTTGGGTAACAGAGCTGCAGCAAATCTGTGGAAATGGAATATCACTTCTTGTTTTAACTTTTGACAGCAAGGGAAATATATGAAACAGCTTGACAGTAGTTGAGATTCAAATTAGAGTTGCCATTGAAATGACTTTCTTGTTGAATAAGTTTCACATATGAGCACAGTTTTTGCTTTGTTATTTTTGGTTGAATTCATTAAGAAACATTATCAAGTCTGTAGCAGAAGCCCAAAGCCATCCAAGGTCTATTAATAGTTTTTGAGGCATCTCATTACAAAATATTTCAATCTCAACCCTGTACAGAAAAATGTCACAAACAGAAATTTCTTTACAATTGCTATTGTTGACCTTCAGAGTATTTGGGAAACTAAGAATATCCAACTTCGGTTTCACAACAGAAGTACTCAAGATTGCTAGTGGTGAAGTCCACGAGAAACAAACTTTAAATTCATTGTTGTTATGGTTGGTTCACCAATCATGACCAAGTAAAATCTTCAAAGTACTTGGTAGTACATAGAATCAATAATGATAGATTTAAGTATTGCATCTTTCAAAGTTTTTGTAAATGCATTCAATTAAAGTCTTACACTTCTCCATGTGTATTTTTTGTTGTTATCTATGTGTAACACTTCTTGGCATATTATACTTCAGATTCCACAAAATTCATAAGTTTCTCAATTTCCTTGAAAAAATTCCCATCAATACTTGCTCCTTATGAAATCCTAGTGGATAATGTTTATGTCACATCAAAGTTACTGGTTCTGTTCCTAAAGTCCACAGTGGAGCTAAGGGAGTATCTCTTACCATTTGTTCTGATTTTAAATCACTATTCATTTTGTTCCTGATATTATTTTCCTTGATTTGTATCTTCTCTCGTGTTTTTGTTTTTCTCTTAATTCTATATTAGGACAGGTTTAAGTATCAACCATTCACAAAATATTTAGGCAGCTACCTAAAGTTTCACTTCACGTATAGATAAGTCTTATGCTCTTCCTTCCTTCTTTCCTTCCTTCCTTCCTTCCTTCCTTCCTTCCTTCCTTCCTTCCTTCCTTCCTTCCTTCCTTCCTTCCTTCCCTCCCTCCCTCCCTCTCTCTATCCCTCCTTCCTCCTTCCTTCCTTCCTTCCTTCCTTCCTTCCTTCCTTCCTTCCTTCCTTCCTTCCTTCCTTCCTTCCCTCCCTCCCTCCCTCTCTCTATCCCTCCTTCCTCCTTCCTTCCTTCCTTCCTTCCTTCCTTCCTTCCTTCCTTCTTTCCTTCTTTCCTTCCTTCCTTCCTTCTTTTTGGTTTTGTTCTATTCTGGGGCTTGAACTCAGGGCTTTGGCACTGTCCCTGAGCATTTTTGTTCAGTGCTTGAACTCTACCACTTGAGACATAGCTCCACTTCCAACTTTTTTGGTAGTTAATTGGAGACAAGAGTTTCACTGACTTTCCTGCCTGGGCTGGCTTTGAATTGTGATCCTCAGACCTAGGCCTCCCAAGTAGACAGGATTATAGTCATAAGCCACTGGTGCTTGGCTTTTATATTAATGCTTTTATTGCTTTTCTTTTGTACTCTATTCTTGTTCACATTTTATTTCCTTTGCCAGAAAGACTTTTATACCTGGCATAATCTTTAAAATCTTTTCTTTTTGAAATTACTATTTTATTCATTGCATTTTTTTGTCAAAATTAAAGAAAAACCCCACACCCTTGGCATTGATGTGTGATTACTTAGACTTCATTCACATTTGTTCAATTTACTTAATAATGTCCTTTAGAACAAAAAATATTATTTACTCTAAGCATTCACACACAGTGAGACTAATGAAGGATCCTCTTAGGGGAGGAACCCAAAGGTGCAATGCCTCTATGCTTCAGATCATATCAAATAATATATTCAAAATGAAAAACAAAAGAAACCAACTCCCAAACATTATTTAACTATTAGGACTTTGAAACTTTGAATATTGATAGTTAATTTGTAGAATATTCCTTAATTTAGGCTTCTTAGTTCTTACATGTCTAGAATCAACTTTTGCATTGTTAGCAGTAAATACCTAGAATGCTTGGTAGTTTATTTTTTTAAAGCATTCCATCCCGTTGCTCATTATTTAGACTTCCTTTTTGATTAAGAAGGTTGCCCCTGGGGCTGGGAAGGTGGCTCAGTGGTAGAGCGCTTGCCTTGCATGCCTGAGGCCCTGGGTTCGATTCCTCAGCACCACATAAGCAAAAAGAAAAAAGTCAGAAGTGGTGCTGTGGCTCAAGTGGTAGAGCACTAGCCTTGAGCTGAAGAGCTGAGGGACAGTGCCCAGGCCCAGAGTTCAGGCCCCACGACCGGACCCCCCCAAAAAACAAGGTTGCTTCTTACTTATCTTCATTGTGAAGTTTTTGGTTTTATTCTTCAGGTATTTTATGAGGCAGGACTTTCAAGGCTGTATTTTTAATCATTCCACAATTTAATTCATGTGTTTAAGTCAGTATTTTTAAATGAAATCTCTTAGAGTCTATCACTTAATTTTAATTTTAATGTCAAGGTGATGTACAGAGGGGTTACAGTTATATGCACAAGGTAATGAGTACATTTCTTGTTGAACATTGTTACCCCCCTCCTTTGTTTTCTCCCACTTTTCCTCTCCCCACCCCGACTCCTCCCCATCCCAACTTGTAAAGTTCATTTCTAACATAGTGTCTTATGAGTATCACTGTTGCAGTAGTTCACCCTTTGTCCTTTGTCTTATCATTTTGTTGTTCCCCTTCCCTTCCCCAAATCAGATAATTGTAGATATAAGACACAGAGTACCAAAATCAAATTCAATGATGACAGGTGATAAACAAAAGAAAAAAATGAAAAAAGAAATAACTTCACATAGTATATTAAAAACAACAACCTTTTGTTTCCATATTTTGATTAGCATCATTTTATGTACATATATAGCTATTGAGCTATTTTGTTCCTCTGCTAGGACTATCCTAGATGTATACTAATTATTACAAATGAGGGAAACCATGGAGCCTATGTTTCTGTAGGTCTCTCTTACTTCACTTAATATGATTCCCCCCCCCCAAATTTCTGTTTCCTTATGGATGAGATGATGTCATTCTTTCTGATGGGAGCATAGAATTCCATTTTTTTGATACATTCATTTCCTGAGGGCTATCTGGGTTGGTTCCATATCTTAGCTACAGTAAACAATACTACAATGAACATGGTTGTGCTGGTAGCTTTAGTGTGGCCTTGTTTGCAGTCATTTGAATAAATGTCCAGGAGTGAGATTGCTGGACCATAGGGGAGCTCTATGTTTAGTCCTTTGAGGAACTTCCATACTGCTGTCCAGAGTGGCTGAGCCAGTTTACCTTCCTACCAACAGTGTGGTAGCATTCCCTTTTGGCCATATCCCTGCCAGCATCTGTTGTTATTATATTTTTTGATAATGACCATTAAGGAAATCAACTCCTTTTGTAATAGCCTCAAAACATGCCTAGGAATTAACTTAGTCAAAGAAGCTAAGGGCCTCTATATGAAAACTTTAAAAATCTGAAAAAAGAAATTAAAGCAGATCTAAGGAAGTAGAAAAACCTCCCATGCTTGGGAGGATTAACATAGCAAAAAATGGCTACAAATTGAATGTAATACTCATCAATATCCCAACATCATTCTTTAATGAAATAGAAGAAGCAATCCAAAAATTCATATGGAATAATAAAAGACCCCAAATAGCAAAAACAAATCTTAACAGGAAGAACAGTGCAGGAGGAATATCAATACCAAACTTCAAACTCTTTCAAAGCCATAGTAATAAAAACAGCTTGGTACTGGCATAAGAACAGGCCTGAGGACCAATGGAATAGAACTGAAGCCTCAGAAATGAATCCACACACCTATGGCCACGTAATCTTTGATAAGGGAGCTAAAAAAATGTAGGATGAAAGAAAGCCTCTTCAACAAATGGTGCTGGCAGAATTGTTAAACTTCTGTAGAAGACTAAAGTTAGATCCTTATATATCACCCTGCACTAGAATCAATTCCAAATGGATCAAAGACCTCGAGGTAAAAGCAGATACCCTGAAATATTGCAGGAAGGAATAGGAGAAACCCTAGGGCTCCTTGGCTCAGGTCAAAATTTTCTTAAAGAACCAGAAACCCAACAAAATCAAAGAAAGGTTGGACAAATGAGATTGCATGAAACTGCAGAACTTCTACATGGCGAAGGACGTAGCTAGCAAGATCAACAGAAATCTCACAGATTGGGAAAAGATCTTCATTAGTCATACAACAGACAAGGGCCTCATATCTAAAATATACTTAGAGCTCAAAAAAATAAATCCCCCCAAAATAAATCCCCAAAGAAACAAACACCCCATTAACAAGTGGCCTAAGGACTTAAAGAGAGACTTCTCTGAAGATAAGAAAAGCCAATAGACACATGAAGAAATGCTCGACATCTCTGTCCATAAAAGAAATGCAAATGAAAACAACACTGAAATTCCATCTCACCCCATCCATCTTTGGATATTTCTTATAGTTATACACAGTAAGATGCTTCAGGCTCATGTTGTACTTTTTGATTGGAATCAGATCTGGAGTCTTGCTTCAGATATGGAGTTATTGATTCTGCCAAAGAATTCTGGTTCTTTTTAGTTGAGAACAGTATTTATAAACTAGGACTGAATGTTGGTATGCTAATTTTTAATGATGTGTCACTTCTTCCAGCCCCTCCCTTGCTTCTCTCTCTCTCTCTCTCTCTCTCTCTCTCTCTCTCTCTCTCTCTCTCTCTCTCTCTCTCTCTCTGTCTCTCTCTCAATTCTCCATCTCTCTCTCACTCCCCCCCCACATACTTAGGTCTATATTTCCATGTATTTTTTAAAACCATGAGGTTTGATTCCCAATTACAATGTACATCTAAGGATTCAATTTAATTTCTTTCCTTTCCCCCCCACCTCTTTTTTTTTTATAGTATCTTCACTCTCTAGGAAGCCTGGTCTTGGCATTTTTATGTACCCGATTCCTTTCTCTTCATGTGACTGATCTCCTGACTCTTCAGTCACTATTTGTCATCCTCTATCCTAATGTGAATGACCTGCGCATGAGCTGACGTGTCCTGAGGAAAGCCTCCTCTGGCTACTCCTCACCTGGGAGGTCAACCTATCCCACCTCTCCCGGCAACACACACACACACCGATGTGAATATTCCACATCAATGCTCACAGCACGTTCTCAAAGTTTTAGATTGAGTTGTTTGAGGAGAGGGAGATTTTGTAAATTAATGATTTCCAAACATATCTTGGTTCTCGCTTTATTTCCTCTATACAATTCCTATTTAGCATCTGAGCTTTTCTAGTTCTAATCTTTGCAATAATCGTTCTCATTTTGTAATTGTAGTCTCTATCTGATCAGGGCGATATTGTGTGTGTGTGTGTGTGTGTGTGTGTGTGTGTGTGTGTGTGTGTGTGTGTGTGGTGTTCATAGAAAAAACACTTTAAGGTTCTTTTCTATATTTCGTCCTAGAATTTGTATTTTATAGAATATTCCTGTTTTATGTTGTTGTTTGCTGTATTTTTTTTGGGGGGTCCGGTCGTGGGGCCTGAACTCTGGGCCTGGGCACTGTCCCTCAGCTTTTCAGCTCAAGGCTAGTGCTCTACCACTTGAGCCACAGCACCACTTCTGGCTTTTTTTCTTTTTGCTTATGTGGTGCTGAGGAATCGAACCCAGGGCCTCAGGCATGCAAGCCAAGCGCTCTACCACTGAACCACCTTCCCAGCCCCCTTGTTTGCTGTATTTAAAGGCTGTATTAAAGGCTAATCTTTCCTGAGGCATTAGATTTCCTGTTAGGTGGAGGGATGAAATAAGAGCTTTCCAAGCCATAGACTTCAGTGACTCCTTTTTCATGAAAAATTTAAACCATGGACTCTGTTACACATTGAAAGTTCATGCCTTGTAACTCTAGCTACTCAGAAGGCTGAGAGCTGAGGATTATGATTCAAAGCCAGACAGAAACAGGAAAGTCATGAGTCAGTTAACTGCCAAAAAGCCAGAAGTGAAGCTATGGCTCAAGTGGGAGAGTACTAGCCTTGATTCAGAAAGCTAAAAGACAGTACAAGGCCTGAAATCAAGCCCCAGGATCAGTATACATACACAGAATAGATGATTCTGAATATCATATATATATATATATATATATATATATATATATATATATATATATATATTCTCTATGTGATATCAGAAGTTAAGTTGCATTCTGGCATCCAAACCGAACAGGATTTGAGATTCTCAGATGCTGCTTTTTCATCTCCAAAAACGAAAGGTCATTGCAATTGCCCTTCTTGGTGTGATTCATAATTTGAGGCAGCTTTAGTCAGCTGCTTCTGCTTGAGGTTTGTAGTGAGCCCATTCCCTTCACCTCCCACCTGGTCCAACTTTCACCACTGCCCTTGATGGCTTTGCTTTGAATATGCATGTCTTGAGGACATGGCATTTTCTAGTTTTGTCTCTGAAAGGATTTCAAATTTTTTTCTTACATTCAGTTGCTGTCACCTGATCCCTAAAGACATTCAGCTTCGGTGACTTGGTCATTTTACAACTTTTCCGATGTCTGCTATTCATTTTAGGGTTTTTTTCATTAACATAAATACTGACATATGCTTCCCCAACATCTACCATTGTTGATGACTGATTTCATACTTATTATTAGAAAGACAAATGATTATAAGTATACTCACATATTTTCTTTTTAAAAATTTTGTATGTTTGAAAAAGATTTGCTTCCCTAATGCTATTGGAGTTTTTGTATACAGTTTAAAATAGATTTCTAATTGCTTATTTTAATGAATGGCATTCTCTTTCTTCCCTATCAATTGATTTAATCTGCCATTTCCCACTGATATGTAACACTCCCGTCCCCCTCTCTCTCATCAGTCATGGGGTCTGAACTGTGGGCTTGGGCCCTGTCCCTCAGCTCTTCAGCTCAAGGCTAGCGCTCCACCACTTGAGCCACAGAGCCACTGGTGTCTTTTTCTGCTTATGTGGTGCTGAGGAATTGAACCCACTGCCTCATGCATGCAAGGCAAGCACTCTACCACTGAGCCACCCTCCCAGCTCCTCTCCTCTTTTGAGGTACCCATTATATATCTTAATTCATACAGACCTATATTTGTGAAGGCAGAACTATTAAACTCTGAGCTAAACTTATGTAACTCAGTGTATTGTTCTGCGTAATTATTTGTTACTTTGTTTCTGGCATAGTTTTTTAATTATTGTATCTTGAATAGGTTTTATTGTTTGAAAGAAATATATTTATCTCATTTCCTTATTCTTCCCAAACTCAATTGAACTCTTTCAGAAATGTGTGAGGTATTCTGTTGAATAAGTTAATTGCTATTTTTTATACTTCGAGGTCCTTCTCAAACAAAAACACAGAGCCCATTTTCAACCTGCTGCCACCGCAGTTACCACTTCAGTTTGGGGAACTGAAGATGTAGTTTCCATCCTTTTACCTCTTTGGTTTTTTCTGGTAGTTATTGCAACTGTGGAGAAAAATGCAATAGAAGATAAATCTGGCCCATGGAATTAATTGGAAAGATGGCAATTAAAAATTCATTTAAAGGGTTTAACTATTAAGAATTGTCTGTTCCTTGAATACCTAAAGGCATTTTCATGAAAGCCAACAGGACTGAAGTCATGGTGTGCTCAGGCTACATTTGCATTTTTAGAAAATGGTCTTAATGGATTTTTTTTACAGGATAAAGATAAATCCATCCTTTCAATTCAGTTAATAAACATCATATGCCAACCCTGTGAAGTGTTTGGAATATTAAGATGAGACATGTTCTTTGCATTTTAGCTTCTCAGGAATCTAATTGATTAAACTGGGAAAAATTCCCTTTTCAAATAATGATCAACTGGCCAAATATCCTGAATTTAAGTGCTTTTGACAAACTTGCTTTGGATATTATGAGTGTTGAAAGGAATCCCGGGAGAGCCAATGCTATAGTCTTTGAGTCACTGATAAACTTCCTATTGGCGTCTCCACTGTAAAGAAGTAATTTCATCCTAACCTTGCTCTAGCACAGTCTGTCTGCCCATGAATATTCTGCAACATTGTTCATGCCAGAGATTCATCATGAGGTCTGGGCTTGAGTACTGTAGTGTGAAGGAGCTTTCTACTGTTTCCTGTCTCCCCATCTCTCACTGGTGAAGTCACCTTTTTGCAGCTTGAACAGAATGACCGATTCCAGGCTCTTTGCTCTTAATGTCAGATGCCCTCCACTGAACGAAACTAAGGGCAATGTCACTCCAAATCTTGTAAGGACTTCAAAGAAAGTAGTTTTTAATGTATTTAGCTCCTACTGTATGGAGTGCTGATCTGATATTGACCTATGGGACCTAAATTCCTTTTTTGAGTTTCCTTGGAACTGGATAGTTCTTTTTGTCTGCATGTCAGTGACCCCATCATTCCTTTGAAAAGTTCACCGGAAAAGAGCCATTATGTCCTCCTCCCAATGGATCTTTGCATCCTGACAGGAATAAAAGAAATTGCTTCATGATGACATCTTTTCTTAACTTCACTAACCTTTTAGCCTTGTCCAATTTTATCCCAATTTGTTATTCAAAATCCAACTGTAGTCTCTCTCTCTCTCTCCCCCCCCTCTCTCTCTCTCTCTGTGTTCAAGAGAGAAAATATAAACTATATGATGAGAATAGTAGGCAGAAATAAGGGAGATAGAATTTTCTGCTCTATTTTTATAATGAAAGGTGAGCTATAAACTCATTTTGTGCCTGTGAGATTATCGTCTTTAAATGAGTGAGATAACTCTTCCAATAGCAAGCAGATAATTATGAAGAGATAATGAAAATACAGTCATAGAAGAAAATTTCACACATTTTCACATGCCATTTACATGCTATCCAGGAAAGCTGGCTGTCATGCCAGAGTAATTCTACTACTCAAGAGCTGACATCTGAGGCTTGAGCTTTGAAGTCAACCCAGGCAGATAAATCTAAGAGACTCTTATCTCCAATAAATCACCAAGTGATAGAGAGCCAGCCTTAAGCAAGTGAATGAGCAAGATTAGAGTCCCCAATACTGGTGTGTATACAGAGACAGATGCCGATGCACAAACACAAATACAAATGAAAATACAAAAGAAAAAAAAGGATAGAGTGTAAACATGAAGCTTACCTTTAATTAATTTGCATAAAGATGAATATTTATTTAGCCACTACACAGGTTCAGATGTGCAACATTCCTGGAGCCCAAAAAACCTACTTGTCCTCATCCACTGTTTAATCCTTTTATCTGTAATGAATGCAGCCATACTAAATGTGATCATCTCTTTTTAGTTTTCATGACAGTTTTTCCATAGAGGTCTGAATCTTCAGAAGATAGAGGTTAGTTTGTGTTTTACATTTCATATAAGTGGAATCTGGTTGCTTCTATTCAACATAGTGCTTAAGCTTTACCTACACTGTTTTAGGATGCTATAGTTTGTTCATTTTCAGTGCTACCTGATACTCTACTACATGGATATGCCACTGTTCACCTATTTACTGGTGGGTTTGGGGCTTGTTTCCTGTGTTATTGCTATGAGTACTCTCACCTGCTATGGCCTGGATGTAGGTTGTTTCCCAAGGTGACAGTATCGGAAGTATTGGCCTGGTGGAATTTTTTGGTTGGGTCAGAGATGGATGTGGTGATGTACACCTATAATCCTAGCTTCATGAGAGGCAGAGACAGGAAGACTGCAAGTTTAAGACTACCCTGGGCAAAATTAGTGAGACTCTACCTAACTCTTCCCCCCTCCCCATGCAAAAGAAAAGCTAAAAACAACAGAAGATAGGAAGATGGCACAAGTGATAATGCATATGCTTAGAACACACAAGGCCCTGCATTCAACACCCAGTACTGGGAGAAAAAAAGAGTAGTAGGGTCTGGTTGGGTAAGTGAGAAGTGGCTGGATTGTTAGCTTCTCTGTTTTTTTTTAATACAGTGTTTCTCTCTGGATTGTGATTAATTCTCATTGTAACTGAAAGTTTAGTCTCTGGTTTGGGGCCAATTCACAAATAATGAGAACAAGGTTTTGAGGGAAAGAAAGGAAATTTTATCAATTTACTGTGCAAAATGAGGAGGAGGGAAACTTGTTCAATCGCTTTGGAAAGTAATATGGAGGTTCCTCAAAAATCAAGACAATATTGAGAATACAGACAATATTGAGAATCCACCTCACCCCAGTTACAACAGATGCTGGAGGGGATGTGTCCAAAAGGGAAGCCTACTGTTGTTGTAAACTTGTTCAACCACTTTGGAAAGGAGTATGGAGGTTCCTCAAAAGACTCCACATAGAGCTCCCCTATGACCAGCAATCCCACTTTTGGGAATTTACCCAAATGATCACAAACAAAGCCATACTAAGGTACCAGCACAACTATGTTTATCTCAGCATAATTTACCATAGCTAAGATATGGAACCAACCCAGATGCCCCTCAGTAGATGAATGGATCAAGAAAATGTGGTATATATATACAATGGAATTCTATGCCTCCATCAGAGAGAATGACGTTGCCCCATTTGTTAGGAAATGGAAAGACTTGAAAAAAAAATATATTAAGTGAAGTAAGCCAGGCCCAAAGAAACATAGGTCCCATGGTTTCCCTTATTTGCAATAACTAGTATATGTCTGAGACAAGCAGAAACTGTCAGATAAGTTGATGTTAGGCGAAATGAACCCCAAGATAAGGACTCAAATGGTTTTTCTTTCTTGCTATTGTTTCTAACATATTTATAAGATGATTTCTTTGTTGCTTTGTATGTCCCTCCCCTACAGTATAACCCCTGCTTTCACTGTATTTGATGTTGGTATAATTTGGGGAGGGAAAGGGAAAAAACAAATTGTTTAAATAGGGATACAGGTGGACCCATTGCAACAATGAGATGTACAAGATGTTATGTCAAAAAATGAACTTTACAACCTTAGCCGGAGGGTGGGGGGAGGAGATGGGAAGGGATGGGAGGGGGAAACAAAGGAGGAGGCAATAATGCTTGATAAGAAACGTACTCATTACCTTGCCCATGTAATTATAACCCCTCTGTAAGGTATTTTCACAATAAAAATTAATTTATTAACAATTAAATATTAATTTTTTTAAAAAAAACCTGTATCTTGCTCCTGAGAGGAAATGAGCCTGAGCTCTGCTCCAGGACACTTGACAAGGATGTGCCCCCATACCAGATGGTGGCTTGCCTCTTCTACCGCCTGTGTGTCATGATTGACAGAGGCTCACTCTTCTGGTGGTCCAAGATGGGTGGGGAGAGATGGACTAATTTGGTTAAAAGATTATTATTATTATTATTATTTTACTGGGACCAGTGTTTGAACCCATGTTCTGCTTGCTTAGTTCGCATTGTACCACTTAAGTCATGCCTCCAACCCTGCTTTTTGATGGTTATTTTTGAGGTGAAGGTTTGTAGACTTTTCTGCCTTGGCCAGGTTCTAAACTTTACTCCTCTGGATATTAGCTTCTACATACCTGTGATCAAAAGTGTGAACAGTCAATGCCTGAGAGGAGTGGTAATTTTGAGTTTCCCAGTATGGGGAAAGCAGAAAAAAAATGTTCATTTGAATACCTAAATAAGTGTGAAGCAAACTGGCCAGGCACACAACCTGGCTACAACCAAAGGTGTTTCACCTTTTCTTTTTTTTTTTTTTAAATTTCATGTTCCGGTTATATCACTAGAGTAATTAAAGCATAAACCATCCTGTGAATCTGTCTGGCTTCCCACCTTGTCATATGATTTCTCACAGTTGCTTGAGCACCATTCATTGTGATGACAGCCACATTGGGACCTTCACCAGAGTCATGCTGATGCCAGGGTCACAACTTTGAGCAAAATCAATCTCTGATCTTCATTCATGACCCCACCATTTTTATAGACACAGATACATTTTCCTTGTCTTTTTGTAGTGGGATGCATCCATTCCTTTTGCACATAAACTTATTAGGATATTGTTAGTAATAATGTAGGGGTTTGCCTTATTTACTTCTCTGAAGGATATGTTCTGCTAAGCAGCAGTTCTTATATTTTTTTCTTTTTTTATGGTCCAAGATTGGAACTTGAACGCAATACCTGATGCTTTCACTCATTGACTAGCTCTCTACCAAAGGAGCCAAGCCTCCAATCCCCTTAATTTTATTTTAATGTAAAATATACTGAAACTTTTATTCCTGACTTGATGGTTAAAGTTGGTAGTATGGTCTAAAAGCTCTATAATGTCTTTTTCTCCTCTCCAAACTTCTGTCTCTGATCCATCTGGGAACATTAGAGTTGTTGTCAACTTTTTCCTATTTGTCAGTTTTTTATGTCCAGAAATAAAGCTTCTATGTGCATTTTTATTGGACATATGTCCTTGTCCCTCTGGGATACTATCTAGAAATAGGATTTCTGAGTCAGTGGACAGTGAATAATTCAAAACGGTTGTCTAAAGTCTTGTGCTAGTTTACTTTTCAGCCAGCAATGTGTGAGATTTCCAGTTCGAAATCTACCACATTCTTCCTCAGTTTATATAACTTTACTTAAAATTTTCTCATAGCTAATTCTTTTCAATATTTTTTCTTGTGCTTATTTGTAAAATTATATGTGGTAACATACCTGTTCAAGTTATTTGCCAGTTTTTGGAAATTTGGTCCTTCCTTCCTTCCTTCTTTCCTTCCTTCCTTCCTTCCTTCTTTCCTTCCTTCCTTCCTTCCTTCCTTCCTTCCTTCCTTCCTTCCTTCCTTCCTTCCTTCCTCTCTTTTACCCTCCTTTCCTTTCTCCTTCTTTCTTTCTTTCTTTCTTTCTTTCTTTCTTTCTTTCTTTCTTTCTTTCTTTCTTTCTTTCTTTCTTTCTTTCCTTCCTTCCTTCCTTCTTTTTTCTTCTGGTCCTGGGGCTTGAACTCAGGGCCTGGGTGCTGTCCTTGAGCTTTTGCTCAAGGCTAGTGATCTACCTCTTGATTCACAGCTCCATTTCCAGGTTTTTGGGTGGTTAATTGGCAATAAGGGTCTCCATGGACTTTCCTGCTCAAGCTGGCTTTAAACCAAGATCTTAGTCTCCTGAGTAGCTAGGATTACAGGTATGATCCAGTGACACCTGACTTGGTTCTTTATTTTTTTTAAAGTTATCATGCATTTTAATTTTTAATTAATATGCATGAAATATATATTTCAACCCCGTTCTTTATCTGTAACTGTATTTTAAGCATTTCCTCAGTCTATATTTTGTCTTATTACTGCCATAATATTCTCTTTGGTGAAAAAGAGTTCATAAGTATAACAAGATCTAATTTCACATTTTTCTTTTATGATAATTTGTTTTAGTTGCTGGGAAAGTCATGATGCTATTCTTTTATTGTAAAAATCTTATCTTTTGGTATTTATACGAATCTATTTCAAATTAAATTTTGTTTTTGGTTAAAGGTTGTCTTTTTTATTTGTTTTGTTTTCATATTTGATACCCAATTGACCCAGCACAAGTCAGTAAGAGATCATCTGACCTATGAATTGTAGGTCAAGTGATCACACACATCCATGTACACACAGACATATGTGTACACAAGAATACACACGTGTGTGCATAATGTACACATACACATGAACACAAGACACATAAATATATACCTGCACACACATGTATACATAGACACATACATGAACAAGAACATAACACATGGAGGCATACACATAAGCCACATAGAGGCGCATATGCATGCGCACACGTGTATGCAGACTTACGAACACTTCTTTCTGGCATATGATGGATTTCTCCCAATGTACTTTCAATTCTGTGATTATAAAGTAAGTCTGAAACTCTGCATATAGAAGTCTTTCTTCACAGTGGTTTTGGCTATTTTGCTTTTTTTTCCCACATTTCTCCATGCAAGTTTTAGGTTCAGTTACAATGTTTTACACATGTGTAAAACTTGAATGAATTAAGAGGAAGAACTTTTGGAGGTGAGGAGAATTTTAATACTTTGTAGGAAAAATGCAACTAAAAATTGAATGTCTTCCAATATGCAACCATAATTCTTCTTTTATGCTATTTTAAATTTCTCCCAGCTGTGTTTTGTGGTTTTAAGTTAGAGAGATCACACAAATATTTATTTATCCATATTAGAACTTTTTATGCCATTATAACAATATATTTTTAAAATATAACAGTTCAATTGCAGTTGTATTAGTATGTTTCTTATTAACATTATTATTCCTTTGGGAACTTTGGGTACCAACCAGAGTCTTTCCTGGATTCCATGCAATTTAACTGTTTCTTTATTTCTATTGTGTTTTAAAGTTTCAAAATGTTCCTTCATATTTAAATATTCTTTTTTTGTTTGTGTGCCAATATGGGCTTGAAATTGGGACATCAGACTCTTGGCTTTTCTATTTTTTCTCAATGCTGCTATTCTGCCACTTGACCTACAACTCCACTGCTGGCACAGAGGATATTACAACCCCAAGGCTCAACCTGTTATTCTATTCGTTGCTGGTAAGTGCAGAGACAAGCATGTTCTGGTGTGATAGGTTCATCAATTGCTCTGTTGCTTTCAGGTCAGGAATTTCACAGTGCCTCACACCAGCACAAAACCTGGCAGTGTAGCTCAATGTCCTCTAGGAGGCAGCAGAGTAGCAGTTGACATCTGCTTGGTGTCGCTGGAGGAATGTGGAGTCCTGGGGCTGAGGGAATCTCTGGCCCTAGAGGAAAGTCAGAAGACAAGAATGGAAAAATATCAAGATGTCAGGATATGAGAATGCAAACAGGTATGTGTTAGAGGCAAAAGTGGAACTCAGATGGAAATGAGAGCTAGGTTTATGCCAGTTATAAATAAACAAAAAAGATTTCTTATGTCATCCAGTATTTCCTCGGTACCTAATCTTGTCAAGTCTCTTGAGGACTCTGTTTGATGTGGGATGAGGACAGGTGAACAAGAAAGACAAGGAAGAATGACGGAAAGAGTGACACTCATCAATAGGTATTAAACTTGTAATCTGGCTTGTTGAATTGAAACCTCTTTGTGCAACTACTTAAAATAAAAAACAAAGACACATAAACAAGTAATTAAGTACAAGGTCTTCAGTGACTTGAAGAAATGCAGAAGGAGCCGTGTGAACTCAAGACAGTGACTATGGGATGCAGCGGGGGGGGGGGGTGGCCTTGAAGGGGTTCTTATTAGATTGCTATTGGTACCTGGTACAGTGATTTCTCAGAGAAAACAGCAAGAGGCCACAGCATAAACTGCATTTCTGGACAATGGTGAGCCCCTGAGTTAAGCTGTTAGGTCCCCTAACAGCCCATGTTAGGGGAAGTTGGGAAGACAGATGGTGAACTTGGCCATCTGTGCAATTCTGTCTTGCACAAACATCCCTGTTACTACACTTTGAGGCAAATGGCCATGAAATCCCTTCATTGACGGCACTTGTTTCACCGATGTTTGACACCCCAAAGAGGGTTCTTTCTTAATAGAATGAAGATTTCATTGGCTTGAGGAAAATTGGGAGGTGATTATTTGGTAGAAGCCACAGTGTTCATAGAGGTAAGCAATCTGAGCCTCACTGGGCACAACATTTCAAAGCAAAGACACAGGGAAATGAGGGCAGACTCTACCAAGAAAGAGAAAATACAGATATAGATATGAGTTTAAATCTTCACATGGAGGAATTGTACCTCTCTTGAGGGATGAGTGGAATTAAGAGCAGTTACATTAGAAGTGGAAGTTTTCTTTGAGACCATCTGATTCCTTCTCATGTTTTGTCTCTTGGATAACAGGAATAGAAGTGGGGAATCAGTTCATAGTAATCAGCAACACGGCTTTTACCTCTCAATGTCTTGGTCACTGGGCTCTGTGGAATTCTGTGGATGGACAGATACTAACTTCTCTGGGAGTTTTTCTCTCTAGGTCTCCATATGTCCTATGTAAACTGTGAAGATGACAGCAATTGAGATCTAAGACTTATTTAGACTTTAATATTTTGTAATTCAGTGATTTTGTACTGCATAAAACACTAGACAATGTTCTTATATTGTCAGAGGGCTTTGGTTTTATTTGAAAATCTGGATTTAAATTCTATTTAAAAAGGAAAAATGAGATGGGGTCTGGTGGCTCACATATATAATGCTAGGCACTCAGGAAGCTGAGATCTGAGGATCATGGTTCAAATCACAAAGCCAGCAGGTGCAGAAAAATCTAGACACGTATCTTTAATCAAGTAGAGGAGTACCTCAGGAACTGCTCTGCCAGCCTTGAGTAAACATGCTAAGTGAGAGCAAGGGGTCCTGAGTTCAAGCTCCAATACCAGCACAAAAGAAAGAGGGAAAGATGGAAGGAAGGAAGGAAGGAAGGAAGGAAGGAAGGAAGGAAGGAAGGAAGGAAAAGGAAGGAAGGAAGGAGAGAGGGAAGGAAGGAAGGAGGAAAGGAAGGAAGGAAAAAGAAAGGAAGGGAGGGAGGGAAGGGAGGAAGGAAGGAAGGAAGGAAGAAAGGAAGGAAGGAAGGGAGGGAAGGAGGGGGGAGGGAGGAAGAAAAGATAGAGCAAATAGAGAAAAGCTTGACCAGAAAGACAAAAAAAAAAAACCCAGAAAACACACACATTAAGAACTAAAAATAATTGGTATGTTTGTGGCAGTTTTCAAGGTGAATCTTTATTGACTCTAGTTCTCAGCTTGCCTTTTACATCTGGCTTACAAATAGATTTTACCATTTTCTTTTTGCATGTAGTCTAAATGCCATGTTTTTTTTTCTTTAATTAAAAATACAGAATCAGTTAGGTTAGGGAAATAATTCAGCACAGAGTACTTTCAGCTTCAGCCTTGGGGAAGAAATGTGTTATATTTTTAAAGACTTAGCTATATTGATACTAATGAATTAGTCATATCTTAAAGTAAATTATAGGAAGATTGTTAGCAGTAATACATTTTTGGGTAATTTAGAAATTTCCATGACATTTTCAGAAAGACAAATTTAAATACATTTGTTTAACAGAGATTTGGGACTAAATCTGGATAGTTGTATTTATTACCTGTGTGTCATTGAGCATGTTACCCAAGCTAAACTTCAATCTTTTTCTGTATGAGGAGGTAGTATTTATACCTAACTCGAGACATTGTTAGTATTAAATGAGATGATTTCTTTAAAGAACTTATCATGATGTTAAGCATGTGAAAATTGTTACTGGCTTTTCTTGTTATTCGTTTCTTACAATCCAACATGAAACTTGTAAATATGTGAATAAAAGAGGATGTCTTCAAGCAAGATATAGTCCAAGGTTTGGTGCATTCTCATAACTAAATGATTTATGAAATCAATCATGTGAGTCTTTAATGTGCTGAGAAAGGATTAACTTGACTGGGGAAGATTTGATCCAGGCTTACACGTTAGATCATTAAAAGTCAGCTGGGCAATGATGGCTCACGCCTATAATCCTAGCTACTCAGAAGGCTGGGATCTGAGGATTTAGATGAGAAGCCAGCCCAGGCAGGAAAGTCCTTGAGATTCTTTGCTCCAATTAACCACCCACAAACCAGAATTGGAGCTGTGTTTCAAAGTGGTAGAGCATTAGCCTTGAGCAAAAATGCAGAGGGACAATACCCAGGTACAGAGTTCAAGTCCCACAATGGACCAAAGAAAAAGGAAAATGTTAATATTTATAGAGTTGTTTATAATTTATACTATTTTAATATGTAAATCTGAATATATGTATGATATTTGCATAATTGAATTCTTCTATCTACCAAAGATTCATGCTATTATTTCCACTTTTTAAAGAAAAGAACTGATTTAGAGAATCGATATAATACATAGTTGGCTTGTGTCATGTTGTCATTTGTAACTAGGCCTTTGACTTCCTCTGGTCCAGTGCTCTATTTAAGGAATGTGTATTAAGGATTTTATAGCTCATGCCTATAATCTTGGCTACTCAGGAGGTTGTGATCTGAGGATCATGGTTCAAAGCCAGCCTGGACCGGAAAGTCTATGAGACTTTTATCTCCAACTAACCAGGAAAAAGCTGGGAGTGAAGCTGTGGCTCAAGTGGTAGAGCATTAGCTTTGAGCAAAAAAAGCTCAGGGACAGTACCCAGGTCCTGGGGTCAAGCCCTGGGTTGGTGGCTGGGGTGGGAGGGGAGGGGATGGGGAATTGTTCGGATCACCTAATGAGGAACAAACACTAAGAGAGACTTACATAGTGCATCCCTCCTTGTCTGCTCACCAGCATTTCTTCATCTGCTTCTTTGCAGCAGTTCCTCACTGCTTTCTAAGAACTATAGTCACCCACTGATCACTCATTGGACAGTGACTGAGCACCTCCAATCAAACTCACCCAGCGGCCACATTCACACAGGAAAAACCTGCTATAAAAACAAAACATTCAGCTATTCTTCAATAGATTTGGTTCCATATTTGGGGGGACAGAAAAAGAAGGTGTGGGAGGAAGAGGAGAAGGAGGAAGGAGAAGAGGAGAAAGAAAAGGAGGAAATGGCAGAGGTAAAGAGGAGGAGTAGGGTGGAAGAGGAGAAGAAGAAGAAAGAGGAGGAGAAGGGGAAGAAGAGGAAGAGGGAGAAAGAGGAGACAAGAAGAAGGAGGAGGAGGGGGAGATGGAGGGGGAGGAGGAAGGGGAAGAGGAGAAAAGAAAAAGAAGACAAGAAAGATAAAGAAAGGAAGGAAGGAAGAACATGTTGTGGTTTACTTTGGGAAGTAGATACCTGATTTAATATTTCAAGCCAATTTGAAATCCTTCCCTGAGAATTTGAACTTACAGAAGGTAACATAACTTATCTGAGTATATGGACTAAAACATGGTACATGAGAAATGATGGCAGCTGTATTTTGTCACTGAGGAGAAAGCCTGTATGAAGTGAGACAGAAATACCAAGCTGATATTCAGAGAGCAGTCAAGTTGTAAAACAGAGTCTGGAAGGAGACTTTCAAGTGGTCCTGAGCCCACTTGAATTCTTTCCTAGTGTTTCAGGACCCACTTCTGGGTCCTTATAGTAAATCTACCTTTTGGTTAGATTAGTTCAAGTTATATCTCTGTCAAATGCAAAATTAGTTATGATTAATACCCAATTCGAACATGTCCTAAATGACTAATAGAAGTAAAACCACCTCAGGAGCATTAGGGGTTTGTTGAAGTACAGATTCTAGGACACCATTTTTGAGACAAGCCTTGGTTCAGAATATCTGCAATTTGGCTTGGACATCTGCATCTCTTCCACATAGATAGAATTAGCAACTTTAGTAGAAATAGTTCTGTAAATATTTTGAAACCAGGAAAATGTGGCTTAAAGATGATGTAGGTTGTGCCAATTATGACACATCAGATACAGCCCAGTTTGAATACCGATCTGATGAAGAAGTTGAGCATTTCCTCTTTCAGAGTTATTATCCTTTTCACATGATAGGAGGAGGAAAAGAAGAAAGGAGATGTAGTCAGAATTGGGGTTGAGGGCAAGAATAGGGTGGAATTGAAGATCAGAATGGAAGATGATAGACAGGAAGTGAGTAAGTTGTGGCTGGGAAGAGAGAATGGAGTCACTGCTCTGAAGATAGAAACCACCACAGTCTTCAACACACCTGGCCAGAAGAGCAGGAGAAGGAAGAAACAGAATAAGAACACCGTTGATGGAAGAAGCCGTTTCCATCTTTTTGTGTCTCCTTCCTTGGCCTGCCTCTACTGGGAAGGTTGATTGATGCAGAGGATGTTATTTACCTGATCTTTGTTTGCTCTCTGATCTCATGGGATGCTGCCAGATGGACATCTTGGGAGGATTTACTCCTTACCCCAAACTGATGCTTCTGATATTTATATTTACTTCAGCATCTTTGAGAAGTGCAGGCCATCAGCAATGCACAGAGCAAACCCAACCACAATCACGCAGCAAGGAGACTTGTGTGGAGCTTTTCCATCTGAGAAACACTAACAGCTTCATTGATCTTGCTAACACCCTAGAGGTAAGTGTGAGAGCCATCAACATTGTCTTGGGACTCGAGTAGAGAGGAGAGATGGCATAATGGTCCCTTCAATTGTTTCCTGGTGTTGCCAAAAAGCATTATAGGGAAATTGAAATTAGGTGCAGTTAAAATTTCAATACCTTTGAATGTCACTGCAAGAAGGAAATTTAGAGATTATTTAGTCCAAAATTCTATTTCTACAATTGCAAGAAAACCTTAGAGAAAGACATTAACATGTCCAGGTTCACACATCTAGTTGGTGGAAGAGACTAGTCTAGAATTTAGATCTCTCAATACCAAGCTTAATGTTCAACATATGGTCTCTAATGAAGAAGGAATTGTACTGGGTACCCACAAAAAAATTACCATGAGTAAGACTTGTTATTGCCTATAAAATGTGACAAGAGAGCCAGTGTAGGAAGCAAAACTAGCTCAGCCAGTTTGATCTACCCTAGCCAAATATCTTACACTGGGTGGCTCAAAGGACAGACATTTATTTCTTACAATTTTGGAGGCTGGGAGGTCCAAGAAGAAAGTACTGAATAATAATTTGGTCCCAGTTCTCTTTCTGGTTTGTGGACAGCTTTTTGTTACTATGTTTTTACATGGTTGAAGGCAGAAGAGAATGAGAGAAATAGAGATAGATAGATTAGATGATAGATAGATAGATAGATAGATAGATAGATAGATAGATAGATAGATAGATAAATTGGTAGATAGATAAGGAGAGAGAGCAAGAGAGAGAGACTATCTTAGAGTCTTGTATTAAAACAGAAGACACTGATCTCATTGGATCTAGATACCACCCTTATGACCTCCTTTAATCTAAATTATTTCCTGTGTCCAAATGCAATTAGACTAGAGATAGAATTTCAGCATGTGACTTTGCAAGGTCCAATTCAATCTATAGAATTGGTCATCTATCAGAGTAGCCCAAGTTGCTCAGGCTTTGATCATACTGATGACTTACATGGTGGTAGGGACCTGATTTTACTAGTAACAATAAAGACACAAAACAAAGATAAAACTTTTATTAATAGTGATGCCTTGAATCTCTGTTATAAAGGTTAAAAAGTAGAAAAAATTTCCATTAAAAAATCAACTCAGGACAAATTAAGTAGCTCTGATGACTTGGAGCAACAAATGGAGTCCCTAAGCTTAGCTGACTGATCCAATTGGATAGTTGTACAAACTTACTAGTTGAGCAGTCTATTATTGGTAATTTCAGAGCTAGAAAGCTCTGAAACATGATTGCTTTTCTGAACATGTGTAGCAAACTCACTTGCCGGCAAAACCAGGCTTGTCCTATTGTGAGGTTCTTTATTGTCTTTACTGACCGCACTTAAGGGTATTTATATGTTTTGCTTATGAAATACTCAAACATTTGATTATGACGTTCTGTGAGTTGCAGTGCTTATTAAGAAAGGCCTCAAAATATATACAAATGCTTGAAACATCACCCTAAAGGTTTTAGACAAGGAAATTAAATCTGTGTAAAATCGATTTTGTTCCAAAGACTGAAATTACACACATGATATGAAAGGGGAATTTCTGGTTAAGCAGAATGAATGGATTTCTCAAAGTTCTTTGCAAAGTAGCTTATATCGAGGGCCATGGAAGGTGACTGAGCGGTCAGAATTGTCAATCCCATTTCTGCTCAAGTATGGGTATAGGCAGGAGTTCTTCAAAGGAAATCTTTACATCAGAATATAGAGACCCTGTTTAGATTCCCTCAGAACCATGGTTCCTGGGAGTAAACCCATGGTGATTTGCAATAACAGTTATTTCGGGCTGTTGTCTCAGACAGCAGCTTGACCCCTGGAGGAAGCTGACTCCCTGCAATTTCCTTATTACTCACCTCTTCTTCTTGGAAATGGGCTAGATCATCTGTTGTATGTGCTTCCATTTCTCCATTGAAGTGTAGATGCTGTGAATAGCCTTCTATACCATTTGCTAGATTAATACATAAAGGGCCATTTTAAAAGGATCTTCATTCCATGGACATACCATGTTTGGAAGGTTTCTTGCTGGTAGAGCCTTTGGCTCTAGTAAGATAACTCTGGACTTGAGTATCAGGAATGCTGGCTTTAATTTCAGCCTTCCTATGAATGTCCAGTGTGACCTTGAGTATGTGGTTGTCTCGTCACCACCCATTTCTTCACTTAGAAAACAAAAGATATGGACCTGCGGATCTCTAAGGCCTCTTGTAAGGATAACATGAAACCTACAAATAATAAGATGATAATTATATTTCTATTAGGACTTCTATTCTGTTTAGAAATGTTTTTTTTTTTTTTTTGTCAGTCGTAGGGCTTGAACTCTGGGCCTGGGCGCTGTCCCTCAGCTCTTCAGCTCAAGGCTAGCACTCTACCACTTGAGCCACAGCGCCACTTCCGGTTTTCTGGTGGTTTATTGGAGATAGGAGTCTCACGGTCTTTCCTGCCCAGGCGGGCTTTGAACCGTGATCCTCAGATCTCAGCCTCCTGAGTAGCTAGGATTACAGGCGTGAGCCACCAGCGCCCGGCTTAGAAATGTATTGTTTATGAATTTATGAAGTCATTACACACCCTGGGTAACTGTGTGAGTATATGATGGGCAGAGAAAGGTTATTCTCTCATAAAGACGTTTAGAGAGAAGGGTTAAGAAAGAAGGTACGTTACCTGACTAAGCACATGGGAAAGAAAGGGCAAAACCAAGTCATCTGACTCTCTAGTTCCCTATCTTGGGTGCTTAACCTGGCATTACTACTTCACCAACACCAAAGAGTCCTTACTTAGCAGCAGTCCCAGAGAAAGCACACCTGTCACCTGCTTCATAGCCAAAAAATAAAAAATAAAAATAGAAAACGATTTGTGTGTGACTAGGGTGAATAACATTTTCTACTTTTTATGATATGGAGTCTTTTTAAAAACCTTATATTGTTTATTCGTATCGATTCATTGTACATGGGATTTCATTTAGATACTTCCAGTGTTCTGCTATTTGTTGAGTATATTTCCTTGGCTAGTGCATTTTTCTCCTTCTTCTAGACTTAAATTTGTAAATTTGGTCTTTTAACAGAGTCCTGAAGTTCTTGTAAACCCACTTTTTCAATTTCTATAACTCTTTTCTTTATCTTCTTCTTTTGCTACTATGTCTACTTTAGCTTCAAGCCCTGAAGTTGTATCTTCCATTTCATCTTTGCTGAAGGAGAGACTTCCATCTGCTGTGCTGTATTTTGATATGGAGTTTTGCTCTATTGCTCAGCCTGGTGTCAAAGTTCTTGGATCAAATCATCATCCCATGTAACTCTCCCTAGTACCTTGGACTACAGGCATGTACACTATTCCTGCCCACTTACTATGTTTGACTATATTATTTTTGTGGCAAAATAGTCAAATAATGTTTTAGTTTTTGTGGGTCAGGGCATTGGCCTTCCTTATTAGCTCAAAGATGTTGACGATGGTAATTTTAAAAATTCTTAAGAACAAAGGACAACTAGGGGAGAGTAATTTGCTTTTCTGGAACTTAGTTTCCAAATCTGGTAAAGAATCTATAGCACTGTACCTTTTAGCATGCTACTCCAAATCCAGTTTTTTCCCCCCTCTTGCCCATGATTTAACCTAATTTCTTCTTTTACTTTCTTAATTTCTTCTCCTTGATTAAAAAATTTCACTATTGTATTTCTCTCAATTTTTAAAGATAAATCAGATACCTTGAACCTTCCCTTGAACTCTACAACTAGAAGCTGGCATTTCTTTCTAACCTATCAATCACTTGTTTGATTACAGATAACAGCATTTTCTACCTGATATTATAATTTGTTTCTTCCCCATATCCCATGGGATATTACATGGCTGGGATCTTTGATGTTAACAGACACATTTACAGGTTTTATTCACTCTCCTCATCTGAGCTCTTGGCGAACTAATAGCTTGATAAATGTCTAAGCAAAGAATTGACAAGTTCAAAAGGCCCTCCTAACACAAACTTCTGTTCTTCCAGTAATATAATAGTTGTCCTCAAGCAAGCTTAACATAAATCTTCATGAAAGATGTTCTTCAAAATTGTTATTGTAAAGGTGATGTACAGAGAGAGGGGTTACAGTTACATAAGTCAGGTAATGAGTACATTTCCTTTTGAGCAGTGTTACCTTTTCATTCGTTTTCTCCCAGTTTTTATAAAGCTGAATTCGTATTTCTATAAAAAAGGAACCATCCCTTGGTATTTGTTCAATAGACCACAAACAAGGTTACAGTAAAACCATCAGCACAAACATGTTCTACGAGGCACCATTCGCCATAGCCAAGATTAGAATCAACCTAGATGCCCCTCAATGGATGAGTGAATCAAGAGAATGTAATTTATATATTATATATATGTGTGTATATATACACACATACATACACACAATGGAACTTTATCCTTCAGAAAGGATGATATTGTATCATTTGTAAGGAAATGGAAAGACCTGGAAAAAGTTACATTAAGTGAAGTAAGTCAGACCCAAAGATACAAAGGTTGATGTTTTTTTTCTCATTTGTGGTATGAGAGTGGTTACAAATGAATTAACCAGGCATAGTAGACTCTATGGAAACTCAAATATTTATTTTTTTAGAACAATAAAGTTAAAGCCCAACAAAATAAGCACCAGGGTATTTGAAAGAGTAGAGGCTGTTGCAAATGGAAGAGGGGCAGCCAAATAAGGGAGGGGTGGGGAAGATTGCAGTCAAGAATTCATTGTATATACTACAAAATTAAGAAAAGTAAGGGAAGAGCTGATGGAAGGGGGTGATAAAGTTGAAGGGGTGAGACTAAGATGCATTGTATTCATTAACTTGTTTTGTTTAATGATACCTCCTCTGTACAACTACCTAAAGATAACACACAATTAAAAACAAGGAAACCACTCAAAGGTAGGACCTTGTTATAAGAAAAGAATATCATGGGGTTCTTTTTCCTGGAAGAGGTCACTTGGAGATCCTGTTGTTCTTCTTATTGGATATATAACTTGTATAAAAGCCATACCACTTATCAAAGTGCAGGTTTTGCTCAGCCAGAAGAGAATGAGATTTGTTGCCCAGGGTTTTTGGGTGTGCTAATGGGTTTGAAAGTGTTTTGCAAACTGAAAAGAACGCCGTCCATACTGAGGCTGTTATTATCGTTATCCTTGTTATTATTATTTTAGAAATCATTTCCATGCTATATAAAGGCAGCCCACTTAGCTCCTTTGGGCCTCTAAGTGTACAGACTGTATTTACAAATTTATAGCAACACCAAATAGGAGGTTGAATAACAGCCAGTCCATGCTACTAGCCCTGGGTCCTTATTTACAGAATGTCTTTCTTTTGAAATCAGAAACTATTAAAAGCCAGATCCATCATTCTTCAATTTCCATTCAAGCATCCATCCAACCATTATTTAAATATGCCTACTATGTGTCAGGCAGCATTTCAGATGGGGGAATGTGTTGTTAACATTGTTATCTTACTCATTTCTATATATAGAGTATGAGGGCTTTTCAAAGACATATACACAGATAAGACAGAGGGCCCAGGTGTGGTTCAGAGCGTAGGGTGGGTAGTGGGCCCTATTGCACTAACAATAATTATGTCATGAATGGAAGCTAGGCACCTCTGATTAGAATCACGTATCTTTACCCTCACTAAACTGGTCCTTTGCCTTAAGATACCTCTAATGAGAAATGATGTCAGAGGCTGAAAGGCACATTGTGTGACCCACATTGCAGGGGGTTAGGTTTCTGAACTGCTCTCATAGGCTCAGCCTCAAACACTTTGAAAGAAAAGTTTAAACTAGCTATTGATTAAGAGAGATTTGAGCCTGTCCTGAGCTGACACCCACAGAGCCCCACACCTGCTTTCAGACATTTTCACAGCACTGCAGCTTCACTTTCATCCTCCAGAGACAACAGACTCTTCTTGCAAGTTGAAGATTCTTTAAAAAAAATACTGGGATGAAAGCTGTCCTTTCACGTATTGATAGCTTGGAGAGCAAGGAGTGCTGAGCTTGTCCAAATTGCAGCAGGGACATATCAGGCATGTTTCCCACTTAGACTCTCTCAAACACATTTCCTCACAGAGGGCGGGGAGTGGGATGTAAGAGCTTTGGAATAACCCTCGCCCAAGGTAGGCAGAATGGAAAAATAACATGGGTGATTTTTATAGCTTCCAACGCTAACACTACTCACCATTTGCCACATTTTTTTCAGGTATTACAGGCCTTGGAGGAAGAAACCCTTCCAACAATATTTTCTCCTTGCTGCAGCTCACTATTGTGTCCTGAAGATCACACAGAAATCATTGGAAGAGACTGTTCATTTGACAGTAGGTCACAACAATTTGTTTGCCCAAAGCATACAAAGAGTAAAAGGGTTTGATGGGCCAGGGGAATGTTCCTTGTTTAATTTGTCCACTGTGATAGTTTGGTAGCCAAGAATAATTTAGGGGGAGAAAAAAAAGATGGATCAGAAAGAGATACATTTCAAAGGAGGATATTCTTAGGAGAGGATCACAAAGGCTCAATAGCTAGATGCATTTGCTTATATAAAATGATGTTTATTGAAATGAACTACAAGTAATGGAAACAAGAGTTTTTTTATTTTACTTTTTGTGTTTTGTTTCTTTGTTTCCCCCCTTTTGTCACTATTTTTGACTTGTGTACTTTTTGTCTTGAATGTAAGTTTATCTGCTAGTGGGAAGGTAAAAAGAAGCACAGAAATGGTGGGACAAAGGATGAACTAATTCAGCAGTGATATTCACTAGACACTATGTTGAAAATGAACTCTACAACTTGGGTGTGTGTGGGAGGAGGGGAGGATCATCAGGGAAAAAAAACTGTTCAAAACCAAATGTATTCATTACCTGACCTAAGTAACTGTAACTCTTCTGTACATCTCCTTTAAAATAAAAATAAGTAAGACAAGAAAGGTACATTCTAGAGGTAAGCAGCATCTGGAGACAGGGAAGTAAATGCAGTTCTTGGGCACCACGAGTGGTCCTATAAAGGTCTATAGGGGAGTATGACAGGCAAATGAAGCAGGAAAGAGCTCCCATGGGTCTTCCTGACAGCCACATCAATTTTTGTGTAATTGTCTAGGTGATACTGCAAGACCTTTAAAGTGTTGTCTGGAGGCATTTAGTCATTGCTCATGGGCAACCTAAATCCTTGGTCTGTAGTTACTGCTGAACAATTTATCTGGTCTCTTCTCTGTTATAGATTTCTTAGGGCAACTGGAAAGCTTGCCTCTTAACGAATAATAATTGTTATTGTAAATCCTGATGAATGAAGTCTCAGAACAACCCAACACAATGGTTTCTTCAACCACTTGACATCTGGCATGAACACCATCGATAATTTCCTTGCTTTTAGCAAAATGGCCCTAGAGATTTTATAAGTATACTGAGTCATTAGCTTTATTTTGATACATAATGCATTGGCCTGGAGGAAAACATTTGTACATTTATTTGGATCACAACATTGCTTTAAATATTAGCAGTCATTGTAGTTTTGGAAATAGCTTCCTCTTGTCTTCATTTGGTTGCTACAGTATGTAGAGTGACTTAGATATTATTTACCTAGTTGTTTAGTTGTCATTGATGTTTTAATTTTAAGTGTTTCTGTTTCAAAATTTTACAGAAATTCATCAAATGTATGCATGTTTCAGTTTGTATTTTAATTTTCACTCCCTTCTCTTGATTTTTTTTCTTTTAGTACTGAGGTTTGATCTCAGAGCTCCATGCTTGCTAAGCAGGTGCTCTACCAGTGAGCCATACCTTCCTGCTTTTGTGCAATGGTTGTTTATGAGATAGGCTATCACTTCCAGTCCAATTGCACACCTAAACCACAATCCTCCTGTTTTTCTTTTTTTCCCACAATGTCTTGGATGACAGGTACATGCCACTACATCCCATTTCTTCCACCAAGATGAAGTCTTGTGGATATTTCTTCCCAGGCTGATCTGAAATTATAACCCTCCCCATCTGGTCCTCTGAAGCATCTAGGATTACAGGTATGAGCCACCAGCATAGCATCTGGCTTAGCTGCAGTCTTTCAAATATACCCAGAGCTCTAAACTAGCAAAAGTTGGAATGGTACTGCACAGGGCATGGGACCTGGCCCTGAAATGCAGGAGGAATAGATTCTGCAGGAATTATCAGGCAAGTCACATACCTGTTCTAGGCCTTGATTTTCCATCAAAGAATCTTCACACTCTTTCCTGCTTTCAACTAATAAATATTTTACCTTTTAGGTCTGGCTACATACTAAATTCATTCCTAGAAACTGCACAAATCATTGTAGATGCTATCCATCAAAAAGTATGGATGTAAAAAGGAAGGACAGAGTTGAAGTTCTTCAAGAGCCAGGGTGAAGAGCATCATATTACACTGGTGGATGAGAAAAACTTCCTGGAGGCATGGCCACTTGTGTCAAGGTATGAGTGAATTAGGACGGGTATACACAGCATCTTCCCAGGCACCAGGAAGAGTCAGAATGAACACAGGGAACATAACATACATAATGCTGTACCGCAAGAACAATGGCAGGCACAGGGAGAAAGAGCTAAAGCCCAGGAGAGGTGCCAAATGGGGCTGCAACATAGCCACAATATGAAAGCCTTTTCAGGCCAACTTGGGAACAGCAGTATTCTAATAATGACCTTTTGCTCACTGAATACAAAATAGAAGCTAAAATAGTCAGAATGGTAAGTATTGCTTTGTACAATTGATACAGACATGCTAATGAACAAAGGACAAGGGTGAACATTTTTAGATTGAAAAGACAGGCAAATGCAGAGTGCCTAAGTTTTTTTTAAAAAATCAAATCCTTCCTTCTTTCCTCCCTTTCCTTTCTTTCCCTCCCTCCCTCCTTCCTTCCTTCCTTCTTACCTTCCTTCCTTCCTTCCTTCCTTCCTTCCTTCCTTCCTTCCTTCCTTCCTTCCTTCCTTCCTTCCTTCCTACCTTCCTTCCTTCATTCTTTCCTTCCTTACCTCCTTCCTCCCTCCCTTCCTCCCTTCCTTCCTTCTTCCCTCCCTCCCTACCTTTCTTTCTTTCTTCTTCCCTCCCTCCCTACCTTTCTTTCTTTCTTTCTTTCTTTCTTTCTTTCTTTCTTTCTTTCTTTCTTTCTTTCTTTCTTTCTTTCTTTCTTTCTTTCTTTCTTTCTTTCCTTCTTTCTTTCTTTCCTTCTTTCTTTCTTTCTTTCTTGTCCTTGAGCCTCCAACTTGCCTCCAAGTTGGTGTCTACCAACTGAGTATTGTCCCCAGCCTTTAAGGATAGGGTCTTGTATTTGTGCTTGGACGGTGCAACTTTTATTGGTGGCCCCCACATAACTCAAATAGCATGTATGTTCTACTATACTACTGTTTGGTGAGATAAGGCCTTGTTTGTCTTGCTAACTTTTTGCCTTGGCTGTACTTGAATCTTGATCTGTCCAATCTCTCAAACAGCTGTGATTATAAGCATGAGTTACCATGCTTGGCAAAATTGTCATTTCTAATGTATATCCTACCATTTGTTAAATGTAAACAAGTACTAACCAGATCAGATGATTTAAGCTGACACTGATTTTTAAAGTCAAGAGTCAAAGAATTATGGACATGATGTCTTTTCATGATATAAAATTTTACAACTGTTCATTTAAACCTTTGCTAATGTGCTTTCATAAACAAATCCAAACCTTAATATATTTTTAGAATAATAACAATTTATCCAATAGTATTTATCCTATTTTAATTCTCCTGTGCTCTGAAAATGAGGACATTCTTTACTTCTTGGCACAGTTTTATGAGCATTCAAATTAAAACTATTTACCATATTTATTATAGCAATAATACACCAAAAACCAAACTGAGAAAAAGGAAAATAAAAGTTTAAATTTGAAATTGTAATGAGAGGAAGGTGTTTCAATTCAGTTCACCAATGAATTAATTCCCCAACATATGTAGCTCAGTAGCTTTTATTAGTTCTAGCTACCTGGTTTATTTTAAATGTGGACCCTAGAGATAATGATTTACAAACTTGTATATATATGTGCAGAGTACTTGGCACCCTGGGAAAGTGGTTAAAAATTATCCATATGACTTATCAGGCTCTAGGCCAAGCTCTATCTTGAACTCCCCTCCAAGACAGAGTAGAAAGAAAAAGTGAGCTAATGTGATTTTTGTGGACCCAAAGAGGTAGAGCTGCCTTTCTGAAGGTTGCTCAAGAACTCATGAAATTAAGGCACTGAGAAGGCACAGATGGAAGGGGGTGAGGTCAGAACTTGGATTGCATCTTGATGATTAGGAAGATGAATCTGTGAACCCAAGTCAGATGCACAAGTAGAGAGAAAGACTCCTCCAGGATCAAATTGCTGAGTGGATGGGGCCAAAGGATGGTGATCTAAATTTGCACCTGGTCCAGATTTCTCTTTTGCAGTCTCAACAGCTTGCAAAGTCAAGGCTGGATCCTTAGAGGTTCTGCACTGGGAAAAGACAGGTCAGGTGAAAAGCACATGCGCCAGGTTCTGCCTTTTACAGCTAAGAAGCTAAATGTGGAGTGGCATAAATAACCACAGAACAGTTCTGGTTAAGCCCAAGGGAAAGCAAGTCAAGGTCTCTCACATAGGAATTAAGTTACTCTTGAAGGCTCCTCCATCTTGTCTACCAGCTTCAGAGGTCAAGGTGATTGTGGCAGAAATTAAAATTAGCCCTTCAGATATGATGAACTCCATGCCCAACTGGAATGTGGAAAAGATTAAAACTTTATTCTTAATCTATACTTAGCATACTCGAGTCATCTGTATACTAAAGGAACACCCTCTTACAATTACCCGCAGTCTTTCTTGATAAGAAAGTTTAAATAAAAGGATTTCCCCCCATACTTCTGTGCTCCCTGACCTTCCCTAATTGGATAAACAATTTTTTTCTTCTTTATTTTATTTTATTTTATTGTGAACATACTGTACAGAGGGGTAAACAATTTTCTTTGTCTCTGGCTATCTTTCTATTACAAGTTTATCCAAACACTTGAATGAAAGAGATGTCTCATCTACTAAATATATGTCCTTGAAGAATGTGAGGTCAAACTTTTGGATTTTGTAATTGGCTGACTTTGTAGTTCACTGTGTATTTGTTTATCTCTTCTTGTAACTTCAGTTCCATTGCCA
This sequence comes from Dipodomys merriami, assembly GCF_024711535.1. Lineage (NCBI taxonomy): Eukaryota > Metazoa > Chordata > Mammalia > Rodentia > Heteromyidae > Dipodomys > Dipodomys merriami. The sequence goes on along the minus strand of NW_027203381.1, from coordinate 65,801,032 downwards.
ATATCATTATGAGCAACTAATAAAATAGTGGGTGAAGGTATCCAACATAATGTGAGACAAAAATTAGGATCTTTTTGTTATATTTGATATGTGAAATTCATAACAGAAATAAATAGAATTATAAACTACAGCTGTGCAAGTGTACATAGTACATTACACTAGATGCTAGATATTGCCTTCAGTGTGAGGAAGAAGTTTGCTTTTTTAAATTTGATAAATTCCCTAATGCCATACTACAGGAATTATTATTTGATATGCTTCTCTCCATAATTTTTCTATTTTATTATAATCAAGGCAAAACAGTGACATTTTAATTTTACCCCACAAATAACCCACAGAGAAAGTTGCTTAATTTATTTTTGAAAACTTGCTTGATTTTCCTGGAGCTGGTTTCCTTTCTGAATTCTGATTTTTAGTTTATCACTGCACTGAGATAGATTATCCTCCATTTCCTTCCAGCTTGTCTTCATTCAGGTGTCAATGCCCCTCCATTCCAGACCAGAGGGATACTTGCTAAACAGTCTTGCTAAAAATACTTAAAAAAGTTTTTTTTTCAGAGCACGCATATTGGGTAGTGGCTGGGAGGGGAGGATAAAGAAGATTAAATACTGTCAAAATAGATAATTTGCAACTATGGAAAGAGAACAAAGAAGAATCTTAGGGGCTCTATTTCTTAGAGAGAAGGGTTCAGGGAGCGTGACTCAGGGGGTCAAATTAAATGGAATATAGTGTAAACACGTGGAGCTGTAGCATTGAAGTCCCCTCCCCTTACATAACTGATATAAACCAGTTTGGAAAAAACCCAACACATTCAAAGTTAAAGCCCAAGTACAACAAAGCCCTGTGTCTGTTGCTCATTCTTCCACGCCATCTGTGCTGCCCAAAGCATCTGATTTCTACTTCTAATACATTAATTTTGACCCTTGTATCCAGGGCAAAGAATGCTGAATGTAATAATAGAAAATGCTTTGACCAGTGAATCCATGTGGAGATAGTTTATAATTACTTACAGAGTGATGTATCCTGCAAGAATGCATTTAACTTGTTTACTGTTTTTTCAAACAGTAGTACAAAGGGATTTCAAATGAACATGTCTATTTATGAGTGCAGTGCACCTTGATCAGAGCCACCCCTTCAATCACTCTGCACTCTGCTCTACCTCATCCCTACCTATCCCACCAGTTTTCATAGTTCAGCTTTCACCCACGTACACTGAGTATGATGACTGTATTCTCCACTATTCCTCTTTCCATTCATCTATCTCTTCCCTTTCAGCTCCCATCTATCACACTTAAGACCTACTTCATCTTCCTGGTTTACTTTTGAACTGCCTGTTGATTACTTACTCAAAGGGGTTCTACTCTGGAATTTCACTACTGCACTAAGATTTTTAGTCAGTTTGATTATATACATATGTATGTATACATATATATGCATATATATATATATGACCCCATATGTGTTTTAAAATACATGCCATTTGCTTCACTGAGCCTTACTTACTTCACTCAAAATAATTTTTTTCCAAGTCCTTCCAAATCCTTGTAAATGACATATTCTTCCTGATGGGTAAAATACACACACACACACACACACACACACACACACACACACACACAGTATATCTCTCACATGTTCTCGATCTATATTCTCCTTTTCAGGGCATATGGGCTGTTTCATAACTTGGCTATGGTGAATAGTTCAGCATTGAACATATTCAGGTCCCTTACTTGCAGTTTTTTTTGTTAAATTTTTGTATTTACTTATCGTAAAGGTAATGAAAATGGGGGTTATGGTTTCAAAAGTAAGGTAATGTGTACATTTCTTTTTATACACTTTTACCCTCTCCCTCATTTTCTCCTGCCTACCCCTTTCTACTCCCCTCTCCCCCTAAGTTGTAAAATTCATTTCCAACATAATCTCTAATTAGTATCATTGTTGCATTATTGTCCAGCTGTTTCTGTGATTCCCTTTCCTTTCTACAGATCAGATAAGCTTATATACAGAAAACAAAAACAGAAAGAAAAAAATAGAAATAACTGCACACAGGACATAAAAGAATCTCTTGTTTCCAACTTTTGCAGTTCATTTTGACAGGGTTTATTATATATGGTCTTATATACTTAGCAATTGGGCTATTGTGATCTCCTGCTAAGACTATCATAGATATATTCTGGATATTACAAATGAGAGAAACCATACAACCTATATTTCTTTGGGCCTAGCTTCTTGCAGTCTTTTGAATACATGCTCTATGACTTTAGGGGTAGAGTCTTTAGGGTCCTTTAGATACAGGATCGGATGATCTGCTAATAGGGATAGTTTGATTTCTTTCTTACCTATTTAGATCCTTTCTATGTCTTTGTCTTGCCATTTCATTCTGACTAAGGATTCTAATACTATATTAAATAGAAGTGAAATGAGTAGACATTCTTGTCTTGTACCTGATTTTTGAGGGTTTCCCCTGCTTTGTATGATATTGGTTGTATGTTTGTTATATTTTATATTCTGTATTTGCCTTTATTGTGTTAAGTTTTGATCTTCTTTTCCTAGTTTTTCCAGGATCTTTAATATGAGAGGATATTGGATTTTGTCAAAGGCCTTTTCTGCATCTATTGAGATGATCATGTGATTCTTGTCCTTGATTCTATTTATGTGCTGTAGTATGTTTATACTTTTCATGTATTAAGTCAGCCTTGTATTCTTGGGACAAAACAAACATGCTGGTGGTGTACTATATTTTTTGGTTTTGATTAGTTATTGACTTCAGCTAGCAAGTATTTTTTTAATCAAGTCTGTTGTTTAAAGTTTGCCCTACACTTTTATTTTTACAATGTGTCATCCCTATCCAGTTTTGGGATGAGTGTAATGCTAACTACATAGAATGAGTTTGGAAGTGATTCCTCCCTTTCTGGTTCATGAAGCAGTTTTAGGAATATGGATGTTCTTTGTCAAAGGTCTTGTGGACTCACGTGATTTTCTTTCTTGAGGGATTTTTTTATTGCTGTGTCAAAATAGTTTATATCCTTTTAGTTCAATTTTAGGAGGTTGAAGTTATCTAAGAATCCATTTGCATCTACTAGATTTTCTAGTTTGTTTGACTAAATTTTTGTAAAGTACTCCTTCATAATATGCTGTATTTCACTTGCAATTTTTGTGGTATCTCCTTTTTCATTTCTAATTTTAGGCACTTCTAAACCATACTTACATTCATATGAGAAAGAACTATATCCATTACTAAAAGGTCAAGTATCTCTGAATGTTCTGGAAGGAGTCTTGATATATGATTGTTAACCTAATATCTCACTTAAAAGGAGATAATGTGTCTGTTCAGAAAGAAACCAAGAACTGAGATATTTTAAGTTTCTTGCTTAAAAGGAAAATAACAGGAAATAGAACTGTGGCTTAAAGTGGTAGAGCTCTAACCTTGAGCAGAAAAGTACTCAGGCCCCAAGTTCAAGCCCCACAACCAGCAAAATAAATAAATAAAAAATAAAAATAAAAATAACAATTGGCACAAAACCAAAGGAATTAGATAAGAAAAACATTCAGCTACAGCAATATTAAGAGCCCAAAATTTGGAAATAAAAATTAATTTTTAATACATTCATATACACTTGCATACCATCCCACATGTTTACTTATAAGCTTATAAGCTAAGGGAAAACATGCACCCTTTGTCTCTGAGCCTGACTTATTCCATTTAATGTCAATGGAATTTACATTTTCATAAATGGTACAATATTCTTTAATCGATGAGCAAAATTCCATTGGGCACATATACCATATTTTCTCGATCCATTCATCCATAGAAGGTCACCTCAGCTGATTCCATACCTTTGCTATGGTGACTAGTGCTGCATTGAATATGATTGTGCTGATGTCTTTACTCTATCCTGATTTGTAATCTTTTGGTTAAATGCCTAAAAGTGGAATTGCTTTATCATAGGATAGTTCTATGTTTAATTTTTGAGGCAGATCCATACTACCTTCCAGAGTGGTTGAATAAGTTTATCCTACCAGCAGTGTATTAGGATTCCCTTTTGGTTGCATGGGGTGGGGTGGGGTCAAGAGGAAAGGGAGTATGAGTCAAGCGGAAAAGGTCAGATAATGTGATGTTAGGAAAATGAACCCTTAAATATGTATTTTAATGTTTTCGTTTCTTTCATGCATGTGTTTCTAACGCATTTATAAGATTATTTCTTTGTTGCTTTGTATGTCCCTCCCCCACAGTGTAACCCCCGCTTTCACTATATTTGATGTCAGTATAACATGTGGAGGAGATGGGGACAAACAAGTCGTTTAAGGATTCAGGTGGACCTGTTGCAACAATGAGAAGTACAAAATGTCATGTCAAAACCAGCTTTACAATGTCGGTGTGGGGGGGGGGAGGGGGGTATAATTGGCTGGGAAGGGAGGTGAAGGGTAAACAAAGGAGGAGGCTGCAATGCTTGGTAAGAAATGTATGCATTATCCTGCCCATGTAATTGTAGCCCCTCTGTACAGTATGTTCTCAAATAAAATAAAATAAAATTTAAAAAAAAAGAGGAAAGGGATACATGGGTGAAGAGGAGAAGGTGAAAATGCAGTCAAGAATTCAATGTATGTCCTACAAAATTAAGAAGAGTGAGGGATGGGATGGGAAAGGAAGGGGTGGGTGAGAATGTTGAAAGTGGTGACATTAATCAAGATGCACTGTATTCATAAACTGCTTTGTTAAATGACAACTCTTTTGTAAATAAGTTTTTATTGTGAAAATACTGTACAGAGGAGTTACAGTTACATGAGCAAGGTATTGAGTACATTTCTTATCAAGCATTGTTGCCTCCTCCTTTGTTTCTCCCCTACCCTCCCTTCCTTCTCACTTCTCAACTACACTCTCCGCATTCCCACCCCAAATTGCAAAGTTCTTAGCATCTTGTACATCTCATTGTTGCAATGGGCCCACCTGTATCCCTATTGAAACAATTTGTTTTTCCCTTCCCCTCCCCAAATTATACCAACATCAAATACAGTGAAAACAGGGGTTATACTGTGGGGGAAGGACATAAAAAGCAATAAAAAAATCACATAGTATCTTATAAATATGTTAGAAACAATAGCAAGAAAGAAAAAAAAACAACTTGTGTCCTTACCTTGGGGTTCATTTCACTTAACATCATCTTATCTGACCTTTTCTGCTTGTTCCAGACATACTAGTTATTGCAAATAAGGGAAATCATGGGACCTATGTTTCTTTGGGCCTGGCTTACTTCACTTACTCTTTTATACGACTTCTTAAATTTAATAATATTTAACCTATGGAATATTTGTCATGTATGCTTCTCTTTGTCCAAATCATTCCTTTTCCCTTGACTGAGTCAGGATGTTGGTTTAGCCTCTGGAGTCAAGCATGGAAATTGTTAACAAATTGTTAATGAAAACTGCATTTGTGCAGGGGCAATAATAGTAACAGACATTCAGAAGGAAGGAAATCCACGACCACAGAGAAAAGAAAAGTTAAGGGTGACAATCAGCCTCAAGTCTAAGAAGCTCAAGATGAAGATCTTGTTTCTTCCACCAAAAGATCTAGGGGAAGAAGAGTAAGAATAAATCAGGCTGATGAGTGTCACTAGGGTGTGGTCGCAGACCAGTACTGAACAAATACTGCTATCCAATGTTCATTTTTATTTGCTCCTACTGTAGAGTGAATGAGTGATTCAACTGATTTTAAGGTCTAGAAACAGTCAGGACCTCTATTCATATATGGATCCACTGACACACCTAAAATACAATTTCTCATGCTTACTTCATGCTGTGTTAAAGAACAAACATTTTCCTGTGTTGGTATATTAGAGAATGCCTAAGTTTTAAACAACAAGATTTGCTTCCTACAGTTCTGGGAAATGGCAAATCTAAAATCAAGCTGCCCAGCAGACATACCTAACATAGGCCCATTCTCTGGTCCATAGACAACAATCTTATTGCTGCCATTTCATGTAAAAGAGGCAAAGGAGCTTGCTAGGGTCTCCTCTATAATAGAAATAATTTCATCCACAAGAGGTTCCTTTATACCCCAATTTCTGTTCCCACACCCAAATATCATTATACTGTGGATTAGATTGCAATACGAATTTCAAGCGACTACAAGTATTCAATCTATCACACCCCCTTTAGGAAGATAGCTACATAAATATATAATAGATGTGAATGAAAACATTATGAACCCTAGGAATGATTTCCTAGAAAATGCTAAATAGCCTTTGAAAAGTCAGAGTTTCCTAGGCGGAGAAAGAGTCCGTGTAGTCTTGTGGCTCGATGAGACTGTTTTCCTCCATGTGTTGTCACTGTCTTGACTCATCTTCCAGCTTGGGCTGTTGACATGACATTGGGGGTGGAGATGAAAGAAACAAGGGAAAGGATGCAAGGGAGTAAGGGGCAGTAAGACAGGTAGAAGGAAAACATTGGACTGGGTCTGTGAGTTTTGTTTTGAGGATGACTAGTGTTAATGGGGTCTAGCCAAATACTGTCTTCCCTAGTTTCCACTCAAACTCAAACACTTAGCAGTAGATGTTTATCAACATATAGAGCAGACAGATAATGAAGAGATAGACTAGTATAGTTTGTTACAAAAGTATAGTTTGATACAGTAATATAGTAGTATAGTATAGTATAGTATAGTATAGTATAGTATAGTATAGTATAGTATAGTATAGTATAGTATAGTATAGTATAGTATAGTTTAGTTTGATACAGAAGTTTTCACCTGCTTGGGCCTCAGGCACTCATATATGAGCAGAAGGAGTTTGAGAAATTGTAGGCACCCTTTTGACTCTGCAATGCCTAGAGGAGCACAATAGTCTTGTGTGCTAGCCAAGGGGCAGTGTGATGCTGTCATCTGACACAGGACCTTGCAGTGGGAGGGTTGGAAGGGTGAAAGTTGTTTTATCCAAGTCCCTTTCTTTACAGAGGAGGACACTAGATCACCATCTCCATCTCCTTTCTAACAGATATTAACCATTAATGATTCTTGATGCTTCAGCGAGAAGGACAAATATGTACTGAATGAATTTCAAAGGGATCAAGTAGACTGAAAAAGAGTCTTGCCAGTCACAATATATAGACATATGTTTCAAATTTTAAATGAAAATCAGGAGATAAACCTGGCTGCAGGTCACTGAAAAGGGTCTGGAAGCATTGAAATCAATCTTATCACCCAGAGCCCACAGATCTGTATACAAAAGAATGCTCTATGCAGACTAGACATCAGTTTTTCCTCTACCTCCAGCACTATTTTTTATTTTTTAGTAGTTCAACAGAGCCATGAACATGATTGAACAAAACAAGGACTGGGATTGGTAGTTTATGCCTATAATCTCAACTACTTGGGAGGCTGAGATTAAAGGACTGTAGTTGGAGACCATCCACCACCACCACCACCATCACAACTTCAAAATATTAGCAAGGCCCATCTCAAAGAATAAGCTAGGCATGATTGCATGGGATTTTCTGTGATACTAGCTGGGAGAGAGGTACAGGTAGGAGGATCATCATCTGAGGTCAGCCTTGGTAAAAAGCACATGACTCTATCTAAAAACTAACTAAATAAAGGAAAAGAGATGGAAGAGCGGCTCAAGTGGTAGAGTATCTGCTTCACTAAGCATGAAAGTTATAGAAAGCACTTTTAAAATAATCTAAATAACCTTTTATTTTAAAAGGTAGCATAGCAAGTATAAAAATTCATTTTTCTTTTCTATTCTTTTTGGTGGGTCAATTGTAGACTTGTGGAAATAGTCAGCCACAGGTCATGAACCACAAGTCCCTGCTAATAATACCCTCCATTTATACACCAATGAGATCCACTCTGCTATTGTATTCTACTGTTATTTAATTTCAGTTGGCTGAAATTACTCATTAATGGTTTCCTTCCCATTTAAAAGAAGGTGTTTTGGCATCAGTAACATAGCTAATTGCTTCATTTCTGCACTTTACTTTGCCTGAGTAACCACAGCCTCCTTGTGAATTGGGATTTGAGTAGGAACATAAACCAGAAAGATTTTCACTAAGTAAAAACACTGGTAATGAAAGCTGTGTTATTATTCAATACAGAAATGACACACTTGTACCACATCAATCAGATGTGATGGAGAACGTGTTATGGAGGTTTTTTACTGATAGCAAGATATTTAGTGAGTTCCAGCCCTTCCACAAGAACTAGTTGTGTTTGCTAAGTGAAACAAATGGAGTTAGCTCTGGAACAACAGCTTCTAGTACAATGCAAAAAGAACAATTATCCTCCAAGGCCAAAGAATGCACACAAATCTTATGTCATTGTGGTGTAATTAGATAAGGCACAAGGCTGACTTAACTTCTAGTCTTGTTCTGAATTTCCTACTTGACTTGGGAAAAGCATTGTTTCCCATCTATTAGCCTCACCAATCACTTTTGTTTAGTCATTATTTGGGCTACAATATTTATGAAGGTTTTTTAATTCAGCTCTGAAACTACAATATGAACCCTATGAGTCCACAGAGTAATGGTACTTCCATTAGTAGACTAGTGCTCCATATAATAAGTTCTTAATAAATAATTATTTATGACTGACTGACAGATCTTGGTTGTAACTGCTAAGTCAGTTCCAGACATGTTTTGTCAAGGGGAGGAGATCCCAGGAAGCGGACAGGTAAATAGAGAGAGGAAAAGTAGGCTAATATGGTCATAACATTCAATGTACATATGTGAATATGCAGGCAGGTAACTTGAGAGGATGGATAGTGTTGGGAGAGATTAAGGAGAATGTTAGAAAGGGTGACGCGGATCAGTATGATACTGGGTGATACTGATCAGTACATATTGCAGTCATAGCTCTTATGGAAATCTCTTTGTACAACTACCTAACAATGACTAAAAGAATAAAGGAAAATCATTAATATATTATATATTTCTACAAAAGTAAACATATCTATAGTTTAGAATATTGAGAGATAATATAAGTAAGTGGCTTTATTCAAATACTTACTATTTTTTAACCTGATTGAATTGATGGATAATATTTTTTATGTTTTTTATTGTGAAAATACTGTACAGAGGGGTTACAGTTACATGAGCAAGGTAATGAGTACATTTCTCTTTTTTTGGCATGAAATAGAGAAATTTATTATGAAATCTATGACCTGATTTTCTTTCTTTCTTTTTTTGGATTTTTTTTTATTGTGAAAATACTGTACAGAGGGGTTACAATTACATGGGCAAGATAATGAGTACATTTCTTATCAAGCATTGTTGCCTCCCCCTTTGTTTGAAGTGAACTTTTATTAGGACCCTTAAGACCATAACTTGATTGCATTTGATCTGCTCTTAGCCCCCAAAACCAAGACTGGAATTGGTTTTCATTTTGACCCCAAGTAAAGTCAAGAAAATTGCTCTTGTATTCTATTTTGCCCAATTATTCCTCAGCCTCATAGTAAAAAGTGACTACCAGGTGAAAAGTGCTATTTCCAGTATCTTACTTGGATAGTGTCAACCTGAGACCTAAATTAATGAGATTGGCATATCCTACTTTAAGTAGGCATTATGCCAGTGTAACAGACGGGTTCTGAAACTGTCAGTTGACAGCTTGTATATGAATGTCTAATATTGTCAAGTGGACATGGTCCTTAATAAGAAATGTCAAAAATGTTTGTCAGTTGTCTTCCGGATGTCTTACCCATGCATCATTACTCTGCTGCACTAATCTTCAGGTATCTTTAGTCCCTGCGTAGTCCCCAGAGGAATCACCACTAAACCATGTCGACAGGTAACACTAAGGCAAAATCCACCCAGAAGACCTGCATGTTTTCCTTTCCCTGCTTTCACTGACAATTCATTACCTGCCACCAGAACCATTTCTACTGAAACGATCACTTGTCATTTTCTTCTTGAGAAGCATGGTCTTTCACTCTCCTGCAGAGAGCCTCACAAATGCTAAGTAATCACAACACACTTTCTGTCTGAGAGACACTGTCTATTCCACACAGCCTTGTCATTTGCACAGGGCTTTGCCACAACGGACCATCATCTCAGCCTTTGAAACCCATCATCGACTTCATTCTCTCCTCTTCTGTGGCTGATTTCTACTAGCCTGTTAAGCATTTATGAAGGAGTGTCTTATTTAAAATGGACACTGGAACTTAAGTCCAGAGATAGTAGAAGCCAGGCCTATTGTCTATGTTCTTTGCCTTTGAGAAACACTAAGCACATCAGTTACCTTACTTCCTGCATCATGATGATCTTGCTGCCCCTTGCAAGTCACTTATGACCTAGTTTCTGTCATTACAATTGATAATTAATGCCTTTTAGTTGCCAAGCACATTGGCTTTATTGCCAAGAGGAAAGCATCATCTCATTAAATTCATTCATTTAGTCATGAGCTATTAAGTCAGACCTTCTAAGTACCACTTGCACTCCTAAAAGCTGAAGATACAAGAGTGAACAGAAAATGGACCTGTTCCTTATTTCTTGTGCTTGGCAGGGGGTGGGAAGTGACAGTTTGGAATTAATGTCCTTAGTAGAGACTGTGCCCAGATCACCTCACCTATCTTATACTGAGTAATTACTTTCAAAGGTGACTATCATAACAAGAATCACACAAAAATAAGTATAAATGGTCAGCTTTTGAAAAATAACATTTATCCCACTATAATATATATGTGAACATACCCATGTAGTAAGAAAATAATGGAGCACAGAAAAGCTACAAATTCCTCTCAATTTATATTTAGTTCTTCTGAAAGAATAGCTTTTGTATATAGAAAGAAAAATGTATGTGGGCTGGTAATTGATGTGACACTAGCAAGAACCTTTAAATTGTTAATTATGATGTAATGCATTGCTGCTAATTAATTCTAATTATGTGCATTGTTTCTGTACATTCTGGTAGGAGCCAAATCTGGAGGCATGTCTGAAATGCACACAGCCCCTCAATTACATGGGATGATCCCAAACTGGCTGGAGTCTTAGCGTTGAAGATGTAGCATGAGTAATGTGGACTCAGTTGTGTAGCATGAGTAATATGAACATAGATTTCTATGTTCAAACCAGCTGGTTTTTGTTGACATAAGAGTTTTTCTTAAGAATGGTGGCTCAGTGGTAGAGCGCTTGCCTTGCATGCGTGAGGCCCTGGGTTCGATTCCTCAGCACCCTATAAGCAAAAAGAAAAAAGCCACAAGTGGCTCTGTGGCTCAAGTGGTAGAGTGCTAGCCTTGAGCTGAAGAGCTGAGGGACAGCGCCCAGGCCCAGAGTTCAGGCCCAATGACCAGACTCTCCCTGCCCAAATTATACATTTGATGGGGCTGGGACGTTGGCTCAGTGGTTGAGTGCCTGTCTTGCATGCATGAGGCCCTGGGTTCGATTCATCAGCCCCACATAAACAGAAAAAAGCTGGATGTGGTGCTGTGGCTCAAGTGGTAGAGTGCTTGCCTTGAGCTGAAGAGCTGAGGGACAGTGCCAGGCCCAGAGTTCAGGCCCCATGGCTGACCAAAAAAAAAAAAAAAAAATATATATATATATATATATACATATATACACATACATATATACGTTTGATAGCTATAGAAAGAGGATCTCTTGGACAAATCAGAATGTCAGGTGACTCTAAGTACAAGGGCCTACTACCACTTAATCTTTGGCGTTTTTGAAAGAATAAATAGCTAGTCTACTAGACTTTTTCTATATTTCAGGTTCATCATCTAGCAAGTTCATAGTAACTAGGCCAAATGTTTTTCTTTACTAACACTCATGAAGCAATTCTTCCTTTAAATCCTCTCATTTATTGGGATGGGTGAATTAAACTCTTTTCTTGTAAAAATGTTACCAACATTCTAATTTTTTACTTAATTTATTGTTCTGGGCCTGGGTGCTGTCCCTTAGTTTTTGTGCTCAAGGCTACTACTCTACCACTTGAGCCCATAGCTCCACTTCCAGCTTTTTGGTGGTTTATTGGAGATAAGAATCTCCTGAACTTTCCTGCCTGTGCTGGCTTCAAACCACAGTCCTCAGATCTCAGACTCTTGGGTAGCTAGGATTACAGGTTTGAACCACTAGAACCTGACTTCCAGTCTCTAATCTTCAGACCAAATGAATCCAAGACTTTAATAAAAGTGAGTATAATTTGTTGAGTGACTAGTATTTTTTGGTATCTCTCTCTCTGTATCTTTATCTATCTATCTATCTATCTATCTATCTATCTATCTATCTATCTATCTATCTATCTATCTATCTATCTATCTATCTATCTATCTATCTATCTATCTCTATCTATCTATCTATCTTTATCTATCTATCTATCTATCTATCTATCTATCTATCTATCTATCTATCTATCTATCTATCTATCTATCTATATCTATATCTATCTATCTATCTATCTATCTATCTATCTATCTATCTATCTATCTATCTATCTATCTATCTATCTATCTATCTATCTATCTATCTACCTACCTACCTACCTATCTACCTATCTATCTATCTATCTATCTATCTATCTATCTATCTATCTATCTATCTATCTATCTATCTATCTATCTATCTATCTCACAATCAGCCCTTACAGCAGCCCTGCCTAGAAGGTGCTGTCACTGATGTTGCCACATAAAGAAACTAGCACAGGGATTCAATGTCTAAGATAGTACGGTATACAACAATAGGTTTGCTGTATTAGAACTCACATCTTGCTGATTTCAAAATCAGGCCCACATGAGCACTGTACTCCTTTACCTCCTTCCACTATGTACTTCATACTGGAACTTACACCTGGTGGACGATGATAATAACCTCTTATTATGAAAAGCACTTTTAGAATCACATATGTATGGTCACTGCCTCCCTACTTCAACCCTTGAAGTTTAGGCTTTAAGAATCAGCATGGTCTGTCTGTTTCTAGGTCTAACGTTTGAGACCTTTCCATGGCTAGCTGCCATCTGTTCTGTGCTGTCATCCTAGCTGGGATACCCTCTTGTCTTAGACCTTCCTAGATCTTTAAAAACCATGTCTGTTTCTGCCATCTTTAACAAGCATTGTGATTTTGAGGATAGAGATTATATTTCATTCATATTTTAACTTCTCTAATTCTTAGGTAAGTTGCTCATTTCCAACACAGAGATAATAACAGAGGTTAGGACTGCTATAAAATATGAAATAAAATCAGACATTCAGAATTCTTATCATAGTGCCTGACACTTAGTGAGTTATTATCATGATTTGTTATGATTCCTGAACTTAATGTCATATAATAAAGCCACAAAAACATGCGTATCAAATGTTTTTTTTTTTAAATTCATTTAATGTGTTTTCCAATGGTCAAGGCACTCTGTAAAGTACGAAGATAATACAGGAGCCCAGATTTTTTTATAGTAAGAGTGTGAAAACAGAAATAAAATATATACATAAATCATAATCATACAAAATAGAAAGTTGGAAGTGATGTAAGAGAAGTTAAAATGCAGAATCATTAGTGTTCTTAATAGAAAAAATATCCTTATGTAGAGTACCGGGGGAGACTGTAGGAGTAAAACAGAATATGTATTTGTAAATTTGGTATAATGAAGTGAAAAAAAAATACCAGAAATATGTTAGTAGTAACTATGGAAGTAAAGGAAAATGAAAATCTGGATGTTTATTTAGAATAATAGGGGCTAGCTGGGTGCTGGTGGCTCACACCTGAAGGTACTCAGGAAACTGATCTTAGGATTGCAGTTTGAAGCCAACCTGGGCAGCGAAGTCGGTGAGATTCTTATCTCCAATTAATCACAGAAAAAGCCAGAAATGGTACTGTGGCTCAAGTGGTAGAGCACTAGCCTTGTGCAAAAGGAGCCCAAGGACAGTGTCTAGGCCCAGAGTTCAAGCCCCAGAACTGGAAAAAAAAAAAGAAGAGAAATTATTATGCAGCATTTAATATTTTTTTGGGTCCGGTCGTGGAGCCTGAACTCTGGGCCTGGGCGCCGTCCCTCAGCTCTTCAGCTCAAGGCTAGCACTCTACCACTTGAGCCACAGCACAACTTCCGGCTTTTTTCTTTTTGCTGATGTGGTGCTGAGGAATTGAACCCAGGGCCTCAGGCATGCAAGGCAAGCGCTCTACCACTGAGCCACCTTCCCAGCCCTAGCATTTAACTTTTAAGACAAATAAAAAGGTCGCAAATGTCCGACCACAGATTTTTCCAATAAAGTAAAAAGAAACAATGACAGGAATAACATTGAAAGTTGTGAAGAAACAGTATAAGAGTTAACGAAGTAGGAGGCTCTTGTTCTGTCTATAGTGGGGGGGGGGGGAGGGGGAGAGAGGATTTACACAGGAAATCATCCTGGAAAAGATGGGTTACCTCTTTCTTCAGACCCTCAGATTTGGAGACAGTTCTGCTCCACTGTGAGACTACTGTCAAGTACTCTCCACACTATAATTTCTCCACCTGAAAGGTAGTAAATATTAATAGCATGTATATTCCTGTTGGTGGTAATGTTAGTTAGTGAAAGCAATATGGAAGTTCTTAAAACAATGAAAAAAATAGAATTTCCCTATGATCTTGATATGGTACTCCTGAGTATATGCCCAAAGGAATCAAAGTCAGCAAAGATATCTAGGTTTGTATTTATTGAGGCACTGTTCACAGTAAACAAGTTATGGGACCACCTTAGTTGTTGATCAACAATGTATGTAAAGAACATTTGTTATGGGCTGGGAAGGTAGCTAAGTGGTAGAGTGCTTGCCTTGCATGCATGAGGCCCTGGGTTCAATTCCTTAGCACCACACAAGCAGAAAAAGCTGGAAGTGGCGCTGTGGCTCAAGTGGTAGTCCTGGCCTTGAGCTGAAGAGCTGAGGGACAGCGCCCAGGCCCAGAGTTCAGGCCCCACAACCAACAACAACAAAAAGAATATTTGGTATATGTATGCAATAGAATATTACTCAACCATAAGGAATAAAATCATGTCAGTTGCAGGAAAATAAATGGAATTGGTGATCATCGTGTTAAGCAACATAAGCCAGAGTCAGAAAGATCAATATCACTTCCCTTGTATGCAGAATCATATTTTATCTTTTAAAAAGACATTAACATAGAAGAGAATTATTTGGTGGGGAACAGGGAAACTGAGGAAAGGGGTGTGAAAAAAGAAAAGGTGACAAGGGGTGTCTATAATTGAAGTCTATGAAAATGTCATAATAAACCCACATTTTGAACAATGAATAAACACTACTAAAAAGCAAGTGTATTTGAATTCAGAGGATATGTAGGGGGTTGGAAGGGATGGCAGAGGACTATGAAAGGGGTGATATTGATCAAGATGTATCATACTCATAATCTTGAATTGTAACATCTTTGTACAATTACTTAAAGATTGTAAAAATATAATACAAACAAAAAGCATAAGAAAAAAGTAAGTGTATCTGTATTCTGTACATATCTTCTCTTCTGAAATTCTAGAGAGAGAATGTTAGAAGGTTTAGGATTGAGAGCAGGAATTATGTATGTCAACAAAACAGATCATTGCTCTTCAGAAACCACTTGACCTTGATCCCATGTCCTATACTATCTAAATATTTAAAATTCACTCCAAGTTTTGTGATTATTCAAAAACTTTGTTTAGGCATGCAGTCCAGAGAGACTAAAAGATTAGTTGACTCTAGGGCCCCCATGTTTGAGAGTTTTAATTCCCCAATGCTGGATGGATGTACGCTTTGCCATAGCAGTTAAACAGCAGGAAGCGTCTGCTAAGAAATGTTCATTTCTACTTGAGCTGACATGATTAATATTTGTAATCATGGCCTAAAGGTATTGGAAAATCCCAGGTTGCCTTCCAAATCATTAGAGAAAGATTAAATTATAGTTAGCCTTGAGTTCTATGTTGGTGGTACCTGTTAGTGTGTTTCCACTTTTTGAAAACTGGGATAAAAAGGTACCGTAGAAGGGTCCCCAGGAACTGTGGAGTGTGTGATACATCTGCAAAGTTTTTTTTCTTGGATATTCCAAGTATTCCATAGAACAGTTTTCTGGATTTGTTTTTATGCCTAAAACAAATGTGGTTTTTTTTCTTGAGCAGCAAATTTCTTTGGATAATTTGGACAATTAAAAAATTAAGCTAGTCAATCTATGATTATTTGCTTACCAAATGTTTTTAATATGAATAGAGTACATAGGCTTTAAAAATATTCTGATAAGGAAGCAGCAGCTGAAGTTATTTTGGCTGAGCAAGAAAAACATTTCCCATGCCAATTGATAGAAAGATAACGTATCATTGCCCCCTTTCTATGGTACTGGGACTTGAACTCGGGCCCTTGCCTTCTCTCTCTCTCTCTCTCTCTCTGTCTCTGTCTCTGTCTCTGTCTCTGTCTCTGTCTCTGTCTCTCTGTCTCTGTCTCTCTCTGTCTCTGTCTCTGTCTCTGTCTCTGTCTCTGTCTCTCTCTCTGTCTCTGTCTCTCTGTCTCTCTGTCTCTCTGTCTGTCTCTCTGTCTCTCTGTCTCTCTGTCTCTCTCTCTCTCTCTCTCTCTCTCTCTCTCTCTCTCTCTCTCAAATCTAGCTCTCTACCACTTGAGCCACACCTCCACTTCTGGCATTTTGCTTGGCAATGTGAGCGAAGAGTCTCCCTGGCTGGCTTTTAACTGGGATCCTCCAGCACAGTTAGGATGACAGGCTTTAGCCATCAGACCACCTAGATATCCCATTCCAAAGTACTTGTCAAGAAGGTACTTGGGGACTTGGCTTTCTTGGTGGATCTTGGAAAGAAGCGAAAGTGTACCTTCACATATCCCCAGTGGCTGGGGAACTTTCGCAGCCCTGGAGTCTGCTCACGGATCGGCTTCAGGTGGAGGCCAGAGGCTGGCACAGAAACACCGAGTCTGCGTGGGCACAGGGAAGGAAGAACGCCCACCTTCGACAGCCCCAGGAACGTGCCGCCCTACACCCAACACAGGACACACCGAGTGCAGGAATGGCAGTGGAAATCCAAGTCCGTGGTTTTGGGGGCGGGGGGGGGGGAAGAGGGGAAGGACAAGCCCGGGGAGACAGACCCCTGGGAAAGATCTGAGCAGTTAGGAGGAGAAACCCAAATCGTGACCACTGAGCAGAGCTGCCAGTCCCTCCTTCTTGCTCCTTTCTCTTCCTCAGCTTGGGGTGGGGGACATCATACCCCCAACTTGTTCCAAGGCGTCAGTCATCCATCCTGGAAAAGCATGTAGGGTCGATCTACAGCTCTAGTCCAATCTATTATTATTATTATTATTATTATTATTATTATTATTATTATTAACCCCCTCCTAGTTTGCAGAGGAAAATCCCGTCCAGAGTCTATTTTTAGCAGCTCTTCGCTGTGACCGAACGCTCCATCTCTTCGGCTGGGATAACCGAGGCGGTACTGGGGAGGGAAGCGCGGGGGGGAGGGGGGGAGTGGGAGAGGGTGGGGGGGAGGGAGCAGGGGGCGGTGAAAAGGAGCCGGGAGGGACGGCCTGCGCATGCGTGCCAGCGCCCATGCCAATCCGCTGTACATCCAGGGAGCAAAGTGGGATGATCCGTCACTACACCTGCAGCACCACGCTCGGAGGACAGCTCCTGCTCGCGGACCCAGGTAAAATATTAAAGCATAATCGTAACCAAGAAGAGAAAAGACCGTGCCCAGCAGGCTCCGTGCATGCGTTTCAGTACCCGAGGCGCTTCGCAAACCTATCCCCCGTCCCCCCTCCTGCGGTGGCTGCTAAGCGTGTCCTTTGGTGGCTGAGCGCAGCTCCAAGGTTTAAGAAATCTCGTCTTTCAGGAAGCCTGAAGGGAAGGAAGGAAGTCCTGGCGAGATCCTCAGATCGGCGTCCCAGATTTGGGGATCTGTAGCGGGGCCCACACCTTCCGGCTAACTTCCATTGAACTTCCCCGCACTCGACAGGGACCGAAATGGAGAGCAAAGGTATGTGCGTGGCTGGTGGCCCCGGAGGGGGGACTTCCCGCTGGCCGGTGCGTGTGGCCCGGGCAGTCCTGGGTAGCGAGGGGACTGCAGTGCTGGGGAGCCAGCATCACACTAGGTCGATAGGAGGAGGAGACCTAGGTCCATTGCAGCACCGGGGCGAGTGGCAGGAAGAAGGCCACTTGGTTTTAACTCTCAGAGCCTGGAAGCCAGTGTTTGATACTCTTATCAGTTGCGTAGTGGAGTGTGATGAGTTCCCCCCCCCCCCACTCCACCTTCCCCCCTCTGGGTGGGGAGGGGGAGGGTGGTGGCGGGAGAAGCATTCCTCCCAAAATGGAGGGGGAGGAGATACGTTGCTAAAGCAATCTCTTCTCTGTTCAAATGGATTGATGGGAAAGAAATAGATTTTGTTTGCTTTAGGATCACTGACAGGCATGTTTGTATCCGAGGTACAGTAATGCTTTGCTTCAAAGAGGGTGAAAAAAAAAATAAAAGATGCTTGGAATTTTCCACCCCCACCCATGAACATGGTATTTCTGGATGTGTATGACCACATCTTTCTGCATATTGAATATGTATCAGCTGAAAAATTTGGGTCTACTTGAAACAGCGTGCATTGGAACTG
The DNA here is from genome assembly GCF_024711535.1 of Dipodomys merriami. Lineage (NCBI taxonomy): Eukaryota > Metazoa > Chordata > Mammalia > Rodentia > Heteromyidae > Dipodomys > Dipodomys merriami. Next base: position 65,782,509 of record NW_027203381.1, on the reverse strand, counting down.
ACCTCTAAGGAGAACAGTATTAGAGTGCCGCTTGGCTCTCACGCATGATATGTTTGCCAGTTCTGGACATGTATGCATTCATATCCTCCTCGTAAGCAAATCTGCATGATGTGCACACCAGCTGGTACACGAACTGTATATTAAAAATCAACTTCTTGTTGACATATTTAATACACATAAACAGAATGACTGTTGAGATGGTTAGATTGGGTATTGATTGGGTTTAACCCCATCTGGGCACCGTATTCTTTTCTCTGCCACCTCAACATGCCCACCAGCTTGTGACAGCCTTGAATGATGTGGTCAGATATCCAGTAGAAATATTGGATGTATTTAATTCTGGTGAAATCAGAAGAATGATGTCAACTTTTACGAAACTATATTCATTACCCAGAACTCGAGAAGCTATATTTGAAGCAAGGTTTTATTTTTAACCAAGAATGTCACTCACTGTGGCATTGTACTTCGGATCAGGGAGTGGGGGTGACTTACCTATTTCTGGGATGATTAATAAAACTGGAGCATTGAATGATAGCAACTATGTTCAATAAGAGTATATGGAGCAGCTAATTAGTATTTATGTATTAATGAATTTGTATGTAAGCACACTATGGAAAGAACTCAAGTGTCTATTCAGATTAGTTCACAATTTTAAGTTTAAACAAATTATTTTATGATCTACTGATGGGCAGCTCAGTGTCTGACAATAATGAACATGTATGAGCAATCCATGACTATAAATGCACATGAGTTACTAGCTCTATCATAGAATCCATTTTAAAATGAAAGCTAATTTTCTTTAACTCATGAAGGTAGGTCTGTGATAATCTAGTAAATTAAACATTTGTAGAACATAAGGCTAACAAGAGAAAGGAGACTATAATTTTATAAAATAGTATTTTTGGGTGTGCTTAAATGACACTTGGAATTTGGTCATTAAATTTGTTACTTGGCAAGGGTTCTTGGTATAATTTTTATTTTTTGCCTCTGATTTGTGCTGTAACTTCAAGGCCAGTTGTAAAATAAGGATATATCTCTTAGCAGTATCTTTTACTTTCCTCATCGCCCATGAAAATATGCTATGTGCCATGCAGAGTTTGAGATGTTTTGTATCTCTGATTGATAACAGTAGGACTTCAGCCATGCTGCCACTGTTGGGATTTCAGAAAGGAGAAAAAATTTGAGAAGTATATGAGAAGGATCTGATCTGAAGTTCTATGTGAATCCAGAAAACAATGATCTATCTATCTATCTATCTATCTATCTATCTATCTATCTATCTATCTATCTATCTATCTATCTATCTATCTATCTATGTATCTATCTATGTATCTATGTATCTATCTATCTATCTATGTATCTCTCTCTCTCTCTCTCTCTCTCTCTCTCTCTCTCTCTCTCTCTCTCTCTCTCTCTCTCTCTCTCTCTCTCTCTCTCTCTCTCTCTCTCTCTATCTATATGGTTGTGATCCAAAAGCAACAAATATTTTTGCCACAGCTTATAGTGTGTTGTAATTTTGGGTTGAACCAATAATTTCTCTCTGAGAATAATTTCCTGGGACCAAAGCTAAGGTGAACGTTTTTATGAATGTTAGTGTCTGGACTTCACAAAGATCAATTAGCCAGTTAACAATTGCATAAAAATATTGAATTATACACACACACACATACTAGCCTCACTTTTTAAGCTGATATGAATGGCATGCAAAGGTAGCCAACTTGAAATATTTTACTTTAGAAAGAAAAGAATGCATTAAGAGTTTATATGTATGCCTGTTCCATTCTAATTGGTTCATCTTTTATACTCTGTACTGCTATGCATCATTTTTCCCCAACAGAATCAAATATAATTCTAGAAACACATTTTCAAATGTAAGTACATATAATTATTCTTTTCTAACAGATGCTCTTTTTTAAAAGAGAAGGTCAAAGAGTCATTGCAGGAGTTAGTTGAGGATAAAAGAATTCCTGATCCCAAAAAAGTTCTAATGGCCAATTTAATTGTGACTATTGTCATCAGCATTTGACAACTTTCACATTTTTCTAGTGCATTGAAAACCTTTCTTAGAGGACGGTTCAGAATCTCTATCCAGACCTAGTTATTTACTAGTAAGATCAATTACCTTTTGCTTCCTGATTACTTATTATTTTACATCACTTCCTATCATTGGGGGAAAGAGAAGAGGAAATCAGTTCATGGTCCACTTCAGTAATCTTTTTGCACTATGGCAATAGTGCTTGAAAAATTTGTGTTGCTGAACAATCTAAGCTTTTTTGACAACATTTCTGCCTGGTAGGACTCAAGGAGTTGAGGCTGTAAACTAACTTAAAGTATTTAGTATTGAGACCATTGGTCCATTGGTCCACAAATTTCATTGCATATTGCAATCACTTCACAGGCCTTTTAAGCACCCAGGATCCCTGCCCGCTATTAAGTTAAAATGTTGGAGTGGGAGAAATATCATGGTAGATTTTAAAATATTTTAATGTACATGTTCAAAAATCACTTATTTAGACTTTTGATACTCAAATCACTTACTTAGACTAGACTTCTTTTAGAGGTTCTAATTTTTATTCTAGGCCTATGGCATTAGAATCTTGGGTAATTTGTATAAATATTAAAATTTGAGAAGCACAGATTTAGTTTCCCTGTTTCTTTTTCTTGTCCTTCCTTGTCTTTGTCACATATTTGTTTATCTAGGTCCTCAACACATTGGCATAGTACTCTTTAGGAACACCTGTAGAGCTTTTCAAGTGTAAGGCTGTTTAAGCAACACCCCTAGAGATTTTGGGGTATTTGGTTCTGGCTTAGGACCTGGGCATAGGTATTTTCAAATACTTTTCAAATAGGTTTTTTCAAATACTTCAGTTCATAGCCCTAGATAATCAGTAACCTTGGCTTTTACCATTGGTGGTCCCCAGAGAGGAAAAATAGCATCTGAGAGTTTGTAAGAAATGTAGAGTCTTAGAATGATACCACTCCAGGGACTTCAGTAGAGAAAACTTAGTATCATCTAACTAATCAACATAGACTCAACGTATATGTGGCAATGTTCTAGTCATCTGATTGCTTTGGGAACGAATGGAAATAAAATGGAAAAGAAATTCTCTGCCTCATGGTTAGATCAGAAATCAGATTCACTTCTAAGTGCCTTGACTGTTCTTATTCAAGTCATTTACTTAAAGAACCCAATTATCTTTAAACAGTTACTCTCTAAATTTATCTTGAACTTATGACAAGGACTCACTTGTTAGCGATTGTAATGTGAAGATATTTGACTACTTAAATCAAGAATAAAGTTTCCATTGTCATATAGCTTCATTCAAGTGTTTTAAGATTCATTTGACACATCTCTTGTTTCAGTATTTTTTCCTGACCTCCTTTTTTATATCTAGATATCTTTATATATTTATATCTAGATATCTTTATATATTTATATATAGATATCTTTATATATAGAGAGAAGTAGAGAGATAGATAGTACACACTTGTCTTTATGAGATAGGTGCTTACTATATAGCCCAAACTGGCCCCAACTCCCAACATAGCTCAGGTTGGCTGTGAACTCATGAACTTCCTGCCTCAGCCTTCCAAGTACTGGGATTAAAGCTGTAATCCACAATTCTTGGCTTTCAAATTAATATTTTAGTGGTGTACTTATTTATCCTTCATGTATTATATGTCTTGTAAACAGCTTATAATTTTTGTGTTCTTCCTTTAAACAAATATTTACTAAGCCTATGCTTTCTGCCCAATGCAATTGATTCCAAAAATCTAACAGAAAACTAAGATGGAACCCTTGATTTTACAGGTTTCAAACTCGTACCTCCACAAATAGCACAAATAGATTAATCTTGTGGGCACAATCTAAGCTTCCAAAATTTTTGCTGTGCCTACTCATGCCTACCTTAGAACACTTTAGTTTACGTAGTAGGGATTCAAATTTTATACATTGAATTGAATATCATTTACTCATTTTTCACATTCTGATTATGCATCCAGAAGATTGTATATTGGGGGAGGTAAAAAGTTTATCAGGAGGGTTCCTGGAAACGTCAGTTTGATTCGAGCATAGAAAGCAAGAATCTGGCTTGTTCCTTGATAGACATTTACACGTGTTCCCTATGAAAATTCAGTTCTGTGTTCTGATCTCCTCAGTCATTAGAGTCCAGCTGGGGGTAGGAGACAGCATAGTTAAGGCACAGAACAGTCATTTCTCTGAAGCTAAGATCATTCATCTTGCAGGGGCAAAAAGAAACATTTATGTGGTCATAGGTTTCGCAGAACTGCCAAGTGATTTTAGGAAAAGCCACTTTGCTGTTAAACCACAACACTTAGGTCCTCATTGTTGGATAAGTAAAACACATTGCAGAAAAATCATCACCGAACAGGTTGCCAGGCAAAGGAAATCTAAATTCTTACTCCAGCTCTAGTGATGGAACTTTGGACAAAATTTCTTCTTTGGGGTCTTATGATTTTTAACTATTAAGAGGGCTAAATTTGTTGAACTCAAAAGGCTTATTGAATTACCATGCTGTTATGGGCACACTGTTACATGCAGAGGATGGAGGTGTAGAATAGTAACTTCCTTTGTGGCCTAGGGATATTTGAGCAGTTCAAGGGCTATCCATTTCTAATATTGTATGCATCTCGTCTATTCATCCTTCTGAGTTTCCCCTTCTGTTACCCAGAAGGCTAGGATACAAAATCTTAACCATGTATAAAGATCTTAAGGAGGGTTTCATGTTTCAAGTAATAATGTCTTCCATTCATTTTTGGTTGTTTTCTTTAAACAGAATCAAGGAGTGGGAGAACATTTGAATTCAAGCTATGTATCTACTCCAAAAGTTGTTCCAACTGACTAGTACCTAGCTAGCAACCTGACTTCCATAGATATGATCAGGCTTGTTGGCCTCAGTAATGGGTCTAGGGGTGGTCAATGAGTTATTTACTAGTCTTTTATCCCTCTCTTTATATCTCTTTATGTTTGTGAAACACTGATAACATTAAATAGGAGGTATATACCCACCGAATGACCAATAATTATTTATTAAATTTATTAGTATTGGCTTTCTTGATTTGTCAAATATGAATAGCTACAGTTAAACATAACTAAGAAATTTTGTATTTTTTCAAAGGAATTTTAATGTATTCTATACCCCCAAAGACTGGGGATTTATAGGTTTTTACTTTATTTTATAGACCACAAAACAGAGGCTCTAAGACTAAATGATTTAGGCAACTTATCTCCTCTCTGTTTCTCTGCAAATTAAAATTTATATCCTCACCCCAGTCCACACATGATTATGAAAGAAAAAAACCTCACACTCATAAAACATTTAAAGTTCTTTAAAATGGAGGTCTAACGGTTATCTTTATTAGCTGTGTTTAGGTTTTTACTAGACTGTGGATCCTTGAAATAGAAATTGGACCTTTGCTATTTTTGTAGTTTTAGCAGCAAATATATGGCAAATAATCTTCACTGATATGGCAAATAATCTTCACTGACTTCACAAAGGCTTTAATTGACTGAAAATATTAGTTTCCCCCTTATTTTTATTTATTTCTTCATTTGATGCTGGAGATGGCATTCAGGGTCTTCAATTGTGTTTAGAACATACTCTAAAACTGACCTACATCCTCCATACCTATTTTACATTTTTGATAGTTACTTCTCAAATACCCGAATCTATCTTTATTACAAGATTGTGTTTTGAGGTACTTATGTAATATTTTGTGATTTAGAAAAGGTCAAGTGTTGTGCTTTGGAATGGGATTAAAACATCAACTATTTATTCTGGTCATCCACAGTGGTTCTGAGTCTGACATGCACATCAGTCTGGGAATCCTGGGCTATATGGCCTTGAGCCATTTTAGAAGCATTCAGGAAATTGAGATGTGCAGTAAGCTCCTGGGATGGGTCCTATGAAACCCTACCATGTATCTTTGTCCTTAATCAAGGACACTTTCAGCCTCCTTCATAGGCCTTATCTTTTGTTGCCACGATCTTTAGTGATAATCTCATACATGTAAAAGAAAGATTCCATTCCTGTATCTCTGGTTAGAAAACTGGTATGAAAAATAGGTTGCAAGAATCTGAAACTAGGATGACATGTCATTTCTCCTACCATCTTCCTCTTATTAGCATCTTTACATGAAGAACATGGCAGTATTTTTTTTCCAGGATCTGTGTCTATAGTTCTAATTTTAGTTTTCTCATCTCTCCAGTTACTTTTTGAAACAGTCCCTTCTCCTTGTTTTTAGGAATGTGGAGCTCCCACCAAGGAAGGCTGTGGTACTTAGATGCTCTGATGTAAATGACAGGAGCTTGGCAGCAATCCCAAAGGACACCTGTGGCTCTTCACAGAGCTTTTCTCATTTGTTCTAGCAAATGAGATTTTTGGATTTTTAGCTGAAACAAACTCCATTGCCAGGGATTCCGAGAGCACAGATCATTGAAGCGGGATATAAAGCACATAAAGAAGCAAAAAGAAAATGTTAGTCTGTAGTTAGGATTTTTTGTCCTGACCTTTGTGACCCTCCTACTGGCACCTCTGGAGTGTTAGGATTACAGGGATGTACCACTACTCTTTTCTCTTTTGACTGGATTAGCCTGAGAAACAGCCCAAAAGGAAAATCCATAAACTTTCGAAGGACAACTACACACACACACACACACACACACACACACACACACACACACACACACACACACACACACACACACACACACACACACACACACACACACACACACTTTCTTAGAAACAGACAAGAGGCTTTTCCCAATCCTCAAATATGGGTAACCTTCAAACAGCTTGAGCAAGCCTCCATAGAAGGAAAATTGGGAAATTTCTTTTCAGTTATTTGGAGACTAACAAATCTAGACATACTGGGATGGTTTTGCTTTAAGGTTCGTTCACATACTAAAATTGGTTTAGGTGCTCCATAAATAAGACAATTATAAAAACGGTTGTGTGAACATTCTAGTTATTAAAATCTAAGAAGTCTAAAATTAGATACAAAGGCTCTTCTTTCATTTCAAAATATTTAAAATATGACCGGCACTATTTAAAATTGAATTTGGTTTAATTATTCTTGGGCTTTAAAGGAGAAATTTCTGTGTGTCAAGAGTAAAGGTTTTCACATAAATTATACTTAATTTGCAGACCCAATAAAGTTTTAAGAATCATAGATTTACCTTGGTTTCTTTTTATTACACATTTTTTTGTGCCAGTACTGCCTTAGGCAACACTGTCACTAAGTTTTTTGCTTACGGCTTTTTTTTTTAGCTTTTTGATTGGAGGTAAGAGTCTCACAGACTTGCCAGCCCAGGCTGGTTTTGAACTGTGATCCTCACATCTCAGCCTCCTGAGTAGCTAGGATTTTAGATGTGAGCCACCATACCCAGCTCTGACCCAAGTTTTCAATGTTGTGACTTCTGTAACTAAAGTTGTTGGGCTCGTAGGTAGGTTAATCTATTAGAAAGTACTGAGACTGGGGGGAAATTGCTACTTGGTTTATTACATAGCATAATTGTGACTGTATATAGGCCACAGGTGTACATCTGCATTGATGGGCAGCTGCAGAGGCTGTATGGAAAGACTCTGGCTTAGAAATCATGGAGATTTGGAATTAAATCTTAATTCCTGCTCCAACCCTTTCTGTGAGTTTGAGCTGGCTATTTCTTTCTCTGGTTTTGTTCTTCTATTAAAGAAAAGTGGATTTGGTCAAAAGTCTGTGCATTGGGAAGATGATGACAACTAGAGTTATGGAATATTTATATAAAAATGCAGTGGATATGTTCTGTTTCCTGATTTATGTTTGGCTTTTGTTTACTGTTTTATCTGACCACATTTGATAACTTTTCTTGTTTTTCTCAGCAGATTGTACAGTATTATTTTCTAACATCCTTTTTTCACACTCATATCTGTTCTTGTTGCAATTAAGATTAGTTTATGTGCCCATCATTTATAAAATTTATTTGTTGAATATGGTGTCATCTCTTTCTTGCCCGAGGCAAGATTCTAATATTTAAAAGGAAGAAATAGTAACAGAATTGCGCCAGCAGTCCAAGTGCTGAGGTATTTTACTCATAATTTAGAAGGGAGATGAGGTTTTCTTTTAAGGTTTCAGTCATTAGCAATGTAATGTTCAAAACTAAATTTACCCATTTTTGCCTTCAAACAATTTAAAAACTGATAACTATTTTTCCCAGTGCATGAGATAGAGGGAGAGTTTTTGGCTTCCAGATAAAAGATGTCCTAAGACATCTTGTTAAGAGATAGAATTTTTGATTATGCAGTGAACAAAAGGGAATAAAAAATTTAACGGCCATTAACATGTTTATGCACATGAATTACCACCAGAAATACTTGTGATACAACAGCAATGCTTTAAAAAGCATAGGTGCACATATTTGCTGATTACTGCAAAGTAAAAAGTTATGTCTGTTGACAATATAAAAACTGCTGTTAGTTAAATAATGATTAAACTCTGAATGGATCCTTATTCTTTTTCAAATCTTTTATCAGTATTTGATGACAGTTATTATTTTTCTGTCTAGTAGATATAACAGTTATAAACTGTTAAATGGATTTACTTAAACTTCAACAAATCTCTTCATGCTTCGTGGTTTCATGCTTTATTCATGTCAGACATGGAGAGGACATTTGAGGAGAAAAGTGAGTGCCTGAAATGATGGTTCTGTAGCTTTTGCTATGGGTATAAGACACCATATTCTACTTGTATTGGCTTATGTAACCCTCACAGCAATCCAGTAAGACAGACACTACTCTCAGAAAGTCAGGCATAGAGCTGTCAGATGACATCTGAGTCTGAACCACGGAACATCAAAGGTATGCTTTGCTCTCTTTGGGGATGCCAACAAGCATTTCTTTATTACTGAAAAACCGTCGAGGTACATGCAGATCTATTAACTTTCAGGACATCCAATCTCTGCTGACTTAGAGTCACCTGAAAGCCTGGAAACTATGAGCAACAGGCCTGGAGAGTCACTGGCTTGCTGCTTGCTGTCTCTTGGTTTCTAGAAAGAACTTAGTGCTCTTATGTGCAGTAAATTGGTTTCCAACCTCAGGGACCTCATTAAGCATAGGGTTTCAACTTCCTTTACTAATCCTTTCCCTGAATGGTTGTCCTGCTCATGTGGGAAACTCACTGTGTAGGTAAATGATCACAAGACTAGAAGTTGCATATACCACCAGCAGCTTTGTATTTCCTGAAACCTGAAAAAAAGAAGTATTTCCATGTCATTGCTTCCTAATTTGTATAAGATTAATTTAAAAATTAATGGAAGAAATCTACCTTCTATTTATCTATTTTGCCTGTCTATATGTAGGGAGAGAGAGAGACAGAGAGAGAGAGAGAGAGAGAGAGAGAGAGAGAGAGAGAGAGAGAGAGAGAGAGAGAGAGAGAGAGACAGAGAGAGAGAGAGAGAGAGAGAGAGAGAGAGAGAGAGAGAGAGAGAGAGAGAGAGGAAAAGTGAACCAAGCATAAAACCAATTGTCAATAATAACTTGTAGTGTCGTTTTGTGATCTGGTGCTTAGGACTATTATTTTCTCTATGTATGGGGCTAGGTTTTGGCCTTAAGATCTTGACTATCATGTCAGTGTCTCATGATGCTTTTGGAGTTCTCTATGTCTCTGTATGTGAGCATTGTTGATGCATGACTTGGGTTTTTACCCAGTTCCGAAGCCACTGCCTTCCTCCTCATCAGGCCACATTTCTTCCTTCCTGTTATTGTTCATCTGTCCTGCCTTGACACCAGCTGCACCTGGTCTCAAATTGGTTGCATGCTTCCATAACTTTTTTGGTACTGGTTACTCTTGCTGGCCTCACTTTTATTTATTTATTTTTCTAAGCTTGAGTTCATGAATTTCTCTGGCTACAACTACAAAAATGTCCTGTAGTTCTGCTGTGCATTTTTTTTTGACAGTTGTGAGGCTTGAACTCTGGGCCTAGGCACTTTCCCTCAGCTCTTCAGCTCAAGGATAGTGCTCTACCACTTGAGTCACAGTGCCACTTCTGGCTTTTTCTGTTTATGTGGTGGTGAGGAATCAAACCCAGGCCCTCATGCATGGAAGACAAGCACTCTACCACTGATCCACCTTTCCTACCCTCTGCTGTGAATTTTAAAACAATGAACAACAGTTACTGGCTTAAGTCACGTTATGAAAACAAACTGTAGTCATATCAATTGCTAATCACTATTATTTGGATCAGAATTTAACTAATTTGCTCCTGTCTGGCTTAAAACAAAGTCTTGTTTCCTTAGGAAAGAGAACTTGTCTATTATAACCAGTGTCAACATGGTTGATTAGGGCCTGGACACACTACTGTTTTATAAAAAGTGAGGACAAGTTTCTGCCCAGTTGTCGTCCCTTATCATAGGATCGCAGACTTAACTATGTGTCATAATAAATTGTTACTTATAGAAACACAGATTACTGGTTTCCACCTGCGCAGCTACTAATTCAGTGATTTGGGACTGGCCCCAGAGTTTGCTTTTCTGAGTTCCCAGTTGCTGTGATGCTGATCTAGAGGGATCACATTTTGAGAACCACAGGTGCAGAAAATCTAGCGAAGGTGGTCTTGTTACTGGGGTTTGGGGGGGTCTTTAAAATGAAATGTATTTTTTTGATTATTCAGAGGTAGCATTTTCATGAGGGTAGGACATGGCTTAAAAAGAGTAAATGAGATCACATTTAGAAATCTAGTGCCAGCCTTATTCACAACCATACCAGGGAGTGAGTTAATTCGGCGGTCTGTCTCTGGAGTTCATTTGTCTGTGCTATGCACATTGCTTGCTATTGGGACTAGGAATAAAAAGTAGCACCTTTTTTTTTAATCTTAGGAAGATCTCACAAATTACCTTTTGAAGAACTACACAAATGGAAACCTGGGAATAACTGAATGCTAACAATGCCTGTGAAAATTTAATATTGAAGCTTTCTTTACCATTGTCCATTCCAAATAGATTGCTCTCATTAAGTGTTACAGTCTTGGAACCAATAAATAACATAAGCTTCATGCCATATAATATTATCATGCCATTGAAATCTATTCATACTGACAGGAACTGTGTATCTGGAAAGGTGTTGGCATTTGAACTCACTTTTTTTCAGGAAGGGCATAAATAAAACATTGGCAAGGCATTCCAGACTGATTGAACACAATGGACAAAGGCAGAACAGCAGTTAAATAATGTAATAATTAGAAAATGATCAGTAGATCAGTTCATTTATTCATCCAGCAAGTATTTGTTGTGCTAGATACTGTTCTAGGTGCTGTAGGTAGCTGAAACAAGACAAAACCCTTACTTTTATGATATGCAGAAGCATGGGGGCAGGATTTAGTGAACCATGAGAAAGCATGGGAGCCCAGTACAGGTGCTAAAATGTAGATGTTGATTGCATTTGCCATTTGAAAATATCAATTAATGGAATCACCTGAACGATAAGATTCCTATTTGCAATGTTTCAATTACTCACTAGCTTTCCAAGAACACATCAACTGAAGAAAGCAGTGTATATCTATACCTAAGTGTCTTCTGTGGCAGAGGAAATATTGTGATCCAGTATCTGTCTGTCTTCCTTCTGCCAAACTCTGCTCCTGACAACTCACTTCTCTGCATAATGAAACTGTGTCACCCAATGGAGAAGCAGGCTTTCGTTCACTTTCGCCTCTTGACTCCCTCCTGACATTTCAGCATTGAAAGTTATAGACTGGTATGGTAGGGGAAAGATCCAGAGAGTCTTTAGAATTATTAAAAATGTCTCCCTGAGCATCTATAAATTATTATCAGGTTTCAGAATGATAACAAGAACAGTTTTAAAAGTACTAATATTCATGCATTTTGCATTTGTCTTACATGAAGTTCTATCCTTAAATATATTAAGTCTTATGTGACAGATTTGTTCTTCTTTAATTTCAAACACATTCTTAAATTTTTTTTTTTGGTGATACTGAGGTTTGAACTGAAGACCTTGTGCTTGCTAAATAGACATGATACTGCTTTAGCCATACCTTGAGTTCTTTATACCTCAGTTACTTTTCAGATAGAGCCTCACATTTTTCCTAAGGGGTAGCCTCAGATCCTCTTAAATCTGCCTCTTATAAACCTGAAGTATGGACCTGTACCCACAATACTGGCTTGTATTTTGATATAGGCTCTTTTATTTAACTTTTTGGGGGGAGGGCCTCAAACCATATCTTTCCATCTCTGTTTCCTGCATAACTGGAATTATAGGTTTAAACTATCACACCTGGTCTATGGCTGCATATCTTTTGAGAAAATGAAGAAGCTAAACTAACAATTTCTGAACCCCATTCTAGCCTTGATTTGTGTCTGCTTTCTTTCTAGTTGAAGATTTTGGGCAAGTTCCTTGATCTGCCTAATCTTGAATTTTTAATCTATGTAATGGAAGAGGTAATAATACTAATAATGGCGGTTCATGGAGTTTGTTTGTTTTGGTCAGTCATGGGGCTTGAAATAGGGCCTGGGCACTGTCCTTCAGCCCGTCAGCTCAAGGCAAGTGTTCTACTACTTGAGCCACAGCACCACTTCTGGTTTTAGGGTGGTTTATTGGAGATAAAAATCTGAGGGGGCGGGGAGTGTAATTGAGGAGGTGGGAGGGAAGGAATTGTAGGGGAAAAACAAAGGAAGAGGCAACAATACTTGATAAGAAATGTATTCATTACCTGGCTCATTTAACTGTAACCCCTCTGTACAGTATTTTCACAATAAAAAGACTTATTAATTAAAAAAAGAAAACAATTGGTTCAATGCTTAAAAAAAAAGTCTCAGGGACTTTCCTGCCGAGGCTGGCTTTGAACCGCGATCCTCAGATCTCAGCCTCCTGAATATGTATATTCATGGAGCTTTTGTGAGGATTAAGAGAAAATTCATTGAAGTGTGTACCATCTTCTGTGGGTACAACAAGCACTCAATAAAATACATTTATTACTTTAAACTCATCTCCTTGAATCTTTGATTCAAAGTCATAGCCACAGACTTATGCTGATTCTGGTGATTTGTAGATTTGCTGATTATTTTGAGCTTTACACATGCTAGACACACACTCTGCCACTCAGCTCTACCCCCAACCTGGCATGATTATTTCAATGTACACCAAGCATGATATTTTGAATCAAATGGCAGACCCACGAATACATAGCTTTTGGATCAAAGTAAAACTGTCTGAGGAAGACACATCGTGTCACACCAGAGCCATAGCAGTGTTAGAATCTAGAAATAGCTCCGTGTATAGATAAGGTCTCAGCCTGGCTGGTGAAAGATTTATGAACAAGGTTTTGAAAATGAAGGTTGGCATATGATTTTCATCTCAGAACCATAAGGAGTAGTTAGACAGATGGCAAGGACAGCTTTGTCTTTTTTCTGAGCAACTTCTTTTGATCTTGACTGACCCTTGATTCATGGCCCTTGGAAAGATGGGAGGGTGTGGGGGAGCATACTGCAGCCTCCTGGGATGTGCATTCTGACAGAAATGTTTGTCAAGCCTCAGAACCATCTCTTGTGCATAAGATTTGAAGTGGTTTCTTTCTTTCCTTTTTGCCTTTTTTACTTGTTATTTTTTTCCATAGGTATGCAACATCTATTATCAAAGATAGCAGTTTCCCATCCTCTCTATACAGAGATGATCACTTGTTGACAGTGTTAGTTGTAGAGAGATACTGCTAGGCTTTTTCCTGTAGATTTCCGGTTATCATTATCTTCGGGTCTTACAATGTTGCTGTGCTTACAAAGTATTTTTCTATTTTTTATTTCTTTAAAAAGGGATACAGGTGGACCCATTGCAACAATGAGATGTACAAGATGCTATGTTGAAAAACGAACTTTACAACTTTGGCAGGGGAGGGGAGTAGGGGGAGAGTATAGTCATGGAGATGGAAGGGCAGGGATGGTAGGGGAAAAACAAAGGAGGAGGCAACAATGCTTGATAAGAAATGCACTCATTGTCTTGCTCATGTAATTGTAACCCCTCTGTACGGTATTTTCACAATAAAAAACGTATTAAATATTTTTATTACCTTTATGTAGTTGTAGAAAGGGGCTACCATTCAATAGAACAGTTTATGAATACTTGCTTCTTAATCAATGTTACCTCTGGATGGTAAAGACCTGACTGTCAGCGTTCTATAGTTCTTAGCACTCAGTGTATAAACATTCATTTCATCTCCTCCTCTACATTGTGGTACACTATCTATTCACTGTGTAATTATTTTCAGCCCATCTCATAACAAAGAATAAATCTCTAGTCTCCTACTCGGATTGGGGAAGACAGCTTACCTAGATGCAATGTTTGGAAGAGAATTTGAGGATTAACACAATCCTAAACCTGAATTTTCTCCCAACCTGGAATAGTTCATCATTCACTGGTTCTAACACTGTCAAAAGTTTTTGAGGAGTACATAGTCTAAGCCAGATTGTAATGGGTTTTCCCCTGTGCTGACTTAGGGTTCAACTTTTTCAAGTCTACCTGGTGATTTGTCAGCTCCAAATTTTTGTTGCTGTGGTTTTCTGTCTTTGCTTCATTGTTAAAGGTTTCTGCAACACCCACACCCACATCCACACACTATGCATAAACCCCTTCTCTGTAAAATTATGTTTCATGCAGTAATGAATGAAAAAGCCTGTGCTCATTTTTTAAATCCTTACTTAAAAGGGTTTATGTTAAGAAGTCACCTTATAGAAAGATAATCTCAGCTCAGAGGTCCTAGATAGCTTATTTTGTGTTGTTCTCAGCAGGGCTCTGATGTGCTTCCCCCACTGATGAAAGAGACATCAGGACTCTTAGTTTCCCTGGGAGAAACCATCAGGAAAGAAAAGAGCTAGTGGCTTAAGGAAATTACCAAGATCAGATTCACATACACACTAATACATACAAGCACAAAATTATGCCTATGTTTTGGGTATCATGTTATGTTTTAGTATATATGTATACATGTATATGAGTGTATGTGACTATGTATACCCACATACATAATGTATTTTTGAAATCAGATTAAATGTATTTGTGTCCTCAAATACTTACATTTTGTATATGGTAGAAATTTTTATGTAGCTTGTTGAAATATATAGACAATTACTCATTCATAATTACTCTGCTGTACGCAGCATGCCAGTACTTCTCATTCCTATCTAACTACAACTTAGTATCACTGCTTAAACTTTCCCCATCTACTGTCAACTTTTAGAACTCAGATTTTTAGAGCCTGCTTATGAGTTTTGATCATGCAGTATTTGGGTTTTTGTGCCTAGCTTACTTCACTTGACAAAATTATCTCCACTTCTATTCATGCTGTCAGAAATGATGGATATCTGTTTTATTTTATGGCTGAGTTGTATTCCATTGTATACATGTACTACATTTTCTGTATTAATTCATCAGTTCATGGATGCTGAAGTTTTTTTCTATTTCTTGGCTGTTATTAATAGAGCGACATGGAATTTGAAAGAATATCTGTCTCTTTGACATATGAATTTCATTTATTTTTGCAATATACACATTGATGGGAGTGCTAGATTATATGCTAGTTCTATTTTTAATTTTTTTTGTCTTTTTTTTGGTCGGTCGTGGGGCTTGAACTCTGGGCCTGGGTGCTGTCCCTTAGCTCTTCAGCTCAAGGCGAGGGCTCTACCACTTGAGCCACAGTGCCACTTCCGGTTTTCTAGTGTTTTATTGGAGATAAGAGTCTCATGGACTTTCCTGCCTGGGCTGGTTTTGAACCGCGGTCCTCAGTTCTCAGCCTCCTTAGTAGCTAGGATTACAGGCGTGAGCCACCAGCACCCAGCATCTATTTTTAAATGTTTTGGGTGAAGCTGCATACTGCTTTCCATAATGGCTATACTAATTTATATTCCCAAGATCATTGTGCAAAGGGCTCCCTTTTCTCTACATCTTTGCCAAAACTTGTTATCTTTGGACATTTTGATAAAAGCCATCTTTAGTAGGGTGAGGTGATATTAATTGTAGTTTTGATGTTCATTTCCCTGGTGATTAGTGATATATTGAGCAGTTATGCATGTTTCAGATAATTTTTAAAAATTGCTTCTGACACATTCTCTCATTCATTCTCTCATGTGGTGGGCATCCATTGAATGTACTCTCAGCCATGCACATTGCTAGGCTCTAGAAAACAGAATATAGCACAGCAAATGCCATTGTACAAATGGTAAAAGTGCTGAAGACTCAAGGGGAGGAAGTGGTTACGTCTGTCTTTAAAATCTGGAAATGCCTCAGCTCTTCCTATTAAAGCAATAATTTCCCAGAAAAATCCTCTTACCAATTTGTAGCTGGCAAAGGCAGAACTTCTCAGCACTGTAATAGTGTCTTTATGATCAGAAAGGACTTTAAAAGTAATTTTTACTTTCCTCATCTTATCTGGACAGTCTGAAAATAAGGAAAAATATGGCTTAATCTTGATAAAGTCAGACATAAAACCTAGGCTTCTTGATTCCTGTTGTAATGTTCTTTCTACTGCATGAAAGTAGCTCTCATCCAAAATCCCAGTTATCTATTCATGATTAAAAGTTTTAATCAGCCACTCTAAGTCTCACAGATCTTGAAATGCCAAATCAGAAAATCCCCTCACGATTAGAAAATAATTTATTTTTATTTTGTAATGAAATTTTCAAATGGTTTTAGGTTGTACAAGTGGTTCTGGTTTAACCTTCTGTTTAACATCGGGGACAGTGCATCTTCATCAGTCACTCCTGCCATTCTTCCTTTCCAACTATTCCTTCTCCTTGAGTCATCTCTAGTTTCTCACTTGCATATAAATATATATATATATATATATGATATATATCATCTATCTATCTTTCTTTCTCTCTCTCTCTCTCTCTATCTCCATGTTTACTCCACGGAATTTCATTTCTGCACATACTACACTTTAGTCATTTTGATCATGTATATCTGTACATGCACCTGTGTGTGTTTACATGGGAGGTTATACTTTGTGTCTAAGGCCCACATATGAGAGAAATCATGTCCCTTTTGTTTTCTGGACTCAGCTCACTTTGCTAGGTATAACTTTCCCCCCAAAACCATTCAGTTCCCTGACAATGATCAAATGTCATTATTCCTGATGGTTCAATAAAATTCCATTACACGTTAATAGATGTATATGTATATATATATATATATATATATATATATATATATATATATATATCTCACCTTTTTATGCCATTACTGGGCATAGGACCTTAGGCTCTTGCTTAGATTTTTACTAAAGGCTGGTGCTCTAACTCATGAGACGTGTGTTCATGAGACATGTGTTAGCTTGCCTCATGTGCTGGTCCTCTAACACGTGAACCTCCCTCAATTCTGGCTTTTTGCTGGTTAATTGTAGGCAACAGTCTCTGTCTCTTGGATCTGTTTATCTGGGTTGGCTTTGAATTATAATATTCAGTTCTCAGCCTCCTGAATAGCTAGAATTATAAGCATGAGCCACTAGTGCCTAGCATATAGATCACATTTTTAGAACAGTGATTTAATTGACTTACGCTTTTGATTTAAGTAGAGAACTTAAGATTCTTTCATGTAATGGCATAAAGAGAGAACAATGGTTTGGACTTCTTACTGTTATGAAATCAGAGTCATAGCTGTTCAATGGAAAGAATAAGGCTGATTTTGTTCTTCCAGGACAGCTATGATTGAATTTAAGTTCACCGAGATTTGGGATGATATTTTGCAACATATTTGCAATATAATTTTGGGACGTTTCCATGTTTACATTGTCTTGAAAGCACACACACAGATGTAAAAACATAGAAATGAAACATTTTGGAGAGGCGGACAATTGTTGTCTTCAGTGAACACTTAAGCATATAATGTATTCTGTTAAATATATAGTTTCATGGTTTAATTAATGATTAGCAAATGTTATATTATGGGAAAGCCAAGAACTATAAAAATCAAATTATCAAGTTCTCAGTTCTTTATTGGTAATATAATACTAGAAACAATTCATTATTCATTGAAGGAAAAACACAACAATCCGGAAAATATATTACCGTATCGTCCCAAAGTATATTAACCTTTTACAGACGCAAATATTCAGATTGTAATTTTTTTGGGGGGGTCTGGTCATGGGGCCTGAACTCTGGGCTGGGCATTGTCCCTCAGCTCTTCAGCTCAAGGCTAGCGCTCTACCGCTTGAGCCACAGCGCCACTTCTGGCTTTTTTTTCTGCTTACGTGGTGCTGAGGAATCGAAACCAGGGCCTCATGCATGCAAGGCAAGCACTTTACCACTGAGCCACCTTCCCAGCCCTAGATTGTAATTTTTACAATGAAATTTCTCATCTGTCTCTATGGAGAAGTCATTCCTATGTGGTCATTCGAGCCTGTCATGCAGTGTTGATTTCTTCCTACACTCTGGTTTAGAGCTTTACAAACACAAGAACCGTATCTTGGTTCTTTGCCATCCCAATGACTTGGCACATTCTATGTATAAAATGGAAAATTAATTGAGTTTACCAAACATGTGTGTATACAGAAGTTAACTGTAATGGTGGGATTATTTGGGACAATGAGAGGGAGAAGCTAAGGGAAAGATGGAGAACAAGACACACTGAAATGCCTCATTATATATATATATATATATATATATATATATATATATATATATAAAGATGATATATGATAACACATTGAAAACTGTTCAACAATCAGGGCTAATGGGAGATGGGAAAGAGAAGGGGTTAATATGACTCTAATATAATATATGCATGTTGAAACCCCTTGTACAATTAATATACACTAAAAATGACAGGAAAGCAAACCAGGCTCTCTTTGGGGGTGGATACCAACTAGAGAAGGGAGAACCAAAGGAGATGGTGAATAAAGGTGAATATGATCAAAGCAATTGGTATTACTATATGAAAATAGAACAAGGAAACCTATTGAAATTATTTCCAGAAAGGGGTGGGAAGATGAATTTGATGAGGTTTATTGTACAGAACTGTCACAATAAAAAATATATGCTAATAAAATATTATATATCCTTCAACATTATAATCATACTTTCTCACTTGATTTTTATAGTTCTTTTAATCAGATCATAAAGACTCAGAGAAAAGACTTACACATGGAACACAAATTCCTCACTTTCCCTTTCTTTCTAGTTTGGAACGTTGCTTACTTCACACCCTAAGCTCAGCTGCAGCCCTATAAATAATGGGTCTAATCCACTATGATTGGATCATTTGCTATGAGGTAGATACTCACAATCTGGTTAGGTATGAAAAACAATCTCCTCCACATTGGTAGAAGCAATTTTTCTGCTGATATTGACAATGAGAAATCTCCTTTTGTCTCCTTTCATCCTGTACAATGAAGAGGGAACAATTCATCATCTGTCTCTTCTCTCCATCCTTCTAGTTTTCCTCCCTTTTGTCAGAACCAGGATGTGCGCACCCTTTTTATGTCATCTCTGAGTCCACCTTGGAACACCTCTTTAGTCAAAGTACAGCCTTGTCTTTAGTTTCATCCCTGACCTTAGCGTCTCTAGGATACAAACTATCCTTCTCAGGACCTTTAATGAATGCCAACAAAGACACTTCCATATCAGTTCAAAATAGTAGCATTTATGGAACTGAATATCATTACTTCTGCTCTTTAAGATAGTCTGGGATTTCCATCTTTTGATGGCTTGTGGAAGGGCATTTCTGTTTTCTCAGATGAAGTGGGAAGGAAGCTCTTTCTTGTTCTCTGTGTGTAAAATCACTATCCTAGACATGCATTTAGTGTTTTTTTTCTGCCTCTTTCTTCCACAACTCATCAAATCTATTAATTTGCAGTTCATCTGGTTAGTGTAGAAGTCCTTCCAGAATCAGACCCTATGATACAAACATTTCACCAAGTTCCAAGGAGAAGGTTTTTGGGAGTCTTTTAATGGGATGCAAATAGGATAAACTGGAATAATACTTTAATTTGGCTGATTGTATTTCTGGAAGAAACATTGCTGTGGGTTTATGTACAGAAAACTAGGTTTGTAGCCAGAAAGCCTGAGTTCAAGTTTAGTGCTGACCTTGATAACTCACATGTTTTTCCTTCTAGTACTTAGTTTGTTGCAAGTGGAAGTAAATGTCATTGCCTGTGGGATGTGGAGGGGATTCAAGAAGAGTACATGAATGTGCTTTGTAAACTCTATGGTACCATATAAAAGCAAGTTGTTATTAATAGAGATCAGACTATGTCCAATTGTTTCTGCTTGGTCAGTGGTTCTGGACAGGGAGGGAGGAGCACACCATGCACTGGGCTGGGAGTCGGGTGATCTGCCTCTGTCCTGGTGAACTCAGCACTCAGGGACTCAGTATGACCTTGGTAAAGCTGCTTCACCTCACATACTCTGCTGCGTCACTGGTAATGCAAGGTGGGCTAAGGTGGCCATATTTCAGACTTGCTTCCAGTTTTGAAAAGCCTTTGGATTTTTAAGTCTAGAAGAAGCAGCTGGGGGATTTTTTAAAATATTATTTTAGGGTATTGTTAAGTTTAGATAATCAAGTCACAAGTTCTGCCAATTCTAGGCCCAAATAGTATTCTTTGAATATACAATTCTAAGGAATTATTTTAAAGAAAATGCCAAAGCTTAATCTTTTAAGCACTGAAAAATAACCAATGGAATCTACAGTCTGTTTTTCTCTTGTATCTGGGAGGAAGGATGTGTGTGTGTGTGTGTGTGTGTGTGTGTGTGTGTGTGTGTGTGTGTGTGTAAAGCAAGGCTAAGTATTAACAGATGAAATATTGTACGATAGAAAAATTACATCTATGAAACTTACAGCACATTTGATGGTGAGATATTCTCTAGTTACTTGCACTATCTTTCTTTTTCTTCATTCAACACCAAAATGAATATTTATTAAACCTCACACACTGGCTAAGTGCTGTAGATGCACACGGAAGACAAATTCCTATTTGAGGAATAGTTCATCTAAGGGAGAAACCACTATGCAATTAAATTGTATAAGAAAGGTAAAACAAATTTCAAAGATTACAGAAGAAAGGGGTTAATTTTGTTGAAGAGAGAAAGAATGTGAAAATCATGGCATTTTAAAATGCTTTGTAGATTAAAAATATTTTCTTTATACTATCTTATTTAAATATTGCACAAACTCTGCTAGGCTTAGAGCCACATATCATTTAAAAAACAGCTTGGTAGCTCCTGAAAGGCAGAAACTTGACAATGTAGAGAAAATGGTGATGAGACAGATTATTATTAGAAAAATTAAGGTGACTGAGCTCTGAGAGCCCATGCCTACCATTGTAACTTTTTAGGAGACTGAAATCCAAGCATTGGGGTTTGCAAACCAGCTAGGTAGAAAAGTCCAGGAGACTCTTACCACCAATTAACCAGCCAAAGGTTGGCAATAGAGGTGTGGCAAATGAGAGCTCAAGGCTCTGAGTTCAAGCCCCAGTACCAGCACACATAGCACACACACACACACACACACACACACACACACACACACACACACACAATTAAAGTGAATTGCTCCACTCTTTTACATTTCTGAATGTTTTGCTTGAAGTGATTTGGATTATTATTATTTTTTATATTTGGCTATAAGTGGCATCATACTAACCATACACACTTTTAAAAAGAAAAGTCAAATAAAACATTGCAACTTGTGGAATATAAGCATGTAATTCCGTGTGTATTTAAAAATTTATCTTACTTATATAGCATTTGCTTTTAATCACAAAGATAAACAAGAGGTCAATTGAATAACTATAACATTATTCATAATAGATACGAAAATAACCTAAGTACCCACTGATAGATGGATGGATAAATTGTAGATATTTACAGAATAGTTTTATATTATATGTCTCTCTATATTATATTCAACATACACATATGCTATATGAATCATATGTCTATATTAGAATAATATTCAGTCCTTAAAAGGAGATCCTGCCATTTGCAACAGCATTGCTCCACAGCACAGCTTTTAGGTGCTCTTACTGAACATAGAGAGGGTAAAAATGTAAGATGATGGATATTTTAATTGGTTTAATTTTCATTATTTCTCACGATGTATGTATATAAGCCATTTTTATACTTTAATAGAATAAGAATTAACTTGATGTAGTTCAAAAAAGAATTCTCCTAAGTGACTTACTCACGCAAAGAACTGGAACTATGATCAGAGTCTCCTTGCCTCCCATACTACAGCCAGAATAAAAATAACAGCAAGTTGTTCTTCATTTGATATGGAGATGCCCAATATTAAATTGGTTTCTATTTTGCTTTCAGCACAGCATTTTTGCCATGAATGCATTCTAAAAATAATTAATGCTGTGGCCAAAGTTATGATAGGGTCAATACTCACATTTTAAGAGAGCAAGGCTTGTGTGGCCTCAGTTGCCTTTAATAACATATTTACTCAACTGTGCTAAGAAACTTTCACTGGAAAGGCAAGGAAAGGTGATGAGAACGCTTTATCTCATCTCTATTTTCAGTAACAGATTTTGTTCTGGTTTTATTTTTTCTTCTAAAGTTTTTATTGTAAAGGTGATATACAGAGGGGTTACAGTGACATAAGTCAGGCAGTCAGTACATTTTTTTGAACAGTGTCACCTCTTTTGTTTTCTCCCAGTTTTTTCCCTCCTGACACCACTCCTCCACAAGTTGTATTGTTCATTTCCAACACAGTGTCTAGTGAGTATCATTGCTACATTACTTCATCTTTTGTCTCACCATTTCTGTGCTACCCATTATTCTCCCCTGAACAGATAAACTTACATACAAGACAAAAAGTACAGAAGTGAAAAAGCAGTGATGAAAGGGGAAAAACACAAAAAGTAAAATAACAAAAAAAATCTCTTGTTTCCATTTCTTGAAGTTCATTTCAATAAACATTATTTTATACGATCATATGCAAATAGCTATTGAGCCTTTGTGATCCTCACCTAAGAATAGCCTCCTGTAATTCCACTGTGTGAATGTTTAGAGTCTTGTTTAACTTATCATGTCCAAGAGTAGTTTTTGCCTTTTACCACTGATTATGTTTTCTTGTAGATTTATAGTCACATTCTAATCACTACAAATGAGGGAAACCATGCAACCTATATTTATTTAGGCTTGGCTTACTTCATTTGATATAATTTTTCCAAGTCTTTCCATTTTCTTATGAATGGGACAGTATCATTTTTTTCTGATGGAAGCATAGAATTCCATTGTGTATTTATTCCACATTTTCTTTATCCATTCATCCACTGAGGGGCATCTGGGTTGATTCCATACCTTGACTATGGTAAATAATGCTGCAATGAACATGGTTGTGCTGGTAGCTTTAGTGTGGCCAGGTTTGTGGTCAGTTGGATATATGCCCAGGAGTGGAATTGCTGGGTTATAGGGAAGCAGTATATTTAGTCTTTTGAAGGAATCTCCATACTGCTTCTACTTGAACTTCCACTTGAAAGGCAAGGAAATGTGGTGGTAAGAACATTTTATTTCATCTCTACCTTTATTTCAGTGACAGATTTTTTAAAAACTGAAATTTATCTTTGTGTGTGTGTGTGTGTGTGTGTGTGTGTGTGTGTGTGTGTGTGTGTGTGTGTGTGTGTGTGTGTGAGTGTATGGCAGAACTCTATTTGTTTTATTGCTAAGTAAAATTCTAATTTTATTTGAGTTGAGTTAATTAAATAAGGCAATATTAAATTTCAATAACTGTGGTTACAAAGTACTTTTATTTCAAGAAGTATAATTTTCTGGGTTCCTGAATGTGATCTTTGGTTATATGCTATATTACATTTATATTTTAAAGACATTGTGTCCACTTTTGGGCTTTGCAATTTAAAAGAACTTAATAAAACTAGAGTATGCACATGAGATGAGCACTTTAATGAAGGTTAAGGGAGCTGAAGTTGCTTCAACTGAAAAGGAGAAAGCCCAGGAAATGTGTTAATTATCACCCTCAGGCTGAAGCAATTTGAAAAGAGTATTGTGGTATCTCCTTCATTTATATAGAGGAGAGATTTTGGTATTTTCTTGTATAGGGGTGAAGTTGTGGGGCATAGCAGGGCTGTGAGAGGGAACTACAGTTTCTATCCTTCAGAGCTCTATGACAAGAGCTGATGACCATTGTGTGTTTGTCTTTGCTCCTGTTTGAATAAAATAATCACCCAAGTCATCTTTCAGTTCAGTAGCTATCTTTAGGGAAAAAGAAATTTAAACCCATTCTTTTTGCAATTAAAATTAAGTATAATGAACTATACAACTTGTGTGTAGAGATGGGAGGGAGGGAATGGGAGAGAATGAGGGAACAGGTAAAACTGTATGAAAGGAAATTACATATTACTTGATGTATGTACTGTAACCCCTTTGTTTATTACCTCTATAATAACAATAAAGTAAGTTAAAAAATAAAATAAAAATGAAATAAAATGGCTTAAAATTAAAAATACTATACAAATAAACAGAAAGAAACTAAGTGCAATGAAGTAACAGAGGATATGGGAATTGTCTCAAATTTCACCCCCAAAGTGATAGTATAGGAGCCCAAAGAAAGTTCAAATGATAACTAATTTCAAGGCATTATAGGGGTGACATTGATCAAGATGCATTGTACTCATAAATTGACATGTTGGTCTGAAATCATTTTATATAACCACTCAAAGATTGTATGTTAAAAAAGGTATTACATCAAGCTTGACATTAGAGTTTTTTCAACCATCTTCACTTCAGAATACTTACTATGTGGTAAAACATACAATAGACTCAACAATCCTTACACAAAGTTCAGATAGAACGTCAAGCTAGGGATACATTGGAAAAAGCACATCTTTCCAAGTCCTGTGAGCATATGTCTTATTCTGTTTGATCTGTGACTTTCTGCCAGTCATTTATTGATTGTAGATGATTTGAAAATGGAAATATCCTTTTCTTTTTTAAAAATATATTTTTTGTTCTTAATATATATATATTATATATATATTATTGTAAAGATACTGTACAGAGGGGTTACAGCTACATGAGCAAGGTAATGAGCTCATTTCCTATTGAGCATTGTTACACCCTCCTTTATTTTTTCCCTACCATCCCTTTCCTTCCCACCTCCCCAACTCCTCCCTCCCCCACAAAGTTGTAAAGTTCGTTTTCAACATACTGTCTTGTACATCTCATTGTTACAATGAGTCATCCTGTATTCTTGTTTCAGCATTTTGTTATTTCCCTTCCCCTCCCCAAATTAGAAAAAATGTATATACAAGATGCAGGACACTGGATTGTATTGTAGAGGTGATATACAGAAGGGTTACAGTTACCCAAGTCAGGTAATGAGTACATTTCTTTCTTTTCCACATGTCACATCTTCCCTTGCTCTCTTCCAGTTTTTCCCTCCCATCCCAACCCATAAGTTGTATAGAACATTACCCACATAGAGTCTAGTGAGTATCAATGCTCTATTTTTTTCACCCTTTGTCCCACCTTTTCTGTGCTCCCTCCTTACCTTCCCAAAGACAAATTAATAAACAAGACACAAGGAAAAGACAACAAAAACAGCAGAAACAACAAAACCTTCTTGTTTCCATTTCTTGGAGTTCATTTTGTCAAATATTATTTTTACATGTTTTTTATTGTAAAAATACTGTTCAGAGGGGTTACAGTTACACGAGTAGCTTAATGAGTACATTTCCTGTCCAGCATTGTTACCTCCTCCTTTGTTTTTTCCCTACCATCCCTTCCCTCCCCAACCTCCCCAACTCCTCCCTCCCCCACCCAACTTGTAAAGTTTGTTTTCAACATAGTGTCTTGAACATCTCATTGTTCCAATGGGTCAACCTGTATCCTTATTTCAGTTTTTTGTTATTTCCTTTTCCCTCCCCAATTAGAAAAAAATATATACAAGACGCAGGGCATGGACATCAAATACAGTGAAAATGGCGGGGGGGAAGAATGTATAAGAAAAACAAAAAAAATCTCATAGTAGATTTTAAATATGTTAAAAACAATAGCAAGAAAGAAAAACCACTTGTGTCCCAATCTTGGGGTTCATTTCACTTAACATTAGCTTATATGGTCATATGTACATAGCTTTTTATTAGATCATATGCACATAGCTATTAAGCCTTTGTGATCCAATCCTATGAATATCCTCCTTTGGTCTCACTGTGAATGTTTAGAGACATGCATAATTTATCATGTATCAGTGTATTTTTAAAAACCATCCAGTGTGTTTACTTGTAGATTTATAGGCACATTCTTGTTACCACAAATAAGGGAAACCAAGTAATCTGTTTCTTTGGTCTGTTTTTTTTCAAGTCTTTCCATTTCCTTATGAATGGGGCAATATCATTCCTTCTGATGGAAGAGTAGAATTCCATTGTGTATATATACCTTTCTTGATCCATTGGCTCACTGAGGGGCAGCCATATCTTGGCCATGGTAACAATGATGTAGTGAATATGGCTGTCCTGGAAGCTTTAGTGTGGCCTTGTTTGTGGTCAATTGGAAAAATGACCAGGAATGGAATTGTTGGGTCATAGGGAAGCTCTGTGTTTAGTCTCTGAGGGACCTCCATACTGTTTGCCAGAATGGTTGAACAAGTTTACATTCCCACACTTTTAGCTACATTTTCCACCAGCATTTGTTATTGTTAGTTTTCTTGATAATGGCCATTCTAACTGGGGTGAGATGGAATTTTAATGTTGTTTTGATTTTCAAGAGATGTCATTTCTATCAGTGTGCTCTCAATAAGTTGGAGATAAATATATAGGAGTGGTCTGTACTTAACTATAGTTGAATGATTATTATTGGGAATTTTTCACATTTACAGTGGTGATCCTGTCTGAATAGATCTAACTATAGAGAGCCATGATTACCACGGACTCATTCCTATTCTAAGTCTGAAGCATGTGTAGGAAAGGGAAGGGTTGCTAAGTCCAAACAGATTTCTTGGCGGTGGAAAACACGAAAGCATGAGACAAAATGATGAGGGCAAATGGCATGAATGGTATGTTGTCCAAGCCCTCATATGACAAGTGTAAAACTTGAAGTCAGGAAAAAGATATGGCTGTTTTTGATGGTGGGGTAAGGATTAGAAACAAGATATGGCTATGGAAAAAACCTAGAGTTATAGATATGTTATAAAATTCATCAGGAAATATGGATGACAATTTTCTAGGGACTAAGACAAAATTATCATAAATATCTTTCGACAGGATGAAAGAAGACATTTTTCTCATATAATATAATAATATAGCTTTAAGGCAAAATAGCTTTTCTAAGGAAGACAAGAGACTAATGTTGAAAAGGCAGGAGGAAGATTCTTTTTGCAATCTGAAAACCTGAGATGCTGTCAACAGCTCAGGTATTTTCTTTGTTGTCCAATGGTTTCTCTGAAAAATGGGGAGAGACTGTCCCGTTTGCAGGGGAAGATTAGAAACAACAGGAAGATCTCTATTGGTATTTGGTCATGCTTAGCAAATATCTACACCATTTCAATCAATCTAAGCCATTTCAATTTAGTGAACTGGCAGGAATATTAAAACTCATCTTTTCTGATCAATGTGATAAGTTAGTTGTAAGGGAACCTCTATGGGAATTAAAATCTGTTTAATCACCTTTTTGGGCTTTCATGCTACTAGAAGAGTGGTTAAATACAAAGTAAATATTTACTGTTCTATATGAAGACACAGTTGTTCATATTTGTTGTATTATATAATGAGGGTATTTAAAAGAAACTTGGAATCATGAGGGTATTTAAAAGAAACTTGGAATCAAGAGTAATTTCCCTACATGTTACAATGGAGACAGAGGCTAAGAAAGGGCTTGATATAAATTTGTACAGCTACAGATTCTGACCAGCAATCATTCATGCCAGTTTTATTTGTTTCTCAATCCAGTACATAGTTTTCCAGAGTAGTTGTGTTATTTGAAATTAATTTTAGTAACCCCATTACTAATCAGTAAACAAACTAAATGTTTATGCATTTACCCATGTTTATTGAGATGTATTGGTTACTAAGGACATAGAGCAGTCAGAAAAAGTACTAGAATCTCTTGATTTTATAGACTTTATCTTCTGTAGTGAGGTAGAGGCTATCAAACATTTACGTCTTATGTTAAAAATACTATGGAAAAATGATTAGGATAAAAAGGTAAGAGTTACTGAGAGGTATTGGAGAATTAACTTAGAATTTGAATTAGTTATAACAGGGCAGTGAAGAGGTCATTGTGAATGAAGAGGTGACCTTTCGGCAAAGAGCAATTAGGTAAAGGAACAAGCCAGTAGAGGAGAATAGAATTTCAAACAGAAAGAATAGAGAAAGCAAGTACCGAGGTAGGAATGTACCTGGCATATTCTCTGAACATCTTGGAGGCCATTATCATTAGGGAAGCCTAAGTGTTGGAAATAAGGGCTGGGGGAAGTCATGCTACATCTCCAGCCTTATGCCATAGTTCTACCGACAGCTGGAGAAGTCATAGTAAAATCTCCATGAGCAAGAGGGCACTTCCTGGGAATATTCAGCCTACCTTCTCCCTTGTGTATGAAAATCCAGTTCCTTCACACATCCAGCACTGGAGTCTTCAGCCAGTTTGAATAGTGAGTGCCTCTGGAGTTCTGAAATGGGGCTGGGAGTTGACTGACATTTGGTATGTTTTTGCATAGCAGAATTTTGCACAGTCCCAAGAATTTTTCCTTAGAAAAGGTGCAGGTTCTCTATAGATGTTTCAGAAGCCTCTACTGATGGGGGTACAGAATAAAAAATGAGATTATAAGTCATGAAATGCCTTTATCTTATTTCCCAAAGCAGTATGGGTATAAAGGATACTTCTAAATGTTTGCTGTAGATCAAGATGGTATCTGGATCTCAAGGTAACTGTGTTCTCCGGAGCCCTGCTTGGGCCTCCAATAAGCTTTTGGGATTCGTCTCAATGCTAAAATACTGCATTAGCTACTGTCTTCCAGAAAAATACCAATTCCATAGCTTCGGTTAGCCCGAGAAATCAGCCGTTCAGCTGGAAACCAAGTATATTGAGAACTAACTGAGAAGTGGAGGAGGATGGAAAAGCCCTTATAAAAGAAGTTTAGAAAAAAATGAAGTTTAGAGCTTTATGTGGGTAGGTGGAGGGAGGGAACAATCCTAGAAAATGCTATGCTGAAGAGAAATCATATATTTTTTGCTACTGCTGATCATAAGTACTTTCCTTAATGTGTAATAGCTGATGAAGCACTTTCTTATCCCTTACCTCAGGTAGTCTCCTCTGTAACCCTTATGGTTGTTGTACAAATGATAGGAACTTGTACCATCCTCAGGGGCTTGTTGGAGCACCCTACCCAGACATACGGAACTAGAATTTCCACTTAATAAGATGTCTGGCTCCTTAAAATTTATGGCACCTTGCTATGAAACCATTCAGACCGTGGTTTCCCTGATGGCAGTAGGAAAATGCAGAATCAGCATGGTTGGGCGACTGAGCCAAGGTCACTCACTCAGGACTCCAGAATGAAGTTGTGATCCTGTCCATCTAGTCTTTGTGCCTCCTGGTTCAGCAGTCTCATTGCTGCAGGGACTGCCCACTCCAGTGCCTTCCTAGCATACTTATAGTATACTGTCTTTTGTCACCTTTTGCTTTTCCACCAGCTCAGCAGCATTAGTCATGTGGAGCCCATGATGAGTGAGTCTGATAAGAACTGCTGGCATTTCTGATCTTCAGTCACTTGTCCTGTTGTCTGGCTTCTGTGAGGGGAATGGGTACAAATTCAGAGGACAACTGAGGAAATGCAGCTGGGACACTCCAGCAGCCACGCATGGGCTTTTTTACATTTTCATTTAGTCTTCCTTGGAAAAGCAGATGTGTCCAGTTTAAAACGGATGGATGCCTTTCACAGTGGTTTACTGCAGTGATGGCAATATTAGCGTTGCTATTTTCAGGATGTAAAACTATACCTAGATGTCATTTAGATGACACTAAGAAGGTGAGTGCTTGTTCTTGCTGACTAACTGACCCAAAAGATGGGCAAAAATTCATGTGCCAGGTAGAACACACTTCCCTCAATAGTAATCAGGAGAGAAAATTAGAAAATAATTTTTAAAATGTGGCACCTAGATGCCGAATTAAGATTCTCGGAATTATTGAAGTTCACTAATTTCAGTTTGAATCTTTCCATTTTGTGACTGGTTTGTTTACTGAACAATAATACAATCATTCGTTGTGAATCTACTATATTCTGGGAGGTCATAATAGTAGGAAGGGACCAGTAAGAAACGAGACCAGAGGTAGGAGGACAATTTCTTAGTGGAAAACACATATAAATATAAGTCATAAATATAAGATGAATGGACAAAATGGGACAAACATCCCCCGCCTTCTGCCCTAAAGAATGAAGGTTCAACCTAGGACATTGTGTTTGAGTTGTTTCTGGATCAAAAATAGCTTTAAACATCCAAGGTCTATGGAGTGGAGGAAATCAAGGAGGAGCAATGCAAGACATAGGTGACACAGAGTAAGAAATGCTAGGCTTGTATTTGCAATAGCAAATTATATAGAGTCTGAATTGAAATCTTCCAAATCAAATGCAACTTTTACATGTCCCTGTCAGCCGTTGGTATGTCTTCTTTGGAGAAACATCTATTTTAGATCAAGTTATTTAAGTTTTTGCTATGGAGATACATAAATTCCTTATATATTTGGCTATATGAACATCTTCTAGGCCCCTCTGTATTCTTCTAGGGGTTTAGCTTTCAGATTTTATGTTTACACCCTCAATCTATTTTTAGTTGGTCACAGTGTGTGTGCTGGAAGATAAGAATTCAATTTTATTGTTCTGATGTGATTCCCTTTCCCCAGCATCGCTTTTAAAAGATAATGTTTATTTCCCTATTATGTCTTCTTAGTCTTTATCAGTAATTAATTGATCCAAATGCCTGGGCTTATTTCTGAGCTCTAAATTCTGTTCTTTTGGTTGGTGGGTCTGTTTTCATGGTATTGCTACACTGTTTTGATCATTATAACTTTGTATTATTATTGGAAATAAGGATGTGTATGCCTATGACCTTGTTTTGCATTCTCAAGGATTGCTTCTTCCTTTCTGATTTTCTTCCTTTTGTTGTCAGTTGCTCTTGTTAGTACTTCCCATCTGATGTAGAATGGAAATAACCACTGTAGGTAGACATCTTTTCCTTGTACCAGTTCTTGGAAAAATGTGTTCTCCCTGTTTATTATGATGTTAATTGTGGGCTCTACATAAATGTCCTATAAAATTCCCATCTATACTTACTGTTTTTGAAAATTTTTGATTATCTAAGCATTTTGAAATTTGTCAATTCTGCATCTGAGATGATCATTTTTTTTTTTTTTGAGTCCGGTCATGAGGCCTGAACTCTGGGCCTGGGCTCTGTCCTTCAGCTCTTCAGCTCAAGGATAGCCTTCTACCACTCGAGCCACAGTGCCACTTCTGGCTTTTTCTGTTTATGTGGTGCTGAGGAATCGAACTCAGGGTCTCATGCATGCAAGGCAAGTGCTCTACCACTGAGCTACCTTCCCAGCCCCCATCTGGGTTGTTTTTGTATAGCATTTAGTGTTGTTTTCTGCAAGCTTTTATTCCCTTCTTCCTTCATTATTCTTTTTATGATTTAATGATTTTCTGTAATAATATATCTTGGTTGCTTCCTACTATAAATGTGATTTTTCAGAGGTTTTGTGTATTTACTATAAATTTTTGTGTTGTGGTTATTATGAGGCTTATGTAAAACCTCATATAATTATATTGATCTATTTAGCACTTTACCATTTGAGTCATAGCTCTACTTCTAGCTGTTTTGGGATCTTAATTGATGATAAGAGTCTCACAGACCTTTTTTTTTTGCTGGGGCTGGCATTGAACTGTAATAATCAGATCTCAGTTTCCCGAGTAGCTAGGATTACAGGCTTGAGGCACCCATGGCTGACTCAAATATTATTTCTCTGTTCACATCTTTGTTTCTCTACCATTCTACTTTTTTGTGTTGATAAAGTGTTTTGGGTTGGTTGTTTTCCTTGCAGCACTTTGAATATATTACCCCTTCTCTCCTGGACTGCAAGGTTTCTTGTAGCCACATTAGGGTTTCCTTGTATATGATGTACCTTTTTTCTCCTGATGCTTTCATATTTGACAGCTTTATTACAGGCTGGGCTGAATTTTATTGGATTACATTTTGGGGGTTCAGTTCCAGGGAATCCACATAACCAGTCCACGTACTTAGCACTCAGTTTGCTTCATCACTCCTTATTTACATGTTTTTAGTTCCAATAAAATTATTTTCCCCCTCTAGATTTTCTTAAGGATCTCTTTCCACATATAAACGTTGTCCCTAAGCTTTGCAAAGTCTCTTTAGTGAGTTTAGTTTGTGGTAAAAGCTATGATCTTTAAATAGCTTCTGTTTTCTTTACTGGAAAAATCCCTGAGTCAAGGAAATACTACCTTAGGTGACTTACTTCAAATAGGAAAGGGAAAAAAGAGAGAAGAACAAATGTAAGATAATATTTTAGTACACAGGGGCTGGGGGTTTAGCCCAGCGGAAGGGCGCCCGCCCGGCATGGGCAAGGCCCTGGGTTCGGCCCTCAGCCCTTGAAAAAAAAATTTTAGTACACAATCACGCTCTATTCAAAATACCTAGGGATGAAATGGGTAAAGGTAGAATGTTGGGTGCTCACTGATACCGGATGCATCCCTGGGTTGTGGGCAGGGATGCTGATGGGGCTGCTTCCACTGACTTAGTGACTCTCATGACTCCGACTGTAAGGGCCTACATTTTGGTCTCAGTTCGAGCTTTCAGATCCCTTTCCTCATATATGACCTTGCCTGTATGACGCCTTCTTCTCCCTCTTCCTTCTTCAGAGCAGGCCCTGGTTCTCCCTTCATTTTAAGTCCATCAGATTTAACCCTGGATCTTGTCACTTCCAGTCTCTTGTGGGAGACAACATCAAGGACTAGGACTTTAGGATTCTCCCCCCACCCCCTCACCATCTCAGCTTCTATCCCATATACAAATGAAGTCTCTTTCCAGCTCCTTCCTTCAATCTCCCCATTCTCCATGAAATTCTTTACCATGCTACACTGACGTTTGCCTCTGGGACTAATGGGATGCTTGAAAAACAGCTCCAGTCCAGAGACACATGGACTCTGCCACTCATAGTTATATTCCCCTTGAGAAATCTAACTCCTCCTTTCTACGTCTGGAGTTCTTATTACTGAAGATAATAACAGTGAGAATGGACTTGAAACACTGTTGTCAGGATTTCACAAAATTTAGATTTTTTTTTCCACATCGTTTATTGTCATTTCCACTTTATAAGTTGCTGATATGTTTCTTTGTTTTTATATGTTTTTTATTGTAAAAGTGCTGTACAGAGGGGTTACAGTTACATGAGCAAGGTAATGAGTACATTTCTTATCCAGCATTGTTGTCTCCTCCTTTGTTTTCCCCCTACCATCCCTTCCCTCCCACCTCTCCAACTACTCCCCTCACCCCTGCACCCCAGCCAAAGTTGTAAAGTTTGTTTTTAACATGGTGTTTTGTTACAATGGGTCAACCTTGAAGTAAGCCAGGCTCAAAGAAACATAGGTCCCATGGTTTCCCTTATTTGCAATAACTAGTATATGTGTAGGACAAGCAGAAAAGGCCAAAAGCTGTGTACATATGACTATATAAGATAATGTTAAGTGAAATGAACCCCAAAATAGGGACACAAATATCTTTTTTATTTCTTGCCATTGTTTCTAACATATTTATAATGTACCATGTGATTTTTTTGTTGCTTTGTATGTTCTTCCTCCACAGTATAACCCCTGTTTTCACTGTATTGGATGTTGGTGTCCTGCATCTTGTATATACACTTTCCTAATTTGGGGAAGGGAAGGGAAAAAAACAAAATGCTTAAATAAGGGTGTAGGCAAGTTTTCTCAGACTCATTGCATGTAACAGATAATAAAGAAATGAAAGACTTCTTTTCCCTCTTCCTCCTCCTCCTTCTCCTCCTCCTTCTTTTTCTCCTCCTCCTCCCTTCTTCCCCTACTCCTTCCCTTTCCTTTCCCCCATCCTCTTCCTCTTCCCCCTCCTCCTTTCCCTCCACCTTCCTTTTCTTCATGCACCTTTTGCCCTTAACCTGAAAAGAAAAGCTACTATTTCCTTCTTTTTTCTCTCCACTTTTCTTGCCAAATTCCTGTTTGTCCTTTAGTTCTTTGGCCTGGATTGATATCTCTGTCACATTCATTGATTCCCTCCCTCCTAGTCAGTGTACTCTCTCATAGGACCTGGTAAGTTGTCTTATATTTGTTTAATGTTCTGCTTCCCTTTCAACCCTACTCTTGGAACTGTGGGAGTGTAAGAATGAAACTGTAAATCTCATAGCCACATGCCTTCACCAGGACCCAATATAATGTCAACACTCAAATGTTTCTTAAATTAACTTTAATTTCTCACATTTTATATTAGTCTTTGAAATGGGCTGGGCACTTTAGGAATATTAACCTTTACATCCATATAAAACCACCTAATGTTCATTATATAGATAAGGAAACTGAGGCACTAAGGACCCCAAGGTCATTGATTAAGTAAGTGAGGAATTGAGATTTGACCCCACATTGTACCTTCGGTGTATATGCCCTTGAGTAATACTGCATGCCCTGTCTATTTTGAGGAAGACTACGGTAGGTGTAAGTGAGCTTTATAAGTGTCACTTTTATTCTTTGAAGAATCTTGAATGAATAAAACATGCAAGTTCCTTGATTTCTGCTAAAAGTATTATATATGACATAACAATGACTAAAATAAATTGAGAGCACTATAAAAATAACACTTTATAGCAATGGGTTGAATTATCATTGTTACTCTGGTATTAAATTACTAAACAGAAAAAGTAGAATTTATTTTTGTTCTATCAAAGAAAGGCAATTTAAAAACACACACACAATTGAACATACATCACCTCTAGAGAATGATCCCATAGTTATTTTTTTCTGTAAGGATCAATTTTACTTGGGTGCAGCTGTGTAGAGCAGATGAACTAACCAAAATGTCTCTGGAGTGAAAAAAAAAGCAAATGGGCAGCTGCTTGATCTTTTTCTAAAAGAAAAAATAAACCCTGATCAGTTGGTCTTGACTGGCACATGCAGAGTCAGGAGTTTTTGATCCATTTCTGCATGAAATCACCCATGATCCTCACTGCACCACAGCATTTAACCACAGATCTTCTGGAAGTTCTCATGTGCTTATCAGCTCCATAAATACTCTGCTATTCATCATGTACCAGTGCTATGCCAGTGGCCACCTAAGAGAAGCAATAGAAAGAAGGGTGTGTGTGTGTGTGTGTGTGTGTGTGTGTGTGTGTGTGTGTGTGTGTGTGTGTGTGTGTGTGTGTGTGTGTGTGTGTGTGTGTGTGTGTTTCTACAAATTGCCTCTGGAAGGGTTGGTTTATGCAGGTTTTTTTTTTTTTTTTTTTTTTTTTTTTGCAGCTAACTAGACCTTCTCATTCAGAATCTCTGCAAGAGTATTCTAAAAGGTTGTATGGACAGTAAGTAGCCCAAGATGATTCTCAGGAATAGAAAGACTGGGTACCACAGAGCTGAGCCAGTGGTTTTTGATAGTATTATAGAGGAAGAGGATGGTATTATTACAGCGTGATTTGACCTTTCCCTAAAGAGTTTTAGATTCTCTCCTCACTGCACTTCGCGTGGAGATTGAGTTTGCATCAGAACGGAAAGGTATTCCTAAGTCTGTGTCAGCTCAGGTTACACCAGGGATTTCAATTCTGTTTCATGTGCCCTCAGGAAGAAAAAAAAGGAATGAATTTTCTGGATGACCAACATTTGAATTGCTTGAGAATGATAAAAATAAGCCCCACAGAGCAGTGGTTAAGGAGATGATATATTAGGCAGAACTTTAGTCAACACCTGAATAAAGGCAGCCCCCGGAAATTTTTTTTTTCCTCAGACTTTGTGACAGCTGCTTAATATAGCAAGGAGACATTTATTTTTGACACCCTTTTAGGAGGTGCCAGTGCAGATGAGTGTGTCCTCTTTGACATCTAGGGACAGTTTTTCATGTCATTCCTCACACCAGTATCACCATGATTTGAAAATGCTGTCAGTGGCTAATCTCCTATCATCACACCACACCCGTGCTGCAGTCACAGCACACAGGGAACTATAAACCAGGGAGCCCTGTCTGGACATGTGTGGAATCCATCCATTTCTCTAAGAATGTATGTACACTACCAGTACTGAGCAATAGATACATAATATGGAACACTAAGGTCAAGTCTGACACTCACCCCTTGGAGTTACACTCACACATTAAACACAACTCTGTGCCCACATCAGATGCCGGCTATCAGGTGGTGGTTGTCTTGATGGCTGACACCTCTGGCCATCTAACTACAAATTCAGAAGGGGGTTTGTATGGTACTTTCAGATATTGAACAACTCACAGAATTCAGGCTAGTTCTATAGTTCAGATCTTTGGTTTATTAGACAAGGTATATAAAAACTTCTGGGCCTAAACAAATGGGGAGATCCATGAATGGAGGGTCTGGAACAGGGAATTTCTTGGCTCCCTCCCCATGGAATCAGAGCATGTCACCCTTTTAGCACATAGCTATGTTCTACAACCAGGAAGCTCATCTGAACTTTGAGGTCCTGGGCTTTTCTGGGGTTTCGGTATAAGCATGATTTGAATTGAATCATTGGCCACATGAATGAAGTTAGTCTCTAACTTTCCTCCCCTCTGAACCAGTGGTTTAAAGCTTCCTCCATCCAATCACATGGTTAGATTTTGGGGCAGGATCAGCCCTCAACCATTTTCATATTCCTAGCAAAATCAGGTGTGAATCAAGGGTCCACCATAGATAACAGAGACACTCATTATTTTGTGAAATCCAAGAGTTTAGAACTCCCATGTCAGGAACCCAGGACCAGATGAATTACCATATAATACCTTCATTTGTGAGAGGTCACATTTTAGATTGAAAGTTTCAACTATTAGAACTGTACACTATGATAGAAAAGAAATAAATCTTGGAAATGATTTAGTCCAAGCCCCTCTCTTGACAGATAAGGAAACTGAAGTCCAGAAGTAAAGAAAGTTGCCTGGATAAGTGACTAGATAATAGTGAAGGTGCAACTGGGATTAAAATCCAATATATATCCTACAAAATTAAAAAGAGTGAGGGAAGGTATGAGTAGGGGAGGAGCGTGAGAAAGTTTCAAGGGCTGATGTTGATCAAGATACACTGTATTCATAAATTGCTTTGTTAAGTGGTGATTCCTATGTACAACTGCTTAAATATAACAAAAATATTATTTTTTTCCAGTCCTGGGCCTTGAACTCAGGGCCTGTACTCAAGGCTAGCACTCTATCATTTGAGCCACAGCACCACTTCTGGCTTTTTCTGCTTATGTGGTACCGAGGAATCAAACCCAAGGCTTTGTGCATGCTAGGCAAGCACTCTACCACTAAGCCACATTCCCAGCCCCAAAAATACTATTGAAAAGAAAAGGTTCTTTTCTTAAGACTCCAGATCTGGGACCAGGATGAAGACATGTACGCATGTCTGCACAGGCTTGTGTGTCTAAGGGTGTGTTGTAGAGGACATTGAACAGCTGCTAATGTACTTGCTTATCCCATGGCTACCTTGTTGCTAGTGAAGGGCTTAGAAAACTGCTGGGGAAATCACTGAAACATAAAGCATGGATTGTATGTTTTGTTTTCTCCTATCCTTGTAAAATAGAACTCAAGAACCTGGCTTCTGAGGCTGTTCTAATTTGCGGTCAGTTCATGAGAGAATCATAGGGAAGTAGTTTTACCTTACAGACTTCATGTCTATTTGTGTGCATAGGTGTGTGAAACATTGTGTGTATGTAGGTGAGAGAGAGAGAGAGAGAGAGAGAGAGAGAGAGAGAGAGAGAGAGAGAGAGAGAGAGAGAGAGAGAGAGAGAGAGAGAGAGAGCACGAGTGAGCAAGAGAGAGAGAGAGAGAGAGAGAGAGAGAGAGAGAGAGAGAGAGAGAGAGAGAGAAGACAAATCTAGTCATCCTATGGAGAGCACAGACAAGTCCCTTTTCCTCCTCTTGTACGTGATCAGACTTTAAAATAAATGCTGAGCTATTGTTTTTGCTCCCTATATTCCCTGGTGTAAAAAGTACAGCAATTTACTTGAAACAAAAAGATTTGTGAACCAATTCAGCACTGATGAATTTTACAACTTGGTGAGCAGGGGAGTGGGGAGAGGAAAAAGTGGGTGAAAATGAGGGAGGAGTTAACACTGTTCAAAAAGAAATGTACTCATTACCTGACTTATATAACTGTAACCCCTCTGTAAATCACCTTTACAATAAAATTTAAATTAAAAAAGATTTGAGTAGACAACAACAGCACTAATATAATTGAGCTCCAACTCCCTAATTTTTTTTCTCTTGTCCATTTCTATATCTTTCTTGTCAAGGAGAAACCTTGTAAAGTAAGTGACTCTGATGTTAGAGCTTGTCATTGTGTGTTTGTGTGTGTGTGTGTGTGTGTGAGAGAGAGAGAGAGAGAGAGAGAGAGAGAGAGAGAGAGAGAGAGAGAGAGAGAGAGAATATGTGTGTGTGTGTGCCTGAACTCAGAACCAGAACATAGTTCTGTTTCTGTCCTTTCTTTTTTCACTCAAGGCTTAGTGCTCTACCACTTGAGCCACAGCTCCACTTCTGGCGTTTTTTGGTGGTTAACTACAGATAAGACTCCTCAATGAACCAGGATCCTCAGATCTCAGTCTCCCTGAGTAGCTAGGATTATAATCATGAGCCACCAGTGCCTGCCTAGGCCTTGTCATTTTTAGAGAAAGCCACAAAGCTAGTGGTTTATCACTAGTCCAGAAATTACTCCTGAGCTTAAGACCTAAGATACCTTAAATTCTACAGACTGTAGTTGAGCATTTATTTTCTTTCCTCTTCTTTCCCTTCTCTCTGTTTTCTCAGTTTTACAACCATCACCACAAACTACATAGGCACTCTTTAGAAATTCAGAGCCATCCTTCCAGCTGACCTGACTCCACATGACCCTTTTAAGCATCTATAATCTGAATTTTTATGTCTTTCTGGCTTTTCTGTCTCAGTTAAGTCATTCCACATCTCTTTTCTTGTCTTCTGTGACTAGGCCTAACTGGCCTTCCTTTTGACCTTGCCCTTCCTCCACTCCATCATCTATCATATGACACAGATTTTATGCTTTTACTTGTATTGAGCCAGGTGGCTTGTATTCAGGAACAGCAGTGAATGAACAGAGTGTTTGCAAGTTCATTCTTCAATGATTACATTATTGAACTTCAACAGACAACTTGAGGTCTTGTTTAGCTGATCCAAGCACCAGATCTTTAGTCCATGCTATTGTGTCAATAAGTTATGTAGCCTAATTTAGGGTAGGCTCCAAGTATTCCTGTCCTGAGATATGTGAGAGCTTATAAGCTTGTTCCTGACATGTAGGAGCATTTTGGCTTATTATGAAGGAATTATCTTCTAATAATCTGGCCAATAGTATGTACTTAAGATTTTGTGAAGTGAATAAATGCACTTACATACTTAAAGAGCAAATTGCATCCTTAGAGGAAACTTAACGGCATGTCGTCATTTGTAAATGTTGACACTATGGTCAAAAGTTAGGGCAGGTCACTGTCTTAGCACATGGCTATCATCCCCAACAAGAAGCTTGTGAGCCAGAACTTGTCTGCATGGGCTGTGGCAAGTATGTCATGTCCCAGGTGTGTTTTCTGCTGAGAAGCCTGGTATTTCCTTGTGTTCTGTCTGCTGAAGTCCTTACTCTTTTACTTCCACCATGAACCTGAATAAACCCACAAGACCCACTGTCTTCATTTCCTTTTCCTACCACCACCTCCCAGCCAAAGGTCACTGCCTCTGGCTCTCCTTCCTGAGTGTATTGGGTTTCTAGCTTCTCTAGCAACTTGGGCCTGAGGATCATTCTTTGTTTTCTTTACATCATGTTATTCTTTGTAAGTTATTTTACTTATCCATGAACCTGTGGATTGCCTGAA
This sequence comes from Dipodomys merriami, assembly GCF_024711535.1. NCBI lineage: Eukaryota > Metazoa > Chordata > Mammalia > Rodentia > Heteromyidae > Dipodomys > Dipodomys merriami. The sequence continues at coordinate 65,742,450 of NW_027203381.1, read as the reverse complement.
TCTTCTAGTCATTTCTTACTTTCTAATTCTTTCTTCAATATAAGTTTCAGAGCAGTAATGGTTGTAGATTTTGCTGAAAGTTCAACACCCCTCCCTTCTTCCTGCTACATGTATTTCTGCCTTCTTAGCATTGAATGATGGGACAACATGACAAGCTATTTATTCTAGCAAAGGGAAAATCTCTTGCCAACATGAGAGCTAGAGACAATGTTTGTTTTTGTTATTTTCATCTTTTACCATGTTGTGTTTTACCAGCATGCATACACCTGGTAGCAAAGAGAGTAGAATTTAATGCTCTCCCCACTTAGGTAGAATTAGCCTCTTCTACTTGGAAAAATCATATTAATTGAAGTAAGCCAAGTAAAAATAAATATAGGTCCCATGGTTTCCCTTATTTGTAATAATTGGTATACATCTAGGTTGATCTTATCAGATGAGCAGAAAAGCTCAAAAGCTATGTACATCTGACCATATAAGATGATACTAAACAAAATAAACCCCAAGATATGGACACAAGAGGTTTTTCTTTGTTGTTGTTGTTGTTTTTAATGTACTATGTGATTTTTTTGCTTTTTAAAAAAAATTTTATTTTTATTTTTTGTGAACACATTGTACAGAGGGGTTACAATTACATGGGAAAGATAATGAGTACATTTCTTATCAAGCATTGCAGCCTCCTCCTTTGTTTACCCTTCACATCCCTTCCCAGCCAATCCCCATCCTCCCCCCCCACACCAAAGTTGTAAAGTTCATTTTTGACATGACAACTTGTACTTCTCATAGTTGCATTGGGTCCACCTGTATCCTTAACTGACTTGTTTTTCCCCATATCCTCCACAAATTATACTGACATCAAATATAGTGAAAGCAGGGGTTGTACTGTGGGGGAGGGACATACAAAGCTACAAAGAAATAATCTTATAAATGAGTTAGAAACAAATGCATGAAAGAAAAAAAACATTAAAATACATATCTAAGGGTTCATTTTCCTAACATCACATTATCTGACCGTTCCTGCTTGACTCATACATGTACTAGATATTGCAAATAAGGGAAGCCATGGGACCTATGTTTCTTTGGGCTTGGCTTACTTCACTTAATATAATTTTTTCCAAGTTTTTCCATTTCCTAACAAATGGGGAAATGTCATTCTTTCTGAAAGCTGTCAATGAGAAAAGATTAATAACCTATAAAGGGAAACCAATTAGAATCACCTCAGATTTCTCAGCAGAGACAATCAAAGCAAGAAGAGCCTGGAATGATGTATGCCAAGCCCTAAAAACAAACAACTATCAACCAAGAATACTGTACCCAGCTAAACTCTCATTCATAACTGAAGGCCAAATAAAAACCTTCCATAGCAAAGAAAAATTGAAACAATACATCTCCACCAAACCAGCCCTACAAAAGATTCTTAAAGATGTCCTACACATAGAAAACCAACAAGACCACAATAAAGGCCAAGAAACTGCACCTAAACTGAGAATCCAAGAACCATAGGAAGAACCCAGTGTTCGCAACCCCCAAGAAGGTGGATAACATGGCAGGAACTCCCAAATACCTCTCAGTCCTATCTCTGAACATAAACGGACTGAACTCTCCAATTAAGCGACATAGACTGTCTAGTTGGATTAAAAAACAAGATCCTTCTATCTGCTGCCTTCAGGAGTCACATCTTGCCCGTAAAAACAAAAACATTTTCAATGTTAAAGGCTGGAGCAAAATCTACCAAGCAAACGGCCCCCATAAACAGGCGGGAGTTGCAATCCTAATATCAGATAAAATAGACTTCAAATTAAAATTCACGAGAAGAGATAAAGAAGGTCGCTACATACTAATTAAGGGATCTCTCTTTCAGGAGGATATTACAATATCTATTCACCAAACAATGTAGCACCCAAATTTATCCAAGAAACACTACTTTCCCTCAAATCCCACATAGATCCAAATACATTAATTGTTGGGGATTTTAACACACCACTCTCCCCACTAGATAGATCAACTCGGCAAAAACTCAACAGAGAAACCGCAGATCTAAACAGCTGCATAGATCAACTAGATTTAACAGACATCTACCGAATATTTCACCCAACAGCATCATAATTCACGTTCTTCTCAGCAGCACATGGAACACTTTCTAAAATAGACCATATTTTTGCTTCTTTTGTATGTTCTTCTACCAATAGTATATCCCATGTTGATTTCGGTATGCTGCATCTTGTATATACATTTGTCTAATTAGGGAGCGGGGGGGGGAGGGGAAATAACAAAATGCTGAAACAAGGACACAGGATGACCTATTGCAATGATACAAGACACTTTGTGGGAAATGAACTTCACAACTTCGGGGTGGGGGAGGGGTGGACGGAAGGGATAATAGGAAAAAAACAGAGGGAGTGACAATGTTTGACAAGAAATATACTCAGTACCTTACTCATGTAACTGTAACACCTCTGTACAGTATCTTTATAATAAAATATTTTAAAAAACAGCAACAAAGGAAAAAACAAGCTCTTATTTCCATTTTTTGGAGTTCATTTAATAAATATAATTTTATATGATCATATGCACATAGCTGTAGCATTGTTTACCATAGGCAAGATATGGAATCAACCTAGACACACCTCAATGGATGATGAATCAAGAAAATGCAATGTATATACATATATCTTTCTTATTTTCAATGCTTCCTATTCTGCAAAGCTTAGATCTAGAACATTGACTTTGACTTTCTACAGCTTTTCATATATCAATAGCTGTCACCAAAAAACTTGTTAAGAATGAAACCACTCCATTCTCCTGAATCAGAAACTGTAAAATAGGCCCAGCAATCTGTGAATTTACCTGCTCTCCAGAGGATTCCGAAACATACTCAGTTTTAAGAATCACCAATCAGGGTGAATTTCAGTCTTCCATGTTTCCCAGTGAGTGCCATCACAGATCCTAGCATGGACCTTGTAAAAGATCCCAGGGGTGGAAGCTGCCTTTCAGGAAGGCCTTGGATTCTCTATGGGACCCTGGCACTGACCCTGTTTTCACTTATTCCATAGATATTTATGGAGAATAACCTTGCCTAATTCAGGGGAATGGGGTGGCTTTAGAAATAAGTCAGTAATAAGTTTTGCATCTATATCTATATCTATCTATCCATATCTATCTATATGTATCCACATCTCTATCTATCTATCTATCTATCTATCTATCTATCTATCTATCTATCTATCTATCTATGTGTATGTAATCTGTGAAGGAAAGGAGACACAAACTCTATAAAGCAGAAATTATCATATGATCCAGGAAGAAGTGAGATAGTGGACCAGAGGGTGAGGAGGGTGCATCATGAAGGCATGGAAACATGAAGGAGCCTGAGTCATTCAACAGCAGTCATCAGATGCAGGGACTACGATGCTGGGAACGAATCCTCCCTAGAAAAGTTCACAGTGGGAGGAGAGAGGTGTAACAAGGAGTGATCTCTACCAATAAGAAAAGCTGACTAGGGTGGCAGTTAATGGTGAACGCTCAAACCCAGTTAGCTTTACATTTAGCATCTGCCATTTCCCAGCAATGCAAATTTCAGTGATTTTATCCTACAGTCTCGACCTTAGTTTCCTCATCTCTAAAATGGGAAGCAAATCTCAGAAGCTGTGTGTGTGTGTGTGTGTGTGTGTGTGTGTGTGTGTGTGTGTGTGTGAGAGAGAGAGAGAGAGAGAGAGAGAGAGAGAGAGAGAGAGAGAGAGAGAGAGAGAGAGAGAGAGAGAGAGAGAGAGAGAGAGAGAGAGAGAGAGAGAGAGAGAGAGAGAGAGAAGATTGGCACACAATAACATATTAAAAATAATTTGCAACAGTTAGCCTGACGTAACTAGGAAGGACTTTATACTATTTGGTACCTTTAGTACATTTAGTACCATCACAGCAACTTGTATAATGGAAAAGAAGGAAGCATTATATTATATAATTCTTTATGATATTTTACTCTTGCTAGAATAACTTGAGAAAGAACTTACACAGTAGGCTCAATTAGTTAAGTGCATTAGTTTATATTTCTTAGGAAAATGGTGCCAGGTTTTTATCTGGACATGACTTCAGTGATTCCTTGTTTGGTGAATAGGTCTACATTCGGCCTGCTCCAAATTTGTGGGCTAGGCATGCCTAATTCAGGACATCGACTCATTCAATCCAACAAGAAAAAAAGGTGGAATTTTTTCCAGAAAGTATCTATTGCATCACCCATAGTCCTCTAGGTGGGGGTAACTCATGTTGAAAACTATCAGGAGTGGGGTCACATGTCATTCTGCCCACCATTTAAAATAGCTTTTAAGTGTTTCCAATTGTAAAGGTTCTTTGGACTCATTTGTATTTTCCTATTAGATGATAAAAGGCAGAACTAGCTAACAAAATAATTTTAGAATATTATTCAAGGTGAAACAATTGAAAACAGCTCAGAAAGGGAATTCTTTCAATGTGCACCTATAAAATGTTCTGGACCAGAGCCATGAGTGCATCACTATATATCTTGTAGTCTGCCAGACACAGAGTCCAGAATTTCTGTTGGTCCTAGCTCTCTGCAGAAGTGAAGAAAAGGAATGGAGAGCAAGGATACGGACATCTCAGCCCTGAAGTTCACCACCTATTATAAATACAAGCCTCAGGTTCAATTACAGAGCTAGCCTCTGTCATGTCTCTATGTGGGAATTAAAGCTAATTGGTTACTTTGGAGAGTTATGATTTGGAAAGTGAGGAAGAAGTAAGACTCCTGTTTGCAATGCCTTTTTTAAAACCATGCAGATTCAAGCACTTTCTGTAGCTTAATCTCTTAGTCTAAAACAGCTTATCATTGTTTTTCTGTTTTGTTTTGTTTTCTGTTTTCATTAGTCATGAGGCTTGAACTCAAGGCCTGGGTGCTGATCCCTGAGCTTTCTTTACTCTCTCCCACTTTGAACCATAGATCCACTTCCTGTTTTTAGGTGGTTAATTGGAGACAAATAGTCTTAGAGCCTTTCCTGACCGGGCTGGCTTTAAACTCAGTCTGTGGCATGAGCCATGGGTACCCAGCCAGCTTGTTACTTTGAAGTAAGCAAATCTTTATTGAAGCTGAAGCATTTATGAAAGAGAAGACAGTATCTGTAGCCCAAACTTATTGTATCAGATTCCTAGAACTGCTGTATCAATCCCCCACAGATGGAATGACTTAACAGAAATATATGGTCTCACACTTCTGGAGGCTAGAATCCAGGTGTCAGCAAGACTGGGGTTGGTGTGAGAAAATCTATCCCGTGGCTCGTCTGTGGCTTCAGGTGGGTCATTGGAAGTCTTAGCTCTTCTCTGTTCCCATGTGTTTTTTTTTATGTTCATGTGATCCTCTCTTTGCAAGTTTGCATGCTTGTCTCTCAATATTTTCCTTTATATTAATTTAACTATCTTTAAAAATACAATAATTGGGGCTTAGGAAGGTGGCTTAGTGGTAGAGGGCTTGCCTTGCATGCATGAAGCCCTGGGTTTGATTCCTCAGCACCACATACACAGAAAAATCCAGAAGTGGTACTGCGGCTCAAGTGGTAGAGTGCTAACCCTGAGCTGAAGAGCTGAGGGGCAGCACTCAGGCCCAGAATTCAGGCCCCACGACCGACCGAAAAAATACAATAATTGTATCTGGTTACTTTTTGAACTCAACAGATTGGAACTTGAACCTATACATTTTTAAAATCCACATGTATAAATTTATTTTAGTTCAATTGTACATACTATGAGCCAGAGAAAGCTAGAGTGAACTGTGGACCACAAAACTGGCCTAAGGATGATGCCAGCAAGTCTAACTTTCACTGTGACAAGGATAAGGTTTTGAGACCTCTTTTCATTCCACCAAAAAGATGAGTTGGCCAGGCATTGGTGGCTCATGCCTGTAATCCTAGCTATTTAGGAGGCCAAGATTTGCGGATTGCAATTTGAAGCCAGCAAGGGCAGGAAATTCCTAGAGACTCTTATTTCCAATTAGCTACTAAAAATTTGGAAGTAGAGCTGTGGCTCAAATGGTAGAGAACTAGCCCTGAGCAAAAAGCTAAGGGATAGTGCCTAGGCCTTAAGTTCAAACACCAGTACTGGCAAAAAAAAAAAACAAAAAAACAACAAAAAAACAACAACAACAACAACAACAAAAAAACCCAGCCGAACAAACAAAAAAAAACCCAAAATAACAAGAACAAAAAAGGTCACTTTGTGTTGTTGCTCTCTTGTAATTTTTTTTGCCTCTAGTCTACTAGGATATGATACCTCTTTCTCTGAAGTCATCCTGTTCCATATAGGAAGTGTTATGTTATAAATGTTATATTATATAACCACACTTACCTTTTTGCTTATAGACATATGAACTGGGCCATGGGTCGATTCAACAGAGGATTCTAAGCACTCTTCACCATAGGGAGGAAGAATTGTTTATACCTTTGTTTTTGCTGTCAAGAATATTGCTGTGGCCCTTTGGTTCTTTGGATTTAAGTGGTTCTTAGAGGGATCTTCATTAATATCTTAATTCTCCACTTTGATGGGTAGAAAAAGAACCTCTATAGGCCACCTTCTCCCAGGATACATCAGTGTGTGTGTGTGTGTGTGTGTGTGTGTGTGAGATAGGCCACCTTCTCCCAGGATACATCAGTGTGTGTGTGTGTGTGTGTGTGTGTGTGTGTGTGTGTGTGTGTGTGTGTTGGTCCTGGGGCTTGAACTTAGGCTCTGGACACTCACTGTCCCTGGGCTGTTGTGCTCAAGACTTGTAAACTATCACTTGAACTACAGCTCTACTTCTGGCCTTTTTGGTGGTTAATTAGAGATAAAAGTCTCATAGATTTTCCTTCCCAGGATGTCTTTAAACCTCAATATTCAGATCTCAGCCTGATTACAGGTGTGAGCCTCTGGGGCCCAACACTGAGATATCAGTCTATATGAGACTGACCATCTGAATTTGAGTTTAGTGATTTACAGGAATTTTGATACTGCTAGAGCTCACTAAGTCTCCACATCTAGTGTAAATCAAGACCATGCTGCACAGCACTAAGTTCTGCTCATTGATCTTCCTGCCCTCTCTTGAATCCCTTGTGAATAACTTCTGGGGAAAGTGGCACACATTTTACTGATTAAATGATTGAGGCTTTAAAAAAATTGTTGCTGCTTTTTGTTTGTTTTTGTGGTGCTGGTTATCTTCTCACGCAGGACCTCCACATGCTTCATGAATGCATTGCTACTGAGCTTTACCCCAAGTCCTGGTGATTGAGTTATGAGTCTTGATTTGTGTTTTTTAATGTTTTCCAAGTTTAAGCAAAGTTTCAGCAATATTCTTCCTAGTATGCTAAGCATAATAACTGTATGTCTTGGACAAGGCATGGACCTCTCTCTGCACATCAGATTCCTCATCAATAAAATGGTCATTCTGTCCCCTGCTTAGGTTTTAAAAGTAGATTTGGTGAAATGGTGGACTACAAAGCTACATGTCAGGGCAATCTCTTTGTGAGAGTTCCTCATACTAACAGCACTCAGTACTGACACTTGAATGAATCAGTCAAAGGGCTGGCTTATTTCAAAACTGGATGTATTTTTCATGAATGTTGGAGGGCTATAAAAATACTAAGCTAGTATATTTTTGAGTAATACTCTTCTTCACATTTTGCTTTCTAACACTGTGGGTCTCTGTGGTTTTTCCCTGTCTGGGCCTCCTCTAGGCAATCTCTTGGCCTTAGCAAGTTTTCTGTATGGAGAAAAAGCTGCTGCCGAGGTATCTCTTCATGCTTAGGAAGTGGATTCTCTGAATTTGCACAAACAAAACTGTCCTACTTCTCAATTTCCTATCAATGTCTGTTTCAAGCATTATCTTCCACCAAGTACCTTCAATTTCAAAGTGATAACAGATGCCTTTAAACTAGAGGCTGGATCTCTCTGGTGCAGCCTGTCATTGCCATTAAGATTAGGCTCTGGTCTCTGCTTTATTTCCATGCTTTGCGTGGACTCTTGCACCACAGTAGGAACTCAGGAAATGTGCACTGACACTGAGCTGGACAGGGAAGGGCAGGTGACTCGGGACCAGTTCTTTACTCTTAGCAGGGAATTTCTAACTCTAATGATTAGGGTTCCTGGGCTGCACATTTCTGTGACCTCCGTGGGTTTCTGTGAGCAGAGGAGTTCGGCAAGTGACACATTCATGGAAATTTCAGGAAACGGATTAATAAAGGGGACAAAAAGAAGCTCACACAGTTTAGTCCTCTCATGTCTTTCTTTTATTTTCAAGGAGCTTGTTTGTGTTATCACTTCAATGGTTTGGTGAATAACTGTGCCTTCCCACTAATCCATCTTCTTTTGCTTGCCATGGTAAATAGGATGATTAGTCATAGGTAAAAACCGAATATATCTTTCCAAGCTGCTTGGAAATACATAATGCAGGAATTTGAAGCAAAAAGAATATCAAGAGATCAATTTAGAATGAACATTTTAACATGTATTCATTGACTTAGAATTTTCAGGTTTGCTCATACCAAACTTTAAAACCAAAAAGAACATTTTGGTACTATACTCATCTACATATTTAAATTTGGCAGGAAAAATCTTATTTTTCAATGCATTTATAAAATTCAGCATCAGTCTCAAAATGTTTGGTCTAGGGAATGTATACTGGAGAGGTCATGACTATGACCTCATTTCACTCTGCATTCTAGGCCTGTCTGGTGACTATATGGCTCAGTAGAACACAGAAAACCTCTGTATGATTTCCTGTCATTGGAAGTCAGAGGGTCTAGGTTTTAGATCTTACTTGACCATTACATTGCTATCTGATTAAGCCTAACTCTCTCTCTGAATCTCAGTTCTCATAATTGGGGAAATAGTCTAGTTTATATTGAAACATTATGTATTCCTTTAAAACTAATATCTTATGATTTTTTTCAATAATCTGGGCTTTCATCAGATTTCTTAGAACCTATTGGAAGTGTGTGTGTGTGTGTGTGTGTGTGTGTGTGTGTGTGTGTGTGTGTGTGTGTGTGTGTGTGTATGTGTGTGTGGTTTTGCTGTTGTTGGCCAAGAATTACAAGATCATTTTGTTAGCTACCTTTACTTTACAAAAACCTTTAACTTCACTAAATGAGTATTTCTGATGTGTAAATAGCTACCTCATTTATCACCTCATTGATCTTTATAGAAAGTGTATGAGGAACATGGAAGGCATGTCATGTCCATTTTGCATTAGAAGAAAGAGCTTGAGATTCTCAAACAGGCTCAGAAACAGACAGCAAGTAAGTGGTGAAGGGCATTCTACCCACTTGTTCCATATGCCTCACCATATATACTGGTTAACATTTGACTGCTAGGGTTCACTGTTGGTTACAGGTTGACCCATTGTAGCAATGAGATGTACAAGATATTACGTTGAAAACAAACTTTACAACTTCAGGGTGCAGAGGAGGGAGGAGTTGGAAAGGTGGGGAGAGAAAGGATGGTAGGGGAAAAATAAAGGAGGGGAATAACAATGCTCAATAGGAAATGTACTCATTACCTTACTCATGTAACTATAACCCCTCTGTACAGTATCTTTACAATAAAAATATATTAATAAAAGTAAATACAACCAACTCATGGAATTTCCACTGAAGGCACCACTAACATTATATCTTCAGATTATATGCTTTAGATCTTATTTTCCCAATAGAAGACATAGTAAATGGAATAGAACTTGAAGGCATCTTTTAATACTTCACTGGCTTCCTGACCTATTCTTCTATTCCTGATCTTCTATTCTGTTTACTAGAGAGATATTTTTTTTTGAAGCATAAAACCAATCACATCAGCCTCTTATTGCTTTCCTACTTTCTTCTTGGATTCTCTGTAGGAGCATCTACATTCCTTTAGTGGGTATATGAAAGCATTTTTAAACCTGGTATTTGTCTTTCCAGACTTTTCTTTCCTTCCATACACTTCATTTACTTGTTCAAATCTGATTTTCATGCTGAAGAGGTGCTGGTTTCTGATGTAGGATAGGGATGAAAACGGAGAGGTGAGATGTATGTATGTGTCCCTGTCTGGGATGAGCATTCGTATCTAGTTGGGCCAAATATCATAAATTTGACACTTCTCAGGTGACTGTCCCCCATTCCTCCATCTGCTGGATGATAACTGGTGGCTTTTAGAATTTAGTTTCCATACCCTCTATGAAGCCATTCCTTGAATATCAAAGTTCCATTGATATTTAGCCATCATTGTACTTTACATATAGCTATATAAGAGCCCAGATAATACTATCATCATTCTAACTGCATATGAGGCCAAAGCTCCTTGAAAGTAAGGAATTCAATAAGCATTTGTCCAGTACTTTGATACTTTGTGAGTCAAAGTACCATACGACCAACAGAACTTTGCCAGAAACACATTTATTGTGCTTATGCTATATTCAGAAAGGCTGATTTGCCTGAAGACATATGCCAATGGAAAAATGTCTCTCGTATCATGATCTTGTATGCCACGTATATGTACATCACCATTATTATTAAGATATTACTGTTGTTAAAGTTATTAATTTTTAAATGCTTTGGCCTCAGGAAGTCTATGTGCTTCACATTCTTTTTTTTTTTTTTTTTTTTTTGGTTGGTCGTGGGGCTTGAACTCTGGGCTTGGGCACTGTCCTCTGTCCTTGCGCTCTTCAGCTCAAGGTGAGCGCTCTACTGCTTGAGCCACAGTCACTTCTGGTTTTCTAGTGGTTTATTGGATATAAGAGTCTCACGGACTTTCCTGCCTGGGCTGGCTATGAACCGTGATTCTCAGATCTCAGCCTCCTGAGTAGCTAGGGTTACAGGCGTGACCCACCGGAGCCCGGCTTGTGCTTCACAGTCTTATGAATTTCAGTGAAGGACTATTCTTTGTGACCCCTCTCTGAATGGAGACTCTCTCTGTTTTCCTAGTTTTCCTTTCACTTTCAAATAAACTTGCTCTGTCTGCTTTCAAAAAAGAACTTCAGTCATCCCTTCTTTCTGTGAGCTGAGCTACTGATATCTGTCATAGCAAATATTAAAACCGAGAAATTAAAAATAGTAATGTATTTCAAAATAAATGATGAAATAAATGTTTCTAGGCTAGTAGAAACAGACTATTTTATTAAAATAACTATAATATTCAAGACCAAAGCACTAGTCTGAAGAAATTCTGAACATTTTTTCAAGTTCCCTTTAATATCTGGCTTTACAGAAGACAGCTGGATTCTCATATCTGCTGCTGCATCCAATCCATGGCAAATACTATTTTGGTCAAAGTATATTAAGAAATCAAGCTTCACACAGATGTAAAGTTGGAAAATGGAGGAATATTTTAGTAGTCCTTTCAAATAATTGCATATATTCTCCATTAAAATTGTATCCAGCTGGGCACTGGTGGCTCACGTCTATAATCCTACCTACTCAGGAAGCTGAGATCTGAGGATCATGGTTCAAAGCCAGCCTGAGAAAGTCCATGAGACTGTTATCCCTAATGAACAATGAAAAAGTTGGAAACGGAGCTGTGGCTCAAGTGGCAGAATGCTAGCCTTGAGCAATAAAGCCCAGGGCAAGTGCCCAGATCCTGAGTTCAAGCCCAGTACTGGCACAAATAAACAAACAACCCAGGTATAGCCAAACTCAGGAAATGGTAGCTTTAAAAAGCAGCATGTGATGCATGTGTTTCTAACGCATTTATAAGATTATTTCTTTGTTGCTTTGTATGTCCCTCCCCCACAATGTAACCCCCGCTTTCACTATATTTGATGTCAGTATAACATGTGGAGGAGATGGGGACAAACAAGTCGTTTAAGGATTCAGGTGGACCTGTTGCAACAATGAGAAGTACAAAATATCATGTCAAAACCAGCTTTACAATGTCGGTGTGGGGGGGGGAGGGGGGTATAATTGGGTGGGGGGAGGGAGGAGGCGGGGAAGGGAGGTGAAAGGTAAACAAAAGAGGAGGCTGCAATGCTTGGTAAGAAATGTATGCATTATCCTGCCCATGTAATTGTAGCCCCTCTGTACAGTATGTTCTCAAATAAAATAAAATAAAATTTAAAAACTAAAACAAAAAAAAAAGCAGCATGTGAGGGCTGGGAAGGTGGCTCAGGGGTAGTGTGCTTGCCTTGCATGCTTGAGGCCCTGGGTTCGATTCCTCAGCACCACATAAGCAGAAAAAGCCGGAAGTGGCACTGTGGCTCAAGTGGTAGAGTGCTAGCCTTGAGCTGAAGAGCTGAGGGACAGTTCAGGCTCCACAACTGACAAATAAAGAAGAAAAAAAAAGCAGCATGGGATACATAGTAGGTGCTAACTCAATGTCCAATAACACTCAAAATTTTATAAGTTACAGCATAAACGTCACTTTTGTTATTTCTACATATATTTTCTTTGGGTAAGAGGTATCAAGATCTGTCAATCAATTATTCATCTGTTTGTGCTCTACCTATGCTATTTTTTTTTTGTTCCAGTCCTAGAGCTTGTACTCATGGCCTGAGCGCTGTCCCTGAGCTTTTCTCAAGGCTAGTACTCTATCACTTGAGCCACAACTTCCCTTCCAGCTTTTTTTGGTAGTTTAGTGGAGATATGAGTCTTACAGACTTTCCTGACTGGGTTGGCTTTGAACCATGATCCTCAGATCTTAGCCTCCTGAGTAGCTAGGATTAGAGGTCTGAGTCACTATAAAGTGTCTGAGTCACAACTTTATTGTCATTTTACTTCTAATGTAACAGCTACAACGGCAGTTATATTGCTGGCACATGAAATACTGTTTGATCAACTCTTAGGAAGAAGTACAGTATCACTGCAGCTGAAGAAAATTGTGAGTCTACTATGGTTATTACACACATGACTACCAGAACATTTGCACTGACCACTTACCTTAGGCATCCTCTTTCTCTTTCTCAGTTTTCTTGGATGTAAATAAAGACTATGGACTTGGGCAACTCCAAGACAGCCTTCAGCTCTAATGGTTTCTGTTCTTACTCACAACCACAATACTGTGTCCAACCCCCCATTCTATGATAAAAATGAGTAATCCCTTTAACATAGTGTGTTTCATAACAACACTGGTTTGTAATGCTTTTTTTTTAGCGTTAAAAGAGGAGTCATGACACCTGCATTTCTGTTTCAACTTTCATCTGGAACAATGAATACAAGTGCTGGCAAGAAAGCTTGTAAGCCCTTCCTGAAATATTCTGACTTACAAATGAGTTCCTACCCCCAGAGCTAGTGATTATGAAGTGACAGAAAAGAGGGTAAAATTGTATGCTGCTTTCTTTACGAAGTTTATGGAATGAAAATAAATTCTTTTTTTTGGGGGGGGGGAATCTGGTCGTGGGGCCTGAATTCTGGGCCTGGGTGCTGTCCCTCAGCTCTTCAGCTCAAGGCTAGTGCTCTACCACTGGAGCCATAGTGCCACTTCCGGCTTTTTTCTTTTTGCTTATGTGGTGCTGAGGAATTGAACCCAGGGCCTCATGCATGCAAGGCAAGTGCTCTATCACTGAGCCACCTTCCTAGCCCTTGAAAATAAATTCTTAAATTAAACAAAGTTGAATAAAATAGAGTAAAAACCCAGGTATAATTATCAGACATTTAATTGATAATGAAATAGGAAAGATGTTTAGTGGGTTGAAAATTCATCTTAATGGTAAAATGTCTAAGATTTGAAAGCACACAAGCTATCCTGTGTTGAGTACCTGTTCTCTCTCAGCAAAACACATTTAAGATGACAAAATAACATGACCTTTTAAATATTCCTTTTATTGTTGTCGAATTGAGAGCTAATGTTTTGGATTCATTTACATCCACAAATCTTAATCTCTTCCTTTTCAAAAGTAGCTGAGTATTTTTATTTTAAATACATGGAATCTGAAGATGACTTTATAGTCATATTAAAAATTGAGATATAAACTTAACCAAAACAAAGAAAGAAGCAAAACCTACCAGGATTTTTGATCATTGAATCAATTTCACCATTACTGACTGTGCCTTCCTTATGAAAAGACTTCATTCATAATTAATTGAACTGAGTAACCTGAACCTGCCATTGTGTCTTCGGTGCTGGTCACAGGGATTTGAGACCTAGACTTTGACTGATTTTTTGGTTACCATCTGTGGGAAAGGTGTGGCAACCTATTTTCTCATTTGGGTGGTTCAGTATTCATTTCCTTCCTTTTTCCTGTAATAGTTCCATGAATCACAATTAGTTTGATGTTTTTAAACTCAGTCACCATGAGATACTACAAAGAGAAACTATATCAATTAATTTTGCCATTCACTCCATCCAATACTAGAACACAGCATGCATCCAGTAAACATTTTTAACTACTTAGGTTTCAATGAAAACCTAAAGCTATCTAGTACAGAAATTATGTTATTTTATTAACCTTTGAATACACTCTGGTAGTGATTTGGCTGGATTTTTAGACTTAATACACTAATAATCTTGCGGCTTCTGGAGACTGCCTTTTGTTTCTTTGTTTTTCTGGGTTTTCTAGCTCTTCCATATGGAGAAGATATTACTTAGGTCTACAAAACTTTAATGTTACTAAAATTTTAGAAAGGAAGCCCTATTTAGATTGATACTAGATGTTTTATGTTTTGCAGAAGTAATAAACAATCACATTATCAAGGATGGTTTCTAAAAATCTTTTTTGGGGGGGGGTAAAAATTAAGGAACTAAGGTCAGATAAGTTGATGTTAGGGAAATGAACCCTAAGATATGTATTCAAATGTTTTTTTTTCTTTCAGGTGATTGTTTCTAACACATTTATAAGATCATTTCTTTGTTGCCTTGTATGTCCCTCCCCCACAGTATAACCCCTGCTTTCACTGTATTTGAGGTTGGTATAATTTGTGGAGGGGAAGGGAAAAAACAAATCGTTTATATAGGGATACAGGTGGACCCATTGCAACAATGAGATGTACAAGTTGTTATGTGAAAAAACGAACTTTAAAACTTTGGTGCAGGGGGTGGGGGAGGAGAATTGGGTGGAGGGGTTAGGGGAGGGGAAGGGATGGGAAGGGCAAACAAAAGAGGAAACAAAGGAAACAAAGGAAACAAATGCTTGATAAGAAATGTACACATTATCTTGCCCATGTAATTGTAACCCCTCTGTACAGTATTTTCACAATAGAAAATAAAATTAAAAAAATTAAGGAAGTAATACTGGTGGTTGTTTCAGTGCTATGCTCTAAGTCCTGAAACCAAAGATGTGGAGCAGTCTAGAGCAGATATGAACCTGTGGTTCCAACTCTTATCATGTCTATGGCACTTCTAACAAGAATTGTTCATATTATTAGATACTGTGTGACAACTATCTATGTAATCCATAGTGCTGATTTAATGGATTATAACATATGTTCATTCTATCATGAAGATGTCTTTAAAAAATATCTCATACTGGATATATGGCACAAGAAGAAATGTTAATATACCTTAAAAGAAAGGTAGAACTTTAATTTTGTGTGTGTGTAGTGGTTGGGAGTCCTAGGGCTTGAACTCAGGATCTGGGTGCTGTCCCTGAGCTTTTATGCTCAAGGTCAGTGCTCTACCACTTGAGCCACAGGTCCACTTTCAGCCTTTTCTGATTAATTGGAGACAAGAGTCTCATGGACTTTCCTTCCCAGGCTGGCTTCATACCATGATTCTCAGATTTCAGCCTCCTGAGTAGCTAGAACTACAGGTGTGAACCATTAGTGGCGGGAATCAGAGCTGTTTGTGTGTCTACTCTGACCCTCTGGGGCTTGCTGTAGAACATGGAGGTATCATCTGCCACCCTGTCTCCTAGGATTATATAACACACAAGAAAATGCCAAGCAGAGCGCAAATGGATGTTGTCACCAGTATTGTAAGATCTGTGTGTGTGGCAAGATTGAAATCCTTGGAAACAAGCTAGGAGACATTTTTTTTCTGTTAGCATTTCTTCTGCCAAAAATGTATATTGATTGCAGCTGGAAGGAAACTATTCTGAGAGTGAAAATGATGTTGAATAGGAGTCAGAGCCTGCTTAGTATTAGACAACTTGAATGTGCCTTTATGTTTAATGATAATAAGTTAACTCCTAAGTGGCTTCTTTAACACAAAAGCCTTCTGAATTGGGAAAGTTATACATTGCTGTGAGGCTCCTCAGCCCGATGACCAGGAAGTGAGACTGGATCCATGAGTTGGGCTGACACTGTCCCCCTGTCTCAGGTTTCATGAGTTCAAGGGAGGCCAGTTCTATGGCACATGACAGACCAGAGAATGTTACCTAAAGCCCTGGGACTCCTTTGCTGAGCACCTATTATATGCTATCCTCTGCAGTAGGTGTTTCGCAAAAGTGGTGCATTTGACCTTCAGAACAAGTCTTGGAGGTGAACATTATATTACTAAAACAGTATGCTTAGAAAACGGATACTAAAAGTAATAACGGAACATTCCTTAAGCTCTCCTCAGATGCTCTGGTCCTAAATTTGCCACTCTTTTCATTTTAAAGGCCTTTTTTTTTTTTTTTTTTTTTTTTGCTTCCTCCACCTCAGCTGCTTAAAATTTGTGTGAGAAGCTTTGCATTTACTAGGTACATTTCAGATGGATTACCTTACTTGGTTACTACTTTTTCCAACCTTTTCAATGTATGCTTGTATAGAGCTTCTTTCTGAGTCTCTGTAGCAGGTCTGAAAAGAACTCTGTGAGAACCAGAAGTCTGGATGTGACTCAAGAAAGACCTCTGCCAATTAACTTTGTTACCTCAAGTAAGGGGCGTGTCTTAGCATGGTTAGTGGGCAGAAGAATTCAGGTCCCAGCGAAGCAGGTCTCCCAAGATCCTTGGAGAACAACAGGAACATATTGGTGAAATGTTGAGCCTTTATTTAATTAAAAAGCTATAATTATGATTTATTTCATTGGGTGGCAAATTAAACTGATTATAAAATGATATAAGGAGATGCTTTTGTAGCAAAGACTATGAAAGTTTGATCCTAATGTATAATAAAACTGATATATGGGGGAAAAAAGAAGAAGGTTTTAAAACTTGAATTACTTACGAGTCTCAGCTTTAGGCTTTGAATCTGTTCAGAAATGGGAGCCGATCCTGTCCTCTTCTTTGTGGAGGACACTGATTGGTCTAGGCTACAGGATCCACATCTGTGGAAAGACAGCAGTCCATGAAAACGAATGTGCTGTAGATTTATGCTAACTTACATAGATTACAATTAAGTCCATGGGAAAGATCATTTTGGAAAGTTAATTAATATAATGTCATTATCAAAATTATCAGAGACTGTTCATTTGGATTCTGCAGTGATTCAAATTTGTGACAATGATTTAAGGGAAAATGAACAGCAAAACTAAGCTAACAAGCAGGGAGAAACATAGACTGCAAGACAAACCTGCTTTAAGGGAGACAAAGATTCACCTTGGAGGATAAAATATTTTGTTAAAAGTTAGCTGTCATTCTTTCTTGAGATCAGCTGCTGCTGCTTCTCTGACCTTGAGGCTACTTCCTTTTTACCCTGATCTTTCCTCTCCTTCTCTTTCCTCTTCCTCTTGGATGTCCCTGGTGAATGTGAGTTTTTTTTATGAAAAAAAAGGAAATGAAGCACCCTACTCATCCTACACAGATGAATGTTGGTTTTCTCCATGAACTAAAAGGTTACTGCTAGATATTATTATTTCTAGTGTTATTGGAATGCCAGCTCAATCATTTTGTATTTTTGTGTATTTTAATGTAGCAATGGAGAGAGAAGATCAAGCATCATAAAAACTTGTGAACACTTCAAGTCTAGGGTGCCATTCTAATGTGTCACCACAATTTGCCTTGAGTTGCTGTCATGTTCTATAGGGCTGAGAAGAGAAACTGTCCATTGCTTAGCACTGTTCTTTCATCCAAGGAAACCTAGCATAGGCAGCAGAATTGAAAATTTTCAAGACTTGATTTGATCCATCCTGTGTTCCATTCAAGACACCGAGCAGCAGCTTAGTGTCCTTGCCAGAGATCAAATCCCTAGCCTGGAAGGCTGGAAATTAGTATGATTTCCCTTCTTTCTAAGTACTTTTCAAAGGTCTCAGCACTGTTTTCCAGAATGTACCAAATTCCGGTTTCAGCAGAGCAGATGGAGAGATTTCTAAAGAGTTCAAGTGCCAACTTAGTCGTCTTTCCAGCCTGTGTGTCTTCAGATTCTAATTGGATAATTATTTTGGTATGTAGCCAATCAGAGTAATTTTTTTTGTCTTAACTGCTGTGGTAATTTCCTACTACATCATTCACTGGAAAAATAAATTATTTTCCTCAGAAAGCCAAGTTGCATAAAACTATAATTTAAAAGTAAAATTTTAAAGTAAAAACCTTAAATGATTGTATTTGTAGAGTACATAATAGCTTTGTTTTGTATATGTAGGATGAATATAGTAGCACAGAAGAAACATATATGCAAAATCAATAGTTGCCCTATATCTCAGCATTGAGTAGTAGAAAATATATTAAAAAATCAAAACAACATTGAAATTCCATCTCTCTATGCTACAAAGGCCATCATTAAAAACACAAGTGGCAAAAATTGCTGGCAGGAATGTGGGAGGAAAGGCAACGCACTTACACCATTTGTGGGAATGTAAAATAATGCAACCATTATGGAAGGCAGTTTGGAGATTCCTTAGAAACTTGAACCTAGAACTACCTATGATCCAGTTATATCACTCTTGATAATTTATTCAAAAGATTATAGGTCAGAATATAATAAAGCTACTTGTACACGCATGGTTATTTCTGTACTATTTATCACAGCTAAATTATAGAAACAGCCCAGATGCCCTACAATGGATGAGTGGATCTAGAAAAGAAAAAGATAGGTAACAAATATAATTATATGATATATACATACATATCTGTACACACATTTACATGTATATCCCCATATACATATAAGTATATATACCTGCATGCATATATACTCACGTATATATAAAATATATACACATATATGTATATATTTGCATACATATATAAATGCACAATGAAATTTTACTCATCCACCAGAAAAAATAACATTATGTCATTTTCAGGGAAATGGATGGACTTGGAAATAATTATATTAAGTCAGGCTCAGAGAGACAAAAGGGTGCCTGTTTTGTATGTACAAGTTAGCTCTAGGTTATAAACATATATGGAAACATATACAGGGTCATACACACACACACACACACACACACACACACACACACATACACACACAAACAAATTAACAGGTATGATATACTTAAGTGAGGATTCCAAGGATCTAACTCCTTTGAACAATGAAGTTACAGTTTAACAAAATAAATACCAGGAAGTTGAAACATGTTTTTTTTGTTTTTTGTTTTATTGTGAAAATACCGTATAGAGGGGTTACAATGTAATGAGTACATTTCTTATCAAGCATTGTTGCCTCATCAAGGAATGGGAAGGGAAAAGAGGAATGAAGGGAAGGCTGGTAAATATATGGTATTTCATATACACATGTGAAAATGAAAACAAGCAACTTGAGGGGAATGGGTGAGGGTTGGGAGAGATGGGGGAGAGTGATAAAAGTGGTGACATTGATCAAAATGTATTGCACTCCTACACTGATATGTTGAATTGCAATTGCTTTGTGAAACTGCTTCAAGATAATTTTTTTAAATGAACTAAAATATAATAAAAGTAAAATGACTTGAAATCCATGCTACCCTTGTGTGTTCCAAATAAAACCTCCTCTGAATTGTAGAGTAGAACAAAGTATACTCTAAAGTTGTATTTACTCAGAAGCATGCTCCAAACCCTGATTTGCTCTGCTCTTCATAGCTGTCTGAGGGCCCAGGCTATAGCTTGCTCAGCTTCACAAAATCATGGCAGAAAGTAATAAAATTGCTTGGCAGCAGCATTTAGCTTCTCCAGGGATCGTTCTTGCAAACCAGCAGTGGTGAGCCACAGAAGCAATGTAGCAGTCTGACATGCCAAGTTCTGGGGCTCTGACCACTGGCAACCTCTGTATCAGCTTTCATCCTGCCAAGGTTTAGACCCAGTTCATCATCTATTCTGTACACATAAGATCAGGAAGGAAGTCTATTTAAATGTGATAATTCTTCATGCAATGGGCTGGTTGATATTAGTAGTTGGTCATGATTTCTGTATGGTTTTTAGGAATCACCATGGGTATGAGGTATGCCATTTTGTCCTAGTTAAACCGTGTGAGTGCACCATGTTGCATCTGCAATTACAAAATGCTGATTGGGGTTCATTCCATTCTCCAATGGAACACTGATAGAGTGAAAAAAAAAAAAAACCCTTACAAAATGTTTTCTTGGGTCTCATTGGAGAAGCATAGGTTTCTCTAAAGTTTTTTTTTAAGACTATGAAATGTCCTATTACCCTTCCACATTTATTACTTTGGAAAGCTTTTTAAAAAAAATTAGTATTTTGATCCTCTTGCTACTTAATATAGAGATTTTTTGTGTGTTTAAAAATGAAACACACATTAATCCAAATCAAAAGTAATACAAATGAAAAAAAAAGAAACACATTGGGACTGGGAAGATAGCTCAGTGGTAGAGTGCTTGCCTTGCATGCCTGAGGCCCTGGGTTTGATTCCTTAGCACCACATAAGCAGAAAAACAAAAGCTGGAAGTGGCACTGTGGCTCAAGTGCTAGCCTTGAGCTGAAGAGCTGAGAGACAGTGCCCAGGCCCAGAGTTCAGGCCTCATAACCGACAAAAAAACAAACAAAAAAGAAACACATTGTTTGAATAAACCTAGAAAATGTGGGTATATTGATAAATAAAGGAAGAGTCAGCAGATATACAGAGCTTGGTGGAAACTTAACACAAGTTCTCATTAGAATACAGACAAGTGCGGGATCTCCTAAATTATGATAGTTGAAATGCCCATTATTGTAATAACTTTATGACCGAGGATCAAAGATCCCAGGAAATTAGCTAGATGGAAATGATCTGCAAACCAAGAAACAGAGACAGAGAGATTAGAAGCATGCAAAATTGAAGTGTATTCATTCTCAACACCCTTTTCTTGCAATCCCCCTCACACTATGGGAGACTTTTTTGGAACTTATTTTAGACACAGTTCTAATGGCCTTGTTGATCTCTTTTCATATTCTATACAAGACTAGAATCATCTGAAGTTAGACACAGTTACTGTAGTTAAAAGAGACAGTTCTAATGCTGCCAGAAGAGGCAGAGAAATCAAACTGATAAAAAAAATGATACAGGAAAACTTAAAGCACTGGAGCCATCTAAGTAAGAGACATGAAGCCTTGAATAGTTCATTACATCCAGACAACATGGCAGTACAGGAAAAGGTTTATATTTATGATAACTATCCTAGAATATTAAGAAAACATAAAGTTATGTCCAATACAATAGATCATAACAATGTATAGCTTATGTCAGGAAGCCTTCTGGAGAATAAAAATGCTATTTTTATGAACTTAGGGGAAAAAATAGCATCCCTGCTCATTAGAGAAGATAAGCTTCCAGAATAGCAATTATTTGATAAGTCAACAGCTAGTTTCCTCTGGTGGTATGCCCTAGGAGGCTCTGTGACCCTGGACATGAAACTTTCTCTCAAATAGCCTTTGAGGTGTTTTTCTTTTAAACAAAGTTATCACCTATCCCCTAGGGGATATTCCAGATCATATTTAGATTCATATCACATCAGAATCCATATCACATTTGTAAAGTTTTTCACATTGTGACTGCCAAAGAGTGTATATGTAATCATTGTGGTGCTTATTCAAGTATTCTGGCAGGCAAAGAAATGAATTAGACCCTGACTAGTGCTAAGAATCACACCACACATCCCGTTTTTAGGATGCTACACTATTAACTATGTTTTTGTTGGTACTAGAAAAAATTATAGGAACTAAAAGAGCACCATCTTGAATCACTTTGAACTAACTGCCACTGTTATTGGATGCTGTGGCTACAAGGCTTGTTTTGAAAGAGAGGGGCTTTCTATGAATTACAGGGTAGTTATTTAGCAGTTATTTAGTATTATTTAGTAGTTATTTAGTAGATGCTAGGAACAACTTCTCCGACCTTCATTGGAACAACCAGAAGTGGCTCTAGACATTGCCACATGCCCCCAAGAAGCAAAGTTTTCCCTACTGAGAACCGCAGCACTGGAAAAACTGTAAAAAAAAAATGTGTAAGTTGGGAGTGTAGAGTTTTACATTGTATTCACAAATTCATGTTTTAAATTCTTGTTTTGATGGCACAAGTCTGTGTTGTGGTGCTTAGATCTGTGCATCTTTTCTTTTTTTATTGTGAAAATACTGTACAGAGAGGTTACAATTACATGAGCAAGGTAATGAGTACATTTCTTATCAAGCATTGTTGCCTCCTCCTTTGTTTCCCCTTCCCATCCCTTCCCATTCCCCCTCCCCCGTAAGGTAGTTGAAAGTCAGAGAGGTGTGAGAAGAAGGAGTGTGCCTTGTGCAGGTGGGTTTTTGTTTCATTTTGTTGTGTTTTGTTGAGAATGAGGCTTCATTCTTCTCTTTTATCCTTGGCTCTCAGTTAATCAACTTACCTTTATGGAGTATGACCCTTTAGAAATATCTCTGGCATTTCAAGAGATTAAATTATATATAAGAGGTAAGGTTCAATACCACCAAGGTAAGGGAATATCATTTTTGATGTGAGACATTTCTTTTCTGGTCCATGCCTCTGGGGACGTGAGTTATGGTCTAGTCATTCCTTCTACCTCTTGATCCTTTCATTGATCCTTTCATCTAAAATCCCCATGCGTTGGTTAACCTCTCCACCTCCACCCCCATCTCCATTACATTATTATGCAGAGTTCCAAACATCATCATATTCTTCCTGGCATGACTCAGACTCCTGATACAATTCCATTTCTGGTTGTCTCGTGTAAGGACAATCATCTTTTATTCCACATTAGTGTGGGATACTGATCCTTATGTGATCCAGCTTACTTTTTATTTTAAATTTCAGTTACAACAATTTCCCAGCTCTTGATTCCAGCTCTGTGTGTGTGTGTGTGTGTGTTACTCCCTAAGAGGGGAAGAGATGGTCATCAGTTATATGATGAAGCTCTACTAGAAATAGAAATCTGAAATAATAATGGCAAACTAAACAGAATTCATTCTCTTCAACATAGAAATCAAGGCTTGTCCTGCGATGTTATGATTTCCTTGGGTTCTCAGTTTTCCTCTGTCTTTCTCAAATTCTGCTATTCTGTTGTATAGCTTTCCTCCTCAAGGACAGTTCATGCTGAAAAGATGTCCATCCCCTCCAACAATCACATAAAATTTAGGCAGTGAGATATAAAACAAGAAGGATCCGTGACAGACTTTCAGTGGCCCCTCTTAAAATTAGTTCTGTAGCCTCTCTTAAAATTATTCTGCTCAAAATTTAACATGTTTCTACAAGGGTCATTGGTATATATTGTTGGATACATGGTCAGTGTTAACAATACAGAAATTGAGAATATGAAAATTTGGTTAGTAAGCAGACACCTGCAAAGACTGCATGAGGAAATCATGTCATTGATATTATAAATTCACTACATATAATACTGAAATAAAATAAGATGTTTCATATTCCCCTCAGTAAAGGTTTCTAGGTATGTTAATACTATATTATGACTCTTAACATTCATTCCTTGTATATAAGTATGTGTTTGGGAGGGTTCTTTATCATTGCCCCAAGCATGAGATAGAAAGTTGTATTATTCCTTTGAAAAATTAGGAAAAGATGTGGCCAATCAAACTTGTTGAGTATTTCTTTCATTTTTTCCAGTGATATGTCAGAAATGGTTGGCAAGTTATAGGTTCTATACACAGCTGGCATTTATCAGAGATATGTCATAAATACCCTCTTTCTTTGTATATTTGAAAGACTAAGAACAGTTTGGGCAAGGGATGGGTTGGCATGTAGGGCAAACAGTGAGGCTGTAGGAGTGAGCTTGTTTACAGAGCTTCTACTCTGTTCCATTTCGATTATTTCCTAGCTCTGTCACTTTTCTTCAATCCCTAGAAGTCTCCACTTCCTGTCTATAAAATGAAACTAATCATCATTAACTGGGCTATCACCTGTTTTGTCCTTTCTCAAAGATATATTGAAAGCTGATCTATAGCAAGAACCTATGTCAGGACAGAGTTATTGTAAGCATTATATAAAAATCCTAGACAAAGGCACAGATAAATTAAAGATGCTATAGTCACAAATATGTTGATTTTTATTAGTTTTATTTCTATGATACGGGTCAGATTTTAGCTATTTGTGATAACAAATAAAAATCTTTCCAAAACCCCAAGTAGCAATCAATTATCTCCAAAAAAGCATTATGCTGTACTAGGTGATATAGCAGCTAAAGATTCCATTAAAACTAATTAGAGAGGAATTATGAACCCACATTTAACATGGAGACCCCTCACTTGTCTTGAAATACTAGATTCCATTGTGGTCACTTCCAAGTTTGAATTCCAGTGTATTCCACTTCCTTGTTGTCTCTTTATGTAATGGCTACATCCAGAGAAGTTTATTTTTAATATTTGCTATGCAAGATTAAGTATTTGTACAAAGTCTGGGTGGTACCATCACTTTAAGAAATCCAAAATGAGGAATAGATATTAAAAGCAAAGAGGTTTTCTTTCTTTCTTTTGGCTTAATGAAAATTTGGTCCATTGTCTTGTTTTTAATTAGAAATGATTTCCATCAAGAATATTTTTTACAGAGTGTACAGAAACTAATTAGAATACTTTTTAATAATACAGAGTTGTATTATGTTCCCAGAAGGCGACTGTGGAAAAGAAACATTTTTTTCTACCCTTTAAGAAAGAAATAGTCCTTTGGCCTTAATTGCCTATGTAGATGGGAGAAGGCCCATCTCCTTGAAGGGGGACAGAAAGAGGCATATGAGCAAGATTTGACAGATTTTGAGGAGCAGAGAAAATTAATCTGCGTGAACATTCAGGCAAGAAACTACTGAAATTTCCAGTAGGAAAACTCCTGAGGGTGATTAGGAGAAAGTGAGATTTAAAAAATTTAAGCATTCTAAAGAAACAGACTAAACTTAAGAACAAGCACTGTGAGTTGTTACCCATTACCCAACCTGGCAAAGTGGAATGAAACAGAGTGAGCTGGTGATTTTTTTTAAATCAAATAAATTGCAACCAAAAGACTACAGAGGAAAGTGTGTGCCCACCCTCCTCTATTCTTGTCACACTGGAAATGTTTAGTGGTGTTCCAAAAAGAGCATTTCGCAATTGTTTGTGAGCTGCCTGAGAATGGATAACAGAAAATTCTGCATCCCAGAGAAACAATCCCAGAAGAATGGGGGCATAGGTGGTTTCAATCTCAATCAGCTTCAGCAGTAACATCTTTTATCTTTCAACTGTCTTGAAACATTTGTAGTTGTGGTTTGGTATTTCCTTTCTTTTTCGTGTGTGTGTGTGTGTGTGTGTGTGTGTGTGTGTGTGTGTGTGTGTGTGTGTTGGTTCCCTATGTAGACCAGGGTAGACCTGGCAATTTTGAACTCAAAATCTTCTTTCCTCACCTGGGCACCACCATATTCAGCATTAAACTTCTTGAATTTATTCTGTTTTGCCTTTTGTCTGTTTTAACTTTTGTCAGCAAAGTAACCTTTATTTCTGCCCTTCCCAGCCACAAAAGTGTTAGTAATTTGGAGTTAGAACTAGTGTCTTATAGTATAAGGTTGAAACTCAGATTGGCAGAAGTATCATCTTTGCTTGCATATGTGTGTGTGTGTGTGTGTGTGTGTGTGTGTGTATGTGTGTGTGTGTGTGTGTGTGCTGGTATTAGGGCTTGAGTTTAGGGTCTGGTGCTCTTGCTCAGTAGTGCTTTCACTCAAGCTGGGTCTCTACCACTTGATCACACATTCACTTCAGTTTTTTTGCCAGTTAGAGATGAGAGTCTTGAGGATTTGTCTGCCTCAGTTTGCTCTGAATAGTGATTCTCAGATCTAAGCATTCTGAGTGGCTAAGATTATAAGTCTGAGCCACAGAAACTATTTGTATCTATGATATACAAAATAGCTTTTTAAAAAATATATGTATGTATTTTGTGGAATGAGAGCATAAAGCGAATTGATGCCTGCAATGACCGAGCCATAGCATCGAGATCCTTTCTCTCAACAGAGGAGGAAATGTAATCCAAAGAAATTTACCTGGGGCTGGGAAGGTGGCTCAGTGGTAGAGTGCTTGCCTTGCATGCATGAGACCCTGGGTTCGATTCCTCAGAACCACGTAAGCAAAAAAAAGAAAAAAGCCAGAAGTGGCGCTGTGGCTCAAGTGGTAGAGCATTAGCCTTAAGCTGAAGAGCTGAGGGACAGTGCCCAGGCCCAGAGTTCAGGCCCCACGACCGGACCCAAAAAACAAAAAAACAAAAAAAACCAAGAAATTTACCTGCTCAGGTTCGGACAATTGTTGGAAACCAGTTCACCTCATTGAAAAATCCTGCCCCTGAGGACTGCAAGGAAAGTTCTGTTTGTTCTCCAGTCCTGTGACTGTAGTTTCTAGCTGCTCACTGAACTCAGTAATTTAAATGTTTTATATGTTTTGATATTTCTCCTGCACTTTCCCTTTCAGCTTCCTAGCAGATTACTGAGTCTATGAATACAAAGGACAGAGAATGTACAGATTTCATCTGGCAATTGTATTTTTGATATCTATGTGATCAATAACTTCCTAGCAGATTGAAACGCTAGACAAAAATACATTCACCTTCTTTATTATTTAAGGTTCAGTGTTTGTCAGTGAGACATTTTATTGACTCCCAAGTTCCGTGACATTCATATTTTCTAAACAAAAGAAATCAGGATATGTTATCTGGTGACCAGACAGAATATTTAAAGTCAAATATTGACCTATTACATATATTAATGAGCCTCATTTTGGCTTAGATCTCTGAAAGTCATAATGTTTTAAATGATAATATTTCATGCTTTCAATCATGAGTATTTTATCTTTATCTAGAAACTTTTTTTGGGGGGAGGGTCCAGTCGTGGGGCCTGAACTCTAGGCCTGGGTGCTGTCCCTCAGCTCTTCAGCTCAAGGCTAGCACTCTACCACTTGAGCCACAACGCCAATTCCAGGTTTTTTCTTTTTTGCTTATGTGGTGCTGAGGAATCGAACCCAGGGTCTCAGGCATGCAAGGCAAGCGCTCTACCACTGAGCCAACTTCCCAGCCCTATCTAGAAACTTTTATGGACCATTTATTTTTTACCTCAAGAACTGCTAATCATTAATGATGCAAAGTTGAGTAGTACTCAAATCTTGTTTGGGAGAAACTCAACTGGTAGGAGAAATGTATTTAAAACAAATTATGACAGTGAACTATAATAAAGGCAACAATGACTTATATGATAGGTATGAAGTTGGCATACAGACAAGAGCGTGGGTAGTTGTTTGGGTGGCTTGGGAAAACTGATACAGATGGGAAATGCCGTTCACAATGGGTAGGAGTCCAGTAGAAGAGGGAACTGGGAGAAGGGATGACAGTTCCAGTAGCAGAAATAACAGGGACTAATGCAAGGAGCTATTCAAAAGGATAACAGATTCTAATGGACATAAGCCAGATGGTATCTCTGGAATGCATGATTTGTAGGATGAGGAAAGCCAGAGGGGCATCTTTCTGGAAGGTATACTAAGGGCCATCAAAGTGTTTGAATTTTACAGGCAGTTTGAAAATGCATAATTTTTGAAACATGGGAAATGGTCAATTTGTGACTAAAGAAGCTATAATTGTCTTCTGTATTGCTTCATGACTCTGTAGTTCCTCTTCATTGTGGTCTGGTAAGACTTATAGGGTGTAGGATGTAGTCTGTAGTGTGGTAAGATACTTTTCTGTATGACCTATGGATATGAATGGATATGCATGTTGTTGACTGGTTAGGGAATATTTTTCCTTTGAGTGCATTTTCCATTGAGAACTGATAGTAAGAAAAATAAAAGCAATAGCATATAACAAAGACTAATATTTTAACCTGCATTAAAAAAACTGACTACAACATTATAAGAAAAGAATTCAGGGGCTCAGTGATAGAATATTTGCCTAGAATGCATAAGACCCTGGGTTCAATTCCTCAGCACCATATAAGCAAAAAATTCCAGAAGTGGTGCTGTGGCTCAGGTGGTAGAGCGCTAGCCTTGAGCTGAGGGACAGTGCCCAGGCCCAGAGTTCAGAGCCTATAACTGACAAAAAAAAAAAAAAGAATTCATACGTGAAAGTATTAAAATGAAATTTCAGTACAACTTTAGTAGCACACAAAACTCACGGCCTTTATTCACCACCCAAAGGTATGCAACAGAGGAGAAAAGTAGATTGTCAAAGTGATTTATGAATAAAGAATTAAGACTGTTCCTAGCTGGGTGCTGGTGGCTCATGCCTATAATCCTAGCTACTCAGGAGGCTGATCTCTGAGGATCATAGTTCAAAAAAATTGTTTAAATAGGGATACAGGTAGACCCATTGCAACAATGAGATGTACAAGATGTTATGTTGGAAAACGAACATTACAACTTTGGCACGGGGGTGGGGAGATGGGAAGGGATGGAAAGAGGAAACAAAGGAGGAGGCTACAATGCTTGATAAGAAATGTACTCATTATTTTGCCCATGTAATTGTAACCCCTCTGTATGGTATTTTCACAATAAAAAAAGAGCCAGTCCAGGCACAAAGTCCATGAGATTCTTATCTCCAATTAACCACCAGAAAACTGGAAATGGCACTGTGGCTCAAGTGGTAGAGTACTAACCTTGAGCTGAAGAGTTCAGGGACAGTGCCCAAGCCCAGAATTCAAGCCCCATGACTGAGCACCCCCCCCAAAAAAAAGAATCAAGACTGTTCCTCATGAAGCAGCTTAGTCCTCATGGGCAAGTTAATCAAGGATGAGATCTACTGAACTGTGGGAGGGCCGGTCCCCTCCTGGGTATTGAAGAAGCCTGGTCACCTGAATCATCCTATTTATTACACCTGTATACAGTCTGTGGTTTGGGGGGGCTGTGGGGATCAATCTCCAACTGGCAGATGACAGATAGATGAGATCATTTGCTGGGTCACAGAAATAAATTTTTACTGACTGGGACACTACCGGTTAGATTGGATCAAGCCACTCACAGGTGTATTGATGTGAGAGCTGAAAGAGCAATGATTGAATAGCTTTGAAATGCTGGTTGTGTTGGTTTTTAACCTGATACAGTGACTCCTGGGGATGGCAATCAATGTCTGTTTCTACCTCTCCAAAGACAATAATGATATGAGGTCATTCTGAGCATGCATCCATGGGTGTAGATGAGAATTCATTTTGGACATTAGCCAATTGCAAGTTGGATGAAATCTCTGAGGTCTCTTTCAGCCGCATGTTGTAATTTTTATTCATCTTTGGTTGTTGCTCAGTTGAAAGACTTATCACCAAGATAAAGTATTCTATTTTCTGAAAGCATTATTTGTCCAGTTATTTTTTCCTCTTGATTACTCCCTTTTGATGTCAATTCTCATTCTTTATATTCTATCTAACTTTTGGAGCAGACAGAAGAATCATGAATACAATTCTTTCTACCAAAGAAACTAATGTAAAAATGTGAAATTCCAAGCAATTAAAAAAATGCTCAGGCTGGAGATGTAGCTCAATATAACAACACCCACCTAATAGTGCAAAGCTCTAAGTTCCATCCCCAGAAGTCCAGAAAATATGTAAATAAAATAAAAACAAACAGTAACACAAAACGTTTCTATTTCTATATGAGCCAGGTGCTGGTGAGTCACATTGCTAGTTGGGAGGATTGTGGTTTCAGGCCAGCTTAGGTAGAAAAGTCCATGAAACTGCATCTTATTGGAAAGACACTGGGCATGGTGGTGAGCACCTGTCATCTCAGCTATGATAGGAGGTAAAAAGAGGAAGATTGCAGTCCAGGTATGTGACCAGGTAGGAAACAAAATCCTATCTCAAATATAACCAGTGAAAAGCAGGACTATAGGTAAGGCTCAGTGGTAGAGTATCTGCGTAGCAAATTCAAGAGTCTCTATCAGAAACAAAACAAAACAAAACAAAAAGCAAAGAACCTGGATAATTGAGACCTAATTACTGAGTGGGGTAGGCATTCTTCTCTACATATACACATATTTGTGTATATATATATATGTATATGTTTATATACATATATGTATGTTTCTTAGTGCCATGATTTTCTTTAAAAAAATGAACAAAAGCAGTGACAAAAATCAACAATACCAGCAAAATCAAATACTATTTTAAGAATACAACATTGTTGAGTGATCACATGATAAAATACTTTATTTTCTATACTGTTATTTACTTAATACCTCCTATCTTTGCTTTTTTTTCTCCTGCTACAAATTATGTCATATCAAAAATATTCTGAACTTGATATCGGAGATTTAAGACACTACTTACTAGAAGTGTGTGTTTGTGTAAAATGCACTTAACCTGCCTGTCTCATGTTTATCTTTTGTGAAGTGGGTTCATCTTTCTCCTTTGCTCATTGAACCTAGCAACGTAAGAATCAAAATTGTTTGAGACCTACAAAATACCTAAACATTTTTATTTATAAATACTATCAGTCTGTTCTTCTTGAGCTTATCTACATAGTTTGCTTGCTTATTTTTTTTAATTTTCTAAGGAATTGGTTAATTTGATATGATTTATGTTTGTATGTATTTATGTAACTGTTTTTCAAAGCTTCCATCCAAAAATGTCAAGCTGTGTTCCTTAAATTGATATAAAGTCCAAGCCGGTCATTCATTCTTTGATTTAAGCCATCAAGGGAAAATGGAACAATTGATATCTGCTTGTTTCTCACTACTTCTGAATTCTAGTTTTTATAAGACTCAGCATCCCGATAAATTGCTGGGCTTCCTCAATTAGAAATATATTAAAATACACATTTGATCCTAGCTGTTTTTAGAATATTGGATGAAGTTAAGTCTCTCCCCCCCTTTTTTAAACTGAAAAAAGCTATGTACTTATGACCATATAAGATGATGTTAAGTGAAATGAACCCCAAGATAGGGACACATCTTGTTTTTTTTTCTTTTTTGCTATTGTTTTTTTAATGTATCTAAAAGGTACAATGTGATTTTTTTTGTGTCTCTTATATGTTTTTCCCCCACGGTATAAATCCTGTTTCCACTGTATTTGATGTTGGTGCCCTGCATCTTGTAAAAACATTTTCCTAATTTGGGTAGGGGAAGGGAAATAACAAAATGCTGGGACAAGGATACAGGCTGACCATTGTAACAACGAGATGTACAAGTCACTATGTAGAAAACAAACTTTACCATTGGGGGGGGGGGAGTTGGGGAGATGGGAAGGGAAGGAATGGTAGGGGAAAAACAAAGAGGAGGTAACAATGCTCTATAGGAAATGTACTCATTACCTTACTCATGTAACTGTAACCCCTCTGTACACTATTTTTACAATAAAAACATAAAAAACTATTGAATTGGTGCTGGAAGGATAAAAGAGGGCCATTTTCAGAATATTGGGTGAATTTAAATACTTTTTTTAAATTGTGAAAATACCATACAGAGGGGTTACAATTACATGGGCAAGGTAATGAGTGCATTTCTTTTTTTTGGGGGGGGGCTCCGGTGGTGGGGCCTGAACTCTGGGCCTGGGTGCTGTCCCTCAGCTCTTCAGCTCAACGCTAGCGCTCTACCACTTGAGCCACAATGCCACTTCCGGCTTTTTTCTTTTTGCTTATGTGGTGCTGAGGAATCGAACCCAGGGCTTCAGGCATGCAAGGCAAGCGCTCTACCACTGAGCCACCTTTCCAGCCCCTATGAGTGCATTTCTTATCAAGCATTGTTGCCTCCTCCTTTGTTTCCCATTCCCATCCCTTCCCATCTCACCCCGCCCTCCCTCCCCACGCCAAAGTTGTAAAGTTCATTTTAGACATAACATCTTGTACATCTCATTGGTTCAATGGGTCCACTTGTATCCCTGTTTAAACGATTTGTTTTTTTTTTTCTGCAACTAACTAGTAAGTTGGTGCTGGAAGAATAAATGAGGTATAAAACACATCAGTGTATGCCAGGTGACCTGGAATCCAAAGCCTTATTCAGGTTTTAGTGGGTGGTGCCTGACCCTGTCTTTGTTCATGTAGCATGAGCGATGAGGTTATAATTTTCAGGGTACTGAGTGGCAATGTTATAACACATGTGGTTTCTGTCATCTTTATATATTTATGTGATGAACTACTGAAAGCTTTTGAAGCATCTCTCCATCTGAAAAATTAATCTTTATGGAACTGAACTTCCAAAGTCATTATTAGGTATAGACATACCTCATCAAAGATCATGTCAGCTTTAAACAATTAAAAATAAGCAAAACTGGGTGCTGGTGGCTCATGCTAATAATCCTAGCTAGTCAGGAGGCTGAGATATGAGGATTCCAATTTGAAGCCAGTGTAGGCAGACAAATCTGAGACTCTTATTTCCATTTAACCAGCCTAAAGCTGGAAATAGAGGTGTGACTTAAGTGGTCGAGTGCCATCTTTGAGTGGAAAAGCTAAGCAAGAGCATGAAGTCCTGAATTCAAGCCCCAGTTGTTACACAAAACAAATAATAGATCTGCATAAGCAGTGTTATCTATTGAGACCAGTGGATGTAAGGAGGTCCATCATTCTCCCTTGTTTCTCTCCCCCAGCTCCTATAAATCAGAAGTCTATTGGATGTATCTAAGAAGTTGCTTATTATGAAAATTTCTTATGACTGGATTCATATAATATATGACCTTTGAATCTTGCTTCTTTCATTGAAAATATTTTCTATTACTCCCTGTGGTAGTTTGTTTCAGTTGTTGATTCCTTTTTAGGTCTGAATGGTATTGCGTTGTGTGGATTACACTATATTTTGTTTAGCCAGTTCCATAAATATCTTTTAGATCCCTTCTTCAAAACCCAGAACACTGCTGATGGAGAAATTCATTATTAATAGCGACTTCTTTCTTTTTATGAGCGGAGAGGAAGGGGCTCTGACATAGAAACCACACTGTGCTAGAATTGATCAAAATTTAGGTTACTTCTTCCCCTGCTCTCATTATGAAATGTTGATTTCTGCATTCCATACTCTGATGATGGGATCTCAAGGGACAGTTTTCCCAGCTTAATATCTCTGTGTGAATTTACCTTTCCTTGTCTCTCATTTTGGGCTATTATGTTCCAACCATACTGGAATTTCTGCAGAATCTTGAAAACTAACTCTTTTACATTCCAGGGTTTTTCCATTTGCATTTTCCACTTGGAGAGTTCTTCACTTAGCTAACCTATTACAAGACTTGGGTCTCAGGCTACATGCCCTTTCTCTCAGAGAAGCTTGATCATCACTCTTCAATCCAGTCTACATAACATGCTTTCTGGTATTCCTTTTGCAGTGCCTCATGCATTTTTTTCTCATTAGCACTTAAGGTGGCTCATTTATATGCTTTACAATATAACCTCCAATAGAATTCTGGCTCCAAGAAAGCTGGACTCCTGTTTTAAAACTTGGTTTGTTTTGGCCACATCCTCAGTCTCTAAAATAGTTTCTGGCATCCAATAGGTGTCCAATAAATATTTGTTGGACAAAAATTGTTTTTAATTATAACCTATGCTCTGATCACTCCCTAACTGGAATCTCTCTCCCAGATCGATCAGAGTCTCTATCTTGGTGTGTGCTGCCATCTTGATATCTCTATCTGAATGTTCTATACACAACACCAAAGTCAGCAGTTCTAAAACTGGACTCGTTATCTTTTGTTTCCAGCTTTGCTTCTTCTCTGGCTCTGTTTAAAGGTATAGAAGTCTTCCCTTTTACCTATTCTAATACCCGAGTATAACTTTAGATTCCATCTCATTTTCAAGTCTCCTCTCTAAGATACAATAAGATACATCTTATGTTTAATGTCTTAAACATTTCTTAATAAATTTTGTATTTCTACTACCACTACCTTAGTTCAAGTCTTGTGTCCTTTCAGTTGTGCTACTGTAGTGTCTTTTTACCCTAAGATATGTATTCAAATGTTTTTTTCTTTCACGTGATTATTTCTATCACATTTATAAGATGATTTCTTTGTTGCTTTGTATGTCCCTCCCCCACGGTATAACTTCTGCTTTCACTGTATTTGATGTCAGTATAATTTGTGGAGGGGAAGGGAAAAACCAAATCGTTTAAATAGGGATACAGGTAGACCCATTGCAACAATGAGATGTACAAGTCGTTATGTCGAAAACGAACTTTACAACTTTGGTGGTGGTGGGGGGATTGGGTAAGGGGGCTGGGGGAAGATGGGAAAGGATGGAAAAGGGAAACAAAGGAGGAGGCTACAATGCTTGATAAGAAATGTACTCATTATCTTGCCCATGTAATTGTAACCCCTCTGTACAGTATTTTCATAATAAAAAATAAAAAATATTTTTATTGTAAAGATACTGTATATAGGGGTTACAGTTACATGAGTAACGTAAGAGTACATTTCCTATCCAGCATTGTTACCCCCTCCTTTGTTTTTCCCCTACCATCCTTTCCCTCCCCACCTCCCCAGATCCCTCTCTTCCCTCTTACCCCCCTCTAAATTGTAAAGTTGTTTTTCAACATAGTGTCTTGTACATCTCATTGTTACAATGGGTCAACCTGTATCCTTGTTTCAGCATTTTGTTATTTCCCTTCCCTTCCCCAAATGAAAAAAATGTATATACAAGATGCAGAGCACCAGAATCAAATACAGGGGAAAAGCATATGAAAGAAACAAAAAAATTAATGTACTTTGTGTCTTTTTTATTGTTAAGGTGATGTACAGTGGGTTACAGTTTCTTAAGTAAGGTAATCATTTCTTGTCAAACTTGTTACCCCTTCCCTCATTTTGTAGTGTCTTTTAAACTCAGATATTACTCCAGCTGAATTAAGAGTTTCTAAATCTCATGTTCAACTGTGTCACGCCTTTGCTTCAAAACCTTCAGGAATTACCATTCCTTTCAGGAGCAATCCTAGCTCCATTGCTTAGCCTGGAAGTCACACCTACTCCCTCAGTCTGAGCAGGAGCCAGGATTCCCTTATTTCACTCATAGCACACATTGTCCTTAGTCTTCTCAATATGATATTTTTTATACCATGTCTTTCCCTCTAGAAGATTTCCTCCATCTAAAAAGCCTCCATTTTTTGTCTTTGTCACATAGGTAGTCATTCTTTACAATTATAATCAAAGGCGGAATTTCTCAAAAATTTGGCCTACTGTCAATAGAAAGCTAAAGTTCTTTCCTTTCTTCTTACTAATATCTGTAGTTATATGAATAATTGGTATAGTTATACCAATTGACTGCAGTCTATTGATACATTCATTGTGGAAATACCCCTCTTTGATGCTGCATAAAACCTGTTTTAAGATGGTCTAGGCTTTAGGTGCCGAGGGCTTCAACACTTATTCTTGTTTGCAATCCTGGAGCTGGTTGATGTTTTCACTGAGAAGATGTCTGTAAAGCATCCAGTAATCCAAAAATGCTCTAAATACTTACATAATGGTAATTATTCATCAAATTATTTTTAACAACAGTAGAAGTGACCCTCATGTCTGGGGGTAGAATAGCAGCTGATATTTGATAACTGTGAATCAAAGAGGAGACATTGATCAAAATACATTATACTCATAAATTAACAAGTTGAATTGACAACTCTTTGTACAACAACTCAACAATAATAATAATTAACATGAATAATATGTAAAAAGTTTACTTGATTCTGGTAAATAATTAAATTGCAGTGCAAAGAAATGGATACAAGCAAAGTACTGAAAGATGAGTATACAGATGTGGATGAAAGCAATCCATAACTGGAGTTTAGTTGGCAGTGTTTAGAGAGAGAGAGAGTGAGAAGTGGGTAAATTGAGCTTGTCTTCACACAAATTCTGCAATTCAGAGGCCTTGGTCTATATAAGACCTTGATCCTTGAGGTACACTCTCATTTATTTAATGAAGAATAAATGTCGTTTTTTCTCAGGATGTTTGTATCATAATAACAGATGCACAACACTCAACACATATTTCTGCTTTGGTAATGGGCAGCACCAATTCAAGATGGATACTGAAAGTCATATCACTGCATGGAAAAAAAAAGTTGTAGAATGCCACGCTTTGTTTCTGGGTAAGTCCCTGACTTACCTGGGCTCTGTCCCTGAGTTCTTCTCAAGGCAAGCGCTCTACCATTTGAACCACAGCGCCACTTCCCATTTTCTGGTGATGAATTGGGAGATAGGAGTCTCGTGGACTTTTCTGTCCCAGCTTGCTTTGAAGGGCCATCCTCAGATCTCTGCCTCCTGAGTAGCTAGGATTACAGGCATCGGACACCGGCGCCTGGCAGTTACTGACTTTTTTTTTCCCAATACATTTTTTATTGTAAAAATACTGTAAGAGGAGTTAAAGTTACATGAGTAGGGTAATGAGTATGTTTCCTATTGAGCATTTTTACCTCCTCCTTTGTTTTCCCCTACCATCAGTTCTCTCCCACCTCCACAACTCTTCCCTCCCCCCACTCCCGGGCGAAATTGTAAAGTTCATTTACAACATAGCGTCTTGTACATCTCATTATTACAATTTAAACATCCATATTCATTAAACATCCATATTCTATTTGCAAGTTTACAAGTTTGTCCTGGAAAGTCCCTTTGATTGCTTGATGCTTAAAAGTTTTGAGATTAATGGATTTATTCTTCATGTAGGGTTGTCAGTGTTTCCTGAATAAGAAAATTCCCAGATAAAGCAAGTCCCACTTGTTTTGTGAGAACTAATTTATGTTTTTTATCCCTATGTAGGAATTCAGTTATTTTTCATCTTCTATTTTTTCATGAAAAGTCAGATACCCAAAACATCTTTTGTATATCATTGTTTAAAAAGCATCTTCTTTGGGCCTGGCTTACTTCACTTAATATAATTTTTTCCAAACCTTTCCATTTCCTAACAAATGGGGAAATGTTATTCTTTCTGATGGAGGCATAGAATTCCATTGTGTATATATACCACATTTAAGAACTAATTTATGTTTTTATCCCTATGTAGGAATTCAGTTATTTTTCATCTTCTATTGTAAAAGCTTTTTTTTGGGGGGGGGTCCAGTTGTGGGGCCTGAACTCTGGGCCTGGGCACTGTCCCTCAGCTCTTCAGCTCAAGGCTAGTGCTCTACCACTTGAGCCACAGCACCACTTCCGGCTTTTTTTTTCTTTTTGCATATGTGGTGCTGGGGAATCGAACCCAGGGCCTCAGGCATGCAAGGCAAGCACTCTACCACTGAGCCACCAGAAGCATAGGTCCCATGGTTTCCCTTATTTACAATATCTAGTATAGGTATGAGTCAAGCGGAAAAGGTCAGATAATGTGATGTTAGGAAAATGAACCCTTAAATATGTATTTTAATGTTTTCGTTTCTTTCATGCATGTGTTTCTAACGCATTTATAAGATTATTTCTTTGTTGCTTTGTATGTCCCTCCCCCACAGTGTAACCCCCGCTTTCACTATATTTGATGTCAGTATAACATGTGGAGGAGATGGGGACAAACAAATCGTTTAAGGATTCAGGTGGACCTGTTGCAACAATGAGAAGTACAAAATGTCATGTCAAAACCAGCTTTACAATGTCGGTGTGGGGGGGGGAGGGGGGTATAATTGGGTGGGGGGAGGGGGGAGGCGGGGAAGGGAGGTGAAGGGTAAACAAAAGAGGAGGCTGCAATGCTTGGTAAGAAATGTATGCATTATCCTGCCCATGTAATTGTAGCCCCTCTGTACAGTATGTTCTCAAATAAAATAAAATAAAATTTTTTAAAAAAATGAAAAGCATCTTCTTACAATATAGAGGTGTAAATTAGTGATAACCCGGTTACCCATGTAAAATTGCAAAAATCAGAAGGCTAGTTGAATACAAAATCGTTCTGTTAGAAGTTTTCCTACAAGGAAAACACAGATACTTGAAGACAGCAGGCTGTGAGTATGGGAAACAGGAAAAAGCTGCTCCATTTCATTGAAGAAAAGAAAAACATGGCTGCTTTGGGAGTGGAGTGAGAGTTCGTGGATATAATTTGTTTGAAGATGGTAAGATTGAAACATAAGTTGAGGCCAGATTGTAGGCAAACAATGAACACACAATCTTTGCATTGTATTCATTGTATTCACTCTGACATCGTATTCATCCTCTGTGGCGATAATTTCCTTACTAATAAAAGTAATTTGACTTGATGAGCTTCCATAATTTGTTGAATTATAATATCCCTTAATTTCACAATTTTCTATCATGTCAGAACCCATAATGTATCTGCTAGCTAATTAGGGATAGATGGATACAAACTCTAGATAGATCTATTTATCTATCCTAAGGGATTCTCAACTGTTTTCAGAAGACAAAAAGAATTTCCCTGATCACTTAAATTCCAAGTTATGTTTTAAATTATAATTGCCAACCATATTTCAAAATTTTTGTGCAATACCATTCCTTCATGATTGTGAGCAGAGTGCCAAGCAATTTTTTTACTGGTAAAGAAATGTGATGGACAGATAATCTTCCTGCAAGTGATAGCATTTTAGTAATGAAAATGTGCCCTTCTGTTCTTCCCCTTAGAGTGTCCTCCTTTGGTCTCACCTTGTGTGAATGTCTAGAGAACTATGTAATTTATTATGCCCATGTATTGTAAATATAGCTTCCAGATATGAGAGAAAACATGCCATTTTTCCTCTCTGACTTGATTAACCTCATTTAACATCATTTGTTCCTTGCAAATGACATAATATTCTTTCTAATGGTTTTGTAAAGTTGCATTGTGTGTAGGTTCCAATTTTTTTTGATCCACTCATCTATTGTAGGGCATCTGGTTGTTTCCACAGCTTAGCTATTGTGAATAGTGCAGGAATAAACATGTATGTGCAAGTGTCTTCATGGTATCCTGGCTTGTGATATTCTTGGTAGATGCTCGGGTGTGGGATGGCCAAGTTGTAAGAAAGATCTAGGTTTAGGTTTATGAGGATCCTCTGGACTGCTGTCCAGAGTGGCTGTACTAGTTTACATTCCCACCAACAGTGCAGTAGGGTTCCTTTTCCCCACATCCCCACCAAAATTTATTGTTGCTCAAATTCATGATGTTGACTAATCTAACTGAGGTGAGATGGAATCTCAGGGTTGTTTTGATTTGCATTTCCTTTATAGTCAGGGATGATGAGCATTTCCTCATGTGTTTCTTTGTCATTCTTACCTCTTTTTCCAAGTTTTTCCTGAGCTCCTTTGCCTATTTAGTAATTGGTTTATTAGCTTGGAAAGGATACTTTACTTTTTTGAACAAGTAGTATATGTGCATTGTACAAAGTATGCAATATGTGCAAATGAATAGGCTCACAACTTCTTCAGGCAAACAGAGACATAGTTTTTCCCGCATGTATATGCTTCTGAAAAACAAATCACAAGAAATGACTGAAACTTGTTCTTGTGATACCATGGTTTATCATCTTTTTGGCTCTTCTAATCTGAGCGACAGTGGATGCAGTTGTCAGATGTAGGGCTATTTTCTGAGGATCACCTGCATTCTGGAGTGAGAAACAGTTATCTTTTTTAAATCTTAGGAGTTTCTTGACTTGTCCATACCTCAGTTTCCCCCACTCTAAAGTAGAAATGGCCATTTTTACTCCTGAATACCTCACATGGCTTTTCTATAAGGTATTAAGCCAGGGGTGTGAACATCTGTAAACAGCAACTATCTCTGCTTTGAGAAGGAGGGATTTGTTGCTGAAAAGTCAAGAAAAATTCTAGACTTTGACACATTTGATGAAACAGCTTGGTAAGCTCATGGATGTGGGATAAAATATCAAGGAATGTCAATCACATTGAGAAAAAGATACGTTATTTGTATATATGCATACACTGCACACCTCTGAGATATGACACTCTAGGAAGGAGTTGACAACCTCAGAGTATAAACAGTTTGGACTTTTGAGGTCTGCTGCTGTTTGCTAGCAGCAGTCACTGTCTTGTAGCATGAAGGCTGCCTTGGACAGGCAGCAGGCAAATGAGCATAGCTATATTCCAGTAATACTTGTTTGT
Organism: Dipodomys merriami; assembly: GCF_024711535.1. Classification (NCBI taxonomy): domain Eukaryota; kingdom Metazoa; phylum Chordata; class Mammalia; order Rodentia; family Heteromyidae; genus Dipodomys; species Dipodomys merriami. The sequence continues at coordinate 65,702,403 of NW_027203381.1, read as the reverse complement.
AGACATTGCAACTTGAATGTCACATCATTTTTACCTCTCCAAAACACCATTCTTATTTTTATGTTATCCATATGCATTGTACTTCTAAATCAACATGCTGAATTGAAACCCCTTTATATGACTACATAAAGATAAAATAACAAGGAAAAGAGAACATAGGAACAATAAAATAAAATATTAAAAATTAAACAAAAAATGTAAAATTGCTTTCAACTTTCTCTCATGACATTATAAAAAAGGAAAGTCTGTAAGACTCTCATCTCTAATTGACCAGTGGTAAACCAGAATTGGAGCTGAGGATCAAGTGGTAGAGCATTAGCTTTGAGCAAAAAAACTCAGGTACCATACACCAGGTTCTGAGTTCAAGCCCCAGGACTTACAAGCACACAAATAGAATCCGCAAATAAACAAAAAACAGAACAAGAAGAACAAAGAGAGCTATGAGCTAGATTTAGGCTTAGATTACCAGTTATTAATTTGGAACAAATGTATAGAATGAAAAACAAATGTTTACCAATCAATATGATATTTGCTAACTCAGGCATTCCACCTGTCCCAGTAAGACTGTTGTGACTGCAGGAAGGTGGAGGAGGGGCAGCTTATTTTTCACATCTGATTTCTTTCTGAAAAGCAAGGGAAATGACGTTTGATGACCCCTTAGGAATTATCTTCACTAACATGTTTTTCGTTTAATGGTCCTGAATAATTTAACTTATTGGGAGTCATCTGTACTGATATGTGATGTATAAAATGCATTCGTGAAAGCCATTCTCTTAGTAAGTCTATGTTGTCATGTTTCTTATTTTATAGTTTCACATTTCTCAACATAAGTTTTATTGTATGTACTTAAAACACAAAGCATGGTGTTATAGATACACATAGATAGTAGAATTGTTATGATAGTAAAATTAATAAACATATCAATCATCTGACATAGTTACTTCCCTGCTTTTTGTTATTTTGTGTTAAGAGAAAATAAACTCTGTGTGTGTATGTGTGTGTGTGTGTATATATATGTGTGTGTGTGTGTGTGTGTATGTATATATATATATATATATATATATATATATATATATATATATATATATATATATATATATATATACCAAACACGGTATAGTTTTATTAACTACTTTTTCTTGGAGAACATTAAATCTCTAGGTTGTTATTCTACATTTCTACTACTTTGTAACCTTTGCCTCTATCCCCCATATTTTACATTCTACTTGTACCTGGTAATCACTCTCAGTCTATATTTCCGTAGATTTGAATTTCAGGAAAAAATGTTTCATATAAATGAGATTGTAAAGTAAGTTTTCTTCTCTGTGTGGATTATTTTGCTTAGCATTATGTCCTCCATTTTCATCTAATTTGTGGCAAATAGCAAAATCTCCTTTTTAAAGGCTAAATAATATTTTATTATGTGTGTGTATCTTATTGTATTTGTGGAGGGGTATCTATGATACTTAGACTTATTCCATATCTTTCCTATTGTGGGGAGTGCTTCAATTTTATACAGAAATGCATATTATAATATAGTGGTTTCATTTTTTTGGATATATGTTCACAAGAGAGATTGCTAGGTAAAATGGTAGTTCTATTTATTTCTTCCTTTACTGTTTGCCATAATGGCTTCGCCAATGTACATTCCTATTAATAGTGTCCAAGGATTTGCTCTTTCCCTAGCCTTGCCAACATTGCTTATTTTCTATGTTTTTGACAGGTCTTATTTTTGTGTCCATACTGGGGCTTGAACACAGGGCCTCATGTGGTCACTTGGCTTTTTTGTTCAAGGCTGGTGTTTTACTACTTGAGCCATGCTACTAGTTTTTGCTCATTAATTGGAGATATTAATCTCATGGACTTTTGTTCCTCAGCTAGCATTGAACCATCTCAGCCTCCTAAGTAGCTAAGATTACAGGTGTTAGTTACCAGTGTCTAGCTGATTTTTGACAATTCTTCATGGGTATAAGGCAATATTCCATGTGGTTTTAAATTGCTTTTTTCTGACAATAATGTTGAAAATTTTTCATATATGTATTGGTTATTGTTATGTTTCCTTTAGAGACATGTCTATATGTGTTCTTTATTTTCAAACTGAACTGTTTTTTTCCTATTTGGTCTTATGAGCTCTTTATAAATGTTGAGTATTCAATATGTGGTTTGCAAGTCCTTTCCAGATTTGTAGGTTTCCATTTGTCAGTTGGTTCCATAGCTGTGTAGAAGCTTTCAATGCATTGATATTCAGAAGCTGATGTCTGTGTTGGTGGACAATGATTGCCTTGGTTCTCAAGTTTCTCAGTATTAAATTAGGTGTTTTGAGTGGGCATTAATTTTTCAGTGCCTCCTGCGTATTACTTGGGAAACAGCCATGCTGTCACTGCACTGCCCAATGAATCTGGAAATCTTTTGTTTCGGTGGGACTTTTTCCCTGCCTAATACTCCCATGAATGTGAGCTATAACACATACTAAATGAGCCCAGCCATAAAATGGGGAACTCATACCTACTTTGTGGGCATGTGGTGAAACTTAATTATTTAATGCTTCTAAAGAACCTTCAGATCTGTGAATAAAAAATAGTCAACTGCTAAGAGCTATTCTTGTTTATGATTTCCTCTAGTCTCCCCCTGTCGGTACTTGGTTATTAGGATATAAGGTGGCAATTCTGAAAGAAGCTGGCATTTGAGTTTTTTTACAGGGTGAGTGAATCTACAGGGCACATTTTAATGACTCTCCACCCCCACTCCCTCCTCCTACACCTCTATTCATGAGATATGCAGACACTTCCTCCTTCTGTTAAAAGGTTCATACAATCCATTAGTATTTGATACGAGTATTTAATATGGCTTTAAGTGTAGAAAGAATAGGATGGACTTCTTCCAGCTCAAACCAAATGATTTAGTGATGTTGATGGACTTGGCTATGCATAACAGGAGGGAACGAATAAACTGCTTAGGAGTTCACTAATAGCTAGAGAAGACTCTTGGGGTTGGCCAGTATTGTAGTTTGGGTAGGAACCATTGGAGACTGGCCTTAAGTGTCTCTTCCATTATATACAGATGAGCTCAGGAGGGTATATGGTCTTCAGATATCAGGAAATTTAATGTCTGTTTGCAAAAATGTGAAAGCTAGCCAGCATGCAGTAATTGAATGCTCACTGGTCTTTCAAAAGCTACCTCTGTCAAAGACTCAGCCTTTCCCCTTCTGAGCAAGATGCTTCTTTTTTCAATCTCAGGCTGCAAAGCCAATTGTCCTCTGTCTCTTACACATTCAATATGTATACATATATTTAATATAAAGGGTACTTCAAATTGGCATTCAAGATTTTTATTAATTTGTAAAAGTAGTTCTACTCTATGACCCAAACAAATTGTTTCTAGCTCTGGAATTGTATGAACTTGTGCTTATTTCTCAAATAAGGCTGAAACACGTGCGTGCACGTGCATACACACACACACACACACACACACACACACACACACACACACACGTATTAGAAACAATATTTAAAGCTTCCCATTGTAGATTCTAGGACAAGTTTAATTCTGTAGGCTTACAGATTGTAGAAGTCCTGTTAAATAAGTAAAATATTCAATAAATAAATAAGAAGCATTTGGAAGGCATGCATTCTAAAACTGCTATTGAATTGCCTGGCAAATAACCTGCCATAAATTTTCTCAGCATCTTACAGCCCTCTAAGTTCTAGGAATAGCTCAATTTTTAGTTCTAGGTCCCTGGTAGTTCCATACATGTGGCTCTACTGAGAAGTAGCTTTAATATGCCTCCTTAAGAGCAAAGTGTCCTGGGGAGAGACTTAGGCACAGAGCAGAATGGACCTCAACGATTTGTGCTGTATTGGCACTTTATGCTCCACAAGGCAGAGGCACTAAAGCACCAATTCCAGGATTTATTTCTCTTTCCCCTCTGGAAATCTCATAGTTTTGACTCACAGAAATGATTTAATTTCAGAAGTAACTGTCAGAAGCTGCGACTTCTATTTTGCTACACAAAGTAAATGGACATCTCTCTCAATAGAGAGAGGCATAAATACTAAGTGTTTCTATAATCATGTTTGCACTTAGTAAATAAAATATTTTTAAAAAGTGTTAGAGCTCAGAAACATATGTCCAACGGAGTTGCTAAGAGATGGCTGCATCTTTTATACATGGTGTAACATGTAGCCCTGGTATCTGAAAGCCAGCTTTTCCAGGGTTGCACTCATTGTCTGGTGTCTGGAAAACTAAATTCACTGACAAGGAGACAGTGAATTTAATCTTCATCTGCTGCTGTAGACATACCTTAGGTTTGAGTAAGTACAGTAAGTAGAATCATTGGCCTGAAACTTCCACAACGCGATACCTACAGCATGCTCTACACATCACATAGAGAGACACTGGAAGAAATGCAAACTCTGCCACAGCCACCAAGGAATCCAGCCTAGTCATTCTTCCACCAATGAGTGTGTAAACTTGAGCGAGTTCCCTCTTCCCTTCTTCCTTCCTTTCCCTCTTTCCCTCCCTTCTTCTCTCCCTCCTTCCTTCTTCCTTTCTGCCCCCTATGTGCTTAGCAGTGACCTTGTGGTTTTTCTTGTATGTTTCAGGACTTAGCTCTAAAATCACTATTATTAGGCATCAGGAAAATGTAGGCAGTTGCTATTAATCTGCACTTACTCAGTACCCAAATAATTATTCAGTGCCCATAATAATTGTTATGGCTGTTTACTTGATCCAAAACATTCCCTTTCATTAACTTTTACTTTTGAGTCTAAGTCTCTCTCTGTATCTCAAACTGTAGATCATCTGGCCTGCTCTTCACTGGAGAGCTGGGATTACAGACATATGATATCATGCATGGCCCATTAATTCTTTTCAGAAGTTTTGTTATGATTTCTTTAGTCTTCTTTTTTAAAATTTCGCTATATTGCCCAGGCTGGCTTAACCTTTCCATCTCCCTATCTTAACATACCAAGAACTGTGACTACATTTCTGTGCCACCTTGCCCAGCTTGAGGATGCTCTTATTGTCATTTAACAAAGGAGTGAGATAAGACTTAGGACAAGGAGGCTGACCCTCTGAGAAGCACAGTTTGCAAATGGCAGAAGGGAAATTAAAATCAAGCAATTTGAGATCAGGGCACACAAGGCAATGTCCAATGCCTCATTGCCCTCCAATTGTTCAGGGCACCATGCTACAAAGACAAATCGGACAGAGCTCTTGTCCTGTGAGAATGTATAATTGTATTTCAGTGGAGAGTGAAGGCATTTAAAACAATGTTGGGCAGCTCGAACATCGGTGGCTAAGGGCAACATGCACAGCATAGCTATTATGGGAGTCCCAAGAAGAGAGTAATAGGAAGTTGGCATCACCGAAGTGTCATTGCAAAACCAGACAAAAGCATTGTCAGCATCCGACAAGATTTCCTTTGCTTTATCCAAATAAATAGGAGCAGGAAAATGACACTATAAAGAAGAATAACAGAAGTATCTATTTATCAGCGGTTGTCTCAGTTACTTAATTGCTGAGCTGATACCCTATGATGAAAAAAAAAAGATGCAAGGGGGTTTGCCAGACAAGTTTGTGTTAGGCAATCTATCAATGGCTTCTCATCTCCTCCCTCAGAGAAACACTCTCTCCATTGAGCCCATGTCCTCTCTGTTTTTGCTATTACCCCGGCATCACTGTTATATCTTAGTTTCCATTATTGCCGGTAAAAACTTAATTGGGAATATGCAAGCATAGGACTTTGGAATAGACTTCTGATAACATCTTTGCTACTCTGCTGGGTGCCTGAGACCTCAGAACAAAGCCCCCTGAAGACAACTTTGCTGGACATAAATACCAGCTCCCTCAACGCAGAGAAAGTCTCAAAGGGGAAGGTAGTCACAAACTATGACTCTTTTCCATCTCCACACAAACTCTGACACACCCACACTCAGCCACTATCATATCTATGACTCATGAGGGAACAGTGAAGTAAAGAAGTGGTTTGTCATCTCAGAAGACATTTATGAATCCATTTGTTAAGGGTTGTTTGTTTGTGCATATTTCAACATGATGACATGTTAATGTTTTGTATTGATTTTTAAAATATTTCCAGTGCTTTCCAAGAGAGCTTTCTGCAGTGATGGAGATATTTTGTGACAAAAATGTCTAACAAAATAGCCACCGTAGTGTTTGAACATGTAAAATGTGGGATTTATTGAGAATATGGATTTGTGTTTTTCCTCCTGACTTCTTGGAACTAAGTAGCTACTAGCAACTGGTTGAATTTGTCAAGAGAGAGATTCCTGATTGACATCTTTGAGCTTATGGGTTCTAAATGTCTAGTGTAATGTGATAGAGACACTTTCAGACTTGATGACTAGATGATCTCCAAGGCCTTGTCCTGAGATTGTGTGACTCCATGAATTAAAACGCCCAATTCTACATTTTATCCATGTCTCTGTATAGAAGTTCAGAAGAGAAAATCATACTAAAATATGCTAAAAGGATTTCCCTCTACTTCCAAGAAGTAGACACATTGAAAAAAAGAACTGAAAGTAAAAAATGTGCAATCACAGTGCAATTTTAAAGAATCACCTTGTTGATGTAAATGATACAAAGCAACTGAGTGTTCCCTTTTATTTCTGACCTAGCATATCTGCAGCCATAGATCATTTGAAAAACTCTTTTGAGTTCCAAGTACATTTTAGATATGAGACCCTTGTCCATTGTATGGCTCGTGAAGATCTTCTTCCAATCCGTGGGCTTTCTATTGATCTTGCTAGCTATGTCCTTTGCCATGCAGAAGCTCTGCAACTTCATGCAATCCCATTTGTCCAACCTTTCTTTGATTTGTTGTGTTTCTGGCTCTCTATTAAGAAACTTTCGGCTTGTGCCAAGAAGACCTAGGGTTTTTCCTATTCCATCCTGTAAGGTTTTCAGGGTGTCTGCTTTAACTCCAAGATCTTTGATCCATTTGGAGTTGATTTTGGTGCAGGGTGATATATAAGGATCTAGCTTTACTTTTCTGCAGGTGTTTAACCAATTTTGCCAGCACCATTTACTGAAGAGGCTGTCTTTCTTCCATTCTATTTTTTTTATCTCCCTATCGAAGATTAGATGGCTATAGGTCTTTAGGTTCATTTCTGCGTTTTCAGTTCTATTCCACTGGTCCTCAGGTCTGTTCTTGTGTCAGTACCAAGCTGTTTTGATCACTATGGCTTTGTAGTAGAGTTTGAAATTTGGTATTGATATTCCTCCAGCACTGTTCTTTCTATTAAGGATTATTTTTGCTATTCGGGTCTTTATTGTTCCATTGGATTGCCTCTTCTATTTCCTGAAGAATGAGGTTGGAATATTGATATGTATCGCACTGAATTTGTAGATAGCCTTGGGAAGTATTGCTATTTTCATGATGTTGATTCTTCCAATCCAGGAGCATGGGAGTTTTTGCCACTTTCTAAGTTCTGCTTTGATTTCCTTTTTCAGGTTTTTAAAGTTTTCATCATAGAGGTCCTTCACTTCTTTGGTTAAGTTAATTCCTAGGTATTTTATTTTTTGTGAGGCTATTACGAATGGATTTGCTTTCCTAATTTCAGCCCCACACTTCTCATTGTTGGCATACAGAACAGCCATTGATTTTTGAGGGTTAATTTTATACCCTGCTATTTTTCCACTATTTCAAATCAGCTCAGGTAATTTGAGAGTGGAGTCCTTGGGATTCTTTAAATACAAGATCATGTCATCTGCAAAGAGGAAGATTTTTACTTCAGCTTTCCCTGTTTGGATCCCTTTTATGTTGGCAACTTGTCTTATTGCTGTAGCTAGGTATTCCAATTCTAAATTGAAGAGAAGTGGAGAGAGTGGACATCCTTGTCTTGTTCCTGAGTTTAGAGGAAATGGCTTTAGTTTTTTGCCATTAAGTATAATGCTGGCTGTAGGTTTTGTCATATACGGCCTTTATTGTATTGAGGAATGTTCCATGGATCCCTAGTTTTTCCAGAGCCTTCATCATAAAGGGGTGTTGGATTTTGTCAAATGCTTTTTCTGCATCTATTGAGACAACCATGTGGTTCTTATCCTTGCTCTTGTTGAAGGGATGAATTATATTAATTGATTTGCATATACTGAACCAGCTTTACATCCCTGAAATGAACCCTGTTTGATCATGGTGTATGATTTTTTGCATGAATTGTTGAAGATGATTGGCCAAAATTTTGTTAAGAAGTTAAAAAATTAAGATGCTGGAGGGGATGTGGACAGAAAGGAACCTTACTTCATTGTTGGTGGGAATGTAAACTGTTCGACCACTTTGGAAAGCAGTATGGAGGTTCCTCAAAAGACTTCACATAGAACTCCCGTATGACCCAGCAATCCCACTTTTGGGCATTTACCCAAATGTTTACAAACAAGACCACACTAAAGCTACCAGCACAACTATGTTTATTGCAGCACTATTTACCATAGCTAAGATATGGAACCAACCCAGATGCCCCTCAGTAGATGAATGGATCAAGAAAATGTGGTATATATACACAGTGGAACTCTATGCCTCCATCAGAAAGAATGACATTGCCCCATTTGTTAGGAAATGGAAAAACTTGGAAAAAATTATATTAAGTGAAGTAAGCCAGGCCCAAAGAAACATAGGTCCCATGGTTTCCCTTATTTGCAATATCTAGTATATGCATGAGTCAAGCGGAAAAGGTCAGATAATGTGATGTCAGGAAAATGAACCCTTAGATATGTATTTTAATGTTTTTTTTCTTTCATGCATGTGTTTCTAACGCATTTATAAGATTATCTCTTTGTTGCTTTGTATGTCCCTCCCCCACAGTATAACCCCTGCTTTCACTATATTTGATGTCAGTATAACTTGAGGAGGAGATGGGGAAAAACCAGTTGTTTAAGGATACAGGTGGACCTGTTGCAACAATGAGAAGTACAAGTTGTCATGTCCAAAACGAGCTTTACAACGTCGGTGCGGGGGGTGGGGGGGGGAATAGAAGGGAAGGAGAAGGATTGGGATTGGGGGGGAGGGGGGAGGCTGGGAAGGGACGTGAAGGGTAAACAAAAGGAGGAGGCTGCAATGCTTGGTAAGAAATGTACGCATTATCCAGCCCATGTAATTGTAACCCCTCTGTACAGTATGTTCACAAATAAAATAAAATAAAATAAAATAAATTAAAAAAAAGAAGTTAAAAAATAAATCTCCCAAAAACAAATCTCAAAGAAACAACTGCCCTATTAATAACTGGACTAAAGACTTAAAGAGAAACTTCTCTGAAGAGGAATAAGAATGGCTACTAGACACATGAAGAAATGCTCAACATCTCTAGCCATGAAAGAAATGCAAATCAAAACAACATTGAGATACCACCTCACCCCAGTTAGAATGGCTATAATCAAGAACTCTAATAACAACAAATGCTGGAGGGGATGTGAACAGAAGGGAACACTACTGCATTGTTGGTGGGAGTGTAAACTTGTTCAACCACTTTGGAAAGCAGTATGGAGGTTCCTCAAAAGACTTCACATAGAGCTCCCCTATGACCCAGCAATCCCACTTTTGGGCATTTGCCCAAATGATCACAAACAAGACCACACTAAAGCTACCAGCACAACTATGTTTATTGCAGCATTATTTACATAGCTAAGATATGGAACCAATCCAGATGCCCCTCAGTAGATGAATGGATCAAGAAAATGTGCTATGTATACACAATGGAATTCCATGCCTTCATCAAAAAGAATGACATCGCCCCATTTGTTAAGAAATGTAAAGACTTGTAAAAATTATAGTAAGTGAAGTAAGCCAGGCCCAAAGAAACATAGGTCCCATGGTTTCCCGTATTTGGAATAACTACTATATGTCTGGGACAAGTAGAAAAGGTAAAAAACTATGTATATATGACCATATAAGATGATGTTAAGTGAAATGAACCCCAAGATAGGGACACAAGCGTTTTTTTCTCGCTATTGTTTCTAATGTATTTATAATGTACCATGTGATTTTTTGTTTCTTTATATGTTCCTCCCCCATGGTATAACCCCTGTTTCCCCTGTATTTGAATATACACTTCTCTAATTTTGGGAGGGCAAGGGAAAAAACAAAGTAAACAGGGATACAGGTTGACCTGTTATAACAACGAGATGCTCAAGATGCTATGTTGAAAGACGAACTTTATAATTCAGGCCATCCGGGGGGCTGAGGGGTGGGGAGTGTAGTTGTGGAAGTGGGAGGGAAGGGATGGTAGGGGAAATACAAAGGAAGAGGTAACAATGCTTCATAGGAAATGTACTCATTACCTTGCTTATGTAAACGTAACCCCTCTGTACAGCATTTTTACAATAAAAACATAGAAAAATAGTAGAAAAAAAAGAAAATTCTTTTAAGGGTAAGCAATGTGGTGGTAAAAACGGACTCAATGCCAAGTTGTTGATTTTTAGAAGGGTATATATCAAAACCAACAGGGTTTATGAAATTAAACCTAAATAAAGTGGTAATGTTGTATGCTCTCTCTTGCTTTTTCTCTCTTTCACTCACTCTCTCTCTCTCTCTCTCATACACACACACATACACACACACACACACACAACATTAGCATAAGAGCATGAGCATGCATACTTGTGAGGATTTAGCAATTTGACAGTGATGGTCTTAAAAAATCAAGCTTGGCTTAAAAGAAAAGTTAAGACTGCAGAGGTACTAGAAAAAATCATTCTAATTAATAAAACAGGCCAGGCAATTTCAACATTTCCTAAAACCATTTTTTGATTTCTCATTTTTTTAATTTAAAATTTTTTATTTTATTGTAAAGGTGATGTACAGAGGGGTTACAATTACATAAGTTAATAATGAGTACATTTCTTTTTGAACAGTGTCATCCCTCCTTCATTTTCTTCCAGTTTTTCCACTCCCAACCCCCCCGTTTCTCACATATTGTAGAGTTCATTTCCAACAGAGTGTCTAGTGAGTGTCACTGCTGAAATAGTTCACCCTTTGTTCCTCCATTTTTATTTTATTTTATTTTATTTTATTTGTGAACATATTGTACAGAGGAGTTACAATTACATGGGCAGGATAATGCATACATTTCTTACCAAGCATTGCAGCCTCCTCCTTTGTTTACCCTTCACATCCCTTCCCAGCCTCCCCCCTCCCCCCAATCCCAATCCTTCTCCTTCCCCCCTCTTCCCCCCCCCCCGCACTGACATTGTAAAGCTCGTTTTGACATGACAACTTGTACTTCTCATTGTTGCAACAGGTCCACCTGTATCCTTAAATGACTTGTTTTTCCCCATCTCCTCCACAAGTTATACTGACATCAAATATAGTGAAAGCAGGGGTTATACTGTGGGGGAGGGACATACAAAGCAGCAAAGAAATAATCTTATAAATGCGTTAGAAACACATGCATGAAAGAAAAAATAACATTAAAATACATATCTAAGGGTTCATTTTCCTAACATCACATTATCTGTCTTTTTCTGCTTGACTCATACATATACTAGATATTGCAAATAAGGGAAACCATGGGACCTATGTTTCTTTGGGCCTGGCTTACTTCACTTAATATAATTTTTTCCAAGTTTTTCCATTTCCTAACAAATGGGGCAATGTCATTCTTTCTGATGGAGGCACAGAATTCCATTGTGTATATATACTATATTTTCTTGATCCATTCATCTACTGAGGGGCATCTGGGTTGGTTCCATATCTTAGCTATGGTAAATAGTGCTGCAATAAACATAGTTGTGCTGGTAGCTTTAGTGTGGTCTTGTTTGTAAACATTTGGGTAAATGCCCAAAAGTGGGATTGCTGGGTCATACGGGAGCTCTATGTGAAGTCTTTTGAGGAACCTCCATACTGCTTTCCAAAGTGGTTGAATAAGTTTACATTCCCACCAACAATGAAGTAAGGTTCCCGTCTGTCCACATCCCCTCCAGCATCTGTTGTTGTTAGAGTTCTTGATTTTTGCCATTCTAACTGGAGTGAGGTAGTATCTCAATGTTGTTTTGATTTGCATTTCTTTTATGGCTAAGGATGTTGAGCATTTCTTCATGTGTTTATTGGCCATCCTTCTTTCTTCTTCAGAGAAGTTTCTCTTTAAGTCTTTAGCCTACTTATTTATTGGGCAGTTGTTTCTTTGAGGATTTGTTGTTGGGGGATTTAATTTTTTGAATTCCAAGTATATTTTAGATATGAGACCCTTGTCCGTTGTATGGCTAGTGAAGATATTCTCCCAATCCGTGGGCTTTCTATTGATCTTGCTAGCTATGTCCTTTGCCATGCAGAAGCTCTGCAACTTCATGCAATCCCATTTGTCCAACATTTCTTTGATTTGTTGTGTTTCCGGGTCTCTATTCAGAAAATTTCGGCCTGAGCCAAGGAGACCTAGGGTTTCTCCTATTCCATCCTGTAATGTTTTCAGAGTGTCTGCTTTGACTTCGAGGTCTTTGATACATTTGGAGTTGATTCTGGTGCAGGGTGATATATAAGGATCTAGCTTTAGTTTTCTACAAGTAGTTAACCAATTTTGCCAGCACCATTTACTGAAGAGGCTGTCTTTCTTCCATTCTATTGTTTTAGCTCCCTTATCGAAGATTAGATGGCTATAGGTGTGTAGGTTCATTTCTGGGTTTTCAATTCTATTCCATTGGTCCTGAGGTCTGTTCTTATGCCAATACCAAGCTGTTTTGATTACTATGGCTTTATAGTAGAGTTTGAAATTTGGTATTGATATTCCTCCAGCAGTGTTCTTTCCATTGAGGAGCATTTTTGCTATTCGGGGTCTTTTATTGTTCCATATGAATTTTTGGATTGCCTCTTCTATTTCCTTGAAGAATGAGGTTGGAATTTTGATAGGTATCGCGTTGAATTTGTAGATAGCCTTGGGAAGTATTGCCATTTTCACAATGTTAATCTTTCCAATCCAGGAGCATGGGAGGTTTTGCCATTTTTTAAGTTCTGTGTTGATTTCCTTTTTCAAGATTTCATCATAGAGATTTCATCATAGAGGTCCTTCACTTCTTTGGTTAAGTTAATTCCTAGGTATTTTATTTTTTGTGGGGCTATTACAAATGGAGTTGCTTTCCTAATTTCAGCCACACTTTTCTCATTGTTGGCATACAGAAAAGCCATTGTGTTCCTTCATTTTTGTGCTTCCCCTTCTTCTCCCCAAATCAAATAAACTCATATACAAGAGAAAGGGTTCAGAGATCAAAAATAGTGATGACCAAAAGGAATAAACCAAAGGAAAAGAAAAACAAACAACTGCAAAGAGTGCAATAATAAAACTTTCTACAACTGCAAAGAGTGCAATAATAAAACCTTCTAGTTTCCATTTATTGGAGTTCATTTTGATAAGAATCTTATGATCATATGCACATAGCTATTGAGCCCTTGTCATCCTTTCCTAAGAATATTCTTCTTTGGTCTCAGTATGTGAATATTTAGAGTGCTGTTTAATTAATCATGTCCAAATGTAAGTTTTTGTCTTTTACTGTTCATTGGGTTCACTTGTAGATTTATAGCCACATTCTAATGTACAAATGAGGGAAACAATGCAGTCTGTGTTTCTTTGGGTCTGGCTTACTTTGCTTAATATAATTTTTCCCAAGTCTTTCCATTTCTCTACAAATGGGGGCAATGCCATTCTTTCTGATGGAAGCATAGAATTGCATTGTATACATATACTACATATTCTTGATCTGTTTATCCACTCACAGTCATATGGGTTGATTCCATATTTTGACTATGGTAAACAATGCTGTATGAATATGGTTGTACTGGTGGTTTTAGTGTGGCCTGGTTTGTGGTCATTTGGGTAACTGCCCAGGAGTGAGATTTCTGTGACCTCTCACTTTTTAATCTATGAGAATATGTTCTAGTTATTTTATGATTGTAATAGTTTATGGTATCTTAACAATAATCCTCCCTTTTTAACTTTGAGTTTCTAATTAAAATTAGTTATACTCCTCAAATGCTCATAATCTTTTCCTTCTTATATAATCACACAGTAATTAATTTACAAATTAATTACTTTCACCTAATTGGATTATATAAACCCACCACTTATTTATCAGTGATTTATTATACATCTTCTTCACACAATGTTTAGTGCAATAGACACTGACATGGTATGATATGGGACTTCCTTTTGAAGATTTTTATTTTTATTTTTACATTAGACATGTGTATCTATGAATGCACACATATATGTGTTTGTGTTATGCACATCTGTATAGTTGTTCCTCAGAACCCATGGAGCAGTTCAACAACCCTTGTAGATCCTCAAATTCTTTGACATTCAAGTTCCTTTTACAAAAGGACATACTATTTGCATAAAATCATCCACATACCATACTGTATAGAGTATATCCCCTTTAAGTTAGTTTTAACACCTAAGAAAATCCGAATGCTACGTAAGTTGTTGTTACACTGCTCTGTTTAGGGAATGATGATGATAACAGTCCATGTGTGTTTAATTTAGGTGCACTTTTTAAAATATTAAAATATTATGCCCACATTTATACACAAAGCAAGACTAGAAAAGGAAGTAAAGGAGTGAAGGCGTTTGCAGAGAGTGAGGGAGTATAAGACTGAGGGAAGTTGTTAGGGAGGTTAGTTAGGTGGGAGGGAGGGAAACAGAGAGGGAGGGAGAGAGAAGGAAAGAAAGAAAGGGAAGAAGAAAGAAAGGAAGAAAGAAAGGGAAAGAAGACAAGGAGAAATGAAGAAAAGAAGAATAAAAAAAGAAAAGAAATAATTACATTCTGATTATTATTAGTTTAAGTAAGTGCTACAGGAATTGAGAGGCTAGAACCCTGGGCTATTAGGGATGAATTCAGACTTTAATTCTGAGCCTTCAAATATGGACTGAGGGTAGTCCTGATGGGGGAATGGCCACTTCTGACGATCAAAACAGGAATATGAAATGGTGTTCAGGTGTGGGGAACAGTGGTGCATGTTCAGCTCATGTTGGTTGATTGCTAATGTGTAGGAGGGGATGGTAGAATGTTGTGAGGTTACTGACCATGAAGGTCTGGTGTCAGCCCAAGTGTGACTGTGATGAAAACCCTGGACTTTCTACTGTTGGCTGAAGGGAACTCTTTTGAGTTTCATAGGAGATGACCCTGATATTTTATTCCTCATTAATCACTTTAATTTAGGGCAAGTTGATAAAAAACAAATCAGGGGTTCTTCTCAAAGGTGTTATAGAATGACTTCAGTGCCATAGCCACCCATCCAGACTGTCCAACCTGGGAAGCACGATCTAACTTGAAAACCAAGCGATTTGGATAGGGGTTGGACAGACTTTAGTTTGAGTCTTAGTTGTACGACAGTTGGTAGGTTGTAAGATAACTTCATGGGAACTGTATTCTTCTGTAGAGGTATGATCAGTCTTTACAAATATGTGTTCTCTCAGGACCTAAAAATGTGACCTTATCTAGAAATTGGCTCTTACCACAATAGATTAGTGTTCCATAAATTGAACGAAAATGATAT
The DNA here is from genome assembly GCF_024711535.1 of Dipodomys merriami. NCBI lineage: Eukaryota > Metazoa > Chordata > Mammalia > Rodentia > Heteromyidae > Dipodomys > Dipodomys merriami. The sequence continues at coordinate 65,686,913 of NW_027203381.1, read as the reverse complement.
GCTTGTAAGTAAAGAGAAACCCATTGAGGGCAGAGATTGGAGTACTGTTTCTATCAGCAAAGGAATGCCACAGAGAGAAAGCACCAGGAGCTACTGAAAAACAACAGATTCTCCCTTAGAGCCTTTGCAAGGAACTAATGCTGTCAACACTTGATTTAAGATGTGTAGCTTCCCTAACTGTTAGAGAATGAGTTTCTATTGCTTTAAGGAACCAAAGTTGTAGTGTTTTATTACGGGAGTCTGGAGAAGCAAATGCCCTGTTAAACCTTAATTTCTTTCATTATAAAATAAAGATGATGGGTCTTATCTCCAGGAGCTTTGGTGAGATTTGAATAAGCCAGAATCAAATTAAGAAGGGATCAGTCCATTATCAAGCACTCTAACAAGCGTTTTTAAAACTTAAGCATTAATTTCCTAGGATTCTGAAATGTGTCCAATAGTTACTGAGCAATGAACTGTGTATCAGCCAAAGCATTAGGCACTTTACCAGGCTACTCCTTGTCTACTCTCTTGATGGGTTGTTACTTTGTTATTTGCAACACTATGGCAATAAAAATTTGTAGGTATTCACTTCCTGGGGTGATAAGTGATTGCTCTGGCCAAATGAAATGACCAAAGCCTTTTTACTTTCTAGCAGTCTATTTCATGCATTATTTAGAGTCATTTCTTTGTTTCCCCACAGATAAATGAATGTGCCACACTCTGACTTAATAAGTGTAAGACATATACCAAGTTAAAAATAAATCTCTTAAGTGCGTTTGAATTCTGTGGTCTGCTTTTCAATTAGTGCTCGCTTTTTCCTGGGTGAAGAAAAAAATTACAGCTTCTTATCCCTACCTGTTCGGGATTAAATAGGGGAAGAGAGGTACTCCTTGTACCATGTAGTAAGTACAATCTGGAGTCCCAGGAGGCAATGTATGTGTAAAGCTATTTAGCTCAGTTCACTTCCAGATGATTTGGTAAATATTGGCTAATTTGTTCATATTGCTCTCCAGAGAGAAGTATGAGTGGTTGCTTTTGCAACACAGAAGCTGAAATGGAGCAGTTCAGTTATAAACCAAATGAAAGGACAGAGCAGGTGCTGCTGCTGGAGATGGACTCCGGAGATTTTTAGATTCTTTTCACCGCTGACCTTCATACAGGAACACAGGCAGACCTGAAGTGCCCCCACACCCATAACCATCCTTCACATCTCCAACAGTCCTCTCTGTTGCATTCCATCACTGGCTATGATTTTTTTTGTCTCTCTTGAGTATCTCCATTTCTCTTCCACTACCTCACATTTATGATAAATACCTGTACCATTTACTTTGGCTCCCCTGCTGCATTTAGTTGGGGAAAGAGGCAGGAAAAGCAGTGTGTGGAGTAGCATGTCATTTATTCTGAGCTCTGGTTTGGCTAGATAAGGCCGCTTGCTTTCAGTAGGATGTGGTGAAAGGAAGTGGATAGAAACATCCTTGTGCTGGGCTCACTATACATTGGGATAATTATTCACACGTCAGTTCAAGTAGGGTCTTGATCTGATGAGTAGATGTCAGCAAGATTTTCTGTAATACTCAAGCAGTTGCTGTAGAAGGCTAAGAATGATATGTTGGTTGAAGTGACATTATGTCCTCAAAGGTTAGCTAGGATGTAGTAATGAATGGCTATGCTAATAATGCATGACCTAGAGAGTGATACCATAATAGTGGGCCTTCGCTGGTTGCCTGAAGTTTGGAGATAGGACTTTTCTCTAAGGAAGTGGGATTTCAAGACAAATTTATGGGCCAGAGATGATTGGAGGACTCTGGAAAGAGAGAGAGGAACTAGTCTATAAACAAGAGGAGGGAGGTAAGAAAGGAGATAGTGACAAGAAGGCCTCACTACTTAGGAATTCCACAGTGCAGGGCTGGAGCCAGTTGAGGAAATTAGGTCACAAGATAAAATTTGAGGAGGCAGGTACAAGGCTTGCAGATTGTAAAACACAAAACTAGTCTAAGCTAAGGTAGAACAATGTTGAGGAAGGTTGGAGCAGGGAGAGCTTTACATAGTTTTCTTAAGAAAAAAAAAGGATACATTATTATATAAAGAAGCGACAGAGCACAACAGAAAGGTGAAATTCTACATTTACCTTTCTTAGTCATCTAGTACATGACCTTGGACTGTGGAATGTTCCTCCTAGCTCTGCTTTTTCTACAAGATGAAAGTCTTGCTCTATAGCAATGTTCCCAAATGTCTGCCATGGGCTGACACTGTGTTGCTTTAGCAAGAGTTTCCTGAGGAGCTTATTGAACACTAAGATAATCTTCAGAATTAAGGTATGGATGCCTGAAATCTGTTTTTGTCAGTACCTTCTAGAAACCTTGTCATCCCAAGATTGGACTCTAGAGACTGTGGGGTCTCTTAAACATTCTGATTTTTTTTTCTTTTGCAGTGTTTTTCTTTCTTTCTTTTTCTTGTGTTTTTGGGCTAGGATGATATCAAAGTTTGTTGGCACACCATTACCAATGGAACCAAATGATATGGGGAAGGTAGTTTTAGCTTTTCTATAGCACATACTGCCACATGCCTAATGGAGAAAGTACAATCATGTGACTAACAAACTCTTCTTAAGCTCTAGTTTTTCATAATCAATCCAGGAAGCCTTCATTTTTATTCCAATAAAGTTAAAATTAAGATGATTATTATGAATATTCCAGTTTGTGTAACCATTGCTTTGAGAGAGGATATAACTTGCTCAAGATAATACAGGAAATAGTGGCAAGATCGTTGGAACAACTAGTTCTGAGTTTTGAGTTCAGAGCCAAAAAAAAATTTATAAGTTGTTACAGAACCAGTAGTGTGTATGTGTGTGTGTATGTGTGTGTTTGTGAGTAGAACTTTATTTCAGTGACTCCAAATTTGAAAGCAGTAAGGAGCAGACTCAGGAATGCTAATGATATAGCTCCATTCTAAGTCCATAGACAGGCAAGTAGGAAGGGTGGATCAGTATTGTAATTACAGTTGAAATTAGATGTTCACACACGTTTAGAAAGCAATCTCTTTTTAAATTTCCTAGTTCAAAGATTATCTCATCCAGAAATACTCTTATAATTACAATAGTACTTGGTTAAATGTCTGAGCATTTTGTAGTCCAGTTAAGTTGATACAAGAGAATAATCATCACAACACCTAACAAAATGACTAAAATAAAAATGCTGACAACACAATGCAGGCAAGGGTATAGGAAAGAATAGTCCACTCATTATATTTCTGATGAGAATGAAAAACAAAAGAGCACAGCTACTCTGGGAAATGGTTTGACAGTTTTTGAAAAACTAAGTATTAAATTATTATACAACCTGGCAATTGTGTTCTTGAGATTTATTTCAGAGAAATGGAAATTATGTTCACACAAAAACTTGTAGACTATTATTCATAGGAATTTTATATTGACAGATGAACCCCTGACTAGAAACAATCTACTCATGCTTCAGTAGATTAATAATTTAACAAACTGAAGTGTAGATATACCATGAAATACTCAGAAATAAAAAGGGATTGACTACTGATGTATGCACCAACTCAGGTGAATCTACAAGTTATTGTGCAGAATGACAAAAGCCAACCCCTGAAGATTTCACAGTATATAAGTCTCTTTCTATAACACTTTAAAATGACAAAATCTCGTAAGTGCACAGCAGGCTAGTGGTTTTCAGGGGTTGGGGGTGGGTGGGTTGGTGAACTGGGTAGGAGAAAAAAGACTGTTCCGGCTGGGAAGGTGGCTCAGTGGTAGAGTACTTGCCTTGCATGCCAGAGGCCCTGGGTTCGATTCCTCAGCACCACATAAGCAAAAAGAAAAAAAAGGTGGAAGTGGCGCTGTGGCTCAAGTGGTAGAGCGCTAGTCTTGAGCTGAAGAGCTGAGGGACAGCGTTTAGGCCCCACAACCGGACCCCCCCTCCAAAAAAAAAAAGACTGCTCCAAAAGGGCAGAATAAGAGATTCTTGTGCTGATAAAACTGCTTTGGTATTTGATTTTGTGATAATTTCCAGATGTATCTATTCCTGTAATCAAATTGTACATATGTAGAATGATTACTTACACGTGTACATTCAAGTCAAACTAGGGAGATCAGTGGAGATCTAAGGAGATCATGCCAGTATTTGGTTATGAATTGTTATGGTTCTGCAATTTTAATAAAGTAGTTATTAATTTTTTATTGAAATTCAATATGGTATGCACAGGACTTTTCTGTACTATTTCATGCACACCTATAACAATTTCATAAATATTTCAATTAAAGAATACTCCTACTGAAAGCCTCTTTAACAAATAGTGTTGGAAAAAAATTCATGTCACATGTAGAAGATTAAAACTGGATCTATGTCCCTTAACTTGTACAAAAATCACTTCAAAATGGATTAAAGACCTTAATATTAGAGCTTCAGATGTTGAAATTACTATAGAAAATCATAAAGAAAATTGTTGAAGATATAAGTATGAGCAACAATTTTTTTTGAGCAACAATTTTCTGAATGGATCTCAAATTGCTCAGGAAATAGCAGCAATGATTGACAAATGGGATTGCACCAAAATTGAAAGTTTCTGTACATCAAAGGAAACAAGTTTACAGAAGGGCAGATTTTCTTTTGGCCAGCTATTCATCAAAAAAAGGATTAATATCCAGATTGCAAAAATGAGTTCAAAATAGAAACACCAAAAAGCAAATAACAAATAGGCAGATGGATTGAAGAAACAGTTTACAAAAGAAGTACAACTGACCAGTAAATGCATCAAGAAATGTTGAATATCCTTAGGCATAAAGGAAATGAACATCAAAATGATACCAAGATTCCATCTCACTCCAGTCAGGATGGAAGTTATCAAGAATAACAACAAATGTTGTTGAGGCTTTGGTTTAAAGGAACACTGTGTGTGTGTGTGTGTGTGTGTGTGTGTGTGTGTGTGTGTGTGTGTGTGTGTGTGTGTGTGTGTGTGTGTGTAGAAATGTTAGCTAGTATAATCACTAGAGATATCAGTACAGTGATATCTTAAAAAACAAGAATTTGGCATGATTAACATAGGCAAGTGATCCTTTATGTGTAAAAATTATCTGTATGTATGCACACTCATACAATATGTTGGAGTTGTGTCTCTTTATTCCAATCATGACTAATTCCTTTTTGTCATGACTAATTCTTGATGATACTTCTATCCAACTCTAACTTTCTTTACAGATTTTCAGGGACAGTTGGAAGTCTGTCAGCTGAGTTTTTAATCTATGTTCAAGTTTAGGCCTTATATAATTTTATCTTGAAGAACAGAACAAAGTGTTGAAAAATATTTACTGTTCACTTGGCAGTATATGATGAATCAACTTCCTGGAGAACTAATCACTAATGAGAACATTAAATAGATAACATATGCTAATTATTTCAAAGATATTGTTATGCCATATTGGTGATTAGAACTGAGAACTCCAACTAATGTCTAGGTCAGATTATGAAGCATTTAATTATTCCCTTATCCTTGATGACCATTAAATTTGCCTCTAAGGTTGTGGCAGTCATTATAGAAGCCATCAGACAAGTTTGTAGGCCTGATGCCTTGCAGAGCAATAAGAGAAACAGGTGATCCTGGGCAACAAGAAGCTATTATTTCACCTATCAGTATACATGTTCTTATATGCCACATCAGGCTACTAATGAATTTGTGATCCTTTATTCTCGAGGCAAAAGCTTATGAAAAAATGCAACTCATAACATGAGGTTTCTGAAGTTTAGCAAGTTTAATCATCACCTTGCCTATTACTCATTCCTGTTCTTTTTTATGCTGTTTTCACTTTTAATATGTGTTGAGATTTTTTCTCAATATTTTATAACCTGAATACTTCTTGTGAAATCTAGACATCTGGTAACAAAGTGCTGGCAAAATATGACTTTTTTTTGAAAACTGTACTTTCTGAAAATAGAGATTGTTACTTCCTCATATTCACTGAAACTTGAGAACCTAGATTCCTTTCTGAAAACCATTGGTATTTGACACTATTGTGTCTTCTCAACGCTTAAAAAGATATTAAAAGATCTGAGCAACAGTGTCTCACACATTAGCTATGTGGGAGGCTAAGATAAGAGGACTAAGTTTGATGCCAGAAAAGCTTGTAAGATATCAATTAAAAATTTTGGACTAGAGTCATGGCTCAAGTGGTAGAACACCAGCTTTGAACAAGAGAAGTTGCTAAGAACATGAGACCCTCAGCTCAAGCCCCAGTTTCAGTACAGACACTCACACACACACACACACACACACACACACACATGCATGCACACTTGCAGGTGCACACACATGTGACATTGAAAGGCCCTAAATTTATCAACTTCCCATTTTTAATACAGAATAGTTATCATTTCAAAACAGAGTCTATGGAAATTCAATCCTGTGCATAATAAGGAAAAAAGAACAATATGAAACATTGGTGTACTAATGTTAAATGCTGAAATTGTAAAGATGAAGATGCTTTATAGCACAGTTGATTCAGGAAAACAGTGGCTACACAGTACTGGGGGACGCAGGGTCATCCTTACAGAGGGCGACTTAGAGCTGTCAAAATGATCTTTTTTTTAAAAAATAAGTCTTTTATTGTGAAAATACTGTACAGAGGGGTTACAGTGACATGAGCAAGGTAATGAGTACATTTCTTATCAAGCATGGTTGCCTCCTCCTTTGTTTTTCCCCTACCATCCCTGCCCTCCCACCTCCTCAACGACCCTGCCCCTCCCCCCCTACCGAAATTGTAAAGTTTGTTTTTCGACATAACGGCTTGTACATCGCATTGTTGCAATGGGTCCACCTGTATCCCTATTTAAACAATTTGTTTTTTTCCATCCCCTCCCCAAATTACACCAACATCAAATACAATGATCTTTTTGATCCAGAAATTCTACTTCTAGAAATCATCCCAGATGTAGTTGGATAACTGAAATTATAAAATATACATGTTTAAAGTCATTCGGAACAGTGTTCTCTGTAATGGCAAAAGATGGACTAAAACCTTACCTAGTCCCTAACCAACTAAATGATGGCATCTCCATATACATTTGCAAACAATTTGAAACCTGAGGACTTTGTCATGTGCTATATCCTTCACTAATTAAGATACCTTGTTAACTCAACACAGCAAAGCTACTACAAGATTTTGACAGTATTCTGCAATTAATTTGTTTTTGAGTAATGCAATGATCATTTTCTGGAAAAAAATAAGTTAAAACATGACAGGGCTGAAGGAGTGGCTTAAAAGGTAGAATACCTATCCAGCAAGAGTAAGGTACTAGGGATATGAACCCAGTGCTTCATAAAGAAGGACAAATGGCTGCCAATTTGTCATAATGAAGGACATTGTTAGCTTGAAGATATTGGATAGATGAGACTCTTAAAATGTGTAGTGTCTTGTACCATGTGAATCTTAGGCATAAAAATGTATTATTCAGAAAATAAACCACCTTTCATTTTATATAATAATATATATCATATAATAGATCTCAATGCTCAAAATTAACTTCTTGTTCAAGCAAGTTAATTTTTTTCCAGTGTCTTCCTTAGTCAAGAAAGATAGTATATAATTATTTTATCATAATTACAAATGACTTTTAGAAATTTATGGATTAAACTGTAGCATTTAAATGGACTTAATATTTCTATTAACAATACTGGAAAGGAGATTTAGTCAGGGGAGGGGGTAGATGAATAAAGAGAGGGAAGGGGACAGTACAGTCATTAAAAAGAAATCAATGAATGTCCTAGAAAATGAAGGACATTGTGGTAAGAGCTGGGGTTGGCAGCGCCTGGGGAGAATGATGAAAAAGAGGACATTAATCAAGATTCATTGCGTTCATAAACTGCTTTGTCGATAACAATTTATTTTAAAAAATAAAATAATTTTCATGTTGGGCACCAGTGGCCTGTACTTGTAATCCCAGCTACTTAGAAGGCTGAGGCTGAAGCCTGAGTTTAAAGCCAGATCAGACACACAAACCCAAAGATTCTTATCAGTAACTAACTAGCAAAAAATACAAGTAAGAGGTTGGCTCAAGAGGTAGAATGCCAGCTTTGAGAAGAAGTCAAGCAAGTGCATGAGACCTTAAGCTCAAACCTCAGTACTAACACACATACAAAACAAAACACATTATCCATATCTTAAAAACAAAGAAATGCCTAAATGTGTGAAGTCCTTCCTTTTAGTTTCCTCACTTTTATCTGGGTAAAATTGGAAGGAATTTAAAAAAATAATCAGCAAAATGTAGGTATATGGATGACCACTGTTAACTAGTATTTATAGATCATTTAAATAAATGATTATTCTTGCTCACATAGTCAGTACTAACCACCTTTGTGCCTTACCAGATTTATTTTAGCAGGGATTTGCTTGGTTCTTGATTTAGTTTTCCTTGGAAAGTTTGTTGTTGTTGTTTTAAATAGAGATTGTTCTACTTTTTCAGTGGGATGTGTGTCCTATATATTTTTCTATAAAAACATTAGCTCATTACACAATTCCTTTTGTTACCAGCTTCTGCGAAGATAAGAGAAAGCGAGCTTAAACAACTTCTCCTGATAATAGCTTCTCTTTTCGATATGATTCAAGAGAGCACTTTCACATTCAATTAACTATCTTTCCCACATTTTGATGACCCAACCTTAACAACGAGGATTTACTTTTAAACATGTTTTTGTAAGCTCTTTAAAATAATTACATTTTCAAGCATGTTGTTTTGGCAAGTAATCATGATCCCTTTCTTCCCAGAGGTGAGCACAAAGAAGGGCTATAAAAATCCTTAAGAGCTGATGATGACGGTACAACTAGTGAAGGCATTGGTGTTACCTGATCTGTGGCTACCTTTCCTACAGCCTCTCAACCTTATGCCAAGTGGGTACCACGAATGAGTCACTGCTGCTTTTCCACCCCAGGAGCCAGCATTCTACTCTGGAAGCAAGGGAACATAATGGAGGGCTGACTTTCTTCATTCATTGTGAGTCATGCAGGGCTCTTTCTTTGAAACACCAGCCCTTGCGTATTAAAAACAAAAAAACAAAGCAAAAAAATACCCCAAAACAAAGTAGCTACCAGGTAGCTTTTGCCCCAAAGAAAAGGACAACAATTTGGGAACAATATTTACAGGAATTTTGAAGGAATGAGGTTGATCTATAGCCTCACAGCCCAATCAGTCTTTCTAGTGTTTTCTACTGCATATTGCCACTTAGTAGAAGTATCGAATTATAATTGTAGCAAACATTTTAATCACCAGAGCTTATAAAAGAAGCATGTTAGGTTGGGTTTTTTCTTTTGTCTCCTCAGAAAAAAGGTTCTTTTTGCTCTTATTGTCCATTTTGTACTGGCTTTGCTTTTGCCTTTCTATTTATTATACGTTCTAATGTATCCTTTCTCTATGAGAATGTTGAAAAACCAAGGGCAAATGTTGCATATTTCATTATCCAACATTGCTTCTGGCAGGGGACCTGCTATATACATTGCACAGTTAGTGTTTATTTAATTGCATTGAATTATGCGTGACACTTTGATTATTCAAATATAAGCAAAGGGGAAAGGAGGGGTAAACTAGATATGAAATGTAAATGAATTTTATTTTATTTATTTTTGGCAGTACTAGGGTTTGCAATAAGGGCCACATGCTTAAGAGGCTGGTGCTCTACCACTTGAGCCAGGCCTCCAGCTTTGCTTTCTTCTGGTTATTTTGGAGATGGACTCTAGCTGATCATTTGGAATCCTTGAGAGGAAGTTTTTGATTTTTCTACTTGGCCGCCTCCTGAATTGACCAGGCAGGCTACCCTCATGAAACAGAGAAACATTTGATAAGAAGAGTAACTACTGAAGTTACCTATGACTCTTCTGATTGTTTCACAGTTTGGGAAGTGTACTGAGGCTTTTTCACTATCCTATTTGATTTTCAAAGCACTATGAAAAAGTATCTTCTCTAGTTTAAAATTAGGTCTACAAAACCTCAGAGCAATGGTGAACTGATTTGCCTAAGTTCTATTAGTTGGTAAGGGATGGAACCAAGACTGACTCCTAGACCTGATATTCTCATGAAAGGGGAATATCATATGTCCCTGTTATCTCTTTTCTCATCCCTGTAAATGAGAGGATGTTACATCCCTTCAGCATCTTAGGGTTGAGTAAGGATCGAATGGTCAGACCCAGTGACTTCCCTTCTGCATTAGTGTTTTCTTCCCATGGTATTTTCTTTCTTTCTTTTTTTATTATTGTGAAAATACCATACAGAGGGGTTACAATTACTTGAGCAAGGTAATGAGTACATTTCTTATCAAGCATTGTTGCCTCCTCCTTTGTTTCCCCTTCCTATCCCTTCCCATCTCCCTCCCCACCCCCACACCGAAGTCGTAAAGTTCGTTTTTCGACATAATGACTTGTACATCTCATTGTTGCAATGGGTCCACCTGTATCCCTATTTAAATAATTTGTTTTCTCCTTCCCCTCCTCAAATTATACCAACATCAAATATAGTGAAAACAGGGGTTATACCGTGGAGGAGAGACATACAAAGCAACAAAGAAATCATCTTATCAATACGTTAGAAACAATAGCAAGAAAGAAAAACCATTTGAGTCCTTATCTTGGGGTTCATTTCACCTAATATCAACTTATCTGACTGTGTCTGCTTGTCTCAGACATATACTAGTTATTGCAAATAAGGGAAACTATGGGATCTATGTTTCTTTGGACCTGGCTTACTTCACTTAATATAATTTTTTCCAAGTCTTACCACTTCCTAACAAATGGGGCAATGTTATTCTTTCTGATGGAAGCAAGTTTCTTTATAGAGACCCAGAAACACAACAAATCGAAGAAAGGTTGGACAGATGGGATTGCATGAAATTGCAGACCTTCTGCATGGCAAAGGACATTACTAGCAAGATCAATAGAAAGCCCATCGATTGGGAGCAGATCTTTACAAGCCATACAACGGACAAGGGTCTCATATCTAAAATATTCTCAAAAAATTAAATCCCCCAACAACAACTCCTCAAAGAAACAACTGCCCAATAAATAAGTGGGCTAAAGACTTAAAGAGAGGGGCTGGGAAGGTGACTCAGTGGTAGAGTGCTTGCCTTGCATGCATGAGGCCCTGGGTTCAATTCCTCAGCACCACATAAGCAGGGAAAAAAAGCCAGAAGTGGTGCTGTGGCTCAACTGGTAGAGCGGTAGCCTTGAGCTGAAGAGCTGAGGGACAGCGCCCAGGCCCAGAGTTCAGGTCCCATGACTGGATCCCCCCCCCAAAAAAAAAAGACTTACAGAGAAACTTCTGTGAAGAGGAAAGAAGGATGGCCAATAGACACATGAAGAAATGTTCAAACTCCCTAACTATAAAAGAAATGCAAATCAAAACAACATTGAGGTACCACCTCACCCCAGTTAGAACAGCTGTAATCAAGAACTCCAATAACAACAGATGCTGGAGGGGATGTGGACAGAAGGGAACCTTACTGCATTGTTGGTGGGAGTGTAAACTTGTTCAACCACTTTGGAAAGCAGTATGGAGGTTCCTCAAAAGACTCCACATAGAGCTCCCCTATGACCCAGCAATCCCACTTTTGGGCATTTACCCAAATGTTTACAAACAAGACCATACTAAAGCTACCAGCATGACTATGTTTATTGCAGCATTATTTACCATAGCTAAGATATGGAATCAACCCAGATGCCCCTCAGTAGATGAATGGATCAAGAAAACGTGGTATATATATACAATGGAATTCCATGCCTCCCATGGTATTTTCTACCAATGACTCACCGGTTGTCTCAGCCCTTAGGTGATAATGGTAAAGAATGGCCCAAGATGAGGTTGAGATGACTCTCATTGGATGATTCATTCCAGTCTGCCTCTCCCTTTCTCTTTGGAATTCTCCACAGCCTTCCTGTCTTTTGGTTGTTGCATTTTTCTGGGTGCCCTTAGGCTGAAAAGGGACATGCTATGTGAAATGATTACATCTACATATCAGTTGGCACCAAGAAACCATGCTGCACATATTTATTTGTGCCTATAGCATTTGAGAATAGTGAAGATGGAGCATTTGGTTGATGCTTAGAAAATAATGAGAATGGAAGCCTTTTGTTCCAGGCACATTCTCAGTCTAGGCTAGCTGTCATTTTCAGTATGAGTTTGGCAATATTTCACTCCTGTGCAGAGGTTAAATGTTTGAGATCAAAGATATGTGCCTATTTTCCTTCTTGCTTAGAAGACAATTTGCATGTGTAAGGTTTCTACTGTTGACAGTGGGTGAAAGGAAAAGCATTTTGCCCATCTTTGCCCATTTCTTGAGATCCCTGCTAGTTGTGAGTGTTATACCATTAGATCTAGAGGGCAGGAAATTTTGTGTTTATACATGTGTGTGTTCATTTGTGTGTGTTTGTGTGTCTTGCTTTTCCATTAGTTTGTATGTGGTGATTTTTCTCCTAAGGGCTTCTTTACTTATTTATCTTTCCCTGTAATGTTTTTCCTTTTCTTTTTCTTTTAGCTGAATCTACTATCTATGGAAAACTACAGATAGAAAGGAATTTTTCTATAAAAGAAAAAACTTTCAGGAAAAAAATGTTCCCTTAATCAGAGACACAACTTTCTTGCCTATATATATTTCATGAAGGGCATTATGGCCCATAAATTATCTATCTATCTATCTATCTATCTATCTATCTATCTATCTATCTATCTATCTATCTATCTGTCTGTCTGTCTGTCTGTCTGTCTGTCTGTCTGTCTGTCTGTCTGTCTGTCTGTCTGTCTGTCTAGCTATCTCTGACCCATTGCCTAAAAGTATTGTCATATATTATCTCTATTATTATTTAATAATCCATCTCTTTTTTTACAATACTGGAGATTGAACTCAGGACTTTATGTTTTAGGGGATTAAATTCAGGGCTTTATGCTTGCTAGGAAAGTATGCTCTGTCACTTGAGCCAGATCCCATGCTTTTTCTTTTTAGTTTGCTTTTCAAGTAGAGTCTCATGCTTTTGCACAAGCCAGCCTTAACTGTGATCTTTCCACCGTTGGCTCCCAAGGAGCTGGAATTATAGTGGTGTCCCACACACTGAGCCCTCTCAGCCCTATAGTTAAGGGTACAACTATTTCCTATACATAGTAGGGAAAGTGGGGAAATCCATACTTTTGTTTAGCTCCAACAACAACAGAAAGGTGAAACCTCTCTCTGCTCCATTAATCCACATGTCTTGCTTAACTTAGGCTTTATTGTCTTTCACTGTGGGTTAACTTGAATCCAAATCCTGTAAGAATAAACCCATAGTTTGTATTTGTATATAATGCTGCATAGTTGAACTAAATACAAAGTTTATTTTCTAAAGATGAATTCCAAACAAGTTTCACAAAATATCTCTTACTGAATCTACTACCAATAGTGGAAAGCTATGGATAGAAAGAAATTTCCTTTACAAGAATAACAATAACTTTGAGGGAAAAAAGTTTTCTGTAAAAGCTTTGAGGAAAAAGCTTTTAAAATAACAATTAGCTAGCTAAATGCAGACAGGAAATAAGAGAGAAGTATTTGAATCACTTGTACAGGACAGGTAGGTGAGAAAGAAAACAATCTTTGGATTTAAAGTTAGAAATTACTTGCTTAAGGAAAATGCAATGTTTAAGGAAGGGAAGGTTTGGAATTTTTAAGTTATGAATAATCATCATACATTTGCTTATCTGAACTGAGATAGAAAATTTATATCTTACAGTCAGATGATTACAGGAGTTTACACAACAACTTTACAGATAGGGGTGAAGGGTGTGTGTCTTAGCACACATGTTGGTATGAAACTAAAAATGGGCCCTCTGGTCCTGAGGTTAATTCTCTTTCTTAGGAAGACGTGGTACGAAGACACCACAGAACTACAATGATGCGAGGCTGAAACTGGATATACAGCAGTTTAGACAATTTGAGCTTAACAGGATAGCTGGGGAAAGCTTTGGGATCAAATGGACCTTATAAATAAAATAATGGAGTTATAGGCGAATATTCACAATCATGTGAGTTGTGGGTCACAAGCCTGTCAGGCCCAGAACTCGGCAGCCCATGGATGACACCCTGGGTAGCTTGCACAGAATGGCATTTTCCTACTGTATAATTTTCATGCAGAACACACACGAAGCAAATGATTCTCAGCCGGGAAGGATACAGATTATCTCTTCTGTATTACAGCCATCAGGGTAAATAAAATATGGGCCTAGGAAATCTTTTTAGCAAACTTTGCAATTATAGCAAGGAGTGCTTATTAGGAAGAATGATGTGACCTCTCCTACAGGCTTCAAACAGCAAATAATTTTGAGCATTCATTGTGCCTGTGTGCACAATGTAATATGGTGCACCTGCAATGTGATATAATTAACCTTGTTAAATTGAGTCATGAATGGGTTTTTAAGTTCAAAGCCAGGAAGTATTTTCATTTCTGCCTTAAACAGACAAATGAAGCGGGGTGATAATAAACAGGAAATAGATGTCTTAGAGAGTGAGTGTGTGGATATCAGGGGTAAAAGTAAAAGTTCATTTAAATGTATATATATATATATATATATATATGGTATACTATATATGTTCAAATGTGTATATACATATATACATGTATATGTTCACATATATGTTATATATAATCATAACCCTAATATATATGTGGACATATATCTATATGCATCTCTCTATGTATCTCACTATGTATGTATGCATGCATGTATGTATGTATGCATGTTTGTATCTAGCTTGTCCTTGGAATCCATCCCAATAGCTCTCCCCAGGAATGAGGGAGAAGCTCTTACCTAGTTGTCTGCTTACTCAATCTGTTGAGGACGGCTTACCCTCAGTTGTTAAAACTCCACTGCTCTGCCCTTGCTGAAAATACGCCCAGCTGGAGATGTTTTCCTGATTAAGGATGCAGCAAATGAAAGCATAGCTTTAACAAGTATTTGCAATTCCTTTTTTTTTTCAAAATGATGAGAATATATGATCAAGTTAGTCTGGAGTAGAAAAATTTATCTCAAATTTCTCATATTATAGGGAAAGTAAACAAGCAAAATTAAAGAAATTGCTATAGAGAATGTCACATCTGGGTTTAGTCTCATAAACTGCTCAAAAGATCCCTGAGGTAATGACCTTGGCTTTGACCCCAGATTCCTCAAAGATGTCAGCAGGCAGGATGTGCTCTGAGGAGAGGGTAAGAGGGACTGGTGCAGATGCCCACTGAACTTCAGACTCCGGGATGCACACTGGCTATGCCCACCCTGCCCAGCCCCTGCCCACCATGCCCAACCACTGTCTCTGCTTTGAACAAGCCCTTTGTTTTACTTGGACATGCCTGCTCCTTCTTGGAGGCCCAGCTCAAATGCCACTTACTCTGTCTTCTCTAGATCCCAACCCTGAGGAGAAGAAGAAAGAATACATTTGTCCTCCATCTGTGATTTGAGTGTATTTATAGCTCCATTTGAGGATATGTTATTTTTAATTCCGTTTCTGTCTAGAGCCTGTATTATCAGACTCCAGGCTTTACCCATGCATCTCCAGTCCATAGCCAAGGTTTTACATTTAGTAGAGACTTGGTAAATATTTGCCAATTTAAGGTCAATTCTTAAAACTGTCCTCAACCAAAGAAGAGTCATATTACTACTTTTTCATTTTTTAACAATTTGTGAAAGTCAGACTTTGATCTGTGAAGACAGAAGTAGCTTTTGTAATTGAACAGGGTTATTACTTTTCTCTTTTTCATCTGTAAATCTGGTCTGAAAGATCTGGCTTCAAATGTAATGGAAATTGAGATTTTTGAATGCTTCAATTTCTAGGCCAGAAATTTAGAGAGAATATTTTTGGCACCAATTTCAGGGAAGAGAATTTCAAATTTATGATTAACACGCTGCCTTTTTTATATATTAACTAAATTCTCATCTTCCTAATTTTACTCTGGAGTTCAAACTCTCTTTTTCTCTGTCAGGAAAATGGTCATTTTACTGTATTTGATGTTGGTATAATTTGGGGAGGGGAAGGGAAAAAACAAATTGTTTAAACAGGGATACAGGTTGACCCATTGCAACAATGAGAGATGGACAAGATGCTATGTCAAAAAATGAACTTTACAATTTTGGCAGGTGGGGGGGTGGGGAGTAGGAGTAGGGGGGAGTGTAGTTGTGGAGATGGTAGGGGGAAGGGATGGTAGGGGAAAAGCAAAGGAGGAGACAACAATGCTTGATAAGAAATGTACTCATTACCTTGCTTATGTAACTATGACCCCTCCTCTGTACAGTATTCTCACAATAAAAAAAAACTTATTTTTAAAAAGAACTTTACAACTTTGGTGGGGGGGAAGGAGGATTGGGTGGGGGGTGAGGGAGGATGGGATGGGAAGGGTAAACAAAGGAGGAGGCTACAATGCTTGATAAGAAATGTACTCATTATCTTGCCCATGTAATTGTAACCCCTCTGTACAGTATTTTCACAATAAAAAAAATTAAAAAAAGAAAATGGTCATTTCAGTAATCTATCCACTTAATATTTTCTTTACTTAGATACAATGACATTAATCTGCTCAAAATTGGATGTGGTTGAATCTAAGATCATGGCACACACATTGAGTTTAGGATGCCTGTACACTTAGAATCTAATAATTTATCTCACTTTAGAATTTTTTATTGAGTTTCTAAGCATGTGTTCCTTAACACATGTGTTCCTTTTTAGACATAGTAATTGCATTCTAGAATCAGAATAGAATGAGCAAGGATCTTGGCAATTATCCTTAATGAGACCTCTACAGTTCCTTTGATAAGAGATTGCTTGATTAAATCTGAATACCTCCACTGGAAGTTACTATATTCTATGTGAGGGCATAACTTAGGTAGTTAGCTTTCATTCTTTTTAGGTGTGTGGATGGAGTCATATTGACATCAATAATCTATGTATTAGTGAAATATGTACAATGGCCATTTTGGAATTGTCTGGGTTGGTAGATGGTAGTTGTAGAGTGTCCACATCCCATGCACCATATGAATTTCAGACTCTGTTCAATACCTCTTCAGTTCTTTCTCCTCCGCATTGGCTTCTCCTTCTGATTGTCTCATCACGGGCAATTTCTATTAAAATCTTGTTACTTAATTGTTGCTAGACTATCACTGTCAATATCATCTGAGATTCCAAAGGTGGACAGGGATACAAGAAAAAGGAGGGAGTAACAATGTTCCACAAGAAATGTACTTGGTATCTTATCGTAACCCCTCTGTACAGCATCTTTACAATTAAATAAAATAAAAAGGAGAATTATAGACCAACCTCTTTGATGAACATAGATGCAAAAATTCTCAATTAAATACTTGCAAAAGGAATTCAATAAAACATCCAAAAGTTGAACATGGTCAAGTTGGCTTCATCCCAGATTTTTCAAATTTTGTTTCAATATATGTAAATCAACAAGCATAATACAACACCTAAACAGAACCAAGGACAAGCATCACATGATCATCTTAATTGATAAATAAAAATCCTTTGAAAAAAATTTGACATCATTTTCTGATAAAAGCTCCAAAGAATGGAATGGAAGCAATTTACCTTCAAAAAGGCTATATGTGACAAACCTACAGCCAACATCATACTAAACATGAAACAATTTTCTCTAAAGTCAGAAATGAGACAAGAGTTTTCATTCTCTAAATTCCTATTCAACATATTACTGTAACTCCTGGGCAGAGCAATAAGGTGAGAAATAAAAGGGATCCAAATAAAAAAATAAGTAAAATCACTCTTATTTGTAGATGATAGCATCTTTTTTTTTTTTTTAAGGTCCGGTCGTGGGGCCTGAACTCTGGGCCTGGGCGCTGTCCCTCAGCTCTTCAGCTCAAGGCTAGCGCTCTACCACTTGAGCCACAGTGCCACTTCTGGCTTTTTTCTGTTTGCTTATATGGTGCTGAGGAATCGAACCCAGGGCCTCATGCATGCAAGGCAAGCGCTCAACCACTGAGCCACCTTCCCAGCCCATTGATAGCATCTTATAACTTAAAGATTCTATCCTAAAATGCCTAGAGATGACAAGCAACTTTGGTAACATGACAAGAGACAAAATCAACATACAAAATTTATAAAAATTACCATAGTTTCTGTATGCCAACAGTGAACAGGATTAGAAAGAAATCAGGTGAAAAATTCTATTCATGGCAATCTCAAAAATAATACCCAGCAATAAACTTAACCAAGGAAGTGAAAGACCTCCACAATAAAAGCTATAAAACGTTGAGCAAAGATGTTCAAGAAGACACCAGAAGATGGAAAGATGGCCCATGCTCATGAATTGTCAGAAGTCATTTAGAAAATAGCTCTAGTACCAAAAACAATCTACAGATGCAATGCAATTCCCATCAAATTCCCAATGTCATTCTCAAGTCATTCCTCAAATTGATATGGAAACACAAATAGCCCCCAAAGCCAAAGCAAACCTGAGTAAAAAGAGCAATAGTGAAGGTTATAAAAGAAGACTTCAAATCATACTGCAAAGTCAGAGTAAAAAAACCCAGCATGGTACTCATATGACAATAGACATGAAGGTCAATGGAAGAGAATAGAAATTCCAGAAGCTGCAATTGCTAATTTACCTTTAGTTTATGGCATCAAGCAGCCGACCCTCTGCTAGGATTGGAGTTGTTGGTACTTTTAATGAAAGAAGAATTTAAAGGAAATTATCTGAAGTTTAACTACAAAAAAATTGATCTTTAGTGGGAAAATCCTGATAATGTAATCAAACGGGACAAAACATGGGGAAGGGAAAATTCATAAATAGTAGTCTATGGTTGGTGTATATAGAGTGATAGATTGAACATGTCTTTGCATCTTCAATACTCATGGAAGCAAGCCTGGATGTTTGGGATAGATAAATGATACTGTCTTTAGTGGGGAGTAACAAGGAAGGGAAAAGATGCTAGGATGCCAGGGATTTCATGCCACAGTGCCTGTGATCCAGTAAGTAACTCATCCATCATTTGCAGTCTGAGTATCTTTGCCACTGAAAATGAATTAATTTACATAGCTTTTGTTTAATGGCTTTATTACAGTTGTAAATTTATAAGCAAGTTTTAGGGCCTTATGCATAATTACTGACAAAAGGTTGTGTTTTAAGCCTGAGTACAGGGCTGGAAATATTATGCATTAAAGATTTTATGTTGGTATGTCTCAACAATCTAAGTATTAGAAGGAATATATGTTTGTGACCTTCTCATTTAGTGCAGTTGGGATTGTTTCTCCTTTAGGATGATAGAGAGAGTAGATTTTCTTTGATGAATATCGGTAAGTATTAGTAAATTTCTGAAGCAAGATGTTAAATATCAATACAGTTAAAAAACATTTGTTTCACAAAAGTCTTCCCCACTAGACTATTTTGTAAGTATGGACTCAGGACAGAAACACGATTTCCTAGCTCCGGTGAAGAGAATTAAAGTGGGCCTGCTATTATTTTGCTTTTAGTGTCATATCTGTTCAGCAAGTACCTTCTTCTCACATTATGCAGGAAAATACAACAGAGCAAGGTATCTGTGGTATACATTTGAGGAGGTTGTTTGTTATTTCTTCTATTATAAAAGTCATCTACATAAAAATGCTCATAAACAACATGAGAAAGGGCTTGGGAGAAACCAATAAAACATGAATTACACCACTAAGTCACTGATCTCATTTCTGAGAAATCTTTCAGCAAAGAAATTGTGCAAAGGAAAAAATAAAACTCTTCAAGGAATAATTGACTTCAACAAGCTTTCTACTGGTCAGCAAAATATTTTCTTTTTTTGTTTTGCTTTGAAGTAAAAAAGTAGAAATAAAATGAAACAAAGCAAATTGGAAAAGATCAGCAAAAGAGCAATAAACAATAAAGCCTACCTCTTCTCAGCTAGCAAAATGAGCAAAGTTACTGTCTTGTTTTTTCAGAATTATTTATCTGCCCACAGTTTGTGATTTTCAAAGTATTTTATTAGCATTCATTAGTTTTCCCTTAGATAAAATTAGAGACATTAAACTCAGAACAGTTGTAGCAACTGAAATCTAAAAGTAAATTTTGGACAACAAGTAGCATGTTTTGTGGAAGAGAGGCTATGAAGGAAAACTAATTACTATTTACTAATCACAATTTATTCAGCTTTAATGTTCAGATATTTTCTACTTTTAAATTGTTATATTAAAAATAATGTAAGTAATATAAGTAGCTTAGGATAAAATTCAAGTAATATAGGTTAATCCAGAAGAAAAGAAAGAGACTTTATAGTTTTAGTCCACAAATATAACTAGTGTGTTTATTTCATATCATGTTATCTTTATATCCTTCACCCTCCAATTATTTTCCTTAGTTCATGGTGAACATGTTTCCATGACATTGCTTACATAGTGTTTGAAATTTCTGTCAAATGGGTCCAACATAAATTAACACTTCTCTACTTTAGTATTAACATTTATCTATTTATTTTTGTGCCAGTACTGGGGCTTGAACTCAGGGACTGGCTTTTTCATTAGTTTTTTTGACTCAAGGAAGGTGCTCTGCTTCTTAAACCACACATCCACTTTTGTCTTTTTGCTAGTTAATTGGAGATATCTCTCTTAGATTTGTATATCCATACTAGTTTCAAACCAAGACCCCCAGAGCTTAGCCTACTGAATAGCTAGGATTACAGATGTGAGCCATTGGTCCCTGCCATTTTAGAAATAATTTATTTTCAAACAAAAAGCACAACATCAATTTAATAAGGAAACATGCAAGCCAAACACAGTTTGGAAGTTCAGACAATGTCTACTATAGATTGTAACTTAGCATATGAATGTGACAGTTGAGTTATAGATTGTAACTTAGCATAAGAATGTGACAGTTGAGTTTGCTCTCTTTCAAATCATATAAATACGTTCAAAAGGTAGACAAAGGAAATTATATCCGAGCTTGCTAACTTAAGGAAAGCAAAGGGCCTGAGTATGTATTCAGAGGTAGAATGCTTGCTTATTATGTGCAAGGCATGGATTTGATCCTGAGCACTGAAAAACAATAATCTGGTTTAAAAAATTAAGAAAATCAAATAAAAGAAACTAGATTGGTAGGAGTGTCCAAAGGAAAAGGGTATGGATGACAAACCAATGTATACTTTCTCCCAGTATTTCAGGTCTCTCTCTCTCTCTCTCTCTCTCTCTCTCTCTCTCTCTCTCTCTCTCTCTCTCTCTCTCTCTCTCTCTCTCTCTCTCCCTTTCTCTCTCTCTCCCTCCTTTCCCCCCTCTCTAATTTTTCATGATTCATTAAAAAGCAGAGAGAGTCCTTGATCTACTTAGTCTCGAATAAATGATTTTCTGAATTTATTTAATTAAAGGCCTAATCATACTCTCCCAGTTTTAAGCTTTTTTTGTTCTTTGAAATGTAGTTTGAGAAGTACTGCTTTGATTAGAAGTCATTCTTCTGGAACTCTCCTAGCACTCATAACTGTTGTTCCTCCAACAGCTATCCTGTTTATCCTGTCATAGTGGTAAAACTTGTGACAAAAAGAGTCATCTGGGAAGTACTGAAAATTTTCTCTTGTTTAGGTTGTATGAAACAAGTGTTCAGGCATTGGTTTGATTTTGAGCTTATTGGGCCATTTCATTCTATAGCTAGTTTGAGAGACCTGCTTTATGGTACATATTTTCTTGACATAACTTAAGGATTCTGTTTAGTATAGCTGTAGATTCCCATAAGACATAGCAGGTAAATAAGATAAAGAAGCAAAGATAGGTGATGATCTCTGATAGGCACTTCCTTTCCTTAGAGGTAGGTAGGTAGGTTTGTAAAGCTAGAAGTAATTCTAACAAGTAGCTATAAATGATTTCTGAGGACACTGATGGTGGTAAAGGCCAAGAGAATTTTAAGTTATTTCTATAAGGAGCAGAGCAATCAGGAGCCTCCTAAAACCAACTTGCTACAGCATTACCAGAGAGAGGTTCAAATGTTATCTTTCTTTCATTGTTTCCATGATGGGCACCATCCTAGGCTTTGTGAACAGATAAGAATCCTTTTCTAAACACAAGTGAGATTGAAATGGAGTCTTAATATGTAAGCAAGATTAATATAAGGACTGAGGAAAAAAATAAAGGTAGCAAGAGTATGGGGAGTAGAGGGGAGGTGACACTTTTCAGATGGATGGTTTGCCTAGTCCCTGAGAAGATGTCATGTGGGTAAGAAAGGAAAGAGATGAAATAAATGGGACAAAACAGCAAGAGCACAGGCTCTGAGACACAGTGTTCACCTGGCATATTCAAGAACAGCCAAGTGATTAGTAGTAAGTGAAGGCAAACAAGAAATAAGGAAGCCAGATCTTGTTAGACCTTGTATGCTGTCGTAAGGACATTAGCTTTAATTCTTGCAGAGGTGGAAAATGTCACTGAGGGTTTTGAACAAAGAGTGATCTGACCTGACATTTTTAGCAGGGTCCCTCTGTTCACCCTGGTGAATTGACTACTGTGAGTAATAGATGGAAGCAAAGAGATTGGTCAGGAATCAAGGATAATAATTCAGATGATATGGGTGGTTTGGACCAAGAACTTGTCACAGGCCTGATTTTATGTGAGTTACCTTTTTTTATCTACTGAATATTGTAAAAAGACTGGAAAGAAAACACAATTGACCTAATGTATATTGTAATGCCTCTGGTTTTCAGATTTTCTTGAAGCCCTGTTTGACTCCTGAAACCATGCAGAATGGAATAAAACTAATTCCTGGTTCCTACTCTTCTTTACTTGGGTGTTGACTGACCAGATTGAGAGAAATGTAAAGAGGGGACTTCTATACTTAGCTGAGAGTGGCAATAGATGAGTTCAACCATTGCTTCTAACAATGATGTTTTATGATTCTATAATCCTCAGTAACTCTGAAAACTGTCCAAGTCTATACTAAGATTAAAATCGATCCTATTTTATTTTATTTTATTTTTTTGGAGGGGGGTGGCCTGGTCGTGGGGCTTGAACTCTGGGCCTGGGTGCTATCCCTCAGCTCTTCAGCTCAAGGCTAGCACTCTACCACTTGAGCCACAGCGCCACTTCTGGATTTTTTTCTTTTTGCTTATGTGGTGCTAAGGAATTGAACCCAGAGCCTCATGCATGCAAGGCAAGCTCTCTATCACTGAACCACCTTCCCAGCCAGATCCTATTTTAGATGATGGTGACCCTTTATCACAGTAAATAGTAATGGCCATAGATGACACTTGACATGTTTCACAATTTGCCCAATATAGACACTGAATGATCATAACAAATCCTGACAAATACCAGCTTGAATAAATAACAGGAATAGTGTTGGGGATGAATCAAATCATAATTTAACAGACATGGTGTGATTCAATTCAATGAAGCAAGTATAGTGAGCACAGATTTCTGCATGTTCTGAATTCCTCTTCCCCCTCCTGGTTTAGGTAGTTTGTGGCACTTAAGAGCCAACAACCATACTCCAAAAAAATTGGAGAGTGAGAAGTACTCCTAAAAATGCAGTCCTCCTAAAAATACAGACTGTCCACATACTTCATTCCCAATTTATGGGTCTGAAAATACTTTTTTTTTTTTTTGTCGGTCATGGGGCCTGAACTCTGGGCCTGGGTGCTGTCCCTCAGCTCTTCAGCTCAAGGCTAGCACTCTACCACTTGAGCCATGGTGCCACTTCTGGCTTTTTCTGTTTATGTGGTGCTGAGGAATCGAACCCAGGGCCTCATGCAGCAAGACAAACACTCTCCCACTGAGCCACCTTCCCAGCCCCGATGGGAACATACATGTGCTATGTATGTTCAAGACCTCTTTATATCCTTCTCTCTGGCCCTGGGAACAGTTATGTGGATGACAATTATAACTGCTGTTCAGAATGAGCACATTAGATGTAAATAATAAACAGAATGTACAGCCTTTTAGTTTATTTGTCCTATCTGAATTTAAAGAAAAGAGTCCAGAAACAGAAGAGAATGATTAAAAAAAAAACTTTAGCCACAAGGAATACACAATTTCCAAAACAAGCTTAAGCCAGAGATCCATTCTAGCTCAGCCAAATGCATATTTTTATCTAAGCATGCCCCTCTCTCAGGCTTCCTCACTTAGTTGGTGAGGTGCCAGAATATGCGGAACTGACCATTCTATAATGGACAACTTTGGCATTAAATCTTTCAGAGCTGGTAAATTTAGAACAACAGAAAGAGCCATGCTATGTCTGTGCTGCTTATCAAATTGGCATATGAGTGAGAGACTTAAAACTGGGAACTGAGTTTTCCCAGAGGGCTGAATTATTTAATTGTCAGCAATTCTGCGGTTCTACTGGGATATAGGGATAATGGAATTATCAACTTGGAGATGTAAAAAAGCATCTTCCCACAAGGTCAAAAGGGATTTGCAGACTTTTCCTATTTGTCAGGTGTTCTGGGTCTTGCCCAACATGAATGTCTTATCTAACCAGAAATAGGAGAACATTCCCCCATTGGAGAGAAAATTCTGCACAAGTTTCCGTGGCAAGCTGTGCATCTTGAAGCTGGCTCCTCATAAAGGGACAGAATGCCAAATTAGGGGTTTATGTTTTGTCAAATCGTTGTGGGGATATGGGTCATGCTTTCATCTTTTTTTTTTTTTTTGTTGGTCATGGGGCTGAACTCTGGGTCTGGGCGCTGTCCCTCAGCTCTTCAGCTCAAGGCTGGAGCCTTACCACTCGATCCACAGCCCCAATCCTGGCTTTTTCTGCTTATGTGGTGCTGAGGAATCGAACCCAGGGTCTCATGCATGTAAGGCAAGCACTCTACCACTGAGCCAACTTCCCAGCCCCATGCTGTCATCTTTTGAGTCTTGCTTCACCACCACATGACTTGGGAGAGTGCTGAGCTACTTTTCTCTAATTGTTGTAGATTCCTTGCAGCAGAATGGATTGGTAAGAGCAACTACACCTCAGGCAGAATCCAGCTTCTTTCAGATAGTAACTTGCTCAAAGTAGGGTGCATTAACGTATCGTCTCTTGCTGGTGTTGAAATGGAAAGAACTCACAAGCAAATTTTCACTAAGTATTTGATATCTTTTTTTTTAACTGTCAGAGTTCTATTGCAATAGATGATGATCTTAAATAAAATCAGTGAAGCATACAACGGAGTCACAAGAGTAATAATCAGCATGTTTTGTTTTTAAAACAGTGGGTTGAAAATGATGTAAAACCTTTTCCTCCAGTAAAGAAGCTGGCATATTTTGGGAGTGTGCAATGGGTCCAGTGTGTCTAATGGCAATGACATCACATTTAGTCCTCCCGTCACCCTGGGGCTGCTTTCTGTAGTCTACAAAGAAATGGAAGGCCAGGCTTCAGTAGCTCACATCTGTAATTCTAACTCCCTAGGAGGCTGAGATCTGAGGATCAGGGTTTGAAGCTAGCCAGGGCAGAAAAGTCCTGAGACTTTCGCTTCCAATCAACCAGCAAAAAGCTGGATGAGAAGGTGTGGTTCAGGTGATAAAGTGCCATTGCTGAGTAATAAAGCTAAGAAACAAGAGGAAACAAAGGAGGAGGCTACAATGCTTGATAAGAAATGTACTCATTATCTTATTATGTAATTGTAACCCCGCTGTACAGTATTTTCACAATAAAAAATTATTTTTTTAGAAAAAGCTAAGAAACAGCACCCAGGCTGTTTCAAGCTTCAGTATCGCCCCCCTTCCCAAAAAAAGAAAGGAAGAAGGAAATTGAAGGTCTGCTTAGTAATAGCTTTAGTAAGCAGCAAGCAGAGAAGACAAATCTGACCTTGCATCTTGTATATACATTTATCTAATTTGGGGAGGGGAATAACAAAATGCTGAAACAAGGACACAGGATGACCCATTGTAACAATGAGACTCACAAGACACTATGTTGGAAATGAACTTTACAACTTGGGGGGGGGGTGTGCGGGGAAGGTGGAGGAAGAATGGGATAGTAAGAGAAAAACAAAAGAGGGGGTAACAATGATCAACAAGAAATGGACTCATCCCCTTACTCATGTAACTGTAACCTCTCTGTACAGCATCTTTACAATAAAATAAAATTAAAAAAAAACACTCAGACTCAGACATCTGGGAACAACAGAAGCAGTGACCTTCCACTGAAATACTTTCTTCTAACTAAAGTTCTTCCCACTCAAAAAAAAGTAATCTGACAATGAATGACTCTGAGATCCATCTTCTTTCATTAATTCTAAATACCACCCCTGTCCTCTTCTGTCTTTCAACCCTCCATGTTCTTTCTGTGGTGCTAAGATCCCCCTTTCTAGTGATCCCCTCCCACTTTCTCACAGAACTGTTTTTCTGACTCTGCCCCTCTTGGACATGAGTGGGTTTAACAGGAACTGTAGCAGCTTGCTGTAGGATTGTCTCCAATCATAAACAAGACAAGTATAACAGGGCTGTTTGACCAACCATCAGTGCTGAATTACTCATTGTATAGTCTCACAACAATGCAATTTTTTTTAATGGTATGGAGAGCTAGGCGCTGGTGACTCACACCTGTAATCCTAGCGAATCCTGAGATCTGAGAATTGAGGTTCAAAGCCAGCCAGGACAGCAAAGTCTGTGACTCTTATCTCCAATAAACCACCAGAAAACTAGAAGTGGTGTTGTGACTCAAGTGGTAGAGCGCTAGCCTTGTGCTGAATTGCTGAGGGACAGCACCCAAGCCCAGAATTCAATTGACCAACAAAAAAAATGCTATGGAGAAGGCATCAGAAAATTGAACAGCACAACTGTGGCCTTGTGTGTATGTGTGTGTGTATGTGTGTGTGTGTGTTTGTGTGAAGCTATGTCTCTATATACTTATGCTCAAATAACAAACATTTGTATTATTCATGGTTTACTCAGCAAGCAATCTGCTGTGATTGCTATAAAATACATCACTGTTTAGAAAAGGGGAAATTAGACCCTGGTATCAGAAGGAAATCTGAAGTGTACTAGGAGAAAATTCCTGGTTGGAAGCTTGTTCAGCAGCTTGGACCTTAAAGTAACACAGGCTTAGAGTAAAATGCAGACCCTGATTTTAAATAGTTATGGCCTTGGACAGTTTACTAACCTCTTAAGCCTTGTTCCCTGTTGTATAACTGGAAAACAATTACACTGCTAGTGTCACAGAGTTCAATGAGGTAATGCGAGTTATACACACGGAACATAGCGATCAGTGATTGTATGAATGTGTGCTGATTTAACTAGAAATGCCAAACACTCAGAAGCAGTGATGTCTCCTTGCATTGCACAGTAATATCACAGATCCAATCCTCATCAAGAAGCTCCTAGAATTTAGTTCCAAAACTGAGTTGCACAGATACAGTGGTAAAGATATGTACAAACCTGAGAGTGAACTGTTCTCTTCAACTTCCGCCCCGATAAACTGTGAGGGAAGGGATTCACAGGGAGTCTGCATTCTTAATTTCTCATCATTCATGGTTTGTATGAATACCACCTTAAGATGGCATTCTTCCCTGATCATTTTATCTCGATACCCATCCTCCTACGCACCCCCCTGCCAGCTGCTCTCTCTATCTTATTCTGCTCTGTGTGTGTGTGGATGTTGTTTGTGTCAGTACTATGGCTTGAACTCCAAGCCTATTGCTGTCTCTTCATCTTTTTTACTCCAAGGTGGCAGTCTCATACTTGAGCCACAGCTCCACTTCTGGGTCCTTGGCAGTCAATTGGAGATGAGTCCCAGGGACTTTCCTGCCCCAGCTGGCTTTGAACCAAGACTCTTAGATCTCAGCCTCCTAAATAGCTGGGGTTACAGTTGTGAGCCACTGGTATCTTTGTAGTAATACCTTTTTAGAGTAGTGTTAGGTTCATCGGATACTGTGTCACCCTTCACTGGCTCCTACCAACAGCATTTGCACCAGTCTGGTACAGTTAGTACAGATAAATCTACATTGGCACGTCAGTATCACCTGAAGTCCATACTCACATACCTTCACTTTCTTTGTGCATGATATAGCCTTGGCACATTTATGGTACATATACACCATTGTGATATCACATACAGTGACTTCGATGTCCTTTAGAAGTTTTGGCTCTACCTATTCTTTCCCCCCTCATCCCTCTCCCCTGCCAACAAGTTCATCTCTTACTGTCTCTACAGCTTGACCTCTTTCTGGAGTGTCATGCAGGTGTATGCTTTCTTTTTCCAAAGCATTGATCTCCATTTGCATTATTTACAAGTTTGATTGTTTATGGTTTGCTGCCCCCATAGGATGTCAGCTACATGAAGGAAGGTTTATTATCTCACAGTATTTTTAATGCTAGTCTATGCCTGCTCAGAATAGCCCTCAATAAATACTGATGGGCTTAGGTAATGGTTGAATTTTTCCCCATAAAAATCACCACCATCCTTTCGCAAACATTAGAAATTAGTGATTAGAGATGCTGTCACAAATGGACAAGGCAGTATTGGATGTCAGTTTTGGTTGTGGTTATTTTCCAGATACAAATCAGTAGGCTCTGCTACTCTGTGTAAACTTAGCCCTCCCACCAACCTTTGGAGGTAGGCACCATTTAACCAATAATACATGTAATATATAGGTAGTCTAGTCCTTTTGCAGGTAAGATAATGAGGTCTTCAATTGTTAACTTAGGTAAGGCCACATAGTTAATAAATGACAAGGTTAAGACCCAAATTCAGGTCCATAGGACTGTAACACTGGTGTTGGTTCACTATGTGTTGAAGTTTAGAATTAGAAGAAGCCTCATGTGAACCCATTCCACAGTTGAGATTTGCAACACTGTTGTTTAATTGAAGCTCTTTGATGCTTACTGTGGTCTAGTGTACATTATCCAATATCTGTTTTTGTCTGTGTTGCATGTTTTAGAACATCACTTGGCTAATCTTGGAAATGCAGATCCTCAGCTCTTCTCCAGACCCACCAAAGCACAATCTGTTTTTTTTTTATCACAATCCTCAGGAGATTTGTGCAGATGATATGTCTATGATTGAGACTTACTGCCCTGTAGTGTCTTAAAATAATGAATAAAACCAAGCTCTCTGCTTTCAGAACAATTTGTGCTCGAGAGGGGAAGAGATTCACCCATGCAATGTGCTTATCACCTTGTCTAGTACTTAATGAACATCCAAGTTCTTATACGTTTCTTGAGGAAGGAAAGATCAGCCAGGTAACAGGCTGAAAGGTAGCAGAATGGGAGCAAGTCAGCCTCTCACTCCCAAACAGTACAAAATATTCTCTTTCAAGAATACATAGAAAATGCGGTTTGTTTTTCTCTGGCTGTGACTCTGTGTGTTATAGGAATCCTGTCAGTTTTTCTTTTCCTTTTTTCTTTGCTTGGTAAATACGAAATTACACATAGTAAGGTCAGGGTTTTCATCATCACATTTCCATACGTGCATACAATGTACTTTGATCATCCATCAGCTTTTAAGTGTAGCAGGGATAGATTGCTGAAATACAATTCCAACTGTCACACATCTGCGATCATGCTGTAAGGAGCCTTGCCAGGGAAGGCTGAGGTTCACCTCCGAATCACAGAAATCCTCCAGCGTTTACATCAGGGAAGTTGGGGGTGGTCAATGTCTGCACAGCTTGAGGTTGCTGTGTTCCTAGGGTTGGGAACAAAACACTGCCTGCTTTTTAATATCTGTCTTCCAAACTCTCATTACCAAACTTTTCTGTTTCTGAGCCTTTACACCAGGGAATGTAGTTACTCCAGGTACTGACAACTACCTCAGCTTCGTCTGCAGCACAATGCCAGGTTCCTAGCTCGCTGGAGCCCCACGATTCCTTGTAGTTGTATCAGAGCCAGGATGAATCCAGCACTTTCATCAGTGCATTTATTTTCTGCTTTGTCATACACAAACTGGCAAGTCTAGCCAGCCTGCTGTTTGCAGAGGAAATCTTCCCGTGTCTGAAATACAGAGCGGCCAGTTTCTCAGATTTCTCTGCTCTGCCACCCTTTCTTCCCTATTTGTTCTCCAGTTATGTGCAGAGTATAATTATGCATCTTTTCTTTCAAGCCATTTACAATTGTGGATCATTTTCTGCAACCAGGATGAATGCAGTCCATCCAATTTTCTCCCTTTTTCTCCCTTGTAATTCAAGCTGTTGCCTTGTTCTTTCTCATTGATTTCCTGCCCTGCATACAGTCAAATGGAAATACAATATGTAGCACCTGACATCCATTTGAATCACCTGCCATGGCGCTAAAAGGCGCTGACGATTTCTGAGTGTAGAACTCAATAGTGAATTGTGTGGCTACCGCAACACAATGATTGTCTTTGCTTTTTCTGGAATCTGTTGTGGTTTGCTGCATGAACAATTCAGCCAAATTGTGAGGATTCAGTGGGAATGAGCAATAGATTTTCATCCAGCATCTGATGTTTGACTTTCTTTCTATCTCTTTCTTCCTCTTTCTCCCTTCCTTTCTTCTGTTCCTTCTTTCCTTCCCTCCTTCTCTTTTTCTTTCTATCTTTATTCCACTTTCATTTTTTCCTTCAAACTTGAGATAGTCTTGCCTCAGCCTCCTGAGTTATAAGTTCTGGGATCATAGATATTAGCCCCCAAACCCATTTCCAATCTTTCTTAACGTTCATATCCTAATAACATTCTTTTGTCCTTTTTTTTCTTTTTTATTGTCAAAGTGATGTATAGAAGGGTTACAGTTACATAAGTAAATAATAAGTACATTTCTTGTCAGACTTGATACACCTTCCCTCTCTTTTGTCTTTCTTAAGAACCAAAGTTAGGTTAAAACAAACAAACAAAAAAACAAAAATAGCCTGCTCAAGGATTTGAATTTTACATTTTACATATCCGTTTCTCAGTTTACACATATTTTTGCTTAATACTTACAAGAGATAAGATTGTTTTTCATAGTCTCACAGCTGGGTCAATGACAGAATGGAGATTTTTTTTTTAACGCCAACATCTATCATTTTCCACATAATGCCCTCTCCTGCGCAAAAGTTTAAGTTGTATAACTTCAGCACATTCCTTGGCTATCTGATGCTGACCAATTGGATATAAGAAAGTCTGTTTTTAAAATATAACTCAAGTTGGCCACTACCAAAGTGTTTGTGAGCAATGTATTATAGATCCAAGTGCATTTTAAGTATTTGTTTATTTATCCCAAACTTGCATGGTATTTTCAATCTGAACTTCACTGTTGTGTCACAAGAAATCTCAAGGAGTGAGCAACCCAAAAACATAGTGCTAGAGGGCTTTACCTAATATTTGATGTGCATCTAGAGAAAGCCACATGACCCCTGTAAGACTCGGCTCATTTATCTGTAAAATAGGGTAACATATATCCTACTCATTTGACAGGTTTGTTATTTTGGTTTAGATATGGATACGGAAAACATCAGAATTATATAAACATATAAATAAGTGGACTAAAGACTTAAAGAGAAACTTCTCTGGAGAGGAAATAAGAATGGCCAATAGACACATGAAGAAATGCTCAACCTCTCTAGCCATATTCCCAAAATTCTTTAGGGGTCCTCTGCTCCATTCTGGAAGCTAATGATAAGCACTTCAGAAGAGAGACTTGCTAGGGTTTTCATCAACCAACTCACTTGAAATTTGGTGACGTAAAATGCAGACATTAGATTACATTTGATTTTTTTAATACATTAACAGTCACTGGTCTCATTGTTCCTTGAGTACCCTAGATAATTCATTACCAAGTAGTGTAAAATCATGGGGGAAAATCCACCAATTACTTGATATTTTGTAACTCATAGTTTAAAGGTTTTTTTTTGTAAAACTTAAAACCTACTTTACCATGTCTCAAGTTCATCTTCCGAAATGCATTGGACGTTGCTGTCTCCTCCATCATGGTCAAGCTCAAGCACCACTGCTTTACCACAGCAGTGATTCTCCAAGAATGCTCTGTTCACTTCCAACAGTAATAGTCCACTGAGTAACTGTTAGAAATGCAAATTCTGGGCTCCCATCACAGGTCTATGGAGTTGGAAAATGAAGGTATGGCTCAGCAGTCTGACTTAAGAAGCCCTCCTGGAATTTCTGATACATGCTCAGGAGTAAGCAGTACAACTCTATGAAAACTTGGAAGTGTAAGCCAGAAGTTAAGAATGCAAAAGCTTATAGAATCTGAAGAGAACATGTGACTGGGGCAGGGTACTTAGGAATATCTGTTGTGGGAGAAAGGAATAGTGTTGAACTGGAGTGTCATTACTGCTTCATGGGAACAATTAGCCATAATTCCAGATATCCTTTGCCATTTAGGAAAGGGAAGAAGATTCACACATAATTCTCCGAAAAATAAGAAAATATGAACATTTAAAAATACATAGCAAACATGTCTAAGATGAATTTAACTCATTTACAAGAAATTAGAAAGATAATAAAGCTGGTTCAAGTTAGAAAATGAGAGGCTGGCATATTTATATAATCGATAGAAAGAGGTGGAAATCAGATTGAGTAAGTAACAAAACAGAGCTGATTAATAGTCTAAGGGGAATAAAACTGTTATCTACAGAGTTATTTATTTTATGGTACAAGATTAACTTGCAGCCAATCAGTCTTCCACAGATAAAATCTGACTTTATAGAACCTTAGCCCTAATCAATAGCAAACAGTAAATCAAACAATATTAGATCCCTAGAGTATAAGGTCAGGACAACTGAATAATCTTAGGAAGGCTTATTCAACAACCTTCTATTATGGAAAAAGCATGTTTCTTTTCTTTTGTTTTGATTTATTTTTGTGTTGGTCCTAGGGTTTGAACTCAGGATCCGGGCATTTTCTCTGAGCTTTTGTTAGCTCAAAGCTTGTGCTCTACCGCTTGAGCTACAGCTATACTTCTAGCATTTTTGCTGGTTAACTGGAGATACAAGTCTCATACTTTCGTTCCTGGGTTGTCTTTAACTGAGGATCCTCAAATCTCAGGTTCCTGAATAGTTGGGATCACAGGCATGAGTCATTGATACCCAGCCATGCTGGAATCTTAGTTGTCTATTTTCAAGATATTTTAAATAAACAAGAAAGTTTGTAAGAGTTTTCCATTCTAAAAGAAAACTAAGACTGGATTCAGATGGGATTTTTTTTCTATAAATAACTGCAGGCCAAATAAAAATATGCTTTAGGGCCTGTAACGATGGATTATCACTTTGCAGTCCAGGCTTAAACCATTATTGAATTTGCAAGGTCCCAAAATACTGTATTCATTATCTGATGTCACTCATTCTATTCATTTTTTCCCCTTTGTGTCTGGTTAAGCACTCTGTTTCATTATGAAAGACTATTATCCACTTTCTGAAAGCAGATCTAACCAGGCAGTCTCTTGTTCAAAGGTCTTTACCAGATATTTCAGGCCTCAGGTCCCCTGTGTTCTTTAGAAATTTTCAGCAGGTTTGCTCTCTTGCATAACCTCAACCTAAGAGACAAGCTGCTTACCCTATCAATATTTAAGGAATTCAAGACAAGGCTGAGCATGAAAATAGGGTCTAGGTGAAGTAAGGCCAAAGCCATCTAAATCCCTATTACAATATTCTTAGGCAGAAGATGCCATTTGGGAATATTTTTATATGTATAAAAAGAAGATTTTTTTCCCCTTTGCCATTCCAGGGCCTTCTATCCATTGAGCCAGTATATTTCAAGCCTCAGAGGGAGGGCTGATACAACACTGAGGCGGGGGGGGGGGGGGGAGGCGGGAAGAAGGAAATTAATGCTTAGCTTTGAGTTGCAAAATAGATTTCCAAAAGTGCACAGTAGAGAAAATAGTCTTGCAACTCAATTTTGGATTCTTCTGAGTTTCTTTTTTTTTTTTTTAGTTCCAAAAAATTGACTTTGCCTATAAAGAGTCAGTTGGTTGGACCCTCGGTTCAGAGTTTATTAATTTCTTCATCCATGCTGTATGCCTACCTGTTAAACATCAACAATGTACTAGGCATTCGGCATATAGTAGCAAAGAAAGCAATGAAGTTAGAGTTCATATGGGGGAAAGTGAAGAAGAAATATACAAGCAAGCAAATAATATGCAAGATGGTAAGAGCCATAGAAGAAAGGGGTAAAGGGAAGGGGACAGAAGAGGTAAAGTTGATGTGTTATCCACAATGGTGAAAGGATGTGGCTGCTGGTCAGACATGATAACATTGAGGAGAAAGCCATGCCAAGACCTGGATTTTCAACAGTTAGAACAGGAGCTGGACGGAGCAGTGTCAGAGAGGAGGGAAGAACACTCACAGACTGCTTCACGGGTCAATGTCAGAACCGTGTATGTTACCAACCAGGAAGGAGAAAACAATGGAGGGATTTTAGAATAGAGGAGTGAGCTTATTTAACTTGCACTGTAAATGGTTCTGCCTTCTGTCTGAACATAGACTCTAGAGAACTAAGACTCAGAGAGAGAGGAGTGAGGAAGTGATTGCAATAGCACAGGAGAAGGTGATGGTTCAGGCCATTGGGCTGAG
Organism: Dipodomys merriami; assembly: GCF_024711535.1. NCBI lineage: Eukaryota > Metazoa > Chordata > Mammalia > Rodentia > Heteromyidae > Dipodomys > Dipodomys merriami. The sequence goes on along the minus strand of NW_027203381.1, from coordinate 65,652,511 downwards.
GGATTGAGATAAGGAATTATTAGCTTCTAGACTGACATTGAACAATGAATCAGAGCTGTCTGACATCACAGGACACTAGATCCTAACTGATGTATAAGCAGGAGTAAGGACAAGAGGCACAAATGAAGCCACGATGCTCGAGACCCCAAGACACGCTCAGTATTCTTCCCTGCCCTTCGTTTCTTCAGGTTGAGAACTGAAGATGAAGGAAGATAAGGACCCTTGAAAAAGTTTGAGGGGATTCTGGAATATTGTTTTTGTCCTACAAGGAAAACCATGGGTATCATGAAAAAAATATATTCTTTATGACATTAGGATAGAATGGAGATTTGGAAAAGGTGGATGAGAGAACCACTCCTCAGATATATATGCACCCTGAATGTGAGCAAACTTTCCCATAACCCTGAAAAGGAAATAATGGTAGAGAAAAGAAACACAAACAGAACAGAAGGATGTGTGGCTGACAACAGGAAGATTCTCTGTGCCAAAATTTGCTTACCAGAGTCCAGATGATGTTAGTGGTAGCAGATGTTTTTAAGGAGTGGATTCCAACTTTCAAGGCCAGGTGGTTTATAATGTTTCAGAGAGTGCCAGCAAAGACATGGGGAAGGGAGCAGGAAGTGAAACCTCTCCAAAATAGAAGAGAGCTTTGCAAATAGTATGCATTTTTTCAGGACCAAGTTTGCAAGCCACAACCAAAGACAAAATTCCTACTCATCAGATGAGCAACTAGAATGTATTTCTATAGAGTCTGGAACTGTATGAGGGGATCCAATAATGGATGGTTATTTATCCTAATAGATTTATTTCCCCCCGGCCTGATCTATTTTCCTGTTCACATAGCTTGTAGAATAAGAACAGTGGTCACTTAGTTTGTATTATAAACTTTTCTCACCAAGCCACTGGGATTAGATAGTGTGGAATAATAAAATAAGAATCATAATAATAGCTGCTAATTTTATTTTCAGGAGGAAATGTCCAGTCTCAATTCCCCTAATGTCCATACACAATTCCCCTAAGGTTTCAGAGTCTCCATCTATAAAATGAAAACCTGTGTGAAGCCTGCAATTCCTTTCGCTCTAAGCCTGGGCTTTGTACTGTCAGCTCCCACCTCCCCCAGTGTCTGGCTCATTGCTTCACTCATGGTGAGTGCTAGATAATTAATTCTCACTTTATGAATGAGTGACATGTGGGAGGGGTGTCCATACACCCCTTGCTGAAGGTTAAGAGCTTGATAGGCCTTGGGCTAAATCTCATTGGAAAGCTGATAAAGATAGGAGCCATAGCTTGTTCATTTTCTAACTTTCCCTCACTACTTCATGGGGCTACTTTTTTGTTGATTTTTAATCTTTAGAAAGGACACTCAGCACATCTGGGGGGGCATTAAAACTAAGAGCTGATCAGGTGCAGATGTTAGTGACAGGCTGATTGAGTTTCTGTTGGGTTTAATGTATCTGAAAATGCTCCAATCGGTCATTAAATGGGCCAGTGAGAAATTCCTTGTCCCCAACACCTCTTAAGTACAAAACTGGCAGTATTGTTCTTTGAGAAGAGTTACTGCCATGATCTGCTGGTGTCTGCAAAAGAAACAAGGGTGTTTGTAATTTCTGTCTTCCTTGGTGACTTTCTCTGCCTCTATGTGGTGGCACATTCATGCTCACATGAAGTGTTTTCTAATGCAAGGGAGGAAAGTATGCACATTTACAGTGGACCAGTTGGATGGAGAATGGACCCTTTGGATGAAAGAAGACATAGGCAGATTGCTTCTATTTAGTTAGGGGAAGATACTGAAATGGGAGAGGACTGCGACAAAGAGAACTGTCAAAGCAAGTGCAAGAAAGTGGCAAGAGAGCAAGCTTTCATGGAAAGGAATCCATGTCAAATCATAGATGTTGCCATAGCACTCTGGCTGTCCTTATCAAGCCAGAACACAATGGAATTCTATGTTTCCATCAGAAAGAATGGCATCACCCCATTCATAAGGAAATGGAAAGACATGGAAGAAAATCATATTAAGTGAAGTGAGCCAGACTCAAGGAAACATAGATCCTATGGTTTCCCTCATTTGTAATAACTAGTATATGTCTAGAATAGTCCTAGAAGAGACTCACAATAGCTCAATAGCTATGTACCTATGACCACATGGAAACAAGAGATTTTTCTTTGTCATTGTTGTTTTTAATATACGATGTGATTTCTTTTTTCTTTTGTGTTTTTCCCCTATGGTTTATTCCCTGTTGTCACTGTATTTGATTTTGGTACCCTGGTATTATATATATGTTTATTTGAATTAGGGAAGGGAAGGGGAACAAAAAATGGTGAGACAAAGGCCAGAGGGTGAACCAATGCAACAGCAATTCACACAAGACAATATGTTAGAAATTAACTGTCCAACATGGGGGGGGGAATTGGGGGGACGGGAATGTGGGAGAAAGATGAAGGAAGGGGTAATAAGATTGACAAGAAATGTACTCACTACCTTATATATGTAACTGTAACCCTTCTATACATCGCCTTACAATGAAATTATATTTTTTTAAAAAGAGAAAAAATGATCTCAGGACAAGATGTCTACATTTCACAAAGTCAGTCATTTGAAAAAAAAATTCCGGTGAAGGTACATGTAATTATCTGCAAGATGTGTGGCTCAGAAGGAAGTAGAACATGAGTAATTGTGACCCACATCTCCTTCCATCTTTGTCCTTTCAGCAAAAGGAAGTGCTTTGTATTAACAGTAGATGGTAAGTGACTTCTGAGAAATTTCCAGTGGCCCTTGAATGTTGTGGGATTCTTGATTTGGAATGAAGACATCTACATCATCTAGTTGCTTTATACTGATGAAAAAAAATATTTTCTTGCTGAAAAAGGAAACCCTTCCAATGTTTATAAACCTTTCTGAATTCTTTCCAGTTCTCATTGATATAACCCATGTAAATCATGGTTAGGGATAAATAAATTAGATTTGAAGGAATTGAATTTCCAGAGAATTATGTCTGTTTTTTGAATAAATTAACTCACTTATAAAGAATCCACAATGTGCAAGGCAGTTGATACTTTTCAAAATATTTTTTAAGACTCCAGATTTTCTCTTTTATTTTAAATCTGACTGTATACATTTCTCTGGTTCTTCACATACTGATTTGGGGATAAATCACAAGAGTGTCTAGACTCTCTTCTATAATTTATGCTTGAATTGGAAATCTGAAGCTTGGATTTTAGATCCAGTATTACTTGTGGTGGAAAGAAAAACGTCCTCATAGACAGAAGAACCAGAATTAAAATGATCTCCTTACCACTTAATTTCCCAGTGGCCTCCTTGGGAAAGTGTACTCCTTGGAAAAGAAGGAAAAGATGATGACGAGGGATGGATAGAAAAGGGTGGTTACAAGAACACAGTGCTGTTTGATAGACAGGATAATTTCCAGTGTCTGCTGGCACAGTAGAATAACAGGAGCGACAACTCGTTGAATATTTCAGATATCTAGAAGAGTGGATTTTGAATGGTCCCAATTCAAAGAAATGAGGTTATAGTTAAGATACTGCCCTGATTAATCATTCCATATTTTATACATAGATTGAATTACTTCATTCAACCCCATGAATATATACAATTATCAGGTATAAGTTATACATAGTATATTTTTGGGATGATTTTTCTCATCTGTATAGTTTTAAAATCCACACCCATCTCCTAGCTTAGAAGAGAAGTGAGTTTCTTTCAGTGATGCTGTTATGGCATAGCTTCTGATCCCTAACTTTTTCTCTTCTTTCTTCCCCACTTCCTGATTCCTTTTCTGCCTCATAAAATACTTAATGTGCACAATTCTTTTTCTCAAGTTGCCTGTTTTTGTCTGAAAAGGCCACCCACTGAATGACCTTGAGGAAGTGAATCTCTGTCCTTTTGGAATCAGGCACTCTCCTTGTAAAGCACAGGCCTACAGAAATCATACCTCTCTCTTGGGTGAGTGCTTTTGCTGCTGCACTGCCCATTCGCTCCTCAGCTTCCATACATCCTCTAGCATATCAGTATAGCTTACATAATGGGTGCTCTGTACTACCTACACTGGGTCTGCTGATAATACTGAAGCTTAGAAATAGGCTAATAGAATTTGCTGAAGCTACATATGGAGCCATCTGTGTTTTTCCTCTCGGTGGTTTTCCTTTCATTTCCAAATATTATCATTTGAAAAATCTCTGAGAATTGTGTATCTTCTAGCAAGTTTGCACAACCTACTTATAGAGTTTATTATCCAGTTCAGTGCAATTGTGTTTGTTTATAATAGTAAATCCCTAAAGACGACTAGATTTTGAAAACAAATTAGCAGAATATGAAATTCTTGACCAGGTTGACAAAGAATTCTAGAGATATCTATTATACAACACAACAACAGAACACACACACACACACACACACACACATACATGCACACATCACACACACACACACACACACACACACACACACACACACACACACATCTGTTAATCTCCACCCTTGAATATGAAAGATCCTAGTACTAGATCTCCAGAAGTGATCACAAATGCATTCCAACACTAACAAGGTAAATGATGAAAAATCTAAGAATTCTAGGATCTGCTCATTTAGTGGAAAGTAAGCTGAAATCAGAAGACTTAGGCATAGAAAACTGTCTTCCATTTTCTAGTTGTACAGCTTTGAGTGAATTGACTTCGTGAGATTGGTATCTTCATGTATAAAATGAAGATAATAATTTCCCTTGTAACTTAGGGTGTTGGATACATCTTAAAAGTTGATATATGAGGGAAGTGGGGCTGTAGCTCAAGTGGTAGAGCGCTAGCCTTGAGCTGAAGAGCTGAGGGACAGCACTTAGGCCCAGCGTTCAAGTCCCATGACCGACAAAAAAAAAAAGTTGATATATGAAGCTGGCTACTGGTGGCTCACACCTGTGCCTATCTTCAAAATAACGAGCAGAAAGTAGGGCTGAAAGCATGGCTCAAGTGGCCAAGTGCCAAAGTTGACATATGCAAGATGCTATAATATGTAAAGCACAAAAGGTAACTTTACAATAAAAGAATTATTTTGTGCATAATAACACCAGTACTCAGATTGTTTTAGTTTTTATTATGTAATGCCAAGTCCTATAGTCCTTAACGTCCTGCCATTTAAGAAGAGTGTGACTATGTTGAAAAACGAACTTTACAATTTAGATGGGGGGGAAGGGGGAGTGTAGTTGTGAAGGTGGGAGGGAAGGGATGGTAGGGGAAAAACATAAAAACAAAGGAGGAGGCAATAATGCTTGATAAGAAATGTACTCATTACCTTACTCATGTAACTTTAACCCCTCTGTACAGTATTTTTACAATAAAAAAAGTATTAAAAAAAGAAGAGTGTGAGATGCATTGATTCATAAACTGCTTTGTTGAATGGCAAGTCTATTGTACAACTACTGAAAATAATCAACATAGAGAATTGGGCACCAGTGGCTCACACCTGTAAACCTAGCTACTCAGGAGGCTGAGATCTGGTCTGGGGGTTGCAGTGTAATGCTAGCCCAGGCAGGAAAGTCTGCGAGACTCTTATCTCCATTCAGCTACCAAAAAATGGAGCTGTGGCTGAAGTGGTAGAACATTAGCAAAAGGAGCTCAGGGGTGGGGCTGGGAAGGTGGCTCAGTGGTAGAGTGCTTGCCTTGCATGCATGAGGCCCTGGATTCGATTCCCCAGCACCACATAAGCAGAAAGAAAAAAAGCTGGAAGTGGCGCTGTGGCTCAAGTGGTAGAGCGCTAGCCTTGAGCTGAAGAGCTGAGGGACAGCATCCAGGCCCAGAGTTCAGGCCCCACGACCGGACATCCTCCCCCCCCCAGAAAAAAAGAAGCAGCAGCTCAAGGGTAGAACTCAGGCCCTGAGTTCAAGCCCCAGGACTGACACACAAAGAGAGTACAATTGAATTCAAGAAACCATAGATAGCCAAAGAAAATCTGTAATGATCACTGATGAAATAATTAAATTAGATAATTAAAGGGAGTGAAAAGCAAACTTAGCATTTATTGTTTTCATCTGGGCTTTAAGACTGAACATTTCTTCTTCCTTTCATTTGTAAAGATATTTACTTTTGAGCATGAAATGATTTCTTTGTGATTATATGTAGCAAGAGAGATGATTTTTCTGCTGCACCCACTAACACTGCTGATCTGATTATTGGAAAATTGAAATAGGTCTGTATTCCATGGGGATAAGATATCCTTAGTACTACTGCCTCAGACCTTCTCCAACCTTCCACAGTCCAGCAACTAAATAGGTTAATTCCTAGAATTAGTGGCAGCTTTGAGGAATTTGCTAGAACACCCACCTTTTCTACCATGTTGACTAAGTGATGATCCTGAAAAACTGACTGGCAACCCTTCTGAATCTCATCCTTACCTAAAATTCACTGCTGCTGGCTGAGTAGTGTTATTAGTGTGTTTTCAGTGACAGAGTGCCAAACAGAGAGTAGGTGAGCAGTACTTTCTGTAAGAGGCATTAACTTTACACACTTAATGAAATTCTGAAATTGACTTATACCTGTAGATTCTATATGGATTATCCTGAGGGCATGGATTAAATATTATTTGGACTTTAAAAATGTACGTGAATTTTCCCTTACATCTATGAGGCTCTTTCTGAAGTAATAAATTATTTATGGAGAAAGGAAAATACTATGCTACCAAGAAATATACATGTCAGCATTTAGCAGAAAGATCTTTCTGTTAAAATACTCACGAAAAGAAAGTGGAAATTAGTTTGCTCTAGACTAAAGCTGGATATTTGCACATTTCTAGCAGCAAAGTGGTGCTGTGTGGAGTTAGCTAGATGTACACATGTATTTACTAAAGTTTTTCTACTAAAATATGAAGATGCAGTTAATCCTTTGGTATGTCTGGAGTAAGATAGGTTCCATTCGCTGGCTTCATGTTTACAGTTCATTTGAAATTATATTGCAACCAAGGATATGAGAGAAGTAATCAAGCTCGTGTTGCTCATATTAAAACTAATTTTACAAACACCATTTCTTGGTGAATTAATACTATTAATAAAAATAACTGGCCATATGTGTGTGTGTGTGTGTATGTGTGTTCAAGCCTGTAATCCTAGCTACTTGTAAAGTGGGGAGAGGAGGATTACAGTTCAAGACCATCCCAGGACACAAAGGAGCTTGTGAGATTTTATTTTATCCCATGGCTGGGCTCAGTGATGTGCTTCTATTACCCCAAGCTATGGGGGACGCACAGTGGCTGGGAACCATGGCATGCACCTGTCAATCCCACAAGGGCACACACAAGCAGCAGGACCCAAGCCCAGGCCAGTTAAGTGCGATATTACCTTTGAAATCACCAGTACAAAAAGGCCTTGAGGCATGGTTCAAGTGGTAGAGCACTGAGGAAATGTGATGTCCCTGATATCAGTCTCTAGTGCTAGCAGAAAGGAGGTGGAGAAGGAAGAGAATGAAAGGGAGAAGAGGAGGAGGAAGAGGAAGAAGAGGAAGAGGAAGAAGAGGAGGAGGAGACAGAGGAAGAGGAGGAGGAGGAGGAGGAAGGAAGGAAGAAAGAAAGAAGAAGAAGGAAGAAGGGAGAAGAAATAATTAGACTGACACTATTGTATTCCCCTATATAGATGAGAAAGTTGAGATTCACAGAAATTAAATGCTTTCCCAGACTAGTACATAGAAAAGCCAGGAGTCCAATGCATCTGCCTCAGTATTCCAATTGATGCAGATCATCAATGATGGTGTTGTTTGTGACTTGCATGTTTGTTAATCTTTGGAACTGACTCTACTTTATAAGGGGGCACTTGCTATTTACCTGGTACACATGTCTTCTTAGCCTGATGATCTCGCATGAAGCTGAAAGTATATAATTAGCAAGCTGCATCTCTTAAATTTCTGTAAGGTGCCTTAAAAAAACATGTTTGAATAAAATTTTAAGTTCAGAAATCACAGTGATGTTGATTTTTATGGCCTATTCCTCACTTTCCAATATAAATTCCCTTCTTTTGATAATGTAGATCAATATAATATTTTCCCTTCATATGCTATTTCTGCTGCTATTATTTGCTTTCCTTATTCGCTTAGAAAGGTTTCTAGATTTAACTAAGGATATGTCAACATATTCAACTGAATATAAATAACCATAGAGTTCAGTTAGTGAAGCCTTTCTCTTACATTAACTTCAGATAATCACCCTTTTGTCTCTATTAGATGTAACTCTTGGATACTGTCTTTTTAAAATTAAGTTTTTTATTGTGAAAATACTATACAAAGGGGTTACAGTTACATGAGCCTCCTCTTTTGTTTTCCCCCTACCATCCCTTCCCTCCCACCTCCTCAGCCACACCCCCTACCCCACACTCCCCCACTTCCCCTGGATATAGTCTTTCACTTGCAGTTATTTTGTTACTTTAAAGGGAGTGGGTTGTGCAGAGAGTTCAGGATAGCATGACACAGCTGGGAAGAAAATGACAGACAACCCTTACTCAGGATGTGAGACGGGAAAGAGGGGACCCCAGAGTTCCCGAGGACACAGGCCCAATCTGCTGGGATCAAGTTGTTGAGATAAATGTTAGAATCCCTGCTAGCACCTAGAAATCCAACCACTCTGAACTAAGAACGGGTATGTCAATGGAATTAGGAAAAAATCGCCACCGGGTGGCGCCAAACCACAACAGAGAGTTGGATTTGATTTTTGTTCCTGGTTGTTTGAAACCATTCTGATATGTCAGCCTCCACTCCTTCCCACAGCCAGCAAGAGGCACAGAAAGAACTCATTCTATGTTGTAGAAGATGTGAAACTTTGGAGTTAGGCAGAGTTTGCTGATACATTCTTGTTTCCAAGGATTTGTTTGTTTTTTTGTATGTGTGAGTTGTAAAATAATTCAGTGCAAGCAACCAGGAAGTAGAGAGCTCAGCATGCTATAAATATTACATGTAACGGACCTGGGGGGCGGGGGAACTGGCTTGGCCTAAAGTTTGTTTCTTAAATATTGGTGTAACTTTTATTGTTGTTATTCTCACATTATTGAAAACAGAGTGACCTTTTCTGCTTTGCTATTTAATCCAATAGAGGAAGCTGGTTTTCAGAATGAAAATAATTGAACCACACTTTTTGTTTAAAGTCATCCTTTTGGCTTCAGCAAGGTACCCAGATAGGGCCTAGAATAGACCGGTTGAATGGCAGATGGCCTATTCAAGAGATGTCTGGAGATGAGAATGTCATTCTTGGTGAGAGAACAGAGTTCGGCTGGCAGCTTTGCAAAAATTCATCAATAGAGGAAAAGCAACATTGAGTCACAGCCCCAGAGAGGCTCCTGGAGAGGTCCTTCAGCAAGCAGAGAACAGAGAGGAAAGAATCTTAGAAGTGGAGAATCAGATGGCTTGAGCAGTCCTGACTGCTTACCACAACCCTGTTAGGAAGGGGTTTGGGAAATCACTTTTTGTCTACAAACTGTGGGTGTATGGGTCAGAGGTGGAAGGTGAATTAATATAGGAAATATGGCTGACCCAAAGAAGCTACTCCCCTGTTGTATGTAAGAATGTTCGAAGAATCTAGGGCAACCAGAAAGCAGCACGTTGGACAAAGAGAGCCTCAAAAGTCTGAAACATCTGGGCCTGCTTCTAGGCCCAGATATCTTTCTGCTTTGGTGTATCTCTAAGCTTTTTAGGGGTCTCTTTTTTACATGGGAACAGCAACTGTGTCTTCTAGATACATATTATTATTATAATTTTGTTTTCATAGATGGGAAATACATATGCAAATAATACTCTTTGTGTACAGATAAATAAAATTTCATGTAAAGTAGAAGAAAATCTAACAAAAAACCTAACAAAAGTATACCTTTTCCATATATTCACATTAGAGCAATGACCTGTGCCCTTGGGAATTGCCCAGTGACTGATGGGTTAATGGAGGATTCAGAAAAACTTTAATTAGAATGACAAATGTGCCAGTAACTTTTCATTTCTTTTTTTTTTTCCTTTTGAGAAAGAGCATGAGATCTATCAGAGGAAATATAGGTATAGGATAGAGCTAGCCCCATAATAGTGTCTTATTAAACTTAGAAACACCTAACTTATTCAAGGCTATGATTCCATGTCAGACAAGTTTGATGTTCTGATGTATTTCTAAGGAAGATTATGAGCTCAGGTTTTTTTGTGTGTGTGCTTTTAAATCACTAGAACTTTATTCTTCAGAGAAGCTTCATAGGCTTTCTGAAGCTGGTCAAATCGAATATTTCCCAGGATTTAAATTACCAGAGAAAAAGATAACATGATGATTTCAGAAGAAGTATTTTAGGTCTATAAAACCAGCTAAATTGATGTTGAGGGTTACAAGGTGAAACTTTATAAAAAGATGTCCTGAGACACAGGAATCCAGTTAGAGATGCCATCTCTGGATATCTATCTGTGTGTGGGAGCGCCCAGTGGGCCAATTCACATGGTCAAGGTTGTGACCTGCTCTGTTTTATAGGTAAAATGAAATCAAGGGGTCTACTTTTTTAAAAAAATCTTTCCCTTATTCATTTGTGAAAGAGTCAGATTTGGAATCTCAAATTCAGAACTGCTTTTTTCTTTTTTCTTTTTTCTTTTTCTGCTGTATGTTGGTTGACTTAATAGTCCAATCGTATGTTTCTGATACTTTAGCATTTCAGAAGGGCTGCAAGCACAACCAAAACCACAGAGGGCTCATTCTCTTTCCTCTAGGACCAACAATAGCCTTTCCAGCAAAGAAGCAGATCATACTGTAAAGTGCTTTGAAAGTTCACATCATTTGAAGCATAATATCATTGAGCAATCTTTCTGTCACATGCTCTCTGGCATGTCTTCCAGGCTTTCCACATGCCTCTATAGATCCTGGAGTCAATATAGAACAAGCCAGATAAGAGCAGTGTCTGCCTGTGACATAGGGAGAAATTAAAGGGACACATTACTTCAGTTAGTACATAATCAGACAACAAACTGCACCATTGGTGTGTTAAATAAAGATGTGGAAATGGAAGAAGTGGAGAACTCAAGTAGTCAAGACTAGGCTTAAGGGTTGAAGGAGAGGTGAGCTAGCTCCAGCAGGAAGGCTGGTTTAGGAAGATTGAGCCTCATATTGTGGAGAGGGAATGGTACCATCTACGATGTGGGTGCTTGTGTTAAGGATGGAGATGGGAAGAAGGCAAAGGGAATGAGGCTCTGGGTGACGAATCCCTGTGAGATCTCAGACAGCATGGGAGCAAATGAAATTTAGCAGAATGGGAGACACCATGGGCAGACCTCAGTGAATTCCCACTCATTCTCAGATGTCATTAATCTATGCTCATAAAGACATGGTGAAGGGTTGTCGCATGCTAGCCATGGGGGCATCTCCTAGCGTCGTCTTTCCATCACTAACCATCAAGATGGCTTCTTTGTTCTGCAGCTATTCAAGCCCCTTGAGCTTCAGGCCTAGAGGACGGCTCTCTCCTCTCACCTGGCTCTTGAAATTGCCCTTTTCCTTGGCGCATTTGCAGATCTTACAGTTCAGGAAGGCTTCATCCTCTGAGGATGTCAGCCAGTTCTCTCCAGAGGTTATTAGTCTAGGCATTAAATTGGGAAATAGTGGACAGGACATAGACACAAACACTAACTTTAAAAAAAGTGAACTTCTCCCCCTATTTATTGCCAACTGCTCATTTATATTTATTATGGTATGTGTTTTGGAAGGAGATAAAATAGTGCATAAAACTTTATTTTAGTAGCTATGGCAGATCTGCACAGAGTCTAAAAATAACTTTATAGAGACTGTAAATACATAGCCATAATTATTTTTAAAAGCCAAGAGCTGTTTTCAAGCTGCCATAATGTGAGGGGTTCACAATTCACAAAGGTGAATTATGTTAAATTCAGTTTAGCATCAGCACAGTTTTTAGCATTTGAGAATGTATAAAGACTTTATTTTACTGCACCTAGCATAAGTTTATTTCCCTACAACCCCTAAATAAATACAAAGTTGCAGAAATATCCTCAATTAGTACAACACTGAGGCTATCAGATGATTTGAATATCCAAAAGAGAAAAAAATCATAATTGAGGTATTTTCAAATCCAATCATAGTTTTGTAGCTAATTCAAAATGATGGTATTATAGAGGTAAATGTGCTCATCACATTGGTGGATTAAGAATTCAATATGACATGTAGACTCTGAAAGATATGGGGAAATTTTCAATTACAGTGTACTTAGATGGATTAAGAAGCCATCATGCCATTTAGGTTGTGAAGGACGGAAAAATTTGAAATCGTCTAAAATGTTTTCATTTACATTTTAAAGAAGAACTTCAAGGCAATAACAGCGTCGCAACATTCATCTTTTGCTTTTCACTTGCAAAAGAAATAAGTGTTTATGGAGGAAAATATGTATAATGTAGAAAACCGATGACAGCAAAATAAAATGATGTCCTCTTTCCCGTGCTTTGAAGACAAAGCACGTTTCAGTGAAGTATGTCACCAGCGGAGCACACAGCCAGAGGAGATCACTGAAACACGAGGAACTGGAAACAAAGTTCAGAAAATGGCAATAACGAGTATGGTAAGTGACTAGGTGGGCAATGTATAGAGCATCAGCTCAGGTGAATGCCCTAGGGACAGTCAGGAAGTCTAAAGGGCCACTTGAGGGATTGTGGAGAATTCTTTTAAGTGAAACACAATGCAGTTATGAGTTTCAACTCAAGGACACAGATGGCCTTGATTAAAGAGAGCGCAGTAGTGAAAATGGACCGAAGAAACATGTTAAATTTGAGTTTGGTTTAGAGGAGAAATAGAGGATCAGGAAGAGTGTCAGAGGGGATAAATCTCATCAAGGTTTACTATCTGTCAAAAATAAAATCTTTGTACAACTAATTAATAATAATAAAAATGTGGAAAATAGCATGATAACATTGAGAAATTTTAGGGTATCCAGTTGTTCAGTCAAATATCTAGATTATTTTGTATGTTGCTCCTCTCTCTTTCTTTCTCTCTCTCTCTCTCTCTCTCTCTCTCTCTCTCTCTCTCTCTCTCTCTCTCTCTCTCTCTGTATGTGTGTGTGCGTGCACGTGCCAGGTACCAGGTGACAGTGTTGGGACTTGAATTCAGGGCCTGGACACTGTCCCTTAGCTTTTATACTCAAAGATGAAACTCTACCACTTGAACCACATTTCCATCTCTGGCCTTTTAGGGATTAATTGGAAAGAAGAGTCTCATGTATTTTCCTGCCTATGTTGACTTTAAACTTCGATCCACACATCCTAGCCTCCTGAGGAACTAGGCTTGTAGACATGAGTCACTGTGCCTGGCTATGTTTTTGTCTATTTTTAACATCTTGAAATATATTTCATCACATTTTGGATCTAATAATTTTCTGTCTTTATTTATTAAGAAATTGGGGTTTTATTGCATTGCTAAAAGGTTTATCTACATGTTTTATGAGACAACTAAATTATAGGTAAACAATTTCTTATTGATGGATATATTGTGCCCAACATTTTTCCCTTATGAATGTGACATATTTTAGTAAGACATTTTACATGTTTCTTACACACATCTCTCATTACTTCTTCCCATCTAATACACTGTTCAAAATGTATGTGAATTTAGAGACTTTCCACATGCATATCAAGCAATGTGCCCACATCAAACTTTGAGTCAGTATCATTTCTAACTCTTGAAGCATCCTTTTGAAAAGTCGAATGTCCTTAATAGCCATGCACTGATTTGTACCTGAAGGTGCTAGTATCCAAATGTTTTATCACAGCAAAGCCCTCTTTGTGGTGTGGCTCACCCGTCACCAACTGTTTTCCAAATATTCCTTGAATTGAATTTGGGCACATTTTGAAGGGGTTTTACTGTCTGATCGCAATTAAAATAATAAACAGGAAGTTTAGAAATTTTGACTCAGGACAACATCTAATCAGTCGCTTGCTCTAAGACCATGCCTGGTGGTCATCTCTGCAGGAAGGGAACTGGCTCACTGGTTGGAATTGGAAATGGAACGTTGCATAACATCTTGCATAGAGTGTTTCACAAAAGCAGCAAGTTTTAACAGGGAGACTACAACACTTCATGTTTAAGATTCATCTTAAGCGGTATAGAGAAGCGCTAAGTTAAAAGTTAGAAGTCCTGCTACTGAGTCCCGCCCCCAGATCATAGATAGCTTGAGGTCAGGGAGCACCAAATGTCATCTGTGTTCTGACATTGCCTGTCAGGGTGCCCACAAGTGGCACCGAACAAAGGAAATCTGTTTGTGAATCAGTAAATTAATGAAAGCACCAATGAGTGAGCTCATCTTAACCTGTTGGTCCGTAGAAGAACAATTGCTGTGGGGGTCCACGGCATTGTGGGTAATGTGGTTGCATGTCTGAGCCCATGAAACCTTGAAGGAATATTTCCATGGACATATAGCAAGGACTATTGCCAGCTTTTAAACATGGGGGCCAATGATGTTTGAATAACTGAGTTGTCTACACAACTTAGCTTCTCTTTTTTTTTGAGTGTTTTCTGAAGGTTATTCATTTAATATTTATCTTTCATTTGCATTCCAATGAGTTCTTGAATTATTGACACAATCTGTGTGCATATTTCTGGGTACAGTGCAATATGTAATAATCAAATCAGTCAATACCACCATGGGAGAGCATATCATCCCAGTTTCAAGGGCCACTATGTAAAATGGTATAAAAATACCTCAAAATATTCTGTGTATGTGTGTGTGTGTATTTTTTCTGATTGTTGTCATCAGATCCTTTACACTGAGGAAAGTGAAAGAAAGATCATGATTTACCTAGTTGGAAACAGGCTTACTACTCAACTGCTAAGTTGATTTTTTTCCCCAACAGCAAAACTTGTCAGCCAAATGAAGTCCTATCCCAAAGAGGAATGCCGGTGGAACCCCATGAACTCTAAAGATGCTTATCTGTTTAGAAAACCTCAATGATGAATATTAGGCAGTGAAAGAGAGCTTGTGAAAATCATTAACGGCTAGGAGGGAAAAACAAAGTCATAGAAGCAAGGGATTGTGGGAATGAAAATGGGGTGATAGACATTTTACAAACGAAGGCAGCGTGGGAGGTCTTCAATGTATATTTTTAAATGTGAGCAGATGGGCTGAGCATGCTTATAGAAAGTGGATGTGTGTCTGTGTGGTGAGAATGTATTTGATGAAGGCTGTTCCTTTGCAGGTGGGAACAATATGCACTTACTCATTTCACAGATAAGATGGAGAAAACCAAATCCCCAAAGCCTTTCCCATATGGTGACCCAGTTCTTCTAATGTGCTTATTAACTATGCAAAGGTTGGTCTTTCTTTTCAGTTTGAGAATTTAAGTGGAGATGGTAGTTTGGGAATGTCAGACATATAAAGATTAGCCATGTCATTCATTTCCTGCTCACAGACCTGGCCAGAGAGGCAAATCACGGTAACATTAGAAAATAAGAGCAATTCATATATGTGGAAAGGCATATCAGATATATGTGTTGTTTTCCCTTGAAAGAAAATAGAAGCTTAAGAATTCATGCTCGAGTCAAAAGGCTTGAGTTTAAATTCTGGGTCTAATATTTCTTAGCTCTATCATCTTGGAAATATCATTCAACCTTCCTTTGTTTTAATGCCCAGAAGCAGATGGAGGAGGTCTGGGCGTGCTCAGTTAATTCACATATTTGGGTTATTAGAACTGTTCTTGACATATCAGAATCGATACTTAAATGTAACTACTTTCCCTTATTGCGACTTGGCATTACTCCAACAAATTACAAGTAACTAGGATCAGAATTTCTATTGAGACAAGGTTCTGAAAACTTTCTTTGTTGCTATAGAGAATACCTATTATAAAGTAACAAAAATATATTTTCAAATAGCTCATCCTCCACCATGACCTCTTTCTACACACATGGCTATCTTGTGACCATTTTCTTGGCTGCCATATATTTATCATTTGTCATAAAATGTTACCTCTGGTGTTTGGAATAGTGTGTGTGTGTGTGTGTGTGTGTGTGAGATCTGGAGATGGAGCTTAGAACTTCATGCATACAAGTAAATGCTCTACCACTGAATTCCAGTCCTTGCCTCTATTTGTCTTATTTTTAATTGAAACATTCTTCTAAGGCTCTATTTTAACCCCTCAACTATTTGTTGGATGAATTTGCACTCATGTAATAGATAAACCACACTTTGACCATAATGATTCCTATGATTGTGAGGTTAGAAAAGTGGATAAAAAAATTCTTATTTGATAGAGGAAAATCTAAAGGTCTCAGACATGGACATGTAGAAAAGATCATTTTATAAGCCTTAATCAACACACACCAAGCTCCATTTCCTGTTCTTCATGTTTCAGTGAGCTCCTCTGTACCATATGGCAGAATTTCCTCTGGCTGTGTGCTGTGTCCCAGCTTCTTTTCAAGTCCTTTCCAAAATGCCCACTGAGTTCCAGGTAAAGCTTGCAGGACTGTGCTACCAAATCCCTTTGGTCATTTTCAAAACAATGATTCGTTTTCTTAAACCAAGGACAACATATATGTATAGTTCAAGGGAAAACAAAACAAAACAAAAAAAACAAAAAAAAAACCCCAAAGGCAGTTACAGTTTTAACATCAGAAAGAATAGACCTACCATCAATATTTTGAGGTATTTCTCTCCTCTCCCTTGCTACCTAATGGATTTAGGGTTAAATTATTATTATTTTGCTGCTTTTCAAAGAATATTAAAAAGTGGGTTTTTCCTTATGCTATTAAAGATGGCATTCAAGAAGCTAATAGATTGGATTATTATTTAATCATTCTCTCTTTGCCTCTCTTGCTCACACCTCCAACTCAGCTTTTTGCTGTTAATTAGCGATATTATCTGTATTGTTTACACTGTCTTAGAACCTCAATCATTGAGTTGTCTCCTGAGTAGATAAGATCACAGATGTGAGTGACTTCTGCTCAAGTTAATTTTGAGTTCAGACCATAGTATTCAAATACAGCATTGGCTTGATTTCTTCTTGTTACCTTTATAAGACATTATTCTAGTTTGAATTGCACAATATTTACTTACCTACATTATTTTTCCAATGAATCTTGATCAGTTAACAGCTAAGAATTATAGAGTATACAAAATTTAGCTCTTCCATTTTCTTTACTTTTTTTTTCTTTTTTGTCAGTTGTGGGGCTTGAACTCTGGCCTGGGCACTGTCCCTCAGCAATTCATCACAAGGCTAGCACTCTACCACTTAAGCCACAGCACCACTTCCGGCCTTTTTTCTGCTTATGTGGTGCTGAGGAATCAAACCCAGAGCCTCATGAATGTGAGGCAAGTGCTCTACCACTGAGCCACCTTCCCCGCCAAGCTCTTCTATTTTTTTTATGGGGAGTACAATCCTGGGGTTTGAACCTAGGTTCACATACTTGGAGTTATGCAGCAAGCCTTTCTCTCTCTCTCTCTGTCTCTCTCTCTCTCTCTCTGTCTCTCTGTCTCTCTGTCTCTCTCTCTCTCTCTGTCTCTGTCTCTGTCTCTGTCTCTGTCTCACTCTCTCAGTCTCTATTTCTCTTTCTCTCTCTGTCTCTGTCTCTGTCTGTCTCTCTGTCTGTCTCTGTCTGTCTCTCAGTCTCTCTATTTCTCTTTCTCTCTCTCTCTCTCCCTCTCCCTCTCTGTATTGGGTTTCTCATTTTTGCCCAGGATCAGCCCCTAAGAGCGAAACTCTTGCCCAATTCTCTCAAGTAACAGAGCTTTTGTTGAGGTGAAGTATTGCTAACTTTTTGTCCCAGACTGTCCTCAAACTATGATTCCTCCCTCTCCACCTGGAGTGGCTGGGATTGCAGGTGTGTACTAATTCACCAACTCTGGTTAGTTATTCTAATACAGCTTGTGTGGCTTTAAGGCTCTCCTACCTTTAAGACACGGTTTTTATGCAAAGGCAATGAGCTGCTAAGACAGTTTTACTAATTATAAAATGAAACACTGTTTCCTCTTAATCCTTTATATTTCTAATCTAAAGGCAACTTTATCCTTCTGCTTTCCCCTTTTTCCTTTTCTTGTTTTTATTTTCTTTTTTAAAAAATTATTTTATTATAAAGATGCTGTAGCAGAGGGCTTACAGTTGCATGAAGAAGGGAATGAGTGGATTTCTTGTCCAGCATTGTTACCCCCTCCTTTGTTTATTTCCTACTATCCTTTCCCTCCCCCATATCCCCCTTCCCTCCCCCCAAGTTGTAAAGTTCATTTCCAACATAATGTCTTGTAAGTCTCATTGTTACAATGGGTCATCCTGTGACCTTGCTTCAGCATTTTGTTATTCCCCCTCCCCTCCCCAAATGTATATACAGATTATTTTCTTTAAGGCTTCCTTCCTTCTTTCCTTCCTTCCTTCCTTCCTTCCTTCCTTCCTTCCTTCCTTCCTTCCTTCCTTCCTTCCTTCCTTCCTTCCTTTTCTTCTTCTTTCCTTCCTTCCTTCCTTTCTTCTTTCTTTCTTTCTTTCTTTCTTTCTTTCTTTCTTTCTTTCTTTCTTTCTTTCTTTCTTTCTTTCTCTTTCCTTCTTTTCTTTCTCTTTCACTCTTGCTTGCTTAAAATACACATTACTCAACTCCTCTTTTCCCAAAAGATTTGTTCATGTCTAACCTAACTCACCCCTTCCCTCAGAGATGAGATTTATTGATTATTTTAAGTGAAGGTTATTTGAATGGCTAACATTCAATTTTCAAATGTCCATTTATGAAACCACAATCTATTTATGAAAGAAAAACTTAATGATTTGTTCCTAAATACATTTCTTATCTTTGCCATAAACTACCATCTACTAGAGTAAAAACAATAGTGACCTATTCACAGACCATCAAGTATCCAAACAGTAAGTAGCTAAGTAATTCCAATATCAGTTTGAATCTTTTTAACACACTCAAATTATTTGTTGGGGTGAAAACGCTATCCCTGGACCATTTAGGAAAGAGGTTCAGAGTATATCTTTTAAAAAATCATTCTTAATTAGAAGCTAGGTGTTTGGGGTATAATTTTTTAAATTATCTTTTAGTCGTTGTACAAAGGAGGTGCCATAGAACATTCTCATCCCAGTCTTTGATCTACCCTTTCTCTTAATTTTGTGGTGCATACAAATTCTTACTGAATTCTTCTTCCTTCCCCCTTTCATTTTTCTACCCCTCTCCTCTTGGCCTCACTCCCTCCTCTTGCAGGCACACATTTTCTGATATTGATTTTGTTGGAGTTTAACCTAGTCTTTCTAAAAGATAATATTATATGCACTCTCCATAGAGCCTATTATAATTCAGTTAATTCATTTGTAACCACTTGCATACTGCCCAATGTGTTTACTTATAGATTTATAGGTACATTCTATCTACCACAAATGAATGAAACATTTAATGCTAGGTTGAAGAGGAGATTCCAAACACAATGGAGGGGTGGGCCCAAAGGAAAAAAGAAGAGGAAGAAAAATCACCAGTACAGAAGACCCCAGGCAGAGAGCAGACTTTCTCTTCTTCCTCCTCCTCCCTCTTTCTCTTCTTCCCTGCTCCCTGTTCTTCCTTTCTCTTTCTTTCTCCCCTTCTCTTTTCTCCTCCTCCTTGTCCTCCTGCTCCTCTTCTTCCTCCTCTTCCACCATCTCCTCCTCCTCACCCATACTCCCACATTAGGCCTTCATTCAGTTCACTTTGCAGACCACTAGTGAGTGTATTTGTTTTTTGTTTTTGTTCCACACCAGAATTAGGATAGTATCATTGCCAATGCTTTGATCATCTTTTACTCTCTTTTGAATGGCTCTTTTTTTTCACAAATTTATTTTTTATTTTTTATTGTTATTTATTATAAAGGTGATGTCCAGAAGGGTTACAGTCTGATAAGTCAGGTAAAGAGTACATTTCTTTTTGGACAGTTGTCACCCCTTCCCTTTCTTTCTCCCAGTTTTTCCTTCCCATCCCTACCTACAAGTTGTATAGTTCATTTTCAACAAAGTGTCTAGTGAGTACCACTGCTGCATTTATTTGTCCTTTATCCCTCCATTTGTGTGTCTCCTACAAATTTATTTATTTATTTATTTTATTGTAAAGATACTTTACAGAGGGTTACAGTTACATGACTAAGGTAATGAGTACACTTCCTATTGAGCATTGTTACCCCCTCCTTTGTTTTCCCCTACCATCCCTTCCCTCCCTACCTTCCCCGAGGTTCTTTTTTTTTTTCTTTGATTGTGATTAAGTGATTACATAATTTCCCGAATTTCACAGTATTGTGGAATAATGATGCTCATTTAAAGTCACAAGTTCATCCTAACTTTCCTGGAGCAAATTGTCTATCACAGTCTATAACATATAACAGTGTTCACATGTTATACACCGTACATGTGATCAGCAGCATGGGGATATTTAGTAGTGTTTTGACCAGATGAGTGGGAGTTCTTTGTTTCTTAAGTCCTGTTAGTTTTGTTGTATCACCTAACATTTTGGATTTAGCATCCACTTATCAGGGAGACCATGTACCATTTGTCTCTTTGCTCTTGGCTTACCTCGCTCAACATGATTCCTTCTAGCTCCATCTATTTCCCTGCAAATGCCATTATTTTGTCATTTCTAATGGCATTGTGTATAGATACCACAATTTTTGGATCCATTCATCTGTGGTGGGGCATCTGGGTTGTTTCCATATCCTAGCTATTGTGAACAGTGCTGCAATAAACATGGAGATGCACATGTCCTTGTATATTGGTTCCTGTTGTTCAGGGTAGATGCCTAGAAGTGGTATGACTGGGTCGTAAGGGAGGTCAATCTTTAGCTTTCTAAGGACCCTCCAGACTGCTTTCCAAAGTGGTTGTATAAGTGTACATTCCCACCAGCAGTGTAATAGGGTTCCTCTTTCTCCACATCCCCTCCAGCATTTGACATTGGCTGATTTGTGGATGTGGGACATTCTGACTGGGGTAAGGTGGTATCTCAGGGTTGTCTTTATTTGCATTTCCTTCACCACCAGGGATGATGAACATTTCCTCATGTGTTTCTTTGCCATTTTTATTTCTTCATTTGAGAAGTCTCTCTTTAGTTCCCTTGCCCATTTAGTAATTGGTTTGTTAGGTTTGGGAGGGATTAGTTTCTTGAGTTCCCTGTATATACTGGATATTAACCCCTTGTCTGATATATTGCTGGTAAATATTTTTTTTCCCAATTAGTTGGTTGTCTTTCTAGCTTGGTTGCGATAGATTTAGCTGTGCAGAAGCTTTTTATTTTAAGGTAGTCCCATTTGTCGAGTCTCTCTCCAATTTGTTGTGACCCTGGGACTCTGTTCAGGAAGTTCCTTCCTGTGCCTACTAGTTCAAGTATCTCTCCTACTCTGTCCTGCAGTAGCTTCAGAGATTCGGGTTTAATGTTAAGGTCTTTAATTGAATGGCTCATTTTTAATATATTTTTATTGTAAAGACACGGTATAGGAGGCTACAGTTATGTGAATAAGGTATTAAGTACAGTTCCTCTCACACATTATTACCCCCGCCTTTGTTTTCCCCTAACATTCCTTCCCTCCACATCTCTCCAACTCCTCCCTACCCCCCCCACCCCATCCCGAAGTTGTAAAGTTCATTTTCAACAGAGTCTTGCACAACTCATTGTTACAATAGGTCAACCTATATCCTTGTCTCAGCATTCTGTTATTTCCTTTACCCTCCCCAAATTAAAAAATGTATATACAAGATGCAGGGTATGGGAATCAAATATAGTGAAAACAGGTGTTATACCATAGGGGGAAGAACATACAGAAAAACAACAACAAAATCACATAGTACATTATAAATACATTAAGAACAACAGCAACAAAGATTAAATCTCTTGTGTCCCTCTCTTGGGGTTCATTTCACTTAGCATCATTTTATATGGTCATATGTGCATAGATTTTGACCTTTTCTACTTGTCTGGTAAGATTGTCCCAGACATATACTAGTTATTGCAAATAAGGAAAACTATGGGACTATGTTTCTTTGGGCCTGGCTTACTTCACTTAATATAATTTTTTCCAAATCTTTCCATTTCCTAATAAATGGGGTGGTGTCATTATTTCTGATGGAGGCATAGAATTCCATTGTGTGTGTGTGTGTGTGTGTGTGTGTGTGTGTGTGTGTATACCACATTTTCTTGATCCATTCATCTACTGAGGTGCATTTAAAGAAAACATAAACAAAAATTAGACATATTTATGGGGCATCCTGTCATTTATATACAATATGATGCTTAAATCCAGTAAACCTATCTGTTTCCTCAAACATTTATTATTTTCTTGTGGTAAAAAACATTTGAAATCCCTTCTGACAGCTTTTTAAAATGCACAGTACATAGTATTATCTATGTTCACCCTACTATGACAAAGCTCCAGGACTTCTTATTTCCAATTTAACAGTGCACATTGATGGTTCCTTTTTTTAATTGCTCCGTTGGATTCTGTTGCCTAGATATACCAATTAGTTTATGTTTTCATTTTCTGATAGATGTATGTTACCTAGTGTTGTAAGTTAAAACCACAAGGTTTTGTGAGCTCACTGTTTCAGTGGACAAAGTCTGTGAGAATAGCATGGATAAATGGTTCCAGTTAAGGGTTGAGACAGGATCACAATGCTGTCCAAGTCAATATATGGGCCAGCTCTGCATAAGCAGACACCTGAAAAGTCAACTGTTACAGGAAGATTCTGTTCCAAGGTAGCATTTTAATCTACTGTCCCAACATTGGTAATCTGTTGCAAAGTAAATGTTTATTAAATGCATGATGCTGGAGTTTAACTCTGATGATGGAGATCCTTAAAGTACAGCAGATTAAATATGTTTCCTTCCTTTCCCACACCCTCATAACTATAGAGAATCAATGCAGGTGTTTGTGTGGAAAATGCTAGGATGACTTACGTTTTAGAGGTCTAGTTTTAATGACAAGAAAAAAGAGTGGAACATTTTTTGAGTGGAACAAAATCTACTCAAATCAGAAGTGTTCATGAAAAGTCCAGGAAAGCATTTTGGGACTCCATCCTTTAAGCACAAGTTTCTATAATAAAGAGTCAGAATAGCATTTCCTTCTACAGAGCAGCCCTGGGGGCATTTTTAAAAGGCAGCAAGACATTCTCAGATTTCAGACTTTATCATAGTATGCTTTACAGATCTACTAGTGATGGGTTTGGTACACATGGAGCATTTATCTTTTCAGAAGTTTCATTTCCCCTTGAAGAGCATATGAAGTGAGGTTGGAGAGATTGGCAATTCAGAGGACTATTTCAGTCAGGTTAGCCAACATGGCCTTGACTGTGTGGGGACTGGAAGTATAGTAGGTAAGCCTGTGCCATGCAAAAGTTTGGGTAGCAGGGACCTGGGATCAGATTAGTGAGGAGTCATCAGAGTGAGGCCTTCCCCAAGAGCATGATGAAGCCATGGCCGCAAGCTCATGTTCACTCTGGACAAATAGATATAATCCTCCATTCCCATGAGCCTCCGTTAGTGAAGAGTCTGGGGAAGGGCATAGTTAAATGCTACTACCAGTGTTCCTTTGCTTCTATGTAAAATGAATACTGAGTGACATTTACTGGGTATGAAAGAAGAATAACACCTGTTTCATAGTGATTAAACATTGCTCATCAGCAGTGTTGACAATGACTAAACTAAGACCCTTGAGAGTTTTCTTTTTGACTTGTCAGTGTATGTTCATGTATCACAATTCCTGCTGTATTTACTTTGATGCTTCTTTGCATATCTAAATGTGATAGGGTTTTCTTTTTTGCGATAGGCATTACGAAATAATAGGAATTTACATTAGCTAGAATTCTTCAGATAAATAGAAGCAATTGGTATTGTTACAAGGAATGACTGCAGTGATTATGGAGGCTGAGCATTTCAAAGTGTCAGAAGTGATGTCTCCTCTTAAGTCTGAGGCTGACAGCTTGCTCTCTGCTCTCAGATCGGGAAGAGTAGATATTCCAGTATAAAGGCCCCAAAGCTAGAAATGTTCTTAGTAAAGAGATGCCAGTTATTTGTTGCATGTAGGTCTTTATCTGATTAGATGAAGCCTACTCACATTAGAGAGGGCAATCTATTTCATTCTCTCTGATGATCTAAATGATATTCTGACCTAAAAATTCACTTACATGAGCACCTAGGTTAATTTTTTATATCAAATATCTTGGCACTTTATGGCCAACCAAGCCATAAAACTAAGCATCACAGGAATATTGACTATGCTCTTCTTTTTAAAAAATAACTGCAAAAGACACCACCACTATCATTTCCCAAAGTTCTGTTTAAGGCCCATCTAGAAACTCCTTTCCCTATAATAAGGGAAATCTCAATATAGCTTTCCTAGATCTTCCCACCAGATGTGGAAAGAGAAGGATTTGTACTGCAAGCCTTGACTTAAACTTCAGCCTGTACTGGCCCAGCTTCAAGTATACTTCTCCTACATGTAATTCCCTCGTTTCTAGAACCTGTTCCATTATCTTCCTTCCTCTAAGATTTAGAAGTATCTCTCTCTAGGGCTTGAGAAAACTGTAAGGATGACCTTGAGGTGATTCATAATTTTCTCCATATGCTTTTGAAATGTTCTAGAAAGTGGCATTGTGATGAGAGAGAATCTCCCTGTTTTCTACAATGTATGCTAAAAACGGGAATTGTTCATGAATTGCTGTGAATTGGCTAGTGTGTGCTTTAATAGATCTTATTGAGGTCATCTAGAAAGTAATTTCAAAAACAACTTAAGCTGATTTGTAGCTTTGTATCACTGGACAGCAATGCATCATTGGATTTAAACAAGGAGCTAAAATACTACTTGTGCCACTTTTTCATCCCCTTGGGTTTATATTATTTATTTTTGTCATTCTAAAACTTTTGCTGCCCATCTGCAGCACATTTTGATGGTATCGTTTTGTTAGTTTTACTGACATTTCTTCTTTTAATCACTTGAGTGCTAAATCAGCATCATCAAACAAATGTGAGAGAGTATCTCAGATCAACCTGAGGGAGAAGAATCGTGGTGCTCAGGGAAAAAGATTTACAGAAAATTTTCTTGGTTTTATTATTTTGGAGGATGGAAAGAAGAGAAAGAGCTTGTTTTCTGCATTTAATTTCTCCCTAATGGCTTGTACCTATAATCCTAGCTACCTAAGAGGCTGAAATCTGAGGATCAGAATTCAAACCCAGACAGGGCCAGCAAAATTTATCAGGCAAAAAGCTAGAATTGGAGGAAGGTGTGATCCAAGTGGTAGAACAGCCAGGAGAGCAAAAGAGCTGAGTAAAAGTGTGAGGCCCAAGTTCAAACCCCAGTACCAAAGGAAAGAGAGAAAGGAAGAAAGGAAGAAAGAAAGGAAGAAAGAAAGAAAGGAAGGAAGGAAGGAAGGAAGGAAGAAAGAAAGAAAGAAAGAAAGAAAGAAAGAAAGAAAGAAAGAAAGAAAGAAAAAGAAGGAAAGAAAGAAAGGAAGAAAGAAAGCAAAAGAAAGAAAAGAAGGAAGGAAGAAAAAAGAAGGAAGGAAGGAAGGAAGAAAGAAGGAAAGAAAGAAAGAAAGAAAAGAAAGGAAAAGAAAGAAAAGGAAGGAAGAAAAAAGAAGGAAGGAAGGAAGGAAGGAAGGAAGGAAGGAAGGAAGGAAGGAAGGAA
This sequence comes from Dipodomys merriami, assembly GCF_024711535.1. Taxonomy (NCBI): domain Eukaryota; kingdom Metazoa; phylum Chordata; class Mammalia; order Rodentia; family Heteromyidae; genus Dipodomys; species Dipodomys merriami. The sequence goes on along the minus strand of NW_027203381.1, from coordinate 65,626,916 downwards.
GGAAGGAAGAATACACGAAAAGAAAAAAAAATTCAAGGAAGAAGCAAAATAGAATCCTTCTGGCATGTGGAAGCTTTGGGTCCATGATGAATCCTAAGTCAGCCTTGATCATCTCCTTTATTTGTTTGTTAACAAAACTGTCGACTACATACTAAGCATTCTGGCATGTTGAGAGTTGTTAGTTCCTTATAATTAGGAGATAAAGAAAAGCATCCTGCAGACCACAGGATCCTCAGAAAGTGCCTAGGAGAGGAAGGGTATCCTGACTGAGAAGACCACTGAGCTGGTGTGAGCAACCAAAACCACACCAAGATCTTCTGTACCACTGCACCCCAGGAACCAGTTCAACCGGGTGTTCAGTCTCATCTGGTCTCACAGTGCAGTGCTCAAGCCAAGGCTCCTATTGTAGCCTCGATGTTGGAAGAACAGGTATAGAAATGGAACCTAAATTGCTTCCGCGAGCATGCAGCCCCACAGAAGAGACTCAGCCTCTGATCCTACCTACTTAGGAGGTTGATATCTGAGGATCGTGGTTTGAAGCTATCCTGGGCTGGAAAGTCTGTGAGACTTTTATGTCCAATTAACCAGCAAAAATAAAATAAAATTTAAAAGAAGTGGAGCTCAGTGGTAGAGTACCAAGCCAACAACAACAACAAAAAAGTGTCAAAAGTTCAATCTGAATAAGACAGCTTCTTTTAACAAGGCCCCTGGAGCCTTCCTGAGTTCTCTATCCCCTAATACAGAGCTTTCCCTTCCAATAGTGGGAGGGACCGGACCCAGGCAGTGGGGCCCCATGCTGCGGTCCAGTGGCTCCAGAGACTGCAGACCAGGCACACTGCTCACGCTCTGGCCGGGCTGGCAACCTTCCCGGTGCTGCATGAGTCACTTTTGCTCTGAACCTCGGCATAATGGAGGAAGGTGCTATTTTGGGATGACAGCCATATGATCAGCTCTTTTTTTGAGCAGATTTCGCAGGCCGAGATGTTTGCAGAAAAGAGCGTCTTTCCAGAATATCTCTCCCTTCCTGCTAGAGCACAAAAAACCCTTTCACCAAGTGGTGGCCTCTCCGGCAGGAAGGGTGTTGCATTTGACATTGATGGTCCATTAATCGTGCTAGCCACGTTCAGAGGTAAGAGGTCCCGAGCAGTTAATGGGAAAGGTTTATGTTAATCGCGCACATACACACACACACACACACACACACACACACACACGCCCACCACCATAGGAAGCACAGCTGAGACTAATTGAGAAGGTGTGGAGAAGCTCTGAAGCCTTGGGAGGTTAATGCAGCCATGGAATCCTGAGTGAATGAGACTGTTGGCTCCTCCCATTAACACCGCTGCTTTTTCTTTGCTCTCCCACCTTCCCAGGACTTGTAGTTCTGAATAGCTGTTGAGAAAAGCCATTACTAGGATGATCTGTTACTGACTTTCTTTTTCTTATGTGTGCTATTATCATTACTTGCAGTGTGTGTAAGCTAACATCAGCAAAACATAGTCTATCCAAAACTAAAAGTAGCCAGGTCCCAGAGGCTTATGCCTATAATCCTAGCTGTTCAGGAGGCTGATATCTGAATATCACTGAAGCCAGGCCAGAGAAGAAAGTCCACAAGACTCTTCTCTCCAAGTAGCCACAGAAAACGAACAAACAAAAAACCAAAATACCACCAGAAATGGATCTGTGATGCAAATGGTAGAACATTAACCTTGAGAGAAAAGGCTAATGCACAGTGAGTGGCCAGGCCGAGTTCAAGTCCCAGCACCACTGGAAAGAAAGAAAGAAAGGAAGAAAGGAAGGAAGGAAGGAAGGAAGGAAGGAAGGAAGGAAGGAAGGAAGGAAGGAAGGAAAAGAAAGAGAGAAAGAAAGGAAAGAGAGGAAAGAAAAGAAAGAAAGAAAAAGAATGAAAGAAAGAAAGGAAAGAAGAAAGGAAGGAAAGAAAGGAAAGAATGAAAAGAAAGAAAAGAGAGAAAGAGGGAAGGAAGGAAGGAAGGAAAAGAAAGAGAAAGAAAGGAAAGAGAGGAAAGAAAAGAAAGAAAAAGAATGAAAGAAAGAAAGGAAAGAAGAAAGGAAAGAAGGAAAGAAAGGAAAGAATGAAAAGAAAGAAAAGAGAGAAAGAGGGAAGGAAGGAAGGAAGGAAAAGAAAGAGAAAGAAAGGAAAGAGAGGAAAGAAAAGAAAGAAAAAGAATGAAAGAAAGAAAGGAAAGAAGAAAGGAAGGAAGGAAAGAAAGGAAAGAATGTAAAGAAAGAAAAGAGAGAAAGAGGGAAGGAAGGAAGGAAGATGTTTATGTTGATTTCTGAGATGGAAGTTTAGGGACTTGTTCCTTGTAGATGTGGTGTAGGTAATGTAGTGTTTGAGTACAGAGCATTTTAGTCTTATTTCCAGATGGGCTAAATTGTGGTGTATTTTCCCTTTCATAGTCTGGCCAATTACATTTGATGAGACTGGCAAATCTGACTTTAGTTTTCCTTGCTTCTTGCTTTTCCTCTAATTTGGGGCTTTACACCTTTCTGAAGTGGAAGTAAAGCAGTTGTGTCTCTGTGACTTGTTTAGCTCATAAAATGTCAGCGGAAGTGCTCTGTGTCTCTTCTCTGTGAGAGCACTCAGTTAATGGTAGCACACTTTCTGACAAATGTGAACAACATGTGTGTTTGTATTGAAGCTTCCCTAAGAATTCAGGAGAGTGCTTGCTGGGCCAACACCCAGAAGACAATTGTCCTGGATTTATTACCCAGATTCACAGCAGACAGTATATTTTCATTGGATGAAACAACTGAGAGTTGGCAGGTGTTTGTCCTCACAAGCACAACTTACACTCAACTCATATTCTTACTGCTGCTAGACAAAATTGTCTATAATGTAAGAAAGCAGATGGCCCAGCACGTGGCAGAAAGCAAGTGTTCAGTTAATGGTGGTCTTTCCAGACAATATTCTTTCATTGACATGCTTCATTCCAAGACATCAATCTGCTTGCTGTTTCCCATCTCAGCATCTTTCAATGTTACTAAGGCTCTGCATGTGCTGGTTTCTATGAAATTGTTCAGCCTTAGAGGACCAACTTAATGCATCTCTATGGAGGGTTTGCTTATGTCTGTGTCCATCCTCCGTCTGCATGGCTACTGGGTCGCTCTGCTCCATGTGCAGATTTTTTTCTTACACGAAGGCATTCCATCACATGGTATTATACATCTGAAACTCTTATTGGGTGGTGGATCTCTTGAGAGGAGGATTCCAGCCATCTTTATCATCTCAGAATCTATAACAGTGCTCATCACAGGTGGACACTAAACAAAATGTAAACATAAATAATAGTGCTTTCCCCACGACAAGCAGGGTAGCTAAAAGAATTCAGTTCTCTGTAATACTGCAAGTGATTGGCGTAAGCTATAAAATGTGTCTCCTTAATCTGAAGTGCTTCTGGTACCTAGCACAAATTCTGGACTTCCCAAAGTCATGATCGGGAGATATGACAGTGTGGGGGCGATGGAGGGGTCCCAGGATCCCATGAAAGCAGTGTCTGACAGAGTCTGGACAGGTGTGCGGTACTCTGTGGACTGGCAAGTGCATGAAACCAGGCACCCTTCTGGGATGCAGCTTTTGCTGGCTTAGTCTGTGCTTTGCTGCCATCCTGTGGCCATTCAGGTTCTTATCAGTTGTTACTGATAAGGTTCAGTAGTTTTAACAGTGACTATTATGCTTAGAAACTTTCACATTTTTTTAAATGATTTTTTTTTCTTTTTGTTTTTAGCAGTACTGGAGTTTGAACTCAGAACCTTGATTTTGCCACACAAGCACTCTATCACATGAACTGCTTCTCTAGTCACTTTTGCTTTTTGATTACTTTTCAGATAGGCTCTTGATTTTTGCCTCAGACTACCATCTACTTCTTATGTTCTCCGGTGTAGCTGAGATCACATCTGGCTTATTAAGACTGAGTGGAAGTTTCAGGAACTTTTTGCTTGGTATGGCCTTAAACCTAGACCTCCTTTTCATCTCTTGAATAATGGGGATTACAAACATGATCCACAATGCTCAGCCCCAAAGTGAGTTGTCTGTTAGAAGAACATGTTGAAAACATATCTCTCAAATTTCCTATTATCTTTTAATGTTCTTATTTGAGGGTAAGTAGGAGATCTAGGTTTAGAAAGACAATTTGTAGCTTAAAAGTAGATAAATCTGGAGATGAAAAATGCAAGCTAATTTGAGTGACTATGGACAATCTCATATATGTTAGAGAAACAGAAGTATTTGTGCTATGGAAGGGATATAGTTCAGATCCTGTTCTTGAAGTCCAACATCGCCTGGAAACTTTCCTGGGCTCCCTACAGGCAATGATCAAATCCTGCGTGCTTCTTTACTCTATTTTAGTTATCTTCTAGTTTCTGGCTTCAGGACTGCTGTGTATTTCTGGCGCTTGTTATTTTGGTCTGATCATGGCATTACTTGGTCTCCTTGTCCTCATCATCTCTCTTCTTCCTGTCAGGCACATAGTGTTACTTTTCATAAAGTATGACATAACAACAGTATAACACAGACTAAGACTGCTAAGGAGCAAATTCCAGATCTTCCAGTTTGGCTTTAACTGGGCCACTGTGGGTATCAGGCAGCCCCTTCACTTACAGAGAAGGGACTATCTGAGCCCAAACAAAACTGGTCATAAAGACAAGTTCACATCACAGCTCCTAGAATTCAGTTAGTCAGCCCGTGGTTGTTATGTTTGGTCTTCTGTGTTAGAATGGGTGTTCCCAAGAATTCAGCGTTTGATTCATCATTATATATTCAGTCTAACATATACATTTGTGATTACATTAAATTGAAAATATTTTGATATATAAGCTAGGGGCCTTTTGTGGGTACATTTTATTGCAAACTCTCATTAAGTGGCTAAATCATTCATAAATCCACATCACATTTTGTATACAAGGGTATGTGTGTGCTAATATTCAGAAAACATTCAGACTTGCTGAATGCACAATGATTCCAGTGCCAGTTCAGTTGGTAGAGTGCTTCTGTAGCTTCAGTTCCAAGCACTGAAAAAAATATGCACAGGAATTATATTGAGGATTTCCTAAACTATGGGATACGTTCTATGCCACTTGTGTTGTACAGATAATCATACCCAACATTTCACAATAGCTTTGAAATCAGTACTATCTCAACAAAGAAGTCCCACAACAGACAAGGAGAACAGATTAGACTCAATACTATTTGTTCTAAAAGCTTATTTTCCTATGAGGCTTACATGCTATAAAGATGTCTTTTCAATGGCTTGGTTTCAATTCCAAGATGAAATTTCTCAACACCCAAAGAGAAACATTAAAAAATATATATCCAAGGCAGAGTGTCAAGCTCATGGCTATACTCATGTGGCATCAGGCTTCGACTTGCTACAGACTATTTTGGAAACAACACTCCATACGATAATAAGCTGCAAATGCTGTTTCTCTTGTGTGGATTGTTATCACTGTGGAGCCAGCCTGGAGGTTACAGGACCATATATTTTTAAGCTTGTTACAGTAGATCACAATTAGCATACTGTCAGACTGATCACAAACCACCTGCTGCTCTCACTGCTGGCTTGTGTTGGAAAGTCTTCCTGAGACTACTGGTCCCCAAGCACAAAGTATGTCTGGAAAAACTGCAATTCATGAGAGAGACGAAGCAGCCTGACATTCTAGATATCCATGGTCTCAAGTTTTCAAATGTCACTATATTCAGAAAACTTGAACTTTGTTTCTAGTCTAAAACACACAACGTAATCTTTATAGTATCAAAGGCTCCTTATATGTCCAGGATGGACAAAAGGTTCTCCAAACCTTTTGACTCTCTCGGTAAAAGGACACTCATATGATCCTGGTGGTGGAGTTTGAAATTCCACATGTGGAAAAAGAATATGTCTATGAGTACTTGAAAGCAGACAATATTGTTTCCCGTGGAAGCTCTTTGTGCATGTTTGATGGAGAATCTTTTGCTTTGAAATCTTTTATTATCTTTCAGTAGTTGTACAAGGGGTTTCAATTCAACCTGTCAACTTACGAGTACAATGCATCTTGATCAATGTCACTTTGATGGAGAATCTTAAGATGAGTACTGATCCTCTGTGACTAAGATACTTGTTTGCAAGGAGAAGGTTAGTGGATGGAACATGGTGAGCCTGACACAGCCAGCATTTTCAACATCGCACGTTTCTATTCTAGCTAGCCTGCTGAATAGTGTGCCACTTATTTTTGTATACCAATGTATACCACCGTATATGGTCTGCTTATGAAAAATACAGTTTATTATAACTAACATATATTTCAAGACATGTATAGTGACAAGACATACATACATAATTTTGCTTATTAGTAACAGCTGTATCTAGTTTAATTCTCGTTCATTGTATGTTTTTTAAAATTTATTTTTGCCAGTCTTGGGGCTTGGACTCAAGGCTTGAGTGTGGTCCCTGAGCCACTTGTGCTCAAAGCTAACACTCTACCATTTTGTCTTGTTATTTTAATTTGATGAAGTTTTTATGAAGCAAACTATATATATATATATATATATATATATATATATATATATATATATATATATATCCTGTGTGTGTGTGTGTGTGTGTGTGTGTGTGTGTGTGTGTGTGTGTGTGTGTGTGTTGATACTGGACTTGAACTCAGGACTTCAGGACCTTACACTCTTGCTTGTTTTTTTCACTCAAGGCTAGTGCTCTCCAACTTGAGTCACTGTGCCAACTCTGGCTTTTTGGTGATTAATTGGAAATATGAGTCTCATGGACTTTTCTGCCTGGGGCTTGGAACCATGATCTTCAGATCCTGTCCTCTTGAGTAGCAAAGATTACAGTCATGAGACACTGGTGCCCAGCAATTCATTCTATTTTTAAGGTACACATTAAATTCAGTGAAACACAGAAAGCTGAAGGTCACAATGCATAGAGTTTGAGCAAATGTAATCTCCATAAGGAACACAGCAGTCAAGATGTAAAAGCTATCACTTGAGAACATTTCCCGCCCGCCCCCCCCCCCCCCAGTCAGTCTGTATCCCTTCACTTTTCCCAGTCACCTATTGTTTTTGTTTGGTTTTCATCATGGATTACTAATCTACATTCCTAATCTTGAGTCCATCGAAACAGAACCTGACTTAATTCACTAAACATGGATTAGAGATTTTAAAGTTTTTATCATCTGATGTAGTTGTACAAAGGGGTTTTGATTCAATGGTTTATGAATGCCATATATCTTGATGAGTTCATCCCTTCCACCATTCCACCACTCTCCCCCTCCATCAGTCCCAACCACATTCACCGCCTCAACTTACTTCGTTTCATTTTCACATCAGTGCATTGAGTATTAGGACTGTATCCACTCACCATTCCTTTCTCTATTTGTCTATCCCTCCTCTCACCTCCACTTTACCTTGAACATCCCCCCCACCTTTAGACAAAACGTGTCAGCTTCCCAGTTTTAATTTTGTTAAACTGTCAGTTAATTGTTCAAATGAGTGACACCACTGGAATCATCCCCTGCATATATTACTATATACCATATCTGTATACTATACCATACTATAATCAGTTTAACTGTATATATATGTATTCGGCCCTGATATGTTTTCATAGTTTCTTGGTCCATTGTAGGGTATCTGGGTTGTTTCCATAACCTGGCTAGTGTGACAACTAGTGCAGCAGTGAACGTGAATGTGCAAGTGTCTTTCTTTGTAAACACAGAATTTCTGAAGTTCGTTCCTGTTGTTCTGTCTAAGTTGATTTTATGTTTGCTTCTAACCTTAATCCGATGTGATGACTTTGACTTTAGGGTGTGGCATGTACAGATGATCTTTCTGTCCTCTCCGTTACTGACCTGAGCTGCTCTAAAACTCTCCCACTGTGTTTGGGTTTGAAATTGAGCATCTCTGAGCACTGGTTTGTATCTTTTATCTCCATTCCAATGAGCGTTGAGTGACTTATCTGCACTAGACACTTTCTGACCAGCATCAGAATCTTTACAGACATAGAAAGAGTTCATTTGTGAGGCCAAGAACCGGAGAGTAGCTGTGGGTGATTTCTTCCTTCCTTCCTTCCTTCCTTCTCCTCCTCCTCCTCCTCCTCCTCCTCCTCCTCCTCCTCCTCCTCCTCCTCCTCCTCCTTCTCCTCCTCTTCCTCCTCCTCCTTCTCCTCCTCCTCCTCCTCCTTCTTCTTTTTCTCTCTATCTCTCTGTCTCTCTGTCTCAGTCTCTCTCTTTCTCTCTCTCTTTATGTCTCTCTCTCTTTGTGTCTCTCTGTTTTTTCCCATCTGTCATGGGACTTGAACTCAGGGCCTGGGCCTGTCTCTGAGCTATTTTGCTCAAGCCTAGCACTCTACCACTTTGAGCCACAGCTCCACTTCCATTTTTTTTTGAGTGGTTAATTGGAGATAACAGTCTCATGGGGACTTTTCTGACAGGCTGGTTTTGAATTGTAATCCTCAGATCTGTCTCCTGAGTAGCTAGGATTACAGGCATGAGTCACCAGCACACAGCTTGCGATTTCTTGCTTTCTTTACTCCCTCTCTTCAAGACTCAGACACACAGATTCCAGGCACCTTGGAAACTCTTCTTGCCTCTTTGAGACTGCAGTCCTCTGGGTTCTACCTCCTGTACTGCCAGCCTGGAAAGTGAACCCATAAAGAAAGCTGGGGTCAAGGTGAAGCTTACCTCATGTTTTTCACTCCTGAGAAACCAGGTTGTGAATCATCTTTTATTCACTTCCTATTAGGTAACTATTTTCTCAATTTTTATACTTATTTATAGAAAGAGAATAAATGCAATACTAGTTCCCTTCTCCAGAGAGATACAAGCTTAGGATCTTTGTACATTATGTATTCATTTATCAAGACATGCAAAATCCATGACTAAGTGACTCTCAATCTGATAGTTATGTCTATTTCAGACATAGTAAACTAATAGAATCGGAAGTTTTTCCTCTTAGACAAAACAGTGTTTGTATCTTTTAACATATTGGTGATCTATAACATATTTTATGTGTTCTTCCCCTTTTTTCTAGTATTGGAGATTGAACTCTAGGCCTCCCATTTACGGTGTAGGCATTCTACTTTTTGAGTCATCTGTCAATTCCTTTTGTGTTACTTGTTTTGGAGATAGTCTGTCTTTTTATACTCAAGCCTTCCTTGATTGTGTCCTTCCTGTTTGTGCTTCATTTGCTCACTGAGATGACAGATGTGTACAACTACACCCAGTATTTTTTTTTTGAGATGATGTCTCCAGAACTTGTATGTCTAGGTTAGCCTTGAACTACAATTCTCCTGATCTCTGCCTTCCAAGTGACTAGGATTACAGGCTTCAGCCAGGACTTCCAGTTCATTTCATTGCAAAAGTACATTTCAAAACATTAGTTCTCTTCTTCTTAACTCTGAACTCTTTAGCTATGTATCAGAAATGTTTCATTTTGTAGCTGCAATCCACTTTCTTGCTCTTAACTCTTTCTCTGGTTCACCTGATGCTTGTTGTGTTGGCATACGTCAAATTACATTATATTGTAAATAATTCTCTCCATTTCTTGAAGGTGTAGCCAACCTGAAGTGCCCTATTCCTTACCACTCATTTCTACATTAGTCATGGATCTTGTCAGGAACAGAATGAATTGGGAATAGGAGGGGAGATTGCCTTACATAATAATAAAGGTTGTGAAGTCCCATGATTGCAGGCTGAAAACCCAGGAGAACTAATATGTAGTTCAAGTCCAAGTCTGTTGTACCAGGAATATTGATGGAATAAGTTCCAGTTGGAAAGCTGGCAAGCTCAATACCTCAGAAGAGCTGATGTTTCAGTCTGAGTATAAAATCTAGTAAACACCAATATCCCAGCTCAAGGCAATTGGACAGAAGTTTCTTCTTACTCAGCATTTTGTCTATTAAATTCGTCATTAGAATGGACAGAGACATTTATACTAGGAAAGAAATCTGCTTCTCTCAGTCTTAAATCTATATCTCATCCAGAAACACCCTCAGAGACACAACCAGAATAGTATCTAGTCAAATGTCCTGACATGCTGTGGCCCAGTCCACTTGACACATAAAAATAACCCCCACAATTATTTTATGTCTATTTTCAAATGTGATTTCTTTTGTCATATGTTTGCTATATATGTCTCTTCTCATTCTTTTATCCTGAATAACCATTATTTTCTATTAGAAGAATGGTTATACAGGAAAGAAGAATGTGAATGATAACCATTATTTACATATCCTACCTGTTATAGCCCTTATTCCGTCATTAATAAAAGCTCTCTTTCTGGATTTTGAGCTCCTATTCTATGTAGCATGTGTCAGGAGCTTCAGCTTCATGATTTCTTACCCTCCCTTACTTCTGTCTGTAGACACTTATCAAACTCCATCAGTGACACTATTTTTTCATTTCCCCACTGAATTTCTCAGAGTAAAAGCCTTAAACTTTGCTGTTAGGACAACTTGGTCTATTCCATCTCCTTATGGATACCAGTCTAATCCTGCTGAATCATATACATTTTTTAACAGTAAAAACCTGAACTAAAATCTCTCTATATCTAGAGGAAATGCTTTGATTTGAAGCTTTCTGACAATGCAGACCTTACACTTGACTGGTCCACCTTCATCTCTCAGAAATGAGAATAGGCAGGGGACATTCATGATGAAGGAAAGAAACATGAGCAAATGTTCCAAAGTTCTGTGTATGCCCAAGTAAAATAAGTTCAGACTTGTTGTCAATCATCTGAAATTTCCCTCCTTTAGTCTACATTATCAAGCAAATTTGGAGACACAACCTGATCTGGGCTGGCAAGAAGCTGTATGAAGTCTATTTATTCTATACTTTTTATTCTACACTGGCAGATTTTACCACAGTTTTCCAATACATGAATGTGCTAATATTTTACACATTGATTGTACTACATCTTTAAAATACACTTTGGTCCCCCAAAAATGTGGATTAAAAAGTGTACCACTCCAAAATGTTTCATATAAGTACTTGGGAGTGAAGGTATAATGTAGCTGCTATGTCCTGAATGCTAGAAGAAAATTGTACTATTTTTTAAATGCCGAGTTGTAGGTGTTTGAAATTTGATTTCAGGCTGCAAAGAGCCATTATAGGCTTTTGAAGAAGGAAGTGAAATAGTCAACAATATTTTATCTAAGTTGGTTGGTAATAGTGAGCCTACACTATTTTAAAATTCTTTCCCAAGACAATTACAGAAATAGGGGTATTTTCCTTTGTTTGAGATTATGATGTCAGATGAAAAGCTTTGGCAAGTAGATATTTCCATTGATCATTGTTTTCCTTGTGGAGCTGTGTGGGAGAAATAGGCTCAAGAAAGCAATTTCAGATTGTGTTTACATCTCGCTACGAATCATACCATAAGAACATAGTCAGGGTTTGTTGTCCCCAAACGACTTTGCTTTAAAAATGCTAACAGTAACATCATGAAGAAGAAAAGCAAACCAGCAAAAGAATTAGTAATTCATTTCATTTTTGTCCAACTTTTATCTATAAAGGCCCCTGAGAGTAAAATCAAGTAATCTGATTCTGGTTAGATTAAGAATATTAATGGACAAAGGAGTGTGTGTGTGTGTGTGTGTGTGTGTGTGTGTGTGTGTGTGTGTGTGTGTGTGTGTGTGTGTGTGTGTGTGCGCGCGCGTGTGTGTGTGTGTGTGTGTATGTGCCTTTAAACTCTGTCTTTAGAATGGGTGGTAAAACCTATACAATTAGAAAACTAAGCATACAAATGATTCTATTTCAGTTTTTCTTTCCTAGATTATTTGCATCACTTGTGGGGATTCTTACTTTCTCCTAAATTTGAAATAATTGGTCCTGGGACTTTAATAATTGATTATGTACTGTATTTTTAAATGTCATTTGGCACTAGAAGCAGTGGTAAGTCTATATAAATTAAAATGTGAACTGGTACATTTTTTAGAAAAAATTACTTATGGGTCACCTTATTAAATCTACTTTCTAGAACATTCCATGCCCTAACAGTCTCTGTAAGGTAACAGAAAGTTCAATCTAATTTATAGTTTATGATTCTTACCAGGTTGTTGAGAAGGACTTTAGAAGTGTTGAGGATACTAATAACCTGTTTATAGTTTATAGTCATCACTAGAATCCAGTGATACAATGATTATATTAATCTATGAAAAGGGCATTTTGATATTGTAACCTGTTATATTTTGAATATTTGACATTATTTTTAAGGCTGGGGATGGAACTCAGCATCTTGTCTATATTAGCAAGAGCTCTGCCATGGAAGCTACATTCACCCCCCGCCCAACTCAACATCCTTCAAATATCTACAAAGATAAAAATAATGGATATATTTTTAAAGAAATATTTAGCTGTGATATGATTCAGCATTCATAGTAGAAATACTGGCAATATAGAAATAGATTAAGCATGGGTGCTAGTAATTGAGTTCTACATGTTGTACCTATCTATACCTAGCTACATGGCTCATATTTACGCACGTCTCAGTTGAAATGCCGTGTGATATATTATTACTCATATTTTACATGAATAGAAAGTGATGATAACTACAGAGTGAGTGTAAGTGACTCGCATCACATTGTCCTCTTAGTCAATAGTAAGTCAGAATGCATGAGCTGAACAATGGTACTTTCCTGCTTCTCGTCCACCCACAAGCTACTGGGAAATAAGTGTTTTTGTTTCTATGCTTTTAATATTCCCCTAGATCTATGCTTTGTTTTCAAACATAATTGAAGACATAATGCAGGCTGTGTTGCACCCTAAATGCTGGCGTTTTGATAGTTCAACCCACTAAGACTAGTAAGATGGCAAAGGAAGAACTGTGAATCAAGTTAATCCAGACACCAGATCTGGTGCTGACTGTTTAGTTACGACCTTGGATTAAAAAAAAAAAATGTGAGCAACAAGCAATGTCTAAGCCAGCTGCCATTAGGCTAGCACTTCCTCCTAGGCAGAAGCTCCTTACATTCCTCAGCTTAAGGTGTCAGTGACGGCATCAGACATGTGGTAGAAGATGGGGGGCGGGGGCTGATTCCCACATTTTTATCTTCATATCCCTTCCTTTCCAAATATAGGACACCAGACACTGTTAACCAGTTTAAACTTTTAGAACTCATCTTTAAGCAAAGTCTTTCTACTCACATTGACGTGTTGATAAAATTGTAAAAACTAGAATGACCAATGGGTAATCATGTACTCAGTTCTGTCTTTACAAAAATTTACATTTTAAAAATATGGATTTGTTACTGCATCCTGGTGGTGGCTTATGCCTATAATTCTAGCTAATTGAGAGGCTGAGATCAGAGGATCACAGTTTGAAGCTGCCCTGGGCAGAAAAGCCCTGAGACTCCATGTCCAAAATAATTAGTAATTATCCAGGCTGGACACGTGACTCAAGAATAGAATGCCAGTCCTCAAGCTAACAATCTCAGGGAGGTCTGAGCTCTGGTGCCAAACACAATCAGTCGATCAATCAATCAATTCACCAGTCAATGAATTACTTCATCTTAAATAGATCTTAAGAAATGAGAAAATACAAACTCCTATGCATGGGGAATAATTATGTGCAAAACAGCCTTGAAGGTGTCTTTTCCTGTCCAGTCTTCACTGTTTACCACCGTTCCTTCCTTCTTCCCTCCCTCTCTTCTTCTGTCCCTTTTTCATCCCTTCTAGTCTCATTTTCTTTGCCACAACATGCAAGGTATATGACTAGCTTCATTGTATAAGTGCATATAATAAAACTCAAGCATATTAGAAAGCTAGTCCATGAACGCACAGCTAGTAACTGATAATGCTCTGAGTTTAATTAGGCAATGCCAGCTCTCCAGTGTCAAACATTTCTTACAATGTCACCTGACAACCAGTGAATTATACTCTTTAGGGCCTAGAGTAGACTTACATCTAATAAAAGAGGTGAATGAAAATGAAAGGGAAAGTAAAACACTACTTGAATTAATTTCATAATTGTAAACCACCCTTCAAAAGTCCAATTAATTTTCTTTAAGGTTTCTTAATGAATTCCACTATCATAAAATATATACTTCAGCCTGGCTCATGCCTATTATACACTAGTTGCACAGAGGTCTGAGGATCTTGATTCCAAACCAGCTCAGGCAGACAAATTCAAGAGAATCTTATCTCCAGTTAACCAGCAAAAAAAATCCAGAAGTGGAGGCATGGTTCAAGTAGTAGAGCCACAGTGATGAGCAAAAAACCTGGTCAAGAGCTTGATACCCTTAATGCAAGCCCTACTTTAGTAAAGACATGACACACAAAAGTAACAAATGATTGGTCTTTATATTCATGGACTGTGGAGACATAATCATTATTTCTAAAACATTTATTTTATTACCCCAGAAGAAACACCAAACACTTTCATACTGACTTCTTATAAAATTTTGATAAAGCAAAATATTTCTTCTAAAAATCAAACCTTGTGGACTTTTTTATTCCAACAAAGTGTTCCTTAGATTTATTTATTTTTTTAAATGGGTAATATTTTTTTATTGTGAGAATATTGTACAGAGGAGCTACAATTACATGGGCAAGATAATGAGCACATTTCTTATCAAGCATTGTTGCCTCCTCTTTGTTTCCCCTTCCCATCCCTTCCCATATTCCCCCCACCACCCCCGATCTGATCCTCCCCCCCCCCCACCAAAGTTGTAAAGTTTGTTTTTTGACATAACGACTTGTACATCTCATTGTTGCAATGGGTCCACCTGTATCCCTAGTTAAACGATTTGTTTTTGCCCCTCCCCTCCACAAATTATACCAACATCAAATACAGTGAAAGCAGGGGTTATACCGTGGGGAAGGGACGTACAAAGCAACATAGAAAACATCTTATAAATATGTTAGAAATAATTGCATGAAAGAAAAAAAACATTTGAATACTTATCTTGGGTTCATTCTCCTAACATCAACTTGATTTATTTTTATTTTACCAGGGATTTGAAGTCAGTGCCTCATACTTACTTGGCCTGCTTGCTTGATGCTCTACTACTTGAGTAATACCTCCAGTTTGGCTTTTGCTGGATATTTTAGAGATAAAGTTTTGCTGATTTTTGCTCTTGGGTTGGGCTCAAACTATGATCTTCTAGATCTCAGCCACCTGAGTAGCCCAGGAGTGAGCTACCACATGTCTGTCTATTTCTTATCTGCATACATGCAGGAGAAAAGCTATGAGAGATTCCCAACTGTTGTAAAAATAGTCAATAAATTTTCATCACTATTATTATTACCACTACTTACTGAGCACCAACTGCCTAGCAGACATTATCCTGAGGTGTTATCTCTTGATTAATTATGAATACAATGTTGTTAAATAGCTATTAATACTACTCCATTGTATAAACATATGAAACTGAGCTTGGAGAAGTGACACTTTAGTACATATTAGAGTTGAGAAGTGAGGTTAGGTCTGGTTTGAAAGCATATGTTTAACTGAGGTTCACCAAGAGAGAGGAAACAGACTGAAAGACAACACTGATATCAAAGTGAAAATAACATTTGATTCCAATTGGAATCTACACAGGAGCCAGATCCTGAGAATGTTCCTAAGGTTGGCTTCTGGAAACATTATCCACATGATTCAATTAATGAACAATGTATCCAATGTTTTCTGCTGTGTACACTTTCACAAGACTTCAGAAACTAGATCCTTCTAGTCTTTTTGTTTTTCATGACTTGATAATGAAACCTATGAAGCATGAAATAATTTCAAAGTCTTAAAATATGAGATCTTTCAGAATGATACTACCAAGTTCAACCTTTCTTTGACTTTTGCTCTTCCATGAAAATTACTTTAAGGAAGGTGGCTCAGTGGTAGAGCACCTGCCTTGCATGCATGAGGCCCTGGGTTCGATTCCTCAGCACCACATAAGCAAAAAGA
Organism: Dipodomys merriami; assembly: GCF_024711535.1. Lineage (NCBI taxonomy): Eukaryota > Metazoa > Chordata > Mammalia > Rodentia > Heteromyidae > Dipodomys > Dipodomys merriami. The sequence goes on along the minus strand of NW_027203381.1, from coordinate 65,611,015 downwards.
AAAAAAGCCGGAAGTGGCGCTGTGGCTCAAGTGGTAGCGCGCTAGCCTTGAGCTAAAGAGCTGAGGGACAGCGCCCAGGCCCAGAGTCCAGGTCCCACAACCGCCCCCCCCCAAATAAATAAATTTAAGGGGTCCAAAGCTGTTTTTCCCCTAGACTGAGGTTTTCTTTTCTTTCTTTCTTTCTTTTTTTTTTTTAAAGATCTCCTATGATCAAACTTGAAACCACCTGGCAAGTGTGGGCATTGATTTTCAGGGAATGATGCATGACACGTGTTCCTTTTGTGTGTAATGGAATATAAGGTTATAGTAAATTTGATTAAGGCTTCATCTTCTGATGAAGTATTTCACTTAATTTTGACAAATATGATTAACATGATTATATAATTACGTTGTAACTTAGGATAACATTTCCAACTCAATTCAGCAAACATGTATTGGTCATTTACTAGTTTTCTTTTTTCAGTTTTTCCATTTCTATCTTTCTTTCTATCTGTCATTCTTTTTTTGGGGGGGCGTATTCCTGGGTATTAAAATTAGGACCTGGGGGTTATCTTTGATCTTTTGTGCTCAAGGCTATCACTTTACCCCTTTGAGCCAAATTTTTGGTGGTTATTTGGAGATGAGTCTAATGGACTTCCTACCTAGTCTGGGTTCAAACTACAATCCTCATATCTCAGCCTTCTTAGTAGCTAGGATTACAGGTGTGAGCCACTGTGGTGCAGCTTTATCTTACTATGTTATATATATATATATATATATATATATATATACATATATATATATATATATGTATATATATGTATATATATATAGTTATAGTTATTTTAAAAGTGATGTACATTGGGGTTACAGTTACATAAATTAGGTAATGAGTACATTTCTTTATGAACAATATCACCTCTTCCTTCACTCCCAGTTTTCCCCTCCTGTCCCCATTCACCTGTTGTATAGGTTGTTTTCAACACTGTGTATAGTGAGTATCACTGCTTCATTTGTTAACCCTTTGTCCCACCTTTTCTTTGTCCCCACAGAAAAACTTACAAAAGACAGATAAACTTACAAAAGACAAAAGCTAAAGAAAACAAAAATAGCAACAAAAACCCCCTTTTTTCCACTTCTTGGAGTTCATTTTGATAAATATTATTTTATATGGTCATGTGCACATAGCTATTGAGCCTTTGTGACCTTCTCCTAAGAATATCCTCCTTTTATGGGAGGGCAGGGGTGGTAAGGGAAAAACAAAGGAGGAGGCAACAATGCTTGATAGGAAATGTACTCATTATCTTGCCCATGTAATTGTAACCCCTCTGTATGGTATTTTCACAATAAAAAAAACTTATTAAAAAAAAGAATATCCTCCTTTGGTCTCACTGTGTGACTCTCTGGAGACCTGTATAATTTATCATGTCCTAGTGTATTTTTTTTCTTTTACCACCTAGTATATTTACTTGTGGATTCATAGGCACATTCTAGTTATCACAAATGAGGGAAACCATGTACAATATATTTCTTTGGGTCTGGCTTGCTTCATTTAATTTTTTCCAAGTCTTTCCATTTCCATATGAATGGTACAATATCTTCTTTCAGATGAAAGAGTAGAATTCCATTGTATATATTCACCACATTTTCTTTTAGTATTATTTAAACAATTATTTTTATGAAGTAGTTTTACAAAGGGCTTTAAATTCCAGAGGTCAGCTTATGAATGCATTATGATGAGTATCACTCCTTCCATCAAGCATTTACCATGCTTTGAGTAGTATCAGAGGGTAGAGAAAGATGGTAATGGTAGCATTTCATGATGTATAACCCTCAGAGTTTCCATGAAAGAGATCAGAAGTCTGTACATCTATAGGAGTGAGGGGGGGGGAATGCATGCTCACTTGAAGTTAGGAAATGCATATAAACATGAACCAACTAATTGTGACACGGGCTGTGATGTGACAAGAGTTCTAGAATTTGCTGATCCTGCTAGCTAAATCATCAACCCCCCTCTAGACACTACAGAACCCAGTATTGTATTTTTGCAGTTGTCATAATTGCAATTGTACATTTATTTCTATGATCATTTGACCTAATTTTTAATGATTACCAGTACTCTGGTTGTTTGTTTTATTATATCAGACCTAATGTCCATAAATAACATATATCAACTGTAGTAGGGGTGAATATGATTCAAGTATATACTATGGCATGTAGTAAATTTCACAATGAAACCAATTTCTTCCCACAACCAATTTTAAAAATTAGAGATTGTTGTGTAAAAGTTTTGCACAAAAGAATTATACAAAGTTCATCACGAAGAAAGGAGGGATGGTTAATCTAATCAGGTTGAGTCTGAGCTGGACAAGGATGGATATGCAATCACTGGAAGAAGGCAGAACATTCTTGTGACATAGGTGCAAGAAGATCTAGACATGGACTGGGACCTGCTGGCTCATGGAAGTAGAGTTAACTTTGTGCATTGAGGAAAAAGAAGATAAGATAAAGTCATCAGAGGTATTAAAGAGAAGTCTAAGAAAGGTAAAGACAGTGGAAAGATTCAAGGCACGGCATTGGGAAGCAATAATGCCTTGGAGAATGTCTGGAAAAATACACTATCAATAGAAAACTGAAAAGTAAATGATATGGAAACTGTTGTTTCAAGATACTAAGGACAGAGAGAGTTTCATGAAGGAGAAGAATTAATAGTTACTACATATAATTGCTGTTCTTTGTATATCTTTAGGACATGTGTGGCTGGAATCTGGAACAACTTAATTTATGGTGATTTTTACAAAAAAGAACTTCAGTGGGATTGTGTGGGCAAGAAGCAGCATTCAACAAGTTGAAGAAAGGAACACAAAGTGCTAACATGAAGAAAGTTTAGGGAGATTCAGCTTTGAAGTGTTTGGATGGTTGTAGGAGAAAAGAGAGAAGAGAAACTCTAAGGGAGATGTTTTCAGACCCCCCCCCACACACACACAGAGCCTCTTACTTGGGATATTACAGTGACATTCGTACCTTACTGCTTCTACACTGACACAAAGATGCATGCCTATGTATGACCACAAATCTTAGTGCCTGGCTAACAATCTGGCGATAGTAAAATATTCATTCTCCAGAGTAGCACATCTTCAAAATAACTTCAATATTCCTTAGCCTTTACTTTCTTCCTCCTGCTACCCTGACCCTCTGATCCACACCCCCAAGTATTAACACAGTCCAAGCTTACCCTTAGCAGTGTTACCACAGTCACAAGCTAAGGCCCTTCCCATTCTCCATCTGAAAGGGAACACTAATAAAAACTTCTTCCTTTACTGGAAAAAGGATGCTTTTCAAAAATTGTTCTCAGACCTTCAAATGAATGACTGCTCTCTGATTTTAGAAAGTAGACTATTTGCAGAGAAAATTCAATTCCCAGAGAAACAGAAGCATTCTACTTTTATTTCTAGGCATGTTGTCCAATAAGTTTGACGCTCAAGTTACCAAACCAGAGGCAGACACACTGCGTCTGTGAAAAGTTAGTATATGTCCTGAGTCAGTGTGCTTCAGCTCTGTCACCAGGAGAGGGTACAATAGGGAAAAGACACTGTTCCCTTTGGGTCTTCTTTTCTATTAAATGGTGATATAGACAATAAATGCTCATCATGATTTGACTTACATTGAAATTTTATCCCTCAAAGCCTGAATGATGCCATACCACAAATCATTTGTTTTTGTGTCTGTATTTGGGAAGAAGTCATTCTTGGCAAAAGTCATGATTATTTTCCATCCCTCTTCAGCAAACAACATCACTCTCCTCATGAGACTTTTATTTAGAAATAGGTACATCATGTAAGGGTTGGAGGGAGTTGATTGGTGTGTGTGTGTGTGTGTGTGTGTGTGTGTGTGTGTGTGTGTGTGTGTGTGTGTGTGTGTGTGTGTGTGTGTGTGTGTGTGTGTATGTGCTGTTCCTAGGGCTTGACCTCAAGCAGGGCCTGGACACTGTCCATGAGCATTTTTGTTTAAGGCTAGTGCTCTACCAGTTGAGCCACAGTTCTGCTCCCAGTTTTTTGCTCGTTATTGGAGACAGGAGTCTCATGAACTTTTCTGCTCAGGCTGGCTTTGAACCTTGATCCTCAGATCTCAGCCTCCTGAGTAGCTAGGATTATTCATAGCACTACTATCACCTAACTTGGAGTTGATTGACTCTTTACACTGGACGTGATGGGGTCTTTATTGCCGCTTTTTGTTTTTTTCAGAAGGCCTTCTCTCAGAGCTCCCTTATCTGTTTTGTTTTACTTTGCTTTGCGTTTATAAGACATGGTCTTACTATGAGCCAGGCTGACCTGGGACTAATGAACCTCCTGTCTCATTATCCTGTTCTGGGACTTGCAGGAGTGACATCATGACTTTCACTCTGTATTTATTTATATTGTTTTCCTATAACAGGATAGGAATTTGAGACCTCAACTAGCTTGATCTGCTGGTGCTCTATTAGTTCAGCTTTTTTATTCCTGTCTTGGACCTTGAACTCAGAGTCTGGGCACTGTCCATGAACTATTTTGCTCAAGGCTAAGACTCTACCACTTGAGCCACAGCTCCACTTCATATTTATTTATTCATTTGGTAGTTAATTGGAAGTAAGAGTCTCATAAACTTTCTTTCTTTGATTGGCTTCTAACTACAATCCTCAGATCTAAGTCTCCTGTGTAGCTAGGATTACAGGTGTAAATCACCAGCATGCAGCTCTAGCCTAGCTTTTACTGGTTTATTTTGGAAATTGAATTTCAAGCACATTTTTTGCCCAGGCTGTCTTTGAATTGTGTGTCTCTAGAATTCAGTGTCTTGAGTAGCTAGGATTACAGGTTTGAGCCACCAGCACCAAAGTTTGCTATTTTGTTTATAATACTCAAGGTTATTGAAATTTCATAAGGAAATAGGAGAGTGAAATACGTCTTATTTCAAAGGTAAGGTAGTAAGTATAAATAAATATAGATTTTAAAAATAAGCAAGAGTAATACCTTGGAATTATAGAACTTGGATTTTTTTTTCATTCAAATGCCACCTTCACATTAGAGGATGAGGTTCATCAAGACCTGGATTCTTGTTAGTCCTGTTACTTTATTGTCAGTTGCTGAGAAAGCATGATCCTCGTTTAAGTCTTTTGAACCTCAGGACCTTCAAGACTATACTTTATTAGAAACAGAGAAATAATAATCCTGGTTCTGAATATCTCTTTCATTTTCTCGATTTTGGTATTTTAATGAAGCTTAGTAATAAGTACTTATAACCAAAGCAAAGCTTATGTATGTAATTTTATTTTAATGTTCATTTTGAAGAGGCACTGATTAAAAGTACAAAAAGGATAGTAGTCACAAGAAAGTCTTCTGTTCCTTGCTGTGATCTTCTCTGTAACCTAGCTCTGCTTAAAACTACATCTGATCAGTTTTACATGCCCTTCAGGAATTCATACTTACAAATGTATGCACATTTTCTCTATTACATACTATGGATAATATTTTCTATGCATTTAAAATAAGTGACAAATTTATAGATCTATTCATATCAATTTATGTAAAGTTGCACATTTTAAAATATTTTTATTAACACATTTTTTCATATTCAGGAGAGTTTCACTGTAGCATTTCTATATAAGCCTGGGATGCATTTTGGTTAGATCCATCCCTTCTATCACTCTCCCTCATCCCCCTCCTTAACCTCTTCAAACAATTTTTTATAAATTTTATAAATTTTTATAAATTAATGGAAAATACCTACATTATATTCTATATTTACAAAATGCAGCCCATTCCTTTATAGGGATGTGTTAAATTTTAATTCGCTCCCCATTGAGGAATTAACATTGCTAATAGAAGATAGTATTAGTAACACTGTTATAGGACTACCTTCTGTTGTGTCACTGTTGCATCCTTGTGCAACTTTATCTGGAAGTTAATATCTAAAACAGAGTTGTCAAAAGAATGGCTTTTTAAATTTTGAAATACAGAGATAAATGAAGGCATAAATGTTTATTCTTTCTAAGAGAACATCAGATATCCCACTTACTTACATTCTAACAGTTGTTATCAAATACTTTTATCCTTGAAATATGATTAGAGTTGTGAATTGTTATTCTGTGTATAGTTTGTGTTTTTCTTATTGTGAGTCAGTGAGATTTCTTTTTGTATATTTGAAGGTAAATTATAACTCACATCCTCATTTTTCATTTTTTTGTGGTTTATTACTTTTCACTTTGATTTTAATGTTTCCCTCCAATGAGAAACCCACAAATAGTCTCTATTTTATGTCAAGTTTGTCAGAATTAAATATTTACTAAGTCATGTATTACATTTTCTATACTGACATAAAAATGATATTTACATGAATTCCAACATGTATAGGTAAAAGAAGTCCTTTTCCTTTTAGGGAAAATATTTATATGTGGTCAGAATGAAATACAGGGATAGAATAACTATAGTGTACTGTGGGAGATTAGAAGAAATTGTGATTTATTGTGGCAGAGTGGGGAGATAGCATGGAGAGATCATTGTGGCTTTTCTGGTAGTGTCTCCAAAAATACATGAGAGTTTTAGGGTCAGAGAAGTGTGTAGGTGCTGGATAGAGAGCTGTGACCACCCATTGAGAAATGAATTCCAGCAATGTGCTCAAGGCACACACCTATAATCCTATCTAGCTGGGAGCCAAAGAATAAATAGTAAGATCACAGTTCAGGGCAAACCAAGGCAGAAAACTTTTCCAGGCACATATCTCATTCCACCACTTGACGAAAGGCTATTACCCAAACTACATTAGGCAGAAAAGTCCATGAGAGTCCTTTCTAGCTGTAGGGAGCCTGGATTCACTGGTGCATACCTGTGTTTTCAGCAATGATGGGAATTCTAAAACAGGCAAATCAAGGTTCAGGCATAAGCCTGAGGAGGAGGTGAGACTGTATCTTTAAAATAATCAGCAAAAGCAGGTCTGGAGGCGTGGCTTAGCAGTAGCATGTTCATTCAGCAAGTCTAAGGCCCCAAGTTCAAACTACAGCACTACAAAAATAGAAGAGAGACAAATTAATTTTGACTAATGCAAAACTGCTTTTTTTTTTTTTTTTTTTTTTTTTGCCAGTTGTGGGGCTTGAACTCTGGGCTTGGGTGCTATCCCTCAGGTCTTCAGCTCAAAGCGAGCACAATACCACATGAGCCACAGGGCCACTTCCAGTTTTCTAGTGGTTTATTGGAGATAAGAATCTCATGGACTTTCCTGCCTGGGCTGGCTTTGAACAGTGATCCTCAGATCTCAGCCTCCTGAGTAGTTACGAATACAGGCGTGAGCCACTGGTGCCCAGCTGCAAAACTGATCTTGAATTGATTGACTTCCTATTTCTCACAACAAACAACTCTTTCTGAAACCAAAGCTGTTCCAGTCAGTAAACAGTTTGCTATGAATATTCTCATTAAATGTATGAGGAACTGGCAACATTTTGAATAGTTTATTACTGATTATATGTAGGCTGTCAAACCAATAAATGCATCAATTAAGTGAACAACCAATGCCAAGAGCATATTTGGTAGGAAGAGAAAGTCTAAATAAGCCACCGTTTAAAATTTTCTGAATAATGATTAATTCTGACAAACTGTGAGAAGAAAATTATTTTATTAAAAATAAAAATTTAGGTATTCAAAATTTAAGCAAGTTTAACTACCAGTGTGTACAAGACTTTACAGTGGCAAAAAATGCTAAGCCAGGTGTGGTGGTGCATGCCTGTAAGGCAGTACACAGGAGGCTGAGGCAAGAGTTCTGTGCTATGTAGGGAGGCTTTGTGGCAAAGAAAAAAAATTAAAAGTACCAAATTATTTCATTGTGAAACTATGCTGTGAGTTACTTGCCAACCTACTTGGCCAAGGTGTTTAGGTCAATTAAGTAACAGAAAGAATAGTTAGATTTAAAAATAAAATTAGTGAGAGACAACTAATATGATTTAAAATTTAAGCCAATAACACAATACTGTCTTAGGTTTAAAATAAAGTGTAATCTTTCCATTAAACATCCTGATTTTGTGTAGGGAGTAACACGCAAAAGGTAGAGAAGTTGAAAGCGACTACTATTTCATTTTTTAAAATCTTTCATGTTGTTTTTTGTCTTTTACGGTGCATATAAAAAATGAATGCTCCTACTCAGGGTGCTATAGGAAGACTGAACTTTGGGTATCTAAATGTGGAAACGAATGACAATCTGGGAAGGAGCTGCTTGTGTCCTGAAGCATGCACACTGAAGTTCTGGATAGTAGAAGAAAATGTTGGATTCAAAAAATTCGTTATCCTTTTGGGCCTACATTCTTCAAATGTGGACAATGTATATTAAGTATATATCTCTGCGTTCTAACGTTCTTTGGCTCAGTGGACTTCTGAGCTCAACAGTAACAAAAAAAATAACAAAAATAATAACAAAGGGCAAAGTGGTGGTCCACTTTCTCTGAGATGAATCCTCCCTGCCATAAGAATCACTTTGGCAATGTTTAGACAAGACAGTTGGCTGAGTACCTGGCGGCACTGACTTTCCTGATCTGTCTTCTCAGGGATTTTGATCTCGTTGAGGAATCAGAAGTTACCTAATACTTATATGCCTAATATTGTCTTTATATTTAATGCTGAAACTTAGATGCTTCTATAATCAAATAAAATACCCTCCATGTTAGCCTTTAATAGTGTAACACCCAGAACTCATAGACCCAGGTAATTGCACCTTATGCAAAGATAATTAGACTCTTCAAAGCATTTCCCCTGCTTCACCTCATGGAATCCTTGGGACAACCTTGCCAGGGAAGCAGAGTTGCACTTTAAACATGAACATGGGTGCTCACGGAGGCCATATGTGTTTTAAGATTATGCATGGACCTGCTCACTATGCTCAGGTTCCATTGAGGGAAACAAAGCCGCATCCTACTCATTTTCAAGTTCATAAAGAATAGCACAGCTCCAGAGTACAGCAGTAGCTCTTGGCTGTGGATTCCAGACCGAGAGAGCTCTACCGGAAAACTATCTTCTGCTGCAGCACAAAGGATTATTTTTAGATGTTTTCCTTTGGCTAATTGTCTCCGCCTCCCTTGGGAATTTCTATGGGTAGAATCCCAAATGAGCCAATTTTCTCACTAATTCCTGCAGAGGTGGGGAAGCAGAGGGCTGGGTCCCTGTTGCCCTCACCCTCTCCTCAGTGATGACTGAATGATGGCTTTCGCAAGGCCTTCAAGGATCTTGAAGACCACTGAGCTTTGGAGATCTCACTGAACAATGGAGGTGGACAGGACTGTGAAGATACCTTATGGAGCCTGGCAACCACCCTGAAAGGCCTTGACTGGAGCTCCGAGATGAAAGGAGCTGAGTTTGTGGAGCCAGCAGTGGCTGTGGGTTCAAGAGGCCTTCCATGGACTCTGATTTTCTTCTGCCATCTTTGAAAGGAAGACACTTCATCAAGGCAACTTCCACTCTGAGAAAATATCAAAGGACCAGTGCAGAGTTTGCCTAGAAAGAAGAAAGAGGAAAGGGCTGGTAAAAACCATTTTGACTCCCTCGCAGTTCAAAATAAATTAGTGATAGGTAGCCTGAAGGCAATGGGTGGAAAACAGAGAGTCAAAGTCAGGGTTAGCATAAGCCTAACACCTTTTATGCAATAAACTACCTGGGGAGATGCGGAATTCTCCATCACCTAGCCAGTTCCCGTGGACATTCAGACACTAGCATGGACACTCGTATTCTCGAAAGTGATCCAAAACCCTACAGGAAGAGGCTAAATAATAATCATAATAGTTACTACCACTCTTCTAACACTTTGTAACCTGTGCCTTTAAAACACACACACACACACACACACACACACTTCACAGGGCCACATGAGATAAGTGTTATCATTAACTTTCTCTTAAAAACGAAACATAACGAAACAACACAAAAACCCTGAAGCCAACTACCTAAGTCATTTGTTTAAGATCTTACAGCAAGTAGGTGTTTTTATTTCAGTGACCAGTCCCTACAGGTGCTGAACTTCTCTGTGTCCTTGAAGATCCTTTTATTTTTTTCACGAAGACTCCACTTAGGGTAACATCCTGTCTCGTGGAGAGCATGCTTTATGTGCTGCACTCATCTAAGTTCCTACGGGGCATTGACAGACTGTGGGAATGGAGGGAGGGATGCCCAAGTGTCTAGGGCTAGGAAGAGGGGGAAGACATCACCATCCAGCCCCTAAACCTTGGAGACACTCTTGGGCACCTGGGCCTATTGGCCTAGGCAGAGCTCACCAGAATACACAGAATGCCAGAATACAACAGCACCAAGTGAAGCGCTGTTGATCTTAAGACTTGCCTGCCTCCACTGTTCACTCTGGCATTTTCTTCTGAACCTCACTTCCCACTGCACCTGTGCTGGGCATTTCCCCCCCCCTCGCCCCCCTCCTTGCCCAGGAGACTGGAAAGCAGTGGACAAACTATTGCAGAGTTGCCAGTCCTTTATTTGGCTACCCCCTTCCCTCTGCCCAGATTTATGGAGAGACACCCGAGGTGGAAAGTGACTTACCCAAGGTCGCAGAGCCCCATAGAGAACATCCAGGAATGCGGACTCCTCTATCAGTGCTCGGCCTAGGCTCTACCCCACTTAGAGAAAGAGAGAGAGAGAGAGGGGGGGGGGGGAGGGGGAGGAGAGGAGAGCGCTCTCTTGATCCCGCAGCCTTGCTTCCCTGCCCCCACCTCAAGTCCCCAGAGTGGTGGCTTCTGACGCTCCGCAGCCTCCAGGGTCCAGTCCTTCCTGCGGGCGCTTCTCTTCCGCCGGATTCCCACGCTGGAGTCGCCCTGGCTCCGCGGGCGGCCCGCGGGAGCGCTGCCTTCCGGCGGGCTCAGCCGCACAGCCCTGCCCACGCCAATCCCCTTCCGAGGGCCGAGCGCGGGGACACCGAGGCAGGCGGACGTCCGGGGTGTGGGGGGGGGGACTGTGTGTGTGTGGAGGGGTGGGGGGACTCTCGATCCGACTCCGAGAGCAGCCCAGGGGCGTACTAGCTCGGGATCAGGGCCAGCCCCTGTCCTTTCCGTCCGGCGCGGGCACCTGGAAGGAGGCACCGATCCAGGGTGACGTCCTCCGCGCAGCCGGGTCCCTCGCCCTCCCTCCTTCGGAAAGTCCCCAAAGTGTCGCGTCGGATCCCACTAAGGAGTGGCAGGGCCTCCGGCTCCCGGGAGGGCTGTCTCCCCAGCCGAGGAGCGCCACTTGCTCCTCCCCGCCGCCCCGGCCACGGCGCCCGCTGCGCGCCTGCCCTGCGCCCCCGGGGCTCCTGCGCGACCCATGTGCCCGCTCCCCTGCGCCTGGGACGCGCGCGCCATGGACTCGGGACCCGGCTTCCAAGGAGAGGCCGCCTTTTGGTTGGACAATTAGCGGAGGTGGGCGGGGAGTGGCCGAACCCCACACACGCGCCTCTCCATGAAGATTCTTGGGCTTTCTCTGAAGAAAGGAGTGCATATGCTGCAGTGTCTCTGTGGAAGGAGCCTGAGGTCCAGCGACAGCCTAAGTGGTGAGCGATGTTCGGTTCCCCATACCTAAAACACTGCAACCCTCCCCCCTCCACCCCCTCCTCACCCCGTGCGCCCTACTCCCCCCTCCCTCCAGCAGTAGTCGGGAGGGGGGGTGGAAGAAGGTGTTTCCTTCGTGGGGCGAGGCCTCAGCGCCTCTCTCTCTCTCTCTCTCTCTCTCTCTCTCTCTCTCTCTCTCTCTCTCTCTCTCTCTCTCTCTCTCTCTCTCTCTCTCTCTCTCTCTCTCATCTCTGAAGTCATTGACGCTTTGCACACTCCTTAGCTGTCACCCAGCGCCTGAGCTGAACTGGAACCCGCGGGGCTTCTGTGCCCGGCAGCCAGTGACCTGCTTTTCACCAGCTTTTCACACCGCCAGGCGCCTCTCCTTGTGATGTGCCAGGGCGGCGTGAAGCCCTGGGAGTTGTTTAGGGTCTCTTCCGACAAGTTACAGGTGCGTTCCGCTTGGGAGGGAGGGAGGGAGGGGACTTTTAAACAGGTGGCAGGCGACGCAGGTAGCTTTTCTTTTTGCTGGCTTTGTCTGAAAAGTAGACATCTGGCATTCCTGGGGGAAGGGGGGTTGGTGGTGCTTCTTTTTCCCTGGAGAGCGAGGCGATTTCTGTCCTTGGTGCTGAAACAGGAGACTCCCATCTAACAAGCGTAACCATCAGGGTGAAGGCTCAGAAAAGTACGGTATCTTTGAATGGCCTGTGATATTTAGAGAAGTCATTTAAAATTTAGTGTGGGGGGGGGGAATAAAACCTCACCGAACTAAAACCAAATCAAGTGAATCTGATTTTCTGAAGCCTTGCAACCTGATGTGTGGTTCCACGGCATTTAAAAGATGTAAGTTCCCTTCAAAGCATGTATGTGTTTGTAAGTGTTCATTCCGTGTGTGTGCTTTCTTGCTTTCTTTTTAATTGGGGTAGGGTGTGAGGAGAGAGGAGAGGCATTGTGCAGTGTCTAACTTCGCTACGTCTCAACAAGTATGTCTGTGAAAGAATATCTTGGGTACATAAATTCCTAATAATTTTAACATTCAATTCAGCAGCATTATAATAGAGTTTCTGTTTGAAACTTCATGTGTTATTTTGGGGCATCTGATTCACTGGGTAATGGTACCTATTTTCACTCTGTTCTAGCGCTATGAAAATTATATTTGGATATAGGTTTCATTCATCATTTCTAAAACTTTGACTTTCTGGTTAAGTCACCAGTCATGATGAAATTAAAACTATTTAAAATTAGTTAATTTTAAATCGGGTACTTCACATGTCAAATTTGAGAACACACTTTGGAAATGCAATTGCAATGAAATCTCTTGCTTGGCATCTGTGTAATTTAGAAGTTTATTTAGAGGTTCTTTTTGTTTTTCCATCATCTTTGTAGGTGCTAAAAATGTCACAACACTCCTTTCTCAACTAAGAGTCTTCCCATTAAATCTTTATGATGTGATAATACATATTTTCAGGAAGCTAGGAGATAGGTGTGTACTATTATTATTTCATATATATATATATATTTCTGATATGTGTTTTTTGGATGTGAAACAAATATGAAGAGTGACTTGGATATGTATTTCTCAGATGTGAGAAACTAAAAGGGTGCATAGCATATGATAAATATTTTTAGGGCATTTCCTCATGGAAATTAGGTAAGATTTTCAGTTACCTTACAAAGTCAGTTTTCCAAATAGTAATGGATCAAAATGGGATGGGTCATCTGTGTGACTTGGTAGTATAGGTTGTTGAAAGCATGTGAGTTATAGTTAAGATATCTAGTTACAAGGTAGTCTTGGTAAGTCACCATGAATCTTGAAACTCATGAATTACATCTAAAATGAGGAAATACTGATATCTCTTGACTAGTTCTTGTGTATAACTCTGCACTTGATTTACTGCAGGACATATTGAAACTGTGGTTCTTTCTCTATATATGTATTGTTATTTAGTGAAGTAGGTGTTTTATTTTGGGGAACTATCTCTGTAGAGAAACTCTTATAAAATGTTACATTCTAAGGAGGGAAGAAGATCTTTTTCCATTCTTCCCACAGACAGAAATAATATGTAGTTTTCAAGAGATTGGTTCTGGAATTACACAGCCTTGTTGGAATGATGGCTCTTTAAAGCTGATGATTATGTGTAACTAATATAAGCTTGCTGTTTCTTGATTTATGCATAAATATAAAACATGATGTTAGTACTAACATCACAGGTTGTTGCAAATATTAAATGAATTAAGGATAGCTAAATATTTAATAGTATTACAGGATTACAGGCCTATGGTAAGGGCTTTATGCTTGTGACATATAATATGCTTAAAATATCTTAGATACTGCTGTTATTATGTTCTTCTTGAAACTGATTCCTTTCATGGGGATCTTACCATTTAAATGACAACAGCATACCTTTGCATATATTCTCTGTTAATACAAAACTTGGGACAAAGGCATCAGACAATTTTCACTGAGTGAATTTGCAAAAAGAAAGTTACAGTGAAGCACTGTAATTTAAAATTATTGCTCTAAAGGAACACAGTAATGTTTTGAATGATGTGAACATGAAGTAATAGAGTTTCACACTAGCTACCACTGTTCTTTTACAGTTGAGTTAAATAAGGAAACTACATGGATGTGATGTATTTTTTAATGACAGGTTCAGAGTCTGCTAACACATGCTGAAATTTTAGAATTGTAAATATTTTCATGCTCTCTCTAGGTTTTATCAAATGAATGGAGCTAAGAAAATAAGAACTCTCTATTTTTTAGCTTTTTGGCATTATTATAATATTTTATTGCTCCTACCTCTTTTATTTATTATCAAACATTAGTGTCTTGTCTAGTTTACCTAATGCAACAGTTTATAAATCCTTTATATGTCAGTAGGATGGAGATGACAGGAACTATCACTCAGAATGTAGTGTTAGAAAAGGTTATGTCAGTTGTTTAAAACTAGATTTTCAGTCTCTCATGATCCTTGTTTTTTCTTTCTTTTTATTTGTCAAGATTACTTTTTAAAGCATGTGGAATCCATTCTTTAAAAGACAGAGTAGAAGTTTAGAATTCTAAACAATCCCATTGAGAGTATGTGATACTTCTTCTTCACCTGATAAAATATCATGTTTTTAGTACAAAGAAAGAATAAAGCAGATTCGTTTACTTTTTCTCAAGAGAGAAGACCTTCACTAAGAAATAGGCTCACAGAAGAGCAGGAATTAAAGCAACATGATTATCTCTGTTCTCATTCATGTCCATGTGTAGTGGGGGGAATGCAGAAGCATTCCATCTGAGGATGAGGTTTCAGGTTTCTTACCACTTTGGTGTAAAGGCCATTCCATTGTAGAAGAGAGACTGATGTCCTTGTAACAAAGTAGGTTCCCTAGAAAACGGAGACAGATCTCAACTTGAAAGAAGAGACAACACTGTAGGAGGTTATGAACAGTAGAAGTAACAAGTATTGATAGATACTTGCATTTTCTGGTTTCCTTGTTCCATCATGTTAGGCTTTTCTACAAAATCATGCATTTTCTATACAGTTGTAACTCTTCTGTGGAATTCAGGAAATTAGGGACTTTTCAGCCTGACATTATGGTGGGTTATCAGATATCCAAAGATGGAGCTGAACAATCACGTCAAATTTCCTTGATGGAGAATTCATAATTAGCACTGGATGTGTAGAGGATATCTAACTTTATCACCCGGAAAGGCTGAGGAAAGATGATTGCAAGTTTGAGACCACCTTGTACTACAATGTAAGAACTTTTCTCTAAATACCAGAAAAAGAAAGAAAGAAAAAACATAGCTAAAACTCATCCACATTGCTGTTTTCAAGTAGAGCATAGATAAACAAGACAGAGCTACACACAATCAGTTTAAAGCAGATGCTTGTACAGCTAATGTTTCTAATTGTTCTACAAGATAGTAAAATGATCCTAAACCACAATATTGATCACAAACTGGTTATTGTTTTTAAGCTCCCTTCCCAGAATGGAATTGTTGACAAGGGGCATTGAACAGGCTTTAAAGTGCCACTGCATCTTTACTTGTAACTGTTCCATAGCACACTTAAATCTCTTTCATATTTCTTCAAGTATGCAGGTAATAGGTGACTTCCAAACTAGAACAAATGAGAATAATGTATTTATTAGTCGGAAGTACTTTGGATTTGAATTCAGTCTCCAGACATCTAGCAATGAGCTGGTATAGGTGAGAACAGCTTAATGTTAGAGTGCTTGCCTAGAGTGCATGAAGCCCTGTTACATCCTCAGCACTGCAAAAAAAGGAAGGGAAGAAGGAAGGAAGGAAGGAAGGAAGGAAGGAAGGAAGGAAGGAAGGAAGGAAGGAAAGACAGAAAGAAAGAAAGAAACAAAGAAAGAAGAAAGAAAGAAGAAAGAAAAGAAAAGAAAGAAAATTAAAGGAAGGATGGAAGAAAGAGAATATCAAAAACTGAATAATAATGTCAACTTTTTGAAGACATGTATTCAGTTTTCTGTGTTTAATGCTGAAATGTGAGTGATTTGAGTATGTAACTAACTGCTTTCAATTATCCAGTCTTAGAAAAGTTGGAAAGTTGAGGAGAAATGAATAATTTGTTCGTGGTAATTATCTCTGTTGAAGGATCTTTCTTTGAGCTGGAATTTCTGTTGTGTTTAAATTCTTCCATATTTCAAATGCTATTCTAATAGCTAAAATGAGGGAACTACTTAATGTGCCACTTATGAATTCTATTTTCAAAAAGATTTTAATTGTTGATGTGAGATTGTCAATGTAAATGACAGAAAACATAAAAAAATTAGCTTTTGTCATTTATTTATGTAATATTCCAAACTCCTATTATGTATACATGTAATAACACTTTTACATAGATAATCTATATTAAAGTAGTTGTAGACTTACAGCAGAATTGAGTGGAGGGTGAAGAAGTGTCCTAGGAAATCTATACTGCCCTATCAACAATCACCATCAATTTGTCACACTTGTCAAAATGTGTGAACCTACATTGACACGACGGAAGTTAAATCCATGGTTTACATTAAGGCTCACGACTAATCTTACACATTGTCTAGGTTTGGATATATGCACAATGGCATATGTTCATTACTATTCTATCACACAGAGTATTTTCCTTACCCTAAAATATCTTATATACTCTTCCTACTCATTCTCTTCTCCCTTACAGAAAACACTCAATTTTTAAAAAAAATTTTACTTTCATTGTTTTGCTCTTTGTCGATTGCCATGCAGTGAGAATAATATAGTATAAGTTTTTTAATTCTGACTCTTTATTCACTTGATAATGTGTATTTAAGTTTCTTCCAATTTTCCCCTGCTTGAAAGCTCAGTTCTTTCTAGTTCTGAACAAATATTCCACTGCTTGGATATACCACAACTCAAGTACCCTTACACTTAATAAGGGTTGTTTATTTAGCCATATAGCTACTAAATATTGCTTGTTTCAAGATTCACAAATCGTATGTTCACATATTATGCCTTGCTATAGACATCAATATGCATGTTTTTTGTATTTGAGTTGCTACTAATGGACCCAAGTGTAGAATTGTATAATGAAAGTAAGCTAACTTTTGTAAGAAACTATCAAACTGTTTTCCAAAGTGGCTACACTTTCCTACTATCCATAAATACATCCATGCCCTAGCCCAGAGTATGTTGAAGTTTTAGATACTATAATCGGTTTGTGGTGC
The DNA here is from genome assembly GCF_024711535.1 of Dipodomys merriami. Taxonomy (NCBI): domain Eukaryota; kingdom Metazoa; phylum Chordata; class Mammalia; order Rodentia; family Heteromyidae; genus Dipodomys; species Dipodomys merriami. The sequence goes on along the minus strand of NW_027203381.1, from coordinate 65,593,806 downwards.
TATTTTATATTTTAATCTGTAATCCCCTAAGGGCATATCTTCTTGAACATCTTTGCATATGCTTGCTTGTCACACATGTATTTTATTTGTTGAAGTTTCTATTCACATCTTTCAACCATTTTTGTAAAGAAAAATGAGTGTTCACTTTCTCACTGTAAAGGTGTCATGATCAGTTTTTTGCCCAATGTTTTGAGTTCTCTCTTTCGGGGACCTTGGTGGATATTATCCCATTCTTTGCAGTCAAATGACTCATGACTTGTACTGGCAAATGAATTGTGAGCAGAAGTGCCATGTTCCCACATGAAAGCCTTAGTAGCCCAAAGCACAACCCATAAGGTGATCTTTGCTACTGAGACGATCATAGTAGTTGTGTCTGTACTGCAGAGTCCTGTGAGAAGTTAACAACTCTTTTTGGATGTAACTAATCTGTAAGAGTAGCTTGTGATCTGTACTATTTTGATTAACATATCAGAACAGTGTTGCTTAAAACCATAAACAGTAATGCAGGTTATTGAGTGACGTTAAAGGTTCTATCTAGTCCGTTTCTCTGTGATCCTCTGTGCAGTGCCCAATGCTTAGATAACTGATTTCCACTCACAGTGTTTTACCAATTCATTTAGTTACATTATCACTCTTCTGGTAAGTTACTGTGTGCCTTTAGTCTAGCGGGTACAGTGTTCCCTAAATGACATCCACCTCTGTACCAGAGGGGTAATGAGCCTCCACCAGTGTTTTTCCTGTACTTTGTGATCATCTGCTCAATGCTGTGATTTAATTGCAAGGACTATAAGGATTCAGTTGTTCTTTTCCTCTTACTCTAACAAATGTGCAAATTACAGTTAGACGCCTTCAGTCACATCTGGGAATGTACGAACTAGTTGTATTCCTCAAAATCTGTGACAACATTGTAGTTTTCATCACTATTGTAGTATTGCCAGGCAACGGATGATGTCAGTAGACACTGCTTTTCTTCTTCAGTGTCATCAACTAAGAATATGAACACTGGAGGAAAAAAAAAAACAGGACAAAACTACATGGGCAAGGGATTGGGCTAAATGCTTCCATTCGAGTCATGACACTCTGAGAAATGAATCAAGACAGATTTTTCCCAAATCCTCGAGTACTTGCATCGTGACAGCTAGTTTTTTCTAAAGGGGACCCCTCCCTTCCATCTCGATTTCTCTTTCCAATGGAATGACAGTGAAAGAAGCATGTTCTGCCTCAGGAGTGGCCATATTTCAATTCAGCAAACAATTCTTGACAACTGATTACATCCTAGGTTCTGTGCTGGATGGGATTGGGCAAGCAGGAAGATAAATTCTTATAAACAAAAAGTATAGTAGAAGAAAGGATGAAGTATTTGCCAAAGGGAAGTAGTTGGGAGACTCAGTGTGTTTCACACCAACGCATATTAACTCAATTTGATGTCTGAGGGTAAAAATCACCTTAACAAAAGAATCATTAATGGGGTTTCAGATTTCCAATAATCCTTCTGAACTTGAAAAGCATCCTAAGAGTTCAAAAGGAATTGCTGAGTTCTTGCAAACGAGAGTTGGAAGGCAAGGAGCAATATCTTTGGGCATTTTATCAGAAAAACATGTTTGAAGGAAAGTAAGATGAAAATATGAACAACTTCATTTAAAAGTTTTTATTATCAAGGTGATGTACAGAGGGGTTACAGTTATATTAGTAAGGTAGTGATTACAGTTCTTGTCTAACTTGTGACCCTTCCCTCATTTTTCTCCCTCTTTCTCTTCCCCCATATTTCCCCCTCCAAGTTGTACAGATCATTTCCAACATATTTTCTTGTGAGTATTGCTGTTCCATAGGTTCCCCTTTGTCCTTTGTCTCACCATTTTGTTGTTCTCCTTCCCGTCTGTAGTTCAGATAAACATATATGCAATATCCAGGGTACCAAAAATGAACACAGTGACAACAGAGGATAAACCATAGGGGGAAAGACACACGCACACACACACACACACACACACACACACACACACACACACACACACACACACACACACACACACACACACAAAGAAATCACATACAAAGAAATTATCTGCAGGAAATTATCCTGCAGTTCAATTCCAGCTTACTTACCATTTCTTGTGTCTTGTCTTTTCATCTATATTATACTTCTCTGCCCTTCAACATGTCCATTTATTGCCAGGTAGTTATACTACATCAACTTTTTACATTGGTGCAAATTCTATTTGTATACCAGGGTTAGACTACTGACAAATCTGATCCCTCCATTTCTATTGAATGGATTAAAACCACAAAGCATTTTGGCCTTGTTCAATTTAGTGGACACAACCCCTACCCTTGATGCTGTTATTTCCATTGCATGGTGTTACACATGTTACATAGCAATGACATTAAATGCAGGACATTTGAATCTCTTAGGCTGCCAAATCAGAAAGACACTGTGAATCTGCCAAGACAATCTCCCTTGCTGAAATGATTTTTCTTGTTTATACATAAGCTTCTCGTACCAGCCTACCCCCTCCACTCATTACTGTTTATAGCAATGATAGCATTGCAGTTGGTGTCACTGATTGCCCACGTTGTTGCTTCAATGAAGCCAGCTGGGATGCGATTGCCTGGTCTTTAAATAAAACTTAGTGGCACAAAATGCATCTTTTATTTTTTTTGAGGGGAGAGGGGTTGTTGCTAGCTGCATCATTTTCTAAGTCTCTAATTATTTGCTTAACTTGGAGGAAGTTGGGAACCAGCGAGTTGCTGTGTTGGTTCAGTGTCTGACCTTGACACTCAGGAACTTGTAAGTACACAGCCATGTATTGTTTTCATGAAACCAGTCTTCACACCGTACTGATTACCTCCTTACCACAATCCATTGCAACACTCTGAAAAACAACACATGGGCTGGAGATAGGGGACACACCTAGGGCTCCAGTTATACCAAGGCTGAAGCCAGAAGATTGAGAGCAGGAATTGGGTTTGTGCTAACCTACTGACAGTCCTGTGTTCACCAGCAGTATGGGGATATTTGGGTGTGGTGAAAAGTTGAATGCAATTCTAAAACTGCATCTTTTTGTCCTACACATGTACTGGTTATTGCAAATAAGGGAAACCATGGGACCTGTTTCTTTGAGCCTGGCTTACTTCACTTAATATAATGTTTTCGAAGTCCAAAAGCTATGTACATATGACTATATAAGATGATGTTAAGCAAAATGAACCCCAAGATAGGGACACAAATATCTTTTTTCTTTCTTGCTATTGTTTCTAAAATATATATATATATATATATATATATATATATATATATATATGAAATGTACTATGTGATTTTTTTGTTTCTTTGTATGTTTCTTTGTATGTTTCTCTCCCATGGTATAACCCCTGTTTTCACTGTATTTGATGTCGGTGCCCTACATCTTGTATATATACTTCTTTAATTTGGGGAGGGGAAGGGAAAAAACAAAATGCTTAAATAAGGATACAGGTTGACCCCTTGTAACAATGAGATGTACAAAACACTATGTTAAAATATACTTTACAACTTCGGGGGTGGGGGGACGTAGGTGTGGAAGTGGGAGGGAAGGGAGGGTAGGGGAAAACAAAGGAGGAGGCAACAATGCTCAATAGGGAATGTACTCATTACCTTGCTCATGTAACTGTAACCCCTCTGTACAGCATTTTTACAATAAAAAATACAAAATTAAAAAAATAAAAGTGCATCTTCTAAAACTGCTTCAGTACAGAAAATAAAATCATCAATCACTATCTTTGGCCTTTTGGCTTGTAACTCTTAGTTGATAGTGTAGCGTATCTCCTTACAATTATATATAGCAAACCATAAAATTAGAGCTTCTCTAGGAAAATATTTATATGTCTATAGACATTTATTTATTTCATCCTAATAAGCTTGAAATTGAAGTGCATGTATATATATATATATATATATATATCTTTTAAGATATGTGAATGTGTGTTTTTGTGATTAACAATTTAATGCATGTATATATATATCTTTTAAGATGTATATATATTGTTAGTGGTAGAATTCTAAATTGTTAGTGGTAGAATGAGTGACCAATAGTGATTTGATAGTGGATGTTCAGAGATGGAAGATTTGCTTTGCATGTAGGCCTAGGTTATTTGAAATTTTATGAAAATGTGTTCCTGTGCCTAATAAACTAAAGATATAGGCTTTAGATTATATGCTTTTCTGTTCATAGGAGAAAACTGACCATGTAAAATGTCTAGAATAAGAAAATGGCTTATAAAATTACAACTCGAACATTACTACTTTCATTCTATGTGTGTGAATGTTTTATAACAAAGGTTACTATAGAAAAATAATGTCTTTCCTGTTTCCCTCTATAGTGTAAAACAAATATTCTAGATATGGAAATTGATAGACAAAACAGTTGGAAAATATATTTTCTTCTAAACATCCATGAAAGAATATGTTTGTAATGGTTCTTGGACAGAGATTCTTTTGAGGTAGTAGAATCAGGAATTTGTGTTTCTGTGTTGTAACCAGTGATTTCTACATTACATATTAATCAGTATATAGCTAGGTGAGAAATTATGGATCATATGTGTTTTTAACTTTATCTATATTAAAATACTACAGAATTTAACATTTTATGCAAGATTCTCCTAAACATGATTTTAAATTATTTAAGAGGATATCATGTCTGTGGTATAATTACCAGCTTGACACTATTGTTAGTTATTTAGTGTATACACATTTTTCTGTGACTTCAGATATTTTTGTGATAAATATCCTTGTGCAGAAATTCTTGAGTGCTGTGTTCTTGGGAAAAAGTATAAGTAATAACTTCTTCCTCCTTCTTCATATTACCTCTGTCCTTAACACTGAGATAAAATCAGTTGGCAAAGTAGTCAAAATTTGTCAAGCAGATGGCTATTAAATGCATATACTTTCTTATTAGGTTATTGGATTACTGGATCGGAGAATGATTGAATTAAATCTTAGGGTTTTAAAAAAATAATATACCTATTGACATATACAATTCACTATGGAGAGGGTTTGAGTTTTCTGAGTAGACCTACTCCTGAGAATTTCAGCCTCATCTACATTGAGCCCTAGCAATGGAGACAGAGAGGTTTGGACTCCAAATTTACAAGGAAAGGAAAATTTAAGTGCCCACCTAGAAGCTCAAAAAAGTATCCACTCCATGGGCAGGAAATCTACAGAGAGAAAATCCATCACAGGCTGTCACGCCTGCAGAACTCACAATCAGATAACTAGCTTCCTTCATCCTTGGAAAGAAGAGGAAGGGTGAGTAGAAGGGTAAAAACTGCCTTCCCAATACTCTGGAAAAGGCAGAAGCACCATTTTTGTGGATCAAGAAGTGAATTGAATGTAGAAGAATAAATAGCAGCTCTTATCGTTTGTGACTTTCAAGGGCCTCTTAATAATGTTGATGTGTCCTCTGGGAGCATGTAACATAGTTTTTAAACTCCTGCTAGGTGAGTCTCTTCTACTGTATATTTTTTGTATATTTATTATGTGGAAAGCGTATCCCTTGCATTTCTTAAGTAACTGATGTGAGTTAAATTTGACCTTTTGCATTTCTTATTACCTTTAAAGTATGTGAGGAACTACTTTTTTTGTTTAAGACTATGCTATCTCCTTGTCCTAGAAATATTGGTTCTAATCATTTTACTACTTTCCAAATTATTTCTGTTCTGTTGTTTTCTGCAGAGAGGTGCTTCTACTCAACTTTTAGTTGTTTACTGAGAAAGTATGGCTCTTGGCTTTTCTTTCTGGTTTTTGACCATGTTGGAGGGTACGATATAATCCAATTTGAAGTCCAGGGCTAGGAAAGAAGAGAGTCCCTTGTCTTGGAATCACATATTTAGCTTCTCCATAATATGCTGACTTTCCCATAACCGTACACTATTGCCCCAACTGCCCTGTGCACAGTAACTGCAACGTATGTGTGGTTAGTTAAAAAATGTATATCAATGTATTTAGATACTTTCACATTATAAAACTCCACAAATTAATTTTAGCATATCAATTAGAATATAGAAAATTACTGAGAAGCAAAAAATAAATATATAAATATCCATGTTCCCTCCCCAAATAACTGCTGTTTACATTTCATTTACTTTTTTTCTCTCACAAAAATGTGTTACATCCTATAATATTGTGCAGACTTTTAAAACTTAACATGACAACACCACAGTGTCCCATGTTAAATAGTTTGTGTTTACATTTATTTGTTTTATTGGCGTATACTTATACAAGGGGGTTCATTGCGATACTTCCATACATGTGTATACTGTACCCCACTCACACCTATCAACTCGGTCATTTTTCCTCTTTCTTCTTCCCTCCTTCTTAAGACAATCTCAGTAGGTTTTATTATTCTATGTCCATGCATGCCTATGAAATACCATCTTAATTTCAATTTACCTTCTAGATTATTTCATCTTTTGTGAAAGCTATCTTATTTTTTTATTTTTTGTACTTTTTATTGTAAAAATGCTGTACAGAGGGGTTACAGTTACATGAGCAAAGTAATGAGTACATTTCCTATTGAGCATTGTTGCCTCCTCCTTTTTTTCCCCCTACCATCCCTTCCCTCCCACCTCCACAACTACCCCCCCTCACCAAAGTTGTAAAGTTCATTTTCAACATAGTGTCTTGTACATCTCATTGTTACAAGAGGTCAACCTGTATCCTTATTTAAGCATTTTGTTTTTTACCCTTCCCCTCCCCAAATTAGAGAAGTATATATGCAAGATGCTGGGCACCAACATCAAATACAGTGAAAACAGGGGTTATACCATGGGGGAGGAACATACAGAGCAACAAAAAAATCACAAGGTACATTATAAATACTTTAGAAACAATAGCAAGAAAGAAAAAAGATATTTGTGTCCCTATCTTGGGGTTCATTTTGCTTAACATCATCTTATATGGTCATATGCACATAGCTTTTGACCTTTTCTGCTTGTTCTACACTTGTACTAGTTATTGCAAATAAGGGAAACCATGGGACCTATGTTTCATTGGGCCTGGCTTACTTCACTCAATATAATTTTTTCTCAGACTTTCCATTTCCTAACAAATGGGACAATGCCATTCTTTCTGATAGAGGCATAGAATTCCATTGTGTATATATACCACATTTTCTTGATCCATTTATCTACTGAGGAGCATCTGGGTTGGTTCCATATCTTAACTATGGTAAATAATGCTGCGATAAACATAGTTGTGCTGGTAACTTTAGTATGGTCTTGTTTGTGATCATTCAGGTAAATGCCCAAAAGTAGGATTTCTGGGTCATAGGGGAACTCTATGTGGAGTCTTTTGAGGAACCTCTATACTACTTTCCAAAGTGGTTGAACAGTTTTACATAGATTTACCCAGCAATGCAGTAGGGTTACCTTCTGGCCACATCCCTTCCAGCATCTGTTATTAGAGTTCATGATTATAGCCATTCTAACTGGGTTGAGGTGGAATCTCAATGTTGTTTTGATTTGCATTTCTTTTATGGCTAGAGAGGTTGAACATTTCTCCATGTGTCTATTGGCCATTCTTATTTCCTCTTCAGAGAAGTTTCTCTTTTAGGCTTTAGCACACTTATTTATCAGGCAGTTGTTTCTTTGAGGATTTGTTGTTGGGAGATTTAATTTTTTGAGTTTTAAGTATATTTTAGATATAAGACCCTTGTCTGTTGTATGGTTAGTGAAGATCTTCTCCCAATTCCTGGGCTTTTTATTGATCTTTCTAGCTATGTCCTTTGCCATGCAGAAGCTCTGCAACTTCATGAAATCCCATTTGTCCAACCTTTCTTTGATTTGTTGTGTTTCTGGGTCTCTATTAAGAACATTTTGGCCTGTGCCAAAGAGATCTAGGGTTTCTCCCATTCCTTCCTGTAATGTTTTCAGGGTATATGTTTTGACTCCTAGGTCTTTGGTCCATTTGGAGTTGATTCTGGTGCAGAGTGATATATAATCTAGCCTTAAACAATGCTTGATAAGAAATGTACTCATTACCTCGCTCATTTAACTGTAACCTCTCCTCTGTATAGAATTTTCACAATAAAAAACCTATATTTTAAAAAATAATCTAGCTTTAGTTTTCTACAGGTGATTAACCAATTTTGCCAACACCATTTACTGAAGAGGCTTTTTACTTCCATTCTATTTTTTTAAAGCTCCCTTATTGAAGATTAGGAGGCTATAGGTCTGTGGGTTCATTTCTGGGTTTTCAGTTCTATTCCATTGGTCCTCAGGTCTGTTCTTGTGCCGGTACCAAGCTGTTTTGATTACTATGGCTTTGTAGTAGAGTTGGAAATTTGATATTGATATTCCTTTAGCACTGTTCTTTCTGTTAAAGATGGTTTTTGCTATTTGGGTTCTTTTATGGTTCCATATGAATTTTTGGATTGCTTCTTCTATTTCATTGAAGAATTAGATTGGAATATTGGTAGGTATCACATTGAATTTGTAGATAGCCTTTGGAAGCATTGCCATTTTGTGAAAGCTATTTTAATGAATATATAAAGTTCACTTATGGTTGAATGGCATAATTAATTGTAAAAATTCCAATGCATATGCAATAATCACACACACACATTCTGGCATATGTTAGTCAGTATTGTCTCTGAATCCTGTCTCTCCATCTCCTTTAGTCACTCTTCCTTTCCTACTATGATGTCTAGTATTTAGTATGGTGCCTGCCTGAAAGTAGCATAACATATTTGTGAACTGAAGGAGTAAATATTATGTACTAGCATAAAAATGTATTCAAGGTCAAACTTGGAGTGCTGGTAACTCACATGCTCTGTTGTCTTGGTAACAAGATGTCCCTAGTACTAACCACAGAGGATGAGCAGCTTTCTAGACATTGCCTAAAGACAAGGATAGGGTAGTGCACAGACTTAAAGCTTCCCTTGTCCTGAAACAACGTGTGGGTTACCTTCTATGGCCCTGGCTTTCCTGCTAGGTCCCTAGACTTTGGGCAGTGTCCACTGACCCATCCGGTCACTAGCTGTCCCTCTCTCATGGAGTACCTCTCTGTCATTTGTAAAATGCATTGCAATGATACTGATTGTCTCCTTTTTCCTCACATTGAAATAAACACAGAGCACTGGTGAAATTTTTGTTAATAGAAAGTCCAAGAAGCCAAGATGATATCTACAAAGTCCCTGAACTTTCCCACACCCACTTCTTGTACACAAAGTTATTTAGACTTAAGAGTGAAGAGGAGAGGGAGAGAAAGAGAGAGAGAGAGAAAGAGAGAGAGAGAGAGAGAGAGAGAGAGAGAGAGAGAGAGAGAGAGAGAGAGAGAGAGAGAGAGAGAGAGAGGCAGATAAGATATAGAAGAAAGGGCTATAGGCTTTTCTCACCCAAGAGAAAGAAAAGAAAGAAAAAAGAGAGAGTGATCCCCAGCAACCTGGGCTAAAAAGGAACTAGAATGTCCATATGTTTAAGGACCAGTTTTTCTGCAAGTTGGACACCATTATAGATTCTGCATTCAAATGTGCCTGCAAATCATGTCAAGAAGCATTTTTGGTTTTCAAAAAAGAGAAATCTCTTGTTGCTTATTCTTTATAAAGGGATGAGAACAGTGAAATATTCAGCATGTAATAATGGTAGAAGAAACTGAGGGAGGTGGAGTGGGCTCGATGGAAAGATTTTGTGTATGTATTAATCGCTCACAGGAAGTGACAGAAGAACTGAAGTCATGTGATTGTGCATGAATTAAGAGTTCAATGCTAAGGGGAAAGCTGAGGTAAATTGACACTTTCGTTTTTGCTTGTACTGGGGTTTGAGCTCAGGGCCTCACACTGGTCCAATGCCACTATATTACTTGAACCATGCTTCTGTCTTAGTTCTTCAAGCCTAGCCAGCACTAGGCTTGAAATGGACTCTTAGTAGTCTGCACACTTAGATTAAGGCCATGAGACCTCTGGATGGGCCTCTTAACAACACACTTTGAAGATGGTGGGGGGGGGGTTTGTAAAGGTTGAAGAAAGGCTTTGGAGACAATGAAGGAATCCAAGTACTAGCTCTGGCACTCAGAGGCTGAGTGACACAGCAAGTTCCTTGGATTTTCTGTGCTTCATACAGAAAATAGAGCTTAATGACAGTGCTTAGTTTTTAACATCATTTCAAGAACTACATATATTAGTGTGTGCATGATGCTTGAACCCATGAATTGTTAGGCACATAGTACTATTTCTGTTTTCTTATTTTTCTTCTCCTCTTTTCTGATACCATATACTGTCAAATGCTTGCAGTTTTTATATGATTTATCCCAACATATTCTTTCTGATAACGTATGACAAAAGTGTTAAATCTTTGAATATAGTCAAAATTTTTATCTCTATGTTGAACTTTTCCTCTGTTTAAAGAGAATCAGAGTTTATGTCTAGCCAATTTAATTTGTCAAGATCCTTGCTTGTTTCCATAAAACACTAATCATTGTAATAGTCACACAATTAAGAAAATTCTGTAATTGATTTCATTCATAAAAACAGATGAAAAATTATATTGAGGGAGTGATTGATCTGAAACAGACATTTGGGTGATGCTCTTTAAAGTGATTTTGTATATCAAGATTTTAAGGAAATTAAGCATAGCAGTAATATCATCAGTCCATGACACTAGTTCATGATGCTTAATATTTGATCCTTTCTTGTGTTGGTAGATTATTTATAGGGTCAGTATAGGAGACAAGCACAATTCATGTTACATTTTAAACATTGTTGGACCACAATAACTAGAGTAATTCCTGACCTCATCAGTCTGTGGCTCAAAATTAAATTCACTTTCATTTACAAGTTCTGATAGTTAGGCTCCTTTGGTAGATTGCTGAGATTCAACTGTTTTGTTCTTTTTCCTCATCACCTAATTTCCAAGAAATACTGGAGTGCTTATATATTTTAAGACTGTGATGTGGCATTTGGTGACACCTCTACCAGTCTTCTCCACTTTAAACCACTGAGCTATAGGAACTTTGCCACTCTCTTCTTTAAACTTAACAAAAAAAAGCCAAACTGGGTCATCTGATTAATGTACTGAATTTCCCAGGGAAGCACAAGTGCATGTAAATAGGGCACTGAATAGAAATCTAAAGCAGATATTTGCTACCACTATTTTAGTTTAGAGGGTTTTCATGACCTTTCCCAGGCGTACCATCTGGTTATCTTCCTTTAACCTCCAGCCTGTCTTTGCAAAAACACTATTCTTTGTCCCCTCCAGCAATTAGGCACTGCTCTTATTCCCAGAAAAATAGTTAAGTTCTTCCTATTACCTTTCCAAGGGTACTGACTCTTCTTATTGAATGTGAGGGCAAGTGGACTCTTCAACCCTTTTAAAAAATCACTCCCTCCACCACAAGAGCTCAACTGACTGCCTTCATCCCAGTAGCTGTCAGAACCATCCTAAATGTTTCATTATTGCTCTTTAAACACCAGATGAGTCCAGCTCAAAAAAGTACTACACCTATCTTTCCGTGGATGGCAAAGGTGGGTGTCAAATGGTGTGAATCTGGCATGCTGTTCTTAGGCATGATCTTTTTTCACAGACCATTGGCAAACATGAGACAAATCTTTCAAGAATTATCTACAAGGATTTTCAAGTGGAAGGGTATAGATATTATGGGAAATTATTTAACTCTCCATGAACTTACTTCACCTTAAAGTACATCCAATTTGAGCTATGAAATCAAAGTACGTAGTATATCCCATGGAAACATGTGCTACAATGGTGGCAGAGGTGGAGGTTTGGAGGACAATGTAGGAAACTGGTTTACATTTGTATGAGTTGAGCAACTCAACCAGAGAGACCATCACGAAACACAACAATTTCCATCAGCAAAGGGAAATTCTAATCTCTACTTTAGGGAGCAAAAGTTACTTACAACATTCTGTCTATTTAGTTGTAAGCATTAAAAAGAATCATCTTCATTGCCTTTTTTCTGTGACTTCAAAAGTTGAATGTTTGGGGTTTGTTAAAGGAAAGACATTAGGTTTTTAACTTCATGTGGGTTTTTTTTTGTAATCAGCATTGTCAAATTTCATACCATGTGCCAAATAATAGGCCTTCATTAACCTGTTACAAAAAAATATGTGTTTTGGTAGAGCAGATAGGTGAGAATAACTAATCCTAACTAAAAGTACTAATGATATCCAGCGGTTGAGTCTTTAGCACCATCATTGATTTAGAGCAGAATGCCATGTTCAGAGTAGAGATGCATTTTCCACAGTATTTTTGGTCTTAGATTAACTTCTCTGATAATTACTGTTGGTTGCTGTGATTATTGGCATGAGCTCAGTCACCTGAGTCAATTAGCTCACTTGTTTCCTTCACTGTCAGCTAGAAATATTCTAGTTGTACTTAACGTTAAAGTAAGTAGTCCTAGTTGAATCATTATTATGATTTTGTTTTCCAAAGTACAATACTTATAGATTTCATGACCTCAAGTGAAAATGATGTTGATGGCATTATAACTTGGAGGATACAAGAAGGAATAGAAGACAAAATATTTTCTTTTTAAATTTTAAATGTATATGTTTTATTGTAAAGATTCTGTACAGAGGGGTTACAATTACATGAGCAAGGTAATGAGTCCATTTCCTATCGAGCATTGTTACCCCCTCCTTTGTTTTTTTCCTACCATTTCTTTCCTCCCCATCTTCCCGACTCCTCCCTGCTCTGCAAAGTTGTAAAGTTCGTTTTCAACATACTGTCTTGTACATCTCATTGTTACAATGGGTAATCCTGTATCCTTATTTCAGCATTTTGTTATTTCCCTTCCCCTCCCCAAATCAGAAAAATGTATACACAAGATGTAGGGCACTGGAATCAAATACAGTGACAACAGGGTTGTACCATGGTGGAAGAACATACAAAGAAACAAGAAAAAAAATCACATAGTACATTATAAGTACATAAAAAAGAACAACAAGAAAGATAGAATCTCTTGTGTCCCTATCTTGGGGTTCATTTCGCTAACATCAGGTTTTATGGTCATATGTACATAGCTTTTGACCTCTTCTGCTTGTCCTAGACATATACTAGTTATTGCAGCTAAGGGAAACCATGGCACCTATGTTTCTTTGAGTCTTAATGTAATTTTTTCCAAGTATTTCCGTTTCCTAACAAATGGGATGGTGTCATTCTTTCTGATGGAGGCATAGAATTCCATTGTGTGTGTGTGTGTGTGTGTGTGTCACATTTTCTTGATCCATTCATCTACTGAGGGCCATCTGGGTTGGTTCCATACCTTAGCTATGGTGAATAATGCTGTGATAAACATAGTTGTGCTGGTAGCTTTAGTATGGCCTGTTTATGATTGTTTGGGTAAATGCCCAAAAGTGGGATTGAGGAGTCATAGGGGACCTCAATGTGGAGTCTTTTGAGGAACCTCCATACTGCTTTCCAAAGCACTTTCCAAAGTGCTTTTCCAATTTTACGCTCCCACCAACAGTGCAGTAGGGTTCCCTTCTGTCCACATCCCCTCCAGCATCTGTTGTTATTAGAGTTCTTGATTACAGCCATTCTAACTGGGGTGAGGTGGTATCTCAATGTTGTTTTGATTTGAATTTCTTTTATGGCTAGAGAAGTTGAGCATTTATTCATGTGAAGAAGACAAAAATATTTTCTGAGGTTACTATGTAGTCAGAGAATAATATCCTGCTTATACCTAAGACTCAGAATGGGAAAAAATGTTAATTGTTTCTTATTTATTTTAGTTGCTTTTAAATGAAGAAGTCAAGCATTATGACAGACGTATATTATATTCATGTATGAAAAATGTCATAATGTAACTCATTTAAAAAATTGCACTGGTATTAGGGCTTTAAAGTAGGGCCTCATGCTTTCCCTTAACTTTTTCCTTTTAAGGCTGGGGCTCTACCACTTGAGTCACAGCTCCATTTCTGGTATTTTGCTGGTTAGTTGGATATGAGTCTCACAGATGTTTCTGCCTTGGCTGGTTTGAAACAACGATCTTCAAATCTCAGTTTCATGAGTAGCTAAGATTCGAGGTGAGCCACTGGGCCTATTCAAAGTAGTCAAATACTACTGATAGAATTAACATCATTCGGACATATCTTGTGAATGTTTCTTCTTAGGTGTTCAACTCCTAGGATGATTTTGTTTTGTGCCCCTCCAAGCTATGTATTTATATTCTTAATGTATGTCATATATAATGTTTCAAATGTTTCTAAAATTTATATAAACATTGGATTTATTATAGGAGCAATATACAAGGCTCTGACGTCCAGCCCCACCTCCTTCTGATTGTTAAACCTTCTCTCTCCCTCTCACAAGAATTGTAAACAGGTGTGCTTTGTGAGCTCATCTTTGAAATGGAAAGGGAGAGGATTCTGCTTGAGGGGGAACTAGATTGTGCATGGGAGAAGGAAGTGCATCTCTTTGGAGGTTTCAAAGGAAAAACAAATGAAAGAGAACAGCTCGAGCTGAGATTGTCCAATGATGTCCAATGCTTTCAGTTTTGTATGAGCTCCATTTTCCATTCCTCCCTGGCCTCCTTAGCAATCTCTTTATAATGAAACATAGCCTGCTTGCTCCAAAAAGTTGGAAGTGCATGCTAAGGCAGTTATTAGAACTATTAGTGCAGGTTTTGCTCTGACTGATCTTCCTACCTCATGATGATTTGGGAGCATGATTAGATTTCAGCAGTTCCAATGTACCTTGCTCTCATGATCACAGATATGGGGAATGACCAGGTATCATGTTCTATTGAGATGGCAAGTGAAGCAAAGTACAGAATCACAATATTGACAAGCTAGCAGGAACTGTAGTACTTGGACACAAATTTTTACTTGGCAGATGAAGAAACAGAGGCCTGGCAAAATTGAGATGGTTGTTCTAAGCTCCCTGCCTCTGTGAAGTGACTGGATCTTTGAACCCAGGCTTTTAATTTTGCTATTCTTGGCATTTGGAGATGAATGACCTGCGTTGAAGCCAGGGGCTTTCATTTACTCAAGAAAGAAACATAGACGAAAATTTTAACCTCTTTGATGTTTAAAATTCTCATCTATAAGCTGATTATAATTGTCTATGTTTCCATCAAAAACAATGTTGTAAAGTTTAATTCTGATAGAGTATCTTTGCTCACAGACAGCTTTGTTTGTATGAAGAGTTCCATCAATAGCCATATTGTATACAATTTGGTCCACTAGATTATGTTGCTACTTGAAAAGGGTGTTATTGCTACCTCCTACATAGAACATTTTCATTCTACATCATTGGGCAACATGGAAAGAGTTAAAACAGTTTGTTAATTTAGCTCACTTTCACCTATGGCTGGTAACTAGAATCTTAGAATGTGTGTGGCAATAAATTCCAATACCTGAGCCAACTTCGATGATCAGTAGTTCAATGGGAAAATACAAATTGTATGGGGGATTAATTCATGGAACCTAGAGGAACTTTTACCTCTGAGGCAGAGAGAACAGATGAGCTGCTTTTAGGTGTGGTAACTGCATTGATGAATAGTACTGAGCCAGAAAAAAGCATATCATACATGGAAGAAAACAGTAAAGCCTCTTATAAGCACTAGCCATCAGACAGCTATAGACATTCTTGGGTTCCCAGTATGTGTTGGACTTCAGGCAAATAAGGGTAAATCATATCCTGATCCAAGGAGTTCATAGTATGGTAAGAGAAAAAATATAAACAACAGAAAAAACCCACATCGTCCAGGACTGGTGCCAGACAAAAGGCAGGTGGCTAGTGGGCTGGAGGGTGACGGTGGTGATGGTGATGTGTGTATGCACATGTCATCAGGAAGGCTTATCTGGGAAGGAAGGTGCCACTTGATTTATATATAATTAGTCTTCTACCTAGCACTGCAGGAAAAAGCATGAGGAAAAATAGAATTTTAGTTAAAGGGGAGAAGAAGCAATAAAGTACAGGCTAAGCATGAGCATGGCTAATGAATTTGTTCTTTCACTTATTCCTTCCTTCATTTATTAATGACCTACTGTTTGCCAGGTGCTCTTTTAATTGCTAAGGATTCAGTGGTGAGCAAAATGATGTCTATTTTGAGAGCTTACTTTCTAGTGCAGAAGTAAAACAATAAATAAATAAACAACTAGCATGCACATAGTATAATGCAGGTGGAAGAAAGTGCTGGGAGGAGACATAAATGCATTCAGGGGAGAGAGTGGGATAGGAAGAACCGTCAGATAAAGCAGTCTTCTCTGAGAGAAATTTTTTTTTCATAGAGTCAAAGGTAGTAAGAGAACAAGTCTGCAAGTATCTAGGGAAAACTTACTCTCAGCCTGGAACAGTCCGTGCAAGGTTTTTCAAGAAGAGCAATGTGGGAGGATCAAAGTGAGGTCAACTGGTAAGATATGATCTTTTAGACCATGGCAAATAGTTTGGAATGAGTATTGAGGTTAGAGGACTGTGAGAAGTCCTGGAGCGTATTGACAAGTCTATAGTAAGCCAGTTATGTTTTAAATAGATTGGTCTGGCTGGAGTATAAAAACAGGCTGCGACGGAGTCACCATTTAGTAGATCATTATAGTATTTTTGAAGAAAGGCTTGAACTACTGTAACAACAGGTGAGATGGGAACATACAATATTATTCAGAGTATGTTTAAAAACATAACAAATAGGATTTGATAACTGATGGACCATGGGCCTTGAGAGATAGAGGGTTAAACAATGTACAAGGAGGTAGGTCCAAGCACTGGTAAGATAGTAATAACATTCATTGCATTAAAAACAGATGAAAATTGAGTGATGCTGTGCAGGTGCAGGTGCAGGGTAAACTTTCTTTGATGCAGATACTGAGTTTGACATTGTAACAATACCACTGAGGGTCAAAGCTGGAGAAATGAACGGCATTTGACTTATCAGTGTATAGATAGAATTGAGTGATCTAGCACTGTATTCAGTCAAGAAAACAATGCCATCCTGGAAAAACATGCAGACACTAAGCCTGGGTGCTCATTAATCTAAATTAAGCTAAATTTTGGACCAGACTATGGCTCAAGTATAGTGCCTGACTAGCAAATGTAAGGTTTTGAGTTCATTCCCCAGTCTCTCTCTCTCTCTCCCTCTCCCTCCCTCCCTCCCTCTCTCTCTTTTTCTCTCTCTCTATCATACACACACACACACACACACACACACACACACACACACACACACACACACACACACACACACACACACCAAACAAGCAAACAAACAAACAAATCCATCAATAATCCTACCAAAGAAATAGAGAATGCTGTAATATGAGAAGTTGAGGAAGTTTAGGAGAATGTGGGGATTCACAAGTTAGGTGAAGAAAGCAGCAAGAAGGAATGCCCAGCTAGCTCATGGATGATGGGATGACAGTATTGTGTAGACTAAACATGGATCTTTGGGTTGGGAAGTAAGGAGTTGATAGGGCATCTGGGCGAGCAGTTTCTAAATAGGTGTGGATAACTTTGAGCTGGTGCACAGGTATCTAGAAATTGAGACAGTGAAGATTGTAAGTACAGGAAAAATATTTGCAGGAGGGATGAATGCATATTAACTGTAAGCATCATTCATAGGAGAAATGCCAAAACATATTTGTTGCTGACGATGCTGATGTGGCAAGAGAGAGAGGGGCCTATTCATGGATAAGTGACCCTCTATAGCAAACAAGTGCCAGACTTGGACATCTACCTGAGAGTCACATGAGACTTGTTAAAGTAACAGATTGTCTTGACCTACATTAAATCTCCATCTGTCAGAAAGTTTTCCAGTGCTCATATTTTAGAAAACTTTTCCCAGATTATTATGTACAGCTACATTTGGGATTTTCTTTTTACAATAGAAGGTGTTACAGTGGCTAACAGAAAATGAACTGGAAAATGTGATTTTTTAATATGTTTAATCGCTCAGTTTTTTATTTTCTTATTTGTGAATTTCCTCTTTTAGAATGATCTTTGCATTGGTGACTGCGGGCTATTAATGGTTTGTAGAGTCCATGTAGCCCCCCCCCCCCCCGGGATAGTATTTATAGAAGCATCTAGCTCTCACTATTTGTGATTTGAAGATTTTGATCAGAATTTAAGCAAATGGTTACCCATTTTAAAAGTGAAAATCATGTGCCTTCCTGTCATGTAGGAAAATACAGAAATAGCTATGGGAGTGCCACATCTAGCTCACACACATCCTAGTAATTGTGTTAAAAGAGACCATGGGCTAGGCAGTGGTGGCTAACTCCTGCAAGTCTAGCTATTTAGGAGGCTGAGATCTAAAGATCAAGGTTAGAAGGCAGTCTGGTAGGAAAGTCTATGAGACTGTTATCTCCAATTAACTACTAAAATAGTGGAAAGTGGATCTGTGGCTCAGGTGATACTGCAGTAACCCTGAGCAAAAAAGCTCAGGGAAAGCATCTAGGCCCTGAGTTCAAGCCCCAGGACATGCATAACAACAGCAACAGCAACAACAACAACAAAAGAAATCATGAAGATTTGCCCTTCATAAACTGAGTCTTAGAGCTAAACTTGATGTTTAGATACTTGATTAGTTCAGGAAAATAATGCTGTGAAGGGAGATTGAAACTATAATCTATAGATTTAAGTGATAATTTTAGCTCTATAATTTGCAAGCTGAATTTTGACAAACTTTGTGTGCTTATATGAAACTGAATATGCAGATCCATACCTTGCTATAATTGTTGTGACTATTAATAAGTAGGAAACACTTCATGGTTGAGAACAACATATCTATACGTTGATATATCTAAAATCTAGATGTATGTATCTAGATATATAGTAGTTATATTATGCATTTATCCCTGATAGCATACATATTTATATGTATGTGTGTTTTCAATATAGAGTAAGGCTGATTACAATATGTATGTATAGGCATTTTATGTATTCATATATATGCTTATATACATTGCAAACATGCATGCCTAGAAATGTATATGTTGGTAGTTTTGTTGGGTATTATTTAAGTTAGGCCTCAGAGATTAGAATGGATTTTGCATTGTGACTAACGACTAAGGACTTGTGTATTAGCTTTGTCCTCTCCATTTCCTATAGCAGTCTCAAATGTAGAAACAAGTCCTGGGGCTTCACTGTTGGGCCTCTCTGCACTACAGCTACATTTCAATTTATATCCTCCAGACCGTTGAAGAAATAACAGGTGAGGGAGGGAATAAAATGATGAATCCAGATGTGGTTGGTACTTTGTGCTTATCACAAAACATCTGCAGATGAGAAGGAAGAAATTTCTGTTCTTGAGTGCCATGATTTCTACAAAATGTAGGTGGCTCCACTAGGAATTTGAAACATGACTCAGAGGCAGATAATGACACTAAAGGAATTGTCGTAGAGAGAAGAGATTGAAGTATAAAATGATATTTTGATGACTTCAAGGAAGTAGAATTAGGTTTGATAGATTGAAAGGCAAACAGGTTCAAAAGGAAATATAATGACTATACTCACATAGGGCATATAATAAATGATTTGGTTGCTTAGTGTCTTTCAGTTTTTGTCATGCAGAAAGATGCTGGATGAGTTCAGAAATATCACAGAAAGAAGCAGGAACATATGACTTATGGAGCCACTTCCAGCTTCAGTACTTGTCAAATCTAAGTTTGTGATGTAAAGAATGGCTATGGTAAGCCACAGAGGAAGATAAGTGTAAGTCATAAGTGGATATGTCAAAAAAAGGAGAGAATCTGGAGTTCAGAAGATGTGTAGAAATACAAAACTTGCCATTTTAGTGCTAAAGTCTAGGCAAATCACTGGCTCCTTGTTCTGTCATTTGTCTCTGATCCAGGGGAGAAAAGGGTCAAAAACAATGTTAATAGGACATAATTTCATTGCTTCTGAATGACAGAAGAGAATGTTAGTTTTTTAGTCTTTTCTTCCTGTGTCTTCCTCCAGTAGGTGAAATTCACTGTAACACAGTATAACCTTTAACACATAGCACTGAATAAGTGGATAGGTTGAAGACAAAAGCAACCATTTAATTTATGGACCACTTAGTTAACAGTAAGTCCATTTGACATCTTCAACAGCTAATTGTGTTCCTAACACAGCGTTAATGTGTTCTACATTGACTTGTGGATTGATGTTCTGGAAGGAACTTCAGAGAAAATTCAGTCCTTTAATATATGAGCAAGCTGAAGTTCAACACTGTCTCAGAGCCGAGACTGAGACCCGGACTTGAGCCACCCTTGACCAAGGCATGCACAAATTCTCCATATTTCTGCCTATGTCCTGATTTTATAATTCACTCAGTTGCATTATGAGGTAACTATTTTTATGTTCCTTGGGAACAACTTTAGTTTATAGCATTCCTTCTTAATTCTGCCACCTAGACTATAAATTGGAATACTCTTTTAGGTTGTAACCCAGAAGAGAACAAACATCCTTGAAGAGACTTTTCCCAACCCTGAGGGTATGTAAAAAAATACCCACTGACACAATAGCCCAAAATTCTAGAAATCCACACCCTCTATTATGTTACTATACCTATGTGCCACTTGTATTCTTTTTATTTAAATCAATCCATTAGAAAAATCAATTTAGCTTTGTCCCAGCAACAGTATTTGCAAGTTTAGTAGGGTTTTTTTTTCTAATATGAAAAACAGTTATTTCAATATAGCCCATAATTCTAAAGTTTTTTTTCTGAATGACATCAAGATCATTTTTTGTATCATGATTTAGAAAATGTTAAAAATAAGACTGTATCAAGGAAATATTTGCTAGAATAATGTAATAATTATAGTAATGTAATTTCTCCCTCTACTCCCCCAAATATCAGTAATTTCAGAGAAAATTCCAACTCCTATTCATATGTATGTGTGTGTGTGTGTGTGTGTGTGTGTGTGTGTGTGTGTGTGTGTCGTTATGAGAAGTAGGAGGAAATAATTGGAGAAACGTTCATGAGAAAATGTATGGTATAGGCTACATTTATATACTAATTAATAAAAAGAATCTCTTGACTTTAAAACATGATTAAGAAAATATGTGAAATAAGTATTTCCTTCCTCTTCAAGTATTGATTAATGCTTATGAAAGATCTAAGACATAAGTGAAGACAACTTGACTTTCTCCTCCTGTGATGCCACACATAGATCTGCACAAACATAAACACAGTTCATCAAATTCAGATTTGGGGCTGAATCTGTGCTATGATATTTAGAACAATCATACTGTACCACAATACACACCCCTATGTTGTTTGGAGGGGATCCAAACACCTGATTTTATATGTGCTCAATATTTTAATTACAATAATCATGTGGATATTTAGAATAGTGCTTTTCCATTAGCATGCATTGTTATCTATTCTTAATCCTCAGGAGCCCTTCTATTTTACTCTAGTGCATTATGAAAAAGGCTTGGAAATACTACTGGTATTTAAGACAATGGAAGAAAAGTGTTTTGAGCATGTTCTGGATTTTGGAATTTACAGAAAACTTATGTTCATTAGTTCTCTTGAGATACATAACATATAAAGCCAACATTATATTCCCCCTATTTCAGATTAAGAAATTCAATCTCTAAGAGGTAAGTTTGCTAGTATCAGTTTCCACAGCTGAAGACAGGCAAGTGATGGCTTCAAAATAGTCACAATGTTTAACCCAATGCAGCTTCTGTTGCTATACAACTGCCTTCAGATTTCCAAATCATTAGATCACAAGAGCTGAAGAACACAGAGACATTCAACTGTTCCTTGAGAGGTATATTATACAAGAGGTTGTTCTGAAAAAAAAAAGACTATTCAAAGATATTTACTGACCTATTTTTTCAGTTCTTTCCTTGAGAGAAATCAGCATGCTGTAGGGAGACAAGTAACTTGCATATATGAACCCGTTAGTACCAAACAACCTGCAATGTGTGTTCTAGGGTAACCATGAAGAATAGGACAGGAAGTGGTTAAACTGAAACAAGGAAGTCAGAAAAAAGACTGTGGAAGAAATGTTCTATTGGTGATTCTTTTTATGTGAACATCCTTTTTGTTTTGGAAAACTTTATTTAAATATTATATATGGAGAAATACATACATTACGCATGATGCTAACACCCATGTTAGCATTACATAAAATGGAAAATACTCTTCTGTCTCCTTCCAGTCACTGCCACCCCAAGGGTACCAATGATCTTGCTCTGATGGTGCAGATTAATGGTGCCTATTGTAAAACTTGAAATGAATGAAGTGATACAGGAGCTCTCCTTTTAGTTTGGCTGCTTTGTCCAATGTTATGTTTGCCAGGCTATGTGTCATGGATGGTGGCTTTACCTGTTCATTTTCATTGCTGTCCATATACCATACAGTAAACATCCATTCTACTGCTGATGGTGGTCTGGTTGTTTTCGATTCGGAGTTATTCTGAATGAGGTTCTCATGAACAATTTGTCTTTATGTTTGAATTTAAGATGGAAATATTCTTGAAGGTAGATTTGCTGAGTAATGGAAAACATGTCCTGACAGAACTTTTGAGGAAGAAACACTTACAAAGCATGGGCCATAGAAGGGGCACAGAGAGTGGTGAACAATTTAGATGGGAAGAACACACTGTGTTTAAGAGCTGTAGAGGAATGTAGAATTGGAGAGAGAAAGATGGAACAATGGGAGACTTTTGAGAAGAGTTCTTTTACAGAAAGTTAATTGTATCAGTTGAAAAGCATTCAGTTCCAAGTCAAGAGGGCTTGAGCTAACGTCTTAATCAAAAGAGGACTGACTTTTCTTAGTAATTAACAAGATTAGACATAGGTATTTTGCTGCTTTTCACACACATCTCAATAAAGTTGTTCACAATCTAAGAGTGCTCTTTCTACTATATGGATACTTAGTATCAAACCATTCCTATTCCTTTTTTGGCCTCCCTCCCTTCCTTTTATATTTGCTAGGTGTCTATGATGATATTTTCTAGGTGTCTATGATGGTTCCAGATGTCAAGTCCAAGTTCAAAGTAGAAAGAAGGGTAAAAGGGTGATGCTAATGTATCTGTTCTCTTTACCAAGAGGAGGAAATTTCCCCATATGTATGCCCAAGCCCTTCTGCTCAAGTCTTATTATAAAAAGTAGCTGAAGCCTGTCTACAAATGAGGCATGCAACACAGTATTGTTAAGTTTGGCTTTTAATGGTTATGTGGAACTAAGTACATTTTAGTCTTGGAGTAAACTGGGACTCTGAGAAGAATAAAAAGGATACTAGATAGGTCTCTCATAATAATAATAGGCTGGAAGGAAGAACTGGTTGGAGGAACAGATTTTACTAACACAATGTGCAATTTTATCTTCACAGAGAGAATTGCCAAAATTATCATTTTTGTAGAGACTAGTACATCATTCTATCCAATCCTTTAAAATTTAACAAGCTATTTTCGTATAACTGATGTTTGTGTTTTGTTATTGTTGTTATTATTATTAGTGATATGTTAAGGTAAAATAGAATCAATGATTATGTCTAAAAGTATGTGTTTCCCCCTGCAAACCATGAGTTATATAAAGTGACATTTCGCTAGCTTTTCCAGAACAGAATGAAGCCAAAGAATAGGCGAGCATTGTGAGCTGTTGCAATTACAGGCAGAGTGGTGTAAAGAGATTTTTATGATGCATAAATTAAAACATCCCATCATAAGGCTAACAGATTCAAAATAGCCTCAATTTCGACTTCCATGTGACTTTATTTCTCTCTCCTTACCTGAAGCTGTTGATTTGAGTTAGTACACAGAAGGAAGTATATGGACTCCTACAATATTTTTAGAACACTTATGGATTTTCCTACAAAAAGTAAAATAGTCATATGAGGTTACTTCGATTAAAACAAGTTTTAGAAACCAGACCAGTCTATAGATTTTATTTTTATTAATCTATTTTTATGAGCAACTAAACAAGATGATTACACAGATTTCTGTCTCTTATGGTTTATTTGTTTATTATTTTATTAAATACTATGGGGGTCATAATGGATTTATCAAGGGTTAAGGTTTTCTGTATTGGATAGAACTAAAGAGAGAGAGAGATCAGAATCATAGCTGTCATTTTCAATGTAATAGTAGTAAAAGTAGAGTTATGGACTGATTTTAATTTATTGCTGAGTGAGATGAATGTCTGTTCTGTCCAAAATGTTGGCTGAGGGAGAGGAGGAGAGTAACGTGGGGGTAACAGAAGGTATAGTTCAGACTTGGGTTCAACAATATTTGGATAACTCTATTTTCCTGTATGGTTCAGTGGTAAGTATAATGTTCCCTTACTGGAAAATATTCTCTATTGCTTTATAATTTCATCAATATATTGTCCCTTGGTCTATATCAGCAATATATACCAAACTTAACAGGAACTTTGTTTTTATCAAGACTTAATTAGTAGGCAAACTTTATTAGTCTGCGAGACATTACAGGTTCAGGGTATGCTTGGGAGTACAACTAGAGGCCCTCATTCACAATTAAGTAATTGTTGGTATTTGAAGAATAAGTAGTATTGACTCTGTTTCTATTATTTTGAAGATCTTGTCACAAAATTCAACCTCAGTTCCTATTTTGTAACTTCATCTGCCCAAAGCATAATACTGGGCTGGTTCCAGTGGCCTGGCATTCATTCACAATTTCAACAAGTATACAGGGAAAAACTAACATATGCCACTAACTGGTCTTGGAACTGGGGTTAGCAATAAATGATCTAATTTCGGTGTCCAAAGGATTTTATGGTATTATTCTGGATTTAACAACATTGTATGCTTTCTAGGGAGACTGTACAAAGGAGCTAATATGTAAAGCAGGCTTTATTTAATCTCAACTGAGCAGGTTTCATAGCATATACAATGATGTATAAGACATTGTGTATGTCTAGTTTTCAAATTTAAAATTTATTATAAAGCCTTAATAAAATAATGCCATTTTCAAGGAACTGGATGGCACTAGCATAAATCATGTTCAGTGAGGTAAACCAAGATCACAGAGACAGATGGAACATGTTCTCCCTGAAATGCACAGGTAGATCTAAAATGCACTGGGATATGACAAATTACACAGAATTCTAGATATTTACATACAGTGAGACCAAAAGAGGGTACTCTTAGGAAAGAAACACAAGGGTGCAATATGCAAGCGCCTCTTCATATGTATATAAAATGATATACATACTGAAACGAGCTCCAAGATATGGAAACAAAGGACGTTTTTCTTAATTTGTTTTTTTTTTCTTTTTCTGATGACTCTGTATTCTTTACCTTCTATATGGTGTACTCATGTGAACTTCTGTGGGGGGAGGGCACAGAATCAGAGGAAAAGAGGTTAAAAAAAAGTGCACAGTGGAGTACACATTAATGAACGTGAACTATACAACTCATGGGTGGAGTTGGAAGGGAGGGAATGGGAGAGAATGAGGGAGCAGATAACACTATGGGAAAGGAAATGTACTTATTATCTGACACATGTAAAGGTAATTCCATTGTATATCACATGTAAAATAACAATACAGTAAATTAGAAAAAACACTATAAGCAACATGTTTTTTTTTAAAAAATATATTTTATGGTAAAGGTGATGTACAGAGGGGTTATGGTTACATAAATAAGGTAATGAGTACATTTCTTGTTGAACATTTTTACCCCATTTTTCATTTTTCTCCCACTTTGGCTCCCACCTGACTCCCCTCTTCCTCCAAGTTGTAAAGTTCATTTAGTGGAAGTTGTAAAGTTCAAAAAGTTCAACATAGTATCTTGTGAGTATCACTGTTGTATTGGTTCACTCTTTGTCCTTTGTCTCACCATTTCATCATTCCCCTTCCCTTCTCCATATACACAAGACACAGGTTACCAAAATCAAAAACAGTGTCCACAGGTGATAAACCAAAGGGGAAAAAAATGAAAGAAAAAAGAAATAACTACACACAGCACATTAAAAAAAAAACCTCTTGTTTCCATATCTTGGAGCTCATTTTGATTAGCATCATTTTATATGGTCATATGCACATAGCTATTGAGCTGTTGTGATCCTCTGCTAGAACTATCCTAGACATATACTAATTATTATAAACAAGGGAAACCATGGAGCCTATGTTTCTTTGAGCCTAGCTTACTTTACTTAATATGATTTTTCCCCAAATCTTTCTATTTCCTTACAAATGAGGTGATGACATTCTTTCTGATGGAGGCATAAAATTCCATTGTGTATATATACCACATTTTCTTGGTCCATTCATCTATTGAGGGGCATCTGGGTTGGTTGCATATCTTAGCTATGGTAAATAATGTTACATTAAACATAGTTGTGCTGGTAGCTTTAGTGTGGCCTTGTTTGTGATCATTTGGGTAAATGCCCAGGAGTGAGATTGCTGGATCATAGGGGAGCTCTATGTTTAGTCTTTTGAGGAGCCTCCATACTTAAGCAGCATTATGTTTTGCATTGAAATATTGATTGTCCAAAGCCCCCCCCCCACCAAATCTCTTGAACAGTAGATGCAGATATTGCATTGTCCAAATGTTAAGGTCTGCAGAGAGGAACCTGGTCAAACACCTGACCTTGAGCCCTGGAGTCATGGCTCATAGAACCAAGGCAAAGGACTAGACTATGGAGGAGCACTAAGACAAGCTGATGTTTCATGTCTACACGTGGTCTTGAAGAAATGATTGGATAAAGAAACTTGGGGTTAATAAGGGGACAAGATCCGATCTAGAAAAATGATCGTTAGTATCTATCTCAAAGTTTTGAGGCAGCAAAATAGGCTATGCCTATTCATGACCATAGTTCCAATGAAGTAATTACATCTATGCACAGCCAACAGGTGAAAGAAGTGAATGAAATGGGCTACCTGGTAGGCATTGGAGAGTGAGAGATCTGGGATAACCCTAACATTAGAGTTTTCCAAATGGGGAACTAGAGCAGGCAGCTGCTTCTCGAATCAATCCATTGGTCCGAGGTAGGAATTCAAGTTCAATGTTGCTGCATCTTCCAGAATTAAAAAAAAACTACCCAGAGACACAGTAAACCCAGTTGCAAGGAAAGTATTTTTAAATTGGGTAACTCAAAACAGAAAACACACTTGTGAGCCCCGTTTGAGCTAAGGCTTCTTTGTAAGGTAGTTTGGGCCCTGAAGGAAGGAGGCTTTCTCCTCATCCATCAGTGAGCCTGCGATGTCTCTGGTGGTGTTTGCATCACTGGAACATGGCTACGTTACCCACTTCAGCTTGGTAGTCTCAAAATATAAATTAGGTACTGTTTTGTTTCTGCTTGGAATTCTCCGTGGCTTCCATTGCACTCAGAATGAAGTTTCAACTCCTTAATATGACTTTCCCACCACACACTTGGTCCATACTAGGCTTCTCCTTTTTTCTCCTTTTTTCCTCAGCTACATTCTTCTTTTATTTCAAAGGATATGCCAGCCGTCTGAGTCTTACAATTTTTAATCCCTTTTCTACAATCATCACCCAAGACAACTCTCCATTTACCAACCACATTCTTCCCTCCGGGAAGAATCAGGTTCTGCCAATCTCAGCTCATCTTCCCAGTTAATTTGTTTATTATAAAGAAGCACATGTAACTGGAAGAAAACTACTTGAAGATCAGTAAACATTATATAAATAATAATATAAAAAGTCTTATTCCTAATATTAATTCTATTCGATGTCTGAATTCTATTCTATGCCTGTCATGATCATTAAAAATCTCAGTGCCTCACATTCAGAAGGCATTTAGTAACTAGGGATAGATGCATGATGTCTCACTATATAAGAGGTCTTGGAATGTTTGTGTCTATTTTATGGTAGTTTGCTTCTGAGTACTTTGAACATAGATTTTCTGAAGCAGTGTGTTGAATTCATGACTTTATACCCTATCACTTCCTTCCCTAAATTACCTTCTTATAGGCCCAATGTTCAGATGGAATTCCACTTGGGGCTGAGTTTCTACAGAGGATTTTGAGAGGACACAATTCAGAATATAGCCTGCATTCTTCTAATTGACATACATTAATAATATAAGTTAAGTTTCATCACAATAATCCCGTGTGTGTGTGTGTGTGTGTGTGTGTGTGTGTGTGTGTGTAGAGTACTTTGAATAAGTTCATTCTTTCCTATGTATTCCCATACCCCTTTCTCCTCTGCACTCTTTTTTTTGTTTCTGGATTTTTCTTTTTAATAAATAAAAAGTTGGATTACATTCAGGTATTATAAGCTAAAGACACCAATGAAAGTCAGGAAAGGGAAATCAGATTGAATTTCTCTTTGTCATGATAGTACTCAATTCTCTGCACTCTTTTCAAACAGTGTTTTTTTGGGTTTCATTATGCTGCCATTTTATGTATGGGAATATAACATACAGCTATCTTCTTCACCCTTCAATATCCTTTCTTTTCCTCCCTCCCTCCCTATACTTCTGCCCAGAGAGATCCTCATTTATATTCACATCCTACCTCCTCTTTCTCCTCTGTCTCCTCCTCCTCCTCTCCCTTCTTCTCTTCCTCCTTCTTCATCTTCTTTATCTTAGCATCTTAGTTCTAGATTCCACAAATCAGTGAAAGATTCAATGCTTGACTTTTTGAGCCTAATGTATCTTGCTCAGTAAGATGATCTTCAAAAACTTATCTTTTCTCATGAAAACCCATATTAATGGCTACCCATTTTCAATTTACTCTATGATATATTGAAATCATGGTATGTATAACAATATTGTTATAGTACTAATAAAATTAAACAACTAGATAATTTGTATATTACATTATAAGCAAATCTATGGAAAGCAGCTAAGTTCACTTAAAATATTGATTTGATGTTATAGATAATGTTTTAATAGAATAGAGTTTAGCTTAATGTTCTGTCTTTAATGTTTCTTATCTCTTATTTAAATAATTCTCATACATAGAATACATACATACATATACATAAGCCTACTGAACAAACAGAATTGCACTAACACTTCCTTGATTTTATTTGTCATTGAGAATAATTAGACCTCATGTTTAACCAAATCTTCATTTGGTAGTTATGGTAAAGTGCTAAATTTAATTATAACAAACTAATATTTGTTATGATAAACACTTATAATTAATTACATCCAAACATTTTTCCTTAAGATAACATTAACAAGGCAACATTACTGAATGCTACAATAAAGTGTGATAGAGACTACTTGGGAAATTGGGAGACAGAAATTTCTCATTGAATATTTGTTATTTATTCTTACTATGAAAGCATTGCTACCACCATTGTATACTTCTATCTGGTATTTTGGAAAGATGGCTGGTTATAAAGTGAAATGTCTTCTTCAGGCTTAGGCATACATACTTTAGAGTTTTTAAAAGTCAGATGGTTTCATCATTTTCTTAATTTGAATTACCACTACTGATTGTTTATGGAATTCACAGAGATATAATCTGCCATGAAACTGGTGGTGAAAGGAAGGAGAAGCATTGCTTTCAATATTTTTGGTAATGATCAATTCTTTTTTATTCTTTTTTAAATATGTTTTTATTGTAAAAGTAGTGTACAGAAGGGTTACAGTTACATGAGTAAGGTAATGAGTACATTTCCTATCCAGCATTGTTACCTCCTCCTTTGTTTTTTCCCTACTATCCCTTCCCTCCCCACCTCCCTAACTCCTCCTTCCCTCCCTACCCCACAAGTTGTAAATTTAATTTTCAACATAGTGTCTTGTACAGGTAATGATCAATTCTAAAGTCATTGTCAGGTGCCCAAGAATATGTCTACTAGCAGATGTATAAACGCATTCACACCCAAACACACGTGTTCATATGTAACACATATGGATGGATGTTTCTGTATGTTTATAAGTAAAAGTTAACATTTGAATCTCCACAGGAACTCCCTCTTCCAGCTTTACAGTAGAATAGAAAAAGATCCTGTGTTTCAACTCTCAGGAGTGTTGGCATTAATGGTGGATGGTGACACCTTAGTCCAGGCTTTAAAAAGAAAACTATAGATTAGGATAGGAAACTCCTACTTGTCTTTGAGCTGAGCTGTGGCCTGGGTGAAGATCAGTATGGTCAAGTTCTCTGGCTTCTACTCACATGACTTGTGTAAATCCAGGAGGAATAGTGCTCCCTACAGCTTCTTGATGGGAGCGTGTCTGTACAGATGTTGAGTGCCCAATATCCCCCTCTTCCATGGCAACAATCTTCTCCCTCCACCCATAGGAGCTGCACTTTTCCATTGTCCTGCACAGCCAACCATTCTCTTTGTGGATGGTTTAAGTATTTCCTCTTGCAAATGCTCTCCTATCTTGAAAAGTCGTCTCTTGATCTGATGAATCTGTCAGCTGTGCAGTTATTAGGTAGAGCAGCAGTCTGTATTTTGCCTTAACATCACATATACACTTTTATCACATGACAGGCTGGGCAGAGCAACTGCATGGCATTTCAGAGTCTGTGTTTAGATTTAGTTTTAGAACAAATTCTAGATCAAGTAAAAAAGAAAAAGAAACACACATCTTGCTTTTAGAATGGAATGAGTCACCTGAGATTAAAGATGTGTCTGATGGTTGGGATCACTTGTATAGAGAAATGTTGTTTTGAACCTCAGCAGTAATAAGAGAGCAACCTCTTAGGAAATGCTTGCTCTCACAGTCACCACCACCAAAGTGCCCTTCCTCCTTTTGTCTATCTAACAGGGCACCTGTGGATATATTTATTTCTCTCCAGGATATAATTAATCTCCTAACATTGTAAAATGCCTTGGATTTGCTTTTAGTAGCTACTCTAATTTTCTTGGATATTGGCAAGTTATATATGCTGAACAGTTTTCACTTAATAATCATATTTTGCTGTAAGTGACTTACCAAGAATGTTAAAGCACCTTGTGTCTACAATGCAAAAGAAGTTGTGCTTGGCTGGGATCAGTTCAGTTTCTACTTCAACCCAGTGTACTCTATATGATTGTTACCTAGGTTGCTTCTCTGGCTTTGCCACAGTAAGTTTTCTGCTAGGCTACAGTTTATATGTGGTTTTGATTTTGTGTGTGTGCCTATGCTGGGGCTTGAACTCAGGGCTTTGTGCTCTCAATTAGGGTTATGCACCAGGCTGGTACCCTAGTATTTGAGCCATATCTTCACTTCTGTTTTGTGTTTTGTAGGTTTTGTTGTGTTGTTAATTGGATATAAATGACTCATGGATTTTTCTTCTCCGGCTGGCTTGGAACCACTCAAAAGATCTCAGTCTACTGAATTGCTAGGGTTTTAGGCTTGAGCCACCAGCACTCAGCACTTATATCTGTTTTCTACCTGTAATGCCTTACTGGTTCCTTTCCAAAGGCTACACATTCCTCAAGCTACTCCCCACCAACACTTATATTTGTTAGCCATTTATACTAGCATCATCATTCCTAGGACACACCTAGTTTATAACATTGATTCATTTCAACGTTGCAAGTCATTTTCTCTCGTTATTTGTGCCTGCTAATTGAACTGATACTAGCTAAAACACTTATTTGTGAAGTGCCTTATTTTTTTTATCTTAAGGAACTGTACCAAACATAATTCTGCTCCTAGGTGGCTCACAATCAGTAAGAGAAATAGGACATTTTTTTTCATGTGATCATTAGACTTTGTTTGGCTTTGCTTTTTAAGAGCAAGCAAATAGAAGGTAAGAGGATTTCAGAGAATGAGAAATTATGGTTAGTGATGGTATGCCATTCCCCATAAGGAGATAGTATCTAAACTGAGATCTTAGACATTTGTCAGCCAAATAATAGTAATGCAAAATGATAAAGTGATTTAATCCACAAACAGGTAGATTTTACATGGAAGATGATGAGAGGGAAGAGGAATAAAAGGGAAAGGGGAAGGAAGAAAGGGGAAGAGGGAGAGGGAGGAGGAGCAGAAAGAGAGGCACAGAGAGACAAAGAGACAGAGAGAGAAATGTATCCAGGAATGCAGGTCTGGCTTTACTCTAGACAGAACTTGTAAAAGTGAGAAGTTGGAGATGAGACTGAGACCATTTGATAGAGATTTATAGGTCATGTGATAGTAATTTGTATTATAAAGCATTTGGACTTAAGTATTTAGATGTTGGGAAATTGAAAAAATGTATGCATATATATATATATATATATACATATATATATATATATATATATATATAAAATCTTTAAGTAGTTGTACAAAGGTGTAGCCATTCAACAAATCAGTTTGTGAATATAATGCATCTTGACCAAATGTCAGCCCTTTCAACATTCTCACCTATCCCTCCCAAATCATCCCTTCTCTTACTTTTTAATTTTTTTAGGATATGGATTTAATCATTGACTGCACTCTCCTCCACTTCTTCTCTTCATTTGTGTATCTCATTCCCCTTAAACTCCTCACCTAACCCCCTTTTAAGTACCCATTTCTTTTGTTCTAATATGTGGAAGCTAGAATTAGTTTATAAATATATAAGTAAATACTTTGGGTGGTATAAGCAAATTCATTTGGTGTACCCAAATGAATTAACTGCCAAATGGTAGACTCATGGAAGAACTCAAACAGTGTAACTCCTTAGAAATGCAATGTACTTTTTAATATATATTTTAATTAATTTTTCATATTAATGAGATTTCCCCTGGTATTTCCATATACATATATAACATACATTGATTATACTTTCCAGTTGAGCTAGAAATGTTTATTTTTGAGGAAATCATAAAAAATATAAAAATTTATTAAGTACTTTCATATCATCTCTTACTATCCTTTTAATTTCCTTTGACTACTATGGCATTAGCTTTTTGGGGGTTTTTCTTTGCATGCACTGGGGTTTGAATTTCTTTTGGCATTAGGATTTGAAGTCAGGGACTTTCATTGGTTCTGGTTACTTAACCAGTTGGTGCTCTACACGTGAGCCATGCCTCCAGCCCAGATTTTTGCTGGCTATTTTGGAGATGGATTTTTGTGGAATCTTCTGCCATTGATGATGGCAGAAACCATGATCTTCAGATCTCAGGTTCCTGAGTAGCCAGGATTACAAGTGAAAGCCATGAATGCTCATGAAGCAGCATTGTCTTCTGATAGTGTTGAGATGTGTAAACCTTAGAAAGTTGTAAGTAACTAATCCTTATGAGGTCACATTGATAAGAGAAATAGAGTCAGAATATAAAGCTGTCTTATACCCATATTCCAAATCTTTCTTTACTGTTGGTACCTGTCCTCTTTTTGGTTGAATTTTTGGCTTTCCAATAAAACTTTAATCCTCATTTAGTATAGGATAGATAGATAGATAGATAGATAGATAGATAGATAGATAGATAGATAGATAATATATTCCTTGCTCGTTTTTTTTTTTTTGCTTAGATCCTTTCAGAACACTAAGGGTACCCTCCCTTCTCTAACAGAGGTACAAAAACTGAATTAGGAAACTCATAATAATCCAATAATGAAGTGTGAACTCTTCACCATCTTCAGCAGTGATGACATCAGTAGGTGATAATGATACAGCATGACTCTCTGGGGCCCACAAGTCCAGTTCATTTACAGCCTCTCAAAATCATCCTGTCTTCTTCAGATGATTTAGATAAATAACAATATGTAAACAATAAAAATGAGCCTGAGCCAGGCACCCGTGGCTCATACTTGTAATCCTAATGTACTCAGGAGACTGAGATCTGAGGATGACAGTTCAAAGTCAGTCTGGGTAAGAAATTCCATGAGACTCTTATCTCCAATTAACCAGCAAAAGGCTTGAAGTGGAACTGTGACTCAAGTGGTACAGCATAAACCTTGAGTGAATAAACTAAGGGACAATGCCCAGGCCCTAAGATCCAGTCACAATACGGCACAAAAATCTAAGAAAAATAAGTTAAACCTCTGGTGAATCAAGCACTGCTATTCCTTTCCCATTCTCCATGACTTAATCTAACCAATTATAGCACTATCTCCTTTAATTCTTAAAAGGTATTGGAGTAATTAATCCATGTTGTCTTAGCATACAGACAATAGAAAGATTTTTATCAGTAGCAATGGGGCAATGCCACAGTATCAGTATAATGCTGCTAAGTTGCTTAGGGTTCCCTTCTAAGTTTCAAAGTACACTGAACTATTTTTCATTTTTAATATAAAATATTTTTATATGATGTAACATTCTAGATGAATTTCCTGTGTTCCATATGATTGGAGACTTCAGACAGGAAATTTTTATGTTGTTTCAGTTTATAGAGAGTATAAAGACATCTCTTAATGTCTTTTACTGTAGGATACTTGCTTTTTGCATTTAGTAATTACTCCACTTTGAACAAGTTTCTTTCTAACATAACTCAACATTTTCTTCCTTCTATACATTTGTCTGAATTCTCATAGAGAGAGGACACTAAGAATTTCTATTTCTTAGAATTCTCTAAGGATTTACACATACTTTTCCCCCTGGCCACACAACATCAGATGTCTTTCCTACATTGGATGGCAGATTGTACTGATGTGAAAAAGACTTGGAGGAAGTACAATCTTCTTTAGACAAATGCTTAGGAGAAAAATGACAAGTGCTGAGGTATAGGCCTATAGCAGTTCAAAAAGAAAGGGAAGAATCAACCTTTTGATGAAACTACTTCTCTGCATATTCTTAGTGCTTTTCAACTAGCATGGCTCTTTTAGCCTTCTGAATTTTCCCTCCCTATATACAATTAGAGATTTATTTTGATTAGTGTAATGACCTAAGAAGATTCTGAACACAACATATTTGTATTAAGAATTATGACATAAGCCAGGCACTGGTGGCTCCTACTTGTAATCCTAGCTATTTAGGAGGCTGAGATCTGAAAATCGAGATTTGAAGCCAGTCTTAGGAGACAAATCTTAGAGACGCTACTGTCTAGCCACCCAAAAGCACTAAGTGGAGATGTGGCTCTAGTGGTAGAGTGCTAACTTGAGCAGCAAAGCCAAACAAAAGTGCAGCCTCAGTACCAGCATTATAATGAAAAAGAATTATGACATAGAACAAAACACTATGGCAAGGCCAATAATATATTGCATATTTACTGAAAAATATGAGGACCTATTTTTTGGGGTGGGGACTATTAAATCAATAAAAACACTGAAAGTATAAATTAATTCTGAAGTACAACTAAGTATATTCTAGTGAATGAGTAAATCATAGTGGGTGAAGTGTGTTTATAAAATTATTTATAAAATTATTTTATAAAATTATAAAATTGATGGGCACTGGTGGCTCACACCTGTAATCCTAGCTACTCAGGAGGCTGTGATCTAAGGATCACAGTTCAAAGCCAGCCTGAGCAGGAAAGTCTATAAGACTCTTGTCTCCAATTAACCACCAGAAAACTGGAAGTGGTTCTATGGCTTAAGTGGTAAAGCACTAGCCTTGAGCTGAAGAGCTGAGGGACAGTGCCCAGGCCCAGAGTTCAAGCCCCATAACCAACCAAATAAAAATATACAGTTATTTCTAACAGAACCTCATATATGCTAAGCAGATATTCTTCTACTTTGCCAAACTTCTCTCTCTCTATATATATATAAAACATATATATTACATATATATTTGGTTGTGGTGAATTCTGGGCCTGGGCACTGTCCCTCAGCTCTTCAGTTCAAGGCTAGCGCTCTACCACTTGAGCCACAGCACCACTTCTGGCTTTTTCTGTTTATGTGGTGCTGAGGAATCAAACCCAGGGCCTCATGCATGCAAGGCAAGAGCTCTACC
Organism: Dipodomys merriami; assembly: GCF_024711535.1. Taxonomy (NCBI): domain Eukaryota; kingdom Metazoa; phylum Chordata; class Mammalia; order Rodentia; family Heteromyidae; genus Dipodomys; species Dipodomys merriami. The sequence continues at coordinate 65,558,211 of NW_027203381.1, read as the reverse complement.
AGTGAGCCGCCTTCCCAGCTCCCCTATATTTTTAAAATTTTCTGAACTTTGTTTTTCTTGCAGGTAAGGTTGGTTTTTAAATTATTTTAAGAATATTGCCCAGTAAGCTGTCTCAATTACAGAAAGATTGACAATCATTAATATGTGATAAAATATTTAAGTGAAGAATGGACAGGATCATCTTTTGAGAAGATATACTTGGGGAGTGGTACTGAATGTTAGAATATATAAAACAACAATTAGTACACTTATATAGCACTATCTTTAGCCAGAATTTTAATATATGTTCTTTCAGTAAAACTTCAGAAAATTATTTTGGAGCAGGAGGAAAGGAGAGTGTTATATATAGTTTGTAGTCAGGCCAATTAATTAGCTGCAAACCTATAAGCAATTTTCTTAACATCTGTAACTATGACTCAGTTTTCTCATTAGTAAAGCTGGTAAAATGGTCATATTTACTTCTTAGGGTTTTGTGTAAGGAAGATAAACGGTGCTTGGAAAATACTATTTGTTTATGCAAAGCAAAGATACTTCCTTAAAAGAGTTGAAGGATTTTCCCAAGATTAAATACCTGAAATAAGACCAGACTGCAAGCCTAAGGCCTATCAAGAGCACTTTTATTTTTATCCGTTTCTGTTAATACTTAAGTACAGAACTTTGACCCACATTTTTCATCAGGCAGGATACTTGTGATTGGTATGGAAAAGCAGCCTATGGACGCTTACATGTAAACACAATGTCTCAGGATTTGAATCAAATACTGAAGTACATGTTCAGTAAAATTACTTGAGTCCTGCTTAGAATGTACAAAGATTCCTGTTGACAGGAGCTTTTTATTGTTCAATGAACTTGAGAGAAATGTAATTGATCAAAAGCATATGAAACTATCAGTATCAATTTGTGACCACAAGTGAAGTTCATTTTTAATTCTCCATGCTCAATTGTCTACTATGAATAATTTCCATGAATAATAAATTAAATTAATGTTTCATTTTAGATTCAATTACCCTGTGTGATTTTTGGCTCTTCCCCTCTCCCCCTCCCCTCACCCCCACTGCCCATCACAATACTTGCTCTTCTTACACAAACTTGAACTACAATAGCAATCAATGAGTCTGAAGTCTAAAACAGGATTATGCTGCACAATCATTGATGATGCTGACAGTAACTTCATCTATTTTAACATTCTTTTCACATCACTTTTTATGAATACAAAGCACAGAAAACCTCCTGTCAACTACACTGCCCAGAACTTTCTTTGTTATTGGGAGAGCAGAAAACAGATGTCCACTATGAGAGCCTGCTGATCTCCACTCCACAATCCTGCCTCTGTTTTATGCCTCGGCAGACTGGCCTTTGTGAGTTCAGTGGCACTCTGCTATGTACTCCACTTGCCTGTTGAGGTTGTCCAAAGGGAGCACCTGTGGGAGATGGGAAGAATACAATGAAATCAGAGTATTTAGTCTTCTGGGCTCTTTCTTGTGGAAGCCAGTTACAGTTGAGCCTGAGAGCATGGCATTGTTCCTTTCTAGGTAGGTTGCATATATACCTTTCTCTTCCTCTTAGTTTGGATAACCCATGCCTTTTCTTTTTGCTGTAAGGAAACAGCATAGCTTTTCTGGACCTAGTCTTCTGGACCTCTACATCTTGCTCTGCATTTTCTAAAGTAAGTTCCTTTGCAAGTAAATCCTTCTCAAGTGATCATGGGGTGGGTGGGGGAGTCCAATCTGATACCAGCACCAGTCTTTTGAAATTGTACTTGTTGTTCTGTGTCTGCCATCTTTTCTCCTTCATTCTGAGGCCATTTAATGACTTACTCTCACAATCAGAATAACAGTCTTCCAACCCTATTTACAATCTAGCTATAGTTCATCTGCCTTCCTTCCTTCCCACTCTTCTTTTCTGGGTATTCTCTACTCTAGCAAAACTAGGGAAGATGCACGTCCCAGCACAACTCCAATTCCCAGTGTGTCACTGTACAAAAGTCCCTTTCTTCTCTGTCTTCAGGTTCTATTTCAGCACTCTTTTGGCAGTACGGTGGCTCTCGTGGTAGTCATTCCATGAAAAGTCAAATAAATACCAACAAAATCCGTAGGAGCACATTGACGATGGATTTGAGGGCATTAGACTTCATCTCATTGATTCAGTCACTCATCAAATATTTACCAAGTACTTTCCTCTGTTGTAATAGGATGATGAGTGATTCATCAGAGGTGATGTAGACTGATGAGAGTCAGGCAGTGGAGTCAGACAACGAGGGTTTATGTTTGGAATCTACATTTATTAGTTGGTGAGTCTCTGAGCTCATTGCTTTTTCTATCTGTAAAAAAAGATCTGTTTTTCTTGCTGGGAAGATACATGAGATGGTCACTGTGCTGAGTCATTTAGATGAATGAATAGATATTAAGCTTCAACCCTGTAGCTGTCATGACTGTGTTTATAATTTCCTCCTCTTTAGAATGGAAAGCTCACATATTATTCCAGAAGCCAGTGTTCAGGCCATGTGGAAGGCCTGCTGACCTTGAGTTTTGAACCAGGGTTCAGTTTATCTTGAGCCTTAGACTACCATGGGGACCAATAACAAAAATACCAGTAACAATATTCCTCTCCTATTTGATAATGATTTAGGGTGTACATAGGCTAACACTATTTGATAACCTAACTAGAGTGTTTTCCAGCAGGATTCTATTTATCTATTCTATCTATCTATCTGTCTATCTATCTATCTATCTATCTATCTATCTATCTATCTATCTATCTATCTATCTATCTATCTATCTATCTATCTATCTATCTTCTCTCTATCTATCATCTATCTCTATCCTTATATCTTTCTTTATATACATTTACGCATGTATACAATCCCAACTAGTGATCTCCAAGAAAAACTATTATCTGGCTTTCAAGTTAGAGTAATTTTTCAGACACATAGGAATTGTTTTTGGTGTGAGTGTGTTGTGTATAAGTGTGTTGACTGCATACACGCATGTGGGGGGATATGTGTGTCCTGGGTCTTGAACTCAAAGCCTTGGTGCTGTCCCTGAGCTTTCTTTTCTTCCTTCCTTCCTTCCTTTCTTCCTTCCTTCCTTCCTTCCTTCTCTCTCTCTCTCTTTCTTTCCTTCTTTTCTTTCTGTCCAAGTCAAGCACTCTTCCACTTAAGTCACAGGGTCCCATTTCTGACTTTTAGTGGTTATTTGGAGATAAGAATCTCAAATTTTCATTCAAATCAATTTTTTCAGCTCTCAGCCTCTGAAGCAGCTAGGATTACAGTGAATCTCTAAACAGCTCTCATAAGGATTTTTAATCCTTTTATTTCTCTGTCATTAAGAAATTATGAGATGAAGAGATTTGATCTAGAAGAACTAAACCTCTCCTAATCCTACTGTAATCCATAATCACTTTAGGGACTTTTATTCATGTGTATCTGTGTGTCTGTTTAGTTTTACAAACTTCCCATCAATGGGTAGAGAATAACTTTGAAGCTGGCTTTCCTCAGATGATATGGATTTATCTGGGTGGTTTTGGAAGGAGAATCATGGAGAAAGCTGATATCCAGGCCCTCTAAGCCCTGCCTGTGGCCATCCACATGGCTCCTCCTTAGTACTACTTGAGTTGCATGTTTTGTAAGTGAGTATGCTTCTGTGTCATAATTATTCTGTTTACAGATTAGGCAGGGAAATTTTTCTCTGGGTGAGGGTGGAGACTCTGGAAGTGCTGAGCAACAACTCATCCTTAATGCTTGTAGTAATTTAGAGCTAGAATAAACCATTGACATCATTCTTTAAAACTCCAATTCTTGAAAATTAGGTCAATTTAATGCTCTGTTTTTGTTGTTAAAACAACAAATTAAAATTGTTTTAATCTAAATTGTATGCAGTTATATTGCTAGATCAAAGATACAAAACCTCAATTTGAATTTTCTTAAGAAAAGAATTAACTCTTAAGATATCAGAACTATTCATAGAACCTCTGAGAAAGAGTTAGACATACTTCAAAAATCAGGCCAAAAGCGGATGCTGATGGTTTATATCTATAATCCTAGCTACTGAGGAAGCTGAGATCTGAGGATTGTGGTTTGAAGCCAACAGGGTCAGGAAAGTTGTGAGACTCTTATCTCCAATTAACCACCAGAAAACCGAAATGGCCCTGTGGCTCAGACTGGTTAGAGTGCTATACTTTAAAAAAAAAAAAAAAAAAAAAAAAAAAAAAAAAAAACTGAGGAACAGTGCCCAGGCCTTCAGTTCAAGCCCCATAACTAACCAAAAAATAAATAAATAAAATCAATGAACATCAGGGAAAAAAACCAGGCTAAGAACTCAAGAGCTCCCCCCTACCACAGACACACCATATTTCTACTGTTCTCCTCCCCTTTCTTGGATTTTCTCCCTTTCAGTTTTCTGCTACTTAGGTACCTCTGCAGTCTGTTACAGCTGTTAACCCAGAAGGAAAGGTGAGAGTTTTCTTCAACCACTTCCCTACATAAAAACATGAGCAAAGGCTCTATCATCTGGGTCACATGCTTAATTGTGCACCAATCACAGAGAAAGAGAAAATGGCCAAATCTTGGTTATGTGCCTGGCTTACATTCATTCCCATAGTCAAGTAGCCAGTGACTTTTAACTGGGAGCCTTCTACACATCACTTGCTCCTGACCACAAGAGGGATGCTGTTACTGGAAGTAGAGGAAGAGACTTGATCATGACAAAAACAACAGATGTTCAATATGCAAAAGGAAACTAATTTTTAAATTTTTGATTTCTAAATAATTAAACAAAACCTGTTTTACCTTATTGCAATGACATCCATTCAAAAATATTTACTTAGTAGTTTTCATGTGCTAGATGATAAAAAGACAAATATAATACCTTCCATCACCTTAATTTTGAAAAAAAGGTTTTTAATGATTTACTGTGAGTATTAGCTTTTCTTTTATATTTTGTGTACCTACTGACCATAAAACTAAATATACAACAATAAATAAATATTTACTCACATGCCATATGAGTATGGGGATATAAATACTGGGTTTTGCTGAGCTCTGTTCTGTATATTAGATCATTTTGAAGCCCATGATAAAAGAGTAACCTTTATCAGAGCCAGGGTATTCTCATGGTGGAAGAGAAGGGAGAAGCACAAAAGAAAAACAGTAAAAACAAACAACACTACCACCACCAAAACTCATGAGCAAAACTGTGCATTTGCATAAAAGGATCTGATCACAGCAAACAGTTGTGCTTAATTATTTTGTGCAATGCATGTCCCATGGTTAAGCCCAAAACCCATGAGGTGGACATGAGACCTTTTTTTTTGTAACAGAATCTATATCAGGTCACATGACAATATGTAGGGCTATATCATTCCATTATAGAGAGAGGAGTCTGTGACTTCAGAAAATAACCCCAATCTTGTATTTTAAAAATACCATGGACTCCATTCCCAAATTACTAGAGGAGATTCAAAAATTGGCAAAGTAGCAGGGTATAAAATTAGCTCTCAAAAATCAATGGATTTTCTGTATGCCAACAATGAGAAGAACATGGCTGAAATCAGGAAAGCAACTCCATTCATAATAGCCCCACAAAAAATAAAATACCTAGGAATTGAATTAACCAAAGAAGTGAAGGACCTCTATGATGAAAACTTTAAAAACCTGAAAAAGGAAATCAAAACAGAACTTAGAAAGTGGCAAAAACCTCCCATGCTCCTGGATTGGAAGGATCAACATCATGAAAATGGCAATACTTCCCAAGGCTATCTACAAATTCAATACTATACCTGTCAATATTCCAGCCTCATTCTTCAAGAAAATAGAAGAGTCAATCCAAAAATTCATATGGAACAATGAAAGACCCCGAATAGCAAAAATAACCCTTAACAGAGAGAAGAGTGCTGGAGGAATATCAATACCAAGTTTCAAACTCTACTACAAAGCCATAGTAATCAAAACAGCTTGGTACTGGCACAAGAACAGACCTCAGGACCAGTGGAATAGAATTGAAAACCTGGAAATGAACCCAGACCTATACCATCTAATCTTCGATAAGGGAGCTAAAAAAAATAGAATGGAAGAAAGACAGCCTCTTTAATAAATGATGCTGGCAAAATTGGTTTACTACTTGTAGAAAACTAAAGCTAGATCCTTATATATCACCCTGCACCAGAATCAACTCCAAATGGATCAAAGACCTCAGAGTCAAAGCAGACACCCTGAAAACATTACAGGAAGCAATAGGAGAAACCTTAGGTTTCCTTGGCACAAGCTGAAATTTTCTTAATAGAGACCCAGAAACACAACAAATCAAAGAGAGGTTGGACAAATGGGATCGTATGAAGTTGCAGAGCTTCTGCATAGCAAAGGACATAGCTAGAAAGATCAATAGAAAGCCCACAGATTGGGAGAAGATCTTCACTAGCCATACAACGGACAAGGGTCTCATATCTAAAATATACCTGGAATTCAAAAACTTAAATCCCCCAACAACAAATCCTCAAAGAAACAACTGCCCTATTAATAAGTGGGCTAAAGACTTACAGAGAAGCTTCTCTGAAGAGGAAAGAAGGATGGCCAATAGACACATGAAGAAATGTTCAACCTCTCTAGCCATAAAAGAAATGCAAATCAAAACAACATTGAGATACTACCTCACTCCAGTTAGAATGGCAAAAATCAAGAACTCTAACAACAACAGATGCTGGAGGGGATGTGGACAGACGGGAACCTTACTTCATTGTTGGTGGGAATGTAAACTTGTTCAACCACTTTGGAAAGCAGTATGGAGGTTCCTCAAAAGACTCACATAGAGCTCCCCTATGACCCAGCAATCCCACTGTTGGGCATTTACCCAAATGATCACAAACAAGACCATACTAAATCTACCAGCACAACTATGTTTATTGCAGCATTATTTACCATAGCTAAGGTATGGAACCAACCCAGATGCCCCTCAGTAGATGAATGGATCAAGAAAATGTGGTATATATACACAATGGAATTCTATGCCTCCATCAATAAAAAGACATGGCCCCATTTGTTAGGAATGGAAAGACTTGGAAAAAAATATATTAAGTGAAGTAAGCCAGGCCCAAAGAAACATCTGTCCCATGGTTTCCCTCATTTGTCTGAGACAAGCAGAAATGGTCAGAAAAGATGATTTTAGGCGAAATGAACCCCAAGATAAGGACACAAGTGGATTTTTCTTTCTTGCTATTGTTTCTAACATATTTATATGGTGATTGTATTGTTGCTTTGTATGTCCCTCCCCCATGGTATAACCCCTGTTTTCACTCTATTTGATGTTGGTATAATTTGAGAGGGGAAAGGAAAAAAAAAAACAAATTGTTTAAATAGGGATACAGGTGGACCCATTGCAACAATGAGATGTACAAAATGCTATGTTGAAAAACGAACTTTACAACTTTGGCAGGGTGGGGGGTGGGGGGAGTATAGTCGTGGAGATGGGAGGGCAGGGATGGTAGGGGAAAAACAAAGAAGGAGGCAACAATGCTTGATAAGAAATGTACTTATTACCTTGCTCGTGAAATTGTAATCCCTCTGTATGGTATTTCACAATAAAAAAAAATTAATAAAACAGAAAATAACCCCAAATACTCTCCCTTACAGAGACATATAGGGCTTTAACCCATTAAATTGATAGGTATTTGAAATTGAAGATATTGTCAAACATTTGCCACAGGTTTTGTTTGGAGCAGGTGGAAGTTACCAGGTATTCAGCTGTGTATCAATTTTGTAATTTGTCTCACGTTTAGTATCTGCCATTCAGGCACGCAGACATTGATGAAGACTATGCCTTTGATTCTCCTACAATGATCCTTAAGCCATAATAAGGGATTTCACATAAAATCAAATGGTCTAGCAAACTTGTTGGAAGTCAGTCAGCAAAGAAAGTGTCAATAGAACTACAGATAGCTCACCACATTGGCTCTTCTTAATGTTTAGTGAAACCTGTGGCTTGAAGTCTAAGGGATAGTTGGAGACTTCTCTGTCATCCTTAGTTGGTTCCAAACACTTTTTGTGGTCTTTTTTCCTTTGTTTTAGTTAAATCAATGCTTATTTATTAACTGAACACATACTAGGACTTAGGATTATGAAGGTGACTAAACTCATGCACCCTGCTCTGAAAGAAATGACAGTAAATAGAACAAATCTTGTTTATTTTCAAGGGCAGAGAACTTAACTAAGTCTCAGGAGCCCAGTCTGGAGGGACAAGCAGGCAGGTAGGGAGAGACACTTCCTGTAGCAGAGGATCTGCAGAAGTAGATAGGAAACTCTTGGGCAGAAAACGTGTCTGTTTAACAAGTAGGAGATATAAGCGAGTGTAAACTAAAATCATAGCAATCCAGGACATACAGGGGAAAGAGGGGAGGTGATGGGACTGAAGAGACAGACAGATGCACGCAGGAGAGCTAGAGAAGATGGGATTCCTCTTCCTGAAGTACGGAGGGCTGACTTTCCCTCTCCCCCTCTTCCCTCTTCACAACAGCTGTGTGCTCTCAAGCCTTTTATATTATTAGTCATTTGGGAGTTTCTGAGAGACTTTAAATCTTCAAGCACTTACTATGGAGGGCCCAGAACTTTGGCTTTGGGGAACTTTTGGAACTCAGAGGGAGAAAAAGTTCCCATGTGGAATGGTGTCCATGTTTTGTACTCTCAAAGAAGCACGGAGTTAAATTTCTAAACAGAGATGATCGCTAGAGAAGCATAGCCCAGAACTAGTAATGTCTATCGACTTGGAGACACTAAGAAAGTGAAATATAATAATCCACATGCTTCTTATTTTCAGCAAGTGCAGGCAAGTTTTTTCCAAGTGTCAGAAACATCCCTCCCCTAAAATACCTTCTGCCACATTGCTTGCTGTGGAGTCTTAAGAATGTATATGTCACCTCGGAACTGGTGTATTTTCAAATTACTTGTCAAACCACAGTGTTCTACATGAAAGTTAACGCGGACGCATCCTAGTTATATAGCCAGGCGTGGATATGTACAAACAGCTGCACCTGCTCATTTTGAGAGTGTAAGTACTAGTTCTGATGACTCCAGATCGCTTGGGAGGTAGTTTGGTGAAGACGAAGACACAACTTGAGTTATTGACCATTGAGAGATTTGGTCTAATATTTAGCACCGTGAAGTGAAATAAAAAAATATCATGTCTATTTGTTTCCTTATTTTGTGTGTATGTTTCAGTTCTTGGACTTGAGCTCAGGGCCTAGGTGCTATTCCTGAACTTTTGTGCTCACAACTAGCACTCTTATCACTTGAACCACAGTTCCACTCCCCCTCCCGTTTTTTTTTCTTTTGGTTGTTAATTGGAGATAAGGGTTTCATAGATTGCCCTGCTTGATCTAGCTTTGAACTTTGATCCTCAAATCTCCATCTCCTGAGTAGCCAGGATTACAGGCATGAACTATGGGCACCTGGCTACTTTTCCCTTTTCTGTGAAAGTTTGTTAGTGTTATCAGTTTATAATTTTAATTATATTAGTTTGTATAATCACTGCCCTGATTATATATGAGATTCAGGGGAATGAAAATGTTACTGTTTGCAATTTAATTCTATAGTAGTATAAGCATAAATAATTTGAGGAATGTTCAAAGGTCTTTTGTGGGGTCAAATAATCTAGTCCTAACAGTGAGTGGCTCTCCATGCTGGAAACAGAGGCACAAGGGAAGCCCAAGTTCCGTGCTTGATGAAGACTAAGTCCGCGCAAAGCAGTGCTCACAAAGGGCACCACTCACCTGCATGCTGTTTCCTCTTCCTAAGCTGTGAAGAGACACATTCCCGTAGGATGGGAATGAAAATAATTATGAAAAACACATAATTGGAAAACAAGCATCGTAGTAGAGGGAAAGTGATAGAGACCGTAGTTTAGATGGGTAGCAGACAAGATGTTGAGGGAGGAGTCAATTGTTGGAAGCCAATGACTTGAAATGATAGAGGAGGAGGAAGAGGAAGAGGGGTCTAGACACAGGATCAAAGGCAATCCAGGTGTAAAGAAAGTAGGCTTTGTTTGTCTGAAGTTAAGGAAATGCTGCAGTGGCTAGGGCAAAATGCACATGAAAGGTTAAGAGATTATTTTCCCCTGTGGCATTGGGAGTGGAACCCAGGACCTTATGCATGCTAGGCAAATGCTCTGCCACTGAGTCCAGAACCTTTGTCTCCTGGAAGAAATGGACCTGTAGGAGTCCAGTGGAATCACGGATTTGCTGATAACAATAGGTGTTGGTGATAGTCATTGAACACTAAAAGTCTTTTTTAAAATATATCTTTAATCTAGTGTTGGATTTCCAAAACATTCTGGTGCATTTGTATAATTCAGACATATCGTTTCTTTTTTTAATTTTTAAAATTTTATTGTAAAAGTGATGTACAGAGGGGTTATAGTTATGTTAGTCAGGTAATGGGTACATTTCCTTTTGAACAGTGTCACCCCCCTCTCTAATTCTGTCCCAGTTTTTCCCCTTACAACTTCCCTCCCTGTCACGTTGTATAATTCATTCCCAACATAGTGTCTAGTGGGTTTCACTGCTGAATTGGTTCACCCTTTGTCCCACTATTTCTGTGCTTCCCCTTCCCCTTCCCAAATCAGACAAACTTGTATATAAGACAAAGGGTAGAAAGATCAAAAACAGTGATAGAAGGGACTAAACCAAAGAAAAAAGTAAAGAGAAAGGGGGAAAAAAAAGAACCACAAACAATACTATTCACACAGTGAAACCAAGAAGATCCTTAGGATCTTCTTAGGATCCTAAGAGGATCACAAGCTATAGCATATGATCATATAAAATGATGCCTACCGAAATGAACTCCAATAAACAGACATATCATTTTAAATTTCAATGTCTTCACTGATAAATTGTTGAAGTGTTTTGCCCTTTAGTTTCTTGGAGCTTTGTATGCCAAATTTAAGGTGACTAAAAATTCCATCTTCACGCTAAAGAGCTATTGCATTATTCTGCCAACTTTTTAAAAAATCTGTTGCTTGTTCTTATTTTTGCTTCAGGTGAGAAAAATTGAATTAGAGTCCTTGATTCATCACCCACAATGACCTCAGTTCAAAGACAATGTCTCCCTCTTATTTTATTCTAAAATTCCCTTTATTTCCAGTTCCCATTCTGATTTCCCTCCTGCCATGAGTTACATGGACTGACTCACACCCTTTCCACATGTATATCTTGGTTAATTAAAATATTGTCTGTAGGTGTGTACTTTTAATTTACATAAGTGGTATTTTATCTTTTAAAAAAATCAACACTACGTTCAGAGCATATCAGTCTATTATTTTATTACATAATAGCTCACACTTTATATCTTTTCCCTTTTATGTTTTATTCATCCAGTTGTGGGCACCTAGGTTGTCTCCATTTCCTGCAACTACAAACAACTCTTCCAGGACCACTAGTACATGCATTCCTTTGTAGATCTTGGATATATAGCACAGAATACTTTCTTTAAGTCATAGACATTTAACTAGAAAAATTCCATTTAACTTCATTCCTGTCTTTCACAATTCTATGCAGTTTGCTAAACATAAGTACTTTTGCTTGGCTGAAGAAATGATTGCAAAGGCCAGATTGCGATCTGGAGCTTATTCTGATTTTCTAGTGCATAGTTTTTTTTGTTTTGTAAAAGAGCCTGAAGCATCTTTGATGAATTTGCTAGTGTGACATTGATCTTTTAAAATTCAAAAGAAGACCTTCTTTTGCATGGGCTCAGCAGTGTTTTCTAACACATATCCAAGGCAGCTAACATGTGAATGCTTTCTTTTCAACTAAGGAAATTGGGATATCACATTTCATGGTTTTCCCCTCCTTAGACATGGCTTCAGATGATATGCCACTCATACTCTGGCTAAAATGGAACTCTCCTGCCATCGTGTGGCCAATTCTAAGAACTGGAGGGCCAGCCACCTCACTTTCTAAGAGAAATCCTTCTAAAGAGGTAAAAGCTACCTCAGAATCCACCCAGTTTGACTACCTTGTTAATAAGAACAGTGATACCCATGATCCACAGTGACTTATCCTTTTGTTAACTAATAATTAGAGATAGATTAATAGCAGAACCAAGGTAAAGTAATTACCAACCTTTTCAGGTAATGGAAACATTCCTAATGGAAAGCATTGGCAATTCCACAGCACAAGCATAGTACCACCATTTCTTGTCATCCAAAGGCAACAGCTCACAACAGTCTACTGCCTCTTTTCTAGTTCCTTCACATTTTTTCATTTTTGCTGGCCATGGGGATAGAACACAGTGCCTTGAACTTGCATGGATTAGCTTGCTCAGCTGATGCCCTCACTCGAGCTACACATCCTGGATGATTAATCAGAGATAGAATCATGTGAACTTTTCTGTTCCAACTGGTTTTAAATCATGATCCTTCATAGCTCAGCCTCCTGAATAGCTAGGATTACAGAGATATAAGCCACCAATACCTAGCCAGCATTAAGTTTTAAGTATTATTTGTCACTGAGACCAAACAATGGTGTAGTTCCAACCCACAGAGCTTCCTTTCTTTCCTGTGGACAATCATATCCTTCCAGATCATCCCTCCTTTCCCAATCCAGCTTTCATAAATCCTACTTTGATAAATTAGGCTACTACAGGTTTGGCTATTTCATGTAGGTTTTAAATCATTCTACTTTTAAAAAATATTTTGTTATTGTAAAGATAATGTACAGAGGGGTTACAGATAGATGAGTAAAGCAATGAGTACATTTCCTATGGAGCATTGTTACCCCCTCCTTTGTTTTTCCCCTATTTCTTCCCTCCCCACCTCCCCAACACTTCCCTCCACCCAAGTTGTAAAGGTTGCTTCCAACATAGTATCTTGTGAGTCTCATTGATACAATGGATACAATGGGTCAATCTGTATCCTTGTTTCAGCATTTTGTTATTTCCTTTCCCCTCTCCAAATTAGAAAAAATGTATATATAGGAGGCAGGGCCCTGGAATCAAATACAGTGAAAACAGGGGTTATACCATGGGGGAAGAATGTACAAAAGAAACAAAAAATCACTTACCCAAACGATCACAAACAAGCCCTTACTAAAGCTACCAGCACAACTATGTGTATCGCAGCATTATTCACCATAGCTAAGATATGAAACCAACCCAGATGCCCCTCAGAAGATAAATGGATCAAGAAAATGTGGCATGTGTGTGTGTGTGTGTGTGTGTGTGTGTGTGTGTGTGTGTGTGTGTGTGTGTGTGAATTCTATGCTTCCATCAGAAAAAATGACACCACTCCATTTGTTAGGAAATGGAAAGATTATATTAAGGGAAGTATGCCAGATTCAAAGAAACATAGGTCCCATGGTTTCCCTTATTTGCAATAACTAGTATACGTCTAGGATAATCTTAGCAGACAAGCAGAAAAGGTCAAAAGCTATGTACATATGACCCTATAAGATGGTGCTAAGTGAAATGATCTCCAAGTTAGGGACACAGAGTTTTTTTTTTTATTTGTCACTGTTATTTTTAAATCTTCCTACATTTGTTGGGCAAAAAAAGGCTGTAGAAAAATATGTAAAAATCTGCCATGAGTTTATTGGGGAATCTGAAGTTGGTCTCCATTGGCATGCTATAAACCTCATGTCCCCAGGTGGGAAAGAGAAAACGCCTCAGTAAACAGAGTGCTTGCTGACTAAAGGTTGAAAGGAAGCAGAACACAGATCCTTTCTCCTGAGAATCACTTCATTGCACTAGGGCTTCTGTGGTTACCATGCAGAGCTTGCCACTAGGGGGAGGAAATCCTAAGGATGATGCAAGAACTCCAAGAGAGGAAGCCTTGTTCAACTTAAGGACAGGGCCAGAAAGTTGGCACAAACAGAAATGCAGACTTTCCTCCTCCTCCCCCTCCTCCTCCTTCCCCTCCTCCTCCTCCTCCTCCTTCTTCTTTTCATTTTTTTTCTTTTTTCTTGAAAAGGTGATATACGAGGGATTATAGTTACACAGGTCAGGTAATGAGTACATTTCTTTTTGAACAATGTCACTTCTTCCTCTCTTTTTTTCCTCTCCTGATCCTCCTCCCCAACAAATTGTAGAGTTCATTTTCAACATAGTATCTAGTGAGTATCACTGCTGAATTAGTTCACCCTTTGTCCCACCATTTTGGTTTCCATTTGGTGCACCACACTGAAGACTTTCTGCATGGCAAAAGACATAGCTGGCAAGATAAATAGAAAGCCCACAGAATGGGAGATCTTTACTAGCTATGCATCAGACCAGGGCCTCATATCCAAAATGTAGTTAGAGCTCAGAATTTCTTATAGACAAAGTCCATACACACTTAATCCGAAGCAGGTTTTCCTCCCAGCATGCTTTGCTTCCAGAACTGTCACTGATTTGGGTTTTCTCAGGAAATTTAAGGTATCACATTAATAGATGTAAGCTGTGATAGTGTCCTCACCTGTTTTACATACATTTTCATTATTCTCCCTAAATTGAAAGTGAAGAGCAAAGGTTAAATTCTTGCAAGCCTTTCAAGAAAATCCATTCCTTACCTTTCTTCTGTGATCAGAATGTAGTTAGATTTCTGACCAAGTTGCTGAAATTTAACTTCGACATAAATAAATATGTAGAAATTTACATATTTATAAGATAATTTCTTTGTTGCTTTGTATGTCCCTCCCTCATGGTCTAACCCCCTGTTTTCACTGTATTTGATGTTGGTATAATTTGGGGAGAGGAAGGGAAAAAACAAATTGCTTTAATAGGGATACAGGTGGACCCATTGCAACAGTGAGATGTACAAAATGCTATGTTGAAAAATGAACTTTACAACTTTGGCGTTGGGGAGGGATGGGAGGGAAGGGATGGGAAGGGGAAACAAAGGAGGAGGCAACAATGCTTGATAAGAAATGTACTCATTATCTTGCTCATGTAATTGTAACCCCTCTGTACGGTATTTTCACAATAAAAAAAATAATAATAAAAATTTCCAGGTCTGACTTAAGTTGACTTTTGCTTTCTCTTGACCATCACTTTTTTCTGCATAGAAATTATTTTATGTCTATGTCTAGAAGTGAAATCCATGCTAGCTCAGGAGAAAGCACAAGGTCACATTGTCAGTTATAGGCAGGGATTTTGTGGACATTCTGAACTTCTTGTCACTTCTCTCATGCAGTTTTAAGGCTTGTGTGTAATTTAGAGAACTCAGAAAGGTCCTTGAACTTAGCAAGAACCGTTTCTTATCAAATTTGAACATAAATAGGGATGAAATTTATGTGATCTAAGCAGCTAATATTGGTAGGACTTGGGGAAATAAAGAAATGCCAGCAAGTAAAAACAAGGTTGAGCTGTGTGCCAGTACCTCACACCAGTAATCCTGGCTACTCAGGAGGCTGAGATCTGAGGATCACAGTTCAAAGCCAGCCCAGACAGGAATGTCCATGAGACTCTTCTCTCCAATTAAGCACTAGAAAACCGGAAGTGGTGCAGTGGCTCAGGTAGTAGAGCACTCGCCTTGAGCTAAAAAGCTCAGGGACAGCACCCAGGCCCAGAGTTCAAGGCCCATAACCAACAAAACAAAAACAAAAACAAAAAGAAAAGAGAGAAAAGGTTGGAGCCAGCTTTATGTTTTCTTTGCCTATATGACTGATGATGCCGTGCCTCCCCTTCTCAGAAAGTGCCCACTGGTCACCAAGGCGCTTCCATACTCTCTCCCAAAACAAGTAGTGTCTATGACCTTTCTTGTTACTTGCCAACATTCCTCGTGTGTAGTTTCAACATTGTTATAATTTAAATGCACGCATGTCTTCTTATCCTGCAGGACTTTCAGAATGGAGTTGTTCTAACTCATCTTTGTAGCTTAAATGTTCAACACAACTAACTCCCCATACATGAAAGGTACTAGATAGGATATTGTGAGTGATGGTGAATGTCTCTTTCTTGCCAATGAGTATACTCTCCCTCTCTCTCTCTCTCCCTCTCTCTTTCTCTCAAACACATACACACACACACACACAAATGTCTCTCTTTCTTGCTCATACACATGCATGCACCCACATACAAAATTTCCTTTTGTATCACTTTTCTTGAGAAGAAATACAGTATTGGGGTTGAGACATGGCTCAGTTTGGTAGAGCGCTAACCAGTGAGCAAAACCAGCAGGTACCAAGTTCAAACCCTGGTCTCAGACCTAAGAAGAAAAGAACAGAAAATACAGTGCAGTTAGGCACCAGTGGCTCACACCTGTAATCCTGTGATTGGACAATCACAGTTGGAAGCCAACCTTAGGCAGGCAAAGTCCTTGAAACTATTATCTCCACCAAAAAGCCAAAAGTGGAGCTATGGCTCAAGTGGTAGAACATTAACCTTTGACATAAAAATCTCAGGTACAACACCCAAGCCCTTTGTTTGTGCCCCTGGACTGACACATAGAAATTAATACAGAACAAATGTAAGCATTGTTGTTATTTTAACTGCTCAGGTTAAAGCACACTAATTTCTAAACTATTTTGTTTTTCCTCTTGGGAACAATGCAATCATCCTAAAATTGCTTCTATGAATGCTCCCTTTCAACACCCAGATTAATGCTCAGGGATTGCCCACATACAAGAAAGCTCACACAGAATGGTGCTTTCTTTTCAAATGAATAGCTTTAAATTGTCTGGTTCCTATGAGAACCAAACCACAGAGAAGATATGCAATAAGAGTCACAGAATTGTTGCTACTGCATACAGTTCTCCAAATCTTTTTTAAATTTTAAATATAACATTCATAATCAACAGTAATAAAACAACTCTAAGTTGAGCAACTTAGGATTCAAAGCACCAGGCAATTCCTTTGAAACTGGAGAAAGTCAGACATAGACAATGCAAGGCTGAGTGGTCTAGCCATTTCATATTTGTAGCAACAGCTGAGGCTAAATTTTTATATTGGATGAGAGAAAATCAGTAACTTTACTAAGCAAGTGAAATCAAGCAGCCACAGTATCTGAGAATTTAATTATGGATTCCTGTGGGACACCAGAAATTAAAGTATAACAAGAAACAGCATGGGATGGGGTGCCATGGCTCATGTCTGTAATCCTAGCTATTCAGAAAGCTGAGGTCTGAGGATCAGTTTGAAGCCAGCCGGGCAGGAAAGCCTGTGATACTCTTGTCTCCAATAAACCTACCCCCCTCTACCTCCAACAACAACAACAACAAAAGCCAGAAGTGGAGCTGTAGCTCAGAAGCTCAAGGAAAGTGACCCAAGCTCTGAGTTCTAGCCCCAGCACCAGCATGAGAGAGTGGGGTGTGGCAGGGGAAGACTATGAACATGTATGAATTTTTTTTTGTCGGTCATGGGGCTTGAACTCTCAGCCTGGGTGATGTCCTTCAGCTTTTCAGATCAAAGCAAGCTCCAAGGAAAATGTCTGGACATGGAATGCATGGAGTCAGATATTCCCACAGTGATAACTCTAGTCACTGGAGAATGGCTTATCTGACACAAGATTTTTTTCCATTTATTTACTTTTACTTCAAAAAGCATTTATTGATGCAAAAAATAAACTTTCAGAAGAATGCATGTGTATCATAACTACACAACTCATTGACTATAACCTAGAAATAGTGTCTGGATAGAGAAGTATTTCCAGTATGCTACAATTTTCCTGAAACAAGATATTTATAAAAGACCTAGAGTGGGCAGGAGTAAGGGCTGAGCACTGCAGGGTGTGATTCTGTTGTGCAGTTCTGATCTGCAATGGAATATAACATAGTCTAGCACAGTGCCAGCACAGGTGGATGGGGAGCTGTTCAGTGTGGTTGCACTGTTCCATGGAGATAATTAGATCCATATCTAGCAAAGAGTAAGTGCTCAGTAAAGAGATGCTTTTCGGTATGAACGTTGGGTGATTTTAATGGCTTGTTCAGTAAATGGATGCTTTTTGTTATGAACATTGGGTAATTCTTAACTTATTAACTAAAAGTTACTAATATAGTAGCTAAAAGTTACTAACTCTTATTAACTAAGAGTACTGGTGATTTATTATTGCAGAGCTGAGAATGGAAAATTGTTTCAGTAGGGGTCAGATGATACTCGGATGTCTAGTGCAGAACACAGTGGCAGAACAGACACTGCAAGATTGTGTGCATCTAAAAAGCCAGAATGAATTTATAAACGCACAAGTCAACACATACAGAGTTGTATGCAACCAAAGTATGGTATTTGCAGGGGAGAATTCAAGCGGTATAATTCCTTAGAAAAATGAACGCATGACCCACAAAATGGATACTAGGAAACTGGCAGTTGAAAGGTGTAAGAGGGTAGGACAAAGGGAGGGGGCATAGGTGAATGAGTGGAGAATGCAGGCATAACAGGTAACACATGTCCTTTGAAATTAAGATGTTTGAGGGGAGGGGTTGAGTGGGAGAAATGGGGGAGAATGATGAAAAGGGTGATATTGGTCAAGATGCGTTGTATTCATGAACTGATGTGTTGAGTGGTAACTCCTTTGTACAGCTACTTCAAAATAATAAAAAATATAATTTAAAAAGAAAGAAACCACATAGTCACTTAAGAAGGGAAAGCTTAATGTAAAACTTTAGCCACAATGTAGAATGAAGTAACAGAGAATTAGCTAATAAGAAGAAATCTATGGTCCAGCAACCGTGATCACAGGGCTATGATAGAGCACCAACCAACAGCCCTCTATCCTGATCCCAAGTGGAGATCCGGGCTGTGATGAAGAAGGCATGATCATCATGTATTGGACAGTGGAAAGGTCACTGGAGTGACTCATTATTGAGATTGCTAGCACCCCAGTAACTTTCCACATCTTCCACAAGTCTTGCTGCAGAGGTGCTAGAGCCAGTAATGGAGGAAGTTGCTTACTCCTAGGCCTTGCTGGTCACCAGATACTGTAGGACATAAAAGCTAGAGAGTCCCACCATCTGTAGGAATGGAGTATCAGAGGGGTAGAATCTAATGGTGGAGAACGCAGGGGACATACAGTTGCTGAGCACTGAAAGGTGCACAGAGAGATTTGGGCAGCTGGACTTGTTGGAGTGAGGGTGGTGTGAGGTTTAATCAACAAGTTGAGACTAGGTTTGCAAATTCACCAAGGGAATGAATGATCTAGACTTGTGACTGTGGCAGTGCATCATGGATGCCCTGTACCAAGTAATTTGCTGTTGGCTGCCATGCAGAAGAACTTAGGAGAAAATAGGTATAGTAAGTAGTACACAAAGCAGAATGAAAAACAAAACAAAAAAAAAACCCCGCTTCCTTGGCGCCCTCTATTGATAAAAACAGTACTGTGCATGGAGCAGAGACAAAATGCTTCACATCTACTATCATTGAGTGGGCGGTAGAGGATGGATTTGAACTGAGATATTCCAAATTCATCCTTGCACAGATGAAAACTTATCCCGGAAACGATTGAAAGGATTGAACTGGATTTGAATTTAAAAGCACGTTGTGGGCACTCTGAAGTTGAATTTTAAAAAATCACTGTTGCTATAGTTACAATTCACTATAATTAAACACAATACTGCTGTAAATCTACAATATGCCAGAGTTTGAATGGACAGATTGTATTGCAGCAAATCTGCTCTTCTTGTTTTTAGGGAAGTTAATTTTAAGATTATATTTTGTCAATGATGCACCTGAACTTTTTATTTGAGCCTCCTACACTAAAACATTCTGTATATTGGTGGTTATTAGTCATTATCAAAATAATACTGATTAATTATATGCTTGGAATTGTAAATGTGATCACCTGTGCTAATATAATACTATTTCTTTCCTTTTAAAAGTGAGGAGTTGGCTGGGCGCGGGTGGCTCACAACTGTAATCCTAGCTACTTCGGAGGCTGAGATCTGAGGATCACAGTTCAAAGCCAGCCCAGGCAGGAAAGTCCGTGAGACTCTTATCTCCAATAAACTACTAGAAAAGCGGAAGTGGCACTGTGGCTCAAGCTGTAGAGCGCTTGCCTTGAGCTGAAGAGCACAGGGAGAGTGCCCAAGCCCAGAGTTCAAGCCACATGACCAACCAAAAAAAAAAAAAAAAAGTGAGGAGCTGTAGTAAAGTAATTTACTAGGACTAACTCGGGGTTGAACCAGGATTGAAAGCCAGGTTTTTCTAATTCTAGAAATTGAATATCAGGTTTTAAACCAAGTGATACACACAGCCAAGCCCACAACAGAGCCCTAGCACTGTAACTTGGGTAAAGTGTACACTCACATAGGCTCTTAAATTTTCATGTGCTGTTTACCCTCCTGCTATAATGCATACTTCTCAATAAATGAGTGTTTTCTATCACTTCTTATTAACTCACAAATATGGCACTAAAAGTTCAGAACAGGTGAGCAGAGTTGATGACTAGTTGGCTCTCCAGCTCTAAAAATCAGAGACACTAAAGGAGGCCGGTGTAGGAAAAACTAATGTCTTTTATGGTTTCTGCAAACCATTCTACTAAGAGGTAATTTGTGCGAGTGGTAGGACTAGGTTAAGACACAGTTAACCACCATTGTCCGTCAACAATGACCTGAATATGGAAGATGTGGTGCTGAGTATCCATCCCAGGGCACTGCACATGCTAGGCACATCCCCAGCTAAAATGTTTAAAGAAATGAAAATGAAAAAAAAAAAACCTACTGCTATGTATAGAAGCATGGATGAAGCTCTCCAACATAACACTGAGTGAAAGAAGTCATGCATAGAAGCCTAGAAAGCTCAAAACCACGAAAACTCTTTTATGGTCCTTCAAGTCCTGAGGATGGTAGTCATTGCTGAACATATTGTCTGGAAAAGAGCAAGGAGGCTCTTGGGTATTGTTCATGGAAAGTACTTGATCTGGCTAGCATCTGTATGGGACTAAACATTTGTAAATTTTATACAGCATGTTTTAGTGTAGGGTGCTCAAATAGAATGTTAAGGTGCAACATTGACCAAAAATAATTTTTAAATGAACATCCCGAGCCTACTGTTAGTGACTCACGCCTGTAATCCTAGCTACTCAGGAGGTTGAGATCTGAGGGTGACTGTTCCAAGTTAGCCTAGTGAAGAAAAGTCCATGAAACTCCTAATTCTGATTAAGCACCAGGAATTATGTGTGGTAGATCACTAGCCTTGAGCAGAAAAGCTCAGGGCTCCATCCCTGAATTCAAGCCCCATGATCAATGTCCCTCCCCCACCCCAGCCTTAATTTCCCTATACTCAACAGCAAAGTGAAAATTGAGAGCAGTTGATTTGACTTTATTTGTCATAAAAAATGATTTAAATTGGTAAAAAAGAAATACTAAGTTTTAAAGAGTGGGAAAAACAATAGGTAAAAATGATATACAAATATTACTCAACTTTAGGTAGTGATATGAAGTTTTTCACAGATTAAGGAAATTTAAGGGAAACAGTGTAGGTTGAGTGCTCAGAGAAAACAATATTTGAATGCATTGTGTGATCCTGGTTTTCTAAACAAATATCTAAGAAATAACTAGAAAAAAACAACTAAATGTTAATAATGATATAGAAATGAGTGGCTTTTCTGTCTACTTTCAGATTTCCTGTAATATATATATGTACTTTTCATGATCAGTTATAGTGATTATTGGGATAAGAGGAAATTCGAGGGTGCATTTTCAAATACCGCAATGGTTCTCATTTCTAGACCACAAACCTAACTTCCTTTTTAGGATGCTCAAGTCATCTAGATAATGGCTCTAACCTGGCTTTGCCATTGAATCCTTCCTGTTTACCCACATCTCTCTGTGCCTTCGCCAAACTGAGTTTTACCATTTTATTTATGAGCTGGACAAATGATTTTTTTGGGGGTCCGGTCGTGGGGCCTGAACTCTGGGCCTGGGCGCTGTCCCTCAGCTCTTCAGCTCAAGGCTAGCACTCTACCACTTGAGCCATAGCGCCACTTCCGGCTTCTTTTTTCTTTTTGCTTATATGGTGCTGAGGAATCGAACCCAGGGCCTCAGGCATGCAAGGCAAGCGCTCTACCACTGAGCCACCTTCCCAGCCCCCACGGACAAATGATTTTGAAGCTGGAAACATAAAAAGGAGAATGGTACCTAGCAGCAGAGAGGAATGACAGGGAAGAGGATACATCTGTAATTGTCTTAAAGATTAAAGTAGGAGAAAAAAAAGTGAGGGTGAAGAAAATATACAGAAAGAAGGGGAGGACACATGTAATCTGCAATGACAGGCTTACACTGGCAAAAGCGAAAACAGTTTTATATAAGCAAAGATTACATAAATGAGTAGAAGCTTGGCAATAGTAAAAGGAATGGCAATGGTGGTGCACTTCCTGGCCGGCAGGAAGCAGGGAAGGGGAAACACCTGCACTTCACCTTTCTTCTTTCCTTCTGTCTAGGTCTCTAGCCTTTAGTCTATAGTCTAGGTCTCTAAAATGTGCTGCTCACATTCAGTGTGGATGTTTCTTCCTTCCTGTAAAACAGCCACTCAAGACTTGTCTCTCAATTCAATCAGATCTCCCATGAAAGGGAATCAGAGTGGTGCTGACTTTATTGAGAAAGATGACAGGGGAGAGGAATTG
Source organism: Dipodomys merriami (assembly GCF_024711535.1). Lineage (NCBI taxonomy): Eukaryota > Metazoa > Chordata > Mammalia > Rodentia > Heteromyidae > Dipodomys > Dipodomys merriami. The sequence continues at coordinate 65,535,706 of NW_027203381.1, read as the reverse complement.
TTCTGTTTGTTGGTGCTGCTTCCTTCCCTCTGCCTTGCCTACTGTGACTCTTCTAGTATCCACATATTCCCTGAGGTAATCCACGAGCCCAGCCCTGAATGACATACCGATTCATGCTCTCCTTCCTTGAATCCCTTAGCATGTAATGATTCATCACATAAGTTAATACTCATGTGAATATTTACTTAATTTACCACTTCCATGAAACATTACTCTTAGAAACAGACACATTCAGCTGAATGAACTACATGTTTAACTTGGAACTCTTGTTAGCTTCCAACAGTTCAGTTAAATTCATTTGCCTGTTCTGGAAGTAGTTTTGTCTGCAGAATGACAATCTGTGGATTGCATTTCTGCCTAGCAGTTTGGCCAGGGCTGGGTGGGGGGTGGGGAGAAGGTAGGGGGATGGACACCTTTCCATGCATTTGTGCTCACAAGGTAAAGCTATGACTTTTTAAGTAGTTGTTTCATATCTGTACTTCATTGCATGGCTGGCTCTGGTCTCGCTTTTCTTTAGATAAACTTGCAACATCAAATGATATGCCCGGATTCCAGACACATGTCTCCAATGTCTGGAATCAAGACAAATTATATCGCTTGGCTGTCACAAAGAGTGCCTCTTTGGACATTCTGGGAACAATTTGTTTAATGACACAATTGCTAGGCTGTGGAGCGATGACTATCTCCTCTGTGGCTCTGAATTCCTAGGGCACTGCAGAGATCCTGGCATTTGCAGGATGATTGGTAGGTGTGGGTGGTGGTGGCCACAATTCCTGGGTGACTGAGAGCTCAGCTCTCGGAGCTGCAGTTGGTCTGCTGTTTTAAGGATGCCTTGGAAGTTTGTTTCCTAGTTGGCTGCTGTGCTAGTCTCTTTGCTTAGCTAATGAGTTGAAGCCAAGAGATTGTAAATGCGAATGTACAAGAGTTTAGTATGAACTCTTTAAATCTGAACATGTTCATAACATCGCTAGACATTATATTGTGGGTAAGCAGGTGGTGGGGGGACAGAAAAAGATGTGAGATCACCCCACTTTCCCAGATATCTACTGTGTAAGGCTAGGATTGTAGAAGTACTTTGTTGATTTTTTTTTTTTTTTAGTAAATGAAGAACGCTTTCTGGAGGAGGTGCTAGAGGAAGCTGGGGTATGGACAATTAGTAATCATGTAAGAGACAGAACCAAAGGCAGTTTTCTTGTTAACATCACACCCCTCCTGATACTTGAAGTTCCAGCTTCCTGGTATTTACTTTCTTAGACTGTAAGTTGTTTGAAGGAGTTACACCACTGCAAGTCTCTGCACATACCATACTTTCATGAAAACGTTTATGTATTTATACATATGATCCTATGTGTATTTACATATATGTATAAATCACATATAACTTTTACATAGGATAGAACACACATGTCCTTTGTATCTCTCTGAGCCTGACTTACATCACTTAATATAATTTTTTTCTAGGTGCATCTGTTTATCTGCAATTGACATATAATGACATAATATTCTTCCTGATGGATAAATTCCATCACGCATACACAAACATCCTCCTATCCATCTATCTATCTATCTGTCTGTCTGTCTGTCTGTCTGTCTGTCTGTCTGTCTTCTTATGTGTGTATGCATTGATCTATTTGTACATCAAAGGGGGGGCTCTTTGGCTGTTTCCATAACTATAACTCAGCTAAAGTTAATACTGCAGCAATGAACATAGGTGTGCAAGTGTCTTTATTGTATTCTGACTTGTAAACACTTGATCTTACAAGGGATCCAAGAAACTACACTTTAAGAAAATAGCATGCCAGGTATGGTACAGGTCTGAGGATGGTGATTCAAATACAGCCTGAGCAAAAAAATATCCATGAGAGTCTTAGCTCCAGTTAACCACCAAAAAGGCAGAAGTGGAGGCATGACTCAAGTTTTGAGAGTGCCAGCCTTAAGTAAAAAAGCCAAATAAGAGGGCAAGGCCCTGAATTCAAGACACATTCCTCTCTTCAATGCACATACATATTTCAGTGCAAATGGCCAGTAAACCATGCCTCTGGCAATTGTTGGAGGTAAATAGGGAAAGCTAACTTTTTGTACACAGTGAATAGTAGTTCCAAGGAAAGAAACAAATTTCTTTCAGGGAAGATTTACTGGAACAGTAGCAATTAGTGCTCTGCTTTAAAGCATGGGTGGAATTTATTGCTTAGAAATGTTATGTAAATTATAATTTTAGTGAAATGTGCATAATTAGTTCTTTCTTTACTTTGAATATTTGACTGCTCCGAGTCCTTTATTTAGAGAAGGAAAAGCAAGATTGTCCTTCACCTGAAATTGTATCAGAGGGCTGATTCATTGTACAGAGATTTCTACTTCTACTCAGAGAATACCTAGGATGGAGGATTCATAAATTCAGGATTTGCTTCAGTGACTGGAAGGTGTTCAAACCATTTTAAAATACAATTCTCTCGAACGTGTGTTGAGAGCTAAGCTAAAGCTCAGGCTCCTTGTTAGTGAGGCCTTTTCCTTTAGAACCACAAGAGGGCACTCTCCTCCCATCCCTGAGCCTCGCAGGCCCAACTGAGATGCTGTTACAGATTCTAAAAGCAGGAAGACTGGGAAGATCCTGTCAGCATTACGGAACAGTCTCCTTCGAATTATTCTTAGAACACAGAATGACAATATATTCTGCTCTTTTCCAACTTGTTCTAGTCATGTTGAAATGTTGAAGGTCACATAATCTTGTTCCAGAAACAATGTAAGAATCAATTGGCTTGATGGAAGAAACACAAACAGCTCCCACAAAGGACAAGGGAAAAGAGACAAAAGGGGAAAAAGAGAGAGAGAGGCTTGGGGATTAAAAAAACAACAACAACATAGAATCATCCCAAGAAGCCCACTGAACAGTAAACACTAGCAGGGAAGAGGAGATAAAGGAATTGTGGCAGAGGGAGAATTCAGGACTAAAGAACGTGAACTCAAATCTCCTTTCTCCAAGGTTATTTCTCAAGGTCAGATGAGAGCGCTAGAGGGAAAGTAGGTTACAAGCCCCAGCATATTTTAAAGTCTTGGTTACACAGTTCAAGGCAGCCAGGTGGATAGTCATTTTTGTATTTTTCTCTTCAGAATCAACTCATTCAAGTTGATGCAAATGTCTAGGGGACTGTAAAATCCTATTAGTGATATAAAACACTATGGCTGTCTGTAATTCTAGGAATCTTGGGTCCCTGAATTTAAGGGTAGACATCGTGCTGAGCCTAACACCTAACATACCAGCGTTACAACCCACAGGACAGTGCTTCTTGGCTGTCAAAGTTGAGAACTGTTGTGGTGTTAACCCTACTTGCTGTTTCCCTAATGCCTTCAGATACAGCACTTGAATCAGAGGGGAGCCTTCCACTTAGACTTTCTCTAAGTGACATGAAGAAGTGCAGCCTCAAAAAAAAATCCCTAAGCTCAAAGATATACTAGGAGACATTTTGCCCTGAGGTCCTAGACAAAATGTTATCTGACATAATAAATCAAAAGAAAATGATTAGCTGCATCTGCTAACACAAGGGATGATGTAATACCCAGTCTTTCAGAAAATCTTCCTGGACCTACGTATTCAAATTTTTCCCTCAATCCCCTTCCTTACTATGCGCGAATACTTCAGGTTATGTGTTTTAAACTAATGGTTGAAGCCTTTTTATAGAAGAGAAGCAAACATGATTTCATTCTGCTACATTCCAGCATTGACTCAAATCTGGATTTAGAAACTCTTGTGACAGAATTGTGCAGGGGGATGGAGACCTCACTCTAAGGCTTTCTCCAAGTAACTAAGGTGTTCACTTTTTACCGAGAAGATGGATAGCGTTGCTGATGTCCAGATTTCTCAGTGACACTTCCTGCTAACATCCAGTCTCCCTAGGTGAAGCTCATTCTTTTAGCTCCCTGAAAGACCTCTGCAAGTAAAGATGGAGAGCATTTGGGCTCTCTTTCTCCACCCAATTGTATTCATTAGTATTTTATATGGGACTCCTCTCAATGATTTGATGGCACTATTTTCATACCATCTTAAATGAAGAATTTATTTCTAAATACTGAGATTTGAGGTACCATTTAGAATTGATTATACCATACCAGCAACATTTACACATGTCTTTATCATCTCCCCAAAGATAGCTATATAAGCATTCTTCACCTCTTTTCTACACACACACACACACACACACACACACACACACACACACACACACACACACATACACACACACACACACACACACACACTTCTTTTAACCATTTATTGGGCAACTTCGTGTATTTTTTTCTCTAGTATCCCATGTTTATTGTCCAGGTGTATTCACTATCCCTAAACTCATCATCTAAAGTCATCCTCAGGCTATCCTGAACTATTTTTTCTTTCTATTTTATTAAATATATCTGATTTTTCTGGGTGCTATAGCTCCTACTTATAATCTGAGCTACTTAGGAGGCTGAGATCTTAAGATTGCAGTTGGAAGCTAACCTGATTGGACAAATCCGAGTGACTCATATCTCCAACTAACCAGTAAAAAGCCAGAGGTTGAGGTGTGGCTTCAGTGGTTGAGTGCCAGCCTTTAGTGAAACATCCAAGCAAGAGCACAAGCCTCTGATAAAGCCCTATTACTGGCACAGAAACAAAATGTATCAGATGTCCATTAATTGCTTTAAGCACTTATTCAATAAATAATTACTCTGCATCCATGTAGTGCCAAGCACATTGCTAAGGTGGAAGCTGTTTTTCCAGGGACCATGTTTACCTATTTTCACCATTGAATCAGTGCCTAATACAGTGTAGTCACTGCTAGATAAATGTCAATCAAATGAATGCAGAGACATAGAGTTCAGTATAAGAAGAGACAAGTGTTTGCGTGGCTTGTCCTGTTCCTGAATACAGAGACAATATAGATGTCCTTAAATCACCTCTCAAAAGTTCATTGAGAAGCATAGATCCTCTCTCGATATAATTTGTTGACTGAGTAAGACCAATGAAGTCATTGTTCAATATTTCTCTAATTTTGACCTATATGGTAGAATGTGCACCAAAATTAGGCTTCTAGAATGTATATAAATACATTTAGTGGATTTAAAGCTAGTTAGCAACAAAGGGGAGTTTTTGTTTTTGTTTTTGTTGTTGTCTTTCTCTTTGTTGTTGTCTTTCTCGGGGAAACTTAAGTGGCATTGAGTTCATCTAATCTATAGAATTGAATTCTGGTGCAGTTATGTACTTTTGGTGTGGTAGACCAGTGGAAGGTGTTCCCCTGGGAATCAGATGTCTTTGTGAGGAGATAGGTACTTGTCTGTCCCTGACCATCCCTGCTCCATAATGGCTAGGGACACACTTGTTAAAACCATTGTGTCCCTTAAAGGGGAATTTCCCCTATTATTTCTTGAGCAAGGGGAGGGAAATAATGCAGAATTGTAGGGGTGAATCTAAGGTCCTCTTTTCAAACCGGAAAGAAATAATGCTTTTAGTCATGTTCCCTGTCTTCATTTTCAAAGGGATATAAATGAGTAAGAGCTTTTCTGTGTGTCTCCTTAGCTTTCAGGCAGGGACAATAGGGTATCAGAAAACACACATGGAGCCTCACTGGGAGAGGAGTTATCGGGGGACCCATTGAGATATTGGCACAGGATCAGAGAGTGACTGTGGCTAAATCAGAGCTAACCTTTTCACATCATCCTCTCTTGTCACTAAGATATTCATTCATTCATACCCCAAATTACTCACCACTGACTCAAGAACGACAAGGAAAGATGTTTTGTATCCTCTGATAAACACTTAGGCTTTAAAACCTGGCATTTAAACTAGGTACTGGTTGCTGATGCCTATAATCTTAGTTACTCAGGAAGTTGAGATCTGAGGATTGTGGTTCTAGGTCAACCCTGGCAGAAAAGTCTGTGAGACTTTCCAATAAACTAGTCCAAAAAAAAGCTGGAAGTGGAGCTGTGGTTCAAGTGGTAGACTGGTAGACTAAGCCCAGGCCCTGGGTGCAAGACCCAGGACCAGCGTGCGCACACACACACACACACACACACACACACACACACACACACACACACACACTACCTAGCATTACAGTTAGTGAAATCTCTGAGATTTATAATTGACGCATAATTGAAGCATAGGGAAGTACAATAATTTGTCCACTTTACATAATTAAATGCCAATTGTAGTCTTTCAATTAAGTCCTCAGATATAGGCTTCTTTACTATGCCATAAAACTGGTATCTTTGAGAAAAGCCTAAAATCATGCTCAAGACCCACCAACACATATTTATTATATATTATATATTATGATATATATTATATATCATAATATATAATAAATATTATATCTGGATGGAGGTGCTTTATATCCTCTGGCATTTTCTTCAAGACCTTTGAAATAGAAGATGTGGTTTGTACTATTAGTGAGCTTAATTGCAAGGAAGATACCTCCCACATTAAGCCAAACCCAAAGCATCAGGAAGAGATTAGAATGTCAAATGTTATGGTGTTCTTAGCCTCCTAGAAGAGGCTCTCCTAGGAACTGACTGATGCGTGGAGTCATAGAGCTGATGAATAAGACATCCTTTGTTTTTACTTTTCGGTTTGCTGAGTGATTAATATGCAATCGAAGAGTAAATAGAGCTAGCTTTTCAAATGTGGCAGATGTTGTAAAAACCTCTTACCATCTGCAAAAACAAGATTCCCAGAGATGCTGCCCGATATCTTTATCCTCTGTCTTCAATTTATAAGGATTCCAAAGAATCCACAGGATGCTCTTTAAAATAAAAAGAGGGAAGTTGGGGATGAAGAAGCAATGTGACAGTTTCAGGAGCGGTACTCAGATTCTTCTGTTAGTCCAGAAACCAAGAGATGACCTTGGTCATCTGCTGCTTTATCTGATTTATCACTAATGAATTGCTCTTTATTATCATTTTTCACCTGGACCATCATGTACCAAATGTACCCTTCTTCACTAAATTTCCTTCCACTTGATAATTCCTTAGATCTCATCAATGCCTTTTTACTTGGTAAAAAAAATATTTTAATGTCACCACACTAACTCTTTAAAACCAACTGTAGATTTCTTGTGGCATATATATCACAGATTTCTTTTCGGTGGCCTCCAGACTGCCTTTTGCTTCACATACTTTCCCAGTCATGTCTTGATATATGCTGTTCCCCCATGGAAAAGTTTCACGTAACCATGTCCATTCTCAGTGCATTGATCTCCTCCCAATGGTCAGTTCTTTGGCAAATCCTTGATAACTGCTTCTCCTTGTATTGTGCTTCTACACAGCCGCACTGTCCTCTTCCTATTCTAATTTTGTTCAATTTCATGTTTGACCTGAGTGACTTACTTGATTAAACGAAGTTGTTACCTTCCTGCTGGAGTTCTATCTGTCTCTCTTTGTAAGAGACTATCAATCTATAAATTCATGGCAAGAATCAGGACTCCATCATCCCCAGACACATCACGATGCTTAGTACATCATAGGAAATTAAATAGCTCTTGAGTGCATGACCCAAGATAAATGGAAATATTCTGATCCAGAAGGAAAAGACTAAGCTGTGGCTTCCCACGGCTCTCATAGGAAGAGCATTACCCTCAGTAATCTTTGAATTCTTTTTATTTTTCCTGAACATTTGCTAAGGAACTCTGCTGTGTTGAACATTTAAGAAACATTGGGAAGAAGCTGGGCATAGTAGTTCAAGTGTTAGGTCTTAGAAGGTAGAGATAGGAGGATTGTGTCTCCACCACAGTCAAGGCTCCAAGAAGTTCAAGAGATTCCATCTCAACCAATGGTCGGATGGGGAGGCATATACATCTTATCTCAGCTATGGGGGAAGCAAAGCGGCTGGGCACAGCAATGCACACCTGTCATTCTCAGTGATATGGGAAAGTAGGGGCCTTGAAGACTAGACCAGTTGGACTGAGACTCTACCTTGAAAATAAAAGCAAAAAGAGGCTGGAGGCAAGGCACAAGTGGTAGACGGCTTGCTTAGGAACTGTGAGGCCCTGAGTTCAATCGCTAGTCCTGTAACAGAACAAACAAAACCCATAATCAGTCAATCCATCAATCAATCAATCTTGGGTGGAATTAAAAGTTGGAGCTCTGAAATCTATGTAGTGGCAAGGTTGATAGGAGAGAATGAAATCTGGGTCAATGGACCCCTTTAATAGGGTTATTGTAATAAATGAAATTTCTATTTCAATAAACACCTTCAGGCGATATAAAATTCCTTTCTGAGTCTTAGACCTAAACTCCAAATTGGACCACCCCTTGTATCCCACAAGAATAAGGTGATCTGACCCGTAAAGTGATATGTCAGATTGGTAAGTGACAATGTGCCTTGAGTAAATCTCAAAAATGCACTGCAAACAACTGCTGTACCTGTGACTAGATCCAGACACTTGGTGTTGTGGTTCAGGACACAGGAAAAAGGTTATTCATACTTCCTGCCTACCCAGGAAGAAAGTTTAGGCCTGAAGAGGTGCTTTGCTCAGTCCCACCGCAAGGGTCTCCGAAACCAAAGGCCATTTATAAAGTCTGGGTTGAGAGACTAGTGGGCTTTTCAATATTGAAGCTCATGCAGCCCAACTTCTTCAGTAACACTGAAGACCACCATTATGGTAATCCAGTCAAATGTGAGCTTTATACATCAGAAAGCTGCTAAATTTTCTATCTTTAATGTGATTATGTCCCTCCTCACTGCAATCTTCCTGACTATAGCAGCATTCCTGGTTTCTTTTCTGGAGATACTACCACAGATTGAACTCTTCTGGAGCTGGAGCAGGAAGAGTATGAGTGAGGGACCTAATTGATTGTACTATCATTAGGAAATAAGAAATCCAGAAATCCCTGGCTGTGCTTCTTGACTGATAAGGAGAGACAAATCTCTTTTCCTGAAGACAAGTTTCTTTTAGATTGCCTGTAAGTTTCCAGGAAGGCTCAAAATTAGGTCGTTGTAGCAACTGTTCCTCTCCAAACCAGTTGGAAAATTGTGAAAGCTTTATGTTGCAGATAAGCAGAGAAACAAGGTAGGCTCCTAGTCCTCGATGATTCTCACATCTGGAAAAGTCATGAGCCACCACTGTAATGCCAGAGCGGTCAAGAAGAAAGTTGAGAATCAGATTCAATTAAAATTAGACCTGATTTCACACAACAACTTAGAATATTTTGGTGTGGCAGGGTCTCATTAATGGATAAAGGAGTAGAATAATATCTTCCATTCAAGGTATCTATAGACCAACTGGGAAAACCTATCCAGAAGAAAATGGAAAAATTCAAAGACTCAACCTCCAATAACTGTACATATTTGAAGAAAGAGTTGATTTCGTCACCTTTAGAAATGTTTTTAATTGATTGAGGAAATGGGACTATTAGAGAAGACCACAGTTTACTTAGGGACAAAAGAAAAGAAAGGAGAGGAAGGAAATGGAGCTGTACAGCAGAACGGGCAAGGCGTAGGAGGAAGAAACCATAGTCTGAGCAAGCTGGCATTTGAGTAGGAGGGGTTATTCAGTAATGTTTCCAGATTATGGAGAGGCTGAAGAAATAAAGAGATCTGTAGCTGGTAACTGGAGTTACCAGTGAATAATTCACTCAACTCTTCTTATTAATTCTACTGTCTCAGAAACTTCTGGATCAAGGACAATGCTGCTCCCCAACTTGGTGGTGTTGTTTTTGTGTTTGTGTTTTCTTTTTTTTTTACATTTTAATATATATTTTTATTGTAAAGATACTATACAGAGGGGTTTGTGTTTTCAAATAGAAGTAGCACATTTTTCTTCTGTTATCATTTTGTATTTCATAGAGTCTTCTGGAAATGATGAGAGTCCAGAGAAGTGACTTAAGACTAAAATCCAAATTACTCAGGAGAAGGAGATGAGACCAGTGATTCCTGGTTCAAAGCCAGCCTGGGCATAGAAAGTTTTGAGACTCCATCTTTATCAATGGATGGGTCCAATTGTGTGCTTCTCATCCCAGTCACAAAAGGAAGCAAATAGCAAGATTAGAGCCCACATTGACTAGGACATGATTTGAGACCCTGTTTTGAAAATAACCAACACAAAAAGGGGCTGAAAGAGTGGCCCAAGTGGTCAAACATCTTCCTGGTAAGAAGGAGGCCCTGCATTTAAACTCCGGTACCACAAAGAAATATTGTTTAAATGATGATAGTAGCAGGATCGGTGGTACTCACCTGTAATCCCAGCAATTGGAAGCCTAAGTCAGGACATAAATTGGAAGCCAGTCTTGCCTATCTAGAACCTGTCTCGTAAAACAAAACAAATGTTTAAAGTATTTCTGTGTAATGATCTTGAGACTAAGATTAAAAATATTTTTCTATAATACTTGCTATTCTTTTTACAAACCTCTATTTTTCTTCTAAGAATCATTCATCCTACCTCCAGTTAGTTTACTGTAACTGTTCTTCCTACCTGCAATAAACGCAATTCAGGTTATATACCTCTATATCTTCTGGCCTCTAGTGGCTCATGCCTGTAATCCTAGCTACTAGGGAGGCTGAAATCTGAGGATTGTGGTTCAAGGCCAACCAAGGCAGCAAAGTCTGTGAGACTCTTACCTCCTATTAACTACCAAAAAACAAACAACAACAAACCCTTCTGTAAGTAGAGCTGTGGTTCTGGTAGAACATTAGCCCTGAGGCGGGGGAAGGGAAGCTTCGTGACAGTTCAGGCCCTGAGTTCAAGCCCCAGGACCAACACCAAAAAAGAAAACCAAAAAGAACCTCTATATCTTTAAAAAAAAAAAAAAAAAAGCTCCAACTACTAAAAAAACAAAAAACAAAAAGCAAAGAAAAAAAAAACAACATTGAGTGATCTTCCAAGGAATATTTTTTGAATGAATAAACCAGTCTATTGGACCTTGTGTTCCCTAGCATCTGGCCAGATGTGGGTTCTCATCTGTGCATTCCACAGCATCTAGTTCAATACTTGGGGACAGAGAAACTTTGATGTGATCAGGCATCCAGGTGCATTCTACTGCCCTTGGGTAATGTCACCTTAAGTATAACTTCACCTACAAATCGACCCTATTGGGCAAGAAAGCATTTTTCAGACAAGCTCTTCAGAAACACATAATCTTAAAAGCATCTCTTAAGGGCAATCATCTCGAGAAAGTAATATCATGTAATCTAATCTGGTGGTTCTCCCAGATGTCTGTACATTAGTGACACCTGGCAGCTTTTGAAAATTATCAAAACCAGGGCCTCCTTCCAGACTCATTAGCTCAGTTCATGATGGCTCCTTTCCAATACAGCTTTTCAAAGGGAGGGTCCCAATCAGTATCTTGTGTCCTCTGGTATACTGCTGGGGAACTTGCCACCAGGAAAATTCCAACCTCCATCCAGGCCTGCTGCATCAGAAATTTGAAAGAGAGTCACGGCAACCTGCATTGATTTTGACATGTGCTTTTACAGCAGTTGTGTTCCTCTCTGTATTGCAGAGGAATACAACTCGGCCTAAAAGAGAGCATTTCTCTCTGCTACCTCACGACAACAAAACACTGAAGTTTTGGATGCTCAGGAGACTTCCGTTTAAGTGGGGTCGCCATCTTGAATGGGAGTGAGCCTGCTGATGGAGATTATGATCATACCATGTGGCTACACCTTCTTTCCCTCCCTTTAGAATTTCAAACCTCAGCTCAAGGCTTGGAGTGAAACACATACTCTGTAAAGGTATATATATATATATATATATATATATATATATATATATATAAACTTGGAAGCTTATTTGGGCTAACTGAAAGAAGTAGATGCATTTATTATGATGTGGTGTTTTCCTAAGATTTTTGTTGTTTTAAAAATATTCTTTAAAATAAATATTCTTTTGAAATGCCAAAGGATGGCAAAATCTGGTGAAGCAAATGTTATTTATCATTTGTGTTTCAGAAAATGTGATTTAGAAGGGTTAGCATGGTAACACATTGGAAATTACTTTGCATAGGAAACACTACCATAGCAGATTGTCTCGCCAGAAGAAGAATCAGGAGAAACAAGGCTTATGTTGGTTAGAGCTTAGTATATCATATCAGCAGAAAGGAGAGTTTATTCTACTCTTCAGAGTAACTGGCTTTTTAGAAAGCACAGCTTTCGGAGATAGAAGGACCTAAGGGAGTAACCATGTATGTGTCCTTTTTACCACAGATGGGGGAAGTAAATTTCAAGGTCATTCCAAGGTCTTACAGTGGAGCATTGGTATTCTGGGTCTAGAAGTTGTGTTTCCAGTACTTAATCATATTTCATCTGTTATACCACCTGGCCAAAATGGGTCAGCACCTTACTGGACATCACTGAGCCTGGGATTTATTTCTGTGAGAGAACTAACCGAGGAGCCAGAGCTTTTATAGAGATCTTTGCTAAAATCTCCCATCTCTTATAAATGGCTTTCAGTTTCAGAATTCAACTTCTCACTGTATTTCCTTTAATGATAATTGAAAATTCACACCTCATTTCACATTCAAAGAAATCAAGTCAGTTTTCTTTAAAGGAACAAGTGTTGATCTCTAAATGAAAAAGAGATCTATGATAATTCTAGCATATTTCTCCATCTTCACATCCATGAATGTTTTATCTTTTGGTTTGTGGTTTCAAGAGAAACACAAATATTGCTTTAGAGATGGTAGAACATTGGGGCAGCCATACAATTGCTCTCTCACAGAGGAAACTGAGGCTAAAAGGGAGCATGCAGGTACTGTACAGTAAGGTTAGAACCTGAGCTGTGTCTCCTAATTTCTTCTTCAGTGATCTTTGAACTTTCACTTGGTAAAGGCATCATTACTAAACAATGTGTTCCTAAATGTGAAAATTTTTTTAAAAGTTGGGTAAAAGTATGGTCATTCCCAGTAATTGGAGGGAGGAATCAACAAATAAGTTTTCTTTCTGTTCACGATGTCTATGAGTTCAAACAGTACAGAGTGATCTGGCATTAATTCTTTGAAGTGAGCGTTGAGTGGTAGTGACTGCTCCTGATTGTCCCTAAAAATCAGTCCCACAACTGACTCTCTATTCCTCTAAGTTCTAACTCTAAGTCCTAACAAATAGCTCAAAATTAACCAACTACACATGAGGATTGAATCATAGAAGACTTATTTTCCTTTTTTATCTGTCAAATACACAGACATGAACAAAGCATGTATACACATACCCACAGTATGTGGAGCATACTGGGAAAAAGTATGAAGTCTGAGTTCAAGCTTCCTGGGTCCCATTCCACTGTGTCCTTTTCATCTTATAAAACCAGGAAGTTATAAACCTCTTTGTGCTATGACTTCCTTATTCAAAGTTAGCTTGTATCACTATCTTACTGTATGGATTTGTTTGCTTGCTTGTTTGTTTTGTTGGTGGTGGGGTTTGAACTCCCTGTGTAGGCACTGTTCCTGAGCTCTTTTTTGCTCAAGGCTAGTGCTCTACTACTTTGAACCACCACATCAGCCACTTCTGGTTTTCTGTTGGTTAAGTAGAGATGAGAATCTCACTGACTTTTCTGTGGGGGCTGGCTTTGAACTGTGAGCCTCAGATCTCAGCCTCCCTGAGTAGCTAGGATTACAGGCTACAAGTGTGAGTCAGCACCCTGCTGAGTTTTGTTTTTGTTTTGTTTTTTGCTGCCCTTTATCTCCCTTGGACAGAAGCTAATCAGGCAGAGGTTTTGTGGAGTGGTCACTTGCAGTAGCCCCGCCCCCTCACCGAAAGTCCTGGGCGGGGCCTAAGCAATGTATCTCATGCTCATGGCTCATGTGACTTTTTGTACATCTGTGGCTATTTTGACTATAAGTGGATAAGATTGCTTTATGTTTTGCTTTTGGATGGGAGAGGGGCCACTGTTGCTATTTGGTGGATTAGTTAGGAAAGGGTTCATTTGGGAATTGCTTGGATTTGGGTTTGTTAGGATTATCATTTATGTTTACAATCATTCCCTAGTAACTCACTGTGAGTTCCCCAATGTAGAAATGGACAGCAATAGTCAAATTGCCTGTGGCTGACTGGGAAGGGGGCCATAACACAGAGCATGGGGCCAGAGATTGTATTGTACTATACCATACCCACATGGAGGACAGAAGCACAGAAATTCATCTCTAGGAAGTATTTCCAGTGTTGACAGTTCACATGCAATGAAGTTTGTTTTCAACCAAAATTTCCACAAAATCCTACTTATATCACATTAGCAATACAATAAAGCTGAAATTGACATTCCTTAACTTTTCATAATTAAAAACAAGTCAACTAATCAAGTTAGAGGCAAAATGGAATTATCTATTTCCTCTATACAAAAGTCTGCACTAGCATTGTTATTTGGAGAAATAAGCAAAATGTCTTGAAGCAAATATTACAAGGTAAATACATTAAAGCTGTGCTTGAATTTTGTGATGCTTGTGGCACTGTTAATTTTTAAAGATTTTGTAACTGGACCCATTTTTTTAATGCTTAGTAACAAGTAATTTGATCAATAACTTTACATTTATAATTTTGCAATGACATAAACTTCAGGCTGTATAACATTTGTCTGGAGTGTGAAAGCGTCAGGAAGATCACTTTCTTGGCATCAATTCCATCCAGAAGAGGAGGATACAAAACAAGATTACTCTTAGGTGCCTCTAAGAATCCTCTAGTCCCAAGCATCTGTCATTCTGTCTTCTCACCAGAAGGAATGGTGTGCTGAGGTTCCTTCATTGCCCTTGAAAATAACTAATCTAAGAATGATGAATCAGTGCCTTTTGCAGGAATCCCTGGGTAGAATAGATGGGGGAGGGAAGGCTCCAGAGGCTGAGAAGACTGGGTAGCTGTTGTAATCTGAGTTCAAGCATGTTACTCATCTGAAGGGCATCCATCATTCCTGGGGTTTGTGTGAGCCATCAGAGCATTGCTGACATGATGTTCCTTCTCTTCAGTCATTGCAGGTTTTAAATTTTGAACTGAATTTTCATATTTCCTTGTTATTTTTGATGAAAGGAAGTAGGGTGATAAGATAAACAGAGCTCTTGGTTTTCATTCATTTTTTGTTTTTGTAATATGGGCAATAGGTTATGGGTGGTATATACTTTCAAAACTGTATTTCAACATTTTTTTTTAACATTTTTCTTTTTAATACAGCTTTCCCATCGCTCAGGCTATTTTGTCCTTTCCCTTTAGCTAACATCTAATCAGTTCCTTTCTGTTTTGGCTCCCAAGAAAATCAACGGGATGCAGACTTTAAAGCGAACAGCTTCACCTATGTTCCTTTCAGGTGAGGCTGAAGTTTCTCTGCTCGAACTCTTGCTCCCAAAAAGGGAAGGAGCCTATCTCGAAGATTCCTTGTGGGTGGTGAAGGCAGTTTGTGCTTTTGTTTGAGCAATCTGAGTTAATTTCTTAGCCCAGATCCCTTTTGTGTTAGAGTTCTCAGCAAAACTCCTGTCACCATTTGCTCCTTCATTGCTTTGGCTTACAAGATTTCTTCAAAATAGTATCTGATGCTTGGAGGAAAATGCTTTGACTCCAGTGTGACTCAGGGATGAGGTAAAACCTCAAGTGTCTCTAGAAAGAAGAGAGGGTCCTGTGGAACTCAAGAGTAGCTGAAATTGATCAGAAGCCCAATGGTTTGGGAACAAAAAGTAGTGTTTACGAATTCTCACAAATATATATATATATATATATATATATATATATAGTGTGTGTGTGTGTGTGTGTGTGTGTGTGTGTGTGTGTGTGTGTGTGTGTGTGTGTTGCTCCTTAAACTCAGGGCCTGGATGCTATCCCTGAGATTTTGTGCTGAAGACTAGCATTTGGTGACTGATTAGAGATAAGAGCCTCAGGAACTTTACTGCCTGGCTGGCTTTGAATGATCATCCTCAGAGCTCAGCCTCCCAAGTAGCTCAGATTCCAGATGAGAGTCAGAGGTACCAGGCTTCGAAGCAGGCGTTTTTATGTCGTTGCTGTTGTTTTTTTAATTCTATATTGAGAAAATCTTGTCTTTCCTTGATAAGGTCTTTTAAGCATTGCCCATTCAAGAACACTTTCTATTAAAAAAAACTTTGTAAAATGATTTCTTGTTTCTCTCCTTTTATTTCGGAGATAAACACATTATCTTACATAAAACAGGGCTCAAGAAAAGAACCAAATACCTTCCAGCTAACTTGCTTATCACCATGAAGTATCTTAGTACACTGTGAACTAACTAGAGAGTGGTAATGAACATCTAAATAATAGGAAACTGAGGCCAGATTTTGAAACAGTGATACATGACAGAAAAAGAATTTCAGCCATTGCTTAAAGAATTTTAGTCAGTACTTAAATGGTTTGCAGAGTTGCAGAAAAAAAAAAAAGTAGAACTTTAAGTAGGGACTAGCTCTTAACATCAGATAAAGAATCTGAAGTCACTTCCTTCAATACTTCCCATACTTTGAAGATGTCTTGAACTGCAACAAATCCTTCTGCCTGTAACAAATTCTGTTGTATTGGATCCAGTCAAATGTTATTTTCTCCTTTGATTCCCTCCAGTCATTTTACGAGTTCTCCTAGCAACCTGGGCCAGTTATATGTATCTTAACTTAGACTGTGGGATACACTGTCTTTTCCCAACTATATCTGAATTCTTTTTAGGCAGGACTGATGTTTATTCTCTCCATTCCCTAAAATCTAATATGAGGCCTGTGAGGAGGATTTTCATAGACCAATAGTGAAGTGAAGCTCAAATTTCCAAGTGAAGAGAATACCTGGTACCAGACTCACCAGTTCTCCATGAAGCCTAAGACACCAAACTCTTGTCTGTAATAATGGTGCTCACAGATACGTCATTTTAAACCTTGAAGTTCATGAACACTTTCTTGAAGAGAGGCTTGTGAAGGAACTAAAAGGATAGACTATCTTTCAATGGAAGGAGGGAAGATACTCTATAGTATAGGACCTCAGAAAGAGAAATGAATTGAAAATTATATTCATTATTCCTCAGATTTCTATAATGTGAACTTCTGGCTCCCTTCTCTCCCTTTTCTCCTGCTGCTTGCTCTCAACATACATTACATGATCACAAAGCTTCTAGAATGAGGAACTTAGAGTCCTTGCCGTCTAGGAAACACTGGTTTAGACGAGAGGAACTATCTCCAAGATGCAATACAATTTAGTGTAAGGCAGGAAGCTCTCTTTGCAATGACAAAGCCAGAATGAGCCTTAGACATCCAGAGGAGGCAGAGAGTCTGCTTGGAGCTCACCAGAGAACTGCAACAGGGAAAGAGGGAGTGGGTTCTGAATACAGAAAGCTCTTCCCATCAAACCCAACTTTCTACAGTATCAACACCTTTTTGTTTGGGCTGGAAAAGTCCAACGAGGTTCTGAGATTTTTCTCTGTGCTAGTTACCTGAGTACATTGTTTGCATTCCAGCAAACATGGAATCCAGGGGAGTGCTTCTTCAGATGCCAGCAGGCAATAGAAGAGACTGGAAGTCCATTGTCTCTGCCCTGCAGGTGGCTGCCATTAAGTGGGCTGTCTCTCTTTCTCTGGGAAATAACATAGAAGGGTTCTGCCCCCTGCTGCTGAGTTTTAGTTACAAGGATACATTAATAGAGCACTTGAAGGGCCGCTCAATATAGTCTCCTGGATTTCTCTCTTAGACCTTCGCTTACCCACTAACTGAACGTTGTGCCACTTCATGTTTATTTCCTACATGGTGGATGTATCCTATATTATGTGTTTTCTTTGTACATTTTTTTTTGTATAGTGACAAATTACAGATTGAAATACCAATGCTGACTTGCAAGTTCTGTGTTACATTTAGTAAGAACCTAGACTATATCAGCAGAGCTGCATACATTTTGTAAGTGTTACACTTACTTTACCTCTTCTGTTTGTTTTTGTTTTTGTTGGTCTTGGGGCTTGAACTCTGGGCTTAGATGCTGTCTGCGCTCTTTAGCTCAAGGCAAGTGCTCTGCTGCTTGAGCCACAGTGGAACTTCCCGTTTTCTAGTGATTAATTGGAGATAAGAGTCTCACAGATTTTCCTGTCAGGACTGGCTTTGAACTGTGATCCTCAGATCTCAGCCTCCTGAGTAGCTAGGATTACAGACGTGAGCCACCAGCACCAGGCACTTCACCTCTTCTGTAACTCTCTACAAATACCATTTGAAAAATTCAGGGGACCACATCATAATAAAAGAGCTCTTGTTTATTCAGTGCACACATACACACTATGTATCTTGAACGATTCTAAGTACTTTAAATGTACGTTATCACTTATGCATCAGTCATAGAAGTAATTTTGTTGCCATTTTGATTAAAACCAAGGGATAATGAGATCAATGAAAAACTAACTTGGAGTTCTACAGCTATTCAGGTAAAGAATTAAGATTCAAAATGAGGATTCTGATTACAAGTCAAACGCTTGTACTCTTGAGACATTTGGTTCTTTTGAATCTTGTTACTTCTTGCATAAGTGTCTGTCTTCCAAACACAGCTAAGGATAAAAGTAAATGTGTGTACTGTTTCTCTAGCTCTTAATATAGTTACTGGGGCGTCATCATATTTTTTTTCTGTACTACAATTTTATCTCCTACAATTCTCAGCTCATTTAGGAAGTGAACAAAGAATAATACTATACATACTGCGTTGCCCTCTTCTGAAGTGGGGTGCTTTCTAGAGTAACATGTAACATCTGTTTCAGAACTGCACAGATGTCCAAATCTGAAAACTAATAAAAATATTCAAAAATAAGCATTCAATATAATGAAGTATTCTGATAGGTGTCCATGCTTCATTTTGTTTTTTGTTTTTTAACATTATGATGCGTTCCTTTTTAGATTAGCAAATGATGACACCATGGGATTCACCATCTCATGAGATATTCCCCACATTTCTGCTGGGCCAAATGGTGAGGATTCCCATCCCTGAGACCATGTGGAGTCATTGACAGCCAGGCCATGGGGTTACCACCCTCTCTTTCCTTTTGTAGATAGATGGGAGTGCCAGGCCCTTACGCAGAGAGGGAAAGGCTCAGCATCATAGGGCAAGGTAACTGGTAAAAGTAGGACAAAAGTCCTGTCTAATGCTTTTCATTCTATGTGTCTGTGAGTCCTTGTGTTTGATCAATGTAGTTTCACTTTTCATGGAGCTAAAATAATGAACAACTATGATCATGAGGCCTTCACAGACAACAGAAACTAGATATTTGACACCTCTATGTATTTCCTCTTTCCTGTTTAGAAGGATTTCCATGGTCTTGTTTCTTCTAGGCAGGCACATCTCACTTATTCTTGAGTGGGAGGTTCTCATGTCACTTCCTGTTGAACCATGGTGAGAACTTGTCAACTGAGAGAAGAAACATTTTTTTTCTGACCATCCTTTCTTAGTAACATGTGTCTCATTCTGACTGTTGTTTAAACAAAAAGAGAAAGAAGGAAAAAAAAGTAAAAGGTCAGGTTTGTGAACATACACTAGACAATAAGGCTTGAACTCAGGGCTTAGATGCTATCCTGCAGCTTTTTCCCCCACAAGGATGACTTTCTGCCACTTGAGTTACAGCTCTCATTTTGCTCTTTGGTGGTTAATTGAAGATAAGAGTCTTATGGATTTTCCTGTCCTGGCTGGTTTCAAATTGTGATCCTCAAATATCAGCCTCCTGAGTAGCTATGATTACAGGTGTCAGTCACCAGTGCTAGGTAATGTGGTTTTTTTTTTTTATATATATCTGCCACATGCTAAGCAAGTCCTCAAATAGTTAAGTGCCCAGAGATTGAGGGATTTATGTAAAAGAAGGAGAAAATAAATTCTTTGGTATACATCCATAAATATGGTACATACGTGTAATGAATATGTATATATAACACATAATAATAAATATACCATATAAATATAGTATATTTATATACCATATAAATATACCGTATAAATATACTATAAAAATATGTGTACATGTGAATGTATAAAATTCTGCATGCTAACAAAAGGTGGCTTGCAAAGGAATGAAAGAAATATGGCCGATTGCCAAGTTTTATTGGCATTAAGCTTAGTTGGCAATAAATAAATTAACAAGAAATAAATAAAGGAAGGAAGTTGTTGTCAAGAACAAGTTTGGGCATTTACAGACACTCTTCCCTGGCATTTGATTCAAGATTACATATTTTTAAGACAAAAGCAGAATGAGTTTATTACTGTTTTCTTTAGGCTATAGTGTTTCTAAGGATAACTTGCCGGCTAATGAATCCTCCTGCAATGAGGTGGAAGTTTTGTATTTAATTGAATCTTTGAAGCCAAGGAAGTACAAGGGGTAAACTAATTAAGGAGATTATTTATGTGACGATCAGATGCTGCTGTTACTAATACATATTTTAAAGGCAGTGTCTGTACTGAAATTAACTGGTGGTGAAGATCCTGAGGCCAGGTGAGGGCCCATCTCTTCTCAGCAAGCTCTAGCGGATATTTCACACACAGCATCATTGCTGTTGAATAAAAATTCTCATCAGAATTCTGTATCTTGGTGAAATTTCTGTAGTTACAAAGAGAATCATGGCTCTTTCTTCTTATATAATCAACTACAGAAATGACTATTAAAAAATCCTTCGTGCTAATTGAGTATGTTTTTTGGGGGGGAAAGCATTCTTGGTCCATGGCGAACATTTTTTGTATTTTTATTTTATTTTATTTTATTGTGAAAATACTGTACAGAGGGGTTACAATTACAAGGGCAAGATAATGAGTACATTTCTTATCAAGCATTGTAGCCTCCTCCTTTGTTTCCCCTTCCCATCCCTTCCCATCCTCCCCCCTCCCCTGCCCCACCCACCCAATCTTCTTTGCCCCCCTCCCACCAAAGTTGTAAAGTTCGTTTTCAACATAACGACTTGTACATCTCATTGTTGCAATGGGTCCACCTGTATCCCTATTTAAACGATTTGTTTTTCCCCATCCCCTCCACAAATTATACCGACATCAAATACAGTGAAAGCAGGGGTTATACTGTGGGGGAGGGAAATACAAAGCAACAAAGAAATAATCTTATAAATGTGTTAGAAACGATCGCATGAAAGAAAAAAAAAACATTTGAGTACATATCTTAGGGTTCATTTCCCTAACATCAACTTATCTGACCTTTTCTGCTTGACTCAGACATATACTAGATATTGCAAATAAGGGAAACCATGGGACCTATGTTTCTTTGGGCCTGGCTTGCTTCACTTAATATAATTTTTTCCAAGTCTTTCCATTTCCTAAAAAATGGGGCAATGTCATTCTTTCTGATGGAGGCATAGAATTCCATTGAGTATATATATACCACATTTTCTTGATCCATTCAGCTACTGAGGGGCATCTGGGTTGGTTCCATATCTTAGCTATAGTAAATAATACTGCAATAAACATAGTCGTGCTGGTAGCTTTAGTGTGGTCTTGTTTGTAAACATTTGGATAGATGCCCAAAAGTGGGATTGCTGGGTTACAGGGGAGCTCTGTGTGGAGTCTTTTGAGGAACCTCATGGTGAACATTTTATGTCACTTAATTTTACCCAGAATAGCTAATGTTAAATGGATGAGAGTGAGGAAAAGATCTAAAGAATAGTAAAATGTTCATCTATGAAAGATCTGAGCCAGTGTCCAAATACTTGGCTTCAGATCCCTTCCTGAGCCATCCAAGCTCTGGGTTTGCATCTGTAAATTAAGTATGCAATATTTCATCCCTAAGTGTCTTACTGGATTGTTGTGGGATTGAATGGGAAACCTTCATTAGAACCCTGGCATGATATACATACTAGTTTTTACTAATTCTTTCTTTCCTTGGGGCAGTACTGGGGAATGAACTCAGGGCCTTGAATTTGCTCATTGGGTGCTGTACCACTAGATCCACACTCTATCACTTTAGTTACACTTCCAGATCCATTTTGCATTGATTGTTTTTGAGGTAGGGTGACTTTTTACATCCCTAGTTGGCCTGGTGCTTATGCATCCCACATTCCTCTGGATGACAAGCATGGGCCACAAGTATGGGCTTTCCCTCTACCTGGGATAAGAGATGTGTACCATTGTACCCAGCCATTGGTTGGGGTGGAAACTCACAAACTTATTTTTTTGCTAGGTCTGGCCTTGAACTGTGTTCCTCAATCTCTGTTTCTCTGCCTTCCAAATTGCTAGAATTACAGGTTTGAATCATCTTTAAAAAAAAAAAAAAGAAGCCTAAAATACTGTTTTTGAGTGAAAAATTAAACCTCTTTGTGATAAATCTTTTGCCTTCGAGTCAGGAAGCCTCAACTATATTTCTACTGAAGCCACCAAGAACTATGCTACCTACCATATGCCATATGTGTATCCTAGTCTGCAATTTGATAATCTTTAAAATGAGGGCATTGGCCTGGATAATGCTTAAAGTTTGTTCTATCCCAGCTCTTGTTTTTTGGTGACAAAAATCTACTATTCATTCTCCAAATGGTCCTAGAGATCAAAAAGTTAAATTGTGTACCTTGGCTTTTCTAATAAGCAGGCAGTAGTTACACGTTGAAATGTAAAACCCCAGAATTCAGTGACTTAATGTTGTGTTAGGTTTTTCTTCAGATACATCTTTATATAGTAACTCCCTGGGATTAGATCTACTGAAAAGAAAAAAAACACAGGTTGGCACTTTATGGATATTACCAGTATAATTTTTAAAAATATCACATGCATTTTGCTGGTTTTAGGAGACTTGGTTAGCAACGCCTTATGCACTTTAATTGCACTCATTGCACAATAGGGAACTCCCTGACAAAGAAGAAAATTGGTGAGGCATACATTGGGGTCTGATTCCAATCAGAAGCTGGGTAAGTCTTGCCCACAATTTTCAAGGAAGTTGAAGTAAGATGCTGTGCTATTACAGTGCTCAGTAAGGACTATAACCCCATGTGGTATTAGTACTGAGGCTTATTCAAGATTGTCAGGTATTTAGAGGGAGAAAGCGTGATCTCTTGCTCACTTGCTTGCTTGCAGTTTTACTTGAGATCATTTTTTTGATAGCAGGTTTTCCCACTTTACTGAGGTATATCTTTTCATGTAGGATGAAAAGAGCTGTAACAGCTGTCACTATTAAGTGCATAGCATGGAGGGATTGACCTGTTAGCTGTTGGTTCAAATCTAGTTCATTCCTTTTTATTAGCTGTTTACCTTAGCCAACTACTTTTTTTGCTCCTGTATACTCATTAATAATAATGCCCACTCTGCAGAATTATTATGAGAATTAAATAATTTGCTATGTATTTAGACCAGTTCCTAAAAAGTAATAAGCACTTGAAGAATTTTTTTTTTTTGGTCCGGTCGTGGGGCCTGAACTCTGGGCCTGGGTGCTGTCCCTCAGCTCTTCAGCTCAAGGCTAGTGCTCTACCACTTGAGCCACAGCACCACTTCCGGCTTTTTTCTTTTTGCTTATGTGGTGCTGAGGAATCGAACCCAGGGCCTCAAGCATGCAAGGCAAGTGTTCTACCACTGAGCCACCTTCCCAGCCCAAGAATATTTTCTTTGCTATTTATCCCTTTATCAGAGTTATAGAGAAGTTCTTTATGGTAAAGGATAACAAGTCTGCTTTAGTTCTGGGGACTGAGGACATGATAAATTTCTCTTTTCACTTTAGTTGACTGCCCTAAAGTTATTTGGGGATATGAAATGGGATCCATGCTAGTTTGGTAGATGAGCCATTATAGGTAGAGTCATGGGCTCTTAGAGTGAGAAGAAAATTTAGCCATCATCAGATTAATCTTATCTGGAGTGGGAAAAAGGGGGTTCCAGAGAGCAGGAAAAATGCATCCATGATTCCATATTAAGGAACATCAGCATGAAAATGCTCTTATTCTAGGAATAAGAGCATTGCACTATTCTTCTTTAGTTGACTCTCTCTCTCTGTCTCTCTCTCCACACACACACACACACACACACACACACACACACACACACACACACACACACAAACACACACACACACATACAGAGGAAAATTATTTTTCTTTGATCTAAGTATTATAAAACTGTTCATTAACTATTATCTACAATTCCTCATGTACATAGAAAAAAAGCAAATTAAAATACAAAAGAAATGAAAAGAAATGATTGTGTTTTGTACCATCTCCATTAATTAACATAGCAAAACTTATTTCTTATCCATCCTCCATCACTACTACCAGTAATAGAGGGATGCGGTATGATTTAAACTTGGGAGGATTTAACAGCTTCATAGAGTATCAGTGAGATTAGAGTCATCTGTTTTCCTGACAGTCTTTGCTACAGCTAATGCTCCTTTTCCAAGTGAACAGTCTCACTGAAAATACTATGGTACTTTATAGTATGTGTACATTTTCTTGTTGTTTAAACTCTTAATCTGGATGCCCCTTCCAGTTCCAAGACCCATCTAAAAACTTCCATTAAGGGACTTAAAATAGAAAGACTATCCATTTTTTTAAACAATTCTCATTTTATGGATGAGTAAACTGATACATGGCTGCTAAATGACTTTCTAAAGTCATACAACTTTCTTACTTAATAGAGGGACACATGCTTGCTCCCATTTTGAAGATAATATGGTTTGTAGTAGGTTAAAAAATAATCAAGCTCCAACTTATCAAAATGCCTCACTTTATGAATATGACATCCAATGTTTCCTTGTTGTCCTTTGTGATAATTAGTAGAGAAATCATTTTGCATGATTTTTTTCTAAATTTGTAAAGTCCTCAAGTTGGTTATGAGTTTTCCCCTTACCTGTAATGTTCCTTTTTTTTAAAAAAAAAAAAAAAGATGAAACCAAAGCTATTATGTTAAAAGCCGTGCATATACAAGACTTCTTTCTACAGTACAATGGCTATCTAGATTTCTCTGATTACCTGTAATAGAAATGGTAGATTGTAGGCAAACTACCACAAATGCAGAACAAACTATTTGAGTGTCATGCTGTCTAACTAGAGCCTACGGAAAGCTCAAGGAGCAAAACACCATCACAGAGTTCCAAAAACTACTCTGGCCTCTCCTGTCCATCTTTTTCTGCTTCTCATTCATCTTCAAGCTCATCCACATTTTTCGTTACTTTGAGACGATCCAAAATGTCTACAGAATCCACCGTGGCTTTTGATTAATGCCACGAGGCTCTTTTGCTGCCTTTCCGGGGGGCGTACTTACCTATATATCAATATGAACACACATACTTTTCTTGTGCTCCCAGGGCACAACTCAGAGGAATGCTATCTTTACCTTTCAACTTTACACATCTTATACATCTTTATACATCACACTAGATGCCACATAAAAAAAGACTTTATCCACATGCTTGCTTCACAAGGTTATGCTTCATGTGTTTCTTGTAACTATTTCCTCGAATTCTACTATTCTCCTGTCATTTGTATCCAGCAATAGCTCTGGCGTTTCTTTCTCCCTTGCTTTTTCTTATCTTTTATATTCTTTAAAAATAAGGTATACTTTCCCACAAATGCTTTAAATGAGGCCCATGGTAATTTTGATTCATTCTCTACTCCAGCGATGAATCCTTCTGTAGAATAACCATCTCAGCTTTTGGAAGGCTGCTGCTATGGCAGCGCTCCAGACATAGCCTTGAAGGTCTCTGATGATGGGTGACTCACGGCCACCCCAATTTTGGGCAGCAGTCTATTCTGGGACTAGCCTCCTCTTCCTTACCTGCATCTTCTTCACAAAATCCAAGTTTGCCTCTGGCCATACAACTTACTCATTTCATAGAGACCTAGAAAGTAGACATCATTCTCTTTCTCTTGCCATGGCTGTATTTATTAACATAGTACTTCAAATAGGGTCAGGTTCTCTGAAGACCAAATAGCAAGAATGCCTGTGACATAGATTTTGAGGTGCCTTAATTGTGGTTTACCTTGCGTGTGCCTGTGTGCGTGTGTTTGTACCACCGGACTCAGAGCCTAGATGCTGTCTCTTAATTTTTTCACTCAAGGCTGGCGTTGTACCTACCACTTGAGCCAAAGCTCCACTTCTAATTTTTTGGTGGTTAATTGGAAAAAAGTGTCAGAGGTTTCACTGCACTAGCTGGACTAAAACCATGATCCTCAGGTCTCCACCTCCTGAGTATCTAGGATTAGAGGCATTAGCCCCTGACATCTGGCCTGTTTTACCTGTTTTTCTTTTGTTTTTTAACACTTCAGTAATGTAATTGGCCACTTATGACTCCATTTTTTTTTGGCTTTCTCCTTTTAAAAGAAGATCATAAAGATTGGTTTGGATTTGAAGTAAGCTAAACTAGATTTGAAATCTGAACCTAACAGGTATTTCAGACAATTAACCTTTCTGACCTTCAGTTTTCTCACTGGAACATGTGGATAACAATGTTGGCCTTTTGGAGTTCCTGTGAGGAGTAGGCCAAATTGCTGGGGTGGAGCCCAAAGCAGTGATGTGTGGTACTTCCAAGGGCCTTGTAAATCTCACTTTCATTTTCACCACCTAGATCATCTTTCTTTCCCTCTAATACCTTTAACTTTGAATGTAGGGCCATTTTTCCCCCCTCTGTGTTCTCCCCTCCCCCTGCCCTGCTACAGTTAAATAACATATACCTTACCATATTAGGCCATTTTAATTATATACTTTAGTGGCATTAAGTACATTGGCATTATTGTATAGCCATCATAACTATTTTCAGGATTATCACTGATGTAGATGGTGAGTCGCCATAACTTGTGGTTTACTGTGTGTGTGTGTGTGTGTGTGTGTGTGTGTGTGTGTGTGTGTGTGTGTGTGTGTGTGTGTGTGTGTGTGTGTGTGTGTGTGTGTGTGTGTGTGTGTGTGTGTGTGTGTGGTACCAGTACTTGATTTGAATTCAGGGTCTGACTGCTCTCCTTTACTTTTTTCTCTACCATTTGAGTTGTATATCTACTCTTTATATCTTATAATAATGAAATTATATATCCATTAAACACCATCTTTCTACTATCTCCATTCCCAGTCCCTGGAAACCATTGTCTTGTTTTCTGGTTGTGATAAACATTAGTGTATGAATATCTCCTCAAGATTCTGCTCTCAATAATTTTAGAAGAAAATATATTTTTTAATTTTCGAAGAACTATCCTCTTCTTCTCTACAGTAGATGTTCTCTTGAAGAAGTTGAGTAAATCCAACAACTGTGTCCTAGGGTTCAAATGTCTCTGTATCCTCAATAATACTAATTAGTTTGTATGTGTTTTATAATTTATATAAATTGACAGATAGTAATTGTACAAATTTATGGGTTTTCTTTTGAAGTGGTGACAGAAGATTTGCCTAAAATCATTTAAAAAATTTGAAGGAAAATCTATGAGTCTTTGACCAAAATTGAACTGTTAACTCATTGTAGTTTGTAATTACAGAATATCTTGTAGTGACAATGATCTATACCTAGAAGGCTCCTACTCATTATGTCTGTTGTTTGCATGATACTATAGATTAGACAGCCTCTGGCCTACATATTTTCCATTAATTATAGTTAGCATAAGAGAGACTGGGCCAGAATGCAACATAAGACTATACTAAAGGCCATTGAGCACCCAAGGAACTTGCAACACAGAGTATTTTGCAACCAACACCTAGGTAACTTGATATGTCTCATGCACTGGAGCCCATAGTTTCAGACCAGCATCTCAGCAGTCCACAAGAAAAGTGTTTTCCAGCGTAACTTCTGGCCTGAGCTTGTTTGGTAGAGGATTTCTTCCGTCAATAATGAAAACAACTTTAAGCATGAACAGGTCTTTCAGAATCCAGGTACAAGAGGGCATGACAAAACTTCTTCCTAAGTACTGCTCCTTCCTAGACTAGCACCTCTTTTTAGACAATACCTGAAACTACATCTTTCTGTTCACTAAAGGATGGATTTTCATTTTCCCAGAGTAGTATGGGTTTGCATCAGGGTTTAATCTGATAGTATCACCAGTAACCAGGAGTTCTATATCTGTGCTAATATACAAAAAGGTTAAGAGAAACTACTTCCTAGAGTAGGACCTTCTGTTTTCCATCGCATTTATCAGACATTTGCTTCTTTTTTTAAAAAATAGTCACTACTTAAATGATGCTATAAGAGACCAGAGGTGATACCACTATTATAAAAACATGTGTAAGATTTTGTTTAAAGTGAAACGAGATTATTCTTTCTCACCCTGGACATTGACAATTTTAAAGTCCTAGTTAAATTGACACATTTTATAGAGTATTTACTATATTCAAAATGGTCTTTATAGAGAAAAGATCTGTCAGAGTCTTATCCCCAAATTCTTAATCTTGAGCGTAAATCATATTTAGAAGGTTTTTGTTTATTTATGGTAGTGTAATGAATTCCATTTTTCTTGAAGCCAACTTTTTTTGTCCTGTAAGTGATAAATGCTTCTCATTAATTTTCATCTAAAGGCCAGCTCCAGACATTTCCTTGTCTTTGATCTTTTTAGAGGAACTAGAGCAGCCATAACCAAGAGAAACATTCTCCACCGCTTCATTCTTAGCATACCCATCCAATTCCTGAATGGTCTCCTGGACCATTTTATCTACTTATTAAGATGTCTCTTCTCCAGCTGATTACAGTATTTGTACATTATCAGGATGGGCTGATGACCTTGTGAGATTCCAATTAGCTAGAACTAGACTTTGAACACCTAATGCCATCTGCAGTGCTGCAGATTAAAGAAACAACCTTATAGTAAGAGTTTCTCTCTCTCTAAATACTAAATACTCTCTCTCTAAATGCACTAAAATGCATCCCCCAGTCCCCTTTGCCTTCAGTTTTTGATTTTCCCAAACACATAACTATATGAACCAATATTCACCATGTGTCATGCTGCTATGCTGGATTAGTAGGGAAAAAAGCACAGGGGACTCTAACTTTTTGTTAAAAACTAACCAAGAACTATTAAGTGAATGACTAGATATGTTACTAAATACAATCCTTTACTACTCTAGAATTATAGTGAGTGTATTTTTTTCTCTCTAGGATTATCAAAGGAAGTGTTCAATATTTTCAATTTTAATTCTGACCAATTCTGGTTAGTCTAGCAAGGCTGATTTAGAGCTATTGAGAAGATAATTGTGTTTCATGCATCCAGGTATCTATCTCTACCTATGCTCATGTACTTATTTGTGCTCTTATTAATATTTTTCCCTACTTCAAAAAACAGTGCTATGGATTCCTTATAGTCTTTTAACTAATTTGGTTTCTACATAATTGTCATTTTGAAGGTAAATGAACTTAGGTACAGGGAGACTAAATAGTTATTTACACCAAATTGTGTTCTCTTTTTACTACATATTTCATTTTTAGGGAATTGTAAAAACCAAAGACTAAAGCTGACATTATTGGTCACCTTATCCAAACAATCTTTTCTAACCAGTTCATACATTTGTTATTTACAATAAATTCTCTTATCAAATTCTGTGACCACAGGATCAATAGGGCCTCTCACTAACTGTCTGATCTTTTTTATGTCCAGTGCTGTGTGCATGCAGAAAAGAAAGTATGAATTTATTCTGATTTTTAAGAGCCTTGCATATCAGTCATGTGTTGGGTACTGTAAGAGACTGCTATTTCAACAAGACCCATTCCATGAAAATTTGGGATCTAAAATTAGAAATCAGATTAACTAAGAATGGCCCCTAGAGAAAGCAGCCCAGTAAAGATGAGGGACAGTATGAATGTGGGATTACCAAACCAGTTTAGGGCCATTATAGTCATATTCTGAAACTTTAAAAGTTGACTATTTTATCTGATGTTGCTGTTTCTTTACCTTCTTAGTATATCCCCTTTATTCTGTGAATATGTGTGTGTGTGAGCGCGCGCGCACGCGTGCGAGAAACAGAGAGACAGACAGAGAGAGACAGAAAGAGAGAGAGAGACAGAGAGAGACAGAGAGAGACAGAGAGAGAGACAGAGAGAGAGAAAGTAGAAGTAAGAATACAGGCCTAGGTATAAGAAATGGGAGTTGATCAGATCAGAAATCTGGACTTATTTAACTTTAGCAATTTTTAAATTTTAACAGAATGAATTTAAGGCAGAGCATTTTAGAGAGTATTGATTAAAGCAAAATAAACAACTTGAAAATGTAGATGCTCTTCTTGAGTCAACTGAGTTTATTTCTTCATACAAGAGCAAACTTTTAATTCTTCTCTTTTTGGATGATTTATGAATTCTACATGACTTAAACAGTGGATGTGGGTTGGTGAGTGGGTGAATTTCACTTTTAAAATTTTCAATTCTAGAAATTGAACTTAGGGTTTGGGTCAAGATAAGCATGTATTCTATCATTGAGTATTATACCCTAGGTCATCAGATGACAAATTAATTCATTTATGCAAGCAGTTTGTATATCTACTATGTGCTAAACAGTATTTTACGCATTGCAACTATTGGAATCCTTGTATTTTTAGGTTGCTATTCTGAGGGATCTTCTAGCCAATTTCTCTTCTGGAGGGGAGAGCTGCCACTCATTTAGTTACATTGGGAATTGAAGGAGGACTAAAATGATAGGCAGTTTGTTGATGCATATCTTCTGACTTCTTCAATTCAGCTAAGAAAGAAAAATAACCACATGCTAACTATTTCCTGGGTACTATGTCCCAGTATACATTTTTATTTTTTAGGAATAAGAATGAAGGAATTGCAAATTCATCCCTTTACACATTGCTTTAATTTCTTTTCTGACTTAGCTTCTCTATAATTTCTTATGAAGTTGAAGTTCCCTCTCATAGTTGTGATAGGTGGCCTTCTCCTAAGTTCAATGACCCAGAAGATGTAATAGTTGCAGCAGGAGAGAATTTAGGACAGTAGTAGTCCATCCTCTTTAACACAGAATGACCCTTCAAGGTCATTCTTATAACACATCTAGAGATTAGAGAAGGAACAGACATTTGGCTTTCATAGTTTTATTCCCTCTGTGTGTCCTTAGGTTAATAGAGTCACTAAGGTCAGAAGGCCTGAATTTAACTTATCGATCTTCATTGATTATGCGACATTGAGAGATCACTCCAATAAGGGTCTATGTGTATAACTGGGTTACTAGTATCTCCTTAGCTTTATCACCAGTGAATAAATCTTAAGTAAGATAATACATGAGAATATTGCTTTCAACAGTAAAAGACAGTGTAGATGTAAGTGGTAATTGTACTGTTGCTTTATGAATTTATGACATGATGACATTTATAGTATTACACTTTATTTGACAGTTATCATATAGATGACAGAAGGAAAGGTTGTGAACAAATGACATGAATTTGAGTCCCTACTCTTTCAATTCTTAGCTGAGTGTCCTAGGTTAAGCAACTTAATCTCTTTGTGGCATTCATAAGATGGAGGTATGATATTACTTACTTATTGAGGTTGTCTTAAGGACTCTGCATCAATAATTGTACTTAGAAGTCTGCAGGACATTTAGCTAGTCACAGTAGGTATAGCTTTTATTTCTTGCTAGGGAAGACATTCTTGAATGTTTCTTTTTGGGGGGGGGCAATGAAGACCCACTCTTCTTAGGTGTCATAAAGAGGAATTAAATTTTCCTCTTATTTATTGAGATGGCTAGTTCCAGATATGTATCATGTGATCATTTAATTGCTGAATTGTTGAATAAAACATTGTCAGTGAGCTTGTTATAAAAAGGAATTGTTAAAAGGATATTGTTTACGTTGCTTTAGCCAACCTGTTTTAACTTATCGCCTGGTATAGAAAAGGAAATGGGAGTATAGCAACTCAGGTAGAGAAGTTCTTCTTCTCTCAGGCCTGTTGTGGCCAGTCCCGGTGCAGGTTCTGATCTTACAGCAGGATGATGTATGAGCAGACCTGGGTTTCTTTGTGCTTCCCACAGACAAGGACATTGACAGTATTCCACTAAGGAAAATTCTGTCTGCCGTTATAATATCAAGGTTAATCATTTATGTCACGTAGATTTCCAGGGGTGAATGATGATGTGTATGAATCACAAAGTTTGTTTTCCTGTTTTGAGAAGTCTATATTTTATAGCAGACTTGTTTTAAATGGGTACTTGAATGACAGCATGCTCATTCTCATTCTTTGAGAGCCCAGATTAAGTAGATACAGCTCGTGTCATTATCATTTATCTCTTTTGCTGTTGTGGTTTAGAAAGATTGGCTAATTTGTCTGGTAGCATACTGACAGTGAGCAATTAAGACGAGAGACAAAAAGACAAACGTGATGATGTGACTTGGCTTTGTGGAGGATGAGGAGAATCTAAGGTGTGAAGGTGTAACTGGACAAGAATCCTGGACTCCCTGGGTGCTCAGTATTGGGTTTCAAGTGCATATGTGAAACAGTCCTAATTCAGGAGTTGGAAGACTTGCCTTATGAATAAAGACAATTAAATGTTATATGCAGGTTTCTTTTAAAATACTAAGATGATCCTATTTTGTTTGACTATTGGTAGGAAATAAAAATATAATGCATCTTTTTTATATGTATTGGCTAACTTTCTCCACTCATGCCTTCACCAGTGGTAAAGGAAAAAAATCATTTATTCAAATAAGGCATACAAATCAAGGTATTGATAGCTCATAGACATCACCATTTAAGTATCTGGTTATTTAATTTAAACAATCAGTAGATTGACTTATTTTCTTATTCAAAATTGCCAAGATATTAAAAATATCTTGGTCTAATTATGAAGGAAGATGTATGAGATTTCCTAATCCAGATAGGAAAGGGATGAATCAATTCATAAAACCTTCGTTTCTATATTGCATCTTAGTTCAACAGTCATGCACTAGGTCCTAGCTAATTTCTCAAATTCTCATGTTTTTGCCTATTCTTCTGACTGGGAAAATGGTGTAAAATGGTGTAAATGATGGTAATAATTGGGGTAAAATAGTTCAAGAGCACCAACTACAAGGGAAAGACGGGGGTGGGGGAGGAAGTCAAGTCTTTGTTGTCTCATTGAGTATAAAACACCACATTCTTCTAATAGCGATCTAAAGAGAGAAGCATTTTCCATCTCTCAAAGCTGGCATGGCCTGTTTCGTTTTGTTCTTTAAAAGCCCAACTTGATATTGCCATGTGAAGACAGAAAGGAAAACTTCAAACAGCAGTTGTCATCTGCTTTGTCATTTGTCCCCTTGTCGAATACTTCTCTTGCCTGTATATTGGTTACTTCTGTAACCAAACATTCTCACTTCTTACAAATCTATACAGAAGAGTCCACCACACATCAAGGTTTGAGACTAGACATTCTGGGTGTGTATTTTCTTTTTGGCACAAGACTGCAATTTGGAAAGAGTATAACAGAATTTGAGAGTTTGAATTTACTTCTTTCTAGTATTGTCTATATTACATGCATATATTAAACTCAAGCAATGACATCTTGAGAACTTCTTAAGAATTCATATTCATTGGCTTCGACCACAGAGAATCCAAATACTTCAAATTTTTGCGATATTGTCAGGAATGTGCATTTTAAAACAAACATCCCAGGTGAATCTCCTGCATTTTTTTAAAAAAGATAAACACTGCCATCATCTATTCCAGTCATTTAGCATTTTTCAGCTCTCAAAATGCCTAGACTTGCATATTCAGTTCTGTGAGGTAGAAGGGGATGATGATTATCACCATTTTGAGGATAAAGAGACTCTGAGTTCAACAGTGCTTTCCTCCAGGCCTCATTAGATACTTCCCTCTTGCTCAGTTCTTTGCATACTCTCCTCAGTTGACCCTTTCTTGTTTGGATGGTGACTTGCAAAAGATAGAGAACCAATAAATATAGCAGGTACTATCTGTGCTTTCTTTGCTCAAGATTGAGAAAAGTCTTCCAATAGTCCCCCAGGAAAGGGAAGAATTCCATTTGTGGAGTGTGGACATTTCCCTAGTTGGTTGTCTTACCAGCTTGTGTGTATGTGTGTGTGTGGGGGGGTGGTAGGGGACATGCATGCATGCCTGTGTGTGCCTATGCTAGTACTGGGGATTGAATTAAGCACCTCATGGTCTCCTTGCTGCCCCTCTTCCAAGGTGGGTGTTCTATCTACCATTTGAGCCACTCCATCAGTTCTAGCTTTTTACTGGTTGGTTGGAGATAGGAGTCTTTTGGATTTATCTGTCAGGCTGGCTTTGCACAGTGATCCTCAGAACTCAGCCTCTTGCAGGGGAGAGCTGCTACCACCCAGCCACCAGCTGATAGTTAAGCCATTGCTATAGTTTCATCCACATGAACTCTGGAGAATGTATAATAAAGCTTTGCTTTGGCAGCAGAGCCTGATATGAGCATCTTCTATGCCTTTCTTGTCTTGGATTTTTTGGAAACCTAAGAATGAATCTCCCATTCTCATTCAGCTACACTGATTGCAGGGCAGCCCAGAGGACTTCCCAGGATTTTTGTCTGTTCAACCTCTTTCTAGCTGTCTGCTCCATTCACCCCTATCTGCCAACTTCTACCTGCCTAACTGGCAGCCTGGAAAATCCAGGCCTCCAGACTCAACACAGTGCTGAGTAGTTATACTTGGTGCTGCGTCTGGACTACCTTACACACCATAACCCTCATTGCCTAAACGAATTTCAGCTGGGCCTACAGGTTCATGGCTACATCTAGATGTCTCAGATGTCTTCTGGACCTCTTTGATTTCCACATTGGCGTTCAGATTCCACATTTTCCTCAACCTGTCTTAAGACATCTCTTTTCAACCTACACCTTTCTCTGCTTGCAAATCATCCATTAATCCTTGACATTATCTTTGATGCTTACACAAGTATCCAAGGAGAGACTTGTGAGAGGTGAAGAGAAATGGAAAAGAAATTGTAAATACAGCTAATAGCCACACCCACACCTCAACAGGAATCCAAGGTGATTGCTCCTCTCACATTTCCAGTTTTTCATGCTGCATTTTTTTTAACGTGAATGACTGCTGTGTTCCTCTAACATCAGCTGTCACCCCAATTCTTCTGGAGACAAGATTGCATTCCAAGCTGGTTGTTGACTGCCCTTGCTCAGGTCACTTCTCAGCCCACCTCTATGGCAGCCTTAGTGAACTTGCTAATTTTGTCTTTCTTTTTAAGGATCTGAGTCTGGGTTGTAGCTTCCAGAAGGAACCAAGGCATTCAGGTTCCAAGGTGGCTGAAACACTTTTCGTTGTTCCCAAAATGAGCTGAAGGTGAGGTCCAACACGAGAGAGCAAGAGACCAGGGCCACTTTCTCAACTGACCACTTCCTTCCTTCCTAAACAGAGGATGCAGCAGGCTCTTGCATATTGGAGACTGGGCTGAGTGCCTTCTGTCAGCACCCTCAGCCTGAACCCCTTTCTTTCTGTGCGCACCAGGGTTCTTCAAGCCTCTGGTGGATGTTTTGCTGTTGGGGGAAAAAACTGGACACAACAGACCCAAGCTGCAGTTCCCTTGCTCTGCCTCTGAGATTTCCTCATCCAAACCTCAATCACGTAGGATTGCGTAGAGAGGAGAAAAGGGGAGAGACAGAAGACAGAGATGGGGGTGAAGCCAGGGAGAGAGGGAGGAGAAGGGAGTCAGGGAAGAGAAGGCGCGGGGGACTGGGACCCCCAGTGCGCTCCTCTCCCTTTCCAACGCCTGGGAGCTGGACCCCAGCTCAGTCCCACCTGAGTGCTCTCCAGCTGGAGGAGCTGTCCCTGTCCCACCCGCTGTCTCGGTGGCTGTGGCCTCTGCTTGGAGTTTCCTGCGGAGCCAAGCCTTCCATCCGAGAGAGCTGGCTGGCAGCCGGAGCAGCTCGGCGCGCCCTGAGCCTCTGCTCATGAATGGGACTCCGCCCTGAGCGCCCCCTCCCGGGCCTGGGGAGGAGGCAACCGGGCGGCTGGGGGGGGGGGGGAGGAGGGGGAAGAGGGGGTGCCCCGCAAACCAGCGGCTCCGAGCGGCCACCCGCGCAGCAAGTTGGGCGAGTTGGCCGCGGTTGGCACCTGCCTCCTGACCCGGGTCTCTGGAGTCTGGGTTCAGCAGCCGAGGCCCAGGAAACGCGCTCCGCCACCTCCTGCCGGCGCCCGGGGCGGCCTAGGACTCCCCCTTCTCCCTCCTTCCCCCCCACAAACCCCCGCCCCACCTGCCCGCTGGGCGCCAGACCATGGTGGGCAGCTCCGATCTGGAGCCGCAGCCACCGCGAGCCGCCGACGTCGCCCGCAGCCAGCTCCCCGCCCCACCCGGGCAGACGCGCGGGGGTTCGCTGCGCGCCGGTCACTTCCTTCCTGGGCTGGGATGGGCGGCGCGGGACTGAGTGATGGGCCTGGCGTCGGGAGGGTCATCCCCTTCTGACCTGTGCTGCCTGTGAGCTGCCCACTGCCGGGGCGCGCGAGTCTGGGGCGGGAAGGGGAGGGATAGGGGGATGGTGGGGTGGGGAGACCCGGGCAGCGCGGCGATGACCCTGATCCCCAGCCCGCCAGGGCGCCCCCTCTTTCCCTCCCTCTTTCCTTCCCTTCCTCCTCCCCTCCCTCGCTCCCTCTGAGGCTGTGCGGAGACCGGCTCGGTGCGGCGGCCCCGGGAGGACCACGGCGGGGAGCTCCAGTTAAAAGCGTGTGGGTGCTGGAGAGGACCCCCCCCCTTTCACCGGCATCGCGGCCTTTTTGTTTTTGAGGAGGGGGTGGGGTGGGGTGGGGTGGGGGGGCTAATTTAAACGACTGAGTCATTCCAGATTTAGGATTCCCTAAATAATCACCAACTGTGCCCGTCTCGTGCCAGAAAGGCAAGCGGAAAAGAACGCGAGCGCCCGCTCTTGGGACCCCCGCGGATCGCCGCCTCTCGCGGGTTTCTCCCGGGGGTGGCTTGGCCCTCGAGGATCTCCCTGCGTCCCTCCCTCCCACCTTCCCTCCCTCCTTCCCTCCCTCCTTCCCTCCCTCCTTCCCTCTCCCCCCCCCCTTGCCTCCCGCTCTCTTTGCAGTGCTGCCGGAACAGAGTCGCCCTCCAGCAGCTGGAAACAGCTGCCCCGCGCCCCTACCCAGACTCTAGCTACCCGCTTCCCACTTTGCGCCTCTCGGAATCCCAGAACTCGGGCGGCGGGGCCCCCGGAGAGCCGCAGCCGGAGCGATGCATTCCGTAGACCTCACCCAGCCGGGACGGACCTCCTAAAAAAATCTCCAGACCTGCGGGCCGCAGGGAGTTCAATTGCTGCCTTCCTCTCCGGCTCTCTGGCGGTTGGTGGCTCGTTTTCTAAAGGAACGTGTTTTTTGGTTTTGGTTTTGGTTTTTCCTCCTCCACTTTTTAGCATTTTCTTTCTTTCTTTTTTTTTTTTTTTTTAAACCGAGACCACTCTCAAGTCGCCTGGGGCCAGACTCTGCTTTGTAAACGCGTTTTTTCTATGTATGTAGTGTAGATTTACTTCGGACCACCTTACCACGCTTGCTCCTATCCAACGGGAGCACGGCTGGTTGTTTTGGACATCCTCTTCCCTCTTCCACTTGGTACCTCGATCGCGCGCTGTGACCAAACTCCCCACTGCCCCTTTGGACGTGGATCGCCTTGGGGTGCAAGTTTGGGGTGCCAAGGACTACTTCGCAGGAAGGCCTGAGACCGCCCCGCCCCCTCCCTTCCCCCCGGCCGCCAGCGGCTGGGCAAGTTTACATCTGGATTTTCACACATTGTGATTGTCACTGCCCAGACTCTGATTAACCTTGTGGGAGCCAGGTTTTCGATACTGAAGCCTCCTCCAATACTAGCACTGCCTGCCCGCGTCTGCCCTTTTCCCTCTCGGCCCCCCGAGGTCCCGCCCTCGCCCCAGCGGCGGAGCGCGATCTCTAGGGCGCAGTGGAGCCTGGGGCCTGGGGCTCGCGCTGAGC
Source organism: Dipodomys merriami (assembly GCF_024711535.1). Lineage (NCBI taxonomy): Eukaryota > Metazoa > Chordata > Mammalia > Rodentia > Heteromyidae > Dipodomys > Dipodomys merriami. The sequence continues at coordinate 65,498,016 of NW_027203381.1, read as the reverse complement.
AGCTATGGCTGCGGCGATAGCCAGTTCCTTGATCCGGCAGAAGCGGCAGGCAAGGGAGTCCAACAGCGACCGTGTGTCGGCCTCCAAGCGCCGCTCCAGCCCCAGCAAAGACGGGCGCTCCCTGTGCGAGAGGCACGTCCTCGGGGTGTTCAGCAAGGTGCGCTTCTGCAGCGGCCGCAAGAGGCCCGTGAGGCGGAGACCAGGTCAGTAGAAGCCCCAGACAGTGGGCTCCCCAGAGGCCAGCACCTCTTCTCTCCATTTCTCAAAGCGGCTGGGGACTGCTCATGGACAGGAACCAGGAGCCCTTTCTCACATTCAGGCCCATCTTCTTCCCTAATTTCCACACACCCTTTCCAAACAACCACCTTCTAGCAGTTAGTTAACAGCCTCTTGTCCCATATTCAGGAGGACACTTTCTGCTCTGACTAGTTTCACAGTTTGTCTAGACAAGAGTCATTTGTACAGATGTACGCAGTCCCAAATGCCTGTGTAGTTCTTAAAGGGAGTCATCATCTCATCTATCCATCCATCTATCCATCCATCCATCCATCCATTCATCCATCCATCCATCCATCCATCCATCCATCCATCCATTGATGCATACATTGATTGTGTCATACTTTCCTGTCTCTATTCTGTCCATCCATCTACCTATAGGATACTGTCTACCGAGGATCCAAGAATGAGTCAAGTCCTTTCCTATAGCTCTCATAACAACACAAGTTAGATAGACACCAGATAAGTGTAAATTTATCCTCAGTTTCAAACTATTCCTCTAGCAACACATGGCATTGGAGTTTCCAAACAATCGAGTCATTTTCTAACATGCTTATTGTATTTTCCACTTGCATAGTCCTTCTGTTCCCATTCTTTTCCAACCTCTTTGATAGTACCCATGGACTCTGCTTACAAACTTTTCTGTCTGTGCACACTCACACTGGTGAGACATTAAGCAAACAATATACATCTACAGTTTGGGCCTTAAAGAATTTAAAGAAAACTTTAGGTGGGGCAGAGATTTGCATGCCCAAACCTTTCTCAACCAGAGTCTCTTCTATCTTCCTAAACTCAAATGGTTGCTTTAAGGGAAATTGGGTACCTAAGGTGTCCATATGGATTTAGTAGTGTCCCAGCTTGAGAGAATGAAAGCAAATTCCCAAGATCTGTGTTTCTCAGAAAGCAGTGATTCCTGAGATGTGCCTGAAACATGGATTGCCATTTGCAGACATTCTACCTTGAGTGTGGACAAGAGGAAAGAATAGACTAGCTGGACAGGGAAACTGCTTTGTGATCAGCTAAACTAGTTTTACCTTTTTCTGATGTTGGCTTCCAGGAATGAAGTGTCTAGGCTGGTCTCAAGTATTGTGAAAATTAGCAATTCGGGATTAAAACTTGCAAGAAAATCATGTTTTATTTCCCATTGCTTCTTCATTACATTGCTCACTTTATTAGTGGGCTCATTTTTAAATTTTGTGATGACAATAAAGTAGTACGTTGTAGGAGTAAACAAAAATAATTATGATTCCCCAAGGCAGGAACTACTAACACTTTGTTATTCTACAGCCAATTAACATAACCTGTGCCTTTTATAATGTGAAGATTTATACAAACACTGAGTTACCTCTGCACAGTAACAGTGAAACAATTCACAGTAGATGACAACAAAATCTTTTAATTTGGTGTACAGAGTTTATTTGGGAGCTTTCCTTTAGGGCTTATGAAGTCTATAAGAACTTAGAGGTTCTGAACTCAGTGCAATACTTACTATGTCAGAAATATGTTGTTGTACTCCAGTTTGGATAATTATATGATATTTTTGAGCTGATCTTACTTAGATTCCTCAGTTGAAAACAAGGTAATAAGAATGATAAGTACATTATATTTGTGAACAGATGAGGTAAACTTACTTGATTTTTGTTGAAGTTGATTTCCAAATAAGCAGTTTGCATGGCTTAATTTTGCACGGGGGTGGATGGCAGGACTGTGTGGCTTGCTTTTTCCTGTCCTTAGTATGGTCTTAGAACACAGGGAATCTCTGAGATTGGTGTTTTCTTCAGTATATATTTAATCAGCTTCTCTTTTTCCTTCATCTACTTAGTGTTCATCTGGGTCAGGAGGATCCCGAGTGTGACTTCTTTAGCTAAGGTGTCACAGTAACAATTTCTCTGAGAGACAGAAGGGATTGTTAAGGCATGCCCAGCTCAAGGACAACATGAATGTATTTTTATTCCCAGGACTTCAGAAGAATGGGAATATGGGGTATGGAAAAAATTGGGGGGGGAGATGATAGTGTGCCAATTATCATTATTAACAAAGCCAAATAATTACTCTGATTTGCTGTCAACAACTATGATTCAGAACATGGGATGAACCTATTTATAGAGAGGTAGCACCTTCTATGTCTCAATTTCATGAGCAATTCTTTTGTGGTTTGGAAGGAAGTTGCTAAACATCAACAAGTAAAACTTTGAGAACAACTGTGTTACAGCCATTTAATAGCTGAATTATTCTTGAAACCACCATCTCTTCTGAGCTAAACCTTAGTGAATGAATGACTACAAACTGACTCACAAGTGGTTCAAGTGGTAAAATGGAATAAGCTACCATGATAAAGAGTTTCCACTGAGTTTTTGCCATTGAGACCCACATCCCACTGGTCAGACTGTCCAGAGGGACTCAGCTGAAGCTGTGAGGCTAAACCGAGTGATTAAGGGGCAAGCAGTGTGTTTGATCTCAGGGCTGACACAGTGAATGCTTCTCAAGCTTTTTTCTTAGCTCACTAAGTTCTAATATGTAGCATGTTGAAACTTCACCAACACAGCAAAGATTTATCATGGTATTGGGCTCAGATCTCCAAACCACGTAAGTCCACAATGAAAACATGGGATTTGGTGAGGAAAGCCTTCCTGGCATGTGGTTCTAGGGCCATACCTGATTAGATGATTTGTGCATCCATTCCTGGAACACCATGTGAGGGTTCATGCTGGGATTGTGCAGCACATCCTCACCTGTATCCGTGAGAAATCATAGAATCTCAGTCAGTGTCTGAATTTACACAGTAGATTATGCCAAACGTAGGCCTAAGTAAATTAAATTCAGTTGATTTGTTCCCACTCTTCATCGCCCTCTGCAATATGATAAAGAAAACAAGGGAAGTGGGAAGATCAAGACCTCTGATAAGAATGGGGATAATTTTGTGCTTGTGTTTCTAAGCATTGGCATAGGTGTTCCTAGTATCATTATCAATATTATTTATAATTAGAATGGAGATCCTGTAGTTTTGAGGAAGTAACTTGTAGTAGAGAGAGGATGCTAAGAAAGGCAATTGAAGTTCAAAGTAACAACTGTAGCTAGCAAGCTTTCTAGAAGTGAATCCTCTAGTGAACTCCTACAGTTACATTGAGTTACATTCTTTGGAAGCAAGTGGAATGTAGCTCTTCAGAAATGGAATGTTGGAAACATTGGAATTCCCAGGCACTACTGTACTTTCTCCACAACTGGGATTATAAGGTGTGACACCATGTCCAGCCATTGGTTCAGTTGGAGTCTCTTGAACTTTTATGTCAGGGCTGGCCTAGGACTTCAATTTTCTGATCTCCACCTTCCCAGTAGCTAGTCTTAATGGCTTAAGATACTGTGCTTCAGCTTGTTGGATCACTTTCTGATAATTCTGATCAACATTTAACTAATTCTTTATGCATGAAATACCTGTATGAGCCAACCTTGTTAGAGTATTTCCTTAAATGTTGATGTCACTTAATTTTGAGTTTTAGAATACCTGCATGAACTCCATGGTTTGTTTATACTCAAATTGTTTTGAAGAGAAGCACATGTGCAATGACTTACTCCACAAGGATTTCTGTTTTAACTCACAACTTACTGCAGGCAATGGGCAGTATTTATGATCAAGAAGCACCATGTCTCATGCCTATACTCTTAGCTACTCAGCACGTTGATACCTGGAAGATCACAGTTCAAAACCAATGTGGGAAGAAAAGTCCCAGAAAATCCTTCCTTAATATAATCAGCCAAAAGCAGAGCCTGGCTTGGTTTGAGTGGTAAAGTAGCAACTGTGTGCATGTAAACCTGGAAAGTGGGAAGCCCCTGAGTTCAAGCCCTGCTACCGGAAAAAGTAAACAATGTTAAACAAAAAATGTACTCATTACCTTATGTATATTACTGTAACCACCTCTGTACATCACCTTGACAAGACAATTTAAAAAAATCCATGTGGAACAGAATATAGAGATTTTCAAATTACCTGTAAGTAGTGGTATAAAGGGAAGGGGTTTCAATTAAACATGTCAACTTACGAGTGCAATGTCACTTCTTCCATTATTCTCCCCCCATCTCTCTTAAACCTACCTATTCTTTCAAGTTTCATGTATGCACAATGAATATTCTGACTGTATTTGCCCATCTTCCTCTCTATTTGTTTGCTCTCACCTCCCCTTGAGTCCTACTCTCCTCTGACAAAACTTCATCCTGGTATTCATTCTGTTAAACTGTAAGTTAGTTGTTAGAATCTTCCCCTATGTATACCAGAATCTTTTTAGTGTTTGAGTGGCTATTCTCTTAAAAGTTATCCAATATCATTTTCCCTATTTCCAGTGAGAGCCTTGCTAGAAAATGTAGACTTAGGTGATTCTAGATCTGTGTATTTGAAGTAAGTTTTGTGTTCTTGTTGTTTTTCTATAAAATTTTGTTTCTTCCTTTAAACCAAAACCATCAGACAAAAATCACTATAAACTAGAAACTCATTAAATATTCTTCATGGTTTAAGTACTATGTTTTATGTGTCCTTCTCTTTTTAAAAAGGCTTACTATCTTTATTTTGTAAAGACAAAGATCATCTGTTTACAAAAACTAAAATACACAAGATAAATCAGTGAACTGACTGTAACTGTAATAATTCTTGTCAATTTTCATTTGTCTTTTTTTGAGTCTTTGTTCTGCTGCCACAAAGTTATAGCTATTTATGTTTCAGTATCCTTCTGATGTGTTATGGTAAGGTATATGGAATGTAACAGCATAGTCATTCAACATTTTCCTGTCAGACCTCTTCCTTCACACAGAAGAAATCACATGTCATCAAAAGTATAATATTCTATAAGAAAAATGACAGCAAAGGTGAAGAATACTTAATCATGTGATCAATAGACTCTAAATGATGCTGTTTCCCATAAATTAAAATACTTTTGGTAACTGTATAGATCAAAAATAAATTTGACTGACAGGGGCTATATTGTATTTATAGCTAGTCCTTTGATTGTATTTTCTCTCTTAAAAGTATGACTCATGTCTGAAATAGGAAGTCAGCCTAATCAAACACTAAACCACAAGCTTTCTCTTCATAATCTCACCCTAGGATTTAAGCTAATATTTTGTATTTTTATCCTATTTTTTCTATTGCTGTGTGTTCGCATCGACAAATTATATTTCTATTGGAAGAACACTTAAAATAGCAGGAACTCTGTGATCTGTACATTTCTTTAATTCTGTAGAGATCTCATCAAGCCATAAGTCAGGATTAAGTCCCTAATGTTTTAATGAAGTTGATATTCTTGAACAAAATTAGAAAAAAACATTCTATAGGAAATGAGGTAGTTTCTGTATTTGAGAAAGCGGCAGGGATATTTTTGGAAGAGCTCTTTAGAAACTAAAATTTGGTTTCATGACACTGGAACTAAGAAATGTCCTGGGGCCAGGAGAAAGCCCTGGGCATATAGCACCACATTGATCCTTCTTGGTGAGCTATTTATTCACAGACACTAGATTTGGTTTGGGAATCTTGTTAATATAATTGCTGGTTTTTGTGTGTGTGCCTATTAGTTAAGTGCTTCATTACAGTATATATTTTCTACTTACTTGTCCCCCCCAAAATTATTTGGGATTTTTTTGAAGACACAGGGAGCATATTTTGACTATAGGACTGTGGGATTTACAGAGTTTCTTCATAAAATTTGCCTCTTTTAGTTGTTATAGTGATTTACTACAGAAGTTAATTTCATCTTAGAACTGAGAAAAAGTAGCCCTCATAGTATCTTGTTTAAGCTGTCTGTCACAAGGCTTCAGTTTGCACATTGCAGATTGTCTTTATATTCTACCACATTGAACTAAGATTCACTGACTTGTAATAATTGTCATTTGAAGTTGGAAATCTATTGTTGAGAGTAATCTCATGAAGAGGTCAAGAAATGGTTTGATTTTATGTGCTTTTCTGGCTTGATATGTTATCAGGGGTGGAGGGGGAGCCCTAGAGGAGGGTTGAGAAATAAATACAGATACTCATGTCTGTCATGTGTGGGGGCCCAGGCCCCTGGCAAGGGCATACTGTGTCTGCTAGGAGCTTCAGGGATTAAGGGAGTCTACTTGGGACATCTCTAATCACTCTGGGACTCTTGGACTCAAAGGGGAAGACTTTCTTGACTCTAAACATAAACAGTTGCTTCAAAAGTTTCTCAGCTGTTTTTGAAAACAGAGGTGAATACCAAATTTAGTAGAGCCCTGTAGAAATTGGTTGGTCTTTTTGTATTTGTTTTCCCCTCAAAATTACCTTTTACAGGGCAGGGTAGTAGAAGAATTACATATTGTGGACTTAGAAGTGCAATTTGAATTTGAATTCTGGATATAGTATTTGTACAATGCTAGGCATTTCTTAATCCCTGTGAGCCTCTGTCTGTTGATTTGTAAAATGAAGCTATTCTCTTAGTATTTGGTCTGGAAATGTCTCTCTGATGAAGAATTGTTTAGGCTAAGCTCTGAAGAATGAGGCCTTTAAAGAGGGATGGACAGACATTCAAGAGACATGAATTTGAAATCCATGTATTGGGAAAAATTGGGTGAAATTGTGGAGGGCCTTGAAAATCCAAAGAAACATTTTGTGTTTTAATCCAGGATTCAAAGAAGGTCAGTAGTAGGAAGTCATATAAAGTGCTGTGCATTTTAGAATGGCCATTTTGGCTTTGGAGAAGAAAATAGCAAAGGAGGCGGACTAGAAGCAAAAGCACAGGGAGGAAGTAGGACATGTGTTGGGTCCAGCAGTTGTCAAAATGTGATGCACAGTTCTAGAACACCTTACTCACCTCTCCGTAAGAGCACAAGGTCATGATGCTTTTTTAAAAAAGATTTCACAATACCACCAATTATTTGCCTACATGCACTCATTGTGTCTTGATTGTTGAGTTTCCCAGAGACTGATAAATCTGCCATTATTTGTTTCCCTTTCCCTTTAACCATGTTTCTAGGTGAGGTCCAGTTATATAATTTATAAATCATCACGGACTACAATATATGGCAGGAAATGGAATGCAGGGGCAGCTTTGAGGATCTAGTTGCCTTCTGTTAAGCCAGACATTAGAGAGATGTGCAACCATATTTGTACACTAACCTTTCCGCTAGATATTTTGGGGAAATAGCTAATATTTAAAATGCTACTCATGTTAACATCAAATGGGTTTGTTGTTGTTTTTAATAAACAAATAATTGACTTTGTGTTGTCATTTTGATATACTGCACATGATGAGAGCCTATAAAGATATTACAAAGAAGTTATTTGGGATTCTCACAAATTTCTAGACATCTGAAAAACATCTTGAGATCAAGAAGTTTGAGAAATGAAGGTCTAGGCTGTATTTAATGTGGTTAAAACATGAGGTGGTGGTGGCCTTCTTATATATGAAAAGATGGGGTAGAGGTAGATTGTAGATTAAGAAGTAATGGTACAGAGATAATTTATCTTCACTATGTAAGAATGACCTGTGCGTTTGCTGGGGTGAGGGAATGCTGGGGGTGAAGGGAGGGGATAGAGCACTGTTGATATGGGTCAGACAATATGAATGTCATACTAAAAGAATACTATGGGATGGAAGGGTTAGGAACTGAATAGTATTTATTGTTCAATTGTTTAATGCTGAAGATTCATAATACCCATCTGTGTAAGGCTAACTAGTTATTTCTTGAATTCACAAAGGAATGCTTTTAGAATACTCATCCTTCTCATCAACTGAGTCCTACTATTTTGCAATGACAATCATACAATTAAATATTGTGTTTGGCAGATACAAATATTAAAGAGAGAATATATATGTATATATGTGTGTATATATATATATATATATATATATATGTAGAGAGAGAGAGAGAGAGAAAGAGAGGGAGAGAGAGAGGGAGAGAGAGAGGGAGAGAGAAACAACAGCCTTTTCTGTTCTGAATATTCATGTTTTCTTTTTTAAGTTCAGAAATTGTTTGGCTTTTCTAAGTGAGTTTGGACTGCCTTCATTGGTCTTTGCATAGGCAAATGATTTAAAAAAGACAATAATCTGTAAAAGTTTACTTATTTGTCTATTATTTTAGTTATTTGATTACCTTGTGGTACTTTTATATCACCTATGGTCCCTGCTTCTAATCTCTCAATTGGAAGTTAAGAATAGAAGGTCTTTTCTTAATGGTGTTTCAGGGGTCATTAGAATACCAAGACCCAAGACCAAACTCATCTTCCTGAAGAGAATGGTTTTAGACTGGATTGCATGGGTTGATCAGGTCACAAAATATTAAGCTTTAGGGTTCATATCAGCCATCCAGTGCTTCTAATTGTTAGTTGCAAAATGAAATCAACTGGGATTTTTAAAAATGTACTAATGCCACACATACCCAGAAAGTGTGCTTACTGTGTCCACCTTGAGCCCAGTTTCATCCCTTGTTTTGTAGTGTTTGTTTTTAACCCTTTCCCTGATTCTAACATACAGTCGAGGCTGAGCACTAACTCTTCCTTTCAAACTGTTCAATTTCGTGGTCTTAAAACCAAAAGTAATTACTTTAAAAACCTCCAGATGCCTTTAAAACACATTTTTGGTGCTTAGAAGTTGTGGATAATAGTTTTAATTGAATTGAAGGCTTAGTGCATTCAAATAGCTATAACAAAATGGTGACTTAAACAACAGACTCATATTTTGCCTTTCTAGTGCCTGGGAGGACATGGTGTCTGGAAGGACCTGGTTCTGGCTAACAAAGGACAGGCAATCTTCTTACTGTTTTCTCACTTGGCAATAGGGGCAGTGGAGTTCTCTGGGGCCTCTTTATGAAGGCACCATTCCCATTCATGAGAGCTCTGCCATCACAACCTAATCACCTCCCAAGAGCCTCACCCTCCTTAGTACCATCGCCTTGGGGGTAATGATTTCACCATGAGAAGAGCAGCACAAATATTTGCTCTGTAGCATCTTCCTTCTATGTGTTGTTAAATATTCAGTGGCATTCCCAGACACAGCTAGATCCCATGTGTATATGCATACTTTGTCTAACTGATGAAAATGTGAATTTCTACCGGCAGGACCTGTGTTGTGGTCAACACTATACTCTCTGCCTGGCACATCACCTGAATCACTACAGTTCTCCAATTGCTGTTAAACTGTGACCAAATAGAGCAAGACACAGAGGAAGGGATGTTCTTAAGTTAGTGTCTCTATTTCCCACATAGGCATATAGAAGATCTGCAAGTAGAGAACTTCCGATCTCACAGGACTAGTTAGAATTAGATTTTAGACATGAATTTAGGCTGGTTTTCCTTCATCAAGTCTACTAGCTTGCTGTCCAGTTTGGAAATGGATGCCATTTTCATTTTTTGTCTTTTTATAAAAAGAAAGGTATCTAAAGATCTTGTCAGTTTAAAAAGATCTTGCCATTAACTATCACCTGCCACTGCAAGAGTGAAAAATGTGAAATATGAGTCCACTTCTTGCTTTTCACTTATTTTCCTAGTGTGATGCTTTATATACTCCTAAATGCACTTCTATAATTACCTGTAGTGTGTCAATAGAGGTACCTTCCTCTAAAATATCAATCTTCCCTGTTTCTTCTAGGATTAAGAATTAAATCCAATGTATTTGGATCATTTTAGATTTTTTAAAGCTAAGGTCAGAAAAGGATTGAAATGAAGTGTGAAAAAGATTCATAAGGGGACATATGTGCGCTTATATAAGTTTTTATAAAGAGCAATAATTGATGAAAATTTCCAGTAAAGACTTGTTGTTGCTTTAGTAGCTTAAGTGTTGTTTTTAACTTCAGAAGCTCAATAAACAACCAGATCACCTCTACAGTGCCTTCAAAGGAGAGTATCCTACCCAAATAGTGAGGAAGAAGGGACAACATTTAAATTAAGTGCCAAACACAGAGGTGAATCGGCAGTGATTCCATTTCCACTCAAATGTCTGTAGTTTCCCTATTCACTGAATATCTGTTCCCTCTGTAGCATTACAGTTCTTGTTTTGTTTTATGAGTGCTGGTTCTAGAGCTTAAATTAAGTCTCTGTTCTTACTTTTGCTTAAGGATGGAGCTCTATCACTTGAGCCACATCTCCATTTTTGGCTTTTTGCTCATTAATTGGCAAGAATGTCTTACTAAATTTCCTGCCTAGACTAACTTCAAATCATGATTGTCAGATATGGGTTCTCTGAGCAGCTAAGATTATTGGTGTGAGCCACCAGCACCCAATGGTATTACGTTTTCAAAAGGACAGCAGCTCCAAATCACCTAATCAGGCTGACGTGGAGTTTATTTCTGTCTGACCAATTAACAAAAAGTGAGGAAAAATAAAAGAGACCCTCCATTGGTAAGGAAATCTGACTTAACGACGTGGACTGAGTGTGCTGTGGTCATGTTTGTTTTTTAAAATTGTTGTTGCTTTTTTTCTTTAAGATAGGACTATGCCAGATTATTTTTTCACCCGTGTGTGGCCATCAGGAGATGGTAAATTGGTATTTGAGGTGTTGGTGCAGTTGCTCAGAATTCTAGGCAATTAAGTCACATTGCTAGAAGCCCAGACACCTTCTGTAGTTGTTTCTATGGGTCTGGCCCTTTGGAAAAGGAAAGGACAAATTGAGAGGGTTCCTGTTTGTCTCCCTGCCTAACTTGTCCTTCAGGAAGGGAACTGGCAGCTTTGTGGCTGGGCCGCCTCCACATCTGCAGCTTGGTTTCCCTTGGGTCTACCTGTGAGTTCTGGGGAGCAGCATGCTTCATACATCTGGTTTCATTATTTGAATCCAGGCAAATATCTGAAATTTTGATGAAAAATGCTGGTTGGAATTGGCATTCTGGGAAGAACTTGTGTCTCAAGACACTGTATATCCTGCCCTGGATGATGAATATCTGTGACTTTATTCTTGGGAGCTGCACCCAGTAGTACAGTGGGATCTCATTGGAAAACATCAGTGCTCATTGACTCCTCATACCTATCTTGTGCGAGAGGGAATTGAGGCTCATAGTAAATGGACATTAGGTACTCATATTCATACTCAGCTGTAAAAGGTGAAGCATAGACTCATAGTCACTGATTTCCTTCTTGCTACACCATTGCTGCCTCCTTGTAACATGTTGCCAAGTACTGATAGAAGATCTATCTAATGGTTCTTCATTAATATAAATGTAGGTAGCTGCTCTTATATAATTGTAGTTAAGTTATATTGCCAGCCACTTAATGAGTTTCTGTATGTCATGTGCTTGTGAATGAGATATAGAACTAATGAGAAGGTCCCTGTCCTTTTCCTACAAGTGAACACATAATTAAGATTTGTTAACTCTGGCCAAATTTATATTTCTGGATTCCAAGTTGTAGTTTTGCTCTGTCCTTTTCTCTCCTAATGTCTATCTTTCAAGGAAAATAATTCCTTCTTTAGAAAAGTAGCCACAGTTATGTGGCTAAATAAGATTTTCTTGCATAAACAAGATTTGTTTTTCACTCTTTTCCAAACATTGCTTTAATCAGTGCCAATCTTCTGGATACTCATTGAACTTTTACTGTATCTATTTCAGTTCCTCTAGTTTATGGGGTCTTTTAGTTTTTCTCTTTCTATAAGGAATACCATTAACCTCCACACCTTTCTTTCACATAGAGACTATTATTTACCCATACTGCTGCAATCCTGCTCAACTCCTATCTTTTCTTACAAGTCCCCTCAGATTCCCACAAGTAGAACGATTTTCCTACCCCAGGTTTTCCTGCAGACATGCAGCTCAGTCTGATTTATAATTACTGTATTAATATCCATTTTTCTGTTCTAGCCTAGAGTGTGAATTCCTGGATAGCAAAGGCTCTGTCATTTCCATGGTTTCCACATAGTAGGTGATCAGAAATTAATTCCTTTGATGATTCATATGCTTGTGGCTACTAGTACTTGTCAAACCTTTAGGTATTTTATGCACAAATATGAAAATTGTGAACAAGAACTGAACCAGTATTTGACTCATACTAATTTATTTTTTCTAATGTTAAAATATCAAATATCATTAACTGGTTGTCATTAGATACTTAGCTACTAGATGCATATTGAGGATTACATATCTTCTTTTCTCTTTCCTTTATCATTCAAAACTGACACTAAATGATATGCTTATTACAGAATTTATGTTTTATAGTGTACACATAGTCTAAAATCATTAATGTAGCGAATAGCTATCTGCATTTCCTAACATAGGACATCCTTTCTTTCTTCTTTCTTCCTTAACCTAACACTTAATTTCTAGCTGTTTCATTCTTTACATTCTCTACCTGGGATCATCACACCTTTTTTTTCATAGTGGTTTTAATATCCAAGTAGGATGAGGACAGTCTCTATGGCCATGCAAAAAGAAGGAGCATCTTTATAGTAACTTACCTATTTACCCTTGAAACCAGGGGAAGGGGGTTTGCATGGCCAATCTGGAAGAGATCCTGTTGCTGTTTTGACTGGTTTTATTTTCTTAAGGTTGTGTTAATGAGGAATGACCTCTGTTATTGATTTTCAATTTAGTCATGCCTGGTCCTTACATTTGCAGTTGAGACCAACAAGTCATTTTAGTGTTTCATACCCTTGGGAGAATGTATTTACTCCAGTCTCTCTTTCCCTGTGAAGCTCTAAGTGGTGGGGAATACAGTATTGATTGGATCTAATGAAAAAGCTTCTTTCTGTCAACACTTTACTTCCTCATTGGCTTGCTTCTCTTCTCTTACTTTAAAGCTATCGATAGTAGCATTAAGTAATTCTGTGTATGCTACATCCTCTTGGTTTGAAGCATAGCCCTTTGCAAAAAAAAAAAAAAAGAATAAAAGACATTCAATTCAGGCTAAGGTAACATGGTATCATAAAACCAACATAGAACCAAGAGTCAAAGTCTTTAAAACCTTGGGGAAGGAAGTCCTCCATCTTCTCTGGCTAGTTCCTGCATTTTCAGAGGTTACTATATGAAGTAGCTTTATTATTAATACTATTATTATTATTTTTTAATTATTATCTTGCTGGTTCTGGGGCTTGAAATCAGGGCCTGGGCTCTGTCCCTGAGCTTTTTTGCTCAAGCCAAATGCTCTACCAGTTGAGCCACATCTTCTTTTCTAGGTTTTTGGTGGTTAATTGGATATAAGAGTTTCAGGACTTTCCTGCTTTTGGAACTTGATCCTCAGGTCTCCACCTCCTGAGTAAAGTATGATTATAGATGTGAGTGTGGATAGCTTTATTAGGGTGTTTTTGTTTGTTTGTTTTCAGTCGGTCATGGGGCCTGAACTCTGGGCCTGGGAGCTGTTCCTCAGCTCTTCAGCTCAAGGCTTGCACTCTACCATTTGAGCCCCAGCGCCACTTCTGGCTTTTTTGTGTATGTGGTGCTGAGGAATGGAACCTAGGGCCTCATGCATGTAAGGCAAAAGCGCTCTACCACTGAACCAATTTCCTAGCCTTGCTTTATGAGTTTTTGAAACATTTTTCTGATGTTAATATTCTTCAGTAGATCACGATATACCTCAAATATAAGAAAACAGTCAACTAATAAATTGGCATGAAATTTTTATAGATTTGACATGCATATTAAATCGAATACAAAAAATAAGTAGTACATTTTAACTGTGCTTTTTATGTTCTGTTATTGTTTAGACTTATTAATATACTTAAATATTCATTAATTATATTTTACATTTTACTTGTATTATTTTAGTTTCTAGAATTTTTTTCAAGCACCCAAGATAGACTTGTTACATAAATTTGTACTGCAGCACTGGAAGGATTTAATAAAGCAGGTTTTGGAAAAGGCACCTATTTATTTCTTTATTAATATCTCAACAAGAAGATAGCAATAGAAAAGTTGAGAAGGAAACACATAATATTGAGTGAAAGTTGAAGATTTATATCTGGATAAGCTATTGTGGAATGTCATATTTCAAGACGACTTTAAATTAGACAATACAAGTGTGGTAAAGTAGAGGATGCCCTATGGTCCTAAAGAAGTAAGGAAAGCTTGAGTTATTGACATGCTTGATTTCCAAGGCCTTAAGATCTACCTTTTAGCTATATTTTCCATTAGCTCTTCAGATGAGGAAGGAGGAAATTAGCTTTACTGGATGTTAGGCTTGACATTCTCTTACAATCATATCTTAAATTATGGACAGTTGGCAAAATTTAATTGTACTCAGTGGTAATACTACAATATTTAGAAAGGAAGTTAATGATAAAAATATCGCCTAACATGGCATTTTAGTATTTCTGTGAATTTCACTTATGAATGTTACCTATAGCTTCTGCCCTGTAGGTATCATTGGCATTTGAACTTTTTCTTTAGTTGTTTTTTTTTTTTTCGTTTTGTTATCAGTACAGTTTGATTACAGCAGACATTTGAATGGTAAATTATGTTACTTCATCAAAATTGAGCTTAGCTTGCTTCCTAATTTGAAGTCTAGCACAAGCATATTTTAACCATGCCATGAAATGGACTATTAAATATTTGAGAGTGTCATAACACAATGATATCCATGTGACTTTGTGATCAAACATGAAGAATCTTTAGAGGAAAAATTTGCAGCCCCCTACGAGAATATTTCGGCCTTTGTAGATCTGTACTAAATATAAGTGAATGTTGGATTCAACGAAGTCATTGTCTAGTTTACTGTTTGGTGAGATCCTGGAAGTCTTGTATATGGGAGGTGATTATTAGTCTGTTTTATGTTAATGACTAAGCTAAGCACATCACTTGACAGGTAGCCATCACATAAAATATATTTGTTGAGTGAATAATCATACCAATGACCTTACAAAGGTTAATCAAATATATACTATTACTTCTGATGGGAAGGTCACTCAACAATATTCTTGAGTAGAATTTAAAAAGGGATGGGAAGGGGAAACAAAGGAGGAGACAACAATGCTTGATAAGAAATGTACTCATTACCTTGCCCATGTAATTGTAACCCCTCTGTATGGTATTTTCACAATAAAAAATTAAAAAAAAAAAGAAAAAGTAAACTCTGCACCATTAATGCTGTACTTGTAATTTCAGGGATAAAGGAGACTTTAAAGATTATATAACGTATTTGATATTCACACTGTGTCTTACATTTTCAACTATTTGACAAATATCTACCATTCATTCATTATCTAGTACCAAAGAATTGGTTGTCAGAGAAGAAAACAGGTCTTTCTGCTGAGGAGAAGAGGCTTAGTAGAGCTACAAAATGGCAAGAATTTCATATGTAGTCTAGGTTTTTTTATTTGGACAGATTATCAGGAGCTTACTATCTCCAATGGCAAATTGATGTATATTTCGCCAACCCTGATTATTTCATCTCTTAGTAACATCTTAATTTAATTTAAATCTTTTATGGAAAACAGAAATGAAAGGAAAAGCCCACCTTTTGTTATTCCCTTCTTATTTAATGGCTTTTTTTTTTAGATGGTGGTGTTAGGCAGGTGCTCTTAACACTGAAGCAATTTTCCCAGGCCAGTTTTGTTTTGTTTTGTTTTGTTTTTCCTTTCAAAGAAGTTCTTGTGCTTTTTGCCCAGGGCCAGCCTTGGACTGTGATCCTCCCACTTTTACCTTCTACTAAGCTCAAATCACAGGTATGAACTACCATGGTCAAATTTCTTGAATGAGATGGGAGTTTCACTAACTTTGTGCTTCTGCTGGCCTTACACCATGGATCCTCCAAATCTCTACTTCCTGAGTATATAGGATTACAGGCATGAGTTATTGCTCCCAGCCAGCAGATTCTCAAATGAAAATGCCTTTTATACACCAGAGGGGATCTTGTGAAAATACAGACTCTGATTCAATGTGTCTGGAATAATCTTGGGATGGTCTCCCAGGGATTTCCCATGCATCTAATGGTCTAGTAACAACACAGTGAATGGCAAGGTGATGTTATACAGCGTCATTCTTGTCTCATCACCTCCATTCTAAGTTTTCCCTAGTTTTTCCTTCCATCATATGGTTCTAAGCTCATTGATGGATGCTGTACAGCTGATGTAGGGAGAGCTTAACAAACTTGGGAGAAGAAAGAGATATACTGTAGCTAAGAGATTTATATTTCCTGATTTACTTTCTAGTCTGAAAAGAAGGACACTAATATTTTCATATCTTAAGTCTGGAGCAAAATTAATTAAGATGAATTATCTATGTGTTTGAAATTGCCTTGCATGCTGACCATCCTGAATGCCTACATGGGTAGAAATTCCAATTTATTCATATTTGTACAGAGGGAATCTAGCATAACAATTTCTATTGGATCTGATAAACCAGAGTCAATATCCACAGTCTAGATCAGGATTTTAGAATTTCTATGAGGTGTTTTTGGGGATTGCTTTATCCCTCTGCACTGTAATATTTGGCTAGCTGTCCTTGCAACTACTGTGTATAATGTGTTTGGAGAAAAGAGCTTTATAATTTCACAGTAGGGATTTTATTATTTTCTAATGTCAGCCAGACTCTTAGGATTTTCATAAGAGGTTTTTGCCTGCATTCTAAATTAAATTTCCCATTGGCGTAGACCTCATCTGGATTGTTTCTGGCATTTTCGCAGGTAGATTTCCCAGTGTGTGGGCTCTCTGAATGAAGGCCTTGTTGTTTTAAGGGTTCTGAGCATATGGTTGTTTAGGATTTCACCCTCAAAGTCAGTGTACTCATGCAAAGAAGGGATCGTCATTTTGCTAATTCCCAAATGGTAGCTCTGCTTGTGCCAACCCCTATTCATTCATCAGACCCACTTCCTGAGAGACATCCCTTACCTTCTTCCACTTACTCTGTCAATCTTGTGTCATAATGCTTGTACCACTGTATTCAAACTATAATTGAAGATACAGGCTTGAAACCATTTCTTATGTTTTTGATTTTGTTGACAGCTGGCTCCATGAGAGCTAGTCCATCTTTGTGAACACAATATTTGCCCAATAACAGTTAAATAGGAACATGCTGGTTGCTTGTCTTTTCTTTTCCCTCCTCATTTCACTGCTTTTATTTTTACTGGAATAAGCTCATCTTTACTGATTTAATCTATCTGCTATATTTCTGTCCCACTCATTGGCATTGAAGCTTCTCATCCAAACCTAACTTCATGCTAGATAACTTTTTGGAGATGTTCCACTAGTAACTCAAACGCAACTTACTACATTCTGAAATTGTTATCTTCTTCCTGATTCCAATCAGCGCCATACCTTGAGGTTCCTTATATAAGTGATTGACACGACTAGGGACACCTTCTAAACACTTAGCAAATACTGGACTTTTATTAGCATTAACCTATCTGCCATCTTGAGAATTCCACTTACTTTTGACTTTTGACTCTATCTTGTTTTTTTCACCCTTGTATATAGTCTCTGGGTTCTCCTGTCCTTGAAAGTTCTGCCTTTTATATATATAATATATATACATATACATATTATATATAATATCTACATATTATATCTGATATAAATAGTAAAGATACTGTACAAAGGGGTTACAGTTACATGAGCAAGGTAATGAGTCCATTTCCTATTGAGCATTGTTACCCACTCCTTTGTTCTTCCCCTACCATCCCTTTCCTCTCCACCTCCCCAACTCCCCCGAAAGTTGTAAAGTTCGTTTTCAACATAGTGCTTTGTACATCTCATGTTACGATGGGTCATCTTGTATCCTTATTTCAGCATTTTGTTATTTCCCTTCCCCTCCCCAAATTAGAAAAATGTACACACTATGCCTCAATTAAAAGAATGACATTGCCCCATTTGTTAGGAATGGAAAGATTTGGAGAAAATTATATTAAGTCAAGTAAGCCAGGCCCAAAGAAACATAGGTCCCATGGTTTCCCTTATCTGCAATAACTAGTATACATGTAGGACAAGCAGAAAAGGTAAAAAGCTATGCACATATGACCATATAAGATGATGCTAAGCAAAATGAACCCCAAGATAGGGACACAAGAGGTTTTATCTTTCTTGCTGCTATTTTTTTAATGTACTTATTTTTTTAAAATTATTTTATTGTGAAAATACTGTACAGAGGGGTTACAATTACATGGGCAAGATCATGAGTACATTTCGTATCAAGCTTTTAATGTACTTATAATGTACTATGTGATTTTTTTGTTTCTTTTGTATGTTCTTCTCTCATGGTATAACCCCTGTTTTCACTGCATTTGATGTTGGTGCCTTGCATCTTGTATATACATTTTTTCCATTTTCTTTATCTGTTTACATGTGTGTTTATCTACAACCTGCACATTCTGAATAGAACCCTTAGGTGAAGCCTTACAAGGGGAGAAGAATTTCCATAGGCAGTAAAGGTGGGTGGTACGCACTTGGAAAAAAAAAATCAATGAAGGGAGATTTGTGGGTATATGTCCAAGCATACTTTCCATTAGTATGTAGTCAAAGAATACAGTTAACATGTGTTATAATAAGGAAGTAAAACTTTTGAATATTTGCATGTCTCTCATAAACTTGAAAGTGAATGGCTTTGAATAATCCTGTAGACAAACCCTTTCTTGAGATGTTGGGATTATCTATCATAGGGCTTTTCTTGATTTAAATGAAATGTTTTAAAATGGAAACAAATCTTTTATCATGACATTTAAGCACAGGAAGTTCAGTTGACTACTCAGACACTGTGCATGATGAGCTTAATTGGATCTAATATTTATTCCAACGTGGTCCTTGGGTTCTATCAGCTAGCCTAATTGCAGCTTGAACCTGACATCTCTGATTTATAACCATTTATAGAAATTCTGAATTTTGTAAAATGTGTTTTATGTGTGAAAATGTCCACTTAACATCAAATAAATATTTGGAATTTATTTTAGTTAGAATTTTTTTAAAAGCAGAATTGACCATGGTAGGTATCATATAGCTTGTAATCCTAGCTACTCAGGAGGTTGAGACGTGAAAATTGCAGTTCAAAGCTATCCCAGACAGGAAAGTCCATGAGACTTCTCTCTCCTATTAACCATCCAAAAGCTGGAAATGGTATAACACTAGCCTTGACCACAAAAGCTCGGTGACTGTCCCCATGTCCAGAGTTCAAGCCCCACGACCAGTTCTCCCTCCTCAAAAAATTGAATTAATAAGGACCACATCTGCCAAAATAAAATATCTTCATATTTCTTTAAACCCCAAAAGAAAACAACATAGAATATAATCCAATTTCTGTAATTTTACAGTTTTAAATAAAACAAAATGCAAATCTTAATGGCTTCCAATACAAACTCATTCCCTTTCACTGATTCAGATTGTCTTCATTGCTGCTTCTTTTCATAACATAATTTATGTGTTTTCAGTTATGTTAAATAATTGAGTCACTACAGTCAAACTCGGAAGTTATAACATTTTGGTCTCGTTATTCTATTCAAGTAACTATCATGATTTATTGAAAGTATGAGGACATTAATAGTAGAGATTATTTAATCAGACCTGGTCTTCTGAATTAGTTGACTAATAAGTAATAGTCATTCTCTGAATCTAAAAATAAGACTTCCTTGGATGTCTAAAAATCTGATTGGATAATTTGATAAACTTTAGGTTCATTCAGACTTTAAAATTCTTAGCTTCTGAGTAGCTCTTAACTGGTCATAAAGTTGTCACATCAATTTTATGAAACTACGAAAGGGCCAACTATGAGGTGTCATTCAAGTTCTTCCTCCGAGAAATCATTATAAAATATTAACCAGCTCCTCTGCAGGGTTCCCCCATAGGCAGACCTGCCGGGGCACGTTATGATTCACTGATAATAATGGGATCTGATTAGGATCCTAGAATTTGCACTGCAGAGATGAATATTTCCCTGCTCTCTTTTGCAAGCACAATGCAGATCCTGCCAGCAATTCTCCATTTTCGCATTCATTGTTACTTATATTGTTATTCATTGAGAAATGCAGAGGAAGGATAAAGGAACACCAGCCAGGTTAGTGTCAACTTTACAAAAGGTTTGACACTTTTAACATTAAAGAATGTAAATGCATCAGCCTTATGCCTTGAACACTGTCGCGTTCTCAGTGAACTGCACTTTCCATTTTGACTCTAATGCCAAGGTTCTTCAGACCATCCGCGGTTGTCTTTCTTCGTTACTTCTTAACTGAGAAAGTCATGGTTTTATTCCCACACATACTAAATGGGCCATTCCAATTTGTTCATTAGATATTTCAGCTTCTCTGCTCCTTGCATGTATATAGAAAAAAACCCAGTAGAAATTGTAAAAATTAAGAAAATTTCTCTAATGATGATAGAGAAATTTAATAATGATAGTTTAAGAAACTGCTTTTTTTTTTCTTCCTGGAACTGTTACTCAGGTCTGTCCCTTAGGGGTTTTTGTTGTTGTTTTATTTTTTGTGTTTATATTTTGCTCAAAGCTAGTGCTCTACCACTTGAACTGTATCTTTGGCTTGTGGTGATTAATTGGAGATAAGCGTTTCATAGACTTTACTGCCGCAACTGTCTTTGAACTGTGATCTTCAGCTCTCGTTTTGCAGCCTCTTGAGTAGCTAGGATTAGAGGTATAAGCCACCAGCATCCAGACATTACTATTGTTCTAGATTCCAGTTGGGTGAGAGAATTTTTTATCTTCAATAAATTTAAGGGGTGAGAAAAGTAATTTTTGATGTAATTTGCATTCCATTTTGGAAGGTGAGGTTTATTAAGCATGGTGTTCTTGAGTTATAAATCAGTCAGGATTTATAACAGACGAAGTCTGTGTAGGGAAAATCAAACAATGAAATGAGACTTAAACAGTAATTTCTGGAAACCATATTTAAGATATACCGCCAAGCTACACATCAGCTTGCCTATCATGTGTCTGCATACATGCTCAAGTGCATTTGTTCACTAACCAAAACATGTGTTAGTGAGCTAGCCAAAAGAAAAGGCGAAATCCATAGCATGTATGTTTAACTTAAGTGTGGAATTAGCTCTAGAGGGAGAAAGAGATGATTATGTCGCTTTCTAGGTGTGTGTCATTTACTTCTCATGGAGTCATCCCCTATTGAAAGCTTATTATGTTCTAGAACTTGTAATGCTTTTTCACCTTTCTGAGCTTCAGTTTACTTAAAGTCGTTTAACAAGAATACTTATGACTCCTTTATTTCATAGCCAGGACTTTTCTTTGGTCTTCTACAAGATAGACCTTTGGAAACTTCCATAGACCTTGGAGTCGAGAGTTACAGTAGGCATGCACAGGTTTTCCCATTCTGTACAACATGTGGATTTCCGAAACCTCAGCCTTCTTGGCCCAGATGTCACTGAGTCTAGACCTGTGTGGGCCTCTGTCTTGTCTGTATACCTAAGGACATTGTATTGCAGGGGGTGTTGCTTTGGGCTTGAAAGGTCACCAAGACTCTGCTGGAGGTGTAGCTGCCTAAGCTTGTGGACATAACAGCTTCTGAGTCCAGTGACCTCTCATTAGGGTCTCAGCAGTCTGGTTTGCTGGAGCCCAGGGTGGGAGGAGAAGAGCTCTGAACTATAAGCTGTGACGCTTTCTCTGGTTGCTGCCTTGTTCATTGAAAGTCTCTGAGAGGACCCCCCCCCAAATGTGTTTGATTTACTCAACAGTTAATTGTGTTTGATTGATCAATTTAAATATTAGATATATGCTATATAGGCTCTCCCACACCCTACATACTATAAATCTTAGGTATGGTTTTGTATCCTATGTAACTTAAAACTGTATCACATGGAAAAAGTAAAATAAACAAGTAAAGTATGATTTAAAGTGGAGAAAATCTACATAAAATTTCAATCATAATATAAATATAAATACTAACAGAAGGTACTGTGTGGCAGTGCGGTGCTTGGTACTTCCTGTGAAACCTTAGATCCTCATGTTCGGAACACTGACGGTGCTCATCATGAAACCTGGCAAGCTGTTCCTTAACTTCATCTTTTCACTTGCTTTTCCACTGGATCTGTCTGTCTATGTATGTGTGTGTGTCTGTCTATCTATCTATCTATCTATCTATCTGTCTGTCTGTCTGTCTGTCTGTCTGTCTGTCTGTCTGTCTGTCTGTCTGTCTGTCTGTCTGTCTATCTATCTATCTATCTATCTATCTATCTATCTATCTATCTATCTATCTAGTACTATTCTTACAAATGAGAGTATAGTAAAAACAGAGAAGGTAAGTGACTCAGCCCCAGGGGAATGAAACAGAGTTATGAAATGAGTTAAGTTCAGAGGCCTTTTCGGCCTTTTTGTGGGGCCTTTGGGAAATAGAGGTGACTGACCGTCTGAGATGTAGTGCATTGGTGCTCTGCTCACGTTGAGGGGTCATCCTGTGCAGGATCATGTGCAAATGGCACACTCCTGCAGCTTGGCAGCGGGAAACCCAAGGTGGTTCAGTCAAAGAGCCATTCTGAGACCATATTCAGTGTAGTCTGAGAGGATTTTTCCCTCTCTCTCTTTAAGAATCCTCACATATGCATTGGAACTCTTGAGTGCGAAGTACTTGCTATAAAGAGGAGCCGCCACATTTGGGAGCTCCTCAACACTTCTGCCTCTGAATAAGCAAATTGACATCTGTTCTATCCTCCTTTCCTTCTGTTTCAATGGAGATGGTGTTTTCTTCAGCAGAGACCTGTCGCCTGTGTTCTAAATCTCATTATTTCCGGGCTGCGTGGTGAAGAAGCATCACTCTTGACCTCTGTCCCATGGAATCTTGCAATTTCATATGATTTCATCTTTATAAAATACCCAACAACCTTCCTATAGCCCTTGGTTCCTTTTCAAGATAGAAAGGGAGCCTACCTCTTTTCTTGTTGAGGTTGGGCCTTTTAATAAAGCCTCTGTATTTACTGTCAAACACTTCTTCACCTTCTACTCCTACTTCATCTCTTTCTAAACTGGCACCTGCATCTGAGCAAAACTGCTCTTTTCATCATTACTTATGACTTCCAATTTACTAAGCCTAGTAGATATTTTGTTGTTGTTGTTGTTTTTGAGTCAGTACTGGGGCTTGAACTCAGGAGCCTGAAAGCTGCCCCTTAGATTTTTCCCTCAAAAGTTTGGTGCTCTACCACTTGAGCCACAAATTCTCGAGTCCATGGACTTTCCTTCCCTGCTCTGGCTTTGAGTCTCAATAATCCGATCTCAGCCTTCTGCCTAGCAAGTTGCGACCCACAGGCACCTTGCCTTAGCAGACGCTTTCTAATGCTCATTCCCCATAGCACTGAATACTGCTGGATTCTTTACCTCAATTTTTTTTATTCACCTTTAACCTTCTGCCTCAGCTTACCCTCTTTCTCCTGTTCCATTGATAGTTTTTCAAGGTTCTGTTCTGGGTCCTCAACCCTCATGATACACTCTTCTGGCTTTCTTAAAAGTCAACAACGCAGGCTTTATGTTGGCAGTCAGGGCCTCTTTTCTCAGTTCTCACCTGAAAATGCAAATTTCACGTAGTTCCTCAAACTAGAATTGTAGACGCATGTTCAAATTTATTTTTCTTCTATGGTTCCCCTTCTCCTCAAATAAGGCTACTAAAGTCAACCTAGTTGTTTAAAGCAGTTGTTTAAATCCTTTGTTGATCACAAAGGATCATCTAGGTTCACAGACTGGTGGGAGGGACCACTTGGATATGTGTTAAAGTTGCCTTTTCATTGTTTTGGTTTTCTTGCCACACCAGCATATAAATAGCACAAAGGCATACTCAAATGCAAGGACACAAGTTAGCATGTGCAGAATCGTGTAGTCCCCTAGTTCGTCAGAGGTACAGCAGGCTCAGGGATCAGATCAGCTCATGACAGGGGAATATTCACTGGCTCAAGGAAGTGTCAACTCTTGAGTGTTCTATCATGCTATCCTGTGGGGTTGGTGATTATGGTGTTGTTATTTGGGGGTGAGATAAACTAGTTAAGGATCTACTTCATTAAGAAAATTCTGGCTATGCTATGGTTACATATTTCTACTTTCTACTTTTCTTGTCCTCCTACACATTTCCTCTTCTGCCCACATACACTTAATCAAATAAGTAAAGACAATTCTACATTTTAAACTAGTTCCTTTCTCCAGAAGTCACTGTCATCTCTTGCTTAGTCTACTCTTCTTTGAGTTATTGTCTGACTTGTCTCTCTGCCCATTCTCCAGTGTGTACTCTTTCGGATTCTGCATTTAGCTTTTGAACTATAGCTGTTTATACTAGGTCATTTCCCTGCTTGAAATTTTTTATATTTCATACTTTTCACAAAAATAAGTGCATACAATGTAGCTATTCCTCCTAATGAGTAATTTTGTACTATAAATGTAACAATGGCATATTTTGGATGAATGTAATTTATTACTTAAAAGAAATAATTAAAAGTTCATTGTACAATTATATATTATAAATATTACCTAATGATTGAGCTAATTACTCACCCTAGGGAAATGGTAGTAAAAGAGAGAACAATGCTATTGCTTGTGTAACTGTTTTGTTTGCGTGACTTGTTTTTATAGCAATTGTTTTGTTGTTGCCACAGGCAACAGAGAAGATGATGTTATTAATTGGGTAATTAAAAAGAAAGGCTATTAATTTTGGACACAAGGCAGATAAAAATTTAAAAAAAAACAGGCTTGTGCAGTCATACTTATGTTTTTAAAGCAACACATTTCACCACTGGCAAAGCTGAATACAGTAGTGTCCAGTCTAGGAGCGCATGAGGCTGTGTCTGATTGATGGGACAAGTATAGAACAAGGTGTTGTTTGTGCCTCATAGCTTCTGTTTTTCCTTACAGTGCTCCCCAGACAACCTTTCATTTTACATTGTTTCTTGCACCTTGGTTTGTAGCACTCTGAATGTTAGGGACTCATCTTGAATCACCTTCTAGACTTTTAGTCACATTTTTAAGGATTAAGCTCAATGAAGTCCTTTTTGCTTTTGAACCTGTATCATCATTCTTTCCTTACATGAAATGTTTTTGTTTTCCATTTCCTGCATTTCCTTTCACATACCAACACCATGTAGCTAGTTTCTCTTTGTTCTTTAGATCCATCATTCACCGTAAGTCTTCAAAGAAGCCATTTTTCTTCTCCCTAGAGACAATATAATGTCCATCCTATATAGAAGCCAAGATTCTTTCATAAACATGTAATTAATTATAGATTTTGCAAGCAATTGATTTTACATTTTTTTAAGTTCTCCATTTTGACAAAGGTTTAGTTTCATGAGAAATTGGCATCATGCTTATCTTGGCACAGAACCCAAACCAGGGTATTAGTGGAAAGACAGATCAGAATAAGGTTGTAAAAAGGAAGGCAAAAAGGCAGCAGGCTTAGGATATACTTTTTGTTTTCATCTTCTTCCCATATACATTTTTCAGAGTATTATGTGATCTTTGGTAACCTGAATCATGTTATTCTCAATGTTCACACTTTGACTCGCTGAAATAAACATCCCTTTGTAAAGCAAGCAGTTAGGTGCTATTTGGAGAAATATGTCAAGATATACACCTGTCAGTGGCTGGGCTTAGTAGTGTGGTAGAACTAACGTTTGTTTTTGGTGTTGGAACTGGGGCTAAACAAAGGGCCAGGATCCTCTCCCTTAACTCTGCCCCCCACCCCACCCTCACTCTGACCTTCAAGAATTATTCTCTATCACTTGAATTACAACTTTACTTCTGAGTTTCTGCTGGTTAACTAGAGATAAGAATCTTGCAGACTTTCTTGTCTGGCCTGGCAGATCTCAGCCTCCTGAGTTGCTATGATTATAGGCCTGAGCCACCAGCTGCCATCTACATGGGTCTTTGAATATTTGGAAGTAGTAAGTTTCAATGAACTGAGATGCATGGTAATTATAAAGCATGTAGAAGATTTAGATAATTGCATATAGAAATATCTCAGCAATTTTTTTCTCAACTAAAAATTTGGGATGTATTATATAGAATAAAATATTGTCATTAAAATGATATCATCCCCATATTTTTCATTTTCAAGATGTGACTAGTAAAAAAGTCAAAGATACCCACATGGTTTCCCTTATAATTCTGTTAGCACTGTCTAAAGAAGGTTACTACACCCCAGGGGAGAGGGAGACCACTCTGGTGTAAACAGGCAAATGCCTTCAACAGTATTGTGCTAAAATCTCTAGGATATTTAATTTTATTCCTTACTGGACAATGAGAAGCTAGCTTTTCTGGTTTATTTTTATGTTTTATTATAAGTAGAATTTTTGAATTGAAATAACATGGTTATTACCTTTTTCTTTGAAGTTTTTTAGTCTTGATCATTTATTTTCTCTTGTAAATTTCTATTCAATAATCTCCCTTCCTTCCTTCCTTCCTTCCTTGCTTCCTTCCTTCCTTCCTTCCCTCCCTCCCTCCCTCCTTCCCTCCCTCCCTCCCTCCCTTCCTTCCTCTCTTTTTTTCTTTCTTCTTCTTTCTAGATTGTAAAATGTGGTTGAATTGCTATGTTTTCACTTAGATGAATGAGTTAATAGGGTTTCAAGCTTTGAAAAGCCTGAGAATTTTGCCAATGTAAAATCAAATGTTGAGATCAGCCATAAATTATCTCACCAACAAAATGAAGTTTCAGAACTCTGAATTCCAAAAAGATGCCAGTCCATTAAGCAAACAGATGAAATATTCTCTGCCTAAAGCTTTATCTGCTGAACAGTCAATTGTAATTCTTAATAATGAGACAAGAAAGGAAAGCCTGGGCTCCTTGAGCTGAAATTACACATCACCCACTTAATTATTAGTGGATATTAATTATTATTACTTAACATCAGTACTGACTTAGTGTCCTTTGGGATTTCTGACACTGCCTTTAATTTAAATATTGTTATTAATTTCCGGTTATTTCTAAGTACTAAGCTATTAAATCTCTGCTATTAGACTACTGTGGTGTTTGGGTCTGTTCAAGTCCAGGTATTTTATGGCACCCAACTAAAGCATAATAAAATTATAAGTTAAAGTCTTAACCTTAATATTAGTATTGCTTTAAAATCACAGGATGAAAGTTCTAAGAATGATGTTGATGATGCAACTGTTTTTATTTTTATTTTTATTTTGTCAGTCGTGGGGCCTGAACTCTGGGCCTGGGCGCTGTTCCTCAGCTTTTAAGCTCAAGGCTAATGCTCTACCACTTGAGCCACAGCGCCACTTGCGGCTTTTTCTGCTTATGTAGTGCTGAGGAAATGAACCCAAGGCCTCATGTATACAAGGCAAGCACTCTACCACTCAGCCACCTTCCCAGCCTGCAAAATATTTACAAAATATATTAGGTTAGATTCATAAAATATATTAGGTTAGAGGCCACTTTGAGATAGGACTTCAGCTGTCTGACTCTGGTTCTACTGACATTTCCAGAGAATAATTGATACCAAAGTGTTATAACTATAAACTAGTACTATTAAAAAAAATAAAGCAGTATCATTAGATATTTAAAATTTAGAAAAAAATCATAATTATTTATATGCACACACATGTATGTGTGTGTATGTGTATGAAATTTTCATAGCATTTTGGGAAGTGGGCTTATAAATTTAATTGCTTTGTTAAAAATAACTTGGAATTTTTTTGTGTGTGCTTCTCATACTTGAGCTGCTACCTTTTTTTAAATTGATGGCATCAAAGCACAAAAAGATATTGTTTTGCTTGTATTTTTATTATCTTACAGTAGTTGAACAAAGTGGTAACCATCAATGGAACATTTTTGATTATGTTTTAGAGAAGTTTTAGGTTCACAGAAAAATTGAATGGTCCTACCACTTTTTAAAATTACCATCTACCTCTGACCATAAAAAGAGGCACTTTTGACATTTTGCTAGTATGACATTTTACTAGCATGTTCTCATTTAACATGTTGTATTATATTTATGTGTATTTATTTACAAAGCCACATGGAAAAGGTAGTTAGGAAGTATTGGAGCCAGATAAGAAATTGTGCTGATTTATCAAGCATTAGGTTTAGGATATCAGATGAAGAAAGGCTGAACAAATAAATTTTATTGTTGTTTGTTTTATGTTTTTGAGACAGGATATCTCTATGTAATCCAGGCTGTGCTGAAACTCAGTATGTGTCTCAAGCTGGCTTCAAATTTCTGATCCTCCTGAGTGCAGGGATTTCAGGAATGTGCCATCATGCCCAGCAAATTCTTTTTATAATTAGCATATAAACTTGTGCCAGATCCTATCCTTAAAAGAACTTTTTATTAAGATGAAGAAAATTAATCCTGCTCTGATGCTTTTAGAAAAGCAATGTAACCTAAATGGGTATGACCCACTTAATAGATTATCCTCAATTTAAATGTACAAAAAGTTAATTTATGTTAGAAGTTATTTAGGATTTATCTGTTTAGATGTCCTCTTACAAAAGTGGTTTTGCTCCTGTTTTTGCATCTTTACAAAACTGATGGCAATAGTTAAGATAGTTAAGAGAAAAGGAGCTAGTTGAATTAAGACCATTTATATCATATGAGGAAATCATTTTTTGCTTTTTGCTTTTCCTGATCTTCCTTATGTCACTTTTAAAGTAAAGAGAGAATTAGGAAGAGCTTTCTGATCTATGGTGTGCAGTATCATAAGGAAAACATCTGTTTAAATGTTTTAGTCTCCTTAACTCAGTAAAGCAGATTCTTTCAAAATTAGTTTTTCTGGGAGATGTGTGTGTGTGTGTGTGTGTGTGTGTGTGTGTGTGTGTGTGTGTGTGTGTGTGTGTCTCAAATTTTCTTGATCATTCATTTACTGAGGGGCATCTGGGTTAGTTACAAATCTTATCTGTGGTACATTGCTGCAATGAATGTAGTTGTTCTGGTAGCTTTAGAATGGCCTCTTTGTGGTCATATAGGTAAATGACCAGAAGTGGGATTGCTGGGTCATAGGGGAGCTCTGCTCTATATATAGTCTTTTGAGGAAGTTCCTTACTGCTTTCCAGAGTGGTTGAACAAATTTATACTCCTACTAACAGTGTAGTAGCATTCCCCTTTGGCTACATCTCCTCCAGCATCTGTTGTTGTTAGATTTCTTGATAATGGCCATTACAGTGCTCTGGGTTGGTGCTTGAATTAAAGGTAATTTTTTGTATGTTTTTTATTGTAAAAATGCTGTACAGAGGGGTTACAGTTACATGAGCAAGGTAATGAGTACATTTCCTACTGAGCATTGTTGCTTCCTCTTTTGTTTTTCCCCTATGATCCCTTCCCTCCTACCACAACTACCCCACCCCGCCCGAAGTTGTAAAGTTCGTTTTTTTTTCTTTTGGGTCCAGTCCTGGGGCCTGAACTCTGGGCCTGGGCGCTGTCCCTCAGCTCTTATGCTCAAGGCTAGCGCTCTACCACTTGAGCCACAGCGCCACTTCCGGCTTTTATTTCTGCTTATGTGGTGCTGAGGAATCGAACCCAGGGCCTCATGCATGCAAGGCAAGCGCTCTATGAGCCACCTTCCCAGCCCCGTAAAGTTAGTTTTCAACATAGTGTTTTGTACAACTCATTGTTGCAATGGGTCAACCTGTATCCTTATTTACTCATTTTGTGTTTCCCCTTCCCCTCCCCGAATTAGAGAAGTGTGTATGCAGATGCAGGGCACTGACATCAAATACAGTGAAAACAGGGGTTATACCATGGGGGAGGAACATACAAAGCAACAAAAAAAATCACATGATACATTAGAAATACATTAGAAACAATAGCAAGAAAGAAAAAAAGATATTTGTGTCCCTATCTTGGAGTTCATTTTGCTTAACATCATCTTATATGGTCATATGTACATAGCTTTTGGCCTTTTCTGCTTGTCCTACACATGTACTAGTTATTGCAAATAAGGGAAACCATGGGACCTATGTTTCTTTGGGCCTGGCTTACTTCACTTAATACAATTTTTTCCAAGTCTTTCCATTTCCTAACAAATGGGGCAATGTCATTCTTTCTGATGGAGGCATAGAATTCCATTGTGTGTGTGTGTGTGTGTGTGTGTGTGTGTGTGTGTGTGTGTGTGTGTGTGTGTGTACACATATATATCACATTATCACATTTTCTTGGTCCATTCATCTACTGAGGGCCTTTTTGTTTGAATTCGATTTGCACAGTTCTAACCACATTGCTGGTGTTGAATATAAGGAAATTCTTATGGTAGTTTCTTTTTTCTTTCTTTTTTAGAATCAACTTTCAACAAGTATTAATTCTTACATACCATCATTACTTCAGGTTTTCTTTTATTTTTTATTTATTGTTGTTCTAGTGGCAATAAACACCAGGGTTATCTTTACATATGTCAGGAAATAAATACATTCCTTTGCATAGTGTCACCTGTTCCCTCATTCTCTCTCTCTCATCTCCACCCACGGGTTGCATAGTTCACCAATGTCCAGTGTTCACCAATGTCTAACCAGTGTGTTTCACTGCTGCACTTTTTTCATCCTTTTTCATCTGATTCTATGCCCTCTCACCACCCTCCCACTTATGTTTACATCAATACACTGTATATAAGGTAGAGTATACAGAGTCATCAGAAGAAAAAACAAATTAAGGAAAAAAAGTCCTTTGTTTCTACCTATCTTATGGTAGTTTCTTAACATACTGTTCGTTAAAGAAGGGGGCCTTAGACACATTGAGGCTGAGATGACGAAACTGTTATAAATTTGAGCTCCATCTCTCACTTAAAATAGGTGGATCTTTTGGAAGGAATATAGCAACAACAACCACAACAATTAAAATGCACAGTGGAGCTCAAAACTAAAGAGGAGAAACTCCAGGTGCAGAAATGAAGAGGAAGTTTATATGCATGAGACTAACAGAAGGTGATTTCCTGTGCTCAGATCCAGACAAAGGCATCGACATCTTGGCACTGGGCTTATGCCTTACACAGGCACGGTGCGCCATGTCCTAGAGCCCTTATTAACCAAGCAGAGACCTGATCAAGCAAAATTTCCCACTCACCAAAGATGGAAAGAGGCTTGACATTCTCCTAGGGTTGTGGGTGGAAAATATCCCCTGTGCAGAATTAGAAACCCCAAACCTGGACTACTATCCGGGGGAGGTCCAATACCAAGCTCTCCTTGTTACACTGGAGTTCCAGTCTGGGAAGTTACATAAAAACTTCTCTGCAGCCTAGGAAATCTCTAAAGTAGCCCATGAAATCCTTGGAAAAACCTCCATGAGGAGCTTTTAAAGCAGGACATCAGGAAATTCTCCCTTTAAAGAAAATCTTGTGGTCCAATTATTGCAATTATGCAAATATATAAACCGCCAAAAGGGAATGAAACCCAACATAGAATTTAAGTTTAACATATAATTGTAAGTTCTAGATAGACATTGATGTTTATTAATTAAAAGAAGCAGAAACTACAAGGAAAGTAGAAACTATAAAATAGAATGGAAAAAGGTAGACTTGTTTTTCAATCTAAGGATTAGTATGTAGTAATTATAATATTGGTAGAGCCAATCTATGCATGAATTCAAAAGTATGCTATTCAGAATGGAAGAGCAAATGATTGAATTTGAAATGAAATCAGATAAATCATTCAGAGTGTCTGCCTGAGAGATTAATGCATAAATGGAAAATACTGGGTGAGATTTAAGAGATAGGAAATCTAAAGAAAAGCTTTGCTGTGCATGTTGTAGGACTTATAGAAAAGAAGTGAGACACCACCAGATAATCTCTATCCAGAAGACAAAGTTTTCAGAATTTAAAAATCCATACGAGGGCTGGGAATGTGGCTTAGTGGTATAGTGCTTGCCTAGCATGCAAAAAGTCTTGGGTTCCATTCCTCAGTACCACATAACAGAAAAAGCCGGAAGTGGCACTGTGGCTCAAGTAGTAGAGTGCTTGCCTTGAGCATAGAGAGGCTCAAGGATAGTGCCCAGACCCTGATTTCAAGCTCCAGGACTGGCACAAAAACAAAAACAAAATATATCCATACAAACTTTTCCTATCACATAGCTTCTTTTTTTTTTTTTTTAGTATTTTTTTATTGTGAAAATACTGTACAGAGGGGTTACAATTACATGGGCAAGATGATGAGTACATTTCTTATCAAGCATTGTTGCCTCCTCCTTTGTTTCCCCTTCCCATCCCTTCCCATCCTCCCCCTGCTCCTTCCACCCAATCCTCCCCACTCCCCCTCCCCAACCACCAAAGTTGTAAAGTTCATTTTCGACATATCAACTTTTACATCTCATTGTTGCAATGGGTCCACCTGTATCCCTATTTAAGCGATTTGTTTTTCCCCTTCCCCTCCACAAATTATACCGACATGAAATACAGTGAAAGCAAGGGTTATACTGTGGGGGAGGGACATACAAAACAACAAAGAAATAATCTTATAAATGTGTTAGAAACAATCACATGAAAGAAAAAAACATTTGAATGCATATCTTAGGGTTCATTTCCCTAACATCAACTTATCTGACCTTTTCTGCTTGACTCAGAGATATACTAGATAATGCAAATAAGGGAAACCATGGGACCTATGTTTCTTTGGGCCTGGCTTACTTCACTTAATATAATTTTTTCCAAATCTTTGCATTTCCTAACAAATTGGGCAATGTCATTATTTCTGATGGAGGCATAGCATTCCATTGTGTATATATACCACATTTTCTTGATCCATTCATCTACTGAGGGGCATCTGGGTTGGTGTCATATCTTAGGTATAGTAAATAGTGCTGCAATAAACATAGTCATGCTTGTACCTTTAGTGTGGTCTTGTTTGTGATCATTTGGGTATACACCCAAAAGTGGGATTGCTGGGTCATAGGGGAGCTCTATGTGGAGTCTTTTGAGGAACCTCCATACTACTTTCCAAAGTGGTTGAACAAGTTTACACTCCCACCAACAATGCAGTAAGGTTCCCTTCTGTCCGTATCCCCTCCAGCGTCTGTTGTTATTAGAGTTCTTGATTTTAGCCATTCTAACTGGGGTGAGGTAGTATCTCAATGTTGTTTGATTTGTATTTCTTTTATGGCTAGGGAGGTTGAGCATTTCTTCATGTGTCTATTGGCCATCCTTCTTTCTTCTTCAGAGAAGTTCCTCTTTAAGTCTTTAGCCCACTTATTTATTGGGCAGTTGTTTCTTTGAGGATTTGTTATTGGGGGATTTAATTTGTTGAGTTCCAAGTATATTTTAGATATGAGACCCTTGTCCGTTGTATGGCTAGTGAAGATCTTCTCCCAATCTGTAGGCTTTCTATTGATCTTGCTAGCTATGTCCTTTGCCATGTCACATGGCTTCTTAACTAAAAACAATCTGCATCTGGAGATACTATAGTAAAGTCACATTATGATAGATAAAATTATCTTAACATTATTTAGAGAGGAAAGTTTACTTAACTATAAACAAAAGGCAGGTAGACTCATTCTAGACTTGCTACCAGCATAATGATTTCCAGGATGCTATGAAAAGAAAAGAAAGAAAATCAAACTAAATCTAGGAATGATAAATCCCAAAAGGCAATAAATGTATACTAAATAGAAAACACAAGTTAAGCTGATAACCCCCCCCCCCACCAAATCAGAAATTATAATGAATGAAAAATGAGTATAGTCACCTACCCAGAGACTTTCAAATCATATAGCATTTCTAGGTTCAAATAGGTGCTATTAAGAGAGATAAATCATTGAATGAGATGTGTGGTATTGGGCCTGGAAAGTAGCTCAGTGGTAGAGCGCTTGCCTTGCATGCTTGAGGCCCTGGGTTCAATTCCTTAGCACCACATAAGCAAAAAGCCAGAAGTGGTGCTGTGGCTCAAGTGGTAGAGCGCTGTTAGCCTTGAGCTAAAGAGCTGAGGGACAGCGCCCAGGCTCAGCGTTCAGGCCCCATGACTGGACCCCCCCCCCCCAAAAAAAAGAGATATGTAGTATTATAATTGTTTTGTTAGACTGTATAATACACACAATTGCAGTAGTATTTTTTTTTTGATGGTAAGTAAAGGAACCAAAGTATGAAGAGGAAGTCATCATCTCAAATTCAGAAATATAGTCAGATCTGATTAGGAAATAAATGGGATGATATTAAGTAGATGACTGGAATGCTGTAGTTGCGTATAATAGTTTAAGCCAGTGATGGAACCTGTTAGTATTTGTCCATTTAGATGGGGATGTATGGAGGGAATGAGAACTTGTGGTCTGCTTGCCGGAGTTGGGAGCCCTGTGACCTGAGCTGCAATCATTATATCCCTTCTACTTGTGAAATGTGGGACCTTACACACTCTTTCACTTCTTTTTGCCTTAGTCTTTTCTTTAAAGCAATTAGACAATGAGAATAGTAAGCTTAAGGAGATGTTGCAAAAAATGAGCGAGTAAATTCTATGCATAGAAATGATACAGTCATCCCAGGTACATGGGAAACATTATGGAGAGTTATTGCCATTGCTCTACTGGCTGCATCTTTGAAATATTTCATTCCAAATACAGAATTTAATAAAACAAAGCCTTTAATGGATAGGTAAAATCATTTAAAAAGTCTGCCAATGGTAAGCATGATAGTTTTTACACAATGTAAGTGGAAATCACATCAAGATGTTTTTAGAATCTCAGTACCATTGGTGAAAGAAAGAAATGTCTATGAAGGTTCTATATTATGAGATTTTTCCATTTGTGTCAATAAACATGATCCATATTCACATTTTTTAATGGAGTTGTTAATGCAAAGGGTAAGACTTGGAAATGCTAGCTGACAAAGATGTTTTATCCCTGTTTGATATTATATACAGATTTCAATCTATATTTTGGTCTCAAAACTAAAGTTATTTAACTGTTTGTCAACAAACCACTTGTTCTATCTAATGGAAGTAAATTAAAACGTGTGTTTCACTTGGAAAAAAAATGATCCATGTACAGAATGTGTGGAAACACACTTACAGAGCTTCTTGTTACTAGGGGAAAAAATAATGCCTAGCAAATTTTTAAAGAGAACAAAGTGCACAGTTTTGAAACATCAAATAATTTTTTTCTATTTTTACTTCTGTGACATATAGGCAAAATACAACACATTGTTTTTATGCTTAATTGTTCCTCCAAACAAACTTATGTCCTTTATGAACTATTTGTTTCCTGAAATCTTGTAGCATGTGAAATCAGGTCATGCTTGGGAAATTGCAATTTTTACAGTTGGTGTTGAGTATTAAAAATCTCCTCTTCAAAGTTTTGGTAATTCATGAGCTGTAGGCAGCTCTGTCTCTATGGTATTGGACCCTTACGCAGGCATCTTGGAGTTGGCCAAGAAAGAAGCAGGCTTTTGATACATGACTGCCTGCAATCAGAGCTGCCCTTGAGAATATCCTCTTGGCTCTTTCAGGTGAAACAGGCTCATTCTTTTTTCATAGGATCTAGCATCCATGTCATGGTCCCTCGGTATCCGTCACAGTGGCAGTTCCTGGTACCAGAGGTTTGCTTGTCCTTGAGAGTCTTCCAATGCACGTTCCAGTCATAGCATACAATTTAGATTTACATCCCAAGTGTTCTGTACACACTTGATAAATATTTCCAGGTTTTTTTTGGTGTATCATGTAATATCAGAACATAAATTAATTTTATTCATAGTGTGAAGGATATGATTTTATTGAAATTTTTAAAATCTCTACTGATCGACAGTAGTGAAAGGTATTAATCTAATTTTTATTATCTTCGAGTAACTGCACAGAGAAGTATTAATTCAACATGTCAGTTTATGAGTACCATGTATCTGATCAATGTCATCCCTTCTCTTGTTATCCCCCATAATCTGTTAAATGCATTTTCTCCATTTTCAGTTGCAACCCACCGAAAGTGGATTGTATGTATCTATTTCTACCTTTGAGTTTCCTGTGTTTCTGCGATCCTAGAGTTGCTGTTGCTGAATACTCAGATATAATAATTTTGTAGACAGAAAAAGATACCATCATTTTGTAGACTGAAAAAGAAATTTGCTACACAAATGTGTTTGTAACATAGTGTTATAAGGACTTCTTGCTAATTACTAGGTATATTCTGGTGCATAAAACTAATATGCATAATCCTCATGGATGCTACAGTCTATGGAGGGAGATTGACACTAAATAATAAATAAAAATAGAACTCTAATTATAAATTGGGATACGTGTATGAAGGGGGAAACATAGGAGTGTTAACAGAAAATATGAATATGTATATAGAGACAAATTTAGACTGGGAGCCTAGGCAAGACCTCTGAGTGACTGAAATTTATTTCAGGAAGTAATCAACCCAGGCAGAGGAGAATGCACATACAAAGACCCCAAGGTCTGCACAGGAAGAAGGTGTTACTGCCTAAAGCCCAGTTAGTCAGGGAGAGAGTAAATTGAGACACTGATGGGATAGTAGGCAGGATCCAGATGGTGCTCAGCTCTTCAGGCCATGCTAAGGGTTTGATGTTTTATTGTAAATGAAATGGGAAGCTATTAAAAGGCTTCCGCAGGAGAGTGGCATGAGCTAATTTATATTGTAAAATATTACCTCAATTGTTGTGTGATTTGGAAGGGAAGAGTGGTAAGAATGTGAGTGAAGAGGCTGTTTGCAGAATCTAGCCAGGAGATCAGGTGGTAGCAGTGGAGAATGAGGGGAACCCCTAGGAATAGACCTCAGGTGTCTGAATGCCTGTGACCCACATATCCCACTAAACTCCACTGCCTGCCCTGAACTTGCCAGGGTAGAGACAAGTGATGGATCACTGGACACTCTTTTGCAGAATAGACTATTATCGTTTGGATTCACCTTGGTTGAATCTGTAGATTTGTGTTGACGAATGGTATTAAAATTGACCAGGTTAGCTTCTGGGGATAGGTGGAGTTTAGGATGCATGGAGAAAGGGCAGAATGATGGAAGAGGTGACAATGATAAAGATATATGGCAATCATACATCGATATGTTGAATTTGAAACCTGCTTGTACAACAACTTAAAGACAATATTGCCTTGCTCATTTAACTGTAACCCCTCTGTACAGTATCTTTAAATAAAAACATATATTTAAAAAAAACAGAAAAAAGTTAAAAGAAATACAATAGGCAATATAACCCCACATTTTATGAAAGCATTGTCCCTGTAGGTATATCTCTTGTATCTGTGGCACAAGTGGGAACTCTCCGGGCTTTCCACCTAGAAGAGCAAGACCTGCTCCCCTGAGATACTAGACAGTTTCAGGACGAGTCCTGCATTTGTGTACTAGCTTTAATGTCAGGAAACTGCTATGCCTCTCATTCCCAATAACACGTCCTGACCATTTATTTCTGGTGCCAAAAGATGTGTCTGTGTAAAAGAGTCTTAAGAATAACTGATATTTTCTTTTCTTTTTAAATAAGTTTTTTTAGTGTGAAAATATTGTACAGAGGGGTTACAATCACATGAGTAAGGTAATGAGAACATTTCTTATCAAGCATTGTTGCCTCCTCCTTTATTTTTCCCCTACCATCCCTTCCCTCCCATATCCACAACTACATTTCCCCTCATATCCCTCATACCCCTGCCTAAAATGTAAAGTTCGTTTTTTGACATAGCCTCTTGTACGTTTCATTTTGCAATGGGTCAATCTTTATCCCTATTTTAAACAATTTGTTTTTTCCCTTCTGCTCCCCAAATTATACCAACATAAAATACAGTGACAACAGGGGTTATACCATGGGGGAGGGACATACAAAGCAACAAAAAAAAATCACATGCTACCTTATAAATATGTTAGAAACAATAGCAAGAAAGAAAAAACTGCTAGTGTCCTTATCTTGGGGTTCATTTCACTTAACATCATCTTATATGACCTTTTCTGCTTGGCTCAGATATATACTAGTTATTGCAAATTAGGAAAAACATGGGAACTCTGTTTCTTTGTGCCTGGCTTACTTCACTTAATATAATTTTTTCCAAGTTTTTCCATTTCCTAACAAATGGGGCAATGCCATTCTTTCTGATGGAGGCATAGAATTCCATTGTGTACATATACCACATTTTCTTTATCCATTCATGTACTGAGGGGCATCTGGGTTGCTTCCATATCTTAGCCATGGTAAATAATGCTGCAATGAACATAGTTGTGATGGTAGCTTTAGTGTGGTTTTGTTTATGATCATTAGGGTAAATGCTCAAAAGTGGGATTGCTGGGTCATAGGGGAGCTTTATGTGGAGCTTTTTGAGGAACCTCCATACTGCTTTCCAAAGTGGTTGAACAAGTTTACACTTCCACCAATAACTAAAATTTTCTATGCTGAGTAAGGATGCTCTTAATTCAGAAGGCTTTCGTTTGCATAGAAATGTCCAAACTCTATCCCAACACCTCCTCTGTGTGTGTGTGTGTGTGTGTGTGTGTGTGTGTGTGTGTGTGTGTGTGTGTGTCTAATAAGAGACCAAATATCCATTTTTCAACTCTAGTTTGATATTTGCTTTTTATTTCTGACTTCTTTTTTCATGGACTTAAGTAGGAGTGTGTGGAGTGAATATAATTAAAGAACAAGATTTATATCTGCATGTAGACATCTTCAAAAGACAATTGATGATTAGCAAAAAGGTACACAGGACAAGGAGATCTGGATTAAACCCTAATTCTGACATTTATTAATCAGTGATATTGCCCCAGTATCTATCTACCTACCTACCTATCTACCTATCTATCTATGTATCTATCTATCTATCTATCTATCTATCTATCTATCTATCTATCTATCTATCTATCTATCTATCTATCTATCTATCTATCTATGTCTGTCTGTCTACCTATCTATCCATCTATCCATCCATCTATCATCAATCTATCTTTTCCCAATAGTAGCACCTGCCTTAAATGATTTCCATGAGGATACAGAGTTATACTTCACATATACTTCACTTTATACACGAGTTACAGAGTTATACTTCACATAAAGTCCCTGGAATGTGGCAATGTTGTGGCATTTGCTATCTTTGAGTGAAAACCATGAGAATTTACCTATGGCTACCTCTCCTAACCATGGGTCTTAGTATCCATGTTAGTGTGTGGAAGTTAATTCTAACATGTCAGCATAACTACTACCTAGCCATATAGCACAAAACTTGAAGGGGAATTGTTAATTCCTTAGAATAAAGGTCCTCTAAAGTTAAAATCTGTAATTTCCCCCTCCCCCCTCTCTCTCTGATATAAACTGTAAGTTTAAATTTAAATTTAAATTTATGTTTTTCAGATAAGGTTGTAAGTTTAAAAGATGAAGTAAAACTTATTAATTGCTTTGTTTAAAGCATTATCCTTGCTTAAGAACCCTCAACTATTTTGAACCCTATTTAAGGACGGTTGTCCCTTCTAGGCACAGAATGACCTTTCTTTATTTCCCCATGTCCTGGCCTACCTACCTGCCTGCCCAGTACTGACCATGCTAAGTGCATATAATACTCTGTGCTCCTACTGATGCTACCAAAAGCAAAGCTTCCTGCCTGTACTAGGCTGATTCTAAAACAGAGCTTCATCTTCAAAGCCTTTCCTAACTACTTCTTGTCTCAGAGCCCATCATCCTAGGTAAAATTAGCATTCCCCACTCTGATTCCATGGCACTTTGTTTGTTCCTCTGTGACAGTTCTTTTCATGTTCACTCCTGTAATGATTAGTTGTACGTGTTCCTCCCTGACGAGGCTGTGGGTGCCTTCCAGGCAGGAATTGCATCTTACTCATCTTCATACCCAATGCTGAGTGCTGTCGGAAGTCAATAAATGGTGTTTGAGTTATTTTAAATTTTCATGAGCACATTAGAAGGAAGAATCTGGGAGGAAAGAGGCTCAGGTTATGAGAAATAAAATTGGTTCAGTACAAAAATTCTACTTCTTTGGAGATGTTTACCTCTTAGCTCCGTTTTTTACCTCCTTTCTCCTGTCTACCCTGGCTCAGATGGCTTGAGCAAAGAAGATACTCTGAAAAAACATGTGTTTGCTTTCCATTTAGCTTATCAGCAGCGTGAAGGGTAAGGATTGCCTGTCTCAAGGTCACTTGATTCCCGCTGAAGTGTGAGACGACTCAGTGCTTTGGAGACTGTGCAGTTTATGGAAGATGCTGCTGTGCTTGTCAGACTGTTCAGTGTGGAGCAGGGGAATGGAAAGAAACACACTGAAGGCCAGAGGCATTGTATTAAAAAGGCTGGAAACAGCTCTTTTTATATAAATGAACTCTTATAAAGTCATAGCTGACAGTGGAAAAGACCAGATAGAACTTATTTCTTTTGGGCCTTGGACTTACAAATGCACCCCATTTACTCTGTGTCTGGCATTGTGTTATGGGCTGGAATAGAGTGGTAGATGAGTCAAGATTCTGGTTTTGTGGAATTCATAGTTCAACCTCAGACAGCTGTGTAAGGCAGAAGCTGAACGTGGATATAGTCAGCCCTTTCTGGAGCTGTGCATAAGGATGTGCAAAGATGAATTAATAAGTTTTACTGCAGGGAAAACTTGGTGGAAGTAAGCTTAGTTGCAAAGACTGAAGAGTCTTGGGAGGAGAGGTATGTTTCAGACAGAAGGGTTCTGATAAAATCTATGAAGGGGCTGTTAGTAAATGCATTAGGCTCTGCACTCGGTAGGGTCTCTGTTGTGGGTACTCAGCTCTGTCATTGTAGCAGGAACACAGCCATGTACAATGCATGAGTGAATGGGCATGACTTTGTTTCAATAAAACTTTATTAACAA
Organism: Dipodomys merriami; assembly: GCF_024711535.1. NCBI lineage: Eukaryota > Metazoa > Chordata > Mammalia > Rodentia > Heteromyidae > Dipodomys > Dipodomys merriami. Next base: position 65,457,242 of record NW_027203381.1, on the reverse strand, counting down.
AAGTTGGCAACCACCGAGTCAAAGTTTGTTGAACACTGTTGTCCCTTGACCTAGAATACTTTTTTTTATTTAAAGAGATCTACAAAGGCTTTCTCCAGCTCTTCATTCAAGTCTCTTGGCCTTATCTTCTCTACAATAGCACTTGCAGATTCTAACACTTCCTTTTGGAAGTATTGGAGCTCGGTGGGCGGGTGGGGGTGGGGGAACCTGTGGCCCTCAGGAAGTAACTGGTGATGGTCTCTATCACCTTAGACAGATGGGTAGACTGTGAATGACTGAGAGGAAATGGCTGTCTTTAAGCTACAGAGCAGATTGTACTTGACTGCGAGGGCATAACTCCAGCCTTATGGACTCAGTTCTGCAAAGGTTTCCTCAGGTCTGTGCACTGCAGTTTGCTGTGTGGTAAATGAGGAGCCGCAGGGTGGCTTCTCTCTTCCTAAAGAGCATGTATTTTTAATGAGTCCCATAGCTCAATATGGCTGTAAATTTCTTATCATGTTCTGAAGTCCAGTTAGGTTTAATTATTTTTTTTTCAAGTGTCTTACTGTATCCTATCTATGTCTGGGACTTCAGTTCATGGTATGAGTATATGAATGTGTCCTCATCTATACCCTGTAGCTATGATTGATCAGAATATATTTTCTGATGAATAATTGCAAGCCCTGATCTTCTGATGTTGAAATCTATAGCAGTAGGAAGTCCCAGAAGAACTTGACAAGAATCACATTTAACAACAGCCTCTTCAATCTTAGTTCCTCTAAGTGGACAGCATTAAGCATTCACATAAAGGGTCTCTTTGTAAATACCATAGAGACTGATTTCAATGAAACAAAACAACAAACAAAGCAACAAACCAAAAACATCAAACTGCTTTAAGAGAGTTACAAAGAACTTGCATTTCCTGGCTACCTTTAAAAAAAAAGTCTTTTCAACTCCCTGTCCAAAGCATAAACTAAAGGAATAGAAAAGTGAAATTGTATTTAGTAGACCATTTGGTTCATCCCAAAGTTTTCTAGGGCATCAGGAATGTAGGTCCATCAAAAGGACCTTTCACTGTCACTCTGAATGTCTTTTCCTCTGTAAACATCACCATCCTTTAGAACTGCTTTGACCTGTAGTTTTCTACTTTTTTCCAAGTTCTTTTTTTGTTTCTAAATTTATTTTTTTTAACTTTATTGTAAGGGTGACGTACAGAGGAGTTACAGTCCCATAAATAAGGTAATGAGTACATTTCTTGTTGAACAGTATTATCCCCTCCCTCGTTTTCTCCTACTGTCCATCCCCTCCAACTCCCCTCTCCCCCAACTGGTGAAGTTCATTGCCAACATAGTGTCTTGTATTGGTTCACCTTTTGTCCTTTGCCTCACCAGTTTGTTGTTCTCCTTCCCTCCTCCATATCAGATAAACATATATAGAAGACACAGGGTGCCAAAATCAACAATGGTGACAACAGTGGATAAACCAAAGGGGAGAAAAATGAATGAAAAAACTAGTAACTTTACACAGTACATTAAAACTAACTAAATACAGGGCTGGGAAGGTGGCTCAGTGATAGAGTGCTTGCCTTGCATGCACGAGGCCCTGGGTTCGATTCCTCAGCACCACGTAAGCAGAAAAAGCCAGAAGTGGCGCTGTGGCTGAAGTGGTAGAATGTTAGCTTTGAGCTGAAGAGCTGAGGGACAGCGCCCAGGCCCCAAGTTCAGGCCCCATGACTGACAAAGAAAGAAAGAAAGAAACCTCTTGTTTCCATATCTTGGAGTTCATTTTGATTAACATCATTTTATATGGTCATATGTGCATAGCTATTGAGCTATTGTGATCCACTGTTAGGCCTATCCTAGACATATACTAATTATTACAAATGAGGGAAACCATGGAGCCTTTGTTTCTTTGAGTCTGGTTTACTTCACTTAATATGATTTTTTTCCAAGTCTTTCCTATTTTGTTATGGATAGGGCAACATCATGCTTTCTGTTAGCACAGTAGGCAGTGTGTCAATCTCATAATTAGAAGGTCCTGAGATTTCTACTTTTAATCTAGTTGTGGTACCCAGTTGAAGAAAATATTCTTAACCTAAACAACATGGAAAGACAATTTACTGAGAGCTGGGTTTTCATCTGCTTTCTGGCAACAACATTTCATCCATTGGCCCTGGTTCTATTCCTGTAGAACCACTCAACACATTAGCTTTTTCTTGCTTGTGACAATTCTCCATAAGGTATAGAAGGCCATCCCTCCCCTCCCCCACAAGTCCTCCCTTCCTCATTCTGCAAATCAAATGTTCATTCAGCCATTCTTCATCTGACGGTCTTTGAGTCCTCTTTAGTTGGCTCTTTCCTCTGGAGACATTCCATTTTGTCAGTGTCCTTCTTAAAGTAACTCAACAGTGTAGAGGACCATATGGTGAAGGCCATAGATTTTTAAGCCACACTGCCTCTTTATTTATAGCTCTGAAACCTTGGTTTAGTGATGCAGCTTTCCTGAATATCAGTAATGGCATCTGAAAAATTAGAAAAGCAGACCGCTCACATCTACTTGTCTCGAGTAATAAACAAATGCTTAATAAAATCATCAGGGAATTGCCAGAACAAAGGTTGAAGATGTGGCATTTGGGATAAAAATAAGAGCTGTTAATTCTCCATGAAATTATGGAGAATCATCATCTCCATAAGGTTTACATCAGTGCCATATGTTTTGCATTTCAGAGTAAAGTGTACATGGACATTCTTTTCCAGTTTTTACCCCAACATGCTAATAATTGATTCACAGCAAAGTCCTTCTCCTTCTCTTCCTCCTCCTTTTCCTTCTCCTCTTTCCTCTTTCTCCTCTTCCTGCTTCTCCTTGTCTCTTCTCCACCTTCTTCTCTGTCTCTGTGGCTTGCTTTACACAGTCTGTTTCTTGTCTGCTCTTTGGTAAGGTGAGGATGATTTCTATTTGGCACATAGAAAATGAGTTCTTGTCCTAACTTATCTATGTGTTCACTGAGTCACCTTGGGCCAGACACTTGCTGTGAGCCTCAATTTGTTGGATATTTTGGATCCTTAAAATTAATGAAGGACAATGTTGGATTCCAAAGTATGTTCTATTTCTAAAATTCAACCTGTTCTCTGTAATCTAGCAGACATGTCAACCTTAGATGTGTTATCAGGTCCCAGGGGCTCAGATTGTGTCCTGCATTTTCGTTGTGTACCTAGGAATCTCCTCCCTGGTACTACGTATTAGTAGTAAGTCATCAGTAATATTTAGATAGCTCCTACAGGTGTTACCTTCTCTAAGTGGCTGTGAATTCAAATTCTGTTAAAATTACAATGTCATCCTGAAGGGAAGTAGTGTTGAACATGAGATTCTACTTTACCATTTTTTATACTTATTCTCTTTGGGAGTAGGTTTCCTTCCTTCCTTCCTTCCTTCCTTCCTTCCTTCCTTCCTTCCTTCCTTCCTTCCTTCCTTCCTCCTTCTTTCCTTCCTTCCTTCTCCTTTATTTTTTCCTTCTTCCCTCCCTCCCTCCTTCCTTCCCTTCCCTTCCTTTCCTTCCTTCTTCCCTTCCTTCCGTTCCCCCTTCCTTCCTTCCTTTCTCTTTCTTTCTAGATATAATCACTATTCTTAACAACTTTTCATTTTTCTATTTTATTTAATTCATAGAGTTTGAAGTAATATTGAGAATTTCCATGTATCTTATGCCTACTTTCCCTCTTAACATCTCATATTACTCAGAAGTATTTGTCATCACAATCAATCATCAATTCAAAATCAATGTATCAATTTATAGTTATACATTACAGTTGTTCAAAGTGCTTACTTCATTCAGAATTTCCTTCCTTGTTTCCTTCCTTCCTTGTTTCCTTCCTTCCTTCCTTCCTTCCCTCTTTCCTTCCTTCCTTCCCTTTTTACTTTCCCTACCTCCCCTCTTTCCTTCTTTCTTCTCTGCCTCCCTCCCATCTTTCCCTCCTTCGTTCTCCTCTCATTTTCTCTGCCTCTGTTCCTTTATGCCTTTCTTCCTTCCATGCTACCCTCCCTTCTTTCTCTCCCTCTCTGCCTGCTTTCCTTTATTCCTTTTTGAAATATTTTTAGATAGGGTCTTGTTATATAGCTCAGGCTGTCCTGGAATTCATGATCCTTTTCCCTCAGCTTCCCAGGTGCTGGGATTGCAGGTGTATGCCACCTTGCTCAGCCTCCATCATTTTTTTCTTCTGTTCTACAATAATACATTATGCTTAGTTGCCATATCCTATCTCCTTAAATTCCTTGACTGTGCTATTTCCTCAGTCTACTTTACCCTGGCAGTAAAATATTAGACATAAGTTGTGATTCTGGTTTTTTTGTTGTTTATTATTTTGTTATTTGTTTTGGTGCCAGGCCTGGGGCTTGAACTCAGGTCCGAGGCTTTTTTTTTTTTTTTCAAGGCTAACCCTCACCCACCTGAGCCACAGCTCCACTTCCAGCTTTTCTGGTAGTTAGTTGTAACTATGAGTCCTACAGATTTTCTTTTCTAGGTTGGCTTTAAGACAAAATTTTCAGATCTCAGCCTCCTCAGCCTTTTGAGGAAGATCACAGAGGTAAAGTGTCATCATCTCCTCCTGCTATTATTAAGGGCTCATGCAATTAGCATGACTCAGGACTGCTGATGTTCATCTTGATCACTTGACTGAGGTGGTCTTTGACTAGTGAACTTTTCCCATTAAACATGACTCCTCCATCTCTTCCTGTACTATATTCCTAGGAAGGAAGCCACTGCGCCCAGTCAATGGAAAAGTTTCATATTCCCCCCACTGCCCTAGGTGCATATTTCTGATGCAATGATGAAGGGACCCAGCATTCCTTTATCCTGTGGCTCTGTCATCCCCCAGTGGGGCTTTGTCATCTTCATCCAGCCCATGGTAAGAGAAAGAGAGTGTGGAGGAGAATGTTTGCTTTTAGAAGCCTTGGCCTGAAAATGGCACACATCACTTCCACTTACATTCCATATGACACTCATTCATCTGCCAAGCCTAATTGCAAGGGAGGCTAGGACATATGGTCTAGCTGGGTGCCCAGGAAAAAGAGGAAATGGATTTGAGCAAAATACTAGCAGGATTTGCTGTACTACTTCAGCGCATAAAAGATAACAAACAAACCTCTCCTCCTCCACTATCTAATAATGTAGTTATCCTTTGATTAAATTTTAAAAAAGACAAGAAAAAGGAATGGAAGGACATAAAACATCTTAGAATCAAATAGAGACATATGAATTGAACAAAAAATAGCTTAATTAAAAGTGTATTTCATTGACTGTATTTTTTTTTATTTCACTGTTCATCTGTGAACATTTATCTGTCCTGTATTCTCTCCGTATTGGAATCTAGATGTTCTCAAAGTCTGCCTTGCCTTTGCCTATCTGGAATAGGTCTTTGGGATTTTTTTTTCTATGAGATTGCTATCCACTCTTCAAATGACAGATGAGATGTCTTTGCCTAATTTTCAAATGGAATTAATCCTTGCTCCTCGGGGCTACCTTGCCATCTGCTACACTTCCCTATTTAACAGCTACTTCACGTTAGTGTTTGATACAATACCTTTCATGCAGTAGATGGGGTGCTTTCTGAGGGCAGGCGGCATAGGGTCTATTTGATGCTGCCTGTATTCTGTGAATGTACTCAGGACACTAGATGTTCTAAAAAGTTCTCTCTCTCCTTCCTTCCTTGTCTCTGCCTGTGCCTCTTCCTTTCTCTCCTCTCATTACTCTTCCCTCTTCTCAGATTGGGTCACTCTGTTTCCCTGGCTGGTCTTGAACTCCTCAATTTAAATGATCCTACTGTTTCATCTCTTAAGCATTTGGAACTACAACCATGGACTATCATGCTTGGTTCTTTCTTTAACATATAGCCAGATAGGTGTTGGTTCTCTCCCCTACTTATAAAAGATCTAGCTTACCCAGTAGTCTATACAGTATCCATTGGTACATATTTGAAGGCATTTGTACAGTAGCTGGTCAGAAACTTCTATGGTACCTGACTTGCCCTTTCCTGGATCACCTTGTAATGAAAACTCAGACTTGGAACAGCATTCGTGGTTGGTATAAAAGTCTGGTGCTCATTATCCTGAACTTGAGTAACTAACAAACCTGAGCTCCCAGAGTCCCAACAGGGGATTGCTTCACCATGGCAAAATAAATGTTTAATTACAGGTGCAGAAAGAGGAGCATGAAGAAAACAAACAATCTTGTGATGGCCCTAATGACTAAGCTGCCATCCATGCCATTACCAACAAAAGCATGGCTTCTTAAAGTGATTTTAAGCTCATTAGAAATAAAATAGGAATTAAGAGACAGATGTCTTTTGCTTTCCTACCATGATGTCCTGTCCTCTACTTGCTTCCCATTGTTTACTTCAGTGCCTTTGCAAGTTCAATCAATAGTTTGTTAACATAAAATCAAGGTTGTAGGTGTGCTCTTACTTCCCTTACACTGTTGTCCACAGTTGTCTTAAATTTCATAGTTGAAACATTGAAGCTTAAGATGCACAATTTTATAGAGTGTCCCACTTCATAGTGTCACACGAACTTCACTTGAAATTCTCTATGGTTTCAGTCCAAGGAGGAGTTCTACTTTTTATATTATACGCATACAAAGACTGAGACTCAGCTAGTAAATTAATTACTCAGACTTGGAACTTGCTGTGGCCTTGCTCTTAACATTAGCACCTGGGACTCTAAGCTGTGTCTTCTGAGTCCAAAGCTAGAGTTGTGTTCACAATGGTAGACACTGCCTGTCAGCCAGGTCACTTCAAAGCAGGGAGTTGTTTGCGTTGTGATTGCCTAGCTCTGGATTTTTTTTTCTGACACATCTTAGTGTGGGTAGGTTGGACTCATAGCATTTTACAAATGTAATCTTAGCTACTCAGGAGGCTGAGATCTGAGGATCATTGTTTAAAGCCATCTGGGGCTCAAGTGGTAGAGTGCTAGCCTTGAGCAAAATAGCTCAGGGACAGCATCCAGTCCTGAGTTCAAGCTTTAGGGCTGGCACACACACACACACACACACACACACACACACACACACACACACACACACACACACACACACACACATGCACACTCAATGAGTCCTTTACTTAAATTCTGTTAACAATCAAGGCAAAGGATTCTAATATGGCCAAACTAAATCATATAAAGATCTTTTGGTTTAAGTTTTGGATTATTTTGATAAATTAAATAAATTAAATTGTAGTCAAGACACTACATAGCTATTAATCAGAATGCCTAATTTCCAGTTCCATTCTTCTTCTTCTTCTTCTTTTTTTTTTTTTTAACACCCTCTGTCTTCATTCACACTTGGCTTGGCATCTCTTTTGCTTGGTAAGATTGCTGTGAAGAGGAGATAATGATAGAATAATTTCTTTATTTTCCAAAACATGTGCTATTGAGTTTTATGTGTAAAATCTCTACTATACATGTACATTATAGGAGAGTAAGGGAGTAGACAGAACCATTTCCATAGCACTAAACAATTCTAATCCTCAATGTAAAATTCATCTTTAACCTACACATCAGTAAATGTGTTCAGTTTAACCTGCAGTGTCTTGGTCAGTCTTGATGGAACAGGTGGACAAAGGATGAAATTGATGAGTACAAATTCAGTGACTGTCCTGTCACAACTTCAGCTATTATATAGCTTTGATCTTTGCTTCAGTCATTGCCACCAGAGGCAGTATTTCTCCTTTTCTCCTCATGTTTTTGTTTTGTTTTTCTTTTTAAATTTGATTTTTAAATTTAAATTTTAAAAAATCTTTTTAAGTTTTTAAATTTTATTGTCAAGATGATGTACAGAGGGGTTACAGTTATATCCGTAAGGTAGTGAGTACATTTCTTTTAGAACTTGTTACACCCTCCCTCATTTTCTCTCTCTTTGTCTCCCCCCACTACCCATCCCCTCCCCACCTCCCGCAAGTTGTACAGCACATTTTCAACATATCGTCTCATGAGTATCACTGTTGCATTGGTTCCTTCTTTGTCCTTTGTCTCACCATTCTGTTGTTCCCCTTCCCTTCCCTAATTCAGATAAATGTACATACAAAACCCATGGTCCCAAAATCAAGTACAGTGACAACAGGGGATAAACCATAGGGGGAAAAATACAAAAGAAACAAGAAATCACATAGTACATGACAAACAACAACAACACAGAAAATCTTCAAGTTTTTAATGAAACAATTAGGGCTATAAATACAATGAAATATTTTTTACCCAACACAACAAACAGAAAGATGTGGATGTGGTATAAACTAGATGGTTGCTGGCCGTCAACACCACCATGAGACAGCTTTACATATTTATGTTAGTGGCTATGCAAAAACCTAGCTGTAGTGTACAACAGTCTATCTGATGGTATCTGTATATAGAGAACTTTTAAAGTATGGACCATTTCTGGTATGAAATACTTAAGTAATACATATCAGTGAGTTTTCTCTTTTTTTCCCCCCTCCTTTGGTACTGGAAGAATTATGTGCAGCACTGGGATTTCTACCTGGTGAAGTCTTTAGCAAAGGTGAAATCTGTTTCTGCTTACAACATGGTAGCTTCTCATGGCCATGAGGGTTTTGTTTTTGCCAGTGATTCTCACACAAACCATACTTTCTGGGTGTACTTGATCAGAATTTCAAAACACAGGAGCTTCTGATGAATAGTTGATATCCAGCAGGAATGAGAGTATTCCAGGGCCTGATTATCACTGCTGGAAGCTCAGGAGGAATTATGGAGGCATTTGGCTTACACAGTGATTCTGGAATGGGACCATACACTTGGTCACATTTTACAGCTAGACACCCAATGTCTGAGGAAGGAGTAGAAATCCCCTCTCCCACATTTTAGCATGCCTCTGTATTTTCCTAATTTGTAATTAGCTTTTATTTATTTACATTTGATTTATTGCCTCAAACTATCACAATGTTCCCCCTAGACAGAAGTAAAGAGAGCATAGATATATTATTGAAATACTCCCTTTCCAAGTACTAGTTACATTATTGAGACATCATCGACATTTATGCATTTTGCTTATAGAATGCATTTAACAAGTTGCAAGTGTGCATTTTTTAATAAACAAAATAAAAATTCGAATGATTATTTCATTTTGTTTTGCAGAACCCCAGCTGAAAGGAATCGTGACAAGGTTATTCAGCCAGCAGGGATATTTCCTGCAGATGCATCCAGATGGTACCATTGACGGGACCAAGGACGAGAACAGCGACTACAGTAAGGAACATGAGTTTCTTGAAATCCCAGTACACAACAAACCTATGGCCCACATTATATCTTAGATTTAAAGCATGGCTAGGCTGCCTTCTGAGCAAGTTAACTGTTAGGGAGTCAGTGTCTTTTTTCTTTATCCTTCTTGCCGTGAATCTGCTACAGCAAAATAGAGGTTATCTACTAATACAAACAAAGAAGAAGGTAGGAAGTTAAATAAGAAAGTAGGAAGCTTGCAGAATTTCAGCTAATCCATGGATAAGGATAATTTATTTATTTATTTATCATTCATTTATTCATTCATTTATCTCTGTGTGTCATTCCTGGGGTTTGAACTCAGGGCCTGGGCAGTATCTTTGAGGTTTTTTTCTCCCCCTTTACCACTTGAGTCACAACTCCACTTCTGTTTTTTTTTTGTCTGTTTATTTGTTTTTTGTTTTTTTTTTTTGGTAGTCAACAGTAGATAAGAGTCTTACAGACTTTTCTGCTCAGTATGTCTTTGAACATGGTTGTCAGATCTCACCCTTCTGAGTGGCTTTGATTGCAGGTGTGAGCCGTGGGTATCTAATGAGGATTTCTTTCCATTGTAGCGTTTCTCATCAGAGAGATAAGTACTTCTAGGGACAATATTAACTCTCTAACACAAGACAGTAGTTACATCCTAGGCTTAGATGATGGACATAATTTGGGATAAATAGAATTACTTCTAGATGGCAGAGTGGCTCATGTGGAGTACCTGCCTTGCCTAGCATGTCTGAGGCTCTGAGTGTAGCCCCTAACATTGCTCAGCAACAACAAAAACTTGCTTCTAAAGGTAAACATTGAATCCATGCATATGTTATTTCACTTTGATTAAGAATAAAAGTAAAGGAACTTTTTTCAGGAACTTTGTATGCATATGATGACAATGTTTTCTAGTACAAATTATAGGAACAAGAGAATAGACAAGGATGAAATTTTTACAAAAAATTTTGAACTAGGAGTACCATACATTACAAGATTAACAATAATATCTTTATAAATCATCTGTAAGCATTTAACTTGAGAGTTGATAGTTCAGTGTCTAAATGCAATCATAAAAGCACACATTTGTACTTTAGAAGAAATTTCAAATATAAGCTTCAGAGACAAAAATGGGAGCTATCACCTCTTTCAACATCTCCATAATCATATGGGTAAGTCAGGGTAAATGCACAGATTCTAAACATATTCAGTGTCTGTTATTTTCCTTTTTTTTCTGTATATACCACTAAATCTTAATGACTCTAAATCGCCATTAAATATCTATCCAGTTAGGTCATGATTCTGATGGACATGTGGTTCAGCTGACAATTTACCAAACTGAATATGGCAATCTAGGAAGTGTGATAATTTACAGTGATACATCTTTTAAATTAACGAGATTTGAGGAAAGATTGGAAATCCTTAAATTGGCAAGATGCTCTTGTCTACACTTTCTAAATTTTCTTTGTTCATTTAATATTGTGCACTGCAAAATACAAATTAAAATAAAGAAAGGATGCTATTATAAAGAATTTCCTCCCAGCTCTCTTGTTCTAGGTTTTTGACAAAGTAGATGATTAGCTTATTGTGGTGTGCATTGTTGGTTTGTGTTGCTGTGAATGCATTCTCTAAAAGAACTTGGGTTTTCAATTCATGACCAAAGAATAAGGAGCTCTTTTCTACATAAAGGATTTTCATCTATTATATTTGTACTTAGTTGTGGATTTAGAGAGACTACAATTATGAAAGGAAACCATGCTTCATTGGGACACCCAGTTAATTCTGAGGTCTTTAGATCTCTGTTCTTTTTTTCAACAAGTGTGACCCTTACCTTGGGATAAGGGTAGGGACACTGAACAGTTTCTAGAAAAGTTCATTGAATGTGCTTGCTTGGCTGATGGTGGGGTTACCACTAGTTTTCTACAGAGATACATTTATGTAAGTATCTTTCTATATGGAGAATAAAAATATAAATCAGTGTAACAATATACAAATCAATGTGGTGCATGCGTATGTCCCTCCCACATACCATATACCCTGAGGGGGATTTGATGGATGGGTTTTGTCAAATGCTTTTCGAAACTGACAGAACTTATGCATTTAAACCACATTTTATTAAGGTCAACTGCTACACACCTTTCAGTAAATTGCTATTGAGATGGTTTAGATGTACAAAATGTAATGGATAATACAAATTCATCTGGATACCCATCGCCAGCTTAAAAAAGTAATTAAAAATTTCAATACATTTGAACTCCCTGTGGATTCTTTTTGACGGAATTCTGCTTTCCTTCATTACCAACATAATCACTTTCCTGATTTGGCTTTTCTTAGCATAGTTTTAAAATATATCTACTTTTGTTGAGATGTACACTTAACCACCCTATAATATTTTTGGCACATTTTACGCTTTTGATTACATGTGAGCATTATTAAATACATATATATATATATATATATATACTTGTATCATTAATACTGTAGTTATGAGGTTTGTACAGTTAATCTGCTTGCTTTATGTAATTCCCTCACTAAAATATTTTACTACATAAATAGGTCCAAACATATTTACCCAATCTTTTGGTGAGTAACTATTATTAATATTTTAAGACCATTTCCATCAGTGCTGATGAGATCTTTCTTATAGTTCTGGACAATCTGTTGAAAAAATAAGTCATCTTGTACTTATAAACTGACATATTGAATTGAAATCCCTGTGTAAAACTACTTAATGGTAATAAAAAGTATATATAAAGTTTTTATTTTTGTACGTTTTTTATTGTAAAAAATACTGTACAGAGGGGTTCCAGTTACATGAGTAAGGTAATGAGTACATTTCCTATTGAGCATTATTGCCTCCTCCTTTGTTTCCCCCTGCCATCCCTTCACACACATCTCAACACTCTCTTCTGATAACCTATTTTGTTGGCTTTCCATCGCTATCACAAATACCTGTGATAAATTAACCTAAAAAGAGGAAAGGTTTGCATCACCTCATAGTGACAGAGCTCTTAGCCTGTGACTTATTAGCTTTGGGCTTGTTTTGACACGGTAAATAGATCATGGCAGGCCCTCATTGTGAATGAGGCCTGTTCATTTCAAGGCTGGGATGTGAAAGAAAGCACAGAAATGATAGGCCTCTCCAATCACTTTTAAGGGCATGGGGCTTGTCCCCAAAGACTGGAAGGCTCTTCATTGGTGCCTTCTCAATGGAGATGCTATACTCCTAAGGCTGTGGTCCAGTCCTTTAACACCAGGCCTCTGGGAGACATTCCAGATCCAAACTATGCATATACTTGACTTACTTGTAGTCATAATTCCTGCAACTACTTGACAAACATATTATTGTTGGTTATTTATTTTTGATCTCTTTCCCAAGGAGGAGGACATATAATCTATAAGCAGTATTACTTTGGTCTTTCATGTATATTTAGAATGGTCTATCTTTCTTGCACATAGTAAATTTCCATCACCAACTGAGTGGGTGAATGAATGAATGAGTAGCTACCTGTGGATATGTGCTAAATTTTTTCTTGGTTATTTCACAAATCCTTCCAACTCACATACATTCTCTCTCTCTTCCCCCGCGCCCCGCCCCCCCCCGTCTATCTGTGGGGTGTGTGTATGTGTATGTGTGTGTGTGTGTGTATGTGTGTGTGTTGGTACTAAGGTTTGAATTTAGGGCCTAGTGCTTGGCTTTCTGCTTAAGGCTTGTGTTTTACCACCTGAGCTGTGCCTCTAGCTCTGGCTCTTTGCTGGTTAATTGTAGATTAGAATCTTTTGAATTTGTCTTCCTGGGCTGGCTCAGACAAAGATCCTCAGTCTGATATTCTTGATTATGTAGGATTATTGGTATAGACGTGTACCAAAGACATGTGTTGTATCTTTGTTTTGTTTTATATTGTTTTGTTTTTCAGTTGTGGGGCCTGACCTCTGGGCCTGGGCCCTGTCCCTCAGCTCCTCAACTCAAGGTTAGGGCTCTACCACTTGAGCCACAGCATCACTTCTGTTTTTCTGGTGGTTTATTTGAGATAAGAATCTCATGGACTTTCCTGCCTGTGCTGGCTTTGAACCATGATCCTCAGATTTGAGCCTCCTTAGTAGCTAGGTGTGAGCCACCGGAACCCAGCTTCACAGACATGTTTTTAAAAGATATTTACTTTGGAAGTTATTTCAGACTTCAGAAAAATTATGAAGTTACCCAACAAGTTCCTTCAGAGTTTTTAGCCAGTTTCCCCTAACTGCACCATTTTACCTAACAGATTATTGGACAAGGAAATGAATACAAAGTGTTATTTACTGAGTTATGTTCAGGTTTCTCCTTTCTAAACTAATAGCTTTTTTGCCTTTTGTTTTGATAGTACTAGAGTTTGAACTTGTAGTTACTTGCTACAAACAAACTCTTATCACTAAACTATACTCTCAGTTGTCCAATACACTTTCTTTTAACACTCCTCCCAATATTTTCATAAAAATTCCAAATAGTTTTTTCATCTACATGTAATTTTTTTACATACTTCTGAGAGTGAAAATTAGGGCTAAAATATATCAGAATGACGATTAACTGGTAGTCATGTTTTTTAATAGAAAAAAATTGTGAGTCCTTAAGTTGTTCAAATGCCTTTTCTTTCTCTACTGTGTGTGGGTGGAGAGGAAAGAAGATGGTTTGAAAAAAAAATCTTGTTACTATAAGCATCTGTCAGAACTGTGCTATTTGGTTCACTAGATATCATTAGGTCCGACCAACTTTCCCATGGTATCTTGCACAGAATTGATAAAGACACCTGCTGTTTTGTTCATGGAGAAAAGACCAATTATATGTAATTGAGTACAGACTCAAATGGGTTTGTCGGCAGTAACAGATAAGAACTTCTACAAATATAATGATAACAAAACAAATTGCAGAACCGTTTAGGAACCCTGGCACAATTGCAGTTTGGAGGGTATTAATAGAAATATTTTACATAAAATTAAAATGCTCATCATTCTGCTCCACAAGTTACCACTGATGATACATTTGAAGAGGTTAAAAAATGCTGGGAAGAAACAGATGGGAATGATGTAACCAAAGCCATTATTCACTTTTTCTTTGAACAACAACAACCAAAAAACCCATGAGTATGTTAGGAGGTTGCCTGCCTGATAGGTTAGTGCACTTGTCAAACTGCAAATGGACCAGCACTTGCTATCTAAGTGCTTGAAGCAAGGAGAAGTGGCTCATAAGAAAGTCTCTTGTTAGGTGCTTTCGTGAAGAAGCATTGTGTTCATAAGTGCTTTTTAAAGTTCTCTCCAGTCCTGAGAATGTCTTCAAAATCATTTTTAAAAGTCAGACAAGTAAATGATACAGAATAGTAAAAGCAAAAATGTATGAAATTGAAAAAGCACCAAACAGTATGTGATGGCCGGGTGTTGGATTAGGACTCCCAGTAGACCTTGGTGTTCTGTTATATATAATTAATTTCACAGCACACAGAATTAGAGAAGGCTATTGTGAACTGATGAATCAAGAATAAGGACAGACCACTCTGGAATCATGTCTGAACCCAACAAAAACAAGGATATTGTTCAATCAAACTACAAAATAATGAGATCTTCCTCTGTCCTACATTATCTGAATGGCTAAGGCTACTTTGCCAAATACAGCTTTAACCTTGCTCTGTTCTTCTTGCCTTCTTCATAAGAATTGTTAACATACCCAACCACTGAGTTACACTCCCTCTTTAAGACCTTCCTATCTGGAGAGAGCCTATAATTCTTTGAACCCTCCCCCAAGTTGATGAACACATCCAAATCCTCTTAAGTGTTTTCTTATAGTCTCTTGCTGAGACCCTGTACTTCTGCTATGGTAGAATCTTTCCTCCTTGTTTGGGGTCATTAAATCCAATGTTGGATGACCCTGGAGTGTTTGTGATATTCTTTGGCTGAAAGGCATTGGCATGATAAAAAACAATTTTCTTTTCTGCCACCTGGATATTGGTACTTTTCCCAGATACAGTTTTATGTATTTGTCATCATATAAATAAATATTATAATCGCTCTCTAATTTATAATATTTGGAAATGTATAATGTATATCTACAATATTTTTCCACTTTATACATATTGAAATAAAGAGACTTTAAGTGCTAGTTTGCTTTTGGTGGGCATTTCAGTTGTTTCTAACATTCTTCTAGCACAAATACTTCTAAAGAATATCCTTGTGCATAACTCATTTTTCATTTGTATAAGAATAAATGCTTAATAATAGTTCTAGGTTAAGAATGAATTTTCTTTTTAAAGTTTGAAAAGTACTTGCTCTCCATTGTATAAATTTACAATAAGAATGTTTGTTTCCTTATGTTCTAGTTCACATAATATTATCAAGTTTGGGGATCTTGTGATAGATTAAATGCAAATTCTAAGTAGAACACTTGTCATATGATATCTACATTTTCTATGACATGTGTATGTATATTTGATTGTGTAATCTCTATTTTATATTTGAAGTAAATTTGTAGGTAAAGAAATGACCACGTTGATATATGTGCTATATATTGTTTTTGTAACTTTTGCAGACTTTGAACATTCTCATCATACTCTTTTATTTTTCTCTAAAATGTGTTTTTATCCTCTTGACTTTCCTGTTCTAAAAATGACTCATCCCAAGATGATGAAAAAAAATTCTGCATTTTTCTTTTAGCAATACCTTATTTCGAGTTTTTATACTTAATATATAATTAATCCAGGATTTATTCTTTCAGATCCTTGGATTCTAGACTTCATATCTTAATATTTTATTGTTCTACCTGTCAATGAAAAATACAAAGGCAGTGCCATCAGATTTTTTGCTTAACCAGATTCATTGTGTATTCAGTAGAAAGAAACACATTTCACAATATTCTGGGCCTGATTTTCAGGAATCCAGTTGAAAATGCCAAAATGTGTTCCTCCAGCTACGTTTTCTATACAATTCCAGGTGTGCAGTGCATGGTATCACCCATCATAAATATATAGGCACAGACATAGGCAACAGAGGCTCATATTGCTAAATCAGATGATCCAAATGGTTAGGGAAAATTATCAAGGAAATCTTGTATTCCCTATTCCAAGAACATAAAGATACTGCCAAAAATTATTTAATGGTTCTCACTCCTTTACAAGAAGGTCATCTCTTCTATTTCTTCTATGTGCTTGAGAATGTGAATTATAGTATTCAGAGTGAAAGCTGTACATATCTAATTATAGGGATATTCTTTTTTATCCATCTGCATTTGAAGACTATGTCTTGTATTTGTATGTTCGAAATCATCTCTTAGATTATAGGTGTGAGTCACCAGTGCCCGGTTCATTTGGTATTTCTTTTTTTAATTATATTTAAGTATTTGTACAAAGGACTTGCCATTTGACAAAACAATTTATAAATACAATATTTCTTGATGTTTTTTGATGTAGATGTCTAGATGCTTGAGATAGTTATTGGAAATTTATATTTTTGTTGGCTCTTTCAGTTTTAATGTTTGGAGAAAGTTTGAGCGAAAGACAATTATTTTCTTGAGTAGTTACCCTTTCACAAAAATCATCAAGGATTAACTTCCCTAATATTTTAAACTTTGGCCACTCTTTCGTAAGGCAAACGTAGAGCCATTTGAAATTGTACTCTGTCCAAACTGCTCTATAACTACTTTCTGACATATTTATAATCATAACCTGAAGTGGCAGAGTCTTTTGACAGGCTCACTTGACAATTCCAATGCAGTGTTCTAGTTACAACTGGCAATGCTGTCCTTTGCTCCTAGGATTTGTAGGGATTCTCTATGCTAATGAAGGCAGCTTCTGTTGCTGGAGAGGCACATCAAGCTATGTGAGCCTTTGGCTCCTGCCTTCATAAGGAAAGCAGAGGTAGGGCTACAGGGACTGAATACCCACGTCCCAAGGCCTTAAATGTGAAGGATTTGTTCCACTCATTTGATTGCCTGGAAAGAACCAAGACACAGCTCCAGAAAGATATATGATCAAATATAGATTTGGGAAATTATATAAAACTTACAATGATATATTTAGTCTATATAGTTTTAGGCCAGGTTTCACACATGCTGATAATTACTTTTGTTTGGGATCTTTTTAATGATCTCACACACTTAGTAGGTCATCTTATCCTTCAGAAATTTCTTCACCCCTCACAAAGCCCCAAATTAATTGATGTACTGTACTATATTTGAGCCTTAGGTTTCGTTTAGAGAAAGAAAGGCTTCAAATACAAAAGGCAATTGATTTTGCTATTATGGGGTGCTATAATTAGTGAAAGAAATGGCATGAGCATGCAGGGAATTTAAAAAACGGTTTCACATGTGTGGGAAACATTTTAGTAGTGAGAGATTGTAAAAGAAGTAAAAGCTTTCTTGTGTTTATTAGATTTTTTGGAATGGTCAAGCAGGCTTGTATTTCCCCTATTGGGGTGTGACTTCTTTATTTGGTCTTCTATCCAGCAAAATAATGGACATTTTATAAGACCCCAAAGCACAGGGCTCTCTGGATGTGTTTCATTTTGCTAGCATTTTAAGGTGAAAATTGATTGGGTTGAATCAATGGACACATATATTTCTCTCTATTTTCCTCCCATCTGCCTTGGTCCTGAAAACTATTCAGTTTAGAATACTTGTGACCCTCCTTTCTTTTTGGTAAAATAATAATAACGATGGTAATAATTATGATGGTGCTGATAGAATTATCACTATTATTATTGAGTGCATTAAGGGAATAGACTGTATCTCTTAAGTATCACCATTTTAAGGCAAAGTAGCGTGGGTTGTGAGTCAAATAGCCTGACATATTCCAGGCTGTTCTCTAATAGGCTGTATGATCTTGTTTTTTTTCCCCCATTTCATAGGATTCTTTCCCAAGTCTTTCCATATCCTTATGAATTGATCAATGTCATTCTTTTTGAATGAATTCCAATGTGTGTATATACCACATTTTCTTGATCCACTCATCCACTGAGGGGCATCTGGGTTGATTCCATACCTTTGCTATGGTAAATAATACTGAAATGAACACGATTGTGCTCATAACTTTAGTGTGGCCTTGTTTGTGGTCATTTGGGTAAATGCCCAGGAGTGGGAAAATATTACAGGAAGATATAGGGGAAACACTAGAACTCCTTGGCACAGTTCAAAATTTTCTTAATAAAGACCCACAAACAGCAAATCAAAGAAAGGTTGGATAAATGGAATTGCATTAAAAGGCAGAGCTCCTTCATGGCAAAGGACACAGCCAGCAAGACAAATTAGGACGCCTACAAATTGGCAGAAGATCTTCACTAGCTATACAACAGACAAGTGCCTCTTATCTAAAATATACTTAGATCTCAAAAAATTAACCCTCCCAAAAACAAATCAAGGCTAAAGACTTAAAGAGAGACTTCTATCAGGAGAAACTAAAAATGGCCAATAGACACATGAAATGATCAATATCTCTGTCCATAAAAATAAATGCAAATCAAAACAACATTGAGATTCTACCTTACCCCAGTTAGAATGGCCATTATCAAGAACACTAACAATAACTGGTGGTAGGGATGTGACCAAAAAGAAATGCTTCTACATTGTTGGTGGGAATGTAAACTTTTCAACCACTCTGGAAACAGTATGAAGTTTCCTCAGAAGGCTAAACATAGAGCTCCTCCATAACCCAGAGATCATTTTTTTTTTTTTCAAAGCACACAAACCTTCCTGTTTGAAGAATTTGGAAAACGTGATTGCTAGTGCTCTTAACTGATGTGAATTTTTGTAAGCTTTAGGATGGCAATAATTTTTGTTTTCAGTCTGAGAAACTTTACAAAAAAGGACAGAATTATAAGATTAGAGAGTATAATAATATTTTGCATTGGATTTGAAAACATAAATGTGTGTATATGTATATGTATCCACATGTATCCATATATGCATGTATATTGTGTAATATATACATATATGTATATACATATATGTGTTTGTATATATATGCATATATATAACACATATTCAAATCATTTCTCAATACTTCTATGTCACAATGGACTTTTGCAGTAGTTTCCTAGTTAGCTTCTTTACTGAAGGGTTTTAATCTGTATGCTGTTTAATCTTTACAGAATGGTCAACTAAAACATAAAGTAAGATCAACTCCTCTGATCAATCTCTTTCATCAAACATAAAGGGTCAAAGCCAAATTTATCCAGTGACATAAAGTTTTGACATATAAAGTTTTCCACAAACATACTATTGTCCTCTTTCTTCCACTAGTTTCCTGTTCTTTTCTTTTTTTTTTTAATACTGCAGTGGTTCTTCTTTTTTTTGGGGGGGGGGGTCCGGTAGTGGGGCCTGAATTCTGGGCCTGGGCACTGTCCCTCAACTCTTCAGCTCAAGGCTAGCGCTCTACCACTTGAGCCACAGCGCCATTTCCGGATTTTTTCTTTTTGCTTATGTGATGCTGAGGAATCGAACCCAAGGCCTCAGTCATGCAAGACAAGCGCTCTACCACTGAGCCACCTTCCCAGCCCCTCCTGTCCATTTTTGAAACTCCCCTATCATAGTTATATTTCAAGACATTGTGACAAGCTATCTTCGTCTTCCTGGAATGTTGTTTCTTCAAATATCCAAATAGCCTGATCATTCATCTTCTTACCCTACTCTTTTGTAGCTAATTGATGTCAATTTAAATACTTTTTCTCAAACTGTCTCCATTGGCTAATTGAAAATTTTTTTCTTGCTAGAACTCTTACTACTACCTAGTAAGTAAGAAAATTCAATAAAAAGAGAAAGTATTTTAAAACTGATTTTACTATCTGTCACCACTATTGTTTCCCAAAGACATACATATATATATATATATATACACATATACATATATATATACACATATACATATATATATATATATGTATCATTTGTCTTCATTTCCTGCTGGATCATGCTATTTCTTTCACTAATTATGGCATCCTGTAATAGTAAGATGGATTGACTTTTGTATTTGAAGCCTTTCTTCTACTTAAAAATTTTTTTTAGTTGAGTGGGA